>NC_136060.1:98774653-101469052 GCF_964261635.1 Lissotriton helveticus
TTCTTTTGTAAATATGCCCCTTAATGCTCAGTTATTTCTTGGAATAAAAGGAATTAGTCACGTTAGTTGGTGGTTCTGTTATGTGGTAGTATATGATACGGAAGCAACAATGTAGACATATATACATGATGTTTTTCATATTTGAATATTTTCTAACAATTCTAGCCGCAGGGCGTTGGTGGTTAACAGCAAGCTTAATCGTAATATATACAGTTTACATTTTGCCCTGGAAAACAATGAAAGCACTCAGAAAAAGACAGTTTTTTAAGTGAAGTTTGGAAATGAGCAGGTGAAGAATATCTCTGAATCCAAGTTAATTGTGATTGTTAGAGACAGTCTGGCCTTTTGAGAAGGTGACTGAACATTTTTTTTTTTTAAATTCTTTTTTTTATTTCAAATCGATTTTATTGAGAGATGTTATACAAACAAACATACAGTACAGTATCTGCACAAAAACGAGGGTGGCAATGCTGTTCGGTCGTCGCCGTTCGGTTACATTAGGTGTAGTGTGAGCGCTTGGCATGGTCTATGGCTGCTGGCCAGCATGTATGTTTGACAATGCTGGTTTAGGCGAGCTTGAGAGTAACCCTCGGGTGGAGAGAAATAGCTGAAGTGGTAAGAAAGAGAGAAAAGTAGAGAAGGTGAGAGAACTGGTGCTGCGGTTGTGCCTGCTCAGTGCTTAGGCCTTTAACGTGTGTCTATGTGCGTGGATCACGGGGACTTGGAAGGGACTAGGTGTTTGTCCAGGGTGCTCCACATCTCCCTTCTAGCCGTGTGGTTGGGTGAGTATGTTGCTGTTATGTTGTCCGCCGCCCTGAGGAAGGTCACCCAGTTAAGCCAGCTTTTGAAGGAGGCTTTCCCTGTGTCTTTCCAGTTTGTGAGGATTGTTTTAACCGCTGCAGTGATCAGGAGGTCGATCAGGTCGCTGTCTTCCTTTGTCTGTGGATCAGTGGCCATAAAGGTGGTGATTAGTCCTATGAAATTGTCCTGTATGGGGTAGCCTACTACTGTGTTTATGAATCCCCTTACTTTGTTCCAGAATGACTTTACTTTGGAGCAGTTGAGGATCAGGTGTGCTAGGTCTCCCTTTTCTTTATGGCAGTTCCAACATGTATCGTTCTCTCTGATCCCAGCCGCGGCTAGGCGGGCTGGATTCCAGAATGCTTTGTGGAGTGCATTCCTAAAAATCAAAACAGTGGTGGCTAAAGCGAATCTTAGCAAAGAAACCCCATCCATCCTCAAATACATGACAAACATAAACAAGACCAGCCACCAGACAGCCCACCTCTACAAACTACTTAGCCTGACTGAACATTTTGAAACAGAAAACACACACACACAAAACTGTCCTAAATCAGGTAAGAATTGGTAATATAATCCAGATACTACAATGCATGAGCGATTTGCTGTGTAATCCCAAACATGATTCCTTCTTAACTGTTTTTGATAAAGTGTTACTCGAAGTGTCACACGTGATATATGTATATGCCACTGATAGGCACAGTGAAAACATAGAAATGTCACCCATATGCACAGTGAAAAGTTGCCAGCTATGCATTAGGGTAGCTGTATGCACACAGAAGACAATTGTGGGGGTTACGAGCATTTTTAAATATTGTTTCTGATATTTTTAAATGTTAACCTTAAAGTGAATAACAGCCAACATTTAACATCATTTTTCTAAGTATATCTAGTTATGCATAAAATATTCTGATCCAACCTCATGAAACAGCAGATGCATCTCCCGTAGGTTAATTAGAAGGCAGCTAATAAAATCGTTGCATTTTTAAATAGATAGCCATACAGTAGCCCTTTGCAATATAATTTTTATTTTTTGAAGTTTTGGATGAATGTTAATAGGCATAACCTTATTCAGGGACTTTCATCTGCCGCCTGCTGATTTCAATTAAACTCTGGATCCATATTAATGGCGATAAAGAGATAATATTAAAGGGTGCAGTAGATTGCTGCTTACTCACATGAGCTTCACATTGTCTCTGGAGACATTTCAATCTTAGAATGCCTACTATTACACTGAATTGCGGCTACTGTGAAACCTCTTTGTTTCTCCTTTTGACTTTAAACTGTTATTTTTAACCTGCTTGTTGATTTTTAAAATTACTATTTGAATGCTAACAATCGACATTTTAGACACTTGTCTAAGTTTGCAGCTTCGGGAATTCATGAAGGGCATTTACTACTACTATCTTTATGTCCACATATGGGGTTACCTTTGTGAATCGGGCCATTTGTTTTTACTAGTATTTGAATAAATTTTGGGCTCACTGCAGTTTATTGAATTTTCAGAGTAAAGGTAGTTTTTGATCAGCTTTGTTCTCCTAAGCCAACCAATACAGCCTGTCTTCCCTGATCATCAGCATCTTTATTAGAGGTCAGCGCCGGGAAACCCTATTGGGTAGCTGTGCCCTTTTATAAATCTTGAAATAAATAAATAAGTATTAGTTGGGGGGTCTATCAGCACAAGGCTCGTGCTCTAGACACTAATGTGGCAGGTCGATTTGGAGCATAAAAAAATGAGCAGACACGCATTCATCCTTTAATAAAATCAAATTGCTGCTGCTTTTAAACATCTTTGTTTCTCTTCTTGAGTTTTAGACCTCATTTTAAACCCACAAGTTGTTTTTCAAATGTACTATATTTGAATGTTAACAATAACCATTTTAGACCGAAAACTTTGTTTTGAATAGCATGCAAGCAAATTCCTGATTTAATGTAATTTGTTTGGATTTTTTAAACTAAGGTAGATATTTCTTAGTTTTGGTTCTATAGGTCGGTTCACTGACAAAACATCGACACTCAGAACATCCCGATACCAAAAATTTCGACATTCTATATCTATAAAGGTAAGTACAAAAATATTGAAAATAAATATTGATGACATAAATATATAGGGTTATTACGATGGCGGAAGGCCCACCATCGCCAGCCGTTCGGTCGCGTACCCTCCGCCATCTGACAACAATGTTCCCCCAGCCAAATTACGATGGCGGGGGAAATCACCCTAGTTCTGTGGCGGTCGCAAAGACCGTCCGCCACGGTTACGCCACAGGCAATCGTACCGATTGCCTGGCGAGGCGGTCAGCATGGGTAGAATGGTGCCGGTGCCTAGCAGGCCCCATCTGCCAAATCACACTGCTGGCTGCAGCCAGCCTTTCCATGGCGGGGAAACCGCCATGGAAAGGCTGGCGGGGATTAGATTCAGGGGCTCTTTGCGGGCCCCCTTGTATTGGGCGGTGGTGGTGCATTGGGAGGGTACCCATGGTACCGTTCTACATTTCCCTGCACTAAGTGGCAGGCATCGCGTGGTGCCTCCCACATACTGCAGGGAAATGCACAACATGGCTTTTTAGCATTGCAGCCGTTGCTGCAGCCAGCAGCACCCGCCGCAATGTCAAATGGCCTGGATGCGGCGTAAAGCGGCGGGAAGTCCCAGTCACCACAACAATGGCGTGCGGACACGGGTCCACTCGCCATCGTAATCCGGCCCATAGTTTTTTATATGTATATAAAATAAAATATTAAATATTAAATGTTAAATGTGTTAAAAATAAATGTAATAAAAAAAGCCTTAATATACATTTACCAAAAAGAACAAATAAACTTAACTTTGAAAAGTTAAACACACATATATAAAAATTATTATATATTTCTACTGTAATACAATTAATAAACTATTAATTTAAATTGATTTGATATAGTTTTAACAATATATACAAATGTAACAATATATATATATATATATATATATATATATATATATATATATATATATATATATATATATATATATATATATATATACATATACCAATAACATAACATTTATGTTAAAAAAACTTTCTATTATTAATTAAAGCATTAAACTATTTAAAAATATTTAAAATTTAATTTCTCACTCCAATCAAAGCAATAGTAGAGAAAATGTTGGATTGTGGAGGGGTAAAAACTACTATTCCCACTCCAGTGAGTGCAACAGTAGAGAAAGTGTTGGATAGGGGAGAGGAGAAATTTACTATTCCCACTCCAGTGAGTGCAACAGTAGGTAAAGTGTTGGATAGCGGAGAGGTAAAAATTACTATTCCGATACATGTGAGTGTAACAGTAGGGAAAGTGTTGGATATAGCGGAGGGGTAAAAATTACTATTCCCACTCCAATGAGTGCAACAGTAGGGAAAGTGTTGGATGGCGGAGTGGTAAAAATTACTATTCCCACTCCAATGAGTGCAACAGTAGGGAAAGTGTTGGATGGCGGAGTGGTAAAAATTACTATTCCCACTCCAGTCGGTGCAACAGTAGGGAAAGTGTTGGATTGCGGAGGGATACAAATTACTATTCCCACTCCAGTCACTGCAACAGTAGGGAAAGTGTTGGATAGCTGGGAGGTAAAAATTACTATTCGCACTCCAGTGAGTGTAACAGTAGGGTAAGTGTTGTATAGCGGAGAGGTAAAAATTACTATTCTCGCTCCAGTGAATGTAACAGAAGGGAAAGTGTTGCATTGCGGAGGGATACACATTACTATTCCCACCCACTACAGTAAATTCAAAATTAAAAAACAACAAAATATCAACAACAAAGAATATTTGAAAAACAAAAGTAATTAAAAAATATATAAATATGTTAAAAATTTAAATACAAATACATTTAATATTATACATTTAAAAAAATCAAAACATATTATAATGTTAAATGCATAACAGAAATACCTACAAATATTATATTAAATAAAAAATAAAGATTGTTTTCAAATAAATCAATATTCTTAGACAGAATTGATTTATAAACAAAAACATTATTACATACATGTATTTTATTTACATCGTACATCACATAATTCACAACTGACATCTAAATTAAAAGTAAAATGTGCTTCCATAATTAACATAATTAATTATCAATTAAATAAATATTAAAAAATTGAAAAACAAATTAAAACAAATACAAATTAATTATCTTCCCACCCTTTACCCCTATACACCCCACAACCCACACCTAAGATTAATTACACAATTCCCATATTTAATTTTCAAATATTAAAATAGTAATTAACAATTAATTATTAATTAGTTAAACATAAATTACTTCCCACCATTTACCCCCATAAAACCCACAACCCACACCTAAAAATAGTTATTCAATTTCCATATTTAGTTTAAAATCATTAATATCATTAACAACAAATTAATAATTAAAAATAAATTACTTCCCACCCTTTACCCCTAAAAACCCCACAACCTGCCACAAAAATTAATTACACAATTTAAGTATTTAATTTTCAATTAATTAGTATTAATTTACATCTAATTATTAATTAATTACAATAAATTACTTCTGACCCTATATCCTTATAAACCCCACAACCCACACCTAAAATTAGTTATACAATTTCCATATGTAATTTTCAATTAATTTTGTAATAACTAATTATTAATTCATTTAAAAAAAAAATACTTCCCACCCTTTACCCCTATAAACCCCACAACACACATCTAAAATTAATTACACAAATTCCATATTTAATCTTCAATTGATTAATATTAGTTACTAACAAATTAATCATTAATTAAAAATAAATTACTTTACACAGTTAACACTATAAAATCTCAATTAAATAAATATTAATACATTTTAAAAACTCATTCATGTATTATAATTAAATAACTTCTCACCCTATTCCCCTATAAACCCAAAACCCGCAACTGAACTAAAAAACGCAAAAATGTAATTAAAAATAAATTGATAACTTCTAAAATTGTAACACATATATTAAAAAACATAAACAATACTTGCACACAAAAAATACATAACATTCATTTAAAATGTATACTGAAATACATGGATATTTTAAACAACTATATTTTTGCAACTGATATTATTGACTTGTATATTTTTCAAAACAATATTTCTTACCTTCAAATCGATATTCTTGTGCACGATATTCTTGCTGTCGATATTTCTTACTGACGATATTTAGGACTCGATATTTCTGTAGTTCGAAATTTCCAACTCTATATTTTGTCTGCACACCCTGTAGGTCACCTCATAGTATGTTTGCCTTCACCGATCCTTTGTGCCCCTATTCGAGGGAGGAATCTTATTAGCACAAAGTTTGCCCTGCTTTTCCTAAGATGCTGCATCCATTGGTAAATAAAAAGCAGGGCATCTACACCAGTGGCACATTATCTGTGCCCGTCTACACCCTTGAGTGGATTGTGGCTAAACACACAGGTTATTTGGAGCCCAGCATGACCAGAAACATGCTAGATGTCAAGCTTGTGGTGCCGCTGAAGAGCTGTCAAATGTAAGTAGCTCCCATCTCTGTTTCAGTCAACATCCACTGAAATATTACAGTTTGATTGAGTGCCTGGAATCCAAGATATTAGGATTCTTTATGTGAAATAAAATTGCAAGCAGACAAATGGAACATACATGGTGGAAAAGTATGGCCCGGGTCTTGAAGCTAAATGTATTTCCTCTTTTAAATTCTGTCAATTCAATCAGTAGCAATTTAAGGCTGTGAAAATGGAACACTACTCAGATCGAACACAGAAGATCCAAACCGTTCAAAGCACTATTTAGGATAGTAAGTAAAGGGTAACTTCCTGCCGTAGATACCTCTATAAACAGGCCTGAAGTTTGTGAAAAGGTGGTTTTGAAAATTCGTTTTGTGAAAATGGATCAGAGATTGAGAAGGTAAACATACCTGAACTGACCCATGTTTAGCGAGATATGAATCAGCCCCTTTTGCTTGAATATTTTGAAACTATTTAAGACCAGCAATTACTTGCAACAGTAAAAATTCTGTGGGCTGCTGGCTCACCTGATGACTATTTTCCAACAAATTGAATTAAATGACTGCTATTATCTTGTTGTAACGCCTGTCTCCAGTTTTTTATAATTCACTAGAGAAATGACTAGAACCTGTAACTGCCTATAGTTAAGCCACTCTCCTGTTTTTTTGCTTCCATTTTCAAAAATGTTAAGAAGATTGTTTTCACTCATTTGACAGAATTTGAAGATCGATCTGGATTCTAAATGCTTTTCTGCAGCCATAACACCGTTGAATTATAAAAATGGAAGTCAAATCAACATTGGATAGGTGTTGGATGAGGACTCAGTAAACCGTTGGTTGAGGCGGAAAAAGCTCCATACGAGAAAATTCAACATTCGTGCCCAGGGAAGTCCTCTCACCAGCTGGATACTTTTGGCATGTTCTCCTGCTAAAGTTTTCTATGTTTGGATTTAGTCAATTTGTTGCAGCTCGTATTCTTCCTGTGGTACAAGGCTGCATATAAGGAGGGCTGCACAAGACAAGAAACCTTCTCTGTGGTGTCCCGCTGAAATGGATTTTCTGCAGAAGAAGATTTCTGAGCAGGAGAAACCTGAATCTTTAGCCCATCTATAATGCACTTTGGTCAGATCGACTTGGCAGGTTTGTTCCAGTCAAACAGAGGTCTTTGGAGCCAAAATGTTTCTAAGTCCGATGTTATTCAGGATGTACACTTTGACACAGCCAGGGTCTCAGGAGCTCAGGAATAACAATTCAGGGTTAAAACTCACTCTAGCTGTAGCCACAAATAGAGTCCGAAGCAGGTCCTGTTGCGACAAGTCAGGTTGACTCTTCAAGAAAAGGCTTCTCACATCTTGTTGTGGCCATATAGCTTACACAGGAAGTCAATCAAATGACCCTTGGAGTCTTCTCCTTTGTCATGGGTTGGGTACATGTGGAAGCAATTCCAGCCGTTCAGGTTTACCCCATGGTCTCAAACAGCAAATGCAGTCATTCTTCTGTTCTTCCACAGATCGAGTGTTTTAGGAGGGTGCCATATTAATTCCTGAGAATAGCGTATGAATGGGAATGACTCCTGATCTCTCCCTAGCCAGTAGGAACATGTTCCTAAGGGTAACCCTACACACCTTTGCAGCTGTTCCTGTGTGCCCTACTGCAACCACTCTCACAGTGCCATTCTCTGCTTACATTCAAAATGGCAAAACCCACCTCTGCTAGTGCAAAGCCAGTGTCCCCTTACCAGAGGTGTAGCCAGGGAAACGAGCAACCACTCCATTGTGGTCACTGCAGACAAGTTCTGCGGCAGCTCTGCCCCACTGGGATTGGAGCCAGCCTGACTTTGTGAACAAAGAAGGGGACTGTGCATGTGTCTACCAATATCTAACACTTACAGGGAAGCTCCTTTGAACTTTATCAAGTGCCTGGGCACTGCACAAATGGTCATACTGCCAGAGAAACAAAAACACCTCCCCACACCTAGGCCTTGTCTATGCTGTGGTAACAGATTTCACACCCCATTCAAGGCTTTAGCACTAAACATGTACAAAAGGGGGTGGTGATGGACGGAGCATCTGAATCAATCAAACACTCACACCCAGTCAAATGATCTGGGTTTAATCCATCACCGTTCTTTAGCCCACTCTGCCACCCCAGTTCAGACATGGCTATATGCAAATCAGTCTGACCCTGTGCCTCATGGGAACAGTCTAGCCCGAACTGCCAAGCCATGCCTTCCCTGGACCGGAAACAAGCTTCCGAGGACCGGTTTCCGGCATTCCATCCGTCTTCAGCCGGCTTGCTTGAATCCAGTGGCAAAGTGAGCAAGGGACTCACGTCTGAGCATACCCTGCCACCCTTATGGCGGCCAAAAGCAGTACAAAAGGGGGTGGTGATGGACGGAGCATCTGAATCAATCAAACACTCACAACCAGTCAAAAGATCTGGGTTTAATCCATCACCGTTATTTAGCCCACTCTGCCACCCCAGTTCAGACATGGCTATATGCAAATCAGTCTGACCCTGTGCCTCATGGGAACAGTCCAACACGAACTGCAAGCCATGTCTTCCCTGGACCGGAAACAAGCTTCCGAGGACCGGTTTCTGGCACTCCAGCTGTCTTCAGCCCGGCTTGCTTGAATCCAGTGGCAAAGTGAGCAAGGGACTCACGTCTGAGCATACCCTGCCACACTTATGGCGGCCAAAAGCAGTACAAAAGGAGTCAAGCTATCCTGGCTGAAGATGGCTGATAGCCATAAACCGGTCCTAGGATGCTTGATTCCAGTCCAGGAAAGACATGGCTTGGCAGTTTGGGCTGGACTGTTCCCATGAGGCACAGAGTCAAGGCTGATTAGCATATCGCCATGTCTGAACTGGGGTGGTGTGGAGTGCAAAAGATGGATTTGAGCCCAGATCTCTGTACTGGGGTGAATGTATGACATTGTTCTGCATTCTGTCCATCAACTGTTATTTTTGCATTTAGCACTAAACATAACTTTTGGTTAACATTTATTAAAAATCCAACTTCACTAATAAATTGGACATTTAGCAAATATTATAAAGAGTCCAAGAATTACTTTTCTACATGTTTACTAACCGAAGTTTGAATCATTAAATTTAAAAGAGCATTCCAATGATTTTCTATAGAACAGTCAGCCTTGCTACAATTAAAATAACATGTACATACTAGTCGCTGTAAGGACATGTCAGCTTTAAATTTCTACATGTCCCACTCTACAAAATCATGCACCTTGCCTTGTGGGCTACAATGCCTACTTAGGGATGACTTAGCAATATTGAAAATTAAGAGTTTCTCCTGTCAAGAGATTTTATTTTGACAGGTCCGGTAGCAGATGTAAACTGCAGCTGCCACGCTACTGGGACAGGCCTTGATTCATGTTGGCCTGGTCATGCAAAGAGATTTACCTTTCTATGCCGAAGGTGTATTTTGGACACCATATACCATGGACTTATAGGACTGTTAAATATGTCAATTAGGTGTTAATCAATTCCACTTGTTTTTAGTATTCAGTGCCCATGTACTGGGGTCTGGTTAGCAGTGTCCCAGTGCACAGTTAAAAAACCAGCAGTATCAGTCCTCGGAAAAATAATCACAGTTGGCGCTTGGTGCTTTGGTGGCACAGTTTTTCACTGAAATCTTTAACATTTCATATCTTCGGTCCTACTAGTTGGAGGTTTGTTGGTTGATCTTGTTTTGTTTATTACAAATATATTTTTCAAACAGAGTGCGAGAACCTTTTTGTGTGGTGCTTACACTTTATTGCTGTTTGAAGTGTTGCCAAAATGCTTTGCACATTGCCTCTAAGTTTAGCCTGCCTGCTCTGTGCCAAGCTAGCAGAGGGTTGAGCACAGGTTAATTGTGCCTCACCCTGACAAGGATTGTGATTGCTGCTTCACCAGGGTACACACCCCAGCCAACAAGCAACCCAGTTTCCTACAGGGACTAACATCTTTAGGCCATATTCTCATAAACAAGACTGCTCTTAAAAATGATTGCCTGATAAATATTTAAATCAGTTTTCTGAAAAATTGACAGAATACCTGTACAAAATATCTTTTTGACACTGGTTATTTTCATCCAATGCAGATTTTACCTCATCACCAAAATGAAAGACACCCTCTCTTCAACTCTGCCCTTGATGTATCATAAGTATCAAAGGCACAAAGGGTGATGGGATGAATGCTTGCAATTAGTATAATCACTGGCAATCAATTAGGAAAGCATTCCAACTTATATTTCTTTTGCCCACCATGCCACCTCAGATGGGTCCAGCAGTATGTAGTTCAGTCTTGTTCCTGGTCCATTACGAACAGTCCAGACCAAACTGCCAAGCCAGATACTCTTTGAACTAGAACACAAGCAATCCAAGGCCACCTTTAGCCTGATTAGTTTCTTCAGTCAGTGTAGCTTCATTCCAGTGGCACAGTGAGCAAAGGATCCACATCTGGGCATACTCTTCGCTACTTAGGGTGTTACATCAAACAAACAAAAGGTGATGGGAGGAATGCTTGCAATAAGTCACTCCACTGTCAATCACTAGGTAGAATTCCAAAACATCTCTCTTTTGTCCATCATGCCACCTCAGATAATGTTATGTTCCATATAGGTACCCCAATATAGGATCAGGTAGCAACCAAACCGTTCAGCTATATTTGCCCAGTCATTACACTACACTAACGTTTCTTGGGACTGACCTTTTACCTAGTGACGGTACTGCTTACAGGACATTGGATTTTCCTTGAAAACTAGCCTCATTCATTATGCATGAGGGTTCTTGGAACCTCAGCAGGACTACCATGTCCTGCATAATACCTATATATAAGGGTCATTCCTTACGTCATCTTAAGTCCGACATGACACAGCAAGGTAGATCCCTGAGGGTACCACTTTGGGTACATAAATACCATATCTTTGCTGAGGCAGAGAGAGGAGAAAAAGGACATGAATGCTGACACACTGACACCAGACGCTGAGGTTCCAGCATGCAGACACTCTAGCTCGCAAGGGTTTGATATCCCTCGCGGGGTGTCCATCTCGAGACCAAGATGGAATCCCACAGTCTCTCACTTCAGTTAATGGGTTTGACTTTATCCCAGAGGGATTCTTGGCTCCACACCTACATACATGCTAGGTATACTTAGGTACATCTAGTTAGGGTTGCTTCGCATTGTAGGAATACTCATTATTACTGTCATGTATTTTTATACCTGCCTGTATTCATTGTTTTAGCACTATGGTGGAAATCAACCATCCTTTTACTCTGTTGGTGATGATAATCATTTGTATCTGCTTCTGTCTTATGGTTGTTTCAGCACACCTATTTTATAGTAGAATGAGGCTGGTTCAATAAATGATTATTGAAAATGTCCCCACTGTTTATTTTGTGTATCTGTCTGAGACAAAGTGAGCACGAGTGATTGAGCGAAAAGTACTGCACTGTTTCCACGATCCCTAATGGGACAGAGTTGTCATGTTCGATTGTTGCCAAAAACTATTCTCTCCTTGGCAAGAGAGGTTTATAGTGGCACTGTGAGCTAGCTGGTATACAGGCAAACATACCCTGTGTGGTTGTCTGGAATCAGTCTGGACACCAATCCCACCATGTCTAAATGTGCAGATTCCATATAGGTTTATGGAAAGTACACAAAAGTAAAACCCAGAAGTACACAAATCAGTTTTGGTCCTGCTTGAAGAGGAATAATCTAGCCCAAACAGCCGAAAAAGTTCCTCTCTGAACTGGAACACAAGCAACCCAAGACTGGTTTTAGGCTGATTGGGCATCTTCAGTTGGGTGTCCCTTGGTTTCAGTGGAACAGTGAGCTAGTCATAATTATTAACACTGACTTCAAATATTTTATAACTTATCTAGAACACTTACAAGATCTTGTTTCCTCAATCAGAACTCAAAACAAATGAGCAGATAATAATACATTCTGTGTTAGAAAATATTCTTCTGAATCCATTGCATAAAACAGTGCAAACACTCAATTCAAAATTAGTTGACATAGAAAAAAATTAAGATAAATCCAAAAAGACAAAATTCCTTTTCATGCACCCAAGAGCTGAAAGTAAAATGATACCCAAATGACTTGATGGTTTACACGTAGAGCTTATGATCAAATTGAAAAAATAACAGAATATGGATTCCTACTTTAAATCTATAACACAGTCTAACTTCTGGAAGATGCATCAACTCAGATCTTCCAAACATTCTATACCAAGAATAACTTCAAACAAGCTCTGCAGGCACTGGTCATATAATGTCTTTACTAAGGGATTCATACGGGACAGGATGCTTCCTAAAAGCACTACTTCAATGAATACATAACACCTGAGCTAATATCATTGTAGTGCTTACTATTGACTACCAGATGAACTTTCAAAACAGCCTTCATAATTTTCCAGACTCTAAGACAAAAAATTCCCACATGTTTATCGTAAACTAAAACATATCAGTAGGGACAAAATCTGACCTATAATTGGAAACACCATATTCCATGAAATACCTGCAGACACCACTGTTTGTGATGGGGAAATAAGCCATTTGTTTGCATAGATCTGACTGCCAATGTGAGCCAGGCAGCATTAATAGAAAACAAGCCCTGGAAAAGCCAGTGGGTCTCTGCTTATTGGCATTGCCAAAGCTTGATGGTACTAGCACGTAACTGCAACGGCATCATTATAGGAAGAGGTTTTCGATTAAGGATGCACATTCCAAGAATACTACAGATATAACAAATGCACATGTCTGCAATGTAAAGAGTATGCATGTGTAATGATAATTGTGAAAGGTGTCATGATACGTTTGTGCACACATGTCATGATGCAGGGCAGACATTTTTTGTTTTCATTTCTAACTTGATGAACAGTCATGTTAGAATGGTAAAATAAAATGTGATAAAAAGAAAACAAGTTTGTGCAAAGTGAGAGAAAGGGTGTAGGAAGGAATCATAGGCACTCCTCTGGAATGCTGAGTCCCAAAGAATAAAGATTTCTTCAAGTAAATTGGGGAAGAGAAACCCCAATGTGACAGGATTTTCAATCACAAAAATGTTCAGTGTATCTATATAGATAGTTTAATTCAAAAACTATTTAATACAGTCTTGTTATCCCTAGGCTCAACCCCTTTCTCCTGGTCGTCTCTGGGTAGAGTTATTTTCTTCCAGTCCTGCTTTGACCTTTTGGACTGCGACAGGATGCCCATTCGCCATCTGGAAGGGAGTGGTCCTATCAAAAGAAAACAGGCAAAACAATATCTTGAGTCTAAACCGGAAACCTTTCCTTCCACAATGCTGTCACCTGCATGTTAGTACTCACATACACACCTGTGAAACATAGTCAGACCCCTCACCTCTGGTTAACCTTTTCACTAAACATCAACCCTTTGTGGAAAATGGTGACTATGATGCTCCACGTAACACTTGTCTCCTATGTGCCACCAACACATGAAATTTCAAATAATGGATGGTAACAATTGCTTGAGGCCACAACCCTCCCTTGGGCCATGGCTTACAGGACTGTAGCACCTCCTTCCTCTCGGTTGATGGACTTGACTGTGTTGAGATCCATACCCAGGTGTCCTTGCCCTATGTGGCAAGAACTTCTTTTGCTTCTATCCCTTTCAGGCTGTTTGTCCTCTCCTTGTCATCCTGTAAGGTAGACCCAATCCCGTCACAACCAGTCCTTTATTGTCCTCATGTCTGGAAGGAATACACAACATAGCTTAGGAGAGCCATTCACAGTCACGTGACTCTGGATACTAGCAGAAAGACACAGGCGGTTTAGGCAGAAAAATGCAAAGTTTTTAAAAGTGGCATTTTCAGAATAGTAACTTACAATCTGGCTTTACCATTAAAGAGGATTTTAAATTGCAACTCAAATCAGCAGAACAAGTATTTCTCTACCTCTTCCTAAACTGTAGTTATCACTAATTAGGTGTAATAAGGCACCCTAGGGCTAGTCCATGAGAGCGACAGACTTACAACTGGGAAAAACAATTTTAGGAGTTTTTCACTGCTAGGTCATGTAAGGCTAAGGTAGACATGTCCTACTTTATAAATACCATACACTCTGCCCTATGAGCCTTTAGGGCCTACCTTAAGGGTAACTTTTAAATCTTTAAAAGGACGGTTTAGGCCTGGCAAAATGTTGGTTTAGGAAGGTTAAAATGTCAGCTTAAAACGGCACTACTGGCAGCGGTGGCAGTCTTGAGACATTCTTCACAGGGCTACTTTAGTGGGTGGACAGTGAGTGCTTCTGCCCACTAGTAGCATTTAATTTACAGGTCCTGGGTTCATGTAGTACCATTTACTAGAGATGTTTAAGTAAATTAAATGTGCCAGCTAGGTGTCTGCTAATTTTACCATGCATAACCCCTTCCATGCTCATGACGAGCTCAGCTCGTCATGCAGTACACTGCTCGTGTGCTCATGACGAGCTGAGCTTGTCATGAACAATGGGATTTACAGACCCCTCAGCACAGGAGGGGAAATGTCAAAGCACCCAAGGTGTTAAGGGAGAGAGAAAAATACCTTTACCATGAGTTAGCAGGGGTCAAAGACACAGAGTTCTAAAAGCAACAATCAGGTTCAGCTAAAATGGGAGAGGCAAAACATTCTGGGGATATACTATATCAATGATGACAAGTCTAACAGTATAATCTTATGGCATAGGTAATGTGTCACTGCTGTATGCTTAGCAAATTCAAAGAAAGGGAGAAGCACCATATGTAACGGTAAATTGAACGACAGGCAGCATTCACAGTCTCATGAATCCATAGCCTGTCAGCATATTGATACATGAACCTAGGCATAGTACATAAGTTGCTAAATACATGGGACACCAATAGACCATCATGTGTTCTCCATAAATAGATGCGATCAATCAACAACCTCAGGCTGTGAGTGTATTATTTGTTCTACTCTCAGATAGACTAACAACAATATATGCTTTAAAACTGCACTCAAAAGACTGCATGTTTTTGGGCTAACAGGGAAACCGTCTCCCTGTTATTCCTACAGAAGGTGAACTGTCAATGCACTTACGCAGTCTTTCAATGTAATTTGGCTATTCCGCTGCACAGTAGTCTTCTGCTCCCAGATGACCATTTGAGGACATAGAAGGTGCAAATCGAAGTGGAAGTTATGTCAAGTTATTCTTTGACAGCTTCAGACCAGAAGGGTAAAAATGAAGAGCAGATATACTTGTCATAACATTAAGGCAATTTGGGATGTAGGAATAAAGCGTTTTACCTGAGATCATTAAGGAACAGGTTGTTGAGGTCCGAGCAGAGGAAAGGTAACGGTAATCTCCAGAGAGTTGATCATTAGGGGTGCAAGGACCATTCCACGCAAATCTTGCAACTTGACATATGGTGATACTCATTCAATGAAGGAGCAGGAGTTCTTGGAGTACCATTCCGGATTGTCCAATGGCACCCTAAAGTGAAATACCCAGAACTGAAAGGATGGAGCCAGTCAGTTGAAAATCCTGTGTGCCAGAATCAGAACTTTGGAGTTTGTATGTTCCTTGATGACTAGCCAGTGAAGAGAAAAATAGACATCTGCAACAAGTGAAACATGCATAATACAGACTAATCTCACAAAGACTCTTTTAGTAATCACAATGGAAAATAAATTCATTACAATATCATTGACCTTCATTGTAAAAGCAGCAGCAAGAAAATACCAAAAAGAATTGTAAGAATGATTTTACTTTGCAACAATATTGTCTCATGGTTCAATGAAACATCAAAATAGGATGTGATTAGTAGGTGCTAATATATACAACTTAATCTGTAGCCCCATCATCTCCTTTTAATTTGATCTGTATCTGTGCATCATTTTAATACCTAAGAGGCCACATTAGTACCTGGCCAGCAACTGTTCACATGGAATAATGAATATATCAAATTATATCACCAACAGCCCTAGCCACAAAGGAATCCTCATTTGATGCTAAAGATAGGAACGAGGAGGAGGTTGTTTGGTGTATGTGTGAAGAAAAGAATCATTGAGACTTCTTCAGTGAAGAACTCCTTTGATATGGAGGACATTGTCTCTATTTACTAAACCAATTGTCACAGTATTCTTCTTGTTGATTGACATTAGTGAAATGCTGACTGCTAGCCTGTCATTAGACTGCTTAATTCAAGTTGTGAAAAGAGCTGGGGCAAGATCAAGGATTTGAGGATAAGCCTCTATCTTGGCAAGTGTTCATGTCCTGCACAGAATTTGCAAAAAGAGTGACAATAGTATACGTAAGCCGTACTACCGCCTACCCAAACTGAGGCATATCTGATTTATATTAAGAGAACTAATGGAAAGTAGGCTCAGTCTTATTTTCACTCTTATAAGGGTACATGAAGAGGATTTGCTAAGATCCTTAATTTTGACTCTACGAAGAGGAGTTCCTAGACTTTATTTTCTTGGTACATTCTCACACCGAGAAAAGTGTCAACTTGTCGGGTGATATTGCTTTGTTCACTTTCTTTTCTCGACTAAGATGGATCCTGAGACAATATTGATTTGGAGATTGGGTTCACCTGGAACTAAGGTCAGTATTGTACAATGGCACTGCATCTCCAAGGTTATATATAAGTTGGATGACTTGGTATGCCGGCATGCTGCAAGTATTTGCTCGGAGGGAAGTAAACATTAATGCGGTGGAGTACCAGACCAGAGTTCTTTGACAGACGTGTCCTTGGCTTTTATTCAAGCTTGAAAACAGATTTTCAACATTTACAGAATAATATTTCATTAGCCACTGTTATGAAAGTCACAAGTAGTTAAATCCACAAATAGGTGTATTTTCCTCCAGCCTCACTCCAGAACTGGGTCTATCATTTTATCCTGATTTCTGACCTATTTGGGGGTAAGCATCTAGACTGACTTATTATTTCTTTATTTAAGTGTTGCCATGTGGATAGGAGTAAAACTTTGGAGGTGTTTATCATTTTTGGAGGTCTGAACTTTCCTTAAATATATGCATTTATAGCAATTTTGATGTGCTAGCAGTTGTGAAGAAACGGTAGTGTTGGTAAACTGTATACCATTGGCTGATATTTTTCAAATTTATTCTTGCGTGGTATTTTTTACTGCAGCTTGTTATACTTTATACCAATCATTTTGGTTTGCCTGTCTGTTTTACAATGGGTTATTGGTTGAGAGGGTGAAACCCCTCTCAAGCAACAATCACAATCTTCGTCAGGGTTAACCCCAAAATGTCACTAAACTAACCTGTGCTTATTCCTCGGGTAGCTTGGCACATAAGCAGTCAGGCAATATGTAAAGTATTCTTGCATCATTCAAACAGTAATAAAGTGAAACCACATCACAAGAAAATTCCCAGAACTGGAAATATGCAAAATCAAAGTCTTAGGTTAAAGTAGCAACAAATAAGTGCACAATACCAAATGTGGTGGTCTGTAACAACGCCATACATTTAAAGAGACCCAATAGAGCACAGACCTGGTGCAGAAGGATCGAGATTGGCTCGCTGGACAGTGTAGCTGGTTGTACTTGGGTTGAGATGCAAGGTCCTGCATCACGTTACGTGGAGCTGGGAGTTATGTGGCCCAGTGTAGTTTTGGATGAGGCCACGGATAAGGAGCTTTGTGGTGCTGTGATGGGATGTCCTGAGCCGAGTTGCATTGTGATGTAAAGTTCTTCATCTAGATGGTTTGTGCTGTGTCGGTTCTGAAGAAACCCACATTTAGGCCAGAAGGAGCACACTGTGATGCCAGACCTGGGTTCTGGACCTAAGAGCCACATCTTGAGGGATCAGTTCTCACTCTAGCAGAGGCCAGAAGTAGAGTATAGTATAGAGAGGTCGAGTTGGGTCTGGGTAGATGCGGGAGAGATTTCTGTAGTTTGTGATGCCCCTGTAGGCCACACAGGAGGCCAGCCAGCTAGCCTTTGGAGTCACTATGGTGGCTATGGGTTCAAGGAGCAGGTCCAGTCTTCCTTCCTCAGGCAGCACAGAAAGAGAGCAGTCCTTCTTGCAAGAAGGAAGTCCTTTTTGTAGCAGGGAAACTGAGTAGTCCTTCCAGCAGCAGGGCAATTCTTCCAGCAGCAGAGCAGTCATTCTTCTGAGTCTTCCCCAGGCGCAGGAGTGATTTTATGAGTGGCCAAGTGGCCTAATATTTATACCTGGCACCAGCCTTCGAAGTGGGGGAATCTCCTAGACCACCCCCGCATCTGGTTCTGGAAGCTTTCTTCCTTCCCCCTGCCCAGTCTCAAAGTGATCTGGGGTGACAATGGACTGGTGTCAAGTCCCTTTGTGAGTGTGATGGGGCTGTCCTTTAAAATGAAAATGGGACAGGGAACAACTCTGTCTCAACCATCCTGCCTCCACCTAGTCCCCTTTTCTGCCACTGTCTGTGTGGAATAGACAAAGACCAACTGACAACTACACCCAGTCGTGTGACCCAGGACACAGACAGGCACCAAATGGTTAGGAAAAAAAAATGCCAAATTTCGAAATGTGGCATTTCCAGAATTGTGACTTAAAAGCTGGTTTCAAATTACAATTCATTTGATTGGAAAAATCATTTTCCTATCTGCTCCCAAACTTAAGGTGTTACTTATTAAGTATGGTAAGATAACCCAGTGTTATCCTAAGGGAGAGATAGGCCTTGCAATAGTGAAAAATAACTGTAGATGTTTTTCAATGCCTGGACATGTAAAACTTAAACCCACATGCCCTACATTTTAAATTCAACAATTCTGCCCTGTGAGCCTTTAGGGCTTACCCTAGGGGTGACGTTTAAATATTGAAAAGGATGGATTAAGCTTGTCAAAAGATTTCTTTTGGTTTATAACTGCATGACAAGCACATTTTTTAAAAAACACATATAGTCCCACTTTACTAGGGACTTAGCAGTAAATGAAATGTACCATTTAGGTGTCAGCCAACTTCACCCTTTTTAGGTAGCGCACACACACACTTAATAAATGGTTAGCAGTGGTAAAGTACATAGAGTTCTAAAGCCAACAGACACATTCAGCAAAACAGGATAGGTAGAGCCAAACGTTTTGGGGGACTACCACCCAAGTGTGTCTGGCCTAACCCAGTTCTACATTTTTGGTTTCATTATCAGCATCTTGCAAAGCCATGCGACTAGTAGCCTAGAAAGAGATACCTATTTTGCCATTCTGTGTGATATTTAAAGTGTTCCACTCCATTTGGCCTTTCTCCATTTTTCTGAAATGAATTCAAAAGATAAAGCTATGTTTTAGAGGCATCATTTGATTTTGAGATAAAGATACCAATTGAAAGCACAGGTGCAAGTTCGCTTTGTACCCATGGGCATTGGTGGGTATCATGGGGCTGTTTGGAAACAAAACACTGCTCTCCTTCTCAACCAATAAATGATATGTACTGCATACCTCATGTTAACCCATTGGGACATATAGGGGTCCATTACAATGGCGGGAGAACACAGTCCACCCGCTACAGTAATGGTAAACAGGACGGACCCCAAGAGGTGCGGCGGACTAGATGTGCCCATTAGGATGCGACCGCCACCCTGGTGGTCGTATCCCACATATTTAACATTGTGGCGTGCGGTGCTTTGTGCAGCACCCACCACAATGTCAAATATGCATGTTGTGCGTTGGCATGCACAACGTGACAGGCACTGTGCAGTGCCTGCCACCTTGTGCATACCAATGTAGGGGGTACGATAGGTATTCCCCAAGGGCAGCCATCCACTTCCCCACCTCTCCTGGGGCCCACAACGGGCCCGCACAGTTGTCACCGCATGCCTTTCCCTTAGCGGAGACTTCACCATGGAAAGGAATCCCACGGCAGGCATAGTAATATGGATGGCGGTGCCTGCATGGCACCGCCACCATATTGTGTCCCTTTTCTGCCCGGCCGGCAATCCGACCGGCAGAAAAGCGCCAGACGGTGTCGCCGTCTGCCGCGGTGCCCCCCGCCATACTAATATGGCGGGGGTGAACCAGGGACCTTTGGTGGGTGGATCGCCACCGCCGGCCCGGTGGTGGCGATTCGCCCGATATCCTAATGATCCCCTAAGTATGTGAGGACATCACAGGACACCCTTGTTGTGCACAGTAACAGTATTCCTGGAATCATGAGGAGTTTGCAACAGGACGGTAATTGGTTGCTTAGTGAGTTGTAATTTGTTTGTAATTCCCCTAAAAAAAATGTGCAGTTTTTCTAATATTTAAAAAATGAAAGACATTAATTACATTTCTGACTCACTTTTATAATGTACTTTCCATGGGCGGGGGTTTGCTCACCGAAACATTGACAGTCCTCAATCCACGTTCTCCTGTTGACATGAGTAATTATAAGACTTCGAAACACCACTGACCAGATATTTGGACTGAAAAACATAGATTCTGTTGCTTGCATGTCATCGGTAGCAATACACGCTGTTTCAGATAGTGATACTTTGCTATATGCTGCATAACATTGTAACCAAAAGGCACAGTTTACTGACAGAACAGCCAGTTAGCCCTGATGTTAATAATAACCCTAATGCACAGGAAGAGGCCCTGAATAGATAGTTATGAGAGAGAAAGTGGATCAGAACATCTTTTTTTGCTTGGAGCAACAGCAAGGAAAGTTCTGTAAAGATTGTAGTTGTTTTTTGGAAGTCTTTGTTAAATGGCTGTGTTTTACAGTTAGATTTGTAATGTAAAGTTACATCGATAAACACTTTGCCACAACATATCTAATTTTACAGTCAAGGTGCATACAATGAGATGAATGTATTCTAAATATTTCCGTTTCGAAAAATAAATTAAAATTGCATTGCATTCATACACGATAGTATAAAGCTATCTTCTTTATAAACATATCTTTTAAAAAAGAAAAAAAGCTTTTACCTCTGATGACCAGCATATATTTGCTTTTTAGAAAGCACATTTTGACCAAATTAAATGGATAGAGCTAGGTAGTGGTAAATAAAGTGAGATAGTTCCTTATAAAACGAGAACCTGTTATCAGTCAATAGGTAAACAGACAAACACAATTGTTTTTTGCATGCCAAAATGTAATAATTAAAGGATTTTAAGGGAAGCAACTGAACATCTCTGCAAAATTCCTATGTTTGGGAGTCCGCTACTTTGGGAATTGCCCTTCCTAGATATATGTATTTTTTTCGTCATTAGCAGACTTTACTATAGTCACATTTCTGTATCGTCTGTAGTTTTGAAAAACGTCCACTTGCCAAGTATTTTATGAATCACTTGGTTCATATTTCTCATACTATTTGGGAAAGCTGATTTGGGTGGTCCCCTGTCAATCAAATTGTACTGGGCCTGATCTGTATGAATGGGATCGTTTACCTCTGGTATCCTCTGTATCACAGACCCTGTAACCTGGGATCAAGTACCTCTGATGGCACTTAAGTCTCAGGATAGCAATCAGAGCAGTCCAGGTCTGCCGCCAAATTTATCAACAAACACCAAAAACACATCAATGTCTAGCATGTGCATTTACTTTAAAAAGGAACAAGTCCTTTAATGCACGCTCAACAGATCCTAATTGTAAGTCAGAAGGTCTGGCAAGAGAATGCTATGACATTATGTCTGAGGCCAGAGACAGCCAGTTAAAAGAAAAAAGTAGGTTTACGCCAACGTTTAAGAATTCTAAACATGGTTCAAGCATTGATTATACATTTGAATCAGATATCCTGAGACCAAATGTGTCGGATTATAAGGTAATTGGCCGGCCAGAAAGTGATCACAACAACTAGGTTGTAAAATGTAATCTTCCTGTGAAGTATCACTCTAAAACCTATGATCTTCCCAATATGTCATATTCTGCATATAGAGAACAAAATAAGGAGTACCACCCATGTGGAATTGTCAGTTCCTAATGGGGTGCAGGCTGATGCAAAAAGGGGAGGACTCTCCTTTTGTTAAAAAAACCCTCACTCACCACCTAGTGGTGACATGCTTCATCATCGGGGTCCACCCTAATGACCTAGCGTCATCAGGGTGTGCTACAACACCTGATTACAGTGGAGCTGGTTGTGAGTGAGGATGCGTGAAAGAAAAAAGTATGTGTGTTAAAAATTGTCCTGGTTTAACTTAGGAAAATAAAGTTTTATTTATAAGCAACTGGACAATGTTAAAATCAAAAGTGCGAGATAAAGTGAGGGTAATTATGAGCCCATATATCTCTATGTGTTGTCAGGTCTACATGTTTCAACCATGAAGGTGTAGGTTCACCAGGTTTTCTTCAGCACCGATGCCCTGAGGGTGGAAGGTGTGCTTCCCCTAAAAGTCGCACCCTGTCCTACTCTCTGGGACCACAATGTGTGACAAAAATATGTCTGTGGTATGGGCTTAAACCCGGTTGGGTAAGCGTGAAAAATCAAAATACCTGTAAAGGAAATTGAGGACTATTGTCAGATAATTGGTCTTTGTACAAGCCTGTAACGTTGTGCAGTGTCTCACATTCGTGTCTGCATGCTGATGATCCCATTAGGATAGGTACCATTCGCTAGTGTCAAGGTACTGCTTCTCAGTGCGGTGATGTGGAGGTGCCTGGGCTGTATTTTAAGCGATATACTACTTACCGCAACTTGCACACATAGCTGGTTCTACGTGCGTCAATCTCTAATAAATACACGCGCCTATCATACAGTTTATGTGGCGTGATAAAATCTCGCATACCATTTGTGCGGGCGAAATTATTTTTAACTCATTCCGGACTCACAAACAAAGAAACATTTAAGACATACAAGGGTTTTGGCTTACTCGTATTAGGGTATTAGGATACCTCATAGGGCGTGGAGAGGATATCCTCGTTGAAAGAACGTATTCTGAAACAAAGGTGGGTAGATTGTTTCATGAATAACGTGCGACTAGACAAAAGGGCTGAAAAAAGCGGGACCGGGCGCAAAGGTCTGTGCGGCCCAAGGGTCCCCAAGCAATGATTACTTACAGTTCAGTAGCGAGGTCACTGGCCGTATACCTACTGCGGTCCTCCGCCCTGTTGGAGTGAGACCGGGGCTCGGGGCCGGGTTGTATGCATTCTGCTTCCGCAATGGGCGGGGATGGCTGCCGGTCATGTGGGGCGGCGCTGGAAGCGTCACTGTCAGGATGTAACGGACGGTGGCTGCAGATGCTCAAAAAGCCCTGCAGTGTAGGGGTTCGAATCCCGCTGTGGGAGTCGGCGGGGGGCTAGACTGAAATGTGCCTTAATACTTCCTGCTAGGTTCAAAAAAATTTAGAACCCTGAAGCAAAGGACACGGTTGGATTAATGGGGAAATACATACCGATAAATGCCATATGATTGAAGTAGTGGTTGGATTGCACTACAGTAAGGGTCAAACAAAGTAGAGCCCTAGAAGTTAGGCTATTATGATATTTATGGATAGTGATCTGACGGGACCCTACTAGGTAGTCCTATGTCAGGGGTTGTAGATATGGGCAAATAGTGTCAGAAAAGTGAGGAAACCTATCTGGACCTGCGGGTGGTTGAGAGGGTTAGTTTCTCGTGTCATTTAAGCACCGAGTGCCACGGAATGTTATCATTGAGCCCTGTTCTGTGGGTCGACAATCTGTAAACCCAACGTTGTTCTTTTTCATAAAGGAGCCGCTGGATATTAGGTCCAGATGAGACTTGCTCAATGATAGTCCATCTCATGTCGTTGCGTGTGTGGTGAGCCTCGAGAAAGTGTTCAGTTAGTTTAGTCGCAGTTTTCTTGCACCGTATGGTGCTGCGGTGCTCACAGATACGTTGTTTTACTTTCCGAGTCGTCATGCCGACGTAGGATTTCCCGCAGGCACATTTAATCAGGTACACTACATTGGCGCTGTTACAGTTCGTGTGTGCACGTTGTTCCCAAACCTTTCCCCTTCTGTTCAGTGTCTTTGTGTTCTCTGTCAGGTGACAGACACTGCAGTCTCCGCATTTGAAGTGTCCTGTTACAGGAGGTAGGTTCCATACTGTGGTGATGCTCGGGTTTGGGTTGACAGAATTCATTTTTGGTCTGGTGGAGACTAGACTGTTTTTCAAACTAGGTGCCTTTTTGTAGGAAAACAGTGGCTTGTCCCAATTGAATGCACCTGTGTTAACTATTGACCAGTGTTTATTAATACATTTGCTCACTTGGTTAGATATGGTGTTATATGTTGTGACACAGGTGAGTGGTACTTGGTCATTTGCCACAGTTTTTTCTTCGAGGAGCCCCTCTCTTGGTTGATTCCCAGCCCTCTTTTGGCACTTTTCGATGATCTTGGTGGGGTACCCACGTTGTTTGAGTTTGCTAGTTAGGTCTCGAGCCTGAGCCTTGTAGTCAGATAAGTTGCTGCAGTTTCTCCGGAGTCTTAAATATTGCCCATAGGGTAGATTTTCTCTGAGAGGGCGCGGGTGGAAACTCTCATATCTGAGGAGATTGTTTTTGGCAGTTGGTTTGAAGTGGGTTTTAGATGTTAGGCCGTTTCCCTCTTTTGAAATTTCTAGGTCCAGGAACACAATGTGCTGTTTGTCATAGCAGTGGGTGAATTTCAAATGTGGGTCGCAGGAGTTAACCCATCTGATGAACTCTTTGAGTCTTTCCTCTGGTCCTTGCCAGATGGCTAGGACGTCGTCGATGTAGTGTTGCCAGAATTTAAGTTGGTCAATGAAGGGGTTAGTCTCAGCTCTGCATATAACCTGAAGAGGTTGGTTTGGCATTTAGCAAAAGAGGAGGAAATTATGCAAACTGGTCAGGCATTAATAAAGGAATGCGACTTGGAAGTCCAGGGTGATATGAATATGATCAATAAATGAAATTTTATTACAATGTCCCATGTGGGCAAATTTGTAGCCGGTAAGACTAAGAAAAATAATACTCATTTAAATAACCTACTCAACAGAGCTGTTCGGGTGGCATATGCGCATAGATTTTCCCAGTCCAATTATGTTTATAAAGAAAATCTGAAGGAACTTAAGAAGACCAATAAACAAGAAGTCTGGAAAGCTAAATTTAAATACTAAACCGTGTTATGGAATAGTTTATTATCCACCTCAAAACAAAATATTACAAAACAATTCTGCCCGGTTATTAACAAGCTTGAAAGAGGAGGTTGTAGGGCTTTTTCTGTAAATATACCAGAAACCAGCTGGGTTATGTTTCTAACTAATTTGAATGGTACGTCGGGCCAGAGGGAAAAACCTATTGATACATTGGATGGAGGTATGGGGAATAATATATTATTAAAAAATGTGGGGAATGGTGAGTGTCCTTGTTTGAACTCCATTGACCATCTTATCAATTCCAGGCTTGATTTAAATCCGAATTTAGAAACCCCTAGTTGTGACCAAGTATTGAGCCTGCTAAGAGGGCTTCAAGCAATGGTGCCCATGGACCGAATGGATTACCAAATGCCCTGTTTCGTGCTAATGGTGATATGTGGGCCGGCATTTTACATAGTCTATTCAGGGAAGTTTTGACTATGGGAATGGTCCCAGAATCCTGGCAAGCAGCATATTGTAACCTATTTATAAGAGCGGCCCAGTGACTAATCCTGCTAATTATCGATTGATCTCGCTTACTGATGTCGATGCAAAGGTGTTTGCCTCAACTTTCGATAAAATTGGAAGATTGGGCTACACAGGAGGGCATAATTCCATTTAATCGGACTGGTTTCTGGAAAGGTCAATCCACTATTACAAATTTGCTGGCTTTAACTTTACTTGCAGAGAGGGCTGTCTTAAATTAGCAAAATGTATACATTGCTTTTATTGACCTTAAGGCAGCCTTCGACTCTGTGCCACGGAACCTAATATGGAAAACATTGGTTGATCGTGGCATCTTGAGGAAACTGTTGAATGCTATCATTCTTTTGTATACCGATACCTGGGTTCAAGTCAAGTTGAGTGATGGCAATTCCTTATCAAGGAAAATAGGAACATATAATGGCCTAAAGCAGGGATGTGTTCTTGCCCCCTGTCTATTCAATTTATTCTTACCAGATCTTTCCCAATATTTGGATGTGGAAAAAGGCCATGTTCCTAGGATGGGGGGAGAAAACTAGTTATCTTCAGTATGCCGATGATGCCATCATTGTGAGTCATACTCCTATTGGCTTACAAAGACTTATTACCGCCTTTGACGACTACTCCCAACAGAATAGCCTTGAATTGAATGTCAAAAAATCCAAAGTGATGAAAGTTGGTGTAACAAAACAGAAAGGTAATTCCTGGAAGGCAAGAGCAGGTACAATTGATACTGTTAAGACATACAGATACCTAGGGGTAGTGTGACTTTTAAATTTCATCTTAAGGATCTAAGGGCTAAGGCTGTGACTCTGATCCATGCTTTTAAATGTCTTAAAAAGTCATTGAACTGCCAATCATATGATTTTATTCTTAAAGTAATTAAAGCCAATTTACAACCATCTCTCATATATGGTTCGCCTAGTACTAGAGGGTAAGATTTGAAAACACTTGACCTATTGGTGGTCAAGGTTTTTAAAGCAACCTTTGGGATTGCTAAATCAGTGTGTCAAGCAGGAATAAGAATGGAGTTTGGTCTCCAGAGACAAAGTCTGGTATCAAAAGGAGCATTTTTAAAATGCATGGCCGCATTGTTTACAGCCGACCCATCATCCTTAGGGAACATTTGTTGGCAAGAAATAGACAAGTCTGTCTATGCGGCTCAATGGAGATCTTATATTTTAACTTCCTTAAGAGACATTGGCCTGCAAATTGCACTGTAAGATCTGAAAATGCCCAATTATAAGTTAATTTTTAAAAAAGCTTATTAAAACTGAATCATTTAAACTAGACAAAATTGATTTGGCAGAGAAAAATGATGCATGGTATGTAATTAATTCATACCAATCACTACGTATTCAGCCGTATTTTAATGTTTTTTTCTCAGGGAAGTTCAAAAATATGTTTTTAAGGCTACGTAGGGGATTAAACCCACCAAAGGAGAGCATGCAATCGTGGATTAAGCAGTGGACTCTAATTGTAGACTTTGTGATTGGCCACAGGAAACTCTAGTCCATATAGTGTGTGTGTGCCCTAAGTTGATTAAGCATCGACGGACAGTGTTGAGACCTTATTTCTTGGAGAGCGGGGTTAGATCTGCTCGTCAGGCATTAATCAGGTCCATATCTGGTGAAGCGATTCTGTTATTGTGTGAGTTGGTAAAACTTTTATTGGAAGTGGAAAAAATGTTTGCTACAATAAGGTAGATCTCCAGTATTATCTGGCATATAAGTTTTATCACTTAATAATAATGTTATAAGGGTGATAACGTGACATCCTAAAAACAGGCGTGCCACTACTATTGTAAATTGACGCATTGGTGGGGATAGAGTGCTCAAATTAAGAAGATTGGAGTCAAGATTTATAATTGATTTACAGACCAAAACTCCAAATGGACTGAACAGTGGTGAGGAGTTCACTGTACACCTAGCGATCTAGGAAAGTGATGAAACATGAGCAAATCCATAAAAATGAAACTGTAAAACTCTGAAAATTCCTGAACTACCTAAGATAAGTGGGTGTCATCAAGCCGATTCACGGCACTATGTAGGACAGGGTGGTTCCACACATGGGAATCGCCAATAACCAATCCACGGCAAGATTTATGAAAACGAGGTGTCTTAAAACTGCAATGACATTTAAATTATGAATTTGAAAACACACAAGATCGTGTAGGTTGGTGTAAATATTTTCACTGTATATTCAAATTTGCATTATTTGTGTTGATGAATTGCACATAACCCTGTACATATTTAATTGTTAATAATTTTTTCATGCCAAAATACGAATTTTGCACACTCTAAGATGGCGCCCAAAATCTATGTGGCGTCGTTGTCCTTCATCGCTTGCACTACCTGTAACTTTGGTATTTAAAAATGGCGCCTCGGTTTACAGATCGTAAACACACTGACAAAGGGAAACCCCGAAACGCGTTTGTGAAGCGTAAGAGAATAAAACTGATTTGGAATCAATCCTGCGAGTGCTGCTGCTTTTCTTCCCGGCTCGGAGAGAGGGTCTTTGGAGCAGGATATATATATATACATATATATATATATATATATATGATTCAAGTTCCTGCTCCGTTCTTACACGAGGGAAAGCATTCCTTCAACAACGAAAACCACAGGTACAGACCACTCCACAGCGCTAAAGTTGCAATATCAAAGGTAGTTTATTCTCTCGTAATTGTCAGCATGACGCGTTTCGGCTACGACACGGTAGCCTTGATCACATGCCAGACAGAACCAATAACAGTGAATAAATAAGGTGCACAATTAACACAGAGGGGGCGTATACAATCATAGACACTGAAAACATATAAGGTTTACCACTATCCTATTAAAAAACAGACACCATGTTAAACATTGTAAAACACATGAATTTGTCAGTAAATGATGAATTTGCATTTTGTATACAACCTACTAAATTGAAATAAATTTGAAGGCTGAAAATTTATGAAATCAAGAAAACATTATTTCAAACGTAAAAATCATGCTGATGTCAGTACCCTTAATCAAGAATCTAAGTTTTGTAGGATACAATGAATATCAAGATGTATTAGATACATATGCAACGTGTCTACTGCCCATCGTTGTTACTAAAGTGCTAGTGCTCAAATTCATAATCATTTAGTGCAAACACGCGTGCAAAGTGCAAAGTGTGAAGTGCAAAGTCAGCCTTGACAAGAGACAGATCCCTGCCTCAAATATACCTCATTGGTTATAGGCTGATAATATAAAAAGCAAGGGGGAGGACCAAAAACGATCAAAAAACACGTTCTGCCTATTAAGAGGTTTACATGTTATGATGTCACAAAATTAGATCAGTCAACTACCTATACCCCATTTCAAACAATAGGAATTATTCGACTCGCGAAATGATGGCTGAAAATCAGAAACCCTCTGTGGAAAACCAAGACTTATGGCATAGTGCCCTTTTCATCCCCACCATTGGATTCTGATACAATGCATCTTGATCGCAACTGCTCAAAACAACAAGATCAAATGAACGAATGGATCATCCACAGTGTAGAAAATGGTAATTCACTCCTAAATCTACTTCAAATCGAGGTGAATTGTAGCAGAACACTACACAATACATAGCAGTACACACAATCATTCTCTGCAGAAAGAGTTCTATTATAGCTTTCTCATAAGAACTCCATCATAAAAAGGAGGAAACACAAGGCTAAGGGGTGTTAGGGGGTTTTTTCTAAACCTGCAAACAGAATCGAAGACTGCCACTCTTCATCTGTACATCCCAATCACCCAACAAAATTACAAAAAGCAGTGAAGATCCTCCCCCGTATTTAACCCATTGGGAATTCTAGTATCTAAAAGCAAAATGTACTTGCTTTCCAGCTGCCTAAGCAATTTCTCTCTGTTTCCACCCCTGATGTTTTTAGGGATTCCGTCAATAATGAAGTATTTTAAGTCATTCACATTTTTTTGATGGACTAAACCAAAATGGCGTGCAACCGGGTAATTCTCATCTGAATTGACGATGGCCCTGAGATGTTGGAGGATACGGTTAAAGGCCTGCAGTTTGGTGCTACCAACATACTTGAGGCCACAAGTACATTGGAGCACATACACTACGAAATCAGTTCGGCATGTAAAATGTCCCTTGATTAAAATGGGTGAAGGGTCAAATGCAGAACAATACTCCTTGGTGGTAACACCAAATTTGCATGCTCTGCATGAGATGCATTTGTAAAACCCTGATATATATATATTCACTGAAAAAACCATAGGTTATAGACCATATATAGTTAGGAATTAGCATTTAAAAAACCTTATTTTACTCACACAAAACCATTGAAATTCCATATATAGTTAGTTGTACTAACTATATATCGCGCACCCGCAATCCACTGCTGATCATGTCACATATTACATCATTCATGACATGGTCAGTGACATCACTGATGACATCACTGATGACATCTCAAATGACATCACTGATGACATCACTGATGACATCTCAAATGACATCACTGATAACATCTCAAATGACATCACTGATGACATCTCAAATGACATCACTGATGACATCACTGATGACATCTCATTTGACATCAATGGTCACATCACTGATGATATCATTCATGTGACAATACAATGCATCTCCTCACACTTTAATATAACCTCTGTTACACCCAGTGTTAAATACAGAATATAATTTTTTAAACCATTGACACACCAATACTAGTTACTACATACGCACTCACTGATTCCTACGTCTACACACACATTCACTCATTCACCCATTCAATCATTCATACATACAATCACTCATCTTTACAACACTATCATATGCACTCATACACCTATACAGACACTCACACTCTGCCACTCATCCATGGAGTTACTCACACACCTAGTCAGTCCTGTAAAGAATCAATCACACTTCCATGTTCTAATCTATACAGTTAAACATAGAGTACCTTACATTTTCAAACATATACTAACACATACTTACTCTCTTATACAATCATTGATACAAGAACACATTGATCTGCACAGAATCACACATCTCCCAGCCAGCCACACACACACTCAGTCTCCCATACAAATACTTAGGCAACCAATCAATAACCCATATAGTTACTCATATAGCTACTGATCAACACATGCAGCAGTTTACAGAACAACAGACATAATGATGCACAAATTAAGACAGTTTAGTCACTAACCCATGCACTCAGTGACACACATTTATTCACTCACTCATACAGTCAGTCATGCACCTACTAAATCCTTCATCCAGACACTTCTACATCCACTCATTCTTCAATATGTAAGACATATTTTAACTTTACAGAAACATACAGTCACTGGATGTTGTCATCAGTGATGTCATCAGTGATGTCATTTGAGATGTCATCAGTGATGTCATCAGTGATGTCATTTGAGATGTCATCAGTGATGTCATCAGTGATGTCACTGACCATGTCATGAATGATGTAATATGTGACATGATCAGCAGTGGATTGCGGGTGCGCGATATATAGTTAGTACAACTAACTATATATGGAATTTCAATGGTTTTGTGTGAGTAAAATAAGGTTTTTTAAATGCTAATTCCTAACTATATATGGTCTATAACCTATGGTTTTTTCAGTGAATTTTCAAGGTTTTGTAAATGCTAATTCCTAACTATATATGGTCTATAACCTATGGTTTTTTCAGTGAATTTCATTGGTTTTTTAAAAGCTAATATCTATAGCTGTAAAATGTATTCTTCTTTAAATCAAAAAATATATTTTATATGTTTATTAATAATTTTTTGTATTATTATTTTTTTTTGTTCGCTCCCGGTTCGCGAACCGGGAAGCTTCCCGTTAGCTCAATGTGGTGCCGCGACCCGGTCCGCGAACCGGTAAACGTTCCGTTTGCGCAACTGCCGCGTTAGAAATCAACATCGTGACGCGTCGCGGAACCGCGACGTATCACGTTGTCGCGTAATGCGTCTTATGACACGCCGCGTTAGCGCACCCGGAAGTGCTCCGGTACGCGAACTGAGACACGAAGCGCAGCTCCCCGGAAGCGATCCGGGGCGCGTCGCGAAAGCGCGACGTATCGCGTTGCCGCGTAATGCGTCTTATGACGCGCCGCGTTAGCGCACCCGGAAGTGCTCCGGAGCGCGAACCGAGGCGCGAAGCGCAGCGACCCGGAAGCGATCCGGGGCGCGTTCCGCAGCGCGTAACATAAGCGTAACAGGTCATGTGACTTGTTAATAAAACTTTTCATTGGTTCATTTCACTTTTGGTTTCATAATGATGTAAGGCTAGGTCAGGTGACCTAAAAATAACACTTTTCATTGGTTTAGAACTATTGTTTTTCCCAAATGATGAAAACCCCTCCTTCTTTCCTCACTCTGACTTTCATCTTTGTGAGAGGAAGACCTTTTTTGATATTTGAGCAATGGCTTCATTGGTAGCTTCAGCTGGTGGACCCCCACCACCACCACCACCTCCTCATGGGAAGAGAGGACCACCTCCACAGTTCATCAGCAACACAGAGGAGGAAGAGGATGAACAAGAGGAAGAGGAGACAGAAGGACCACAGTTTTTACAAGAGGAGCCCCGGGTTTCTCATCGTAAAACCAGTTTTATTTGGCAGTTTTTTTCAATCCCTGAAGGGCAGAAGAAAGTTAATGCTAGATATGTGACGTGCCTCATATGTAAAGAGGCCTTATCTAGAGGCACCTTAAAAAAGTATAGCTTCGGCAACTACACCATGCATCGTCACATGAGCAGGTGGCATCCATTAAACTACAGCCGGGCAGAGATGCGTGACCTGCAGGACAACCCATCAACTCCTGTGGCAACGACATCAACACAGGTATATTTGACAGGACCAGAGGCACGGGAAACCGTGCCAAACATTCAGGACAACTTTGTCCATATGACGTTTACCTGTTTGTATTGCGGTGCATTACTCTCATGTGGCAATATGAGCATTACCTTAATCAACCGAGCTTATGAAAATCACAAGTGCTCTAAACGCCCCAGAATGTAAATTTTTTTTTTGCTCCTGTTGAGCCCTTTCCAATGCCTGTTTTTTGTTGTTTCCCCTCCCAAAAAAACAAAAAAAACATAAAACTGTTCAAAAAATACAAAAAAAACAAAAAATGTTCAGAAAAATAAAAAAAAATATAAAACAACAAAAACATTTAAAAAAAAGTTCTTTTCAGAACTACCTCCCCTTTCAAAAAAAATTACTAGAATGTTTAGCACTCTGGCAAGCTGTATTTCTTTTGGTTCACTTCCTGGTTCGCTCACCGGTACGCGAACCGGGAGCGAACCAAAAAAAAAAAAAAAAAAAAAAAGAAGAGTAAGTATAAGGGAAGTAAACAGAGAGTAATGTTAAAACAAAGACAGCTATAGGGTCTAAACCAGAGATACTGTTTAATAGATTTATTTACCTAAGAAAAGAGGGAAGAGGATATAATTGTGAAAAACAAAATAGATAAGGAAGTGAAAGAAAAAAAAGAGAGTAGAACAATAACAAAGAAGAGTTTCTTAGAGAATATGAGTGAATGTTCAAAATAAGATTAAAACATGTGGAATAACAGAGAGAAAAAACAGAAAGCAGAAAAGAAGAAGTAACAGAAAAAGAATAATTGAAACAGCAAAGAAATGTAAATAACATAGGGCCATATTATCAACATAGGCAATAAAAGTTTTGCAGCTTTTATCGGCAGAAATGTGTCGCTTAAGCCGCTTTTGCGGCAGAAAACTGCCGCTAAAACCACTTTTGCAGCAGTTTTCTGCCGATAAAAACAGCAATAATTTTATTGGCTGTGTTCATAATATGCCCCTTAGTGTGCTTCAACTACACAGAAAAAGCATAATGAACAAGTAGTGAAAGAGTGATCAGTCAAAGACACTAAGAGTAATAGAGACGGAGTGAGTGAACAAGAGTGAGGAACTATGAGAAGAGAGGGACTGAGAAAAGGAGTGGAAGGAGTAGAGTAAGTAGGTAATAGAGAAAGGAATGAGGGAAGTAGCAAAGGCAGCAAACTGAGGGTTAAAGAAATGAAGCTGTGGAACTAATAGTAGGTGAATGTGATAGAAATGTAACGAAAAGAGTACAAAACATTTACCTTATAATTGTCGTTAACTTAATCACTTGTTATTTTTTTACTTTCAATCTGTGAAAGAGATAACAAAACATTTGAAAAATATTAAAACATGTATTTAAAAATTAGAAAAGACAAGGGAAAAGATTGAAGGACAAACAGTTTTTCAACAACTTTGACACTTACAGAAGCTTCTGCTTCTCCAGGCCCCCTACACAGTCCTAAAGATATACATTTTAAACTAACAGTATCTTGATGCAGATGAAGTGAGGCCTATCTTGGAACATGGTGCATCTTTTGCACTGCTGTTGTCTCACAAAAGTGACGCAATGGCAGCGCAAAAGAGGTGCACAATCATCATAAAATTGTTCCTAACATTTTAAATGATTGTTTCAGGATGGCAATAAGGTGTGTCCTATCCAGACGTTTGTTTCAGGTGAGGCCTACTCAGGGTTGCAGATCAAATTTAGGCTTGTTCAAGAGTACAGAGGAGATAATACATGTGCAGGCCAACCAATAAAGTTCAGACTTCCTCTGTTTCCCTGGACAGGCCTAAACTTCATCTGCACAACTTCTTTGTAAAGGTAAGTTGTTATTTTAAAAACTGAAGTATATTGTGCACTATAAGTTAATATGGTAAACTTTTTCTGATAGTTATATACTATCCCTCTGTAGTAGTTATAGATTTAGATAGACTTCTCTGTTATAGTTATGGATGGAGTTAGGTTTCTCTTGTATAATTATGAATTTACTTACGTTAAATCACATACACTTTTTTATATTCCTACTTCCACTCTGATACTATACACTGCCCAAAGATAAATTCACTGATAATAACTGCCTATCTAAAATTAATCCCAACAGTGCCCTATCTGTACTAATATATTTTTTTTTATCCAAATTTCAGGCAAAATGGAAGGCAAACAGAAAGTTTCATTTCAAATTGTCCTGCAAGAGAGCAACCAAGAAATAATTGATCCAAATTATATAGAATTTATGGATGAAACTTGGGACCAAGAACTACTGCAATGTGTGCAAGCAGTAGATGTCCTCCTTCAAAAGGAGGACATTTTACACACTCAAACATTACAAGCTATGTTCAATGAAAATAACGACATTTCAGACAGTGAAATGTTAGACATTTTATTAAATTTTGAAACACAATCACAATAATAAATAATTGCTTAAAAAATAAAGAAATTAAAAAATAATCAACAAAACAAACAATCAGTTAACATACAATATTAGAAAAGTCTATCATTCTTTTTTCCTTTTAGTACGCTTCCCAGAACGCTTCCCGGTTCGCGGACCGGGCGCTCCCCTGCGGGGCCCTTTTAAAGCCTCTACGTCAAACCTAGGGGGTCAGGGAGGATCTACTATGCCCCCTTATGGTCATTTGCCCCTTCGCTTTGGCCTCCTCTTGTCTCTCGATCCTACCGAGAGACAAGATGGTGGCCGCTACGGACTGTTTGGAATGTTTACAGACACCGGAGAGCCAATCAGCTTTGCTACACGAAGTTCCGTTACGCGTCAAGTACGCGAACCGGAGTGCTGCCCAGAGCGCGCTTACAGATAAATATCTTTTTTTGAACGTTAATTTCTCAAAATCCACTGGAGCACATATATTGAGACCTAGCAAAGGCACATCGGGCTACCAGTCCCTACAATTTTGCCAAGTTTCGTGCAAATCCATTCAGCCGTTCGGGCTAAAAGTGAGGCCAACCGCCCTATGGAAATTAACATGGGAAAAACGCGTTTTGGGACCCCCTTTTTTCTCGTACCCCTCTTGACGAACCCCCCCCCCATTTTCAGGGGCTGCTCAGAAACAAAATGTTCCATTTTCCTGAAAATTTCAGCCAACTCCGTCCACAAACGCCAAAGTTATTAGACATAGAATTTTCAAAAATCCCATAGAGAAAAAATCCTAACTATATATACCTACTGGCGACCGCCAGTAGGTAATATATATATATATATATATATATATTTATATTTATATATATATATATACATCCAACCAGATATGCCATAACGTCACAGATGGAAAGCACACACAAAGAGATTCAAAGCAATGTGCTTTATTTGTGGAGATCCCCCTATATAGTTAGGACCTTGTTTCCATAGGAAAAGCATTTTTTGTTTTCACAATAACTTTTGATGAATCTTTGCGAAGTTTTCAAAACTAGCTGGCCGACCCGGTCAGCTCCTGTCTTGAAATTTTTGGGGTGATCCGTTAAGCGGGGACTGAGAAAAAAGGGGTCCAAAAACGTGTTTCCCCCATGCAATTTTCCATAGGAAATTTTAGACAAAGCTACAGACCGAACTGCTGAATGGAATTACACCAAATTTGACAAAAAAAGTAGACCTTGGTTCAGAATGGTGTAAATTCGTTCAGTAGTTCCTGAAAAATTTGAAATAGAAAAAAATTGATATCTAGGGCAGCGGTGGGTTCGTGAACCCTCCCGACCATGAGCTTCATTCTAATTGGCTGCCAACACTCTAAACCAGGAAGTGTTGACAGCCAATTTGTGACTCGGTAGAACAGAGTCACAAGAAAACAGTAGAAAAAGATTAAAAAACTTGAAAATGGGGCAGGGTAGAAACACCCTGAGCCCCGAGGGGCTATAAAAATATTTAGAAAAAGAAAATGTATATATGACCTTGCCCGGAGGATGGGTCCCAGGGGCAGAAATTGTCCTCAGAGAGGAGGGCCACTCGGCCCCTTCCCGATTATTTCTTTTATTTTTTTCAACAATAGTGGTCAGGCCCTGCGGGATGGGGAACCCAGAAAAAGTGCAAAAAGAAGGGGGCCACACAGCCATCCTTTTGGAAAAAAAAAAGCTGGAATTGCACCAGAGGCCTCGCTCCCTCCCAGCCAAACTATGCAAACGTGCTCTGTGGTGCGTTTTAAGTTGGGGAATTAATTTCCCTTCAATACTGAGGGTCCCTGGGGGCCAAGTAGCCCACCAGGTACCTCCAATTATTCACCACAGGGCTGCGTTGCAGAGAGGTGGTCCGAGGCCATGCCCCTTTTACCCCTCTCTGCAGCGCTGCTCTGTGGCGATTACTGGAGGTACCTGGTGGGCTAGTTGGACCCCAGGGACCCTTAGGATTCAAGGGGACTTAATCCCCCAACTTAAAACGCACCACAGGCGCGTTTTGCACAGTGGTGATGGGAGTAGGCGGAGCCTGATGTGACTTGTGTGCAAGCGCGTCCTGTGGCATAGACACAGTTTTTAGGTCGAGCATTCAAGACCATTTGTATATATATATCTATATTATGGAATACCTCCCCATTCATTCCTATGGGCCTAGAGGCCCATAGGAATGAATGGAAGACATTCTCAATTTGCGATTAGCAATTAGCGAATCGCAAATTGAGAATGCGATTTTAAGGGTGCAGGGGTGTCCAAAGGACACCCTGTTGCACCCCTGAAATCAATCTGTGCACATATGTTGTGCACACACATGCCCTACGGGCATGTGTGTGCACAACATGAAACTTTGAAAAATGCACAAAAGTGCATTTTTCAAAGTTTTCGCAAATTACCATGAGGTTCAACCTCATGGTCATTTGCTCCCCCTAATTGCGAAATCACAATTTTTTTAAGTTTCATGCATTGCATTTAAGGAATTGCAAAATGTGATTCCTTAAATGCAATCGCAATTTGAGAATTCTCAAATATTTGCGAACTCTCAAATTGCGAGGACCTTCATACTTCATGCATTCCAAAAGCAGATTTTGCAATCGCAAACGGCCGATTTTTGCGATTCGCACCATTTGCGATGGCAAAATCCTTTGATGTATGTGCCTGAAAGGATTTAATCACAAAATTCGCAAAGTTCAGGACTTTTTTTTGGCAAAATCCGACTGTTTGAGTGAAGGAGAAAATAAAGAAAAGAGACACTTAGGGAGTAAAAAATGGCAATGTCAAAGTTCTCTTTAAAATTCCTTGCACACACTGATTATGAATTCCTAATCACAGAATGTGGTGAATATTGACTGCATTAAAATTGGTATAGCTGTTTGTTTAAGAAATATTCTCCAACTGCGTTGTGCCGTTGTCTTATAAGGAGGGAGGCGTGGAAGGCAGAAATGGTACTATACCAGGAAATGCACACCAGAAATCAATCCATATTTGAAAATTCAAATATTTTTTAACATACTTTTCACAGTATTATTCATGTCCTAATAATAATATGATATCCATCGCCTTCTGACTGCAACATTACAGCACTGCAAAGGACGGTAAACATTCACTCATCACAGCTGTTGCATATATATATATATATATATCATGTGATCATGGCTTCACGGAGCCGAAACGCGTAATGGCCGACTTGCTGATGGATTAATAAAAAAACATTACAGCACCTTAATTGTGGTCCGCGCTCCATCATTCAAGGAGAAAAGCGCCAACGGTGGTGGCGGTGGAGTGTTTGAGATATATATATATATATATATATATATATATATATATATATATGTATATATATATATATATATATATACATATATATATATATATATATATATATATATATATATATATATATATATATATTCTCAATAAAAAGGACAAGTAGGGGGAAGTAATAAGAGACCAGATTTATTTTATGACACCTTTTAATTATGTAAACGTGACAACCATTGTTCCACCCTTTCTAAAGCAAAGCATCTGTGCAAACGAACCGCTAGATTTATAGGACCAGTCAGGTTTTTTAATGATCATATTGCACTGAAACAAGCTTCGTTAATGGGTAATATCTATGCACAGAAGTCAGACAGTGTTTATGTGCTGATAACTCTGCCCTCAATCACCTTCTTAATAAGGGGGTAAATTACTTTGTTGTTGTTTTCCACCCCGGGGCCTTTAGGGGAGAACACGAAGATCACTTTTAATAGCTTTTTTCTTGCATGTCAAGGCTAGCGTGCCATTGACTATTAGCTAATCCTGAAAGCTAATGCTAGACATAATGAGATGGAAATTGATCAGGCAGAAAAGAGCTGCAGCGAGCTGGTGGGTTTGCCAGTAAATTCAGGCCAGCATTAAAGATACACAATTTCTGAAGCATTGTGCTGTTCTCTTCACAGCTACAGACACATGATGTCTATTAAAACATTTCTGACAGGCAACTATGAGAATTAAGGCTTGTATTGAGATAGAAGACTCGCAAGTATTTTTACTATCTCATCCAAGGTTTTTAGTGCTGTAGCAATTCTCTTTGTAAATTAACACATTTTAGTGAATACGAATATAATCGTATACGGATCTCACCTTTGTTAATCCTCGTATTATTTTTATGTACATTCTATTGAGTTTTCTATGTTTCTGTACTCTATTTAAACCTGCCTTTCATATTTCCATCTTCTATCGTTCTGGTAATGATCGCTCAAACATATTATGATTGAATTAAAATGATCCATATGAATCAACTGTTCATCATTCATGCAGGTCTTACAGTGCCAAAAGTTAGCTCGAGGCTGGAAACCTTAATGACTCACCTATTCGGAAAATGTCCTGATGTTCTCAATTACTGTTAAATGTTCCTAATTGCAATGCAACGTTTTTTTTCCATAAAACTAGTCAAATACGCATTTCCATAACTAGAATTTGCAGTAATATAATCACTGTAAGAAAATGCTCTCTTTGTATGGTCACACCCCTTACTTTTCAGTAGATTTTATTGCTCCCGAATGGACTATAAAATCTTGGGTGCTGTTGTTCCGCACCCAGTGTATGTTCTTACCCCTAAAACACCTACAATTGGATAATCACTGATTGGCAAATTGCATTTACCTATAATTTCCTAGTATATGTACTCTGTGTGCTCAGGGCTGAAAGCTGAATATCACCAGTGAACTCCATCACTTGTTTCACCACTAAAGTGACAAGTGAAAAGTGAAAAAAACATGACTCTAGCAGTTTTAAACCCGAAAATTCCTCTTGGCAAAACCTCAGCTAGGCCTAAGTACACCCTCGTTATTAAATACATATGTCACCCTTTAAGGTAGGCCCTAATGCCAATTGGGCAGGGTGCATGGTATTTAAAAAATTGGATACCTCTACTTGAGTTTTAAATTTCCAAAGTCTTTTTTCTATAACAAGGCCAGCTCTCTCATAGGCAAACATAGAGTTATATTATACCACCTTGCAATGCATAATTTCAGTTTGTGAAGAGATCAGACAATGATTTAAGGACTCAAATTAATAGTAAATACAATTTAATGGTCAAGTCAGATTTTAAATTACTATTTTGAAAATGCCACTTTTAATAAGTTAATATCCTTTCCGCTATTACCTTAACAGGATCCCTCCCAGTTACAATATACACTTTAAGAAAATTGCAATTTTCTCGCCTGAGCAAGGCATTAACATCTGACTGTTAATTGCTCTCCTGTGGTCAGATGTGTATTGCTTCCGGACAGTGGACAAAAGGCTTAGTGTCGGGAGATGTTTTCCCCCTGCCAGGGTGATTATGTGGGTTGTGCCCAGGAACTTAATTACACTTCAAAAGGTGCCTACCTTGTTACAAGCAGATGTAACTCGTACCCAGGGCTGTCCCCTCATTGTAGTGACAGAGAACTGGGCATCAGTCCCAGTGGGAGGGGGCCCTCTCAGAACCAGTTTAGAGGGAGAGTTTACCCTTTAATGTAACCATACCTCTGGGTGGGCTCGTGGAGCTCTGCACCATATTGGTTTAAGTAGAGAGGAACACTGTGGGATAGTTTACTTTGTTTTTTTTTTTTTTTTGTTTTTTTTTATCCTCATTTGTGTGCATAGCTCCAATCTATCAATACCGAGAAGAAAACCACCACAGAGCGAATAGCCAGAAGATCTTGTACTATGCCAACACAGCCCTGAAGCTGGTGAGGGATTTATCTATCGAGAGGTACGGTCAGTTCCCCTTTGGCACTAAATACAGCGACCACTCTTGAACTCGCTTAAGATGATACCTCAGTTGATAGAGCCCGAATCATCGAGACCCCCTTGGAATTTAGACTAATAGTCTCAATAGTCAAGGTAGGCGATGCTCACATTAATCATAGGACCTGGGGAAAAAAAAAAAAAAAAAAAAAAAAACCCCCAGGTGAAGATCACGACTAACCAAGCATTGCCCAAAATGCTCTAGTATTCGAGTTTCCTACCCTGGCTAAGTCCAGCTTAGAAATTTGGAGAAGTGATGTTCGCCATTCATGCGCAGTAGGTGGTATAGCGTCTTTCCAGTGTCTACATATCTCCCTCCGTGCTGCAAGGATAGAATAAAATATTAGTCTTGTTGCAGCATCGCGAGTATTGTTCCTCAGACCAAAAATCACGAGCTTAAGGTCTATTGTGATGTTTTCGCCCACAGCATGCGACAACTTGTTTTTAATGACTTCCCAATATTCAGATAAGCTAGGACATTCCAAAAACATATGTGTATCAGTTGCTGCAACAAGCCCACATCTAGGACAGGAAACTGGGCCAGTCAATGAGAATTTTGTTAACCTATGCGGGGAATAGTATGCCCTATGCAAGGTGAAGAGATGATTCCGACGAAGCCACGATGGTTTAACTAGATCCCAGAGCAATGAACAAGAAGCACTCCAGAGCTCTTCCACTTCCTGCCCCGGCATTAGTTCTGCCCATAAGTTTGTTGGTAATTGAAAACTAATGTCGATTTCATCTAATATTTTGTTATACCACCGGGAGATTTCTTTTTTCGCCACTGGGTTATCTAATAAGGAAGTTATCAAGTCACTGACACCACCTATAGGCTGCTTACAACGTCTCATTGACTGTCCATAATATGTCTGGGCCCAGCTAGAAATCTGAATATATTTAAATCTTGACAACTCAGGGCCGACTTTGTTAATAAGATAGTCCCATGGGAGTAGAGCCCCATCCATGAACAAGTCGTCCCAACAGTTAATACCAGCTTCTAGTAGAGGTTTATTTAGGGCGTCTGTTGTCCATAAGGGGGGGAACGGGTAAATTCCATATCGATGCCCTAGCTGAATAGTAGCCAATCTTAATTGCTTGTCTTATTTTATACCAAGTAGATACAAAACCATTTAGAATTTTCAGTTTAATTTTTTTAAAGAATTTGGGGTCACTGAACTTAAACAAAAAACCCGAGTGATTAACACCCTCACTAAGCAATAGAGTAGAAAAAAGAGGGCCCATCCCAGTGGATAGCGGAGTTTTGAGCAACATACGCATGTGCGATAATTGAAAAGCCCATGCATATATTTGAATGTCTGGTCCAGCCAGCCCTCCCTTCTCCCTCCGTCGTCTTATTTTTTTCCACGAGATTCTGGCACTTTTGTTGTTCCAAATAAAACTAGTGATAGCGCTCTGTAGCTTGGAAATTAATTTTGTATCAAAATAAAGTGGAATTGAATTAAATAAAAAGGAAACTTTCGGTAGAATACTCATCTTCACGAGACTGAGCTTTCCCAGAACAGAAAGCGGGAGATGAGACCAATCTCTCATGAGTTTCCTGCACTCTGTGGCGACTTTATTGAAATTGAGAGAGGCGATTACATTGATATCCTCAACTATATTCACCCCTAAATAACGAATTTGGTTTTTAAATGTCCCGTTATTGTTAGTCCTGTTACAGTTCCAGGACATTGCTTCTGTCTTGAGAGCATTAATCTCATACCCCGAAACTTTCCCAAATATGTGAGCCTGTTCAATTATTTCTGGGTACGCCTCTTCGTAATCTGTGGAAAAAATCATAATATCGTCCGCATAAAGTGCCACCTTCTTATCCCAGCCACCATAAACAAAAGGTTTAATGAGTATGTTATCTCTAAGAATCTGAGCAAATGGCTCTATATATATATCAAAAAGAAGGGGGGACAGGGGACAACCCTGTCTGGTTCCTCTCATAATCTTAAAAGGTTCTGTCAGACCTCCGTTAATTAGTAGGGAAGCAGAGGGGTTACGATATAGAAGCTGAATTGTCCTCCGAAATCTATCTCCAATACCAAAGCTCTTCAAGGCCTCCGATAGGTACAACCAATTCACCCTATCGAAGGCCTTGGTGGCATCTAAAGTGAGAACCACCAGTGGAATTTCTTCCTTGGTAGCAATATCAATTGACCCAATCAATTCGTAGGTGAGCTCACAGAGCTGTCTCCCTTTTATAAAACCCTTTTGGTTCAAAGCTATTATATCCGGAGCTATCCGCCCCAGTCGGTTTGCTAAAATGGAAGTAAAAATTTTATAGTCGGCATTTAGTATAGAGATGGGCCTGTATGAGCCACAGTCAGAGGCGGGTTTACCAGGTTTCAAAATTAGGGTTATGACAGCACTGTTCCATGACTCCGGTGGTGTTTTCCCCTCTCTAAGAATTTGGTTGAACAAAATGACTAACACTGGTGAGAGTTCCGAAATAAGTTTTTTATAAATCTCGCTAGGCATGCCATCTGTGCCAACCGCTTTTCCGTTTTTTGCTTTCTGTATGGCCTCCTCCACCTCAGCTATAGTTATTTCCCCATCTAAGTAGGAAGATTGTTCTTCTGTTAGAGAGGGAAGAGGTATGCCCTCCAGCCAATTGGTTACGTCACATTGATTCGGCCTAAGATCGTCTTGATAGATGGTTTCAAAGAACTCTCTAAAGACTGCTCTGATATCCTCATCCCTAGAGAAAGTACCTTCCGCTGAAATAACTGAACAGATGTTGTTACGTGCCCGGTCAGATTTTGCTTTCCAGGCAAGTAATTTACCTGCCCCCTCGCCATATGAAAAATGGGCGAGCTTACTTGCTTCCCACCTCTGCATGACCCGCTTCTCCAAAACTGCTGACAATGAGAGTTTCAGCCTGCTCAATTCTGCTTGTTTAAGGGCAAAAGTAGGATTTTCTGTGGGATCAATGCTATCCATATCGTTTTGTACTCTCAAAACGTCTCTCTCAATAGAAGTAACCTCTTCTAAATATTGTCTGCTGCGGAAGGCTACTTTATTCTTAATGAGGCCTCTTAGAGTACACTTGAACGCATCCCAAATTGTCCCTATTGGAGCTGAATCTTTATTAGTACTAAAAAAAAACTTTGTCTCTGATTGTAAAAATACAATATCCTCTGTTGAAGAGAGGAGAGATCTATCAAAGGACCATGTTTTCATGGGAGATGTGGCTAATTTTAGTACTAGTTCAATTGCAGAGTGGTCAGAAAGATGTATTGGGGTATATTATATGGAAATTGTATTTTCAGCGAAAGCTCTACTTATAAGAATAAAATCAATTCTAGACTTGTGTCTATATTTATGATTCCTAAATGAGAATTCTTGCCTTTGACCCTCTTTAAACCGCCAAATGTCTAAGTAGTCGTATTGACGCATCAAACCTAACAGGCAGTTCCTAGATTTAGAGGTTATTTTCTGCCTACTATTGGGGGTTTTATCTAAAAATGGATTCAACGTAATATTAAAGTCCCCTGCTATTATCACTGGGTCTGGGAAACTAAGCAAGTTGTTAAATAAGGTTTCCAGTGTTGAGGGATCATCTATATTGGGACCATAATATCCCACGAGTGTTAATTTTGTGTCCCCTAATTCTACTGCCGCTATAACCCATCTACCTCCGGTATCTGCTTTCTGCTGCTTAACTTTGAATACGACAGATTTTCTGAAGAATATCGAGACCCCCCGTGTGTTAGAGCTTTGTGTTGTAGAGATTGATGATTCTATCCATCTATTCCTACGGACCAAGTCAAGTATCTCACTCTCGACTAAGTGAGTCTCCTGGAGGATAATGATTCCCGCATCAGTATCGCGAAGATACTGCATAATTTTGTTAGCTCGTGGTTTGGTGCGGAGACCGTTAACATTCCAGGACAATATTTTTAATTTAGTCATTTGGTTTTAGATTTGAGACATTTATTAGGGCTGGCTGTGACAGGACGAAGATAAGTGATTCAAACAAGTTGTTACATCGCGTCTTAAGATGAGAAAATAAAAACATAATGTTGAAGAGAAAGCTATTTACATTTAAAGATTGGAGCTTTTTACTAATAGTGTGATTTTGCCCCCTAACCCCCCCGTACCCACCCCGACACCCTCCCTGGGAAAACCCCGTACTCACCCCCCGGAAAACTTCCGGAAGTAAGTGCTCCTAGCTCTTCCCCGTCTCATCACCTCGTGCCCATACTTTATTGAAAGTGACTCGCCAAACATGGCTGTGTAAATCGTATATTTGCATCGTATATTTGCATTCGTGAGTTATATATTCTTTTTCTTTTTTTTTTTTATCTATTTATATCCTTTTTTTTTTTTTTTTTTTTTTTTTCCTTTCATCCCGACTTATATATATATATTTTTTTTTTTTTTATAAGGTTGTTGTGTGTTGTTTTTTTTTTTTTTTCCCCTTATTCCTTGTATTTGTTTATTTATTGTGCTTTCATTTGTTCTTTTTTTTTTTTTTTTTTATTTCGTTTGATTTTCGACCTTAGGGCCTACCGGCATTTCAATGCACTTCTCCGATACTTTGCCTCCTCTGAGTCTAAGTTTAGGGGTTAATGGAGATACTTCTTCTCCAAATACGAAACTTTATTCATTCTCCTTGCTTTGCTTCTTATTGCCAAAGGCTAGCAAGAGTTCATCCGCGGCTTGCACAGACCTGATATTGTGCATTTTGTTGTTCAACATGACTTTAAGGGATGCAGGGAACCCCATTTGTACTGTGGCACCAAATTTACGAAATGCCTCCATTCTTTTACCGAGCTCCCATTGTTTATCCAAAGTAAAGCGGGACAGGTCTGAACGTATCTGAAAGTTATAGCCTTTATATGTTTGTGACTTCATTTTAAGAGCCTGGTTCAAGATATGCTCTTTAAGTGAATAAGTGTGAAAATTTAAGAGAATTTGCCTAGGCTTAGACCGTTGGGTATTGAGCCTGAAGGGGTCCCGATGTATACGTTGAATATCCGCTGCTAGCTCCTCAGTGGATTGAGAGAGATTTAAGGTTTCTTTCAGGAGAGTGATTATATAACTCTTGATGTCTGCGCATTCAGCCCCCTCCGGTATATTCAGAATGCGTATGTTACTCCGCCTTGCATTATTTTCTAACACCTCCATTCTTTCTGAGATGGCCTGGTTTTCTTTCCTTAATTTAACAATGTCCTCCACGGTGCCCTCAGCGCTCATTGATATTTGCCCCACCGTCTCTTCTAAGGCTTGTGTTCTTAAGGTCAGATTACCTAATCTCTCATCAAGAGATTCGCAGAAAGTCCTTATCTCTTTCTGATTAGAGGCTGATTCAGCAAAGCCTTGCTTAATTTCTGCAGACAATTCCGCAAACATTCTTTGTACTGAGGCAGCTGAAATAGTAACCGCACTAGCGCCAGCCACTTCGCATAAGTCTTGATCTTGAGGAGTTACCGGAGGGCCTTCAACAAATATGTCAGCCTCATAGTTGTCTGCAGTGTTCATGTTAGTGATAGAAATCTCATGAGAATTCGTGCCATCTACCGAAACAATAGGAAATAATGAATCCCCCCTTGCTTTTAAGGTCCCATCTTCATCTGTTGTGACATCTAATGTGACTGATGCAAGTTGGAGGACTGAACCCTCCGCCTCAGATTCTCTCTGCGAACTTAATGTACACCCCTCTACTTGTAGTGGTGTTGTGTGGGGCAGATCAAGATTAGTGGTCTGATTGCCCTCTAGCTGGTTGAGTTCCATAGTCTCAGAGTTATTGCTTTTACCGGCTAGGCCTTCTTCTTTACTTAAGCTCAGAATTTGAGGGATCGCTTTAAAATATGAGCGCAATGAGGGGGTGACTCTAGGGGGGAGAGCGGTAGCCGGGTTTGCTTTTGCTTTAGCGCGTTTTCTTCCCCTTTTAGCTTTCACCTCAACCGAGAGGTATGAAGAGACTTCACGATCTACTTGTGGACTATTTTCCGGTTTAGAGACTTTGTTATCTCCCTCCTCCTCAATAGCTTGTAGTGCGCTCTTTGCTTTCTTTTTTTGAGATGCACTAATTCCCGCTATATTTCTTGGTACACTCTTGCCCCTTAATTTCCTAACAGAGTCTGAAGCACTCATGTGTGCCAAGTTATGGCAGAAAGGAATACTGATGGGATAGTTTACTGTAAAACATACAGGAAGTGCTGCAAAAGTAGGCATGCGTAGTCCTGCCAAGTACCTGACATTAGACTAACACATTTCAGTGTGGTGCTCCGCATCACCACACTGAAATGCATTGTCACTCATAATGCATAGTGACAGTCTTAGGTGCACACTTACTGAAAACTGTGTGTGGCAGCTGGCTGCCGCGCACAGCCTGTGGTCTGCCGGCGTGCTGCTTCCATGGGCTTGGGGCGGTGCTCCCAGCTAAGCTAAGGCCTGGCAGCTGCAGGCTCTCTGTTACAATGCGTCACCTGTGGTGTTCCGTGACTCTGAGTCAGTAAGCATGCCTGACCTCACGGCTGGTGTCCAATAGCTACTACTGAGGGTGCCGAGGGGGTACCTTAAGCCCTGCTGGCTGCCAGAGTGGGGAGTTTTTGCGCGAGGAAGGACACTGCAATCATGGTGCAGTGGTGTTGCTCGTACGTGACCGGCCCGCCACGCTGTGCTGTAGGCCATTATAATCAAGGCCACCTGCACTCTGGCCAAATATAATCAAGGCCACCCATGCTGTTGTGTGGGCCATCATAATTAAGGCCGGCCACGCTGTGGCCCAATATATATAGAATGCCACCCATGCTGTGTTGTGGGCCATTATATTTAAGGTCGCCACAGCATCCATTATAATTTCCGAGCTGACTGGGGGAGTTGGTGCAGTGGGCAGGTCAGTTACAGAGAGTCATGACTGACCATCACTGTTGGTTTACAGTGCCGTCTGCCACAACTCAGTGAGGACAGCCTGCAGCCTGGATCAAAGTCTAAGGCACATTGCAGTGGAAGTGGCTCGCTCGCGGCCTGAGCCGGCTGCTTTGTTGCACTGTGAGTCGCTGACACACTAGTAACGCACCGGGCTTAAGATGATCACAGTAAGTAGAAAGTTGTTTACCAGCCACTTGCCACCCTGAGTATTTGTCATTGCTAACACAATATGGTGCTGGGAGGGGCAGGATCTGGAGTCTGAGGGCCTTATGCTGGGTCCCTCACCCTAATCTTTGCCTTCAGTAATGTCTGTGCCAGTCGCTTGGGCCCAACGCAACTACTTTACTTTCAGCGCAGAGCCAGAGCGTTACTGTCAGCAGAGCCTGTAGCTCTGTGACAGGCTGCCTGCGGCTGCTGTGATCTAGTGCCTGCTGTGGGGCTGGGTTGGTAGCGGCTCCACTCGCGGCCTTGTCAGACCGCTCAGCTTGGGCTAATGATTTGTATTAAGGGTGAGGCTGCTAAACTAGTATTGGCATAATAAAATACAGCCTGGATTTTACCTATGCGTGCCTCAGCCTCACTTTCTGGTGTAAGTTCTAAAATATATGTATATGTTTCCTCCCTCCTCTTCAGTGCTTGATTTTGCTAGCCAGAAAGTCTCATAGTCTTTGAAATGTCACTCAGAATGACACTGAAATTATGAAATCGTCACACATGGCAATCTGAAACCTTGGCAGCTATGTAGGACTTATCCCATTGGTTTGGGAGTGGCCAGGGGTTTCTCCATCTACAAGATGGCACTGGGCATAAAAGTGGCGCCCTCTGTTCCCCTATTCAGAACACCTCTGGACCAGAAGGACTGCACCTACCGTTGAATCTATTGGGAGGAACACCAAGGGCTAGAACTGCTCTCCACTTGTAAATAGAACAGAATAGCCGTCTCCAATGACAAGTTGACTTGTCTCCTATTCATCTCCAGCTAAGCAGTTCCAGCTGGATTTGCCTTGGGCCAAGCTGGTACCTTCTGGTAGATTGACTTCTAACTCTTAAGCAGTATCCAAGGAATCCTTCACCCCTGGCTGGTGTTAGAGTATACTCTTTTCCTCTTCAAAATTGCAAGACTGAATAAACAGAAACTTCTGATCTTTCTGCAAAACGAAACTGAGGCTGCCACCAAACCACTGCTCGCCCACAGCTGCCAACATCAAATTGCTGATTGGACTCAACTTGCTGGGTTGCCCTGATAAATAGATGCTGACTTCCAAAAATGTTTCTAAGTCCAAACATAAAGGACTTTCTTTGACAAATGGCAAGCAGCACCCCATCCACAGTGACACCTTCCTGGGCCCGAGCTTTGGACTTCATATGCTTGACGTTTTCCAACCGATGACTTAAAGAGTCTTAAACTTTCTAGAGCTGAGGCTCCCTCCAAGGTCTTGCACTTCAGTTAGCTGCCGATGAAGAGCACCTCTTCAGATTCAGCTGGCACCCGAATCCACCAACAATCTCGTCAATGAAGTGCCTTGATTTAGATTTTTGCAGATGGGTTACAAAGGTGACAGATATCCCGAAAGCTGAAATATAAATCCCAATACATCCTATGGGATTCATATTTCGGCAGGTGTGATATCCATCACTGTTGTGATGGATTAACCAGTCTGACAAGATCTAAATCAGGCCCAAAGTCAGACGGTAAGTTTTCTACCCGTATGTACCTGGTCCTTGTACCCAACTCATGCTCCATCACAGTTAATCTTAAGTTTTAACTTTGACCCTGACTAGTGCAACCGGATACCCACGTTTGGAGCTTTTCATATCTCCAGTTCCCTACATCAGATTTGTGTTGTCTCAGTGCCTATATGCTCATTAAAATGTCCTCTATTTTTATAAAGTGGAGTGGGAGTTTGTATTGTGTTGAGTTTTCTAAATGTTTACTATTTTGGTACTGATAAATGTTTTACACATTTAAGTTAAGCCTGTCTACTCTGTTATACATCTGCCATGAGTTGAGCTTAGGTTAAAATGATTGAGTCCTAACTAGACCTTGCACAGAATTGTGATATGATAGAGACATCTAGCCACAGATTGCTTAACTTTTGAATTCTCCCCAGGTGTCAGCCTGGATCCGGTCATTTTTCAGCAGTGTCTCTGCACCAGGGAATGGCGTCGTACAACACTGTGATGATCTCCGGTTGTCATGTCAGTGGAGCCATATAAGTCCCCTCCAGTGCACAGACATCAGTTTCTTCTATTTCACATTGCAACACGTTCAGGAGAAGTGGTTTTTCAGGCTGTTTTCTGGCATACTTTGATTGTTTTTGTAAGTCTGAACAGTGTGCCACTTCTCATGACTTCAGGCTTTAAGGCTTGTGGGTCTTGTACAAGACAGATATCAGCTAGAGACCCTTACTCCATGTGTATGTGGTGTTTGGGAGAACAGCACACTGCAAAGATTGCTGTTCCTGCCAGCAGCTGAAACCGAAGTTACTCAAGGAAAGCCGAATGAAGCTCTTTGAGGCGCAGCTGACACAGTCATTGGCACTTCACGTTGGCACTGGTCATCTACTTCTCGTCTGAAGTCGCAGGGCCATTCCAGGAGTCAGAGCCATTCAAGGGGACGTTGTTCTCGATCAACGTCTACAAGGTGGTTGAAGTCATAGCACCTCTCGACTTTGCTGCGTGGGGACTCCATTCCTCTCAGCTCCTCCCGCTCGCCATTTGAGGAGTGCAGACATGACTCCACCCCGTGATTCCCTGTATTTATGGGACATCTTATCTTTGGGCCTCCTTCTCCTTCCCATAGAGCGTCGTTGGGCCCCATAGAGAAGAGAGAAGTTGCTCCAGTGGGTTAGCATTTGATGTAAGTAGGGCCATCTAAGTCTTTGGGTTGGTGCCAGTAGGAATCTGCCAACTCCGCTTTGGTGCAGGTGCACAGCCCTCCCAGGTTTCCACCTTCCACTTCTATTCACAATTAGCCAACTCCGGCATTGACATCAGAGGAGTCGATCTGCTCCTCCTTTTGGCGACAAGGCGTACCCTTCTCACCATCAATCAACATTGGGTGCGAAGTCTCTGGAGCCAACTGGAGGGAATGTTGATTTTTCACTTTCTTCTCATATTAGGGTTCCTGAAAGAGGCAATATGGAGGAGTCTGCGCGATTACAGCCTATTGCTGACACTATTCTGCCCCATGGACTGGATTCTTCCCCAGCCTCAGGACTACTGTGACCTCCTAGACTTGCTACTGAAGCGAGTTCATCTTTGGCAGATAAGTTAAGGAATGTGGCTGTGGTTTTAGAATTAAATCTTCCTACGGTGGAGAAGTCCACTGATCCCCTGATTGATGTTCTTTATGTAGGTCAGACAGGAGTACAGCCTGTTCTCCCATATAGTGAGGGCCTGTATGAAATATTGTTGGGTACTTGGACGTAGCCTGATACTGGGGTCTCAATGGATCATAATATTGGATATCCAGCTTGTCTCCTCAAGCATCCCACTTCTTGTAGATTGGTAGTTCAGGTGGCTTCCGCCTCACAAGATATGGATTCTCTACCTAATGTACCATCAAATAGAGACTCTAGGAAGCAAAATTCATGTAGAAGGCAACTCAACTAGTTCTGCTTTAAGGTGCTCTAACACGTCTTGTGTTCTTTACTGTTTTTCTCACACTTTGCAGGATACCTGGCAGACTATTTTGCCATCGCTTCCACCAGGCCTCCATTCTAATACAGAATAGTTTATTCAGGATGGCCAACAGGCGGCTAAGCTGATTATTAGATGTGGCATAGATATCACTGGATATTACTGATTCAGTAGGTCATGGCATCCTCTGAGCTCTACGTCAGCTTGCCTGGTTAAGCACCGTAGGCTTTTCAAAGTCTGTCCAAGCTGCCTTGGTTGATATGCCCTTTGATGGGACCCATCTTTTTGGTGCCCAGGTCGACTCAGCTTAACGGCATTTCTGTGATAGCAGAAGTGAGACAAAGTCCTAACTTCTCTTTTTCTAATTATATACTTATTTGATTTTTTCCCTATACTAGGGTTATATGGGGGATAATAATATTTTGGTTCTTACACGGCTGGCCATGTGATAGCTGTACCATAGTGCTATAAGTTCCGCCTGATGATGACACCTGGTGTGGTATTCCTGTAGTCAAAACTGTCTTTGACAGGCTATGTGGTACAAGGATACCTATTGCATTTATTTTCCTTCCCTTTCTTCCTCTGATGATGGACTTCATGCTCTAGAGGTCATTTGCTTGTGATGTGTCTTCCGTTTAGGAAGTTTACCTATGACTGATGCTTCTTTGGAAGCAGTTTGGTGTGCTGGTATGCATTACTTTTGATTTTCAGTATCTCTTATAGGGACATCTTGCTTATGCCCTATGGGAGACCTTTTATACAGAGAGCATGCTCATTCTTTACACCTATTCTGAATTTTCACTCCAGTGCAATTTTGGGTCTGTTCTGACCAAGATTTCCACTAGGACATTCTTGTTTGATCGGTCATTCATTGGATTGCAGTCCTTTTCACTAGTTCTGGCGGGGAGCACTTTGCTTTGAATTGAGGGGATGCACGGATTGCTTTTGTGTTAGGTGACTTTTGCAAAGGTTATGCCTGCCTATGAGGGGGTTATGCCAACTTTACGGTGTGTGTTCCTTGACTGTGCATGGGTTTTTTTCCCTTGAGATGTATTTCTCCTTCTTGGAGGCATTACATATGGCAAGTTCCAGGGCTCTTTTTTGTATTATTCTAAATGATTTTATTGCAAATGCTCACCTCTATTGATGGAGGCCTACTTTAATTCTTAGAACATGGTTGTTCCGCTATACTGCTTGTAATGTTATCTGGAATGCAGTGTCTGAAAAGTTTGATCCTAAGGGATTCGCTTTTACAGCCATGTCCAGAATTTTCTGGGAGGATTTCTTCTTTTCTTAATGAGAATGTTCACCTTTTTGGTGCTTCTCTTCTTTGAGAACATCCTGAGCTTTCCTTTCCATATACTTTGATATTCAGTTGTAGTTACACATTTACAGGCGGAAGGTTGGATGTCCTCTGTCTCCTTGAGAAATGCTTCTTTCTCTAGTCAGCAAATGATCTTTTTATGACTTAAAGCTATTTTAAAGTTCAGATCTATATGCATATAGGAGCCCTCGCCTGGTTTACGGTGAGATTTTGGTTCTGTTTAGTACACCTTGCAGTCAAATATTCCAACTGGATATCTCTTTTTGAGATGGCCATGGGTAGGGTTATACTCTATTTTGACCTATTGGGCCAAGTGTGGTCTTTAGTGTTTGTTTTTGGCAAGGTTTCAATTTCCTATATTTCCTTTTAGGCTGATGATAGAAACAACCTCTCAGGATACTTTTGGGCAGTTGGCATTATCCTAATGCTAAGTCACCCACGGTGTGTTATTGAAGGTGTTATCTTGTTTTCTTTTGTTCTATTTCAATTTTCTGTTGTGTAAGTATCATTGGCTGTTTTTCAGTTCCGTTTTATCTATGTGTGTATATGGCGTACAGATAGGTGTAATGTATCTGTGTTGTGCATATTTAGCTATAGCTTTGCTATATACAATAAGACAAGATGTGTATTTATTTTGCAAATCTCAGGACGAGTTGCAGTTTTCTTCACTCTTCACTGTAGTTTTATCTGTGACTGTATGTCATATCCTGTAGATATAGGTATATATATTGGAAGTATTTTTTCTAGATTTCTTAGAACAGGTTCTTTTGAAGACTTCCTGCTGGTGTAGGGAACTGTAGTTTACAGGATATTCATTACTGATTAGTTTGCAGACCCTCCTCTGAGTGGGCATAACTATGGCATTTAATTCAAAAGTTAAGGAATCTGCGTCTAGATGACTCTATCAGATAAATAAGTTACTTACCTTCGGTAGGGCATTATCTGGTAAAGACATAGTCAGGCTGTGGATTCCTTAACACCCTACTCATCCTTCACATTCTGCAAACAATTTATAGTGTAAGACGTATTTCTTTTTACAACCCTAGTTTATACACTGGTGGTCAGTGTTTCAAGTAGCTATGTGCTTCGTCAAACCATTTGGTCATTCCTTATGGACCTTGTTTGGGTATAAGGGTTTTACCATTTTTCAGCACTGGTTTCATGCAGTCGTGTGATTCAACTAACCATTTGGTTTTACCTTGCAGACCATGACTTGATATTGTCAAACCATTTATTTCTGCTTTCTAGTTATTGTTTTATAGATACATTGATCTTTTTGGCACACTGTTTACACGGCCAGTTTCTATAGTGGCTCTGCATAGTGGTGTGGAAACTTTCACAGACAAAAACTTTTGCACGCTCCCCCTAGGGCACTTATATGACTCCACTTACATCACAACCGGAGTCAACTTCATCACGGAGTCATATGATGACACCCTGGCCACTCAGACATACTGCTGAAAAATGTACTGATCCAGTCTCATGCCTGGAGAGAATACAAAAGTTAAGGAATCTGTGACTAGACTATGTCTCTACCAGATATTGTTACAGAAGGTAAGTAACTTGTTCGTTATTACTTGGTGAGTGCTCACATCCACACCAATTAATATTCCACTACCTCACAATCACTACATACTACCAGGTGGGAATGGGCTCAGTGAGAAAACCATTACTTGATAAAAACTGCTGCCACCTTATACCTTTCAACTGATGTGTTTTTGGCAGGTGTCATACACTCTGGGAATCTCAGAGCCGGCTTCCTTTCTACATCTGTCACAGTCACATTGCTGCTGCTGTATGCCATGATTGACTGCTGTCAGAAATGTTTACAGCCCAGAGATAAATAAGTTAAGCAGCCAGATTTCATGAATAGAAACAGTGTTTATTTGGACAACATGAACTCACAAAGATAAGCAGCCGAGCAAAGCCTGCAAACATGTTTTTGTAAAGCCCTGTGTGCTTTAAACACAGTGCTTTAAATATGCTCAAAAAGGCACAATAATGCCATTTCTTAATTAATAAGATTTAGGACCCTTTTACCAAACATGAAGATAGCCATATATGGGACCACTACTAGAACTCTCGCCCACCAAGCTGCTGTAAATCCTCAAAAGGTATGAAAAACAGCAGATTCTGGTTGTGCTCACTAAGGCCCACATGCAACAACAATGCCATTTGCGATTCCTTATTAGCGAAAAATAAGGATTCGCTAATAAGGAATAGCAAAGGGCTATGCATGAAGAAATCGCTAAAAAAATTGTGATTTCTTAATATTCCTTCATTGCGACTCGCAAATTGCGAGTCGCAATTAAGGAATACCTCCCCATTCATTCCTATGCGCCTAGAGACCCATAGGAATGAATGGGAAGACAATCTCAATTTGCGAATCGCAATTAGCATATTGCAAATTGAGAATGCAATTTCAAGAGTGCAGGGGTGTCCAAAGGACACCCTGTTGCACACCTGAAATTGATCTGTAGACATATGTTGCAACATGAAACTTTGAAAAATGCACAAAAGTGCATTTTTCAAAGTTTTTGCAAATTACCATGAAGTTGAACTGCATGGTAATTTGCGACTCCTATTAGCGAAATCGCTAATTTTTTTTACTTTGATGCATTGCATTTAAGGAATCTCAATTTGGGATTCCTTAAATGCAATCTCAATTTAAGGAATCTCAATTTAGAGATTCCTTAAATTGCGATTTTTGCATTTGGGATGATGCATCCCAAATGTAAAAATACCAGTCGCAAAGGGGCAGATTCTGAGAATCTGCCCGTTTGCGACCGGTTTTTAGTTTGATGCATGTGGCTGTAAGTCTTTTAACCTTCATAGATAAGTATTCAGAGTACAATTAAATTGGGCTAATAGAAAACATGCTGTTTGAAGTGTTAAACTGATGAGCAATAGTGATCAATGGTGGAGCTTAGCCTTGATGAAGAGTGCAGCCTGTGAATCACTCTGCCTGTGCTATTTCCCTGCTAGAAGGGGTAAGGGTGACAGAGTTGTCACTGCCAGTGCAACAAAGACCTGACTTCAGCCACTGTAACGTCTGCGCACCACTGAGAGGGAGAACCAGCAGATGGCAAAAGGGGTGCAAGGCGGAGCACTAGCAAAGAGTGTTGCATCTCTATCATCAACTTGGTTGACTTTAGTGATTGGCGTCAGAGATACTGGTGCTGCCACGAAGAGCAATGGCAGTAAGCTGCCTCCCGACTGCCAGACAGCACTTGAGCCCCAAGGCATGTCTACTGTTTGATATGCAGGTACATGAGGATGATGTGTGGGCCACTTCTAGAACCTGCCTGAAAAATAAAAGTAGACTCTCTGCAACCACTATCTCCTCCTGGCACTTCCCGCTTTGCCTGCCCTCTGTTGAGGCACTGCTTCCAGTTGCTTGGTGACACTCATGAAAAGATTTGCCACACTAGTCTAAAGACTGCGCAGTCAGGGAGAGGGATAAATCAAGATATCCCCTCCTGCCCTAGATGTCCTATTTACTATCCCCTACTGACTGTTTCTGTCACCTTCTGCCTGCCTTTGCCTCTTGTCTCATCATACTCAAATAGTCACTTATCTTCTACAGCCCCCAGCTTTACCTACTCCCATTGAGTTGAAGCCCTGGCATTGACAGAGGTTGCTTTCCCAAATAAAGTACTTAGTAGTAGTATACATCAGCATAACCACTTGACTGGGCGATCATTTTGCACTTCAATCGCATTGATCTCTGCGTGGGAAAGGATACCCTCCTGAATAATGGCAGTTTCTTTCTCTGCCACATTCCCTGGGCGTCAGCCCACTTACCACTTTTTTTCTCCCCTCGGTCATATCGAGTACACTACGGTCTCCCTGGCCAAGGGTCAATGTCAACAATTTTCATCAAAACCCTGTCTTTCTGGTCCCTAAATGTATATGGTACTTTTCGTTGTGTGCGATGCAAAACAATTGCGACATTCTTAAATTTTAAGACTTGCACTTAAACAAGCAACAAATCATATCCATTATGTAAACAAACAGGTTGAAAAGAGACTGTGTAGGGAAGGTAATCACTGCTTGAGACACTGTCACCCCCATCGGCTCAATCTGCCTCTTTATTACTAGAAGGGAGGATTTGCCATTTTCTTGCATATTGCTTTACTGCAACAGAGCGCAAGACAGTGAATCTTCATATGCTTCTCACCACCAAAAATACTGACTCAATTCACTACTTATGTCTGCTGCCGGGAATGCCCTCCAGATCCTTCTAAGTCACAATTACCAGCGAGGGGTAAAAGCGGGTAGTTTACTTGCCTTCTAATTGAAGTAACAGTCTGTGCATTCTTCTGTGAGAAGTTGGCCTAGTATATGATGTCCACTACTCTATTGGGCACCTTGCACCAGTCCAATCGACCCTTATTGATGGTAGGTTTAAAGTCAACCTTTATAGAAAGCTATCCTAATGGTAACTGTGGAGAGCAGCCTTCAGGCTAAGACTTAGAGACGAGTTAAGCTAGTTGTTTTACCAAATATAATATCTTGAATGATCAAATGAAAGCACACCACACAAGGTATATATCAAATATATATGTATTTATTCTGAACACAACCCCTCTGGACTCTTTATGAGGTCAGAGGTTAAAGTACAATACAAGGAACTTAATTAGCATACGATACGTTGCACAGAATATGTTATGCCCTAGGGGCCTCACAAACCACAAACCATACACTAAAATACTGGTATAAGAGCCATGTGAGGGTTAGAAAGCAGGCCTAGAGCCTGTAGAACTGCTGGAGCTACCAGGAACCACCCAAGGTAGGGACACAGGAGGCCCACTGGGGACGCGCGCAGTGTCTAAACACAGCCGTGGATCACCATTGACTTTCAATGGAGAACGAACAAATTACAATTTTAAAGATTAAGGACACTTAGAGGTGAACTACGATGGAACCCTTTTAGACTAGGACACTTTGAGAGTCAAGACCCACGGGAGCACCAGAGTACTCGTGTTACCTCACTCAGGGAAGCCGGGTGCATAGGTGTCTTTTGGTGTTGGGTTTCGTGGTTGATTCCTATGGAGAACTGTTAAGAAATGCTGCAGGCGACCAGAGGAAAAGTGTCCGGGTGGATCCAAGTGTGGATCGGAGATGTGAAGAACCTGAAAGCACAGGGGACAGTGTTGGGTCACTAGCCAGTGACCAGGATGGCGATGGGACGATGCCAACCGATTTTGGGTGTTTTCAGGTGAAAGAGGTGAAGCTTGACTCTTCAGCGACAAGGACCAGGAGGGGTCGACGATGACCAGGAGCTGGTTTCGAGCTGGCCCACAAAGGATGTCGAGTGCTGCAGTGTCAGAATCAAGATTGGACCCAACCAGCCTTGGCAACAGCAACCCACGCAAGATGACAAGATTGGCTTTGGTTCAGACCAGCAAGGTCTGAGGGACTCCTCCTTTGGAAAGGAGTGAGAGCATGTCCAGAGCAACCAGGAAAGCTCAGGAAATCAAGGATTGGCCTTCGTGGGGGCTCAATAGCCAACAGACTAGGAACCGCAAAGGCACCTCAAGCTCCGGTGAAGAAAGGGGACTCACGGGTCACTCGTGGAGTGCTGGCCCCTGTACTTCAGTGAAAAAGGTGCTCGGGGCAGGGGCTTCAAATACCCCAATGCACAACTGCGAGATACCTCGGGAAGTAGGTACAGTTGCAAAAGTGCAGGATGTCCAGGAGTTCCGGTCCCACGTCTCTTGTGTCAGCTACGGGTCTCAGCTTTGCTGCAAGCATGGGTCAGCTTCAGAGATATCTGGACGTCCATGTCCTGTGTCGCAGATTCTTTGAGATCCAGAGGGAGTCTCAAAAAAACAAACCGGCAAAGATGCAGTTGGTGCCTGTTTGAACAGGATGGTCACTCCTTGACCACAAGGGAGATTTCTTCCATCTTCCAGTAGATATGGAATATCGAAGGTCCAAGATATATGTTGCAGAGTTTTGTCCAGGTAATCTAAAGTCCTAGGGACTGGGATCCTATTCTTATAGCAAGTTTAGGGGTTGGACTACCTCTAAGGTCCCACCTATGGTTGGACCCGGGGAGGGGGTGGTTACACACCTTCCCCTTTGTCCAGATTCGCTCCAGAGCTGGGGCTGAGTGCCCCAGCAACTGGTATGAACTGGGAATTGCATGGAGCACCTTGTGTGCCACAGGCAGTGTCTGAAAAGCATTTACTGAATGCAACCCACCCTGCCCCAATACACTAAAGCCTGTCTGGGGAGGTGCTAGCACCTCCCTGTAAAGGAAACCTATTGTCCAAGCCTCCCCTGCCGGAGTTTTGTCCAGCAGCAGGAGGGCAGACTCGTGTCTGTGGCAGCAGCATCCATTTTGTGATGATGGGGCTCTGTTTAACTTTAACCGGGTTTACCAGTATGTACATGTCTTCTCCCTCTAGAAGTGTGGAATGCTAATCCCGCCGCCAGAACTGGCGGGGAGGGGGTAGTATTCTAAAGTGTTTGACACCTTACACAACATGTTTGATAATGCCAAACCAAAGTTAGCATTAACCTCGAGAATTATAATGCACTTAAGAGTATATGATATGGCTATATCATAGAACAGCTATAAGGAGATGGTTCTGAAAGCTGCAGAGAGGCTCAGCTCATGCTAGGTGACCCTCTCACACAAAACCAAGCACTCTGCGTTCAGGATTGTCAAGGCCTTCCATAGGAGTGACTTATAGGTTATTATGTGTCTATATATAAAGGTAGATATAGGTATACTATAACTAAGTAAGGGGTACTTACACCACCTTACCCAGGCGGAAAATGCAGACCTGTGGTGTCAGTTTGGAAGGCTTACCAGGCGTGGCACAATACATGCTTCAGCCCCTGGTAGGCCTCTGGGGTCCCTATGCCCTGGGTACCTAAGGTACCATATACAGGGATTCATAACAGTGACCCAGTATCCAATCTGGTGTATACCTAAAGTACATGGTATCAATTTAGAGAGAGAACAGCTAGGCTGTGGGCCTGATTAGCAGGGCCACAGCCATACTAAAGTTGAAAAACCAGTGAAACACAGCAAAAAGTGGGGGTAACCGTGGGAAGCAGACCCTACTCTCCTACACAACCCCCCCAACACAGGAACATTAAACTAACCTTGACCAGTTGAGTCTTCATGTTCTTAGTGGAAATATCTGGAGAGTCCATCTGCATTGGCATGGTTACTCCCAGGTCTATGTTCCACTGTATAGTCCATCCCATGTAGGGAAATGGACCACCTGAGCAGTTTGGGATTTTCACACTTCATCTGTTTTAGCCACAAGAGGGGCTTATGGTCTGTCTTAACTGTGAAGTGAGTACCAAACAAATATGGCCTCAGCTTCTTCAGAGCCCAAACCACAGCAAAGGCCTCCCTCTCAATAGCTGACCAATGTTTCTCTCTAGGGGTCAGCCTTCTGCTAGTAAAAGCTACTGGCTGGTCCTGACCTTCATCATTCAATTGTGATAGCACAGCCCCTACCCCCAACTCAGAAGCATCTGTTTGTACCATTAATTCTTTGGAGTAATTAGGACTTTGCAGAATCGGTGCAGTGCACATGGCCTACTTCAGGTCATCAAATGCCTTTTGACTGCTGACTGTCCACTGAACTTTCTTAGGCATTTTCTTAGCAGTTAAGTCATTCAGGGGTGTCACTCTGGAACCATATCCCTTGACAAATCTCCTATAGTACCCAGTCAGGCCCAAGAAAGCTCTGACCTGAGCCTGGGTGGTTGGAGCAACCCAATCCATTATTGTCTGGATTTTGCTCTGCAATGGTTGAACCTGGCCTCCACCTACAAGGTGGCCCAGGTACACAACCTGACTCTGCCCTATCTGGCACTTAGTAGACTTGATAGCTAGGCCTGCTTTTTGCAGGACCTCCAAAACAATGTTCAGGTGGATCAGGTGATCTTCCCAGGTGGAACTAAAGACAGCAATATCATCAAGATAAGCTGCACAGTATTCTTCCAGGCCTGTGAGGGCTTTATTCACCAACCTTTGAAATGTGGCAGGTAAATTTTTCAGACCAAAGGGCATCACCACAAATTGATAATGCCCACTAGGGGTTGAAAATGCTGTCTTTGGCTTTGCATCATCAGCTAGTCTGATCTGCCAGTAGCCAGCTGTTAGATCAAATGTGCTCAGAAATGTGGCAGATGCAAACTTATCTATGAGATCATCTGCTCTGGGTATTGGATGGGCATCAGTCTTAGTGACTGCATTGAGACCTCTGTAGTCTACACAACACTAAGTATGAGCACAAAATCCGTTCCGCTAGCGGATTTTGCGGATTTTCGGTAAATTCGCGATCCGCAAAGTACCGGGAATTTACCAAAAATCCGCAAATCCGCGAGCGGCGGATCCGGGGGGCAAAAGTTCAAGCCTTCAAGCTTGAAGAAGTTGTAACTATTTTAGGATGGCGCCGGCAAGCTGCCAGCGCAATCCTAAAATAGTTACTAAGTTAGCTTCAACAGGAAGCACTAATAGATAAAATAAAGCTGGAGCTCGAGCACCTGCTTTATTTTATCTATTAGTGCTTCCTGTTGAAGCTAACTTAGTAACTATTTTAGGATGGCGCTGGCAGCTTGCCGGCGCCATCCTAAAATAGTTATAGGATGATTGACAGCTCACTCAAGGGACCCCTGTGCACATCGGTGATATGAAGGGCAGGGTTCATTCTGGCACGATGGTGCTGTCACAAAAATTAAACCTCAACAGGAAGCACTTACAGATATCAATAAAGCATGTGCCCTAGTTGAAGCTCAAATTCAGTGACGCATTCATCAGCCCAAAAACAATCGTGAGCGCAGGTGTGCTTTCTTCCCAAATCTACCGTCGAAAATCAGCTGTGATGCTGGATAGAGGCCTTTGCATCCTTGACTTTCACTAGCGCAATCCCCTGGCTGTTCCTGTGACCAGGAGCTTCTTTCTCTTCATCTGCTGCTCTGATCGGTCTCTGACCTTTTATACACACCAGAGGCATGTGTGCTCGCATGTAAGTCCCGTCTGTTTGGCCCCGCCCACACACTTGCGGTGTGAACCGTCTTCCCGCCATTTACCCACTATGATGGACAGTTGAAGCTCAAATTCAGTGATGCATACATCAGCCCAAAAACAATCGTGAGCATTGTCGAGGCTGGGCAGGAGTGCGTTCTTCCCAAATCTACCGTCGAAATTCAGCTGTGATGCTGGATAGAGGCCTTTGCATCCTTGACTTTCACGAGCGCAATCCCCTGGCTGTTCCTGTGACCAGGAGCTTCTTTCTCTTCATCTGCTGCTCTGATCGGTCTCTGACCTTTTATACACACCAGAGGCATGTGTGCTCGCATGTAAGTCCCGTCTGTTTGGCCCCGCCCACACACTTGCGGTGTGAACCGTCTTCCCGCCATTTACCCACTATGATGGACAGTTGAAGCTCAAATTCAGTGATGCATAAATCAGCCCAAAAACAATCGTGAGCATTGTCGAGGCTGGGCATATGTGCTTTCTTCCCAAATCTACCGTCGAAAATCAGCTGTGATGCTGGATAGAGGCCTTTGCATCCTTGACTTTCACGAGCGCAATCCGCAAATCGTGGATTTTGCGGATCAACTATACGCAAATCCGCAAAATTCACGGATCTTGGATCCGTGAAATCCGCCCATGCTTACACAACACCCCATCTCTCTCTTACCACCATGGGTGTGAGGTTTTGGCACTAGGACTACTGGGCTAGCCCAAGGGCTATCTGAAGGTTCAATCACTCCCAATTCCACCATTTTCTGGACTTCAGTCCTAATACAGACCCTGACATGATCAGATTGCTTGTAAATCTTGTTTTTAACAGGTAGACTGTCCCCAGTGTCCACTTCATGAGTGCACCAGGTAGTCTGACTTGGAGTCAGTGAAAACATATGTCTATACTGCTGTAGAACTTGTCTGCAGTCAGTCTGCTGCTGATCGGTGAGGCTGCCTGCCAAGGCTACTCCATCAACTGATCAATCATCAGGGTTCTGAGAGAGGAGGTCTGGGAGGGGGTCACTCTCTTCCTCCTGTCCTTCATCAGTAGCCATGAGCAAGCCCATGTCTGCCCTGTCAACATATGCTTTCAGTCTGTTGACATGAATCACCCTATGGGGGCTCCTGGGAGTTCCAAGATCTACCAAATAGGTAACATCTCCCTTCTGTTCAACAATAGTGTGGGGTCCACTCCACTTGTCTTGGAGAGTTGCTGGGGCCACAGGCTCCAACACCCACACTTTCTGCCCTGGCTGGTAAACAGTCAGCACAGCCTTTTGGTCATGCCAGGCTTTCTGTAATTCCTGGCTAGCCTCAAGGTTTTTGGTTGCCTTTTTCATGTACTCTGCCATCCGGGAGCGGAAACCAAGTACATAGTCCACAATATCCTGTAGGGGGTTTGAAGGTAACTCCCACTCTTCCTTTACCAGATAAAGTGGTCCTCTAACAGGATGTCCAAACAAAAGTTCAAATGGGCTGTAGCCAACCCCCTTCTATGGAAACTCAGTGTATGCAAACAAAATGCAGGGTAGCAGGATATCCCATCTCCGCCTGAGCTTTTCTGGTAGACCCTTGATCATACGCTTTAAGATCTTGTTAAATCTTTCAACTAGACCATTGCACTGTGGATGATAGGGTGTGGTGAACTTGTAGTTCACTCCACACTCCTTCCACATTGCAGTTAAGTAACTTGACATATAGTTTGCACCTCTGTCAGAAACTACCTCCTTAGGGAAACCCACTCTTGAGAAAACTCCCAAGAGGGTTCTTGCCACAACAGGTGCTGTAGTGGTTCTAAGGAGAATTGCCTCTGGGTACCTGGTGTACATGATCCACTATCACCAGGATAAACCTGTGCCTAGATTCGGTTTGGGGATCCATTGGTCCAACAATGTCAATCCCTACATGTTCAAAGGGAACCCCCACCACAGGTAGTGGTATAAGGGGGGGCCTTTGTAGTGCCACCTGATTTTCCACTGGCTTGACAGGTGACACAGAAGCGACACAACTCCTTGGTGTCTTCAGACATGTGGGACCAGTGAAAGTGAGGGACAATTCTGTCCCAAGTCTTGTTCTGGTCCAGGTGTCCTGCTAGGGGAATATCATGGGCTAGTGACAAAAGGAAGCCCCTTAATGCCAAAGTTATGACCAACCTCCTGGAAGCAGCAGGCTTGGGGTCTCTACTCTCTGAATACAGGAGCCCTTCATCCCAATAGATTCTATGGGTGCCACTAGCATTCCCAGCAGCCTCAGCAGCAGCTTGCTGTATAAGGGGTTCAAGAGAAGGGCAGTTCAACTGTGCCTGACTCAGATCTGCCCTGGAAGGGCCCCCTGTCCCTAAGAACTCAACCTGATCAGGTTCAAGCTCCTCTGGGACAGTTCCTTCTTCAGGCTCACAATCAGCTTCCACAGAAGGCTGATCCTCTGAGTCAGGGGGGAAGGCACTGCCTTAACCCTACTGCTCCTTTTCTTGGAAGGGAACTGGCCCATTATTTCAGAATCCAGAGCCTGTTCAGTGTTAGACTTTTTGACCTGTGACCTAGTCACTGCAAGGACATGTGCTGAGATTTCTAACATTTCTGCATGAGTCCCAACCTCCTCTTCAGACTGGGCTGAAATCTCTAGGTCATTGCCAAGCAAATATTCTACAGGGAGGTCTGCACTAATTACAACCTTCTTAAGACCAGTTACCCCTCCCCAGGAATAATTAACAACTGCCATACTATGGGTAGTACTGACATTGCTGGCATTGGTCACATGGTAAGTTTCCCCAAGTATCACTTGTCTAGGGTCCACAAAGCCAGGTATCACCATTGTGATACTGGCTCCTGTGTCCCTATAGGCCTGAGCCCTTTTCTCATTGATTAAAGGCGTTTGTCTGTACTCTCCCAGGTTACTGGGACTCACAGAGTGGGTCATATCCATGCCCCCATCACAGATCAAAACAGCTTGAGTTGGCACTCTGACTAGGCCAGATTCCATCTCAGTTCCCAGGGTTAACCCTACTACACCCTTCTGTTGAGAACCACCACTTGGAGCTGGACTAAGGGGAACAGTTGCCTTAGGCGCAATGGTGGCTTGAGCTGTCTCCTTCTTGGTGCACTCACTAGTCCAGTGAGTATTATTCTTACAATTATTGCACCATGGTTTTCTTGGACCTTCTTTCTTTTTGGATTGCGGACCCCCACCATTAAAAGCTTTTTGGGGACCTTGTGAAGACTTCTGGTCTTTAGCTTTCTCCCCACCCTTTTGGTCTTGCTTCCTCTGGTCACCACCTTGGTTCTGTACCTTCTGCTTCACCCTGGTTCTGACCCCCCATTTGTCTGCCTTCTTTCCCAATTCTTGGGGAGAGGTCAGATCAGTGTCAACCAAGTACTGATGCAACAACTGGTTCTGACAGTTATTAAGAATCATCTGTTCTCTCATGATTAGATTATACAATCCTGTATAGTCACACACTTTACTGCCCAGTAACCAGCCCTCCAGAGCCATAGTAGCACAATCTACAAAGGCAGTCCAGTCCTAAAGTCTGTGTCATCTGGGTATCTCTGAACTGCAACCTATACAGTTCAGTGGTTAGGCCAAACCCATCTATCAAAGCACTCTTCAGGACATTGTAATTGTCAGCATCCTCTTCTCTTACAGTGAAGAGCGTATCTCTACCTTTGTCTGCAAAGGAGAGCCACAAGATTGCTGCCCACTGCCCTGATGGTACCTGCTGTACTTAGCAGGCCCTTTCCAGTGCAGTTATCCATTTGTGGATGTCATCCCCAGTCTGATAGGGATGGATAATCTTGCTTAGGTTTCTATGGTCATAAGACCTATCCCTACCACTAGGGATATTGCTGCCACCATGGGGCTCTAGCCCCATCTTTTTTTTTCTCTCTCTCAAGAGCTAGGGTCTCTTTTTCTGAGGCTACTTCTTGTCTCCTTATCCTAAGCTTGGCTTCTTTCATCCTAGCTCATGTTCCCTCTTCTCAGGAGAAGTTTTTCTCCTATGAGCAGAGGCAGAAGGCCCTAAAGATGAGCCAGAATGGTTGGATTCCACTGAAAGTGATCTTTCCCTTCTAGGCACACCTACAGGTCTACGTGGGGGGATGGAGGAAGGCCCATTTTGGCCTACCTCATCTCCTGGTAGCTTTGTGTTTCCCTGGTTGAGTCTACTGACATCATCCTGGTCTGCATCATCATCATCATCATCAGAGTTCTGGTGGGGCACCCCATTAGTATCCTATTCTGCTGATGGATGCACCCCACTCCCGTTACCTAGTCTATGTGGATCTGATGCTTTTTCCAAGTCATCTGCCACTAAGATATCTATCAGGTGTTGGGTGGTGGAACTTTGTCCTTGCTTTAATTTTCTTATGGCACACAGACCCCTTAACTCCTGGAAGGAGAATGTGTCATACTTAGAAGGCAGCATTGGGCTGTCATCTGGCAGAGACCAACTAGGTCCTGCCTTTAAAGCCATGACTAGTGACGTGTGGTTGTGCACTTACCTACACTACTTGGTTTCCTACTAAACCTCTCTAATAGTTGTAGTCAGAGTGTGCTAGGCCCTTAACACCTACAACTGCTAAGTTCAGTAGATCTTATGTATTTTAAGCTTGATTTACATGTACCTACTGGTACCTTAATGTGATTTTACAAATGATATTCTCAAGATTATATGGTAAAACAATGCAAGCTCTAATCCCACACGTCAGTCAGTTTCGTGTGGAAATGTGGCACCCTTGCCCGCGCCTCATCAGCCCTCGCCTGGGGTGATTCACTGTGTAGGCTCCTTGCAATGATGAGGATGCACTCTGGCCCATTCTAAAGATCATGCAAGTCTGATGCTTGTGTATGAAGAGTTGTCTAGCAAAATCTTGAAAACTGTCTCGCCTTAAGTTATGTCGGTCTTAGAGTAGGTGCACAAAGATGTCACAAAAGATGCATTTTGAGATTTTATTTCCGTCTCAGTACACATGGTCAACTTGAGTACATGCCACAGTCGAGTTTACTTGGACAGCAAAGAGTATCTTGCCTGAAATGTAATAAAGTGGTTTGCACCTGCGCACAGTCTGTTTCAATCAAGTGCCGTGGAGGGCACCTCTCTTCTGTTAAATATCTGTAGAAGGAGCATGAAGTGCTTTGGTGCCAAGGCTGGTGCAATGGATTGGATTAGAAATACACTTTTGTAGCTTAGCATATGTTCTGCTGATTAAGAAAATTAACTTTGTTCTGTCTATAAAATGTGTGCCATCATTCTGACACATTTTCTTCTCTATTACTTGCTCCTCAAGTGAATTGTTACTTCATTGTGATGTACTATTCTTGGAAGAATTGTGTCTTCAAATCGTTCATACATTGCATGAGTGTTGGGGTGAAGTTGATGGATATGAGGATGTTGTTACATTTTAACAAACATTAAACAAAATTCTCCCCGAGCCCCCCGTAGGTTTTTTGGGCTCACTCGCTATGCTCGCTCGCCACAGTGCAGTACTATGATAAACTTTACGCCCTCACCACTTTCAAATGTCACCAGCTGCCACTGTTTGTGGTTCTTTTTGGCGAGCTCCTCCTTGTCGTGGAGAATTGATAGGGAGTTGGCTGAAAGATTTATTATCTGTTAAAAACATTACATTGCTCCTTACTGCATCCTCAAGGGGCAGATACTTGAAGTTATTTAGACTCTCCATTAAATATACCCTCCAGGACATGGCATGCACATACCTCATTCTCTCCTGCAAACATTGGTTCGCAAGGGTGCCCTGGTATGAACAAGAAAAAGAATGTAATGATTTTAAATAGTCGCTTTTGTCTTATCAGGGATTGTCTTTTCAGATCAAAATCTAATCTGTTGTTGGCATGCCCAATATACCTTGGAGCCCTAAAGACAGATTTAAAAACTTTTATTTGTAGATTATGAAGGATTTTTGCATCTTTACCTCGAAACATCATTGAACCAGAGGCCAAAGCTGGAATCGATTTTGCTTTCATAACCTTAAGTAAATGCTCATGGGTTGGTCATGCCAACGTATCTCTCAATTTTCTAAAAGCATAGCATTAGCAGAAATATAATTATTAAATTAATTGATTAATCTTCTTAAAGCTATAACAGTGTGGCTTAACAGTATGGTATGATCTGCATATTGTAAATAGTTAATTTCTTGTCCTAAGAGGGTAGGTGAATGGGCAGTAACATCTTTAAGATGTAAAGGTAAGTCGCCGTAAAAAGATTAAAAAGACATGGTGCCAAAACACAACCCAGCTTAAAGCCATTTTTAGTTTCGAGTCGGTGGGTTGTACATCTGCCGTCTCCGATTTCAACTTGGACCCACGTGTTAGTGCATAGCAGTTTAATCATGTCAAGTGATTGATTTGGAATACCCCAACGGGAAAGCTTAGCCCATAATAAATTATAGGGGACAGAGTCGAAAGCGGCATTAAGATCAACAAAGCATATGAAAAGTTTTTGCTTTCTATGCTTTGCTCTGCAAATAAAGCCAATAAGGTCCTGATCGTGATCGTTGACTCTTCCCTTCGAAATCTAGTTTGGAATATGGAGATTAGGTCTTCTTTAGAGGCCCATTCTTCCAGATCATTCAGCAAACAGTTAGAGAAGAATTTGTCTCCCCATCTATTAGGGCGATTAGCCTATAGTTTGCTGTATTGTCTTGTGGGCCACTTTTGTAAATCAGCTGTATTATCGTTCTCTGCCAAGACTCATGGACCTTTTTGGTTTTGATAACATCATTAAACAGATTTGATAAAAATTCTGACAAAAGATCAAGCTTAGTTTTAAAGATTGCGTTCAAGATTCCATTGGCGCCTGGCGCATCAATCGATCTGATCCTGCTAATTGCTGTTTTTACTTGATCTCCTTGCCCTTTCTCACAGAAAAGACAGTAGTTCTTCAACTTCAATGCTACCTAGACAGTATCGCAATCTTGTGACTTCAGTCAACATTTGGACCAGTAATTTAGGCAAAATCTACAGTGCTGCTTTATTTAACCATATGAATTAAGAACGACCAACTGCTGGTGTTGTTAGACACCAGATTCCATTGATTAGTTCTGTTCCTGTCTGACTGAGCAGACCCAACAGGCGACCCTTGGTCTTTTCCAGATAAGCTAGCTCAGAATTGGAGTACCTCAAGGGTCAGCTCTTTAGTTGACAATTTTTCATATTCATCTACTTTTATTTTGGCACACACCTCAAAGTTGCTGCACAGTCCTATGTAGACCAACACAGGTCTAAATTGCATTCACCAAAAATATTCCAATTTTTATATATTTGTCCTAGTTTTTGTACAAAGTCCATATTTGTTTAAAGAGTTACTACTTTCAATTCAATCAGTGATAGCTTAAGTGATTTTGTTTGGAGTTAAGGAAATACCTGCTCTCTAGGTTTTTTAAATCCTCCACATCATTTGTGTAACATTTACCCCAACTAAAGTGATAAAACAAGGGATTTCATTTTGACTCAGCAGTCTGCCTTAAACGTCAAATTCAATCCATAGCAACAAATGTCATCTTCATTGTCATCAAGTTTAAACCACTTCTTACACTTCTATCTTTAAAGAACCAAGAACTATTGGCTGGCTCGACAATGCTTGCTCAGACTACTGCAATGCATTCTATGCAGGGTTTCAAAGAAACCCATGCATAGATTATTGAAGGTCAAACATGTTGCTGAACAATATTTTATCAGTTACTTAAACCGATCATTTGAAAAAGACACACCATGCCAACCACTGGCTCTCCTTTCATGACGCTATTAAGCTTAAATTCATATGCTTTACTTTCTAAGTATTTTTCACACGCAGGCTTCAAATTATCTGTCATTTAAATTATCATGTCAGACATATCTTTGTAAGCTATGCAATCAACATTGTTATGCCAAAAAATCCCTAAGTGCACTTTGGTCACATACAAATCATTCTTTATCAGATTATGTTTAACAACTCTCTTCCCATAGAAGTCAAGCACTCTCTTAGGCTTTAGGAAAAAGTGAAATTCCTATTTATTTGGGAAGCAGTCTTAAGATCCCTAAGGGCGGGTGACTACCAAGATCGTGCATAGATGTTTTATGTGAACCATCACAATTCCATTAAAAAACTTTACTTTTATCACAACCACTTTGTTCTTGAGCATGCTACTGTATCACCCTCCAGGACCACTGGGAGACTTGATGTGATTTGATTGATTCATAAAATGTATGAAGGTGGTAAAAAGCTATTCAGTAATGGAATGTTCTGGTGCCTGAGTGGAAATAAAACAAAGAATCTCGGCTAAAGCACAACTGAGATAAACCAGTCTAGTGTGAAAGAAGCTGAGAACTCCTACTTAGATGTTATTAGTAAACAAAAAGGTCTTACGACCTGTCCTACTTAAGATACTGCTGGGCATGAAAGACCAGAGGAAGTAAGTTCCAAATTGTCACCTTCACCACTGACAGAGAACGGCTTTCATTTCTTGCTTTATTAAACTTGGCGACAATGACCCAATAAGCATGACTGGACCTCTAGTTGCATGTTGGTAAGTACCAGGTAAACAATGAGGCCATGTAGGAGTGCCGATATTGCTTAGGAAGTATTTTATGACATAAGCAGAGGGTGCTGAATTGGCATCTTTTCAAGACAGGGAGCCAGTGCAGTCGCAACAACTGATTAGAGATTGGTGTGGATTTTGTTTAGGCCAAACACCAGCTTGACTGCAGCATTTTTAAATTATGGACAGCTATTCTGGTAATCTGACATAGAGTAGATTGCAGTAGTCTATTCTTTAAAGACTCATGGTATGTACCAAACCCTTTCTAGATGAAGCTGGTATTAAAATCAGGATTTTCCTGTTACGTTTCAGAAGCCTAAAGCCTGAAGTTCATGTGTTCTTCAAAGAATAGATCAGCATCCCGCCAGATCCTTAAATTTCTGGCCTGACCAGATGGAGTAGGTAAGGTCCTGAAGGTTTCTTGCCACCAGCCTTGGCACCAGGCGGCAGCAGATCCCAAGATCCCAAATCACTGTTTTGTGTTTGTTCTGTACTACAGAACTAACCATCATTCAATTGCTCACCTACAAAAGACAGATGCTAAAATGACTGTCCCTCTCCTTAGGGTTATTTTCTAGCCTAATGATCAGTTGTGTATCATCAACATATGAATAAAGCATGATGCTGAATGATTCTATCAGATTTGCTAGAGAACAGAGTTATTATGCAATTTCATATATTGTTATTTATCCTCGGAGGTATAGTTTTTCCTCCACCTTCACACCCAGATTTTACAGTCCTTCTTCAGAGTCTGAAGTTGAGAGCCAATCCAGGGGTCTGAGGGCAATTTTGTCTTGAGTTTCATAAATTTGATGGGAATAATTTTATCTAGAAACGTTATTTGCAATGCAACAGCACACTGGCTCTTCTTACTTACTGCTCTGTTCCCCCACAATCCAAATACTGCTGTAGACACTTGTTCAGACTTGTTTGTTTTTAGGTGAGTTTTTGTGGAATGGTGGACTTTCTTTCTTGTTTGGTTCGGCAGCTCCTAGCTGCACCATGAGCATGTTGGAGTGGCTTGCTTAGGTCACCCGGGAACCAGTAGGAAGGAGCACAGATACCTGCGAACATCATGGGGTGAATACCAGGCCGGGGACCTATCCACTATCCGGAGGACTGAGCAACTGCTGGAGACAGACATAGAACCTCGGCACACCAGCAATAGTATCACGGTCCTAATGTTCACATATGTTGTATGTGGAGGGAGTCACTGGGACTAGTATGCACTGTATTTTTCAAACAGCGTGTGTTGGCGAACACTGTCATGAAGATAGAAACTGCTGTGTCAACAGTCAGAGGAGAGCTCGCTTCAGCTCGTCTCTCACTGTTGACACAGCAGTTTCTGCTGAAAGCTTCATGACAGTGTTCAACAATACGCTCTGCCAATCACAGCTTGTGTTGCTTCAGGCGTGAGCAAAGTTTGGGGATTTCTGTGTCCTTGTTGTGACTGGTGCTCATGTAAAGAACTCCAATACCTTCTGGGCGCATTTGCGCTGTATACAACTGCAAAAATAAAAACAATAAAAAGACTCATAACACTGCAGTCACATTTCATGAGCACTCTTTGTATTTTAACTATTATTTACTTCAATACTTGTTCCACACTTCATCCATGCACAAGTCCACTGTACCCCTCATGGTCTGGTGGAGAGGTGGGGTACCACCAGACCAATCATCAATAGAATGGAGGCTGGATATGAAAAGTGTCTGATGTGTACAAAAGCCACAATTTCAAAATGCTTTAGAATAATGGGCAGATCGTAAAAGAACTCATACATTTAATCAAAAGGTGCATGCAGTTTGCCCTTTTGCCCCTTTGGGGTAGATGTACATTTTGAAGACAGTTTTGAGCTCAGTGCCCTGCAAGCTTCACCATCCATGCCCTTAAAACTTTGAATGTGAACAAGACTTAAATCGAAGTTATGATCATGGCCCAAGTTCAGCCCCTTGTGCAACCATGAGTTTTTTTGTGTTCAAGAATATAATGTTTCAGCACAGATTCATGACCTGGCTGCTTAAGCGCAGACAACTGAAGATGTGGCGTGGACTCACATTCACACAGATGTCAGGAGCAATGGAATTGATATTAGACACCTTCGTGTTACAGGATTGGCATCTTTTCTACCATCACTCCCCAGGGACATTTTAAGGATTTTGGGGGCCTGGGGCCAAAGATATTTTGGGGGACCCTGTTTGGTGCAGCTTTGAATTTATGACCCAATTTCAGCTCTTTGATGCCCCCTTTGGCCATATCACTGTTAGTGCACAGGCACACTTGTCTAAATTTTAAATGTGTTTATATCTAATAATATGATATAGTGATGCGTTTTTTCAAGATTGCAGCACAGCACCAGCACCTGAGTAAAATTGCTGCAAATAAACTCTGTAACACCCTCTTATTTCTCATATGTGAGGTCCTTTTTTATCTAACAGAAACTGCTTTAGGGATGTTGTTGAGAAAATCTACTTTCTGCTCATTTGCTGTGTAAGTACATTTGAGGAATTCGTCTCATGTGTTAATCCATTTGTGAAATCCTGGTAATGTATCTGGGGTGCCTATCCAAATCATTAGTACGTCGTCTAAGTAGCGGTTCCAGACAGGATCTTGGTCCTGAACGGGTTTGCCTTGTTGAGGATGTATTTATCCCCGAAGGTGCTGACATAGAGGCCTGCTAAGCTAGGGGCAAGTGTGCTGCCCATCGATGTTCCGTGGGTTTGGAGGTATAACGTGCTCTTGTACGCAAATAAATTCTCTGTTAGGGCTTGATGACAACATTCCATGATGAAGTGTCTTGGGGTATTGTGTCTCCATTGTTGCGTGAGAAGGATGTCTTCAATGGTTTGTAGGGTGGCTTATAGTGTTAGGCTTGTGTAGAGGCTCTCAAATATCAATGTCAAAACAGATCATAAGCCACTGAAATACATTTTAAAAGATAGATTGATAGAAAGAGTGAGGAGGATAAGTTGGAGGTAAATAGTGAAAAAAATGATGAATGTGCAGTATGTCTTATCAGAGACAGCATCATAAAAGAGGATGCATGGTTCAGTAAGGTCAGCAAGGATGTGGGGTGGCAGCAGGTGATTAAGTGTATGAAAGATGGTTGGAAGAAAATGGGAAGTTGGAAGATTCATTGAGTGGGTATTGGAAAGTCAGGAGTGAACTTGCATCTCAAAGTGGGTTGTTAGCGCAAGGGACTAGATGTATTCCTCTGATGTCTATAAGAGGGGATCTCATTGCTATTGCTCATGCCGGTTATCCTGGCATCTCAGGAACCATGGAGAGACTGAGACATATTGAGACATGTATTGGTGGCCTGGTATGGAGATATGCGCTGAAGGATCATTGAGGAAGTGTGTGAAGTGCTAGAATTGTGACAAACATTTAAGTGTAGAGTGCAGCCTATGGTTTTAAGGAAGTTGCCTATATAACCTTGTGTGGATGTTGCCTTGGACATTTTAGGTCTCATTAAGATTTCTAGTGTAGACAAGTATATTAGAACATTGGAATGTTGGGAGCTTCATTGAAAACAATGGAGTATCTCTGGGCTTATAATGGCTAGTATAAGCCCAGAGCTCCAACATTCCAATGTTTCTTTGTTCACAGCTGTGGCTGTGAACAAAGGCTTCAGGGAGCCTGAGGGGATTCCAATCCCCTCGTGCTCCCTGAAGCCTTTGTTTTATTTCTTAGAACATTCTGTCCTCTAGTGTCAGAATGTTCTAATAGCCTTATAGCCCTTCGTAGCTGGACTATACCGGCTAGTCAAGTTCTGCTCTTGGAGCAGGCCTTTAATAGCCGGTATAGCTCGCTACGGCGGGCTATAAGGCTATATTATTGTTTTACTTAAGATGTACTCGAGATGGCCTGAGATTGAGATAACAGATTCTATTGAGACGAATGGCATGATTGGTTTTCTTGAACAGAATTCTGGACAAGAAGTTTTTCCTCCAGTCTTTTATGTGATCATGGAGTTCAGTTAATGTCCAAGAAGATGAAGAAATTTCTCAGTGATAGGGGAATCAAGCATAAAAAGACTGTGCTAAATCATCCAATGGCCAATGACATGGTGGAGAGGTTTAACAGAGTTTTAAAATAAATGAGACAGTGAGCTGTATCGGGTCAGATGTGTTGGAAGAAGGAATTGTTCAACAATATCAAAAACAGGTGTCACACTATTTGAGTTGGTTCAGAAAATGAGAGCTTGTATGTTGGTTCTTCCCACTTCTTTACACTGAGCAAACCATAACTCGCCCCATAACATCACACATAAAGTCCTGGATGACATAAATGACATAGCGATACAAAAGGGGATGATGGACGGAGCGTTTGAGCAAATCAAACACTCACCCCCAGTCAACTGATCTGGGTTTAAGCAATCATCATTCTTTAGCCCACTCAGCCACCCCGGTTCAGACATGGCTATATGCAAATCAGTCTGACCCCCGGGACCACGCACACAATTCAGCGAGGACATCGCCGACTTCGTCAGCCCGCATGCCCTCCCCTCCGCTGACTACATCCTCCTCGGGGACCTCAACTTACACCTGGAGAACAACAACGACCGCAACACCACCACCCTGCTGGACAACCTCACCAACCTCGGACTCAAGCAACTGGTGACCACCCCCGCCCACTACGCCGGACACACTCTCGACCCCATCTTCTCCTCCAGCAAGGACATCGCCTTCAGCCACGCCACCGGACTCCACTGGACGGACCACAGCTGCGTCCACTTCAGCTTCAAAAGAACCACGATCCACCACCACCAGCAACAAGTTGCACGCAGAAGCTGGAACAAGATCACAGCCGACCAGCTCGCAACCTCCCTCAGCAAGAACCCACCCACCAGCGCATCGAACCCCAGCCAAGCGGCCACCAACCTCATGAAGTGGATCAGCGACTGCACAGACGACCTCGCCCCTCTGAGGACCCCGCCTAGCAGACCCGGCAGCAAGAAAGCCCCATGGTTCACCGACGAACTCAAGAACTCGAAGAAGAACTGCAGAGCCCTTGAGAAAGCCTGGCGCAGAGACCCAACACCGGACAACATGACTGCCCTCAAGCTCGCCACCCGAAGACACCACCAACTGATCCACGCCACTAAGAAAACTGCATTCAAGGCACGACTGGACAACAACGCACACAACAGCAAGGAACTCTTCAACATCGTTAAAGAGCTCTCCAACCCCAACGCCGGAAACAACGACATCACCCATTCGCAAGACCTCTGCAACTCCCTCGCCTCCTACTTCCACAAAAAGATCGCGGACGTACACAACAGCTTCAGCACTCAACCGACGCACGCCACGACCGAACCACCACCCCCCACCACCACCCTCCGCGCCTGGACCCCGATCAGCACCGAAGACACCATCCGCACGATGAACACCATCCACTCCGGATCTCCGACCGACCCTTGCCCTCACCACGTCTTCAACAAGGCCGACGCTGTCATCGCACCCCACCTACGGGACATCATCAACACCTCCTTCAACACCGCCACCTTCCTGGAGAACTGGAAGCACGCCGAACTCAGCGCCCTACTAAAGAAGCCATCAGCCGACCCCTCCGACCTCAAGAACAACCGACCCATCTCGCTGCTCCCGTTCCCCGCAAAAGTCATCGAGAAGACCGTCAACAAGCAGCTGGCCGCCTTCCTCAAGACAAACGGATCCCTCGACCTCTCGCAGTCTGGCTTCAGGGCCAACCACAGCACCGAAACCGCCCTGATCGCAGCCACCGATGACATCCGAGCTCTGCTCGACAACGGAGAAACAGCGGCCCTCATCCTCCTAGAGCTCTCCGCGGCCTTCGACACCGTCTGCCACCGTACCCTAGTACAGCGCCTCAGCAACGTCGGAATCCGGGAGAAGGCGCTGCAGTGGACCATCTCCTTCCTCGCCGGAAGGACACAGAGAGTCCGCCTCCCCCCGTTCAGATCAGAAGCCACCGAAGTCATCTGCGGCGTTCCTCAAGGCTCCTCGCTCAGCCCAACCCTCTTCAACGTCTACATGAGTCCCCTCGCAGCCATCGCACGACAGCACAACCTCAACATCATCTCCTACGCCGACGACACCCAGCTGATCCTCTCCCTCACCAACGACACCGCCAGAGCCAACCTACACGAAGGGATGAAGGAGGTAGCCGAATGGATGAAGAACAGCCGCCTGAAACTGAACTCCGACAAGACGAAAGTCCTAATCCTGGGATCCTCACCCTCCGCCTGGGACGACTCCTGGTGGCCCCCCGCCCTAGGCAGCACATCCAAACCAACAGACCACGCACGCAACCTGGGCTTCATCCTGGACTCATCCCTCTCCATGACCAGACAAGTCAACGCCGTCTCCTCGTCGTGCTTCAACATCCTACGCATGCTACGCAAGATCTTCCGGTGGATCCCCACCGAGACCAGGAAGACGGTCACCCAGGCCCTCGTCACCAGCCGACTGGACTACGGCAACTCCCTCTATGCCGGAATTAGCGCCAAACTCCAGAAGAGACTCCAGCGGATCCAGAACGCCTCAGCAAGACTCATCCTGGACATCCCCCGTCGCAACCACATCTCCGGACACCTGCGAGACCTGCACTGGCTCCCGGTCAACAAGAGAATCACCTTCCGTCTCCTCACCCACGCACACAAAGCCCTGCACAACCAAGGACCAGGATACCTCAACAGCCGCCTCAATTTCTACGCTCCCAAACGCCAGCTTCGATCGACCGGCCACGCCCTCGCCGCCGTCCCCCGCATCCGAAGAGCTACCACAGGGGGAAGGTCCTTCTCCTACCTCGCTGCCAAGACCTGGAACTCCCTCCCGACCCACCTCCGCCTGACCCAGGACCACCTCGCCTTCAGGAAGCAGCTCAAGACCTGGCTGTTCGAGCAGTAGCGGATCCCCCCTCCCCAAGCGCCTTGAGACCCTCCGGGTGAGTAGCGCGCTATACAAATACTTTGATTGATTGATTGATTAAGCACTAAGGTAAAATCAGGTTTACTTGCCTGGTGATTATTAGGAGTGATTTTTCCCTCCGTAAGTCGTTTTAACATGTACTCTGTGTGGCTGTGTAAAGTGTTTTTTTCATGTCAATTTCTCTGTTGTGTTGTTATAACATGGAATTTGAGCTTTGCCGAGTGGGTTATACATGGGTGAATGTGTGTTTCTACAATGTTTTATAGCATATGTTTTGGAATCACATTTATTTTCAGAAATGTGGCAAGAATATAATACGCTTTAAAGGCATCATATCTAAGCTTAATACACCAGCATAATTCCCATAATTTCAGAAGTTTTGTGGCACGCTTGTTGTGCGAAATTCCCAAAACTAAGCCATTACTGCAGGTCCTGCAACTTTTCACTGTTTGTGACGAAATGCTGCCACAACTGCTCGGGAACAATGCGAAAAGCCAAAAGGCGAGCTGCTGTTGCGTGTGCCACAAGGGTGCATTTCGCAGCACAATAGAGCATGGAGTAATAGATTCAGATTTCGTTAAATAGCACATCATTTTGTTTAACTTTCCTGAAATTTCATCTAATTACTTAAAGGTAAATTCTGAGAATCAAACACAACGATCATATCGCGAAAATAATACATACATGTATTATTTAGCATACTATAGTTTAATGACTCCTACCACATTTAGCTATTCCCAAGGGAGATGTTAAGGGTCCAGTGCTAGAGTGAGCAATTAAATTACCATTCATCTTTCAGTTCAGAAACTTGAAAGCTGAGTTAATTAGAGTTTTATGAGCTGCCGAATATTAAGGTGGCAATGACTTGCTCCATGTCTTTGATTTCATAAGATAATTAATTAGTCATTGACTGAGTGGCACACTGTTTTATCGTTCTGTGGCAAGGGAGAAAGAAGTGAGCAATATAGAGTGATATTAATGATGATAAACTTTGATTGCACACTTGGATCTATATGGATAACATTTGTCCTGAATCGAACCTTCTCTATGTGCCCAGGATATTAGGTAGTCATTAAAACTCACACATTAGCTGATACCATGGTTATTTGATAATTAGTGTGTGGCTTGATGATATGCTTAATTTAATCACGTGATATAGCATCGTTTTAATGGAATTAAAAAGTTCCTAGCTATCGTAACAGAAAGTTTTAATTCTATTAAGGACTCGAAGGCAAGGATTATGTTATTTTTTCTCCATGTTATTGAATAGCAGTCATTCAAAGTGATCAGTATAAAACGACTATTACCATGAAACATAGAGAATAACACAGAGTTTTAATAACAGAGAGTCCGTGTATAGTGTCCAAGTGTCTCCACCAATCTTGGGGCTCCCATCATGTCATAGTCCTCTGCTACTCTCCACTCCCCCTCTTTCGTCGCTCCAGATCAGCCAGCATGGGCGCTTCAGGAATCCTGTTTATTGGAATCCCCTGCTGAAAGCAAAGAACATAATTAGGTGACAGCCATGGCTAAGGATTAGCCCTATAGGGGGAAAAATCACGGAAAATAGCTTCAAATGAAAGTATGCACAGCCAAGGCAAGTCAGAGTAGACTAAATTATTTACTTAAAAGAAGAGGGACGGTGCACCAGGATGAAGTCAGAGAATTCCAAAGGTATTCCAAAATATATTCTTTACTAAATTTTCAATTTAAAGTTTGGACATCAGCCAACATGTTTCGTCCCGAATGGAACTTCGTCAGGGCTGAAAAAGTACACAGATAAAAACACACTAAGTACACCTGATACATAGGACAACACATTAACAAATATGGACAACATATATATAATTATGTATATAAGCATATAAAACGTATACATTCATTACATTGAAAGAACAGCAAAACAAACAGACTAAAAACAAGAACAAAAAAATCAAAAACATCATAATGTGTATGTGCATCTAAAACAAATAAAATCATTACCCCGCAATAACTGCACAACAATCAACCAATCTCCAAAAGAATTCTGTAATCATTATTAATAAGTGTATTAAACAATGAAGAAAAGACACTAAATATATAGACATGCAAAGAATCAAATCCGTAGACATTAATAATAAAAATGTATTTCTGATCAAATCCATACCATATGTTCGGTAGAAGGTTCAAACTAATCTTTCATCACAGATAGCAAGTATTGAGGCCTTGGGAAAACCCATAACGAAAAAGATTATATGAGACAGAAACACCGAACTTGCACAGCGAAAGAAGCGTGTTTAATAACAAAGGCTAGTATAAAAAAAAAAGCAACGAGCCAGAAATAGAAGCCAAAAGAAAAAGAAGGAGAAAGCCTGCAAAGAGAGAGTGCGTATTCTCTTCATTTGATATAAGTGAATGTACAACCAAGCATACAAACAAAGATCATCAGATAGGCTCACCAAAAATGTAATTGTCTTGGTTCACTCAATCGGTGTCCGATAGTCAATTTGTTACAAAATTTTAAACGTATTCCTTCGGAGGCTTGGATTCTAATTAGAGAAAATATCAAAGCTCTAATTAATGCGCACACAACATAATGTCACCAACTATCATCACCCTCAATCACACCTAGTTTGAGTACAACCCCAGATCAATGTCCAGATACTATACGTGTCCCCTACCAAGGCATAATGGGGCTCACAAAGTTATACACAACTTACCAAAAATCATAAATACGTTTCACCGTCCCACAGACTTCCAAGTAGATCAGTTCGTCTTGAGGGTAAAAACCCAGGTGCGAACTGCAAAGAGAACATTGGATATCAGACAATGTCGGTAGTTCCTAGCACATCCTATGTGGCGCTGTTTACACAAATACAACTTATCTAAAAACGACCTCTACCACCAATAACCCAGGTCTTAGCCCGAAAAAAATATATATTAGACCTCGAAATAGGCAAGGAAATGGCAAAATAATACAAAACAGCGTAATCTTACCTTCGTATTCACCTTCACTAGTCACATCTAAATTTTAAAGATTCTGAGAGCCAAGGGAAAGGCCAATAGACCTGATGAGAGAAAATAAATACTTTCATGAAGTCTCCCATTGCTTCCGCAATTAAATCTATTCAGCAAATGACATATCTAGCAAATTGGATCTCATAATATGAAAATTAGACATCCCATCACTCATAGCCAGGATGTACACCACATTCCAGTTCTGCGACTTGATCCATATATAAAGAAATCAAGGCGGCATATGAAAGCCATTCTCCCTGGGCACGTGGCCCATATTTGCATAACAGAGAAGGTAGAGGCAAATCCTCGTAGTCTGTACAGCCATATGTACTAGGACCCCCCAGCGCTGCCAAAGGATACTGTTATAGGGGTCCCGTCCCAGGTCACAACCAAGGCGATCCTCATTCAATATGTCATATAAACACCACATAGCACAATTTGAGGTTCTAATGTCTCACCCTGTTTCAAAACCACACGCACCCGGAGGCCTGAAGCCCCCCCAACCCTGAAGCCCCCCCAACCCTTCACATAGCACAACACGACGGGGAGCTTAAGTTTAACCCTGTTTTAAAACAGCACACACTGGAGGCCTGAAAACCCCCCCCCACCCCTCCAAAGTCTCGCCTTGTCAGTGTAGACGCTCGCAGAAACTGTCCCTCATCCGGACTTTCCAAAAAGCGTGCCATATTGTGCCGGCTTTAAATAAAGGGTTCCTGACCCGTCGTCCAACCCACGTGACAGTGTCGTTGCACGGGCGCCATATTTGAACGGTAACTCACAACCGTGAGCGCTACATAAGTTAATTTCCATTATAAGCACAGTTGCTCTTGAAGAGTCCGCTATTCCAAACGCGCCTATTTCAAATTGCCAATAACCCTAAAATCTATTGTGTCGCCGGTTAGTACACAAAAAAGTGAGAGAAACCTTATGCCTCAGATCACGTAAGCTACTCCGTCTATGACAAATGCGAAAATGCTTGAGGCCATCTTAGAAGTATTTTCATAACGTGACGTCGATGTACCATACCAGCATATTTAAGATCATAACGCGGCCGACATGAAATACACCAACCAAGGAAGACTATAATTAAAACCATGTAAATTATTATATAGTGAGCCTGTTTAAAAGTTAAAAAACTGAAAACAAGCAATAAAGGCAACCATAAAAGATAAATAACATTTCCCAAGAGGACATCACCAATTTGAAAGTACGTTTTCAACAAGTAGTTGTACATATGGAATAAGTGGACCTGTGTAAGAACACAGATTCCTGTGGTTGGTTGTAGACTCAATCTCAAGTAAAAACAACGGTCCCATTCACTCCATCCACAATCGAAGCGGAATTGAAGCAATCCCAAACTGATATTACCTACAGTAAATCAAAGAGTCTATAAATACTCGACTTCCACTGGATGGCCCTAGGGTTCAAACTTATAGTTGAACCGTGCATAATTGGCAGCACAAATGTGCAAGGAACAAAAATGGAGAAATACGCATGGTATAGTTGTACTTCTAGTAGTATGTTCACAATAGAAAGAGCAAGAGATAGACAGGGTAGAAACTATATACTTAGTCCAATAGTTGGAAGAATGGACAAGGTCATTAGTATCCACCAGTATAGGTGGTAATACATATATTATATAGCATATATTTCATGAATGCAATTTGGATGATAGAACATATATATAACACATATTTCATGAACACAGAAAGTCAAACATTATTTCAATTTTACCTAATCCAAATCATTCCCAGATGCATCAGGCCTGATTCTTGTTTCAAGCATGTCTATAAAAAATAGTGCATTTCCCCATCGGTGTTATGCTCCAAACGGGTCGCCCTCAAACGGCAAATCCATCATGACTCCATCTGTGTAAGTAACAGATCCCTGTTACCTCCTCTTGTTTGTACTGATACATGGTCTATTGCATGGAACCAAAATGTCAAATCGTCCGGGGGTAGAGTCTGAAGACCAATCTGCTGCATTCAGAATGTTTTCCAGACAAGCTCCCAGGGTAAAGGCGTTAGAGGCCATCGCCCCTCTGGTAGAATGGGCACCGATGGCACATAGATCAATGCCAGCTTCCTGCATCACCCATCGCACCCAAAGGGCTATAGTGGGGGAAGAGACAGCTTTACGAGGCTTCTTGATGGGGATGAGCAGTTGATGCTCACCCGAGTGTGAAAGTCCACTGACATCTCTTCATAGGCTTTGAGGCATGACACCACACACAGCTTCGGGGAATCCAGGAAGGCCAGGTAGGAAATGGTCTTAGTGCCCGTTTTTGTTCGTCTACAGATCATAAACATAACCCCCATAGGGGAGAAGAGTTTACCTGAGACATCCAGGGCTCGGACATCCCAAACCCACCTGCAAGAGATCAGGCAAAGGAGCATGGCCAACTTTGCAGAAAGCTCCTTTCGCGAAAGGAACCTATGCGGTTGCCAAGACAGGAACAGGTTCAAGACCTGATTAAAGTCCCAAAGGGCTGAGTACCTGGGTTCCTGGGGTAAAGATAGGCAAATGACCCTGAGGAGACGACAGACCAGAGGCTGTTCTCTTACCAGGGACCCCTCCACCATGGTGTGGCCTACTGAAATAGCAGAGCGGAAGGTTCTGTAAGCCAGGTCTTACTCCGCCAGGCTAGCCAGAAAATTCAGAGCAAATGTCACATCCATTACCACCGGATTGAGACCCCATTGCACACACCGATACCACCTTTTCCAGGTGGAGCGGTAATGCTTGACAGTACTGTAAGCCCAGGCCTTGAACATGCCACTCGCGAAAGGCCTGGGATCGCCCCCCGTCGTCCCCGGTAATCCGCCACCCAATCAGGGCTATTGAGCCTTGCATGATGAGCGGTTGGGGATCCTTGTCTGGATTGAGAAGAAGAGCTGGAAAGCGGGGGAGAGGGATTGGAGAATCCCAAGAAAGTTCCAGAAGAACTGGAAACCTCACTTGCGACCTCCAGATTGGGTTAATTATCACCACACTCACCCCCTGGCCTCAAACTTGGGCCAAGGCCCTCATTATCATAGCGAATGGGGGAAAGGCGTAACTTGATTCCTCTCGCCAGTCTTGTAGGAATGCATCCGTTTTCTCTGCTAGGGGATCCGGTCTCCAGCTGAAGAACCGGGGAAGCGACGAGGTCCACTCAAGAGGGACCCCATACGCTCTGGAGATCCGCAAACACTCCTGCATGCAGCTTCCAGAGGCTCATGTCCTGGAAATAGCGTGAGTGGAGGTCCGCCACCTGATTGTCATGCCTCGGTAGGTTCTCTGCTGTGACAGAGATCTGGTGATCTAGGCAATACTGCCAGAAATTGGTTGCTATGATTGAAAGGTCCTGGAAAAAGTGGCCGGAATCGAGGCCGAGAGGAGACTGACTATGTGGGCTAGCTGCCTGAGGGAGATCCACAACCACTTGAGAGCCCTTTGAATATCATTACGGATCTTTGTCATCTTCCTGGACAGGAGACTGAGAGAAGATTCTATGGAGTTGATCAAGAAACCCAGAAAAATGACCTTCTGGGTGGGGATCAGGGTAGACTTGGCCTCATTGACCACAAACTCCAAGCCCTGAAAAAGTTTGATCGTGGTCTGAAGTTGGCGAGCAAGTGTCCTGGGGCATTGGGCCATCAGCAGTATGTTGTCCAAATACACAATGAGCCTTATTTCCGATGCCCGTAGGTATTCTATATAATATGCCGGAGGACCTCGGTGAAACACCAAGGTGCCGAGGAAAGGCCGAACAGGAGTGTGGTAAAGTCGGACATTCTGTTCCTCCAGTAAAACTGTAGAAAACTCTAATGTGGAGGGAAAATGGGGGTCACAAGGTAGGCGTCTTTGAGGTTCAGGCACCCTATCCAGTCATGAGGGCAGAGGATGACTCGAAGAAAGGTGAATCTCCTCCATCTTGAAGTGGTGATAGACAAGCCACTCGTTGAATTTGCGGAGGTTGATCACCGGACGCTGACTCCCATCCGTCTTGTCTGCCAGGAAGAGGTTGCTGATAAAACTTGCGGAATGGGGAATGGTCTCTGCGATCGCCCTGTTGTCTAGGAGGGACCGGACCTCCTGGTCGACTAACGCGTCGTCTTGCCAAAAAAAACAGATAGGACGCAGAGGGACGGGTTGTGATGGTTCCCAAAGGAATTCTATGTGAAACCTCTGTACGGTCTGTAGAACCCAGGCGTCCCCCGTGATGGAAGTCCAAGCTGGGAAAAAATGCACCAGACCGGTCCCCGCTTTTAGAAGGGAAGAAGGGAGAACACTCACCGGAAGAGGTGCAGGCGCCACCACCTCTGCTGCCTCGGTTCTTGACGTGGCGATCTCTGGTTGGGTAGAAATTCCCAAATCGGGCTTGGTGTTGGCAGTGGCCTTGGTTGAAGCCTTGTCTTCTGTGCTGGTTAGGGCGGTCGAATGAGCGGCCCCTTCCTCGTCCGGCCCCACAGAAAACCTGAGGGTGAAACACCTTTTTGATGCAGGACTGGGCCTTGTCCATGGAGGTGAAGGTCTTGACAAACCGTCCAACCTCTTTAATAAAGGGCTCCCCAAAAAGACCGCCCTGAGCGACTGGGCCCGCCTCTGAATCGGCCAGGTCCCCCAGTTTGGGGTCTAACTTGATTAGCAGGGACCTGCGCCGGTCAGGTGATAGGGCGCAGTTGGTTTTACCTAGTAAGACCACTGCCCGCTGTGCCCAGGAGGAAAGGTGCTCGGGGAGATGAGGGATCTCATAGCCTTCACCTCCTCCGCCATATCAAGGATTTTAGGAAGAGTTCCAAAGGTGTATAGAAGCTTGTCTTGGCAAGCCTGCCAAGACCTGTTGATCCCCTTTTTAGGGTCTTTCACAAATTTCTGCAGGAGCATAGCCATGCGGGGATAGATGTCAGGGGTGGAGGCCACCTTGCTCTCCAAGAATGGGCGGAGCACTCCGCCCGATGACAGTTACGGGCACCAGGCTCCAGCGGCCGACGGATCCGCCTTGCAACATATTGGGCAACCTTGTCCGGGGGGGCCCAGTCCGAAGAATTTGGATGAAGGATGCTGTGTGGGTCCAGCATATCTGCACAAAGACCATAGTCTTCCAGAATGGCCATCACGCGGGAGCGGTGCCAGGGGCGAGAAGGGCCGGTGTCATAGTCGGTAGCACCCTGATCATCATTCCCCGGGGCAGTCAGGTGCGCTGGCGGGGCAGTACGGTCTAAAAATGCCCGTTTGAGGTGGTCAAATGCATATACGTCTACACCCATGTCTCGGGGTCATTTGGGTGGTGGAGGCTGGTAGTCAGCTTGGGAATCCCTGGGTGGGGTGGCAGCTGGCGCGGTGTTCACAGCCCTGGCCAGCTTCTCGCAGGCCTGCTCTGTTTTGCGGGACAGGCGATTCTCTATGGGGGACATAGCTTCGGCAACTTCCTTATGGATAGATGTGTCAACCGCATCATAAAAATCGTCATCCCACTGCAGGGCCGAGATGGGGTCCTCCTCCCACTGGTGGTCCTGGTAGGTGTCTATAACGCAGAGCTAAACAAACCCACGCCAGGTAAGTGGGCAATGTAGGTGATGGGAGACATCACAATATGGTGTCAGCCTCTACTTAGGGCAAGCCCGGGACCCAGCAGCCCTGGTACGAATTATTAATGGTCAGCCTGCCTACACGGGGTCCTAGCAGGTCAAGGAGAGCCTGCAGTAACTGACTCGCTTGCTAGCGTTTAATGGCCTATGGTACAGACCCCCGGTGGAAATGTAAAAAAAGGCTTCCTAATAGCAGTAATACTGACAAGATTCGATAGCGGGCATAAGCGGGGGCATTAGCACTCACAATTATGCTTCCTAATGGCAGAACAGACAGACCCAGATGGGGGTAAGAAGGCAGGAGACAAGGCTCTCCTGCAGCTCTGCTGCTCGGATTGAGGAATGTGAAGAATGCGTGGAATCCTGAGTGCGCGCGTCGCGGGCTGAGGTCACGCAGGTGCCCTCTAGCAGTTGGAGGAGCGGTCCGTGAGCAGGCACTGTTGTAAATGGCTGTGCGGGTGCCCAGGCGTTCCCACGGCCAGGATCGGGTCAATCCGAGTAGCGGGTGACTCAAGGGTTTCCCGAAAGTGAAAGAAGCCTGAGAAGACACCAAACATCAAGAAAAAGGGCAATCCGAGTTGGACGCGCAGCAGCGGCAAAACCACCCACTGAACTTGTTCATGTTCAGCTACTACAAAATACAAAACCTGCCCGAGACATCCTGCGCAAGGCAAAGTCCAAACCTATGGAATAATCAAACATGTAGCAGATAACCGTTATTAAGTCAAACAGTTAATCATAAACAAGGAATATTGCAGAATTCTAGGAAGACGATAAAAGCACACTTATCTGGCTGCAAGCAGCGAAGAAACAGGGTGAGTGGAGAGTAACAGAGGGCTATGACTTGATGGGAGCCCCATGATTGGTGGAGACACTTGGACACTCTGTACACAGACTCTCTATTGTTAAAGCTCTGTGTTATTCCCTTTGTGTCATGGGAATGGTAGATTTTTACTGATCACTTTGAATTGCTACTATTCAATAAAGTGGAAAAAGAATAGCATAATCCTCGCCTCGGGTCTTGACATAGAATCACATATTGTATGATAAAGAGATTTAAGTTTACTTCAAGCTAGCCTCTAACTAAATTATGCCACTTTTCAAATATTCTGTGCCAAAGTCATCCCTATTGTATATCATAGAGCAATGCAACTCGTGCATTTGATGGCTGCTAAAGTGGAGCTGCAAATAAAAGATTTAGGAAAGAATTGATAACATCGTAAAGAGAGTAGACATTTCGCAATGAAATGATCTTTTATCAGTTTTCTGAGCAAGAGATCAAGGAGGCAGCCACGGCCCGTGGAGGGAGTTTCGGTGGGGCGGAGAGGCGGGGCGGGGGAGGGGCAGGGTGGGTGGTGCTAAAAACCGGAGTATGGATAATTGAAGGTAAGTAAATAATTTAATTAATAAAACGAATTTTGTAGTGCGACCTGCATCGCAAAATGTGATGCAGGGTGCGCTACGAAATTCGTTTTATTAATTAAATTGTTTACTTACCTTCAATTATCCATACTCTGGTTTTTAGCACCCCCACCCTGCCCCTCCCCCGCCCCGCCTCTTCGCCTCTCCGCCCCACCAAAACTCCCTCCACGGGCCATGGCTGCAAGGAGGTAGTCAATCTCTCCAACAATTCCAATCTTTACAGGAAGTATAAAGTGCTTTTTAATTACTAAAACGGTGTGTATGGAGGCATTGCATGTATAGCTTGTTAACAACAGATAATCAAAATAAGACAGCACAATTTCCAGTAACATGTACTAATTTAATATTTTTAGACTAGTCAAAAGGTAAATTCAGTCCACAAGAAAGGGTCTACAATGCTATTGTGGCTGGAAATATATAGTTACATTGTCCAGTCAGATCGTGTTCCCACAGTAAAGTTGCCAGTAATCCATCTACCCCATAACATATTACCATTGCTTTATACATTTTTTAAACTGTCATATCTAGCTCTTTGTATGAGCACCTCAGATTTATAGAAAATGTTGCTTTCAGAGATGCGTTAACACATAATACAGAGTAAACATGCACATCTACTCTTCGTGCATTGTCTGTAATTCCGCAGACCAGGCAACTGTATTTTGGCTCCTGGAGTGGTTTTGTGCTTAATTTGAGCCGGTGCTTTCCGGTGCTCAGCACCAGGACTTAATTGGTTTCCGGTGCTCGGCACCGGCACCTAATTGTCAACACCATACTTAGAGTAGTCCACCACATGGTGGCGCTGCTCATCTCATTTAGAGATGAGCAAAACAACAGTAGTTTAGGACTACAATATACATTAAAATTGCTAATACCTGCCTCCCGAGCCATTCCTTTAGCTTTGAGGACCTGGAATAATCTGAACTGTCGCATTTACATGTGATCAGTTAGTCGTTGTTTTGGCAGCGATGACAAGGGTGATGGGTAGTGCAAGCTGCAGTGGCTTCCTGGTCAGAGCCCTGGCACTTAATATTTTACAAATTAAGCACTGCGGTTTCCGTGGTGTTAAGTCCATTGGGTATAGTTTCACTTACCCTGCACTTATTTAAATTTGGGATGGGTGACATTGTGCATTTTTTTTAATGTGTCATACATAATGTGTGCGGGAATTTTTCACGTAATGAAGCGGACAGGCGAGAAGATTGTACGTGAGACATTCCTGTGCTTAAAAGGCCCTCTAGATAATAACTTAATATATTGTCCAAGCCCTTTCTTAAGTAATGCTGGTGCAAGCAACGTGGTGGAAAAAAAATCAACACTATGGTGTGCTTTCAAACAGTAGAATATGCTGATTTCCAAATTGACAATGTCAAAAGGAGGAATATAATGGCAAACATTCCTGAACGACTCCTCCTTCTACAGTCATATGCATGCAGTGGTGTGTTCTGATGTATAGCTGTCCAGAAGACATTATTATATCAAATGTTGATTTCTGGCTTATGAGGTCGGAAAAAGTAATGCAATGGCTCATATATCACTCCCGATAATGTGCCAGTATTTATGTCTATTTGCATATATGTGGATTAAAAGCACCCTTTCGTTTTGAACGTCGTGAACCGTTCCTAGAGCCAATGCTCCTCAATTAGCCTAAAAAAGCTGAAATTATGCATCATGTAAATAAGATGATTGTTAAGTCTTCTGAAACCCTTTACACAAAAGTGCAAAGAGTAGACAAACATGCCAAGAGAAACAAAGCATACAATAGAGAAACTAAAACCAGGGTAATAATACCGGGACTCGCAAATAATACAGGCTCCAAAGCAATGTAACCGTGCAACATAACAGAGGCAGTTCGAATATTGGCCCTGAAGGAAAGAGGACAGAGCATTTGTTTCCTGAGTCTGAGTGTATAAAATCAGGACAAGTAAGAAGTATATGCATTGGGAATTCATTGGCCAGATGAAACTATCCACATAATCGAGACACTTACTGGCCCAACTTTTCAATGGGCCCTAAGTTTACACAAAGTTAATTCCATAAGCCTGAGCAAAAGCAAATGTACCACACTACACTGTTAAGGTCAATGTACTCATCAGGTACTTTCTTCTAAGGTAAAGAGTTTTTCTTCTAAGGTAAAGAGTTTTTAGTCTGGTAACTGCTTCCCTGCCTGCTGGAATGAAAGTGTGCACACCTTGTACGCGTTCTATGAATCGATGTATTATCTAACCGTTAACAGATCTAGCGTAAATTTGGAGTGAATTCCTAAAGATTTGTGGTAGATGGCTGCTTTGGGTACTTTACGAAGATCTTGCAAAGTTTGAACAACATTTATCTAGAAAATGACGGAGAGGGCTGCTAAGAGATTTTGAGTTAGAGTTAAGGAAAACCGCATTCAAGTTTGTGAACTGTTATTGGCCAGACAAATCTTCCGTCCAACAATTGGGTGTAGATTCAAACCTCTAGCCCTTAAATAGTTTACATTGGGGCATATTATCAAGAACGGCGTCAAAAATTATCACAGATTTAGCGGCAAAAAACTGCCGCTAAAGCGGCGATAATGGGCTTGACAATATGCCCTTGAGAATTGCAATAGAAGGCCATGTTCTGGTGTGAACATGGGCATCTATTGGAATTCTCCAGGGCATATTATCAAGTCCATTATCGCTGCTTTAGCGGCAGTTTTCTGCCGCTAAACCAGCGATAATTTTAACGCCGTCCTTGATAATATGCCCCATTGTTAGTAGATGACATAAAGGTGTGTATGAGTTTTCCCCGCTAGATATGGCGCAATACATGAGTTGCGGGAACCCCTTTACCTTCACAGCCTCATGCACTCTGCAATTGTAACTCCACTGGACTTTGAACTTTTGCAGACAGATGGTTTTTTGCAGAACAGATCAACTGATAGAAGATCACAAACCTCAAATAGCTGTTTATAGGACCAACCCCCAACTTTTGCGGACTAAGACCAGTTGAAATTATGTTACTTTTAGCAAAATATTGTAACTTAGTTACTTAGGGGCTTATTTACAAGCCGCTTGCACCACTTTTGTGTCATTTTTAACATGGGAAAAGTGACGTACGAGTGGCGCAAGGGGCTTGTAAGGAAGGCCCTTAGTTACTGTGTCAGAAAGTGGGATATTAATTTGGGAGAGGATATCCTTACTAATGTAATAAACTTAATCTGGTTAGGTCACAGCACAGTTTTCAGAACATCTCTGCTCAACACCAGGATGTACATGCACAAGTATCTGGAAATTTCCCAAATGTGTATTAAATTCAAGTAATACAGAACACTTTTAAAATCATGAAAACAACACAATAGCTAAACTAATTTTTCAAAAAATGAAGAAAGAAAGTAATAGAGATAATGACACCAAAATAATTACAATCTGATAAGGAGAACTGACAAAATGAATTAAAAAGGTTTAGGGCAAAAGACAGTGTAAAAATACAAAATGTAATTCTTGGTCAGCACTTTTCTGGGACCTAGGCATGATTTCAAGTCAACCTCATTGGAACGGAAGTTGGGTAATCAAGCAGATTAAACTGCTCATGGTTTTTGCCTTCTGACTTTGAAGTTTTACCTGGAACTCCAAGTCCTCTAGCTAGTAAAAGAAGGAAGCTGAAGCTGGAGAGCTTCCCTCAAAGTCAGATATATAATTGTAGAGCTCCCACTGAAGCCATTCATTTTACCACTAAAAGCTCAGAGTGGGACAAAGAAGAATTTCATAGCTGTTGGGATTGTTTCCCCAGTGAGGTGGATATATTGTTTCACCCCAGCTTAATGTTTTATTTTCAGCTTTAGGGGCCGATTACGATCTCGTAAGTAAGGCCTCCAAATGGGATTCGTAAAGAGCAAATCTGATTCAGAGCCTATCATTCCGTCTGAATCATCCATGTTACAGATGACAAAGTACGATGTGAAGATCGCGTCTGCACCCACCGAATCGATTACGAACCCGAATCTACCCATCCGACTCGTCAGGGGCCAACTCGTGCATGCAATTGAGCCATATTCCTAACAGGCGAGTCCGATGCACAATTCGGACAGCTACCTACTCGGTCACAGCGAGTGTAAGTAGCTGTCGGAATCGGACTTCTGGGGGGCCAGGGCAGGTCCCCCCTTACCCGGAGGACGCCTAATCGGTCACGGGGGTGTGCATGAGTTTCCAGATCCAAGCATGCATTGTGTTTTGGGCAAAATGGGGTGCCCGCCACGGTGTCTACACTTTTCCCCACCCACCCCTTTTTTGCTATGGAAGCCTGTGTATGCGTCTATACACAAGCTCCAATAGAGTTCTATGGGAGTCCAGCTGAACTGAGTCCATAACCATGTGGTTGCATTGTACTCGCTCGGTTGGACTCGTACACCGTGTCTCACTTGGAAAGCCCTGCAGATCTGAGTCATACGGAGGGCTTTTCTAACGAGATCGGAATCGGGTCCTTAGTCATCTTTTGGTTGTCAAAATCTGGGCAATGCTGGAAGTGGGTGGCAAATAGGGCTCCACAAGGCTAGAAGCCTTGGCCACCATGATCCTGCTAAAGAGTTTTTCTGTGACAAAAAGCTTTCGGTGGGGCACCCCTGTATTTCTTGTTCAATAACAATGCTTAACTTTAAAGACAGGTATGTAAAGCATTTAAAAACACCAATTCAGTAAATAACTCACACAATACACAATAAAATCTAGCACCAATGTATATCAATAGGAAATATTTGTGTCTTTACAATAACACCAAAACAAAACAAATCCATTGTAGGGAACCGGAGATATAAGTTTTAAAAGATTTAGCACTATATAGCACATAGAAACCTAGAGCACTGATTGGGACATCTGGTCACACTAGACCGGAACAAAGTCAAAGTTTCAGGCCGACCATGATGGAGCCCTGCACAGTTACCCCTTGCGGTAGGCCTTGATCAACATTTTTACCTTTTGACTTAGAAACGTTTCTGGCCCTTTTCTTCCTGGGGTCCCTCGAAGCTCTCAGCCAGTCCAGATTCGATGAGGGTTCACCGGCTTGCATTGCGACGAGCTCTCAGTCAAACGTATGGAAGTCAGACCTTTAGAGCTTTTGAGTGGCGGTTTGCGGTTGAAGCTGGGTGGCTTGACTCTCACGGTTGATCGCAGTCACCTTTTTTACGTCTGGACTTAGAAACTTTTACAAAGCTTTTTCTCCCTGGGTCACATGGCCGGATTCATTGAGGGTTTACTGATTTGGGTTTCGACCAACTCCCGGTCAAACTCTGGAAGTTGGACCTCCAGAGCTTTTCAGAGGGATGAACCTGGAGGGCAGGCCAGCTCGCAGTTGAGGGTCACCAGCTTGGGTGGCCACTTTAAGTAAGTCCACTTATGGGGCTTTTTTTTCAAAGTTGCTACAAAGTTCAAACTTTTAAAGTTCTACAAGATGGTCCTTGAAAGTTTGAGACTTCTATTCCCACAATCCACATGGACAAAACCCTAACAAATCCATTGGTAATACGTCAGGCTTGGGATTCTTGGTGGTGATGATCCAGGTGAACTCTGTTAACCTGTAGCTTGCAGGGAGTACATTCCTTAGTCCTTTGGAAGCAGGTTTGATCCACAGGGCTGTAGTTCCAGATTGTGCAGCAAGCGTAGTCAGTCAGAGTGCAGGGGCCTGGCTGGTTTAAATCAAACTTTCAGCATGGACCCTTCTTCTTCCTTTAGTTTCAAGCAGCAGTTTTGAGAGGCACTGCCCCTCTCAGATACTTATTCAGCGTTCTCTGGGGTCACGCAGGAGGGCACTCCTGTCCAGTGAGGTGCAGGGCAACACCCCGGAGCATGACCATTTTCTTCAAAGTGTGGCACAATGATCGCCCAGAAAACACTATTTCTCTAAAATTCAGTATGGCTGAAGTCACAGAAGAGAGGCAAGAGCTGGCTAAACCAGCCTCCAGGCATTTGCACATTCCTTTCTTAAGGCTGCCATTTGGCTGGGTTCCGAGGATAGGGCTGTAAATGAAACTGGTTTTGTCTGCCTGTCTACTCCTTCATTTGTAGATCACTATTTATGACCCCTCCCTTTACGACTCCTCCCTCTTGCTCTGGCATTCCTCTACAGCAGAACCCTCTCCTACCAGACTGGCTCTTTCACCCCAGGGGCTACTTATCTCCTCATCAAAGCAATGGCCAATCCACTTAACTCTGACCAATCAGGGCAGATCACTGGAAGGATGCATTTTGGCTTACAGACAAGAAAGTCCTATGACTTCATGTCTGTACATTTTAGAATGAATTCAACAATAGTATTGTAAGACATTTTAGATTCCGAATGAATTTTCCCGATTCATGCCCTTATATAGGCATAGAAATCAAGCCCTTATTTAGGCATAGCCCATGCTACCCAAATACAGGCATGGCACTTCCATCCGTTCACCAAACGTCACAACAATTTCTTGGAAAACCAGCTTAAGCCATTCGGGACTCCCCCTTGCTTGAATATTGATTTCTCCAAGAACTCAGTTACTTTACATTGAACAATTATTCCCTAGGGGTTCATTTGTGACGTTCATATGCCAGACTTTACCTCAAACATGGCATTCCTTCACTTGCTATAGCAAAGTACGGTGGTTCGGAGCAGTTCGACGACCTACTTGCCCGACGCAGCTCGCTTCATCAAGTGCCGGAGGAAGCCGACTCTCCAAGCTGACGCACTGATCAGGAAGCTGCCCTCCTCTGCCGAGAAATCCAGCTCCAGTGTTTCTGACTCCCCTTGTGGGGTGTTGGGCTATCGAGTCCCGTGACAGAGATACCAGACCTCCTTCATTCTAAGGTATGGTGCTGATTAGAACCTAGAAAAACCTTTGGCAATTCTTGGCAGAACTAAAACTCATGCTAAACAATACCTACTTCTTCCCCCATAGTAGGCCTAGGTCAGGTACATTGGGGTGGGCATATTTTAGAAGCACCAGTTGAGTATTTTAGCCTGTGTTATTTATGTATGTATTTTTAAATGGCTTAGAAACCATACAATGCTATTACAGTATTATTTTATAATACTATTCTCGCTGTACGCATTATACTATGAATTCTGTCTAACGATTGAAGCAGTTCACCTCTCTTGCATGAGAAAGAAGACTGTTCAATAAATCTTTTATTGAAAACGCCCGTCTCAGTATTTCTCCGCAACTCTGTAGAAACGAAGCATGCACGATTGACTGAGTGTAATACTTATCTATTGTTTCCACAACTCTGAAGATATTTTCCAGACCTAGGGAAACAAAGTTCTCATGTTTATGCAGTTGTCAGAAACTAATCACTTGTTGTGTATTCAAGAAAGTTTCTAGTGACCTCTGAGCTAGCTGGCACTCACAATTAAGTTTAGTATATTTGATAGAATCCTACATCATATATATACAATATATTATTCCAATGCGCAGAACCTATTGGGAATATAGGAACTACACTACAATAGCATATTGTTGAATTTATCAATACCATTCTAGCGAGTCATTGAATTATATTTTTGGGGTTTTCCTGTCAGGAATTAGTAATTAATAACTTTTTACCATGTTAACGTATTTGGTTAGGGATCTACAATGGGGAAAATGAACTGGCCAATTTCTCAAACATCAGGACTTATAAAATAACTTTTATAAGGACCCTGCCTATATCCACAAGTCCCGCCACCCCTGGAACACCTGGGGGAGACTTCAGGAGGTCTGAATATTTCAAAATATTACAGATCCTCCCTACACAGTGCTCCTAGCACAAAAATCTACTCTGGGAAGCACTTTGGGAAGCATAAGAAGGCGGATGAAGACATTCCACAGGCCCTAGTATTATTAGATCTGTCAGCCGCGTTTGACACGGTCGACCATGGTATGTTGGAAGACCGGGTCAGGCAGGCTGGCATTCAGAGACTGGCTGTAAAATGGATCAGCTCCTTCCTCAAAGATCGCACTCAATCTGTACGACTGACCACATTCACAGCCCCCAAGCTAACTACATCATGTGGGGTCCCACAAGGTTCCTCGATTTCACCCCATCTGTTTAATCTATAACTCTCCCCCTGATTCGAACACTGAAGGAAATGAATGTGACAACTTTCAACTACTCAGACGATCTCCAGCTAACCTTTACTATTGATAAATTACCTAAGTCAATGGCTGAATTCAAGACCACCATGCTATACATCCGGCAATGGATGGATCAAAACCATCTAAAGCTTAACGCTAGTAGGACGGAATTACTACTGACAGGCAAAAGTAAGATCTTCTGGGGCCCACAGTATAGGCCGACGGATCTAGGCTCCCCACCAGTACCATCTACCTCAGTAAAGAGCCTTGTGGTCTTTATAAATAATGACTTGTCATTAGAAAACCAAGTAGGTTCAGTGGTCTCCAAATGCTTCCATTAACTGCGAAACATTAGGATAATCAGCCACATGCTTACCCATGCAGCATTAGTACAGGTAACGATGGCATTGGTATTATCGCACCTGGACTATGCTAATTCAATCTACCTAGGGCTGCCTCTCTTTCTTATTAAGAGGCTTCAAATGGTCCAGAATCAGGCGGCCAGGCTGATCCATCAACAACCTAGATGGCAATCGTCCAGACCACTGTTGAAAAAACTACACTTTCTCCCGATACCCCAAAGGACAGCATTCAAGATGGGATGTCTGGTCTTTAAACCATTGTAAGGCAAGAGCCCTATATTTATCAATACTCTTCTAAATAGGTATATTCCTTCCCGCAACCTCCGCTCAATGCATTTTCAGTTACTGTCCACTCCTGCCTGTAAACGGAAACGACAATGTGGACGTCGGTTTGCATACCTGGCCACTAGAATCTGGAAATCATTTCCTCTGGAGATCCGTTCCTGTACAGATCTACCTAAATTCAGGAAATTGGTCAAAACGCGGTTGTTTATAAGTGCGCACGTATAGGCTCCCTCTGTTCTCGGTATGTTCCAAACAGCGCCATGAAACCCCTGGGTGTACGTGCGCTTTATAAGCAACTTGTAACGTAACATAACATAACACACCTTTACGCCAATGTGGGAAGTGAAATGTTCAATTTCCCTAAACCCAACTCATATTAAACCTATTTTATAAGGACCTTCCTTATAAATACCTCACCCCCATCACTGGGACTACTAGGGGAGACTCTGGGGGTACATAATATGCAAACATATTGTAGTTCATTAATTTTTAAGTGTCCCAAACACCAAAGTCGAGTTTGGGCACAATGTACATGTTAAAAACAGTCCTGCATCACCTGGCTGCTTTTAAACTGGCCTCAGCAGTACACACATGTAAGTGTAGAAAGGGCTGCTGGACTTCCTAAACTGCCATACCTTATTATATACTAGGGACTTAAATGGAGTTTTGATCTCCATACCCAATTATGTGCTAGGACCTTAGAGGGGAGGTCATGCCAATCATAGGGGTACCCTAACCCAGCATGTACCCTAGTGTGTTCACTGTATTATAAGTATGTTTTCAGCATAGCACTGGCCCTTGGCATGGTTAGGCAGAGCCAAGGGACAGTCAGAGCCAGTTAACACCAGTAACATTCAGCAAATAAATGGGTGTGCCCAGGGCACAGGATGACTTTGCAACAATACCTGATTATTATACATATTTTTGTAGTTTTAAAAGTAAATGTACGTTTATTAAAGATAAGTTAAAACACAATCAGATAATGCATTACTGTATAGAGTTATCAAACAATTGAAACTATAAAACAGAATGCGTTATTCAGTGCGGAAGGGAGAGAGGTATACATGGATTAAAAAATTAACAGTCTGGTGGTTGTATAGAAAAAATTTATACATTTTATAAAAAGAATACTAAGCAAAATAAGATATTGTTATTATCAGTAAAGTGGAAGTCAAGGAGGTTGAAGAACTTTTTATTGAGCAGGAAGGCGTGCAAAGGTTCTCTTTGCATGGTCAGTCGAAAAATTGGTACCAAGAGACAAAAAGATGAAACGTCTGAAATCAAGTGGTACAGGGGCATGTATGCCATACCTAGTATATGATTATGACAAACTGAATAGCACTATGCTCGGAGAGATAGTTTGGTTAGGTCTCCAATTTTTGTGATTTGCTGAAACAGAATTGCTAGTAGCAAGTGTAATAAGCAGATGTCGAACGAAAGTGTGACCCAATCAATAAACTTACTAAGAAGATGTTAGTAATCAAAAGATATATTGTAGAGTAAAAAAGTTAATCTGAGTTCAAACCTGTGGAAGAAATCACGAAAAATGAGACATCTAAAAAGTAAATGTTTTAAATCAGCTTGTTCTAGTGAACATATCCAACAAATGTCAGGATGATATGCCTAAAGCATGAACAAAACCACAAGAGATAGGATAAGTCTGTTATATATTTTCCAAAAGGGGACAGACTACTCATTTCCCAAATCGTGTTCCCAAGATATCTCTGTCCGTGTCTCGACTCTATCCATTGTGTCAATTGCAAATAGGAGTAGATAGTAGAAGCTTTGGGGTTTGTGGTCAGAAGGACGTGAAAGCAATAAGGAGAGGATGAAGCAGAAAGAGGATAAGATTGAAATTGAGCATAGGCAGTGGAAAGAGCATTTTGTAAAAGTTTAAATTTATGTTGAAAAAAGTGGGGGAGGCCGAATGAGCTCATAAGAACTGTTAGAACTGGGGGTATCTAGTTGGCATAGTTTGCACCTTTGTCCAAGTATGGACCTTTGCTTCTAATCAGGGTAAGTGAGTTACCCCCCTAGACCACCCCAGCTCACCCCTGGTAGCTTGACATGAGCAAACAGGCTTATCTCAGAGGCAACATGTGAAGCAATTGTGCACACCTATAGTAACTTAGTGAAAACACTACATATGGACACCACACCAGTTTAGAAAAGTCAGTTATCTTTATCTTTATCTAAACCAAACATGACCAAAACGACAAAAATCCAACACATAGTTATCAAGATATGACTTTTAAAAGGTAAAAACAGGTGGCCAAGATGGTAGACAGATAGGTCACACTAATTGGCAGACTCCCCTCTCCTGGCCCTTTTGCCCGGTCAAACGACTGCATTAGTTTCCGGGGATACCACTACAGTCGGCGGAACAGCGAGCAGCTGAGAAGCGGCAGCTTCAGAGGCGCGGAACGCTGTTCTCTGGAGCGACCCAACAAGTGCGAGCAGTGGCTCGGCTACCATCTCCGGAGCAACGAGTAAGAGGCTATAGGCGGCTGAACGTTGTTTTTATTGTTTTCTTTTTCTCACATATGAGATGTTTCTTTTCCTGCATATTATTCATGTGTTGAAATTCGTGCATTTTAAGTGAGTGCATATGAGATTATTGCTTTGCTGTTTTATTCGTAATGGTATTTATTTACTATTTGTGTGGTGCATTACTATGCTTTGCTGTTCTTCTACATGCTACACTAGTTATTGTGCGTTCCTGTATTTCTTGTGTTCCTATGCGTACAGTGTAATTCTGGTATTTCAGGATTGTTTTGCTTCAGGGTGGGTGTATCCCTGTAATTTCTTATTGTATACTTGGGTGAGGGTATCCCTGTAAAATCCCTTTTCGTTCTTGTTATTTACACGGGTGAGGGTTATCCTGTAATTTACATAGATGAGTGTATCCCGTTTTATTCTTGTTATTTACACGGGTGAGGGTATCCCTGTAATTTACACAGATGAGTGTATCCTGTTTCATTTTCTTTATTTACACAGGTGAGGGTATTCCTGTAATTTACACATATGAGTGTATCCTGTTTCTTTCTTATTGTATACACAGATATTTGTGTTCCATTTTATTCTTGTTGTTTACATGGGTGAGGGTATTCCTGTAATTATCACGGCTGAGTGTATCCCATTACTTGTTATTTATTTGGATGTATCCCTTTATTTCTATTGGTGTCTTCTTTGTTGAGTACCAGTTGTCACGCATGTATTTTTCTGCATTCCGATTAGGGTCCTGTCAAGTTTTTTTTTGTCTTCTGCGCTGGTTCGCTGTTAACTTCACAGCTCTTGTTCATCCATCTTTTCTTCTTTGCCGTTGATTGAATCTTTGATGCATAGGGGAGCCTGAGACTTCAGGTTTACTTATGTTGTTCATTTACCGTGGCCGGCGGACATCACTTTGCAGAACCCCATTTAGAGCTACGACGACTGGCACCACAAAGGTCTGTCAGCGAACCGAGTCTTTCATCATCAAAAAGAGAATAAGATAAGATCGACACACTACAGGAATCACAAGCGCTATTGTATCGGTCACTACAGCGACTCCACGGTCTATCTGATTTCCGGTGTGTCCCTTCAAGACTTTTAATAACTGCATATCATTGGCAAATAACCGCCAAATAACAAGGCTCTTACTACTCCTTTTTAGCCAGCACTAAAGAATAATCCGCCTACGCAAACAGTGGACGATAGATACCTAATCAGCGAGCAGCCACATTCCGCCAACTAAAAAAAATAGATCACGGGTGCGCTGTCCCCCCGATAGAAAGCTTCTTGCAATAAACCCACGAAATTACCTTAAGCAGCTTGTGCTCTAATCACCATTGTTGTGTTTTATGTCCTGTTGCAAATGACGGACTCCTGAAGTAGGCAATAGCCGAAACGCGCGTAGAGTTTCCATCCACCGCTTTTGCTAACTCCACTAGCCCAACCCAACAATTTAGTCATTTGTGGTTCTCTCCCCTTTTTCCTTTGTTGTTTCTAACTTGTCTTCACATTTTTTTGAATTATAAAATGTATGTTATTGAAATCTTTTACTGAATATATGTATCTTTTATAAAAACAATTTTCCTACAAAAATGAAGAAAAGATTATAAATAAACTATAAATACTATTTTGTGTACAGTGAACATGTTTGGCTTCTATTAATAATGGTCATATGTCACAACATTTAACTTAATAATTTATGTGAGTTTTCCCTGTGTTTTTGGCTTATTTATTGCATTCACTACTGTTTTGTTTTTTCAAAAATTAGCTTTTTTCAGTCCCTACTAGTAGTGAACTCATTAGGAGTAGGGGTCCCCGTTTTTTCCAAAACACGCATGTATTTTTCTACATTACGGTTAGGGTCCTGTCAAGTTTTTTTTTTGTCTTCTGCGCTGGTTCGCTGTTAACATCACGGCTCTTGTTCATCCATCTTTTCTTATTTGCCGTTGATTGGATCTTTGATGCATAGGGGAGCCTGAGACTTCAGGTTTACTTATGTTGTACGTGCGTTGTTTTCTTTCCTTTGCCGGTTACTTCTAGTGTCTTCAGGTGTGCGCATTTTCTTGGCACAGGTTGTGTTTGGCCTTCCTATGTGAGAAAGGGGTTGGTGTTCGTGCCATTAATTTGCTTTCTTTTTATTCCATTATTGCATTACTTGATGTTATGTTATTGCATTGCATTTTATGGTATTGCATTATTGCTCTATATTGCATTTTTATGTTATTGCATTATTGCATTGTATTATGTTATTGCATTATTGCATTGCATTATTGCATTTTCTTTATTATTGCATTGCATCTTATTGCATCTTATTGTATTTAATCCAATCTTATTGTATTGCATTATTCGTTCTGATATTACTTCTTTTCATCTGTCTTGCTACTTCTTATTCTCATATTGTTCTTTGATGTGAAGAAAGAGGATATGTTGTGTTGGTTAATTCCTCTCTTCTTTCTTTACATCAGTGCTCTCCCTTCTGTTCAGTCTGCATGGCTGGAGAATGCTGTATGATGTCATGTAATGTTGGTGTGCGGACTGGTGGAAGTAGAGTCAGTTGAGGATGAGAGGCTGAGCAGAGGGAGACTGCTCCTGGTGGGGCTATATTTATATCTTACTTCAATCTTATTTACCATCTTACCTTCATCTTCCTACATCTACAATTGAAACTTAATAAAGGAACTACTTGGAACTTACCACCGGGTCTACAACTTGGATTTCTACTAAGTACAACCGTCCTATCGGAAGTTCTCCGCACACAAGAAAGATAGTGGTTGAAGGGGACCTTAACCTGGTTATGGATGCGGAAAAAGATCTATCTGGCCAATGTTATGGCCAACCAGGCACACTGTCCAAAGCGGGGAGGGAGTGGCTGAGAGACAGAGGGTTGGGTAGACATATGGCGGGTGGCTCACCCTCAAGCCTCACAATTTTCCTTCTACTCCAATGCACACCACACATGCCCAACTAGATCACTTCTTAGGCTCCATGGAACTGAATGCATTAGTAGATACAGTGAATATTACTCCAGTAGCGCTATCCCACCACAGCGCAGTGACATTGACTCTTTACATACCCTCGACAGGCAGGCCAACAGGGATGTGGAGACTTAGGGAGAACCTGCTCCGTAGAGCAGGGGTCTCACAGCAACTTCACAAATGCATCCCTGACTACCTAGAGAAGAATGACTCCCCGGACACTCCCCTCACTGCACTTTGGGGGCCCTCAAGACTGTAGTAAGGGGCAAACTAATTACCATTTCTGCTGCTGAACGGTAGCGTAGGGAAAAAAGGGAACACCTCACAGCACATGTGCTAGAATTAGAAAGGGTACACAGTCGGACGGGGACACGCCCAGGGTGTGGCACCAACTGAAAGCTGTAAAGGCACAATTTGGAAGCCTTGATTTAGACAGGGCTGAATATGCGGCCATCGGCTCAAGCACTCCTACTATATAGGGGGAGACAAAGCGGGGTGTCTTTTGGCAAGTAAACTCAGAGCCCGTCCCAACACTCCAAAATCTCAGCACTGCAGAACTCCAAGGGGGTGACAGTCGAAGGTGATGACGAGATCGCATAAACACTCCAGGATTTCTATTCCACATTGTATGGTAAAGACTCGCAACTTAGCACCGACGGGGAGGCTTATCTACAGAGGGACGCCACAACGGTCCTGAACGAGGCGGGGTTGGAAGCTCTAGAATCGTCTATCAGGGTTGAAGAGGTGATAGGGGTGATTTCACGCCTCAAAACTTTAAAGCACCGGGCCCGATGGCTTTTCAGCTGGGTTCTACAAGTCTTTCTGCCCACTTCTTGACCCGATCCCTGATGCGGCTTTTTAACTCCTTTTGCCGTCCTGGAACAATCCCCCCTGATATGTTAGCCACTGATATAGTGGTCATTCCTAAACCTGAGAAGGACGCGACACAATGTTGCTCATATCACCTGATTTCCTTTATTAATCTGTATGTAAAGTTGTTTACAGTGGCCCGAGAGGCCAGATTTGACCCACGTATGCCCGGTATCATCGAACCGGACCAGTCCGGCTTTATTCACAATCGTCCGAGCAGCAATAACACCAAACGCATCCTGCACCTTATCGACAAAGACCACTGCACAAAGATGGATACACTCCTGGTGTCAACAGAGTAGGCAGGGGCTTCCTAGATAAAACGTTGGTTCATTTTGGCTTTGGTGACCGATTTCGGGCCTGGGTGGCGGGCTGTTACGATAGGCCCAAGGCAACAATCTGGGTAAATGGAATGACCTCACAGCTTTTTGAGATCCAGAGGGGCACGAGGCAGGGGTGCCAGCTCTCACCCCTTCTCTTTGCACTCTATGTGGATCCCCTAGCCCAAAGGATCAGGGATAATCCTGATATTTTAGGCATATCATTTGAAGGAGGGAGACACTCAGTGAGTCTGTATGCCGATGACAACTTGGCGACCTTGGAGTCAACGGAGCGATCCGTCCCAGTATTTCTACGCGAACTGACCTCCTTTGGCCGGGTCTCCGGTTTTAGGGTAAATGTTGGAAAATCAATGGTCCTACGCCTAGGCGGAAACGAGGACTTACCCGAGGAAGGACAAACGTCCTATGGAGAATTCCAGACTCTGAGTACAATTCCCTATCTGGGGCTAGACTTAGCCCATTCTGTAGCGATGACAATCACGCATAATTACTCCAAACTCCTCTCACAAATCACGAAGGACCTTAGGCAATGGCAAAAACATTCATTGTCGCTACTTGGCCATATAGCAGCAATAAAAATGTCCATCTTATCCAAAGCACTTTATGTGTTTCAGACTTTACCGGCCTGGCCCCCACCCAGGACACCCTACAAAATACAGAGAGCAGTGCAGCAGTTCGTCTGGGCAGGGGCGCATCCTCGTATGTGTAGAGATCTCTCCCACAGACAGAGGAGGGGTTGGGTATTCGGAATATCCTGGAATAAATCAGGGCGAAGCAATTTAGGAACCTGGTGGAATGGAGCAGACCAGAGTTGGAAAAAAGATGCCTATTCCAGGACTGAGCTCTAGCAAAGCTCTTTGTGGAAAGTGCCCTTCTTGAATAGGCGAGACTGACGACCAAATCTCAAGGGTTCGCCTATCACGAACACAGTGCTCCGAGTCTGGGACGCAGTTGAGGTCAGACGGTGACTCACATCCTTCCCCTTCCCAATAACGCCCCTATTTGACAACCCAGCGTTTACAACTGGGTTAGAGGAGCAAGCGTTCTCGAAGTGGCGTGTTGCCGAATGCCGGTCGCTAGGACATCTCTTTGATCTAGAGGGGATTCTCCCGTTCTCGGAAGTGAAACAATCCTACGCTATACCAAAATTAAATCGATTCCAGTACTTTCAACTTCGTCATTAGATCCTCCAGCCCGATGTGCAACCGTTAGTGAACAGGAAACTCACAAAATACTAGATATGGCTCATAATGAAAAGCTCTGACAAGAAAATGATCTCCGAAATATACAATATGATTCGACCGCCGACCCCTTCTTCGCCATCAGCAGAGCAAAAACGTTGGGTAAGGGAACTGGGGAGGGATCAGACTGAGAAAGATTGGCGTGATATTTATTTCAGAGCCAATCACACGTCCCGTAACACGGCCAGTAGGAAAGCTGCAGTCAAGGTGGCCACATACTGGTACCTGACGCCGGCCAGACTAAATAAAGGAAATCCAGACTGTAGCCTGACATGCTTGCGTGGCTGTGACGAAGAGGGTACGCTAACACACCTACTCTGGGACTGCAAGGAATTGACGGGGTACTGGGCCGCTATCCTCGATGACATCGACAGACAATTTGAGACCGAAATCCCAAGCTTCCCTGCCTACACAATCCTGGGGCTCCCTAACCGAATCACATACCTGCTAAAGTCCATCCAGCGTAAACAGATGGGTCTAGCGCTAGGTCCAGCTGTCCAAAACATCCTCTCTCTCTGAGGAACAGGGACCCGACTGACACACACAGGCTGGTTGCAAAAATTATGGTACATATTAGGCATGGAACGGATTAAAGCTTCTCTCACAAACTCAGCAGACACATTTGGGGTTATCTCGCGTCCCCTAGTGTCCCGGCTGGCACTGGAAATGAACTAGGTACCCTGTCCGAAATACCTTTTGCCTTCTCTGTCTTATGGAGGCACAGTCAATGCCTAAGGCCACATGATCTGCTGTCCAACAATGACTCCTTAGACAGGGCCCTTTAGGGGCATATTTTTAGCACACCAGTTCAGGGGAGGATGGGGGAGGGAGGGGGGTAGTTTAGCGGGAGTTAGACTTTTTGTACCACTTGATAGAGCCTGCCCCGTATCTTGCCTTGACAGCAACTGCCCCCTTGATCGCACCACAGGGTCATTTCAGTGCTCCTACCTGCTTACGTTAGCATGGCCCGACTGGAAGGAGGTGGAAGGTTTTGAAAACGAGAAATGGGACTGCCCGATGTATGCAATGTATTTTCTTATATGCTTGAAAGTTAACCTTAAAAGGTAAAAACTGTTCAATCCATAGCAAACTATAGATGTGACACTTTCAACACAAAGTACCTTGGATGCGTCAAAATCATAAGCAAAAACAGCCGCAAGGAAGGTGATGTGTCGGTTCTTTATGCACAGAGAAGGTGATGCGTTGGTTCCTTACCCCAGGGAAGGTGCTGCTTTGGTTCCTTACAGTCACGTAGGTGAGGTGATGTGTCGGTTCATTAATGAAGAGGACGTGATGCGGCTGTTTCTTACTCTGCGGGGAGTTGATGTGTCACTTACTATGGCTCTTGTGTTGCTGTGGACTTGGTGCCCCAGTGCGATGCGTGGGGATTCAGGTAGGTGTCCGTTCGCGATGCGGCGGTAATGGCACTGCTATGCTCTCTCCAGCCACGGTCCTCTGATGCTTCAGTTCTTGCAGTTGCACAACAGGGCCTGTGTCGGAATCTGTGCGTTGATCTCAGACTTCGGAGACCGGTGCACGAGACTCTCCAGCAGCTGGCAGGCTCTGCCTCAGTTTCTTCAGTGTTACAGCAAACAAATGATGGACGGAATACTGACAATGCAAACATTCTCCCCCAGTCAAGAGATCTGGGTTAAATCCATTGTTCTTTTGCCCACTACGCCACTCCAGTTTGGACCCAGCCATATGCAAATCAGTCTTGACCCTTTGCCTCATGGGCTTCAGCAGCACAATGGCGATGTGTGGAAATTCTTTCTGCATGGTGGTGTTGCGTCGGATAAGGGTGCGGATGCGTCAAGCTTCTGTAGTTGCCTCTCTTTTCCCAGCTCCCAGCAGCAGGAACAACCTCCAGAGGCTCAACCTCAGGCACCTCTTGGCAGGTCGGACCTCCCAACAAGGAAGCTCAGGGGAGCTCGTGGTGACGTATTTGTGTCCCAGAGACTGAACAGGAGGCAAGCTCCACTTCAAGCCCTTGGAGATCTTCTTCAAGAAGGATACACAGCACACAACAAAATCTTTGTCTTCTCCTTGGCAGAAAGAACTACTGCAGGCCAACCCCAGACAGCACACAGCAATGGGGCAGTACTTCTTCAACTTTCCCAGTTTTTTTCCTTGGGAGAGGGTCCTCTTGAGTACAGAAGTAATCTAAAGTTCTTAAGTCTGGGCCCCAATATATATACTCAATCTCTCTGTGTTCTCTTGTGGCAGAGAGGCTCTGTGCTGAGTCCAAACCAGTTCTGTCCTCTCTGGCCCAGCTTCCTGGCAGGAGGTGGAAACCACATTGGGTAAGGTAGACCAGGCCAATTCAGATGCAGGGAAATCTCCTCCGACTACTCTAAATGTAGCCCAGGTCTATTCAGCCCTGCCCTGACTCATAGGAGTCTTTTTGTAGTGTACACAGTTGGTTGTGAGGGTGGGGGTTGTGCCAATACTGTAGATGTTGACCCTGAGGATAAGCCTGACTGCTCTGTGCCAAGCTACCCAGGGTGAGCACAGGTTATCGGACAAGCCTATCATACTCATCCTTTCTAGGGCTGTTTGTGATGCCTGGCTTCGATTCATACCAGCCAACCAGAAACCGATGGGTATAGCAATCATTACTCACCTTATAACCTGATACCGAATCAAAGAGGTACCTTTGTGTAAAAAATCCAGAATTGATGATTGAGGCTGTGAAAGAAATAAAATATCATCAGCATATGCTGCTAGCTTAATCTGCTGACTATTATGTGCAAATCCATGGATATCTTGAGTCTGTCTTATTTTAGATTAAAAAAAAGGTTCTAATGACAAATTAAACAGAAAAGATGAAAAGGACATCCCTGTTGAACACCTCAACTTAAAGTGAACTATGAAGACGTGAGGCCGTCTCCAAAAATAGCTCCTCACAGGGATGTGTAAAGAAGGGAAATCAGAGAAAACATTTTCTGTTGAAATCGAAATCATTTGAGTGTATGAAAGGTTAAAGGCCAATGGACTCAGTCAAATGCTTTCAATCAATCAATCAATCAAGGGTTTGTGCAGCACGGCTACTCATCTGTGAGGGTGTCAATGCGCTGGGGCGACGTGGCTGCTGATCTTGTTAGACACAGGGGTTCAGTCGAAGAGCAAGGTATTGAGATCCTTCCTGAATTGGGTCAGCGAAGGGATTGCCTGAGGTGGAGAGGCAAGGTGTTCCTGGTCTTGGTGGTGAGGTGGGAGAAGGATCTTACTCTGGTTTTGGTCTTGTGGATCCATGGGATGCTGGACAGTGCTAGTTGGGCGGAGCAAATGTGTCTGGCGGGTATGTGGAATGAGAGGCGGTGGCTCAGATACACAGGATCTGCGCATCGTGGAGAGATTTATAGGCATGAGTAAGAGCTTGAAAGTGATTCATTTGCAGACTGGAAGCCAATGGAGTTCTCAAAGGTGCTCGGTGATGTGGCCGTGGAGGGGGATTTTGAGGACCAGTCTATCTGCAGCGTTTTGAATGTTCCCTTAATTTCCTGATGAGTTTCTAGGTGATGCCGGAGTATAGTGCATTGCCGTAGTCGAGGCTGCTGGTGATGAATGTGTGAGTGGCCATCTACTGGATTCCATGAGGATCCACCTGAATGTCTTTTAAAGCAGGCAAAGAGTGTGGAAGCAAGATGAGGATACAACATTGATTTGCCGGTTTATTGTGAGTGAGGAGTCCAGTATGATGCTGAGGTTACGTATGTGGGGAGGGTTCCCTGTGAGGTGGGCCACCAGGAGGCATCCCAGACTGAGGGGGTGGATCCCAGGATGAGTACTTCAGTAATGTCCGAGTTGAGCTTGAGGCAGCCAGGGGGGCCAAGTAGACATTAAAGAGGGTGGGGATCAGGGAGAACCCCTGGGGTGCTCTGCAGCTGATCTCTGTAGATTCTGAGAGGAATGGAGGTAGTCTGACTCGCTGTGTTTGGCTGGTAAGAAAGGAGTGGATCCAGTCCAGGGCCTTGTTGTGGATGCCGGCATCATGGAGTATTGTGATTAGGGTGCGGTGGGAGATGGTGTTGAAGGCAGTAGGATGAGGGCTGTGGTTTTGCCTTGGTCGATGAGGAAGTGGATGTCATTGGTGGCAGTGAGGAGTGTGGTCTTGGTGATGTGGCTGCTTCGGAATTCGGATTGGCAGATGTCAAGGACATGGTTCCCTTCGATGAACTCCCAGAGTTGGGTGTTGATGGCCTTCTCTTTTTTTTGTTGATGGCCTTCTCAATGACCTGGATGGGAAGGGGAGCTAGGCAATGGGTCTGAAGTTCTTGAGGTCTGACGGGTCGATGGTTGACTTCTTCAGCAGGGTGTTAATCTCGGTGTGTTCCCAGTTGTCAGAGAAGGTGTTGCACCAGTTGATGGTGCAGCAAAGCTTGGGGGCGATGGAGGTGGCTACTCAATGGTAGATGTGATATGGTCAAGGGCCCTTGGGGGTCTGTAGTAGATACTCTTCATGATCTTGAGTGTGCTGTCTGTGGTGAGTGGAGTCCACTTGAGCAGGATATGTTGGGGTGTGGCATGGTTCTGTGCAGTGGTGTCAGGCATTGCAGGAATATCTCGGGTGTGGAAGCTGTCATAGATCATCCTAATCTTGAGTTGGAGGAAGATGCCGAGTTTGTTGCAGAGGTCGTATAATAATAATAATAATCCACATTTGTAAAGCGTGAACACTCACCCGTAAGGGTCTCCAGGCGCTGGGGGCCATCAGGAAGATTAAGCAAGCTAATGCCCAGAGTCACATGGTGCTGGGCCAATCTGCCACCGGAGCCGGGGATCGTACTGCGATCCCCAGATCCCAGCGTCAGTCGCCCTGGCCATGGCGCCACACCTCTCCCTTGGTGCCAAACCTCTCCCTCTTGGGAGGTGGGGACATCTGTGGTCTTGCTGTTGGGACTGACGAACTCCCTGATGATGGCGAAGAGTTCTTTGATGTTGTGTGCATTGGAGTTGATTCTGTCTTGGAGGGTCATTTTCTTTGTTGTTTGGAGGAGAAGGTGGTGTGCGTTGATGGCGGTTTTGAAGGCTGCATGGGTTTCTTGGGTTTTGTTGTTCCTCCATCTCTTTTCAAGTTGTCTACAGGTGCGCCCGGACTCGTGGAGGGCTGAAATGAACCAGCTGGCTTTCTTGGAGTGTTGCCTATTGAGGTATTAGCATGTTCTGATGTCAGCGGTGTGGTGGTGCTGAGGAAGGAGAAGAGATGTTCTTCAGTGAACTTGTTCCAGCTACGACGGGGCGGTGAGCTCTGTGGTGTACACGGGTGTGGTGAAGGCAAAGTGCATTCAGCGGTGGTCTGTCCTCTGAGTGAGGGTTCTGATAAATGCGAGCCTTTTGATGAAATGTCAATAAATAGGCAAGTATTATTAGAAATATATCTTCACGTAACAAAGCGCGATTGTTCTTTAGCGAGTAGTCCTGGGAACAAGGACTCTAATTGTGAGGCTAGAGCTTTAGAGAAAATCTTATAATCAATGTTAACAAGTGAAATATAGGCCTAGAATTCTTGCAGGAATGGAGGTTTTTCCCCTCTTTTGGAATAAAGTAAATAAGAGCATCTAAAAAAGAGCCAGCAGAATTGCGTGAAATTGAGAAAGAGGTGATGAGGGCATGTAATTCTGGAAGAAGTAACTGAGAGATGAACAATTCACCCATAAATCCATCCGGTTCTAGGCCTCTATCCATTTTGAATATGTTCAGTGCATTGTGTGCTTCTGCTTGTGTCATATCAGATATAAAAGTTGTAAAATTGAGTTGAGTGTCAGAAAACTGTTGGATATTCAAAAGGTAGCAAGTGATGTCAAAATTAGATGTAGAATCCGCTGGCATATATAAAGACCTATACAACTTGACAAACTCATCCAAAATACCAGAATATTTATGTTTTGGTATCTGTTGTACATCTCTAATTGATTGTTACTCTTAACTTCAAGATAATTTGCTAATAGTTTGCCAGATTTATTTTGACCGACATAAAATTCTGCACTAGAATTTAGTATGAAAAGTAAAGTATTTTCCATTGGAGATTTATCAAATTGAAGTTTGGTGTTAATAAGTTCTGACAAACACTCTTTGAATTTAGATGTGTTAAGTTCAAAGGGACTAGTTGCTTTATTCTTGCTAAAACGTCTGCAGTCTGAGTATGTGATTTCTTTTGTTTTCCAGCAACATAACTAATCATAAAGCTGGGGCCTTGAAGGCATCCCAAATTGTGTGAAAAGGCAAACTGTCTGTATGGTAAAAATGAAAGTATTCACAAAAAATGAATTAAAAGATGAGGTGAAGTCAGTATCTAAAAGAAGTAAATGTTAAAATGCCATCATTTTGGTAGGTTGGCTTTAGGAATAATATCTAGTTGTATGGAGACAGTGGCACGATCGGATATTGGGGTGGAGCCAATTTCTGAAGAACGTAGGGTTTGGGATATATTATTTGATATAAAAAATAGTCTATTCTTGAGTGTAATGAATGGGAAAAATTATCTATACTCTCTTACAGTGGGATTACAAAGTCTTCATGCATCTATGAGATTCCTCTGTTTGAGAAACTGGACAAAACATGTTTGGGCTTTATTTGGTGTATATGTGTCTGTAGAGTTTTGAATAATAAAAGGGTTGACAATTTGATTACAATCACCCGCATCATCAGGAAATGCATGAGTTGTTGGGTAAGATGAGACCAAAATTGACAACCTGTAGTGATGGAACCATAAACATTAAATATAGAAACTGGAACTTCATCAATTAATAACTTGGTAAATTATCATTAGACTCTTGGAAAATCAATTGAGTATGAAGTGATATATGACAAAGAGTTATCGCTTCATTCTCTTCACATCTTCTAGTGAAAAGAAAACTTCACCCACCCATCTTTTCATAAATGTTCAAAGACTCAATTTCTGAGAGATGTGATTCCTGAATGAGTAGTCTGTTGCCCCAAGTTTGGAAACATGAGCCAAAATACTTTGTTGCTTTATTGGGTAATTGGGTGATTGAGACAATTTTTCAAAAACATGAAAGCATTACAAAGGAAGAGATCATACCAGACATATCATACAGGAAATAAGACACTAAGCATGTGCCGATAAGTGTGTTCGAGACTACTGAAAAAGACAATAAAAGGAAAATTAAGAGGATATGAAGGAATTAATTAAAGAAGGATAGCAAGAAAAAGAAAGAGAAAGGTGGTAAGGAAAGTAGCAAGGTCTAGGATCAGGAAGGGAAAAGGACACTAATAATATACTGAAGAGAGATTAAAACATAACTAACAATTCCCAAAAAGTCAGGTAACAGATGACACATACAAAACTCTAAAGGAAAAGGGTGCAAGGAGTACACCAGCATGTGACACACAGACAGGCACAAATAAGAGGGCAATATCAGTAGGGGAGAAAAATTAGTTAGTAGAGCAATACCAATAATAATACTTCTAAATTAGTAAAAAATCATTATAACTGAGTATCAATATATTAACACGAGAAACCCACATTTAAATAACTAGGACCATCAAAGAGAGCATTTGAGGTTAAATAGATTAAGGATGAAGAGCAAGTATGAAACAAGCCAAATATAGCACCAAGAGAATGAAGTGTTTGTCTCCTACTATGGAAGTCTCTGTGTCAATCTGCACTACTTTTTGACATAGTGTTGGAAAAAATTCAGAACATTACCTGCCCATGCCATACATTTAATCGATTTGGCCACTGAAAAAACACTAGTTAGGTCAGGATATTTCCAAACATGAAGGATAACTCCACTTGGTCATCTAGAAGTGGATGCAACAGCAGTCTGAAGGTCCAATCTGTAAGCATGTTCGATATTAAGTAAAGTTCCTTCCAGCATATCCAATAGTTTAGGAAGAAAGGATTTAAAGAAAGTGATAGTCTCAGTTACTTCAGTGCCCTCAGATAGACCATAAATACATAGGTTGTTTCTCATATTTCTATTTTTAAGGTCTTCCACTTGTTTTTAAAAGGAGGAACTTGAGCCTGAAGGGTATTCGCTTTAAGGTTAGTGGATCTAAAAGACGTGATATGTTGCTCAGCTGTGGAAAGTCTTTCTTCCATTTGAGACCACCTGCCACTTAGATGTTGTAATTTAACGTTGGTCTCCTCTAAATTTGGGCGCAAAGCGCAAATCTCCTCCAGTAGAAGACCCATAGATACAGTGGGAAGAGATTTTGTAGGGGAAGGTGATCTTTCTTAAGATGTTTGGTGGCTGGGGTTTCCCAGCTAACAGAGATGAAGGAGCCACTGCAGGATTTGAAGAAAAGTTACCCCTATGTAGGGAATCCACATATCTTCCATCTTTTGGAACTGAGAGAAAATGAATGAACTTTTGTCAAATTTGTCTCAGGGGCACGTCAGAGGTAATTTGATTTCTTTCAGTCTTCCCACAGAGAAGTTAAATATAAGAGGATTGAGGAAATGCTATTTATGCCAAATATAAAAGAGAGCAAGTGTAATGTCTTCCCTGAAAGTGTACTTTCCCACAAACATGCAAAAAGGAATTCCAAAAACGGCAATATAGCTGCAATATATGGTCATGTGACGGTCCCTTATTGTTATGGACCATTGTTAAATCATAGATAATGCAAAGGTAGTACAATGAGAGAAAAACGAGGTCTCATGTACTTCGATGATCTAGTTATTGTAACAAAGTATTTAGTCATTGTGCCATATTATAAAAGTAGTGGTCAAACGAATGCCTTAAAGAGTTACATATATTAGGAAACGGAAAATAATTCAGGCACAAACTTAAAAGCACATTATTCCTGTCATTACACCAATTTGATATCACAAAATGGTGGGCTTTGCAAAGAAATGAATCATGCTGGTTCCGGTAAACTTGGTGAACCAGCATAAGGAGCAAAGTTGTTTGATAATTTTGGTGGACAAAGGCAGGATGTCAAAGAGCTGTAATTATTATCTCCCTGTGGAAGCAAACAGGGTTCAGAACACCAAAATGAAGGAAAGCTACTAAAAACAGCAAAAAGGTAGCAAGTGGTCTGGGTATGTTCTCTCTTCAATAATTCTCCTCAATTAAACTGGAAAATTATAAGAAGGCAGCAGGGTAAGCAAAGAACCAAGTGCTCCATTATGATGGCGAGCTGACTTTTTCTGGCCGCCACTGTAACGGTAAACGGGACCAACCGCCAGAGGTGCAGAAGTCCCGCCAGGCCCATTAGGATGCAACCGCCACCCTGGAGATCGCATTCTGCATATTTAACATTGCAGCGGACGGTGACGAAAGCAGCACCCTCCGCAATGTAAAATATGCATGTTGTGCATTGGCATGCACAACGTGCCTGTCACCTTGTGTATGCCAATGAAGGGGGGGGCACCATAGGTACCCCCCCCAAGTGAAGCCCCCCACTCCCCTAGGGGCCAGTAACAGAAAGGCCTTTCAAATTGCACATGATAATATGGATGGGTCTGCCTGCAACGCACCACCACCATATTGTCAGCCTTTTCTGCCCGGCCAGCAATCTGACTGGCAGAAAAGCGGCAGACGATCTTTCGGTCTGCCGCGGTGCCCCTTGCCATAATATTATGGCGGGCGGTGATACAGGAACATTTGGTGAGCGGATCGCCACCGCCGGGCCAGCAGTGGCCAATGCTGGGCTGGCGGTGGCGATCCGCCTGTGATCCTCATAGGCCCCAAAGTTCCATACATTGCTATGTGCTCAGTTAAGCAGTTAAACTGGTAATAAAAATGTTTAGCCCAATCATGAGGGGTTAAAACCAGTGCTCCATCATATACTACACAATATGCACCAGCAGAACATGGAGTTATGAAGGCACAAAGCTTTGGAGATTAGTTTCTATTTCCACCCTGCTCATCATCATAAAATAGTGGGTGCTGTTATAGTGAAGGGAGCTGCGTTGCCATCAGGAAACATGTTCCATGCCTCTCCCCAAAGCTGTAAACTGGAGAGTAATGAAGCATGAATTTATCCAGTGAGTGCGCAATAAAAATGTCAGCTCTCATGGAGAAATATTCACACTGTGCCACATTCTCCCTGTGCTGTCCTGAGGAGAATTATTCAAACGCTGCCATCTTCCTTATGGATTAGGCCACATGTCCCTGATTGGCATAATTTGTTTATCTGGATGTACCTTGTAAAGTGGTATACAATATACCCAAGGCATGGAATCTAAATGCTACAAGTGGGCCTGCAGCACTGGTTATGTCACCCACACAAGTAGTCTTACAACCCTGTCTCAGGCCTGACATTACAGGTGTATGTAGCTTCCTGCCACTTTGCCTTGGCATTTAAATCCACTTGCCAAGCCTTAAAATCCCCATTTAGCACACAGAGGCCACCCCTAAGGTAGGCCTTAGGTAGCCCGATGGGCAGGGTGCTGTGTAACCAAAGGTAGGACAGGTCTATCCTACTACTTTTGGTATTCACAGAAGGCATTTAGTAGTAGTAAAGTTAGGATTTTGTCTTAAGTGTGTTTAAGACCGCCCTAAGACAGACTTAAGACAGATGTAAGACAGATGTAAAGCAGACGTAAGACAGACGTAAGACAGACGTAAGACAGACGTAAGACAGACGTAAGACAGACTTAAGACAGACTTAAGGCAGACTTAAGACAGACTTAAGACAGACTTAAGACAGACTTAAGACAGACTTAAGACAAAATCCTAACTTTACTACTACTAAATGCCTTCTATGAATACAAAAAGTAGTAAGTTTAGGATTTTGTCTTAAGTTAGTTCTGTGAATCGGGCCCAGTGTGCAGGGGAACAACAGTGTATTTGAGATTAGCTCATAGCTAAAACCACGAGCCTCAAATGTACTCCAAATGGAAGGAGTTGTATTACATAACTCACAGTCGAACACATCCTCTTTAATGGCAATATTTGTAGTAAAATGAGATGATAGATATATGTAATGGGCGCTCCAAAAATGAAGGTGAGGTATGCAATGTACACATGTTGTGAAAGAGTGTCAAATAATACACAATAACTCTTGATTACAAAGTCTTGCAATTTTCCAAGCTTTTATTTGCAGGGCACAGGTATTAATAAATATGATTGTTGTTTTGAAGAATTCATATTAATATAGGCCGTCCAAAACCATATGTATCATTGACATAGAAATATTAATTATACCAGGATCGCCATCAGAACATAACTGGATGCCCCTTCCATCCCAGCAGAATCATTGCTGCAAACCAAGATGCATTAATGAGTCAGAAAGAAATACCATTGCTTTACAGTTTGACATCACATCAACAGCTAGAGTGTCGTGTATTTCTATAGGTTCTGATTCGATCCCCCTATTCCTGACCCTATTCTGGTTAAACTTACTAGCTAGTTAACTAACAGTCAGCCCATGAGGCAAGAAAACCCCCATGATGCAGATACCGTTATCTGACGCAGTCACACTACGGCACAGGAACGTGTTATCTGATTAGGTCATAACGCTTGAGATCTAATTAGACAAGCGACATTCCTCCAGCCCCTGATAAGGCATACGACGTTCTCATAACAAATCAAACCTATGACAACCTGGATAATCCGTGCGGCCATTGTTTTGATTTCACAGAGAACTTTAGTAAAGAATGTGCTAACGAGCAAGTCGTATGACATCTTTATTGACGTACCTATGTCCATCCTTACGTCAATCCCGGCACCTTTAAGGTATAAATATTGCCGACCTTGCCCTATGCAAACACACGCGTGGTGACAAGACGGAGCAGCCATACTTGCCGAAGCCGAGAGCAGAAGCAGACCCCGCAGGCAGCAGCCCCGCCTTCCTGACACGCTGAGAGACGCGCTGCTATCTCAAGCCGAGAGACCCAGCACCGGCGCTTCTGGGCAGCCCTCGCAGGCAGCCTGGAATATCGAGAGCAGAGAAAGAGATACCATTCCTCATTCATCCTAAATTCCAGGTACAGAACTGAATAACCCCTCCTAGAGAATTCTTTAGTTATTCACTTGGCAAAAACAAACTTAAACTAAACTGTAACTTTCTATTCCCGCCCACGCATTAGACTTAGGTCAGGTACACGGGGTAGGCGTATTTAGAAACACCAGTTGAGTACGTTTAGTCAAAATGTATATGTGTATGTAAATATATTTTAATCATTTTAAACATCATATGGCTCAGAAACCATATCAATGTTTTTACAGTATTATTTTATACTATTGCTTCTAATGTATGCACTTTACTTAACTATAAGTATTGCAATAATATCGATCCATTTCTCTTGTACGAGAAAAGAGACTGATCAATAAATAACATCTTTTATTGAACACGCCCGTCTCTTCCTTTTCTCTACATTCTGATGAGACTAAGAATGCACGTACTGACTGAGTAAAATAATTGCCTTGTGCTCACACGACTCTCGAGATTGACTCTTGATTAGGGGAGAGCAAAGTTGTCATGTTCTATGGTTGTCAGAAACTAAATCCCTTCTTGTCTAATCAGGGGAGTTCATCCTTCCTTGAACATTCGAGAAAGTTTCTAGCGAACTCTGAGCTTAGCTGGCAAACCCAAAAATTAAGTCTAGTATCGACAGTAGTAGACCTAGTTAACGTCTGGCCTAGGCCTTTACTGCTGTAGGCCCTATTCCAATGCGCAGAGCCTATTGGGAAAATAGGAGCTACACTACATGGCGCCCAACGCGTTTGGAAAGGGCGATAAAACTAACGTAAGACATTTAGAGTAACTCAGTCGTGCTTTCTCACTCAGACCCCTTTTCCCAAATACTCCAAAGACGTCTGGAGTGGGTGAAAGGTTATTATATCCTCCAAAACCTCGCAGGAGGGAACTCCTATGTATGGTTCTTGGTCTAGTCAACATTGAAGGATAAAACAGTTCCAAAATATTGTGCATCTAATCTCTGTTTCCATAAAGAAACCTGATCTGCAAATAGACATAATACCATCCTGTCTGTAAAATGGGAGACAGTGATGGAGAAAGAGAGGCAATTAGATTAGCTACTGAAATAGCAGCAGCTGATACTACAGCACTCGATGCAGACCCGGATATAATACTCATCCAGGTCGCCAAAAGGAGAGCTATAACTCTAAAACTTATAGAAAATGGACTGACACCTAGAGGTGGTACAGTCATATTCGTAATCGAGGCACACGAATATCGGCAGACAGAGGTATACTATACATGGATACATTTTCCAGCAGCAAATGCTGTAACAAAGTACTTCCACTATTACAAAGTAGAGGAACCTCCTAATGAGTACACTCCTTTCGAGGAGGTGGAAGTACCACTCAAATTCCAAGAGCATTTGCTCTTATTTGATGGCGCCCTAATACATAACAATCACATTACAAGGCTCGGTCCTTTAGGAAGACCAGGAGCAACGTGGCCGGTCCTAGCCGGATACACACCACATCCAGACATCGAAAGAATGCCTGCAGCAGAGCTGTTAATACAGCTAAAACAACTACTAAAAATTCACAGACAATTAGTTCAGTATGTAATGCGGACTTCAACAATTCAGCCAGCGATTAAACTTCCACAGCTGACCCCTCACCAGGGGAACACAAATAAAATCACACCACAGAACATCCAATCCTGCCTAGGTAAAGTTCCAGCTAAACGGGAACAAATACCATTCTGGTTGGCACAGAAAATTACCCAAATAGAGGCGGTGTTTCCTGACACCACCCCGCTGGAAAAACACAGGATTCTGACTATATGTCTCCCAATGGGAATCGCACCACACATTGAGGACTGTGACACTTGGGGTACAGTCTTTGCTTCCATCTATACAAAAACGCACGGTGTTCCATCCATTTCGGTAATACCAGATGTGCTAAAACAAATTCAAGATGAATACGGTCCAGAACCTGCTTTAACTCTTGGTATGAAATTACTGAAAGACTTCAAGCAAGTCTCGGCTATATTACTAGCCAACATAAAAGGTGAAGCAGCAAACGTGGCGATCCGCCAGAGGTTAAAAGAGACAGATATAGCAGACCAACCAGCTGAAATTGCCAGAATCATAGAAAAATCCTATGAAGAACTAGGCAGAGATAGTCTAGGTGGAATACCAGTAAAACCGCAACTGACTACAAGTCCAGAAAAAATATTTTTTAATAATAATTCACCAAAAAAGAACTGGGATGGAAATAAACAATCCAATCCTAAAGAAAAGAAATTCCAGTCCAGAGGAAGGTCTCCTAGGCGAAGAGAGAAATCTCCGAACCCGAGACAAAGGTCACCTCAGAGTGAACCCTCTGGGAATAGATATAACCTTAGAAATAGGGATAATATTAAAAAACCTGATAGATATCAAGACATTGATACACGTCCCTCTCAATCTTTTCAGAATTCCTCGCAGAAATCGGAAAGAAGAGGACGATCAGAAGAGCACGCCAAGTCCAAAGACAAGGAACCTGCTCAACTGAAAAAGAAATCACAATTTCCAAAAAAGAAGGTAGCCAGTATCAAGGTAGTTAACAATGCCGAGAATACTGAGGACACAACTGAAAAACGGAGAATGGGCTCAGACAATGCTAGACAGCGCAGCAGAGGTGAGCATAGCTCGCAAAGTCCTTATGAATCATCTGGAGACAGTGGACACGAATGAATACCTTCAAGTGGAAACTGCAGATACCAGAGTTAGCAAGCCCCACAAAATATACGAGATAACATTACGTATAGAGGGAGATAAGACTAGGAAAATAAGGGGACTATTTTGGGATAACCTATCCAAGGGCTATGACATCCTTCTAGCTGAAAAAGACTGGCCACCAGAGTTTGTCAGGGAGTGCCCTCATGGCGAAGAAGTAATTATGCCTGCCTTCTCGAATCAAATACCGATTCATAAAAAATATACACTTGCTAGAAAGTGGGCAGTGGCCTTAGCACCTGCTTTATATAAAAATCATGTAGGATGGGATGAGGATTCTCCTCCTCACAAAGTCCAGTTAAAATCACAACCTACTGCACAAAGGCAGTACCCAATTAAGCAAGAAGCTAAAAAACAAGTAAATGAAATACTAGATCAGCTAGAATACCAAGGGGTGATTGAAACTTGCACCTCACAAATGAACAATCCTTTATTTCCGGTCTCCAAACCAGACAATTCGTACCGTCTAGTTTTGGATTACCGACACCTTAACACATGTTGCAAAACTTTTGCAGTGCAAAACTCACACAGTGCTGCACTAATGAATAACATAGTGCGCAAAAAATACAAAACAACCTTGGACATCTCCAATGGATTCTTTTGTCAAAACATAGCACCAGAGAGCAGATATTTAACTGCATTTTCAGTAAATGGCACTCAAAAACAATTCTGTCGGTTAGCCCAGGGGTACAAGAATAGCCCGGGGGTATTCTCAGCGAGAGTAACAGAATTACTACAACTATATGATGATGAAGCATTATCTTATGTCGATGACATTTACTTAACAGATGATGACTTGGAGACTCACTTGAAAAGAGTGAACACCATAATACTTGGTTTCGCTGCAGAGGGTTACAAATTCAACTTCAAAAAGTCCAGAATTGCCCATCTGAAAATCCAGTACGGAGGATATGAATTATCAAGTATTGCCTGGTTAACAGTCTTTTAAGAAACTAGAAGAATTAAAAAATCTAAAATATGAAAAAACGTATCCTCTGCCAATCGACATTCTGCCTCTACGACATTACGCCTGTGTAATCTATACAGACGGACATGCTCAACCCTCCGTTTGGGGAGAACATGCATACAATCCCACATGTGAGATTACAAAAGAAGTGTGGCACGGAGGTAAACTAAGACCTCTATTAACAAAATCACACTCAGTAGAAACTAATTCAGAACTACAAACTGAAATATTAGCTTTGAAAATGGCGCTAGATAATGCGGATCGCGAATTCCCGACACTTATAGTGTCAGATTCATATTTCTGCGTCAAAGCATATAACAAGGATTTGCAGACATGGATTCAGAACGGTTACAAAGATGACACAGATGCACCAATAAAGCAGAGATTGCTCTGGGAACAGGTAGCTCTTTTGAAAAAAGAACTACCAAAGACTCACGTGACACACTCACTGAGTCATCAGCGTGATGGCGTTCACGTTGTAGGGAATTCATTGGCTGAAACAGCCGCAGCGGCAGCCAGTAAACCGGCTCCCGTAGATCGAAAAAAGCGTACATTAAAATACATTGACGGCGAAACATTGCTGGCAGTAAAAACGTCATCAAAAGGCGACTGCTCGGCGTTACCGATCAACTATCCACTCAATTACACATACATCATAGATGCAAACTCCATTCCTTTTGCTCGAATCCCTGGAGTGGGGGATAGAGTGATTCCAAACATGGACAGGAGAAACTTGTTAATCGCAGACGCACACATGGGCGAGGGTCTCAGACACCTTAAATTAAAGGATTCTCTGGAAGAATTACAATCACGGTACTGGTGGCCAGGCATGAGCCTGCACTACACCATGTTTGTAAAAAACTGCCCAAACTGCAACAGAGATCGCAGTGGGGAGAGAAGCAGTTTAATACCTCGTCGTATCAAGGCAGATAACATCACCACTAAAAAGAATGGCTTGCGATTAACATATACAGGCTAGTTCCCACTTATAATGTAGATCCACAGCACTCGGCTGACGTCCGGACTGTTATACAAGATTTGCGAGTCTAATTGGCATATACGCTAAGAGCATGCTACGTTCGACCATTTTTTTTTTCTCTCCCTTTTCTCAGGCAATCCAGCCTGGGGGGGGAAAGAATGGCCAAATGAGCACAGCCCAGCGGGAATCTTCTCACTTCCTTCCTGAGGGTATGGGATGGTGTAAAGAAAAAACCAAGACAGAAAGCAATCTATAATAGAAAGGATATTAGGTTCGGGAGCTGGGTGGGTCAAACATCTAATAAGTGTCCAACGTAGTCTAAATAACTTGTCAAGAAATTCTCTGAAGGGATTCAGTCCGTACGAATTATTATTCGGAACTAGGATGTTGATCTCTGACCTTGATAGTCAGACTTCAGTGGTAACAGAAAAAAGCTTTGATGTCAAAGACCGTTTGGCTATTTTGCAGGACTTAAACAAAACAAGAAAAGACCTGAGCAACATACAGTTGAAAGAACAGCCAACGACCACTGAAGAATCACCACCTGTCCCAGCAAGACCTGTCTGGATTCCAAAAGTCGGGGATCTAGTCAGGGAGAAGATCGCGGTAAAGAAGGAATTTGGGCCTTCTTACAGAAAAGCAGTTCCTGTCTTGTCTGTCAACGGGACAAGATCAGTTGTACTACCGCCACTTGCTGGAAAAAAGGAGAACCGAGTTGTATCCATCGACCTGGTAAAACCACAACATGTGGCCGATAACCAACAGTAGGCCAAGTGGACTCCCAATAAGTAGCAGAACACCAAGGTTTGCTACCAGTACAGAGGTCCTATCAAAGAGGCTCATCACATTCGAAACGCCTACAGAAGAACAACAAGGACTATGCAACAATGCAATAGAACTTAGACCTCTGAAAACCCAAATAAAGACATTTAGCAGAGACACACCAATCTATACAGAAGTACCAAGTGAAAATGCGAGAAACAAAAATCCTGAACCAATTGGAACAATTGACAGAACTGCATCCGGTTACTTCATCAACTTCGATGATTCCTCTGAAGGCTTCAGCGAACAAAAGACACAGCCATCATCAAAATCCTTTAAAGACAAAGCTAAGGAACTTTTGAAACAACTGAAAGAAACATATCTAGTTTCTCCATGGATTGAATTTTGGGTGGGTTTTGGTGCATTTATCCTCATACTTTGGCTCATCATGGTATTTACCTTGGGACGCTTCATTGAGGGAAAATATGCTAAAATGGACACAGCAAGTCAGAACATCAACTTGGTCCTCAAACCACACACATCTTCACACGTCGAGAAAAGAGAACTTTCTTCAGAACTTTCTTCAGCCAACTTCACAGCAATTCCAATATCTGGTGGGGTAGCCTGGGACAACACTGACTATGAAATTTATGGTCCGGTCGAGATCCTGAAATATCCACACCAAATCAAGATCTCCTTGAGTGACTTTGCTAAACCAAACTCATTTGCTGATGATTGGGACTTTGAAAGTATAAACAATATGATGTCTGACTTAGTAATGTCTGCTAAATTTACAAAACATGATTATTTGCAGGGTTCTACAAATTATGACAGCATGTACTGCTATAACCATTATGGTAACCATTTCTTGCATAAATCTGCACAACCTAGAAATGTTTTAAATTTTAATCAATGGGAACATTGTGCTACACCTCCAAAAGGGAGCTCTAGAACCGTGTATGGCAAATATTCATATTTTTCAGGTTTTAACATAACTAATGCTGAAACATTTTATTACAAATTGTCAAACAAGACAGGGATGAAAACCATGATAACCAACACAAAATTGATATATTCAGATTCTTTCTTTGAAAAAATGAATACTTTTGGATTTGATTATTGGGACAAAAATGTTGATTTTAAAAGTGTTTGGGGTACAAAAGAATGGCAAGTACAGGGTATAGAAGCTTTGTTTAGAGCCTGCATGATCCCAGAACAAATGATATTTTTAAATGACACCGTTCAACAAACCACCTGTCTTGGCTTAGCCAAAATCAAAGATTTAAATAACCTGTCTATTCCAAAGCCAACAATGTTTAGCAATAACTCTGAAACAGATGAAGAAATAGACATAAACCATATACTTAACCAAAACAGAACACATCCTGATTGGAAACAATGGTTGATCTGGCCCACAGATACAAATAACTGTCAAGATAGATTCCTGAATAAAACACAGGGGTTCAAAATGACCAGGCCAGACCCTAGATATCCTCAAAGACATCACCCAGGGATAATAACAACCTACAGTGTGGGCAAATTATGCCTTCAATGGCTACAAACTTCCACACTGCCTGAAATTAAGCAACACCTAACTTTACTTACTGATGGTGCTGACTTGCGTGATTTCATAATGGGACCACGCAAACAGCGTCAAAAGCGTTTCATAGCAGCCTCTGTATATGCAGCATACAATGAGGCCTGGAAGGTTACTCAAATTGAGACAGCAGAGAGAATACGGGAAATTGACCGTATTAATTTGGAAAAATCACTTTCTGTAGTGGACAATGGGTTAATGACTCTGTCCTCCAGAATTTTTTCATTGGACAGCATTGTGTCTTCAGCAATCGATATATTATCGCAAGACTTACTGTTATTACAACATGGTCAGTCACAATTGCGTTCTATTGTACAGCTTGGCTGGACGTTACAAAATCTGCGTTCAGGCTATGTGCCTTGGCGTTTAATCAACACAACGTCACTATTTCAAATCTTTAACCTTACTGATAGACAGATCGGTATGGCGCAGAAGGGTGCTGATTATACAATCTTGAGCATTGAAAAACTAGAAAGATTACCGTTGACAATGTCAGAACGACCTGTCAGTGAATGGATAATCCACGGAATCATAAATATTCCAATCTCAACCTTCAGGTTTCAATACTGCCAAAAATATATACAGGCTGGCATGTACGAGAAATTGGGAAAGGGGTACCTTAAAACAACTTGGAACCTGCCCTATTCACATGCATGTGTCAGTAACAAAGGACAGAAAGTGTTTCTTAGTGGCAACAATTGTGCTATGTCACTAAGCGGCACGCTTCTGTGTAACGGTATTAGTTTGCACGGAGCCTGTGAAGGGAATTCATACAACCTTTCATGTCACCAGCAGGGCGCACCTGCAACTGAAATAGAACCATTCTTTCAAAGACTCTATAATGGGAGTTACATTCTTATTGTAGACCGCAGATGCTGTAGTCTTATGCCCGGGACTCCTTATCTCGTCACTACGACGGCGAAGGTCAAGTGCTGTGGACGTTCTTTGTTTCCCAGCTCCTTTCCAGACAGGGAGGCAAGGGCATGGCCCGGTCTGAAAATTACTTCTATTCGAATAGACACTTTAAGCAGAATGAAAACAGTGCTTCTTCAGACGCCTACAAGGCTCACGTCATCTAAAGAAACGTATGATCTACAAGTCGCAAGGACGACTGCAGAGATACATACATTATTATCAACTAATTCCCCCGTACATTTCGCGGAAATTCTGAGCGAAATCTTAAATATTTCTGATACCACTGGGGTCTCAAAGGTATTTAAGACAGTATTTTCGATGGCATTAACACCATTCAAAGCCATACTGGGTATTTTTCCAGACTTCGTCCATTCGATTTTTGGCGGACTTCCCTTGATCCTGGGACTAATTGCAGGAATCCTATTCCTAGTCCTTATTTTTCGTTATGGCAACCCATGTCACAGATCAAACTCTCGCGACAATGGAAGATACGATCCTAGCCATTGGATACCGGGACCGGATATCAAAAATCCTGGGACTATCCCGGCTTAGAGACCTAAACATGACTTGGTTTCTATCATTTCGACCAATGTGGCAAAGGTGTGTTTTACCTGTACTAAGGTGTCTGCTATGCGGAGAAGAATGCGTGTTAGACACCTGTCTGACGCTACAATCGGATGCGCCGGTGGATGCAGATACACTGTTGGTTCCTACCAAGGTTCACGCACTGTGCTGCCCTCAAAGGCTGCCAATTCTGATGACGGCATTCCTGGAATCTTCACCACTGCGATTGAAGAGTAGTGAAGTTCAAGATGAAAGCAGCATCGAACAGGTACGACCTTCTGTCAGCAATGCAAATCAGAATGTCAATGGAGACAATCATGCGCATGAATGCATGGTTACCCCTATTTCCGACTTAGAGGAACTTTCCCATGAAGCTGTTGACAGTTTTTTCGAAAGCCTGAATGATATGATGTTCTCTCCGGAACAGAAATAGAGACTTTTGAGTAAACTCGCACACGGCGTTCCCTGAATTCGGCCTTCAACTTTAAAATAAAGTCACATGAACAATTACAATCCAGTTCACGGACAGCAACTTTTTTAAGCAAGCCCCTAAAATATTTTTCTTTATATTTTTTCCCGGGACACTGATTTTCTGCTTAAAGTAAGAGACTATTCCTAGAGAACTAAGATTTCTATTTTAGATACTTTATAGACTTTATAGACCTTAGCTGCCCGCTGGTATGTTCGCAATAGATTTTATGTGATGAAATGGTTTCGACTTTTTTTCTGTATAGCCATATTAAGAGCCATTTCATGTGTATTTCTCATATACCAACAAGCAATAATACATAACAATGCGTGTTTACTTTTGCATTTAATTCATAGCTTAAGTGCATACAATATATATGACTGCAATTTTTCAGTATATTTGAAAATTTCGAAATGCATTTATGTATTTTGGGGTGGTAAGGTATACACTATACTCTATAGTATGTTGTACTATGTTATACTATGCATAGATTAGTAGATATGACCATAGTTAGCGTGGAGTGGGTGTCGTGTATTTCTATAGGTTCTGATTCGATCCCCCTATTCCTGACCCTATTCTGGTTAAACTTACTAGCTAGTTAACTAACAGTCAGCCCATGAGGCAAGAAAACCCCCATGATGCAGATACCGTTATCTGACGCAGTCACACTACGGCACAGGAACGTGTTATCTGATTAGGTCATAACGCTTGAGATCTAATTAGACAAGCGACATTCCTCCAGCCCCTGATAAGGCATACGACGTTCTCATAACAAATCAAACCTATGACAACCTGGATAATCCGTGCGGCCATTGTTTTGATTTCACAGAGAACTTTAGTAAAGAATGTGCTAACGAGCAAGTCGTATGACATCTTTATTGACGTACCTATGTCCATCCTTACGTCAATCCCGGCACCTTTAAGGTATAAATATTGCCGACCTTGCCCTATGCAAACACACGCGTGGTGACAAGACGGAGCAGCCATACTTGCCGAAGCCGAGAGCAGAAGCAGACCCCGCAGGCAGCAGCCCCGCCTTCCTGACGCGCTGAGAGACGCGCTGCTATCTCAAGCCGAGAGACCCAGCACCGGCGCTTCTGGGCAGCCCTCGCAGGCAGCCTGGAATATCGAGAGCAGAGAAAGAGATACCATTCCTCATTCATCCTAAATTCCAGGTACAGAACTGAATAACCCCTCCTAGAGAATTCTTTAGTTATTCACTTGGCAAAAACAAACTTAAACTAAACTGTAACTTTCTATTCCCGCCCACGCATTAGACTTAGGTCAGGTACACGGGGTAGGCGTATTTAGAAACACCAGTTGAGTACGTTTAGTCAAAATGTATATGTGTATGTAAATATATTTTAATCATTTTAAACATCATATGGCTCAGAAACCATATCAATGTTTTTACAGTATTATTTTATACTATTGCTTCTAATGTATGCACTTTACTTAACTATAAGTATTGCAATAATATCGATCCATTTCTCTTGTACGAGAAAAGAGACTGATCAATAAATAACATCTTTTATTGAACACGCCCGTCTCTTCCTTTTCTCTACATTCTGATGAGACTAAGAATGCACGTACTGACTGAGTAAAATAATTGCCTTGTGCTCACACGACTCTCGAGATTGACTCTTGATTAGGGGAGAGCAAAGTTGTCATGTTCTATGGTTGTCAGAAACTAAATCCCTTCTTGTCTAATCAGGGGAGTTCATCCTTCCTTGAACATTCGAGAAAGTTTCTAGCGAACTCTGAGCTTAGCTGGCAAACCCAAAAATTAAGTCTAGTATCGACAGTAGTAGACCTAGTTAACGTCTGGCCTAGGCCTTTACTGCTGTAGGCACTATTCCAATGCGCAGAGCCTATTGGGAAAATAGGAGCTACACTACAAGAGGGGTAGATGATTAATTTTTCTAGATACGGGGTGGGAGGAAAATGGCACTGGGGGACTAGGGAGCTTACAGAAGAAGTGACTCTCTTAGTCTGTTTGTATTGCTTGCTGGGGGGAGGAGGGATTGGAAGGGGTCAAAGAAGCCAGACAAATCATAATTTGGTTTTCAAATATTGTTAACAAAAAAGAACAGGGAGTTTTTATCAAAGCAGACTTTAGGAGATGAAAGTAAAGTTAAGACGATGGGATGTCTAGTTTGAAATATATGTGTTGGAATGTTGCTGGAGTGAATAAATCCAGGAAGCGACAAATAATTCTTCAAGAACTTAAAGAGTTTAAACCACAAATACGAGGTATAACTGAAACCTATTTGGTGTATAAGGATCGTAATATACCCAATCAGCTGGGGTATGATGTCCTAATTTGCACTTCTCTAACAGTGTCAATTCATGGGGTAGCTATAATGAAATCCAAAAACCTAGTGGTTAATATACTTCGGACATCTGCAGATTCTAGCGGAAGGTGGGCTATAGCCCAGTTAACAACTTGCTAGGCATAAGTTAGCTATATGTGTAGTGTATGGCCAAAATCTGGACAATCCCAGCTTGTATGATTATTTAAGTTAGGAATTCTTGACTGGGTGGGTGACCTAATAATTATGGGGATTTTAATTCTATAATCGATTACAGGATCAATACTACAAACCGACAGTCGCATGTAAGGATGGCCAAGAACCGTTCTTCTGTCTTGGAACTTATGTGATTGAATGGTCTAACTGATGTATGGAGGACATTTTTCCCCTTGATGCCAGGGTATGCTTATTATTCTTCACCCCACAAGCAATACTCGTGTATTGACAAGATTTTTATCAAAGTGCTGGCATTGGAGAAAGCACATATTGAGGTATGTCCTAAGATGACATCAGATCATAATCCTATTATGTTGATGATGCAGGCCGGACATGGAGGCAGGAAAAGCTATCATCCATTTTTATTCATCTTCTCACTAATTTAGAGTATTGGTCCCCCCTCAGAGGCGCACTCTGTGAATTTTTACAAATTAATAAGGGATCTGTCTCAGCAGCAGTTGTCTGGGACTATATGAAGGCACATATTAGGGGAGTGACGCTTCCGTTAATTCTAAAAAAAAAAATAGATCTATGCGTGAGGAATTGGGTCAATGTCATCAGGACTGCTTAGATCTAGAATTGCAGCATACACAGGCCATATTCACGAGAGATCCAACAAGGCAGAAGTGGCAGCGGAACAACTGCAGTGTATGTAAAAGCAGCGGACGGTCAGGGACCACAATGTCCCTCTAATAGCTCCTTACTTGGTGGCCAGAGGGAGCACGGACAAGGAGGCAGCCTAGCTGGGACTCCGGGGACCCTGTGAGTGGAGCGGGGACACCAGTGTGGCAGCGGCAGTCCACGCACGATACGGAACCGCAATGTTGCTCCTCTGAATGGCTGCCTCACCTGGCAGACCCAACCAGCAGCAATAAAGTTCCCTTGGACGCGCGGATCGCATTGGATCCCAGGAGAGGGCTGCTGAGTGTGCATTCGCACCAGAGTGAAGGTGGCTGGTGCCGAGAGACCCCCAGGCCAGACACACACATGAAGTTGAGTGGCCCCTCCCCCGAAGCGCATTGACCACTAAAGCAGCAGCCAAGGAGCTAAATAGCCCCAACACAGGCAGAGGAGTGGGCGGTTTACCCAGCCCGATCCCGCTGGGCCACATTGCGCGCTGGGGGAGGTGAGAACCCCTCAAAGAGATGCCTGGCCTTTTGCCTGTCCATAACATTGTGCCCAAGATCCTTCCAGTCAGATCACAGTGATCCCAGCACAGAGAGCGACAACTGAAAGCACGCAGCATATGAACCAGGGGAATCCATATTCTAGCGCGCTCAAAAGAACCACGTGCCACACTTGGAGGTGGGGGGTGTGCCTGGACCCTGATGCTCCCAGAGATTCCTCACAACAGTGCCGCTCTCCCTCCTCTGACCCTGTGGCTCAAGAGCAGAGGGGTGTGGGGTGAGACACAGAACTGCCCCTATACCACCCAAAAGAAAGCAGCCCCACAAGGTCTCCATCTACTTTGGGCGCCTAAAGCAGGAGGGGTGCAGGAGGAAGAGGGCACCCAGGAGACGGGGGAAATGGCGCTCTCCTGGGAGTACCTCCTTGCGACCCTGAAGGACTTCAAAATGGAGCTCAGAGAGGACATCAAGGTGAACATAGGAGCCTCCTTCGACTCCTTCAAATCGGAAATGGGCACAAAACCTAATGCGCTCCAGGCAGACTTGGACTCCATTGGGGCGTGCACCATTGACTTAGTAGCGACATGCCATGAAGGTCGTCTTCAACCCAAGCCTGTTCCTGCCCTCACACCAAGACATTTACTCTGGGATCCCTCCCTCAACTGTTGAGACCTAGCTATTCTGACTGATGTCCAGTGGAGCTACCCCAATAGTTATTGGAGAGAAGGGCTGTGGATTCCATCCTCTGCAGTCTCCTGATGCCCGGTGGAGCTACCAGATAGCTTAAGAGGAGATGGGTTGTTAGCTCCCCCGTGCCATCACCTATCCAGCTAGACCTTGGGCAGATTTTCCCCTCGTCTCTACGTCTTATCTTCCTCCTACCCCTTTACCCTATCTCTTTACCCTTCCTTGCTCCATTCACCTTGTCCCCTATGTTCTTTAAATGCTTTTCTTGATACTTATGTAACGTTTAACTGAAGTTAATTGCAACATTATTGTTCCTCATGTAAAGCACTCTGATTCCTTCGGGTCTAGCCAGCGCTATATAATAACTTATTAATTAAATATGTTCCCATTTAGCACTCTTTCTCTTTGTCTTCTTCCCTAGCTCCTATCCCCTCTCCCCTGAATCTCTCCCCTTGCCTGCTACTCTGCCTAGCCCCTGTCATGTGTGCCCTTTGATTAAGCACTGCTTCTCCCCTTGTTGGGGAAAGATCCAATGTTTATACTCTGGAGTCTCAGCGAACCGCTGAGAGAGTCCACTCCACCATGGGAGCCACTCACAGCTGAGGTATGGTATGGCACCCCTTGCCAAAGGACTCCCTCTCCCCTTTTTGGGGAAGGATCCAGTATGTAGACCTTGGAGTCTCAGAGACCACTCTGAGAGAGTCCACTGCGTAAAGGGAGCCTCTCGCAACAGAGATAGGGAAGTGATACCACTTCCCCTGGGATCACAGCTTACTGGACTTTGGACGTAGCTTTGACTTATCTACTGGTTTGTGTCCCCGTCGCCCTTCTCCTCCTCTTTCCATGCAGTGTCTCTCACCCTCCCCTCCTCTTTCCCCTGCTCCTACCCCACTCCCCTGAATCTCTCCCCTTGTCTGCTTTTCCCCTTACGTATTTGTGCTTATTGTTTGTCTCGACCTTACAAGTAACTATTTTGCCATGCTCTAATAACTGTGTAACCTTTGTAACGATGTAACCTGGAACTATGATCTGATACTCATGTAAAGCGCTCTGATACCTCTGTGTCTAGCCAGCGCTATATAAAACCTTTAAATGTAAATGTAAATGTATTGCGACTTATATAGCGCACGTATCACCCGAAGGTATCAAGGCGCTTGCTTAGGGAACCCGTCCTGGTATTCCCCTGTGAGATACCCCGGCAGGGTATCCACAAGGTGAAAGCCAGGCATCCCGCCGCGAGGGGCCGTAGTGGAGATTAAGCAAGCTATTGCCCAGAGTCGCAGAGTGTGACCCCGTGAGTCGAGTAGGCACTGGAGCGAGAATTGTCGAGTCCGTGGAATTTTTGAGCCCGAGACCCGCCAAGGCGAGGAATCGAACCCTGGTCCACGGCCGATCTCAGCTTCCGGGTCTGCCGCCTCTAACCACTGAGCCACGCTTCTCCACTCCAAATAAATAAATAGAAATACAATGCTCCAATATGAATACAATGAGAAAATGGGCAGCCGCCTTGCACATCATATTTCTGACAGTAGGTCTAAATCCAATATCAAGTGCATCAAGGGTGATGGAGGGGTGGTACTCAAACATCCTCAATCTATCGCTGAACAATTTATGTCTTTTATCAAGGGGTTTATAGAAAGCTAGATGGTCCCGATCATGCTAATATCAGAGATTATTTGGAGGAGAGTTGTATACATTGACTAGAACCTCAGCAGGTGTCTGAGCTCCAAGGAGATATGATGTTGACTGAGATTGAAGATGCTATAAGTGTTTTGCCCTCTGGGAAAGTAGCGGGCGAAGAAGCAATCCCATTAGAATTTTCCTTAGTAATTAGAGATGTCCTGGCACCAGAATTTGCCGATTTGATGACGTACGTGGTTGGGAAAGGGGATGTTCTTGTGTCTTGGGAAGGACTATCATCGTAGTGTTCCTTAATAAGGGCAAGTCATCAGAGGAAAGGGGTTCTTACTGATCAATTGCATTGATAAATGCAGGTGCTAAGGTCTTCCCTAAAATTTTTGCAAATTGTCTGGCTCCCCTCATGCATGATTTAGTGTCAGTACAACAGCACAGCATTTCCCCCAGCAGAGACACTTTGGCTCATGTTAATACCACAATAGCAGTGTTCAATGTCGCAGGGAAAACTAAAGATGAGATTGGTATGATAATACCGAGAAGGCTTTTGACCAGGGGTTCACTTTGGCCGATTATGGGAGCATTTGGCCTTGGAGGTTGGTTTATGGCATTAGTCCAGACATTATATAATAAAACTGTGGCTTAGGTCATGCCGAGTGGTAATCCATAACCTTTATTTTCAATATATAGAGGCACATGTCAGGGTTGTCCCCTCTCTCCATTATTATTTGCTCTTCTCATTGAGCCATACATAACACATCTATTGCAGAATAAGGGTATCCAGGCAGTACATTTAAGGGTTATTATCCTTAAAATAACTGCCTATGCCTACAACATTTCAGTTTTTTCTGTCAATCCACTGGATAACTTAGCACATATGAAAAGAACCTTTTCTGTTTATAAATTGAATCTGTCTAAAACACAGATAATTCTTAATTTCCAACTGCGCTCCCCACTTTTAGGGGTAACTGATACCATTTGCTCCTTGGTAAAGTTAGTGATTATGGAGGCACTCTGAGCTAGCTTGTCTAAAGGCTAACATATCCTTTGGGAGTGTCTGGAATCAATTTGGACACCAATCCCGGAACCGGAAACAAGCATCCTGGGACCGGTTTCTGGGTAACACCCAAATAAGCCAGGCTAGCTTGAATCCAGTGGCAAAGTGAGCAAGAGACCCACTTCTGGCTGGTTGATGAGGGCTGTTAGCCCGAAACCGGTGCCAGGATGCTTATTTCCGGTTCAGGGAATACATGGCTTGGCAGTTCAGGTTGGACTGTTCCCATGAGGCACAGGGTTAAGACTGATTTGCATATAGCTGTGTCTGAAGTGTGGTGGCGAAGTGAGCTAAAGAACGATGATGGATTTAACCCAAATCTGTTACTTTGAGTGAGTGTCTGAAAAATGTCAGTGCTCCGTCCATCATCTCCTTGTGTTTTTATTGAAAGATCACCCATTTGCAGTTCAATATAGATGCAAAATATATCTGTAAAGGGTGGAGAGCTATTTTCAAGTGTTGTTTACTACTATTTAAAATACTTCTAAGTGGACTCCCTTGGCACTAATGGTCATAACACCCATGGGTGTGTTGATACCAGTCATTTCCACTGCCGTCTTGTTCTCGGTTCTCTTTTGGGATACATGATTTAGTGCCATATCCCGTGTAACCAGCCATATATCGATTTTGAGGGAAGACAGGCACTATGTGAACATTAAATTTGCCAGGGTACTGACTCCTGCATCTTTACTTCAGCAGCCTCAATGGAGAAATGATTGTCTATACGACCACTTGTATGACTCCCCCCCCCCCACCCCCGAGTAATCTCTGATCCTTCTTCACCCAACCACCGTCATGAACTACTTTATTTGATGATGTATGTTCATGTGCCACGATGAAGTACAACTCAGATGAACAGTGGGTTGGATTTGTCTACTATACGTTTTCAACTAAAAAAACCTAAAGCTTCAAGATTGTGGAAGGAAAGGCAAGAGCAGAAATTCATTAACTGTTTCTGTAGTGTAAAGAAAAAAAAAGAAAATAATAATCTTTTCCTATGATCAAAACTCAACATTAACCCACACCCTTGTTTTCGTCACAGTCTTTCTAGGGACTAATCCTCACCCTCTGGGCAGGAACACTAACACCACATTACCTCTACGTCCCTCGTCCTCGACCCAGTCATCACTCATGAGGTATTCCACACGACAGGAAACAAAACAGGAAACGCTTTCTGACTCCACCCACCCTCCTGTCAGGTGCTATAATACACCTCACCACCAGAAGTAAATCCTGTTTTGTTTCCTGTCGGTTGGATTCTGATGGGAGACGCTTGGGTGAGTGCCGGGCTCTTACCTGCTACGCCTGTCCTGTGGTTTCCTCCTTTGCTGGGCATTGGGGGTGCTCGTGGACCTCCGTGGGATGTGGAAACCGGGCTGCTGGGCTTCCTGTGCTTTCCTGGATTGCTGGGGACCTGGGTTGCGGGGCCTCTCGGGTCCCCGGGGATTTCTGCCTTTCACTGTGCTGGCTGGTCGCTGGGTGCGTGGCTATGGCTTCTCGCATGCGGCTGTGGTCCTTTGTCCCTGAGTCCGGTGTTCGGACCTTTCACCGGCTTCGCTCGTGTTTCGTCGGATTTGCCTGTTGCAGGAGGGGCTCCGCTGGATGGGTGTGCCTGTGAGGCGCGCCGCGGCTCCTCGCGCCCCGGCCATTTCTATGCCGGTGTTATTTCTGCTGGGTACGATCGCCCCCTGGGACGGGGGGGGGGGCCGTTCCTGCCTCGGTGCCCTTTCTGGATGTCCGTTACTTGGCGGGCCGTTTCTCCCTCGGAGCTCAGTTTCTGCCTCGGAGCTCGTTTCTGGATGTCCGTTCCTCGGCTGCGGGGGGGCTGGAGGCTCCGGGAAGTGCGGAAGTCGGCTGGGAGGCCGGTCCTGGATTCTGTCCCTCATTGGCCTGTGCTAGCACCCGGGTAGGCTCCGGGTTGCTTGTCTTCCGTCCTGATTGGTGGATGGAGGTGATGTCATCGATTCCTTTGCTGTTTCATTCGTCGGCCGCTGCTCGGCCCCTCCTTCCCCCTCCTTCTTCCTCGACTGTTCCTCTCTGTGGCTCAGCTGATGGGTGTGTGTTTCTTCGTATTTATTTGGCGGGATTCTGCTGTTCTTCGATTCCTTCGGCTGCTTGTGACTCCGCTGGGTGTCTCACGTCTGCTCTGTCTACTGGGTTGCTGTGACTCGTGAATTGCTGCTTTGCTATGGGGAAGCATCACGGGAAGTGAAAGCATGTCTCTCCTGTTCGATCTTCTTCCTCCTCCTCTGATGGTGGTGATTCTGCCCCTGCTGCTCGGAGTGGCAGTTTGGGTGACTCTTAGCTTCTGCAGCGCCTAGTTTTGGAGACGCTGTCTGTACTCTTGGCTTCCAGTATGGGTTCTGGGGGTCGCTCTGAGGCTGCTGCTCCCCTGTATTCGGATATTTCGTCCTCTGCATCCTCTGATGAGTCCTCTTTCGGCGCAGCGGAGCTGCAAGGCAAGTGCATTTCCAAGGACCTGATGCCTGTTCTCCTTTGTCATGTTAGGGTGAATATGGGTTTTCCAGAGGTCTCTGTGCCCAGCACCTCCCAGGACTCTGTTCTGCCGCAGTTTCGGAAGCCTGTGTCTTCTTCCATGCCCGTCCACCCCTTTGTCATGGATGTCCTCCTTAAGGAGTGGAGGGACCCGGTCCATATTTCTCTGCCCAGGTTCATGTCGGAGCTTTATCCGTTGCAGGATTCGGAGGTTGCCCTGCCTGATTCGGTGCAGGTGGATTCTATTGTTGCTTCTCTGGTGGGTCGCCCTTCCTTGGCTGATGATAATATCCTGAAGGATGGGGTGGATAAGAAGATTGACTCTGCTCTTATGGAGTCCTATGCTGGCTCTCACCTGGCTCTTCGGTAGGGTGTGTATGGTGCATGTGTTCCGCAGTCTTTGTTGGCTGTCTTCAAGACTTTGTTTTCTACTATGCAGGAGGGGGGCACTTGTCCAGAGTTGCTGGAGTCTATGGCACGCCAGTTGGAGTTCCTTTCGGACGTTGCCTTTGACTCGGTCAGGGCTTCTGCTCTGTCTTGTGGTTCCTCTGTGGCTGCCCGTCGGAATTTGCTGCTGCGTGGTTGGGATTCGGTTGCTGCTCAGCGTTCTGTGGCTTTGAGGTTGCCGTTTTCTGGTACTCTTCTTTTTGGGGACGCCCTGGAGGACATGCTCCATAGAGTCTTTATGAAGAGGAAGCGTTCGTTGTCCTTCCATCCTGCCCCTTCTCTTAAGGGGTCCTCCTTCTCGAGAGGCCGGTCCTTTCGCCAGCCTTCCAGGTTTTCAGCAGTCTTCATTTCGGGGCCGGCGTGGTGCTCGTTGGACCTTTCCTAGGCGTTTCCAGGAGAAGCCCCATCCGGGTGGTGGGTCTGGCGCTCCTCGTTCCTGACTACGCCGGTCCGGTGCCCGTTCTCGCTGGTGGTCAGCCCGCGGTTGGTGGGAGACTGCGGCTGTTCCTCCATGCTTGGCTGCTGGCGACCTCCGACCAGTGGGTGCTGGATGTTCTTTCTCGGGGTTACCGGATGGTATTCCTGTCTCCTCCTCCTCCCTCGGGTGTGGTGGTGACTCCTTTGCCTTCGGACCCGTCTCGCCGTCTGGCGTTGCAGGAGGGTGTTCAGTTGCTGTTCGTCAAGAGGGCGATTGTCCCGGTCCCCCCCCTGGAACGTGGGTTGGGGACTTATTCCATCGTGTTTGTGGTTCCGGAGATCACGGGGGGGCTTCCGTGTTGTCGTCAATCTTCGGGCCCTGTGCTTGTTTGTACGGAAGATCCCATTCATGATGGAAACTTTGCAGATGGTGATTCCCCTGATCCGGGAGGGTTGGGTGTTCACCTCGCTGGATCTCCAGGATGCCTACCTTCATGTTCCGATGGCGTTGGTGGATCAGCAGTTCCTGCGCTTCTGCCTGCAGGGTCGTCTCTGGCAGTTCTGCGTCCTTCCCTTCGGTCTCCGGTCCGCCCCCAGGGTGTTCACCATGGTGGCTGCTCCCTTGGTGGCTCATCTCCATCTCCTGGGGGTGTCCGTGTTTCCATGCCTGGACGATTGGCTGCTGCAGGCTCCGTCTCCGGAGGTCGTGTCTCGCCACCTTTCCTTGACCGTGCGTACGCTCGGGGATCATGGTTTCCTGGTCCATCTACCGAAGAGTCGCCTGGACCCTGCTACTCGGAGAACCTTCATTGGGGCGGTGTTCGGATCTGTGCGGGGCACGGTCTTTCTCCCAGATTCCAGGATTCTGCGTCTTCATTTGTTGCTGAGGAGGTTGCTTTCCCGGGATTCTGCTCCTCTCCTGCAATGGCTGGTGGTTCAGGGCCACATGTCTGCCACTGTGTTCACGGTTCCCTGGGCCCGGGTTCATCTTCGGCCTCTGTTGTGGCATATTCAGAGGTGGGTGCCCTTTCCTGTCCGGGACTTCTCGATTCCTGTGCCTGTGTTTCCGGTGTTGGTGTCTGCTCTCCAGTGGTGGCTGGATTCTTCGCGTCTGTCGGAGGGCATGTGGTTCCGCCCTCAACCCCCTTGGTGTTGACGACAGGATGCCAGCGCTTCCGGTTGGGGTGCGTCTCTGGGCCCTTGGGCGGTGCAGGCCCGCTGGCTTCCTTCGGAGTCCCGCCTTTCTTCGATTTGGAGGGAGCTGTCTGCGGTGGAGGGGGCTCTCCGCCTTTTCGAGGATCGTCTTCTGGGGTGCAACGTGTTGGTGAGGTCAGGCGACACTGTGACCGTGGCCTGCGTCTACCGCCAGGGCAGTTCCTGCTGCCTTTCCCTGAGCTTGGTGGCCCGTGCGGTTGCGAGTTGGGCCGGGTGTCATCTGGTGGGCCTCTCTGCTCTGCATTTCGGGATGTGGACACCGTGGTTGCGGTTTCCTTGAGTCGGAGGTTCCCGTCCTCCCTCTCCCTGTGTCTGGCCCCTCGGATTTTCCGCTTGCTCTGTCGGAGGTTCGGGACTCCTGTGCTGGACCTGTTTGCCTCCCGGACCGATGCCCTGCTTCCCCTGTTCTGCTCCAGGTCTCCGGTGTCGGGGGCTTGGGGAGTGGATGCCTTGTCTGTCCTTTGGCCTCCTTGGTTCCTCTATGCCTTTCACCCCTTTTCCTCTGATCCCTGCTTCTTGCTGAAGGTTCAGCGGGTGGGGGCTCGGGTGGTGGCTGTTCTCCCTTTTTGGCCTCGCCGCTCCTGGTTCCCTCTGCTGTTGCGTCTGGCGGTGGCCCCTCCGTGGATCCTGCCGCGCTTCCCATCTGTTTGGGAATTTCTCTCTTTCTGCTCCTTCTGTCCGCTCTCCGGTTCCTCCTTGGGTTCTCTCTTTGGTTCTGGGTGCCTTGCAGTCCCCTCCCTTTGAGCCTTTGGAGTCCGTGTAAGTTGTATTTCCTGTCTTTCATGGTTGCTTTTTTGGTGGCTGTTACATCTGCTCGGAGGTTGGGTGAGCTTACGGCTTTACGTTGTTCTCCCCCCTTTTTTTGTGGTTTCTGGATGACGCTGTGGTCCTTTCTTTGGACCCCGGTTTTATGCCTAAGATTCGTTCACGTTTCCATTCCTCCCAGGAGTTGATTCTTCCTTCTCTCTGTCCTTCTCCTTCCTCTCCTTCTGATGTCCTGCTACATTCTTTGGATGTGAGGAGGGCGTTGTCTGTTTATGTTGGTCGTTCTGCTGGGTTTCGGTCTTCTGACTCCCTCTTTATGACCTTTGGTTTGGCTGGTAGGGGTAAGGCTGCCTCTCGTCTTACTTTGGGTCGCTGGATCTGGGCTGTGATCTTGTTGGCTTACCAGGGCTCTGGTTTGCCTTGCCCGTCTGGGGTTCTGGCGAGATCTGCCAGGGGTGTGTCTGCTTCCTGGGCTGCTTTCCGTGGGGTTCCCCTTGAGGTGATCTGTAGGGCGGGTACCTGGGCGTCCGAGTCCACTTTTGTGCGACATTTTCGCTTGACTTGTGCTCTGTCTGGCCGCCCTAATTTTGGTTCTGGTGTGTTACAAGCTGTGGGGATCCCCCCATCTGTGTGATTCAGTTTATTTCTGTTTGTTATTACACTGTGTCTTGCTGCACGCCTTGGTGTCTATTCTGTTTCTATTTGTGGTGTGCCAAAGGCCTTTGTGGGGTTGCTTTGGTATGCCTCATGAGTGATGACTGGGTCGAGGACGAGGGACGTAGAGGTAATGCTATGATTACGTACGGTAATCCCCATTACTCTTAGTCCTACTCGTCCTCGACCCAGTCATACGACCCGCCCGCCCTCCCTTTCCAGGCCTTTGGTGCTTGGTACATCAGGATTTACTTCTGGTGGTGAGGTGTATTATAGCACCTGACAGGAGGGTGGGTGGAGTCAGAAAGCGTTTCCTGTTTTGTTTCCTGTCGTGTGGAATACCTCATGAGTGATGACTGGGTCGAGGACGAGTAGGACTAAGAGTAATGGGGATTACCGTACGTAATCATAGCAATACATTGACCCGTTATGAGGTGTTGGAAAAGAAATCATTTATTTGTTTTATTGTTGAGATATTACAAGGAATCAAAGGGCAAATGGTAGCTGTAATGTTTATTTCTTCTCATTCTTTTTTACATTGTTGTTAAAGGCCCATTCATTTTCACCACAGATGCACAATAAAACCATTTATTCATTTGTAAGGCCTCTTTTTTATTTATTTCGCAGACCCTTCCCAAATGACGGAATTTTAAAAATAAATTTATAGCAGGAATGAAGTACTCCAGAAAAGTCTTAGTTTGTGCTCTGCATTTACCAAATGAGCAGTGACCCATTTAATTGTTTTCTTTATTAAGAGAGTTGTGAATGGCACAGAAACATCTTGAAAGTGGGTTGAAGTTATGTGAATGAGGGCAAGGGAGATGTAGATTACCAGTGCTCGCATAACGAAGATGGTGGCTTCAGCTACGAACCTGCGCTAAACAAATACCACATACATAAATACATTCATACATACAACACTTCTAAGGGAATCAGGCAGAGTTTAATTGCCACTTATCCAGAGATGGTCACTGTGAAATTGACTGTAATACTAATTTTAAAGTGTTTTACAATGTGGTATAAATGTGCACAACTTATAAAATAACACAATTTTGTATTGTATTTGAAAGGATTATTTTAAGTAGGGCATGTAATGTTTTCATGTGTCAGGAGTGCATTAGTACCTCTGTTAAAATATACACACCATGCCAGTGAAAGTGACTTAATAACACGTTATTTGCAGAGGTGTAATTATAAACACACATTAACTGATTTATTACAGTTGTGCAAATATTATATTCCATGTTATTAGAAAAATGCAACCTAACCCCTGGGACAAAACCCTGCTTATTGTCACACCGAATGCTTCTTACAAAGACTTTAATGCTATTAAAATAAATGATACCCTTTCTGTGTTACTCTATTTTCTTGCATGAATATACACATATAACACTGTGTGCCCTGGTTCTGGTTAGAAATCTTTGTTTATAACTACCAAACATGACATAAAAATGTCATAAGCCATGGATGCAAATGCACATTGCGTAATATGCAGGGCCGTTGTAAACACGCGGCAGGGGAGCACCAAATTATGCAATAGGGTTGACTAACTCCTACAGCAAGAAAAAGCAAATTTTAAAATATAATACAGCACATGTTCTGATAGTATTACTTCATTCTTTTGTAATTTTTACACTTGGTAATACTGTCTGGGCAAAGACTTTAACTCATTTGTACCAGTTTAAGAATCAAATACAGAAATAATCAACTGAAAAGTGAGCAGTTAACCTTTGCCAAGAACCTTCCACTGCACACAAACACTTGTTGTGGCCACATTTTTAGGGCCTTTTCACCTGTTTGAGCTAGACACAATTTTTTGGTTAAAAACTGCAGATTAAATAGCAGATGATGGATTTTGTGGCAAATGTGGCACATCCGCAATTATGCAAAAAAGAAGGCACAGAATCACGTAATTCCACTGGCCTTAGTAATATGCACTTTTCCCCCCATTTTGACTACTACATGCTGGTTTTCTGACTCTCAATGTGCCCTGGGCTCTGCTAACCAGATCCAGCACCTGTGTTCTGATTAAAGATACATGGTGATTAGGTTTGATTAGAATTGGCACTGACAACCTTACCTGTAAGTCTGTAGTATAAGGTCTGGGCATGTAGATTTAGAGGCACAGTACATTTACTGCACTTACGTGCTGCCTGCTGCCATTTTAAAGGTAGCCCTGCTTTGCAGGCTGTTTTTAAAATTAGATTATATGTAAATTCGACTCTAGAATTAAAGATACTTCCGAAATCTTAAACTACCCTATTTTTAAATATAAATCCCCCCTAAGGTCTGACTTAGCTGCCGCAAGGGTACTGTGCAATTTTAAGATATGCAGGGACATTGTAAAAGATGTATTTTATGCCATGGTGAGGGGAAAACTCCCAATTGAGTTTTCCCCATTGTAGCATATTGGCTTCATAGGCTATCATAGGAATAGTTTAATAAAGTATAACTATTGATAATAGTGAGCTAAGATGCTTCAAAGTATTAAAATGATAGACTAAATCCAACAACTTGCCAAGGTTAGATTTATTATACCAATCACACAACAAGGACAACTCCAGCTGACAAGCTACACCATTATTTTTCTTAGATTGACCAGGTGCTTTGTGGAAGTTGTTGTCCCAGACCCCAAAAGGCCAACCAGAGTTTCTGAGCCCTTCGCTGGTGCTGTGCATCACTTTCCTGCATCAAGAAACACTTATGGAAGTACATGTAAAAGTGTTAAATCACAGGCAAACTGGACTCGACTTTGTCCCGGTCCAGCACAACCCTTTTAACCCTTTGAGTGCTATTTGCTGCTAAGCGCTAGTTTTACTTTTAATCTTCAAAAATTCCTATCTCTGGTTCCCTTCATTGGATTCTGTTTGTGTTGGTGTTCTTTTACTAGCCTATTTTTGTAGATTGAAATGGATTTTTAAGGTGTAATGTGTCTTGCCTATTTACTGTATTGGTATTTTTAACTGCTTTACACATGGCTCCTAAGTTAAGCCTGTCTGTTCACAGTCAAGCTACCAAGGGTTTGGCAAGGATTAATTTATTAAGATTTGACTGGACTTTATTTGTGATTTTGGTGTTATTAGCTGTAGTACCTATCTGCATCTATTAATAAACCACCCTCCAACATATGATGTTTATCATTATTTCTTGAGGATGGGGATGTACATAATGTTTATATATCACTACCCGTGTATGGGGGCAACAATATGTGTGTGTTTACTTGTTTATATTCAGGTACACATTCTCAGAAATTACCGAAAATGTGCATTTTATAAGAACCACTCAATCTTTTAGAATTTGATATCAGCTTATTTTTATTTACCATTAATTCAGTGTATTTCCATATCCTCTTGGCTGCTTGAGTTCTTCTTCTGCTGTGCTGGACCACAATAGAAACGGGTGTGGTCATGACGAGCTCAGCTCGTCATCAGCACACAAGCACTGTGCTGCATGACGAGCTGAGATCGTCATGAGCATGGATGGGGTTAAAGCTCTATATGTTAGGTGGCCGCGGTGCTGAAAATCTAAAGTATGAGTTGTATTTAGCATCTTGAGCAAAAATTGCGAAAATAATAATAACTTTCAGGTTTCACCTTAGCAATAAGCAGTGCTGCAGAATGAGCATCAACATAGTTTGGGATAATCATATGAAGCATCGTGTATTTCCATTTTACGAATAAGTGCACCATTTAAATTATAATGCAATAAAAGCATTTGCCCTTCTGTTAAGTTGTTCTACTGCTGAGTAAAGAAAGCTTTTAGAGTTTGGCACCTGCTGTTCTGCTGGAAATAAAAGGGATGTCAATGGTGGCCTGGAATTGATCCCTATTAAATCAAAAGTTTGAAAAGGTGCGTTGAAAATGCAAAGTGGGTCATTGTGCAGAGGAAATGCAGTTTTCACTGATTCTATGCAGATTTACTTCATGAAGTACTCGCTGGCTATTACACAAATTACATTTTGGCATATAAGCAGAGCAAAGCACAGATTTCCACACTGAAATTTTGCAAAAACATTTTTTCTATTACACTGACGTTGATCTAAACCTGAAATCACTTACCAAGTGCGCATAAGTTACCTCTAGCAATACCTACACACAAACCGTTGACTGACACACACATTTTAGTCATGGAGAAAGTGCCTTGATAACTTGCTGGATTTTTCTTTTTGACTAGTCCTTCTCTTCTTCGCCCCATACCCTACAGATGGGGTCACCTCCTGGAATGAAGCAGACAATATCAGGACTAGAAGACCAATGGGTAAAAACAACCCAATACCTATTCATAAAAACCAAAGGCATAACTGAACCAAAACATCCAACAGTGGAAGACATTTTCAGTCTTAGATATACAAGAACCAATGGAGCATAACCAACATTAACTTGAACCATTGAGCCACATTTTGTACCATAACAATTTGCGTAAAATTGTACTTACTCTTTAATGGGTGGATGTTGCAGACAACGTCCAAGGGTGGGATGATCTTAGCCTCCGAGTCCTAATAGAATTTAAACTTTCCGTTACGATAGCTAGGAAATTTTTCATTCTATGTCAGGACCGGAGGCTTCGGATAATGCTAGTTTAAAGCTCACTTACCATCAAATGCGCCATATCAATTATAGGCTTGAAATAAAACCTTTTAAAGGTTGAATCCAAGGACCAATCTGCTGCGTTCATGATATCCTCCAACCTTGCCCCCAGCGTGAAAGCCTTAGAGGCCATTGCTCCCCTAGCTGAATGGGCCCCAATTTGCAGCAGACTAATGCCTGCCTCTTGCATGACCCATCGCACCCAACGTGCGATTGCCGGGGTGGAAACCGCTTTGTGTGTTTTCCTGAGAGCAATCAAAAGTTGCTGTTCTCCTGGAGGCCTCAACTCCAAAGACATTTCCTCGTATGCCGGCAAGCAACTAGCCACACACAGGTTTGGAACGTCAGGGAATGCTTGGTATTCAATTATTCTAGTATGGCACTTCGTCCGATGCCTGATCGTAAAAGACACCCCCGATAGAGAAAATATCCTGCCTATAATGTGCAGGGCTCATGCTTCGGACACTCTCCTGCAGGAGACTAGGCAAAGAAGCATCGCAAACTTCACTGTAAACTCTTTTCGTGACAGAAACTCGTTAGGTTGCAATGACAAAAACAGATTAAGCACCCTATTCACACCCCATAACCTAGAATAACGAGGTTCGGGGGTTACGACAAGCGGAGTACCCTCAAGAGATGACATACAAAAGGGTGTTCCCCCACCGGATTACCTTGAATTGGCACATGCCCGCGGAAATAGCAGATCGAAAGGTATGTACTGAACGATATGCCAAACCCAGTTGGGCCAAACTCGCCAGAAAATTCAACACGTGAACTAAGTCTGCGCCCACAGGATCACAACCCCGTCGCATACACCAATGACACCATCATTGCCAGGCAGATCTATATCGTTTGACGGTTCTGTCCACCTAGGCCTTGGACAAGAGGTCCTCAGCGAAGCCCAAAAGGCCAGCGAGGAATCATCTGCCTCTGTAATCCTCCACGCCATGAGCTGAAGGGCTATGCTGAGCACCATCTGATGAAGGATCCGATCCGGGTTGAGAAGTAGCTCTGGAAAGTGGTGGAGTCGTATTAGAAAATCCCATGCAAGTTCCAGCAGAACTGGAAACTCCACTTGTGATCTCCAGTTTGGAGTGATGAGAACCACGTTCACTTTTTGTTTCCTGATCTGGGCCAATACCCGAATGATCATGGCGAACGGAGGTAATGCATAGGCCTGTTCCTTTGTCCAATCCTGTAGGAATACATCCGTGGCTACCGCTAACGGATCTGGTTGCCAACTTCCAGAGACTGTGCCTGTCTGCCACCTGATTCTCCCGACCCAGGAGGTCCTCTGCCTGTAACGAAATGTGATGGTCCAGGCAAAATTGCCAGAGGGTTGTCGCAAGATCTGACAGCACCTTCGAGCACGTACCCCCTAGATGATTGTCCTACCGTACCACCTATATATTGTCCATCTTCAACAGGACACATGACTGGATTCGCTCCTTGGTCCAACACTTCACTGCAAAAGAACCTGCCAAAAGCTCCAGACAGTTGATGTGCAGCGTTTGCTCCTGAGGAGACCAAGACCCTCCTGTGCAGAAATCTCCACACCTGGCGCCCCAACCGGACCTGCTGGCGTCTGACTCGATAACCAAATCTGGAGCTGAACCGAAAATCGCCCTCCCATTCCAGGCTTCCATGTGGGAGAGCCACCAGAGGATCTCCTCCCATGCCTCGTCCAACAGGAAAACCAGATGGGAATATAGACACCCTTCCCGCAAATGCCGAGCCTTGAATCGGTGTAAGGCCCTGTAGTGGAGCGGACATGGAAAAATCACCTAGATAGAAGCGGACAGAAGTCCCACCATGCGGGCGAACTGTCAAAGGGGAACCATCTGTTTGGCCAGAGTGCGTCGCCACTCATGTCGGACTTTGCTCAACTTCTGAGCTGGAAGGCTGAGGGTCAAGTCGACCGAGTTCATCACAAACCCTTAGAATGTGACTCTGAGACGGAACCAATAACGACGTATTGACGTCTATTACAAACCCGAGGCCTTCCAAGATATCGAACGCTTGCTGTAACTGGGTTTGAAGCAAACACGAATCCTGAGCCAACAGAAGCACGTAGTCCAGGTACAAGATAAGGTGAGTCCCTCGCACTCAGAGATACTCCAAGACCGGTCGGAGGACCTTCATGAAGCACCATGGAGCGGAGGAGAGCCCAAAAGGAAGAGCCCAAAAGAAAGTGGTACACCTGATCTCGCCAGAGAAACTGAAGAAATCACCTGTGCAGCGGAAAAATAGGAATGGCCAAATAGCCATCTTTTAAATCGAGACGGACCATCCAATCCACGGCACGCAACACATCTCTGAGGAGATGAATGCCCTCCATTTTGAAGTGGCGATATACTAGCCACCTGTTGAATTCTCAGAGGTTCAACAGTGGGCGTTGGCCCCATCCGTCTTTTCTACCAAAAACATGCTGCTTAGGAAACCCTGCGGTTGCAAAACTGCGCAACAAATGGCCCCTTTGTCTAACATCGCGGCCACTTCCGCTTCTACCAAGGCTGCCTCTTGGCGGGAGAATTGGAGAGGCCGGGGTGGAACCAACTGTTTGGGATTGCCACAAAACTCTATATGAAACCCCTGCATCAAACGTGACTGTTTCCCACTGTCTCACAAAACCGCCAGACAGCCTCCCACACACACCAGAGACTTTGAAGAAACACTCACTGGCAGTAGAGTAAATGTCTCCTCCTCTGGAACCACGGCCTCTGGAACGGCGTCAGCGGGAGGGGTAGAAATTGTTGTACCTTTGCTGATTCTGGTATTTCCCTTACCTGAAGCCTTGGCCCATGGTGCTCTGGGTGGCCTGGCCAGTCGAGCGGCCCCTACCTTGACCGGACCCATGGAAAACCTGGGAGTAAAATACTTTTTTAATAGAAGACTTTCGAGCGGCGTGAACGTGCTGACAAACTTGCACAACTCTTTGATAAAGGGTTCCCGAAGAGACCCCTTGGGCCACCGCTCCTGACTCGGAATCTGCTAAGTCACCCAGTTTCAGATCAACCTTTATGAGAAAATACCTCCGTCGCTCTGTTGACAGTGCACAATTCGCGTTGCAGAGGAAAACCACGGCCCGCTGAGCCCATCCGGACAGGGCCTCTGGTGAAATCAGGGTGCTGGACGCTGCCATCTCTAAGATCATGGTTAGGGGTCCTAAGGCATCCAACAATTTATCTTGGCATGCCCTCCAAGATCTGTCCATCCCTTTCTTGGGATCTCTAATGAACTTCACAAAAAATTTTGCCATTCTAGGATCTAACTCGGGGGTTTGCGTGACTTTCCAATCCAAAGGGGGTGGGGACACTCCGACCTGAGCAGGCTACGGGCGTTTTTCCCCATGGGAGTTCAAATCCTGCCTGCCACCTTCGCGGAGGGGATCCATTCCGAGTACCTGGGATGTATGTGGAGTTCAGGGTCTAACAGTTCCCCCGTTCCCTGCGTCTCTGAGGGACCCATCCTTGATGTTGGGTGCCATGGTCTAGAGGTTTCAGGCTCTTCGTCTGTGTCTGCCTGCATGTCATCCCCTTGGGACGGACTAACTGGATCAATGTGGACCGGGGTAGGAGTATTCTCTGCTGGAGTGACCAGAGGTTGGTTCTGTGCCAGGAAGGCCTCAAGCTAGCTCGCAATAGCGTCCTGGTCCACCCCGTCTACTCTAGGACGTTTAGTTGAAACACCGTCCGTCCCCTGGGATGTAGAAGGGGTAGTAGGCGATGCACCCTGGGATGCAGATGAGGTATTGGGCGCTACTGGAGCCCACCGAGCACACAACTGCTCAAGCTTCTGGGACAAACGCTCCTCCATAGGAGCCATTATTTCCTCAGTGGCCCGGTAAATGGACGTTTCTACTGCGTCATGAAACTCATCGTCCCAGGGCAGTTGGGCCACGGTGTCCTCCTGCCACTGCATGTCAGCCTGGTTAGACATGCTCCCAAATCAAAGATGTGAAATTTGTCTGACAAGGGATTCGTAGCGCCAATAGTGCCTTCACAGTCAGAGACTGCGTTCCAGGTGCTGGCGGACCAGCCAATTGACTAGGGCAGTGCCCTAACTTAATATCACAGAGGGCCAAACCACCCTTCGGGGACACCACCTGCCAACTAGTATTCACAGGCCTAACAACCCAGGCATTGGTGAGGGGGACAATGGTGGCAGAGGCCGGTGGAACGCCTCGCTCAGGGATGGACCTGGAGTCACACAGCCATGAAATTTGCAGCTGTTCATGACATGAAAGATGCCCTAGAGAATAAATCAAGGCAGTGGTGGTTGATGTGGGCCTCCTGCAGGTCGACTACTCCAGACTGGTTGAGCAGGTCATGGAGGCAGAATCGACAATGGTTTGGCTGAACCACTTGGTGGTGGATCACGAGTAGCATCTCCTCTGGCTGTAGAATGAAGTGCAGTCCCTTTTGACTAGGGTACAGGATGCTGAGGGGCACATCTGCCAGAACATTGTCCGACTGTTGGGGGTCCCGCAGAAGGCAAAGGGCCCTTCGGTGGAGTTGTTTGTTGAGCAGTGATTGGCCTCTGTGGTGCTAGGAGGCAAGGTGATGCCACTATTCTCAGAGGAAAGGGTGTACAGGGTGCTGGGCCAACCTCTGGTGCCAGGGGCTCAGCACATCGTCCCATAGTGGCTTGATTACTGATTTTCTGGGACCATGACCATATTTTGCAGTAGGCCCAGGTACATGGGCCCTGGCAAATTGAGAACTGCCTGGTGAAAATTTACTCAGAGTATACGACTCTGGTTCAACACAATGTGACTCTTTTTTTGGGGGACACAAAGTATCTGTGATACCTTCCTTCACTTATGCTTTGCTATTACCGGCTAGGCTCAGGGTGGAGGCTTGGTCTATAACACACTTCCTCACAGAGGTGAAGGAGATGTGGGACTGGCGGAGTGACTGGAGAATCCAAGGCTGCAAGACCGGAATGGCAAAAGATCCCCAGACTGGAAGACTCAGAGGCAGCAGTTGCACCCACGTAGGGGTATAGGAATTATCCCCACCAATGAGTAGGCACGTGTGGAGAAAGATAAGGTGGTGGCACAGATACAACGTGGTCTCCTTTGACCCATGGTGAAGTGATGGGAGACTCTGGCACTCACATCAGAGCCTTCAGAGGATGGATCAGAGGCTACCTGGTGTGGATGAGGAGGCGTTAGACCTTCCAAATGCCACACCCCATGCCTTCAGATGAAGTCATCTGAGGGGGCGAGTATAGGGGCCAGCAGGGTCTGAGTGGTTGGGGTAGGGGATTTCATTAAAGGAAATTTAGCCAAAGTGACTTGGCACATCACCCAAAAGGACTTAGGGGGACATGGTTGTAAGAGTACACATACTTGGGGGCAGCAGGATTCTTGAGCATTGGGGAGGCAGGTTGTTTTATACCCGCAGCATGAGGTGGAATGGTGGGAGGGTAGGGGTTCAGTTTAGGGATGCTGCAATGGGGCAATTGCAATGGATACTATGTGGCAGATGAGAAGTGGGAAAGTGACATGGAACATTGCCAGGGATAGTTTCTCTAAACATAGCAATGAGCGCTTCCCTTAGAATCCTTTCCTGGAATATATAAGGGCTTGGTAACACACTAAAACTGGGAGGGTGGTGCTGCAGTACTTGGCTCGCCAGACCCCGGACCTGGTCCTCCTGCAGGAAACACATCGGAGGGCTCCCACTGCAGTTTTTTGGGGAGTTGCAAGCTTTGGTTGTTGGTCTTTGCTGGTTACTAAACAGGGGGTGGTATTTTGGGTCGTAGGTCTATTCCCTTCCATGTAATGCACACATGGGCTAATCCTTCTGGCTGTTGGGCAGCAGTGGACAGTTTGTGGATTGGAGAGTGTTTGATAGTAGCTTCAAGGCACTGCCCCTGGCCTACAGGGGCCAGGTCTTGGACACATGGGTAAATGGATTGCAGGTTACCTTAAGTCTGTGCTGTTGACAGTGCAGGGGGCTGAGGATTGTATAGTACAGACCAGGAAGGCGCCCAGGAATAACCTAAGACTCCACTCTTTTCTGGGGCCACTGGGGTTGGAGGAATCGAGGCGGATGACATACCCGGGGAACACAGCTAGTGCCACACCTGGATTATTTAGTAGTACGGAGGTCACAGTGTTTTCGATATAGGAACACCATTTATTTGACTGGAAGGATCTCAGACCACTCTTAATGGTTATGGAATTCTGGGTTCCTGGGCTTCGGTGGAGATGGAGACGGAAAGGAAGTTTTTGGAGGGGGAAGCTGCATATGTAGAGCAACCGTACCTGAAGCAAGCTTGGGGTTTGACCCAGCTGGGGGAGGTTTATAAGTTGCGTGTTCAGAATGAGTTACAGACAATGTACTGAGAAGAAAGATCAGGGCCAGTGGCAAACCGGGGTGAGAGCAAAAACACCTACGGAGATGCCCAGTTATTTTCCTGTGTATCTTCACAGATTCTTCACCTCTTATCTCTCATTGGAGGTAATGTAGGGCATGTGGGGTTCATGAGGGATTTTCAGGTGCCCTGGTAGGTACGGAGGCTTAGGTGTCGCTTGAAGCGGAGAAAATGGAGAGGGCGCTGGCGGAACCTATGTCCCAGCTTAAAAGTGGAAAGGCACCGGGCCTAATGGTTTCCTCTCAGAGTTCTTTAAGTGTCTGAAAAGCAAGGTGTTGAAGCCTTTTCTCACCGGGTTAAGTTTGACCTGGTCAGAGAGCGTGCCCCTGAGTGTTCTACGGAAGGCACAACACAAGGTGTATTGATCCATAAACAAGGGAAGCCTCCGAAGAATGCTCCTCATGCGGCCAAATTCTCTTTTTTATGTGGGGACCAAGCTGCTTGCTAAGATCTTGGTGAATTGCCTAATGTAGGTGATAGAGGATATAGTGACCCAGGGTCAGTAGAGATTCCTGCTGCATATGTCCACCCATCTTCATGTTTCAGTTGCTTATTGGGAAACCAGCCCTTCTTTTGGCATTGGATGCCGAGAAGGCATCTGATTCTATGGATTGGCCATATATGTGGGCTGTACTTGAGTCGATGGGCTTCAGCCCAGGATTTTGAGCATGGATTCTGCTCTTCTATTGCGGGCTGAAAACGAGAGTGAGGCTGAACTGGGTGTTGTCAGATGGGTTTGAACTGGGCTGGGGTATCAGGCAGGGGTGCCCTCTTTCCCGTTTTTGTGGCAGCAATGGAGCCATTGGCCATCTGGATTCATCAGGACGTGCAGATGCAGGGCCTCTGATCAGCCGAGAATTGGGGGGACATGAGCTCCCTTTATACGGATGATGTTCTGTTTTAATTTGGCAGATCCAGATTATTCATTGCCGAGGATCATGGAAAACCTGTGCACTTCCCAGGATCACGAACAACTGGGGCACATCCATTGCTTTCCTGTCGTCCAGTTGGACACCGCAATGGGTATGGCTCTAGCAGTTGGTGTGGTCTGACATTGGGTTTGTGTATCTACGGATTTATATTACCGTTGACCGTAACCTGTTTTGTAAGAGAAACGTATAAGGATATTGTGGAATTTCCTGAGGGACATAGAGCATTAAGTTCAGTTGCCTGCGTCCCTATTTCTCCCCAAGTTCCTTTGCGTGGTGCAGAACTCACTGCTGAGGTGAGGAGTCGTCTCTGGGATGGGAGCGTCACAAGGATTGTGCTTGGGACATTGTAGCACCACGCAAAAGAGGGAGGCATTGCCTTCCCAGACCTGCAGCCCTATTAATAGGCCTCCCGCCTGTTGTTGTTCAGATATTGGTCATTTGCAGAGCAAGGCAGCCCGCCTTGAAGTCAGACCAGCGGGCGTTGGAGCCATTTGGCTTTGGGTGGTGGCTTTAGGGGATGGAAGGGTGCTTACACTTCAAGAGCTGACTGCCATGGTGGTACGTGCCTGGTAAAGAGTGACACACCGGATGGGCTTGGTAGAACGTGTGACATTGGAAGCATCACTGTGGGACTCGGGGTGATGGCGAGGCTTCATAAGATGTCTGGGTACAGAGGCTGTGACTTGATTGGCATATCCATAGTGGGGGACGACTGGGGTGGTGAGGATTTGATGACCCTTGGCGACCTGCAGAACCAATATGAGATGCCAGGGGGGGGCAGTTTCTGTGCTTTCTGCAGGTTAGTGTGAGGTTGCAGTGGTTGATACCCTTCCGCAAGAACTGAAGAATGAGACCCCATTGGAATGCTAAGTGTTGGCGGAAACGCTACACCTAAATTGCGGTCTCACATCTTTATTCTACATTGCTTAGTAATGCTCGGGCCCCACAGCAGCAGTTATATGATAGATGGAAGGGTGATTTGGGGCATATATAGTATGATGAGTGGAGAGCTGCATGCAGGTACCCGGGAGGGGTGGCCATCTGGGTAAGATTTCTTCTTATTCAGCTGAAGCTGCTGCACAGGGCCTACTATACACTTACAAGACTTCAGGCGATGAGGCAGTGTGACTTGGATCGCTGCCTGACAGGATGTGGGCAGCAGGGTACATTAGTCCATACACTATGGGGGTGCCATGGCTGAGGCCGTTTTGGGATAGGATTCAGGACAGGCTCTCAAGGGTGCTTGACTCCCGGTTGGTCAGCCTGGACATCCTGGGTGAGGATGCTGGATAGGTGCACACTTTGTTTTGTACCGTGGCACTGGTCGTGGCTAGAGGTGCTGCCGACAGTGCAGACCTGGCAGGAACATATGGAGTGGTGTAGGCAGGCAGAGGAACTGATCTAAAAGGTGTGAGGTTGCCCACTGAAGTTTGGCAAGATATGGGTCACAAATTAATGTGTTTCTTTAATGGACTATATTGTACAAGACCAGCAAGTAATAATTATATGTAAAGGATACTCCACATTTAGAAGACCTGAATGGATTATGAGGTCAATGGGTTTATCTGTACAGTTCACCCCTTAGCAAAGGCACAGACTGTAAGGATAAATATATTGTTAATACATGTGCTTTTCAGTCCAAATATATTGCTTTCCACTAAAGACTAGTGTTGAAACAATGATGACTTTGAATCTAACAATAGCCCTTCAGATTCAAAAGACTACATCATACTGCTGAAGTGAACATCAATCCTGCTTGTACTCACCCCCCGGGTTGTGGGCTGAATGGCCATGTATAGAGGTTGTGTAGATCCCACCTACACTGGATTGTAATAAGATACAGGTGCCAACGTTGTAATTGCATTTACTTCCTGCAATAAAAATATATCCCAAAAAAAAAAAAAATCAATCCTGCTTATACTCACCTTAGGCTGAATTCTCAAAGATCAGGGACATCACAAATCAGGAAAAGGATTGGTCACCAGAACATCCCAATGCTTCCCATAAATTTGTAGCTACAACACAATCACCACAAATACTCTGGGTTTTTGACTACTGGCAGGTGTTCAATTGTTTTATGGTAGTCATTCCATAAGAGAATGCTTTTATTAATTTGAAATTCATGTGTTTTTGTCAGAAGTACTACATAGCAACTTTTGTTGCAGGAATAGTTTTGTAAATGTAGAATGATGACAATGATTATTTGAACTTTGGGAAGCGGATACAGATGGTACATATACAAACATAATACAAGACTATATTTACATAATGTATATATTTTCTTTGTGGGTATAAAGTGTACAGGGTGGTGTATGAAACTTTTTCATAAATTGTAGCTTTCAGACTAAGATGTTTTATGTGCAGGGATGTCGATTGATTTCACAATCTTAATTAAAGGAACGTGAATTATTAATTGGGATGGATGTTATTTCACCTCAAATAATAAAGTCACAAACCTCCTAGATCCAAAGGTTTAAATCATTTAAACCAGTGCTCAACTATGGGTAGCTATTGCATAGAGCAGCCAGAATTAATTTAAAGGAAATATGTTAATTGGAGAAGCATTTAGACGTACCAAAACAGTTAAAAAATCAACAATACAATACACAATGAAAATCTCAATCTCCTTCATAAAAATGGAAACATTTTGATTAACAAAATGGCATCAAAACAACAAAAATGTGATAAGGGGAACAAGAGACTTGAATTTTGAAAGATTTTTGGGAAAAAGTGAAGCACAAATATAAAGTACTGTTTGTGTGTGACAGACCTAGGCATGATTTCAGGCTGGATGCGATAGAGAGATAGTCCGATACGCCTAGCAAATTCCTTTGCAGTCAGCCAAGCAAATTCCTCCCAGTCAAAGATTTTACCTTCTGACTGAGTCTTTGAAGGAGTCAAATCCATCAGCAGGGAAAGGTTTTAGCTCCTATCCAAGAAAACCCTCTCAAAGATGAATAGCCAATGAGTGAGTTCACACTGTAGCAGTTTGCTTTTGCAGGATAAATTCAGAGTGGGAAAGTTCCAATTTCATGCCCAGGGAAGTTCTTTTGTTGGCCAAATACTTTTCACACCTTCACCCAGTCAAGATTTCTTTGTTCGGACTTAATCTCTTTTTTGGAACTCAAAATTCTTTAGCAGCGCAAGACAGAAGCTTATACCTGGGAGGGTTGCACCAAAATTGGACAGGCTTGCTAAGAGGGTCAATTGAACAGGCTTTTTGAGCAGCAAAATTCTCAGAGCTGGAATAACTTTTTATTTATTTATTTGACAGTTTTATAAAGAGGGTTCAGCGTGCTTTACAAATGCTCAAGGACCAGAGACATGTGGAAATAAAAATGTAATAGTCAAGAACAGTAAAGCAAAAGGCGATTCCACAGGTGAGAGCGGTATTACCTCAATGTTAAGACAGATAGATCAGAAAAGGCAATAGCATAACAAGTGAGCAGTATACTCGGAGAGAGGAATAGAGGAGGTCCTAGGGACTAGGGTAGAAATATGTTCATAAATAGTAATTGGACTTCTTTCTTGAAAGATATAATTGAAGATTCCGTCTTATTTCAAGGAGAAGCAAGTTCAAAATTCTTGGGGCAATGCCAGAAAAGGCTCTTTCGTAAGTTTTCTTCTTGAACCATCTCTGTAGTTTCAGCAGTAAGGTGCTGGAGCATCTAGAGGATATGGAGCCACTGAGAGGTCAAGCTTCTGAGCGCGGTAGCTAGGGGTGTTGAAGTGTATAGCTTTGTGAGTCAGTTCTGGATTCTTTACGCCACAATGCAGACCTAGGCATTCCCCAGGCCCTGGTTCTGCTTGATCTGTCGGCCGCTTTTGACACGGTCGACCATGACATCCTTCTCGACCGTGTCAAACTAGCCGGCATACGCGGCACCGCCCATGACTGGGTTAGGTCTTTCCTCAGTTCCTGTTCCCAATCTGTAGGTCTTCCCCCCTTTTCTTTATCTAAATTGTACACCACCTGCGGAGTTCCGCGTGGCTCTTCCCTATCACCGATTTTGTTTAACATTTACATGTTCCCCCTGTTGAACCTATTAAAATCTTTTAAAGTAACCACTTTCAACTATGCAGACGATCTGCAACTCACCTTCACCAACGACGACTCCCTTCAATTTCAATCCACCTTGCTCTTTATAGGTCAATGGATGGACAGTAACCATCTCAAGTTGAACCCTGGAAAGACAGAATTTGTTCTGTTCGGCAAAAGTAAGCTTTTCTGGGGACCTCATTACTGGCCTTCTAAACTTGGCCCCCATTCCAATTCATCTAAATCTGTGAAAAGCTTGGGGGTTCTGATTGATGATGAGCTCTCATTGAGACCTCAAGTCAATGCTGTAGTGTCTTCATGCTTTTATCAGCTTCGTAGAATAAAGAAGATCAGCCGATTGTTTACCCAGTCTGCCTTGACCCAGGTTGTAATGGCCCTGGTGCTGTCGCACTTAGATTACTCTAATGCCATTTACCTTGGCCTTCCGGTTGCCCTTAGCAAGCGTCTGCAGCTGGCTCAGAATCAAGCCGCCAGACTTATCTATCACCTCCCTCGCTGGCAATCCGCAAGACCGCTGCTCAAGCAATTGCTTTGGCTTCCTGTTGTACAGCGCACTCTCTTCAAAACCGCCTGCATGACGTTCAAAGCCCTTAATGTTCGTAGCCCCAAATTTATTCAGGATCCTTTGCCTAAATTCATCCCCTCACATAATCTTCGGTCTGCCTCTCAAACCCTCCTGATCATTCCTCGTTTCAAATTCCATCACAAAGGAGGACGCAGATTTGCCACGCTTGCCACCAAGCTATGGAACACCCTCACCCTGGAGATTCGTTCCGCTACCACTCTTCTCCAGTTTAGGCAGCAACTTAAGACATGGCGCTGGTGTAACCCTCCTCTTTCCCCCTTGGGTTTAGTCCCTAGCACTGTTGGTTAGCGCCATGAAACTCTCGGGTGTACGTGCGCTGTACAAATTCTGGATAAGATAAGATAAGATAAGATGCATGCAATTTTCAGTTGAATTCTTGCTTCGTAGGGGAGCAAATTGAGTGATTTCAAATCGTGGGTGATGTAGTTATTTCTTTTTGATCCGGTGATGAGCCTTGCAGCAGAGTTAAGGGAGGCCCTTAATGGACCAGTTGTGGATCTTGGCAAACCACAGAGGGTAGCATTTTGACAGTGCAACCTGGGAATGACTAGGGTTTGTACAGTAGGCTTCAAGTCACTGCAGGGGTTAAAGGGTTTTAATTTCCTTAAGATGTTCATTTGGAGATTTGCTCCTTGAGTAGCTGCACTGAGGTTCTTGTTGAGCGTTAATCCCATGATCCCATAATCCCATGATCTTGATAAATCAATAACTTGTGGTAGGCAGTTGAAGGGCGTTAGATGCTCCATCCATTCATTAACATTGGGTGACTGTTTGGGTGGGGCGATTAGGAGGAATTCAGTTTTGAGAGTGTTAAGTTTGAGGTGGTTGCATGATAGAAAATTTTGTTTTTTTGTAGAATTTATTTGAGGGCTTTGATTTCTTCAGGGGAGGAGACTTTTAGGTATAATTGAATGTAAGCAACGTAAATCTGATAGTGGATGTTGGAAGAACTCAGAATTTCCTTTAGAGGTTCCAAAGACATGATAAAAAGTGTGGGTGAGAGGGAGGAACACTTTGAGGCCCTAATGAGAGCGTTCACAGACGAGGAATGCTTAACCTTGCCTTTTTTAGTTCAGTTTTGGAGAAACAAGGTGAACCAGCTGAGGATGGATCCTGTAAGTCCTGTTCTATGTTCCAATAATTCTAGTAGACAGTCATGCTGAACCATATTGAATGCTGAAGATGGGTCCAGGAGGATTAAAAGGTAAGATTTGTCCTGATAAAATATTTTTAGCTTATCGTCCACTACAAGTGTGGGGACTGATTAGGTGCTATGCCCTGGCAGAAGACAGATTGGAATTAGTCAAGAAGATGGAATTGTTCAATGTGGTTACAGAGTTGGACCTGTATGCATTTTTCAAGGAGCTTCACCAAAGTTGGAATGTTGGAGGTGGGGTGCAAGTTATTTAGGTCAGTGTGATATTTTTAGGATAGGGGTAATCTGCCTAGGCTTTGGGTAATCTGGAATTGTGACATGGATTTAGAGAGGCGTTAACGATCTGGCCCCTAAGTCTGGGTGGATCCTTTACTCCCAAAGATGAGGTGAAGAATCTGGGTGTCATCCTAGACAAAGATTTGACAATGAAGTCCCAAGTCAAAAAGATAGCGGTGCACTTACTTTGGCATGCTTAGATCCATAGGGAAAATGTTTAGATGCTTCCAATGGAGCGTCGTAGGACGGTGTTTCAAGTCCCGATACTCTCATGTCTTGATTATGGCAACTCACTCTACTTGGGAATCCCAGCCTATGTCATAAAGAAATTACAGGTAATTCAAAATGCATCAGCCTTAGCACTTCTGGGAGTGTCTGAGAGGAACTCAGCACAACAGGCTCTGGGGCAACTGCATTTGCTACCCATCAAGAGAGGTATCGTATGTAAGGCCCCATGCATCGCCAACAAGCTAAAATGCACGTCCAGCTTGCATACACTACATCTTATTACTTCCTATACAGCCACAAGAGCACTAAGATCGAACAATCTTTCCCTCTTAACAGTTCCAAGAATAAAGAGAGCAAGAGGAGTAGGACGATCATTTGTCTTCCTCACTGCCAAGTTATGGAACTCCATTCCTGCAAAGCTCAGGTCCAATAGCAATCTGTTAAGTTTTAGAAATCAACTAAAACACATCTTTTTAGATAAATCGTTAGGCTCTCTTTTCTAGATACCTTATTTTTAGACTTCTGTTATTTATTTCCTCTGTTAGCACCTGGAAGCCCTATTTGGGTGTCTGTTTGCTCTCTATAAAAACCTATATACATTACAAAGTGGGAGTATCAACATTTTGATCTCACTGAAGAGATTGGGGGTAGTGGGTCGCTCAAGTGGGTTGAGGGTTTCCAATCTGCGAGAATTTTAAGAATGACATTTTCCGCCAAGGTTTGAAAGAGTTCCATGAGGCTTTGTATTTGAGGCAGTGCCCCGGTTGACATGAGAGCCCAATAGTCCGCGAGGGGGAACGTCTGGGGTGAGGAAAGAGAGGATGTTGCTCTAATGATATCTGGAAGTCAGTTCTCATGTTTTCTGCCTTCGCAATGAAGAAGGAGGCAACTTGCTCACAGTTTGGTAGTGAACTGGAACCAGCTGGGGGAAAGTTAGGTAAGCCATTTGAATGAAGTTCAAAGAGTGTAAATAGTATTTTTGGTCAGTTTCTAGCTTGATCTTGTTGGTTTCTGAAAAAAACTTTTGAGTTTCTGATGCTTTTGTGATATGTATTACTCAGTGATCTCAAATGTTTGATGTGTTCAAGGAAAGACGAGGATCTCCACCTACGTTCATCTAGTTTCAAGTTGCGTCTTTTGTTATTAAGTTGACCATTGTACCATGGTTTAAAGTCTTTGGTGGACAGGCTTTTTATCTGTGAAGGGGAGAGTGTGTCTTTATTGAGCTCATGTAGTGGTTTGCAAGATCTTGGACATCTGACATGTGTCTAGGCGGAGGTAGGCTGTTATTATTGAGGGATGTCAGCTCATTAAAATTAATGTTTTGCATGCTCCTTTTCCATACTTTGGGGTTCATCACTTGAGTGGTATTTGTTCTCCTGTGTTCAGAGGTGAAAAATGTGATGCAGTAGAGGTCAGACGAGTGACAGAGGAGAATAAATTCCAGATGGATAGAGTTAGCCTTCTCTATGATAAGATCTAAGGTCCTCCCTTGATGTGTGCGGGGCTGTCACAAATTTGTGTCAGTTTGAGGACAGCAAGAAAAGTTTTGAGGCTCTCAACTTTTGGGTCATTCAAATCATTCCAGGTAAGGTTGAAGTCTCCCAGGAATATTTGGGCACTATGTTGGTCCGTGTTTGTTGTGATGATTTCCATATGTTTTTCTGTGAAAGAAAGGTTATCTCCTGGTGGGAGGTAGAACGTGTGTAGTTTGCATTGTGATTTGTTATAGCATGTGATATTGATGCATAGGTACTCATATGTGGATAAAGAAGGGGATTGGGTCTGTTTGACTGAAAAGCTATTACAGTGAATGCAGGCAATGCCTCCACCTGTTCCAATAGATCTCTTAATCCAGTTTTATCATACCTAGGAGGGACTAGTAGGTCAAGGATAGGTGCAGAGGAAGCATTAAGCCACGTTTTGGTCAAGCTAAGGAGGTCATGGTTATGTTCGAGGATAAGTACAGCATGGTCCACAACATGTCTTGCAGCTGATCTACACTTGAGTAGCATGCATTTCAGATGGGATTTGGTGATAGATCTGAGTAATAGTAAGTCACTTAAGGTTCTACTTGTTTACCGGTCTGAGATTGGGTTTGATTTACTTGCTCAGTGAATTTGTACCTTGGGAAGATTGGCTCAGCTTGTCAGAGATTGTTGGGGAAGTCCAGTTAGACACAGCAAAATGTCAGCTGACATTAGAGACAGCATTTATGGGTTACAACTCACTCCAATAGGAGCCACCAGCAGGTGCATGTCGGGCTGCAAATTGTCAGGTTGGCACTTCAATAAAAAGGCCTCTTGCAGCTTTCTGTGTCCCTGTAGTCAAACAAGAAGGCAGCCAACTGACCCTTGGAGTCCACTTCTTCATCCTGGGTAAAGATGGGAGCAGGTCCAGCCCTTTAAGTCTTGTCAAAGATCTCAAACAGCATTTACAGTCATTATTCTGTTCTTTCGCATGTCCCTAAAATGTTCTGGGGGAGGGTTCCTTGAGGTGCTACATTTATGTTGGCACAAGCTGGTGCGTGGGGGGTGAGTCCTGCCTGCTCCCTAACCAATAGGATCAAACTTCCCAGAGACACCTCTACCCACTTTTTTAGTGATTCTTGTCTGCAAAACAATTCCACAGTGCACCTTACCTCAAAATTCCAAGATAGGGAAACTCTTTCTCACTTGTGCAGAGCCTATGTGCCCACCAGAGGTGTGCCCAGGGAGATAAGCACCCTCTTTATTTGTAATCACTCAAAACTGATTCCGAGGGTAGCTGGGTTTGGAGTTGTTTGGCTGGCAGAACAATGGTCTCACCTTACATTTATTGGTTAATGAACTTCATGGTTCCATCGTAAATGGTCTTTTTCGAGGGGGGAAAAATATGTCTGCATACTCGATCTATTGTTTCTGCTTCCGGATTCGTTTTCACTCATTGTTATGGTCAACGAATGACTGGGCAACTGTTGTACGGCTAATCTAAATTAGCCTCCACGGCCTTCAAGCAGGTAAAGGGTACTGTCCTAAAAGTAACTCTTCCTAAATATGAGTACAATTTTAAGTTTAACAGTAATTTTGATTTTTTTATAAATATAATAGTGGTTTCATACTTTTTCTAGCTCTAGCTGGTCCCAAGCCCACCCTACAGGACTTAAATTTTAATCTGTACTTTTCACATAGGACAACCAGAGCCTTCTAGCATTCCAATGAAAATAGCCTTGGTGCTTGTAACTACAGGAGCATTGTATCATTACATTTCAACATGTCCCACTTTAAAATAACATGCAATCTACCTTGTGATCTACATAGACTACATAAGGGTAATTTATTGATACATCAAATGTTTTTCCAGATCAGTAAGGGTTACTTCCTACTGGATGGACTGCAGGTTCTAAACTGCTACAGTTAGGCAATATTGGTAGGCCTGAAGCCATGTTTTCCTTGTCAAACTTGTAGATGGCGCAATAAGTGCTGCAGTCAACAGAAGTCATATGGCTTTCCATACCACTGGTGTTGTGTCTTCACTGTGGTTCCATGTACTACGACCAATTGGAACAGCTAAATATGCCTGTTGGGATGGAAAACTCCTCTGCATGGTAATGAGTGTTTCCCCCGCCCTGAGTGCCCTAACTCTACTAATGTGTGGATATCTGTCTAATGCTGATTTTATTTTTATAGGCAAGCATGGATCATGGTTGTGTGCCATGACACAGGCCTGTCTTATGAATTGCAGTATCGTTGGACAGGGAGGGGTGCCCAAAGCACTACCCTCATAGTGGTGAAAGGCTGCTGCCTTTACCAGAAGTTAAGCAGCACAAGTGCGATGGTGGCCCATACAGTTAAGTGAGCAGTAGGAGTGAACAGTTCCTTGTTAACCTGTGTCACTAGAGTGAGGCATACAGGCTCACTCATTCAAAGTTCCGCTGCTGTATGCTCAACTCATTCCTTGGTCTACTTCAGGTTGTTGTGGGGTGTTGCACAATGCAGGAGTAATATAACTGCTCTGTGTGCATGTGTGCCTGGAAAGGGTACAATACAGGAATAATGTAATATTGTGCAATGCAGACATTGATAGATGCAGGTGCTGCGTTCTGCTCTGACACTTACATCACAGTTCTACTGCGTCCACCCAAAGCCAAAAGGGTTCCATCATTGCTAATTTGAAAGCCAGTACATCTCCCCCTCTGTTAAATGAAAAATTACAAAAAAATTACATAACATTCATATAGATAGACATACATTCAAATATCTTCAATCAATCTTCCTAGGCCCTTTAATTATTTGACCTGATCTTGTTCAGGGAAACTGGAGGGTGTTGCCACCAATGACCAGGGTCTGCGCCAACAGTGCGGAACCAACATCAGTTGATGATGGTTCAGACCTAGTCTCTCTTTCAACTATGAGATTTGATGAACGATTGGTCAAATGCCTAGAATGAGAAGAGTCTTGATTAATAGACTTCCCAGGGCACCGGGCAGTCACAGTATGTCCCTTAGTAGACACCACTTGGAAAGCTCCTGCCTCAAAAGCAGTATCAGATTTTCTTTTCTACATTTGTCGTACGAGCACTGGATCTCTTCTATTAAAGACGATGTTCTTTCATGTCATCTTTTTGTCAGCATATACTTTCATCTTCTTTTTGTTGACTAAGTCCATCTCATGAGTTGTCATCTCACCTTTCTTTCTCTAATTCTTCCATTAAGGTGCCCTGGTTTTCATTGCTCTCCCTAATATCAAAGTTGCATGACTTTCATCCTTGGTCAAGTGGGGTGCTGTACGATAAGCTCTCAATGTATAATTCAATACAGTTTTCAAATTTAGCTTCTCAAGAGTGGCACACTGCACTGCTTTCTTTAGTGTTCTCATAAAATGCTCAACAAGTCTGTTGACTTGTGGCTTTGGAGGTGTGCTCTTTTGATGCTTTATTTTCAAATGCTACAAGAAATCTCTGAACTCTAGACTATTGAAAGGTGGGCCCTTGTCAGACTTCACTATGGCTGGAAAGCCCTGGGTTGCAAAGATGCCATTTCAATGACTCGTTCTTGAGGTGTAGATGAAAGATCTTCAATTGGTGGAAGTTGGGAGTATTCATCCATAATCACCAAAAGATGATGTCCATTGTCACGTGGATCAAAAAAGTAATTCACTATTCTCTCCCATTCATGCTTCAGTAGTTCTGACATGTTCAAGGGGTGGTGAGTAGTGTTTTTTAAAAAGGCACTTGCCTAAATTACAGGCTTTTAATTCCTTTTCAACCCTACATCAAGATAAGGAAACCAAACTCGATCTCTGAGAGCTCGTTTTGTGGCAACAATTGCACAATGTCCTTCATGGGCTGCCTCAATTATTTTCTGTCTCAGACTCTTGGTATCAGGATTCTTGATCCTCATAATAGATCTCCCTGTCGTGTTTTGGCAGCTCCTGAGTTAGCGTTTAGCACAGCTACACGGACTTTTCTGTTAACTTGACCAAAATGAACGGGGGCCATTTTGAATCCCTCTGACTTCCGTTTCCTATGAACACGCTGCCTCGTGGTCAGTATGCCCTTTCGTCCTTTCTCGATACCCATGGTCACTAGTCTGCTCGGCAACAGGCTATTTTTAGTACTGGTCAAGCGCACATGCGCATTACGCACCAATTGGTCACTCTTTAGGAATGTTCACACTAACTGACCAGTGCTGTTGAAACTCCTCCCACACGTTGGCTGTGTTCCAAAAATGACCTTATATGTACCTAAAATGTGTAACTTGTAACCGCCTATCTTTTTATTACTATTAAACTGTATAAAAGAGGTCGCGCACCAATGTTCGGTGTGCTACTTCTTACATTGCCGAAGGGTGCTGTAGGAATGTATCACCACCCCATGGGGTCTTAATAAACTTGTCTTTTACCTTTTCCAGTGTCCGTGCCAACTTCTATACTAAGGCGTCCGAGAATTTAGCAGAGTATGTAGGCCTGATTTGAACCCAACACCACATCCCTCCCGAGTTGCGGACAGGTCATTCTTAACATTTTTGTACTTTTGATAATCACTATCACCAGTGAGTGGTCCAGTGTGTTTGTTCATTGACTGATGTGTAATTATAAATTATATCCTTAAGCTTTAACATGTCACTATCGTGGCTCATGGCAGTGATAATCTGGGCTCACAATGGCAGCCTTTGTGTTTGATTTTACAATGAAGTTGATATAGGCCTCTGCCATTTTAGATGGAGTACCGTGACCTTGTATGCACAATGGTATAATCATGCTCTTGTAACCATAGTCCATAGTCACTGAGTAAAGTCAGCCGGAATGAATATTTCATTGCAATGCTTTCATAATTTTAACTTCTTTACAGTGGCTGGAGTTGCTCTTTGACTCCACATGCATTAAGTGCTGATTCCTCACTTTGACTACAACACACATGGCACGCATGAGCAGTTTGCTTTGACAACGGCAAACTACCTGGTAGAGCACTGTTGATCTTTGGGTTACTTGTTCCTTTACTCGTCGCCAGTCCACCTTTGGGAGAGTGCTACAACTGGCACAATACATGGTAGACTATGATTTCCATTTTGGGAAACTCAGGCCTGTATGGTGAAATATGAGCAGGCAGAGGAATCTCCCAGACAGATTTGTGTATTGCCTCATTTCTGTGAGTTGGATGGGACAAACTGGAGAAGGAAGAGCCAGACATCTCCACTACTCTTCAAAAAATGCTATTTGATTCAGAAAGAGGTCAAAAGGAAGGAGCTTGGGCATACCTCAGCTGTGGATGATAAATAAATCATAAAGACTAGGGTTGAGTCTCTGGGCTAACATTTTGCTACATGGCTGATATGCAGGTGGGAACTCCAGTTACTCCCATGTGTTGTTGGGCTATCAGCTTTGGAGTCGCTCCTGCTATGACTGATTACTTTCAGTAGGAAGAGAGGGCAGGGGAGAGGGCACTTTAAGAGGAAGCTGACCCCAACATGAACTTCAAGGTCTCAGACTCTAAATCAAATTTGGTGTCTGGAAATGGACTATAAGAAGGGTAGCTAGAGACTTCAAATCAAGCAGCCAATCAGGGTATTCGAGTAGAAGAAGTTCTACAAGATATCTGACTATGACTATGACTGAGATCCAAGGCCTGTTAGTCTCCCTGCTGGTTAATGGGACTTAATCCAGGGAATCTAAGCCACCTGTCATGGAGTCTGGAGCATCAGTGCCTGCCTGCTTGCCAGGTACAGGGTGCCCTGTGAGGAAGAGGATAGCATTGGAGGAAGTGATGTCCAGTGTAGAATCCTATTGAGAGGGTTCCATGAGCAAAGTGAGGAGTGACATCCGCACCCATCAGATCAATGTCCAAGTGCAGGACGAAGTCGGTGACCCTCTGATCCAGTGAAGGGCCATTGTGAAATGATCCATGGCTATAGCTGTGCTGATTAGGCAGGAGCCCGTGTGAAGGGAGACAATGTTAAACTGTTATGCCAGAAAGGGAAGCTGTAAAGTTAATTGCCCTTATTGTTGTGCAATTTGGCCTAAGCCGATGTGCAATGAGAATTCAGTATGTTGAGGAGCCATCGCACAGCCAAGAAGGTGCAAGGTCCGGGTCAGAGATGTCCCTTGAAGCTTCAGTCATTTTTTCCACATTACGCAATTCAACTGCAGTTCTGGTCTCTGTACTGTCTCCTAGAATATTGTATAGAGGGGTCTTGGATCTTCTGAAACATCTTGTCCTGATGATGGTCTCAAAGATTCATCTCAGCAGAGACCGAAACATCAATGCCTTAACCCATTTTCCTGTAGATATTGCTAAAATGTAATCCAGGCGACCTTGTTCCTATGTTTAGGGCAATCCCTACTTTGTTGACGTGTGGGAACTGGGGTTTTGAGTGCTGATGACTAGTGAAATGTCAGTGTTAAAAACCTATTGCTCCTGTCATCAATACCCTTGAAGTACCTTTTTACTTTTAGAACCCCTTTCGTAATGTTTGTGTTTCAAATACAATCTAATTGAGTTAACACAGGAAAATGGAATGGTAATAAATGAAACCCAAACAAAAATCATAGTTGTCACCAGGAACATAAAACTGAGACAAAAAAATGAATGGTATATGTAAAAAACCCAACTGGAACAAATTGAAGTGTACAAGTATTTGGGTGTACTATTTGACCAGAAAGGAAACTATCAACTACAAAAACTGGACATACAAAGAAAAGCTAACTCACTAACTGCAGCATTCAAGATAGCACAGAAATCACTCGGAAATCTGACCTATCGGCCACTTTTGAAAACTATAGGGGCTAAATTGCTCCCAACAATAACATATGGTAGTGAGGCATTAATGGGAACGGATGCAGAATTGATAAACAAGGTTCTTTCCAAAACATATAAAACTCTCTTCTATCTCCCAAAGAATGCCTCCCCAGCACAAATTAGACTGGAGTTCGGGTTAAACAATCAAATTCATGCAAGAAAAGGCCGATTTATCAAAACGTGGTATAGGATCAAAAATGACCATGACAATCATATATCTCAGCTACTTTGGCAAGAAATAAATAAGAACACAAGATCAGTTGCATGGAAATATCTCAATGATGCATTTAAAGAGTTTGCACTAATGCCAATCTGGAATAATATGATAAACAATGGATCCTTTAAAAAAATAGTAAACCGAACAACAAACCACCTATCACTTGTAAACGACAAAGATACGCTGGCTAAAAGAAAACATTCGTGGTCCGTAATAAATGGATACGAAAAAAAGAAAGTACAAGAATACTTGGAGATACCTTGGTCTGAAAAAAGTAAACAATGTCTTGTGAGAGCAAGATTTGGAATTCTGCCAGGCCTTAGTCACGCCCCGCCGTGGAAAAAAACCAACAGCAGCACATTGTGTAGACTTTGTAAAGGTGGAGAAGAGAATATTGTCCACCTTATATGTATCTGTCCCGGACTCCGTAACGAAAGATGCGCAATACTGAAACCTCACTTTAATATGCGTGGAACAAGGACATGCAGACAGGCATTGAAAGTCTGTCTTCATACGAATGATATAGTCATGAACGCTGCCTTTGTAAAATTCCTAAAGATAGCATCTACAAAACTGGGAGAATAAATTAGAAAAAAATGCTTTTATGAATACTTTTAAAGAATCATTTTTAGGATATAATTTCTTTTATTGTATTGTATTTATTGAATATGTCTTTGTACTGGAAATATTGTAAGATTTTAAATAATCAAACAATAAAGAATTTACTTAGTGAGTTAACACCGGTTGCATAGATTTATTCTTTATTTTTAATGCAAATTGACTACTGTGCCTTTCATTTACTATGGATGTAGGTAAAACACAGCTAAGAAATATCTGTTCAGTTTATTCAAATGCACTCTTAAATAGATCCTTTGTAGGCAACATTACCCTAAACTTTCTTAAAGTGGCATTTTCAGACCTGTAATTAAAAATCTGCCTTTACCATTATAGGGAGTGTTAGATGGGGCTTTCTAGGTGGCAGAGGTATGTACCTTTGTCCAAGAAGGGACCCTTGCTTCTATTCAGGATCTAGAGGATACACACTTCAGATAACCCCTGCTCACCCCCTTGGTAGCTTGGCAAGAGCAGACAGGCTTATTCCAAAGACAATGTGTAAAGTATTTGTATTCAAAACTCACAGTGATACAGTGATAATACCACAAATGGACACCACGTCAGTTTACAAAAATAAAGAATCTTTACCTTAACTCAACAAGACCAAAATGACAAAAATCCAACATACATGCAGTAAAATAGCACTTAAAAACAGATAGTTCCAAAATAAAGCTTGTAGAAAACAAATAGCTCCACCTGGGACTATTACAACATCGTGACAGCAATAAATCCAAAGTATGGCACCGACCAAGGCGGGCGCAGTGTCAGGCACTGAGCCACACGACCCCCAAACAAACATTACATTTGGATAACAAAGTCTATGACAATACACAATGTCGTGGAGGTGAGGCGTCAGTGCTTAGATCGAGGCCAGGGCCCTGGCTGCCACAGGGGAGGTGATAATTGTGTACGGGAGAAGGCGACATGTCAAATCCAGGATGGGGGAGTCTGTTCCGTCGCGGATGAGGCCTTAGTTTCGGTAACGGTGTGAAGTCAGAGAGTTTGTGGAGAGAACCTCGGTGGTTATCAGAGCTCAATAAAAGGCGCTGGCGATGACAGAATCGGTGCTAGTGCTGTTGTTGGAAAATGCTGATAACTGCTGGCGTTGAAGGGTGTTGAAGGGTGTCGGAGCTGTGGTTCAGGCAGGGCAGTGCGTTGTGCACTTCACAAGTCATGCCCTTGATCTCGGTGCAGGTCGCAGTTTGACAGTGGCATCACTGATGGACCTACATACGGGGTATCTTACATGTAAGAAAAGGAAAGGTTAGGGCCTGGGAATCGGGTGCCCTTGCCAGGTCAATATGGCAGCTCACAACTGTGCACAGGCACTGCAGTGGAAGTCTAAGATACCTTTTCAGGCCTACTCGTGTGGGTGGCACAATCAGTGCTGCAGGCCAACTTGTAGTATTTGATTTACAAGCTGTGGCACACTCAGTGCACTTTACTAGGGACTTGCCAGTAAATCAAATATGCCAATCAGGGAGAATCAATGGTAATAACAAATTACATTGGGAGCACTTGCACTTTGACACCGATCAGCAGTGGCAAAGTGCCCAAAGCATGTAAGCTAGCAAACACTAAATCCAGCACAGAATCAAAAATACAGGAGGTAGGGGCAAAAAGTCAGGGGAAACCATTCCGAAGGTGCCAAGTCTAACAGCGGAGAGAACTGGGAAACCCAATAAACCCTTGTAGGCTTGGGCAATGAACAGTACAATGTAAAAATAGTCTACAGGGGATTTTGTTTCTGGGTCAATTTTGCTTTTTTCAATTCAATTGGGCGAGTGAGTCAAATAAGATCAAACTCAGACTTGTCCACAGGACAACAACATCAAATGTGGATAAAGAATAGAAAGCACACAGAAATTCCTATTTATATAGAAGTAGTTTATATATTTTGTATATCAAAAATTGATTCAAGGGGATACATAAAAAGGAATAAACCAATAGTAAAACAATGTCCTGAAAAGATGTATAAATCAATTAAACAGACATTTCATAACATCCATCAGCTCCTAAAATGAACAGAGAGCAACTGTAAACCAGCAGTGAATAAACATAACTCTTCAGACAATAAGATTTCTTATTTAAATGTACTGCCCCGGAAACAACCCGAATTCTGCCCAACGGGTTGTCAGGAAAGGAGCTGAATTCGATAGGCTAATATTAGAACCTTAACTATGCATAGTGAATCCTGTTGTTTAAATCTAGCATTAGAATGTCAGAATAATTATTAGCACTACAAAATGCTTATAACCATTCACATCATCTGTGAATAGATTACAATGTTCCTCATTATACAGCCTTTGAAACATATTTAAAAATTAACCCCCGCTATTAGGTGTTCAAAATTTGCAGTATTTTGAAAGAGCTCTAGAAAGGTTATCTGTACCCAATGGCATTGTGTTATTAATGCTTTTACATTATTTATCTATTTTGCATGCCACTAAGGCTAATACCTCACCAGATGGAAGACCCCTGCAATTCTGTTGGCCATTCGTCCTGGTAATTACATTTTCAGAGTGTCTAGGGGGCATATTGCCAACAACTAGCGATACTTATCGCTATGTTGGCTTAGCGGCAATAATTTTATCGCCGTGTTGCGGCGATTTTTATCGCTTAGGAGCCTTGCTATTATCAAGGTTTATCTCCTAAGCGATAAAAATCGGCCGAAATGCATGAATATCGCTGTAAAGTCAGCAATATTCTTGCATTACCGAGCTAATGCTCTTAGCCATGTTATCCACCTCCCATTGGATAACATGGCTAAGAACTGCTCAGGGCAGGTGTTAACTTTTGGAGATATTCGTGCTTCGCGAATATCTCCAAAAGTTGGTAATAGGAGATAGCGATGTTAGCGACTGTTTCCAGTCGCTAACATCTTGGCACGCCCACTTTGCATGTCATTAGTGATAAATATCTCTGACATGCAAAGCGGGGCCCAAGATGGTCGCTATCTCCTACTAGCTGTCGCTAACTGGTTTTAGCGACAGCTAGGTAATAGGGAGATAATTTTATCTCCACTTTCTTGGCTTTTAAAGCCAAAAAAGCGGAGATAAATCCCTTGATAATATGCCCCTAGGTCTTTTAAGAAATGTGTGTGGAATTACTGATAGATCGCAAGAAATGGCAGAAGGTACAGGTGAACGGTATTAAACTGCAGGACTCATATTCCACAACCAAGTTCGTGACAGCATCAATTGATTGTGTGCGTTTATGTTTAAAAATGAACACACGCCTGGTGATCCGCGGGAAATAGGCGAAAGAAAAAAGAGCAAGAGGGCGTCTTTTCAAAATTCATGTTATGCTGACAGTAGAAATAGAGATTATTATATTCAAGCACTGCTTGGCAGTTTTCACGCCAAGGCTTAATTTACAGACAGGAACGCGCGTTCATGAGGAGAACCCTATAATGACAACACTGCTGATTTGTAGGATTTAGAAAGTAGACATGCACTGATTGCCCATTTTATAAAAACGCTTTGAAACGGTGCATTTCATTTCGAATGACATGGAATGCGGGCGCGACGAGCAAAGAAGAGCTTCCCTCTGCCTAACGCACTTGGCTCGCGCCGCCACCATTGTGTTAATGCATTTCCTGTCACTGAAGGAGGAAAACAGAGAACTTCCTTCCCCCATTTGTCTTTATCAGAGGAGCGCATTTCAAAAATATGCTGCAGCCTGCAACATTTGAGATTCGAACACATTTCTTCAAAGGTAATATTTTAGTGCCACGGAAATGCTGTCACCTGCATTTTACTGAAGTGAGCGCAGTGACATGCGCTGGCCTCGACATATCTCAGATGTGTGCCGCCTCTGATATCTCTTGAGTTAGAGCATGTTGTCTGCTTTGGCAAATCTACTTTCCATATTACATTCTGGCAGGCCGGTGGCCACTTAAAAATGGAATGCGATGTATCTGTCAATCAGTCTAGAAAATATAAGAGCTCCCAGCTGCTGGTAAATTCATGTTTTGCTGTTCCGTTAGCCGTTCTAAATTATCTTCTGACATCGACCTTGATGAGTGTTCTGCTACAAAACTTGCTGGAAGTGGAACGATAACATAGTGAGATCTAAATGACTAGGACACAGGCTAGGAGTCGAGGGTACAACCTTTACACAGGGTGGACGCCATGTACCCTGCCAAGAGGGTGGGTCCCACAGAAATATGCTGAACTTGCCCTAGTGTCATTTTCAGACACTGGGACAAAATTAACAGCGCCTGTACTGTCTGCTTTCATTAGAAGCTGTAATGGGCAAGCAGCCAGAGGGGCTTATCAGATTTCAACTGGGCCCATAACAAAAGCCAAAGAAAGTTAAAGGGCAACCAGGACTCATTTTGATGGAGTATCCTGGCTAAGAGCTATCAGGAGCCTCACACCTAAATGCAATGGAGGGGAAGCAAAGACACACAGTTTATCACTTCACAGGTACTTAAGAGAGGCATGCTTTTGACTTTATTCAGTCCCTGTATGTAAGATATGCATGCAGTGTCCCAGTATTTACATAAATAACAATTTGAATACCAATATTTCATTTTATTTCTTTTAAAGTGCTGCTCATCCCATTGCAGGGTGTCAGAGCGCTTTACATTACACATACACATTATACATTAACAATAAGTCATATGTGTGTAAATCAATGTTACATAAGACTGTGAGGCTTGCAAGGTGTAGGAGCCATACATCCTTGATAGCACACTGTACTATATTAGCAGGGTTACATTTTACGAACTGCATGTAACAAAGGGATGTCTGTGTTAAAAGCAGTAACCCGCTTACCATTTACATAACATAAAAATCTGTCATGTGCATGTTACAGAGAGTGCTTCGCAGGAGACATATTAACCCTCTATGCCTCTTTGATTCAAAACGGGGACTAGACAAACACAGACCTCGCAAGCAAATAGTTCTCTTACAATTATTATTATTCCCTGAGATTTACTGGTCACACAAAGTTCTCTGAAGCAGGGGCCTTAACTCCGAAAGATATTTTAAAATGCAGGCTTTGCAACCAATTACACAGAATAGATGTACTGACATGTGTCTCCTTATTGGCAATGTATTTTGTGGGGCAGGGTTTTAAAAAAGAAATGTATAAATTGAGGCCCAGATTTTGCATCATGGTTGCATCACTTGTTTTGGCACAACCCTGATACAAAATCGAATTTGTTAAATATTGTAATGCGTTCAAATGTACTCATGATAGACCTGGTAAACATATATGTGTAATCTTAAGCTCTGATGTCACTTCTTGTGAGGTCAAAGGTTGTGATGCCACTTCCTGTGATGCCACACGCCATGATGTCATGCACTGTGATGTTATGCACCATGATGTCATTTGCATACTGCCTCCACTTCTTTTTAACGACTTGTGCCCTTCTAGAGCACCATTGTAATATAGCCATAGCAGAGATAATATTACATGTTCTATTTATAAATGTGGTACTATATACTGGAAAAACATTTAGTTGTGTCCTATGAAGGTAGACACCAGGAGCCAGGATGTATATTCAAGTCTTCTTTAGTCAGTCTTATGTCCAAGTTACATCAGTCTTGAATCCAGCCAGCACTGGTGTGGTACCAGTCCCACCAGGAGCACCCTGCCTAGCGCTCAGCCCATCTCCAACTGTCACCACTCATCCACTCAGGCACCCAGGAATTTCACTCATCACAGTCACACCAACATTACGTAACCAACTCACACTCTGGCTGAGCAGCTAGAGGCAGCAGGACTGGAGTACATGCTAATACAACTTAGTAGGGTATAACAATATTGCTTTTTCTTCAAAAGAAAACGAAAAATGAAAATATATAACAACAGGCAAGAACTATAAACAGGAAAATAGAGTAATGGTACGAAGCTCTAGGATGCAGCAACAAAAAAAACAGAAAATCACAAGAGAGAGAACCATTAAGACAAGAAAGGATAGTTAAGATACACTTCCAAAAGCAAGAGTAACAATACCCCCATCCTCCCATAAAAATGAGCATTTTGAAGCATAAGTAAATAGTAGCATTAAAAGAAATACAATTTGTAACGTTTAGTATCATAAACTGTAGGGTTATGTACTATAACGCAAAGGGTAAAAGACCCCGCAACACAAATGCCAAGAAGCATAATGTAGAGTAGCAAAAGGTAGAATACCCTGCAACTTCAATCCCAAGAGTAAGGGAAACAAAAAGGGAATGGGTTGTCACCCATAGAAACGCCCGTGAAGGGATGTGCAATTGTACTGCGCACAATTGTAAAAGGGGTAACAAATAACCCACATCCAAACTCAGCGTAAAGGTTAACCTATGTACAGTATTTGTATGGAACTAACCTATGTCCCAACCTCCATGTAGAGGTTACATACTCCCATTTGGGAACAACAAACAGTGAAATGTAATGGGAAAATTTAGCCCACAACCAACCTCCAAGTAAAGGTTACATACCCCCATGTAGGAGCAACAACACATAAATGAAAAAAGGGCTGATACCCACACCCATACTATGGGTACGGGACCAACTGTGATGACCACCACAAGAACTAATGGACACCAAACCAAAGTAAAACAAAGCTCTGTGGCATCACAACAATAAATGTGCTAGAGAATAGAATTACATTTGTTTTTATGCACAACACTGTAGGCAAAATATCAAATCGTGCACCTAAAAAAAAATAGACGCCCACATGGAACACGCCGGCGAGCGATCTCCCACCATAGTTGTGCCTGACAAAACCCCCAAAATGGATAAGAGTAGACGTGCAGCAACACCATACACATTTGCATAGTTATAAGTAATGGAACTATAACCACATTTGACAGAGCGAGTACTAAAGTAAGAAATGTCTCACCTAATACTGGGAGAAGGTGAGTATTAAAAGGGTAGGCAATAGAATAACGACAATCACTACCAAAGACTTGAGGAAAGCGCTCCTTGGCTCTTAGTGAAACATGAGCCAAATAGATGGATTCTAAACAGCAATGTGAAATCAACTCCAACATACATGAAACGGAGGATTCCACTCTGAGGATGTCCAGAGAACAATATAACGTCATGTCCACACACAAATGTACCGTGTAATCCACTGACACAATGAAGGCTCATTGACGGTCATTTAAAAAAAAAATGAAAAATGTACCTTTACTTTTTCGTGGTCAGAGCAACGGGTAAGGCACCAAAGCAGTGGAAAGCATAACCAGGCAGACAGAAGAGACAAACTTGACACCAAAAACGTCCCCGGACTCCAGGAAGGATTGTTGAAACTTTAGTCTGGCATGGACACGACATTGTAGTTGGCAGAAAATAGAAAAACAAGGAAGAAAGGTACCGCACACAAGATGGTGGGACGTTGGATGATGCATGCTGGGAGGCTCACGGCACGTCAAGGCTGCAAAGCGTCCATCAGAGGTAAAAGAGCTGCAGAATGGACAAAACGTCACCGAAGTTCCACAGGAGCCTCGTACAACGCCGAACACAGGTGAGTAGCATGAGGAGGAACTTTGACATTTGAACGTGAGGAGAGTGGTTGAACTGGCAAATGTCAGGGGCGGTGGGACAATTGAATATTATTAAATGAATGTTAACTTACCCCCATACTTGAGTATGTGAAAACGATGGCCGGGCAACGTCTTTTCACTAATCGACTTCCATACAAGCTCGCTGTTAGAACTGGGGGCCTCTAGTTGGCACAGGTAGGTACCACTGTCCAAATAGGGACCCTTGCTTCTAGTCAGGGTAAGGAGGAAACACTCTTTAGATAGCACCTGCTCACCCCCTTGGTAGCTTGGCACGAGCAGTCTGGCTTATCAAAGGCAATGTCTCCGCAAGCGAGCGATGCGTTAAACTTTTCAGAAAGTGCTTTAAAATCTTGGTTTCCAGCTTTCCAATACAGGTACAACTTCCAGAGGCACCACAACTGGCCCAAGCACTCACTCTAGGAAGGACAGAACTATCTCAGCAGAGTTCAGGGAAGCTGGGGGTGAAGTCCTTTTGTTCCTGGGACTTCTTAACAGGGAGCCAGCTCTTCTTCAGGCCCTTTGATATTCTTTCAAGCAAGGGGACACAGCACAAAGCAACGTCCTTACCCTCTCCTTGGCAGCAAAGCAACTGCAGGTCAGTCCAGCAAGGCAATAGCAGGACAGTCTTCCTTCTTCAGTCTTCCAGCTTTCTCCTTGGCAGAGGTTCCTTCTTGATTCCAGGATGATCTAAAGTTCAGTTGTCTGGGGTCCTGTACTTATACTCCAAAATGTCTCTGTTCCCTTTGTGCAGGAGGGCTCTGAGCCCGGTCCAAACCAGTTCTGGAGCACCCTGTTTACATAAATCCTTCTTTCCTTTCACAATGCAGAGCAGAAACCTTAGACGCCCCACAGGAGGTGGAGCCAGCATTGTGGAGGGAAAGCACAGCCCTGGAGCACTTTGTTGACATGATTCCTTCTCTCCCTTCACAGCGCAGGGAAGAGACATCAGACACACCACAGGGGGTGGAGCCAGCACTGTGGTGGGGGGGGAAGGCACAGTCCTATTCAGTCGCCTCCTTCCCATCTAGATGCAGATCTCTCTATTCACCACTGGGTGGACTCATTCTGTCTCCTGGAATCCCCCAGCCCTTTCACTCACAAACCAGACAGTCAATTCACAAACAGGCCAAGTCACACAGAAAGGTCAGACAAGAGTACTGCCAATTTCTAAAAGTGCTGTTCTCAAACACATGATTAAAAAAACACCTTTCATAAAAGATGTGTTATTACATTCTAAGTTCAGGGATACCTTGCTCCTATGGGAAGATATGCTGGTAGCCACTGTAGCCAGCATCCCACATGATAGCCTATGGGCAAGGTAGCCTTACAATAGTGAAAAACGAAAATGGCTACCAGAGCATGTCACCAGCACTAGTACATTCTCTACCTTTCACATACACTGCACCCTGTCCAGGGGGTACCTTGGGCCTTCCATAGGGGTGACCAATGTGCACAGAAAGGGAAGGGTTAGGTCTGGTCAGTGGGGCACTGACCAGGAAGACACGGCAGTTCACAGACTGCACACAGGCACTGCGGTGGCAGGCCTGAGACACCATTTTAGGGCTACTCATGTGGGTGGCACAATCAGTGCTGCAGGGCCACTAGTAGCATTCGTATCACCAGCCCTGGCACACTCAGTGCACTTTACTAGGGACTTCTTGGTGATACAAATATGTCAATCATGGATAACCAATTACAATAACAATTTACACAGAGAGCATATGCACTTTAGCACTGGTCAGCAGTAGTAAAGTGCCCAGAGTCCTATTGCCAACAACCACATGTCAGGAAAAACAAGGAAGGAAGAAGCAAAAAGTTTGGGGATAACCCTGCAAAAAGCGCCATTTCCAACACTCACATACATTAAGAGCAACATTCTTAAAGATGAACACTTCTGACCTTGTGCCAGCCAATACCAGAGCAAGACCCAGTGTGGGGATCTCTGCTCCAGTGTAGATAGGAACCGCAGTGTAGACGCCAAGGAGCACACACAGACAATAAGCTGGCACCTCTCCTCTAAAACCGTCATTCAGAGGTTGACAGACTTGAAGCAGGTCCGTTGTTTTTTCACACAGGCTGCTGCACAGTAGCAGGTAGTACCAAGAAGATGTAGTCACTTTGGTAGAAAGTCCATGACACTCACTTTGGTTATAAGTCCCTAATAGAGCTTTCCATGAGTCATCAATGCGCAAATCTTTAGTAGGTACTGACATTGGTTAAGGGTCCAACATGCTGCAAATGTCAGTTAAGCACCAGAAATTCGCCATCTGTTCAGCCACTGCATGCTGTTTCTTCTAACATCTTTAAGACGCAGAATCCCAAATTGTTCCTTTTTCTTAAAAACACTGTAGACTCTGTAGAGCAATGTGGCTGGAACACCAACAACTGGCTGTAGTGAAGCTACCCATCCAACCCACCAAACCCTTCTGTAGGTAACAACGTGGCTGGAACACCAGATGTGGCTGTAGTGCAACTACCCCTCCAATTCACTGTAACTTTGAAATTCCATTACAGTATCATGTGGCTGCAGTTTTACTACTCCTCCAACTTACTGTAGTCCATTAGAGCATGATGTGGCTGGAACACCAGATGTGACTGTAGTTTAACTACTCATCCAACTCACTGTAATCATTTAGAGTATTCCCAGGCTGTGGAGTCGGTAGGGGCTGTCCATTGGAAAGGAGACTGGTGGGGCTGGCGCTGGCTTGCCTGGAAATACTATTTTAGTAGATGTAGTTGTGTGTAGGATGTCTTGGTTTCTCTTGAAGTTCCTTAGTAATCCCTTTGTTTCTGTGCTGCACCAAGAGTCTCTAGGGTCCAAGTCCGCTTTTCGCCAAAGTATGTTGAGTCCAATGAAGGTAGACATCACGAGCCAGGATGTATATTCAAGTCTTCTTAACCACTTGGATGCTAATGACAAGGGTAACTCGTCATGGACTGCCCATTCATTTCAATGGAAATTACAGTAAAATCCTTCAAGTGCCTTAGCACTAAAGGAGTTATTCAGTGTTATGTCCAAGTTACATCAGTCTCGAATTCAGCCAGCACTGGTGTGGTACCAGTCCCACCATGAGCAGCCTGCCTAGCTGTTCAGCCCATCTCCAACTGTCATCACTCATCCACTCAGGGACCCAGGCATTCCACGCATCACAGTCACACCAACATTCCGTAACCAACTCACACTCTGGCTGAGCAGCTGGAGGGAGCAGGGCTGGAGTACATGCAAATACAACTTAGTAGGGTATAACACATTTCCATACAGAAATACTTAAAAAATGCTATAATGATGAAGCCTGTTTTACACAGTGCACTAGAAATGTCCTCAATTATTTTTCCACATGACTGGCATCAATAAATATGTTAAGAATAGCTGTTATTCTTGCTTTTTATTAAAGGTTATAACATATAAGAACACCATATAATAACACTGAAATCAACCAATAAAAAGTTTTAAAAAAATCACTTTGGTGCTTCTTTGGTTTGACTTAACGTTGTCTAATTTAATTGGTCTGTCTTTAAGATTAGGAAACTGCTAAGACTTGCCTAATTTAGCTGCAGAGTCAAATAATGGGTAATCCTAATGGAAAAGAATGAAACTATGCGTATAAAGTTTTTCATGCAAAGCCATGGAGGGTTTTGACAAGATTTTGTTCCAAATATTCTTTAGCATTGGTTCTTAACCTTTTGACTTTTGTGGATCCACTCTTAATAGATACTGGAACCCGGGACCCCCACTGAATCATTACTGGAATCGGGGGGGTTTGCCTCTGAGTCAATATTGGAAGGCCACTTAAGAATGCAAAAAAATAGAGAAACACGCATTCATCAACCATATATACAAATTATAAAATATTTTATTTTATTCAAAAACAAATATAAAAAATATAATTTAAATGGGAAGGTTGGAGCTTTTCAAAATTTAACTGAGGATACTCCTCGTTCATACCCCATGTTGTAAGCCTGATCTTTCCCTCCAAATATCTAAAAGGGCAAATTGCTGCATCGCTTCCAACAGATAAACACGAGATTTAAAAGGCACTACAGCTCTACTATTAGGAGTTTTATCCAAGATGGGATTTAGAACTATATTAAAGTCTCCCACTATAATTATTGGTTTGGGAAAATCTAATCGATGGGAAAAGATGGTCTTAAGAATTGAAGGGTCATCTTGATTGGGCCCATAGTAGCCGATCAGCGTACACAGGGTCTCCATCATTTTAACTATAACAATGATCCATCTGCCACCTGGGCCAGCCAATTGCTGCAAAACATAAGCTTGAACTGATTTCTAGAAAATTATTATAACCCCTCTGACATTTGCAGTCTGATTCCTGCACACATATGAGCCCACCCACCTTTTATTTTTAAGAAGGGAGCATACCTCTTCTTTTAAGAGATGTGTTTCTTGGAGAATCAAAACCTGGGCTGGTGGATCTTGGAGATACTGAACTATCCTATTTCTTCTGGGTCTAGTTCGCAGGCCATTAATGTTCCAAGATAGAGAGACCTGGACTCCACTAGAAGAGGAGAGTTCAGCAGCAGCAACTATTTGTGATGCCGCCACCTCAGGGAGATCCTTTCTGTTTTTAGTTTGTCCAGAGGTCTTTTTAATACCCTTTTTAGCCTTTTTACCATCTGTATAGGCCTCATATTGTTACTATCAGAAATCCCAGCCTAGCTCCAAAAACTCTCAACCAAGCCCCGGCATGAGTGTATCCCAAACTAAAGAACAGCAAATGAGGATTTTTTAAAATATTTTTTCTGCTACACCCAACCCCAACCCCTACCCCATGCACCGTCCCATCCCTCCCACACTCACTGGAAACCCAAACCCGAATTATCTGGACAGGTGAAGTCCAGACAATTGCGTCCCGAAGACTTCTGCGCCGCCCTGCCTCAATTAATAAAATACCCCAAAAACAAGACCCCCTGAGAACAGTTAAATAGATTTTAAAAAGATGGGGAAGGAGCGGGGAATCCTAACTATACTATAAACCACCAGAAGGAACATCTCCTCAAGTAGACTCTCATTTCTCTTGACTTCTTTTTATGTAAAGAGGAGTACCATCTCGATAACTACACTATAAGTTAAGCCGCCTATTGATCCCCTTTACTTAGGCTATTCAGTAGCTCATCGGCTTCCTGTACCGACCTTATGTTGTACATTTTGCTATTAAACATCACCTTTAAAAAGGCTGGAACTTTAAGTTGGGCTACTGCACCTAACTTTTTAAGCCCCTCCAGTCTCTTGCCCAACTCCCATTGCCTCTCCAAAGTACAACTTGATAGATCTGACCAAATCTCAAACGCAAAATCTTTTGCCCGCACTGATTTAAATTTCAGTGCTAAATTCTGAATTTTATCCTTCAAGGCAAATGTGAGGAAATCAATGAGGATTTTTCTAGGTTTGGGTCTATTAGGGTTCCTCCAAAAAGGATCTCTGTGTACCCTCTGAATGTCACAGCTAAGCTTTTCCTCAGAGACTTCGAGCTGTAGTGAGGTCTTAAGTAGAGAAACCACGAAGGATCGAATGTCGGATCCTTCACTTCCTGCTGGTACATTCAAGGAACGTAAATTATTCCTTCATGGGTTATTCTCTAATTTCTCCATTCTGTCTCTGAGATCCCGATGTTCCGATTTTAAAAGTTCGATGTCCGATTTAGCTTGGCCCAGATCTTCTTTCATATACCCCACCGCATTCTCTAGAGTCACAGTTCTGAAATTAATGAGGTCGACTTTTTTTTCCAAAGATTCACAATAATTTCTAATTTCCCATTGGTTAGTTGTAGATGCTGCGAACCCTTTCTTAATGTCCTCTGTTAATGCAACAAAGCGGTTCTCCAGGCCTGCAGGCAGAGTCAAAGCTAGTTGAGCCGACTGAGCCAGATGGGATGAAAGGGAACTCGTTTCTGGTGATTCTGATGTGCTGTTATCTGACGCTCCTAATAGTGGTTGTACTAAATTTGAGCAACAATTAACAGATCTTCATTACGAGTAGTCATATCCCCTGAAGGAGTCCCCAAATCCATGGACTGGAGGATTGAACCTGTGGCTTGGGAGACTAGTTCCTTTGAAGTGACCACCTCTGTAGGTTTTTCTAATTCAACTATAGACTCCATTCCTATCATAGGAACTATGTCCAAGGAATCAGCCGGTAGGGTTGATGGGAGTGTACCGGTAATTAAACTAACCGGACACTGACTCAAAGATCCAGGGCCTGATTTCTTGCCAATAACCAACTCTTCTGGCTGCACCCTGAAATAAGAGCGTAATGATGGAGTCACTTTAACCCCTCTAATAGGTAACCTACTTTTTGGAGTTCTAGGTTTGATAGACTTCCGTTTCACCTGATAAACCTGAAACGCAGAGTCACCACCGGTAGGCTTTACTTTTTCAACAAGAGAGACCTGGACTCCACTAGAAGAGGAGTGTTCAGCAGCAGCAAAAATTTGTGATGCCGCCACCTCAGGGAGATCCTTTCTGTTTTTAGTTTTTCCAGAGGTAGTTTTAATAGCCTTTTTAGCCTTTTTACCACCTACTGTAGCTTTCTTAGGACCCCCTATTGCCCCTCTTATAGATTTCTTGTGTGTTGCCCTGACCTCTATCTGTAAACATCCAGCGGTAGAAGAGGTTTCCTCCTGTACACTAAGGGGGGACTGTTGTATCTCAACATGCTGTACTAATAAAGGAGCTGACCTTTTAGCATTTAAGACTCTTTCAGTATTTCTAGTATTCTCCTCCACAGCCTCCCCGCCCTCTTCAACCTCACGGAAGGCTCCGTTTTCTTTCTGCTCCTCTTTATTTTCTTGATTGCAGCCAAAATCTTGATCTTTCTTTTGCTGAAAAAAGCCAGCAATATCGGTCTTATTGCCCCCCCCCTAAGGAGGCCCCGCGCTACTGCCTTGCGCCCCCACTGAGCTCCAGCGCGGCTTCCAGAAAACGGGGGACGCACAGAAAAATGGATCCCTTCCGCTTCCCTACACATCCCCGGCTCCCCCAGCAAGCTCTTCTCCTCCTCCTCAGGTGCCCCCCATGAAGGAACTAAGGAACCACGAGCAGCCGCACCCAGGAGCACCTAGAAGCAGACCATGGACCTCCAAAAACCATTCCAAGCCGCAAGAAGCACGAGAAGCGAGAAAAATTCCTCTCACACGCCGCTCAACAAACGCGGTGCCGCCAGTGACGACGCGGCACTCCACCGCCCTCCAGCCTTGCGACTCCACCAAAGGAATCTAAAAGCCAGGCGCAGGCTGCAAGGAAAAACGCTCAAACGCTCCAAGCTAACCGCCAGGTAACGGCCTAGTCTCTTACTCCCCCCTCCTCCTCCGATCACGGGCTGCTCTCTGGGTCCATAGAGGCTGGCACAGAGCTCCGGGCCCTAGCAACTAACAGTCAGCCGCCATGTTTGGCCATACTCCTTCTTGTCCTCAAACAGGATTTCTTTCTTTCAGACTTTTTTTGGGTATGGTTAAGAAGTGGGGAAACTTTCACTGTCTGTCATGTATTGCAGTTTTAAATGGTAAGGTCAACTACTGGAGTTTGTATTTCATGAAGTTTTTGATCTGAGTTTTTGCGGATTGCAGGCTTCTTAATTTGATTATCTTTTCAGTAAATTATTTAAGATACATTTACTACCTTCAACTACAAATCGTTAAACAAGCTGTAAAAAAGAAATTAACCTTCCCCACAGTTTTACTACATCATGTGGGTGTAGATTACAACATACAGGCATTCACTAAGTTTTCCAGAGATACATTGTTGGACTGGCCCTTTCTGCAAGATCTTCCCCAGATTTATGTCTTCTCTTGCTCAATCGAATATAGTTGGCATTAGGACTATTTTCACTTTTTCCCTGCTAACTAGTGGTTAGGCTCAAAGGTTCATATGGCAGGGTGTATTGTATTTAAAAAATAAAAAATGTGGGATTAAGTTTTAAATGTCCTAGTAGTGAAAAACTCCTAAAGTGTTTTTTCACTGCTGTGAGGCCTAGTTCTCCATTTGCTAGCACTGGGTTACCTTATCACATATAATAAGAGCTAAATTTAGATTGGGAGCAGGTGAAGATGTCATGTTTAGACTCAAATGAATCGTAATTCAAAATCCCTTTTTAACTGTAAAGTCTTATTTTTAGTCACAGTTCTAAAAATGCCACATTTAGAAATACTCTTTCTGACATTTTGACACACGCCAACGATATGGCTTGGATTACCGACAAGACAAAGGATTTCCTTTACTTAAGATACCCCAGTCGTCCATCGATGTATATGCTTCCCAAAGAGCAGAAATCCTTAAGTGACCCACCATTGAGACCGATTGTCTCAGGGTGTGGTGTTATACAATAGCTCTTGGGACATTACTTGGATACATTTCTGCAGTCTATTGTACAAGCCGGTAACACCTACCTTCAAGACACCACTCACTTGATGCAACTTCTGCAAGACACTGAATTACCATCTGAGACAGATATTTGGTTGTGCACAATTGATGTGACAGCCTTATTTACATCTGTTCCTCATATTGAGGGTATTGAAGCGGTTGATTGGGGCCTTCTGGGGCATGACAACATACAAGCTAACAAAGTTTTCTTACTGCAACTTCTTCAGTTTTCACTGTTTCAAAGTTACTTTAGATGGAAGGACCGATACTTTCTGCAAATGAACGGAACCTCTTTGGGTTTTCCCGGTGCCCCCAGCTACGCGAATATCTTTATGATTCAATTTGAACTTACTTACATTCTTTCAGATTCAAGATGGACTGATCACTGGATTCTTTATAGAAGGTACATTGACGACATCCTCGTCATCTGGCGAGGTACCAAGGTGGAGCTGATCGAAAATTTACGGTTGTTGAAGTCCAAACATCCCAGGATCAAGTTTACCCACACCACAGATCAAAAACATATATCTTTTTGGGATGTAAACATTGACATCGAAGGCACGAAGATCATCACTTCAATGTTCAAGAAACCGACCGACCGCAATAACTCATTACTTTTTTCTCCAGCTTCCTCCCATCATCGCTTAAACAACATCTCCCATATTTTCAGTTTCTCTGTGTCAAGCGGATCACTTCTGACACATCTAAGTTCGTGGATTCAATGAAAGAAACGAGGAAGAAATTCTTAACACAAGGCTTTCCAGATGAGATTTCAACGAAGCTGAAAAACGCGCAAACAGGATCCAGAGGGAGACGCTATTAAGCAAACAGATTAAAACACCCGCCAAAAGAGAGGTTTTTGTATCAACCTATTCCACCTCATCTAATGGGATTAAGCAAGTGATTCTCAGACGCTGGGAACTTCTACAATCTGAACCTGATTTCCGGGGTCTATTTGCAAACCCCCCCTATTTTTGCATACAAGCGGTCACAGAACTTGAAGGAACTCCTCAACTCAACTGTCTCTGAAATCATATCTAACCACAAGGGCATGCATAGATGCCACACCTGCTCACACTGCAACAATGTAATGACTGGGGATTGTATATCCTACCCTTGGTCCTGTAAAAAGATCAAGTTTAACTTTACTGCAGACTGCAATAGTTGTTTCGTCATCTACATGATTCAGTGTCCATGTGGGCTTAATTATGTGGGAAAGACCGAGAGATCCCTACAAACCCACATTACAGAACACAAGAGCCGTATAAGAACCAGAACTACCACATCACCACTCGCTGTTCACTGGAATGATCACCATCATTCCATAGCCCAGATTCGGTTTACCCTTTTAGAAACAGTAATGATTCACAATGACAGCAACATGTTTAAACTGTTGGCCCAACGGGAAATGTATTGGATACGCTACATGGACACTCTAATGTCCAAAGGGCTTAATGACAAACTTGAATTTTCCTGTTTCCTCTGACCCCCTGCCAGTCTTGTAACCAGATCTTCCATCATATCTTGTACATGCTCTTTCTTTTCTTTTCTTCACACTTTTAAGTCAAATTTCAGTTGATGTTTTAGTACAACAATTACACATTTTACACATATTCGTTATGTATGACAAATTACATTGTTGATATCATTTTCATATATTTATTTCTTCCTTCTAATCACCTCAAACTAGGTTATGTATACTCCATTGTTCAACCTGCGAGGCTTGCTCCCACTATATCATTTTCAAGTACAGCGATGAGTAAACAGGATTCCAATATGCAAGCAGAATTATTTTAGCCGCTAATGTACATTATACGTTATGGTAACATTTGTAACAATATGTAACCGGAATCATCCAAGACACTAATGTACATTACATACTATGTTAACATTTGTAACATTACCGATGGACATTTAAACACTGTGTTTATTTATTTTTCCTTTACTTTCTCATTATGTGCATGTGAGGTTTACTATACATGTTACTGATTTTTTAACGATACAACAGCTCAAGATCAGATAATGAAGCGTATTCTTTTTAAACACAATTCCTTTCGGTATGATACTGGTGACATTTCACCTATTGTTTCACTTTTTTGCATGCAACTTTATTTAATCAGTCGGTTTCACCAATGCTAATTAGAGGCACTATTACTTTAAATTTTTACTGTTTACAACACTTCCGGGTTACGTAACATACGCGGTGAATTATCTTTCACCCACACGGGCACGGATGCGTGAGATAACAGCGTGGCGTTATGGCAGTTCTTATCCACGGTCAATCACCATTCACCTAAAAAGGGCACAGGTACGTGTAACAACAGCGTGGCGTTTTGCCTGTTCTCATTCACGTCAAGAATTGGAGCACCATTTTTTCGGTAAGCAAGTAATGATTCCATGGATAGAGGTCGGCTTATGCATTGGCATATTGAGTTGTTTTGGCTGCGTGCAGTATCTATTGGTCTATGGTAATTTTTTGCATCATTGTTGTTGGACTTTTTGCAGGGTCATCCCTGAACTTTTTGCCTTCCTCCTGTATTTTCTCTGACCTGTTTTTGTTGGTTTTATGACTCTGGGCCCTTTACCACTGCTGATCAGTTCTAAAGTGCATACGCTCTCCCTATTGTAAATTGATGTATGGATTAGTGACTCCATAATTGGCTGATTTGGTTTACTTGTCAGACCCTAGTACAGTGCACTGAGTCTGCCCAGGGCTTGTAAAACCAAATGCTGCTAGTGGGCTTGCAGCACTGGTTGTGCCACCCACAGAAGCAGCAGTGTAAAATGTGTCTCAGGTCTGCCATGGCAGAGCCTTTGTGCAGTTTGGTACTGCCATGTTGACTGGGCACGTGCACCCACTTGCCAGTCCCTAAACCTTCCCTTTTCTTCATATCAGACACCGCTATGGTAGGCCCAATGGCAGGGTGCATTGTAAGTATAAGGTAGGACATGCCCTGGTGTGTGTGGCATGTCCTAATAGTGAATTACAGCGATTTTTGTTTTTTTCCCCCTATTGCAAGGCTACCTGTTCTCTATAGGCCAGAATGGGCAGTTAGATTATTACATTTTATAATTCTAACTGACTCAGGGAACATGGGTGAAATTTGAGTTTAGTATGCCTGAACTCAGAATGATAAAATACATCTTTTAGTGAAGTTGGTTTTAATATTCTGTGTTTGAAAATACCACTTTTAGAAAGTAGGTATTTTCTTGTCTAACTATCCAAGCCTGCCTCTGCTAGGTTGTGTATTCCTTGTCTGGAGTTTGAGTGACAGGGCTGAGGGATTCCAGGACACAAGGTGTGTCCGCCCAGTGGTGAATAGAGAGATCTGCATCTAGATGGGAGGGAGGAGTTGCACCTGGGACCTGAATAGGACTGTGCCTGCCCCCCACAGTGCTTGCTCCACCCCCTGTGGTGCGTCTGATGTTTCTGCCCTGCACTGCGAAAGGAAAGAAGGAGTCATGTAAACAGAGTGCTCCAGAACTGGGTTGGACTAGGCAAAGGCCCCTCTGCCCTCAGAGGACAAAGGATTTTGGGGTATAAATATTGGGACATTAGATCACTTTTGGACAAACAAGAAGACACCTTTGCTGAGGAGAGGAACCTGAAGAAACTGAGGAGAGACTATCCCTAAGCTGAAGTGCTGCTTGGGGGATTGGCCTGCAGTGGTTGCTGACTGCTAAAGAGAGGAAAAAGGGACTTTGTGTGCTTTCATCAACTTGTAAGGATCTCCAAGGGCTTGAAACAGAACTTGCCTCCTGCTGAAGTATCAGAGACAACAGACTTCAACCCCCAGCTCCCCAGAATTCCTTGGGAAATGCCTGCTGCTGTTTTGGTACTTCTGAGGGACTGCGTGTCGCAAGGAGCTGGAAGCTCGACTCAAGAGGAAGAAGCGTGTCGCCATCGCTGCTGCTGCCGTCGCATCTTGGATGTCGCCGCTCTAGCTGTCGTATTGCACCGCAACAAGAGAAGCGTCCTGCAAAGAGGAGGAAGTGTGTCGCCGTCGTTGATTTCTGCTGTCGCATCTTGGATGTCGCCGCTGTAGCTGTCGTATTGCACCGCATCGAGAGAAGAGTCTTGTGACAAAGGAGAAGCGTGTTGCCGTCGCTGCTGCTGCTGTCGCATCTTGGATGTCGCCGCTGTAGCTGTCATATTGCACCACATCAAGAGACGCGCCTCGCATCCACAGAGAAGTGTACCGCCGTCGGAGCTGCTGCCGTCGCATCTTGGATGTCGCCTCTGTAGTTGTCGCATTGTGCGGAAGCGTCTTGCAACGCTGGAGAAGAGTGTCATGGCCGAAGCTGTTGTCGTCGCATTGCGGTACTAGGGTGTCGCCGCTGCAGCTGAAGCATCGAACCGAGACTTCTCGCATCATCGGAGAAGCGTGCCGCATCTGGAAGATCTTCACATCTTTATTTCTTTGCACCGGAACTTTGCCGCATTCCCATCGCTGCAACACTTTTGTTGTGGAAGCGTATTGCATCGGAAGGTACATTGACTTAAAGTGTTGCATTTATAGAATTGAACAGAACTAAGCTAAAACTACCATTTTAAGTACAGTATTGTGGATTTTTGTTGTTTGTAGTCTTGTGTTAAATCTATATAAAGAATACTTATTTTTGATATAAAACCTGTGTGGTGTCCATCTGTAGTGTTGTCACTTGATTACTGTATGTGGTCACAAATGCTTTACACACTGCCTCTGAGATAAGCCTGTCTGCTCGTGCCAAGCTACAAGGGGGGTGAGCAGGTGTTATTTTACGAGTGTACGCCCTTACCCTGACTAGAGGCAAGGGTCCCTATTTGTCACAAGTACCTACCTGTGCCAACAAGAGACTCCCAAATCTAACAATTGTTATTCAGGTCGCGTGGACCTGGTTACTCTTTTAAGTCTGTTAAGTTCATTGATTCCTGTGTCTTACTGGAGGTGATGTTTCTTATCACACTCTTAATAGCATTACGCGCAGTACTGATCTTGTGGACTTTTTAAATTTTTTAGTGCAACAGGAATACATCCGGCACTACAATTATGGCTGTGCTGCCTTAATATTGCCAGGTACATTGGAGTTTTGTGAACCAAATGTTGCATGACTTTCTTAACACTAACAGATGGGACATACTGGATGTTTCAACTTTCCTCTCTTCTTGTTTATCAGATTCGGTTGTTGAATATATATAATTTCCTTGGTAGTGGTATGTGACACATTGATGTTGTTCATCCGGTGGTGTTCTTTGCTTTTCTGTTTGCCTTCGTCTTGATCTTGACATTATGGTTTGGGTAGATACAAGACATTTGAGTTGTTTTAGTTACAATTGTTAACACCTAATGTTTCTACATATATGCTCTCACTATGATCGCATTGCTTTTTATTTTAAAGTACATTATCAATATCAAGATATTATGTTTACTTATTTGTAGATTTCCCTGAAGAAGGGCAGATGTGTTTACCTGAAATGCATTGGGATTTATGTTGAATCCGAAAGACATTCTTTATTTTCCCTTCACTACCATTTGAGGTTCTCTTCGGAGACCAACGGAGGTTGCTTAATAAAAGAAGAAAATATTCTTGAGCCATCTATTATTATTATTTTGTTGTATTTCACTCTTGTTCATTGCTGGAATTTTGGTTCAGGAATCATGTTCTTACACTTGTGTTTACTAGCGATATCTGTTTATGCTTAACTGAATATGCTATATACTCCTTTGGAGTACCGCAAAGTTGTGCATTTGAAGACTATGACAATCGTCTTAGTTTGCTTACTTTTCAAGTAGGGGGTTGGCTGGACCTCCTCTTCTGGTGCACACTAAAGTTTATTAACGTGAGTTTACTGTTTTAAATTTGTTGTCAGAATTCTTTAATCTAACTGAGAGCATTTCAGCTGTGTTCTTTTCACATTTAGAAAGTTGGCATTTTCCTGTTCTCACAATTTTCTGTCCCTTCCAGTATCCTGGGTCACATGGCTAAGAGTGGCTCTGCTGTTGGGGTTTGTGTTTTTCTCCTAAACAGTGACACAAAGGTGAAAAGCTATGGCAGGATGGCAGGGGGTAGAGTTGTGCCCTGTCCTGGTTTTACTTCGACGGACTGGCCTCCAGCACACACAAAGGACCTAGACACCAGCCCTTTGTGACCTCAAACCTTTTGGAGCCTTGACAGGGAAGAGAAGAACTTTCCAGAAGGAGACACAAGGGCTGGCCCTCAGAACAACTCTTCAGTACATTTCTGGCCCTGTGAACATTACAGAAGAACTGCTCTGCCACCAGATGATTGTCCTGCTGCTACCAGAGGCCTGCCCTGCTGCTTTAGGACTGACTTGCTGTCTGAGAAGGAAGGCTGCACCCACTTACCTTCACCCTAGTCTAATCCGTGTGACTTCAAGTGTGAGCTAGAGGGACAGAACAAGCTCCAGAGGCCACTCTACAGCGGAACCCTCCTGAGTACTGCTGCTGGCCGCTGCCAGGATTGAGTCCTGATCCCTAAGAGGTACAATGCCCCCGAGGGCCTGAACCCTTTGCTGGCACCAGAGTGTTCTCGTCCCTGCCTAAATGTGGGTTCCATCAGAACCGACGCAGCGTGACGCAACTCGACAAATTATCTCCAATCGCAGCCACTCTGCAGCCCTTGATCAGCAGCCTCATCAGAACCGACATAGTGCAATGCAACGTGATGCATGACCTTGCATCGCAGATCAAGATTGGCTGCCTCATTGGAATTGAAGCAGCCCAACACATCTCAATACAGGACCTCTCATCACAGCTGTTGCAGCTCCTCAGAACTAACGCAGAATGACACAACTCCTCAAATCAAGGACATAAGGTACACTTCTCAGCAGGATTAACCTTGTCCCTGTATTCAGCCCGTGCTCCATTGGAGTCAGCTTGAACTTCTGACTTTTTCCCAGACCATTGCGACAACATAACCGCATTTGGCACTTTGTCTTTCCAAGAGCTATTTTTCACCTAAAAAGTAGAAATTGCATAATGTCTCGTTTTACTTTTCTATTTCTGGAATCATTATATTTATTAAAATATTCTCTAATTAGCGAAATTGGTTTCCGATTTTTGGGGTGTTGCATTTTCACTTTATCACTGTTTGTGTTCTCCATAAATACTTTAAACATTGCCTCTAAGTTAAGCCTGAATATTTGTATGTCAAGTTCGCCGAGGGTTAGGCACAGGTTAAGGCTCTGACTGAGTGGGGCTTGCACCGCCCTAACTAATAGCCCAGTTTCTTACATGCATCATGAAAGTTGGGTCAGTCACAGGTTTCAGTAGTACTTCTGCTAAACTTCTGTATACTCCAGTTTGGTATGCAGGTTTATATGCTCGCATATTTTAGTATGCAAAAAGGTGTGCAGATAAATGTACACCTTTTTTCTCCTAATGGAAAATACGTTTCCTGGTGGGGAAACCACTTTCCCTACACCCCAACTTTGTGGGTAGTGTTCTGTTCCCTTTTTCAACATGAAAAAAGATGAATTCCTGCCATTGACAGTCGTACATTTAAGAGCAGTTCCGGTGTGAGAAGGGGTTAGAAAATGAGGTGTGAATACCTACAAGCATGTACATTAGGAGGTTTTAACACACTTCCAGGGCAGTTTCCCGTGAGGTGCCCATTCCTTACCCATAGTAGGAGATTTACTTAAGTGGAATCCGCTCTGTGAGTAAATCAGTTTATAATTTCAAGTTTCCTGATTTAGAAAAGCAGTTTAGAATTGTGCAATTTGGTTAAACTTAAATACAGAAATAGTGAAGCAGGCCTATACTTTTCTTTACAATGTCTTAAAAGTGCTGGTGTGGTTAAAATACCTTTAAAGTGCGTAGCATACTTATCAAACCTTCTCATCTAGATATTCAGGGGCATATTACCAACAACTAGAGATAATTATCGCTATGTTGGCTTAGCGGCAATATTTTTATCGCCATGCTGCGGCGATTTTTATCGCTTAGGAACCTTGCTATTATCAAGGTTTATTACCTAAGCGATAAAAATCGGCCGAAATGCATGAATATCGCTGAAAAGTCAGCGATATTCATGCATTACCAAGCTTATGCTCTTAGCCATGTTATCCACCTACCATTGGATAACATGGCTAAGAACTGCTCAGGGGCAGGTGTTAGCTTTTGGAGATATTCGCGCTTAGCGCGAATATATCCAAAAGTTGGTAATAGGAGATAGCGATGTTAGCGACTGTTTCCAGTCGCTAACATCTTGGCACGCCCACTTTGCATGTCATTAGTGATAAATTTCACTGACATGCAAAGCTTGGCCCAAGATGGTCGCTATCCCCTATTAGCTGTCGCGACAGCTAGGTAATAGGGAGATAATTTTATCTCTGCTTTCTTGGCTTTTAAAGCCACAAAAGCGGAGATAAACCCCCTTGATAATATGCCCCATAATTCCGTCTTCATTCAGGAGATATTTGATAACTTTCTTTGTTTGCAAACTCGCATTGGAAAATAACAATAATTTAATAAAAAGAATTTTAAATCCATGTGTTGTTCATAAAATTAGCCCCCAAATCATTGTGCTCGTTCTATTTGCATTTCAAGGGGATATGAAATGGAACAGCATCTGTTGGTGCCTGAAAATAAATGTTTGTTATTCTAGATTGTCACAACAAAAGGTAATTCCAAATGCCTCCACAGTACAATTGCGGTACGGTGGTTGTCTCGTGCCCTCTTTAGTACAGCATAAGTTGCGTCTTAGAACCAAGACATGAATCTTTTACTTCAGCTGGTTGTCAAATTACATTTATTTATTTACAAGTGATTTAATTAAACGCTGTGTGCTGCACGCCTCATTCGGAGAAGCTGGTATGTCTCAGTTATCCATAAATAAATGAGCCAACATTCGTGCCTCATAATCACTCAGAAATGGAAACAGTGAATAGCTCAGAATTATCTTTGACAAATATTTTGCAGCCAACATAGCACGGCATATAGTTTATTTTAAGTGAGATGTCTAATTGGGGCTATTTGCTATGCACGCCCAGATCGATATGCTAATTTGCTGCTACTACGTTGGCCTAATATAATACCAAAATATAGCTCACCTTCCTCCCGCCATGGGTCTTGATTTTCAGTTTGGTACTGCTTGTACTTCACTTTGTACTCAACAATATTTATCTATTGCCTTAAGTTTGTTTTTCGAACGTTTCTGTGTTTTCATCGAATGTAACAGTAATATCTGTACATACAATGGAATAAGAACATCGTCCTGCAGCCAATAAGATGTGGTTATTAATTTAATGTACCCATATTTTCAGAAACGTCTGCTGCATAAATCATACAAAGAATTTGGGTTTGTATGCAGCCCAATCTTTGGGCCTTTTGCATTTTATTAAACCAATGTTTATTATTTCAATTGTAAACTAAACGCTCGTTCATACAATGCACATAGACTATTAGCATCTGTTTGACATGTTAAGGCAGAGATGATCAGCAGACCTCAGTTACACATACACCCTTATTACTAGTGTATGTGTAGCGAACAAACATGCACGGCATTAAAACATACATGTCTGCCGCCAAATAATCAAATATTCACTACAAAGAGGATGCGAGCAGGTTAGCATGGTTTCAAGGTCGGTTATCTGATATTGCAAGACGTGCGGGTGTGATATCCCTTCATCCTGTATTCTGGTACCTGTACTTTTGATCTTAGATGAATGGGATCTCCACAGTAAAATGCAGGCTTATGAGGAAGGCGGTGTGTGGCGAGTCTTTCGATCTAAATATTCACTGGTCCCCTTAAGTAAATATCACTTTTATAAATAAGGTCCATCGCCCATGCCATTTACTTCAAAGCAAGATAATATTTCGTCTCATAAGTGTGCAACTGGGTGCCCAAGCCTCTTTCTTCTTCCCTATGTAGGACCATACCTCCTCACTAGAGTCCAATCATCCGATTTTACTTTCCCTTAATTCAATAGGCAGGGCCTCTGATGAATTCTACACCTAAGCTGCTGATATTTTAGGCAGCAGGGAAGCTACATAAAGGTACCTTTGTCTGCTTTCTTAGGCCAGAGATGGTGGAAGAGTTAGGCACTGTGCTGACTCTTGTAGCCGTGTTCTCCAAAGTTCCCTCTAGTACTATTGTAATCCTTTTCCAATGCTTGTTTATCTTAGGGCAGTCTCATGCCTAGTGATAGAGTCCATCTTTGATAAAGTTGCATTTTGATCATGCCTTAGAATGCAGTGCTATGCTCCTTAGGCATGAAGCATGTTCTATGTGAGTCTTTACTCTAGATTCTCTTACCCGGGCTTTTCTAGACGCTTTGGGCATGAGTCACAAAGCGAAACTTAAAGTTTGTGTAAATTTACTTGGTTTCAGTATTCCCAAACTATGATTTATTAGTAACTTTATGATAGCGGAAACTCCGTATTTGGGCGGAGAACTCCACACATAAAAATATATTCACTTTCTTACTCCTACTGTCCCTCCTGGGGTGTAGGCCATCAACCAGGAATCTCTAGCTATCTCTGTCCTGGGCTTTTCTTTCAATCTGACTCCAGATGTAACCTATCTCCTTGCAGTCAGCTTTGAGGCCGCACCTCCTGGTGTTTCCTCATCTTCCTCTTTTCCTTTTCCCCTGAGGGTTCCAGGTGAGGGCTTGCCTAGTGGTTTTTGATGCAGGTTTGCAGAGAGTGTGACCAATCCAATCCCAGAATATTTCCATAATTTCTTCATGAGAAGGGAGTTGAAAAGACTGCTGCCATTGGTCATTGTGGCGGAAGATGTTGGGCTAGCGGATTTGGAGAATTTTCCACAGACGGGTGTTGATTAGGTACTGGGCTTTGTTGATGGTGGTCACTGCTGCTATCGTTCAAGTTCCTGCTCCATACAGAAGGATAGATTTTATGTTGTTGTAAAAAGCCTGATTTTGATTTGCGTCATTAGGTCCTTGGAGATCCAGATATTCTTTAGCTGAATGAAAGCAGCCCTTGCTTTGCTGATTCTTGCCTTGACGTCCCAGTCTGTGCCACCCTGTTTGTCTGAGTCACTGCTCAAGTCGGTGAAGGCCTCAACTTCGTCCAGTGCATTGCCTGTTAGACTGACTGTAGTTGTGCTGGCTGTGTTGACCTTCAGGATCTTGATTTTTCTCTTGTGTATGTTGAGGCCAAATAGTGCGGATGTGGTTGCCACTTTTTCAATCTTCTCTTGTATCTGCAGATGAGTATGGGAGAGTAGGGCCAGGCAGCCTGCAAAGCCAAACTCGCCGAGCTGCATCCAAGGTGTCCACTGGATCCCATTTCCTCTCTTTTCTATGGCTGTCCTTACGATCCAGCAAACGGCCATCAGGAAGAGAAAAGACGAGAGCAAGCAACACTAGCATACTCAGGACCTCAATTTGAGGGCTTCCATGAGTTATCCTCCATGGACTATCTTGCAGATCATTCCCTCATAAGAATTCCAGATGATTCTTACGTATTTACCTGGCACACCGTAGTGGCGGAGGAGTTTCCCAAGGTTTTCTCTGCCCATGCTGTTGAATGCCTTCTCATAATCGATGAAGCTGACACACGGAGGCAACATCCATTCTATCGACTGCACAATGATGATGTGGATGTTGCAACCTGGTCTCTGAAAGATCTATTTTTATATAAGCCAGCTTACTGGCCTCGCAACTGAGTGTCAGCTTGTTCCATCATTCTGTTTAGGATGACTCTGTTGAACATTTTACCTAGGGCCGATAGAAGAGTTATCCCTCTGTTGTTTGCACAATTAATCAGCTCACCCTTCTTGGGGATATCCCTCCTTCCAGTCTGATGGCACCTTTTCCACCTTTTCCTCTTTCCAGATCTTTCCAAACATGGGGTAACGCATGTTTACTACTACCTCAATGTCTGCCTTCAGTATCTCTGCAGGAATGCTATTAGGTTCTGTTTACTGATGTTTCATTTTCTGCCTTCAATGCCTCTGTAGGAATGTTTTCAGGTCCTGCTCTGTTCCCATTTGGGGGTGACCCTGCAGAGAAGGCAAAATCCAACAGTACCTTGTCTTTCAAACTCTAAATTGGGCCTTAAGTAAAATGTAATATTTTTGAGTTCAGCTTTATTGATTTAATATGTTCAGTTTTTTTAGCAGATTAGTTTTTAATGCCATTTTGAAAATTGTTTTAATAACATTTTCAACCCCAAAATCCAAATTGTAACACAATGGTAAACCAAGCTCTATACAAAAACAAGTGATACGCTGAAAACTAGCCACTGAGTACTGTTTGAAATGCCAACCTTATAATGCAGCATATCCTGCGTTCCAAATACTGAATCCATTAACTTCTGCAGAATACATATGCCACATCATCCACCAGGATAATTTCATTAAAGGGTGGATCACTTCTGGTCAGCCGCGGGCCGTGGAGGGAGTTACGGTGGGGCAGGGAGGCGGGGAGACGGAGGGGCAGGGTGGAGAGGGCTAAAAACCGGCACATGGATAATTACAGGTAAGTAAACAATTTAAATAATAAAACGAATTTCCTAGCGCGCACTGCATCGCAAAATGCGATGCAGTGCGCGCTACGAAATTCGTTTTATTAATTCAATTGTTTACTTACCTGTAATTATCCATGTGCCGGTTTTTAGCCCTCTCCACCCTGCCCCTCCCCCTCCCCGCCTCCCTGCCCCACCGTAACACCCTCCACGGCCCGCGGCTGCTTCTGGTATTTGGCGGTAACATAATGAGAAAATGTAATTTTCCCTTTTGAGCAAACACTACTAGATGGATCACACCAATAAAAAGAATGTTCGTACACCCTGTATTTTCGACTAATGGTAATTTTATCACTATATTCTAAGCTCTTCATGACAGAGTTTTAAAATCCCAGTTAGCACACTGGAAAGCCATACATTTTCCCTCATTGTAACTCTTTTGTACATGCAAATTCTTGCAGGCTATACCTAGAGGAATGTGTGCAGCTGAAACCCTGAGGGTATGGTAACTATGCTCAAATCAGAATCCAGAATTGGGGCAAATTTACCTTCAAATTCAGAATGGGTGTCTAACATTGAGGCCAACCTCTCTGTGTACTGATTTAGGAGTGCATTTAAAGGAATAGAAGGCTGTACCACGTGATGGGCGGTGTACAACATATGTAAATCTACAAGAAAATATTATCTCTCTCGTTAAGGAGGTTTGCACTCTGTTGTCTTCGATTTGAAAAAGTTTGAGAAGTCTAAGAGAATTAATGTTCTGGACTTTTATAACCTTTGAGTATAATGTGCTAAATGTGCGATTGGTCACAAAAGTAGGATGTGTGTATTATTATTTGTGAAGGTAGACTTTACTTAAAAAGTATACCAGAAGCATTGATAGGTGCTTCCTTTAAAGAGCATGATGCCTAGTACAGTTTTTAATACGCTTTTACATTAAATTACTATGGATCACATTTATATTTTAAATGTAATTATCTACGCAACAATGCAGCACTCGGACAGCGCTTGCGCCGCCATTCCCCCTACACACAGGGCCCTGTTGAGAAGCCTGTCTTGCGTGGAGCAGAAATGATTGGATATCCACTAGCAACAAAAAGTCTCTTGTTTCAAGGGAATAGGCTATTTAATTTTCTTTACAATCAGCTAGATTCATCAATGTCACAATCTGCGAATCCTAAATTGCGAAAAAAAGCGAATCGCAATTAAGGAATCGCAGATTGGCATTCATGAATATTTGCGCAAAAAAAAATAGCGATTCGCATTTGGCCGCAATCGCCGATTGCGAGTTTCAGAAAATCGGTAAATATTCGCATAATCGGCCGAAACCCGTGTAGATTTTGCGATCTCGTAAATTGCGAGATCGCAAATTGCGATCTCGCTAAGTGTGAGATCGCAAAAACGGGAAGTCGCTTTTTGAGCACAGTGATGACATCACAACCAGGAAGTAGGCAGGTTCCACCCTCATTCAGCAGTGAGAGCCTGTACAGGAAGCATCACATTCAGAGGTCCCCTCCAGTGTGCCTACAGGAGTTGTGCAGGATACACCCCAGTGGCAAGCATGACTGAGGAAGCTGCAGCTGGATCTGCTACTGGGCGCAAAAGGAAAATCAAATTTTCGGAGCAGGAGCTAAAGTTCCTGATAGAAGGAGTCTGCAAGGACTACAATCGCCTGTTTGGCAAAGATTCGAGGAGGGTGCCCGAGGCGGCTATGGTAGCGCATCCGCACAAAAGTTAACTCTGTGGGGATGACCCAGCGCTCCGTGGACGAACTTAAAAAACTCTGGTATGACCTCAGAGGGAGGTCAAAGAAGAAAATAGCGGAGAGGCTGGGGGAGAGTGTGGCAACAGGTGGAGGGGAGCCCACTGTCCCACCGAATACACCACTAGAGGACCGAGTGGAGGACACAATTAATCCACAGGCATGCGTGGGCGTGACACAGCTTGACTCCTCCCGACCCACACAAGACACACCAGGTAAGTGCCATGCGACTGCGACCCCCTGTCCCCTAGCAATGTCCATGACTCCAGAGCCCCCATATCAAACCCCAGTCATGCAGCCAAAGCACACCACTAAAGCGCTATTGCATTGTGGGACATGTAGTCTGACCACAATTACCATCTTGACCCATTAAGCCAGACATGTTTAGTGATAGTCAATCCTGTAGCAACTCAGGGAATGGTAGTCTGCATGCATGCAGGAAGCCTAATTGTGTAAGAAACATGTCACTAATCAACGTCCACTTTACATCACAGGTGGCGTAGAAGCCCCAAGCGCAGACAGCGATTGCCTGGTCATGGACATCATGGAGGACACAGAGGGAGACACAAATCTCTCCCCACAGCCGGGACCGTCTGTGCAAGCAGCCGCACCAGCTCTTATCACACCACCTGCCCCTGTGGCCAGTGTCACCCCTGTGCCAGCACGCGCTGCTGTAGCACTGCCCGTTACACAGTTCCCAGTGGGACATGCTCCACCAGCTCCAGTTCGCCAACCAACCCGCCGCCCTGCGGCTGTGAGGTGCCAGTCCAGGGACTGGTGAGGGGTCAGCGCACAAACATTTACCGTGCTGGTAGGGGGCAAAATGTGCAAGCAGGTGGGCTATCCTTCGAGCGCAGGATGATCCATGTGCATCAGACACAGGCACGTCATCTCTGGGCCATCCACCTGCAACTGGACAAGACCGCCCGAAATGTTGCCGTAATGGCTGAGCGGATGACAGCTGCTATGGAGGCCAACACACAGGCCATTAACAGGCAGCGTGCACTCAATCGCCGTAGATACCGCCAACTACTGACCCGCCTGTCGGCGTACACGCGGTCGAACTATATAATAGGTAACGCTACCTCCCAGCTCTCGCGACGCTCCTTGGCAATGCAGGTCCAAATGGTCCAATGCTGCCAGCACTGGAGCATGTGGCCACTGCAGTCCAGGCCATGCAGGCTGCAAACTATGCCCAGGGGGGGGAGGGGCCGACGACACAAGTGAGGTTACATCCAGCCATAGCAGCCAGTCCATCCCTCCGGTGGTAGCACCCCGCCGCAGCAGCAGGCCCTCTGCTGCCTCACGGCCTACTCAGGAGAAAGATGTGGAAAGGAGGCTGGGAGCATCTGCCCGGAGGCGGCATTGAGCATTGACATTGACATGAGGGGCCATGCTGCTGTTACAAGCATGCCCTCCTGGAGGACAGACATATGGCGCAATATGTCATTTATGTACAAGTTAGCAGAATACCAAGTTTATTGTGCTTTAACAAATAAAAATTTTCTGACTACCTTAATCTGACTCATGTCATTTTTAATGTCCTCATGCATGAGTCAAGTAATGGGTGTGGGGAGTGGGTGCATTAGAAATGGTTCATGCTGATTGCGTTACGGCGCCTGTGTCCCTCAGCAGGATTCTCCCCACGTGCGTGACGCATATGAGTAGGTGGTTGGTTGTCCCCTTCCGACTCACTGCCAGATATGTCAACAGGGATCCTGCGCTTGGTAGCAATGTTGTGAAGGATGGCACACACGGCCACGATGCGGCAGCAGACCTCAGGATTGTATTTCATTGCCCCACCTGTCTTGTGCAGTATGCGGAACCTGCTTTTCAACAGGCCAAATGTCCTCTCAATACAATTCCTTGTGCGTATGTGTGATGCATTAAACCGCCGTTGCTGTGGTGTTGCAGGGTTGAGGTATGGGGTGAGGAGGTACTCACGGAGAGCATAGCCGCTGTCACCTGAATGAAAGGAGCAGACGGTGAGTGTCTGTTCTGCGCAGCTACATGATCACAGTGTACAATTTTAGGGCATGTGTTCTTACCTAGTAGGTGTCCTTCCCAAAGTCGTGTGTGGATGCCGCTGTGCCTGAGAATGAAGGAATCATGTGTGTTCCCCGGTACTGTGCCACTATGTCCGTGATGATTGTTTTTGCATTGCACACCATCTGGATGCTGAGGGAGTGGTAGCTTTTCCGGTTGCGGTACATGTACTCAGTTTCAGCAGGTGGGCAAATATGGATGCGAGTACAGTCAATACATCCAATGACGTGTGGGAATTGCGCTACATTGTAAAATTGCAGCTTGGTCTCATTAAGGTCCTGTTGGCTGGTGGGGAATGATATATAGTGGTGTAGCCGGGTCAGCATTGCCTCCAGGAAAACTACTTAGGCAGCGGGACATGGTGGGCTGGGATAACCCCCCTGCAACAGCGACCATCCCCTGGAAGCTACCGGAGGCCAGGAGGTGCAGGCAGCAGAATACCTGCACATGTGTGGGCACGGCATTGGTCCTCCTTGTAGGGTGCTGCATCAGGGGGTCTAGGTCCCGGATGAGCTTGATAATCATAGCCCCACTCAGGCGGTACTTGGCATAGATTTGCTCCCTGGTTTGGCCCAGAAGGGTGACCCGCTGGCGGAAAATCCGGTCCTGTATCCTCCGTCTGTTGCGTGCAGCTCGCTGCAGCCTACGCCGCCTCACCAGCATGTAGAGTCCAGGCATTGTGGGAATCCCCAGGCTCCAGCTGCATGTCCTTAAATGTGTTTGGTCAGCCCTGAACCTGTTGGGACTAACCTAACTGTTTTTCAAAAATATTTTTTTTTCGCTACTGGTTACCACCTGATTTTAGTTCTTCTTATTTTGCACGTCACAATTAGCGATTTTATCGTTTTTCGCTAATATCGATTTTTCATGAATGCCGATTGCGACTCCGCAATTGATTTTGCAGAATCCATGGATTTTCGCTATTTCAGATTCGCAATTGCCCTTCCTCCAGGATTATGCGTATTTAATTGCGAACTCGCAATTTTTTTTTGCGAATACGTAATTTTGGTATTTTCTGTTTCTTGAATTCCTATCTGTCAAATTGCGCTCGCAATTGCGAATTCGCAGCTATTGCGATCGCAATTTGGCTTCATGAATCTAGCTGATAGTCGTGTAAAACACACATTTTTGGTGTAATTGTTCTGTAAATTAAAGATGTATCAAAACAAAAGCTTTTCTACAATAAAGGCATCAATGACAACGTTTTAACGTAAAATGTTTCAGTAAGGCAAAGTTTGACCCATGAGTGATTTTATATTTCAGACTTGAGTCTCCAACACGTTCTTTGACGATGGAAGCGCCAAAGGGAGTGCAAATTAGTGCAGTGGCAGGGGACTTCAAGGCCAGCTGTAGAAAAGAACTTCATTTGCAGTCCACAGATGGAGAGGTAAGGTATTCTTTGAGAGCATATCTCTTCTTTTTTATATCAAACATTATTTTTTCACAGATGTCTGAAAACATATTTCCTAGTCCATTCACTCCCTTGTTAAACGAAATACATTTAATTGGTTGCTTATGACTAAGATTTTTTTTAAAAATAGTGTTTACTATAGCGGCAACTTTTTCACAGTACCTGTTTTTTTTGCACCAATGATGTTTTGCCCCATTCATGTTTTTGAAGTACTAACATGCTAGCAATGCTAACATTACAGAATACAATGAAGCAATACGATCTAAGTACATGGGGCAATATTTATGACTCCCAGTTGCTTCGCGCTTGTACAGATCAATGTGGTATAATCTTGATTTCTATTCAAATTACTCTAATGTGTTACATCTTTTGTGCGTATATAAGTGCCTACGAAGTGTAACTCTAAGAAATGTTAGTCAGTCAATGTGATAAATGTAGTGACCGCACACGTGTGTATAGTATCCCTACTTATGTCTCTGTTGAAAGGGCTGGTATCGCTCTCCCTAATCCGTGTCACCTGATTTTCTCTGTTGTCATGTTTTGTTCCACAAAATGATATACGCAAAAACAACAGTTGATGGACAAAATGCAGAACCATGTCTGAACTGGGGTGGCATGGTGAGCAAAATAACGATGGATTAAACCCAGATCTGTGACTGGGGATGAATATTTTGCTATTGTGCAACATTCCTTCCATCATCTTGTGTGTTTTACAAATTGATATACAGCATAGGTTTAATAATCTGCCACCTACACACATGAAATAGAGCACAAAAGGGAAGTGCAAAATTGGCCAATATCGAACCCATACAGAGGACACAGAAGCATCCATTACAGCCACAAGGAGGTCAGTGTGTGATGTGTAACATAGGATCTGTTCTAGAAGCATACACCTCCAGTACAAAGTCCTATGTGTAGGCAAGCATAGAACAGGAATAAAAACTTTAACACACATGCAATGAATGGGATTGTTTTGACAAATGAAAATAGTTTTCTTCATTAGCACCTTGGTCAAAGCCCAGTCTGCCTGTCTTAGTAGATACCTATGGGTGTGTGCACTGATCAGCCCAACTAACACCAGTGTAAGTCATACTGAAATGGGTGATGTCATGTGGACAAATTCTCGATGTCATTTGCTTTCCATCAGGGCATGCATGGTTCTGTGTGTTTATCTCGGTCATGCAATTACTTTGAAACTAATCACTTAAAAATTGGTGTGAGATGAGGCACCTATGATTCTTACTTGTCTTTACATTATAATCACATTATAAACATAATTTTTAATGTAATGTTGCTGGAAAATGGCCATCTTTGAAGAGTCACCCTGAAGTTTTTGTAACCTTCCTTTTGTTGGTTCAGAATTCTAAGCCCTTTACCATCGCTGACCTGTACTAGAGTACATGTGCTCTCTCCTCTAAACATGGTATAATTGGTCTACACCTGTTTGGCATATTTGATTTCCTTGTAAATCCCATGTAAAGTGGTATACCATAAACCCAGGGCCTGTACCTTAAATGCTACTAGTGGACCTGCAGCACTGATTATGCCACCTACAGAATTAGCCTTTCAAACTTGCCTCAGGCTTTCCACCGCAGAGCCTGTGTGTGCAGTTTACTACCACTGCGACTACTTGTGAAGCCTTACAACTCCACTTTTATTACATATAAGTCTCTCCCGAGGTAGGCCCGAGGTTGCCGTAAAGGCATGGTGCTGAGTAAGTAACAGGTAGTACATGTACTTTTATGTTTTGCAAGTCCTGGTAGTGGCAAACAGCCTATTTTGTTTTTCACTACTATGACCTTCTCCTTAGCATTGTGAATTCCTTAAACAAACTTCTAAGATGTAATTCCTGATCAGAGAGGAGTAGTTTTTTCATGTTTCATGTGTTTGCAATGGTAATGACAAATTCTCCTTACTGGTGCAGTTAGATTTAACATTACTGCTTTAGAAATGCAAATTTTAGAAAGTGGATATTTCTCTGTGTTTATAACTCTGTGTGATTTGTAGCCTGTCTCCAAGACACATTGTCCTGTCCACACAGAAAGCATGGATTTACCCCGCAGGCTTAGCCTGGGAGAGAGGACGGGGTTGAAAGGGATCCTTGTGCTCTTCACATAGTTCATTTGAAGTCACCTCTTACATCAATGGCACTTTTGGGAATAGGTACTATAAGACATTTCTGGATCTTGAACTGATCCTCTGTCAGAAGGACTGCTGTGCTGCTTTAAGGGCGCTGCTTTTCTGGAAGGACTGCTTTTCTGCTTGCTGCCCGCTGCTCTCTGACTCTGCTGGAAGGACTCTGCCTTTCCTCCGAGTGATCTCCAATGGCTTGCTGGCTTGCCTCCTGTTTTCTGAAGTCTCAAGGAAACAAAGGTAAACTTGCATTTATGCTGGTGCTTCTGGGCTCTGCTGCCTGTGAGTCCTGCTCTTGGCTGAGGTGACCCCCTATACGCTCTGGGTCCTCAGAAGTGGATTCTGCAGCTGCTCTCTGCAAAAGACTTTGACATCACCATCTACAGCTCCTGTGCCAGTCTTCAACTCACTGATGGTCTGCAAGATGCATCTCTGCAATTGTGAGCCCTTGGAAGTGTTGTTTGGGCCTTGGAAATCAAGCTCTTTGTGACCGCAAAGGAGCCAGTTCGCACTGGGACTGCACCACTCACTGAAAGGATCAGCATCAGAATGAGCCACCACAACATCATCTCCTTGCACAGCAAGCATCGCCGCCCGTGACTGCGGAGCCCCATCTGCCATCCGTGACACCTGGTCGGCTCTTCACACTCGCAGGATCATCGCTAGTGATGCTCTACTTGCTCTGGGCATACGTCTTCCCTGTGAGCAAGACTCTTGGCTCAGCTTGAGAAGGTAAAACTTAAGCGGGACCTGTTAGGAGCTCCATCACAGTCAGCCTGGACTTTGGATTTACCATGGTCTAGTGTGACCTACAGTAACCTTTTTTGCATATATTCTTTAAAAATAATGATCTCGGCTTCTATTAATTGGATTTTTGTCATTTTTGTCAGAAAAATATACTTTATTTTTCAAACCCTGTGTGGAGTCTTTTTGTGGTGTTTTCTTTGTGTTACTATGTGTGTGTGTGTGTTGCACAAATACTTTAAACAATGCCTCTTTAGATAAGCCAGACTACTTTGCGGCAAGCTACCAGAGGGTGAATACAGGTTATCTTGTTATGTATCTAGCATACCCTGACTAGTATAGTGGTCCCTGCCTGGTCTGGGTCCTTGCCTCAGCCAAACAGGAATCCCATTTTTAGCACATGTTATTTTCATTATTGTCTGTAGATCGTAGTGCTGCATCATCCACACACCTATTCGTCTTCCTTAAATTTTATATATCCTTGACCTGTAAATTGTATATATTTAATAATTGAATTTATTACATGTAATTAATTGGCAAACCCCTTGTCATCTTCTTTTTAACTGATCTTTATAACCCTTTTCCCTTACCCTCAACACTATTTTTTACTTTACCCCTTTACCCCCTTTGCTTCCCATTACTATTATTTTTTTCTGCATGAATTATCCTGAAATGTTTGCATGCTGCACTATCTGAATCAAAACCAACACATGTCCCTGTCAGAACAGAGTTGAGGTATGTGCATTTGGATGAATTAGGAGTTGTACTATAGTGGAAAATCATATAAGTTAGAAGGCACAGGACAACTTTTCATATCTGTACTGACATATTAATCTTGTTGTTGACAAAGTCCAGCACAACAAATGTCATTGACAAACTTGTGTTAGAAATTAGTTTATTGGATCGAGTAGCAATAACCACATTCCTTGTCTGGGTGAACCACAAAAGTCCCTAATAAAACTCGAGCTTAACCCTCTGGTAGCTTGGCACAAAAGCAGTCAGGATTAACTTAGAGGCGATGTGTAAGGTATTTACGCAGCACCTAGGTTGTAAAGCACTCACCCGTTAACGGGTGAGTGCTTTACTTGTGTGAAAGACAATAGACGAGTAAACTTGATTTGTATCAGATTAAGATGGACACTTAGCCTGAGGTTTTTTACCTTTAGGTTGCTTGATTTATTTTCCAGGACGCAGTTTCCCTTACAACCTAGGTAATGTACCCTACCCTTGAATGTTTTTTTTTTTGGTTTTAATTCAATGGCAACTTGTAACGGTCATTATTATGATTTTTCTTAGGTACCCCCTTTCCACTCCCTCCTGTCCTGAAGAAGACCCGTAGCAGAGGTGTTAATCCTCCCCCTTTTGCACCAGGGTCGAAACATCAACTTTTTTGTCCTTCCAGTTGGGGCCTGCATCTTCGTCCCCCGCCCCCAGTGTATATTGACATCTGAAATAACTTTGTAAATAATCCTAGGGCAGGTCCTTATGTTTATTCAGCTTGATGAATTGGACTTCAGTTGGATATAAATCATATAAAATTGCTTTTGAATTTCTCCCTAATTCTTTTCCTTTCACATGAGCACCTACTTTTGCACTTTCTTGCTTTCCCTACATCTTCCAAAATCTTCTTTTGACAAAATTGATATATATTGTAAATAAATTGTTTAAATGAATGATTATTAAATCTTTGGGTATTGAATTATTACATTTGCATCGCGCTGTTATATGTTTTCTCTACATGTAGGAGTCATTCCTATAACAAAGGTGATTTAACTAAACTGATTCATCTTATGATTGTGACTAAGTGAGGTCTAGAACATTCAATTGGGAGCAAGTAGGAATATTGAGTTTGGTATCTAAGGAATTGTAGTTTAAAACCCTTGTTAATGGTAAAGTCAACATTCTGAAAATGCCATTTTTAGAAAGTTAGCATTTTTTCCTAACCGTTTTATGCCTGCAGCCTAAGTCGTATGACTAGGTGTAGTTGTCAGTTGGCCTTTGTGTATTCCTGTCAAGCATACACAAAATAAAGGGACTGGATGTTGGCAGGATGTGCCATCCAAATAGGAAAAGGCAGAGCTTTGCCCTGCCCCACATGCACTTCAAAAGATACTGCCTCAGCACGCACACAAAGAACTTCACACTTGTTTATTGTGCCCCAGATATCCTGGTACCAGGGCAGGGAGTTAGCAAATTAGAGGCACTTCTGTAGAGGAGAATTTCCAGAATTTTCTTCCACTTCAAAGCTGGCATTAGGTATGATATTAAAACCCCAGACTCATTCCTGAGTACACCCCTGGACCTGTAGACAATATAGAAGAAGTACTTCCCTGCTGCTTGAGGTCTACTGTGCTGTCTGAGAAAGAAGGCTGGACTTGCTCCTGTCATCCCAGGCTATATAGTGAATCCAAAAGCTAGTTAGTTGGCCTCCTGTTCTGAGCTACAAGGACACAGCAACTTCCAGAGGCCTCTCTGCAACTACCCAGCTGACCTGCTGCAACTGAACCTGCCTGGCCCTGTCTGAGCCATGCTGACCTCTGCTGGAGTGAGTTCTGCATCAAGAAGTGTCCTCCTGCTCCTGGACCCTAGGTGTTGCATCAGCTGAGCTCCACCAGGAAGAAAAAGACAAATTCAGACATTTCGGGTTTTTTGCGGCCGCAAAAAGGCCTGTTCATGCCAAGATATTGCCACCCATGCCAACTGTCAATGCAAAGCTCCAGTGTACCCGACTCTGTGCACTACAGCAACCAGTAGAGAATGACTGGCAAACTGTTATCTGCACTTCAAACTAGAGCCTTGACAGCCCAAAGTGACTGCCAACACAAGGCTTCACCAACGACCATCTGCGACGCCCGACAGTATATTACAAACTACAGTGATACCTGTCTGCTAAGCCGAGCCTGATCTTCGTGCTACAGCGACAACCATCCACAACACGCTCTTCCTCTCCCTGCACCCTTCTCCACTGCAAACTAGGCTCTTTGCTTTGGATTTTGAGAAGGTAACTTTTTCAGTTGGACTAACCAGGTCCTGGAACCTCCTTCGCAGTCCGCCTGAACTTGTGACTTTTACCTGGTCTTTCATGACCAGATGACCACAAGTACTACTTCTTCTTTTAGGCTCATACGAACCTTAAATCTTTGAAACTACATATCTCTGGCTCTACTGATTGGATATTTTTCATTTTGTTGTCAAATAATTTAAAGGAATGCTGTGTGCCCATAAGTTTGGTTTAGATTACTTTAATTTAAGATGGTGTCTTTTGTTGGGGAAGACAGCTTGTGATATAAATGATTAAATGCTTTAGACAGTGCAGCTGCCTTGTTCCTTAAGTGTGCTATTTGAAATTTATGATTGCCTCTTTTCCCCAAGCACATGCCCAGATCTTTATAGGAGGTTACCCTCTGATTCCAATGTTTCCTAATGGGTCATTAGTTTCTATGTTTTAAGTTCCTGCTGAAGATCACTACATTGGGTCTGCTATTTCCAGCGCCAAGTGGTGGTTGGAGTTATAGGTTTTTAGGTACTGCAGCTAATGTTGTGGTATGATTATGGTCTAGTCGAGGATTACTCTGGTCTAGATTTGGATGTATTGTCGCCATTTTGGAGGAGAAGGCTCGAACCACCTGACTGTGAGTCAATAATGGGGTAACTTAAGAAATGTATCTAAGATTGAACAAAGGAACATAATCAAAATATATACACTGGGTTGAAAGAAATTGTGAAGAAAATGAAGAAATGCTTGGAAAAATATGAGAAAGTAAACAATTATCACGGACGTGGTACGGATTTCACATTCCCTGCATGCTTTGACCAAGTCCATTAGGACATTTTGAGCAGCTTTAACAAGTAAAGATAAGAATTGAAGTCTAAAGAAACCAGTTTGAAATCAGGCTACAAAAGCAGGAAAACTGGGCTTGAGTGAGACTGTAACTGGAGAACAAAGACCTTGAGAGGAATTACATGTTTGGCCTAAATTCATTTACTGAAGCAAGATCAGGTAACAGAACAGTGAACAAAAATGGCACACAAAATCAAAGGCCAGTGGAGAAAAAGGAGAAGAGAAAAAGAAAGCAGAAAAGGAGGAGGAATAGGCAGCATGGAATGCAACAAACTGTCTTTAAACAGGGAGGGGTCTCATGGAAAAGCACAAATGAAAGAATAAATAAAACCATTCTGAACCGGTTCAATTATAAATTAATACAAAGCAAGATAGAAGCTTAGGCATTCACACTTTCATTTTGACTTAAAAATAGTTTTGATTACTTCCACACACATATAGATGTTTAAATGTGATTGTAAATTCAAGCTGTTGAAACATTTAGCAAATAGGGAGACACAAAGGGGTCCATTAGGATGACGGGCGGACTTTGCCCGCCCGTCATCCCATCGTAAATCGGGACCGCCCGCTATAAGGGCGGGGGTCCCGGCGGTGCCATTAGGATGTGCCTGTCACAGTGGCGGGCACATCCTGTATTTTGAGCATTGTGGCGGGCGGAAATGCACTTGCAAATGACAACGAAGGGGGGTACCACAGGTACCCCCCATGTGCACCCCCCCTGTACTTCACTCTGGGGGCCCGCAGGGGGCCCCCAGAGTGAAGACCGCATGCCTTTTCGTGGCGGCATCGCCGCCGCGGAAAGGCACTTAACACCACACATCATAATATGTCTGGCGGTGTCTATTAGACACCGCCACCATATTATTCCTTTTCCGCCCCGGCCGCAAGGCGACCGGGGCGGAAAAGTGGCGGGCGGTGTTTCCCTTCGTTGCGGTCCCCACCGCCATTGTAATGTGGTGGGGGGAAAAGGGTGGCGGGGGGGCATTTATGTTGGGCGGATCGCCACCGCCACCATGGCGGTGGCGATCCGCCCGACATCGTAATGGACGCCAAAGTATGGAGGAGAACCAATGCAATACAACAGATTTGAATGCACTATGACATGGGTTTCCAAACCTTTGACTCCTGAGGACCCCCGATGACTCACCACTGGAAGCCAGGGACCCCTCCAGCAATTTGTACGATTTAAATTTCAAACATTAAAATTGTAATTCGAAAAAAATAAACACACGTGCAAAATCCAAATACTCAAATTAATAAGGATTTTAGTATTTTATATTGAAAGAGTTTGAAAAAAACTGACAATTTTAATGGGTAGGTTAGTGCTGCATCTCTGTGATTACCTTTGAAATGGTTACTTTTATTTCGCAGTACAAGGCTCCTGCTCCTGCCAGGGCCAGAGTGGAAACCAAAAGCATCCCTGGCAAAAATGTTCAGACCAGTCCCCATACAGTGCACACCAAGTGCAGTGAGTGAGGCTGACCACTACAAAGGGGGCTTTGGGAGGCTCTTCCCCCCAAGAAAATTTAGGATCCAATGGTGCATTCTACAACACTTTTATCCTTATTTATTTAATTGTACTAGCTTTTAAAGATTAGTAAATGATGGCCTTACCATGCACCAGGATACAACAATTTCTGTTGGGGTTCTTCAATGATTCCTTTATTATCACCCTTCAACAGTGCCTCTCATTTCTCCACAGCACATCTGTCACATTAATTTCATTTGTTTTATAGCATCTCTCATACCATTGTAGGATGTCAGAGCACTTTACATCACACACATATAGAGACAATGAACCATTCTTGTAAATCAGTGTAGAGAAAATGTTACATAAGGCAAAGGGGACTACAAGGTGTAGGATTCACATGCCATTCATACTGGTAGACATTTTTAAAGAGTGCTTTGGAAAAGCACAAACACAGGATACAGAACCTAACACAGTTGTTAGCATTTAACAATAAAAATTTATTTCCACCCAAATAAACCCCTTTAGCAGCATCAGGATAATGAAAGACTGAGAAAAAACATAAGTTACTAACTTGTGCCATGCAGTTTGTAAGCAGCGCTTTGATGGAAGTTTATAGGTCACTACGCTAGATTATGATTGTATTTTATGAGCTGAAGAGTAAGAAAAGAATCTCTGTGACAAAAGAAGTAATGCACTGCCCTATGCACATAAAATGCTGTTTTTTAAAATGTATGGTACACGTTCTTTGCAGCAGGCATATTAACCCTCTGTGCTACATTAGATAAGTCAAACTTGCCACTGGACAAAACTCTCATCTCTCTCCAGCAGGTACACTAATCACTGGTGTTATCTTGACACTCTTATTGTTGCTCAAACTGCTAATTCTTCAATCAATTTTGGAGTGCTTTCATAACTGCTGCCTGATGACCCCCTGGGAATGTGTCACAGACCACTCGGGGTCCACGGATCCCAGTTTGGGAAACACGGCACTATGACATATAAAAAATGACTAGAAGAATTGAGTATCAGGATTATTTATAGTCAAAAGACCGGATTCTTCAAGAAATCCAAGTTCATGTGAGGGAGCATGGCTTATCACTAGCTATTTGGTAAATGTGGCTGATTGATACGCCATAAATTCTTAAGCTAAGACTAACAGCCAGATTCATCTTTGCAAATTGCGTCGCAAAGGGCCAGATTCTGAGAATCTGGCCCTTTGCAAGCGCAATTTTTGCATTTGGGATTCATCATCCCAAATGCAAAAATCGCTAATAGCAAAATTTTCGAGGAATTGCATTTAAGGAATCTCTATTTGAGATTGCTTAAATGCAATTCATTAACCATTTTTAAATTGCGAATTCGCAATTTTTGGCCTCTATTTACCGCGAAGTCTGACTTCGTGGTAAATAGCGAAAAAATAGAAAAAAGCACTTTAGTGCATTTTTCTCAGTTGCATGTTACACACACACATGTCCTTTGGACATGTGTGTGCGCAACACGTGTACATTTGCTTTTCAGGGGTGCTACAGGGTGTCCTTTGGACACCCCTGGCACCCTTGAAATTGCATCCTTATTTGCGATTAGCAAATTGCTAATCGCAAATAAGGAATAACTACCCATTCATTCCTATGGGCCTTTAGGCCTTTAGGCCCATAGGAATGAATGGGGAGTTATTCCTTTTTGCGATTAGCAATTTCTTAATCACAAATAAGGAAGATGTAGGGATCGCAATATTTTTTGCTATTCCTACATGAATCCCGTTTTGCAAGTCCTTAATAGCGATTCCTTAATAATCGCTATTAAGGACTCGCAAAACGGGACAATGATGTATCTGGCTGTAAGTTGCTTATGCTTTTGTGAATGCCAAAACATGTTTACACAAATTTCTACGATAAGGAATAGCTGAATCTTCAATGTCTGTTAATTATCCTGCAATCCTATCGGAGTGAAGTAGAAAATAGAACTCCTCTTATCTTCCACAAAGAGGGCAAAATGACGAAGCTTGAGAACATTTTTCTAATCATAGAGAGTGTCAGAAAAATATACTTAAGGTACTCATATTTTGTAGAATTAGGGGCATATTTATGTGAATTGTTACACAGTCTAGCACAGCAAGCACTGGCGTAACAAATCATGAGGGGCTCCCCCTTCAAGGTACATGCATGGCCCCCCTTCCGGACTCAATTAGGAGCTCTCCTGCCAGAGTACTGTGCTGAGGGGGCCCCCTGTAGTGCCTGTGTTATGCCACTCGTAGCAAGTCATCTTGCTGCGCTGCACTGCATGCCAGGGAAAGCTCAGAAATGCGCTATATTTAAAGGAATACGGTGCATTCCTGCCTTTTCTCCATGGTGCAAGGGTGCCTATGTTGCATGTAGGATTGCTTTTGTGCAGCAAGGGGCACCTTCCTACACAAAAACAATCCTGAGAGGCATATTTTGTGTGAATGCAGCACATGTAGAAAGAGGAAGTCATGAGGAGAAATAAATATATGTAAATGTACAGGAATTTATATAGCGCAAATCACCGAGCGGTTTCTAAGCGCTTGCTTAGGGAACCCGTCCTGGTATTCCCCTGTGAGATAACCCCGCCAGGGTATCCGCAAGGTGAAAGCCAGGCATCCCGCCGCGAGGGGCCGTTGTGGAGATTAAGCAAGCTATTGCCCAGAGTCGCAGAGTGTGAACCCGTGAATCGAGTAGGCACCGGAGCGAGAATTGTCGAGTCCGTGGACATTTAGGACTCAAGACCCCGCCGAGCCGGGAATTGAACCCTGGTCCCGGGCTGACCTCTGCTTCCAGGTCTGCCTCCTCTAACCAGTGAGCCACACTTCTCCAAAATATATTTCCCCTTGTTATGGTTCTCCTGGGAAGACATATCTTTTTGGCGCATCCCATGTTTACCACTTCTGTTAAATATGGGAATAAGTAAAAAACCATGGGAGTTGAATGAGAATACTCACACAACGCCCATTGAATGCCTCCTTAGCACAGAGTAAGGCAAAGCAGCAATTTGCACTGCGTTGCTTTGCTCAAGATTTATTAAGCCAGCCAGCGCCATTCAAAGTGACCTTGCATGGTTTCACAAATCTCATTTTTCATTTGTGTTGCGCATGTACCACATTGCGTGGTGCAAGCGTGACAACAACTGGGGTCATAAAGATGGACCTGATAGTCAGGAATTACTAGTTCCTCATGAAAGTGCAAAGAGTTGGTTACATAGAGATATTGCTTAAATGTGTTGGTCCACTATCACAGTTAAGTGCACAACTTTCATGGCAAGTTGCTAAATTTAACTCTTTGCAGATATCCATTACATCTTGCAGATATTATTGGCCAGCTGTCAGAGTTCTGGAGCTCAATTCCAGTTTTCTCACCTATCCCATCCCCCTTTCATTTATTGATAAATATTTTCTTTAATTATGTTTTTTATTTAACTGTAAAAGATATCTTGTACTTGCTCCATTGATTTTGTTTATAATAAATAGAAAATTGTTTTCTATCTTAAGTCCCAGATTGATTTTCAATGACGTATAGTTGCATTCTAACACTAGAGCAGGCTAACAAAAGACACAATATTCATGGCAAACATAGGCAAGCAGCCATCTATAACACAAACAAAATCAACATCATTGAGGGTGAGAGCTTGGAACACAACTATTGGTCCGATTATGATATCGGGCGGAATTGCCTACAAATTAAACCGCCCTACACCGTCTTGTAAACGGGAAAAACTGACATCCGGTCGGGAGTCCCGACCGCCTGATTTGGATGCTATTAAACTCTGTTCGGTTGCATTCTAATATTTCCCTATGGGAGCATGTGTTATGGCTGTAAACGGCCATTGTACATGCTCCCATAGGAAAATGGGAGATTATGTTAATCCCTGCACCTCAAGGTGCCTGCTACAGTGTGGAGAGAATAACAGGGGGACCCCAACCGGAGGCCGTGCACACAAGTGAGCCCTGATAGGGGCCCCCGAACAAGCTTTCCGACAGGGTTTCCATGTCAGAAAGGCTGACATAGCAACCCTGCTGGAAAACTTGCATTGTAATCCCAAGTGCGGAAAGATCACCGTTTGGGATTACAGGCTGGCCTCCGACTGACTGACATACTCATTGATCATAATCATCCGGTCGGAATGGAAACCAATGATGGAGGCTTTCCGACTGCCATCGTAATAAGCCCCTATGTGATGATGTAAATAAATTGTCATGGAGATAGAAATTTTAAGTACTATATGCACTACTGACTTAGTCACGTAATGTACATATTGGAATGCCCTTGCCTGAAACTATATTGCAGAAAGTTGCACGTTAAGAAGCATTTACTTAAATATAAGAAAACTATTACAATTAGGAATAATAGTTATAATGTAGTCCGACATTTTAAACACAGGCATCAAAGTAATCAATTCAATTCAATCAGCTTTATTCAATTAACAAAGTAATCATAAAAGCACGATACAATGTTGGAGACAAATTATACAAACATTAGTTTATAAAAAATCCATAAAATAGCAGTGCAAGTCATATCCAATAGAATTTAAAGAAGTGAATTACATCATGATTGCATTTCTACATTTTAACACCAGCTTTAAAAATATTAAAATTGAAAGGGTCAACTGTTCTTCTCCTAATGTTTGTAAAAACAGAAAAGCAGGCCGGCATTGTCTTAGGACACGTTTTTTTAGAATTGGCAAAATCCACAAATGCCTATTATGAGAATAAAATTTACAGAAAAACAGAACATGAATAGTCGATTGAAAGAACACATCATCACATGGGTATTTACACAGCTCCTTTGACCAGTTGTTTTGAGCAGGAAAAGTTATGAGCCAGTGAAAAATGCTCAATCTCAAACAGGTCAACAGAAATCTATCATGTTCTCTTGTAAACATATTAGATAGAGCTGGAGTCTATCACCTGCAACTATTAACTGGTGAGCTTGAACCAAAACGTTTTGAAATTCTGTGTGTCTTCTCGTATTATCCAGATAGTATAGACAACTAGATTTAAGTTCTTTCCTATTTATATCTAGTAAACTAAGCGGCTCTGAAAAGTATTCAGGGTGGCCAAGGTTACCAACAAAAAGTTTAATGTACTCAAGCCAACTAACCTTCCGCACCCCATCCAAATTACCACAGTCAATGAGTATTTGTCTATTAAGCTCCAGCGAGTCGAAGGTCCAGATTCTGTGCCACTGAAGTACAGGTTGAATTTTACATATGTCCAAAATATAAGACAAGCCCAATTCAGTGTGGCAAATGTAGGTAGAGGTGCTATCTGGATACATTGAAGTGAGTTGACATTCTCATGGCCCCAGATTCCTGCCCCATATGTAGCTATTGAGATGCATTTTGCCTTATAGATCTGTATTAAAACCTCTGGTACCCGTTTCCCCAGTTTCTTACTGAAATTAAAAAGTGTGACTACAGTTTTAGAAAACAGTAGCTTCCTGGTTCTGATAGCCTGGGTCCATGTCCCCTTAAAAGGTATTGCCAGGTAAGAAATGGGTCTAAAATTTCTGTTCCCTGTCCCACAGATCATCACAATGGTTTTAGGGATATTAACCTTTAGTTCTAGTGTGGCCATATAATCAGCAAAACAGTCAAAGTAATCAGATTGAGTAACTATTTATCTACTGGATTGTAAAAATTAGGGATTTAAGAATCAGTTTATATAATAAATCTAGAGACGAATGGATTAAATATTGATGAGGATTTGAATGTACATCTGTAAAATAGAAAGTGAAGTGTTTATGATAAACAAATGTAAATAGAAGGAAACGCAGTGGTTGATATAGTAAGACCAACTCTACTTCAAACATGGAATGACCAATGTGGTGTACGAAGACAATGTTAGGTGCACTAGAATCAATTGATCAAGATCACTAAAGTTAGTGGAGGGAAGAAATCGCACATGGGCACTATGATCTTGGCAAGCAGTCGATATTGACTGAGACTATTTTAATAGGAGATATATTGACGACATGTTACCTATGATGAGATTGTCTGAAGATTAGAATCACAGGTCACAACTAAAATTCAATATTATGGTGCTCAGTGCAGCATATAATACATTACTTGGTAGATAGAAGCCCAATATGATGGTTAAAAAGAAACATGACTAATTGATGATACAGATGTAAAATTCAAGTATAATCTCGCTGAATTTTTAGGTCACTCCGCATGATTGTGCTAAACTGAATTAAACTAGTTATGCCCACCCCTACAATAAATAATGATTATACCAAACTGTAGATTTCTCTTGATAAAAAACCTAAGCGATCTGGGACGCATGGCTGGGGAAAGTTCAGGTGTGCCTATTCTACGGATTAGTTCATACAATAAATTGGATCAGAAATAAGGTACAGTGTATGGGCCAGCTGTTCCATGTCTTCTGCGGTGGAGGAACTGTTTGTAGATACATAGGTATATGGGATAAATTACCCCTTGCCATTTACTATAAGGCTATTGGAAGTCACCAAGGAGTTTCCTTACCATGGAAAAGAAGTATACCAATTGATATATATGTCATCGTGTATATATCATGTCATGACAAAAGAAGATAGAGCACAATGCATAAGTAAACATAGACATGTATTCTATCATCCAAATTATGTTGTAGTCACTTATACTGCTGCAATAAAAGATCCATCCGGTTCTTGTCTGCATGTAAATGTGATATGGCGGGACAGGCACCTGTTTTATAAATTGAGGTCTGGAAATTACATCGATTGAGCTTTCCAAAGGCTTAAAATCTCCACATGGGAGGTATGAGGATCAATCAGCTCACAAATATCTGGTCTATTCAAATCATTCACGAATGAATGACATTGAGTCAGTGGCCATCCACATTGAAGGGTTTTCTTTAAAACTTTTGATGTTAATTAACCTTTCTTTGTAAACATGACTAAAATGAAAGTGAGTGAGTTCGAGTTGTTATTAGGCCTAAGCAAAACAATAATTATCTCTGCAAAATGTGCTTAATTTGGGGAATTTTGCTTTGGATTTTTTACATGAAATTACAGAAATTATGCCACGATGCCACTTTCCGTAATTAAGCACCATTTGCAGCAAAGATTACTGTAAACCTGCCATCATGGTAAAATGTTTACGCAAGCGATCTCGAACCGAATGCAAGAGGCTGTTGCTTGCCATGCTTTTCTTATCTTGCAATATATTTAAGCACAAAATGTGTTCTTACGTCACGTATTGACCAAAGGGTGCGTTTGTTGCACATATTATTTTCGTGCTATTATTATTTTTAGCATGAAATGTATCCTTATGTCAAATAGTGACAAGAAGATGCACTTAGGTCCAGATGTGCGATGGATTTTTGCATGTGCAAATGGGTTTTAGACCCATTTGCGCATGCAAAAAATCTGTGGCCCATGTACTAACCCTATTTTGTGAGTCGCTAATTAAATATCGACTCGCAACATAGGGTTAGCGACTCGCTATTAGGAAGGGGCGTTCGGAGGGCGTACCTTCCTAATAGAGAGTCTGAACCCGATGCAAGAATGTTTTGCAACCGCAATTTGGGTTAGCAAAATACTCACAGTTTACCACCCTCTTCAAGGGGGTGGTAAACCATTCGAAAACGGGAAGGGGTCCTAAGGGGACACCTCCCGCTTTGTGAATGGGTGCACAAACATTTTTTCAGAGCAGGCAGTGGTCCCAGAAACCAGTACCTGCCCTTAAAAAATTAAACAAATACGTTTCATTTTTTTTTTTTTAAATGCATCTCGTTTTCCATAAAGGAAAACAGGCTGGATTTTTTTTTAACTGCTTTATTTAAAGGCAGTCCTAGACATGGAGGTCTGCTGACCCCAGCAGGCCACCATCCCTGGGAGTGCCAGCCATTCCCAATGGGGTCACAAATTGCGTCAGCCTCATTATTATGCATGAGGCATGCAACATGCGACCCCATTGGGAAGCGCAAACAGTATCTCGGACACTGTTGTTCATTGGCAATTGCGACTCGCAAATTGTGACTTGCAATTTGGCGCAATTTGCAAGTTGCCATTGCCAATGTTGGTACATCTGGCCCCTAGTGCTTAAATATAGTGCTAAATGGAAGATTTGCATATATTTACCATGAAAAAATTCCCTTCACACACACTTCATTAGTTTTGGGGTATGTGGGTGGTGAAGAATGGTGTTCTGACCCATTTAGCTCCCTAGATTACTTGTTTTTTGATCGTTCGGGTTTTGGGTCTCTTCTGTGACTGAGTTCTATTAACTGAAACTCACTCACTGTAAGCTAAAGAAAAATGGTCTGGAGTAGTAATTGCCAATGTCCACCTTTCAAAATAAGGTCCCTGCTACGCAGCTGAGGTAAGAGACTCTGTGCGTTTTGCTTGTGATCATGTGCACAGATACACAGATTGAACGTGCAGGACTCCAGTTTAACTCAACCTGTTACACACAGAGGCAGTCTGTCACAAAGAGGTTCTTTAAAAATTATTTATGGATTGTTCAGACAATATTATTTAATTCGACATTCATAGGGGAATATCTTCATATTTCTTTGACTATAGTGCTTCACTTATAGCCTAAAGTGCTTTACTGTATGCAGACTCCAGGCAAAAGCTGCACCAAAATAACTTCATATTGTCAGAACCTAGGGACCAACAAGAGTCCTGAGTACAAATTTAGTACTAATTTGACCTTATCTGCACTCTTCATCTGCTTTGGGTTTTGATCATATATCTCCAAGTCAGTCCGTAATCAGATCAGATTTGTGCTTTCAACTACCTAACAGGGCTAGGTTAGCCAGAATTTTGAGAAAAAACTTTTCCAAAACAATAAGCCCAACTGGAAGCAATTAAACTAGCATCTGAGAAAGGAAGAAGATGGCAGAGAATCTGAATAGGCTAAATACATTCATACTTTTTGGTAAATCTGGACATGTCATTTCTAAAGAAACAACAGGGAAGCATTCACACTTCTGTTTACATTCTCTCCAGGAGGACCCTTGAAAGTCTGGTGGGGAAACAACCAGTTTGGCAGTGGCAGTTGATGGTAGACTTCTCAATAAGTTGTGACCATTGATCACTTGGAGTTGCCGTATTAGGAAGTCCTAAGATGCTGTGTGCTCTGTGTCTCTATGGCCAACTGAAAAGGCCTCCCAACTAGCCAATCCCTCTAGGGAACAGTAGAGAGGTGGATATTCCTGGAAACGATAGAGTAGAGGGTTATCTTGGAACTTCTGTGTACTAGTCCTGTGAAGAACAGCTACAAAAGGAGGACCCCTTGATGCTTGTGGTACTCATAGGTGCCCTGCAGGTGTCCAGAAGACCATGGTGTTTCGAAAGGGCAGACAACTAGGATAGGCAATAGGGTGCTACTGAGGAAGAGCCACCGGACCCAATGAGAAGCACCATAAGTCCAAAGAAAGGAGCAGGTCTTTAGTGATGTCAATAAGCCATAAGTCAGCAGGCTGTGAGGAGCCAATGACAGGAGGACAGGACAGGACCTGAGTCCTACCAAATCAGAGCAAAAATGGTGGAGAAATCAGCTTCTGCATTCAAGAAAAATTTAGAGGCCAGGAAGCCTAAAATAGATGCTAATGGAGCACCCTGCCAAGATCAAAAGAAGTCGAAGCCCAACTAATACATCTCGATCTCCAAAAAATCCTCTTTTGCAATACCTGTCGACAGGCAGTATTGCTAAAGGCCCATTGGCTGAGATGACAACATAAGTAGGGTCTTCCTCACTGTTGCAGCAATGTGATCAGCAAAGTGCTGATCCTTCAGGATTACCACTTCTTCCACAGCAGATGAAGCAGCAATTACTGTGCCTGCAGCAGTAAGACTTTTAGTGACATTCAACTGAATGTCAAGGAAAGACATTAGTCTTCCTGTGGTGGTCTGACAGTAAACATACACATTGTAAGTTGCCATCTGGATAAGGTGGGTTAATAGCTACTTATACCATGTGCAGATTTTATGACTAATTTATTATGCCTGAAGTACATAGACATTCTGGTCCACTCCACCCATGTACTTGTTGTAATCAAGTGTGTAGGTGGGCTCATGAACTTCAGTCAATTAACCCAAACCTTGTATGGGGAACTGCTCTCATCATGGTTTGCAGTCAGTAGCGTGTTAAAAGTTAGGCTGAAAACCGTCAACATTATCGGCGCCCTCTTGCTCTCCTTAAACCTTTTGTGCGCGTAAAACAGCCGCCATTTTGGACACCATGGCTTCCCTGCTCTCGCCGAGAGCCAGCGCGTCTCTCTCTCTCTCTCCTAACTTCGCTGGCAACCCCCCCCCTGCTTGCACCTGCCTTGAGTCATAAACCCCTCTTCGGCGCTGCTCTGCCCCAGGCCCTCATCCTGTTCCCAGCGCGACACCTCCCTGCTTCCCCGTCATGACCTCCGGCCCTTTTGACGCAAACCCCTTTTCCCCGTGTGCCCGTTTGTCTTCCCCGTTCCCAGGCCGACACCTAGCTCTGCCGATACCAATCTCTTGCCCCTCCCCATACAATAGGAAGCTTCCCTCCTCAAAGGACCCCCGAGATGATCAAAGCCCCCCCATCCCACGAGATCCGATCGAAACCCGCACACTCCGTGAATCGGCGGAATACCCAGCTGCGCGATGATCATCACCTGTTGTGAACGGGGCGGGGACTTCCACTGTAGCCTTGCATGGGAACGGGCTGGGAAGGGGGGATTCTGAGGATGTCTTTCCGTACATCAAAGTATCAACGAGAATGTGTTACATGTAATAAAGAGATCAACTTGTGTATAAGAGGCCAGGCCTCCGGGATGCAGTTAGAGCACCTCAGAACGATACCTTCTGTCCGTTTTCGTTGTGTTCTCCTCCGGAGCGAATAAAAACCTTGTTTCCTGCCTTCCAGTCTCCAGCGCCTGCCTCTTCAATAGTTTAACTTCTTTGTGGGTTCAAGAGGCGACATCGCCGGGCAATAATTAAGGATCTTATATTCTGGTTGGTAGTGCCCCCCAGTTTGTATTTTTCCACAATTGGCGTCCCAAGCGTGGGGCCCATCAGCGACCCACGGATCCAGTGGGAGAGGTCCTGACGACAAAGTGAACGACTGCAACGATCGGGAACGCGTCTGTCCGATAGACCCTCGTCTGACAGCCGATCATCCGAACTTCACTGGTTCCGAACAGACCTCTCTCGAGTGATCTACGGTCCTGACTGGGAACCATCAGGAGTGCCGCGAGGATAACGAAGAAGAGAGGACGATCGGGCGCTGGATTCGGAAGTCAGGAAACTGTCCATGCGGTCCGGGTAAGGTCGTGTTACCACGACAAATTGCGAAAAAAAAAAATTGCTTGATTGTTAAATACTAGTATTGCTCTTTTTGTTTATTTGGAGATTCACTGTCTGCAAACGGAGAAACAACAGGCTCTCTCTTTGCAAGCAGTGGAGGATAGGTAGGGCAGACAACCGTGCTTATTTTTCTCCCCCACTCAATAGTCACCTGAAACTGAGCTGTTGTTCACAAACTATTGTTTCCTGGAGATTCCCTGTCTGCAAACAGGGAAGAGACCACCCTTTTTGCAGATAGTGAAAAAGGGTAGGTAACGCAGATCTTTGCGGACCTACTCATTCTCCCCATTGTTATTTATCGGTCTTTTGTTATCTTGATCTATGAGGGATTCACTGTCTGCAAACGGAGAAACAAAGGTCTCTCTCTTTGCAAGCAGTGGAGGATAGGTAGGGTAGCAGCCGTGCTTATTTTTTTCTCCCCCACCCTATAATTGCTTGAAACTGAACTGTTGTTCGCAAAATTATTGTTTCCTGGAGATTCCCTGTCTGCAAACAGGGAAGAGACCACCCTTTTTGCAGATAGTGAAAAAGGTAGGTAACGCAGATCTTTGCGGACCTACTCATTCTCCCCATTGTTATTTGTTGGTCTTTGGTCATTGTGATCCATGAGGTATTCACTGCCTGCAAACAACGTAGAATAGAAATATTCTGTCTAGTCTTTGCACCTAGTGATAAGATAGGCAGTGCTGACTTTTTAGTCCCTCGTTACGAGCCGTCATGTCTGTCTTCTCCCCACTGATTGGTAGCCTGTTTAGCCCGGACCGCTTATTAGAGATGGACCATCCAGCCCCACTGGAAGGCACCCCTAATAAGGACATGTTCATGAAGCATGGATTGACCGCTATTGCCTATAGTAAACTATGGCATAAATATACAAAACAGGGTCAAGAAAGTCAATGGCCCCTGATAGGATCCTTCGATGATGATAAAATAAAAACGCTAGAAACTGCCCTAGGTAAAAACAAGACAACACCTACTATGCTTGATAGCTTCGGCATGTGGCGAAAAGAAACTGAACAGCGTAAAAAGAAAACTGAGAGTAGGTTGGAAAAAGAGCTGCAAAAAGCAGCCCACCTAGCTGCTCAGAAACTAAAAAAGGAGATAGAGGAAAGAGAGAAAGCTAAACAAAAACTAGAAAGGGAAACGCCAAGCCAGTGTCCGGTTAGAACCCCCTCCATGCTCTACCCTGATTTACCCTCGAAACGACAAGCCAATGAGGACCTGCTGTTAGGTCCTCCTATCATCTACATGCCCCCTCCATACGCCCCTTCTCGACCCTTGGCGCAGCACGCGCCACCCCCAGGTACAAACGAAGGTACCGCCGCAGCGTCGGCCCCAATGGCCTCTGTGCCAGCCGAACCCCTTGTATTAAAACCCGCATCAACGACAACGTTAGACGAGCATGAGACTCGAGGGGCTGGCCTTGCAAGAACAAACAGGCTAGACAAAGATGAGCGAGCGGGGATCGACAAAATAGCAAGGACACTGGTAGAAAGGAAGGATGATGAAGAGTACATCACAGATATGTTCAGCTCGTATACAGGGAGTCACAGACGACATTTTACCGTACGACTGTGTTATCATGTCTTGAATGCATACGAGGACCGATATCGAGACAAAGGTCCCGAGAGCCTAAGGACTCTGTACCGGAAGGTCGATATCGGGGATGAGGGCGAGTGTGATGTGTCGGACCTCCTTACGCGTACGCTTGAGGTTTTCCGCCACCTCACTGAACGAAAGCCGGGAGCTAAATCCGCGGCCCCCGTAGTGACCGAACCACCAACCGAGCAATCTAACACCATGATGCCGATACGTGAGGCTGCCCCTTACTGGGTTCCTCCTCGGGGTACAGGGACTCACGATGATGCAAACAACCAAGATGCGAAGGGAAGGGTAGTATACAACTGGGTCTACCAGCCATGGGACCGGCAAGAGATACTGACATTCCGGAAATCTCTACCCGACCTACGTAAAAACCCCACTGCCTTCTATACTGAATTGGGTACAGCCCTGGGTTCAACTATCATGACCCTGGCTGACATCGACTTGTTCTTCGGGTTATGTCTACCAGCTGATGTGTGGAAGCAAATCCGGAAAGTCGACCACCTTGAGCTGTTCGGACATACCTGGTCACAACTCGATGACTTGGACAAACAACGGGGACCAGGACAAAAGCCGTTGAAATCCATTCTAGACCTCCCAGATAAAATTGTAGAGAAATTAAAAACCCTAATCCCAGAAAAGAAAGTGGACTGGTCGATAGTAACAGCCTGTCGCCAAAAACCCCAGGAGGATGTATCGGAATACTTCTCCCGGTTTGAAACGGTGTTCTCCGATTACAGCGGCCAGGACATGACCACTGCAACCGGACACCATCTGTTTGTCCAGAATTATGTTAAGGGCCTATCATTGGACATCTCCCAGAAACTACAGGCCAGCGAGAGTAGTTGGGCAGCCTCCAAACCTACAGCGATTCTTCAAATGGCCCAATATTATGAGCATCAGAAAAATGAAAACGATAGGGCGACAGAGAAAAAGAAGAAAGACTTAAAAGAGAGGGTGATGATTGCCAAACTGCAAGGGGTGACTATAGGACGAGACCAATACCGGGGAAACTACCAGACAAACGTCCCTAAGACTGCATTTCCCCAGGACCGCACTCTGACTCCCTACAGTGGACGCACAGACCTTAGAGATGACCAGTGCGCTTTCTGCAAAGGGACTGGCCATTGGAAATCCCAGTGCCCAGTTCTCCTGGAAATGATCAGGAACAGAGACCCCAGGGATGTAGCAAACGGACCGAGACCTAAGGGAACACAACGAGGGCCCCCAAATGACGCGACTAATGACAGATCAAGCAGACCGAATACGTTCGATCGACCCAGACAGAACCAATATCAACAATCTGACTATGACGACACTCACACCTTTGCATAGGACAGCCAAGGGCGAGGGAGGGATCCAGTCGAGCTCTATGTTGACCAGCAGGGCCCTTATGTCACTGCTAAGGTCCTGGGTACCAAGTCTCCATTTCTGGTAGACACTGGCGCAACACGTAGTGCGTTATCTAAACGACTGATTCCAAGGGCACCCTTGTCTGGCTCACTCATAACATCGACAGGTTTCGATGGAACGCCCTCCACCAACCCTTTGTCTGCCCCGATTCTCTTTGACGTAGAAAACAACACCACCGACACCACGTTCTTGCTTTCCTCCAATAGCCCTGACGCCATTATGGGACTTGACTTACTGAAACACTTCCGAGCGACGATTAGGTGTTCTCAAGATGGAGTTCGAGTGTTTCTTTACGACAACCCCGTTCTGCTTAAACATTGTTCCCCCCGACACATGTTTTCCATCACCGACGTCGACGCGTCCCTGCTCGACACCCTACCTCCGTATCTGTGGGCCAAAGCGGATTCGGACGTAGGGCGTATGTTAATTGACCCAGTGCACATTACTGTCCGACCAGACGCAACACTCCCAAAACTCCCACAATATCGGATATCGCCAGAGGGCGAGAAGGCATTGGTAATGATTATCCAGTCACTGATAGACGCAGGAGTGGTAGAGGAAGTGGTTAGCAACGTTTGCAACAGCCCTATCTTGCCCATTATCAAGAAGCAGGGAGAGGGAGATGAGAAAGCATACCGTTTCATCATCGACCTCCGAGAGATCAACAAAGTGGTGGTACCCCAGTACCCTGTGGTCTCAGACATCACCACCATCCTGACCTTGATTCCATCCACTGCCACCACCTTTTCCGTCATCGACCTCAAGAACGCATTCTTCTCCATCCCCATCCACCCAGACAGCCGATATCTCTTCGGCTTTACCCTAAAATCCCGCTCATATAGGTTTTGCCGAGCCCCTCAAGGCTACACGGAGAGCCCTAGCATCTACAGCCAGGCCCTCAAAAGGCAACTAGACCAAGTCCGGTTACCCGACGGGGTGGTGTTGGTACAATATGTCGATGACATCCTTTTGGCAGCCGACACCGCCCCTCTAGCGGTTACCGCCACCATTCAACTCTTGCACTTCCTTGCGGAAAATGGCCACAAGGTCTCCAAGAAGAAGTTGCAATTCTGCCTACCCCAGGTCACTTACCTAGGCCACCTTCTGTCCAAAGATGGAAGGAAACTCACCCCTGATCGAATCCAGACCATTCTAGACACCCCTGTCCCTAAAACCCAGAAGCAGGTTCGCTCCCTATTGGGCCTCACCTCCTTCTGCCGACAATGGTTGCCAAACTTCAGCCTCGTTGTAAAACCACTGCTCTCTCTCCTAAACAAAGACGTCCCTTTCCCACTCCCTTGGACTCCTGAGTGTCAAACCTCCTTCACAGAACTACGAGATGCCCTTTGCTCAGCCCCTGTCCTGGGTACCCCTGATTACAGAAAGCCCTTCTCCCTTTACACTCACGAAAGGGAGGGGTGTGCTTTATCTGTCCTGACCCAGGCCATCGGTCCTAAGCAACGACCGTGCGCTTACTTCTCTGCCACTCTTGACCCTGTCGCCAGAGCCTTGCCTGCCTGCCTTCGAGCTGTAGCTGCTGCTGCAGTCTCTATCCGACAGAGTGAGGGGATTGTACTCTCGAATTCCCTCACGGTACTGGTACCCCATGCAGTCGACACCCTCCTGAACCAAACCAAGACGCAACATCTGACGAGTGCACGACTGACTGGATACGAACTAACCTTGCTTGCCCCCCATATCACCCTGAAAAGATGCACCACACTGAACCCAGCAACTCTGTTACCCTTGCCAGAGAACGACCCCAATGTGCACCCCGTACATGACTGCGTGACTCTTACGGACGAACAGACCAGGAGTAGGGTCGATCTCAGAGACACAGCTTTCCCTGACCCCGACGGGGAGTTGTGGGTGGACGGTTCTTGCATCAAACTCTCCGATGGTACCACTTCCGCTGCCTATGCAGTCACCACGGCTCGAACTGTAGTAGAAACAGCCCGCATCACCCAGCGATCTGCCCAGGCAGCGGAACTGATTGCTTTGACGAGAGCCTGCATCCTGGCAACAGGAACCACGGCGAACATTTACACCGACAGCCAGTATGCCTTCGGGGTGGTTCACCATTTTGGGCTCCTCTGGAGGGAGAGAGGATACTTGACCTCACACGGCACACCCATTCTGCACGGGGATTTAGTCTCCGCCTTAATCGAAGCTGTCCTCCTCCCCAACAAACTTGCCGTTATCAAATGCCAGGCACACAAGAAGGTGACAGACATTATTGGACAGGGAAATGCACTAGCCGACATCACCGCCCGAACGACAGCTGAAAATAGAACGACAACACGTATGTACGTGACCAGGTCACAAGCAGAAAACTGGACTGACGCCAAGGACACAATTAGAGACATACAAACGGCTAGCACACAACACGAATTGACTGAATGGGCACGGGTGGGATTGAAAGACGATGAAGGCTGCTGGCGGACAAAAGACACGAACAGATGGTTGCTACCTGATTCATACTTGATTCCCATATTAACCATGGCACACTCCCCAGCCCACATAGGATCAGCCCCCATGATCGAACTTGTCTCCAGGGTTTGGCACAATGACAAGATCCCAGATTCCGCCAAACGCCTGGTCCAACAATGCTTAATATGCCTGCAACACAACCCCGGGAAGGGAACTGTAGTACCCCGGGGGGGATTTGGGGTCCCAAACCACCCATTTGAAGTCCTGCAGATGGACTACATCCAGCTAGACAGATGCCAAGGCCTGAAATATGTACTTGTCGTGGTGTGCGCATTTAGCAAATGGGTGGAAGCATATCCAACCCGTGACAACACCGCTATGGCCACTGCAAAGGTCCTGTTAAAAGAGTTTTTCCCCCGTTATGGCCTCTGTCGTGTTTTATGGAGTGATAATGGCCCCCACTTCGTAGCCAACGTTATCCAGCTCATCCTAAATGGGCTGGGTATCAAACAAAAATTCCACGCAGTCTTCCACCCTCAATCTGCTGGGCTTGTCGAACGACACAACGCCACACTAAAGCTTAAACTGGCCAAAATAGTGGCTACGACGGGCCTGAAATGGCCAGACGCCCTCCCATTGGCATTGCTATCGATGCGCTCTACCCCCACCCGACATCACTTAACCCCTTATGAAGTTGTCTTCGGTCGACCCATGAGCGTCTGGTCTGCCCCGAAACCAACGTCCATTCATGACGTTCCGGATGTCCTAATGTCTGATTATCTGTACAAATTGACTGAAACTTTGTCTGTCCTTCATCAGCAGGTGCGGCAGGCCATCCCCGATGCTTCCAGGGGTCCAGGTCACGCCATCCAGCCGGGGGACTTCGTGCTGATCCGAAACTTTCAGCGATCAAAGAGTTTGGAACCCCGGTGGACGGGCCCCTGGCAAGTGCTGATCACCACTCGGACCGCACTTCGAGTGGAGGGGAAGAAACACTGGCTGCACGCTCATCACTGCAAAAAGGTCTCTCCAGCCCTGGCCACGACAGACACCGTCAACACCCAAGAAGAGCTCCTGAACCGGGACCGACCATCGTTGAACTGCTACCCTGATACAGAGACACTTGAACTTTCAAAACATCCTGACCCCACTGTGCCATCTCGAGAAGGGTATTTCCTGCGTCGAAAGGAGGGAGCTTCGGCTAAGTAGGCCACGGACTAGGTTAAAGAATCTCAGAACGGTGACCCAAACTACCAAGGGTTACCTGGAGAGAAGCTAAAACTGAGTCTGTGGTCCTGCCCACTACCGAGCACCTTGAAGACGAAGATGATGGAAGCGCCAGATAAGAAGATGATGGAAGCGCCTAACAAGAAGCCGACTGAGACAACAGGAAATACCCACTACAGAAATCCGAGAACAGACAGACTCCATAGCTCAAAGACAATTGCACTCTTCATCGTAATCCTCCTCTGTTTTCTCCTCATGACTACGCTCTGGATTATGGAAGAACACGCACCTGCTCACGAAACATTCCTAACCACTGCTCAGCCTACCACCATGAAGGAACATTATCTAATTTCGCTCTCTCCTCAACTAAGAGAGAGGCGAAAGGAGTTTTGGAACAACTCTTTCGTGCAGCTACTTCACCAGCACAATCTTGCCACCAATGCCACCAACTGCTGGATCTGTGGGTTGCTACCCCATGCCACTGGACATTCAATACCATTCATCCCTTCACCCTTCTCCGTCCACGGCTCCTGCCTTGCCTGGCTGATCCTCCTGCAAGAGAGCTATACGGGAAACGCCACCTCCAGCAGAGCGGCAGCACATTCTTCTCATGGGGCCGGGCGAAACAAGACAAAGACACACTTCTGCCCGCTGACCCCCAGCGACTCAATCCAAATGGACATTCCGGCCAAAGAACGAATCGAAATGCAGGTGTTCAACAATCCAACCAGACCCACCTTCTCCTATCTGCGGAAACGAACGGCTGCCACTCTGACCGTGGCCCTGACGGTCATCAACGTCACAGGCCACATGTGTGTAGAGGGACTTGGGACACAGCTGGTGGGCCACAGCGCTTGCCGCTTTACCAGAACTTTGGACTCCACGGATCCACCTTCCTTTGTGTCATCCCCAAACATGTATTTCATCTGTGGCACGAAGGCCTACACCTGGCTCCCCAAAGGCTGGGGGGGCACTTGCTACATCTCCTTCGTCCTTCCCCCAACTTATGTGGCCCCAGCGAATCACCACAGACAAAAACGAGCCAAAGACGTTGAGCAAGCCGACTCAACAGGGGCACAGTTCCTCGATGCTATGAAAGGACTCGTCCCCCTCTGGGGCCCGATGGCAAACAGCCGTGCCATCCGACATTTGACTCAGGCAGTCGAGACAACCATGAACATCACAGCGGGCATCTTTGCCAACAACACTGCCGAGCTCCAAGCGGTCCGTTTGGTGGCTCTTCAGAACCGCCTCGTTCTAGATGTGGTTCTGGCGGACCGTGGAGGAGCATGCCGCATTATTGGGGCCAGCTGTTGTACATACATACCGGACAACTCACCCTCAGTGTACAAAGCCATCGAACATCTTCACAGACTCTCTTCGGAAGTTCACCAAGAGCAAGAAGAATGGTCGCTTGGTGGTTGGTTCTGGGACACCGTCAAAAGCTGGGGCTGGAGACTGCTCACCATTATCCTGATTCCCGTAGTTGTAATATGTGGCCTATGCTTAGGAATTCAATGTTTGCCACCTATGTGTTCTTTATGTGCGAGTTGTATTTTTCCCAAAACTGTGGACATTGGAAGCGAACATATGAGGGCATTATATGATACCGAAGTTAGGAATTTGATGAAAATTGACATTGAGTAAGCAAGTTGGCTAGATATGTTGAAAAGGGAGGACTGTTAAAAGTTAGGCTGAAAACCGTCAACATTATCGGCGCCCTCTTGCTCTCCTTAAACCTTTTGTGCGCGTAAAACAGCCGCCATTTTGGACACCATGGCTTCCCTGCTCTCGCCGAGAGCCAGCGCGTCTCTCTCTCTCTCTCCTAACTTCGCTGGCAACCCCCCCCCTGCTTGCACCTGCCTTGAGTCATAAACCCCTCTTCGGCGCTGCTCTGCCCCAGGCCCTCATCCTGTTCCCAGCGCGACACCTCCCTGCTTCCCCGTCATGACCTCCGGCCCTTTTGACGCAAACCCCTTTTCCCCGTGTGCCCGTTTGTCTTCCCCGTTCCCAGGCCGACACCTAGCTCTGCCGATACCAATCTCTTGCCCCTCCCCATACAATAGGAAGCTTCCCTCCTCAAAGGACCCCCGAGATGATCAAAGCCCCCCCATCCCACGAGATCCGATCGAAACCCGCACACTCCGTGAATCGGCGGAATACCCAGCTGCGCGATGATCATCACCTGTTGTGAACGGGGCGGGGACTTCCACTGTAGCCTTGCATGGGAACGGGCTGGGAAGGGGGGATTCTGAGGATGTCTTTCCGTACATCAAAGTATCAACGAGAATGTGTTACATGTAATAAAGAGATCAACTTGTGTATAAGAGGCCAGGCCTCCGGGATGCAGTTAGAGCACCTCAGAACGATACCTTCTGTCCGTTTTCGTTGTGTTCTCCTCCGGAGCGAATAAAAACCTTGTTTCCTGCCTTCCAGTCTCCAGCGCCTGCCTCTTCAATAGTTTAACTTCTTTGTGGGTTCAAGAGGCGACATCGCCGGGCAATAATTAAGGATCTTATATTCTGGTTGGTAGTGCCCCCCAGTTTGTATTTTTCCACAAGCGGCCCGTGGTGGGAGTACTGCCGGACGCTGACATGGGGCGGGGAAGGTGCAGGGTGAGGGGTAGTAAACTATGGATTACGGCCAGTTAGAGGTAAGTAAACATATAAATAAACAAAACAAATTTTGTTGCGCGTGCTGCATTGCCAAATGCAATGTAGCATGCGCAACAAAATTTGTTTTATTTATTTTTATGTTTATTTACCTCTAATCGGCCGTAATCCATAATTTACTACCCGCCACCCCTCCCCTCCCCCGCCCCATGACAGTCCCCAGCAGCACTCCCACCACAGGCCACTACTGTTTGCAGTGGGCATGAACAACTTCCACCTACCAGAGTATTTGAATGCAACCTGTTGATTGGAATGCAACACTGTACTGTGGGATTTTTGGAGCTTCTTAAATAAAAGCTCCTGCAGGGTCCTTTGAAGTGACAGTGAACTGTACTGCATGCCACAGCGCCAGCTTTGTAAAGCTTGCTGAACAGCTCTACTCTCAATCAATCCATTGGTATTTTACCCGAGAGGGTATCCAGGCACTGAGAGTGCTGCTGCAGAGGGCTTAGTTCAACGTCCAGGACTTGAATCCTTCCCTGAACCTTAGCAGAGAAGATGCAGTCTGTAGGTGGAGTGGGAGGTTGTTCCAGGCCTTATCAGCAAGGTGGTAAAAGGAGCGTCCTCCACTGTTGCTACAGTGGATGCAGGGGGTGTGGGTGAGGCAGAGGGAGGTGGAGCGCAGGTGTCTGGAGGGAAGATGGAAGTTCAGTCAGTGGTTGATATATGTTGGTCTCTGGTTGTGGAGAGCATTGAAGGAATGGATCAACAACTTGAATGGCATCTCTTCAGATTGGGGAGCCAGTGAAGCTTCTAGAGGTGGAGTTTGATGTGGGTCCATTTGGGAGGTCTAAGATGAGCCTGGTCACTGTGTTTTGTATTGTTTGCAGTTTCTTGAGGAGTTGCAAGGTGATTCCTATGAAAAGTGCGTTACAGTAGTCTTTCGGCTCGTGATCAGGGCTTGCTTGACAGGGCATCTGATGTCAATATAGAGGCACTTGCCGATTTTGCAAAGCATGCAAAGGGTGAGGAAGTAGGCAGAAGTGACTGCGTTGAACTGTCTTTTCATGGTGAGCTTATTGTCGAGGATGATGCTGAAGTTGCTGGTGTGGTTGGTTATTTTGGGTCCTAGTTCTAGGTGCCACAAGGCATCATTCCATGTGAAGAAGAATCTCTGTTCCTTACCTGTGTGAAATTGGGTGATATCCAAATCATGTGAGTAGACCAGTTGGACTGAACACTTGGTCTGTGCACTATACCCATTTTGAGTGTAAGACCTAGAAATCTATGCAACTCCCCAAGTGAAGAGGGAGCCCACCTGTGTGCCCTAGAATGAGGCTCAAGAGTGCCTCCATGCCCTCTTAGAAGCTGGTCGGCATGCAGATTTATTTGGTGCACCATTATATCAAGGAAGTCTGATGTACATAGTCAATTGGCAAACATAAATCTTTATCAGCTTTACATTCAGCTTCTGCAGTGAATGGGGAAGTTTGTGGCTGCTCTAAATTGGGGGCATGTCATAGAAAGCGCACCATCTATAGGTGCTACTAAATGTCCCTGCTCTCTGGGTGTTCTACAATCCTACTGTCTCTCTGTTGCATGGATTGTGCTTATGAAGGGACATCATGACTACCATGATCATAATCCTTTATTGGATGCAACTACGACAACTGACATATCACCTCTACGTTCTGCTCCATTTTCATCTCCCTTGGATGCTCTCTGTGTATCTGATCCTGCCTCAGAGCTGTCCTCCAGAAATCAAGTTAAGGACTGGGCAGCAGTAATCCACTGAGATGCCATCATGGTAGAATGTCTAAAGCCTGTCCGAAACATGTCTAACACATTCCTTCTGAAAAAAGTTGACCTATGTCGAAGGCAGAAGTACGGTTCGAAATCAGTAAAAGCAAAAAAGCACTTCGCTTATTGGTGAGTCTGCGAGATGTGTGTGCCAAAGTGAAAAAGCAAAAAAACATTTAGCATATAGATGCTTCTGCAAAGAAATGTCTTCTTTTACACCAGGCTCACGCACACGCTGTATTTTAGCGCAGGTCCAAGTCTTTGTAGATATGGATAGCCATAAAAAAGTGTGGAAGTACACTTATGCACCACCAATGGAACGCCTCCCTCCCACAAAATAAAGGAATGTGCTGTGTTACTTTTTTTGTACAAACCAGCACACATAGCCATATTTCATCTATTTTGTAAAATTCCCAACACAAATTCTGTGTCGAATATGTGAAAAATATAATGCAAAACATGACACAAAACCTTTGCCAGTCTTACCCTTGTTTATTTGAATACAATCAAACGTAGTCCACATTACATTGGGGCAGACTTAATTTCCATAGACCAGCTGCATACGTGCGCAGTAAAACAAAACAAAAAACATGCCAATTGCATTGATCATCACACTCCCTGGTGTGCCAGTGAACTATGGCTAGGATGTGTAATAGCACCCTCCTTTTGGGCATGATAATGACTCCCAGGAGAAAACATATTTTCAAATAAATAGTTCTACCTAGCAGGGGTCAGACCATTTTCCAAGGAGACCGAGCAACCCTACCCCCGAATGACAGAAAATCATGCCTGCCATTTTGTTTTCCCCTTGGAGTGGGGTTAAGGTTCCCCTCAGGGGAAAACATATTAAACCACTAAATGGTTCCCTGTGCACTGGTTGGGATCTGTGATGTTAGCAGGGCCGGATTGGGAACTGAAACCGGCCCTGGCAAACTGCTCGGCTGCTCCCCCGTGGGGTGAGAGGGTGGTACAGCCGAGCAGTTTGCCAGGGCTGGTTTCGTCCGATTTTGTTACAGGGGCTGATATTGCCGACCCCAGTAACAAAAACGGCCCCCCAGGTGCCCAAAACCGGGGCCCACCGGGGAAATGCCTGGTGCCCCCTACGGCCAGTCCGACCCTGGATGTTAGCACGCGATGCGGCGTGCTGATGTCCCAGATGGGCAGGAAGGGTTGTGGGATAGAAGCAGAAGCGATTCCGCTTTTCAAAAACTCTAGGAATTCCAAAAAGGAAACTTTCAATGCAAGGGTTACTATAGATTTTAATTCATGAAGTTTTTTTTTCTTGTGCTACTTAGATTTGCTTTCAAATCACATTTAATTTCTCATTCTTCTGGCTGTGCCTTTTGAAGCAATGCTATGTTGGACAATGAAGGCATTTTCATAGCAATTCATAATAATTCATTCTGCAGTTAATGGCATTCTCTATACATTGAAAATACTATAAATGTTTGTGTTTAGGACATTTGTTACCGTCTGTCTGCAAATTCTACGATTGCTTGAAGCAGATCTGAAAAAATCACATCTGTTTAAAGTTTAGCGCATTAAAATACCGTTAACATAGGCCTGGCGTCTCCTGAAACTGAACAACTGATAATTACACTTTTTTAACTACTATCTGTGCCGTTGGCTCATTCCTTATGTGTTCTGAAGACAATATGCTGTAGCAGGGTAAAATGGTGGACGCCCTTCACAAATGCCAATGCAGTGCATGAGCAGAATGTTGGCATCACACCAACTTCCTTACATAGTAAATCGTTTTATTTTCATGCTGGGTTGCTTAAATGAAACATTTTCATTGCTATTAGCTAAAACAAGCGCAAACAGGGTGGAGATATGAAGATTAGATACAACATTTCTGAAGAAATGCACCAGAACTGGGTTTTAGTTAGAAAATGAAAACATAATTTGCATCCACCTTCATAGCAGGGATGGGGAGGAGAATTACTACAACCTTGGGGCTCTAGAACAGTGGCATTTATTCATATTGGAAATAAAACAAATGGCCATTATAGAACTGTAAAACAAAGGACAATTTCCGAAACCCTCTCCTTGACTCCTGTTTGCCCAGGAACTCTTCTCACTCCTTTGCTTTGCAAGAGCCACATTGAGCTTCTTGTAGTGAGGGAGTCACAGCAGTCAAATTATGCTTTCTAAGAGTTTGTTGTGCAATTGAAGCCTAATGCTCCTAAGCATAGTTAATATTTAATATTATTACCACTGTTTGTTTCAGCTTAGAAAACTATTGAGTCAAAATCTCAAAATCTTTCTTTATTGCATGATTTTCTAAAAACCCTTGCAACAATATACAATAACTGGAATTCATCGCTAGGTGATTAGCTTCGCTAAAAAATCTAAAAACATTGTGAAAGCCTAATCTAAAAAGGCACCGAAGTCCAATTTAAACAGTAGACAGTTAAGCAAAGTAATTATGAGAATCATTATGACATAAAAAGCTTTATAGCTTGATGCACAGTCCACGACACACTGCGGAAGAGGGTTTTGAGTCTTCCTAGTATGGGGGGAGAGTTTGTATATATAAACAGTAAGGACAAATAGGCTCCACTGCTTATACGGTGCCTTAATGTTGGGTCTAAGACATATGTAGATCAGTGACCAGAAATGGAAAACTCTCAGTGAGGCAGGGAGTCAGGTCACCTACCCGACCATTAGGCGTACATCTCGCCTCTAGCTTTTAGTGAAGCGATCCATAAATCTGACCAAGACATAGGTACGGGTAGAGTTCAAGGGGTCAAAGCAAGCCAGCACCGCCCTCTGCAAGATCTTATGTCCTTAGCGATACAAACCCTTTGCAATAGGGACCTTGATATTAGGGCACAACATATCATGTGTATTATGTGCTCGCTGTGTTGGCCGAAGAGCCACCACATTTCCTGGGCACAATCTCTTTTCCATTTTGGGAGGTGACAGGTCAAATGAATCAACCCATTCTCAGCCTCAAGAGCTGCAGCTTAGTGCGTTCATTAAAGGTGGTTGTTAGGTAGCTCTGGGGTTTCAGCTGTGGGTAAGTGCGTAGAATCATCCAACCATGGGTCCGTTCGGAAAGGCTAGCCTTGTCTTCTCATCAAGAAAGTCGATTTGCACAGATTTTTGCTATCCTCTTGATTTCTTGTTGACTAACTTGTAGATCCCAAAGGTTGCTCAAGCCAAGAGAACTGAGGCCGCAGGACACATAGTGATGACCTCCGACCATCTACTTGTTTTCAACGGAATCCATATGTAGTGGGCCAGGCTGCCTTCCTTGAACGTCCCCAGGCTTGTGACAGCTTATTTGGAAGGCCGCCCTGCGGGCCAGTGCCTGTCTGCAGATATCGAATTCCAGCCTTATTTGTGCTGGTGACGTGAAAGGGAGAAGCTGGAAGATCGTTCTGTAAATTTTTGCAACTATTTTGTCTAGTTGCCCACTGTCCCGCCCTTTTAGGACCTCACACCGATATGTTAGGCTTGGGATAACCTTTGCCTGGGTCACCTGAAGGATTGGAGCGAATGTTGGACCGTTTAATTTTTTATAGCTGGATCTGAGAGCAAAAGACAGTGCAGTGCCTTTCTTTTTTAGTTCTGCAAGCTAACTCACATACCTGCTGTTGTTATTAAAAAGGACGCATAGGTATTTGTGACATCTGGTTGCTTCTATTCTTTCCTGGTCTAGGGACCTTCCCGGATTTTCGGTCCCAGATGTGAGGAACGCAAGGGTTTTGGTTTTCTTTTTATTAATCTGTAACCCATTCCTGTTGGAATATATGGTGGTTGCATCCAGGAGACAGTGTAGGCCAATCTTTGAATGTCTAAGAAGAACCAGATCATCAGCATAAAGTAAGTTGGACAGATGAAAGCTACCCAGTTTGGGTGGATGCAAATTGACTGAGTCAAGAACTGCAGAGAGTTCAGACAAAAATAGGTTGAAGAACATAGGAGCAAGGACACAACCTACAGCCTACAGTGACTAAGTCCATTCTTAGACATTGTAAGTGCAGTGCTGCCATTAAGAGTATATGGTCCTGGACGTTTGTCATTATGAACTCCACAGCACCAGATGGCTACACTAAAATTTCAGAAGTTTAGTATCAAACGTCTCAGCACATTAAAGCCACACTGATACCACTGTGGGATTTAATGACAAATGCACACAGAGGTCATCTTAGAGATGCCCCTGAAAGCTAACCTACCACTAGTGTCCAGGATGAGTGGCTGCTTTCAGCTGCCACCACCAGATATGTTTCTGGTCCGCACGGGCGAGAACCTGCTGCTCTCGAGGGCCTGAAACAATGCACATCTTCGAGGTGCCAAGCCTCCTCCTGAAGGAGGGGCAGGCTCCACGAAGGGGAAGCTTCAAAGGCTTGCTGCCTTTGTGAACTTTCCAGGCCACTTGCTACTTTCAGCAACTGGTTCCAACTCATTCTGACCCTCACTTTGGGTGGGAGAACCGGTGGGAAAAACAAGTGAGGAAGAGAGGTGTGCCCACCTCTGCCTACTCCACCACTCAGGTGGAGAGGCAAGGGGAAGCACAACTCTCATTCCCGCTATCTTTCAGATGAGGGGACTCAGCCAACCAGGTAAAGGCTTATGCCCCCCTCCCACTGGAGGGTGGCATAATAGGGGGTGTACCCACCCCAGGGAAGAGACCCATTTGTCCCAACCTTTTAACTACCTGTAATGCCCCTAAATCTATTATTTGGGGCACCCCTGAACTTTGCTTCCTCAAACAAGAAGAAACTACAAGAAAAGAAGAAGGACCAAACAGCCGTGCCAAAGTTAACAAGAGGAAGACACTAACTTGGCCCCAGACCTGCCAGCCTAACTCCATCTCGAACCTGCTCCTGTGAAATCCTGGTGTGTTCTGCAGCCAGCAATCTGGAAAACCCCAAAGGACCTGCCTGCCTTTAACTGCAAAGACTGTGCCTCCCGTGAACACTGGATTTGATCATCATCAACCTCTGGCCCCAGCCAGAAACCACAAATCTGCACCACTCTGCCCCCGCCATCCATGGCCTGAGCTCGAATTGGCAAACACCACAAGGAGGTCTCCACAGCGATCCTGACCTGAGATCCGGTGACCCCTGACCTGCCTCAAGCCTCCAGTTGATGCCTGCAACCTCAACTGGAAGGCCCCCCAACGGTGACCAGGCGCTAGTATGAAAATCCGACCCTGAAATGCACCCCTGCATCTGACGCCCCAGGGCTTTGGGTGGCCCAACCGACAGTGCCTAACCACCCCCAACATCCCAACTTACTTCTCGAAGTGGTGGTCGCACCCGGAGGACCTTCGTCCCCGAGCCTGCAGTGGTTTTGCAAACCGGAGGTTTCCCATTGCAATGAACAGGGTGCCCAATGTCAAAATAGAACCCTGCACCCAGCCGCCCTAGTACCGCTGAGGGTTCACCTTTGGTGCTACTTTTGGTACCCCATTTGCCCTGAACTAAAGTCCAGGAGCTTTGCTCCCACAACCAAGTGACCAGCTCGTCAGCAGCCACCAGCCGGAGGCCCCCTATCCCCCATTGGATAAAATTGGGCCTGAGCACTCTGCACCCGGCCGCCCAAGTGCCGCTGAGGGTGTAAAAAGAGTGCATCCCTGACCCTGGGGGACCCCTGAATCTACCCCCAGAACCTCAACTCCCACTACTGAATACTTACCCTAAAACCGATAATACTATTTTCCTCCATACGATAACATTGATTGTTTTTCTTGGAAAAATTTCGAAGTGTTGAGTTTGAAAACCTAAAGAAATTCTTTAGAATTGTACTAACTAACAAAAACGATTTTACTAACTTGTTTACAGGAAATACCCCAGTGTAGTATCCAGGTATTATAAACTGTGTTAGAAACGTAATCTCAAAAGTAACTTACCTGTAATTTATATCAAAATCCTATACAAGGTATATGTACTGTATTCTGAAAAGCATTGCAATATCAGTAACACTACTGTCATCAAATCAAAGTACATTTAAAATTGGAATCCAAACTGTGTTACAATCTGTATATGTACTGCAAAGTACTTATCACTTACCTGTGCCAGACTTGCTTAGTTCTAGAAAATAAAATAACTAAAAGAATATTTTTATACAAAAACAATTGGCCTGAAGTTCAGTCTTTGTTTGTGTGAAATCATTTGCTGATTGAATGTGTACAACGAATGCTTAACACTGTCCTCTGATAAAGCCTTACTGCTCAATCACACTACCACAAGTAGAGAGTAAGATGCTATCTAACTTTACCTCAGCCTACCTTCGGGGTTCCCCAGGACTCTGTGCACACTATACCTCACTTTAGTATGGTAGATACAAAGCCAGCTTCCTACAAATGATCATTTTTATGGGTTGCTGTCTGTCGCACTTAAGTAGACTTCTCATGTATGTAGTATTGCTTGCTGTGTAATCGATGATCCACTATTACTCCTGTGTGGACTTCTTAAATCATGACTATGACTGATTAAGTTATACTCATTGCTGTCAGATGCTCCTCTGCCTCGACTTTTTGGACTCCATGGAACTTATTATAGCTGATACAAGATTTTAACTCAGCTGTAGTATCCTTCAACTCTAGGCTATTCCTATTCTCTTATTCAAGTGTTTAAATTGTATGATACAGACCAATTTAAGACTTGTATGTATGTGTGCACAATTCTGTCTCTTTTGTATTACTTGTCTCCTACAAACTAGGTGTAGTTACAGAGATAACAGTAAATACTTGCACCATTGACAACACTGAAATTAACACTTGCTATTAATCCAAATGCTAGTATTAAAGTTTAATTGTCCTATCTTTAGGTCCTGTCGTTCCAGATTTGTGCATAGGTTCAGTAACAGAAAAAAATAAGAGCATCACTGTGGTCCTCACACATGGCATCAAAGCACCACCCACTTAATTCACTCGTCCACCCATAGCCTTCCCACAAAGTAATGTATTACTCATCTACAAATTAGGCTGGCTGGAGTTCGTGCAGTTCTGTGAAGTGACAGAAAAAACGCAGCCGCAATCTGTGGAGTTTGCAGGCTGCAGAGTGAGGTATGTTACACTGCTTGTGCTGATTTTTAGTGCTGGGCATTTGTCCTGTGCTGTTAAATCAATGAGAACAGCACCAAACTCAGCGCAATAGGGTACATCTTCTTTCTTCTACTCAATTAGATCCTCTAGACAGAGAGACCTACAAAAAAGCCATTGCTGAATACAAAATCCTTATACAAAGAGAAAAAACTAAATACTTCACTGAAATAATTCTCCTAGCAGGACATTCATCCAAAGAACTTTATAGTATGATAACTAAATTATTAAAAATGATCACAAAAACTGATGGCACAGCATATAACACCCTCTGTGACACATTTGCCAGCTTTTTTTCAAAGGAAAGTCCACACCTCCTGTGAACAACTCCCCTGCAATTCTGAACAGGTTCTCTCGCCTTAACAAAGAGCAGGTTTTGAAACTTATAATGTCATGCAAATCAGGGTCCCCACTATACCCTTGCCCCCAAAAAGTTATACAACTAACTCCCAGAGTTTTCAAACACCAACTCACACAAATCCTGGCCAAAGGGATCATTACAGGACATATCCCTTTTCAATGGATGGCGGCATACACCCTGCCCCTACTGAAAAAAGGAATCTTGACCCCAGGAACCAGGTTGTTATAGTCCCCTCTCCAGACTTCCTTTCCCAGCTAATCTACTTAAAAAAATGTAAAAAATTAACTGATTGCTTGCATTAACAGCAACAATTTGCTGGGCCACTCCCAATATTGCTTTAGAAAGGCTTATAGGACAAACAGACTTGCTTGCCACCTCAGAAGTACTCAGAAGGTTTATGGATAGTGGTGTCAAGCTGTCCTGCTTCTACTCAATCTCTTGGCAGCCTTTGACACGGTCAACCACACCATTTTCATCAACTGACTAATGGAGTTGGGAATTTGAGGCGTAGCCATGACTATACCTAAAGACTTTCTAACGGAAGAAACCATGTAGCCGTGGGCAATTTTATATAAAAACAATTCAGCTTTCCCTGTGGGGTACCACAGGGATCTTCACTAAGCCCCACCCTCTTCAATCTGTTTGTCGCCCCGCTAGTCAAACTGATAAAGTCCCTAGGTTTTTCAGTTGTGTCCTATGCCGATGACACCCAAATTGGGGTGTCAACCTCTAAAGAGCAGGAAGAAGTGGGTCATAGATTCAGCTCCTGCATGGTCCATATATATGACTGGATGAAAACAAATAGCCTAAAATGAAACACCGGTAAAACAGAGATGCTATTATTCGGAAACAACAGATCCTTTTGGTCGCCAATCTGGTGGCTCCAGAATATGGGACCCTTATCAATGCCAGTTCAGAAAGGAAGGAACCTAGGATTTATCTTTGGTGATAAACTCCATTTAGACCTGCAAGTAAAAGCACTTTCTTCTTCTGTTTTTTATGCACTAAAACTAATAAAAAAGACCTGTCCATACATCCGGAATGAACTTCAAAAAACAGTTGTCACTTCCCTGATTCTGGGCAAGTTGACTATTGAAATGCTCTCTTTATTGTTATCTGTAAAAAGTCATCAAAATAACTTCAAACAATGCAAAATGCGGCAGCTTGACTTCTTTCCGGAATTCCTAAACATACATCAGCAGCTCAAACACTGGTCAATTTGCACTGGCTACCAACAGCAAAATGTCTAGAGTTTAAGACATTATGCATAACCTTTAAAGCCTTCATAACTCAGGACCAAGGTACTTTCAGCAAAATTTGCTTGGTATTCCTCAGGCAAAAAGCTCAGATCATCAGACGCAATGCTGTTGTCCCCCCTAAAGCAAAGCACACTGCCTGGGGCGGTAGGAGCTTTCTAATGAAAGCAGCTACACTCTGGAATGGCCTATCCTTGGCTATAAGAAAAATGCTCTGACTTCCTGACCTTTCGGAAGTTGATAAAAACCTGGCTGTTCACACGCTGTTAATCAGCAGCAACAATTCTCCCTGCAGCACCACACAAGACAGCAGCAGCGCCAAGATGCCTCCGGGCATTCGAGCGCTATACAAAACCAAAAATCAAATCAAATCAAGTAGATGTTCTACTCGAGTGTCAGCTTCCTCATTGCGAGGGCAGTTTTCTCACTGTGAGCAGTAGCTACCTGCCACGACTACCTGTGTTGAAAAAATTCACTGGGATGTGGACTAGCATTGTATTTTCCTCACTCTTGCTCCCCAACTTAATGTTGGCAAGCCGCAAGAGAGGAAAAACTTCGCTTGTAGCCACTCCACAGAGTTTTCAGAACTCGGCACTTTATGCGGAGCGTGAATTAGGAAACACTCTGCAAACTGCGCGAGCAGGGCATAGGTTACTGCAGAGGCCTACTACCATTGAAGTGCTATACAAATGCAGCTACAATTCAGTCTCCTTTATGAATTATTTTTTCTTTCACATAAATCTTTATGGACGGTCACATTATTTATGTCTTTACTGCATTGTTAGAATGTGCCGTTGTGCACAAACCTCACACATTTTTAGGGCAGTTGCTTTCTGTTCTGGCCTATTCACAAGCTGTGAGAAAAGGAAGCCTTAGGAAGACCTACTCAAATAACCTTTGAGAGAGGACAAGGCATCGGTGAGTGAGCTGGTACACCTATATGCTAATATAAAATAGTGAATTGCCCCTAGCTACAGCGCAGGCCTGTACATCCGATGAAAGAGAATGACTAGCATTATCGAATGGCTTACCAGTGATTTTAAAATATTTATGAGGGAGTTTATCACGCCCTTATGACAAATGATTGCACAACATGCTCACCCCAGACGAAAGACTGGAGAAGCATGGAATGATATATCATATTTGTAACATTTTCCTTAGCTCATGGATTAAGCTGCTTCCTGTCACCATAGAATGCAACAATGCTCATAATGCATTATTGTTCTATATGCAATCAATTCTTCAGAGTATTGTGAATCATATTTGCTTGACAAAGACAGTGGTGAACAGTACTGGGGTCTAATGCATGACACATAAATTGAATCAATGCGGTGAGTCATAGTTGGGGTTTCTAGGACTCTTCCAGTATACTACTACAAAGGCTATTGTGGTTAGCCATGGAGAATGCATGTGACATTTCATGTAAGTGTCACAGATCTGACGATTACCAGCGTTCAATGCCACTTTGAAGTGAAGAGTGTTTAACTTTTAGTTGATGAGGGAAAGTAGAATGAAAACAGATGTTCAATGTGAAAAACCTATTTATCTAAACATGTTTTTCAGGAAATAAACATAATATCAGTATAGTATAATTCACAAACCTTTAAATGATGGATAAAAACCACTGTAAAGCCAAAGATATGGAGCATTGTCACTTCTGTGGATTCACTATCGCACTCCCTCTCTCATCAGAAAAAAGGAGCATATTAGAACTTCATATCAGTCTCTTCTTACATTCACTTTATATAAATCTATTTGAATCGGCTTTACCCCTTCACACCATGATGTATGACCATAGGATTTAGAATCAGACCACTATGCAAAGAAAACCTCCGCCGACCCCAGCAAACACAAACACTTCCGGTCAATCTCCCTGCTTCCATTCCCAGTGAAGGTACTGGAAAAGATCATCAACAATCAACTCAAGACACATCTGGAGCAGAACCAGTTACTCAACGCCTCCCAATCCAGCTTCTGCAGCAATAACAGCACCAAAGCAACCCTGATCACAGTCACCAATGACATCTGAACCCTTCTTGACCAAGAAGAAGCAGCAACTTGGATCCTCCTCAACCTCTCAGCAGCCTCTGACACTGTATCCTACAACAAGCTGATCAAAATCAAAAACTCCACCACATTGGCATCCAAGGGGACTCAGATGGATCACTTCCTTCCTCACTGGAAGAACCCAGAAGATTTACCTTTCACCTTTCACCCTTCACCTCAGAACCCAAGGAGGTCTCCCCTAGAGCTCATCCCTCAGCCCCATGCTCCACAGTGCATTTATGACCCAGCTGGTCAACATCATCAGAACCCATGATCTCAAAATAATGTCTTATGCAGAAGACATCCAACTCATCTTCCTCTCACCCTCGACCCTACCACCACCAGAATCAACTTCCACAAATTCATGACAAATGTTGCCCACTGGATAAAGAACAACTGCCTGCAGCAGAACACAGACAAGACTGAATTGCTGGTCTTTGGAAACAGCTGCAAAACATGGAACAACTCCTGGAGGCCATCAAACCTAGGACCCGCACCTGCTTCCTCAGACCATGCCAGAAACCTTGGAATCATCATTGACAAGAAGCTCACCACAAAATCACAAATCAGTGTCCTCTCCTCCATCTGCTTCCTCACTCTGCGCATGCTATGTAAGATCTTCAAGTGGCTACCCCTACACATAAGACACACCATGACAGAAGCCCTCATCACAAGCTGACTGGACTTCAGTAATGACCTCTACGTACGAATAGCTGCACACTTCCTACAGAGACTTCAGACCTTACAGAACACTGCAGCCAGACTCATCCTTGGTCTTCCCCGACAAACACATATCACACCCTACCTCAGGCAACTCCACTGGTTCCCTGTACAGAAGAGATGCTGTATCTGTATCAAGCTGCTGACCCATGCACACAAGGCTCTAAACAACCAAGGACCCACATACATTACCAGACGCTTGAACTTCTACCAACCGCCGAGAAGACTACCCTCCACCTCCCTTTCACTTGCTCATACTCCCTACATCTACTGAAGCAGAAGTGGAAGACACTTTCTCCAATAAAGCAGCAAAGACCTGGAACAGCCTCCCCACTCTCCTCTGGACCATCACCTCCCTTCCGAAATTCCGAATGGCCCTCAAGACCTGGCTGTTGGAATAAGCCTCTGGCACCTCCAAGCGCCTGGATACCCCATTAGGTGATTAGCCGCGCTGTATAAATCCTGATTGATTAATTCTTCATGCATCTGTCTGTGTTTGGTGAGAGTCTGTGGTTTCTCTTTGCGGCTACATCTTTAACCTTGTTTCATAATTACAGTTTATCAACGTTTTCTCACGTACACAGAATCATTAAGCAAAATAATTCCCCTCTCGCAAAACCTACTTAGGGGACCCTACCATTTCTCTACCTTACTATTCATGAGGAGGGTTAATGGCACATGAATGTTGGGGATCAAGACCACAGACAAACAAGGATGTAGTGCCTATGCTCAGCCAACTCCATATGCAGGTGTGGTTATACAAGATTATTTACCTCAGGTTTTCTTTATTGCTGACATAATTTTAGATCTCCTTGAGAGCGCACTCCTTTACTTAACAATATAAAGGATAACTGTAGCAAAATCACCTCTTTTGCATGCACACTCCAACTTTTTTCCCTTTAACTTGGACCCTATTTTTGCTCAAATTAGGATGCTGTGCATTGTGACTCTGCGATTAAGTGGCACAGTGTATGTACTGTGACCCTAAAATGACAGTGGTAATAGTGGTTTCACCCAATTAATTTATTTAAGTGTACTATAGTCCTTCGTAGAATGCACATGAAGGGCGTCTATGGCATGGAAATTAAATGTAATATGGGGATGCAGCGTGTATTTGCACCAAATATATTATTAAAATAAATGTCTAAAACACAAAAGGTGATTGGAGGAATACTTTCAAATCATCTAACCACTGGAAAACACTTGGGGTAGCATTCCAGTGTATTTACTTTGCCCATCATGCCACCTCAGACTAGACTCTGCCATTTGCAAATGAGCCGTTGTCGTGCTCTGAAGGAACAGCTATTCCAAACTGGCAATCTATTAACACTCTGAACCAGAAGGCAAGCAACCCAAGATCGGCCTATATAGGCCTATTCAGTCAGTTGCAACTTGAGAACCTAAGTCGAAAAGTAACTGTGTAAAAATGCTGCCGAAGTCTGAAATAGCTTAGAAACAGTCCTGCCACTCATTATACCTGGTCTGGGACAGTTAATAACTTCGGATCAGAGCACAAGGCTTGACTCTGAACCCAGTAAGAAATGGGGATACCTTTTGACCACTCGGCAGGGAGCAGACAGCAACAGTTGGCCTATGAAAGGGCATCTTTAGCACTATCTCTTTTGACTTACAGGTACCAGCTTCTTCTATTAATTCTAAGGACTCTCCTCAAGAACCAGTTTTGACCCAATGAAGAGCTCAAGGTAATAGGGAGCAGTTCCGGATCTAAACACAGACCAGTCTAGTTGCAGGTGGGTTTTTCCATTTTGCGCCAGAGACTCTGGGTAATATTGCAGTATGGCAAAGATGAAGCTCTAGAAAAGGAGGTGTGGACTGTGGAGAACATAAGCAGGATTGGATGGTACAATTTCTCCAATAACTGATAATTCTTAGAATACATCCTGCACTTCAACCACCACCTGCTCAGAATATTTGTGGACCTGTGAAGTCTCCACCTTAAGAAGAAAGGCCTGCGGTACGAAGTTTCCTGACTCCTGCTGGAAGCAATAAAATTGCCCAAGGACTCCTGAATCCAGTTGGCAGCCAAGGATTAGAATTGCTCTCCAGTGGTCGAATGGTTGACCTGTTCACTAGCTACAGGAAGATGAAAATCAAAAGGACTCTTAATTGGGCACAGCTGACTTCAGGGCACTCGCAGGAGACCTGACTGGAAGACACTGTGTGCCTAAAAGCGTGTCCAGAGAAGTCATTGATGGCAGGACTGGCCTGGAGAAACATTCCAGCACGTCAAAAAAGTTGGCTCTCATTAATTTCTCCGCTCTGGAGGATCGCAAAAAGATTATGAAGCTAGGGATTTTGCACCATGACAGGAAAAAAAAACAGCTTTCTCAAACTCAGAGCTTTTTTGCTGCACTAAAGACAGGTAGGTTCCATTATCTTTAATGTGTAGTCCCAACAACGAATTCAGACATCTGAAAAATCACAGATACTGAAGGGTGAGGAAAAAGGGAAATCTTATAACATCTTATAAAATATTAACTAGAGCATTTTTTTCAGTAAAATAAACTAACAAAATCACATATTTTTATTGAAAAAGAATCCAGCGAAACGCTGTAACACACAATCGGAATAGAAAAGTAGAAACGTTCTATTCGGTATTTCAGGAAGGCCATGCCATTCAAATGTCAAAGAAGCTGGTTTGCAAATTTCAAAACCCCCTCACACATCTGTGTTAGCATATTGCAGATGATGAATCCCTTTAAAATGGATTTTTATCAAAATAAATTAACCTTAAAAGAGTGCTTACATTAATTAACCATGAGCACCAGGAACTGCCAAGAGGCATAGACCAGTATGGTCCCATCTAAATGAGAGACATTTTCTCTTAGGAAAACGATACCCTAAGCTGTTTGTTTTACATGCTATACCAGAGTTCCTACAATCTCTGCAACTGTGCAGTACATATATTGGTTAGAACGCAATCTGCAGCCAGGTATTCAAATAACTATTCTGAGGAAATTTTAGAGGTAAACTACCACAAAAAAATCACACTCTAAAAAAGCATCTCATTGAAAGTGATGTCTTCCTCTTACGAATGTCTTACTTTTATGACAGTAAATCCTAGGAATGTTCGCAAATGAGCGTATGTTTCATCAGAGATGCATTACAGCATTTAGATGTACTAATAATTGCTTAAGGTCAGAAATGTGTCAAAATAAATAAACTGATACCAGGTGCCATGGCGAGAGTATACACATGTCAGAAGGCAGCCATAGTGGAGAATTAAACAACATCACTTTTACAGAGAAAAGATGAACAAACATCTGTAAACTCTGAGGGTTTGATAGCACCTGAGCAGATGTCTTGATTATCCTGAAGTGTGCGCATTATTTTCATTGACCTCAAGAGATGTGCAAATTTGGAGACATTATTTCCCTTGATGGACACAGAGGGGTCATTAGTGTTTATGCAACAGTGTAGAGAGGGGTGGTGGAAGAAGATATATATTTATTCAATCCTTGACCTCTTTTCTAAGATTACAAATTAAACCGAATCTGATGGATCGGTTTAATATTGCATCTGCTATATGAACTTATCAATCCTTGGTTTTGAATCCCAGCAGGTTCTTCAGATTTCATTCAGCGTCAAGAAAACTCCACAGCTGACGAGATGAAGGTGTGTTTTTCCAAATATTTGTGTTATGCTAACTGCAAAGTTAGTTTAAGCGGAGGGGGTGCTTAATTTGAGACGATGATTGCAGGTGGGACCATCCGGTACTCCTTTTTGGAGACCAGCACTTATCTTTCCTCATCAGACTTTGACCCAGACCAAGAGAGGAGGAAGAGAGACACAGAAAAGCAGTGACAAAGAAACAGAGCAAGACTATAAAAGAACCTGAAAGAGTGAGCTAAACGGCTCGAAGTTTCTAGTGCTGTATAAAAGAGGTGCGAGGTGGAATCAAGAGTATACAGCACTGACCGAGGACGCCAGAGAAAAACCTTTTACACCAGCACTTATGCTTCACAAATAAAGCACTGAATGGAGCCATGAAGTCACAAACGAGGTTGTTAGCAACTTCTGCTGTATCTGTTTTCTTGTAGGCTCCCATACAGACATACGTCTAAATAGTTCTCATTACCGTGAACTTTCAGATATGGGCCAACATGCAATGGAGGAGTTTGTAGCATTCCTAGTGGACTGTTCCATTAGAATTGTTATTATATGTTCATGCTTCAACGTTCTGTATGTGGGAGTTGGGGACTTAGTGTTAGACATCTGTTCAAGGTGGGTGTGGTTAGTGTTAGACATCTGTTCAAGGTGGTTGTGCAAGCTGTCTCCTATTATTAAACCATCTCTGATTTCAGTATCTCTGTCTTCTGGAATACATTAGAGTTCATCCTTCGCCTTTCTGTCACAGGAGGCATCAAATTCACAATCAAATATTATTTAACACGCGGATATATTTGGACGTTTGACCAGCTCGTGCCCTTCCTTAGTGAGATGCTCATGTCTGTGACCTTCACTGCCTTTTGCACATTTGAAAGCATCTCACTGTTAAGCACTGGGTAGCTGGAAGAGCTTGCTATTTTCGTAACACTGTCAAGGTTTCGATGATGTTCCCTGCACCGTAGCCACAGGATTTTTTGTCTTTGAAATGGAAAGCACCGTATAAAGCGACTGAAATGTGATGACAGCGCTTAGGCTGTTAGGCATTTTGGTACATCAGCAGTGAGTGATGTCCTATTAGATTAACAGGATTAGCCAATTACTTTGTCAGCAAATGCCATCGACATAAAGAATATCCTTAAAATCACGGAGTGCTGAACGTTCTAGTCAACAGCTGTTGCCACTTATAACAAAATAAAAATGATGAGTGTTGTAAGACAAACATTTTCATGTTTTCCCAGTATATTCGGGGCTGTGGAAAATGTCATACTTTTTGTGAGATATTTATTTTCCTTAATCATTAAACTGTTCAAAACATCTTCCAGGGGCAGTGTTAGCAATCATTTTATTTTGTCAAACATGATGTGCGAACAAGAAAAAAACGTATTCACCAGAATGGTATCACGTGCTCCTCTTCCCTCTGTTAACAGACTGTTACGCTCAGTTTTCTTATTTGGGAAAAAATAAGTATAATATTTTTATTACCTCTTCATACAGAAGTAGTTTACCGAATCTAGAGCCCTTAGCACTCTGAACACCTGCTTTTAACTACCACACTAAACTTAATTTTCCAAATCTTTTGTTTAATGATATGATTGCACATGCACGTATTTATTTTTGGGCCTCAACACTTTTATTAAAAAAATGTTCGCACTTGAGCTGAGAATACGTTATTGCATTCTGTATAACATGATGTATAGGAAAGAAATTCAGTTATAAAACAATAAAAGCATATCTGTGGTAAAGTACATAGTCAAAAATAGCTGGTTTACATCCTTAACATTACAAAACGTCCCTCAACTGTGTCTAATTCGTCATTTTGTAAATTAGGCAACAGGTAAATCCTGAGTAATGATTGTTGAAGCTCTCAGGAAACTGTTCATGGAGATCCTCTTTGACCTCTGCTCATCCAAATTTCCCCATAAGTTCTTCAGCGGCTTCAGTGAAAATTGTTTGAGAATGTCCCAGAGACAGTGAACAACAGAGAGAGAGAGCAGGATAATGTGTGAGACAGAGCAAGCTGTACAAAACCATTCACAGAAAATTAAACTTAATCATAAACTCCACTCAAATAGTCCAACTAGCTGACCATTTCTTCAAACCCATGGTCAACTGAACCTCAGTTGATTATGTATACTATATTACTATATTACGACATATTCAACTGTATTTGTAAGTATAGTTGAGTGTTAATTTAGCACTTTTAGGGATTAGATGGATTGGAATGTCTAATTTAATAAATGTTCTAATTTACTAATAAAATTTGGAGTTTCTGCTACAATGAACAATACCACTAAAATATACAGATTCCGAAAAAATGTGGGTAAAATCATGAATAAACAACACCGGTCATCCTAACTGAAAACATGCGCTCACCTACTTTCACAACATGAATACCATTGTGACCAGCTAGCAGATGCCTTAATTTCTGGAGCTGTCAGTCTCAGTCAAAATTGTGTGTTAAGTGATATGTGATCATCTGGCGTCTTTCAAACAAACTCTGCAATGGTGACTGGGAGGTGTGTTCTCTAGGTCTTAGAACAGTTAGTGCCCACTGTTTTTTAACATCAGTACCCAAAAGAATGGTAGAAAAGAATGGTAGAAAACGTACACTCAATGGAACTATGTTTTTGTAAACAATATTTAGTTACTCCCATTCTACCCTTAAATCTCCACTTACAGTGAGACAGCACCAAAAACGTGGAGGAATGCAATTTGGAACTCGGATGCAGCACAACACAGTCATTAGACTTCAATAAACCATACTCCAGGCAGAGCAACGTTTGAGGAACAAAATATGTCAGTTTTTTACCAGCGAAGAAATGGTGCTGTTAAAAAATGTGAAGCGTCACAAAACAGACTTTCCCAAAACATTATCGAGTAAAATATAATCTCAATCTCAATTTTAGCACTTAAATGGTAAGGTGCTATAGAACAACCTAGAAGCTGTAAGTACATGCTTGTCTGTGTGAAACATACCAACTTTTTTGGGATAATTATTTCTTTATTTAAGTGCATTTATACATTGCAACATTCACTCTCCAGGACCCTCTTGACACTGAATGCTAAAACACAGGGCATAATATCAATCAGTGGCAGCTCCTCCGCTAAGGTGGAAGAGCAACGCCCCTGTAAGTGAAAAAAGAAAATTATGATAACTTCAGTTATTCTCATTTAATTTTTTGTATAATCATGGGCGAGGCGAGGCTTGGCTCCCCTGACGTCGGGGAGGAGGAGTGGTTGCTGCACTCTAAAGTGCGCATGACTCTTTGGCCGGCCGTCTCAGGCAGGCCAAAGCATCACACGCACTTTTCTTGTTCTCCACTCAAGCTGCATTACAGCCTGGGTGGAGAACATTCCCAGGCCCACAGTGTCTGTCTGGGTGCCGAACGATGGCGACGTTATGATGTACATGAATTGCACCTTGGTACCCAAGTGAGCGGTAATCTTTTGTAAAAGTTATGGACTGAGCCCCACACCCCCGTGTGGGCTCCCCAAGGCATGGGATCACGCTATATCCCGAATGAGAAGGAGCACTGGCTGTTCCTGCTAGCGCCGTGGTTGCCAGTACAAGAGAGGCTTCAACCGCACCGCAGAAAGCCAAACTATTCTCGAGAAGGAAGCCAGCGCTGCACTCGCTTTGCCATGGAAATCAGGCTGATGCCACTAATTATGGAGTTGCAATGCAGGCCAGAGAAAGGAAGCTAGGACACGGCCCCAGCAGGTTGCTGTTGCAAATGGAGAGCTACCGCAGAGCGCGGCGCAGCCTCACCAAGAGGAAGCCGCTTGAAGGACGCTTGAAAGATCTACATGTCCTTTCCAGCCTTTCAGAATGATCCCACTGCTCCTGATACTGAAGAACCTCAATCTGCATCCCAGTTCCCAATAGGGCAATTCCCTCTCCGGGATTCTGATTCATTAGACCTGATCGTGCTCAGGGTAACCTCGGGCTCTCCTTCTGATCCTGCCCCCCCTCAGTCCCTCACCTTATACATCAATTTAATTCGCCCCGTAATTCTTGACATTTTAAACTCGTCTATCTCTTCCGGTACCGTTCCCCCTGCCTGGAAATGTGCGCAAGTTAAGGCTCTTTTAAAGAAACCCAACCTGAACCAATCCAACCTGACCAACTACCGCCCCATCTCCCTCCTTCCCTAGCTGAGTAAGCTACTTGAGAAACACATAAATACCACGCTGGTAGAATATTTGTGATCTAAAAATCTTCTCCATCACTCCCAAACAGGTTTTTGACCTCAACTAGGGACTGAGACGGCCCTTCTGGCAGTAACGGAGGAGGCAAGGAGCATACTGGACCAGGGATGCACTGCAGCAATTATCCTTCTAGATCTCAGTGCTGCATTCGACACTGTCAATCATAACATCTTGACCTGTTGGCTCTAGAATCTGGGAGTGCCCGGCATTGCATTCTCCTGGCTCCAGTCCTTCCTCAGTGATTGTTTCTTCCAGGTGTTTGAAGGAGACGCTGTGTCCAACCGGTTGCCTCTTAGCTGTGGGGTTCCCCAGGGTTCCTCCCTGAGCCCCACGCTATTTAACCCGTTGCGTGCTAATGACGAGCTCAGCTCGTCATGAGGCACGGTTGAGCTGCACTCATGACGAGCTGAGCTCGTCACAGCCGTTGGAACGTTCGCACGTGGGGCTGATTACCCCGCTGTGCTGAACGTTCGAAAAACGGGTGCGGCAGTGACGAACTCAGCTCGTCATGAGTGCAGCTCTGCTGTGCCTCATGATGAGCTGAGCTCGTCACCAGCACGTCGGCGTCGCGCGCGCCCCCCTCCCCTCCGCACAGGAGGTGAAAAACTCCTGCAGGGAAGGGGTTAATATCTATTTGAGTCCCCTGGGGGAGGTTGCCCGTCCATTCGGCATAAAGATCATCACCTAGGCAGATGACACGCAGCTCGTGGTGGCATTAAACCACCCTGAGAGGTCATCTAGCACCCTCGGTCTTTGCATAGAGGCGGTGACCGAGTGGATGGAACTCTCATGCTTTAAGCTCAACGGGGACAAAACTGAGCTCATGCTCCTTGGCAACTCACCCTCTTTCAACCCTGCTCTCCTCTGGACGGACTGCCTCAGCCCTGCCCCAGATCCAAAAGCCTAGATCAAGAATCTTGGTATGTGGCTTGGCTGTTCTCTCAGTTTAAACCACAAGGCCACCAAGCTTTCAGCCACCTGTTACGGCCTGATGAGTATTTTGCATAAGATCCTCTCCCTCCTCCCCTTCCAGGCAAGAAGGATCATGGTCCAAGCTCTTATTCTTTCTTGCAAGGACTATGGGAACGTCCTCTACTTGGGAGCTCCCCAATTCACTATTCAAAAACTCCAGATGATCCAGAATTGTGCGGCTCGCCAGCTTCTCCACATTCCTCGCAGGCGATCTGCAAACCCAGCACTAAGGAGCCTTCACTGGCTCCCTATCACAGCAAGGATACAGTTCAAGGCCATGTGCCTGGCACACAGAGCCTTTTGGAAGAACGGTCTGGTCATTACTCACTCCCTCATCACCCCCTATCATCCTTCCAGAAACCTTTGCTCTGGCTTCTCCTATGTTGCCACCCGGAAGAAAATACGTAGAGCTCGATGGGGTGGGCGCTCTTTATTTTTCAACGCCACTAACCTCTGGAACACCCTTCCTTCCAATCTGCGGAAGGAGCTTAATCTGCTGGCATTTCGAAAACTCCTGAAAACCTGCCTCTTCAGGGACTCACTTTAACTCTTGTGCCTGTTCACCTGTTTCTGTCCTTTGGCAGGCCTCAGGGTAGCCATGCGCTATACAACTACAAATTGAATTCAAAATTCAATTCACTGTGGAATGGGTGCCCCTGAGGGCCTGAGGGCTACCCAAGTTGGGGAACGGAGTTGCCCTACCCTCATCAGCTGTACTGCGATGTTGTGGGCAGCTACATTGAGACCCAGAAGGGGGCACACGTCCTGTGATTTGGTAAGTAAAGCCTGTAAGAAGACCTTCCGCCAGGGGCAGCTGGTGACATTTAAAATTGGTTAGGCATAAACGTTGAGGATAAGTGGTACTTCAACAGCGAGTATGCCAACTATCATAGGAGGGACTTGCAAAGTGTGTGCAAATAGTGCATTTTAAGGCAAATTTGAGAGAGCAAGAATGTTATAAAACAATTCTGAATGTGCAGAATTGAAATTTGGATTTCTCTGCAGATTGCCTCTGATTTCTCTGTGTTGTCACAGCTACAGTGAAAAGGAGCTGCATTGTGCACGTCAAAGAAGAGCACCTTTTTATTAAAACTTTCTGAGCACTCTGGGAGGGTTGTACTTCTGAGCACCGAGGACGCATTCTGAATTCAGGGCACCATCAAGGCAGAACGCATGACCTGGAACACACAAGCGGAGCCCACATTCAGGGGCCAGATTTAGCATTCCTGGTGCAACTTGCAAGCAATTATAAAACGCCTTATAAAAATGATTGCTTGCAAGTTGCAGGAGGAGTGCTACTCCTAAATTAGCAATCACTTGAACTGCTGCTGTGGCAGTGTTTGAACCAAAATGTAGCTTGTCCCCATTGCCATGCCATCCTATGCAAGCACTGGTATAAGCACCAACCAGAAGTACCTGTGAGCACTGCAGTCACCTCATCATTTTATATCTATCTGTAAGACCTGTAAATTATACAGTCGATGGTCGGGATTATGTATGCTGCTGATCAAGCTGCACAGCACATCCGCTAAACTCCAGGTCACAAGACAAGAGTGCACATCAAAGGCAAGGCTGTGATTTCCTTTCCCGGGGTTAACAGGCAGCAGCCGGAGTCCTGCCATTACCTCTACGTCCCTCGCCCTCGACCCAGTCATCACACATGAGGTATTCCACACGACAGGAAACAAAACAGGAAACGCTTTTAGACTCCACCCACCCTCCTGTCAGGTGCTATAACACACCTCACCACCAGAAGCAAATCCTGTTTTGTTTCCTGTTGGTGGTTTACTTGATGGGAGTCGCTGGGGTGAGTGCCGGGCGCTTACCTGCTTCGTTTGTCCTATGGATCCTCCTCTGCTGGGCTCTGGGGGGCTCCCATGGACCGTCGTGGGATTGCTTGGAGTGGGGCTGCTGGGCTTCCCTTTCTCCTCCTGGGCTCAGGTGACCTGTACTGCTGGGCTTTGTGGGTCTTCCTGTTTCGTTTCCTGCCCTGGTCGCGCTGATGGATGTGCTGTGGATCTTCCTCCTGCTGCTTGCTGCTTTCCTGCTGGATCCTCGTGCCGTGGACAAGGTAGGGGTTTGGGGCTGTGAGCGCTGGGCTGTTCTGGGGCGCGCTCCTCCCCTTTGGATTCCCCGATGTCGCCATTGCCTCTTTGCCTTGTGGGGCCCTGGTGACGGCTCCTGCGCGTGCCTCCGGGACGCGCTGACGACTTTGGTGGCAGGTGACACGCGGATGAGTATTCTCCCTTCTTGGGTCATCGGGAGTTCGTGGCTGCCTTTGGACGGCCGGCTGTCTCGGCGGCGTTTCCTGTTTGCGCGCATGCGCTTTGCCCCCTGTTACGCCCTTCGGCCGTGTTCGGTGCCGGGTGCTGGTGTGGGCGGACGCCCGGGTGGTCTCCGGGCGCTCCGGTTCTCGGAGCGGAGTCGTGCCTGTTCCGTGGTTCTGCACGGTTGCGTGTCTCGGCTGGTGGGCGTTCTGTGGGAGCCTGTGCCTGAGCCTGATACGAGTGACTCCCGAAGCTTCCAGAGATTGCGCCCGGGGACTCTTCTGGGGAATTCCTTCGCTCTTCCGGGGTGGGGAAGTCCCGCTTCCGCATGGACCTTTTCTGATCTGTTTCTCCAGTGGCTCAGTCGGTGGGTGTGCGGTACTTCTTTGGCGTACTTGCGAGGGAGAAGGCTACACCTGGACACCCCTCCGAGGCTGGTGAAGTGGATGGGAGTTTGAGCCTCACCTGGAGCTGCTGAGTGCCTTTCATACTCCTTTGTAGCGGTCTTTGCTCCGCTTCCTCGGCATTGTGTGTTCTACGTTGCCTGAGCACTGTGGACGGAACGCTGACCTTCTGCTTACATCTTGGAGTCCAGGCGTGGCATCTGGTGGGAGTCTGCTTACGGTACGTGCTCTGCGATGTGGTTCGTCACTTTCTTTTTGTTGGTGTATATTGCGCTGTGCTACGTTTCCTCTCCTACCCTCTACTGTTTTGCTGGGGTAGTTGCCCGGATGCCTGGAGTTCGGCTTTGAGCTAGGTCCGTTGGCTCATTGGGCTATTGAGTCTTCTGCAGGGGCCTGGGCTCGGCCTCACGGTCACTGGTTCAGATCCCGGTGGGTGCTCTCGGACTTTCATCCTTCTGAGTTCGATGTACTGTGTACTGTGGGTAACTATAACTATCTGTTCTTCGTCACCAGGATGCCTTTCTAATTGACTATGGTCGTGTGCTACCTCCGTCGTGAGGGGTGCTGTTACTCTCCTGGGCCTGCTTCTTCCCCTTTTTCCGGTGGGGCCTCCTCCCCTTTCCTGTGATGCCTGGAGGTGTGCTGATGCCCGGTTTGGGCGCCTTCTTCTGGATCATCTGTTGCTTGCTGTTGGGCTCTCTGATTTCTTCGGATTTCTTGTAGCCTTTTCTCTGCCAGTTCCTCTTTTGTGAAAGGGAGCAGATTGGCGCAGCAGAAGCATGCTGGGCCCATGACCCTGAGGTCGATGGATCGAAACCAAATCGGTGGTTCTGTTGCGAGTGTGGATGGTGCCGGATCTTTCTCCGTGCCCTGGTTTGTGTCCTTAATTTCTCCACTTGGCCTGTCTTCGTTCCTGTGGACTCTGTGGTGCCAGTCTTGTGGGTCATCCTTCCATGGCTGCTGAGCACGTTCTGGAGGACGGTGTGGGCTTGTGGATGGATTCTGCCCTGAAGATGTCTTCTGCCGTTTCTCATCTGGCTGTTCATTCTGGCGTTGTCCAGTCTTTGCTGCCCGTTTTGGAGTACCTGTTTTCGTCCTCGCAGGGGGGTGCCAGTTGTCCGGTGTTGCTGGGGCCTATGGCCCGCCTGGAGGTGAATGTATTCCGGACGTCGCCTTTACTTCTGTATGGGCTTCTGCTGTGTCCTGTGGTCCTCTCTTGCTGCACTGTATCCTGTTTCTGCGGGATTGGATGACGGACGTGGTCCAAGGGTCCGTGGCTTGCGGCTGCCTTTCGCTGGGGCCTGTCTGTTTGGTGACTCACTGGTAGGTTGGCTACGCAGGGTCTTCCAGGTGCACATGCATTCTTTATCTTTCATGACCTTCCGACGGGGGGGGGGGGGCTCCCTCGGTTTCGGGTGCCTGGCCTTTCCACCAGCCTTCCAGGTTTCTGCAGTCCTCCTTTCGGATTCGTCGTGGCTCTGGGCATTCTTTCCTCCGGGCATTTGGGAGGAGGTCCTGGAGGGGTGCCGGGTCTGGTCCACTGCGTTCCTGTCTGGGCCGCCCTTGGGGTCGTTTTCGCTGGTGTTCCTCCTCTGGTTGGTGGGTGACTTCGCAGGTTCCTTCCTGCTTGACGCCTGTCGACCTCGGACGGATATGTGCTGGATGTCTTGTCGTGGGGCTCCGGATCAGATTCTTGTTCCCCCCCTCCCCCTCCGGGGTGGTGGTGACCCCTTCTCCTCGGGATGCTTCCCGCCATCTGGCCTTGTTGGACAATTTTTGGTCAGCGGACGGGCCGGTTGTCCCGTTTCCCCTGGTGGAGCAGGGGTTGGACGTTTACCTCCTTCATCTTCGTGGTGCCATATTTCTCGGGAGGTTTCCGAGAGTTCTTCTGCCTTCGGGGCCTGTTCTTGTTCGTACGGAGGATTCCATTCGGGATGGAGGCCCTCCTGTGGGGTGAGCTCTGGCAGTTCTGCGTCCTCCCTTTTGGATCTTCGGTCCACCCCCCGGGTGTTCGCCGAGGGGGTGGCTCCCTTGGTGGCCCATCTGCATCTCCTGGGGGTGTCTGTGTGCCCGTATTTGGACGACCGGATGGTTCGGGCTCCGTCCCTGGAGGTCATGTCTGGCCGCCTTCCCTTGACCGTGTCTTCGCTCAGGGACCACGAGTTTTTGTTCACCTTGCCCGAATGTCACTTGGTGCCTGCGACCCGGAGGTCCTTCATCGGAGCCGTGTTCGGTTCTGTGTCGGGGAGGGTGTTACTGGCGGACGCCCGGATTCGTCGCCTGCAGTCATTGCTGTGGAGGTTGTTGTCGCAAGCCTCGGCTCCCATCCTTCAGTGGCTGGAGGTTCAGGGCCGCATGGCTGTTTCTGTTTTCACTGTGCCCTGGGCCAGGGTTCGGCTACGGCCTCTGCTGTGGCCTGTGCAGCGGTGGGTCTCATTCCTGTCCTGGGTTTTGCGGTTCCTGTTCCTGTGTCTCTGGATGTGGTGTCTACTTTCCTGTGGTGGTTTACCCCTCCCTCCTTTCCGTGGGGCTGTTGTTTCGTCTGCCTCCTCCTCTGGTTGGGACCTTGGATGCCTTCACCTCGGGCTGGGGAGTGACTCTGGCCTGTTGGGTGATGCTGGCGCGTTTGCTCCCGTCGGTGTCTCGCAGGTTGTCCTACTGGGGAGTGTTGTCTGCAGTGGAGTGGGCGCTTCACTATTTCCGTCTTCACCTGGTGTGTTGTCTTGTCCTGGTGGAATCGGCCTTCACGTTGGCTGTGGCGTGTCTGGATCACCGGGGTCTCTGTCCCTGTGTCTGGCTCCCAGGACTTTTCAGTTGCTTTGCCTGAGGTTCGGGACTCCGACTCTGGCCTTGTTTGCCTCGGGGTCCCATGCCCTGGTGCCCCTGTTCTGCTCCTTTTCTCCGGAGGGGGGCGCTGGGGGGGATGGATGCCATGTATCTCCTTCGGCCTCCCTGGCTTCTCTATGCCTTTCCTCCCTTTCCTTTGGTTCCTGCGTTTCTGCTGATGGATCGGCGGGAGGGGGCTCAGGTGGTGGCTGTGCTGCCTCTCTGGCCGTGGAGGTCCTGGTTTCATCTGCTGCTGGCCCTGGCGTTGGGGCCTCCTTGGTTTCTGCCCCATCACCCCTCTCCTCTGTGTCTCTGTCTCTCTTTCTGGTTCCCCTCTCCTTGGCGGTTTGGGGGTTGACCGGGTGTCTCTTGGGTCCCGTGGTCTGCCCGACCTCTTGTTTTGGTGCTGCGGACTTCTTGTGGGTTGTCTGCTTTGTCTTCCTGTTCAGAGCGGGGGTCTTCATTTCGAGGTGGTGTTCCTCCTCTGGTTTCCTTGCTGGACCTTTGGGCTGCTTTCTGTGCCTACCGGGTCCCGGATTCCTTTCTTCGTTGGGGTTTTTTGTTGTCTTCCCCTTTTGTGCCTTTGGAGTCTGTGGCCCTTGCCATTCTGTCGTGCCTGGTGGCTTTCTGTTCTTTCTTTTGGCCTCGAACGTACCTTGTGCTTTCTGTGGCTCGTTCTGGGGTGTTTCGCTCTTCTGGCTCTCTCTCCGTGTCCTTTAGCTTGGCTGGTTTGGCTACGGCTGCTTCCTGGCTCTCTTTGGGTCGCTGGTTTCTGGCGGTCTTTGCTCTTGCCTGTCTTGATGCGGGTATGCCCTGTCCGGCGGGTGTCCTGGCGCATTCCGCTCGGGGAGTGTCTGTCTCCTGGGCTGCTTCCCTGGGAGGATTTGTCGGGCTGGGTCCCGGGCCTCCGGGTCCGCGTTCGTGCAGCTCTGGTGGTGGGGTTGTGCCTTGTCTGACCGGACCGGTTTTTGGTCGTGGGGTGTTGCTGGCTGTGGGGGGTTTCCCCTCCACTGTGATTCTGTTGTTTCTTGCTACTTTGCCTTGCTACACTCCTTTGTGTCTGGTCTGTGTCTTGTTGTGTGTGGGTTGCCAAAGGCCTGTTTGGGCGTTGCTTTGGTATGCCTCATGTGTGATGACTGGGTCGAGGACGAGGGACGTAGAGGTAATGCTATGATTACGTATGGTAATCCCCATTACTCTTAGTCCTACTCGTCCTCGACCCAGTCATTCATCCCGCCCGCCCTCCCTTTCCAGGCCTTTGGTGCTTGGTACATCAGGATTTGCTTCTGGTGGTGAGGTGTGTTATAGCACCTGACAGGAGGGTGGGTGGAGTCTAAAAGCATTTCCTGTTTTGTTTCCTGTCGTGTGGAATACCTCATGTGTGATGACTGGGTCGAGGACGAGTAGGACTAAGAGTAATGGGGATTACCATACGTAATCATAGCATCACGATTTCCACCACTATCCACTCTCACCATCAAACTCAGCCAAACATGTCTTGCCAGACCGCGTGCCTATGTGCTGAAAAATGGATTTTATTTCCCGCATTTCGAGTGCCAGCTTTTATCAAACCACTGTTGTATTCAGGCTGCAAGCCATTTCTTCGAACATAAAAACGCCAGGAACCATATATACAAGGCTGTAACCATGGGTGTAGAAACTCACAGCCTGATGATCTTGAAACCACCTGAGTTCGAGAGAGTCCACAAAATGTTTGTGAAAAAAGACTTCTTAACGTGAAGTCACAAACAACACTTCATTTTTGCAATGTTATGTGATGCACTAGGTGCGCGTGTCTTCTTGTGAAGAGGTGCAGCCGTAACAATATTTGTATGTAAGTCTTATTTTGAGGGTCCCTCTTGCACTTATTTTTGTCACTAAAGGACCCATATCCTTTCCATGGCACTCACAAAGTCATCCGCTCTAAAAATGTCTATCTGGCTGACACAATAACAATAGCAAAAGTCCCAGGTGATATATTTGCTGGTTTTCATACACATACGCCTGGAAGCACAAAATAAACAGAAGTGCTTAGCAGAAACGATGGTAAATGGAAGTGAAAAGCCCAGCACAAATGAATAATGACAAAACAATTCCAGTCATGAAAAAAAGTGGCGCGTGCAGGCGCGTATTGCATATTACATTTTATCCTGCAATTCTTTACTCAAAATCCATATCTCCTTCCGGCTCCAAGTCCCATTACGCTGGTACTAGTCTAACACAGCTCCATAATTTGTAACCATCACTGGGTTAAAATGATGGTTATTAAGATCACAATAATGTGGCAGATTACGACAGTGTTTAAACGCAGATATTTCTGCAACAATATTTACATTATTTGCCACCGTCTGCAACAAACTACACATTGCCAGTGCCTGCCACACTGCCAATACTCAACTATCTACCACTGTCATACGTTAGTCAAGCTGCTGCTAGCATATTGCTCCAATCATCTATGCCAGTGGCCGGATTGACCATAGCGGACACCGGGCATTACCCGGTGGGGCGCCAGGTTGGGGGCGTTTTGTTACTAGGCCCTTTTTGCAGCGAACTGCAATATCGTCCCCTGTAACAAAATCGGCCGAAACCAGCCCTGGCAAATAGCTCGGCCACACCTCCAAGCCCCTAGGCCAATCCAGATGCTGCTCACTTATCAAAACAGCACCAGGATTGGCTCGGACAGGGGAGTCCAACGTTCATTAGGAGACATGGAGGCCACGATTGTGCGCCCACCCTGCTCACTAATTTCACAGATAGGAAAAGCCTTTAGTGTGCATGTTGGGTTGGACACAGTAAGGCATCCATCCAACCTGACATGCACACATGAACAGAAGTGCTGCTGTCAATTACTTAAGTCGAACACCCAAAGGCCCTGCTCTTGCAACGTAACTTAGAGAATTGGCCCACAGTGGAGAGAAACACCCTGGAAAGAAGCACCTTGGCTGCTGGAAAAATGTTTTAATTTTAATGTACAGATGTAATACAGGAGCCCAGGGGGGCAACAAATATAGGGGGGCAACGACCTGCTGTCCTAAAGGAGAAACTGCCCCTGCCCTCTGCGTATTTTCTTCTTGTTAGTAGACATGCAGCATGGGTTTTGGCAGCTGCTCCCGCACGTTCACGGGCACCTGACTTTGTGGCGACACACCTGGGGGCTCAGCTTATTCTCTGGATAGGGAGAACCGCTGGGGGGGGGCAGATCCCACTGCCTGAACCATTACTGCATGTCCTTTAACAGGAGTGGAGGGGTAGCGAGGCCTGTGTGGGTTTTCGAGCCACTGGTCCACCTATGGTGAGGCTTTTAATTTTTACTTGTTACCCTATTACACATAAGAGGAGCACAGGAGTTCCTGTGTCTCTTGACTTATGAACTTAGGGTGTATGATTGGTTTCTGGTCACATATGGGGATTTCTATGTTGTGGCATAACCTGATCTACATTCTTGCGCTCATGTTGGTCCATGGGTTTTCACTCATGGGAGTTAATGCTGTATTTCATGCCTGAATATAATTTATGTGTTTCCTAAACTGCATGTTATGTAAATGTGCATAATTGGCCGCATTTTATGCCCCAAATGTTATGTGCAGGAGCTGCAGGATAATTCCTAGTAATGGTGTTTTTGTAACCTGTTCAACCGAAAAGGATTTACTAGGCTGCACTAACTTGAAAGATTATGACAATTTCCTAGTTGGCAAAGTGATTTTGTGGCTTATGTATCGTCATGACAATTGCCTAGTTGGCAAAGTGAATTATGTGATTGTGGTCTAATGTGTTTCATGTATAATACAAAGGATATTTTTATATAACCTTGTGTGGAGGGGAAACATCTGTTACAACGCATGCATTACATTGTAGTGCCTTTACAGTGCAGTCAGTACCACGACTTTGACGTTGCAATTAATTCCTTTACAACGCAAGTCATTACAACAACTTGCTTTAGGGAATGCAGTGTTGGACTGGTGTTGGATTTTAATTCCAACAAATTCCCTACTGATACACCGACTGGAGTTGGAATAGTGATTTAAACTATTCCAAAGTCCAGAGCTTCCCTCAAGCAAGTCGTTGTAATACTTGCATTGTAATGGAACTCGTGGTAATGACACTGTCGCGGTACTGATTATGTTGTTAAGCCATGCATGGTTTTGGCATGCATGGTAACAGATACTACTCGTGTGGAATCTCTTGCGGCGTGCCTAGTATATTGCTGGTGTGTGTGTTTGTGGGTGCAAATGCTTTACAAATTGCCTCTGGGATAAGCCTGACTGCTCTGCAAAGCTATCAAGGGGGTGAGCAGGGATTATCTTGGGTTTTGTAACTCCCTTAAACTGACTAGAGTGGTGGGTTCTGTCTGGCTTAGGTGCATACCCTAGAAAACCAGAAAATCCATTTCTAACAATAAATAATTATAATAAAGAACAAGGGATTACCTCAACAGATTATAGGTCATAAAGTATATGGAACCCAAGACAGAGCTCTAAATCAGGAGAGATCTATGTCTTCTTTTTGATCAGCTGGTATCTACCAGGTAAGAATGAGGAAAGCTATTGAAGTGCTCTGAGTAAAAGATATTCATGCTATGAGGGAGTGTGAAGAATAAGACATGGTGATCAATGATGCTGAACCTACGTGACAAGTCTTCGAGCACTTGGTAACTTAGTTTTGCATTGTGAACATGAGGATATTGCCAACCTTCCACATAGCAGATATTTATTGCCCTAGAAGGAGAGCATATTCTAGTGTGATAATTCAGAAGATTCAGAGGAAGAATATCGAGGAAGAAATATTGAATTGCATAAATATTGTGGTAAAAATATCGTGGGTGAGGAATATTGACAGAAAACTCCTCGTTGTTAAGAATATCGATTTTAGGTAAGTTTTATCAAAGTGTTTATTATCGTTTGTAAAAATATAGGGGGTGATTATGATGGCAGAAGAGCCGTCACCACCACCCGTGCAGTGGCGGGCCCTCCGCCATCGGTCAGCAATTTCCCCCATGCCAAGTTAGGATGGCAGGGGAATCAGACTGCGTCCGTGGCGGGCGCAATGAACGCCCGCCATGGATCCGCCACAGGCAATCGTTCCGATTGCCTGGAGGAGCGATCAGTATCTGTAAAATGGTTGTGGTGCCTAGCAGGCCCGTCTGCAAAATTAAAATACTGGCCCCAGCCAGCCTTTCCATGACGGGTAAACCGCCATTGAAAGGCTGGAGGGGATTGGTTTGGGGGCCCGTTGCAGGCCCCCCTGGTGTGGGGGGGAGGTAGTGGTGCACGGGGGTACCCATGGTACCCCCCTACATTTCCCTGCACTAACAGGCAGGCACCTCATGGTGCCTGCCACATAGTGCAGGGAAACGCACTACATGCATTTTTCACATTGCGGCGGGTGTTGCAGCCAGCAGCACCCGCCGCAGTGGTAAAGATGCAAGATGCGACTGCCACGGTGGCGGTCATACCGTGATCCTACGTGTGGGACCGCCACATTACAGGCGGGTGGTCCCAAGCATCACTCCGATGGCGGGCGGAATCTAGTCCGCCCGCCATCGTAATGGCCCCCATAGTTGCTAAAAATATAAAAAATGTATTAATTTTATGTATTTTAGTATATATTTTATATGCGTGTGATGTTTGTTTTTTGTATAAGAATTGTTTGTATTTTTATTATATTTGTCAAAATTTTAGTAGTTATTACATTTTTTATTTAATTTTGTTTTTTAGTTCAGTAGAATGTTGTGGGTTTATAGGGGAATAGGTTGGGAACTAATTTAATTATATAAAATGTATAGATTATTTATAGTAGTTATTAATTGTTTTTATTTGAAATTTGCGTTTTTAGTTCTGTAGCAGGTTGTGGGTTTATAGGGGAAAAGGGTGGGAAGTAATTTAATTATATAAAATGTATTGACTAATTTTTATTTATTAATATTTATGTAATTGTGATGTTATAGTGTTAAATGTGTAAATTAATTTATTAATAATTAGTTAATATTTGGTTATTAATTAATTTAAATTAATGAATTAGTAATTAATGATGGTAATTGTGTAATTAATTTTAGGTGTGTTATGGTGTTTATAGTTGTAAATGGTGGGATGGGTAGGGAGTAATTTATTTTTTATAACTGAATCATTAATTAGCTGTTAATTAATTTAAAATAATTAACTAGTAATTAATTATGGTAATTGTGTAATTAATTTTAGGTGTGTGTTGTGGTGTTTATAGATATGGTGTGAAGGGTGGCAAGTAATTTATTTTTTAAAGATCAATTATTAAATATTTGTTAGTTAATTTAAATGAATTAATTAGTAAATAATTATGGTGAATGTGTAATTAATTGTAGGTGTATGTCGTGGATATTATAGTATTAAAGAATGTGTACTTCACACAATGCTTATTATTTTTTTTATTAATATTATATTTTAAATTCATTATTAGTTATGTTAATTATGCAAATAAATTTAAATACAAATATTGATGCCTATTTTCATTTGTGTGGATTATAGGGTAGGAAATAAAATAAATACATGTATGTTTTAAAAAAATGTTCTGTTAATATTTGCTCCTTTTAAATAAATATTGTTTATACATTTATTTATAAGTTTATTTTATATAATATTTGTACCTATTTGTTAAATGTAATTAACAATATAGTATGTGTTTTATATGTTTAATGTATTTGTATATTTTAAAAATATTGTTTATTTATTTTTGAGATTATTTTTTTTTTTACTTGTTTAAATGTTATTAGTAATTTTAGTTTCTCTGCAATAACACTTTCTTTACTGTTGCACTCACTGGAGTGGGAATAGTAGATTTTACCCCTCCCCCATCCAAAACATTCCCTATTGTTGCACTCATTGGAGTGGGAATAGTAATGTTTCCCCGTCGCTATCCAACACTTTTTCTACTGTTGCAATCACTGGAGTGGAAATATACATTTTACCCCCCAACTATCTAATACCCTACTATTGCACTCACCGGAGTGGGAATAGTGATTTTTACCCCTCTGCTATCCAATACTTTTATTACTGTTGCACTACCTGGAGTGGGAATCGCAATGTTTCCCCTCCGCTATCCAAAACTTTCCCTACTGTTGCACTAAATGTAGTGGGAATAGTAATTACCCCTCCAATAGATCAATCAATCAGGACATTTGTTAAGCACGCTACATACCCGTGAGGGTCTCAAGGCCCTGGGGGGGGGGTGCTGCTACTGATCGAAGAGCCAGGTTTTGAGGAGTATTCGGAAGGCCAGTAGGTCCTGGGTCTGTCATAAGTTGGTGGGGAGGGTGTTCCAGGTCTTGGCGGCGAGGTGGGAGAAGGATCTGCCGCCGGCGGTCGTTCTTCAGGAGCGGGGGACAGTGGCAAGGGTGAGACCAGCGGAGCGGAGCTTGCAGGTAGGGGTGTAGAAGCTCAGTCGTCTGTTTAGGTACGCTGGTCCGGCGTTGTGGAGGGCTTCGTGTACGTGGATGAGGAGCTTGAAGGTTATCCTCTTGTTGATTGGGAGCCAGTGTAGGTCTCTCAGGTGGGGTGTGATGGGGTTGCGGCGGGGGATGTCGAGGATCAGTCATGCTGAGGCGTTCTGGATGCGTTGCAGCCGTCTCGGTGACAGTTCTTCTCATTTCAGTGGGGATCCAATTGGAGCTCCTGCGGAGCATTCGTAGGATATTGAAGCAGGATGAGGAGATGGTGTTGACCTGTTTAGTCATGGGGAGGGTGGAGTCGAGGATGACCCCCAGGTTTCGTGCATGGTCAGTGGGTTTCAGGGCTGTTCCCAGTGAAGTCGGCCACCAGGAGTAGTATCAGGCTGAAGGGGTGGAGCCGAGGATGAGGACCTCTGTCTTCTCCGAGTTCAGCTTCAGTCGGCTGTTCCTCATTCATTCGGCGACGGCCTTCATTCCGTCGTGGAGGTTGGTTTTGGGGTTGTGGGGGTCTTTGGTGAGGGAGATGATCAGCTGAGTGTCGTTGGCGTAGGAGATGATGTTGAGGTTGTGCTGTCGGGCGACGTGGGTGAGGGGTGTCATGTAGATGTTGAACAGCGTTGGGCTGAGGGAAGAGTCCTAGGGTACGCCGCAGATGATCGTGGTGGAGCGGAAGGCAGAGACTCTGAGTTCTGCGGGAGAGGAAGGATGTGGTTCAGTCCAGGGCCTTCTCTTGGATTCCGGTGTCGTGTAGGTGTGTTCGTAGTGTGCGGTGGCAGACTGTGTCAAAGGCGGCTGACAGGTCCAGGAGGATGAGGGCTGCTGTTTCTCCATTGTCGAGCAGGGTCCTGATGTCGTTGGTGGTGGCGATGAGGGCGGTTTCGGAGCTGTGGTTGCTGAGGAAGCCAGACTGGGATGGGTCCAGGATGTTGTTGTCCTCAAGGTAGCGGGTCAGTTGTTTGTTGTTGATTTTCTTGGTGACCTTCGCCGGGAAAGGGAGCAGGGAAATGGGATGGAAGTTCTTGAGGTCCTTGGGCTTCTTGAGTAAGGCGTTGATCTCAGCATGCTCCCAGATCTCCGGGAAAATTGCTTTCTTGAAGGAGATGTTGATGGCTTTCCGGAGATGGGGGGCAATGATTGTGCTGGCTTTGTTGAAGAAGTGGTGTGGGCATGGATCAGACAGGGATCTAGAGTGGACGGTGTTCATGATTTTGATGGTGTCATCATAATTGACTTTGGACCATACAATCAGGTGGCTGGTGGACGTGGGGGTGTAGGTCTTGGTGGTTGGTGGGGCGGTCGTGGCGTTGAAGCTGTCATGAATGTCTGCGATCTTGTGGTGGAGGTAGGTGGCCAGTGATCGCACAGGTCCTGTGAAGGGGGGATGTCGCTGGTGTTGGAGCTGGGGTTGGAGAGTTCCTTCACGATGCTGAAGAGCTCTTTGCTGTTTTGTGCATTTTTGTCCAGGCGGTCCTTGAATGCGGTCCTTTTGGTGGTTCTGATGAGTTGATGGTGTCTACGGGTGGCGTTCTTGAGGGTCATGTAGTTGTCTGGTGATCGGTCGCGGAGCCAGTTCTTCTCCCGTTTCTGGCATGCATGCTTGGAGGCCTGGAGGTCTTCAGTGAACCAGGTGGCTTTCTTGCTGGTGTGGCTGTTGGTGGATGTTTTGAGCAGAGCGAGAGTGTTTGTGCAGTCTTCGATCCACTGTCGGAGGTTGAGGGCAACGGTGTCGGGTTCGGTGGGTCGGCTGGTGGGCTCTGGGCGAGGGTGGTAGCTAGCTGTTCTTCGGTGATTTTGCCCCAGCGGCGATGAGGCATCTGTTGGATGCGGAGGTGCGTGGTGGGCTTCCTGAAGGTGAAATGGGCGCAGCGGTGGTTGGTCCAGTGGGGTTCAGTGGTTGAAGAAGATGCTGGGGCTTGCGGAGAAGATGGGGTCTAGCGTGTGACCGGCAGTGTGGGTGGGTGTTGTCACAAGCTGTCTGAGTCCGAGGTTGGTGAGGATTTCGATCAGGGTGGTGGAGTTGATGTCGTTGTTGTTCTCGAGGTGGAAGTTCAGGTCCTCGAGGAGGATGTAGTCTGTGGAGGCGAGGGCGTGGATGCTGATAAGGTCGGCAATGGATTCGTTGAACAGTGGTTTGGGTCCAGGGGGTCTGTAGATGAGGGTTCCTCTAAGGGTGGTGTTGGGGTTGTTGTGAATCTGGAAGTGCAGGTGTTCGGCAGTGCTGAGAGTGTCGTCGTTGATTCTCGAGACGCTGAGGGTGTTCTTGTGTATGATGGCAATTCCACCTCCTGTTCCGTTGGTGTGGTCTCTGCGGGCGATCCTGTAGCCTTCCGGGATGGCTATGGCGATGTCGGGTGCTGAGGCGGGGTTCAGCCAGGTTTATGTCAGGAAGGCTACGTTTGGGGCTGTTGAGTCGAGGAGGTCCCAGATATCAATGGCGTGTTTGCGGGCGGAGCAAGTGTTGAGGAGGATGCACCTAAGGTGGTTGGGTTCATTGGTTGGGGGTTTTGCGGGTCGGATGCTAGAGAAACTGCAGTTCCAGCAGGTGAAGGGCACTTGGGTGCACTTTGCGGTGGCCCGGTAGCAGGTGTGTTCTCATCCGGGGTTGAGTGCGTGGAGGGTGATGGCATTGTAGTGCAGTCGGGTGTCGTGGTGTCTTCGGGGTCCAGGGGTTCTGGTGCTGGGCGCGGACCAGGCACGGACGGGCACATACAGGCTTGCCTTAGGCACGCCTTATGCACATCAGCGGCACACCCGCTGCGCGCGGCTTCATAGCGGCCGCCATAAGAGGGGAATGTGGGAGGGAGGAGCAGCTGGGAGGGAGGCGACAGATGAATGGGAGCAGGGGCGGGCCGCAGGGAATGCAGCAGCGGGTAGCGGGACCGGTGAGGGGGCGCGGGGAGGGAGAAAGGCACAGCAGGGGGCACAAAGGTGACAAACAAAGGGCAGAAGCACAAATTAGCAGAAAACAGATTACTGGCACAAAATTGGAAAAAAAAGCACAGTTACAGGGGAAAATACGGGCGGACCAGGGCCTACCAGGCGGACCTCGGACTTGGCAGGAGCAGGGGGGATACACGGGCACAGTCAGATGGAGCTACGCGGCGTGAGGAGCGACCTGCCTGGAGCAGGGTCAAGGGTCCAACATTTTCCCTAGTATTGCACTCATTATAGTTGGAATAGTAAATTTTATTATTTCGCTATCCAACATTCTCCTTTCTGTTGTATTTATTGTAATGGGAAATGTACATTTTAATTTTGTTTTAATAGTTTTATGTTTTAATTAATTATAGATTTTTTTTATTTTAACTTATTGATATATGTATATATTTTATTTCTATACTAGCTTACCCGTCGCACGTTGCTGCGATCTCAGAAGAAAGGAAATTTAAGGAAACTTGTTATGATAACATTCAAATTACATTGTGTCATTTTTATTGAAACTTATTCATTTTAATATGGAAAACGTTTTAAAGTGTTGTTTTAATTCTGTTTATTTATTCGAGTGCTTGTGGATACACGTTATTTTTTGTTTTTCCGTCTGGTGCGTACACAAATAAATCAGAAGGTTTTCCGACACGTCAGCTGGCCACATACAGTTGTCCATGTGAGAAGCACGGATTCTCCAAATCTAGTCCACACACTTGCAGCGATTGTCCTTGTGCTTTGTTGTGCTTTGTTGATGGTCATTGCAAAAGCGAGTCTCACCGTAAACTGTAAATGTTCAGTATTGGAAAGATTATGAGGGCCTTGGGTGGCCGGGGGGCCGATATTTAACACATTTTTCTCTTTCTTTTTTTTTTTTGCCTGAAACCTTCGCGGGAGTGTACTCAACAACTTTTAACAAATTTTGTATTTTTACATTTAAAAAAAAAATGTTTTAGTTTTTATTAGCCAGAAACCTTCGTGGGAGTGCACTCAACAACTTTCTAAAGTTTCATGCCGATCGGATGAACGGTGTAGTAATGCATAAAGGACAAACAGACATACTTTGGTATTAATATATATAGATAATTTAAAAGTTAAAGTGGTGTGGGCATGGGTCAGACGGGGATCTAGAGTGGACGGTGTTCATGATTTTGATGGTGTTATCATCGTTGACATTGGACCATACGATCAGGTGGCTAGTGGACGCGGAGGTGTAGGTCTTGGTGTTGGTGGGGCGGTCGTGGCGTTCAATCTGTCATGGAAGTCTGCGATCTTGTGGTAGAAGTAGGTGGCCAGTGATCGCACAGGTCCTGTGAAGGGGGGATGTCGCTGGTGTTGGAGCTGGGGTTGGAGAGTTCCTTCACGATGCTGAAGAGCTCTTTGCTGTTGTGTGCATTTTTGTCCAGGTCTCGGTGGTTGGCGGGCGGTCGTGGCGTTGAAGCTGTCGTGGATGTCTGCGATCTTGGGGTGGAAGTAGGTGGCCAGTGACTCGCACAGGTCCTGTAAAGGGGGGATGTCGCTGGTGTTGGAGCTGGGGTTGGAGAGTTCCTTCACGATGCTGAAGAGCTCTTTGCTGTTGTGTGCGTTTTTGTCCGGGCTGTCCTTGAATGCGGTCCTTTTGGTGGTTCTGATGAGTTGATGGTGTCTTAAATAAAGATATAGTTAATACATTATTTTAAAGTAAATATATGTATATGTATACATTGTTATGTTTGCGTGTTTATATATTTTTTTAATAAATTTAATTTTTATATTTTCTCAAACTGTATATTAAACTTAATTTCTTTTGTTAAAGGTAATATAATATTTTATATGTTTAATATAAATTATTTTATTTTATTTATATTTGTAAATCGATATTTTTAACATCTATATTTTTAACTTCGATATTTTTGTACTTACCTGTTTAAGTATAGGGAGTAAAACATGTTTAATCTATATTTGAATAGATATGTTTACCATTGATGTTTTTACAATCGATATTCTATCAGTGAACCCTACTTCAGAAGTATTACATCCTCATTTGGATATTTGTGCAGCTGGATTTCCACCAGTTTCTCAATGTTACCCATGAAGGTAATATCGTTGCTGGGTTAGTGGCCGGAGAGCTTATCTGAGTCATACTTGTCTTTTTCAGGCAACCGATAGCAAGCAAAGATGGAAAGACACAAAGTAGGTATTGGCTAGATTATAGATTGGATCCAGTTTGAGCAATTTATTCGAAAAGGGAAAGCTGTTTAATCATGTTGCCAAATGTGGCCAGTTAATAGTTCATAATAGTGCATGATACTGACAGTGATTTCAGTGATCAAAGGATGAAAAAGACCTGCCTCGAAATGCCTTGTGTTCTATTTATAAATGCTCCAGAGGACTGTGCTTAGTTTGATGCTGTTGACTTTGTGGCTGGAGCGGTGATTGATGGTGAGCTATTTTTGTGTTGATTTTTTAACGGGTCCTTGGTGAGAGTGCAGTGTTTCCCTGTCTTGAGGCGAGCCAAATTATTTTTCTTGGAATAGACTAAAGAATATCTGAAGGACTAAAGCCTAGGGGTTTATTGTTCACAAACCAGCAATCCGTTGTGCAGAGAGTCAAACAGAACGTGGCACGGAGAATTTCGAGTTTTCCAGTCTTTATTTCAATTATAGAGTTTAATATTCATATAAAAGTAATAAATAAAATATATGAATAATTGTTACACATTCACTGTATGATCTTATGAATTGCGGTCGTTTTAGTTATGCATTGCAAATTTCAGTTCAAATTGAATGTATATGGTTCAATGTTAGGTGTACATGCTGCATGAAAATGTACCCTGAGGACCAATTTTAAGAATACTAGTAGAAAAATGTAGTAGTGCGTGAGGAATTGGCACACATGCTTTATTGACATCACATAGTAAAATGTTTCAGATGACATATTGATTCATTCTCTGGGAACACAGAAAAGTGATGCTTGGGATAAATGCATTATCGCATTCACTGGGTGTATTTAATAATACAGCTTTTCTGTTATTTCTGTAGCTTAGTGACAGATCCAATCAATCAATAACTTTATGGGTATGATTTTTCATGAATGCCTATGTTCGAAGTAGTAGCTCATAGAGTATTTTTGAAGCAACGTTCATCAAACTCTTCAGTGCAAAGCAACTGCACAGTGAAACAGTAGAACTGGACTATCAAGCTCCCTTAGCCAGATGTGTAAATATAGTTACTTTGTTCTCACTCAGCAGAATGGAAGCAGGTGCATTGCATGTATTTTTTCCTTCAGTATCAAACTCATTAGGTAATCTCAAAGCAAATAAAGCATACATAACGTCAGTCTCATTTCGATTGCAGCTGTGGCCTTTAGCACCATGCAGATGATATGGGAAGGTATCAGCCGTGGGTTGCATCAGTTCAACTAGCATAGCTACTTGGCTCGCAAAAACAATAAACCTAACAAATCACGCGCTCTGACAGTACTATGGCAACAGTTCTAGAATCTAAGTAATGCTGGTTAGCGATTGGAATTCAGTGCAGCCGTATTTAGAAACAGCCGCAATTAAAACATCATTCCTCATCTATCCTTCTGCTAACCCAATGGATGACTAAATATATTTTCTAAACTGCCATCAGATTTGTAACTCAGTGATTTTAAATCTTTATGTAGAAAGTATTACGCAGACAGTTTATGGCACACACAACCAACTTAACTACCTATATATATATATATATTTTTATTATTGTGTTCTTTTTACCTAAAGACACGTAAAAGCAATTGATATTTTTAAAGAACTTCACACAGGACTACAGAACTTTTGCGATTTTATTCATTTATTAGCACTAAATTACGCGGCTAGTGTTTTTGTGACATTTTAGGATTGATGAAATGGTACGTGCAATGGAACGTGCGCCATTAAGGGCAAGCTCTTATAGGGCCCTTCTTGAGATAGCTTAGTGCATGGGTGATAACATGTTTTCAAAGCAGAGCTTCATACAACCATAGGTTACATGGATACAAGAGTCAAAAACTAGAATAAACATGCAGATAGCTGAGTGTAGTATAACAAACCACGTGTAAAGTGGTTCAAAGGGCAAACAAATGTAACTTATGTGAAATACTATAACACATTTTTCATGAACATATATGTATAACACAGTAAATTTATTGGAATGTACATTATTTTCTTGTATTTTTTATCTTGTGAAATCTCAAGATGTACTTTGAAATCAGGGATCTGAAAGTAAGTGAATATTTAGCTAGCTTTCTCCATGTGTTCTGCATTCGTTCTTGGTCATTAACTTTCATTGGAAAAAAATCGACGCATAATGCGAGCTGATGTCTTCATTTGCTTCAATTAACCAAAACAGTTAATAACAATGCAAAGGGGAAGTCAAGGACTGGGTACACAGGTTCCTACTCATGAGTCACCACAGAATGTGCATGTGAAAGTTTGGCTTACACACACACATTGGCTGCAAAACCACTCTTCCAATTCTGAAAGCATGATTTTAAAACTGTAGAATGATTTCTTCACAGATTTTTATATGGGCAAATCTACTTCTAAGGGCCCGATTACGATCTCGTAAGGAAAGCATCCCGACCCAGTAGCAGCCCATGGTGGGAGTACTGACGGGAGCGGACGTGGGGCAGGGGAGGGGCAGGGTGGGGGGTAGTAAACTATGGATTATGGCAGATTAGAGGTAAGTAAACATATAAATAAATAAAACGAATTTCGTTGGGGCAAAACATCGCATTTGGCGATGCAGCACGCACAACGAAATTCGTTTTATTTATTTATACGTTTACTTACCTCTAATCAGCCGTAATCCGTAGTTTACTACCCCCACCTTGCCCCTCCCTGCCGCACATCAGCGCCCGGCAGTACTCCCACCACATACCTCTACTGCCCCAACCGATTGCGATCTGGAATGCTTTCCGTATGATTCAGTGCGCTGGAGTCGACCGAGCGAGTACGATGCATCTGCATGCTTACAGACTTGCTTCGCTCGGACTCCCATTGAACTCTATAGGAGCCTGTATTCTGGACGCGTACAAAGGCTCCCATAGACAAAAAGAGGTGGTTGGGGAAAAGCGTACACCCTATGGCGGGCATCCCATGGTGCCCGACACACTGTGCATGCTTGGATTGGGGGACTCATGGGCACCCCACGGTTCCAATTTGGAGTGCTCCTGCTGAAGGGGGGGCCTGCTACGGGCCCCCGAAGAATGATTCTGGCAGCCTATTCAATCCAGGCATACTGTATCGTGAGGGCTGCAGTGATGAGGGATTTTTTCGAAAAACTCAGTTAAAGTGAGGCGCTCTGCCTGGTGTATACGTCAGGTATCTAAATGCTAAGTAGTAGTGTGGTGCGTTCAGAGCGAGCGGAAAAGCCCTTAACCATTCAAAATGAAAATCAAAGACTTTCACAGAAACTGAAAAACAGCGATGCTCTCGCACCGTATCGTGAGGGCTGTTCGAATCATTCATCGTACTTGCTCGCTTGTAAACAGAGTCCATAGAACTGTACAAATAGTCTCTGCACAAGTTGTACAGACTGGATCGGGTTCGTAAACGATTCGGTCAACGCGGATGCAATATTCGCATCGTACTTGGTCATTCGGAATGGGGGACAATTCCGTCGGGAACAAGGGCTCTGTAAAGGTTTAGGCAATTCCGTACATGATTCGTACTCCTTTCTTACGAGATCGGAATTGGGCCCTAAGTGTGAGGAGTGGGTATTGCAGTAGATGAGGGCCCTGGAAGTTTATGTGAACCTATAACCTACTTTTATATGCCTTTTTGCAAACCAGCTTTTGACCTATGCTAACCCTAGAAAAGACTGAAGATTTGTTTTAGGCGAATGGGGTGAAGAACCATTTCCAGGAAGGAAAGGACAAAGAAGAGACAGGGAAGAGGCTAGCATAACAAAATAGGTGACTGTTTAAAGGAAGGGATTTCCCTACAGGTAAAAATGATTCAACCATAAAGAAAAAAAAAAGTTTCATTTGATAGTTCAGTTGCTTTGGTGCTGCATTATTTCTTGTGGTTTTGTATGTTGCCTCATTCAAGGGCATAGGAGACACTACATTTCTGCAGGGGACAAGGACAAACTTTTGGACTTTCCAGTGACCCTGTACAAATTGCCCATTATCTGAGAGGCATATGCTCTGTTAAACAAATACAATTGTATGGTTTTGTAGTGAAACATTGATAAAGGCAGGCATGTAGTCACAGTTTGCAAGTATGCTTTAATTTACAGCCACAAAGTAATTAGACCAAATGTGAAAAAACATGTTTTTGAATCTTACATCTTCATGCACCAAGCAAACAAAGGTGGGACGAAAAAAAGAAGAATAAACTGAATGCCCTTTGTGACATTCTCAAACCTCAAAATGCAATTGGACTAATATCGGAGTGTATTAAAGACAAACTACAGGCACACAGAGCTGCAACAGCAGAGAAACTCTCAAAAAGTGGCATGTCTAAAATAGAAATATGAAATTCAACCTTACCAGTAAAGAGGATTTATCATTGCCATTCCAAAGATGTAAAACATGGCACAGCTATTCCTTTCTAACCAGGAATTACAGCATAAAAGAATGTATTGATAAATTCCCTACGTTACTCTATGAGAGGAGTAGGCCTCACAGTAGTGAAAAATGAATGTAGGTATTATTCACTATAAGGACATGCAAAACTTAAAAGTACCTGCCATACCTTTTAGAAACATAACACCCTGCCCTATGGGCTTCCTAGGGTCTACCTTAGGGGTAACTTATCTTTAATAAAAGAGAGGTTTAAGGCTTAGCAAGGTTTTTTTTTTAAACCAAGTGGACATGGCAGTAAAACTGCATACACAGGCTCTGCAGTGGCAGGCATGTTTAAAGGGCTACTTGTGTGGGTGGCACAATCAGTGCTGCAGACCCACTAGTAGCATTTAATTTACAAGACCTGGGTATATGGTATACCACTGTATAAAACACGTAGAAGAAAGTTAATTATGCCAGTTGTGTATACACCAATGCTACCATGTTTAGGTGAGGGTACATGCACATTAGCACTGGTCAGCAGTGGTAAGGTGCCCAGGGTCCTAAGGATAACAAAAAGACTCAGCACAATTATGAGGTAATTAGGCAAAAAGTTTGGGAGAAGTCCACCCTAAGACTGGCAGGTCTAATAGTATAGTATAGGATTCTGTGTGTCTGTTTGAGTATTGAAATCAGTCGGATCTCTTTTGGAAACCCCTGCTTTACCAGGGCACAAGAAGGAGAGCTAGAATAGTTTCTCAAAGACAGGAAGTTTATCGCCTGCATTCCCCTAAATGCATCGCAAAGTATACAACACAATACAGGAACTTTTGTTGTCCATTCAATGGATGTAGATTGATGACATGATGTAGAGTGCACTCAATGTGCATTTTCTTGCACAAAAATGTAAGAAGCCCTATGAGATAAATTTGCAATAAGAATTAGCTTTGTGTGGGATGCTAACAAAAATGAGATGTACAGTGTTTGCGTGGAAGAGAGATGCTTACCAATGTAAAAGAGCCTGCTGTGAGAAACACATATGAGAAGCTCTTCAGGAGACAGGTATAGTGAGATATGCAGAACGAGGTGTGTGGCAAAGCTCAGATATGAGGTGTGAGTGATGAACACCAGAAACATAGTGATTGTATGTGAAGCTTACAAATGAATACAGTGGGTGGAAGGTCACAAATGAGTAGTGCGTGGGATGCACTAAAGCACAAAAACGTTTTTATATGGGAGGCTCACAAAAACTATTAAATGAAAACCAGCAAATATGCCTCATGCTAGGAATATCCGAACCAGAAAGTTGAACATTTAATTGAAACAATAATTAGGAATGGAGATCTTGCTCAAGACTATTATGATTTATTAGCAAGTGACATTTGGATAGGTGTGTATTAACAATTAACTAATCATTGGGGAATAGTTATTGCTACCAAGAACAAACGTTCAGATGGGCAGGATAACTTGGATATGGGTGGTGATGCTCCAGAAGAAGAGCCAGGGGTGTCCAACACCCATGACTCTGCTTCTGAGCATGTCAAGGAGGAGTCTGAAGATTCCTTACTGGAGAATCCTTGTCTCCCATGGAATAGTTCTAGTGACACAGAGGGATGTCCTAGAGTTAGGACCCCATTTATTCCTCTTGGGTGGGTACAAAGGATTCAGGGGTGGTCTAGGTCCTCCACGGTGAATTCTACCTCCTCGCCCATTTCAATAGGGACCTCCATCTCTAGCAAAAGGGAGGATTATTTAGAAAGGGAATATCAACTGCTCAAAGATGAGAGAGCCAAACTCAGAATACAGAAGGAACAGTTGGCCCTAGATAAGGAAACCCTAGAAGTCCAGAGGGCTAGGAAGAATTTGGAATGAAAATCCCCTGGTGGCAGCACTACTGATCCAAGAGTTAGGGAACACTCCTTTGACACTAGGAACAGCAGGATAGTCACTCCTTACCAGGAGGGTGATGACATCTGTAAGTGGATTACTACTTTAGAGAGGGCCTGTAAAGTTCAGAAGGTCCCCCAAGGGCAGTGGGCATCTATCCTGTGGCTCTCCTTTGCTAATAAAGGTGGAGACCCACTCTTGACTGTAAAGGAAGAAGATGCATACAATTACAAAGTCATGAAGAGTACCCTCATAAATGGGTTTGGGTTAACCACTGAGCTATACAGGGTTATGTTTTGGGGCACAACAGAAGGCCCACACTGGGTAGATTTTGTAGATAGTGCTATTAAGGCTCTGGAAGACTGGCTTCATTGAAGTAATGTGCTTGATTATGGACTGTACAATTTACTTGTGAGGGAGCACATAACTGTCAAAATCAGCAACTGAAGCAGTACCTGATGGACTTGTATCTGACTTCTCCCTGAGAATTGGGAAAGAAGGCAGACAAATGGGTCCACACTAGGGTGAAACAAAAGTCTCATGGTGGTGGTGACGAGAAGAAGCAAGATTATTCTAAGGCCCAAGAGAAAGGTGAGGGGTAATCTAAAGAAAAGAAAGAGTCTTCTGAAGGTCGCCAAAAATCTTCCTCTAGCGTTCGGTCCCAATCCTCCTCCTCTGACAGAAAACCCTGGTGCTATTTGTGTAAGGAAAGAGGCCATAAGTCAGAGGATGCCAATTGCTCTAAGTCTAGTACCAATGCTGCTACTACTATTCCTAAAACTCCTAGTGCCCCTAGCAATAGCACTGATAGTAGTAATGCTCCAAGGGTTTACAGGGGTAAATATTGGGCCCTGAACTGGGTTCTGGCCTAGTCAGTGCACCCATTTAGGCTGTTTTTGTCTGTAATGGTGGCACTGAGCTTGCCACCCATATTGTAAGTCCCACTAACTTGGGCAAATACAGGACCAGCCTCTCATCAATGATAAGGAAGCTGTAGCTTATAGGGACACGGGTGCCAGTGTCACTGTGGTGACAGAGAAACTTGTGTATCCTAAGCAGATTCTTCTTGGTCAGATTTACCAAATGACCAATTCTACCAATGTCAGGACAGATCATTCCATGGCAGGTGACAATCTCAGTTGTGATATCCTCAGACCTACCTTTGGACTGTCTACTGGGCAATGATTTGGAAAATTCTGCCTGGTTTGAAGAGGATTTCAGGACTCATGCAGAAATTATGAGATTTTCGGCCAGTGTCTCTGCTGTCAGTAGGGCTCAGGCCACGAAGTTAGGCACTGGGGGAGCCCTGGTTCCTGAAAAAGGGACCAGCCAGCTCTCAAGAGGAGGAGCAGGAAAGGTAAAGATCTATCCTCCTCTCAGACTATCAGTGAGAATCAGTCTCCTGAGGGAGATGATCTCAGTACCTGTCGAGGAACTGTTCCAGAAGAGCTTGAGCCTGACAAGGCAGAGCGACTGGGGGCAGGGGTCCTTTTAGGGAATATGTGAGTCTGGAGGAGAACAACTCAGAGCACATGCTGATGCTGAGGAAGCAGGGAATGCGAGTGAGTCCCACAGGACTTATTGGGAAGATGGGCTCTTGTTCTTTTAGTGTAGAGACCCTATGCCCGGTGCCACCAGGATGTTGGTCATACCTCAGAAGTTCATGGGGTTCCTATTGAACCAGGCACATGGCTTTCCCCTTGCAGAACATATTGGGCAAAGCAAGTCTTGGAGCATGCTTGTCCCTCACTTTCACTGGCCCCACATATCTGAAGCCACCAAGGAGTTTTGTGGCTCCTGTGTCACTTGCTGTGGTAAGTCAGGTGGAACTACAAGGGCCCCCTTAATCCCACTTCCAGTGGTTGGGTTCCTTTTGAGAGGGTAGGGCTAGACATTTTAAGTCCCTTAAACCCTCCAACAGTATCTGGCCATAGTTGTATCTTATTGGTGGTGGCCCATGCCACTAGATATCCAGAGGCTATTCCACTTAGGACCCCCATAGCTCCTAAGGCCCTCCTGGGAATCTTTTCCAGAGTTGGGTTCCTTAAGGTCTTGTCAGACAGAGGTACTAAATTCATGTCTAGCTATATCCCTGCCATGTGAAAAGAGTGTGGTGTTAACTATAAGTTTATCACACCCTACCATCCACAGGGAAATGGGCTTCTTGAAAGGTTCAGCAAGACCATCAAAGGTATGATCGTTGGACTCCCAAAAAAGCTGAGGCACAAATGGGATGTCTTTCTACCTTGCCTGCTCTTTGCCTACAAAGAGGTACTTCAGAAGGTGTGGGCTACAGCCCATTTGAACTTCTGTTTGGACATCCAGTTTGGGGTCCATCATGTCTAGTCAAAGTATGACGAGAGCAGCCTCTCAAGCCTCCTAAACAGGACATATGTTCTGGCATGGTTGAGCACATGAAAAAGCCCATTAAAAACCTTAAGGCAAGCCAGGAGCTTCAGAAAACTTAGCATGACCAAAAGGCTGTACAGATTGTTTATCAGCCAGGACTGACAGTGTGGGTGATGGAGCCTGTGGCCCCAGCAGCTCCCCAAGACAAGTGGAGTACCCCCGCACTATACTGGGAAAGAAACGTGAGGTCATCTACTTGGTTGACATACGTACTCCAAGTATTCCCCACGGGTAAACCTTGTGAATCTCCTGAATCCTTTTATTGACAGGACTGACATGAGCTTGCTCATGGCCACTGATGAAGGACAGGAGGAAGAGAGTGCCCCCCTCTCCCCTCCCTGATCCCCTTCCTCTGGACCCTGTTGATGGATCAATTGAAGGAGTAATCGTGGCAGACAGCTTCACTAATTAACAGCAAGCCGATTGCAGACAGGTTCTCAGTCAGTTTCATGGTCTCTCTTCGATGACACCCAGTCAAACCACCTAGTGTACCCACAAAGTGGACACAGGTAACAGCCTGCCTGTGAAGAGCAACATTTACAGACAGCCTGCCCATGTCAGAGATTGCATCAGGACAGAGGTCCGAAATATGCTGGAGTTTGAGATCATTGAGCCTTCAGATAGCCCTTGGGCTAGTCCTGTAGTCCGTGTACCAAAACCTCATACCCAGAATGGTAAGAAAGAGATGAGGTTTTGTGTTGATTATAGAGGCCTCAAAGCAGGCACTAGGAATGACGCCCATCCAATTTCAAGGGCAGATTAACTGATTGATACTTTAGCCTCTGCCAAATATCTCTGCACATTTGACCTGACTGCTGGTTATTGGCAAGTCAGACTTTATATGGATGCCAAACCAATAACAGCAACTTCAACCCCCAGTAGGCATTATCAATTTATTGTGATGCCTTTTGGTTTGCAAAATGCACCTGCCACATTTCAGAGGCTGGTGTATACATGCTTAAGAGGTCTAGAAGCCTATAGTACAGCATATCTAGATTATATAGCTGTCTTTAGTTCCACTTGGGAGGCTCACCGTGTCCACTTCAGAAATATACTTGAGGCACTGCAGAAGACGAGCCTCACTATCAAGGCCACAAAGTGCCAGATAGGGCAGAGCAGGGTTGAGTTCTTGGGCCACCTTGTAGGTGGAGGCCAAGTTCAACCATTGGAGAGCAAAATTCAGACAATCATGGACTGGATTACTTCCACTACCCAGACACATTTCAGAGCTCTCTGTGGCTTGCCTGGGTACTACAGAAGATGCGTTAAGGGTTATGGCTCCATAGTGACACCCCTTACTGATCTCACCTCCATAAGAATGCCTAAGAAAGTTCAATGTACATTTAGTTGTGAGAAGGCATTTGATGACCTGAAGCAAGCCATGTGCTCTGCTCCAATTCTGACTATTCCAAACCATTCATTGTCCAGACAGATGTTTCTGAGATAGGGATAGTTGCAGTATTGTCACATCTTAATGCAAAGGGCCAGGACCAACCAGTAACTTTTCTAAGCAGAAGGTTGATCCCCCAGGGAGAAGTGTTGGTCAGCTCTTTAGAGGGAGGCCTTTGCTGTGGTCAGGACCTTGAAGAAGTTGAGCCATACCTGTTTGGCGCTCACTTCATTGTTCAGACAGTCCCTTTTATGGTTTAAACAGATGAATGGTGAAAACCCCAAATATTTGAGCCATTTCCCTACCAGGGATGGACTTTGCAGTGGAATATAGACCTGGGAGTAACCATGCCAATGCAGATGGACTTTCTAGATATTTCCACTTAGAAAATGTATGGTTAGTCTCAAATCCTTACCTTGGGGGTGGGGTAGGGTGTTATATAGGAAAGTAAGATCTGCTTTCATTGTTACCCTCACTTTTTACCGGTGTCAGTGTGTTTTGGCTGCAGTCTGCTGGGATTATGCTAATCAGGACCCCAGCAACTGTGATCTCTCCCCTTAATTGGCTCTGGTACGTACTTTGGTACATTCAAAGTTGGCTACTGGTGCACCCTTACAAGTCTCTAGTATATGGGACTAAGGTACCTTGGACTTGGATACACCGGGGTCTCCCATGGGCAGCAGCATGTACTGCACCACCCATGGGAGTCCACTTAAACTCTGACTATAGGCCTGCCATTGCAGCCTGCGTGAGATGGTGCTTGCGCCTCTTACAACAGATACACGGTTTCCTATATCTGAGGTCACTCCACTTAAAACTTATAAGTCACCTTGTGGTAGGCAGGTTGGTTGGTTACAAGTTTGACGGTGCCCCGTCATGAGCAGGACACACCGACAAAGCCTGGAGTCTGTTCTCTAGGCTTTGTAAGTGCGGTCAGCCATTTTAAGGTATATGGTGGAGACATCAGTCATTACGAGATATCTAACTATATAATGGCTGCAATGAACCTGGTCATGTTTGGTATCAAAGATGTTGGAATCGTACCCAAACACTGATTTCAGTGTAGGAAGTATGATCCCATGTACTGGGGGGCTCTTTAGGGGACCCCCCTGTACTCCTGGTAACAACCTTTCAGGGTCTGCCAGCAAGCTAGTGCTGCTAACGACCAGAGACACAATTCTGCCTACCTGCTGCTGAGCTGAGCTCGAGCAGGGCAAGGTAGAACAATAGGTTTCCTTTCACAGGGAGGTGTGATCACCTCCCAGACTGCACTTAGTGAGTTGGGCTGGGGTGGAGGCGCTTTCCAGCAGCACCAGACTTCTTTGTAGGGCAAGTATGGTGCCCTCCTTGCATACTCCAGTTTGAGCCCATTCAGCAATCCTTGGTTCCCGCTCTGGTGCAAAACCTGACAAAGGACAGAGGAGTTTCCTTCCCTCTGTCCAGCCCTTCCTCTGGAAGGGATCCCCAAGTTTTTCCAACACTTTCCTTGGGGTACCTAAAATGCTCCCCTGTGGTTGGGTCCTCAGATTCATCATGGAACAAGACACACCTCTGAAACCAAGACACTCTTCGACTGTCTGGAAACTTGGACTTTGTCGGACTTTGACTGGAACTGAGACAGCATCGAGGAGGACTGATGCTGCTCCTGGTCTTTATGTTTTTCAAGTCATATGTGTCGTATGTATCTGTACTTCATCCAGGTTCTCCTCAAGGTCTGTGGGATCAAGGACATCTGAAGTAATCTCCCTTGGAGAGAAGGAGTCACTCCCCTGCATCTGCAGGCACCCCAACAAAGCTTACCAGTCTGCTCTTCCTGTCGTCCTACGGACTTCCCAAAGCCCAGCAACACAGGTTGTGGTTCTCCAGCTCCCTAGATACCTAACCTGTCTTCTCTGAAATTTTGAGGATAGTATCCCTCATCGAAGCCGCTGGGACCAAACCCATGTGCACCGAACTGACTTTCCGTTGCCAAGGCTTGTTGGTTCTGCAATCCAGAGATCTTTGGACTACTAGAATCTCCAACCTCTAGCACCTCATTCTTCAAAGATCAGCATCCTCACTGCATCCTCTGCACCTTGGTTCTCCGTCTTTAGTGAGCAGTCTGAGGTCTGCTTACGATTCCTGTGCCTTTGGTCTAAGTGTCCTCTCGAGGGTCTTACTTTGCTTAAGTGGGCTCCCCTGCTTACTCAGGGCCTGCTCTGACTCCTCCTGCATTTGGTGAGTCCCTTGGACTGTGGTGGTCCCAATGATTTCATCTTTTTGCTTTCCACGGCAGTTGCAGCTACTAAGGCTTGTTGGTGCTCCCGCCAGACACCAACTACCTGAGCACCAACACCTGATGTGGGACAGCTCATGCACAGCTCCTGGTTCTTCTCAGCATTGTCTGGTCCTCACAGCTGTAGCGACAAGGTCACTGTCTTCACTATTGAACCTCCTGGCATTGTGATTCTGTGCCACCTGGTCACTTCCGAGTGGCATGGACTCTGTCCCCTCTGCTTGCAGGTTCTCTTCTACAAAAAAACACTCTTGGATTTCACTGGACTCCTTCAAAGTTTGCCATTGTTGTCTACAGCAGGTTCTGAAGTCACTGCACCCCTATGCAGCCGGCTTCTCTGGTGAAGGTACCTTGGTACCTGAGGCATCCACGGGTGGGGTGGCTCTCCAACCTCCTGTCTTCCAAAGGGTTTCTTCGGGATCCTATGGGAAGGGTCCTTCTTCTTTAACCCGTTGACCAGGGAGCGAATTTTTCCACGGTGCGGGTGATTTATTTAGTGGGTGGGGTTTAGACGGCCCCCAGCCGTTCTCCGCACAAGCCCACCATCACTTCTCCATTGACTTTCATTGGGAACAGAGGCTGTGTTTCTACTTTACACACAGCCTCCGTGGGGTTCCAGGGAACTTCCCTTGGGTGGTTCCTTGTGTCTCCAGCTCCTCCAAGACTTCTGGTCCAAGTCCCGTTCTCCTTTGCAGTTCGTATTCTACTGTCTTAATATATGATTTGGTTTCCCCATGGAGACTGGTGTAGATTTGTGCTACTTACCTGAATATTTTGAAGTATTCTTGTGTGTATTGTTGATATCTCCGGTTAAGAGATATACCAATATGTTAGTGATTGTGTTGGATAATAAATAGATTTATTTTCACAAAAACTCTGTTGTTCTTTTTCATCTAATCTACAATGTTAATTAAATGTGGTAAAATAAGCAGCTTTACTCTCCTTCAAGATAAGCCAGAAGGCTGCTCTCCATGGCTGCCACTTTGAGAGCTCTCTATGGTTATCAAAGACCATATACAAAGCCAGCCTCCTACAACCACCAACACTAGTTTTCCATTATACTTCTCCTACCAGGGCACAAGTCCTAAAAAAAGAAGTGGGGCACAAACCAAGTTAGTCTGTATGTAAGTGACATCACAGCATGTAACATCACACGAGACCTCACAGGAAGTTATAGCACAAAAAATGACATCAGATTCTAGGACCTCACAGATATTAAGCAGGTCTATCATGAGTACATTTGACCTCATTACAATATTTAATAAATTAGATTTTGCGTCGGAGTTGTGCCCAAAAAGTTATGGAACCCCAGCGCAAGATCTAGGTCTCCACAATAATATTAATGGTAAGATAGCTCGAGGTTAATGCACTTGCTGGAAAGACAGGTGTATTATCTCGTACCAGTTTTGATTCAAAGTAGCATAGAGGGTTAATATGTCTCCCACAAAGCACATCATGTGAAACACAGATAACGGATGATGATTTTATGTAGATGTGTAAGTAGGTTATTTCATGTAATACAGAGATCCCTCAGTTACTTGATGTTCATAAATTGTATTTCTTCTAATATAGCACCGTGAACTATGAATGAATGGACATGAGACTCCTACACCTTGTAAGCCTCACTATCTTATGTATCATATCCTGTAAATTGATGTACACACACACGATTTATTGTCAATGTTTACAGGGCCGGACTGGCTACCGGGCAGTTTGGAATGCTGCTGAGCTGGGGGTTGATTTCGTTCATGGAGACCTGAGTGTGCTAAACGAAATTCGTTTTGCATTAATTATTTCGAAGCACACGCAGGTCTCCATGAACGAAATCAGCCCCCACCGCAGTGAAATCAGCCCCCAGCTCAGCAGCTTTCTAAACTGCCCGGTAGCCAGTCCGGCCGTGAATGTTTAATTTGTATGTGTGATGTAAAGTGCTCCCACACCCTGGATTGGGTTGAGTAGCGCTATTAAAGAAATAAGACATAATAGTGGTATTTAAATTGTTATTTGTGTAAAGTTTAGGACAGATCAACACATCTGACACAATGTACCACAAAAGATGTGTGATTAGACTATGTCTGAGCTAATTGTTCTCATGATCAAGGGTGAAGTTCATCTGCTCACAATAAACATTTTAACAAAACATTAGGCTTTGAGTGGCTGAATTGCGCAGTGTCAAACAGTTGAATAAGGTAGGGTCAGGGCTCTGTAAGAGAAATATTTAAAAAATGACCAGCATTGTCTGTGAGAACAAAAACGCAAGAGAAAATCCAGCACCAAAATTTAAAAAAATTATGTATATTTTCCTGGCACATTTTTGCATCTAAATATGGATACAGAGGTATAGGAAGGCTAAGTGCTGTGTGGAGTGTTGTAAAAATAGTATTCTACCTAAATATATAGTTTTAAAATTATTAAGATGAATTAATCGCTGGAAAAATATTTTATTGGGAAATACTACGGTAATTAAAGTCATGGGTAATAGTCACTCGCCAATCAAAAATACTCATTAAGGGCATTGTCACTAATGCACAGATAAAATCAGTCAACTAAGTGCAAAGCCTGGTCTGTTTTTACAATGAACAAAAACAGGTCTTAATCTTTCTTTCCAAATGTATCCGCAAACATTACAATATGGTCCAACACTTTCACCTGTCAATATGAGAAAAAGAAAGTCATCAGAATATCATAAAACAGAGATACTATTGTACTCACATAATATTATCCACCTGTAAATATGAACCGCAATGCTCAGGAAGTGGTATTAGGAACCACTAGATCTCCTACTTGCTGCTGATAACTTTGCAATGTAAGTAACATATGCACATACTTTTCCCATGTTCAGGAGTGTACATCATGTATTGTCATGATGCAGTATGGGGTGTGTGGGTGTGTGTGTGTGCGCGTGCATGTGCTCTTCTAAGGAATAATAGTGATAAACAATAGGGTGCAAAATTCCCTCAGCATATTGATATTAAAGCGCAACTCATAGATAAAGCTCCCATAACCAGCCGCGGCCCGTGGAGGGCGTTGCGCTGGGGCAGGCAGGCGGGGCGGGGGGTGATAAACACCAGAATCTGGATGATTGCAGGTAAGTAAACATTTAAATTAATAAAACGAATTTCGTAGCGCGCCCTGCATCGCAAAATGCGATGCAGGGCACAGAACGAAATTCGCTTTATTAATTTAATTATTTAGTTACCTGCAATCATCCAGATTCCGGTGTTTATCACCCCCCACTCTGACCCGCCCCGCCTGCTTACCCCACCGCAACTCCCTCCACGTGCCACGGCTGCCCATAACATATATCTACGTTTCTATTCATGTAGTGAAAAGGAATGGATGAGTTAATTCTAAGTTTCCCATGGCATGTTTATTTTTCAATACCATCTGGATACTTCCTTTATGTCTGAGTCATTTTGTATTGATGTAGTCTTCCTTCTCTTCCCTTTCTTTGAACTGGAGTGAAGGATTTGGTGACCATTTGGCACTGGCGGGCATTGCAAGCAGTATATACGTTAATAAGCACCCAGTTCAGAAAAGAGTTGGTGTATAGAACATCTAAATAATCCAAATACGGCCATATACTAGCTTCGGAAGTGGTGCTTCACAATTCCCAGCACCTTAATTAGAGTATACATAAAGCACCCAGCCTCACCACTAGTCTATGACCAGCACATGTTATTTTGCAATGTCTGATAACCAACCACTTCATTTGTCCCTGAAATTCTGTCACTGAAAGGAAATACCCATGTAAATCATCATGATGCGTCCCATTGGTCATTATGCGACTAGTACATTTTCAAGTTTAAAAATCACAGTGCCGGTAGTCATGGTGTGCTCTGTAAATCAGATAACTAACTACAAAGTTCAAAATGTAATAGGAAACCATAAAGAGAGGAACGGCTGTTAAAGCTAAGAAGCACTCCTGCATCACAATAATGCAAGTTTATTCGAGTGAGACAAAATGTCATTTCTTCTTGCTTTCTTATGAAAGCAGACATTATAACATATAGGCTGCATAACCCATGAAAACAAGGGACACAGAAACTCCATATGAAGGTAGGGTCACGACTGAGGAGGGGCTGGACGCAGTCAGCAATCAACAAACTACCTCTCTCCCTTTGTCCTGGATGTGCCGGCAGCAATGTGGGGCGAGGAGGAGGTGTGAAGAAATTCCTGGAGCTTTGCAGCACAACAGAAGAGAAGGTCACAGGTCAAGTACAGGGCCATTGGAACGTGAAAGCACGCGTGCTTTGATGTGCCAATGGGGAGAGGAAATCCTTTTGTCCCCTCGTCCCCCGTCTACCCCTACTACAACATTTAGGTGGATATATCCCCCCCGCGTCCCTCACACTTCCTACGCCCATGTAAAGTGGAATTAAGGAAGGTTTCTATGAGCACACAATGAAACGTTGCAGAAGAGAGTCTGGCCCCTATTTTTGACAGATATTAAATGATCTTCAAACTTATTTGCGCAGTGACTGAATAAGCAGAGTGACTTAGCCTAATATAAGTAATTTCTCTAAGAAGATGCCACGAATTGGCTAGATATTTACATTAATCTTTGCTCTGTCTCAAATCAGTCTATGTCTACAAATGTTAAGTAGACACGAAATTTGCATCATAACATCTTTGTTCTCTTTAGTCTGTCTGACCGTCCTCTTGTCCTTCTGTCCCTGCTTGTGTGTTGTCTTACCGTAACTGCTTTGTGTTGCACTATACATATGCTCTTATATTTATTTCGAGTGTGGTTTAGCCTCTGTGGGTCCTTGACCTTTTAAGGCTTACATCACTCTAACAGTTCACTATTCCTAGCTCTCCGTCTGGCCCTATTACTCGCATGTTATCCTTTTACCATTGATTTATACCTCCTACCATTTCCTGCGCATTCCTTTTCTCTTCAGCAGTTTCGAAGGTCATCTAACAACCACCAATTCACTTTGTGAAAGATCATCCTATTCACAAGTCTCCTAACTCATTCTCTCTGTCTTTCCACTCTCCTGTTACATCTAGCATTGTAAGATGTTCACAGAACTGTATAAAGTGACATCCATGTACCAACTTAGCAAACCACGCCAGTAAGCATGCCCGTAATAGTATGCTTATCGGGTGTTCTCTGTATATGGGTGCTTGTAAATCTGGGTGCATAGGTGCCTGTTTGTCTGCCCAGAAGCATGGACGTCCATAGGTATGTTGCTATGACTACATATTTGCATTTATATGTTAACTGTGTCAATGTGTGCGTGGATTGTGTGTATCTGTCTGCATGTGAGCACTCTTTTTACGAATTAAACGCATTAAAAGTTGTATCTGCGTATAGGCCACTTTTGGAAATCATTAGATGTGCAAAATATTCAGGTGAAAATAAACACCAAGGGGCAGATTTATGTTAACTGGCGCATCCCCAGGGATGCGCCAGTTAATGTGCGCCACTGCTCCGCCACCCATGGTGCGCCGCATTTACAATGCGGCGCACCATGGTGCAAGGCAGTGAAGATGCGTGACGCATCTCTCGGCGTACGGGCGGCGCATTGCAGGAGTCATGTCGCAAGTGCGACATGACTCCTGCAATGCACAGGGGCCACCTCTTCAATGCATGGTGCGTCACCCTTACGCCTGCGCAGGCGTAAGGAAGTGACGTAGAAAGTGACTGAGTGAAATCTCATAGATTTCACTTAGCCACATTTAGGAGGCGTTCCTGCGCAGGAACGCCCCCCCTGCGCAGGAACGCCTCCTTATGGCGCAGGGCTTTCCAACGTGATGCATCTCCTAGATGCGTCACGTTGTAAATAGGGCGCATTGTTTGCGCTGCCGTTGCGTCACATTAAGTGACGCAATTGCGGCGCAAAGAGGCGCAAGGGCCTCATAAATCTGCCCCCAACTTATGAACAGCTGGTGCATACTGAACAAATGTACCAAAACATAACTCCTTCACTATTACTGATTTACAATACGTGTCCATTCAGTGATTTTCATGAAAACTGACCTCTAATAATGCCAGAAGTCTTCTCTTTTAGGATTTGTTTTTTGACTTATTCTTTTATCCAAATCCTTGATGATTAGTCTAGAGCGTGTGCTACATTGTTACATGTGGGAATAGTAAAGTAGGCTAATTGAATGTCACTGTGGTATGGGGGTAAAGGTAAAGCGGCACATACTCCATATTCCAGTGGAATACGTTTGCTTTTCACAACATGGGGACGTCTTGTCATCTCCTACATCAATCAGAGCCCAGATGTTCACCGATAAGATGAAATCACTATTGAGATAACTGACCAATTTTTAGTTGAAACCTCAAATGACCCAGTTTATCTTAATAATGTAAAAAAGAGGCGCGAAAAATCAATGGTTTAATCTATTTTTGCAAAGTCTGCCAAGATTGAGCGCGTGTTTTACGATGAGGGGTATCTTTGTTCAGCACGGCCATTTCCAGCGAAAGGAATCCGGCTCTATACGCACGTGTCAGGCGGCCGTAAATTCTCTAGAGGTGAACTCAAGGAAATGCTGAAAATGACATTAGAGGCTTGCTTTCTATTGTTGAACTAAGCCATTTGTCACGGCTCTCATGCTCACGTTTTCACTGACATTTTCCCGAGGTAATGCTGAGGTCCTTGCTCACCCTTGCTCCATTTCTCTGCAGCTCATGGAGCCCACATACAATGGCACTCACTAAAACTATAAGTACCCACAATTTTAAAAACTCCAACTAAGGAAATAAGGACACTAATAACGCTATTAACAAATAGACAGAGGCATGGAGCCGTTTATGGCACATTCAAACTGTAGAAAACACGTCAGACCCTAACAAAGAGATGTTGTGCCCCGGTTTATTATTTGTCGGCTTCATCACTAAGTCTTCCTCATACTGGATAATAGGGTAAGAGAGTAAAGTGTATTGTTCAGTTAAAAAAAACTTACAATTAAAAATAAGAACATTGAATTAAAACCACATAAAATCCATCTATCTGGATATGAACATCTGAGCAGTTAGGGTTTGACCACGATGGATCTTCAGAAAATCGAATTTCCTATCAATGTGCGTAAAATATTTTAGCAGTCGTCTACAAGGATTCATTTAAGTGGCCCTGGTTTAATGGAAGGTTGGATTTCCCAATTTAAATTATGCCTAATGCCTTAATTTCCCTATTTAAGCCAGCTAATACTAAACTTTATATAAAGCAAAGGATATATGTTGGCACATGTTTTACAGCAATTTTTGATCTTGCCACATGCTGATCCGGGTAAGTGTATGTATGTATAAGTTGATAAGTATATAGCTCGAGCTTAACTAGGAAGCAGCAGAGCGATGTATGTTATTTGGGGGAATGCAAGGCAATGTCATTTGCAAAGAATCACGTGATGTGATGTCAGTCTCTGAAGCCAGGACTCGAACCTCGGTCCCCAGGTTCCAAAGGCAACAGCTCTAGCAACTAGGCCACAAGTCCTTTACTAAATCTACCCTAAGAGGCTCTAGTGTCCAGCAGGACACCTACTTAATCAGCCCCCCCCCCGGGGCTATACTAACACCCATCCCACACCCATCCATCATAGGCATCACCAGTTAGGTGAACCTGTTAGTAAAGTAATGCTGTATATGGAGAGGTGGGACACGCAGCTCCCTCCTTGAGCCTTTAAGTCTAATGGCCCCAGGAAGCCCACCCTGGGACCAAAATTTACTGTAAATGGGAACGAAGGCTGCACAGTCCCCCATCCCTGAGTCATTACTGGCCCCAGGGGCCTCATTCCCCTGTACCGGCTCACTAGCTATGTCTCAGGGAGCCCAACCATGGGGCATAGCGGTTTCCCTGCCTGCGCTAGCAGAAAAACCTCTGTTTGCTCTCGCTTGGCGGGAGCCTTTTTGAATCTCCCACCAAGTGGGAACAAACTTAAAGTCTGCTCCCAGCTGGCGGGAGCTTTAAAATTGCTCCTGCCAGCTGGGAGCAGACTTTTGATCTGTTTCCTAGCTCACACTGATGCGGGCTGGGAAACAGGTCAAAATATTATTCATGCCCCGAGAGAGCAGCATTAGTAGAGGCTCCATCCGGGCGAGAACCATGCTGGCTCCCGCTGCATGTGTGGAGCTGGCTGGGGCTGGGGGCCTCAAGGTTTCCACCCATCATCCTCAACCAGGGCACCCACCTTTAACAGTGTGGGCCTCGGGGGATAGGGTTCCTGAGGCTGCAAAAGGCTCAGGGAGTGGGGCCACATGGCACCCTCTCCCCTTTTATTTTAGTAGTGGCCATGGAGGATGGGATCCCCAGTGCCTTACAAGGCTCAAGGATGGTGCCATGTGCCCCCCCTCATATTTAGAGCAAACAGCTCTGGGGTAGGGGGTCTACACAGCCTTATAACTTAAGACCCGCCACCAACGCCCACCATCAACTCATCAGAGAAACGAGGAAAAAAGCGATTGAAGACAGAATCTCCACCCACGCACACAACAGCAAGGAACTCTTCAGCATCATCAAGGAGTTCGCCCAACCCACCAGCGAGTCTACCGACATCCCTCCCTCACAAGACCTCTGCGACAAACTCAGCACCTTTTTCCACCACAAAATCAAGAGCATCTACGACAACTTCGACGAAGACAACCAACACACTGAACCCTCACCAACCACCCCGACACCGGGAAACCAGCGATTGATGACTGGACAGCCCTCACCACCGAAGACACACTGAAGACAATGAAGTCAATCCACTCAGGGGCCCCCACGGACCCCTGCCCCCACCACATCTTCAACAGAGCCGCCGACACCATCGCACCCATGCTCCGCCACACCATCAACCGCTCCCTGGCGACCGCCTCGTTCCCCGATGACTGGAAACACGCCGAGGTCAACCCCCTCCTAAAGAAACCCTCAGCGGACCCCACCGACCTCAAAAACTACAGACCCATCTCCCTGCTCCCTTTCCCAGCGAAAGTCATCGAGAAAGCCATCAACAGCCAACTCGCCACATTCAGTGAAGAACACAACATCCTTGACTCCTCCCAATCCGGCTTCAGAAAAAAACACAGTACGGAAACCGCCCTCCTCGCCGCAACAGATGACATCCGCACCCTACTGGACAAAGGAGAAACAGTAGCCCTCATCCTCCTAGACCTATCAGCGGCGTTCGACACAGTCTCCCACCGCACACTAATACACAGACTCTACGATGCAGGAATCCAGGACAAGGCCCTCGACTGGATCTGCTCCTTCCTCTCCGGCAGGACGCAACGGGTCAGACTCCCCCCTTTCCTCTCAGACCCCACACCTACCACCTGTGGAGTCCCCCAGGGCTCCTCCCTCAGCCCGACGCTCTTCAACGTCTACATGGCTCCACTTGCCCCCATCGTCAGAACCTACGGACTCAACATCATGTCATACGCAGACAACACCCAGCTCATCCTCTCCCTATCCAACGAGCCCAACACCGTCAGACGCAACTTTCGAGAAGGCATGGAAGCCGTTGCCAAATGGATGAAAAACAGCTGCCTACAACTAAACACCAACAAAACAGAAGTACTCATCATGGGCCCAAACCCCGACGGCTGGAGCGACACCTGGTGGCCCACCACCCTCGGAAACCCGCCAACCCCCACAGACCACGCACGCAACCTGGGAATAATCCTGGACTCCGAGCTCAAAATGGACCGCCAGATCAACTCTGTCTCATCTTCCTGTTTCCACACCCTCTGCCTCCTTCGTAAGACCTTCAAATGGATCCCCCTCGAACACCGAAAGACAGTCACTCACGCCCTGGTCACCAGCAGACTCGACTACGGCAACGCACTCTATGCCGGAATAAAAATAAAACCTCATCCGCAAGCTACAGAACATCCAGAACGCCGCCGCAAGACTGGTCCTCAACCTGCCAAAACACTGCCACATCTCCCAGCACCTGCGCACACTCCACTGGCTCCCCGTCGAGGCGAGAATCACCTTTAAGATGCTCACCCACGCACACAAGGCCCTTCACGGCACTGGACCAGCATACCTGAACAGCCGGCTCAAATTCCACGCACCCCAAAGGACCCTACGATCAGCCCAGCTCTCCTACGCCGTGGGCCCCCTCAACAGAAAGACCAGATCGGGAGGCCGCTCCTTCTCCTTCCTCGCGGCCAAAGCATGGAACGCCCTTCCGCTCCACCTCAGACAGACAACATCGCTCCCCATCTTCGCAAGAAACCTCAAAACCTGGCTCTTCGACAGACCCCTTCCTTGATGGAATGGAACCTGCACCCCCCCACCCCTAGCGCCTTGAGACCCTTACGGGTGAGTAGTCGCGCTTTAACAAACTCCTGATTGATTGATTGATTGATTATAAGGCTCATCGAGGGGGGCACATGGCTCCCCTCTTCTTTAATTTAAAAAAGCCCTGGGGGATGGTGCCATGGGGCCATTTCAATTGTAGGTGTGGCCCTGGGTGATGGTGTCCCCAGGGCCTAATAAGGCTCAGGAGTGAGATACATGGCCCCCTCCCCTTTGCATAAGAAAAGGCCTTTCAAGATGGCCAGCAGTTTGGTTATAAATGTGGCCGCCATGCTGAAACGTTAAAACAAAGATAGACTGTGTTTGCAAGACAGATGGCTGCTGCTATATTTGCATTCTTTATTGCAAGCATATTCTGGCTGTGTTTAGATGACAGTATGTTGGAAATGACCCTTCTTGCAGGGTTATGCCCAAACATTTTGCTTCTTCCTCCTATTTTTTCCCGACCTGTGCTCATTGGCTATAGGACTCTGGGTACTTTACCACTGCTGATCAGTGCCAAAAGTGCATATGCTCTCTGTGTAAATTGATATGGTGATTTGTTCTCCCCGATTGTCATAATTGTTTTTCCAGTAGGTCCCCAGTAAAGTGCGCTAAGTGTGCCAGGACGGGTGAATCAAATGCTTGCCACACTGATTGTGCCACCCACATGCGTAGCCCTGAATAGAGGTCTCAGGCCTGCCACCGCAGTGCCTGTGCGCAGTTTGCTAATTGCCTAGTCGACTTGGCAAGTGCACTCACTTGCCAGGCCTTACCCTTACCTTTTTTTACACATAGGACTATGGTAGGCCCAAGGTACCCCCCGGGCAGGGTGCAGTGTATGTGAAAGGCAGGACACGTACTGGCGTTTGTAACATGCCCTGATATTGAAATGCTGCCAATTTCGTTTTTCAATATTGAAAGTCTATCTTGCCCATAGCACAGAAGGCAGAATGCTTTATAACATTTTACAAACATATCTTCCCATAGGGATAAGATTGAAAAATGGAGGTTAGTACCCCTGGACTCAGAATTTAATAACACATCTTTTAGTAAAGATGGTTTTTAAATTGTGTGTTTGAAAATACCATTTTTAGAAAGTGGCTATTTTCTTGTTCAAGCTTCATGTGTGCCTCTCCCTGTTTGTGGATTGACTGTCTTGCTTTGGAGTGACAGGGGCTGGGGAGGTGCTGTGGCTCCAGGAGTCTGGGTGAGTCAGCGCTAGGCTAAATAGTCATGATCTGCATTTGGAGCGGTTGGAGGAGTAGTACCTGTACCTGAATAGGGATGTGGCTGCCTTCCACAATGCTGGCTCCACCCCCCTGTGTTGTGTCTGGGACCAAGGTCCACATTTTTCAAATTATTTATTTTATGTTTTATATAGCGCTAGCTTGACCCGTGGGTATCAGTGAGCTTTACATTCACAAAGGAAAGAAAATTGCATTACATAGCAGGACATAAGGATGCATAAAGATATCAGAAAACATGATAATTATCCATACAGTGAAGGGGAGGGAGAAAACGCAGGTGGTTGAAACAGTCAAATACCAACCTATCCTTGATGGTCAAGTGAGAGGGGAGTCAGTTTGGCTATTGAAGTATAGGTTAGTTGACTTGGTTGGTAAAGTATTTGTTGAGGAGAAGGAGTTTTGAGGAAAAGTCAGCCCATAACGCACCTGATGCCCAGGCTGCTGGTGCAGGACGACTCTTAGTTCCCATCTTGAACAATTACAAAATAAAGAGACGGGCGCTGGAAGCAGGAAGACAAGAATAGAGTTTTATTTCTCATGAGGAGAGCCTGTCATTTCGGACACTCGCATAGTGTCTTCAGGAGGTGCTCTAACAAGTTCTCTGAGGCTTCGTCTTTTATACACATGTTTATGATGCACAAACATTCCTTATTACAATAAAGACGCTTTGAAGTGGGAAAAGGCATGCTTGGAATCCCAGCTTCAGGCCTATTCCCATACCAGTCGCTCAGATGTCATCCTCCCCTCCTGAATGTAACAAGAGATTGTGACCTCTCAGCTGGACATTCCTACAGGGCACGAGGGCAGGAGGGGATGATCAGGTCAAAGGTTGGTCAGGTGATAAGGTCGGACACTTCGGTTGGTGTATCACGGTTTTGTTATGCTGGGCAGGGAAAAGGGGGATGTACATCCACGAGGCTTGGTCTTAGGACTTGGGACCGGGTCGAGAGGTCAAGCGCAGCCGGGGGGGGGGGTTGTCAGCTGAGGGGAAGGGTGTTCCTGGGAGGAAATGGGGGGGTGTGGGTCAAGCAGGAGTGCTACTTCTAGAGCAGGGTCACGCAGAGGGAGAGGGTCTTGTGGCCGTTGCATGAGCAGTGCGTGCGGGGAGGGGTGTCGGGGGTTTAGCAAACGGTCAGAGAGGCCATGGTGCCTAAAATAGCTGTCGTGTACATATGTGCATGGGTCTTATGCTGGCGGGATAACACAGTCAGTGTTTCGTAATTATTCGTTCTGCTTACAACAAGGGGTACAGTGAACACAAATGAACGCCGCTTATGTACACATACATTGCCATTTTCAACAGTTGCCGCTTTTTTTACATAAGCAAGTTCAATTCTATATAGTCGATACGATAGGCAGAATGCAATACATGTTAATTTACATTTGTTGGGTTCTTCATACAAGTCTAGAGATCGATATTATACTTTAGTCGGGGTTAATCAAGAAAAACATTCAGACACATTATAGAATCATGTTCTGACTTTCTCTCCGCTGACATCAAAATACAGTAGAAAGAGCTCTGATACCTTCGGGTCTTGTCAGTGTCATAAGAGACGTTTGGAAAACTAAATGCATGAGTGATCGATGAAACATTTTAGAAAGCAATACATAATGGCTGAGGGAGGAGTTCAAGTTGATACAAGCAATTTAGTCAAGGGGGTGAGTAGAAAGTTCAGGGGGGTTTTCGTCACAATGTCTTTTTTAACAGAGTCCGTCTTCTTTTGTTGGCGCTGTTGAGCACCGGCGGTGGAGCTATAGGTCCAGCTCGGATTCATCCTTACACGTTGCAGGGTGCGATCAGTCCTCTGCTGTTAGATCACAGTCCTGTTTCTTAACTGATTTTCTTAGGGGTGCCTCATGCTGGGCACCTGCGTGTCTTTCTTTTTCCGTGGCAAAACCTCATTCTATAGTCAAAAGTTATGCGAAAGGTGTGATGTTGTTGAATAATCAAGGGAAGAGAGGGCGGAGTGGGATCAGATCTTTGAGCACATCAAGGGACCAAAAGGAGCAAAAGATGACGAGCAGGCAGGCCCATCAGTCGGGCTCAAAAAGGGACGGGGACTTCAGGCACGAGTGGGTCAGCAAATCGAGGGCTTCAAGGCGGCCCTTTATTCCTTCATCTGCCGAGTTTCAGAGTGGTGCCTCGTCCCGCGTCTCGTTGCTCGGTGGCTCCACCTTTGGTCGCGGTCACACGTGCTTCATGATCTGTGGCCGGGCTGTGCGTCACGTCCATCTCCTCTCCTCCGGTGATTGTATCTTTGAATGGGTAAAAAACAAGTTTTAGAAAAACTGGCAGGAAAAGACATTTATACATCTCAATTCCGTCCCCAATCCTATGTAGGTGGGAGATAAGTTCATCGGTCACAGTCAGAAGTCATCACTTATGGAGTATGTAGGAGGGCATTACCATTGAATTCATAAACCTGTTTGGCGTTCATTCGTGACGTATGTGGAGAGAAATTGGACCTTTATACACAGTGTATTATATCAAACTCAAAATCGAGTCCTTATGTAGAGACTCGCCCTTTCCTTTAACCCAAGTATCGGCAATCTTACATTTCCCTTCGGGGTCGGCTAACTCTTGCAAGCAGGGGCGTTATCGTCATGAAGAAGGGGGAGGGGGCAGATGTTAAACATGCTTTTCTTGGGGAGCGACCGTTAATCAAGGTCATCAATTACGCTTCGAGGGTAGCTGACATGAAGCTGGGGTTAATCAGGGGAAACGGGGACGCTTTGGACAGGGAACTGGGGTCAATCGGGAGAAGCGGGGGCGCTTTGGACATCCGCACTTAAGTGCAGAGGGGTGAAGTGATCGGTGCATTGGGAATTGCATTTCTAGCGAACTGGAAAACAGAAGGCCATTGACGTTATAGTCCCCCTATAAAAGGCCAGATTAGGGGACATCCGTCGTCTTACCTGTCCTTTCCTTCATTACCAACTCGGGTTCTATCGTTTTGCAGAAAGGAGAGGTAGTAATATGGCAAGTCACAATCGTTTTTAGTTCCTGTCAATTTTGCCGAACACCTTTGTGTTCGAGGAGACCCAATTAAGTTTTGTGCCGGGGGGGCACAACGTCACCATACAAGAAAAGAGGGAACAGGGGGCTTTTGGAGAGAGAGAGAGAGGAAGAGAGAGAGAGAGAGAGAGAGAGAGAGAGAGAGAGAGAGAGAGAGAGAGAGAGAGAGGGAGAGAGAGAGAGACCGCACTCTAAATGGTCCATTCGGTACACGTATGACATGGAGAGAGAAAGAGAGAGAGAGAGAGAGAGAGAGAGAGACGTGTACAATAATGGGTCATTCAGTGCGCGCACAACACAGAACAACAGGGGTTAAGTAATACGGAAACACAGGCAGAGGGATGACGTAGCTCCATACATTACGTACACACATACTCAGGTGAGGGAGACAGTACATATACAAAAATCCAAGACAAGACATATAACCGTTATTGGCCAAAATGATCTCTTCCTGTATGCTGCGCATCCTTAGCATCCTACGCTCTTTTTACCATTTTCTTTCCTTTTATTGTCGGCTGCCTTTACTGGTCTTTGTGGTTGTACACACTTACGCCTTAGGCAACCAGTCAAGAACTAACCTGGTCGGGCTAATGTGTTTCCAGGCTGAGGCAACAGTGGGTGTCAGTTGGGGGAACAATAGGGCAGCTTTGAGTTTCCGGTTCATGAGGGTGTGGAAAGGATGTAGTAATTTCTAAACACTGGCAATATTCCTAGTCCTCCAAGCGGAGGGTACTAGAGTAAACCTCACCTCAGAATATTCTTTAAACCTTTCCCTATTTAGTTAAGTGTAGAGTGCTTAATCATGAGTGCACATTATTTTTGGTTGTATTATTCGGGGTGCGTAGGCACCATAATCGAACGCCTTTTTCCCCTCTCTTCGTCCGTTAGATCACCATTTTCTTTTTCGTATTTTTAATCGATGTTCCAAAGTGACCTGCAGAAAGAGGGAAAAAGAAGGGGGCGGGGGCAGCATTTAAAAACACATCAGCGCGCATAAACCCGAAAAGGCTTTTACTTACTACATACTCGGTCTATCTCCACGGAACGCAGTTCTTGCCAACTCGGCATTTAAGCCCAGATGAACCTTTTAGTGTGGGAGAGATGATTATCGGAAGCCGGTGGATAGCATAGGTCACCCAAGTGTGGTATTACGGACCGTATATAGGGAGGCCAGGTGGCACTCCTTCGGGGCGACTTAGGGGCATTTTAGCACAATTTTCCTGATACAGGTAGCATATAAAGTATAAACTGAATTCCAGGGTCTTTTAGCGGTTGCTTTAGGCTGTACAAAAATGTGCAAAGTACATACAACAAAAACCTGGACCATTCATATTTGCAATATTTCTGCGTACTATACTTTTTAACCCTTAACTAATCGAGCTGAGCCATTTCACTTGTAATTCAGTTATATCGGAAACAGTGGTCATTTATTCAAAACTTACCAATTTACACGTGACAACTACGTACGTTTTTCTCCAAAAATCTTTAATAAAAAATGTCGGTGCATAAATATGGGCCTACAACCCTGTGGGCCGGCCAAAACTGTACATGTGGGGGTACTCATTAGTGCAAAACCTAATGGAGTCGGTGGTCATTGAAAAAGTGCGACAAGTGCAATAAAATCATATCGAAACTTCAGTGTGAGCGAGTATCATAGGTGTTGAAATTCGAACTTTCAATAGTCATGATGCGCCAAACTTAACAACAATTCATTGTCCGAATGTTCAACCAGCACCCATCTCACTTCAATTCATTGTCCGAACACACAATCAGTACCCATCCCATATCAATTCATTGTTTTTTAAAAACTGTATACATATTTCATGACATCAAGGCTGAGCAATCGGGGTACCAATAAGGAGTTGAAAGTTTCATTTGTACCAGCGCCATTTTGGGTGCGGCCAGGCAGATCCAGGCACAGTCAAAACCTCCACCAACTCGTGGTTGGCCCAGAACCTCTTTCGGCAGTCCAAAAAGTTCCGTTAAAGGGCAACAGAAAGGGATCGGCAGTATGAACCATCAGTCAAAAGAGGGGGGAGGGAGGCAACATTTTTCTACCGGGTCATACTGCGTTTTCACCGGAACTGATCCGAACTGTAGTCTGCAGGATTTTAGTCATTCAAATTGAGGCTGGCGTCAGCATGGGAGCGCCGACGTCCCGCGGCTACATTTTCATCGTGCCATCGGGGGTATCTGCGGGGGTCGGGGACTCCCGCGGCTCCTATAGAATCTTCAAGGTCGAGGAGAACTTTTATGATGGTGGAGTCAACAAGCAACCGGGCCATTCCTTCATGCTGGGCCCGCTCTTGCAAGGTCGACTGCCATTTTGAGAGTTCGGCAGCTACCGGCAATCGCGGGGTCAAATGAGCAGACGGGCTCCAACATGTCGGGCGAGGCGTCGCAGCACCGCCACAGTGGACGAACCCTTTGCCGGGTGCGTGGAGCGTCGCTGCACCGTAAGAGTGGACGAACCCTTTGCCGGGTGTGAGGAGCGTTGGGGGTGCAGCTGGGGAGCCTTCACCTGGGGAGGTGGGAGAGGCTCGTTTGCGCCGCCTCTCCCTCCCGGTGCACCCCACGGCGTCTTGCTTGACATTTGTTATGGCCGGACCAGGCGATGAGGACGAGGGGGGGGTCGGAGGCATGTGCAAGACATCCCCCCCCCCAGTGTCGTCGCAGCCATTATTGAAGAAGTGGGGACGCCTGGCACGTTTTGGGCCGGGCCTACAGCCGATGGCGGCCGGACGCTTCTTCGCCCTGGCCCCAGGAACGGGTCCCTTGGTTCATCCGGGGGACAGGCCTTGGCGTGTGGCGCCGCCTTCGGGCTATTCGCGTAGTGGTCCTTCCACCCCACCGCCCCTGACCGTTTTTGTAGACTTTAAAATTCCCAAAAACTACTAGAAAGTAGCCCAAAGTAGCCCAACATTGCTACTTTGGGGAAGGAAGGACTGGAACGGCGTCAGGCAGAAGGCGAAATGCATTGTGGGTTTCGTTTGTCGTCGCAGCAGTTTGTCATGTAAATAGTTGCTTAAATGTTTTTCTGTTTGTTAAAAAATAAAACGTGTTCACCTGTTACTTCGCTAGAGTGTTATATATTTTTCTATTATTCGCCTAAATTTTGTCGTTAATTTGGCGGGGTGGGTGGTGGAGCCAAGCTGTCTCGAAGTCATAGCGTTAAGTTCGGCTTTCCTCACCAGTTTCATATTTCCTGAGGGGTTGTTCCCTATGTTTCCATTTCAGCGATGTTGAAAAGAGATCTCATCAGCGGCCTACTGATTTCACTCTATTCCTTTTCTTTTCCCTAACGATTTTTATATATATATTTTTCTCTTTTATTTGCTAGCACGATACAGCGGCTAATCCGCATTTTTATATTTGTCCTTTTGTATTAGGGGTACCCTCCTGGCCGAGCCAGATGACCTACCTCCAATAAATGATCCGGGTGGAACTGGTTTACCAATCAGTGGGGAGTAGATAGGCATGACAGATTACAACGGGGGACAAAGGTCCGCATTACCTACCCTTCCTTACTTGCAAAGACTAGACAGAACATTTCTATTCCACGTTATTTGCAAACAGAGAATGCCTCAAAAGAACTATTCCTTGAACAATAAATGTTCAGACAATCAATCAATCAGTGGGGAGAAAAACAGGCATGACGGATTACAACAGGGACAAAAGTCTGCATTACCTATCCTTCACTATCTGCAAAGGGAGGCAGAATATTCCTATTCTTCCCCGTTTGTAGACAGGGAATATCTCAAAGAGCAATAATCGATAAAAACCGATAACAAACAATCAATGGGGAGAAAGATAGGCATGACGGATTACAACGGGGACAAAAGTCTGCATTACCTACCCTTCACTATCTGCAAAGGGAGACAAAATATTCCTATTCTTCCCCGTTTGTAGACAGCGAATGTCTCAAAGAGCAACAGAGCAACCAATCAATCAGTGGGGAGAAAAATAGGCATGACGGATTACAACGGGGGACAAAAGTCCGCATTACCTATCCTTCACTATTTGCAAAGAGAGAGGAACGTTCCTATTCGTCGCTGTTTGCAAACAGAGAATGTCTCCAAGAGAACCAATACTTCAAGTGGCAACCGAGGCTAAATGAACCAATCAATGAACAATACCAGTATTTTAAATACTGATTTCAAAACAATCAATCAATCAATCAGATGGATAAAGCTATCCTACCAATCGGACGTAAAGACGTCCTACTTAACCTTACCCGGACCGGACCATGTGGGCAATTCTTCACCTTCCTTTCTCCAGCGCCCCATCGTTCTCTTTCTCCATGTTTTTACCGCAGCATTCCTGTGGGATTCCAGTCAGGACAGTAGGTCACTTGAGAGAGAGGTCCGTTCAGAATCGGTGAAGTTCATTCAATCGGCAGCCGGACGAGGGCCCTCTCAAGGCAGGTATACTCCAATCGTTTAGATGTTCACCCCATCGTCTGGACCTCTCTTACCGGACCTTATGTCGCTGATGGACCCCGCGTTGGGGCGCCAATTGAGGAAAAGTCAGCCCATAACGCACCTGATGCCCAGGCTGCTGGTGCAAGACGACTCTTAGTTCCCATCTTGAACAATTACAAAATAAAGAGACGGGCGCTGGAAGCAGGAAGACAAGAATAACGTTTTATTTCTCATGAGGAGAGCCTGTCATTTCGGACACTCGCATAGTGTCTTCAGGAGGTGCTCTAACAAGTTCTCTGAGGCTTCGTCTTTTATACACATGTTTATGATGCACAAACATTCCTTATTACAATAAAGACGCTTTGAAGTGGGAAAAGGCATGCTTGGAATCCCAGCTTCAGGCCTATTCCCATACCAGTCGCTCAGATGTCATCCTCCCCTCCTGAATGTAACAAGAGATTGTGACCTCTCAGCTGGACATTCCTACAGGGCACGAGGGCAGGAGGGGATGATCAGGTCAAAGGTTGGTCAGGTGATAAGGTCGGACACTTCGGTTGGTGTATCACGGTTTTGTTATGCTGGGCAGGGAAAAGGGGGATGTACATCCACGAGGCTTGGTCTTAGGACTTGGGACCGGGTCGAGAGGTCAAGCGCAGCCGGGGGGGGGGGGGTTGTCAGCTGAGGGGAAGGGTGTTCCTGGGAGGAAATGGGGGGTGTGGGTCAAGCAGGAGTGCTACTTCTAGAGCAGGGTCACGCAGAGGGAGAGGGTCTTGTGGCCGTTGCATGAGCAGTGCGCGCGAGGAGGGGTGTCGGGGGTTTAGCAAACGGTCAGAGAGGCCATGGTGCCTAAAATAGCTGTCGTGTACATATGTGCATGGGTCTTATGCTGGCGGGATAACACAGTCAGTGTTTCGTAATTATTCGTTCTGCTTACAACAAGGGGTACAGTGAACACAAATGAACGCCGCTTATGTACACATACATTGCCATTTTCAACAGTTTCAGGTCCCCTTTGAAGCAGGAGAAGGAACAGTTGTCTCTGAGGTCTATAGGGAATGCGTTCCACATCCTGGGTACATTACCAGAAAAAGATCTGTACTGAGTGGATTTCTTTTTCAATTTCTGAAGGATGGGAAGAAGTGAGTTGGAGCTTCCCAGAGTTCTGGATTTTCCTGCTTTTACCAGTTTGCTCTTTAGGTAGTTGGGGGAATGTGAGTGAAGGGTTCTGTGTGGGATGCAGGCCAATTCGTAAATAAATCTACCTTCCTTGGGAAGCCAGTTGAGGGAGTTGAGGGTTGGTGTGATGTGTTCAAATCTTTTTACGCCAGTTATGAGTCGAGCTGCCATATTAAGGACTGACCTTAGTGGAGCTAGGTGAGCTTCTGGTGTCCCTGTTATGATGGCGTTCCCATAGCCCAGTTGGGAGAGGACTAGGGATTGTACTATTTTCTTGAGATCATCCTAGGGAATGAAAGGTTTAATTTTCTTGAGGTGTTTCAGTGAGTAATGCGCACCTTTTGCAGAGTTTTTGGTATGGTTCTTCATTGATAGGTTCTTGTCCAGGGTAATGCCTAGTGACTTTACCAAGTTGGATAGGATGAATGAGCAGTTTAGGGCATCAAGATTCTTGAGCCAGTCTTGGATTGTCGGTGGTTACTTTTCGGAGAGAAGAATATTAATTCCGTTTTGTCTGGATTCAGCTTTAAGTGGTTTGCGTTAAACCAAGTTTGGATCTTGGCTAGTGTGACATTGAGGTGTTGGATGTCAATGGGTGATTTGATTTTGTAGTAGATTTGTGTGTCATCTGCATATAGGTGGTATTTCACTCCTGCTTGTATCAGAATGATTGTGAGGGGTTCCATGAAGAGATTGAAGAGGGATGGTGAGAGGATAGAGCCTTGTGGGAACCCAAGTGTGACTTGTGTTGGCATAGAGAGACAGGAGTTGATTTTAATTTTTTGGGAATGGTGCTGAAGGAAGGAAGTTAACCATTTTAGTACTATGCCATTAATGCCAGAGCGCCTCTTCAAAGTCTCAAGTAAAGCTGGATTTATTGTTTCAAATGCCGCTGATAGGTCAATAATGATGAGGAGACAAACTTCACCTTCATCTAAGACTCTGTGGATATCGTCAGAAATATTGAGCATAGCTGTTTCGGTGCTAAAACCTTTCCTGAATCTCCATTGAAAGGGATGTATGATAGCACAACGCGATCATTTTGATTGCAATACATTAGATCGCGGGTTTTACAACGCAAGTCATTGCAACGACTTGCGTTGGAGAGCGCTGGATTGAGGATTAATATGATTTTCTATTCCAACTCCAGCCCACGTAACAGCAGGAAAGGTGTTGGAATGGAAAATCACACTATTCCTTAAACAAGAGTGCCATCCAGCGCAAGTCGTAGTAATGACTTGCGTTGTAGTGGCTGCGAGGTAAAGGTTGTGCGATGTAAAAAACGCTTTGTAAACAATGTTTCCCGATTGAAAGTTGTCGAGGAGGTTGAAATCATCAATATGTTTGATAAGTTGTTGGAGAACGCACTTCTCCAATGTTATAGCTAGGAACGGGAGGTTGGAGATATGTCTAAAGTTGTTGAGATCATTAGGGTCGCCCCTGGTTTCTTGAGTATGGGTGTGATTTCTCCTAGTTGAAGGGAGTCTGGAACACAGCCTGATGTGGGAGAGGAGTTGATGGTTTTTGTCCAGAATTGGACAATGATGTGGTTGAGTTTTTTTACTACGGTGGATAGAGGGGGTCCATAGTGTGGGAAGTAGGCTTTAAGCTTGCAATTATATTGAAGACCTCGTTTTCCGACATGAGTTCGAAGTCCGACAAATTAGCATAATTTTTCAGTTGGAAGTGGACCTGGTTGTCCTTGGTATGATTTCGTTCTGTTTGGTCAAGGGAGATTAAAGGGGGGCAGGTTAAAGAGGGAAGGAGGATTTGAGGTTTGGATGAAGGATTGCTAAATTTTTTTAACTTTATCGGTGAAGAAGCAGGCAATTCCTTTGCATCGATCCTTGGTGGCTTTTATTTTGTGTAGGGATGTGCTGTTTGTTTGACTTTTAACAATATTGAAGAGTTCTTTAGGTCTATTCTTCACCTGGTCTAGTTGGCTGCAGAAAAAGAGGCCTTTTCCCTAAAAGTGTGTTTTTTATATGCCAAACGAGCAGACCTAAGTTGCGCTAGGTGTAATGTCGAAGGGCTTTGTCTCCAAGTCCTTTCCAAATATCTGAGTTGTCATCTTTCATTATTAAGATCCACGTTGAACCACGATTTAGATTTGATAGATCTCACATGTTTGAGTTTGAGTGGCGCTACTTGAACTAACACCTCCATCATTCTTAAACTAAAGTGAGCTGTGAGGTCATCGGCCGTCATAGTGGAAGGCTGGCGCTGTAGATGGGCATGAATCCTGGATTCAAGTTTGGTTATAGGGACTTCTTTGATGTTCCTGGTCCAGTGCTTACGTTTGTCAGATCGTATTGGTTGGTATCTGACATGTGAGTCAATATTAAATAGTATTAGGTGGTCGCCAGACCAGTCAATGGGAGAAATCGATCTCACAGAGACCAGCTCATTGTTGGTGATGATCGCATCCAGAGTTGCTCCTTTAATGTGTGTTGGTTCATTGCAGAGTTGTTTGAGGTTGGTTATTTCAAGCAGGTTGAAGAGGTGCTGGACTGTGGTGATTTCTGGGTTGTTTCAGTGGATATTGAAGTCACCCATGAACACGTCTGTTAGGGAGAAACGTGTTATTAGGTCGGTTAGTTCATCGGCAAAGAGGGCACGCTCACCAGGAGGATGGTAGACGGTGTGAAATTTGATGGGCATGCTGCCTTTGACTGTAAGTTCAACACCCAGGTACTCTTTAGATTTTAATGTGGTAAGCTGTATTCCTTCTTTGTGAATGATAGCTAGCCCACCACACTGACAAAGGATGTTGTTGTGCACTGGCAGAGTGCCCCCAGAACTGGTTTGAACTGGGCACAAAGAGAACAAAGACATTTTGGGGTATAAGTATTAGACCTAAAACTCCTGAATTTTAGATCATTCCTGGAATTCAAGAGGAACCTTTGCCAAGGATTAGAGCTGGAGAGACTGAGGAGAAGTACTGCCCTTGCTGTGTGTCTGGGGTTGGTCTGCAGCTGCCGTTTCTGGCAAGGAAAGGCGAATGACTTTGCTGTGTGCTGGGTTCCCTGCTTGAAGGAGATCTACAAGGGTCTGAAGAGTGCTGGTGTCCTGTTCTGAAGTCCCAGGGACTCAATAGACTTCCTGCAAATCTGCTGTGTCTACTGGACTCTGCCATGTGTGAGGCCTACTCTTGCCTGAGGTGCCTCCTTCGAGTTACAGGACCTCAGAGGTGGGTTTTGCAGCTAATCTCTACAAGAACCAGCGTGAAGCATCAGGAAGCCTTGCAAAGTCTCTTAGAATCAGTGGCGGACGACGTGAAGCTTTGCCGAGTCTTGCCTGGCGACGCAAAGTCTCGCTGTGCAGCCCCCAGCACCTACGCATACGGTGCGAAGCCTCACAAAGCGACAAATCACGCATTGTACTAGTGCACCAAGTTTTCCATGCATCACCCGCAGACCAGAACCGTCTTGGATTTCGACGCTTCACTTTCCCCTACAGTCCGGATTCGACGCATCACTTCTCCTGTGTGCAGCAGAACTGTCGCCTCGCCTCTGCAAGGACTCAGGACACATTGCAGTTTTTTTCAATGCTTTCTTTCTCTGCGGCTGTTTGGCCTTTCGAATTTTGACGCATCTTCAGGTACCTTGTATAAAAGTCATGCCTCCATGTCTTGTTTGAAAAGCATTAGGTCAGGCTCTCCAAGGGACCCTGTCCCTATGAAGATATTGAAACTACTGGACCTTGAACCTCGTCGATTCTTAATGAGACTACTTAACATCTCTCTCATTGAATCTCGGGTAGAACAAGACTGGAAACATGCCATGGTCGTTCCCCTGCTTAAAAAATCAGGTGCTGACATCACAAATCTTGCTAATTTCAGGCCCATATCCCTGCTGCCAGCCTGCTCCAAAATACTGGAGCGTCATGTTAACACCCAGCTCAATGAGTTTGTTGAAAACGTGGGATATCTCCATCCATCCCAATCAGGCTTTCGCGCTAACTATTCCACCAAATCCGCACTCCTTGGGGTGACTGAGCGACTCCGACACGGTATCGATAGCGGTGAGACCTTTGCGCTTATTCTTCTTGATTTAAGCGCTGCTTTCGATACCGTGTCCCACTCCATCTTATTGGAGTCTCTCTGCTCCCTCGGTGTTGCTGGATCAGCGCTCGCCTGGGTGGCCTCATTTCTTAATGAGCGCACTTTCCAGGTTTTCTCGAACAAAGCTGAATCTGCGGTTTATTCCTCTGCTTACGGAGTCCCTCAAGGGTCTATATTGAGCCCTCTGTTGTTCAATATTTACATCAGACCACTTGCTTCTATCGTTGAGGACGCCGGTTTGTCTATATATTCATATGCAGACGATACGCAGATTGTGTTCTCTTTGTCTAGCAGCAGGACTCAGGACATCTCTGCCCTTAAAATTGGCCTTTCTCGTGTTGTAGCCTGGATGCAAGCACATCTGCTAAAGCTCAACGGAGATAAGACCGAGGTGATTATACTGGGTAAACATAAAGATCTGTGGGGCTCTGGACACTGGCCCAGTGATATGGGTCCGTTGCCTATCCCCGTGTCTGTCGCCCGTAACCTCGGTGTCCTGATTGACGACACTCTTTCAATGAGGCAGCAGGCAACAAAGGTCGCTGCAATCTGCTTTAACACTCTACGCTGGTTGCAGAAGATCATTTGGATGTTGCCTGAGTCCACCCGAAGAACTGTCGTACAGGCTCTTGTGATGTCTCGTATCGACTATGGCAATGTGCTCTATTTAGGAGCAGATAAAGCCACAATCAATAAACTCCAGGTTGTACAGAACTCAGCTGCGCGCCTGTTGCGTAATGTTCCACGGAGAACGTCCGCAACGCAAGCTTTGCGTGACCTCCATTGGCTAAAATTCTCTGACCGTGTGGTCTTTAAAACTCTGTGCTTTCTATTTAAGATTCGTCAGGGTTCTGCTCCCAGCTACTTGCTTAATCTTGCCCAGCCATATCAGCCTGGCCGCTCTCTTAGGTCATCCAACAACAACAATCTTGTGATTCCTAGGATTCGATTGACAAAAATGGGAGGCCGCTCATTCGCATACCTGGGACCCAAGATGTGGAATGCTCTCCCGTTGGCGCTAAAAACAGAAACTAGCCTTTCTGTTTTTCGTAAAAAATTAAAGACTTTTTTGTTTTAAATTTCCTCATCTTGTTTTTATCTTCTGCCACTGCTTGTTTTTTCTTCTCTAGTCTGTCCCTGGCGCCGGGAAACCCATTGCGGGTAGCTGTGCGCAATATAAGTTCAATAAAATAAATAAATAAATAAAATAGTTTTCTATGGTACAAGTTCTTGAAACCTTTTGAAAGTCATATTTTAACTGTGTATGTTGGATTTTTATTGTTTTCGTCTTGTTTAGTTCAGATATAGAGATTTAATTTTTCTAAACTAGTGTGGTGTCCATTTTTGGTGTTTTCACTGTGTTACTGTGAGTGTTGGTACAAATACTTTACACATTGCCTTTGGAGGTGAGCAGAGGTTATCAAAAGTGTGTATCTCCCTTACCCTGACTAGAAGCAAGGGTCCCTATTTGGACAAAGGTACCTACCTCTGCCAACTAGAGACCCCCATTTCTTACACAAGATATTTTTTGTTGCTACTTGTACTTACTTATACCTACTACCCCTCCTGGGGTATAGGCCATCAACCAGGACTTCCCAACCTTTACTTAGGCTTTTTTTCAATCTTACTCCAGGTGTAATCCATCTCCGCAGCCTCGTGGTGTTTGAGTGCTCGTGAAGGGTGTGACCTATGCACCCCTCCACCATTTCATGATTTCTTTGAGCAGGGAGGTGGAAAGTCTGCTGTGATAGGTCCTTGTTGCTGATGCTGTTTGCCTAGCTAATTTGGAGGATTTTCCTCAATAAGGCGTTCTGTGGTGGTCACTGTTGTACTCCAAGTTTCTGCTCCACACATAAGGACCGATTTTACATTGGTGTTGAAAAGGCTGATCTTGGTTTGCAGCATTTAGTCCTTAGAGCTCTTGATCTTCTTTTGCTGACTGAAGGCAGCCCTTAATTTGCCGATTCTTGCCTTGACATTGGCATCTGTGCTGCCCTGCTTATCTATGACATTGCCCAGGTACGTGAAGTTCTCAACTTCTTCCAGTGCATCGCCTGTAAAAGTGACTGCAGTTGTGCTGGCCATGTTAGCCTTAAGGATCTTAGGGGCATATTATCAACAACTAGCGATATTTATCACTAAATAAGCTTAGCAAATTTTTTTATCGCCATGCATCGCCTAATTTGATCACAGAGATAAAGTGCTATTAGCAACGTTTATCTCCAATGCGATAAAAGATCCGGCGATAGCGGAGAAATGCGAGAATATCGCTGGGAATCCCGCGATATTCAGGCATTAACGCCAATAGGGTCTTAACCTGAATAACCTGAATATCCAACTCCCATTGGATATACAGGTTAAGAAGTGGTCTGAGCAGGCATTAGTTTTCAGCGATATTCGCGCTTAGCACAAATGTTTTAATCGCTACTGCTTTCAGTCGCTAACAGGTTGGGTACGCCCACTTTGCATGTCATTAGCGATAAATATCGCTGACATGCAAAGTGGGCCCCAAACCGCTCGCTATCACCTAAAAGCTGTCACTAACTGTTGTTTGCGACAGCTTGCTAATAGGGAGATTAAATTATTGCCGCTTTGCGGCCGAAAACAGCCGCAAAAGCGGCGAATAGTTCATTTTGCCTGCCTTGGGAATATGCCCCTTAATTTTCCCCCTGTGGATGTTAAGATGAAGTTGTGCTGATGTGACTGCCACATTGCTGGTCTTGTCTTGCATCTGCACACGGGTATGAGAGAGTAGGGTTGGGTTGTCTGCAAGTCCAGATCATTGAACTGCATCCATGGTGCCCACTGGAACCCATTTCTTCTCCTTGTTGTTGATGTCTTCATGATCCAGTCTGTGACCAGCTGGAAGAGAAAAGGAGAGCAGACAACCCTGGCAGACTCCGGTACTCACTTACAAGGCTTCCGTGATTTGGCCTCCATGGACTAGCTTGTATGTTATTCCCTCGTAAGAGTTCCTGGTGATTCGTACAAGTTTTACTAGCACACCGTAGTGGGGAAGGAGTTTCAAAAGAGACTGTCTGTCCACGCTGATAAATACCTATTCCTAGTCAATGAACCTGACATAGAGTGTTCCATTGACTGCTCAATGATGATGTGCAGTGTTTCAGTCTGGTCTGTGCAGGATATATCCTCGCAGAAGCCAGCTTGCTGGTCTCACAACTGAGCAATGACTTGTTCCTTCATTCTGTTCAGGATAACTCTGTTGAACCATTTGTCTAGAGTTATCCCTCGTAGCTTGTACAGTTACTTAGGTCACCTTTCTTGGGGATTTTGATGAGATATCCCTCTTTATTCTTATGGCACCTTTTCTTTTTGCCAGATCCTTCCAAACATGGGGTTGAACAGGTCTACTGATGTTTCAATATCTGTCTTCAGTGCCTCTGCAAGAACGGTATCAGGGCCTGCTGGCTTCCCATTTCTCAGATATTTGATGGCTTGCCCTATTTCGTCCTTGGTTGGTCTGCTGCAGTTGATAAGCAAGTCTTGTAAGAGGGCTGTATGTCTGGAGACTGTGGAACAGGCTGGTTCAGCAGTTCTTTAAACTGCTCTACCACATCTATTTGTATTCTTTTAATTTATCTTTCTCGTTTTGATGAGTGTGTGTGTGTGTGCATACTTTATTGTGGTTGTGTCAGAGAGTGAAAGTAAGAATGGTTCAGTGGATGGAAAAATGGACACCTGAATGTAAAGTTTAGTGGGAATGTGCATATATGATGAATTAAGGAGTGCTTAACTCATCAATGATGGAAAAATTCTGTTCATTTACAATTGATACCAAATGGCATCACCAATGATTATTCCAATTTTTTGCGGTTTCAAAATATTTGTTTTGCCATGGTGAAACACAACGGTGAACCCGGAAAGCAATACATTTCTGAAAACTAGGCACAGTTCCGTATTCAGCTAGGGGTCATTTCTATAGGTTTGTCCATGGTTTTGCAAAAGAAACTAATTGCTGAACTAAAATTATTATGTTAGTATCAGGGCAATTTACAAAATGTGATCTGTCTTGCATACTGGTTTACATTTGGAAGCCAATACTGAAGAGAAAGTGAATTCATATTAACAAATGTTAAACTAATCTCTGTTTTACACTTCTACAGATAAAAAACGCCCTCATTTGTTCAACCCGTTGCGTGCTAATGACAAGCTCAGCTCGTCATGAGGCACGGTTGAGCTGCACTCATGATGAGCTGAGCTCGTCACGGCCGTTGGAACGTTCGCACGCGGGGCTGATTACCCCGCTGTGCTGAACATTCGAAAAATGGGTGCGGCCATGACGAGCTCAGCTCGTCATGAGTGCAGCTCTGCTGTGCCTCATGAAGAGCTGAGCTCCCTCACCAGCACCACGGCACCGCACGCGGCCTCCTCCCGTCGCACAGGATGTGAAAACCCCCCACAGGGAAGGGGTTAACCTGACATTGTGCCCCTGACACAAAAGTCTCCAAATGTAAACATGCTGTGTAATGGTTTCATCTGACCCATGCATGTTGTAAAATACAATAGCACTACATTGCCAATGCCACTAAACTTTGATCTTAGGGAACTTAACATTTGAAACAGATACTTGAACATGTTATTTCTGTTTCTTTCAGATATTTTTGAATTCAGATAAAATTCGACTGGGAAATATACCACATGGATCATTTTCTTCATCAGCACCCAGCTCTTCAAATCCTCGACAAACTGTTTACGAGCTCTGCGTTTGCCCCAATGGAAAACTTTATCTTTCTCCAGCAGGTGCAGGCTCCACATGTCAGTCAAGTAGTAATGTCTGCCTTTGGAGCTGAAAGAAAGCTGGAGACCCCTCACACCAGAGTAGCCTTCTGTTACTGCCCTACTGATTCAAGGTTCTTACTGGTTCCCTTTGTGACAAGCCAGAAGCTTCACAATGGTCCAAAGGAGCTGTTGTCCTAATGGAGGCGGGAAAACTTTACTGACTTCTCTTCTAGCAGCAGCTTGAACTTTCAGAGAAGAGAACTATTATTGTGGAAAACGTAGCTTTGTCAGCAAACCTGGACCACACCATCACCTTTTTTGTACTAAAAAGGAGTGTAATACAGGTGCCTATACTACATGAAGTGAAGCACATCGTTTTGGAGCCCTGCAGGAGGACCTGAACATATATGAATTACATAGCTACTGTACACAGTGCAAATAAATTACTGCCTAGTAACCAACAGGCAGTGAAAATAGTGAACTTGTACGATAAACAACTTACTGTTTGAAAGCACAATTTTCCAACTTTTTGGATGTAAACTTTTATCCCTCAATTTTAAAATTTTGAAGCATTATGTGATGCTTGCTTTACTAAACAATTAAATTCAATATATTGTTTTTAACAAAAAAATGGGATTCCTCTCTGTATATTCTCTAAATCATGTGGTCAAGTGTTGCTGTCTTTTAATTTCAATGATTTTGGTTACTTCAATTTCTATATAAGAATTCAGTAATACTTTTAATAAGGGTATTCTTTCTTTTAAGTTATCCATTATATTTAATTGCCTGTTCAAGCGTTTTTTAAAGTTTGTTTCCCTACTATGATGTCCTAAAAACTAGCTGTTATGGTCATAAACTACAGGTTGTAGAAGGACATGGAGCCTCTAAAACCTGGCACATACAGATGTCTCAGGCCAAAACCCAGGAAACATTGCTGGCAGGAGATCAAAGATCAGAACAGGACATTTCGTTTTGTTTATTCTCGGCACAGCTGCCTGCAGGTAGGTCCCATTGTACTGTGAGTAGGGGAAGAGGGTAGCTGACAAAGACGTAAATTAACAATCTTATCTTCAGCCCAATATATTGCCATGCAGCTGCTGTTTTCTGAAATCTATTTGAATGTGTTAAGCTGGTTAGAATGGCTAAAAGTTGCTTGAGGCATGTAGGATACATGGTCTGTAATTGAAAGCGACGGCTCCCTCTTACCAGCACACTGGCACCAGAAAATTATTACTTTGAAGTCGGTTATTCACTGAAAAACTGCCCCTTTTTACATTTCCCAGAAAGCTTCACCCTCCATTTTTGTGACTTTGGGTTATGTTTTGAACTCAATTGCCGCGTGGTATGTGGAAAAGGTTCACTTGGAGCTATAATAGGTAAGAACACTTTCAAACACTCTTTTCACAATTCTCTGTTTGAAAGCCCTTGCTATGATGGAGTTACCTCTTTTTAAATTTCTAATTTGTCTCCCGCCTATTCATTTGGTGTTTGATCTGTGCTTTCATGCTTCGAATGTGGGCTACTTGAGTGTCCAGAGTTTGTTTATTTGCACTATGCATGCAACATCTTGTGGACTAAAACCTACTTCTGGTCTCAATGGAGCTCATCATATGAGCTGGGGCTGGACCTCACCAATAATTTGACCAACCTAGGGGCGTATCAGCAAGGCAAGGCGATAAAAGTATCGCCGCTTTAGCATCCGTTTTCGGACGAAAAGCGGCGATAATTTTATCGCCCTATCAGCGTGGACACGCTAACGCGTGAATCCATGCCCTTAGCGCCTGTTTACTGAGCGCCCAGCTTTGCATCTCTAATGAGATGCAAAGTGGGCATTCCGTCCCGAAATAACTGGTGAAATGTCGCTAACTGACATTTCTCTAATTATCAAGGGAATCGCTAACAAGCATAGCGATAAGAAAAGTAGCGCTAACCATGGTTAGCGCTACTTTCCTTACGCCTGCTTCAGTTCGGACTTAGCCATGTAATCCAATGGGAGGTGGATTACATAGCTAAGACCACCCTGCCCTATCAGCAAGGTATCGCCTGTCACAGTGCGATTATCGCTGGATTTCCAGCGATAATCACACTGTTTTCCAGCTAATGCTTGCATTTCTATCGCTTTGGAGATAAGCGTTGCTGATAGCACGCTATCTCCGCGATGGAAAGCAGCGATAGCCGGCGATAATTATCCTAGCGCTAAGTGCGCTTAGTGATAATTATCGCCTGCCCTTGCTGATAAGCCCCCTAGTTCTTTGCAAACAAGTGTCAAGAAATCTTCATCCTGCACATAAATATATATACATATAAATGACATCTTAAGTCTGACTGGCAGGATATATAAGTGAAGCACCATATAATTTCTAGACTTCTAATGAACAATTACCCAATCATATTAAACTATATTACCCTTGCCCTGTATTACAGCAATAGAATATTGCACAACCGAGTGTGCCATGGTAGGTGTTCAACAGTGCTTAGTTTGTGAAATTATAACAGAATAACCTTTATACCACAATTGTTGTCACAGTCTTGCATTTTCCAAAAATAATTCCATGCATTCCTGGTACATAACTATAGAATACTAATTTTATGAACTTCAGACGGAAGAAAGGCGAGTTGACCCTTCAGAATTCGAACCTGTGACCTTCAGGTTACATACTGATTGTTACAGTAAATGTTTTAGACTACTTTTCTATTTAATTCCATTATAATTTCCTGTAGAGATGTCTAATGTAACTGCTGGCATTGTTGAGACATTTACAAGAAAAAACACTAATGGGTAATGCAGGAAATGTGTACCCTTCAGCTGGACTGAAGCTGTTAGGTGTAATTATTGGTCCTCGATGTCTCCATTCAATGTCAGTACATAGAATGCACGGAGAGAGTTTCCACTCCAGTATGCTAATGTTGCAGAAAAAAAGTTCGAACTTGATGTTTTTATTAGGAAAACTGCCATTGTGACAGACTCATAACAAAATGTTAATGTTGCCATATTTACACATTAAAACTTTGAATGTAGATTTAAATTATTCGTACTTTCTGTACTGTAAAGTTGCTGCAACAATTCAAATGAACAAATACCCTATAGCAATCAATTTGCAGTAGGGTGTTTTTTACATGCATATGATCACAGAGGCAGCAACGAAATAGTGCAGAACATTTTAAAGCACTGTGGTCCAAAATCCTTATTCTCAATATATTAAGCAGATTTTGCATATTTAAAAATCAAGGGGCAGATTTACAATTACTGGCGCATCCCTGCATATCAGCAGGGATGCGCCAGTAATTGTGCGCCACAGCTCCGCCACCCATGATGCGCCACATTTAAAATGCGGCGCACCATGGGGCAAAAACGGCACAGATCCGTGACGCATCTGTGCCGTAAAGGTGACGCATTGCTGGAGTTGCGTCGCAACTCCAGCAATGCTCTGGGGTGCCCTATTCTTCCAATGCTACGTCAATCCTTAGGGTTTTGACGCAGCATTGGCCTAAAAGCGCCTATTTGTGGCGCAAGGCTTTACAACGTGACACATCTGGGAGATGCGTCACGTTGTAAATACCCCGCACCATGGTGCATCTTTTGCGCCGCCACTGCGTCACAAAAGTGACGTAACGGCAGCGGAAAAGCGGCGCAAGGGGCTTGTAAATCTGCCCCCAAATATTCTTCATCCTCGCAAAGGGTAATCCTCATTTTACCCTCAGTAATGTCCGGCTTGGATTATGGTAACGCTTTCTAAACAAACCTCTTCATTAGGTTACCGAATAAACTGCAAAGGACCCCAACCCATGGATTGCAATGTCTACAAGTTAAAAAAGTTTTAACAAATCAGGGAGGCCCCTTACTCATCCAATTCGGGACAAGGGGAGTCAAATATCATAATATACTGAAGTTCCCAATTTATCAAAAATTGGCTACTGAATATAGCCCACAAAACATACTCTAAAACACACTGTATCACATGAAACAACACCTATGGTAACAAATCGTAGTGCCAATGATTAAAAAATTAAAACAATAAAAAAAATTGTGAAAAAGACTACCACAAATTATTGTAAGAAAATTTCATACATATTTATTCAATACAGTTATACATTTTTCATCAATACAAATTTTACTCTGAACAACTCTGAGAAACTCCCAGTCTGTTCACTAAACGTCTTTCAGCATCCATGGCCAGTAAATGAATAACAAAGAAGAGTGCCCGCTTTACAGGCACAATCCTGTAGAGAGATATTGGGGAAAAATCTAAAATGTCTTTCAGAGAGATACAGGAGGATGACCAAATGACTCGTCAACAAACTCTAGAAAACAGTCTAGGTTTGTAAGATCTTGATTAACCAAAACTGAATTGCCTCACTCTCCAGAGAGCAGATCTTCCCCTCATTGGACGATGACCAACCTATTCGTAGCATATGCTAATGAGGAGACGCCAAGAATGGGCAGAAATTTCAATCAAAGCTCTCGAGTATAGTGGAATATTTTTACAACTAACTGGTAAAAAATCTATTTTGCAGAAATGCTCCACACAGTAGAAAATGGTCTAGTGCCAGACCTGTCTTTTTTTTATATCTCTTTATTAATAGTTTCTGTATACAAGTACCACAATGAATAAGCATTGCTCTTTAGTTACATCATGGTTGTAATGTCCCACTGTGATGCTGCACTAAGGCCATTCATCACTATATAGCTGTTTTATATCCCCATTGATATGACAGGGTCACCAAGGGCCTCAAGAACCTTGTGAACAATCAAGTTATTATTATCACAAATAAAGAAAAAGAAAACATTCAACAAAACAACATAAAAACGAAATAAAAATGTGCATGGAAATGGGAAGTTAGCATGTAGGGTAAAAATAGTCATCTGTTGCAAGAAGTTATCCTTGCGGATTTATAAGGGGAGAGTGTAAGGGGGCTGGCAGGGCCAAGCTGTTCAGACGAGGCATAGAGGTTCAATCAAAAAGCTGGAGAACCTTGAGCCTAGGAGGTGTGAAACATGAGTGTTCCAATCTCGAGAAATAAATGATGAGTGGCTGCCAAATATGGGGTTATTTCTTTTCCATATTGGAGATCCTATGAAACATATTTTCCAATGCGAGGACCTGCCACATGCGTGTAAACCAATGAACCATTGGAGGAACACACATTTTTTTTCCAGTGCAGGGCTATTAGTTGCTTGGCAGCCCCTAGCATGTGACTGATTAGGTGCTATTCTGTGTGGGCCACGGTTGTTGTTTTTTCAACGAACTCCGTTGTAGCGCATGCCTTTACCACGCATGCGTTACTACGGAATACTATTTACACGCCTATCTTTCTCCACGTATTTTTGCGTGGTGACGTCAAGCGTAGGAGAAAAAAAAACGGCCGTTTCCTTCCTCTGCGATACCGATTTCCCTGCACATCTCGTCTAAAGGTGAGTGTTTTTTTTGGGGGGGGGAAGCCCCCCCCCCCCTAACCCCCCTTTTTTATATGTACCCTTTACCACACATGCCTTTACTACGTACCTCGTAGTAAAAGTATGCGTGGTAAAGGCAGTCATTGTAACCACGCATGCGTTGTAATGCATGCGTGGTTAAGGTTTTCGTTGAAACGGCCTCGTTGTAGTGGCCGTTTCCCGTGGGCCACGGCTTGCAACAGCTGGGGCCAAATGCCTAGAATAATAGTCGAGTAAGACTCTGGGAGAGGGAACGTCACTATCTCCTTTATATGACTTCGAATTTCTTTCCCAAAAATTGTGATAATGGGGCAGGTCCACCATATGTGCATAAAGTCTCCTGGAACTGTCGCACAACGCCAGCAAAGAGGTGAGGAAGCAGGAAGGATAGAGTATAGGCGCTTGGGTGTGCGATACCAGCCTGTCATTTTCTTGTGTGCCGACTTACGTTGTGACATAGGAGGGAATGGTGGTATGGTTTATAGGGAAATGGCGCCTTAAAGGGTATGCCCACTCTATATAAATTAACAAGTCCTAGTTATCTCATTGTTTTAGGGTAGAGAGAACCACCTGCCGCCCCAAATCCTGTGGCCTAAGCTACAAATAAACTTAATTAGAATCCCCAGCACATGCTCGAATTAACAATGGAACAGATGGCAGCAGTAGCTATTGTAAGTCACAAACAAATATATACAGAATTCAAAATTGTTTCTTCGTTCTTTATTCCTTTTCATGGCTTCTTCATAAACAGATCTTGAGCCATCACGTGTTTCGTCACCTCAGTTACTATGTACATGCGACTTTTTCAAGTCTTCACTATCTTCAGTTTGAAATAGTTCCAGTGTGGTGATAATTCCAACCCACACAATCCTCCGATTGGGATTGATTCTAGTTATAGGGTAACTAGGACTCAACATATTCCAGAGACATAGACCTCTCCTGTAGGTTATATCTGGTCTTGTGTTGATCGATCCCCCTAAGGATCTGTCTTCTTCAAGAATGTGCCAGTGCCTGTTCATACTCTTTACAAGTACCTTGGAGAAAGTATTGTAATTGGTAAATAGCCTTATTTGTTCATCAGTTTTTTTCTTCTCTGTCCGTTCTTTCAAAGTCTCTTGTCTCTTAGAATTCCTGATCCTAGATCTGGCTCTCTCCAAAGTGTGTTTGTCATATCCCCTCTTTTTGAAGCATGCCTTCATATTGTTCGTCATTTGATCCTCAAATTCAGGATCATAGCTACAGTTCCGTCTTGCCCTAATCAACTCCCCATTCGGCATTGCCTTAATCTGCTGTGAGGGGGGCAAACAGAACGCATGTAAAACTGCATTGTATGCTGTAGTCTTGCGAAATAACCTACTAATGAACTAATTATCCCTTATGTATAATTCTGTATCCAAAAATGTAATTTTATCCTTGCTGTATTCATAGGTGAACCTAATATTGAAATCATTATTGTTCAAATGTTCAACAAAATCCAGCAGTTTCCCAGTTTCCCCTGTCCAAACCATCAGGCAGTCATCGATGTAACGCCTCCAGGACAGAACAGAATAATTCTATTTTGTGCCCATGGCACTGCAGAACCACATCTCCTCCAACCAACCCATGAACAGGTTGGCATACGAGGGAGAAAATCTGGAGCCCATGGCCACTCCTTGTTTTTGTTGGTACCACTTCTCCTTAAATAAGAAGAAATTGTTGTCTAAAATAAATTCTATCATGTTGATTAACATTTCTGTGGGTTCCCATGCACTGGCTGGCCTAGTACTCAGAATCTTTCTCATGGCCGTAAGTCCATAATCTCTCTTAATGCTCATATATAACGCTGTCACGTCCAAATTCACTAGACTTATGTTTTCATCCATGGGAGGTCAGACAAAGTTGCTAGGACATGCTTGGTGCCACAGATAAAAGTTGGTAAGTTGCTCACCATGGGCTTCAAAAAAATGTCCACGTATTCAGACACTTTTTCAGTGGGACCCTCGTTGCCCGATATTATGGGCCTCCCTGGTGGATAGGGGAAGTTTTTGTGGATCTTAGGGAGCGTGTAAATGCATGGGTACCTACTGCGATCAACCTTCAAGTAACACATCTCTTTTTCGTCTAGTAAGCCCATTCCATGGCACTGCTTGAGATGTTTATTGATATGGTCAGTCAATTTCCAAATAGGATTTGAAGGAAGTGCTTCGAAGCATTCGCTATCACTTAATTGAGATAGAATCTCCATTTCATAGTCTATGCTCTCCATGACACAATATTTCCCACCTTGTCTGCATCTCTGATGGTAATGCTGTCATCAAGCATCAAGTTTCTCAGTGACTGCCTCTCCCCAAATGTCAAGTTATCAGTAACATTTAGGGGTCGCTGTTTCTTCTCTATGTGGTTGTCTAGATCTGCGAGCACCAACCTATGGAAAATGTCAATATTGTTTCCTGTGTTCAGTGTGGGTGTCTATTTAGATTTCTCTGTTAGACCGCTTGATATCGACACATCACTCACCACATTCAGATCCCTCATCACAAGAGGCTAGAACAAAAGGCCCCGTAGACCCCGTAGCAAAGCACAGCAACAGGAAACCTTTGTCAGTGAGGCAGGAGATTGTCTTCCAGGAGCGTAGACCACCCCAATTATGGCAGTTCCATCAGGCAGTCTAAATATTGAAGCATGCCATGCATGATTATGTTAGGACCTTGATGCTGCTTGGTTGCACTCGGTCCCGGAGAACCTACATGATTAAGGATCTATGCTGCTACCTCCTGTAATTTTATATTATATTGCCGCACTTTGCACTTTGACACTTTTTTAAACAGTCTTTATTTTGCCAGTCTATTATTTGTATTGGGAAATTTACCTGCTCCTTGTTCTCTTTCTTGCCTCGAGCCCCGTTCCGTCTCTGCTGTATTGTCAATAGTACGAAGGGCTGTCGGAGGTTCCTCACCTACTTCTGCTTTCCCCTCACTTCCGGCGGGGTGCGCAGTCTAGTCCTCGCATCCCAATGCCTACTTAATCTAAGGCAGAATGGGTGCGCATGAGCTCATGTGCGCAGTGGGCGCCATGAAGGTGCACCTAAGGCAAGCCCATCACTCCCTGTCAGCATCCCGGAGGTTGCCAGGAATGCTGCCAATTCCAGTCCAGGTAGGAAGCATATGCTGCCCTACAGCCGAAAAGAACTGCTGAATCTAAAACCCCCCTTGGCCTGTCACAATATATTCGTTAATATGGAGACATGGGTTAAGACTAAATGCCCTCGATGCAGCTGGGTGCCTCTCCAGCCTCCAGCTGAGCACCTGTGCCCCCTCTCTCTTAGCCAAGCTTCCTCAATGTGTAAATCAGTTTAAAGCCATTTTATTGAATGTTCACTCACGCACAAACATGTAGCCCAAATTTTTGATTTACTGGTAGATGAGGGACCGGACTGCCTGTTTCTTATTGAAACATGGCTATCGGAGTCCTCTAACACCTCTATAGCAGCGGCCATTCCACTGGTATATAACATTTTAAGGAAGGACCGCCCAAATGGGAAGGGAGGTGGTGTGGCCATTATCGCAAAAGAAGAATTGGCCTGTGTCCCTCTCCAGCTCGAGCCAATAGAGGTAGCTGAATACCTAGGTTTCCGCTGTCTCGTTTACCCCCAGAAATGCCTAGCAGGGATTCTGATGTGTAGACCCCCTGGAGCTCTTGGAAATTTCTTGTCTTCACTAAACAAAGTTATCACCCCCTTGCAATTAAATATGATCAGTTCCTTCTGCTTGGCGATTTTAATCTACACATTGATAAACACACCAATCCTTACACTATCTCCCTGTTTGAAGTCACAGTGGCATGCAATCTGACACTGTCCATCACTGCTCCCACCCATAATTTGGGATGTACTCTCGATCAGATATTCTGCAGTACAGAATTAAAAACTGATCTGCTGCTACTGACTATTTTCTCATCAACTTTAAGATACCTAATCCAGACTTTGGTTTCCCTCCCGTGCCTATTAGGACAGAACACAAATATAGGTATTTTCAGAAAATATCTTTGCCTTTGCTGAGTGAAGCTTTGGAATCATCAGTTCCTATGCTGGGCGGTGATCTAGAATGTGATATCACTGCTCTAGAATGCTGGATTAAGTCCAACTTGGAAAAGGCTGTTCCCCTGTCCTCGCCGACCTCTAGGAGGGTCCTCCCTTCCGCTTCTTGGTTTAATGAACCATTAAGAGGAAGTAAAAGGACCTACAGGGTTCTAGAAAGAAACTGTCACAAACACTACCTATCAGATGATAGTAAAATCTATAAAAGTGCCCAGAAATCCCATTACCTTATGGTTAAAGACGCTAAAATGAACTATCTGCAAGCAAAGATCGACACAGCTCAAAATAAAGGGAGCGTAATTTTTAATATAGTGAAAACCTTCACCTCTCCGGAGGCAACAAAGAAAGAATCCCCTCACTCAGCGGAATGGACCCAGCTGGTTGCTCTGTCCCACCATAATAAGATTACCTTAATTCAACAATCTTTCGCGGAATTTACGGAAGAGAACCAATCTCTGTCTCATAAGGCCGATTCCTGGCCTACCCCTACATTGGTGGTGTTTCATTAAATACTATTAGCAGACTCTTTCCACTATCTTAAAGGTCTTCAGTCTGGCTCTCCTAGTGATGACTGTCCGGCTAAACTACTTGCCTCCCTTGCACCTACAATCAATGCCACAGTGAATACGGTATTGAACTCCTCTCTCTCTGCTGGTAAAGTGCCAATCAGCTGGAAACAGGCCAAAATCCTTCCTCTCTTTCAAAAATCCTCGGCCGAACATAGCGATCCAGCCAATATCTCTTCTTCCAGCTCTTTTTAAAGCTCTGGAAAAACAGGTTAATAAAGTTATTTCAAACCATGCAGAGAGCTATAATCTTTTGCACCCTTCCCAATCTGGCTTTAGGGACAACTTTAGCACTGAGACTGTCCTATTGGATGTAACGGAGTACATTAGTCGAATACTGGATCAGGGTGGAAGGGCTGTCCTGATATTGCTCGATCTGTCTGAAGTCTTTGATACTTTCCCACACAAGAGACTAATTGACAGATTGAGGAATCTGGGAGTCGGCAGGACAGTATTCTCCTGGCTGGACTCACTCCTGCAGGACAGAGCTCAAGAAGTATGGCTTCCCCTTTTTTCAGCCCCTAAGCCAGCCAATGTGTTTGGAGTTCCATGGGACCCCATTCTTAGCCTTACTCTTTTCAATTTGTAATTGTCCCCCTGGCGCACATAGCGGAGGCAAATGGTGCAAAGATCGTATCCTATGCGGAAGATACGCAAATGATTTTCACCTGCGAAAGAGGATCAGATTTCAACGGTGTTAGTATCAGGGTGTGTATTTCTAAGGGTTTTCAGTGGCTTAAGGCTAACCAGGTTAAATGCAACTCCGATAAATCCGAGATTGCTTTCTTTGGCCAACCTGCGTTCAGTAATTGGAACGCTTGGTGGCCTGAAGAATATTTTCCACCCTACACCGAGCAGTCAATTGTACGAAACCTAGGAGTGCTGATGGATAACGCTTTGTCCATGAAGTCTCAGGTTCAAGCATTAGTGGACTCCTGCTTTGGCATTCTGCGTATGCTGAAAAAAGTCCTTCCTCTGTGGACTCTAACGTCTAGGAAAATAGTGGTCCAGCCCTTGGTGACATCAAGACCGTACTACGCAAACGTTTTGTATCTGGGCCTTCCCTCTTACCTTGTACAGTGCTTACAGGTAGTTCAAAATGCCGCAGCCAGGGCGATCCTCCAACCCAAACCCAGCTCTTCAATGTCTCCCCTTCTTAAATCACTGCATTGGCTGAGACTGAAGGAGAGGATCAAATTTAAAGCTCTTATTGTCTTTTTTAAGGCTTTCCATGGGAAAGGAGCTGACTACCTTAGTAGAAGAGTCATCTGTCACACCCCGGCCCGGTCTCTAAGATCTTCCTCCTCCTACTGCGCTTGTACTCCTAAAGTACTTCTGGCTCAGATGGGTGTTGGATACTTTTTGTTTTCATGGGGGCCCAGGCCTGGAACAGGCTCCCAGTCACCTTACGCTCCTTCTCAGATATCTCAGTTTTTAAGAAACATTGAAAAAGTGGCTTTTCAAAACTTTCCATTGTTTTCCCTAACTGCTCATCGGTTTCAGTGCTGGGACACCCTTACTGAGTAGCCGTTTTGCACTACAATAAATGTGTTTCATTCATTCATAACTGAAGGCCAGGAAAAGTAGTTGCAAAGGCCGGCCAGGCAGGGCCAAAATCCTCTACCACTGATCAGTCCTCACCTCCCTCGCAATTCACCTGGGTCACCAATGCCCACACCAGGCCACGTCATCAGGAGCACCGCCTCAGGGCCCTACATAGAATTTTCAGACCCATTCAGGTTGAGAGTGGCAGCCGGCAGCCAGCCGGAGGGTGCGGTGTCTATTCAGGAGCTGTCTCCCCCTCACCAGGGAGTGTTGAGGCTGCAGTGGGCGTAGAGCTCCAGGCATCACAATCAGGCATCTCTAAGGCTTCCAAATTACTGGTCTGCAACCGTCACTAATCCACCCTGAATGCTACAGCGGAGGCAAGCAGCAAAGGGTGAGGCTGGGTCGGTTAGGTGCCCACTGGTGCACTTACCGAATGAGTGAGGTGGAGCTACAGAGCAACCGCTCAGAGGGGCCACTCCCCACCAAGCACCAAGGTCACTGCAATGCATGTCCTTTAACTCAGCCTATGGGCGGGCATGTCCAGGGGCTATCCCAGATCAGGGCGACCAAACGCCACGCAGATAGGTTCTTCCAGACAGTGCTAGAGAGCTGGCAATGACAGGCTAGCATCTCCTGAAGCAAGGCTCCCAGGATCTTCACTCAAAATGGTGGTGCCCTCGCATCAGCCATCCAGGGAGAGGGACGTGAGCGAAAACCAGGTGAAGCTTTGGGCATCCACAGTACCTCATATGAAGCGGATGGTAGTGGATGACAATGGTGTCCAGCATGGTATTCTATGCCAGTCTTGATGCGAAAAATGACAATGAATAGGCCAGTGGGATGTCCTATGTCATGCTCCGTCAAAACATGCCCCCCAGAAGTGACTTTTGACTTCTAGATAGGCTCTCTGGCAAATGCCTTAAATTTGAAAAGATTTAAAGTGAAATACGTGCATACCACACCTTATAGCTGAAGCAACGTCAGACTGACCAGTCACTGGAATAACGAACCAATGAATTGAAGACATTAGGGTTACAAGGCTTTAAAAGTAAGCACTTGTTCATGTGGTGTTCTGGGGGATCCAATTATCTAATCATCGATGTGAAATACCATTTTAAAATAATGTTTTTTAGCTGAGGTGACTACAAGAATGCACGTTACTGATTAATGTCCTTGATGCACAACACCCACTTTGATTTGGGACTGTTACTTATTTTGTTATTGTTAAAGTGGGAATGCACAGTCCAGGTACAGCAGCAGGATGGGTAGGTGGATTGTTTGGTGGTAAGAGGGGCAAGAACATAAATTGCATTTGTTACTTTATAGCTATAATGCACAACACCATGCATTGTGCACTGGAGATGGATGGGCACTTGATATATTCATGAATATGCCATTCGGTAAGCGGATAGGCAAGCAGTGAATACAAGATGCAACCGGGATGTCAGGTTCCTCCTAACCTGTGATAAGGTGGTGCTACATGAAGGTCTTCTGGGAGGCAGTTTGCATCATGAATGGTAGTGTAGAACCTGTGCTAAACGTCAGTGTTTATTTACAGACCTTACAAATCCTCATGGAAATTCGATCCACTCAAGATTCAATTTCAGGGTTTGCTTTTCAACTTCTAATCCATTATGGTACTTTAATGTCTTACCTAAGTGTGAGAACGGTGAATGTGCCTTTTGGGGAATCATGTTATACTTGGAACTCTGGCTTACCAATACTAGCACGCCACTGTGCTCCCTTGCTTAAGTTCCTGCCATGTTCCAAAATAAGATCCAATCCATTTTCCACCCCCTAGTTTATTCCATCCCACTGGTTGCTTCATGGAACTCCAATATACTCCTCCAGGGCGAGAGCTGAAGGAGGGATTTTAACTGCTCTCACTTACACTGTGCTGCAGGTATCTCATAGCTGTTCATCCAATCATACTGTGTAGTGATTAGCAGGATAGAGGGATTTAACACTGGCTTATGCATTCATAATTCATGCTTCATCTGCCGTTACTGTGAGCTTCTGCTTTCTACATAAGTTACATGTAGAGCTGAACCTTTAAATTCCTGAGAAGACTCCTGTGACTGCTTTTTGGGGTGTCCTGCCTACCCACTGCTGGCCTGTGTAGTATTAAACTTAATTTGTTTACCTTGCTTAACATTCACTGCTTCTTCCTGCCTTTGCTTTCAATCCTGTCTTCCTGAGGTGTTTTCCCTTCTGGCCTTCTGACCACATATTTGCTGCAACGTTTCCCTTTGCTTCATGATACTCATTTACTGGTCAGACCTTGTTCTGAATTGCTATGTATATTCATGTACCCGCAGGGCATACTTGTACCAATGGTTGTTGGGTAGAGCCTGCTATTCGTCCCTGTATTCCAGTCCTTGATTTCTGAAGCCCTGTTCATATTCCTTGTCTTGGTTTTCTACCTGTCTCTTTCCTACCTCAATTGTTCCTTGAGCTAGTGCTAGTGTAGTAACTGTCTTCAGTCTCTGTCTTCTATTCCTTCATTGTGTCTAGTTTCCTGCACTTCGTTTTTGTCCATCCTGTATTCTGGTACCTCTTCCCACTCTGGATTTCTGATCCATTTGAAACTCAGGTCGCTATCTGTTGCAGTTCATGTATGTTTACAGTGTGATCTCCAGCTTGGTCTCCATTCTGATCATATATGGTAAAGACTTATGTTCCATCTGGGTCCTTCGAACCTTACCTGTCTCAATGCTGTTGTCAGTAGTGGTCCATCTTATGCTGAATATAACTGTCTCTCCGCAGCATGCCCAAACTATGACTTTGCTGTATGACTATTGTTAAGAGCAAGCTGCAGCTCTTAATTCTTAAAGACTTTCCTAGGCATCGAAGAGACTCTTGAAATATACCAGTACATCCCTTACTCAACTTTGTTTTTATCTTTCTCTGCCTATACCTATCTCCTGCCCTTTGTAGTTCTGTGATAAGTTCTACATTGACCAGCCTTGTATTTACCTTTCCTTGTATCCTAAGTAGTAACTCTGGATATCACAAGTCCCTGCCGTCGCAACCTGACACTGGGAGTCAACTCCGCAGCATATCTCTATTAATACATCCATTACTTTTCTGCAGAAAATATACTTCTTGGATAGGGAAGACAGGGTCGCTAAGAGATGGGGATGTTTACAGTTTGCTCATTTGAGGGGTGGCTATCTTAGTGCACAAGAATGTACAGTTCCAGTATGTGTATTAGTAAAGGCTACGGGGCCCCTGCCTCATCGGATAAACCCTAGCAGGGAGTAACATGTTTTTGAAAACGAGAGAACAGCACCAGGTTTTGTGCATGCATAAAAAACAACCAAACGTTGTTCACTTGTGAATATACCTTAGGACAAAAAAGTTGTTGAAAAATATTATTTTTATTACATTTGGTTTTTTTTTGTGGTTTTTTTTGTGTATATATTTTCTCCTCTTTTTTTAAAATGTATACTTATATTTCTATCTTTTCTTTGATAATCAATCTCATTTGTATATTTTATCAATTATTGGTTGTCATTCCACATTATATATACATTATTTCATCACATTGATAGATAAAAAATACAAGAGCAGAGTTATAGTCTCGCTGATAATATACAGAACCAATTTATCCAATCTCGCTGATAATATACAGAACCGATTTATCCAATCAACGCGTTTCGGCGAATGCCTTCCTCAGGAATTCTGTATAGTTGTAATTAATAACTATGAGACAAGAAAATGTATACATTAATTTTTCTAAAGTGACAACGTTTTGGAGGTTTACTAATTATACAATATCTAAATTTACACAAGGGACATCTAGAACACAGGGTGGAGAAAGCTATGTTACATATAAATCAGAACTTGCTACATTAGACAAATACATAATTCTTTCTGTATGTCTGTTTTCTCACAATGCTGTACAATTATACCTTATATTTACAATTCATATATACATTTCTACCTTTTATACAAAATTGTACAATTTATACAAAATTCATAATCTATTTACAAATATTACAAAACATGTTTTTTAACAAACTTTATCTACATGGCTAACGCTGCCTGTCACACTACTCTTTATCTCTTTGAAGCGAACACTGTTCCAACCTATCCACACAACATGTGATGTGGATGACCCGTGTCGCATAGTTACATATAGATGCCAGTGCTGGAGGCAACTAACATCTACATGTATCAATGCGAGGGTGTGAGATTCATCATCCATTCGTGTCACCTATTTATCAATGGGCCCGATTCACAGAACTAACTTAAGACAAAATCGTAAACTTACTACCATTTTTGTATTCACAGAAGGCATTTACTCATTTTGGTATTCACAGACGACACTTACTCATTTCAGTATTCACAGAAGTAAGGACTTTAGGACTCCTAAATGCCATCTGTGAATACCGAAAGTCCTAAAGTTAGGATTTTTCTCAGTTTAGGAGTAGTAAAGTTAACACTGCTAACTTTAGGACTCCTAAATGCCTTCTGTGAATACCGAAAGTCTTACAATTAGGATTTTTCTCAATTTAGTAGTAGTAAAGTTAGGACTCCTAACTTTAGGACTCCTAAATGCCTTCTGTGAATACCGAAAGTCTTAAAATTAGGAATTTTCTCAGTTTAGTAGTAGTAAAGTTGAGAAAAATCCTAATTTTAAGACTTTCGGTATTCACAGAAGGCATTTAGGAGTTCTAAAGTAAGGAGTCCTAACTTTACTACTACTAAACTGAGAAAAACCCTAATTTTAAGACTTTTCAATCAATCAATCAATCACAGCATTTATATAGCGCACTACTCACCCAGAGGGTCTCAAGGCGCTAGGGGAGGGGGGGTCCGCTACTGCTCGAACAGCCAGGTCTTGAGCTGCTTCCTGAAGGCGAGGTGGTCCTGGGTCAGGCGGAGGTGGGTCGGGAGGGAGTTCCAAGTCTTGGCGGCCAGGTAGGAGAAGGACCTTCCTCCTGCGGTGGCTCTACGGATCCGGGGGACGGTGGCGAGGGCGTGGCTAGTCGATCGAAGCTGGCGTGTGGGAGCGTAGAAGTTGAGTGGTATGCTGGTCCTTGGTTGTGCAGGGCTTTGTGTGCGTGGGTGAGGAGATGGAAGGTGATTCTCTTGTTGACCGGGAGCCAGTGCAGATCTCTTTGGTATTCACAGAAGGCATTTAGGAGTCCAAAAGTTAGGAGTCCTAACTTTACTATTACTAAATTGAGAAAAATCCTAACTTTAAGACTTTCGGTATTCACAGAAGCCATTTAAGAGTCCTAAAGTTAGGACTCCTAACTTCTGTGAATACCGAAATGAGTAAGTGCCTTCTGTGAATACCAAAATGAGTAAGTGCCTTCTGTGAATACCAAAATGGTAGTAAGTTTAGGATTTAGTCTTAAGTTAGTTCTGTGTATCGGGCCCTAAGATCCCAGAGCTGGATGCCATGTGTGAACATTGGCACTTCAGATCTAAGGCCCTGTTGGAAACTCTATTTATTTATTTATTTTATTTATTTGCGAGTTTGTAACGCGCTAGGATCACCTCCCAAAGGAGTATCTCCGCGCCTTTGGCATCCTTGAAGCAAATAAACAACCTGTCACTTTGTCTCCATGATTTAAAATAAAAATGTTTTAAGCTGTCGCCTAAAAGAGAGATGCTCCTTGCAGAGTCTCAGGGAGAGTGGGAGAGTGTTCCACAGCGTAGGACCCGCAATGGAAAGAGCTCTGTCCCCTTGTCTCACCTTCCTTGCTCTAGGTATCTGCAGCAAGGCCTGATCACTAGATCTCAAGGACCGTGGAGGCACATAAGGAGAACATTTGTTAAGCAAATATAAAGGGCCTTTCCTTAGGAGACACTTGTGCATAATGCAACACACCTTAAACTTCACCCTCTGTTTCACGGAGAGCCAATGCAACGCAGTCAAGAGGGGTTTAGAGGGTGTTCGAGGGGGTTTATTAAGTACAAGGCGGGCAGCCGTATTTTGTACTACCTGCAATCTAGAAGTTACCCCCTCATTTGCTGAGTGGAGCAACCCGTTGCAGTAGTCCAACCGACTTAGTACCAGGGCCTGTACCAGGGTCTTCCTGGTTGAGTCTGGAAGTAGTGGAAATACCTTCCGCAACATCCCAATTATGTGGAAACAGGACCCTACCACTTGTGCAGTGTGGATTTTAAAGGAAAGGTCCTGATCTAGACGAACACCGAGATCCTTGACCACCTGTTTAGGCTCGGGGACTGGGCCAAGATCCTGCGGCCACCAGTCCGGGGACCAAAGGATTTTGGCTTCACCGAACAGCATCACCTCCGTTTTAGCAACATTACATTGCAGAAGGTTAGATGCCATCCAAAGGGCCACTGCCTTCATCCCCTGGGAGAAGGAGTTCTTGATCTCATCCGTAAGGGATTTAAAGGGGAAGAGGAGTTGGGTATCATCCGCGTATGACACAGGGATGAACCCATGGGATCTCATGATGTTAGCAAGGGGGGCCACATAGATATTAAACAAAGTAGGGCTCAAACAAGAGCCCTGTGGCACCCCCTTCGAGGTTCCCAACTCCTCTGACCGATAGGCACCCAAGGTGACTGTTTGGGTGCGATCCGTCAAGAAACTCCTCAACCATGCCAGAGCCTTATTTTCCAGGCCGATGTTAACAAGCCTGGCGGTCATGATGTCGTATGACACAGTATCAAACGCCGCAGACAGATCCAACAAGACCAGGATAACAGAGTGACCTTTATCCTGGAACCTGTGTAGATCGTCTGCGACTGACAGCAAGGTGGTCTCGGTGCTGTGTCCTGGCCTGAAACCCGACTGGGAGGAATCCAACCCATTTGTCTCTTCGATGAATTTAGACAAATGTCGATTGACGTATTTCTCCACAATCTTTCCCATAAAGGGAAGAAGAGAAATCGGTCGTAGGTTGGCTAAGTCCGTCCAAGGAATGGTGGAGTTTTTCCTCAGAGGTCTCACTAGGGCCCGTTTCCAGTCTCTAGGCACTTCTCCAGTGCTCAGAGATAGGTTTATTAATTTTTGAATTTCCGGGCCCAGGACTTCAGACAACATGGGCATAATGCGAGCTGGAATGAGATCAAGGGGGCTACCACTCTTGATCTGAGTAATTAGTGTAGTGACCTCTTCTAGTGAAATAGGGGGGAAGCTTTTGAGACTAGCTGGGGTTGAGTTCAAGGAAACATTATTATGAGGGAGATTTATGACAGCTGTCTCACTTAACTTAGAAGCTATTATTTTTTCATAGATGGCATCAATTTTCTTCGAAAAGAATAGTGCGATCTCATCACAGAGTGCCTGAGAGGCACTCTCTGTGGTTTCACAAGCTGCCGGTTTGGTGAATGTTAATAAGATTTTATACAACAACCCTGAGTCTTTCCCAGCCTCCGCTAGTTGAGTTCCTATATAGATTTTCCGGGCTATCCTAATAGCCTTGTGATAGGTCCTTAGGGAAATTTTATGCAGTTCCTTATCCTCCAACCTTCGAGACCGTCTCCATGCTTTTTCTAGCTTCCTGGTTTTTTGTTTGAGCAGTCTCAGGTTTTCGGAAAACCAAATTTCCTGTCTGTTTGCCTTGCGAGCTTTATATATTTTCAGTGGAATGGTAGAGTTTATGGCTACACTAACAGCCTGCTCGAACCGCTGGAGCTCAGTGGTTATTTTCGCTGAGTGGTTGGTGGACGACAGGTGAGCTTTATACACCTCTCCAAAAGCCTCCACAGTTAATTTATGCCAAGGTCTTCTTTTGGTGGCGAGGACAGTCTGTGTGCCTGGTGTATTCATGGCATCAGTGTAGAATTCTAGAATAAAATGGTCTGTCCATTCCACCTGGGTGGATGCCACACATGTTGTTCGAGGTGAGTTGGAAAACACTAGGTCCAAAGTATGGCCTGCCTCATGTGTGGGCCCATGATTAATTTTTTTTAGACCTAAGGTCTCAAGATCCGTTAGGAGGGTTCTAACATCCAAGCAATCTTCCAGTTCTCCATGCAAATTAAAATCTCCTGTTAACAGGAAGTTTTGATTTTCCTCTACAAAAGGTGCTAGGGCTTCCATGAGGGAGATAGAAAAATTGCCACTCTGGCCTGGGGGGCGATAAACCAGGGCACCCTTTCTCTGTTCCCTAGATGTGGAACTAAGTTTAAAAACTAATTCCATCTGCGGAGTACTAATTTCGTCCAGAATGGTAATTTTAGGGAAGAGATTAAACTGACCATCACAGAATACTTTTAATTCAACACAGATTTAGTTGCCAGCCATTGTGTAGTATAGGAAGACTTTAAGGTTCACATTAGGGGAGTGAGCATAGATAAAAAAGGCTGGAGTGCTGAGGACACTATGTGACACTATGGAGAACTGAACACAGAGATATTGGTTACCAAAATCCTGGGAATGATGGGTTCCTAGGTCAAATATGAGGCCAATTTGAGAAATATAATGGCATAGCTGAATCAGAGGCCAAATGATGATCATCCAGGCAGAATCCTGGCAGGTCTTACTGGGTAGTCGGCGGCACAGAACATTATAGAATTACAAATAGACAATGAAAGTATAATCTGGTCAACCAAAGAGAGGTTGGGCAGATTCAGAACATTTTATTCCAATCAGCATAAAGCACAACCAGTACCCCTTACTCCAGAAATGACAGATTACTTAGTCACAGCTACCACAGCCAAGCTAGAGAGATGGGAAAGACAGTCCCCGTGGGTATCACTTACAACAGCTGAATTCAGAGAAGTAACCTAGCTGGGGAAAAGCCCTCAGTAGCTGTAGCCTAACAAGCAACTTCCATAAACCTTCACTTCATTGAAGTCTGGAAAACGCCCATCATCATGTGCCTTACGTGGGCTATTTATCTAATTAACATAAATACTAAACTAATATTTTAGGTTATAGCCAACCATTTATTGCCATACATGACAGTTATACAATTGCTGAATTACACTAATCTCATTCAAGAGAGGGCCTACTAGGGAGACATTGTAGTGTAGTTCCTATATTCCCAATAGGCTCTGTGCATTGGAATAATATACACTATAGATTTGACATAGGACTGAGGTCAGTATGTCTCTATCGAGTAAATTAAACTTAATTGTGTGTGTGCCAGCTAACTCAGAGGTCACTGGAAACTTTCTCGAATAAACAAGAAGGGATAAGTTTCTGACAACAGCATAAACATGACAATTTTGTTTCCCCTCGAACCGGAACAATATCTTCAGAGTCGTGGAATCAATAGATAACTATTTCACTCAGTCAATCGTGCAGCCTTCGTTTCTACAGAGTTGCATAGAAATAGAGAGACAGGCATTTCAATAAAAGGGGTTTATTGAACAGTCTTATTTCTCATACAAGAGATATGAACTGCTACAATCGTTAGACCGAATGCGAAGTATAATGCCTACTGCGTGAACAGTAATATGAAATAATAATGTAATAGCATTGTCTGTTGTTAAGACATATATAAAAATATATACATAAATAACACAGGCTAAAATACTCACCTTGTGCTTCTAAAATACGCGTACCCCAATGTACCTAACCTAGGTCTAGTAACAGGGAAGAAGTAGGTGCTGTTTAGTTATAGTTTTAGTTCTGCCAAGACTCGTCAAAGGTTTCTCTATGTTCTAATCAGCTCCATATCTTAGAATGAGAGTGGTTGGTATCTCTTTCCCTGGACCCCATCTCGCAACACCCCGCAAGGGGAGTCAGAAACACTGGAGCTGGATTCTCGGCAGGAGGATGACAGCTTCTAGTCAGTGCATCAGCTGGAGAGTTGGCTTCCTTTGGCACTTGCTGTAGAGAGCTGCGTCGTGCAAGTAGGTAGTCGAACTGCACCGAACCACACTGTGCTTTGCTATAGCAAGTGAAGGAATATTTATACCTTGAAGGTGTTTAGGAATGCCAGTATTGACGTCAGAGTCGGGCATATGAACATCATGAATGAACCCCTAAGGAATAGATGTTCATACATAAAAAATGAGTTCTTGGAGAAATCAATATCCAGGCAAGGGGAAGTCCCTTCAGCTTAAGAGTCTGGTTTTCCAAGAAATTGTTGTGACGTAGATGAACGGATGGAAGTAGCCATGCCTGTATTTGGTTAGCATGGGCTATGGCTAAATAAGGACTGGATTTCTATGCCCATATATAGGGGCAATGTGAATTGTACCTATATAAGGGCATGAATCGGGAAATTAATTCGGAATCTAAATCGATATACAACACCCACTCCATTTTCTCATGTACGACGTCACTAAACATGTTTAAACATATCTAAAACATATATACACATGAAGTGCTAAAACCCCTCCAAAATACATAAAAAATGCATTAGAATTGGTTGTAAGCATAAAAAGTGCATTGGTGCTGTACACATTAAAGCATATATTTACATTTGAATGCTAAATGAATGAACCATGAAAATACACATTTATGAAATGGCTCGTGAATACAGAAGAAAAAAGGCTGAACCCATTTCATGTCAGATTACAGAATCTTTGTTTGTGGACAAGGTCATATATTGTCTCTGGAAGTATTCAAAGAATTCTTGTTCTCTATGAATAGTTCGACTATAAGCAGGTTACTTGTGCCAAAAAGGAAAAAGTACAAATTTGAAAAAAAAAATAATATTTATAGGAAAAAGTTCTTTGTTTTCAAAAATAAAGGTCAAATTCAAGGGCCCCAATTCACAGAACTAACTTAAGACAAAATCCTAAACTTACTACCATTTTGGTATTCACAGAATGCACTTACTCATTTCGGTATTCACAGAAGTTAGGAGTCCTAACTTTAGGACTCCTAAATGCCTTTTGTGAATACCGAAAGTCTTAAAGTTAGGATTTTTCTCAGTTTAGGAGTAGTAAAGTTAGGACTCTTAACCTTAGGACTCCTAAACTGAGAAAAATCCTAACTTTAAGACATTCGGTATTCACAGAAGGCATTTAGGAGTCCTAAAGTTAAGACTCCTAACTTCTGTGAATACCGAAATGAGTAAGTTCCTTCTGTGAATACCAAAATGGTAGTAAGTTTAGGATTTCGTCTTAATTTAGTTCTTTGAATCGGGCCCAAAGTCTCCCAGAACACTCTGTGCCAAATTCAAAAGTCAGTGTTAGCGCTTGGAGAAAACATAAAATCTTCTATGTCTGTAAAAAAAATTGTCTATCATTGTATATGACATTTGGATTACCTTGTTTAGAAGATTAACCGCACGTAGATGTGAAGCATCGCTTTCAGCATTGGTCGCATTAGCAATGTTCGTATCGGATGTTACCTGTGTGCCTGGCTTTCAGCATTGGTCGCATTAGCAATGTTCGTATCGGATGTTACCTGTGTGCCTGTAGTTTCCTCTCGTACCTCAGCATCAACATTATGCGTCTTGAGATCTCAATGAATGCCGTCGCTGGGGACAACACAGAGCATGGCCGTTATCGGGTCCAGCAAAGTATCAACATCAGTTGGCATGACTGATGGGATTGTTAGACAAATGTCTAGCATGCATTCTTCTCCGCATAGCAGGCAGCCTAGAACAGGTAGGATGCAATCTTGCCAGATTGGTCTGAATAACAGAAACCATGTGGTATTTAATTCTCGTAGACAAGTTAATTCCAAAATGTGGACGATGCGCTCACAACACTTCATCTCCAATAGAGCTCTCTCTATGGTGCTTGGAGTGGCGCTGGTGATTTAGCTTGCCATATCGTAGCAGAAGGAGCAAAGTTAGTATTCCTGCAACGAGCCCCAAAAGGAGGGGCAGTCCGCCAAACACAGAGTGCACGACATTTGGAAATATTCAGAGGACTGCTTGAAAAGGTGCTAAAAGTCCGGAACATATGTTCTTAAATAGATGTACAATACCGCTCGTTCAGACATGTTTAAGATACGACTTAACATTTGTGAGAAATGTATAGGGCAATTTGTAGTTAAAAAAGCATGTATCCTGGCCGAAGTCCTTGCGAATTGCAGATCATAGGTCTCTTTGGCCGAGGTCAGTGGCACAGTTTTTTTACAAAAGAATGGCTTTCATTCTGCTTAGAATATCAATTTGTATAGAAGAGATGTTCAGTGAAGGCCATAACAGCGACTCCCTGGCTGTCTTGGTTTTAGGAATCAATACTTGCATACAGCAAGTGACCCTGGCTGACAAAGTTACTAGATATGGTCCGCCTGGCAACATGCCACAGCAGCCGTGATCGTTTAACATGAGGTAACTCCCATTCGAAAGTTGTCAATCACTGCAGCAGGTGAACCTTGCAGGTGACAGGATAAACTGTTAGAAGAACCATTGCAGGCCCCATGTAAATTACTATCCTGACAAAGGAGAGAACCGTTTACTGCATTTTCACGGTTTTTACTGCTAAGAAACACTTCACGTCCCTCACTCTAACATCTGTGTGTGTATGGTAAAGCCCAGCATGTCTTGATGTATTCTTTACCTAACCTTTCATATGTGCCTGCTGGTATGTGTTTTAGGCAACACTGAAAATGGAAAATGTTAACAGGCAGAGTGATTGTTCCATGTATAATCCATTCAGTAGCTGGTTTCTCTGCTACCGTAAGTGGCAATCTTTCCAGTTTTTCAATGCTCAGCATCATGTAGTCTGCTCCCCTGTGCCAGTTTGATCTGTTTATCAGTGAGATTGAATTCTGAAAACAGTGACGTTGTATTGATTAAACGCCAAGGCACATAGCCTGAATGAAGGTTTTGCAACGTCCCGCCTAATAGCATGATAGAACGTAATTGTGACTGACCATGTTGCAACATGACCAAGTCCTGTTCCATGATGTCTATGGCAGAAGACACTGTGCTGTCCAATGAATATATCCTTGATGACAGAGTTGTTAACCCTGTGTGAACTACAGAGAAAGTTTTCTCTAAATTAATATGTTCAATTTCTCGTATTCTTTCTGCAGTCTCTGCTTGCGTAATCTTCCATGCTTCATTATAAGCAGCATATATACCGGCATATATAAAATGTTTATGACGTGGTATTCTTGGTCCTAGCAAGAATTCCCTAGGGGCTGCGCCATCTTCAAGTAAAGATAAGTGTTGCTTTACATCCCTAAGTGTAGATCTTTGGAGCCAATCAAGGCAGAGGTTCCCTACACTGTATGTTGTTACTATTCCAGGTTGCTGTCTTTGAACATATCTTGGGTCTGGCCTAGTAAATGTGAAACCCTGTGTTTTGTTCAGGAATCTATCTTGACAGTTGTTTGTGTCTGTTGGCCAGATCAACTATTTATTCCAAACTGGATCTGTTCTGTTGTGAAGCAAAATAGTATGTACGTTGACCTCCCCCTCTGAAGTGTCTTTACTATCAGGTGTAGGTGTAGGTATGGACGGGTTGTTCATGTCTTTAATCTTGGCTAACCCAAGGCAAGACGTCTGTTGAACAGTGTCATTAAAAAACATAATTTGCTCAGGTATTATACAGGCTCTGAATAAAGCTTCTACCCCCTGTACTTGCCAATCTTTTGAAGCCCAGACAGTTTTTGTCTCAATGTTGTCTTTCCAAAAGTCGACACCTAGTCCAGACATTTGGGCATAAAAGGCTGCAAAATAAATATGTTTTGTGTTTGTTAATATAGTTTTCAGACCCGTTTTGTTTACATTTCTTAAATAAAATGATTCTAGATTGGATACATTGAAGTCTGAAAAGTATGGAAACTTATTAGCAATTTTGAGCTACCCTTTGGTGGCGTAGGACAATGGTTCCATTGGTTATACATATATAAATTTCTAGGCATTGTTGATTTGTGCAAGAAATGATGACCATAGTGATTATAACAATACATTTGTTCATAGTCTGAAGACCCTTCTAAATATTCATGATTAGTGAACACTGCAGACATTTCTAAGTCTAACATCATATTATTAACAGTCTCGAAGTCCCAATCATCAGAAAAGGTACTAGATGAAACAAAGTCGCTTAACGAAATCTTTAACTGGTGTGGAATCCTCAACAGCTCTGACGGGTGGTGTGAGGAGTAAGTTGATGTTCTTATTTGCTTTGTCCATTTTGACATATCTTCCATTTATCAGTATACCCAGAGTTATCACCAGAGTTAACCAAAGTAGAAGAAACAATATTCCCAACACAATCCAAAGTTCAATCCATGGTGAAACCAGATAAGTTTTTTCCAGGTAATGAAAACAGTCAGTTGCTTGTTTTTTTTGCTGGTGTCGTTTCAGGTTCGCTGGGATCCTCAGAAAACGTATCAAAGTTAATGAAATAGCCAGAGGCAGTTCTGTCAATTGTAGGGATTGCATCAGGCTTCGCTGAAATCGCTGGAACCACTTGATCACTTGTTACTTCGTTGTAGGCAGGTGTTTCTTGACGAACTGTTATTTGGGTCTCAAGAGGTACATGTTCCATAGCTTTACTGCCTTCTTTTCTCACTGCAGATTCCTCAAAGGTGATGAGTCTCTCAGTTTGAACCTCTTGGATTGTAGCTAGAGGAGTGTGTCTCCTACTTGGTCGGAGTCCACTTGCCCTACTGCTTAATATCGGCCACTTAGTGGGGTTTGATCAGGTTGATAGACACAAACCTGTTCTCCTTTTTACCAGCAAGGGGCGGCAGTAAAACTGTTCTTGATCCGTGGATTGCTAGGACATGTACCGTTTGTCTGTAAGAAGGCCCATTTTCTTCTTGTCCGCGATCTTTTCTCTGACTAGATCACCAAGCTTTGGGATTCAGACAGACCTTGCTGGGACTGTTGTTTTTTTCTCCACTAGTGGGTGGCTTCAGGAACACGTTGCTTTGTTTAATTCTTAATTCATTTAAGTCCTGTAAAACAGCCAAACGATCTTTGATATCAAATGTTTTTTGTTCCACCACTGATGTCTGACAATCAAGGTCAGGGACCAACATTCTTGTCCCAAAAAGGACCTCATATGGAGTGATACTCCCTAGAGAACTTCTTGGCAAGTTAATTAAACTACGTTGGATACTTATTAGATGTTTGACCCACCTGTCACCCAAACCTAATACCCTAGCTGTTATAGATTGCTTTGTGTCCCGGTTTTTTCTCTCCACGACTGAATTTCCCTCAGGATGGAATGGACTGGAATACCGCAATGCAACACCCAAATAGGCCATGGCTTCTTTGTAAGCTCGAGCGCTAAATGCAGGACCCTGGTCAGAATGTAGCATGCCGATTGCGTATGTGCAGATAAAGACTCGCAAACTTTTTATAACAGTTCGAGCGTCAGCCGAGCGCTGAGGCCACATCCAAATTAACCTTGAACACGAATCCACTGCGACCATGATATATTTATAGTTACCATCCCTTTGTAAGGGACCGCAGTGGTCCAGGTAAACACACGCTAATGGTTTATCTGAAATTAACAGGGGCGTCTGCGCAGGACGTTTCACAGTAGAGACTTTCATCTTTTGGCATATTTCACAGTCCAAGACAAAGTTTCTGGTCTGTTTCCTCATGCAAGGCCACCAGTATCTCTGTTTTAATAATGATACTGTGGCGGAAACACCTGCATGTGCAGAGGCAAACCTTTCATGTGCTGCTAGGATTAGTCCTAATCTATGTTCCATGTTTGGAATTACCCTTTCCCCACTCCAGGGATTCGAGCAAACGGAACATTATTCGCATCAGTTATATATGAGTATTTGAGGGGAAACCCTTTAGGTAATGTACTACCGCTACCTTTGCTTGTAGCATTGACAGCCAGCATTATTTCACTGTCTACTTTCAATTTTGATCGAGTGATTGCTGCTACGGAAGCCGATTGTATAGCCCGCTTTGCGGCTTCATTAGCCAATGAATTCCCTTCAACATGAACGCCATCACGTTGATTACTCAGCGTATGTATCAAGTAAGTGTTTCATTTCTGCTTGTGTGTACAAATGTGATTTGTAAGCTATTGGAACTTTTTCACCTTCATTAAAAGTTAAGTAGGTGAATCCGCATTGACCTGCAATGACTCGGATCACTAGGTTTCGTATGTTTAGGCATGTTTGCAAATGTCCAGTGGCTAACATGTCTTTTTGTAGTGAACGTAACATTTCTGTATGTTTTTGTGTCCAATTTACTGTTTTAAAATCAAGTTTGATTAATTCGTAGCGAGGTTTAACCCTTTCTGCGTAGTTAGGAATGTAAGTTCTTCCAAAATTCAGGAATCCTAGAATTGACTGTAAGTTTTTCAGCATTTTTAGAGGTTGGAGCAGTGCACACTTTTCTAGAAAGTTCGCTGCTAAAGTTTTGCTTTCACTTGAAAGTGCATATCCTAAAAACAGGACGTTTAAATGGGCAATTGTAGATTTTTTTTAATTGAATTTATAACCCTCAGAGATGAATCCAAGTATACTGGTGTTCACCCTATTCAAATGCCCATCCAAGTCATCATCTGTCAGATAGATGTCATTCACATGTGACAATGCTTCATCATCATAAGCTGGTAGTAACTCTGTTACCCATGTTGAGAATAACCCCGGACTATTCTTGAATCCTTGAGGGAGACAACAGAAGTAACGCTTTGTCCCCATAATTGAGAAAGCAGTCAAATACCTACTTTCAGGTTCAATGTTTTGACAAAAGAAACCGTTAGAAATATCTAATGTGGTTTTATATTTTTTACGCACAATGTTATTCATTAATGCTGTAATGTGTGCATTTTGCACTGCAAATGTTTTGCAACAAGAGTTTAGATGTCTGTAATCAAATACTAGACGATATGTATTGTCTGGTTTGGAGACAGAAAACAAAGGATTGTTCATTGAGGAGGTGCATGTTTCAATCACCCCTTGGTATTCAAGTTGATCTAAGAACTCCCTGACCTGTTTATTTAGCTTCTTGCTTAACTGGGTACTGCCTTTGTGCAGTTGGTTAATTTTCAACTGGATTTTATGATGAGGAGAGTCCTCATCCCATCCTACATGATTTTTGTATAATGCTGGGGCTTGGGCGACTGCCCATTTCCAGGCAAATGTATACTTTAAATTAATTGGAACATGGTTAGAGAAGGCTGGCATAATGATGTCATTGCCATGTGGGCACTCCCTGACAAATGCTGGTGGCCAGTCTTTTTCAGTTAGAAGTATATCGTAACCCTTGGAAAGTCGCTCCCAAAATAGTGCTTTCACTTTTCTTGGTATGTCTCCCTCCATCTGGAGGGTTATTTCATATAACCTATGTTGATAGCTAACTCCGGTATCTGCAGTTTAAACTTCAATGTCCTCATTCAAGTCCACTGTCTCCAGAAGACCCTTCATGTTCTGGTGAGCTAATGCGACTTCTGCTGCGCTGTCCAACATTGTCTGAGCCCATTCTCCGTTCTTGAGTTGTGTCCTCAAGATCCTCGGCATGTCTGATTTTTAGACCTGCTTCTTTCTTTTTGGTGAATTGAGGTTTTTTGTTTTTCTGAACGTGTTGATCGTCTTTGGACTTTACGCATTCTTCTTTGTTTTCTGACCGTCCTATTCTTTTGGATTTCTGTGATGAAGTCTGAAAGGTACGAGAGGAACGTGTATCGGTATCTTGATATCTATCAGGTTTTCTCAAATTATCCCTATTCCTGTGGTTATACCTCCTTTCGGAGGGCTCCTTTTGAGGAGACCTACCTCAGGATTGAGAACGCTTCTCTTTAGAAGTTTGTTTGCTATTTTCCCACTTCTTTTTAGAAGAGGTAGGAGTGTTTTTTTTAGTAAAGACCTTTTCAGGACTTTCAGACAGGTGGGGTTTAACTGTATAATTCTACTAATCTTTGTATATTACTAAGTAATTCATCATCCGACATTGCTTCAATGTCAGGGTCAGGTGTGTAGCCGGCTATGGCCGACCATGTTGCTCATGGTCTACCTAGTAGACCGAGCCTGGTAATGTGATTTAAATGTTTTAGGGCGCCTTTAAAGCAGAGCTCATGCTCCTGTTATGTTAGTGGAATTTCGATATCCTCGAAAGGAATATACTCAACTGGTGGTTCATCTTCTTTGTAGAAGTGAAACATATGTGTTACTGGATTTGCTTCTGAGAAAGCTATCCATAAATAGAATACCTCTGTCTGGTGATATTCATGTGCCTCTATCACAAAAACTGCCCTACCACCTCTCGATGTTAGGCCATGTTTGATAAGCTTTATAGAGATGGCTTTCCTTATATTAGGAGGAATGATTATAGTATTCTCATTAGTTTCTTGTAAACCTGTATAGTTTAAAACTGCATTGGCTGGATCAGCCGCAGCTCCACCGGTTTCGGTGTTGTTAACCCTGTTTAGGGACATTTTTTGTATAATGAAAACTGCAGAGCAAGATTCAAGGTAACAAAGATAAGGGGCCCAATATTTTGGAACACTGTATCCTTCAACGTTGAACAAACCAAAAACAAATACATAGGATTTTTCGTCCTACTCAGCTATGGCAGATATTATCCCTTACCCACTCCAGACATCTATTGGAGTATTATGAGTATGTGGTCTCTGAGAAAAGCACAACTGAGTTACTTCAGTATCTAGCGTTAAATTAGTGCCCTACCAAACCGCTGGGCACCATGTAGTGTAGTTCCTATATTCCCAATAGGCTCTGTGCATTGGAATAATATACACTATAGATTTGACATAGGACTGAGGTCAGTATGCCTCTATTGAGTACATTAAACTTAATTGTGTGTGTGTCAGCTAACTCAGAGGTCACTAGAAACTTTCTCGAATAAACAAGAAGGGATTAGTCTCTGACAACCGCATACACATGACAACTTTGTGTCCTCTCAAACCGGAACAATATCTTCAGAGTCGTGGAAACAATAGATAACTATCTCACTCAGTCAATCGCGCATGCTTTGTTTCTACAGAGTTGCATAGAAATAGAGATACGGGGGTTTAATGAACAGTCTTATTTCTCATGCAAGAGATATGAACTGCTACAGAATGTGAAGTATAATGCATACAGCGTGAACAGTAATATAAAATAATACTGTAATAGCATTGTCTGTTGCTACGACATATATAAAAATACATACATAAACAACACAGGCTAAAATACTCAACTGGTGCTTCTAAAATATGCCTACCCCTATGTACCTAACCTAGGTCAAGTACCAGGGAAGAAGTAGGTGATGTTTAGTTATAGTTTTAGGTCTGCCAAGACTTGCCAAAGGTTTCTCTAGGTTCTAATCAGCTCCTTACCTTAGAATGAGTTAGGTTGGCATCTTTTTCCCTGGACTCGATCTCCTAACACCCCGCAAAGGGAGTCAGAAACACTGGAGCTGGATTCTCAGCAGGAGGATGACAGCTTCTAGTCATTGCGTCAGCTGGAGAGTTGGCTTCCTTCGGCACTTGCTGTAGCAAGCTGCATCGTGCAAGTAGGTAGTCGAACTGCACAGAACCAGACCGTGCTTTGCTATAGCAAGTGAAGGTATATTTATACCTTGAAGGTGTTTAGGAATGCCGGTATTGACGTAAGAGTCAGGCATATGAACGTCATGAATGAACTCCTAAGGAATAGATGTTCATACATAATAAGTGAGTTCTTGGAGAAATCAATATCCAGGCAAGAGGAAGTCCCTTCAGCTTAAGAGTCTGGTTTTCCAAGAAATCGATGTGACGTAGATGAACGGATGGAAGTAGACATTCCTGTATTTGGGTAGCATGAGCTATGCCTAAATAAGACTGGATTTCTATGCCTATATAAGGGCAATGTGAATTGTACCTATATAAGGGCATGAATCAGGAAATTCGTTCTGAATTTAAATTGATGCACAACAACATAGGGTAGGTAAAGGGCCCATGGAATGACCTAGATTGCTGAATTAGCTGTTAGCATTAGGTTGAATGACCTAAAATCTATACATTCCATGAAATCCAGTATTAGAAATCAGGTTATTGGTTCAGACAGGTGAAAGCCCCATGCAGGCAACAACCTTAATCCTTGTCAACCCCAAAGACTAAATAGTCACTAAACTAAACTCTTCTTAACACTCTGGTAGCTTGCCACAAAGACATTAGGTATAACTCAGATATAATGTGTAAAGTATTTATGCAGCACACAAACAGTAATAAGTTGAAAATACAACACAAGAAAAATTGCAAACAACTATAAAAATAACGAGTATACTTTAACAAACAAAATGATACCAGCATGATAAAAATCCAATCAGTAGAACCAGAGATATTAAATGTTAAATTTTACCTAGAAATAGCACCTAAAAGAATAAAGCCACACAAGTGGTCATCTGGTTGAGCTAGACTGGGGGAAAATCACAAATTCAGGATGACTATTAGGGAGCGTGAGTCAGATATAGGCACCAGGTTAGTCACACTGAAGAGTTATCTTCTCAAGTCCTACGCAAAGAGTTCTTGTTGTAGGAGTTGGCGCAAAGAGTGACGCAAATGGTCATCGCTGCAATATGAAGATCCAGTTCCTGCTGTGGCTTTGTGGTGGTGGATCATTGTGGATGATTGCGGCCGGTGTGGAGTGCAGGTCTCATGTTGCTGGTCATCCCAGCTAGCCAGTGTTTGCAATAAGAGCAAACCTTGCTGGAACTTCGCATTGGCGGTTGCTGTGGGCTGCAGAGTAATGTTGCGAACTGCCCTTTTTGTAGTTTTGATGTACCCAAATGTCAGAATTTTCACCATTTTCTTTAAGAGGAGCTCTCAATGATGCAAGTCAAGATTGTAGGACTGAGGGGACTCCTCTTGGAGATCAGGGCTCACTCAAGCAAAGTCCAACATCAGGGCTCAGGCAGGTCCAGTTAGCACCGGTCAGCTGGGCAGTTGCAAGGAGACTTCTGAAGCTTGTTGTGTTCATGTAGCTCACACAGGAGGTCGGCAACTGACCCTTAGATTCACTTTGGGTAACCTGGAAGCATGGTAATCAGGTAAAATCTTCGTTCTTGAGGTAGCAAGGCAGTGTTTCAAGAAGCATGGCCATCCTGCTGGCAGTAGGGCACTCATTCTTCTGAATTTTCCACAGGTCCAGTGGTGTTCTGATGTGGTGTCTGAGACGGACCTATTTATCCCTAGTGCCAGCCTTTGTGTGAGAGGAAACCCCTAGCATACCCCTAAACTAGTTCTGACCAATTCCCCTGCCCTTCCTGGCTTAGGCTCCCAACTGTCAAGGGTGACAAAAGCATGGGCCTGTTGTAGGGCTCCTTTGTGGGCGCGGTAGGCAAAGGACTTCGAAGTGTAAGTGGAGCTGGGTATAGCCCCTAAAAAGCCATCCTGTCCATACCCAAATCTGTTTACTCCTTATGTCTGGATAGAATCAACAACCTACTTCATGAGAGACAGAGACAGTCATGTTACCTTGTTTACTGGCAGGAAGGCACAGAGGTTTTGGGCATAAAAATGCTTACTTTCTAAAAGTGGCATTTTCAGAATTGTGACTTAACCCCTTGCGTAACGGCCGACAGGAGCACTACCTCGCAAGTGCTGCCGTCGGCCAACGGCCCGCATAGCCCCGCCCACCTAATAGAACGCCCGCACCGCGGTGGAAAAAACGCCGCGGTTAAGGTGTTAAATTCCAACTTAAGCATCAAAAATGGATTTAGACTGACAATTCATTTCAGTTCAAACATTACTTCTCTATCTATTTCCAATATGGTTAGCATATATTAAAATGTAATAAGTTGACCCAGTATTAGCCTAAGGGAGAAATAGCTTTAGAAAGAAGAAAAAACGATTTCAGGAAGTTTTTACTTCCAGAACATGTAGAACTTAAATCCACATGTTCTTATTTTTAAATTCCATGTACTTTGCCATAAGAGCTGTTAGGGTCTACCTTAAGGGTGCTTATAAACTTTGAAAATGAAGGTATAGGCATGGATAAAGTTAATTCTTCCAGGTCAAATGGCAGTGTAAGACTGTTCTGTAGGCTGCAGTTGCAGGCCTGAGACTTATTTTAAAGTTCTACTTCAGAGGGGGCACAATGTGTGCGACAGCCCACTAGCAGCGTATAAGCTACAGGCCCTTAGTACATGTGGTCCCAGTTACTACAGACCTCCAAGTCTATAAAGTGTGTCAATTAGGTGCAGGCCAACTTTACCATATTTTAGGGAGCGAGCAGAAGTACTTTAACACTGGTTAGCAGGGTTAAAATGCACCGACTCCTAATGCCAACCAGAACAAGTTCAGAAAAGGCAAAATGTTTGGGGAAATACCACACCAAGGATGCAAGGTCTGACACAAGGGTACCAGGGAGGGTTGTTCCATGTCACCTTTGCTGTTTGCTATAGTAGTACAGCCCCAAGATGTATCCTTAGGGAGACAAGGGAATATTCATGGGAGGCTACGAAACTTACATTTCACTATATGTGGGTGACATGCCATTTTTTGCTAAACACCTTGACATAAAAATATTGCCGCTAATTATGGAGGAGCAATGCAGGAGAAATTTTAAAAATATTACTGAAGACACCATTCTTCCCCAAATTCGGACACTAGAATTCATCTCCCTGAAGGGAGTGGATGAGGCAGCTCAAAAACTCACTGATTCCATCATCAGTGCGGTAGAAAAGCTTGCCCCTGCCTCCCTTCGATATGTAGCTCGACAGAAACCCACCGCACCCTGGTTCTCGGAGCGTCTGAGACTTTTAAGGCAGGGCTGCAGGAGTAGTGAGAGAAGATGGAGGAAGTCCTGGGATCCGAAAGACCGAGAGTCCCTTAAGTCTGATTTACGAGACTATAAACAGAGAGTTATATTGGAAAAGCAAGAGTACTTTACCAACCTTACAGGTTCCCTAACTTCATCAAGGGAACTTTTCAAAATTGCTGACTCACTATGCTCTCTTCAACTTCCTGACCCGGTGGTCGGCTCTCAGGACCTCTGTAATAACATCTCCGACTTCTTTCACAACAAAATTCTTGACATCCATACTGCCTTGGAGGTACAAAGGCGTTCCCTGGACAGGGATATTCCTTCTGCCATTTCTAACCTAGATTCCATGGGCGAAGGCCCTTCCAAACAATTTGAACAATTTCCTTTACTGTCTTTGGAAGGACTGAATCTCCTACTTGATAGGACTAAATCCTCCTCCCCCATGGACCCCCTGCCGCTAAAAACTTTGAAGGAGTGCAGGAACAGTATTCTTCCACCTTTGCTGGAGGTTATGAATAGTGCCATCACTCAGGGTTCCTTTCCTTCTGTTTGGAAGAAGGCGATGGTGAGGCCCCTTCTAAAGAAACCCTCTCCGGACCCTGGCACTCTTAAAAATTTTAGGCCCATCTCTCTGCTTCCGGCGCCTGCGAAAATACTGGAGTCACACCTTAACCTACATCTCTCCACTTTTCTAGAAACCAATGAGTACTTGGACGGCACCCAGCACGGATTCAGAAAATGTCACAGTACTGAATCCGCTCTCACTGTGGTTGCAGATAACATCCGTCGAAAAGTGGACAGAGGCCAAACTACCATACTGGTCCTATTAGATCTCACAGCCGCATTTGACACCCTGTCTCCCGCCATTTTAACATCTCGGCTTAGGGAGGCAGGGGTCTCTGGGTCGGCTCTGAATCTTCTGAACTCCTTTCTCACGGGTAGAGAACAGAGAGTAAAGCTTGGAGACTTTCTTTCCCCTGCTAAGTCGTTGCAATGTGGGGTGCCACAGGGGTCGGCCCTTAGTCCGACCCTGTTCAACATCTATGTGGCCCCCCTTGCTAGACTAGTAAGATCGCAGGGGATGGAGGTGGTATCCTACGCCGATGACACCCAGATCATGGTGTCTCTGGCCCATTCCTCTGATCATTTGTCTGCCATTAGCTTTAGATCATGCATGCAGCATGTAGCAGATTGGATGGTCATCAACTCCCTAAAGCTAAATGGCGATAAGACAGAGGTTTTGGTTTTTGGGAAGGACCAAGATGCTTGGTCGAATGAGTGGTGGCCTCTGTCTCTTGGTATCTGCCCCACTCCCTCCCAATCAGCCAGAAATCTCGGTGTGGTTTTTGACACCTCACTCTCCATGAAGCTCCAAGTAAATAGGACGGTGGCCACATGCTGGGGTGTGATCAGGATCCTAACAAGGGTCTTATTCATCAACTGCAAATAGTGCAGAACGCGGCAGCACGTTTTGTGCTGGCCCTTCCCTTAGCATCCTCTGCTACGACTGCCAGGAGAGACCTTCACTGGCTTCCTGTCCAGTATAGAGTCTTCTTTAAGATTCTATGTCTCACATACAGAGCGCTCAGGGCAGGTCCGGATGATTCTCTTGGGTCTCTGCTCTCACATTATACCCCAACTAGATCCCTACGATCTGCTGGTCTGTCCCAATTGGTAGTGCCGCGTATACGGCTAGCCACATGGGGGGCAAAAGCCTTTTCTGTAGTGGCCCCTAAGCTTTGGAACTCTCTTCCAACTGAGGTCAAAGTACTTCCCTCAATTGATCTCTTTAAAAAAGCCCTGAAGACCTGGTACTTTATCAAAGCTTATCAGTGATGGACTGTTGGGTTGATCTGCTAGCTGTGTCATTTGTTTTAGGCGCCTTGACGCCCATTGGGCTAAGTATGCGCATGATAAGACCTACATCATCATCATGGAAGTATTGAAATTTGATTGTATAGTCTTCCACATGAACTGGAGCAAATCAGAAATATTTCTCTAATGGCCCTTTGCGTTGGAAGGATGAAATTGTGCATTTGTTGGACAACATGAATGTAAAAACTGTACAAAACTGATTCTACGCACACAATCAGGATCTGTTGGCCTGAGTACTGCTAGCACACAGTGCACCATCGGTACCCCTTACCTAGCTAGGTAACACCTGGAATGTGCAACCTCAGAATATGACAACCCTGACTTCCCAAGGAAATTGTGGAAACAGACTTGAAACTCTTTCATTTGGTAACTCATGCATACCCAATGAGATGCTCAAGAAATACACAACATAGCTTTTCAATATATATTGAAGCATTATGGTTCTAGTGTAAAATACGTAGGCTGCAATAATCAATTAAAGGAAACAGAATAGTGTGTTCGGCATTATGAGAATAGTGAAGAAAATAAACAATTCAAACATTGTGCTGTGACAGATAATATATGCTTGCATATAAGTATTGTTATCTTTTACTCCTACCTAGTGCTACCTATCCTAGTGGCTCTAGGGAGGGCGAATCTTCAAGAATCTTTGGAGGGTGATCTAACTTCCCCGTTACCTGTGGGTATGTTTCTTCAGAGAGCCTGTCTTGGTAGAAAGCAGGGCCTCATCCCTCGCAGAAGAAAAACAGGAATCATCTGGGCTGACATTCGGGCATGGGGGCAACTTCAGCAGTATCAGCAAAATGCTCCTCTACCTTAACAAAGAAGTGATGTTATTTATATAATGAACTGCACTCATGTAAAAATGCCGGTGCCCAAGTCAGGCCACCATAGTTGATTCTTTCGTGATAGCACAATTGCTGAGCATACAATAGTGCGTGAGGAACTTAGCCCTTGTACAGAATGTTCAAAAGGCTTGATAATATGCCTACAAAGAAAGATACATTGAAGAAAAGCTATTTCAGAGAATATTATCCTGCTGAGGCACTCAAGCAAATGTATGTCAAATGTCAGCGTTTAAGAAAAGATGGCAACCTTAAAACGTGAGCATTTATAATGGTGGTGTACCTACTCGGGCTTAAATGTGACCACATGACATTGGATGTGGTTTAGGATTCACTGAAGTCCTGAGATATTCATGTACAAAAAAATTCCCACGCAGTCTCAAACCCCTGCTAGGCTTTTTTAAAGCTAACACCTGTCAGGTTATTATCCGGGCCACTGTACTATCCAAACTGGATTATGCAAGCTCTTTGTATCTAGGGGCCAATAGAGCAGAGATACAGTGCCTACAAAGGACACAGACGCAGCCGTCCGGCTACTCTTTGGTCTGCTTAGAACCTGTTCCACTTCTGACTTCAACACACTTCATTGGCTCCCAGTGGAAAAGCGAATCAATTTTAAAACTTTGTGTATCTCCCATAGAATCCTGAATGCCCAATCCCTTGATATCCTAGCGGATCTTCTCATACCCTACACTCCCACCGGCCATCTGCGCTCGCTTGGTCTGCACCTGGCATCTGTCCCTCGGGTCAAGAGAGCTAGGGCAGGAGGGCGTTCCTTCCGAGCTCTTGCCCCTAAACCCTGGAACTCCCTCCCGGTGAGCATCAGAAACATCCAAAACCATGTGGCATTCTGTAAGGCTATAAAAACTAACCTTTTCCCTAAGTAATCTCTTTCTCCGCCTGCCTCTGCCCTACCCCTTTGTCTGACTGAGATCAACACTGGGATGTCCTTGTGCTGGGGCAGCCATGCGCTATACAAAAGTTATAACATAACATAACATAACACACCACTAGTGACTCTACTTGAGTGTGCCTGTGATATACAAGTCAACAAAAGAGCATATGTGTAAGGAAGTGACGTTTTTATGTGGTCATCTCCCCCCAACGTTTAGCTCCAATGATAATGGTTATAACTCTGAAACTGCACTGGAGCTATGGGTGAGCTATAAATTTTGCTCGACCGGTGGGGTCTCCATGTTAAGCAAGTACACATGGTACAGTTTTTTTCTATTGTGCGGCTTGCCAAAGGTAAGTTGACAAGTGTGAGCAAGATTTGACATCCTCTTGTGTGATTTTTGGTCAGTAGGAGGGCAACCAGTGAGATTCTCCCAGTGGGGTCAGTCACAACCGTTCGCGGTCAGAAAGCTGTTGCTGGAGTAGAAAATCTATTCAAGCTGCAGCAAATTCAACTCGAGAAGAGCGCATTCTGGTGTGCCACGTGGTGCAGTAAGCAATCATTTTCCAGTGTGGAATTAGCTCCCATCGCCAAAATTCAGCGAGAGCAATGTGGCATGCTTAATTCCACACGTTCACCAAACTCTGCTCAATCTCGCGGAATTTTCAAGGAACTTTTCAGAATTTCGAGGAGTTATACTCTGCCAGTTCCATCTCCCCCTTGCTGCTTAGGCCCTAGTGCCAATGCTCTCTTTCTAAAACTGATATATGTGAATTGGTAACACCAATTGGAAATGATTATAACCGCTTTATACGCCACTATTACAAGGTACAAGAGGTACCCAGGGCATGAGTTTAAAAGGGTCACCAGAGCCTGAAGCAAAGTTTGTGCCAATCTGAGTAATTCAAGTAAACTATGACAGCAAGCCTGCCATTGCAGACTGCAGGAACAGTGCAAACTGCTCGAACTTGTCTTTGCCACCAAGTGTGGCAAAGTCATTGCACTATTTGTAGTATATGCCAGTCATCCCTAAGGAAGGCCTTCTGAGCCCAGGAAGCAGGGTGAATTATATTTAAGGTGTGGACATGCAAGTTTAAGCTTATATGTCCCTATAGTGGCCTATACCATTAAAAGCTACTATAAGTGATGAGCTGTCCATAGGATAACAGGGGCTAACACCCAGGCAAACTCGAGGTCGCCAGCTCCAATATGATTCTGCAGAAATAAGTCATGCTTGGCATTAAATAAGGTGCTTCATCATCCCTGACACCAATCTCACGTTGGGGACGATGTGGCATGCATCCAGCTGTCTAAGTTGGAGATTGCCCACCTTTTTGCTCCAGCCTGTCCTGTGCTGTGGCTGCCAGCCCGCAGCTGCTGCCACCAAAACAGGAGTTTGACCCCCTGCCAGGAGGTGTGAACTCTCCCAGGAGTCAGAAGCAATAGCCTGGACAGGAAGGAGGTCAAACTTCCCTCCCTGACAGGATGGCTAATGAAGTAGCACATTAAGGCGGAGAGCTTGAAACACTTCACTGCCTGTGATATGCAACCAGGCTGCCTCCTAAGAGGGAAACAGCCTTCCCTTGCCCCCAGGCACATTTGCACCAGAGCCGGTGGGAAAATTAGGTATTTAGGAGGTGTGCACCCCCAGAAGACTAGCAACACCTCTAAGGTGGTCTACCAGGTCTGTACAGCTGAGGAAGAAATCTGACATTTTTATAAGTGGTAGAATAGAGGGTTCTGGGTAGAAAATGTGACCCACACTCCAAGATCGGCTGCTGGGGCTGGTAGGCCAGTGGCCATTTGCACCCACACCCCTACTACCCCAAAACATAGGATTTGAAGGCTACCCCTGAAACCAGAGTCTCTATTCATATGACACTTGCTCCAAAGGGCACAATGAAGAGACCTGAATCTGTGACAACAAGAGCTGCACAAACCAAAGGCGTGATAATCTGCACCTTTTCCAACCTTCCTGGAACTGCACAACTGTGACTTCTCTTGTATCAAAGCTAGCTTCCCCAGACAGCAGGACTTCCTTGAGAGCCAAAGGCAACTCCTGACTGCCCTGAATGAGTGGCACTTGCCCCCTGTACACTGCAGGTAAAAACAACTTACCAGAACCAAAGAATCGCTGGCCATCGGGCCTTCCAAGGGATTGCCCAAAAGTAGAAGGTCAAGTGCATTGTGGAAAAAGTAGTCCTGACCTACAGCAGATTTCAGACAGCCACTGTTTTCCCCCGGACCTCCTCGAGTCAATATAATTTTCTGCTGAGATTAACACTGCCCAATCTTGTTGATCACCAGTTTGCAAACCACCACCTTTACTCGATGCTGCACCTCAAAGGAACAATGCTAAACCTTCATCTGTCATCAGCAGCTGCTTTGTAGTCGAGTTTTTGCACCCGGGTTTCCACCAGCCCGATGATAGCTGCAAAACCAGCCCACCGCAGCTTCTACTTCGGGACCAAGCACAGTCAGGACAACTTCACACCTGCTCTTCTTGAGCCAGGTAAAATCAAACTGACTGTCATGGCTTGGTTGTGGGACCCACATCACCTTTACCCTCCTTGGGATATATACAACCCAACCTGCAAGTGACCGATTGTCACCAGTGCATTTTACCATTGAGCTTGAGGAAAATGTTTTACAGTACTTTTTTGAACTGATTTAATTTTGATTCTAAAATTTATAATTCCACTTATACTTATCTGATTGACTTCATTTTGGTATCTAAATATAAATATAAAAGATATCTTTATTTAAAAAAAGTTGGTGATGGAGTTCTTTTGAGTTGTGTCAATTACTTATCAAATGTGTTTTTCTGCTCTGAAGCACATGTTCCTCTAGTAAAGTTTGACTTCTCTTTGTCCCTCTACCAGGACTACGATATGGATGTATTATTCAATGATGATCTTTGGGGTTTTGTGAGAGTATTGCATTGTGTTGCCTAACCAGCATCACTACGTAATACTCCAAATTCCTACAGTATGGCTCTCTGGCATTGTTTGAGACTAAGGGCCCCATTTATGAAGCCCTGCAGTCACTATTACTCTGCCAGAAAGTCACTTTTTGACATTCCGATGATGCAATATGCCACTGGCATATATATATATGTAAATATATATATTGGCTCCAGGCACCGAACCCGTGGCGCTTCTATTTTCGGTGCGTGATCCTCGGCAGAGCCTCGCCGAAAAATATGCAACAGGAACTTTCTTTTAAAAAAAGGTAATTAATCACGCACTCGCAGGAGTTTGCTTTCCTCGTTTCTTTATTTCTTCAAAACAGCTTCCAGATCATTTCAAAGGAACAAATACCAACGCGTTTCGTTAACCCCTGTTAACTTGCTCACTGTTACATTTACTGCTTGAAACCAACCATTTAAAACTCCCCATATTGCTTAATTAATTCATTTTAAAAATGTAAAGGATACGAGGCAGTTTCCACATCGGAAATATATGGTGGAGTCTGAGTATCATCAGGCGGTTAGAGGGCAATATGATGGTACCAACGAAGAGACGGACAATAAGACAGTGTGTGGTGTGTCTCGGTTAATAAACTTAAGGCGTCATAATATAATGATCAATTATTGGATCCAATAATAATCAAATGTAACATAGATCTACTGCTGAGATTTTCAAATGTAAATAGAAATTTATCATGTTCTAATCACCACAACCTTCTGTGATGAATTGGATAATTAAATAAACATATAATTTCAAACAAAATTGGTTAAAAATTAGATATATAAAAAATACACATAAAAAAAAATACAAAAGGACAAATAAAAATAGGACGTGCAAAAATTTAAATAGTAAATAAACAACAAAAGGAGAATATGACATATAAAATATAAGAGTTTTGTGTTGTAATGAAATGTATGACATTGTAAATAATATACATCCCCTCTTCCCCCCTTGTTGCTATAATTTGTATATATATATCAATGAACTACGAGTCCCATGATCCTGTGTCATAAATGGCAATGATGATATCACCAGTCACATGATTGAATGTGGGGAGTTTTAAATGGTTGGTTTCAAACAGTAAATGTAACCGTGAGCAAGTTAACAGATGTTAACGAAACGCGTCGGTTTTTGTTCCTTTGAAATGATCTGGAAGCTGTTTTGAAGAAATAAAGAAACGAGGAAAGCAGACTCCTGCGAGTGCGTGATTAATCACCTTTTTTTTTAAAAGAAATTTCCTGTTGCATCTATATATAAGGCCAAGTAAAGCCACCTTATTTCATGGCCTTTTAAATATGTGCCTTTTTCACGCAGAAAACTGCATGCAAGGAGCATTCCATGGGTGTTGCTGGGGGTGTTCCCAGCAATATCAATGGCTTTTTGATGATGTCCCAGTTTTGAGAGAAATCATAAGTCTGAGGCAGTGCCAAATACGTACGCATCCCCAGGGGAGGCCTAAGAGAGCCAGAACAAGGAGAAATATCCTTATTTCTCCTCGTTTTTCCTCTATGTGTGCTGCATTTTGCAGCACAACTAGAAAGAGGAAAAAGACTCTTGTGATTGTTTTTGTGCAGGAAGGTTTCCCTTCCTGCACAAAAAAAAAACATTCCCACAATGCAGAAACCCATGCACCACGGTGCAAAGGTGCCTGTGGTGATGCACGGCAGCTCATTGTGCACCGGTGCAGGGGAAAAGGACAGGAATGAACCATATCTTATAGATATAGTGCATTCTTGCCCTTTTCTTTTGCCGTAGGGCAGCACAGCAGCAAGGCCTGCTGCGCTCCCCTACAGCAAAATACCATAAGTTAGTCCCTAAGAGAAGAATCCCCTTCTGTTAGGAAACTAGATGCTTACTGACTACCAAACAATGGATAGCAGATTTTGTTTTCTGCAATTAAATAATGGATGTTTATGTCATGATAATTCCACTTTCTTTCCACCACAGGGACATTTGAGATGATACCTTCTTTCTAATACCACAGATGAAGACATTGAATAGACAGAAAAAAACCAACTGCATGCAAAAATAAATGTAAAATATGTTCAAGATTGGTTATGTGGTGAAGGATTTGGGACCACAGACATTGGTTGCAATAGTAGGAAGACTTTGCACAGGGATGAAGTTGTGTTTGGCTTGATGTGAGGTGCCTAGATGTGTACCTTGTTTGATGTCAATCACTAGTCACAACACTACAATCAAATAATGAAAATGCATGTTTCCTTTCTGTGGTGATAAAATATGACTAATATTCAAACATATGTTTCAGTCATGAACATGCCTGAAGTTTATGCCTTATTTGTTATTAACTAAAAATGAAATACAACAATAAAAAATCGACCAGAAGACAAGGGCCAAGACTGCAGCTGGCGAAGGTCCCTCAAAGTTAGATAAGTCCTTGTTGAGCTCCTGCTGAATCTATTGCTGATGGCGTGAAAAGATCCAAGAAAGACAAACATCGATATCATGTCTGCTGAGGTCATTTTGTGAGTTGGTTATAATTGCCACTTGGGCTCAGTACAAGGTTATGGACTCAGACTTAGTCACTTTATTGGAAGTCAAGATTGTCTTGCGGAACCAGTTTTCAGTGTGGCAATAGCTTCAAACAGAAGAAATGTGTTTTTCTTGCCCTCCTTGGGTGTGTGCTACCTGGGCATGCGTCAGGTCTTTGACCGAGCTCTCCTGATGTGAAAACATGACTAAGTCCCAACTTTTTTCAAGTGCTGGAAAAGTGTTTTCTGATTAGTTCTCCAACCCCTAGCTTCTCAGGACAGGTTACTAGGCATCAAGTCTCTCACCAGCTCTCGCTGTCATTTCTTCACTGCGGAATCAAGAGTTATTTTTGTTTCGCTGAGTTTGACAAACAGGAGGTCAACCACTTGAACCTTGGAGAGCAGCTCCAGGCCCTGAGTACCAGCAGGATTCAGGAGTCATTGAGTGCTTAGGTGAGTCTTCTTCTCCCTGCAGGATACAGAGGTCAGGATTTTTCTTCTAGCAGGGCATTTGATTTAAGTGGATTATTCACAAGTCAAGGAATGCTCTAAAATGGTGGCGGTTGAGGTGCCTGATTTAGCCTGTGCACTAGAAAGGGATTGGAGAATTTCTGCCACCCAATCGGAATTATTTCTCACAGTCCCTCACCTTTTCTTACAGTATGTTTAAGATATCCTTACAAGCATTTGCCTGTGGTGTTACATTGTCGTCAGCCATGCTTTTTTATCAATTCAATTCAATAGAGACTTTATTTCGGTTATATTTTAAACCATAAAAGTACACATATAGAATACATTAAACATTTCGTATTTAAAATCACAATTACAAAAGAACATAATATGCGTATTTCATTAATGAGTAAGTAGGCGAATTCAACAATAAAGTGCTATTAATACTGGGTTTACAACATGATATAAGGTCTTTCAGCAAATAAGCTCATCATCCTTCAGAGGTATAGAATCACAGATCCAGGCACTTTCTCAGTTTGACAGTTAGTTTTAAAAATTCTTTGACATAAAGAACACTGTCGCTGTGCAAAAGCTGTAAATACATAAGTGCTGGTCTTATTTGATTAAAATTTAGTTTCTTTAAAAGAGCAACAAGGTAACGTCTGCTTGGATATTCATAAAACCTACATAAAAATATAAAATGCAGCATATCCTGTGGAGACTTCCCGTCGCAGCCACAGGGAGCAGCAGTTTTTAAAAAAAATGTCCGACATAGGTCTAATTAAAAGTTGATGAAAAATATTAAACCTGAACCTCGTCAGCAAAAATATCTCATGAGAAGTGAAGGTGCATGTTAAATATAGTTCCATGGTGTCACAGGTTTTTAACAGGACATATTTCCTAATATTAGGTTTCATGAGCTCCTCCCCTTTTCTTTGGGCCTTCCTGTCCATCCGAAAAGCCCGCTTAATTGCTGCCACATCACCCTTTACAATCCCACAAGGGTTTTTAAACAGATTCAAACATCCAAGCCTCAAAAAACAAGATTTCAAGTATTTTAGGCAGGGCACGCACATTGAGTTGTCCTGAGACACAAGTTCTTTCACAATCAGGTGGGTAAGCGGAATATCTTGATTTAACCACAATTTTACCCAGCATGTCAGTGGTCTTAGCGCAAATATATCGGATAGGTACTAAGTCCCCAATTCTTCGTGTATCGCTAAGTTCGATGTGCTGGCTGGAACACAGAGGAGACATTTTAAAAAATTGTTTTCAGTAACCTGTAACTGTTCACCACTTATGTAGCCCCACAACTCACTGCCATATACAGCAGTAGCTATCGATTTCGCATTATAGACTTTCATCATCGCAGTATTTGGCTTCTTACCCAATTTTGTAGCAAAATTAAAAATAGAGGCATTAACCCTTGTCATTTCCCCTTTCTTTCTTGCCACATGAGGACCCCAGCTGAGCTTTGTGTCAAATACGACGCCAAGATATGAAAATGTTTGGGTAATAGGGATCAGAGCATCATCAAGTTTAAAAATAAAATTCTTTTTCGATTGTCGGCCAACATGCATTATATATGATTTAGAATTGTTGACCAATAGGTCTCTGTTGGTCATAAAAATATTAAAAGCATTCAAGAGTGCCTGGAGACCCTTTTCCGTTCTAGAAATTAAAACCGCATCATCTGCGTATAAAAGTACAGGAATACCCCGCCTGCCAACTCTGGGGCAGTCTGATTTTACCTCCTGTAGTGCAGCATCTAAATCGTTAATATAAAAATTAAAAAGAAATGGGGCCAGGATGCAACCTTGACGCACTCCCTTTTTGATGTCAAAATTATCAGTGGTTTCCCCATTTGTTGAGTACCTAACATTTGCACTGGTGTTACTGTGCAAGTCCACCAGAAAATCCACAATCCCTACGTCCACACCTTTCTCCCGCATGGTCTGCCACAGCCTTCCCCTGTTAACACAGTCGAAGGCCGATGACAGATCCATGAAGGCAAGGTGGACGGCTCCCTTCTGCACAACAGTATATTTACTCAGTATAAGGAAGAGGTTGAGGCACTGGGTTATGGTGGAACGGCCACTACAAAAGCCAAATTGGGAGATGGACATGATGTTATTATCTCACGTCCAATTTGATATTCGTTGCAGTAAGATCCTCCCCATAATCTTGACCATGGAATCTATTAATGAAATCGGACGATAACAAAGGGGGCTGCCCTTGTCTCCTTTCTTGAATACAGGGACAATTGTTGATAAACCCCAGGACAAGGGGCAGCCCACTATAGCAGCTGCATTAAATACAGCTACCAAAATGGGTGCCCAAAAACCTGGATCTGATTTAAAAAGATCCGGTGGGATTCCATCAGGTCCAGGGGCCTTACTAGCTGTAAGTCCTTCTATGGCAGCCATTACCTCGCTAATATCAAATTTAATTATGCCTCCCCTAGTATAAGGTAAAACATCAACTGTTACAGGGTCCGCTGAATGATACAATTTTTTAAAATGAAGTACCCACTCCTCCTTAGTTATGCAGCAATCTAATCCATCACCCGGGTCTTCTACCAGGAACGGTCTTTTAACTAGAGCCCAGAATTTAGTGCTACAATTTAAGGTGGAGGGGTCAAGAATTTCATCCCAAGCCTCTTTTCTTAAAAACTCCTTGCGGGATGCAATAACAGACTTATATTCTTTCCGACACAGTTTTACACCCTCCTGATTTCTCGGGGTGACTGACAGAGCTAACCTGAGATTACGTGCAGCTTTGGTACAATCGTGGTTAAACCACCTAGGACCCCCTTTCACCAAGTTCTTTGCGGGGGCCGTCATGAGTTCTGACACCTTCTCCGACAAGTTTTGATAGGCAATAAGGACATGCCTGGGATCTCCTCCCACATGTGTACAGTTCTTAATATCCTCAGTACATTTATCCACAATATTTTTGTACAGAAGATCTGGGGTAACCATTGACCATTTAAGTCGCCGCCTCCCATCTGTTGTGCACAGCCTGCCTGAGCTATGGTTCTGGTTTCCCTTATTAACCCTAGGCCCCTTCAGACGGATTATTAGAGGGTTATGGTCACTAAATTCACTTTGTTCAATACTGAACAAATCCAGAAAAGTCTGCATCGTCAGTGAGACTAACATATGATCGATAAAAGTGCCCCTGCCATGCCCTTTGAAAGTAGGGATATCAAAGCATTTTAATGGGTCCCTGAGTGTCATAGCCAGTGAGAGGTCAAAGTTGTTTATTAGATCATTACAAAGTTCCCCATCCACTGTATGTTCCATATGAATACCTCCCAGGCGCTCACAACACAAGTCTGTTAAACATTTTTTCAGTGGATCACCACAAGGATGCACATTAAAATCTCCCATGATCATAAGATTATGTCCAAAATCTTTCATAGAAGTAGTAATAAAAGAGTTCAATAGCAATATTTGATTTAAGCCTGCACTATCATTAGTTGCATTATAAAAATTCACCAAACCAGCCCGACAGTTTTCTCCATTTAAAACTAAACCCATCACTCCAGAATACTGTGATTCAATCCTACGCATTTTACAAGGGACTAAAATAGAAACAAAAATCACAAGTCCCCCCTTTGGTCTACCCCTTACAGATGGAATGGCTTGCACATAGAAGGCCTTATACCCTTCCAGAAAAAGATCACACTCAACCAGCCAAGTTTCTTGTAAACAGATGACCTTAAGTTGATTGATGTAATTAACCCAGTTTTCATCACCCATTTTGGCAGCCAAACCCGCAATATTCCATGAAACAACAAAACATCCAGAAATTATGTCCAGTGAGTTCTCTACGGGTATAGGTTCACCTGAAGCCACAGTGCCCTGAGCCGCAGGTACCTCCTGTCAGTCACACATCTCGAGTCCAGACAAAGCATCATACCTGTTCTGTGTGTCGATATTAGACCCATGGTGATAGCGTCCAGCGCTAGTAATCCTGTTGTAGGTTTCATCCAAGTTTCTAGGCCCACATGGATTAGTTATGTTATATGTAAATTGTGTATCCATGGCTGGGGTCTGAGGTTCAAGCACCCGCCTAGTTATCCTTTTTTTGGGGGGTGGGTTTGCACAGGTGTGCGTAGAAGTACCCCAACGGGCGCACACAAATACTGTTCTCATTATATACTAGTGAGGATGCTCTTAAGAGAACAGTTGCCACATGTTGTGGATGTTTAAAATTTACCACAATGCAATCCCCACTTCCCAGCTTGTTGGACGGGCCTACCCAGTTCACCTCCTTACTGCCATTATCTGATCAGAGTAAGAGGTAGGAAAGCCACAATTTTTGTTAAGCCATGCTACTGTCTTATTTTTCAATGATGTGTGAGATTCATCATAAGGTGAGGCGGGGTGAGTGCCACATGGTGGAACGTTAGTCAATACCGCCACAAACGGTGCACAGTCAGGTGGTAAATTCAGATATCGGTTTTTCCTGGGGGGCCTTGGAACTAGTCCACTTCGTGGGGCTGAATTGGGTTGTGTCAACAAGGCAGGTGCTACTGGGACGACTGATGTACTTAAAACATCATTCACAGTAGTAACTACTGCAACAGTATTACGAGTGTTCTGTTGGTCTTTAGCACTCGTCACCTCCTGCCCTCTTCCCCCAGGCTTAACCCTGCCACTGGTGGGTGCAGCGTGGTGTGCAGACACTAGGTCGCCCAGCCTAGCCACTTCCGTGACCAGGCTCTCTATCTGAATAGACAGTGGTTTGATCATCTCCCCTATTTTCGCTACAAATTTCGCTTCTAGATTTTTAATAAGAGAAGCAAACTGTTCAGTATTTAAGTTCAGGCCACTATCATTATTTCCAGTGAACACAAAGGGGTTAATGACAGGGCTATTTATTTCTTTCCCAACCAGATCCTTTCTTTTGGTACTATGTTTCCCCCCCCCCCGTTTTTGATGTGCTATCCTGCAGGTTCGCATCGGCCTAATGACAGGCGGAGCTTCACCTGTTTGCTCGCTTGACAGGGCGTGTTGGTCTGAATGTACCTCGACACTCACCGTAGTAAGCGTCTGCGGATATTCTCTGACGACTCCGCTCATATTTGCCTCAACCTCTGTGATCACCCTTTGCGGAGACAACTCTGGTAAATCCAGCATCGGAGTCCCCTTCCCTTGTGAAGCACGTCTTTCATTATTAATCTGACTAACTTTCTTCACCATATAGTTATCAATGGTGCCGGGGCCTATTGCAGGTTTATCATTTTTAGTTTTAGACATCTTATATAAATATAAAACAATATGCAAGGTCGTATAAGAGCCACTACTCACTCATATGAAAAACACCAAGATAAAATAAAGTCTCACGTGAATAGTACACAATATAAGTCCAGGTTAAAAGGTGTAAGGTCCCTGGCCCAGCCCAGTCTCCTCAGGCCTCTGAGGGCCACAGAGGGCCCACCCTTTGCCCGGGCTTAGCCCGGCGCTCCCCGCGCGCGTCGCACGGGATGAGGGACTGGCGCTGCCTTTATGCGCCTCCTGGCGCTGTTGAGGGCGTCAGCTGGTGGTGGGAGGGGCCTGGTGGAGCCAAGCCCGGCCGGGAAACAGGCGGAGCAAGGCCCGGCCCTTTGCTGCTGGTGCTGCGGTGCTGCGGCGCTGCGGCAGAGCTGAGCCCGGCCGTGAAGTTTGCAGGAACCGTTGATAATAACCCCCACAGGACTCGGCCCTGGCGCTGCCTTTATGCGCCTCCTGGCACTGTTGAGGGCGTCAGCTGGTGGTGGGAGGGGCCCGGTGGAGCCAAGCCCGGCCGGGAAACAGCCGGAGCAAGGCCCGGCCCTTTGCTGCTGGTGCTGCGGCGGAGCTGAGCCCGGCCGTGAAGTTTGCAGGAACCGTTGATAATAACCCCCACAGGACTCGCCCTGGCGCTGCCTTTATGCGCCTCCTGGCGCTGTTGAGGGCGTCAGCTGGTGGTGGGAGGGGCCCGGCGGAGCCAAGCCCGGCCGGGAAACAGGCGGAGCAAGGCCTGGCCCTTTGCTGCTGGTGCTGCGGCGCTGCGGCAGAGCTGAGCCCGGCCGTGAAGTTTGCAGGAACCGTTGATAATAACCCCCACAGGACTCGGCCCTGGCGCTGCCTTTATGCGCCTCCTGGCGCTGTTGAGGGCGTCAGTTGGTGGTGGGAGGGGCCCGGCGGAGCCAAGCCCGGCCGGGAAACAGGCGGAGCAAGGCCCAGCACTTTGCTGCTGGTGCTGCGGCGCTGCGGCGGAGCTGAGCCCGGCCGTGAAGTTTGCAGAAACCGTTGATAATAACCCCCACAGGACTCGGCCCTGGCGCTGCCTTTATGCGCTTCCTGGCGCTGTTGAGGGCGTCAGCTGGTGGTGGGAGGGGTCCGGCGGAGCCAAGCCCGGCCGGGAAACAGGCGGAGCAACGCCCGGCCCTTTGCTGCTGGTGCTGCTGCGCTGCGGCGGAGCTGAGCCCAGCCGTGAAGTTTGCAGGAACCGTTGATAATAACCCCCCTTTTTTATCATTTCCTGCTGCTGTTGCCTGCTTGCTGACTTAGAAATATTTCTGGGGGTTAAACAGTAGTGCAATGCTAGAAACCATAGACCATCAGACACTATTGATTTTAAATCCCTTCTCATCATGGTCCTGGTGGAGCCTTGTATTGTTCTATAATAATACAGAGTAAGAAACAACAGGAAATGTCACAAATGAGATCATATTTTTCTTAGTGGTGCTCGAACAACTTTAGAGTGGGATGCTGACCAATAACATCACCTCACTAAAGACAAAGAGCATATTTGACAGTCTGAAGGGTTGGGATGGGATAAAAAAAAACAGGCCTAGGTACCAAAATAAAAGTAACCCCCATCAGCAAATCATATTGCTGAAAAAGTAATCCTCCTATGCAAGTCAAGTCAGTTCGAACTTGCAAAAACACGCTGCATAGGAGTTTTTCAAGGTTCGGGAGCCTGCATGCGTTTGTGCTTGGGGAGGGATTTGTGTAGGTAACTCAACATAAGAAACCCGGCCTAGCAGACCACACACTGACCCGTCAGACCAGCCATTCTTGCACGGTCAGATTGGCCGACAGACCAATTCTACCTTAACAGCCTGTCTTTGAAAACACAAAAAATGGTGCCAGAAGAAAACATTTGAAGGGTCCCTTAATTGTTTATTCTCCATCTAAAGTTTTCACGTTTTGTTAGTGTACTGAAGCATCTCCCACACACCTAATTCTATCTCCACTGGTCTTCATTGTTTAGACTCAGCACCTTGAAAATCCAGTATTGGGATCAAGTAAGAAATTGAATTCACTTCTAGCCAGGACCTGAGTCTGAAGTCTAGTTACAATAGTTAAAGCTGCTTTTACTTGTTTTATCTCAGACAAATACATCTGTCTTTTCCTTAGATTTCTTATTTTTCCGCTTATCCTTGTGAGTCCTTATGAGACCAGCTTCCATGGCTCTCACAGAGATTCACGATTCAGTAGGTATTAAACTTCCCATTTCATACTGGGGTGTGAGCCCTGGTGAAGAAGCAACCACAATCCTTGTCAGGGTACCGCACAAGCAAACCCCATATTAACCTGTGCTTAAAATCCTTGTAGCTTAGCAGTCAAGCTTAACTAAGAGGCCAGGTGTAAAGTATTTGTGCAGCACTTCATACAGTAAAACAGTGAAAACACCTCACAAATATATACCAAACCAGGTTGGACAAATGAAATATGCCTTACCTTAATAAATAAAACAATACCAAAATGGCAAAAATCCAATCAGCACAATGACAGTTATGAATTTTTGTAGCACAAACTGTAAAATTGAGTACTGAAAGAGAAAACAACAACCGCTGCTATCTGGTCACGATGCACTGTGTCAAAGTGAAAAGTTCAGGCTGGACGCGATGGATACAGTCTAAGATTAGTCACACTGAAGATTTACCTTCTCAATTGTTGTGCCAAGAGTCTTTTTGTGTTGGAGGGTCGCGATGAACAAGGAGAGCATCGAGGTCATTGTGCTGATTGGATTTTTGCCATTTTGGTATTGTTTTATTTATTAAGGTAAGGCATATTTCATTTGTCCAACCTGGTTTGGTATATATTTGTGAGGTGTTTTCACTGTTTTACTGTTTGAAGTGCTGCACAAATACTTTACACATGGTGCGAACAGCAGGCCTGTGTTAGAAATGGGATTTCTGGTTGGCTAGGGTTTGCACCTAAGGCAGACAGAATCCACCACTCTACTCAGGATAAGGGGATTACGGGGCATATTATCAAGAAATGGCGTTAAAATTATCGCCACTTTAGCAGAAAACTGCAGCTAAATCGGTGAGAATGGGCTTGATAATATGCCCTTGAGAGTTCCAATAGAAACCCATGTTCTGGTGTCAACATGGGCTTCTATGGAAATTCTCCCGGGCATATTATCAAGCCCATTATCGCCTCATTAGCAGCAGTTTTCTGCCGCTAAAGCAGCAATAATTTTAATGCCGTGCTTGATAATATGCTCCTAGATAACTAAAATAACTCCTGCTCATCCCCTTGGTAGCTTGGCACGAGCAGTCAGGCTCATCCCACAGGCAGTGTGTAAAGCATTTGCACATAGCAAACAGTAATACAGTGAAACCACTACAAAAGTACACCACACCAGTTTTTGAAAAAGCAAATACATATCTGTGTAAAACAAGACCAAAATGATGAGAATCCAACATACAGTTATTCAAAATACTCATAAAGCAAAAATAAACTTTAAACACAGTTCTTTGAAGTTGATAGCTCCATCCAGGTCTATCACGGCGTCATGAACAAACTTTGAAATGTAGGGTATCGGGACCTTGCGTTGAGCTCTAAAGAGCCGGTGTTGGAAGGAGTTGGTACTGGAGGTTGGTGCAGGAGTCGTCAGGTCCTTGCAGATCAAACTCTGTGCGGTTGAAGCGGGAGCGCTGCCATCGGCGGGCGTTGGGGTTGTGGTGCGAAGTGCAGCGTGCAGTGCGGTGCAGGCAGCGGCTCAGTGACAGCGTCAAGCAGCGTCGGGGAGACCAGTGCTGTTGTGCAAAGTGGACAATTATTGTTGAGGTGCTAGCAAATTACGGTGCAGGCAGAGTCATCTTTGATGCGATGTCATGATGTCATCGACTGACAAACTGGAGCCGATGGTGCTGGCAACTGATTCAACATATGCCAACCAGTGTATTCTGAGGCCATGGTCACAAGAGAGCCAATCAAATATTATGTCTCTAGTTAGCGATACCTTCTCATTACTCCAAATTGACAAGCAGAATATTGAAGGTCTGACCGTAATGAAGTCATCTATATAATGTAAGTTCTTCGTGACAGATAATGTGGGGGGTAGAAGTTCAGCTCCATAAGTAAATCCTTGTAAATTTGAAACAGCGTCAAAAGCAATGGGTTTTGCGAAGAAATGTCCATTGCAACACACATTGCATGTTCCTTTAATGCAGAAAACTGCTTAAAAGTGAACCATATGTACAAAGCAGGGTTAAGCTACACAAAGTGACTTAATGCCACTTTGTAAATATGTTGCCGGGTATTGCACCACCGGAACATTGTAAAAAGTGATGTGCTGGTGGTGCACTCCCCTTGTTAATATGCCCCTCAATTTAAAAAAAAAAAATTTCAAGACATCTATTTGAGTAGTACACTTTTTTAAGGAGTACTATGCAATGGACAAGGTGTTTAGCGCTGAGAGGCCAGTTGGATATCCATGCACTTTATAAGTGCTGTTAGAAATGGGATCTCTGGTTGGCTAAGGCTTGCGCCTAAGCCAGGCAAAGACCACCACTCTAGTCAGGGCAAGGGAGTTACACGCCAAAGAAAACGCCTGCTCATCCCCTTGGTAGCTTGGCACGAGCAGACAGGCTTATCCCGGAGGCCAAGTTATGAGCATTTTTTGTAACGCGCACAGTATAAAGTAAAGTAAAGTATAAAGCATTTGTGCGCACACACAGCAACAACATTCCAGGGACACTACAAAATGAACTCCTCACAAGGTTATATCAAAAATAGCCTTTCTATTATCATAAAACACATTAGAATAGTAAACACGTAATATACATCATGCCACCTGGCACTAGGTCATATTTACAAGGGATTATATACTCCTGACAGGGCCCACTGGACCACTGTCAGATCATCACAGAGTGAACTTAGTAAAAGTAAAACATATCATAAACGTACAACCAGTAACCACTGATAATCACCACAATGTACTTAGCATCAGCCTGTAACATAAACTACATTATGCACAGTATCACATTTAGGCACGAATCACATTCTGCACCAACCTCACCAGCATAACCACATTATGCAATCCTCTCATAAGTCTAAACGCATTAGACCCTATCCTCCTAAGTATATCTCATATTAGGGGCATAAATCACAGTGGAACATAATCTCACTAGCATCAGCCATAATATGCAAAACAATCTCATGATCATAAGAACCACATTTAGAGGTATCAACCGGATGCGTAAATCATACTACATGAATCACATTTCCTAGCACCACATAAATCACATTTAGCGCATAGTTTCCTAATAAAGTCCATAGTAGACATAAATCACATTAGGGCCTGATGCCCTACAAACCACCCAGTCCCCCTGACCAACTGACCATCTCAAAAGGGGCTCAAACGCCCTGCGTCAAGAATGTCAGGGCTCCTGCCTAGAAGCAGAGTCCAGAGTAGGCCACTGCGCCAACCTAAATTTAGCTGCTGGCACTAAGTGCAGCGCAGCTGTGAGTGTTTGGGGCAAAGGAGTGCATCTCACTCCTAACTTAAAAATACATGCCCCCAAAGCACTGTGCCCAAATCACTGTTGCCTAAACAATGCAGCTGCCCATTACTTGCGGGGCAACTGTGAGTCAAGCGAAGGCCTGGCACCTCTGTGCCGCTTCTGCCCCTCTCAGGGACTTCTGAACCAACCTGCGCCAAAACGTGGCCGCTGCCCTCTATCAGGCGGGGCAGTGGAGAAATGAACAATAAAACATGCCCTCTTCCTTGGGGTGGCCCGCTCTCTTGCGGGACCACCCAGGCGCCGACAATGCGCCTCGATCTGCCACCGAGACTTTGGGGCCCACGTGGGCTCTCTTAGCCATTGCCAAAAACTGTCCCCAAGCGTTGGAGCACGCTGGCTCTTTAAATAATTAGGCCAATAAAGTTGGAGCGGCCTGCAACGGCGGGTCCGCTGATGAACAAAAAAACGAGATACCGGTCAGGTATCCCGCCCAGCCCTCACTCACCGGGGCTGACAGGGAACTCCGCTGTTCTTTCTCCTCTCCTGGTTGCGCTGTGGCTGCCCTTCTCTTGCGGCACTCTACGGGACCGGTATCACAAGGTGCAGCGTCTTTCCTTCACCCTGGCCCCCTCCTGGGACTTCATTCTTCTTCGCCGCCACTGCGGGGCTCTCCCTCACACATGGGCGCCCTGTGTCACCACTTCGCTGGCCTCCTCTCACCAGCGCGGTGTGTGCGGGACTTCCCTCATAAAACCGGAAGTCTCGCCTGCCGCCAGGCACCACGGTGCCTGACTTCCTCACGGCTGCAGTGGTGAATTTCTTCAAGACAGGCAATGAGGAGTGGGGTTCCTCCGAGTTTATATAAAGGTAGTAGCGGGGTGAGCACCCACATTGAAGGTCAAATAAGCGGGGTAGGCACCCACATTAGTTATACAAAAAACGACAATGAGGGGTAGGCTCCCTCTATGATATCAGAATGGCCGTGGGGACTCCCTACGTCGGGATTCCTCCGAAGGTGCTCGCAGCCCCACACTGCGAGGGAACAACATAAGCACTCCTCCTCAAAATAAAGCGCTTCTTCAAAGCAAAACGCTCCTGGAGGAATGAAAATAAAGCGCTCACAAGGCACCAAAGAGCCACAGCTCTAGTAGCAGGCAAAGGTCCTTTAGTAAAAAAAGGCATCAGTCCTTAGGTGAAGAAATGAGGCAAAAGGTCCTGTAGTAAAAATAGTAAATCCAGCAGAAAGTTCCTGTAGAGATGAAGGGCAAGGCAGGGCCTAGGGAGGCAAGCCCTCCTGGCAGCCCCCCCCCTGGGCCCCAGCAGCAGCACACCCGGTCAGGAACAAATACAGCACACTGAACCTTTTCATGGGGTCACAACCCCTATATTTATATTAGCAAATCCCTTTGTCACACCACAGGGCTTGTGGATACCAGTTAGGACTGGTTTAGATGGGGTTGGAGCACTTTGTTTTGTCCAGCTCCTCTATCCTTAGTCAGGTGGGGGTTCAGTGATCAGACAGACCACAGGGGGCGGTGCCAGCATTGTGGAGGGGAGGCACAGCTCTATTCAGGTCCCAGGTGCAACTACTCCTTCCATCTTCATGCAGATCTCTCAATTCATCACTGGGCTGACTCACCCTGGCTCCTGGAGCCACCCACACCTCTCAGTCCTGTCAATGACAAGCCAGACATGCAATTTACATCAGGCAGGCAGACACACAATACACAGAAATGCCAACTTCTAAAAGTGGCATTTCTCCACCCGTCACCATAAATCTGCACACACCATTGCGCAGCATTTATCCTCACGAGTTCATACATACTAAACTCACTCCTGCACTCTTCTCATACCAGGAATTACCATGGACACACATATCCCCCATGCATTCTTATGGGAGGGCAGGCCAATCTCACCACATGCACTCAGAGCGCGCACGCACTTTACACTGGGCCACAGTGCTAAAGTGCCCAGAGGTCTAAAATCACTCCCACCATGTCAGAGCTTTAGGCAATCAGGAGTGAACCTGCCAAAAAGGGCCAAGTCCAACAAGTGCCTATTGTTAGATACAGCTTTCATTTTTAATTTATTCACTATGCAGCCGAACCTAGTTTTAAAAAGATACAGTTTACATTTTGAACTGTAATACTGTGAACCTGGATGTAGCACGAAAAAGCACTATCACACCTGAATTCCATCTTGTTAAATGCAGCATTCACATTGCAAACCTTAATTCAGTTTTCATTTCAAAGCTCCAGACTTAGCCTGTAGTTGGACAAGCTGTTTCACAGCGTTTGCCCTAAATGTGAGTGACACAATGCTGCAGAGTAATCTTTGTTTTTTTTCTACTGGTTATAGTCAGCTGGTTATGCATGTATGCATAACTTATATTAAAAAAAAGCCTATTCAGCAACCATACCAGTTTTTATGTTTTAGGGAAACGTCCATGTATTAGGACATATTTAGTAGGAGTGAATAGCCTGCAACAGATACCGAGGGAACCAAACACCTTGTTAGCCTATGGGGCTAGCAGCACTACATTAGGGGAAAAACTACTTGGGCTGTTTTTCCCTACCAGGGCATATATTTTATATTGTCCCTCTTTTTATAATATTCACCCTACCAATAAGGGGCACTTGGTGCACACCTTAGGGGTGACTTGTAAGTTATAAAAAAATGATTGGGTTTTGTAAGTACTTTTCATGTCAAAGTCAAAGTCAAAATTGGACAGTTTATTTTAAAACTAGCCAACAAAGCAGGCCTGTCTTTAAAATAACATCAGACAACACAGCGGTGTACATGTAAGTCCATTAAGTCCACTGGCATCTCTAAACCTACATGCTCTACCATATACTCTGGACTCACAGGTAAGTTGCCATGGCCAATTAAAACTAAACCACTTACCATATAACTTTAAATGACAGAGCATTGTCCTTGGCCTGGTTAGTAGAGCCCAGAATAATTTAAAAGTCAGTAACCACATCATGAGTCAAAAAAACGGAGTGATCAAAGCAAAAAGGATGGCTTTCCTACAGCACCTGATTATGTCCTGCAGAAAACAACTACTGTACTCTAGCATATTCCTCATTCTCATGATGTCAGCTTAATCTCATAGGGTTCAATAAGATTCAATGCTGTTTACCATTCAAACCTGGACTATTTGGGAGCAAAATCGTGGGGCCAGATGTAAGACCCTTCCAATTTGTGAAGCGCAAATTGCGTGGTTTTGCGACTCACAATTTGTGACTCGTAAATTGGAATTTACAACAAGGTCTCAGACATTGTTTGCTATTCTAATGGGGTCGGAAATCGACTGCCTCATTAATATTTATGATGCAGGTGCAATTTGCGACCCCATTGGGAATTGCTAGCATTTCCAGGGATGGGGTGAGCAGACTACTATGCCTGTGACTGCTTTTTAAATAAATAATAAGCAGTTTAAAAAAAATGCAGTCGTTTTCCTTTAAGGCAAACTGGATACATTTAAAAAACAAAAATGAAATGTTACTGTTTCATTTTGTAAGAGTAGAAAGTGGTCCATGGGACCATAGCCTGCTCTTAAAAAATATTTTCAATGCCACTCACAAATGGGAAGGCGTCCCTTCCGATTTGCAAGTGGCCTACCAACCATTTGAAATGGGTGGTAAACTGAGAGTGTTTTGCGGGTGCAATTGCTGCCGCAAAACAATCTTACATTGAAGTGCGAGTCGCTATTAGGACCTGATGCCCTTGGTACGCCCCTTCCTAATAGCGTGACACAAACCCTTTTTTGCAAGTCAGTAATAGATTATGACTCACAAATAGGGTTTGTGAAGCAAAGTATGAAGGATGCAGCAACAGTTTCCAGTTGTAAGATTTATTGAGGGGGTGCAGAGAGCCGTCCCTGCTGGCATAGCCAAGGCACAATCAGCAACTGCCACTGACAGAACATTCGGGGCAAGATGCCTGCCAACACTCTAGGTGACATAACAGAACACTCACATGCCTCTGCCAGCATCACATCACCACAGTTTGTAAATAGGGCAGGACTATTTTGCCTATCGCAAACTGTCCGATTTCCCGTTTGCGACCGCACAAAAAGGTGGTACATCTGGCCCTACATTCCCTTTCTGTAGTTCAAAAGGCTATGAAAAATCCTTTAAAGTTATTTCAAGCTTTCTAGTTTTACGAATCTAATTTAATGATGGAATTATATCTTCGTTGTTTAGGCTGCTTGAAAAAGAACTAGCTTAAAACCAGTTCTGCCACTCATCACAACTTGATGGCTAGAGCACATATACTGGGCTGCGAGAGCTAACAACTCCAGCTCAGAGCTCAGGAAGGGCCAATGGGTATTACCTGCTGTCCACATGGAGGGAATTAGCTATCAGGGAGTAGAGAGGAATAGTTGGCAAAGCAAAGGGCTGCTGTAGCACTACATCTTTTGATATGGTATGAAGATGCCAAAGAAAATATCACCTGATTCATTCCCATGAATCTTCTAGAGAAACAGGCACCAGTTAAATTAAGATAGAAACCCTGTTTTGACTCTGGCAGGTGGGAGGAGTGCTAATCTAAACAGGCAGACAGCTTATGAGATAAATATAGGCGTGCCTGATTGCAGCTGGGTTTTACAATCTTGAAAGTGGGGCTCCTTGGTAGTTTATAAGTGAGACAAATAGGAAGCGTTGCAAATGTCTCAGATCACTGGCTAGTGCACAGGATAAATGTGTCATCTCTACCACTAGCTCCTCAGAACATTCATGGACTAGGGAAGCCATTTGGGGCGCACAGTACAGGCCTCAAAGCTTAGGTGCACTCCCGCACCAGTTCTAAAGGTCGAAAAACCTTTGTTTCTTATTATACAATGATTTGCCCATGAAGCCTCAGTGACAGTGGCTGCCACATGTTTTGGGGTTCTGAAATGACTGGGAAGAATCTTTTGGATTCTGCTGTTCTCTGCTCAAAGAACAGTCATGTCATTCAGGCCCTTATTTTATCCAGATTGGGCTACAGCAACACCCTTTATTTGGGAGCTGATTGAGCTTTGCTTAAAAAAAAGGCTGCAGGTGGTTCAAAACTCAGTAGCCAGGCTACTTTACAGACTCCCAAAAAGTGCATTGGATTCTTTTCTTCTGAAGGAATTGCACTGACTTAAGGTGGAGACATTTATTTAATTAAAATCTGTCTGCTTTGTGCATTGTGCTATATCAGCAGCTGGCCCTTGCTACCTACATGAACTAGCCAAACATTATCTTCCGACTTCTTCACTATGCTTTAGTGATCTTTCTCTATGTATTGTTCCAATAGTTAAACATAGTGGCGTAGGAAGGGGGGTTCAGTTGGTGTGGGCCGCCCCACTTGTCATCACAGAGGGGGGTAACAAAATGGCAAAAAAAGTGTTTTAAACACATATTTTTGCATTTTGTCAAGCTGGGGGTGACAAGAAATTTTCTGAACCCGGGTACCACCTAACGTTGCTAAGCCACTGGTTAAACAGACATATTTGGGAGGACGTTCCTTCACATATATGGGCCCTAAGCTTTGGAACAGTCTTCTGTTAACTTTGAGATGCTGGATTTCCTTGTTTTCCTTTCAGAAATTGTTGAAAACCTGATTGTTTGAGTAGTGTGATGCAACTGCACCCTATCTTTCTTTGACGCAGGAAAACTCCATTGTGGGTAGCTTCTCATGCTTTATAGGCTCTTATAATAATAATAATAATAATAATAATAATAATAATAATAATAATAATAATAATAAGACTCCATCTAAAGAAAGTGGCTTTCTGGAAGAAGAGTCCTCATTCCTGCTGGATAAAGAGTACTTATCAGCAACGCCTACACTCCAGTTGTCATCGAGGGACTGGAACTGCACACCATGGATCAAGTGGCTGACATCCTGTCTTCCTGAATCGGCGACAAAAAAAGCAGAAGGAATCCTAATGCTAAAAAGGTCCTGCTGGCCACTGAGGACAGGACACTGCAGGAGGCCAGGTTGAAAATGACTTGCTCCATATATTCCAGTCCAGAGGAGCTGCGGGCTGCAGGACGGACCAAGAAGAACTTTCCAAGATCTTTTTAAAAGTTTGGACTTGGGGTAAATTCAGGAGCATATTTATGAGCCCCTTCCACCATTGGAGTGCCACTGATTGTGATGCTCCGGTAGCGCAAACTACAAAATCATATCTATAAGGCCACGCAAAGCCACTTTGCATGGCTTGAATGGCCTCATAGATATGGAGTAAGGTAAAGCAGAGCAAATTGCTGTGTTTCCTTAGTCTGCGCGAGGGAGGTGTTCCATGGGCATTGTGGTAGGTTTTCCCTATGAAACACCCGTGGATTTTGACGCTTCCCCAGATTTACAAAGCCATGTAAACCTGTGGATGCACCCAAAAATTGATTGTATGTCTGTACAGTACATGTGCCCCATTGTTTATTCTTCCTCTTCCCCATCCTCCTTTTTCTTATGTCGAAGAGTTACAAAATCTTCCTTGACTCTGCATTGCCATCAAAACTATTAACTAACACTGCTATTACACTCAGTCCCAGTATTGTTAACTGTCGCGCCTTGGGAGCACTTCCCCACAGCTTCCTCCTCCAGCCCCTAGCTTGGCTAGGTCCACTCTTCAGTATTGCTCGAAGTCCACAATTAAATGCCTATTGAATTTAACATTTGATTTTCACAATGAATATGTCAGGCCAAATTCCTTTATCATGACATTTCCTAATGAATGGATAAGGCCTACAGCCATTGTCACTGGCTTGGCACCATAACCAACTCTGTCCTGCAGTATCAGTTATAAATTGCCAGAAACCAACAATTGAATTACAAGCGATCTTTTTAGCAGAAGCATGCAAATGTGCCCAAATCAAATTACATACTCAGTGGAACCAACATGTCGGTAGAGCCGAAGACCTTCTCTAAGTAGGACTCTGAAAGCTCTTTTTTTGTTGATCACATAGGTGAGGTGACAGATCTGAACAAGCATGTATATTTGTGTAGCCGTGGTCTTTCATACATAAAAAACTCCACTTTGAAGTCCAAGGTTCATGAATGTCCTCCTCCCATCAGTGCTACTGGCAGAAATAAAAAACGTAAACTATCTAGTTAGCTAAGACACTTTAATAGGATTATAATGTCATGTGTGTATACCCGAACATTCAAACTCAGGAAGCTCGATACATAAACAAAATTATCACAGTAGCATGGAGGGCAAGAACTTTTCTTGTGGAAACACACAACTTCTATCCAATCAAAAGATATACTCCTATCAACCAATAGCGGGGCCAAAGCCCCTTTCCTGGTAGTGCTTTTAAAGCTCATTTTTAGATTATTCACACAATATCTGGCAACAGCTGCGCTGTCAAGCTAGACCTAAAAAGTCTTCAAAATCAGTTGATGTGTGAGAGAGCTAATTTAATGATGCAGCTTTGATAAAATGATGTGGGCAGAGCAGGAGCAGGTGAAATGTGTGGATATCATTCAAGGATTGGTAGCAGCTCAATGAAGAAAGTCCTCAAGTTAAGGGCCTGGGCCATATGTTTAAGAGGCTTAACTGATTACAACATGCATAGTCCTGTCTGTGTTGCCTTCAATAATAAATACAAATACCAAACTCTGAATACAAGTCACATCAATTCATTGAAAGCATTATATTATAAGGTAAACTGATAAAATTAGAAAGGAAAATAGAAAGGACATATAATTACTAAAACTATAAGTCTCTCCATATTTCAAATCAATGATAGAATGCATGCACCATGGACAGCATGGAGAGCACAACAAAACAAACCTTCCTGTTGAAATGTTCCTTCTTTGACCCCAATGTCTTGTTTTCCATAAGATACCCCACACAGCAATAGTACATTCTGAAGCAATCTCAGTAGGGTAGGCAGGAAGGGAAGGAAGGGTAGTTCAATTCGAAAAGTGATAGATATAAAGAAATCATTTTTTGGAGGGAACTCAAGTACATATCTCTAATAAAGCTTGATATGCTAATAAAGTAAATCCTCCCAACCTCCAATGAGATCCTATTGGTCAAGCAGTGCATATTGAATGCTACCAATGAAGCCCTATTATGGCACATCTGCTGGAACTGTTCCCAAACAATCTAGGAAGGAATGTGCCACCTGAACCAGGACATAACCATAGGATTTAGCCTTTTTTTCACTTTTTAATCAATCCAGGTACTAAAGTGAAGCTTAAAGTCATAGCTCCAACTGCTCCTGTCTCACCACTTGTAACTCTCTTTGACTTGCATTATCAAACTTAAGCCTTGGAAAAGAATACATCTAGCCTCCACTTGTAGTACTTGCTTCAGGCTTGCAGATTTACTGAGGATGAATGTCATCATCAGGAAATCCTCAGGGAGATTGATCTGGGTCTTGTAGAACCACCATAACAGTGCCTCTGGTTGAAGGCCACTTATATCGTATAGATTTAGTCACCTCAGTGAGAAATGATTCAGAACTGATGACAGGATACTCCACAACCAATATTTGTGTAATTTACATCATGTTTTCGGAAGGTTAGATCCCACTCTCTAACATTAACAACTTGCACCTCTGATGTCAGAAGGTAACCATTTCCACTACTGCATTCTACACCTGGTCATCCATATGATGCATTTTGGAACCCAGATCCTTCATGGAGGGTACCATTACAGTTACTTGACAGACACTCATCTTACGCCAGGTGAGACTCTACTGCCACAGCCACTTTCGCTAATGTATTCAACTTCCATTGCATCTTATCTAGTGCTGCCATGAAATTATTTTAACTCTTCATTTTACCTCTAGATGTTGGTATGAAAAGACCGGGTCCAAAAGTTTTGGACCTGTTCTAGAGTAAAAATCTGGTTCTTTTTCGCAGCCTGAAAATGTAAAGGGGAGAAAAGTCATTAGAAATCACAATCAAATTATCAATGACTCTCCTTGATACATAATAACCCACAGACAACTTCTCAAGGTTAGTTAGTTTATTACAAAGCGAAAAATAACTGGACATAAAGACACCTCAATATGAGTGTGTAGAAATACAAAGGAATTAGAATAAATCCAAATCTGCATATCCAGTTTAGACGACGTAGCATTAGCAACATGATTAGCTCAAGAAGCAAAATTCAGAAGATCAAGAAGGATGAGTCCAAGTTTCCCTGAATCAAGAGTTTGTGAGTGAAAATCTTTAATTCTATCCCTACTCTAGCACTAAGGTGACATCCCTAACTAAGAATTTTCAGGAGGAAAGTAAGAAGTCTCTTCACCATCTGTGGGTCATGTAGCATAAAGCTACAGAGCTCGCTCTCAGATTACCTCTTTCGGAAGGCAAGAAAGAAGTGGACACTATCCCTAACAACAAATTATCCATTGTTAGCATCCCCAGGGTGCAGCGCGAGTCATACCATCTGCTCTGGGTACAGTCCTGAAGGTAGTTTTCCACAGGACAATGGTGTACTTCCCTCGATACAATTTGTCCATGGTTCCCTTACCAGGCCTTCTCCTGTGTGAAGCACAAACACCTTCCTTTATTGACTAGAGCCAAATTATTGTAACTTCTTCTCTCCTTGTCAGACTAGTAAAACAAAGTCAGTATTCTAGCTAACAAGAGCGCTTCTTTCATCTGCAACACAAAAAGTGACAAAGAAAAAATTTCACAGCACACATGAAATTCAACCTGTTAATTCTAAAGCAAAAATTTTCAGAGAACTGCATTTCAGGCCTACAAGATTCAACTAACATTAGAAAGCATCGAATTAATTTTAAAACTTAAGGCACTTTCAACGAATGTACTTACCTACATATATATTGACATGATTAAATGCACATTTAATACAGAACCAGTGGTAAGTTGCACAACACGAGTTCTTCATGTTAATATTTCCTGCTAGTTACATTCATTTTCTACTTTGATTTTCCTTGGTACTTTTCAATGGCCTAAAATAAATCACATTTCCATGTAATACATTTCACAGAATGTCATGCAAAGTGTTGTTAAAGTATTTCCTTTCCTGTTTAAAATCTTTTTTTGCACTGGAAAGTAGCCCTTCAAGTAGGATAATTTGTGGCTTTGCACTACATTCCATATAGCGAGCATCCCATTTGTGGTACATGGGTATTCTCATGATACCATCCACAATTCTTGATGCAAATACATAGCTACTAAAATTGGTAGATAAATCTTTGCACCAAAATAAATACTGCCTCCTAGAGATGCGTACTAACATGAAGTTTAATTTCTCTTATGTTTTCTTGAATTGCATGTCTTCAGCTCTGTCTAGCACACAGTTTTAGTAAATGTGCGCCATTGTTTATAAATCCTCCTCCCCTACGCTCTTTTTCTTATGGGGAGGAGTAAAAAATAAATCCTCCTTGTTCTTTTGTGTCCTCGACTCTGCTATGTTGTCAAAACTATGGATACAACACTGCTATCGCAGTCAGACCCAGTAGTGTTTTCTATCACTCTTTGGGGGAACTTCTCCTTAGCTTCCTCCTCCTGTACCAAGTTTGGCTTGGTTCACTATTCAGTACTGGCACTGGTCACACCCATTCCTCTCAGACAAAAAGGTGTACTTCAAATTACCAATGAGCTTTCAATGCCATTCGGCCGACATCTCTCCCTTGCAGTGCAGGTATAATAGAGTCACCATGCCAGTGGGCACCATATTAGAGGATCTGCCACTCACGTAGAGGAAAGTCCTTCTCCTTGTTCTTTGATATCACAGGGTCAAGTGTCTTTCTGCATCTGATAAAATCCTCCACCACCCTTTTGCTCACTGCTCCTACAGCCAGTGACTCTGCATGCTCAAGCTCCGCCTCTGGCAGGTAAATGAGGGGAAGCCGTGAAAGGTGTTCACAAGACTCTAGCCATTTGGTTCCTACTTGACTCCTCCCTCTGCAATACATTTTTAAATATGTGGATACTGAGCACTGCTTATTTATACAAGCATTTAGTGGATAGTTGTTTTGATTCGTGTTATGAACTTACCTGCATATGATAGGTGATTGCGGAGATGCCCCCTCCAAACTACATAGGTGAGTTCAACAGAATAGGTTAACAGTGATCACAAAGCCTTGGGCTGCTTGGTGTGAAGTGCATTAGTGGAATCTAGACAGACTTTAGCCAAGATTTATCAAAAAGTAGCACAACACAGTACAGCAAGTAAAGTCACTGCAACTCTGTCATGTGAACTAAGATGTGGTGCTGTTCTCTATCCCTGATTTGAGGCTTTTCCCACTTTGCATATGTACAGTACAATGTAGCACACATGCAAAGAGGGAAAGATTTGAGAAATGAAAACATTTCTCTTTGTTGCAACTGCCTCAAGAAAGCGTAGGATACTTCGCAATTTCCTGTCAATGACTCTTTCTTGATAGGGAATTGAGTCAAAACCCATGGGAGTTTGCATGCATCTCCCATGCACCACCCATGGACCATCCACTTGGTGTCAAAGTAACGTAAAGCAACGCATTGCCCAACCTTGCGTTACTCTAGGTTAATATCCAACACAATCATGATTTACGCTGGATAGTAAATCCCAGCGGAACACTTTAGGCCTCATTTACAAGAAACTGATGAATTAGAGAGTTAAAGCAACGATGTGCCAGTTTACTTGCGCCTGCAGCAGAAACCCTTGCACCACCATAGATGTGCTGTATTGACACAACAGTGCACCATGGCGCAGGGGTTTTTGGCGCATTGCTGGAGTTTGTGGGAAAATCAATGGAACTTCAGAAATGTGTCATAATACAGAGGCGATGCCTCAGTTTTCACTGATACATCGCCTATTGAATAAGGGTCAATGTGTTTGAGAGTGAACATGTTAGTCCTGGATGTGACACAAACATGTGGGCATAGTGCCCACCTGTATGTGTGACATCAGCACATCATGTAACAAATTGTGACATTACATGCACATACCTACCTTCTGTGGCCTACTTACCTCGTGACTTGATTGCATTTTTCAATCAAGTCACTACAGCTGGTGTGGTCCCTTCGGCTGCCAACGCGTCATGCTTACAACTGTGTTAAGCAGTCATAGGGACTGTGATGCATCGGCAGCACAGTGGCCAGAAACAGGAAAAAAAAGAGGTAAATACCACTGCAGCAGTTTTTAAGGTAGGTGTTTCCAACTGAATGCCTACCTTGCATAAATTACAATCTAACTTGGATCAGCCGATTCTTGTAGGTAAAAACCGACAGAACCTTAAAAAAGTGACACATTTGCAATCATGTAAATATGGAGCAAATAAAGCGCTGCCATTGTGTCAAAAAAAAAGTGACGCAATTGAGGCACAAGGGGCTTGTAAATATCCCTGTTGTATCAGGTTTGCTTCAGAAAAGTAACACAAACCTAAAGCAAAGCATTTGTAAGTCTGGCCCTACATGTCATAGAAAACCATGGAATTCTCATACGATGTGCAAAAGAGTCAACCATCTTGGATTCATGGAAAATATGTTCCTAATAACTGAGATACTTTTAGTGGCTCATTTATGAGAACTGATGCATCGCTGCAGTAACGCAGTGATGCGTCAGAAAAAGTTATGCTGCGATAAGACACTTTAAAATGACATGGATGCATTATGGTGAACCATGTCATAAAGTTCCAAGATGCATCAAAAATATAGACACCTCCATGGAAAAGATGTAAAAACAACAGTTGATGGACAGAATGCAGAACACTGTCCAACATTGACCCCAGTACAGAGATCTGGGCCTAAATCCATCGTTTTTTGGCACTCTACACCACCCCAGTTCAGACATGGCCATATGCAAATCAGCCTTGACCCTGCACCTCATGGGAACAGTCCAGCCTGAACTACCAAGCCATGTCTTTCCTGGACCGGAATCAAGCATCCTAAGACCGGTTTATGGCTATCAGCTGTCTTTAGCCAGGATAGCTTGAATCCAGTGGTGTGGAGAGCATGGGACTCACGTCTGAGCATACCCATGCCACTCGGGTGACAAATGCAAAAGCAACAGTTGATGGACAGAAAGCAGAACAATGTCATACATTCACCCCAGTACAGAGATCTGGGCCTAAATCCAGCGTTTTTTTGCACTCCGCACCACCCCAGTTCAGACATGGCTGTATGCAAATCAATTCAAAAAGGGGGGTGGTGATGGACAGAGTATCTGAATTAAGCAGAACACTCCTACCCAGTCAAAAGATCAGGGCTTGACCCATCACCGTTTTTTAGCTCACTACACCATCCCAGTTCAGAACCTGGCTACATGCAAATTAGTCTGTCCCTGGCCCAGTGCATCATGGGAACAGGGCAGACCAAACTACCAAGCCAATTCTTTACTGGAAAGGAAACAAGCTTCCGGGGACCGGTTTCTGGCATTACAGCCATCTTCGGCCCGGCTTGCTTGAATCCTGATGGTGCAGTGAGCAAGGGACTCACATCTGGGCATACCCTTCCACACTTGTGGTGGCCAAAACGATTCAAAAAGGGGGGTGGTGATGGACAGAGTATGTGAATTAAGCAGAACACTCCTACCCAGTCAAAAGATCAGGGCTTGACCCATCACCGTTTTTTAGCTCACTGCACCATCCCAGTTCAGAACCTGGCTACATGCAAATTAGTCTGTCCCTGGCCCAGTGCATCATGGGAACAGGGCAGACCAAACTACCAAGCCCATTCTTTACTGGAAAGGAAACAAGCTTCCGGGGACCGGTTTCTGGCATTACAGCCGTCTTCGGCCCGGCTTGCTTGAATCCTGATGGTGCAGTGAGCAAGGGACTCACATCTGAGCATACTCTTCCACACTTGTGGTGGCCAAAACGATTCAAAAAGGGGGGTGGTGATGGACAGAGTATCTGAATTAAGCAGAACACTCCTACCCAGTCAAAAGATCAGGGCTTGACCCATCACCGTTTTTTAGCTCACTGCACCATTCCAGTTCAGAACCTGGCTACATGCAAATTAGTCTGTCCCTGGCCCAGTGCATCATGGGAACAGGGCAGACCAAACTACGAAGCCAATTCTTTACTGGAAAGGAAACAAGCTTCCGGGGACCGGTTTCTGGCATTACAGCCGTCTTCGGCCCGGCTTGCTTGAATCCTGATGGTGCAGTGAGCAAGGGACTCACATCTGAGCATACCCTTCCACACTTGTGGTGGCCAAAACGATTCAAAAAGGGGGGTGGTGATGGACAGAGTATCTGAATTAAGCAGAACACTCCTACCCAGTCAAAAGATCAGGGCTTGACCCATCACCGTTTTTTAGCTCACTGCACCATCCCAGTTCAGAACCTGGCTACATGCAAATTAGTCTGTCCCTGGCCCAGTGCATCATTGGAACAGGGCAGACCAAACTACCAAGCCAATTCTTTACTGGAAAGGAAACAAGCTTCTGGGGACCGGTTTCTGGCATTACAGCCGTCTTCGGCCCATCTTGCTTGAATCCTGATGGTGCAGTGAGCAAGGGACTCACATCTGAGCATACCCTTCCACACTTGTGGTGGCCAAAACGATTCAAAAAGGGGGGTGGTGATGGACAGAGTATCTGAATTAAGCAGAACACTCCTACCCAGTCAAAAGATCAGGGCTTGACCCATCACCGTTTTTTAGCTCACTGCACCATCCCAGTTCAGAACCTGGCTACATGCAAATTAGTCTGTCCCTGGCCCAGTGCATCATGGGAACAGGGCAGACCAAACTACCAAGCCAATTCTTTACTGGAAAGGAAACAAGCTTCCGGGGACCGGTTTCTGGCATTACAGCCGTCTTCGGCCCGGCTTGCTTGAATCCTGATGGTGCAGTGAGCAAGGGACTCACATCTGAGCATACCCTTCCACACTTGTGGTGGCCAAAACGATTCAAAAAGGGGGGTGGTGATGGACAGAGTATCTGAATTAAGCAGAACACTCCTACCCAGTCAAAAGATCAGGGCTTGACCCATCACCGTTTTTTAGCTCACTGCACCATCCCAGTTCAGAACCTGGCTACATGCAAATTAGTCTGTCCCTGGCCCAGTGCATCATGGGAACAGGGCAGACCAAACTACCAAGCCAATTCTTTACTGGAAAGGAAACAAGCTTCCGGGGACCGGTTTCTGGCATTACAGCCGTCTTCGGCCCGGCTTGCTTGAATCCTGATGGTGCAGTGAGCAAGGGACTCACATCTGAGCATACTCTTCCACACTTGTGGTGGCCAAAACGATTCAAAAAGGGGGGTGGTGATGGACAGAGTATCTGAATTAAGCAGAACACTCCTACCCAGTCAAAAGATCAGGGCTTGACCCATCACCGTTTTTTAGCTCACTGCACCATTCCAGTTCAGAACCTGGCTACATGCAAATTAGTCTGTCCCTGGCCCAGTGCATCATGGGAACAGGGCAGACCAAACTACGAAGCCAATTCTTTACTGGAAAGGAAACAAGCTTCCGGGGACCGGTTTCTGGCATTACAGCCGTCTTCGGCCCGGCTTGCTTGAATGCTGATGGTGCAGTGAGCAAGGGACTCATATCTGAGCATACCCTTCCACACTTGTGGTGGCCAAAACGATTCAAAAAGGGGGGTGGTGATGGACAGAGTATCTGAATTAAGCAGAACACTCCTACCCAGTCAAAAGATCAGGGCTTGACCCATCACCGTTTTTTAGCTCACTGCACCATCCCAGTTCAGAACCTGGCTACATGCAAATTAGTCTGTCCCTGGCCCAGTGCATCATGGGAACAGGGCAGACCAAACTACCAAGCCAATTCTTTACTGGAAAGGAAACAAGCTTCCGGGGACCGGTTTCTGGCATTACAGCCGTCTTCGGCCCGGCTTGCTTGAATCCTGATGGTGCAGTGAGCAAGGGACTCACATCTGAGCATACCCTTCCACACTTGTGGTGGCCAAAACGATTCAAAAAGGGGGGTGGTGATGGACAGAGTATCTGAATTAAGCAGAACACTCCTACCCAGTCAAAAGATCAGGGCTTGACCCATCACCGTTTTTTAGCTTACTGCACCATCCCAGTTCAGAACCTGGCTACATGCAAATTAGTCTGTCCCTGGCCCAGTGCATCATTGGAACAGGGCAGACCAAACTACCAAGCCAATTCTTTACTGGAAAGGAAACCAGCTTCTGGGGACCGGTTTCTGGCATTACAGCCGTCTTCGGCCCATCTTGCTTGAATCCTGATGGTGCAGTGAGCAAGGGACTCACATCTGAGCATACCCTTCCACACTTGTGGTGGCCAAAACGATTCAAAAAGGGGGGTGGTGATGGACAGAGTATCTGAATTAAGCAGAACACTCCTACCCAGTCAAAAGATCAGGGCTTGACCCATCACCGTTTTTTAGCTCACTGCACCATCCCAGTTCAGAACCTGGCTACATGCAAATTAGTCTGTCCCTGGCCCAGTGCATCATGGGAACAGGGCAGACCAAACTACCAAGCCAATTCTTTACTGGAAAGGAAACAAGCTTCCGGGGACCGGTTTCTGGCATTACAGCCGTCTTCGGCCCGGCTTGCATGAATCCTGATGGTGCAGTGAGCAAGGGACTCACATCTGAGCATACCCTTCCACACTTGTGGTGGCCAAAACGATTCAAAAAGGGGGGTGGTGATGGACAGAGTATCTGAATTAAGCAGAACACTCCTACCCAGTCAAAAGATCAGGGCTTGACCCATCACCGTTTTTTTAGCTCACTGCACCATCCCAGTTCAGAACCTGGCTACATGCAAATTAGTCCGTCCCTGACCCAGTGCATCATGGGAACAGGGCAGACCAAACTACCAAGCCAATTCTTTACTGGAAAGGAAACAAGCTTCCGGGGACCGGTTTCTGGCATTACAGCCATCTTCGGCCCGGCTTGCTTGAATCCTGATGGTGCAGTGAGCAAGGGACTCACATCTGAGCATACCCTTCCACACTTGTGGTGGCCAAAACGATTCAAAAAGGGGGGTAGTGATGGACAGAGTATCTGAATTAAGCAGAACACTCCTACCCAGTCAAAAGATCAGGGCTTGACCCATCACCGTTTTTTAGCTCACTGCACCATCCCAGTTCAGAACCTGGCTACATGCAAATTAGTCTGTCCCTGGCCCAGTGCATCAAGGGAACAGGGCAGACCAAACTACCAAGCCAATTCTTTACTGGAAAGGAAACAAGCTTCCGGGGACCGGTTTCTGGCATTACATCCGTCTTCGGCCCGGCTTGCTTGAATCCTGATGGTGCAGTGAGCAAGGGACTCACATCTGAGAATACCCTTCCACACTTGTGGTGGCCAAAACGATTCAAAAAGGGGGGTGGTGATGGACAGAGTATCTGAATTAAGCAGAACACTCCTACCCAGTCAAAAGATCAGGGCTTGACCCATCACCGTTTTTTAGCTCACTGCACCATCCCAGTTCAGAACCTGGCTACATGCAAATTAGTCTGTCCCTGGCCCAGTGCATCATGGGAACAGGGCAGACCAAACTACCAAGCCAATTCTTTACTGGAAAGGAAACAAGCTTCCGGGGATCGGTTTCTGGCATTACAGCCGTCTTCGGCCCGGCTTGCATGAATCCTGATGGTGCAGTGAGCAAGGGACTCACATCTGAGCATACCCTTCCACACTTGTGGTGGCCAAAACGATTCAAAAAGGAGAGTGGTGATGGACAGAGTATCTGAATTAAGCAGAACACTCCTACCCAGTCAAAAGATCAGGGCTTGACCCATCACCGTTTTTTTAGCTCACTGCACCATCCCAGTTCAGAACCTGGCTACATGCAAATTAGTCCGTCCCTGGCCCAGTCATCATGGGAACAGGGCAGACCAAACTACCAAGCCAATTCTTTACTGGAAAGGAAACAAGCTTCCGGGGACCGATTTCTGGCATTACAGCCGTCTTCGGCCCGGCTTGCTTGAATCCTGATGGTGCAGTGAGCAAGGGACTCACATCTGAGCATACCCTTCCACACTTGTGGTGGCCAAAACGATTCAAAAAGGGGGGTGGTGATGGACAGAGTATCTGAATTAAGCAGAACACTCCTACCCAGTCAAAAGATCAGGGCTTGACCCATCACCGTTTTTTAGCTCACTGCACCATCCCAGTTCAGAACCTGGCTACATGCAAATTAGTCTGTCCCTGGCCCAGTGCATCATGGGAACAGGGCAGACCAAACTACCAAGCCAATTCTTTACTGGAAAGGAAACAAGCTTCCGGGGACCGGTTTCTGGCATTACAGCCGTCTTCGGCCCGGCTTGCTTGAATCCTGATGGTGCAGTGAGCAAGGGACTCACATCTGAGCATACTCTTCCACACTTGTGGTGGCCAAAACGATTCAAAAAGGGGGGTGGTGATGGACAGAGTATCTGAATTAAGCAGAACACTCCTACCCAGTCAAAAGATCAGGGCTTGACCCATCACCGTTTTTTAGCTCACTGCACCATTCCAGTTCAGAACCTGGCTACATGCAAATTAGTCTGTCCCTGGCCCAGTGCATCATGGGAACAGGGCAGACCAAACTACGAAGCCAATTCTTTACTGGAAAGGAAACAAGCTTCCGGGGACCGGTTTCTGGCATTACAGCCGTCTTCGGCCCGGCTTGCTTGAATGCTGATGGTGCAGTGAGCAAGGGACTCATATCTGAGCATACCCTTCCACACTTGTGGTGGCCAAAACGATTCAAAAAGGGGGGTGGTGATGGACAGAGTATCTGAATTAAGCAGAACACTCCTACCCAGTCAAAAGATCAGGGCTTGACCCATCACCGTTTTTTAGCTCACTGCACCATCCCAGTTCAGAACCTGGCTACATGCAAATTAGTCTGTCCCTGGCCCAGTGCATCATGGGAACAGGGCAGACCAAACTACCAAGCCAATTCTTTACTGGAAAGGAAACAAGCTTCCGGGGACCGGTTTCTGGCATTACAGCCGTCTTCGGCCCGGCTTGCTTGAATCCTGATGGTGCAGTGAGCAAGGGACTCACATCTGAGCATACCCTTCCACACTTGTGGTGGCCAAAACGATTCAAAAAGGGGGGTGGTGATGGACAGAGTATCTGAATTAAGCAGAACACTCCTACCCAGTCAAAAGATCAGGGCTTGACCCATCACCGTTTTTAGCTTACTGCACCATCCCAGTTCAGAACCTGGCTACATGCAAATTAGTCTGTCCCTGGCCCAGTGCATCATTGGAACAGGGCAGACCAAACTACCAAGCCAATTCTTTACTGGAAAGGAAACCAGCTTCTGGGGACCGGTTTCTGGCATTACAGCCGTCTTCGGCCCATCTTGCTTGAATCCTGATGGTGCAGTGAGCAAGGGACTCACATCTGAGCATACCCTTCCACACTTGTGGTGGCCAAAACGATTCAAAAAGGGGGGTGGTGATGGACAGAGTATCTGAATTAAGCAGAACACTCCTACCCAGTCAAAAGATCAGGGCTTGACCCATCACCGTTTTTTAGCTCACTGCACCATCCCAGTTCAGAACCTGGCTACATGCAAATTAGTCTGTCCCTGGCCCAGTGCATCATGGGAACAGGGCAGACCAAACTACCAAGCCAATTCTTTACTGGAAAGGAAACAAGCTTCCGGGGACCGGTTTCTGGCATTACAGCCGTCTTCGGCCCGGCTTGCATGAATCCTGATGGTGCAGTGAGCAAGGGACTCACATCTGAGCATACCCTTCCACACTTGTGGTGGCCAAAACGATTCAAAAAGGGGGGTGGTGATGGACAGAGTATCTGAATTAAGCAGAACACTCCTACCCAGTCAAAAGATCAGGGCTTGACCCATCACCGTTTTTTTAGCTCACTGCACCATCCCAGTTCAGAACCTGGCTACATGCAAATTAGTCCGTCCCTGACCCAGTGCATCATGGGAACAGGGCAGACCAAACTACCAAGCCAATTCTTTACTGGAAAGGAAACAAGCTTCCGGGGACCGGTTTCTGGCATTACAGCCATCTTCGGCCCGGCTTGCTTGAATCCTGATGGTGCAGTGAGCAAGGGACTCACATCTGAGCATACCCTTCCACACTTGTGGTGGCCAAAACGATTCAAAAAGGGGGGTAGTGATGGACAGAGTATCTGAATTAAGCAGAACACTCCTACCCAGTCAAAAGATCAGGGCTTGACCCATCACCGTTTTTTAGCTCACTGCACCATCCCAGTTCAGAACCTGGCTACATGCAAATTAGTCTGTCCCTGGCCCAGTGCATCAAGGGAACAGGGCAGACCAAACTACCAAGCCAATTCTTTACTGGAAAGGAAACAAGCTTCCGGGGACCGGTTTCTGGCATTACATCCGTCTTCGGCCCGGCTTGCTTGAATCCTGATGGTGCAGTGAGCAAGGGACTCACATCTGAGAATACCCTTCCACACTTGTGGTGGCCAAAACGATTCAAAAAGGGGGGTGGTGATGGACAGAGTATCTGAATTAAGCAGAACACTCCTACCCAGTCAAAAGATCAGGGCTTGACCCATCACCGTTTTTTAGCTCACTGCACCATCCCAGTTCAGAACCTGGCTACATGCAAATTAGTCTGTCCCTGGCCCAGTGCATCATGGGAACAGGGCAGACCAAACTACCAAGCCAATTCTTTACTGGAAAGGAAACAAGCTTCCGGGGATCGGTTTCTGGCATTACAGCCGTCTTCGGCCCGGCTTGCATGAATCCTGATGGTGCAGTGAGCAAGGGACTCACATCTGAGCATACCCTTCCACACTTGTGGTGGCCAAAACGATTCAAAAAGGGGAGTGGTGATGGACAGAGTATCTGAATTAAGCAGAACACTCCTACCCAGTCAAAAGATCAGGGCTTGACCCATCACCGTTTTTTTAGCTCACTGCACCATCCCAGTTCAGAACCTGGCTACATGCAAATTAGTCCGTCCCTGGCCCAGTCATCATGGGAACAGGGCAGACCAAACTACCAAGCCAATTCTTTACTGGAAAGGAAACAAGCTTCCGGGGACCGGTTTCTGGCATTACAGCCGTCTTCGGCCCGGCTTGCTTGAATCCTGATGGTGCAGTGAGCAAGGGACTCACATCTGAGCATACCCTTCCACACTTGTGGTGGCCAAAACGATTCAAAAAGGGGAGTGGTGATGGACAGAGTATCTGAATTAAGCAGAACACTCCTACCCAGTCAAAAGATCAGGGCTTGACCCATCACCGTTTTTTAGCTCACTGCACCATCCCAGTTCAGAACCTGGCTACATGCAAATTAGTCCGTCCCTGACCCAGTGCATCATGGGAACAGGGCAGACCAAACTACCAAGCCAATACTTTACCGGAAAGAAAACAAGCTTCCGGGGACCGGTTTCTGGCATTACAGCCGTCTTCGGCCCGGCTTGCTTGAATCCTGATGGTGCAGTGAGCAAGGGACTCATGTCTGAGCATACCCTTCCACTCCTATAGTGGCCAAAACGATTCATAAAGGGGGTGGTGATGGACAGAGTATCTGAATTAAGCAGAACACTCCTACCCAGTCAAAAGATCAGGGCTTGATCCATCACCATTTTTTAGCTCACTGCACCATCCCAGCTCAGAACCTGGCTACATGCAAATTAGTCTGACCCTGGCCCAGTGCATCATGGGAACACCTGTCTATCTAATCCATTTTTAGACTGTTGATTAGGTCTACCTTCCCTAATGGCAATTTGGACCTCCTCAAAAAAATTCTCCCAACCTCTACATGTCACATGACATGTATCCATATGGACTCTCGCTGTCTAGATATCCTTTTTTTGTCAATACCAATGTTGGTGTTGTTTCCCGAAAAACTGCAAATATGTTAATGCAGACGCACGCACTTGAAAATAAATGCACTCCTATGAACCAGCATTTTGTATGTCTGTTGCAGAAAGGACTAACTAGACCATGACAGATGTGTAGGCATCATGTGCGCAACCCGGGTATTTCGCTAGCACATTGACACACATCTTCACAATGGCATTGGCGTTAATTGAGTAAGTGTGTTTCTGGTTCCTGTACAGGTGTGATGCTTCTGCAGCGGGTACCAATTGCACATGTGTGCAATCCATGGTACTTAGCATATGGGGAAATGCCGTAATGGCATAGAAACCTTGCTTGGGCTCCAGCTTCTGTAGTTGGATGTTGGAGAAAATGAGGTACTTGGGTGTGAGGCGTATGATGGCATCCAGGATACAGGGTAGGAAGGTAGAAAATAATGGCTGCTATATCGCTGCCACTCTGACTGTTGTGGTCTGGAAGGAACCAGATGCCTGCATGTGGAGGAATGCCATCAACCTCACCTGTGGAGGGATGTTATTGGGCCAGGAAGTTGATGGCTGGAGCCTTGGCACAATCTTGCTTAGAAATTCTATGATGGAGTCCCTCTTAAGTCTGTAATATCTCATGAACTCATCCTACCTGAGGTCAATGAGGGAAATCCCCTGCCGAAAAACATTTTTGGCTACAGAGATGTGTAGTAGGAAGATGATTGAGATCAAGGATTTAGACACTGATATTTGCTTATTATTTCTGGAGTAGTCCTTCCAAGGAATATGCGGGCACATGCATCATTGGTTTTTGCATTCGCAAACGGTGCGAATCGCAAAAATCGGACGTTTGCGAATGCAAATCCAATTTTTGAGATGCATCAAGTTTTTTTATTTTTTTGCAATTTAAGAAATCGCAATTTATTGCGATTTCTTAAATTGAGATTGCATTTAAGAAATCGCAATTTTGCAATTTCTTAAATGCAATGCATCATCTTAATTGCGAATTCGCACATTAGAAGTGTTAAATTAACATGAAGTCAACCTTCATGTTAATTTTAGAAAAGTTTAAAAAATGCACAAAAGTGCATTTTTAACACTTTCATTTTACACTCACACATGCCCTTGGGCATGTATGTGTGAAAAATGGACTGTATGTTACATTTCAGGGGTGCAGGGGGGACCCCTCCTGCACCCTAGAAATTGCATTCTCATTTTGCGATTCCTGAATTGCGAATCGCAAAATGAGAATGCCTTACCATTGCTTCCTATGGGCCTCAAGGCCCATAGGAATCAATTTAAAGGGATTCCTTATTTGCGATTCGCAAAATTGGGAATCGCAAATAAGGAAAAATAAGAAATCGCAAAAAAAATTGAATTTTTAATGCATAGGTATTTGCGATTTCTGAATTGGGATTCCTTAATTTTCGCAATTTAGGAATCGCAAATACCAACAATGATGCATGTGGCCGATGAACTTTAACTTTGCACTTGTCAATCTATGGGAGGAACAAAGAGGATCTTAAGTGTGTATTGCTTATTTCCTTTCTTTTGAATCCTCTGTGGTAACAAGGTATTAATGTAGGTGGAGAAGTAATTGTTTATTTGTCAGTAGACCTAGTCTAGCCTTATTCTTACTAGCACCCAAACTAAGACAGAATCCTCCGTAGCTCAAGCTAATAATGGGCCAGGGTGAGAGACAATAGATCTCTGATAAAGAGCACCAGTCTCTCGGATCCTGCTGGGTATTGCTGGGTATTGCAGTGCATACCCAGCGAAGAACAGACCCAGTGATGAAGCATACCACCTAGGTGGGTATGGGTTTTGTATCCTTAAAACAAGGACCCCGAAATCTGTGGATGTTGATGCACCTAAGGAAAATTACATGTAGGAAAGTGCCAGTTTTTGATATGGTCAGACCCACTTTTTGTCTGGTATCTGATGCAATTTTGACAGAAGTGCACAGAAGTGCACTGGGTTCCTGATGTCCAAGTCCCCAGTACCAGCTCTCTACCCTAAAAACTGTACAATGGTTCCCCAATTGGCAATACCTTTATCACCCCCTTGTGAGTCCCTAGTAAATGGTGCCCCTGAGACCTAGGGCACCGAGGCTGGCGAGAGATGTTGTCACCTCCTCCAAGCAGAATAGCTAAGTGATCAGCATATCAAGGTCGGAGGCTCCAAAGGCCTCTGCCGCCTTTGATATGCAACCCAAGGCATTCCCAGTCACGTGAAATGTCACTCCTCCCCAGAGCCATTTGGCACCAGGAGAGGAGGGAAAATTGCCTAGTCAGGAGGCATTTTCCCACTAAGGCTAGTACCACCCGTAAAGTAGGCTATCTGATCTGAACATGATTTTTAGAATTCCATCATTTTTGTTTTGGTGGAATAGGCTTCTCTACATCAGGGGTATGCCCACTTCCCACAGAAAGTGGACACACGGAGCATGTAGACACCCTAAACGTAAGTAGTGGCTACTACCTGTCACTCCCCGTAATGCCCCGTAAATTGAGACTCTAGGTGCCACCCCTGACATCAGGAACTTAGATTTGACAGATCAAGAAGAAGAGGAGAGAAGACTGCTGTGGACTTTTGTCGCAAAACCCTGCCTGCACCAGTCTCAACAATCGTGACCAGAGACTTGTCTTGTAGATGAACAACTTCCAAGAACCCTGGGAGACTGCCAGTGCCTGACAAATTGCTAGCAATCTGACTTGGAGCAGAGGAGCTACTCCCCTGCAGTCCACAGGCCCCAAATTCTGGTCAACCGAGTTGCTGCTCCCCAGCCAGTCCAATGCAGCAGCCTCCCAGGAAGAGGACAGTGTGCTCCTAAAGGTGAGATAAGTTCCCCCACCAAGTGAGAGGACGCCAGGACCAACTGGATCCACACATGACCCATACCCGGGGTACCAGCCAAATATTGCCAGATATGAGACCTGGTATTGCACCTCCTGAAGTATTCACCGTTTAACAGAGTGTCCCACTTCAAAGGGACCAGCTAACAATTGGTCATATATAAGACAAGATATGACATAGAATGAGTGGCAACACAAGTAGAGTGTGAGAGCAGAAAGGTATGCAAAGAAACACAGAAAACAAGTTCCTTGCTTTTAATTTTGCTTTTTATGCCGCTTTTCTTCAAAGATTACAGATAAGCACTGCCAACGCATTTCACCTAGACAGAGGCTTCCTCAGGGCTGTAAGCATGCAAGGAACACGTTTATGTCTACAGTTCTAATACACATATGATATATGCAAACATACATTTTTATATAGCGCCAAAATTGAGAGCCCATCACAAATCCCCAAACATGTACACATTCGTACACAAATGTTGTTCATAATGAGCCAAGAAGAAGTCTTCAAAAATGGACTAGAGACTTAAAGACAACATGTAAGTAAACATTTCAAAAATATATTTGAAGCAAAACATTTAATAAAATAATCAAACCCATTTGACATTAATATCACAAAGAAAACACACAGAGTCAAGGAAAAGGAAAGGAGGAGAGAAGAGGAGGAGAGAGAAACATACAATTATTTAACAATACATATATACATTTATTGAATAATAATAATAATATTTATATAATAAATAGTACAATAATAATAATAATACAATAAATATACATACAATAAGCAGTTTACATACAAGAAACATACAATTATTTAACAATATATTATTCAATAAAAACCATGTCCTCATGCAGTGGATATGTCCACAGAAAGGAGAGGGAAGACTTTAAAGTATAGTTATCTGGTATTTCATCCTTAGCGTATGTGTGAAATAATTGTTTAATGTTGTCTGCAGGCATGAATGTAACTCAAAAATAGAAACCTCTGTTCTAAAAGCTTTGTGTGCCTCAACCACAAACGAAATATCTCCACCCATGGGTGTGGGACCATGGTGCAATAGTTTCAGAGTATCCGTATGTCTGCAGTTCTCAGCTATGTTCAATACCTGAGAATCTTCACCTCCAGACATAATAAAAAATGAATTACAGAGTGGGTAAACACAGTGGAATCAGATCCTTTAAGAGCTCAAGCTTGAACAACCTACCAGCAATATACAGGAGTTACCTACTCAGCTGAGTCGGATTTTCCCTACCACCATGGACATCTCCAATTAAGAGGTAAGTAGCGGTCTCTGAGAAGGCACGATTAAAATACTCAGGTGACCCATCAAAATAAGAAACCAACCAATGCTGGGAGCCATATTGTGTAGTTTCCACTCTAGTGTAGAACCTGCATGTTTGAGAACAGCATAACCGTTAGGATGAGTCAGCCTGATTCCATGCACCTCATCAGGATATGTCATTCTATAGGCTGGTAGCTCACAGTGCCACCATAAGTACCTCATAACCTAGGGGCATATTTACAATAGAATGGCGGAGTGTGGTGTTAAGCTAAAATTGCTAAAGAGGCGCTCCGCCATTCTGAAAATGCAGGTATGCCCTGTATTTACAATGATACCGCGCACCTTTGCATTTTCCCTAGAGCTAGTGCTAAATTCAGCTGCCTAGTGCAAACACAGGCCTCCATGCACCCTAGTGCAAGGGTGCCTGCGTAGAAACATTCATTGTTATTTGCTATTTTTACTTGTGCTGTACAATGCAGCACACATAGAAACAGCAGAAACAAGTAGAAATGAATAATTTCTTCTCATTTTGTCATGTTAAGACCAAGTTATTTTTTTTCATAATTTAGGCGCTGCCTCATATTTATGCCACCCTTGTAAATAGGGGGCAGCATCAAAAAGCAATGGGTGTTGTGGTGGAATGGTAATGAGATGGGATATCAAAATGATAAAAAAAATTACTACCATGATATTGAGTGAAGAATATCGTGGAATAGAAATATCAAGTGCAAGAATATCGTTGTCAAGAATATCAATTTGAAGCTAAGGAATATCAATTTTAAAAATATAGAAGTCATTAATATCGTTTGTAAAAATATAGGGCCTGATTATGATGTCAGTCAGAAAGCCTCTGACCGACAGTCGGATTACCCTAGACCATGTCGGAACCCATCTGCCCGACTCTGGGGCTGAGTACGATGTCGTTCGGAAAGGGTCCGAATGGGATTCAGTATTGCATAATCTGATTCGGAACTCTTGTTTCTGAACAAATCGTACACATTTCCCAGTGACCGATTAAGATGTTTTGAAACAGCTCAGGCAGTAGGAATTGGTCACAAAAGGCATTCGGACAGTGCAAGTCTTTACGAGATGAATCGGACAGCTCTATGGACAAGTTTTCCTGGCATGTGATTACCTGCCAAAACACCCCGCCAGACGGCCTTTTACCCCCGCCACATTAGCATGGTGGGTGGTACCGTGGTGGACAGAAAGACTGTCCACCACGGTTTTCCGACGGTAGGCAATAGTCACGATTGCCTACTTGGTGGAAAAGGCCTATAATATGGTGCTGTGCGCATATTATGATGAGGGTGGTGTTATGCCTTTCCATGGCAGAGACTTTGCCATGGAAAGACATGCAAGAATTGCTTTGGGGCCCATTTTGGGCCCCCGTGGGGGTAGAGGGTGGGGAGGTGGGGGGGCTGCACTTGGGGGTTACCCATAGTACCCCCATACATTGGCATACACAAGGTGGCAGGCACCCCGCAGTGCCTGTCACGTTGTGCATGCAAATGCACACCATGCATTTCTGCATTGTGGCGGGTGTTGCTCACCGCACCGCCCGCCACAATGTTGAATATGCGGGATGCGACCGCCATGGTGGCACCCGCATCCTAATTGGTGGTGCAGGACCTCCGCACCACTGGCGGCTGGTCCCAGCACCTCCAGGTGGCGGGCAGACTGAAGTCTGCCCACCATCCTAATGGACCCCTAAGTGTCTAGGGCTTCTGTGTGTGTTCTGACAAGAATCCCTGTAAGGATGATCCAAACCCTGTTACCTGAAGGGATATAATGTATGTCTTCATTGTGGTCATGAGCTGGACACCCCTCGCAGGGATGCCAGCAGACTGATGGGCCAAAGCATCAGCATATAGAGACATCGCCAATAACAGCAAAGCACTTCTCAGCTAACACTTGGAAGAGGATGTTTGGTTATAACAAATAGCATCCTTGCCTTTGGCCAAGATCTTGATCAGGCTGCCATTGTTTGTGTATTATAGATAGCTATGTCAAAATATGTACAAAAAGATCAAGCACATTTGCACAACTTATGTATAAACCTTGTACATGTTGTCAAAGTAGGATGATAGACATTTTTCTAAGTTAATTCTGTAAGCAAATATAGCTTCGAAGAAACTAATCCAGACTGTCACGTATGCAAATGTGTGTCAGAAGTAAAAGTGGAGGCAACTTTGGGAAATTCCAGAGTATTTGTAAAATGGCAGTGTTTTCCTCCAGGCCTAACTGGAACACATGACAATTATGGCTGTTATATCTGGTGTGGTGAGTTCTTCCCATGCAGTGAGATGTTGGTCAATGGAGGCTTCCTTAAATTGAAGAGGCAGGAGAGGTCAGTGGGTTGGGGTTTGAAGTTCCTGTAGATGGTGGGTATCTTGTTGTGGAAGTTATTTGCTAGTGCATTGCTGAGTTTCTGTGAGGCAGGGGTAGCGTTCTTGGTGACTGCTGGGCAGGAGAACTCTTCGGCGATTGTGAAGAGTTGCTTGGTGTTGCTGGTGCTAGTCTTGATAACGTCTGCAAGGAATTCTTATTCGTATCCTTGAGTTGTTGGTGGTATTTTTGAGGGCTGACTTGAGGGTGGCTCAGTCTGTATCGTCTCTACTGGTGCACCATTTTGTCTCTAGAGTGTACCAGCTGGCTAGTTTGGTGGATCTGTGAGTATTGGCTGGTTTGATGGGGGTGATTCGTTTGGCAGTGTTGGTGATCCAGGTGTTGATGTTCTCAACTGTGTGCAGCCTACTTCTAACTCAGCCACCCTTTCACTACAGTGTAAAGGGTGCCCTCAATACGAAAATGGACACCTTCCAGCACAAAAACAATCCTTAAATGCATTTTCTTCTTTCAATATGTACTGCAGAATGTAGCAAACCTGGAAAGATTACATAATGCCGAGAAATAAAGACATGCTCCTCCCATTGAATGGCTCGCAAGATGAAATGTAACATAACACAGTGCAAACAGCTGCCTTGTGCTACATTGCTTTACAAAGCCATGCAAGGCCAAAATGATGGGATGCACAGTATTTACAACAATACGGCACACCCCTGTGTTTTTCCTAGTGCTAGTGCTTAAATTATCTGCCTAGTGCCAACAAAGGCACCCTTATTTATGTGCAGGAAGATGTCCTTTCCTGCACATAAACAATCAATAATGGTGAATTGTTACTTCTATGTGTGCTGCAGAATGCAGCACACAAAGAAGTAACAAATTGTCAATATATATTTTTTATTTTTATATTTTTATTACATTTTCCAAAAACACTTGACAGTTTAACATACCATGAATAGATTCCAGTTCCCTCTACCTCATCCGACCTTCTGGGCTTTGTTCCCGCCGCCCCCCACTGCACAATTATATGGCATCTACATTAACAACCATATCTCACATCTTGCAGGGCTCCCAATGCTATATTAATCAACAATCACATAGAGGAGTGTTCGCCACTATTAGCCATAGTAAGCCAATGTCAATTAAACATATACCACATTGATAATTAAACAATTCTACCCCCTCCCGCTTCCTTCCCCTCCCACCCCTTGCCATCGGTGCGTACAATCTATAGCTAGCAGAGTTGAAATTGTACCACAACTTTCACGACATAAATTAGTCTATTAGTTACTAGGCAGTCCGTCCCAACTCTATATCCTTCCCTTCCCGCAATAGCACTGCCTGGTCATATAAGGGGTTCCTCTAATAGCCTTATGGTTCATGAAGTCTCCGTCTGCTCCTCTAGAACTAAACGACTATCCGAGTCTGCCCCTGGAACCTGTAGCAGTACAACTATGGCTTCCCTCGCCCTCGCAGTCTCCAACGCTTTATCATTGTAGACCCGCTTAGCACTCTGAAGTCGCACTGTGCATTCGCTTGTTGCCCATTTAATTAATTTCGCCTTCCACCTTGTAATGTTGGGCCTGTTCTTAGATTTCCAATGTTTTGTTATATCCCTTTTAGCCAGTAGTATTCCTAGGTCCAAGAACTGACTCAAGACCTTCCTTTTGGTAGTATGTGGGAACCAATGTAGCAAGCACGTCCCTATGTCAGATTCAATCTTCCTTTCCGTAACTTCTCAGACCAGTTCAGTTACCTCTTTCCAGTATGTTCCCAATTGCGGGCAACCCCACATCATATCATCAAAATCGGCCCCTCGAGGTTACAGCGTAGGCAATGAGCTGTGTTCACATTAAAATACCTATTGATCTTAGCAGGGGTTAAATACGCCCTATGCAGTATAAACAAATTAACCAGTTGGAACCTAGCATTTCTCGTACTCTTCCACACTCTCTCTACTATCTAGGACCATGTTGTCTCAGGGATCTCCGTGCCGATGTCTGCCTCCCATTGCCTTTGCAAATTGGTCAATGGCTTAGATCCCTCGCTCACCATACGCCTATACAGGCACCTAATAGCTTTAAAGGTTCCTGCTGCCATCACCACATACTGGCATACCATAGACGTCTTTATTTCTACTAGTCCTTCCTTCCAATGGCGTTGAATCGCTGATACCAGGGCCAAATACAACAAATAATCCCCCCTAGGAAGGCCATAGCTATCCTGCAAGGTCTGGTAGACAAGAGCACACCATCCTCATATAGGTCTCTGTAATCCTTAAATGCCCACGGGATTGGGTTGGTGTTGAATTCAAAGACCTCAGCACTGTTGCACAGAAATAAGGACAGGACAGGCTGTAAGTGGTTAAGTAGTTTTATGTAGCGCCAACAAAACGCGGTCTAAGCAATTGTTATAACGATTAGCACATACAGAGAAAAGGGGTTAAAGCCACCCTGGATTTCTCTCTTTAGGGGTCTTACCGTCCTCCGCACGACCGCCGGTCCCGACGCTCCCCAACGGAGGGCACTGTGCTAAGCAGTGGCCGAAAATGCCACTCGATACGTTAACGTTATTCGTCCCCCGCAAAATGCCGGTCCTGGCACTTGCCAACGGGGGGCAAAGGGACACCGAGGTTAACTTCACCTACCGGCTCCTCTTTTTTAGTATTATTGGGGCACCTTGAGCAGTGTCTCTCAATGTCCTCAATGCCTCGGGTCTCGTTCTGATTGTCCGACAAGTACCCAAACTGAGACTCCTTCCAATGGTGAGTCACACCGGTACTGTCCTGTAACACCTGGCGTGTATCAAGGACGTAGAGGAGCAGCCGCTCTCTTTGCGTCCTTTGTTTCGGGCATCAAACAGGGCTCACAATACTCTTTAGTATTGCAACACAGGCACAGTCTCACAGTGGCAAAAAAAAACCGACAATCCGTTCGTCTTGGCTATCGCAACTAGAAGCTCTTTGGAGATCTGGTCTCGGCACTACAACTAGGAATGCAGTTGAGGAACGTCATTCCTTAACTCATGGAATCTCTCATAGCCTTCGGCGTTGCTCGATAATATCCGACGTCCATTCCTGGCGCCGCCATCTTTAAATACCCCTCCGGGGTGTGCGCGTGCGCCGCGCTCGGCATATCTTCGTTTAGAGCCCTGTGCTGGGAAATGTAGTTCCTTCCGTTGGCGATACGAGTGTTCTCCTGCCTCTTGTTGTTCGTATCCCCGGTTCGGAACATGACAGTCTCCAACTACCTGTACCCCCATCTCCTCCCGTTCAGCCAAGGCGATCCAATCTCCCCCGTGCAGGAGGGTGGTGCAAGAAGTAGGTGGAGAAGTAATTGTTTATTTGTCACTAGACCTAGTCTAGCCTTATTCTTACTAGCACCCAAACTAAGACAGAATCCTCCGTAGCTCAAGCTAATAATGGGCCAGGGTGAGAGACAATAGATCTCTGATAAAGAGCACCAGTCTCTCGGATCCTGCTGGGTATTGCTGTGTATTGCAGTGCATACCCAGCGAAGAACAGACCCAGTGATGAAGCATACCACCTAGGTGGGTATGGGTTTTGTATCCTTAAAACAAGGACCCCGAAATCTGTGGATGTTGATGCACCTAAGGAAAATTACATGTAGGAAAGTGCCAGTTTTTGATATGGTCAGACCCACTTTTTGTCTGGTATCTGATGCAATTTTGACAGAAGTGCACAGAAGTGCACTGGGTTCCTGATGTCCAAGTCCCCAGTACCAGCTCTCTACCCTAAAAACTGTACAATGGTTCCCCAATTGGCAATACCTTTATCACCCCCTTGTAAGTCCTTAGTAAATGGTGCCCCTGAGACCTAGGGCACCGAGGCTGGCGAGAGATGTTTTCACCTCCTCCAAGCAGAATAGCTAAGTGATCAGCATATCAAGGTCGGAGGCTCCAAAGGCCTCTGCCGCCTTTGATATGCAACCCAAGGCATTCCCAGTCACGTGAAATGTCACTCCTCCCCAGAGCCATTTGGCACCAGGAGAGGAGGGAAAATTGCCTAGTCAGGAGGCATTTTCCCACTAAGGCTAGTACCACCCGTAAAGTAGGCTATCTGATCTGAACATGATTTTTAGAATTCCATCATTTTTGTTTTGGTGGAATAGGCTTCTCTACATCAGGGGTATGCCCACTTCCCACAGAGCATGTAGACACCCTAAACGTAAGTAGTGGCTACTACCTGTCACTCCCCGTAATGCCCCGTAAATTGAGACTCTAGGTGCCACCCCTGACATCAGGAACTTAGATTTGACAGATCAAGAAGAAGAGGAGAGAAGACTGCTGTGGACTTTTGTCGCAAAACCCTGCCTGCACCAGTCTCAACAATCGTGACCAGAGACTTGTCTTGTAGATGAACAACTTCCAAGAACCCTGGGAGACTGCCAGTGCCTGACAAATTGCCAGCAATCTGACTTGGAGCAGAGGAGCTACTCCCCTGCAGTCCACAGGCCCCAAATTCTGGTCAACCGAGTTGCTGCTCCCCAGCCAGTCCAATGCAGCAGCCTCCCAGGAAGAGGACAGTGTGCTCCTAAAGGTGAGATAAGTTCCCCCACCAAGTGAGAGGACGCCAGGACCAACTGGATCCACACATGACCCATACCCGGGGTACCAGCCAAATATTGCCAGATATGAGACCTGGTATTGCACCTCCTGAAGTATTCACCGTTTAACAGAGTGTCCCACTTCAAAGGGACCAGCTAACAATTGGTCATATATAAGACAAGATATGACATAGAATGAGTGGCAACACAAGTAGAGTGTGAGAGCAGAAAGGTATGCAAAGAAACACAGAAAACAAGTTCCTTGCTTTTAATTTTCCTTTTTATGCCGCTTTTCTTCAAAGATTACAGATAAGCACTGCCAACGCATTTCACCTAGACAGAGGCTTCCTCAGGGCTGTACGCATGCAAGGAACACGTTTATGTCTACAGTTCTAATACACATATGATATATGCAAACATACATTTTTATATAGCGCCAAAATTGAGAGCCCATCACAAATCCCCAAACATGTACACATTCGTACACAAATGTTGTTCATAATGAGCCAAGAAGAAGTCTTCAAAAATGGACTAGAGACTTAAAGACAACATGTAAGTAAACATTTCAAAAATATATTTGAAGCAAAACATTTAATAAAATAATCAAACCCATTTGACATTAATATCACAAAGAAAACACACAGAGTCAAGGAAAAGGAAAGGAGGAGAGAAGAGGAGGAGAGAGAAACATACAATTATTTAACAATACATGTATACATTTATTGAATAATAATAATAATATTTATATAATAAATAATACAATAATAATAATAATACAATAAATATACATACAATAAGCAGTTTACATACAAGAAACATACAATTATTTAACAATATATTATTCAATAAAAACCATGTCCTCATGCAGTGGATATGTCCACAGAAAGGAGAGGGAAGACTTTAAAGTATAGTTATCTGGTATTTCATCATCAGCGTATGTGTGAAATAATTGTTTAATGTTGTCTGCAGGCATGAATGTAACTCAAAAATAGAAACCTCTGTTCTAAAAGCTTTGTGTGCCTCAACCACAAACGAAATATCTCCACCCATGGGTGTGAGACCATGGTGCAATAGTTTCAGAGTATCCGTATGTCTGCAGTTCTCAGCTATGTTCAATACCTGAGAATCTTCACCTCCAGACATAATAAAAAATGAATTACAGAGTGGGTAAACACAGTGGAATCAGATCCTTTAAGAGCTCAAGCTTGAACAACCTACCAGCAATATACAGGAGTTACCTACTCAGCTGAGTCGGATTTTCCCTACCACCATGGACATCTCCAATTAGGAGGTAAGTAGCGGTCTCTGAGAAGGCACGATTAAAATACTCAGGTGACCCATCAAAATAAGAAACCAACCAATGCTGGGAGCCATGTTGTGTAGTTTCCACTCTAGTGTAGAACCTGCATGTTTGTGAACAGCATAACCGTTAGGATGAGTCAGCCTGATTCCATGCACCTCATCAGGATGTGTCATTCTATAGGCTGGTAGCTCACAGTGCCACCATAAGTACCTCATAACCTAGGGGCATATTTACAATAGAATGGCGGAGTGTGGTGTTAAGCTAAAATTGCTAAAGAGGCGCTCCGCCATTCTGAAAATGCAGGTATGCCCTGTATTTACAATGATACCGCGCACCTTTGCATTTTCCCTAGAGCTAGTGCTAAATTCAGCTGCCTAGTGCAAACACAGGCCTCCATGCACCCTAGTGCAAGGGTGCCTGCGTAGAAACATTCATTGTTATTTGCTATTTTTACTTGTGCTATACAATGCAGCACACATAGAAACAGCAGAAACGAGTAGAAATGAATAATTTCTTCTCATTTTGTCATGTTAAGACCAGGTTATTTTTTTTCATAATTTAGGCGCTGCCTCATATTTATGCCACCCTTGTAAATAGGGGGCAGCATCAAAAAGCAATGGGTGTTGTGGTGGAATGGTAATGAGATGGGATATCAAAATGATAAAAAAATGTACTACCATGATATTGAGTGAAGAATATCGTGGAATAGAAATATCAAGTGCAAGAATATCGTTGTCAAGAATATCAATTTGAAGCTAAGGAATATCAATTTTAAAAATATAGAAGTCATTAATATCGTTTGTAAAAATATAGGGCCTGATTATGATGTCAGTCAGAAAGCCTCTGACCGACAGTCGGATTACCCTAGACCATGTCGGAACCCATCTGCCCGACTCTGGGGCTGAGTACGATGTCGTTCGGAAAGGGTCCGAATGGGATTCAGTATTGCATAATCTGATTCGGAACTCTTGTTTCTGAACAAATCGTACACATTTCCCAGTGACCGATTAAGATGTTTTGAAACAGCTCAGGCAGTAGGAATTGGTCACAAAAGGCATTCGGACAGTGCAAGTCTTTACGAGCTGAATCGGACAGCTCTATGGACAAGTTTTCCTGGCATGTGATTACCTGCCAAAACACCCCGCCAGACGGCCTTTTACCCCCGCCACATTAGCATGGTGGGTGGTACCGTGGTGGACAGAAAGACCGTCCACCACGGTTTTCCGACGGTAGGCAATAGTCACGATTGCCTACTTGGTGGAAAAGGCCTATAATATGGTGCTGTGCGCATATTATGATGAGGGTGGTGTTATGCCTTTCCATGGCAGAGACTTTGCCATGGAAAGACATGCAAGAATTGCTTTGGGGCCCATTTTGGGCCCCCGTGGGGGTAGAGGGTGGGGAGGTGGGGGGGCTGCACTTGGGGGTTACCCATAGTACCCCCATACATTGGCATACACAAGGTGGCAGGCACCCCGCAGTGCCTGTCACGTTGTGCATGCAAATGCACACCATGCATTTCTGCATTGTGGCGGGTGTTGCTCACCGCACCGCCCGCCACAATGTTGAATATGCGGGATGCGACCGCCATGGTGGCACCCGCATCCTAATTGGTGGTGCAGGACCGCCGCACCACTGGCGGCTGGTCCCAGCACCTCCAGGTGGCGGGCAGACTGAAGTCTGCCCACCATCCTAATGGACCCCTAAGTGTCTAGGGCTTCTGTGTGTGTTCTGACAAGAATCCCTGTAAGGATGATCCAAACCCTGTTACCTGAAGGGATATAATGTATGTCTTCATTGTGGTCATGAGCTGGACACCCCTCGCAGGGATGCCAGCAGACTGATGGGCCAAAGCATCAGCATATAGAGACATCGCCAATAACAGCAAAGCACTTCTCAGCTAACACTTGGAAGAGGATGTTTGGTTATAACAAATAGCATCCTTGCCTTTGGCCAAGATCTTGATCAGGCTGCCATTGTTTGTGTATTATAGATAGCTATGTCAAAATATGTACAAAAAGATCAAGCACATTTGCACAACTTATGTATAAACCTTGTACATGTTGTCAAAGTAGGATGATAGACATTTTTCTAAGTTAATTCTGTAAGCAAATATAGCTTCGAAGAAACTAATCCAGACTGTCACATATGCAAATGTGTGTCAGAAGTAAAAGTGGAGGCAACTTTGGGAAATTCCAGAGTATTTGTAAAATGGCAGTGTTTTCCTCCAGGCCTAACTGGAACACATGACAATTATGGCTGTTATATCTGGTGTGGTGAGTTCTTCCCATGCAGTGAGATGTTGGTCAATGGAGGCTTCCTTAAATTGAAGAGGCAGGAGAGGTCAGTGGGTTGGGGTTTGAAGTTCCTGTAGATGGTGGGTATCTTGTTGTGGAAGTTATTTGCTAGTGCATTGCTGAGTTTCTGTGAGGCAGGGGTAGCGTTCTTGGTGACTGCTGGGCAGGAGAACTCTTCGGCGATTGTGAAGAGTTGCTTGGTGTTGCTGGTGCTAGTCTTGATAACGTCTGCAAGGAATTCTTATTCGTATCCTTGAGTTGTTGGTGGTATTTTTGAGGGCTGACTTGAGGGTGGCTCAGTCTGTATCGTCTCTACTGGTGCACCATTTTGTCTCTAGAGTGTACCAGCTGGCTAGTTTGGTGGATCTGTGAGTATTGGCTGGTTTGATGGGGGTGATTCGTTTGGCAGTGTTGGTGATCCAGGTGTTGATGTTCTCAACTGTGTGCAGCCTACTTCTAACTCAGCCACCCTTTCACTACAGTGTAAAGGGTGCCCTCAATACGAAAATGGACACCTTCCAGCACAAAAACAATCCTTAAATGCATTTTCTTCTTTCAATATGTACTGCAGAATGTAGCAAACCTGGAAAGATTACATAATGCCGAGAAATAAAGACATGCTCCTCCCATTGAATGGCTCGCAAGTTGAAATGTAACATAACACAGTGCAAACAGCTGCCTTGTGCTACATTGCTTTACAAAGCCATGCAAGGCCAAAATGATGGGATGCACAGTATTTACAACAATACGGCACACCCCTGTGTTTTTCCTAGTGCTAGTGCTTAAATTATCTGCCTAGTGTCAACAAAGGCACCCTTATTTATGTGCAGGAAGATGTCCTTTCCTGCACATAAACAATCAATAATGGTGAATTGTTACTTCTATGTGTGCTGCAGAATGCAGCACACAAAGAAGTAACAAATTGTCAATATATATTTTTTATTTTTATATTTTTATTACATTTTCCAAAAACACTTGACAGTTTAACATACCATGAATAGATTCCAGTTCCCTCTACCTCATCCGACCTTCTGGGCTTTGTTCCCGCCGCCCCCCACTGCACAATTATATGGCATCTACATTAACAACCATATCTCACATCTTGCAGGGCTCCCAATGCTATATTAATCAACAATCACATAGAGGAGTGTTAGCCACTATTAGCCATAGTAAGCCAATGTCAATTAAACATATACCACATTGATAATTAAACAATTCTACCCCCTCCCGCTTCCTTCCCCTCCCACCCCTTGCCATCGGTGCGTACAATCTATAGCTAGCAGAGTTGAAATTGTACCACAACTTTCACGACATTAATTAGTCTATTAGTTACTAGGCAGTCCGTCCCAACTCTATATCCTTCCCTTCCCGCAATAGCACTGCCTGGTCATATAAGGGGTTCCTCTAATAGCCTTATGGTTCATGAAGTCTCCGTCTGCTCCTCTAGAACTAAACGACTATCCGAGTCTGCCCCTGGAACCTGTAGCAGTACAACTATGGCTTCCCTCGCCCTCGCAGTCTCCAACGCTTTATCATTGTAGACCCGCTTAGCACTCTGAAGTCGCACTGTGCATTCGCTTGTTGCCCATTTAATTAATTTCGCCTTCCACCTTGTAATGTTGGGCCTGTTCTTAGATTTCCAATGTTTTGTTATATCCCTTTTAGCCAGTAGTATTCCTAGGTCCAAGAACTGACTCAAGACCTTCCTTTTGGTAGTATGTGGGAACCAATGTAGCAAGCACGTCCCTATGTCAGATTCAATCTTCCTTTCCGTAACTTCTCAGACCAGTTCAGTTACCTCTTTCCAGTATGTTCCCAATTGCGGGCAACCCCACATCATATCATCAAAATCGGCCCCTCGAGGTTACAGCGTAGGCAATGAGCTGTGTTCACATTAAAATACCTATTGATCTTAGCAGGGGTTAAATACGCCCTATGCAGTATAAACAAATTAACCAGTTGGAACCTAGCATTTCTCGTACTCTTCCACACTCTCTCTACTATCTAGGACCATGTTGTCTCAGGGATCTCCGTGCCGATGTCTGCCTCCCATTGCCTTTGCAAATTGGTCAATGGCTTAGATCCCTTGCTCACCATACGCCTATACAGGCACCTAATAGCTTTAAAGGTTCCTGCTGCCATCACCACATACTGGCATACCATAGACGTCTTTATTTCTACTAGTCCTTCCTTCCAATGGCGTTGAATCGCTGATACCAGGGCCAAATACAACAAATAATCCCCCCTAGGAAGGCCATAGCTATCCTGCAAGGTCTGGTAGACAAGAGCACACCATCCTCATATAAGTCTCTGTAATCCTTAAATGCCCACGGGATTGGGTTGGTGTTGAATTCAAAGACCTCAGCACTGTTGCACAGAAATAAGGACAGGACAGGCTGTAAGCGGTTAAGTAGTTTTATGTAGCGCCAACAAAACGCGGTCTAAGCAATTGTTATAACGATTAGCACATACAGAGAAAAGGGGTTAAAGCCACCCTGGATTTCTCTCTTTAGGGGTCTTACCGTCCTCCGCACGACCGCCGGTCCCGACGCTCCCCAACGGAGGGCACTGTGCTAAGCAGTGGCCGAAAATGCCACTCGATACGTTAACGTTATTCGTCCCCCGCAAAATGCCGGTCCTGGCACTTGCCAACGGGGGGCAAAGGGACACCGAGGTTAACTTCACCTACCGGCTCCTCTTTCTTAGTATTATTGGGGCACCCTGAGCAGTGTCTCTCAATGTCCTCAATGCCTCGGGTCTCGTTCTGATTGTCCGACAAGTACCCAAACTGAGACTCCTTCCAATGGTGAGTCACACCGGTACTGTCCTGTAACACCTGGCGTGTATCAAGGACGTAGAGGAGCAGCCGCTCTCTTTGCGTCCTTTGTTTCGGCCATCAAACAGGGCTCACAATACTCTTTAGTATTGCAACACAGGCACAGTCTCACAGTGGCAAAAAAAAAACGACAATCCGTTCGTCTTGGCTATCGCAACTAGAAGCTCTTTGGAGATCTGGTCTCGGCACTACAACTAGGAATGCAGTTGAGGAACATCGTTCCTTACCTCATGGAATCTCTCATAGCCTTCGGCGTTGCTCGATAATATCCGACGTCCATTCCTGGCGCCGCCATCTTTAAATACCCCTCCGGGGTGTGCGCGTGCGCCGCGCTCGGCATATCTTCGTTTAGAGCCCTGTGCTGGGAAATGTAGTTCCTTCCGTTGGCGATACGAGTGTTCTCCTGCCTCTTGTTGTTCGTATCCCCGGTCCGGAACATGACAGTCTCCAACTACCTGTACCCCCATCTCCTCCCGTTCAGCCAAGGCGATCCAATCTCCCCCGTGCAGGAGGGTGGTGCAAATACCAAACAGGATTTTCGGAGCATAAGGGCGGGCAAGTCCACCTCTATGTTAGCTCCGATTCCAACACAGCCTCAGTGTCCACTCTTCGTGGGAAAGTGACCCAAGGCGCAGCCCTTGTTGAAGCATAGTGAAGAACAATATAGGCTGCAGGATCCATCGGCCCTCTGGACCATCTGGGCCCCTGAGCTCCCTTGCCACCGCCTGGGTAAGCCATTGCAGTTGAGCTGCCAGGTACTATAATTCATAGTATCTCCATCGTTACTCCGCCACCCGCAACCCCACAACTCTACAATAATACACAGACACAAAGTTATTGGAAGGTAAAATTGCAGGTATATTTGTATACAAATAAAAGGTGGGTTATCTTACAGGTGATCCCGTTCGCCCCGCAACCCCTCGTTGCAGGGCACCTGAAGTTCAGCCAAGAAAGACACCAGCGGCCATAGCCCGGTGTGGTACCTGGGAGGATTTACTCCTACCACCGGTGAACCTATCGTCCACCAACCCCGCCCGCTGAACAAGGGAGAGTGACTCACACCTTCCCCAGCTGGGCGGAGCCTATAAAGCAAGCACCCGGTTGTTCAGGTTTACAACCGCCCTAAAGACTAACGGGGCGCCGTTGTACTCCAAGTTCCCAAGAAGGACCCCTTGAAGCCTGTATGACTTATGCACTGTGCGCTTAGCCTTGGAGGCTTCAGGTCCTGTTCCTGTGCCTTTCCTGTGTCGGGATCACCCTGTAACTCTTCCACAGCCCTGGGTGTGGCACCCGCTGCACCCAGAGCCCCCACCACTTAGCCCCTTGTATCTCTTCCTCGTTGCACCCGGCTGCTTCTAGCACTTCACCCAGATCTAGCAGGAAGAATTCCATGCCTACCTTCGAGCAATGCACCCCGTGCGTGCAGCCGGCCGTGTCTTATGAAACCTAACCCTCCCATCTCTGTGAACTTGCGCATGGCCGCGTTGTCCCACTTGCGAGCTACCTCCAGTGCTTCCTGGGATCTCGCCCTGCCATATGGGTCTGGGTGTCATGTCAGACCACCAGAGGCCACACAATCCCAGCTCACTGTGCTTGCAGCCAGATGTAATTATTTACCTATGTGTTACTCGCTTGGTGTTGGGTACATGCACGGGATTCTAAAATGGTTTAGCATGTATGAGTGTTGTAATTGAGCGGATTCTGGTGAGTGGGATGAATGCCAGCTAGGAGGCAGCACTTGTCAATCTTGCTGATGCTCCTCCGAGTGGGCATAATTTCTCTGTAACTAATAGACGAAAACCCTCGTACTGGCATCGTATTATGTTTTGAGCTGTACTTGCTTTCTTCACTGCCCTTACAGTACATTGTTGGTTTATTAATTCCTTACTTGCAGCAAGTTCCAGTTCACTAATTCCTGCCAGATCTATGTGACAAGCAAACCCGATCTATGTGACAAGCAAAACGACCTCTGGCCCTATCGATACAAAGGGGTTCAGCTTTCAAAGAAGTGCCTAAATAACTTTCTCCTAGGGGGAGCCGGTGAGTTTTTTCATGGAACGAATGAAGATTTCCTAGTCTTTGTACCTAAGAAGCCCCTAACCAAGGACAACCTATCAGTCCCAGATGGCTCTGTAACGGTGTTACAATTCACGTCACCTGGATACATTCTGGGGACCTCTAAATCCCATGTAAAATTAAATTGCTTCTTGGCGCCTGTTCTTCATTGTTGCACCGCCTGCGAACTATGTACTTAGTAGTATTGTGTGAAATTCTGTGTCTAAAGTCCTATAAAAGGACAGATTTTTCTCCCTTAACGGAACCCTCTTTCTCATTCCTATAAGGCTGATCTATGCTGGATTTACTATGGAACTTTACTGGTTTATTTGTACTTATGATCTGGATGCATTGAGGCCACTTTACCTATGATATATTTTATGTATTGCCTTACTAATCTTTAAATAAACCCTTAAAACTATAGCAAGTGGCATCCTACATACTGATAATGTTACAATGTAAACTAATTACCAGCGCTACGAACATTGTTGAGACGGGATCATTCGAGGAGCACCAGAATCTGTATGGAGGCTACATTCCAACTGGTACGAGCCTTTGGCACGCTCTGAATACGTTTATGTGAGACAGATATGCACACCGACACCCGTTGCAAAGTTGTGCATGACAATATATATCTGTACCCACCTTGATCTAATCTAAGTGTCATAAATCTTCTTTTACCTAACTTTTAAGTTTCCGTTGACATTGCATTGGAACCGCATGATTGTAAGGACACTGAACACGCCTACTGTGGGTCTCCTACTTCTTAACTATTGTTAGATCAGTGAGCCCCAGTGATTCCCTAGGCCCTCCCTTTCTTCGTGACTTGGTACTTATACCACTTTCTTAATATATGGTTTTCTTGGCCCCAGGGCCTAACCGAAATTGGGCAACATAACGTATAATAACTGTCTTGTTATGTGCTTGCACCTCTGACCTCAAAAGAGTTCAGAGGGGGGTTGTGATACAATTAAATCCAACTATATTTTATATATATCCTGTGTGGTGTGCTTTCATTTGGTATTCAAAGGGTTCATATGGTCCAACAGCTGGCGCTACACGCCCTCAAGGGTCTTTCAACCTAAGACTGCTCTGTCCATGCTACCTCTAGGATAGCAGGCGCATAAGGTTGACTTACGACCATCAGCAGAAGTGTTGTTTGGACTGGTGGAAGGTGTTCACCCGGATAGTGAACCTCATCCACCAGGCCAACTTCTCACAACTGTCCCAGCCAATCAGAATTCAAAGATGAGCAGCGATTTACCTTATATGGACTGTTTAAGACTTGAACTAGACTGGTTGTGATCCATGTTAAAGTTCCAAAATTGATGGGAGGTGGGTAATATGCCTTCAGCAGAGGGTGGCAAAGCTTTGCTTGGAGTCTTTTGGCATCGTGGGTGTCCCACAAAGGCAAGTCAAGTTCTAAGAGTTATCAAATGATGAAACCCCATTTAATGTACAAAGTGAGAGCTCCCTCTCACAGACTCTTTGTGGCTGTGGCCACTCTGTGCCGCTATCCTTTGCGGTTGTCCTGAAGCCTGGCCTCACGTTGACCTCAACTGAGCTTTTCGAACTTGTTTTTAAATATACATGATCTCCTCACTAGATAGGTAAAAGCAAGTTCCAGACATCACTTCCTGCCTTATTGCTAGTCCGCGCGTACTTGCTCGACCCATCACTTCCTGTCCATGCCCAGCCACCGATGGTCCTTGTGGGCCAAGGGTGGTCCTCATTTTCTGGTCAGACCTCACATGAAGACCTAGAGATGAGCTTCTGTGTCTTTTACCCATCTTGTGACGATGTCAGGTGAGTCCTTGAGATACTTTTCTAGGATTCCTGGGGTGGGGTTTCTTTTCTTTCTTCTCCTTCCAGTTAAGGGCCTCGCCAATTATTATTTTATAAAGTGCTCTTTTTGTAGGTTTTAAGTGCCCATCCAGTGCATTACGTCAGCGCCAGTCACTAAAGACAAGCAAACATCATGAAAGGCACGTTCTAGAATATCTATTGATAATTGCTTGTTGTTGGTAAATACGCGATTGGGTGTTATTTAAGTCTGACTTCGTGTCTATGGTGTTTGAAGACTTCCGGTGTGGCCCACGCTATCTAGGAAAGTGGGACATCACTCTGGGCTCCACATGAACGAGCAGAGGAGTGATGTCTGTGATGGGGGAAGGGAGGAAGGCATGCATTGTCCCTTGAGTGCCATGGTAGGCCGACCTCATACTCCTGTTATGACGACATTATCAGAGGGAGTTCGGATTTCTGTTGCAATATTATAGTACTATGTCCGTTTCTGGGAGTGATACCAGACAGTTATTCCTTGAGTAATCCACCAACTGACCTCTGTCTGTTGGGCGATGCCCGATGGCAGTTTTAAGGAGTGATGTCAGATGACCCCCCCCTCTACTGCCTTGCCGCCACACGCCGTCCATCCGGCCCATCCAGAGCAACACGCGCGTGAAGCGCTCTGACGCCATCAGAGAAAGACCGCGCTTTATAAAAATGCCTAAATAAGTAAATCATACTCCTTGGAGGCGCAGCAGGACTTCCCGAGGCGAACCAAAAGGCCGTACTGGCGGAGTGAGTGCAGATCATTTCTCGTAAGTCATGGGCGCGGAAAAAGCTATGCAGTGAACATGCACATGCCCCCCAGTGGCCCTTCACAGTCATGCGTGGTGTGAGGCCTAAGCCATCCATATATAATGAGTCCCCCAGATTAATTTGTAATGCTTCGACCTAGCAGCGCCGCTCATGAAACACAAAGAGGCCCTTATAAATAAACTCCTCGGAACTAGCTTCCTAGCAGCCCCCAGAGTAAAACCCTGGTCTGCAGGGCTGGCGAGGCACCGCACTGCCAAGATGAGCCCCGGAGCTTCTCCCGCAATGTTGAAGTGGTTGAGGGTCTATGACATAATTACTTGCTTCCGCTGGGAATACAAATGTCGAACCTCTATGTTATCAGTCCTGTTGCCAACACTGATTAAAGCTGGTATCTTTACTGCACGCATGGCCGGGCAAGCTGTCTCGCTCCTACCCGCCTCGCATCTGCCTGTCCCCGGGGGGTGTGTCTTATCGGGAGGGGAACAGCCCCCGCGCCCCCGAGTGCAGCCTGCGCCTCGAGGAGGCTGCTTATTTCCTTGATCCTATGACCCCAAACCTGGCGGTGCCAAGACACCCTTTGGCCCATACCTTTAATTTAATTATGCGCGGGGGTGTCGAACTGTGGGCGCTTCCCCAGCCGACTCAGAGCGGTCTCTGTAACCGTGTGTTAGTACGATCGGAGTTGTGAGGGTGGGAGGCTTTGGCAGGGCATTGCGGGGGGGCACCGGCGGTACACGCCTGACCGCAGTCCCTATGGTGCCCTTCCCCCCGTCCACATTCCCGCATGCCGCCCACTTGGGCCTTGGGGGAGGCCAGTGGGGAGGAATCTGCGCACCCGGGCCCTGACACCAGGCCTATGCAGTCTGCCCGGGTGCACTGCACTTGCGACGTGGGTCACCAATCCGCCACATCGGAAGGGGGGGGGCGAGGCAAAAGTCGGGCCCCAGTTGGCCCACACTCCCCCGGATACCATTTGTGGCACCGAACCGAACCGGGTATCAAAGCGCCTTACATATCACCCTCATTCCCTATGGTCGGCTCGGGGGGGGGACAATTGAATTGCCCAGCATCACAGGATGTGTGAGCGATACTCCAGAGACTCGAACCCGGCTCTTCCAGGTTCGCGGTCCAGCGCCCTCGCCGTTAGGCCACCTCCTCCCCTTGCATGCAAAACCCGCATGGCGATTCAGGTGGTAGCCCGCCCGTCCGGCAGGAAGAGGCCGGATAGCGTGTCCACTCCCTAGGCGTCACGGCGAATTGTGTTTCCCCCGGTTTCTTTGCCTACTGCACCCGATGCCATTCCGGGATGCTTTGCCGTTGGCCGAAAACGTCTATTTATCCAACATCACGGTCCTGTAAAAATACATCCTACCCGACAAATTTAGCGTATAAGTAAATACAGGCCGCACGACATGCTAAAGTAGTTCCGGGCAAGATCTCCGTGAGTATTCAACAGTGTGACGGCCCTAAACCCCGGCGCAAAGTTGCTAAAGGCGGGGGCCCATTGGCGGAAAGGACAATGATTGATGTCACTTAATTATACTCGTTGTCAGTCCGGGAATCGAACCCTGTTCTGCCTGCCATCGGAGTATACTGACGGGCTCCTAAACCCATGTGCTCCCCACTCATCAATTGCGCCACGCACCTAAACCGGCTCAGTCGACATTAAACACTCTATTGCGACCCACCAACCCGTGAGCGCAATGATAGGCTGGTGGGTATGCCCGCACCCAAGAAGAGGGCGCTGTGCGCCATCTTGTGCCGACCGGCATGGCAAGCTAGCCTGCATGCCCCGCACGCGATCAATCACGCTGGGCCCCACACTACCCAACCTCAGGCTCTTGCTGCCCCAAAGCTCGCACGACAACACGCATATGACTCCTGTACGGACCTCGAGCCTCCCCGTGGTCACAGCCACGGAGCGCTTGTGCAACTTGGTTTTACCCAAGGACGGGGCCCGGGGGGAAGCAAAGGAGTGTTCGCTTACTTTACTCCCGGCGCTCGGGGATGAAAAGCGGGTCTATCCACTAAACATCGCTCTGGTTCCTGCAAGCAGCATGGGGGAAACAAAGGACATGGCATGATAACGAAAATCGTTCTTCGCAGAGCGCTCTGACCGGACCCAATTATAGCCTTTTCGTGCTACCTATTCCCCTCGGCGCCTAGTTACTAGACGCTTAACAGGAAATTCGGCAATTCCGTGGACGTCGGGTGCGGCAGGCTGCCTGAAATACAAGCTGCCCGAAGGGCATTATCTTAGCCCGCACACCCGCACACAACATGCATAATGCAATACAGTCCTGGACAACAAAAGTATTGCGTTATAAAGGTTGTATATGAAGACAATGGCATTCATGTCGAAGAAAGCCCAGATCGGACGGGCCCACACATAGGGGGTCATTATGATGGCGGATTTTCCGCATACTCCGGGCCGGCGGAAGCCACCGCCGGCCCGGAGTATGCGGGAAATCCGCCGAGGAGGCCTGAAAGACCCACCGCCAAATCAGGATGGCTGGTGGGTCTCACAATGTGTCCGCCGCTTTTCTGCGGTGGTCGGAAGGCGACCACGGCGGAAAAGCAATAACATGGCTGGCGGTGTCTATCAGACACCGCCAGCCATATTAGGATGTAGGGAAAGTAATGCTTTTCCGCGGCGGCTTTTCGGCCGTGGAAAAATCATACGGGCAATCACTTTGGGGGCCCATTGCGGGCCCCCTGGGTGAAGGTTGCGTGGGGGGTGCACATGGGGGGTACCTATGGTAGTTCTTTGAAAACGCCATGATATCTAGGACAAATCAATATTCATGAAAGGGGATGTCCCTGACTGCTGAAGCCGAGTTTTCCTGGAAATCGTTGTTGCTTTTTGGAACTAGTGGAAGCAGCATGCCGTATTTGGACTGGATGGGTTATTTCTAAACATGGGTATGATTTCTATGCCTATATAAGGGTAATGTGAATTATACCTATATAAGGGCATGAATCGGGCAAATTACACTAGGGTCCTAAAACGCTATACAACACCCACTCCACTTTATTATGTTCGATATTACTAAATTCTAAGCATTAAAAACATATCTAAAGCATGATGTGTTTACAATCCCTCCAAAAATACAAAAAATGCATTCGAAATGGTTGTACACGAAAATGAGCATTCGTGATGTCCGCATTTAGAAGAGCAATATTTACATTCAAAGCATGTTGCGTGATATTGGAAAAATGCTTATCAGAATGAGTTAATAAATAATAATTTATGAAATGGCTCAGAAATACAGAAGAAAGGTCGAGACCATTCCATGACAGAATATATAAACTGTTTTGGTTGTGAACGAGGTCAAAGATTGTCTCTTGGAAGTGTTCAAAGAATTCTTGATCTCTAAGAATAGTTCTACTTTAAGCAGATTACTTTGTGCCCCCCCCCCCAAAAAAAGAATACAATTTGAAAAAAGATAAGTCCAAGAAAAATAGAGTTCTAAAGTTAGAAGTTTTGTTTTGAAAAGTGTAGGTCGAATTTAGAGTACATCTGAACGCTGTGTGCCAACTCAAAAATCACTGTTATTGTTTGGAGAAAACATCAAACCTTCTAAGTCTGAAAAGAATTTGTCTGCTACTGTAGGGGAAAGTTGGACTACCTCGTTAAGCAGATCAATTGTACACAGATGAGAAGCATCGTCGTCAGCGTCAGTCGCATTATCAATGTTCACAGTAAATGGTACCTGTGTGCCTGTTGTTCCATGTATCTCAACGTCAGCTTGTTGTGCTGGTGAGACCTCCATGAATGCCGTCATCAGTATTGGTAGCCGTTGGGGACAACACAATGCATGAGCCGTTACCGAACCAAGCAAAGCGTTAACATCCGTTGGCAGTGCTGATGGAAGTGTTAGACAGATATCTAGCACGCATTCTTCTCCACATAGCAGGCACCGTAGAACAGGTAAGATGCAATCTTGCTAGATTGGTCTGAATGAAAGAAACCATGTGGTATTCAGATCTCTTAAACGTTGGATTATGCGTTCACGACACTTCATTGCCAGGAGAGTGTTCTTGATGATAATCTGGGCATCGTTGGTGGATTGGCTTGCCATATCGAAGCAGAAGTAGCAAAAATAAAATTCCTGCCGCAAGTCCCAAAACGAGAGCCAGTCCCCCAAACACCGAGTGCACGAAGTTTGGAAATATGCCGAGGACTGCTTCAAAAGGTGCTAACAGTCCCGAAAAAATCGTCTTAAATACATGTACAATACCACTGGTATCAGACATATTTAAGATACGACCTAAAATTGCTGTGAAATGTATGGGGCAGTTTGTTGATATTAGGGCATGTATCTGTGCAGAAGTCCTTGCAACCTGCAGATCATACGTCTCTTTAGACGAGGTCAGTGGCACAGTTTTTTGTAAAAGAATGGCTTTCATTCTGCTTAAAGTATCAATTCGAATAGAAGAGATGTTCAGTGAAGGCCATAATGGCGACTCCCCGTCTGTCTTTGCTTTAGGAAACAATAATTGCATACAACAAGTGACCCTGGCTGACACACTTACGAGATAGGCAATTCCTGGCATCATTCCACAACAGCTGTGATCATTCAACATTATGTAGCTCCCATTGAAAAGCTGCCTAAAAATCGGATCTATCACTGCTGCCGGAGAACCTTGCAGGTGGCAGGATAAGTTGGTCGAAGAACCATCACAGGCTCCGAGTAAATTAATACCCTGACATAAAAGTGTGCTGCTTAGTGCGCTGTTACATTGTGTACCAGTGAGAAATACTTGTTTTCCCCCACTCCAACATTTGTGTGTGTATGGTAAATCCCAGGTTGCCTTTATGTATTCCTTACCCAACCTTTCATACAGGCCTGCTGGTATGTGTTTCAAGCAATAATGGAACTGGAAAATCGTCACTGGCAACGTAATGGTGCCATTTATTATCCATTCTATGGCTGGTTTCTCAGAAACAGTCAATGGTAATCTTTCCAGTTTTTCTATGCACAGCACCGTATAGTCTGCTCCCCTTTGTGCCAAAGAGATTTGTTTATCTGTAAGGTTGACCCCAGTAAACAATGACGTGGTGTTAATTAGATGCCAAGGCACATAATGGAACAAGACTTACTCATGTTACAACATGGACAGTCTCAATTGCGTTCTATAATGCTGCTAGGCTGGACGAAGATTTTGTAACGTCCAGCCTAGCAGCATTATAGAACGCAATTGAGACTGTCCATGTTGTAACATGAGTAAGTCTTGTTCCATTATGTCTATGACAGAGGATACAATGCTGTCCAAAGAAATAATTCTGGATGACAACTACAGAGAGAGTTTTCTCTCAATTAATACCATCAAATTCTCGTATTCGTTCTGAAGTTTCCATTTTCCATGCCTCATTATAAGCAGTATAAATACCGGTGTATATGAAATGTTTATGACGTCGCTTTGCAGGACCTTGTAGAAAGTCCCTTAAATGAACGCCATCTTTAAGAAAAGATAAGTGTTGTTTAACCTCTGTGAGTGTAGATTTTTGTCGCCACTCAAGGCACAGTTTTCCTACACTGTATGTTGTTACTGTCCCTGGATGTTGTCTCCGGACATATATTGGGTCTGGATTAGTTACTGTAAAACCTTGTGTCTTGTTCAGGAATCTAGCTTGACAGTTATTCATGTCTATAGGCCAGATTAACCATTTGTTCCAATCAGGATCAGTTCTGTTTATAAGTAAAATCAATGTTACGTCGACCCCTCCCTCTGAAGTGTATTTACTATCAGCTGTAGGTACAGGTATGGACGGTTTGTTTAAATCTTTTATCTTGGCTAGGCCAAGGCAGGATGTCTGTTGCACAGTGTCATTCAAAAACATTATTTGCTCAGGAATAATGCAGGCTCGGAATAAAGCTACTAATCCGTGCACTTGCCAGTCTTTTAAGCCCCAGACAGTTTTTGTTTCTATGTTGTCACCCCAAAAGCCGAAACCTAACGAGGACAGCTGGGCATAAAAGGCTGCTGAATAAATTTGCTTTGTATTGGTCAACATACTTTTCATTCCTGTCTTATTAACATTTCTAAAGTAAAATGTTTCTGGATTTGTGGTATTAAAACCTGAGAAGTATGGAAATTTTTCATAGAATGTTTTTGAGCTACCTTTTGGTGGCGTTGGACAATGTTCCCATTGATTGAAAATATATAAATTTCTTGGGTTTGCAGATTTGAGCAAGCAATGATGACCATCTGATGAACCTTCTAAATATTCATGGTTTGTAAATGTTGCTGACATTTCTAAGTCTGCCATCATATTATTAACAGTCTCAAAGTCCCAATCATCAGAAAATGTGCTGGGTGAAACAAAGTCACTCAAGGAAACCTTAAATTGGTGTAGAATCTTCAGCAGCTCGGCAGGACCATAAATATCATAATCAGTTCTGTCCCATGCTATACCACCAGGTATAGGAAAGGCTATGATGTTCACGGATGACAGGTCTCTTTGTTCACGATGAGATGATTTGTGTGGCTTCAGGAGCAAGCTGATGTTCTTACTTGCTGTGTCCATTTTACTATATTTTCCATTTATCGGCATTCCCAAACAAAGGGGCCGATTAGGATTGCGTTTTTTCCGCATCCTCCGGGTAGGCGGAAGTGTCCGCCGGTCCGGAGGATGCGGAAAAACCGCTGCAGAGCCTTCAAAGACCCCCCGTCAGATTAGGGTGGCTGGGGGGTCTGGAAGACCGTCCGCCGCTTTTCCGCCGCAGTCGCCTTCCGACCACGGCGGAAAAGCTCTAACATGTCTGGCGGTGTCTATCAGACACCGCCAGGCATATTAGGATGTCTGCAGTTCTATGCCTTTCCACGGCGGCATTTCCGCCGTGGCAAGGCATACGGACTTTTGTTTGGGGCCCCTTTGCGGGCCCCCAGGGGTGAAGGGGGGGTGGTGGTTGCACATGGGGGGTACCTATGGTACCCCCCTGCCTTTGCGTGCACGAAACAGCAGGCACCACGTGGTGCCTGCCGCTTCGTGCATGCAAAGGTAAACATGCATTTTTTTAACCTTGCGGCGGGTGCTGCTTCAAGCAGCATCCGCCGCAATGTTAAAAATACAGGATGTGACCGCCAGGGTGGCGGTCACATCCTAATTTGCCTGGAGGGACCGCCGCTGTCCCTGCGGGCGGTCCCTCCACCTCTGGGGTGGCGGACGGACGCAGGTCCGTCCGCCATCCTAATAGGGCACTTAATACAAGGATTAGCCACAGTAGGAGAAAAAGTACCCCTAGCACAATGCAAAATTCAACCCATGATGAAACCAGATAAGTCTTTTCTAGTTGCTGAAAAAGTTCTGTTACTTGGTCTTTGAAAGTTTTATTTGCTGGCGTTGTTTCGGGCTCACTTGAATCCTCAGAAAATGTATCAAAGTTGATGAAATAGCCAGAAGCTGGTCTGTCAATTGTTGAAATCGCATCAGGATTATTGGAAATCACTGGGGCTACCGGATCTTTTGTCATATTAGTGTAGTCAGATGCTTCATCATTGTAGACAGGAGTGTCTTGACGAACTGTTATTTGGGTTTCAAGAGGCACAATTTCCATTGCTTTGTTGCATAGTCCTTCTTTTCTTAATGCAGATTCTTCAAAGGGGATGAGTCTCTCAGTTTGAACCTCTTGGATAGTAGCAAGATTTGGTCTTCTGCTACATCTTTGGAGTCAACTGGGCATACTACTTATTATCGGCCACATGACGTGGTTTTACCAGGTCGATTGATATAAACTGGTTCTCCTTTCTTCCAGCAAGGGGTAGTAGTAACACTGTTCTTGATCCGTGGATTGCTAGCACAGGTACTGGTTTTCTGTAAGAAGGCCCAAATTCCTTCTTATCTGCAATATTTTCTCTGACTAGATCCCCAATCTTTGGAATCCAGACAGACCTTGCTGGGACAGGTGGTTTTTCTTCAGGGGTCGTTGGCTTCTGTAATGTGTTGCTTAGACTTCTTCTTGTTCCATTTAAGTCCTGCAAAACAGCCACACGGTCTTTGATATCAAAGGGTTTTTGTTCTACCACTGAAGTATGACGATCAAGGTCTTTGACAATCATTCTAGTACCAAAAAGAATTTCATATGGAGTGATTCCACCCAGAGAATTTCTTGTCAGATTGTTTAAACTACGTTGGACACTTATTAGATGTTTGACCCACCCGTCACCCGAACCTAATACCCTAGCTGCTACAGATTGCTCTATGTCACAGTTTTTTCTTTCCACTACAGAATTTCCCTCAGGATGGAATGGACTTGAGTACCGCAATGCAACGCCCAGATTGGCCATGGCCTCCTTGTAAGCTCGCGAGCGAAACGAAGGACCCTGGTCAGAATGTAGCATGCCGATTGCGTATGTGCCGATAAAGACTCGCAAATCTTTTATAACAGTTTGTGCGTCAGCCGAGCGCTGAGGCCACATCCAAATGAATCTTGTCCTAATAGTTGTGGGACCGCATTCGTCCATGTCGACGTCTGCGTGTAGATAGTCTAATGCTGTCTAACAATGGTGTTTGTACTGGGCTGGCTACACTGTAGTCAGGTATCTGGTGGCTTTCTTTGCTGCGATCTCTGTTGCAATCAGGGCAACTAATTGCAAATTCGTGAATGTGGGCATTCATTCCTGGCCACCAGTATGTCTCTTTTAATTCTAGTAAAGATTTAGAGATCCCTTGATGTATCAGACCCTCTCCCATATGTGCTTCTTGAATCAAAGCACCTCTCCGCCTCCCATTTGGAATTACCCTATACCCCGTTCCAGGGATACAAGCAAAAGGAACGGAGTTTGCATCAATTATGTATGAATATTCGAGTGGATGTTTTAGAGGTAACGCGGCACCGCTGCCTTTGCTTGTGGCATTGACAGCTAGCATTATTTTGCCGTCTATTTTTGTTTTTGAACGAGTGGTTGCAGCTACGGAAGCCGTTTGCTCAGCTGCCTTCGCGGCTTCACCAGCCAATGAATTCCCTTCATCGTGAACGCCATCACGCTGATGACTCAGTATATGGATCACGTGAGTCTTTTGTAGTTCTTTCTGTAATTGAACTACTTGTTGCCAAAGCAACTTATGCTTGATTGTGCCAGCTTTTGCCTCTTTGAAACTGTTTTGAACCCAGTTCTGCAAGTATTCATTGTAAGACTGGATGCAGTATTACGAATCGCACACTATGAGTGTGGGGAATTCGCGATCGGTATTTTCCCGTGCCATCTTGAAAGCCTGTAGTTCAGCTCACTGAACTGTACAGTCTCCTAGGGATTGAGTTTTTGTAACCATTGGTCTGAATTTACCATCGCGCCAGCGACCTATAACAATCGTGCACGCAGCACCATAAGCTTGTTTACCCCCATTTGCGGACTGTGCTGATCCACCTGCATAAATTATACATTCATACTGTTCCAGAGGCAGAATCTCAGTGGGCAGAGGACATTCTTGTTCATATTGTAAAAATGATTACGTTTTCAAGTGGGGGTCAAAAATGTATTCAACGTCTGTTGCAGCAAGAGAATTAACCCATTGTATCCATCTCGGATGTAAAGCCTTTGCATTGGGAATGCTCGCTTTTGTCACTGCCTCTAAGACCTGTACAGGAGTAACGACCATTATGCGCTTACCCTGTGCGAGAGCACTCTCTTTTGCTACTGCAGTTTGAACCACTGTCAGAATTTTTTCTGTGGAAGTGAATTTCATTTCAGCTTGTGTGTACAAGTGTGATTTGTAAGCAATTGGTACCTTTTCACCTTCATTAAAGGTTAAGTACTTGAATCAGCATCTTCCTGGGATGATTCGGATTACAAGGTTGCGTACGTTTACCGTGTACGTAAATATGATGTTGCTAACATGTCTGTTGTCACTGAACACAAAATTTCTGTATGTTTTGGAGTCCAATTTGTTGTTTTAAAAACAGGTTTGATTAATTCATAGACAGATTTAACCCTTTTTGCATAGTTTAGAATGTATGTTCTTCCGAAATTCAGGAAACCTAGAATTGACTGTAAGTTTTTCAGCGTTTTTGGAGGTTGGAGCAGCGCACATTTCTCTAAAAAGTTTGCTGCCAGGCTTTAGCTTTCACTTGAAAGTTTGTATCCTAAGAATAGGATGTTGAGGTGGGCAATTCTTGATTTTTTTAAATTGAATGTATACCCTTAGATGCGAACCCAAGTATTATGGTGTTCACTCTGTTCAAGTGCCTGTCCAAGTCATCGTCTGTTAGATAGATGTCACTGACATAAGATAATGCCTCATCATCATACGTTTGTAGTAACTCAGTTACTCTGGCTGAAAATAACCCTGGGCTATTCTTGAATCCCTGGGGGAGATGACAAAAGTGACGCTGTGTCCCCATAATTGAGAAAGCGGTCAAATACCTGCTTTCAGGTGCGATATTTTGACAGAAGAAACCGTTTGAAATATCTAATGTAGTTTTATATTTTCTACGCACAATGTTATTTATTAGTGCTGCACTGTGTGCATTTTGTACTGCAAAAGTTTGCAACAAGAGTACAAATGCCTGTAGTCCAAAACTAGACAATATGTATTGTCTGGTTTGGAGACAGGAAACAAAGGATTGTTTATGGATGAGGTGCATGTTTCAATGACCCCTTGGTATTCAAGTTGATCTAAGATCTCCCTGACTTGGTTTTTTGCTTCTTGCTTAGCTGGATACTGCCTCTGAGCAGTTGGTTGATTTTTTAACTGGATTTTATGGTGAAGAGAATCCTCATCCCATCCTATATGATTTTTATATAATGCTTGAGCCTGGGCTACTGCCCATTTTCTGGCATAGGAATATTTGTAATGAATTGGAATATGATTAGAGAAGGCTGGCATAATGTTGTCTTCGCCATGTGGGTACTCCCTGACACATTTTGGTGGCCAGTCTTTTCCAGCTAGAAGAATGTCATAACCCTTAGAGAGCTTCTCCCAAAAGAGTGCTCTTTTTTTCCTAGTTATGTCCCCCTCCATCCGGAGTGTTACTTCATATGACTTATGGGGTACACTAACCCTGGTATCGGCAGTTTCAACTCAAATGTACTCTTTCAAGTCCACTGTATCCAGATGATCCTTCAGGATCTTGCGAGCTATGGTAACTTCTGCTGCGCTGTCCAGCATTGTCTGGGCCCACTCCCCGTTCTTGAGTTGTGTCCTCAAGATCCTCAGCATGTCTGATTTTTAGACCTGCTACCTTCTTCTTGGTGAATTGGGTTTTCTTATTTTTTGGAACGTGTTGATCGTCTTTGGACTTCACGTGTTCTTCCTTGTGTTCTGACCAACCTCTTTTTTCTGATTTCTGTGAGGAAGTCTGAAAGGTACGAGAGGAATGTGTATCAGTATATTGATACCTATCAGGTTTTCTCAAATTATCCCTATTCCTCAGGTTATACCTCTTTTCAAAGGGCTCCTTTTGAGGAGACCTACCTCTGGATTGAGAACGCTTCTCTTTAGGAAGTGTCTGTCTAGTATTTTCCCACTTCTTTTTAGGAGTAGTGAGAGTGTTTTTAATAAAGACCTTTTCATGACTTTCTGTTAGTTAGGGCTTAACTGGTTTCCCACCCAAACTATCTCTACCTAGTTCTTCAAAGGATTTTTCTATTATTCTGGCCAGTTCATATGGTTGCTCAGTTACATCAAGTTCTTTTAATTTTTGGCGGATCGCCGCGGATGCTGCTTCACCTTTTATATCAGCTAATATTTTAGCTGAGACCTGTTTGAAATCTTTAAGTAATTTCATACCCAGATTTAAAGCAGGCTCTGCCCCGTATTCATTTTGAATCTGTTTCAGGATCTCTGGCATAACTGCCATGGATGGAACATCATGTGTTTTTGTGTAAATTGCGGCAAAGACTGTACCCCATGTGTCGCAGTCCTCCAAATGTGGTGCGATCCCCATTGGTAAACAGATTGTTAAAATTCTGTGTTTCTCATGGGGTGTACTACCAGGAAATATTGCCTCTATTTGAGTAATTTGTTGAGCTAACCAGAATGGAATTTGTTCCCGTTTTGCGGGCAATTTACCAATGACTGATTGTATAGTCTGTGGTGTAATTTTATTTGTGTTCCCCTGGTAAGGGGTTTGTTTTGGAATCCTTATAGGAGGTTGGACTGTTACAGTCCACAAGACATATTGAACCAATTGTCTATGTATTTTGATTAATTGTTTTAGTTGAACTAATAGTTCTGGACCTGTCATTCGTTCAATGGCAGGATGTGGTGTATAGGTGGCTAGTACCGTCCATGTTGCTCCCGGTCTACCTAATGGACCGAGCCTGGTAATGTGATTTTGATGTTGTAGGGCGCCTTTAACCAGATCGCATGCTCTTGGTATGTTAATGGAATTTCAATATCATCTAAAGGAGTGTTTTCCACTGGAGGTTCCTCTACTTTGTAGAAATGGAACACATGTGGTAATGGATCTGCTTCTGGGAAGACAATCCATGAGTAGAATACCTCTGTCTGCCGATATTTGTGTGCCTCTATGGCAAAAATTACCCTACCACCTCTCGATGATAGGCCATTTGTTATAAGCTTTATAGTGATGGTTTTCCTTAAATTTTCCGGGATGATTATAGCATCCGGGTCATCTTGTCGCAAACCTGTCATGTCTAAGCCCGGGTTGGCTTTAGACACTACAGTTCCACTGGCACCAGGATCATCCTTGTTGGCCATTTTGTTGACTGAAAGTTTGCAGAGCAAGTTTCAAGGAAACAAAGATAAGGTGCACAATATTTTGGAACACTGTATCCTTCAACGTTGAACAAACCAAAAACTAAAAAATAGGATTTTCGTGCTACTCAGTTATGGCGGATATTTTATCCTTTAACCCACTCCAGACATCTATTGGAGTATGTTACTGGAAAAAGGGGTCTCAGTGAAAAGCACGACTGAGTTACTCTAGTATCTAGCGTTAAATTAGTGCCTTACCAAACTTTGGGCGCCATATATTTATTTATTTGATTTATATAGCGCGTAATCACCCCGGGGTCTCTAAGCGCTTTATAAGATATATACCAAACAAATTCTACAGCCGATCATCAAGTTACAGCACACTCCATGCTTGCTGAAAAAGCATTGTTTTAAATTTTTTTCGAAAAGGCAGCAAGTTGGATTCTTTGCGCAATTCGGTTGGTAAGCTATTCCAGACAGCTGGAAAGACGTTAGAGAAAGCACGACCACCTAAGGTGGATAGTCTGAAATGCGGTTGGGTTAGGAGGGTGGCATCTGAGGAGCGCAGCCGTCTACCGGGCTTGTATGGGGCCAAGCGGGCTTTAATGTAACTTGGCGCCTTTCCATACAGGACTTTATGCGTAATGCAAAGCCCTTTAAACAAAACCCTCTGTTTGACAGACAACCAGTGGAGTTCACGCAGTAGAGGGGAAGCATGCGTTCTCCTCGGTTTTTTGAAAATCAATCTTTCAGCGTCATTTCTGACAATTTGCAGTTGGTTCGGGTGTTTTTGAGGGAGCCCTGCATATAGTGAGTTGCCATAGTCCATCCTGGCTAGGATCATGGCAGATACAGCGCGCCTCAGGGTGGCAAAGGACAGGAGTGAGGAGATTTTCCTTAGTTGTCGAAGGAGGCCCACACACGTGCCCACCACCCCCGAGACTTGCTTTTGCATCGTCAAACTCCTATCCAAGGAGATGCTCAGGCTTTTCACTACTGCTGCAGGTTCTGGAGGCGCCCCTAGTTCTATTGGCCAGAACCGATCATTCCAGGGGTTGCCCATGATGGTGATTGGCAACACCTCGGTCTTATCTGGATTGATTTTCAGGGAGTTCACAGACATCCAATTAGCTGTATATCTTAGGATATTCTGCATATAGTGTAGTTCCTATATTCCCAATAGGCTGTGCACATTGGAATAATATATCCTACAGATGTGACGTAGGACTTAAGTCGACTAGGTCTCTATCGAATATATTAGACTTAATTGTGAGTGCCAGCTAGCTCAGAGGTCACTAGAAACGTTCTTGAATACACAAGAAGGGAATAGTTTCTGACAACCGCATAAACATGACAACTTTGTTTCCCCAAGATAAAACTGATCTTCAGAGTCGTGGAAACAATAGATAGATATTTCACTCAGTCAATCGTGCATGCTTCGTTTCACTTGAGGTGCGGAGAAATAGAGAGACGGGCGTTTTCAATAAAAGTATTTTTTGAACAGTCTTCTTTCTCAAGCAGAAGAAATGAACTGCTACAATCGTAATACTGGCTGCAAAGTATAATGCGTACAGCAAGAAGAGTATTATAAAATAATACTGTAAAAGCATGGCATGGTTTCTAAGCCATAAAATACATACATAAATAATAAAGGCTAAAAGTACTCAATTGGTGCTTCTAAAATACGCCTACCCCGATGTACCTAACCTAAGTCTAGTACGAGGGAGGAAGTAAGTATGTGTTTAGTTTCTTTGCCAAGAATCTATCCAAGATTTCTCTTAGGGTCTAATCAGCTCCGTACCTTGGTTTAGAACGAGGGAGGTCTGGTATCTCTGTCTAGGGACTCGATTTCCCAACACCCCGCAAAGGAAGCTTGGAAAGACTGGAGCTGGATTCTCAGTGAGAGAAAGGCAGCTGCTCTGTCAGTGCGTTGGCTCGTGGGTCGACTTCCTTCTGCACTTGCTGTAGCGAGCTGCGTCGGGCAAGTAGATAGTCGAACTGCTCTAAACCACCGTGTGTTTGCTAGGGCAAGTGTGGGCATATTTATACCTTGAAGGTGCCTGGTTTGACGTAAAGTCAGCCATAATAACGTCATCAAAGAACCTCAGCAGAATGGTAGTTCTTTGAAAATTCCATGATTTCAAGGACAAATCAATATTCAAGAAAGGGGATGTCCCTAACTGCTGAAGCCGATGTTTCCAAGAAATCGTTGTGGCTTTTTGGAACTAGTGGAAGCAGCCATGCCGTATTTGGACTGGATGGGTTATGTCTAAATATGGGTATGATTTCTATGCCTATATAAGGGAATGAATCGGGAAAATTACACTAGGGTCCTAAAACGCTATACAACACTCCTGTAGAGCTCAGTGTAGTATTCCAAGAACACCCCATTATTCCCCTGTTGAGTATACACTGACCTCCCCGTTGGGGTTGTCAGGTCCAATATTGGCGTGCCACGAGGGGCCGGGTTGGCCAGCCATGCCAGCAGTGTACTTGCCTTGTCTCTTTCTGCATGTACCCACGCCAAATATGACCTATAGTCAAAGCAACACAACCGCTCCACTTGCGCAGCCACTGCCTCCCTAGCATCTAAAAGTTCACTTTGCACCTCTGGATTTTCTGGGTGGGCCCTCTCAGTTGCTCGCAAGCGTATCTATGTCATTCGAGAGTGTCTTCCGCAAAGCCACCATTTTCGTGAGTCACAGGCCCCTTACCACCACCTTAAAGGCGTTCCACTCATGTGCCAATGTTGATGATGTGCCCTTATTCTCGTTAAAATACTGAGTGATACCCAACCCGATTTCCTCGCAGAAAACAGGGTCCTCTCGGGCCCCTTCCAGGTTGGCACTGCAGATCTCTTCCGGGTCCAATGGATTTTTACTAATAATAGATTGTGGTCGGACAATGTTCTCGCGAGGTACTCGCTGTGGTCCACCTTTGTATGGATGTCTGGGGTGCATAATATCGCATCTAGCCGCACATGCAATTCATGGAGGGCAGAAAAAATGAATAATCCCTCTCCTCAAGGTGGTGTGCAGGCCATGTATCTACCAGCCCCCACCTGGTCTGCCAATCTCGTCTGGCCTTGAAGCCTTGAAGATCCTATGCATAGGTGCTTCCGGTAGCGGAGAGTGCGATCTATCCATCTCAGTATCCACTATAGAATTGAAATCCCCTCCCATCAGTACCGGGCCAGTCAAATAAGGTGCTAACTTCCCCGACAGACGGTTAAAGAAGGATAGCTGATCTACATTGGGGGCATATATACTACACAATGTCACATCTGCCCCATTGAGGCGATCTGCCACCACCCCAAACCTCCCTTCCGGGTCCACCAAGTGTTGCGTCGGTTGGAATGGGACCCCCGCTCTGATCCATATCAGTGTCCCCCTAGCATAGGCTGAATGCGTTGTGTAGAAAGGTTGCCCCCTCCACCTACACTTCAACGTCAACCCTTCTGCTTGATTAATATGTGGTTCTTGGAGGAATGCTATTTGGACCCCCCTGCGCACCAAATAAGCGTGCACCTTATGGCGTCTCAGCATTGTGTGTATACCCGTACATTTCAGGTAATGCATTTTAGTTAAGGTAACCCCCCCTTGCTGCGACTTAGGTCTCGTTGAGAACTGCCCACTCCTTATGAACACACCGGTAGCCCTAACAAGCCAAACTAGCACAAAAACTGCTCCTCTGGTAGCTACCAAAGAACCACAAACAAACAAAAATAGGGGATGCGGCCAAGAGCCAAAACGGTCTGATCTACAATCCTGCCACTAGTCTGCGCCGTACCCCCAATGATAATTCGGTCCCCGCATCACGCGAGGCAATTTGGTATGCAGAAACCTCGTATTTCAAACACCTTTCCATTCCTGTCAGCCCCACCCACCATTATCTAGTAGACACCCACAGGGGACCGGGGACGGGGAACCAGTAAGAGGCAACACTCCCCCCTCCCCCAAAGCACTCTTAAAACGCCTCCACAGTGTTAGGCATCAACAATCTCATCTGTTGTCCCGGTTGTCACATGCGGCAGTCGAACACTGCCGGCATCCGACTCATCTGATTCCGTCTCCCCAACACCCTTATCCAAGTCTGTTGTCACCAGTGATGTCGCTCCTCCTTCCTGAGAAATTGCTGTGACAGCCTGCAACGCAGCCAATTGTTCCTTGTCAGTTTGAGTCTCCGTGGGTCTTCGAGCGTTAAGTCAGTGTCTTCTGATGCGCCTCGACTGGCGCAGACGTGGCCCCTCCACTTCTGCATTCTCCCTACTTCCCGCAGCACCCATGCCTGCTCTGTACGATTCCAACCAAGTCCCCGCCTCCTCCGGTCTGTCATGAAAAAACGTTTTACCGTTCATGGCCACCTTCAAATACGCCAGAAACATAAACGAGTACTGGAGGCCCTCTTCTCAGGGCACTTTCTTGACCTTGAGGAATGACGCCCGGCGATGCTGTATATCAAATGTGTAATCCGGGATCAGAGTCACATTACAATTGTCCACTTTGAAGGGGCCCGAAGAGCGAGCCTTGTGCAGGAGCAGGTCTCTGTCCTTATAGTGGAGTTGTCTCACCACCACCGCTCTGGATGGTCTACCGGGTGCCAGCGGCGCGCTGGTACTCTATGTGCTCTTTCCAGGGTATAGAAGGTCAACCAAGGTGGCCCCTCAGGCAGTTTGTGATCAGTCCAATACTGATTGTAGCCTAGTCCCCCGGGTCGATCCGCCACAGGGTCCCCCGCTAGTCACCTTTCCTCAGTCCTGCCAACATCACCCGTTTGTCTCCTCACCAGTTACTCAGGCCTCTATCTGCTGTAGGTGCGCTCCGACTGCCACTGCCTCTTTCAACTCTCCCCAGTCCATGCAGTAACCAATCAGCAGCGCTCCGCTCCTCTGATCCTGCCCGGTAGCGTGTTTCTTGAGTCCCCGCAACACAGGATCCACTGCAAGTCCAAGGAGCCAAGATGGCAGAGTTAGCCCCAAAATGGCGATTCAAGTCTGGTTTTGGTTTAACTTTCTCGCCAATGTCCGCTATGCATTGGTCTAAGGGATAAGACGCTGCTCAGTCCCCCGTTAGCTGCCGCACCTCGGGATTTCCGCCGGTTGCGCTTCTGCTCCCTCTCGTTGCTGCTGCCAGCCAACGCTCGTCACACCCCTTGAGTGCCAAACCAGTGGCCACCAGGGTTGGCACCCTACGGCGCCCGCTCCGATGATGGGATTAGGGCCCCGCCAATACCATCACAGGGTCCTGGTCACCACACTCCGCTGCCCCCCTCAGTCCTCTGGGCCACAGCATCTTCGTTGTTTCCTGATCTAAGGGGTCGCCCTCAGTGCTATCTTGACCGGTTTGCAGCCGAACACAACACCTCAGCTCGCCTCGCCACCACTCACCATCAGGCACCCAGTTCGGTAGACACCATCAGCGGGACCTCACAGCCCCCGCAGTCGTTCTTCTGGTTGCTCAGGGGATCGATTTCGGTTCCCGGTACAGGATAACTGATGGGGTCGGCGCGGAGCTCCAGGCTCACGTGTCCGTCCTTATTGGATCCCTAGCCACGCCCCCAAATTGTCATTATTTATTTACTGTTTATGTACAGGCAGGGACACCTTTCTGCACATAAACAATCATTCATGGGTTTTGCTCTTTCTGTGTGTGCTGCACAATTCAGGACACATTGAAAAAGCAAGAACAGCGAGAAAAAAAGTATTTCTCTTTGTTTCACCATTCTAAAGGCTGGTCTTCCATGGTATTAGTTTTAGCACTGCCTCAGATATACAGATCCTTGTAAATTTGGGGCAGAGTAAAAAAGCAGAGGGTGTTGTGGTGGAACGCCCACAGCATCACCCATTGCATGCCCCTTTCATGCAGATACCTGTGTGAAAGGGTACCATATTTACAAAACAGCGTTAACCACAACATGTGGATTAATGGATCTTTGTAAACATGGAGCAGGGCATTGCACCACAGCAACATCGTTAAAGTGACATTCCTGTGGCACAATGCCCTTGTAAACATGCCCACTTGAGTTGCCCTTGTGTTGCCATGTGTGATGGAAGGACAACACAAAGGCTTCATTAACATCTGTGTTCAAAGCTTCACAAGAATACTGGTCCTATCAGCTCACACCACTCTTCAAGTATGCCTATGGCACCTCAATAATTCCAACGTCTTCGAAAGGCTCCATCCTCTTTCCAATTCACAAAAAAGGGGACCGCAAGAAACCAGGTAACTATCGCCTTATCGTTTTATTGGATCTAGGAGCCAAAGCATATGCAAGGATACTACTGAAAGATTTAGAAGCTTGGGTAAACAACAACAATATCCTTCCTCTCTTTCAATCAGGCTTCAGGCCCAAAAGTTCCACCATGGATAACATCCTAGCACTCGGGTACCTGGCACATCAAGCTACACAGCTGATGCAACTGCTCCTCTTCTGCTGCTTTGTGGATTACAGTGCAGCATTTGACAGTGTAGAACGAGAGAAACTGTGGGAAAAACTAGACTCCTGGGGAATCCCCTGGCAGCTACTAAAAGCAATAATAGCACTACACCAGCGCACCTGGGTCCACATAACGACCAACCGATCCATTGCAACAGAAAAGGTGTTAACCAACAATGGTCTGAAACAAGGCTGCATCCTTGCCCCACTAATATTTAATCTCTACACAGCAGAGTTGGGCAAAGCCCTGGATGGTACATGCCTACTAGCACCAAAGTTGTGAAAAGTGGGGCTTCAAATCCTTCAGTAAGCCGATGACATCGCAATAAAGGACCACGCACGGACCGGCCTACAGAAAGCTCCTAACACACTCCTCGGTTACAATCAAAAGAATTACCTCACAGTGAACCAGGAGAAACCCAAGGGCCACATGCATAAATGTAAAAAACGGTCACAAATGGGCAGATTTGCAGAATTTGCAACCATTTTTTTTGCATTTGAGATGATGCATCCCAAATACAAAAATCGCAATTTAAGAAAGCGCAAAGTTTGTGATTCCTTAAATTGTGATTGCATTTAAGGAATTGCAAATTGCAATTCCTTAGATGCAGTGCATTAAACAGTAAAAATTAGCAATTTCCTAAATAGGAATCTCAAATTACCCTCAATCTTAAGTTGATAGTAATTTTCAATTTCTTTGAAAAAGTGCATTTTTCAAAGTCCCATGTTACACACATGCCCATAACATGTGGATAAAGTAAGGAATGTGTAGGCATCACAATTTTTTTAGCGATTCCTCTTTGCATAGGCAATAGTGATTCTTTAATTGCGATTCCTTAAAAATCGCAATTAAAGAATCACTATTGACTATTTTGATGCATGTGCACCCTGGATAGTAATTTTTGGAAAGTATCTGCAAATGAAAAATGCCCAAAGGGGCCCTGGCAATCAGCAAATAAAAACATGCACAAGCTACAACTACTTTGGCCTCAGGCTATCAGACGGGGCAACACCAACAGCCTAGTTAAAACATCTAAGAGGTAAGGGGCCAGCATCATTTACAGTTTAAAGCGCCTAAATCAGCTGCTAAACAGTCCGACCGCAGACCCCATTCTGAAAGTTCTGAGTACCAAACTCATTCCCTCTATGAACTATGGTAATTTTGCATTTCCCGGGGCCTTCAACAAATGTATAATGCATTCCCATATTTCAGCCTACAAAAAGGTTCTAACACTCCCTCAACAGGCTAGGAGATCCAGAGTCAGATTGGAGCAGGGACTCGCCTGCCAGACGTCATATGTTCAATGGACATAATTAAATACTACATCAGCACCCGGCATGTTCCAGCACTCTTGAGGAAAGCCCAAATGAAAACTATTTTTGAGGCTGGCAGATGCCCTATATCTACTTGAAACAGAAGTACAAAACCTGCAAAACAATGATATCCTGCTCATCTCCTGGAAAAGGTTGGTGAACGCACTGGTGAAGAACATTTCATTCGAAAGAGATCTGGAAAGCTTCCACCGACAACCCAACTTCTCTAGACTGGAGGCCTCCTATATCCTGGGAAAACACCAGCCTTACTTTGAGCAAGCCTTGACAGTTCAAACCCGGAAGAAAATCCCATACATGAAGCTTCCTGCACTACCAGTCATGGACTTCAATCCATCTTGGGCCTGGCGGGACAACTTAATCGCTTGTCGACCATTCAGCTATCAACGATAATCCTCGTTTCACCTCTTGTGTTGCAGTCCAAAGTTGACCAGTGAGTGACAGCATCTGGTAGTCCCCATTTGCAGGATCCATGGTCTTAGACATTGCAGAGAAGTCTCAGTCCATCAAAACAGTACAATTGCAGTCAGGTTAGGGAATTTCACAGATACAATCCGGGTCGCCCTCACAAATACAACCAAAGCCACCAGCAGTAATTAGTTGGCCATCCAGCCAGAATTACAGCGACTCCACAGCTTACATAGTGAAGCAGGAAATATAATCAACCAAGTTTAGTAGATCAACCATGCACAGCAGACCAACCAAATGAATAGAACTGAGGCGAATAGCCATAAACGCTGGTTTCCTTTCCAAAGACACTCCTAATTGAGGGGTGGAAAAGTTAAAGGTGTGCAATAAAACGAACACTAAACCACCTCGTTAAAGGGCCTGTCTAAGTTATAAATGAACTATAGACGCAGCTGCTATTTCAATGCACTAGCACTTTAGACTCAGCCAGGGCCACTGTTTTAATGATTTTATAAACCTTAGTGAATCCAGACATTTTAGGTGGAATCTGCATGGAATGGAACATGACCGCCCTCAAATACGCTACCCGCAAGCACCACCAGCTCATCCGCACCACCAAGAAGAAATCCCTGAAGGAACGACTGGACAACAACGCCCACGACAGCAAAGAGCTCTTCACTATCGTCAAGGAGTTCTCCAACCCCAGCACCGGCACCAACGACATCACTCCGTCACAAGACCTCTGCGACTCCCTCGCCTCGTTCTTCCACCGCAAGATCGCCGACATCCACAACAGCTTCGTCGCCCCACCCACGCACCCAACCGTCGAACCAACGACCCCCACCGCCACCCTTCGCACCTGGACCACGGTGACCACCGAAGACACAGCCCGCACGATGAACACCATCCACTCCGGATCACCGACTGACCTCTGCCCACACCATGTCTTCAACAAGGCCGACTCCACCATCGCACCCCAACTCCGGAACATCATCAACGCCTCCTTCAACACCGCCACCTTCCCGGAGAGCTGGAAGCACGCCGAGATCAGCGCCCTCCTGAAGAAACCTACAGCGGACCCCACCGATCTCAAAAACTTCCGCCCCATCTCGCTCCTCCCTTTTCCTGCTAAAGTCATCGAGAAGATCGTCAACAGACAGCTGACCGCCTTCCTCGAGACGAACCGATCCCTCGACCCCTCGCAGTCCAGCTTCAGAGCCAACCACAGCACCGAGACCGCCCTAATCGCAGCCACCGACGACATCCGGACCCTGCTCGACAAGGGGGAAACAGTGGCCCTCATCCTCCTGGACCTCTCCGCTGCGTTCGACACGGTCTGCCACCGCACCCTAGTCCAGCGCCTTAGCAACATCGGTATCCAAGAGAAGGCACTGGAGTGGATCATCTCGTTCCTCGCCGGAAGAACACTAAGAGTCCGCCTCCCCCCGTTTCGCTCCGAGGCCACCGAAGTCATCTGCGGCGTCCCGCAAGGATCTTCACTCAGCCCCACCCTCTTCAACATCTACATGAAACCTCTCGCAGCCATCGCACGCCAGCACAACCTCAACATGATCTCTTACGCCGACGACTCCCAGCTGATCCTCTCCCTCACCAGAGACCCCGAAACCGCCAGAACCTGCCTACACGAAGGGATGAAAGACGTCCCCGAGTGGATGAAGGACAGCCGCCTAAAACTGAACTCGGACAAGACGGAAGTCCTCATCCTGGGATCTTCGCCCTTCGCCTGGGACGACTCCTGGTGGCCCCCAGCCCTGGGCACCGCACCCAAGCCAACCGACCACGCACGCAACCTGGGCTTCATCTTGGACCCCTCCCTCTCGATGACCAGACAAGTCAACGCCGTCTCCTCATCGTGCTTCAACACCCTGCGTATGCTTCGCAAGATCTTCCGCTGGATCCCGACCAAGACCAGGAAGACTGTCACCCAGGCACTCGTCACCAGCCGACTGGACTACGGAAACGCCCTCTACGCCGGAACCACAGCCAAGCTACAGAAAAGACTCCAGCGCATCCAGAACGCCTCCGCCCGACTCATCCTGGATGTCCCCCGACGCAGCCACATCTCCAGCCACCTGAGGAACCTGCACTGGCTCCCCGTCGACAAGAGGATCAAGTTCCGGCTCCTCACCCATACACACAAGTCTCTCCACGACCTGGGCCCCAAGTACCTCAATGACCGCCTGACCTTCTACACGCCCACCCGCCAGCTACGGTCCACCAGCCTCGCCCTCGCAGCCGTACCACGCATCCGAAGAGCCACCGCCGGAGGAAGATCCTTCTCTTACCTGGCTGCCAAGACTTGGAACTCCCTCCCCATCCACCTTCGGCTGACCCAGGACCATCTCGCTTTCAGGAAACAACTCAAGACCTGGCTGTTCGAGCAGTAGCATACCCCTCCCCCCAAGAGCCTTGAGACCCTCCCGGGTGAGTAGTGCGCTATACAAATGGCATGATTGATTGATTGATTGATCTAAGTGCCGGGTGTCAGCATCATTCCAGGGTGGAGAATCGTCATGCAGAAGGTGGTGGGGGATGAACCGGCGTCTGTCGTCCCGGAGAAACGCGAGGAGCGCCCGCCAGCAATGGCCCCATTTGTCTGTAGAGACTCCATGTCGCGCCCAAGAGACCTCCACGATGGTGCCTGATGGTCACTGCAAAGTTGTACAAAAGGGGGTGGTGATGGATGGAGCATTTGAACCAATCAAACACTCACACCCAGTCAACAAATCTGGGTTTAATCTATCACCATTCTTTAGCCCACTCTGCCACCCCTGGTCAGACATGGCCATATGCAACTCGGTCTGACCCTGTGCCTCATGGGAACAGTCCAGCCCGAACTGCCAAGCCATGCCTTCCCTGGACCGGAAACAAGCTTCCGAGGACTGGTTTCTAGCATTTCAGCCGTCTTCAGCCCGGCTTGCTTGAATCCTGTGGCAAAGTGAGCAAGGGACTCACGTCTGAGCATACCCTGCCAACTTATGGCGAACAAAGCAGTACAAAAGGGGGGTCACTGCAGCCACTTCACCCAAATTGCCAATTCGCTGGAATCATCATGTCTGAGGTGTGCAACTGGTGACTACTACTCTGTGAGGCCCAGCTATTAAGAACTGAGATTGGTAAATTCGCACCCCGCTGACACTGGTATCCCTAAGTTTGCCACAATAACACTCACGTTCTCAAGGAGCAGTGCCGCCATTTTGCTTTGCCTTAGCCAACAGGACACAGATCTCGTCCGACTCACGCATTGGCTCCATCCTGCACCCCTGCGTTCTAGAGTGCCCAAGGCCTGTAAAAATTGACCCCTGACTGTGAGCAGTACGGAACTGCCCGGACCCCCCTCTTCTGCCACTTTACATTCATGGAATGGGACACAAGGACTCCAGGCACAGAACCCTGCCTTTTGAAAAAGTGCCTGAAGATACAACGCCACATAGCACAGTCATGGCTGAAAAGGATCAAGTCACGGCGCATCCTGAGACCTCGGAGACCTCCGTCGCCTCCCTACTGCTGGAAATGAAGGTGGGACTTAAGGCGCTAGACTCCCGCTTTGACACCCTAGGCCAGACAATCGCATCCTTGGGTGCCATAGTGCAGGGCTATGACAAACGCCTCGATGTTGCTGAGGCTCATGTCTTTGATCTAGAGAACGGGACAGCTCAATCTTTGAAACGGTTGAAGAGGGCAGAACGTCTACTAAAAGAAGGGGCCATAAAAAATGAGGACTCGGAGGCACGCGGACACCACAACAACGTCCACATTATGGGGGTTCAGGAAACAACATCAGTGGGCCGAATGGACCTCTTCGTTGAGAAGTTACTTACAGATCTGTTTGGTGGTGAGGCCTTTACTTCTGGTTTTGTGGTAGAGAGGGCCCATAGGTCACTGGGCCCTAGGCCCAACCCGGGCCTTCCCCCTAGACCCATCATAGCGCGCCTCCTGAATTTCAGGTACCGAGACACCATGCTCCAACTGGCAAGAGAACGTGGCACGGTCGAGTGGCAGGGGGCCAAATTGGCATTCTACCCAGACTTTACTCCAATGGTTCAAGAGGCACGCCGCACATTTCTAGGGGTTAAGGCTATATTACGCAATCTTAGATTCAAATATAGTCTACTATACCCCGCAAGACTAAAGGTGGATGTGGGCGGCAGATCTCGTATATTTGACACCCCTACAGAGGCCCAGGAATTCTGCCGCACGCACAAGTCAGGGAAATCACAGATCTCGGTGGAGGGTGCGCTTGCTTCCCCACATCATAGCGGCTCTGACGCAAGTGCGGACATATTTTCAAATACTGGTGCTGAATGAGAGTGTCTTGCATTAACTTGTGAGATCTACAGTTACTATATGGGGAATCGCATTGTTCATTTAGATTTTTCTATACAGATACAGCACTAGGCCGGCTTGATTCTGGGCTGCCACCCCCTCTGGTATATCCGCAAAGTTGATTTCTTACCTTTTGGGGCCCACTTATTGGACCACAACTATTTGCCCGGCGATCACTATGATTTCCGAGCGTGTAACCTTGCTAGGGGTTGGCCACCTAAGAGATGGTAGGCGGCTGGGTGGGGGAGGGGGATGGGGGTAAGTTCACACACCGCGAATGTTCTTGTTAACACTTTAGTTTAACATTTCTTGCTGAGTTAACGTCACTTTGCAGTCCTGACAGTAATATGTTTCCGCAGAGTTTCAATGTCATGGTTAGGTAACATACAGGGGCCGTCAGCCCTCACACTAATGACCTGGAATGTCCGGGGCCTTAATATTACTCGTAAAAGACGCCAGGTGATTCATTATCTCCTCCGACACAAGGTCGATATAGTTTACTTACAAGAGACGCACCTCCCACCCACTGATTTGGCTCGATTTGGCACCAGCTGGGGCACACATAGATACTTCGCCAATTATAGTAATTACGCTAGAGGCACAGCAATACTGATACACAAGAGAATCCCCTTTACCCTCATTGACGTATGGCCAGAAAGTTACTCTGATTAATTTTACAACCTGAATGCCCGGATCGCGAAACATGATCCTCATGCACTACTTCTAGGGGGTGACCTAAATTTGTTAACAGTCACCACACTGGATAGCTCGTCCAACGCAACAGAAGCTAAACCACCGACAAGGCGTGCCCTGAAGGATCTTTGTGCTCAGTACACACTGATAGACATTTGGCAGGAGCGCAATCCCACCCTCATCAACTACACTCATTATTCTGGCCCACACGGCACCTGGTCAAGGATAGATTACTGGCTGCTCTCTCCCAGCATAGTGGATTGGTTTAGTTCCCTCACCCCACTCCCCCAGCACATATTCAGACCACTCCCCAGTGGTCTTGCATCTGCTGCTACCACGCCCGGAAGGGTATGAACGGCAATGGCAGTTTCCCAGTAAGGCCCTCCAGGATGAAGCGTTCAAGGCAGAAGTGCGCGAGGCAATAGAGGACTATTTCGAACTCTACACGGGCTTGGTGGACACAGCGGCGGTACTGTGGGAGGGTTTCAAGGCAGTCATAAGGGGGTATGCATCTCCAAGCAGGCCGGAGTGCTCAGAGATCTTCGTTATACATTGGCCTGCATCGAACAAGATATTGCCAAGATAGGCAAGAGAGGGTGAGCGACATGGCAGGGTACTGGCACAAATGCTTAGACCACCTTACAGCAATTCCTACATTACGGAATTACACTCAGCTTCCGGTGCCATTCTTCACACCACATCGGCCATTAGAGATTATTTCCTGGAATATTACACCACGCTATACTCCTCAAGGGCAGACTCTGATGGCACTGCCCAGACTGCCTATTTGGATGAGATCGCACTAGAGTTTCTGGAGAAATATATGCTTGACTTTATGGCAGAGCCCATATCAGTTGCTGATGTTACCCTAGCTATAGAAAACTTGTGAATGTTCCTCTGCCCGAGGGCTTGACGGCTTCACTGGCAATTTTTATAAAGAATTTAGGGACATACTGGCCCCACAATTGATTGAGGTCTATGCAGAGACATTAGAGAAGCAAATTCTCCCTCCCACGCTACGCGAAGCCGTAATCATACTCCTTCCAAAACCCGGCAAAGACCACAAGCACTGCAGTTCATACCGACCGCTGTCTTTATTGAACCTAGACTATAAAATTCGAGCAAAAGTACTTGCTAATAAACTATCACAGCTGATGGAGTATATCATTTCCCCTATGCAGTCTGGCTTTGTTCCCCGATGGTCCACACCCCTGAATCTCTGCACGCTGTTCGCTGTGCTGTACAGAATATAGCCTGATGTCCCAGTGGCTGCGGTATTACTGGACGCGAAGAAGGCGTTCGATTCTTTAGAATGGCCCGTTCTTGTAGAGGTGATGCAACGCATGGGATTGCCCTCTGGCTTCATCTCCACGGTCTCCCTGTTATATAGTAAGCCAACGGCGCGGCTCCGTCTGAATGGCACCCTGTCCAGGCCATTTTGGCTGTACTGTGGGATCAGGCAGGGCTGCCCCTTGTCCCCGTTCTTATTCATGCTAGCCATGGACCCTCTGGTCAGGCATCTACGGGAACGCCATTTGCATAGAGGAAAGCAATTCAACACTGGTCCACTACTTGCTACTCTATACACAGACGATACCATCCTTTACGTCCGGGAACCGCACATTATTCTGTCTCGCCTTATCCGGGAAATTGTCCGCTTTGGTAGATTTTCAGGGATTGGTATCAATTGGCACAAATCAATCATATTCCCGCTTACGGCTTGCACTACCCAATGGGGATGCAAATTTCCCTTTGAATGGTGCCATGATTTGGTAAAGTATCTTGGTATACATATTCATCTGGACACCACTCAAATCATTCGCTTAAATTACGGACAGACTTTTCAAAAGTTGGAGGAACAGGTCGACAGATGGCTAAGATTTCTGCTGTCTCTGGCTGGCTATATTGAAAATGGTGGTTCTTCCCAAATGTTTATACCTCTTGAATAACATCCCAATCCCCCTTTCTGACAGAATCTTTCGCACCTTGCAGACACTCATGACTCGACTGGTATGGGGTGGGAGGAGACTGCGAGTCCGTTGGGCCACAATGACACTACAGTACGACAGGGGCAGGTTCACTGTACCAGACTTCCAACAATATTATTTAGTAGCACAATGTCACTATGCGTTCGCTTGGTACCACCGTGACACACGCATACCCTTCCTACGACCAGAAGCAGACCTGGTTCTCACTGACAAATTATGCAAGGTACTACCTGGGGGCTTTCCACGTGACAGACACGACATACAGACAGTGTCCACAACTGCCTGGGCGTGGGGTAAGTTGAAAAAGAAAAGAAGAAATGTGAGGGAGGGTCTAGGGGGCAATATTTAAAGACCAGGTTCACTCCATACCCCTATGTATGAACTATCTGACTACGGGGAGTAAATCGGTCTATTGAGAGTAACAAGTATACCTCCAGTGATAGAGAACAACCAATTCACCAGTTTTCCACAACTTGCCCAATACCTGGCTTAAGATAGATTTACATCAGCCCACCCATTTGGCGGAACTTCGTCATCTGAAAAGATCAAGAGAGATGGGTCACATGTGGCCAAAGTTTGTTCTAAGGCTAACATACACAAATGTTAGACCACATACTCTCAAAGAATCTCAGCCGCTGGGTTTGTTCAAGATGTGTGGAAACTGATGAAGTGAAGTGCAAGTGATGAGCGTGTGTGAATTAAAAATGACTATAAGGACAAAAAATATGTTTATTAGGGATTGTCCTAATGCCATCTGTTAAAAACCGCCTGATAGTTTGGAATAATTGAACTATCACTAGGCAACAAGTGAGGTCGACATGTTTCAGCCAGATAGCTTACTGGCTCGGCTTTTTTCAGGACCATATAAGAACAATGTGCTACTGCAAAAGAATACCATAAGAGACAAACTATTAGTTAAGAATTTAGTCGTCAGAAGAAAATAAATCAGTGGTATCTAATCACCCTACCAGACATGTATCCCATGTATGTGTAGTTTTAAGAGTTATTTCTTCATTCCTAGAGAAAAGAAAAGTGCTGTCAAAGAAACCATTAGACTTGAAACGGTGAACAAAGTATATACTCTTTGCATGGAGGTAAAAACACATTACTGAGTCAATAATACATTGTATTTGACTATGCCCAATCGACACATTAGTCTGCTTGGGAGTTTAAAGTTCTTAGTAATTGACAAAATTATATCTAATCACCCAGCTTTCTGTGGGAGTAAGCCTCACCTCAACCGGCAACTGCTCGGTGGCGAGGCCCCGCTCTAAAGGTAAGAAAGAACACAGGGGTAAAGGGTAATCGCATTATCCATCTTGTGTACCCATGGTGTCCCCTTATCACAATATTAAAACCTAAATGTCAATGACCCTAAACCATGAAGCTCAACGATTCCATCAGAAGTCTACTTGACACACGGGACCTTGAAAGTATTACTCCAGTCAACTTCATCATGGAATGTGCAAGGATAGCCATGATGGAGAACTATTTCCGATTTGAAGACCAGATCTTCCTACAAGTCTCGGGGACCTCGATGGGCAGCATATTTGCGCCCAGCCTCGCCAACCTATACGTCTATCTTTTTTAGCAGAATCGTGTCCTCAACCACAGCAACCCGTTTTTCCATCAGGTGTTGCTGTGAAAGAGGTACATCGATGATGTTCTGGTGGTTTGGCGAGGCTCTGCCGACGAGATAAAGGCCTTTCATACTTGGCTCAACAAACAAAACTCTTTCCTTAGATTTACCATCGAGCAAAGCAATCTTCAACTGTCATTTCTGGACATCTCCATCTTCATTGAAAATGGGCAGTTACAGTGTGAACTCTATAAAAAAACGATGTCTAGAAATTCCTTACTCACATTCGACAGTCACCACCCAAGAGCTTTGCGTGAAAATCTTCCGGTAGGGCAGTTCTTAAGGGTGCGCTGGAACTGTTCTACAATAGCACTCTTTAACAAACATGCGAAGGATCTGTCGCTACAACTCCAGGCCCAGGAGTACCCAAAACATCTAGTACGAAAGCGATGGAAGAGAGCTTCCAATGTAAATCGTGAAGCCCTACTTGACCACTATTAATAACAAAATGGGTTTGGCTCTAATCAGTAAGGCTGATCCGAAACAACTGAACAACAGAAAGAAATGCCAATACTGATACTCAATTCGGGAGGAATATTTGAAACCAGAAAACAGACCACAGTTCAATACTCGGGACTGCTATTTAATAGCTGTTTATTCAAAAATATTTAGCAATGCACGAATTTCAATTAGTGCTCAAATTCAAAAACACATTTATTAAACAATAAAGGACATGAGGACACAAAAGGGGAAAATGAAATCTCATACGTACTCTCATTCGTTAATCATCAAACTCATTGACAGCACTTTTCTTTTCTCTAGGAATGAAGAAATAACTCTTAAAACTACACATACATGGGATACATGTCTGGTAGGGTGGTTAGATACCACTGATTTATTTTCTTCTGACGAATAAATTCTTAACTAATAGTTTGTCTCTTATGGTATTCTTTTGCAGTAGCACATTGTTCTTATATGGTCCTGAAGAAAGCCGAGCCAGTAAGCTATCCGGCTGAAACATGTCAACCTCACTTGTTGCCTAGTGATAGTTCAATTATTCCAAACTATCAGGCGGTTTTTAACAGATGACATTAGGACAATCCCTAATAAACATATTTTTTGTCCTTATAGTCATTTTTAATTCACACACGCTCATCACTTGCACTGCACTTCATCAGTTTCCACACATCTTGAAAAAACCCAGCGGCTGAGATTCTTTGAGAGTATGTGGTCTAACATTTGTGTATGTTAGCCTTAGAACAAACTTTGGCCACATGTGACCCATCTCTCTTGATCTTTCCAGATGACGAAGTTCCGCCAAATGGGTGGGCTGATGGAAATCTCTCTTAAGCCAGGTATTGGGCAAGTTGTGGAAAACTGGTGAATTGGTTGTTCTCTAGCACTGGAGGTATACTTGTTACTCTCAATAGACCGATTCACTCCCCGTAGTCAGTAAGTTGAAAAAGCGCACAGGCGCCACACAATTATACTCATCTGCCCTGCGTTACCCAATACCAGATGGTTCCCAATTCCCAAACACGCTGTCCACACTAGATATTACAAAAGTGGGTGATCTTTTCCTGGGGGGCCATATTTTTTCAATAGACAAGGGCGCCAGGTTCACTTATTGTACCTTCATGACGCGATTTCTCCTGAGCTGCATGAAATCTTCGCTGCGTGCTACTTTCCCCACGTACCCTGTTGAGCCTGACTCTTTCCCTCCACTCACACTGGTATTGGAGACCCCTGGCGGCACACACCTTATCTCCAAAATGTACAAATCTTGCGCTGGGATGCTGCCAGCGGACAACTCCACCCCGAGACAGGCTTGGGAGGCGGACACGGGATGCACCAGCACGGATGAACATTGGGTCAAATGCTGTGAGGACACCAAGGACATTTCACTTAACAGCCGCCATAAGTTACTACACTTTAAATTTCTCTGCCGCGCCTATTTTACACCAGCCTTGGCACACAGGATAGATGATGAAAGATCACACACGTTTGAAATGTATTGCACCACACACTGATTTTATACATTTAGCATGGTCTTGTCCCCGTTTGCAATCCTATTGGTCAGAGGTGCATGTGACTCTGGGGAAGATAATCGGTCTTCCAATGGTCCCCATTCCCGAAATAGCCCTTTTAGGGTACACTGTACAGATTCCTAAGAAAGTCAGGAAACTAGCTTCATTGGGGCTACTATTAGCTAAAAGAGAGGTTGCCATTCACTGGGGCAGGAAGTCTACTCCTAAGCTGCAGGATTGGCTGGGGAGTCTGAAACACTGCAACACCAATGCTGAAATATACGCCAGTCTCATGCCAACGACATCACGACCAAGGGATATTTGGGGGCCACGGAGGTCCTACTTCGAGACCACCAAGCGAGCCTTTACCACACAGGCAAATAATGGGATGGTGCCTGAGGGAGTGGGCTGAGGGGTTGCTTTCTGAGCCCCAACTCTCCTTTTAAGTGCGGCATGTTTGCTTAGGCCGTGCTCTATTAGCTACATATGGGAGGTACCGCTGTTTGGGAACCTGAACTTCGGGACTGGGATCGAGGGAAGTCCGCTATAATGCTCATCACTGTGTATGTATCTGTCAGGTACGATTAGATTGACGTGTACAATGACTATTCGCAATGCAATGTGACTATTATTCTTTAACTGAAAATAAAGTGTTAAAAAAAGGTATCTTTTTATTAAAGCCTAAACAGGCCGATTCATGTACATAGTTACACAGTTAAGGGTCACCTTTCGAATAACCCAGGATGTCCATGAGATGCCATGGATACTACAAGTTTAAAACTTGAAACATAACCACATGCCCTCATTCTTTTAGCAACAACTAAAATGTGGCTGTTCCTTTTGGTATATTCAACACAATGACTTTCAGATTATACCCAGCGCTGCCTCCCCTACCCTAGGAGGAGGGGCACTTGAAGTTCACTCCAGGTCATGTATTCATTCCTCTTCTACTTCACCCATCCTTTGTGTGATGGCACTGGCTGGAGCTAATGGGCATTTGTGAGGAAGATGGAGAAGCGGTGAATATGTCACTTAAGTGGCATAAGTCACAGAATGTTCCTGATTACAATAGTTAGATAGGAACCCTCCTTAATTACTCTAGACAGCATACTTCCGAGGCCAGTTCCAGTTTTATATCCACTACCTGGTCATACTGTGTTAGAAGAATGCATTTTAACACCAAAATATATCCCCTTTATTAATAATCATGTTTAGCGAATTATCCATAAGACCTACAAAAGATAACAGGCCATAGTCTTTGGGAATGGCAGTGGTTACAGAGTAGGTCTTTGTGTAAAACCTAGCTTTAGCTCCTGAGACTTGATTTGCTTGGATGCCATCAGGAATTGAATGCTATATAAATGCAAATGGGGTGTCTTAATACAAGTCGTCCATATATAAGAAACTGCAATTGACTTCTGTGATGTGCGATGCAGAATTGACACAAAAAATCCCCTACATCTCCCTTTTGGTTTGTCCTCTGTGTTAAGGACATGAACAATTGTTCAATTCAATTTCTAGTGCAAACGCGGTTTCCTCTGAGTTACATACGCATAGTAAGTAGCATTAAATGGCTGAATTACAATTTACTAGAGGTTTTCTAGAAATTAAACATACCACACTTCTCTATCGTCTCTCTCTGAGGTAGAATTTTGCAGCCCATTTGCAAAGCAATCTTCTTGTAGGTGAAAAATACGACGAACAAAGGGACACATTTACTATTAATTCACGCAATGCGGTGCAGCAATGGAACGTGCTGTGCTGTGAGAAAGGGAGCGAGCAGAAGTGCGCCAAGTTTACAAAAATATGAAGCATTTCTGCTCCGTCCCAGCGCTGGAGCACTGAGTACTGCCTAGCACCAATGCAGGCAACATTGTGCAATGGTGTCTGGGTTATGGGCAGGATTGGTTGTGTGCAGGAAAGGGTACCTTTCTGCACAAAAACAATACGTAGAGGCATTTTCCTCTTTCTTTGTGTGCGGCAGAATGCAGCACACATAGAAAGTGGAAGTAGTAAACGAGAAATAAAGATATTTCTTTTTATGCCTGAACTAGGAATGGTGGAACATTTCAGAGCAAGCTGGCTTCATGTCAAAATTAAACCTGGGATTATGTCGAAATCCATGGGTGGGGGGGCGTGGTCTGGCCACGCAGGACAATGGCCGCCTGTTAGAGGAGCTCCGCCGAGGGCCGGACCCCTGACGAGCTTCCCTGGCTCACCTGTATGCGAGGGTCGTCTATTTGCTGCTTCAAGGACGCCGAAAACCATGAGGAACGTAGCGGTGTTCTTCATTTGTGGCTGACGGCGCATGCCCCTGTTCCCCGGCATGTCGATGTGAGAGCCGGTTCCTTGGACGCACGACTCGGCGTTCGCGCGCATTCGAGGCCGCGCCTCTCCTCAGCATAGGCGGCGCCCTCGCTAACACAGGGCCGCGCCTCTAAGGAATTTAGGCCGCACCTCCTCAGACGGTGAGCGTACTTCATCACGGCTGAGGAATGCTCTTCCCCTGACATTGCGCGCTCATATTGTTAGTATTCGGCGCCCTCTCCAGCTGCATTTAGGAACAGTTTTTCCTTCATGTCTTTTCCAATGGAATGATTTATTTATAATTCCGTTTGCAATTGCGTGCATCTTTACTACAGGCGCCCACTTTTAAGACATTTACCAGGGGATTTCTATGAAGCATAGTAACAGAGTCCTTTGAAAAATTAAAACTTTATACGACATCTTCACAGCATGAAGGTCATTTGAGGTACTTTCCACAGGGGAAATTTTGTTTTGCCTCATTTTTACTCACATGAACTTTAAATACTTAACTGTGCTACCTCCTAAGTTAGCTGGTGAATTTCCTTAACCCTCTCATTGAATTTTCACGTGGTCTTTTTGCTATTCCAAGAGCAGTTTTATACTATGTACCATTGGGAAACTGTATTTCATGCCAATGTTCATGTTTTATGATACCTGCCTTCCTGTGCGCAAATTGGGGTTTTACTTTCATGTACTGCCTTACTTTCTCAAGATGCACAGACCCTAATGCTCTCTTACAATTTAATCTCATAATATTGCTGATCTAATGTCACTCTCCTCCACTACACTTGCATGCTTTGTTTCTGTGGTAGTTTTGGTACGCACAATTTATTACTACAGTATTGCATTGGATATGTGAACAGATATTTGTGTATGTGACAATTTTGTATTGTTTTTCCATATTCAAACATTAATTGTATGCTTGATACATTTTTGCTTTCATCATTACTTCCCATTACAATACTTTATCAATTCGCTATTGCAGACCACCACTACAACATTGCATTACAATGTCTAACAATAGAAATGGTGGTCGTGACCCTAAGAAGACGCTTTTCTCTGATGCAGTCAAACAACCCTCAACTTCAACAACTAAAGGCAATGGCTCTGCGTCGCCCCCTTCATCGCAAATTACGCCACTCCAGAATGACAAGTCCTTATCAGATACTATGCAACGTATTTTGCAAGAGCTTTCTGGGGTTAACCGACGACTGGAGGGTCTGGATATCACTATGACCTCATTGAATGCAGAAACTAAGTCTATTAGGGCAGAGCTCACTACTTTTCATACACGGATTGATGCCATTGACTCTAAAATAACGGATATGGAAAATCGACTGGATTCTGTTCAGGGCTCAGATCAAGATTTACTCTTTTTACACAGTAAGATTATCGATTTGGAAGATCGCAGTCGTAGAGATAATATCCGTTTCTTTGGATTTCCGGAGAATATTGAAAAGCAGGATATGAAGTCCTTTCTCTGTGATGTCTTGCCCACCTTAACTGGTATTTCTTTTGCTCCTTCTCTTGAGATCCAACGAGCTCATAGACTGGGTCCCCCACGCTCTGATGCCTCTGCACGACCCAGACCAATTATTGCATGTTTCCTTCGGCATGAACACACCCGACAGATCTTATCACTGGCTCGTTCACGTGGCTCATTTCTATTTCAAGGTCATACCATTCATATGGCTGCTGACTTCTCCAAGGAAACAAATGAACGGCGGAAGGCGTTTCTTTCCCTACGACCCCAACTCCGTCAAATGGACATTAAATATGGATTGTTTGAGCCAGCACGTTTTCGCATTACTAGAAATGGCGATTCCAAAGACTTCTACGATCCTGCACTTCACCAACAATTTCTGGATGATATTAAGTCCAATGATATGGAAACTCAATCTCCATCCTCTGCTCAATTTCCTTCCTCTAAGACCTCATCTACAAATATGCCACTGCCTCATTCCAACTCCTGTATTGACTCCAGGCAGCGTGGCAGGGACATTACTCGTCTGTCTCGTTCTCAGGAGGATAGGGATTCAGCTTTACATTCTGTCTCTTCTCTCACTAATACTCAGCAAAGAGACAAGTCTAGATCACCTCTTAAGACCTTTGCTGATGCTAACTGAATCCTCCCTCTTTTTTGTACTCTAATATTTCTTTTTCTTATCTTATCAACTTATAGCAGTTCTTACAATTGAGGATGCTTTTACTGTTTAAATTTGTTAGTTGAGATTTAATGCATTGCATAATCTAGTTATTCCTATTTCATGTTTTATGTTGTGTTCTCCACCTTCCTGTTCCTCTATATTTTCTACTATTTATTTTCTTTTTCTCATTCTAAAGTTTATAGCAATCCTTCTTGTTGGTAATGCTCTTGATACCAGATGTGTCAGCTAAGATCCCAGTGTGCTGTGTAATATGGTTACTTCTACTATATGTTTACCATAGTGCTCTTTGCCTCCCTGTTATTCTATGTGTTCTTTTTGTGTATTACTTCCAGTTCTGACGATATTTATTCATTTTCAGATTCTGTTTGTTATATACTATACGGTTATCCCCTATTCCGTGAGGAAGTGTTCTCCTTCTTCATTCCCCTTCCTCTGATAAGGTTCTTGTTGTTATGTTTGTCACTATATGTTTCATTCATTAGCTATTCTGTTCCTGCTTGATATATATTTCGTTTTATTGTTTAATATGTTTAGATTGAGTTTTGTTATTTTCTCTTCTTTCTCCTCTTTCTCTCTGTTACTCATCCTTTTCATTATGGTGTTGTTACTGTTCTTGAGTTTGATATTATATACTTCCTTTCATAGCTATTCTGATTTTGTATGGAATTTCATATTTACTTAATTCTATATTCCATACCTTTTCTATTGCGTAACATGCTCTTATCGTATGTTTCTCAGTTTAAGAAGTTTTTATTGCTCTTTCTACTTTTCTCACTACATTTCATGACAATTTACTATGGGAGGGGGATTTTACAGTTTACAGTTTTACAATGCTACAATTGTGCAATCTTGATGTTGTCATTTGATCCCATTGAGACTCACATATTTTATATTATCATTTGTCTCCTAGATCCCTATTCTTCTTTACTCGAAGGGGGTCCGGTCTCCCTTGGCGCTGCACTAAGTGCGCCCAGACCCGTAGTTAACAGTTTAGGTTGCTTTTCTCTTTTCTTCCTTATTGATTTTTCTTTTCCCTTCTCCTCTCTCTTCCCTCTTTCTCTCTTCTTCCCCCTTTTTTTTTTTTCCCTCTTTATTTTTCTTTATGTTTGGTTTCCCAGAGTAGCATTTCTATTCTTTTCTGCCTCTACTTCTCCTCACTTCTTGTTCTCTTACTTCTCCTATCATGCCATCTACTCATCCATTGTCTGTGATCTCTTGGAATGTTCATGGCCTTACCCATTACATCAAACGTAAGAAAGTTCTTTCCTATTTGCATTCCAAGCATGTGGACGTTGCTCTTTTGCAGGAGACTCATTTGGACGATATTGAGTCTAGTAAACTCAGCAGGGATTGGGTCGGTAAAGTTATACACAGTTCAGTCTCTAAAACTGATCCCACCAATCCTAACCCTACTCGCAAATGCGGGGTAGCCATCCTCTTTCAGAAATCACTCCCTTTCACAATTGTAAAATCATGGTCTGACCCGGATGGTCGGTATGTGTTTGTTAAATTGAAGATCGGTAACTCCTTCATTTGTTTGGGATCCGTGTATGCTCCGCTAGGCTCCAAAAAGCAATTTTTCCTTCGGCTTAATAGTCTTCTTACAGAAATAAATGCCTCTCAATTTCTTATTGGTGTCGACTGGAATATGGCACTGGATCCTGCTCTAGATATAACGGGTTGCATTGACACTATCAACGCTTCGGATAGAGCTATCTTCTGTGATATTCTTGAAGACACTGGTCTTGTTGACCATTGGAGACTAAGCCATCCACAAGATAAAGAGTACACTTTTTTCTCCTCTTCTCACGGCACGTTTTCCCGCCTCGACTATTTTCTTCTTTCGCAACATTCACTTCGATTGGTTACTGACTCCAAGATTTCAGAAGCGGCTATATCTGACCACCCCCCTGTTCTTTTATCTCTTGACTTGGGTCTTATGAGTCCGGGGCGCAAATCATGGTGCTTGAATATCAACAAATATAAAGCACCAGCGGGTAAACTTCTTTTACAGTCCCATTTATGTGATTATCTTCTCAATAATAAAGATTCAGTCTCTTCTAAAAGAATGCTTTGGGCAGCTGCTAAGGCAACCATCAGGGGTCAACTTATGCGGGATGCTGCCCTTCGCAATAAACAGAATGCTACTAAACAATTTGATCTGGAAAAAGATATCCGCCGACTCTCTCAAATATATATCTCGACACCAACTCTTCAAAACCATAAGTTGTTGGAACAAGCACGGATGTCCCTCAATACTCTTTTTACTTCTAAGGCGGAATATGCTTTACAAAAGATGAAAGGTCGTCATTATGAACAAGGGGAGAAGGCTGGTCGATTATTGGCTGCACAGTTGCGTCAAAGAGAGGCCTCTATGGCGATTCCAGCGATTAAATCAAGTAATGGCGATATTCTTACTCGGCCACAAGAGATAGTTGAGAAATTTGCCTCATTTTATAAATCTCTTTACTCCCCAAGTACTCAGATAGATAAGTTAGCGATGTTTAATTTTTTAGATAATGTACAGCTTCCGCAGCTCTCCGATGATGGTAGGGGTCTTCTGGAGGGACCTATCACGTTGGATGAAATTACCTCTGCTGTGTCTGCCTTACCGTACCATAAAGCTCCGGGGGATGATGGTTTTCCCCCTGAATTCTTTAAATGGACTGGTCAAAGTATCATTGATCTCCTTCATGATGCCTTTGGGGAAGCTGTGGAGAACTCTTCTCTTGGTGCTATCTCTAACAAAGCCATCATAGCGGTTTTGCCCAAACCTGGAAAGGTTCCTCTATTGTGTGGTAGCTATCGCCCTATATCTCTTTTAAATTCTGATGTAAAGATTCTTGCTAGCATTCTAGCGTCACGACTTCGCAAGGTTCTACCTTCTCTGATCCATAATTCCCAAGTAGGTTTTGTTCCTGGCCGTTCCTCTCGGAATCACTTACGCACTCTCTCGCATGGCCTTTGGTCAGCTAAGCATTTTAATGATGATGACGTACTTCTCTCTTTGGATGCTGAAAAAGCATTTGACCGCATCGAATGGGAATACCTTTTTACCGTTATGCAAAGATTTGGGTTAGGGGATCAGTTCATAGCTAAGGTACGTCTCCTTTATGACAGCCCATCTGCCCAAGTTAACTGCGGTGGTTTTCTTTCTACCCCATTTCCTATCCGACGGGGTACTCGTCAGGGTTGTCCACTTTCCCCTCTTCTTTTCCTTTTGGCCATGGAACCTTTGGCTGCTGCAATTCGTCAGTCGGCTGATGTGGTGGGCGTCCCTCTTCCAATTGGTCACTCTCAAATATACTTATATGCGGATGATATTCTACTCACTCTTACTAATCTTCCACGATCTCTCACCGCTCTCCTTCACATCATTAATGATTTCTCTTCTTTTTCTGGATATAAGATTAACTGGGATAAGAGTGAAGCATTGCCTATGTCCATCGGTACTACAAAAGATGCAATTTCTGGTTTTCCATTCCATTGGCAACCTTCTCGGCTTCAATACTTAGGGATTCTTCTTAATAGGGGTTTGGATAATGTTGTCACGGACAATTTAACTCCTTTAATTGCGCAAATGCAAAGAGATTTCGATAAATGGCAAGCCCTGGGTTTATCCCTTTGGGGACGGGTTCAGGCGATTAAGATGGTTACCCTTCCACGCTTTCTTTATGTTTTGGGTATGCTTCCTTTGACCATTCCTCTGACTACTCTTCGGTCCATTGATGCAAAAATTAAACTTTTTATATGGGGTACAGCTAAACCGCGTCTCACCCTCGCAAAATTGAAATCCCACCAATTACATGGTGGCTTGGGTCTTCCCTCTATCGAGCATTACTCTCTAGCTCTTCATCTTTCCCATCTTTCTTTCTTTTTACCTAAGTCTAAAGACATTCCCCAATGGGTTCCATTGGAACGCCACCTATTGGCTTCTGGTCCTGGTTTGTCTCTTTTATACGGCAAGGGTTCCAGTTCTCTTGACCCCAAGAACCCTATATTATCTGCTATGTATAAATCTTGGCAAAGAAGTCATCGTCTCCTGAAATCTAACCCACGGCTTCATTTTAATGCTCCTATATGGTCTAACTCGGCTATTCGGGTTCGTAGTCGTACTGTGTCCTGCCCTTTGTGGCGAGAGGCTGATATTCATTCTCTGGAACAATTGTTTCATGGTGATAATTTTAAATCCTTTCCCCAACTTAGTGAGGAATTCCACTTGCCGCCCTCACAATCCAGTGCATTTTCCCACCTTCAACAAGCTATAGCCAAACATTTGGGTTCCTTACCAGAGTTGTTGCCCACTTCTCCTATCCTATCCTATCTACATTTATGGGGAACTTTTAAGGATGTCACCTCTGGTCTCTATAAGACTTTCTTACATCCTCTATTTTCACAACCCCTTTCGAAAGCTCTTCAATTGAAATGGCAATCACGCCTTTCTGTGGCATGTTCAGATGCTCAATGGGATTTCATCTTGGAAGGTTTGCATAAGGGTGTTTGAGAAGCTCGCCTTAAATTCTGTATTTTTAAAATTATCCACGAATGGCACTGGTCCCCGGTCAAATTACATCGTGCTAAATTAATCTCTCATTCTTTATGCTGGAGATGTTCTGCCCCCGGTTGTGATATAACACACATTATTTGTGAATGCTCTTCTACTAGATCATTTTGGCTTTTTGTACGAAGCACCCTGGCTTCTTCTATGTCATTGCCCTTACCTTTTACCTCTGCTAATATAATATTGCATGATTTTCGTGGCTTACCAAAGTTTACTAAACCACAAATTCGTCTCCTTCATACTGCTTTGGCTACGGCCAAAATTTGTATCTTGCGTCATTGGAAGTCTTCTTCATCTCCCTCTCAGGAGGAATGGCTAGTGGCAATGATACAAACAGCTTCTTTTGAACGTATAATCTATAATCTGCAGGATCAAGCTTCCATTTTTCTTCAGGTTTGGTCTCCATTCCTGGATTCCACAGTGGATGATAACTATGTCTCTAACTCTTCCCCTTCTGCGGCTGTTCTTCCTTCTTAATTTTACTCTTTTCTTTTCATGCTTCTTTTCTCTTTCTACGATTATTCTTAACCTTTTTGCTTCCATTTCCTTTCACAATCAGTCTTGTTACTCTGGGGTTCTTTTATTTTTCCTAGTCCCCCCCTTTTTTCTTTCTTTTCTTTCTCTTCTCTTATCTTTTTCCTATGCTTTTAGGAAGATTTGTTGTTACATTTTGCCTCATTTGTTATATTTTATGGATCATTTCCCAACTTATGTCATGTTTTATTATTCCCTCTGTATGTATATTTACATTTATACATTCTCAAAATGTTCTAATAAAAAATTTCAACATAAAGAAATCCATGGGTGGTTGGTTGAGAACACCCATCCTCCACCCATCCAACACCTCTTGGAAGCAAAGTAAGGATGTGTTTTCCGCCACATGCTTACTGAAATGTGTGCGAATTACATAAAAAAACTGTCTAAATGCAAAAGTCCCAAGTGAGGAATTTGCTCATTGCTAAGTCCCCTGAAGAACATCTATATTTCATCCCTATACCGGAAGCGTTCCTACAATGTCGGTATTTAATGAAAATATAAAAGCAAAGTTATTACTTGAATCCTGTCTTCGTGATGTTCCTTCTTCACGTCATTGTTAGAACAGAAGGGAATAGCTACCTGGTGTACTAGGAGTAATGTTGCAAAACATGACACTATGAGTACATTTACGAACGTGTTGTCTAGCGCAACTCACCGTAACATCTAATTCCTACACATTAAAAAGGTTCATGAACGCAGGAAACACTTGCAATGGTCTGCACGAAAGCCCACAAAAACGTTGGGAAATGAACCTATAATTTTAATTGCATGTCCCTTGGGTATAAAGGTGGTTTGATTTGGCCTATGTCATTTTCATTGTTGAATATCTACAGTCGCCCTTGCGCAGGGACTTGGCGCAAAGGAGGTTGTACAATCTAAAAGTCTCTCTGTTCTTGCTCATAGGTTAAGCATGAGAAAATAATTTGCCTCTGAGGTGCAGATTTGCTAACATTTTGTGCCGAGTTTGTCAAATGTTTCTCTGAGATTTACTTTCCAAACTGTATCTGCACTGGAAAGTAGCCATAAAGTAATGTAAAAAAGCTCTTTGCTACCTCAAGGGGGCGTACCATGGGTGGTACATATTAGTAGATATCAATCTGTCTTGATCTCCCTTCTCACTCAGAGCAGTGCAGCAACTTTGGGTGCTTCACTGCTCTGCATTATAACTTAGTAAATCCTCCCCTTAGTTTTAGGATTTGCTCATTTGCTCATAGTAAAACATTATGTCCTTGTCTCTCTTCAGCTGCTCCCTGGATTCTGACATTTTTACATAAATAAAGCAAGTGTGACATGGTAGTATGGCCAAGGCACACTGAAAGGTCAGACAAGAGAACAGCCACTTTCTACAAGTGCTGTTCCCAAACACAGGATTAAAAAAACACAGGGGTATATTACCAACAACTAGCGATAGTTTTTGTCTCTAACTTGTTTAGAGACAAAAATTATCGCCGCAAACCGGCGATTTTTATCGCAGATAAACCTTGCTATTAGCAAGGTTTATCGCAAATGCGATAAAAAACGGCCGCAATGCATGAATATCGCTGAAAAGTCAGCGATATTCATGCATTATCAAGCAAATGCTCTCAGCCATGTTATCCACCTCCCATTGGATAACATGGCTAAGAACTGCTCAGGGCAGGTGTTAGCTTTTGGAGATATTCGCGCTTAGCGCGAATATCTCCAAAAGTTGGTAATAGGAGATAGCGATGTTAGCGACTGTTTCCAGTCGCTAACATCTTGGCACGCCCACTTTGCATGTCATTAGTGATAAATATCACTGACATGCAAAGTGGGGCCCATGATGGTCGCTATCTCCTATTAGCTGTCGCTAACTGGTGTTAGCGACAGCTTGGTAATAGGGAGATAATTTTATCTCCGCTTTCTTGGCTTTTAAAGCCAAAAAAGCAGAGATAAAACCCCTTGATAATATACCCCACATTTCCTAAAAGATGTGTTATTACATTCTGAGTTCAGGGATACCAGACTTTTATGTCCTATCTATGGGAAGATATGCAGGTAACCACTGTAGCCAGCATTCCCCTTGATGGCCTATGGGCAAGATAGCCTTACAATAGTGAAAAACGAAAATGGCTGTAATTCACTACCTGAGCATGTCACCTGCACTAGTACATGCTCTACCTTTCACATACACTGCACCCTGCCCAAGGGGGTACCTTGGGCCTTCCATAGGGGTGACCATATGTACAGAAAGGGAAGGGTTAGGCCTGGTCACTAAGGACACTGACAAGGTTGACATGGCAGTTCAAAGACTGCACACAGGCACTGCGGTGGCAGGCCAAAGATACCATTTTAGAGCTACTCATGTGGGTGGCACAATCAGTGCTGCAGGCCCAATAGTAACATTTGTATCACCAGCCCTGGCACACTCAGTGCACATTACTAGGGACTTCTTGGTGACACAAATATGCCAATTATAGATAACCAACTACAATAACAATTTACACAGGGAGCACTTGCACTTTGACACTGATCAGCGTTGGCAAAGTGCCCAAAGCATCTAAACCAGCAAAAATGAAATCCAGCACAGCGTCAAAAAATACAGGAGGCAGAGGCAAAAAGACAGGGGAAACCACGCCAAAGATGCCAGGTCTAACACAATTCAATGGTCAAGGGCGCATTCCGGAGTTGGTAAGACATGTACGTGTACTGTTGAGCTATCAGTTCAGGGACTCCCTTCCAGTGGGGGTGCTGTGGTCAATCACAGTCTAACAGGCCTAACAATGGAAGAGATCATAATACATCAAAGTACATCAAAGTACATCAAAATACTTCAAAATACATCACAGCACTTAGTGGTACAAGCACTTGCTGATACACAACAAGCAATGCCATGCAACGGAGAACAAAACATGATGTAGCTGTATTAGAACAATCATCCAATAGCAGTGCCATGCTCACGACATTAAGAAGTACAGGCATGCAACAGGGTACTAATTGTCTGCTGCTGACAGCCAGTCTTCAGTCCTCGCCCCATTTCTCTGCCATCGGGATGGGTGGAATTCAGCAGTGACCAGGATATGTCTCAACCCTGGTCCTGTGTAATGGTTGCCACCGATATGAGGGCAAGGTCTCTTTTGTCCTGGGAGTGGGCCACCCTCTCTGGATCTCTGCCCCTGTCTCATTACCGGCTGTTGTGCCACTGTATGTGGCTTGAAGAGGTGGCATGGTGGGAGAATTGAGTGTCCATAGCCTGAAAAGTGAGTATTTCAAGAAAAAGGAACAAGGCTTTAGACTTGCCACCTTTCGAGATCCAAAATCAGGCTAGGTTCAAACACACCATAGTTGATGTCCATGTGACAAAGTTGGGTTTGAAGAGCTAAGAACACCTACCTTCAGTTGTTGTTCTACCATGAAAGATCTGTGCCTATGCAGATTTCTTGACCCTCGTGGTCATAGAGGACATGTGAACAGCCCACAGTTAGAAGCTACTGCTCCTGTTATTATCAGAGGATGAAAGCTTTGATTGGAAGGAGCGACAACATTTGGTAGGTGAAGCATTTGGTCCAGTGTTGTATGCTACTCGTGGTGCTGCCATGGTGCGATGTTGGGTAAAAGCCTCCAATAAAAGTAGCTGTCTTGTGGTTTTGCAGGTGGTCATGCCAGATGGTCATCTCCAGAACAGGGTTCTCAGGTGGTGATGGTGGAGCATGTTCCCTCAGATGCAGGGACAGTGAATCATGGCCACTCCAAGAGGTGGGTGCCTCCTCTTGCTTTCCCCCACCCAGAAGTGCAGACCCAGGGAGAGTGTACGGTTCACCCTCTGACCTAGCCAATGCTGCGCTGGTTGTTGTGCAGTGAGGTAGCCGGACCCTGGCTCCGCAACAGGACGTCATAACTTGGTTGTCAGTCCTCTGATCTCCCCCTCCCCTAGCCAAAGGGGGCAGTGTGGGTGCTGGTATGGTTGTGGATCAAGATCAGGGCCCCAACCGTCTGCAAGAAACTTGTGCAGGAGCATGGCGTAGACGGTGTGATTCCTGCAGCCGAACAGGGCCATTGTCGAGGTAGCTGTCTTGAGTCCTCCACCAGTAGCAATTCTCTCTTCTAGGGCCCAGGGCGGCAGCCGGTGTGCAGGTCCTGTTCCAGTAGCGCAGTCCTAAGTGGTCACTGGCGAGGTTGGCCCTCCTTCGCACAGCTGGGCTCACTGGTACCAGCCTGTTACTAAAGGTATTGGCGTGGCAGGCCTGGTGGCAGTTGTGGTGCTGGTAGTGCAGTGGATGGGGTCTAGGGCGTGTCCATAGTCCTCAAGCACCTGGCCTACTTCAGAACAGACCCTCAGTGTTTGCCTCCCGCTGGTCTGCAGCACAAGGTATCATTGCCTCGGCGCTCCTTAGCAAGGCAGGGAATTAGGGTTGCCTCCAAGGGTCACATCCTGGAGGTGGAGAGATTCAGCAGTGAGGGCTCAGGTGGGATGGAGGGTGCCCGCTTGGCTCCTTTATGTGGTTGAGGGGGACCCATGTTCCTTTCTCACCAATTCCTGCATTGGGTCTCTTGTACTTCTGCACAGGTTCCACAGGAACACTTAAAGATGGTGGTCAGGCTGTTTCAATCTGCATTGTCAGCCCCTGTAGGCTCCCGTGTATGGTGGGACTCACCGGGCCTAAGTTACATTGCAAGAAGGCGGCTGACTTGACCTCTCCCGGCAGGTGTGGGGCACCAGGATGTAGGAGGGGAGCAGCCCAATCTGCCTCCGGCACTGGGGGATGTGGTGATTTGAGGTGAGGGCGCAAGGCACTCATTACGCTAGGCATACAATCACGCAATCAGACACGGACACAGTGGCTGGGGATAGGTAATGGGCCATCAGCCCCTTTTATTAGCCAGGGTCATCTGACCTATGACGCCTGGTGGTGGGTGGGTGTTAGGTGTATGGTTACACTGGAACTGAGACACTAGACCGGGTCTTCCGACAGTACATCCCTCCTAACCTTAGTTAAGAAAATTAAACTAACTAAAGTCCAACCTGTGGGAAAGAATATAGTTCACACAAAACCCATAACTCAATCACGACGACTCCCACGTAGTCTTCTCCACTGCTGGTCACGTCAAATACTGGCAATGGTGTCTCTTCTTGCCTTGGCAGACTTGCAGCTTGTAAGTGGGCTGTACAGTCTCTCTCGCTTCATTTCACTTCCTGTGAACGCGTAGAGGTATAAATAGCAGGTCCCAAGTGTGTTGCTTTCCGCTGGACCGTCCTGGTCAGAGTACTTGTTCAAACTGGTGTCTGTCCTTGACGGGATCTTCAGTTGCAGGTTATCCCTCTCACGGATACCCCTCTCACGTGGGTGTCACCTCTCACTGGACGACCCGGAGGCCCTTCTGCCAGGCTCCCACTGGACCAGAGGACATGCCGCCTTGTCGCTCCAAAGTGTTGAAGGACGTCGCTACGGGCCCTCTCTCCGTGTCCGAAGCTCCACCTGAAAGAGTGTTGTTGGCACTGGTTCCGTCATGTGCGACCTTCGGTCTTTCAGGATCTTCAGTGCGAGCTTCAACAGTCCGTCGCTCGTTGGGGACCCGCTGCCACCGGTGTCCCTGAGGCCTCTGCCCCTGGATTTCCGCGGCCCTTGTGTCCGTTCCATCCCAGAGGTGGATGTTGCCAACAGACCGGCCTGCTCGCTTCTGTCCTTCCTGGGTGACTGTCGGGTTCGCACGTGGATGCATGCTTCCAGTGGTGTTATGTGTGTCCCGGTCGTGCGTGTGGACTGTTGTGCACCTCTCATGTTCTCCTCGGTGTTTCCCCTTTTGTGTGTCGTAGTGTCTTGGTCCACACTCTCCATTCTCTTATCTTCCTGTCGTCGTGCTTCTCAGACCTCTTCTCCTTTCCTTCTCTTCGGTGGTGGCAGACGTGCCAACCAGACTTCTTTTCCTTTCTCCCTCTTTGGTGGCGTCGTGCCACTCAGACCTCTTCTCCTTTCTCCATCTTTGGTGGCGTCGTGCCACTCTGACCTCCTCTTCGTCCTTTTCGCAACGCGGTCTGGTCACCTTGCTGTCTTCCTCTTCCTGGCCAGACTTCTCTGAACTGGGGTGGCTGAGTGAACTAAAGAATGGTGATGGATTAAACCCAGATCAGTTGACTGGGGGTGAGTGTTTGATTTGTTCAAGCGCTCCATCCATCATCCCCTTTTGTATCGCTTTGTTCGCCCTAAGTGTGGCAGGGTATACTCAGACATGAGTCCCTTGTTCACTTGGCCACTGGATTCAAGATAGCCTGGCTGATGAGGATTATGAATCCGAAACCGGTCCCAGGATGCTTGTTTCCGGTCCAGGGAAGACATGGCTTGGCAGTTCGGGCTGGACTGTTCCCATAAGGCACAGGGTCAGACTGATTTGCATATAGCCATGTCTGAACTGGGGTGGCTGAGTGAACTAAAGAATGGTGATGGATTAAACCCAGATCAGTTGACTGGGGGTGAGTGTTTGATTTGTTCAAGTGCTCCGTCCATCATCCCCTTTTGTATCGCTTTGTTCGCCCTAAGTGTGGCAGGGTATACTCAGACGTGAGTCCCTTGTTCACTTGGCCACTGGATTCAAGATAGCCTGGCTGATGAGGATTATGAATCCGAAACCGGTCCCAGGATGCTTGTTTCCGGTCCAGGGAAGACATGGCTTGGCAGTTCGGGCTGGGCTGTTCCCATAAGGCACAGGGTCAGACTGATTTGCATATAGCCATGTCTGAACTGGGGTGGCTGAGTGAACTAAAGAATGGTGATGGATTAAACCCAGATCAGTTGACTGGGGGTGAGTGTTTGATTTGTTCAAGCGCTCCGTCCATTATCCCCTTTTGTATCGCTTTGTTCGCCCTAAGTGTGGCAGGGTATACTCAGACGTGAGTCCCTTGTTCACTTGGCCACTGGATTCAAGATAGCCTGGCTGATGAGGATTATGAATCCGAAACCGGTCCCAGGATGCTTGTTTCCGGTCCAGGGAAGACATGGCTTGGCAGTTCGGGCTGGACTGTTCCCATAAGGCACAGGGTCAGACTGATTTGCATATAGCCATGTCTGAACTGGGGTGGCTGAGTGGACTAAAGAATGGTGAGGGATTAAACCCAGATCAGTTGACTGGGGGTGAGTGTTTGATTTGTTCAAGCGCTCCGTCCATCATCCCCTTTTGTATCGCAGACTTCTCCAGGCAGCGTGCACTCCGCCTGCTTCCATCTGGTCTTGTCCTGGTTCACGGACACTGTCTCTTCTCATCTGTGACTGGACCGGGCGTTGCGATCTTCTCTCTCTCTTTAGACGTTACATGTTGAATTGTGGTTGTTGAAGTTCGTTAGTCGCTGATCGTGGACTGTGTCTTGGTGTTCGAACTTCTTGGACCTCTGGCCGGTCCACTCTGCCGATGCTGGCAGGCTATCTTCGGTCCTCTTGCGGGATACTTGCTGTGTTACTGTTTGTTGACCCTTGCTTCGGTCACCTCCTTTCGCGACCCGGTGGGTCGGCTTTTGGTGCGGCCATCTGCGGTGGTCGGCTTCTCCTTTTCCTTTGCGAACGGACTGAGTGGTCAGCTTTTGGTGCGGCCATCTTGGTGGCCAGCTTCTTGGGTGCGTCACGTCGTGTGACAGTCCGGGCTCCTATTGTGACCGTCTGAGGGGTCGGCTTCGTGGGGTGACCATCGGGGTGGTCTTCTGCGTGAGTCCTCACGCTTTGCTATCTTCGGTGTGATCGCTGTTCGCTGCGTTCCGGTGCTTTAGCGTTGGCGCACTTTTGTCTGCGCTCTTCCTGTACTTAATTAGGTGCGGAGGGTTACGTCACCACTCCGAGCTTCTGCGTGTTTAGGTTGCTGCCGTTACCTCACGGGGTGTGCTTGCTTTCGTTCAGGGACCCTGGAGCAGTGTCGGCTGTCGTCGCGCTTCCTCACTGTCGCTCTTGCCTGGTGGGGAGTTCTTGGGATCTCTTTATCTTCGGGTGGCGGTGCTGCAGTCTCTTCCCTGCGGTTGAAACTACAACCTGTGGCCATCAGGTGGCGCTCCGCGTGCAGTTGGTCTCTGCGTATCCCCTGTGCTTCAGGTGGTCTGTGCTACTGCTCCGTCGTCCTTTTCCTGGTGCTGGGAGTTTCTCCACTCCTTGCGCCGTCCTGCACATCGCAGTGCTGTGCTAGTCCGGGTACCTGTGTAGAGTCCTTGCGCTCCTTCACTCTTGAGATACCTGGCAGTCCCCCACTGTCCAGGGTTGCCTTTTTTTTTCGCCGTCTGGGTGCGGCTTAGCTGCCTCTCTTAGTCCTTCAACTCTATTGCTGCCATTGCGTAGCTACTTTGTGCTGCTGGGTGCAGTGTATACTGTGTCTCCATGTCCTGAGTTGCATCACTCACTTCCCGGCACATTGTTGCCTTTCACTCCCTCGCCCAAGTCCTTTAATGCACTCCCTGATGTGCACTGTATCTTGTAAACTGTCTCTTGGTGTAATCCTGCCCTTAGGGCATGCAATTACAGTTTGGCCACTAGATGGCAGTGCTGTACGATTCCTGGCCTGCTTTTGCTGCTCCCGGCCGGTCCTGCCTGGGGCTTGATCTCTCCTCTCTACCATCGGGGCATGGACCTTACCCACGGCTGCCCGGTAAGTTCATTTCCCATTCTGCTGGGGCGCTGTGAGTAGGGAAGCTCGTTCCCTTCGTGTTCCCCCCTGGGGTCTTCTGTCTGCTGCTGGGTGGTTTCTTTTGATGTGACTGGAGGGGGGGGAAAGGTGGTGCAGGACCCACACTATATATCGGTGCTCCAGCTCCTCTCACTCACACGGGGAGCTACTGATCGTCGCTTCTTGTCTCGCCTCCCCTCACTCAATCTCGGAGGCGCTGCCTGCATATCGCCATTACCTCAGTGGTGTCCCTGCTGCAAGCCTTCTTAGCATGGGCTGCGCAGGGGGTGGGTGCTAGCTTGAGTCCAAGATGGCCGCTCCACCGTTACGGGCCACCCGCTGTCTTCTTTTCTCTCTCCCCGGCAGCCTCCTAACTCACTTGCCGCGCGGGGGGGGGGTTCTGTAGGGTCTCTCCCGGCAGTCACCGCTTAGTCCCTCGGTGCCCGGCAGCTCTTCACACGCTGCGGGCGCTTCCTCCGGGGATTATTCACCCCGCCGCCGCAGCCTCCACTCCACACACGCTGCGCGGCGGGGACAGGGGGACGCTCCTAGCAGGCCGCGGGTGGGCTCTGCTGGCCTTGCTTCAATACATAAGTTTATTGTGGACCATCGCGCTCGGCAGGGCGCTACGACTATGCAGGTGGGCTCCGCTTGTACATTTCTCCGCCCGGCAGCTCTCCACATGCTGCGGGCACTTCGCCTCAATGTTCATTCACCCCGCCGCACTTCACATAAGCTGCGGGACAGGAGACGCTGCAGGCAGGCCACGGGTGGGCTCCACTGGTCTTGCTTTAATATATAATGCTTCTTGTTGGCCGCACTGCGCTCGGCCGGCAAACGGAGCGGGGTGGGCTCCCGCTGGTCACTCACTGTTAGGCTGGCGTCGTGGCTGTCGCGGGTGGGCTCCGCTCGGCCCTTCCTTCTCCCCGGGGCACTTCCACGGCCGGAGCAGCTCACAGTGGGATCGAGAGGTGCGGGGTGGGCTCCCGGTCACCTTGTGTCATGAAGCAGGCCCGGGGCTCGACACATGCCCCTCGGGCCTCTGCGGGGAAGGGGGGGTGTGACGTCGCCCAGCAGCTCCCTCCTCTTCCCCCACGAAGTTTTCATTTGGCTGTGGCATGCTGGGCACAGCTCCGCCTCGTCGCCATTGTGGTGATTTGAGGTGAGGGCGCTAGGCCCTCATTACGCTAGGCATACAATCACGCAAACAGACACGGACACAGTGGCTGGGGATAGGTAATGGGCCATGAGCACATGCGCTCAACCCCTTTTATTAGCCAGGGTCATCTGACCTATGATGCCTGGTGGTGGGTGGGTGTTAGGTGTATGGTTACACTGAAACTGAGACACTAGACCGTGTCTTCCGACAGTACAGGGGAGAGCGTCTGCAAGACTCTTACTCTGGTTAGCGGAGGGCCCCCATTTGCCTCTTGTGTGTGGAGGGGAGCGTGGCATGCCTCTCACCAGAGTCCTTGTATGGTATTGAGACTGGCCCGTGGTTCGTCACTGGCCCATTTGTAAAATGCCTGGACCGTGTGTTTGCATGCAGAGGAAGCAGGTTCCATCTGCTAACTGGTGCAGCAATCTGCGTAGATCAGTGAAGGATGGCTATGCCTGGCCAGGAGACCCACGGGCTTTTGTGCCCTTGGCAGCCACTTCAGGACAGGGGTACCTGTTTCCAGCAGGAAGCTGCCCAAGGTTAGGTGCGGGAAGTCGCTACCGACCCTCACTCAAGGCCGGCACCTCACCTCTCCCTGCAGGCCCACCTTTTCAGTTCGGACCCGGATGGCCGCCCGCTGCTGCTGCGGGCGCCGCTACAGTGAGTGACCCACCTGCCAATTCACCAAAGCAGGAGGGGGCCATATTCTAACTTTGGTGTTCCCCGGGGGCCTTCACTGGTCTGCCGCCTCCCTGCAGATCCTGCCTGCACATTGAGCTCCGTGTTCAAGCAGCCATTTTCATGCGCAGCTAGACCATGCCCCTTTTTAATAGAGCAAACATTTTTTAACCTGCAGACAGTTTTGCTAAATGAAAACGAAATTGTGTTTAATAAGTTAACTTTTTTTGTTTGTTTTGGATTTGGCAGCAGTCCCCTGTACCACTGCCTACTCTTCGACACATTTTTTTTACATTCACAAAGGTGAAGGACCCACAGAGGGCCCTTCACCTTTTGTGAATATATTACCAACTCCATTGAGGTGTCCTTTAAATGTCAATATTTTGCGACCAGATGTCCGTCGGAAAACATTGATGCACATAAGATACTGATTCTTATTTGTGAAGGAGATCTACAATACCCCCCCTTCCAGATACCAATTGGTATCTTTTCGGAATCCTGTTTTAGGAGTGCTAAAGTGGAAATAGTACATATGGTGGATGTACACAGTTGCTGGTATGTAATGAGGTATACATATAAAAAGCTGGCTGGCTAATGATATAATTCCATTCTTTTTTCAGGGGGCTCGTGGTGCTCTGATCTGCAGGTTCTCTCCACCTACAAGACATGGTTCATTATGAGGATGTATGACGTTACAACGCATACTTTTACAACGCCTACCTTTACATCGCAAGTTTTACAACGCATACCATTACAAGGCATAGTGCTTTTAGGCGCTGGATAGTGAATAGTTTAATTTACTATTCCAACTCCAGTCCCCGTGGATAGTGGGGAAGGTGTTGGATAGTAGATTAAACCTATTCCCTATCCTAGAGCGCCCCCTAGCGCAATGCGTTGTAATGGTTTGCGTTGTAAAAGGTGCGTCGTAAAGGCACTGCGTGGTAAAAGTTGCGTTGTAAAGGATGTTTACCTCATTTTGATTATGTGTTCATCAGCAGGAGAATGGGGAGCAAAAGAATACAAAGAAGCGTGTGCATTATATTTGGCAGCAGCAGTGTTGTTAGTGGATGTTGTTCTAATTGTTGTTGTCTGCAGGCATAGCACTCATGGTGCAGAAGGATATCAAAGCATTGTGAGGATTTGAATAATGTGAAGTCTGCATATTAAATCATTCGTAAGGCACATTGTCTGATAGATATGTATTTTGATTTTTGTTTGCTTGAGGATTTATCGTGCTGATGGCATCTTTGTCTTGTAGTGTAGTGAGGGGTTCTTGATGTATGTAACCACGTGTTGCAGGCACAGACTTACTATATTGATCCGCATGTTGCATGAATGTTTTGTGAGTTCATTTTTCTGGACAAAACACATATGAACAAACAAATGAAGGTAGACCTGCCAAAGTTGGAGCTTACACATGAACCAACAACAAACATGAACAATATGCAGACAGGCATGTGTGCCCTGCACCATTGATTCTATCTGGGTAGTCCCTGTGTCCAATTCACAATCCGGCCAATCGCTGATGCATCGGACCTTCTGTTCTGCACAGGATAGTTGTCCACAATCTACAGCCAGAGCAGGTGCACAAACTCCAATGTTCGCTACCCTTTGGCTGTGTGCAGTAGGAATAGACTTACGAACCGTGCCTGTGTCTGTTCATCTAACTAGAGTGCAGGCCAGTCATTTGCTGGAACCCTCGATAAAGGAGAACGGTCATCTACTCTTTCACCTGTGTTGGTAGTTGTTGATTCTTGTTACAGGCCTTCTTCGGTTTCGGTTGAGGGCTTCCATGTAGGCAAGGTCTGTAGCAGCAGCATTATGGCAGGCCATCAGTCTCCGAGCATAGCTTCCACATTCTGGAAAAACTGCAGTGGATTCCATGGTGGTCTGGAGTGAAGTTTCAAGTTACATTTAGAGAAGAGCACTGCCAATCAGAGTCAGTGCATTCTCAGAGTTTATTGTTCCATCCAACCAGGGGCTATATTGTGATGTCGGTTGGAAAGCATTTTGACAGACTCCTTGTAGGAATGGTTTCTGACCAACTAAGGTTTGGGGAGTCCGACCGACCGATTACGATGTTTCCGAGTACCGTTCGGTCGGACTCTCATTGACTTCGATGGGAGCCTGTGTTCTGACCAACAACACAGACTCCCATTGAAGAAAGGGGTGGTTACAGCCCACCCCATTGCGCCTGCCACACTGTGCATGGTTGTAAAGAGGGACCCCACCCAGAGGACTCCTGGTGACGGGCCCCCAAAGTCCGTTTCTGACAGCTGCACACCAATTCAGAAAGGCTGTCCGAATCCCACATCGTAATACATTGGTCGGAAAAGCAGCAGCGAAGGCAAGTCTTGGCCAAGACTCATCCACCCATGGGAGTAGGGCGTGCGGCTAAGTAACGGCCCCTCGGCGGTCCTGCAGCTGCCCCAGACGGCACACATAGAGCAGTACCATTCGGTTCTGACTGACTTGGAGTCTCTGAATGCCAGTCAGAAACGAGTCAGACAGACTGATTGGTTACCTTCCATCGTCATCGATTGGTCGGAAATGTTTCTGAGTTGAATGCCATTCTGAGCCTTTCCGACTGGCATAGTAATGAGGCCCCAGGTTGGAAAAGAGTATTCTCATCAGATAACTTTCAACAAATGCATTTTGGGGCTGCTAAGTACATTACACCATGCATGTGTAATGTCCAGGTTCCTGTTCCGTTTGGAAACCTTGTCTAGACCCCTCAGTCTGCACCCAGGGAAAAAGGAAGCAGGGGAGCAAGAAGACATGGAAGAAAGGCTTGGTCTTGTTTTCTTTTTTCTCTGTGATCAACAGCCATCCTCTAAATAATTCCCATCCTCTATTTTCACAGTAAGTAGATATTTGCAATCATCTAAATCTAACCCTAATATCAGGAGTGCTGAAGTTGACCACAATTTATATTTACTCTGCACCATTTCCAATGTTTGCAATCGTTGATCCAAAAACATGTATATAACATTTACAAAATGCATGTAAATGTACAGATCCATTAAAAAATAGCAAAAGAGCACATTTGTCTCAGGTATGTGAACTTACCATGCATAGGGAGTCCAGTGTGTATCAGCATAATGCATCCCAAAATCTATTATAGGTTGCCACCAACCAGGACATGAACAAAGGAGTCAGACGGTGTAATGCCTTCAGGACAACAAGGTGAGGAAACCGATTTTAGCCACACCAATATGAAAGAGTATCAATAGTGTTTCAAGAAGAACTAGGCCTATTCTTTGGGATTAAGGGCCACTCCAATTCTATCAGAACATGGTGGGTATGGAACAGTGGCACTCATGTTAGACCAATCATCATATGAGCAGGGTGAAAGGACAAGTGGAATTGGCCTAACATAACTTTGATGAGTATGAGATCTCAAAGTATAACAACTCTTTTAAGAGGAGTACATATTAATAAGAGGGCACTGTACATAGGTTAGGTCATTTAACTATGGGGCATATTAATAAAAAATAGTATATATCAATAAAATGTATATTTTAGTATTTAGTTTTCCATAAAACATTACAATAGACAGGAGAATGCATAAGTATAAAGTAGCACCCTATGCCACATAAAAAGCAATATAAATTACAGACTTCTTACAGAAGAAAATCACAACTATTATTCCCTTATAGGCGTTTGCAATTTGAAAGCTGTTTATTGAAAACGCTTTACATCAAGAGAGTTTTTGATCTTCGGCTGGAAAAAGTCGGGAAAATTGCTTGAAAATGTTTGATCTCTACACGGAAATACTGAACAAGATGGGGTTATATATGACAAGGGGCCACATGAAGCTCTACCACAACCCAGACCTTCACTCTGCCCAAGACATTCACGTATATTAATCACCTCAAGCTTCAATTAAAAAATTGCTTTCTAATAGCTGTCTTTGAGATATAGCAAAACGCCTTTAGCTTTTCCGTGCTACAACAATTGTTAATTTCAGGTAATTCTGCCAACGTTCTTTCAAAATGTATTAAAGCTACGGTCCCAATTTCATTTAACTTTCCACTTTGAACACTGTGGAAGATATTTCTTAATACAATTAATTGTGCAAAACACTTTAGAAGGCCAAAGGGTGAATGTTACCTTTTTCATTGTTGCCCCCTTCCTATGTTTGCATTCTCATTTGGCAAAGCATATGAGCCTACAATGTTTATGAATTTAAAACTTTCTCAGTCTGAAAGCAAATAAAGAGCATTGCTTTGCACAATTTCTGGGCAGCCTTAGACTAGTTCTGATAAAAATGTTATGGCTTGATGGGTCACAGCAATTTCAAGCTAGGGCAGGCAGTGTGTCCTTCTACTATGCAAACAGAGTAAATATGGCAGCACTAGACATCTTTGTGAATTCAATTAAAAGGTGTCCTTGATCCAAGCAGGTGGGTAACAAAGTGATATAGCTGTGTGGTGCATGCAATATGGTGGAGTCAGTGCAAAAACAGTGGCATTTAAATCAAAAGTGGATAAAACCCTCAGTCCCTTTCTTTGTAGCTGCGGTATACTCCAACCACTTTGAGAAATTAAAAATCTTCGACAACCGTTTCAGTCTGTATTACATTTAGCAGCATAACTTGTGATGTCTGTTTACAAACGTTAAAAACATTACAAAATGCATTTGTATTATGAAGTATGGAGGCTAAACCAAACTTTAAAAGATTTTTATACCTTTTGCTCTAGGAAACCTTTTGAACTTCATAGTACGGATTGGATCCTGGAGTCTCAGACGCTGTATTTCAGTAAAATCAAATGCACATTAGGATTCTTTCTATAGGTCAAACGGTTCACCCAACACAGTTCCAATTAAAGTAGCCTTAGGGGAAAATGCACTTCTTGGAATTAAGTCCTTCTAGTGCCTGCTTGCCCTTTAATCTTTGCGCTAGTTCCCCAGCAGCAGCACACACGAGGGAAAGGTCTTGATGCAGGTCTGAAACCCCAGACAGATATGTCCATCATTCGAGGCGTGTTTGTATTTCCAGGGACCACCGCTAGACTGCTAGTCACCTTTGATTAGCAACTGACAAGATAGTGACGCGCGAGACCTTCACAGCCTGTTCATTCTCTTCGATGCAACGTGGTCCTGAAAAAACCTTGACAAAAAAGGTTACAATGGGTAGGACAGCCAATTAAGTTGCTGCTTCACAAACAACTTCAAAATCGAACCACACGCAGAGAAAGACAACTCTGTTACTCGGAACTGTGCGCTTAAATTGTTCTCTCCAAGGTAAAAGCTCGTCCTACTTTAATTAGGTAACTTACTGCGAGCCCGTGACTTTGAGTAATAAGTTCATATTTTATGTGCTTACTCAATAAGTTTTTAATCATTTTTCATTAGCAACATAATAATGTTCACGTCTTCATTATGTGTTAATTTGGTTATACTAATTGCTATGAATGCCAATAAAGTCTTTCATATTTAACTTAAGCTAAATTAAACTCTGTTACTGGTCCTGGAATTTATTGCAGAATAACTAGGCAGTTATATGCCTATTTTTACCATGCAGTTAATCACTATTTTCAAAACACAGTGTCATTTTTAATTTTGTGAGTTTGATGAATGATCATATGTCCAGCTGAAGTAATTGTGTCAACCGAAGAGAATTAAAAATACAAGTTAATAAACCATTCATTATACAGAATCATTGTGTGGCCGTCTGAAAGAGAAATTCAGAACTCAATATGCCAATATATTTTGGATATATTTTCGATAATTATATACCCACTTAAAACTCTGCAAGCCTTAAATCTGTGTAATGACGAAGAGACTCTTTAGAGAATAGGAGCGTTTTGTAAAATCGCATAAAAAAAAATAGATACATCGATGTAATAGACAATTTTGATCAAGCTAAGAACTCATTGCAAACAACAATACATCAGGAGCAGCTATTGTTTTTCTTTTATGGTTTGATTTGTATTGAAGGTATTGAAGTTGCCATTATTTTTTATAAAGAATCTCATTGTTTTCCGGTTGATTGAATTGTGTTGACTTGTTGGTCATTGTGGTATTAGGTTCATTTAGTGCATACCTGTGAGTCAGGTTTCCACACCTTACCACTACCAGGCCGCAGTCAAAGCTGCTCCTCTCTTGATGCAGCCACAGGGAGCATACGAACACTGAAACCTACTCATTTCATATTGCTTTCTCACTGGAAGTTGGGTTCATGAAGGCCTAGCTCCAGAAAAAGAGAATTACCCAGTGCCACTGCACCCACCATATTCCGACACAATGCTGCAATAGGGTTGCATTCATTGTTCCTCTCTTGAACATCAGTGATAATCTGCTCTGCTGTCCATCCCAAGGATGGTTCCAGACCTGGAGGCCAGGAGTGCAAGCCTCTTCATGGGATGATAGTTGCCCCTCCAAGTAGCAGCACAGATCCAAATATTCAATAGGATGACCAGTGGTACTGCCGGTGGGATAACTTCCATTAGTTGGGGGATGATGAGGGGTCCTGCCCCTTCCTGGAACCAGCCCCGAATCTATCATGGACATACAACACTTCCTTCATCAGTAGCCTGCTAGATATGCTGCCAACAGGTTAGCATTTTTCATAAGCTCTTCTCATACCTGGGTTGAAATTTCACTACTATTTACCTCATCCTCGCACTCAGATGGACACTCATGTATACCATCTTCATAACAATCCAGCTTGTCGTGCCATGTCCTTATCTGATTTATTGTCCAAAAAACTATTGTAACACGGGGTTGCTCAACAGACTTAGTGGTTGCAAAGCCTTGTACTTACTTACTTACTTACGTGATTTTTTTATAGCGCAACAAATACCCTGGGGTGTCTCGGCGCTGTGGAACTACTGGAGTCAGCCATCCTCTTACTGGTTAAACAACCATGTTTTTAGGAGCCTGCGGAAACTCATCAAGTTCGGGGCAGTTTTGATGGCAAGTGGCAAAAGATTCCAAAGTTTTGGAGTGGCCACCAGAAAACGCCTGTCTCCCCAGGTGGCCGTTCTTGTACGTGGCACAGGGAGGAGACTGGTGTTAGCCGATCTTAACTGCCTTCTGGGAGTATATAACTGAAAAGCTTCGGTCAGGAACCTGGGTCATATGCCATGTACTGCCTTATATGCAATGCAGAGGGCCTTAAATTTAACGCGGCTCTCAACTCTCAACCAGTGGAGCTGACGAATACCAAGAGTGGTGGATTTGCGGCGGGGAATATTTAAAAGGATCCTGGCAGCCGCATTCTGGATGGATTGCAGCTTAGTTATGACACGCTTCTGGGTGTGAAGAAAGAGAGCGTTCCCATAATCTATTTTAGAGAAGACCAAGGTAGAGACCAGAGTCTTCCCAGCTGAGGGGGGGAGATAAGGTAGTAGTTTCTTGATTTTTTTCAAACTAAAGAATGATGACGAGACAACCTTATTAGTGTGGAGGTCAAAAGTCAGCTTGCTGTCAAAAATCACTCCCAGATTTCTGGCTTTTTCCACTGGGACAGGTAGATGGCCGAGCTTTTCGGGCCACCAGCTAAGGGACCATTCAGGGGAGAGTTTTCCGAAGGTCATAATCTCGGTCTTGTCCGAGTTGAGCCTAAGACAATTCGAGGCCATCCAGGTACTAACCTCAAGCATAGCTCTCTGAAAGTTGGCTGCCACAGTGAGGCCATCCCTGTGGATACCCAGAACCAGCTGGGTATCATCTGCGTACGATTTGAGCCGTACCCCATAGGCCTTTATTACCCTCGCTAAGTCCGCTACGTAGATGTTAAATAGCATAGGACTTAGCGAGGAGCCTTTGTGGGACTCCACAAGGGAGTGCAGAGATAGGAGAGTAGAAATCTCCCAGCCTCACTGTCTGGGTACGGTTTGCCAGGAAAGATGAGATGAGATCTCTGGCAGAACCGTTTATCCCCAGGGCTGTGACACGGTCGACTAGAGTGGCATGGTCGACCGTGTCAAAGGCCGCTGACAAATCCAAAAGGATAAGGACAGCCGCCCCTCCCTGATCCATGATGGTCCTGATCTCATCAGAGGCCTTTCCTAAAACCAAACTGCGCTTCGTCGAGAAGTTGGTGGGTCTCGACAAACTCTGAGAGCTGTCTATTCATCAGGGATTCGCATACTTTGGCAGGAAAGGGCAGACACGCGATGGGCCTATAACTGGTGACAGCTGTAGGGTCTAGGGAAGGTTTTTTTAGAAGGGGTTTTATAACCGCCTTCTTCCATATACTGGGAAATTGGCCTGTCTGGAATGCAGTATTGCAGATCTCCAAGAGGGGGCGTGAGATCACTTCTGTGAGTTTTGACATCACAGAAGGAGGGCATGGGTCCAGAGAGGAACCTGATTTGATGGTAGAAATGAGCGTGGTAACATCATCATGGGAGGCAGGTGAAAAACATGAAAAGGAATCATGATTATGATGGGAAAGTACTTCTTCCACAGTAACACCTCTGTATTCAGTTTTAGAAACCCCTTCAAATGACGCATATATATCTGCCACCTTAGTGGTAAAAAAAGTGGATAATTCATTACAGAAGGTCTGTGAGGGCTCGACTCCAGGGCCAGAGGAAGGGGTGGACAGAGTCGTGACAACAGAAAACAGCTCTCTAGCAGAATTAGCAGCAGTCTCAATTTGCACCGAGAAGAAAACCGTTTTTCGAGCCATAACCGCCTTTTTATAAATCATAAGGGCATCTTTATAAATTTGTCTGGCTATGGGGCTATTAGAACAGTAAACAGAACAATACTACTTATGTCAATATCCAATCAGACTTAGTAAAACCAAACAGCAACATCTGAATTAATGGCACTCGATATGTCTACCTCACTAAGAAAGAGGCCTTCAAAATCATGAACCCAACTCTAGAACTTCCATTAGCCTCAGATCAATAATACAACGGTCCAGTATTTCATCACTTCTGCAGGCCTTTCCCCTTCCCATTAACCGCAACCTATAATATGTCAAATTAATACCTGGAACGGCAATCATAAAAGTTGTCTAAAATACATAGTAGGTAACACACATATGCGAACAATTTTAAGCACTGCACACAAACACTCTAAATGATTGGCTTTTATTTTTTTTAATTAATCAATACTGTGCCACTCCTTTTTCTGGTATTTTGTTTCTATTATAATTAGTTTAAATCACTATATTGTTGACTGGTACTGCTATTATGGAGAAAACTGCTTTATGAAAGCAAAACAAGTTCATGAAAGTGATAAACTACGTATTGGTGCAAATATCGATATAAATGGGAAATACTTTTATATAAATGAAAGACATTTTTGAAACATTTATGTAATTTATTATTAATATAGTGTATACTCCTATTCAATATAATTCAATTCAATATTTTCTTCAAGATTTGGAACTCCTAGGAGGTCCACATAAGATCACGTGCATAGTATTATGGATAACAAAATGTAACAAGGCTCCCTCCACATGCGATCATAAAATTTACCTCAACAACATGTAAACAATTCGACTATGGATGGTGCTTAAAATGTGCAGCATAAGAGATGAGATAACAAACAATATCAAAATTCTATTTTGCATAAAAAATGATTGAAATTAATTACCAGGCGAGAAAGGGAACAAAGCATCTCTTAAATATGCAAATGTACAAAAGGGAGTAGATATCAACCTATTCAAGTACGATTTAGGAAATAACAGCATGGTAACAGAATAACTAAGCACAACCCAATCTATGCAAAAATCCATGCATTAGGAGCAAAATTCTACTTCAATTAATTTTGAGGAATAACCGACAGGTCAGAGAGGGACATATACTCAACCTACCCCTAATGTGCAAAATAGCCCTACACTCTAGAACACTTAATTCTATAATTTCTTTCTGTTCTCTGTAAGTAGAACATTTTGGCTTGTCAGTCAAATCAAGCCAACATGAACCAAATACTGTGGCATTTGAAAATATAGTGTTCATTTATGCTTATTGTGATTAATGTGCTTATTTTTCAGAGCTGTGGATAAGGTCAGACAATTTGCTAAAATCTAGGCTCCCAGTATAAAGATATTATATTGGCATTTGACTTTCCTGTTAAGGTTGAGTTTTTGGACTGCGAGGCTCCACGAATGTACCAAAGATAGGGACCTATTGAGTTCTATTGTGAGGCAGTACTAACTGAAAATTGTGCTCGTTTGATCCTTTGTGCTCAGGAGCAGATCACATTAGTCTGAGTGGTTTCCCGCTAGTTGAAAACTTACTTTGTGTGTTTGATAGTATTACTGTGATGACAAGAGAGAGTCTGAGCTCAATAACAATACATATGATGAACTCTTAGATGATTTGCTTGATTCCCAAACACCTCATTACAATGTTTTCCCTCAGCCTGCAGTGCAACCTCCACAGCAGATGGGGGCAGGGGAGGAGAGCAGAGCTCATAGAAGGTGCAAGTGTGTCTTTTGTGGAAGGGCCTCCAGAGAGAAGTTTACCCTCTTTCACTTCAGATTCATCTTTGGAAGTCCCGAGTACATCTCTTGGGGCTTATTTACAAACCCCTTGCGCACCCATACATCACTTTTCCCATGTTAAAAATGACACAAAAGTGGCACAAGGGGTCTTGTAAACAAGCCCCCTTGTCTCTACAGCTGTGTTTTCAGAATCACAATCTCAATCAGAAGAGGCTCCTTCCAAGGAAATTCATGTAGTAAAATTAAAGCAGAATTTTAGGAGCTAGTAAAGGGGAATCTTGATCTAGAATATGATCACACGGTTATTGAGACTATTTTATTGAGTGGTGAGGCAGCAAGATACACTTGTGAGGCACTTGTCAGGATATGACTTCAGGCTGACAAGTTTGGGATTGATTTGACAAACAATAAGAACTTGCTGAGGAATTTCAGGATGGTGATGAGTAAGATGAATTAAAAAAAATTAGAACAGTAAACCTGAAAGTGCATATTAAGGAGTTGGTGAATTACATTAGCTGGGGAGAGACGGACTACAAAAGTGTAAGGAGTGATGGTTATGGAGTGAAGGGATCACATGAGGAACAGAAAGGGGAGCTAGTGGAGTGACACAGAGGATGGATAGTTCTCATTAAGAGAGATGCACGGGGTGCATACATTAACTTTCCCTATAGTTGCTCTGATCTTTCTTCATTCACAAATCCGTTTTCAAAGTTGAGAGAGAATCTTGACACATGATACACTGAGGTGGAAAGGATTGAGGCAATTTCAAAAGTGCTTGGTAGACTTGAATATACTTTTTTAAGTTGTGGTTCCCAAGTATTTGTGGACAGTTTTCAAAGTAATCATGGGCTGGCCTGTCAATATGCTGCTGATGGAATGCCAGTCAAATGGCAGACAAATGTTAATGACAAGAATGACAAGGTGATTGATCATTTAACAATTAAGGTCCCACAGAAAGAGGTGAATTGGATCAAAATACCAAGAACTAAAGAGTACAAGAGACAGGATCTGCTTATTGTGAGAGGTTGATGCCAGTTTTCAGACAGCAGATTGGTATTGAAATCCGGAGAGGGAGAATTTTAGTGGTTCCTTTCTCAGTTCGTATTTGATTTGCATATAGATATTGGTTTCTCAGATACAGCTGAGTGTGAATTGTCGGAGGTCAAAGTCCTTTGATGAGATTTTCAGGTCTGGAAGCCAAGCAGAATAATTGTAAGGAGAAAATGATGTTGGCTTAAACCAAGTTAGCACAGAAAGGCACAGAATGATGTCCCAATGGTTCTTCTGTGACAGATTCAGAATATAACTAATTTTCTGGTGTTGATGCAGGTTCGCATCAAGTTGAGTTCCAAGTTGCTGCCACAGACAGGGAATGTTAGTTTGCAAGGAAAAGGCAGGGGGATGCCTGCTGCTTGGAATGTACGGATGAACATGGGAACAAAATCCACTGCTTGTCATATTTGTGTCCAGGTAATCCATTTGAAATGAGAATGCGGATGGAACTCAAATCATGTGCAAAATGAGGTTCAAATACAGAATGTGCATGCAGACATTAGCATTGACCAGGAGCATGCAACCTAGAGCATGGTGGAACTCAGGTCCTACATGGAGACTACAGGGTTGCCTAAGTGGAAGTGCTTGACCACACGGAATTCAGATTATGCAGGTTCAAACGTTATATAATACTAATATGCCTCAATACCCAACAATGCAAAAACTTGCTGATCTGAAAGTACAGTTAAAATCAAAACTCTAAGATCCAGCAGAACCCTTTTATAAATGCTGACAACTTCCAACAAGTTTCAGTTTTTGCAAGTCACATTGGACTGGATCCTAGTCAATAACAATGACAGAACCTGGGAAGGGAGGAGGATTGCATGCTTGGTGCAGTTCTAGTGCTAGACCAGACTGGGCCAACTGTAGACAGAGAGGTATATTTCCACCGCATATCAATTCCAATTGATACAGCAGCTACACTCTACTGTGAGAACAGTGGAGGTCCGTAACCTACCCCTATTGGAAAGACAAGACCAAGTTGTAGGCATCTCTAACAAACAGAGTGTAAACCCAGTTTTGGATAAGGTCCCAATTTGTAAGGTGTGACTATAGCCCAGTCAAGCTGGGTTTTGGAAGAATAGCTCTGCAAAAGAAAGTGTGTGATCTCTTGCACACTAGCCAATGTGGAACTGCAGACACTTAACTAAGATGTAAACTTTAAGTTGTAGTCATGCGATGCAGCAGTTGAGTTGTTCCCAATCCTATCCAAGGAAGCCCTACCTCCCAACTTAAGATATACAGTGAATGAGAAAGTCTGGGACTTTATAGGTAAATACAATGAATTGATTAAAAATGCAGAGCCAGTTAGAATCCCAGCGAACCCAGGAGGAGTCCTAATGTCTTTACACAGTGAAAGCACCCAAGATATGGGTTGAACAGGGAGGAAGCAAGATGGCAGTTGCTTGAATCGGCCGTAAGCGGCTCCCAACTAGGTGGCGGCAAGAACCCTCTGTGGAGCTTAGAACTGTATCATGACCAAACCCCAGCAGACTAGAAGCATAACAGAACTCAGCTGGGCCTTTCCTTGGATTCAGGCAGTTGCGAGACAAGCAGAATCGCTAATTGCAAGGTGCAGGTGGTTGGAGAACGAGCTTTCCCTCGCTCCAGGTCATTGTGTGTTGGGCAGAGCAGTGTCTGTAATGGGGCCAAAGTCAATGGCGAGGGGAAGAGGTGCCATCAAACAGACCGCCCCCAGATATCCCAGCAGATGTTTGCAATGGACGCAGCCTCCGCCTCTGTACAATCGGGACGTCGGCAGATGACCGGGATTGAGATGAACCCAGACGGGAAGGGGAGGTGCGCGGTCTTGCAGCCCCAGCAACATCGGACCAGCACCTTGGTGCTCGAGCTGCTCCAAAGTGTGAGGAGTGCATCTCTGAATACGGGAACGATTGAGCAGGGACATGGTGCACTGGCCAGGTAGGTGGCCAGTGCACCATACAGACCGGCAAGACCATACCGGGCATTGGGGGCATCAGGGGCTGCGGGGAGGACGCTACATCGAGGGGATGAACCACAAAACTGCCAGAAGGGACTGGGGAGATTACTTTGGCTACACAAATGCAGTGTGAGGTGGGAAAAGAAAATCAAATCCACGGGTCAGCAGCGGGTGTGAATAATGAAATGAAACCAAAGGATGCAGATAGCAGTAGCAATGGGGGAGCTGCAGGGTTACCTTCCCAACTACAGATAGTGGGACAGGAATTTTCTCAAACTCCCATGTTCTTAATATAGACGCCCCAACCCCAAAACCTATGGCCAAGGATGCAATTTAGGGCTTCAACAAAGGGCATGCTGGTCCAACAGGTCAGCCCATGTCAACATCTCTCAACCTGGATCTGCGGGAAAAACAAAAACACCATGGAAGTTCCAAGAAACCAAGAGCACGTAGTGAAATGGAGCAGGACTCAGAGGCTAATGACTCCTTCTTTTTCTTATCTGATGCCACCTGGTCAGATGTGGTATCAGGCTCAGGGTCCAACTCAAACTCTAGTGAGGGATGTATGACGTTACAACGCATGCTTTTACCACACTTGCTGTTACAATGCAGTTTTTACTACGCAAACCTTTACAACGCATAGCGCTTTGGGGTGCTGGATAGTGAATAGTTTAATTTACTATTCCAACTCCAGTCCCCGTGGACACTAGGGAAGGTGTTGGATAGTAAATTTAATCTATTCCCTATCCTAGAGCGCCCCCCAGCGCAATGCGTTGTAATGGCTTTCGTTGTAAAACCAGCGTTGTAAAAGCACTGCGTTGTAAAAGCTTCATTGTAAAGGATGTTTCCCGGACAGGGAAGACAACCAGAGGTACAGGGACCTAAAGTGGGATTACTCTGTGTGGTAAAAAACTTTTGGGGAACAACAATAAGACCCCTGCCCACAGCGCCTCCTACATTGGATACTATGCTGCAGTGTGTAAATGTGCACTGTGAAGAGGCTCATTTCAAAAGCAAACGCTCACAGACAACAGCCCATAAACTGCAGGGGGCAGAAAGGAAAATAGCCAAAACTTGGAATGCCATCAGCGACCGGTTGATGGACCTTGAGACAATAACAGCCACCCTCGAGATTGATATCGCCGGTACCAAGGGCCAAACAGAAGCTTAGCTCACTAGGCCCAACTAATCGACATCCAGGGGAAGCTCAAGGACAACAAAAACCACCAGAGACGGAATAATCTGCGGTTCCTGGGAATTCCAGAACAGTTTGAGGGCTCAGACGCACAGATGTAGATGGTCCAGCTGCTGCAAAATTCTTTCCCAGAACTAGAAGGCTGGAACTGGTCCCATGAAATTCAAAGGGTGCATCGAGTCCTATTTACACTTTGGCAACCAGTCAACCCGGATGCTAAACCACAAGAACTTCCGATGTACTTTGGAAACTTCCTGCTGAGACAAAACATATTTGAAAATGCTAGACCTGAGGCTCAGCAAGTTGGAGATGGGTTTTCATTCTTTACCTGACCTGACTTCTGTCACATTACGGCCGAACGCCGATGGTGGTACACCAAATGATTGAACCTTTTCAGGAGAAAGGGGCACAGGCTTTCCTATTGAAACCGACCAGTCTGAAAGTAATGTGGGGTATCACACCAGATTTTTTACCTCGGAGATTAAGGCAAAACAGTTCTTTTTTTTTTTTTTTTCTTTTTCAAAAACCTTTATTTGAGCAAGCATAGAAAAATACAAGAACGGGCCTACAACCTCACGGGCTGGCCGCTAATAATAAGGCACAAGGAAATAAGTAGAAATGTATTCCCGTGGTCAGGCACAAATCACCTTATACTATCTCGTCTGGACTATGGCAATGTCCTCTATATGGGAGCCCCTTCCTATGTCATTCAGAAACTCCAAGTCACCCAAAACAGTGCGGCCCGTCTGCTTTACAATCTCCCTCGCTGGGAGTCAGCAAGGACCGCCATTGAGGAACTCCATTGGCTCCCCATAGCGGCCAGAGTACAATTTAAAGCTATGTGCACTCTACATAAAGCCTTCCACCACCTTGGTCCTGCAATTCTGCAACCCCTGATCACCCCCTATGTCCCCTCACGTTCCCTTTGTTCCAGTACCCTCCAGCTGGCCTCCTCTATCAGAGTGAGGAAAGCCCATTGGGGAGGTCGTTCCTTTTCATACACCGCTGCCAAGTTCTGGAACACCCTCCCCCTTTCCCTTCGAGGAACCACCGATCATCTTTCCTTCAGAAAAGCCTTGAAAACTCACTTGTTTGCCAAATCCCGCTAATCTGCCCGAGCCTGTGCTAAGTTAGCTTTAGTCATAAGCGCTACGAGGCCTCCGGGTAGATGGCGCTATACAAGTGTAATTTCAATTCAATTCAAGTACCAAGCATTACTCCAAACATATCACAGAGCATATTGATTTTCTGTTTTATACATAAACACAACAAACACTAAAAAAGGCGAATGCATAGTAATCAAGGTCAGCCCAAAGAACGGAGGGGATGGTCAGCAATCAGGAGAACATAACAAGAGCCCTGAGACTCTAATAAGGTTGGGGGGGGGGGGAGCAGCGGGGAGAACCGGAAATGCACAAGACAGTATGAAAAGGTTCCGGGAACGCTCGCCTAGGGAGATAGAGTAACATCAGTGGTGCCAACAAGGGGAGGGGTACAGATATCCCCACGATATTCATTCCACTGGCCCCAAATCTTCGTCCACGCCCTGGGTCTGCCCCTGGCCACATATACAGTCTTCTCACGAAACATGGACCAGTCCATGTTGTCCTCCCATTTCGAGACCTCAGGGGGTCTGGATGCGCCCCAGAGTTGCGCAATATCCCGTTTTGCAATCATGTAACCCAAGGTAGCCCATCTGGTCTGGGCTACAGAGTAGTCAGTGGGTTCCCACACATTCAACAGACACCGTCGTGTCTCCGGCCGCAGGGCAACACCAGTCACGGCAGTCATCACCTCAAGCACAGCAGTCCAGTAGGCCGCCACCACTGGGTACTCCCAAAGAATATGTAAAAAAGTAGCACTCGACCCACAACCACGCTTACATAACCCATCCGGGGAAAAGCCCATTGTCACCAGACGCGGACCAGTGACATAAACTCGATGAAGGATTTTAAGTTGAACCAAACGGAGACGGGCAGGGATGGCTACTTCTTTCGGAGAAGAGAGTGCCGATTGCCAATCCTCGTCGTCCAGTTCCAACCCATCGCCGACCCAAACCTCCCGAAGTCGGACCAATAAGTCTGCCCGATTATTGATCAGCTTCTTATAGATCAGGGAAATAGTGCTATCAGGCAGGTGGCCATCAAGGACACGATCTTCGAGGGGGGAAGACTCGGGCAGGGCCTCATCAGGAGTCAGGACTGAGGCGAGGGCGTGTCGGACCTGCAGATAACGAAAAAATTCTCTACCATTCAAACCGTATTCCGCCTGGAGGGCCTGGAACGACTTCACACTACCTTTCGAACAGACATCACCCACCTTACATATCCCAATCATATCCCAGCGGTCGAAGCCCTTAGTAGACCAGAGGCACCCCAAACGTTCAGAGGCATAAAGCGGCGTCGCCAATGTCATTCGATCCTCCCATCCCAAACTCACATTCGCGGCTCGCCACACAGTGACTGCAATCCTGGACGGACCCACAAGATGGCGCCCGGCTGATCGAGAATAAAGCGCTCTATTAAAGTCCCCACCCGGCAGCTGGAGTTTATCCATCTCAAATGCAGGATTTCGACCCGGTGAAAACATCACGTGATTAATAGCAGACAACTGGGAAGCCCAATAATATCTCTTGATGTCGGGGAGCGCCATGCCCCCGTCGTACCAAGGGATGGTGAGTTTCGCGAGGGCAATACGTGGACGCCCGTCCCAAATCAATTGCCTTTGAAGACTCTCGATCTCTCGGAAGTAGGTCTTGGGGATGTCGTCATAGGAATTCTGGAGCGCATAGAGGAACCGCGGCAAGGACATCATTTTAAACAGAGCCGCCCTACCCAGAGGAGACAAAGGGAGCTTACGCCAACGGGCCACGTCCAGTTGCAATCTAAGCAACGGGGGGAGGAGATTACGCTCAAATCGGAGCGAGGAGTCCAACGTAATGAAGACCCCATAATATTTAAAGCCAGACTGGACCACCTGTATAGGAAGTCTGCTCGGCAATGGGGGTAAAACACCCGAAAGAACATACACGCAGGACTTGGCCCACTTAATAACGAGGCCTGAGTTGGCTCCAAATGAAGTAAGAACATCAAATAAAACAGTCAGAGATTTACGCGGGGAAGTGAGATATAAAAGAATGTCGTCCGCGTAAAGCGAGACGCGGTCCTCAAAGTCCGGTGACCAGCGAATCCCTTTAAGCGAAGGCTCCCACCGAAGCCATGCAGCTAACGGTTCCAAGGAAAGTGCAAAAAGCAACGGAGACAAGGGGCAACCCTGACGGGTTCCCCTGCCAAGGGTGAAAGGGGTCGAAACTCTACCGTTTACCACTACTTGTGCTAGGGGTTCAGCATACAATAACTTGACCCAACCAATAAACTCAGGCCCGAAACCAAATTTCTCAAGAGCCGCCCAAAGATAAGGCCATTCCACAGTGTCAAAAGCCATCGAGGCATCCAACGACGCCAAAATGGCCGGCTCCGTCAGAAGCCCCGCCCTCGCAATCGCACCGTGGAGACGACGTAGGTTAAGAGCCGTGTTGCGATGCGGGATAAATCCGGATTGATCTGGATGGACCAAGTCACTAATGACCGTCAGAAGGCGGGTCGCCAGGAGTTTCGCCAATACCTTGGGCTCAACATTCAGCAGGGATATGGGTCTATAGGATGAACAAAGGTCCCGCGGTTTACCATCCTTGGGGATGACACTATCGTGGCCAGACGCTGATCATATGGCAGAATACCCCGTTCCCGGGACTCCAGAAACATGGCGCGAAGATATGGCGCCACTCTGTCCGGACGTAGCTTGTACAGTTCAATTGGCAACCCGTTCGGGCCCAATGCTTTGCCCGAACGGAGTGAACGGATGGCAGTAGCTATCTCATCAACAGTAAAGGGGGAATCCAACGCTACACGATCCAAATCGGAAACACTGGGCAGAGCTATATCACGCAACAGAAGGCGAGAGTCAGCCACATCCCTCACAGACACAGGGGAATAAACCACGCGAAAATACTCAGCAAAACAGTCAACTATTCCAACCGGGTCCGTCACACTCTCACCACTCGATGACTGAATCACGGGCACCACACGATTAGCTCTCTCCTTCTTATCCAACCATGCCAGCAATTTACCCGCTTTGTCCCCCACATCATACAAACGACCCTGTTGCTCCCGAAACATCAATTTAGCAGCATCCGTGACCATAGATTTATAGGCAAATTGTTTCAGACCCAGGGCGTGGAGTTTCGCAGACGTGACCCCCGATTCCAAAGCAGCCTCCAATGCAGAAACCTCCCCCTCAAGGTCCACCACCTCCCGATTCCTCGCCTTCTTAGCTTCCACAATAAGGGAGAGGGCCTGCCCACGAATCACCGTCTTAAAAGCCTCCCACAGGGACACCGCAGAGGAAACCGACCCCTCGTTATCCAGAAAATATGCGTCCAAAGACTTAAGCAAAAGGCTGCGGGTCTCGGGGGAGGTAAGGTACCACGGGTTGATAGGAGCCACCCGGCCCACCGCCTCCACTCCAACCTCAAAACGGAGCCAGAGTGGAGAGTGGTCAGAAATGCCCCTGGGTAGGTGTACAATCTCACGCACCGCTGGCGACTGAGCCGCAGGCATCAGGAAATAATCCAGTCTAGACAGACTCCCATGGGCCCCAGAGTGAAAGGTGTATTGAAGCTGAGTAGGATGCAAAAGCCTCCAGCAATCCACCAAGCCAAATGTATCCAAAAACCCACCCAACCACTGTTGGGCCGCAGGAGTATCTCTAGGGGGGTGGCGATCGTGTAGACCGGAGAACACCGAATTAAAATCACCAGCCATAAATAGAGTACTATTAGGGAGGTCCAACAACACACAGCCCAAATCGGAAAAGGTAGAAGTCTGCAGGCCGGAGGGCACGTAAACCGTAAATAAGGAGAGGGTACGACCCTAATAGCGACCCACAAGGGCAGCATATCGCCCCCGATCATCCAGAATCACATCATCAATAGCTAGGGGGAGGGAAGCCCGAACAAGGATACCCACACCCCTAGAACCCGAGGTAAACCCCGAATGTGCTACGAGGCGATAGCCCCACCTATTCATCGCATGACAGATATTGCCCACCAAATGAGTCTCCTGCAGGAAAACAATATCTGGAGATAAACGTCGTATGCATTTCAACACCACACTCCATTTGATACGGTCCCCCAGACCGTTAACGTTCCACGAAACAAATCTCAACCCGCTACCCCCCATCCCACCCAACAACGCCAAGACCCCCCACCAATGAGCATGACACAAGAAACATCATCAAATACAGGATAGAGTCGCCTTGAGAACAGAACACACAAACAATGAACTTCCCAACCGCCCACCCCCCAACTAACAAGAGAACACCCCCCACCCTGCACCCCTGCAAAAAGCTAAAAAGCCACCCCAACCTGCAGTGTGCCTGTCGCCCAAGAACCCCCATTCTACACAAAGACCCCGGAGGAGGAAAGGCTCCGTCCCACCCGCCACCCCGATCAAGACCAATAACGAGAAAAAACATACATCAAATCACATAAGCAGTAGAGGAACGTAGGCATACACTCCTGGAAAAAGTTATTCAAGACAAGGCACCAGGCGAAGACGAAATGTTCAGCTCTCTACACCACCTTCAGCACCGCCCGGGTGGGCATCGGACTCAGTTTCAGGAGGTCGGTCAGGCAAGGAGTCCAGCCAGTCATTCACAGCATCCGGCCGATCAAAGAAAAGAGTTCGGTCATTGTACTCAACCCGCAGCCTGGTCGGAAAAAGCATAGCGTAGCGCATCCCCATGTCCCTAAGACGCTTCTTGGCACCACGAAATCCCATTCGCTGCTTCTGGACCTGTTGGGAAAAGTCCGGATAAAAGTTCACCGTGGCATTCTCAAAGGCCACCGGGCCCTTCACACGTGATGCTTGCAGGATAGCGTCCCGATCCCTATAGTGGAAAAGTTTTGCAACAATAGGTCTCGGCGGGGCACCTGGCTTACCCTGGCCCCCCGGAACATGATGTGCACGCTCCACTGTGAAAAATGTACTCAGTCCAGATGGAGAGAGGTGGTTTTGGATCAGGTCTTCAACCAGGAGATCAACCGAGTGGGGTTCTGGATTCTCCGGAACACCAACCACGCGAACATTACAGCGACGTGCCCTGTTCTCAAAGTCTTCCAAGCGGCGGGTCATGAAATCGTTCACCCTACGGAGATTGCCAATCTCCGTCTGTATCTCAGAGACGTCTGCCGTGAGGCTGGAGGATTTGATGTCCAATGATTTCACCTTTTCATTGGTTTTTGATAGATCGGCTCGAATTAAGTTCACATCAATGGCCACGGTGTCAATTTTGTGGGCCAAGGTTTCATATTGTTGGCCTATCGACTCCCTCATGCCAGAAATGGCGACCATGATGTCCTGCAAGGAAGGCTCCGTCGACGCATCCACGATGTGGTCAGACGCGCTGGAACCGGGCAGGGCAGCTCCGGGGGACCCCTTAGAGTGGGTATAACGGTCCATGATGTTAGATTGGACCGGACCCCCGCGCAGAGGTGTCTTCGTCTTCCGAGTCTCCCGTTCCCCTCTGCCCGCCATTTTGGAGATGCGTCACAAGGAGATTCACCAGGGTCAACGGATCGGGCACCAGAAAGGGAGGCTTCGGGACCAAAGGACCGCCACAAGGGTACCGCTAGGATAGGGACAGCCAAATAGGAGAATAGTCCAGCCAAAGGCCCGACAGCCGACTCGTGCCCTGGACCCAGCTCTGGCCCGACTCTCTAGCCGATGTCTCAGCCTGAGGCAGAATCGAAACCGAAACTTAAGAGGGGGACCCACAAGTCCAATCCCCCTGCCGTTGTTGTTCAACTCCAAGACGGCCACTGAACCTCACCCAGTCCCGGGCGCACCTCAAGGGCGGAGCCCAAAAGTTCGAATCACCGTAACTCCGGCACCCGGTGTCAAAATAAATTTCTGAAAGGTCCAGGTAGATCAGCCCAACGTCCTCTATACAAATCCTCGTGGAAAATCAGGATTTGTTCAGGATATTATGCCGGGAGTGGCGGGGGTCCGGGGAGCGCTGTGCTCACGCGGCCATCTCGGATGCCCGCCAAGCTCCTCCCTGGCAAAACAGTTCTTAATGTCAGGCGGGATATAATTGTATGACCTGAATATTATTTGTATTTTTGTTTTTACGGGTAAGAGACTCTAGGAGGTTCTAGGGGTGTATTAAGGACCCCTAACATGAGTGGATAGGCACCGGTAGGCAAAATGTAATCCTGCTGGGAAAAAAAGGGGGGAAAAATGAGAAGGCTAAAGGAGAATAAAGTAGGGGGTTAGGGGCTGAGGAATACCCACTTGTAAGAAGGACCAGCCTTATTCTGTTTCAGTAATCGGACTCAGACACAGGAATAAACTTACACCATTCAGCTTTGGTTTTATTTTCTTCCGCTTAACTCGTTTCAGCACACCTGCCTTTTTTATTCACAAAAACTCCTTTAAGAGAAAAGAGAGGAAGCCAACAGTGGGGTAACATCAAGGAGGCCACTTTATTCCTCAATTAACAAAGGCAAATGCATTTCGGCAGTTAGGCCTTCTTCAGTGCCAGGTAAGTATTGCAGGAGGCGTGCTCAATCCCTGCTGAAATGTTTCTCGCTCTGTGCTGATTGGTTGCACCCTGTCACTCTCACTCCATATGGATTGGTGAGCCCAAACTACTGTCCATTGTGTAGCGATGGACAGCATGTCCCAGAATGCATCGTTCCGGTCCCGGGCGATGCTTGAATGGGTGAAAATCAACTAGCTCGATGAGTTTCTACTGGCGGCTTAAGGAAAGGAAAAAAACACTGCCAATGTCCTGATGTGTTCAGAGAGACGAAGCACCCCCTCGGGTCCCCTCACCGCACCAACCTTGCATCCGGGAGTCTGCAAAACGAGAGCCCCAATGACAGTGCATCAGGTCTGGTGTGAGGCAAAATGGCCTCAGCATCGCTTGTCTTCTTCCCAGATTTAAAGGTGGGCTCCGGTGAATCAGATACCTCGGCAACACCACACGAGCAGCCGTAGCCGCCCACGCCAATGTAACCAGAGCCAACTTGCGATGCGAGGGCTTCCAAAAATGTGTCACTGGCAAACACGTTAAACTATCCACAAAAACTCCTTTACGAGAAAAGAGAGGAAGCCAACAGCGGGGGAACATCAAGGAGGCCACTTTATTTCTCAATAAACAAAGGCAAATGCATTTCGCCCGTTAGGCCTTCTTCAGTGCCAGGTAAGTATTGCAGGAGGCGTGCTCAATCCCTGCTGAAATGTCTCTCGCTCTGTGCTGATTGGTTGCACCCTGTCACTTTCACTCCAAATGGATTGATGCGCCCAAACTACTGTCCATTGTGTAGCGATGGACAGCATGTCCCAGAATGCAGTGTTCCGGTCCCGGGCGATGCTTGAATGGGTGAAAATCAACTAGCTCAATGAGTTTCAACAGGCGGCTCAAGGAAAAGAACACTGCCAATGTCCTGATGTGTTCAGAGAGACGAAGCACCCCCTCGGGTCCCCTCACCGCACCAACCTTGCGTCCGGGTGTCTGTAAAACGAGGGCCCCAATGACAGTGCATCAGGCCCGGTGTGAGGCAGAATGGCCTCAGCATTGCTTGTCTTCTTCCCAGATTTAAAGGTGGGCTCCGGTGAATCCGATACCTCGGCAACATCACACGAGCAGCCGTAGCCGCCCACGCCAATGTAACCAGAGCCAACTTGCGATGCGGGGGCTTCCAAAAACGTGTCACTGGCAAACACGTTAAACTATCCACAAAAACTCCTTTATGAGAAAAGAGAGGAAGCCAACAGCGGGAGAACATCAAGGAGGCCACTTTATTTCTCAATACTTACCTGGCACAGAAGAAGGCCTAAGGGCCGAAATGCATTTGTCTTTGTTAATTGAGAAATATATATATATATATATATATATATATATATATATATATATATATATATATATATATATATATATATATATATATATATATATATAATTATAAAATAAAAAAAGTGTAGGGGATTAAAATGCTCATATTGCATAAGTTATTACTATTTTGAGACAACCTTTGGGGTACAGGGATACCAGATAGGCACATACATGCACAATTAAGCCACCAGTTGGGAGGGGCACCGCCTTTCATCCTTCACAGACCTGCATAGGTCTGTTTTTCCTCTGGATGGGAGGTCAGGGTGGGGTGGGCGGAGGGCACAGGGGTGGGGTGGGAGGCAAGAGAGGGGTTGGGGAGGTGGGGGATGCAGGGTGAAGGGGGCAGAAACAAATCCAGGACAGCAGAGTGTTTAGTGTAATCTATTGATGGAGGTAGGGAAAAGCATGCATAATTTAAAACTGTATGCCAATCAACTTGGGTGTTTAAAAGGTTTTAGTAATGGGTAGGTTAGTTTTTTGCACTGTAAATGTTGGGGGTCAAAATGACAGAGGGATGAGGGGTAGGGTAAGTGAGGCACTTAGATCCCTGGGGGCAGATATTATCTGCCAACAAGAAACCCACATCCTGTGGCAAAAGAGAGGGTTCAATGTAATTCCAGGATACACAAAGGTAAACTGCTCTTTCCACACCACTATAACTAGAGGCGTCGCAATTCATGTTTCTAATCGACTATCCCCATGAAACGAATGCTATCAGACAAATGAGGTCGATGGTCAATAGTCTCTTTATCAGTTGGGCCTACTCTATGTACGGTTTACGGACCAAATGTAGACGACCCTGAGATGCTTGAGGAACTGGAGTTAGAGCTAGCCTCTTGGCCTTTAACCCTTATTATCTGTGGGGATTTCAATATTCACTTGGATGCAAGTGACCCCTTTATTAAGGAATATCATGGGAGGAAGCCACAGGTGTTTAAAGCCTTAGATGCTCTGACCTCAAGTCATTGACTAGTCGATATTTGGTCCTCTAGGTAGCCAAAGGATTCAGGTTATACTTATTTTTCATGCCCACACAAGAAATACTTTAGGCACGATTATTTTTTTGCTTCTGCCAGCCTTATGGATGGTGCTGATATTAGGAAGATGCTGAAAGTAGAATCAGATCACAAACCTTTGATGCTGGAAATTACGGTGCAGGGGCATGAACGATCTCGTAAAAAGTAGACCTTTGATAAGAAATTATTGGTATTGGAGGTTTTCATAGAGCATATTAGGAGATGGACCAGACAATTTTTTTACATAAATAGGTTCAGTGCCTCCAGAGACACAGGGATACAATTAAGGCTGGGTTAAGGGGAGAGATTGCTAGCTTTGTTGGACTACGGAGGAAGAGGCAGCAAGAGCAATTATACAGACTGATAGATCAACTGGCGAAGTGCGAGGAGGAGCATATGGCTGCCAAAAACAGGCAGAGCTACAAACTTACTTGGAACTAGAGGTCATAAGGAAAAGGCAGAAATTAATGGCCTATACAATAAATCAGTGGCAGAAACTTTTCGAACCTAAATTAGGGAGAACTATGAGTATCTTGAGACCACAGGTAAACATTTAGCACTACGTTTAAGACAAAAGACAGCGGCAAAAAACATTTTGAGGTTAAAAAGGAAAGATGGGACCCTGACCACAGATCCCCAAGAAATTTTAAGTGTATTCTCAGATTTTTATAGGGACCTTTATCAGGAAGGACGAATCTCACAGGCCACTGGGTCTGAAGATGCTGTGAATCCTCCTATTTTGCAAGAACTAGAGGCAGATATCTTGATTAGTGAAGTCACCGAGGCACTTCAGGGAAGGCGGCAGGCCCCAATAGAATCCCAATGGAATTGTATAAAGCCCTCCAGTCAGAATTAACCCCTCTGCTCCTCGGTCTGTTCTTGGCCGTACAACAGAAGGGGCTCCCACCTCAATCCTGGCAAGGTACTGACATAGTCATATTCTTTAAGAAAGGGAAAACCACTGAGGACCTAGCCTCGTATCGACCCATTTCTCTGATTAACGCCGATGAAAAACCATACTCTAAGATCATCGTGCTCCAACTTGGCAAAGTTATTACCACATTGGTGAGTACATGGCAACATGGTTTTATACCAAAGAGAGGGACCAAGGATCATATATGTTCGGTAATCTCCTTGTTCAATATAGCAGATGCCTCAGGGGAGCAGATGGCCCCGATTCTCCTCGACGCCCAAAAAGTTTATGATCAAGTTGAGTGGGCATACTTTTGGGACAACTTAAGATCCAATGGGTTTGGACCACGCATCTTAGCGGCTATAAGAGCTCTGTACTCACAGCCATATGCTAGGATTCAACTGATGAGTAAGGAGTCAGAAAGGATTCTGGTAGCTCAAGGTACAAGACAGGGGTGCCCGGGTTCATCAATTCTCTTTGCGCTATATATAGATCCTCTTATTAGGTCAATAATTGAAGACTAGTCGATCAAACCAATAGTGGTCGGGGTATAATACCAAAGTTTTAGCATATGCTGACAACATAGCTGTCATCACCCCTGATCCACTGGGAGAAATTGCAAGGATCAAAGTCTTTGCCAAGGAATCTGGCAGGCAGTGGGGTTCTCGTTTGAACTTTGATAAGCCCAGGATTGTCTGCACCAAAACCATTATCTCCCAGGATTCACGTAAGACAGAGGTAGCAACCTATCCTGGATTGGTATCTTGGCAAACGTGGGATCTATTTGGGCAATCAATTCGGCTCCTCTCATAGAGAAGATCAGTAGAGACCTGTAAAGAATAGATAATCTACACATGTCTATAATAGGAAGGTGTAATGTGCTCAAAATGTAGATGTTCCCGAAAGTTCTATAAATATTCCATTGTATCCCGCTAGAGCCACTACCTGCCTTCTGTAAAAAATTGGACAGAATATTCTCCCAATTTATATGGCATTATCAGAAGGTTAGGTGATCATTGAAATTCCTGACCCTTTCTCAAGATCGGGTGGGGTGGGCGTTTCCCAACTTACTATATTATTACTAGGCCGTAACATTACAACAAATGGCTATCCTGTTTAAATCAAATACGGGGCAGAAACAGGCTTGGGAGTTCGGGAAAGTGAAATCCCGCCTTCAATTTTTGAGTTAGCCATAGGTGGAGCAGCACCAGGGGTTCTACTCAGGCAGCTGGAAGTTAGTTATTTAAAAAAAACATGCTTCAAGCCTTTTATGGCGGTTTGGAACTAATGGCACAAAGTATGCAAACTCTAAGAAATTCCTAGGCTCCAGAGATACCTGCTCCTGTGGCGATCACCAGTATTTCCGGCCCCTCTCTATGATGGAATTGGCAAACTTTGGGAACAGGCAGGTATTAGCAGAATAGGGTATGTTATATATTTGAATGGAATGATTTCTTTTGTAGAGCTACCGGAGCGGTATAATTTTGATCCTAAATCATATTTTAAGTATGCCTAAATTAGGGAGACAACAGACTTGTCTTACCATTTATTACCAGTACAGATCGGATTCCGCTGCTAGAAACCATTCTTCCCCCAAAAACCCGAACCAAGGATATATATTGTTTCCTGATAAAAGCCATTCCGGATGACCTAAGAAAAGTTGAAACTGCATGGGCAGGCAAGCGAGAGAATCAGGATGGATGTGGATTTAAGTAGGTCATTGGCTCTCTTTAAGAAAGTGTTTCTCTCTGCTAACTTAAAGGCCCAACACTTCAAAACAGTTTTCAACGTGTACTTTACTCCGGCAAAACTGTTTGCTTGGGGGAAATGGGAAATAATCACTGCCCAATGTGTGAGCAGGACCCCCCAGATCTGGCCCATATGTTTTTTGATTGTAGTAAACTAAATCCTGTGAAAAAAGGATCAAAAACTTTTTGCGTAAGGTGTTAAGACTGGATGTGTCTATTTCACCAACCATGATGCTACTAGGTTTTGATGAGAATGCAGAGCTAGAACTAACTCAGGTATATTTTTGTTTTATGGCAACTGCAGTAGTCCGATGACTGATTGCATCAAAATGGAAGGATGCTGACCCTCCGGCGTATCAAGCTTGGTATGCCAGATTGCTTTACGTATATAACATAGAGTTGGCACTGTACAATTGTAAAGGACGGAGAGCGATGAGAAGGGTCAAGCAAATTTGGGGCCCTTTGATGGATTTGTTTCGATGTATAAAGCTTCAATGCGTTCTCCAAAATTTGGCTATAGGGCTGTATGAAACGTTTAATTAATACTGTGCTGGTGTAAATGTTTTTCTCTTCTCTTTTTGTTTTACTATATAAAAGGAAATATATGGTTGTACGGATATAAGGCTGTTTGTAATATCGAAATCAAACGACTTTCGTTGTGCGTACTGCATCGCATTTGGTGATGCAGTGCAAGCAACAAAATTAGTTTTATTTATTTTTATGTTTACTTACCTGTTAAAGTCCGTAATCCATCCATTACTAACCCTCACCCTGCCTCTCCCCCTCCCCACGTCACAACCTGGCCGGTACTCCCACTACCAGCCGTGGCTGGTATTTGTGTAGATTTATTTTTCTATGTAATCATTGCTTTTTCTGGGGAGAAATAAAAAAAAATATTTAAAAAAAAATAGAATCACAGTGAGCCCTCATGCAGTCTATCCCCAATACCTCAATATAACCTCACAGCTAAGGTGGTGGCAAGAATCACTTCTGTCATTAAATCCATGTTAGAACATGTCAATCTTAAAGGAAGTCCTTCTAAACCACCTTTGATAGGTTTGCAAAAACCAAAGAAGAAATGTAGGACATTTCAGGATTTCAGGAGGGTGAATCAAATTGTAGTCCTGCATTGTCCTATGATACAGAGTCCTGTTGTGATTCTTTTCAGATTCCATGTGATGATGAGCAGTTCTTAGTCATAGATCTGTGACAAGCATTCTTTTAGATTCGTTATAGCCAATTCCTTTTCACTTTCTGATTTGTAGGGAACAACTCTGCATGGTGTCTGGTCCCACAAGGAAATACAGAGTTGTTTGATCTTTAATCAAATACTAAAGAAAAAAAAATCTAAAGATCCTGCAACTGCCATCTAGCTCATTTCTAGGGTGGTACATAGATGATCTATTAGGGTCGTCTACAACTCGAGAGGCATGCTGGTAAGACACAATTGCCTTGCTGAATTACCTTGCAGAGAATGGGCATAAGGTGTCCCTTGCAAAACTTTAGTGCTGCAATAGGGTGCCAGGTGCAAACAGAGAAATTGCACTGTACTATTCAGAGTGTGCTTCCCCCAGGGCAGCCGCGAGCACACATTCCAGTGAAATATGCAGTGTCTGCTTCGAAGCCGCTCCGTGTTTCACAGCTGCCTGCATATTCAAAAGCCGAGGGAGACCCCCTTGCATGTTGGTGCAGTGAGTGACTGGACCCACCTGCAGGGGGATGTCTGGAGGGTCCATAGGACTTCTGCCCCCAGAGGGCTGCCTTTAGAAGGTGCAAGAAAAATCCATCACCTTTTTGTAGCCTACTTGTGGCACACTTTAAGTGCGCCTCCTTAAGGCACGTTTGCCTCTGCACCAACGTTGGTAATACAGCACAGGTGTGAAGACAAACTGATTCCCTCATTTGCATGGAGCCATGCTCTCAATCAAATGAGAGAACGCCCTCTGATGATAGGGCTGGCACTGCATGGGTGCCAACTCTATCAGTATTACAGAAGAGGAGGCGCAAGCGTTTGCAGCCCCTTCTGATAACATTTTCCCTAGAGGCGCATAAAGCAGGGACTCATGCCCGTTTCTCCCCCAGGGCACAATGTATAATATGGCCCCTGATGTGGGATTTCCACTAATTTCTACTTTTTTTAAAAACTAGGCATAACATTCAGAAGTTGGATTTTGTACACCAATGTCTTGAGTTTACCTGATTTCTGAGCAGTTGTTCCTGGGAACAAGTCACTAGAATTTTTCAGCCAAATTATTTGTGTGGTAAACATTAGATATGCAACATTTCCTGCACAACTCTGAATTTCAATACTTGGGCAAATTACACTTTGCACACAAATCTAGATTATTTCATTATCTGGAATGATGGGTGTTAGATCTGGCATCCTTAGGGTGGTCTTCCCCCAAACATTTTGACTTCCATGTTATGCTGAATTGTTTTGTTGGCCTTAGGATTCTAAGCACTTACCACTGCTGACCAGTGCTAAAGTGCATGTGCTTCTTCTCTAAACATGTGTAATTAGTGCATACATGTTTGGCATATTTAATTTATGTATAAGTTCCTAGTAAAACGGTATGCCATATTCCCTGGGCCTGTAAGTTAAATGTTATTAGTGGGCTTGCAGCACCGATTGTGCCAACCACAGAAGTAGCCTTTTAAACAAGTCTCAGGCCTGCCATTGCCGTTCCAGTGTGTGTAGTTTACTGACACTTCGACTTTCTATTTAAAACTACTTGCCAAGCCTTAAATTCCCCTTTTCCTACATTTAAGTCACCCCTAAGGCAACCCTAGATAGCCCTAAGGGCAGGGTGCTATGTAAGTAAAAGGTAGGACATGTACTTTTATGTTTTGCCTGTTCTGGTAGTGACAAACAGCTATATTCGTTTTTCACTACTGTGAGGCCTACTCCTCTCACAGGTTAGCATTGGGTAATTCCCTTATACACCTTTAAAAGGTAATTCCTGATAAGAAAGCAGTAGCTCCTTCATGTTACATATCTTTAGAATGGTAATGATAAATCCTCCTTACTGGTGAAATTGGATGTAACATTACTGTTTTAGAAATGCCACTTTTAGAAAGAGAACATTTCTCTCCTCTTTGTCCTTTGCAACCTGTCTCTTATACACGTCTGAGGTGGGTGATAGCCACACTTTGTTCATTCCCTCTAGACACCCACAAACACAGTAAGGATTGGTGTGTCTGAGTACCCATCGACATTGATCTTCATTCTGATGGCCCTGCCTAGGCAGGATGGAAGGGAGGAGTTAACGCTTTAGTGAATAGGGAGTGTGCTGTCTTCACACAAAGGGCTGATTTACCCCCATAGATAGACTAGCAGACAGGGCTGGATTGAAAGGAGGACCTGTCAACTTCAAGGAGCTGCTTTGAAGTCACCCTCACATCAAAGGCACTTTTAAGCATACGTACTGGGCCTCTGACCCCCTAAACCTAGACACTACTAGATTTGTAACTGAAGCTCTGCCAGAAGAACTGTTGTACTGCTTAAGGGATTCAACTTGACTGCTGATATGGAAGGCCTGCTTTTATGCTTGTTGCTTTGCTGCCTGCTGCTCTCTGACTTTGCTGAAGGATAGTTCTACTCTGCTTTCACTCCAGGTGTGCTCCAAGGGCATTTTGGCTTGCCACCTGTTGCATGAGATGCAGGCATATCAAACTTTCTACCTCTGCTCCTGTCCCTAGTTCACTAGAAGCGACCCAGATACTTGCAACAAGAACCTCAACACATTTCCTGTTTGCATGTAGCAGAACAGTTGCATCAACCAGGCTGGGGAAATAAAATCAGTGGAACACATCAGAACCAGTGCTTTGCATCCTGAGATCGACGCATCAGACAGTCTATTGCTGCGCTGCAGTTGGAGAGATTGACGCACCCCTTCAACTGCATGGCGAAATTTGGCACATGGCTCGACCTTGCTCAACTATGGCACCCCACTATGGAACGGATGCATCGCCATCAGCGCATTGAGAAAATCTACGCATCCTCAACTAGCAGGACCCGCAGCGATGCATCTCACTGTTGCGACCATGAAAGGTACTTTGTTTACTGGGACCTTCATGGGTCCTGCAGCCGGCCCACACTCCATCGCAGTCAACCCAAACTTTGACTTTGCCTTGGTCCAGTGTGACCTCAAGCAACCCTTAAAGTGCTATTTTTTCACTTATTCTTTTGAAATCTCACATTCTACACATGGTGTTTTTTGCCGTGTTTGGTCTTGTTTTGTTCAGAATCGGATAATTAATTTATTTAAAACCTGTGTGGAGTTTTTTTCTCATGTATTCATTGTGTTACTGTGTGTGTTGCAGAAATACTTTACGCATTGCCTCAATAGATGAGCCTGACTGCTCTGTGCCAAGCTACCAGAGGGTGAGCACAGGCTATCTTTTAGTGTGTACTTAGCTTACCCTGTCTACAATGGATTTTCCTGCCTGGCCTGGGTGCAAACCGAAACCAACCACGAATTCCATTTCCAACACGGGGCTAAAATTATGACTAATATGCATTAGGTTGTGTTCTATATGAATAAAGTCTGCTTGATTTTGGTGTGTCGAATGATAGGGTACAACTTTTTCAATTGCATAAGGACATAACATTATGGATCACTGACATAATATCGAATAAAACAATATAGACTTACCAAAATATCGATGACAAAATAAAGAATGCAAAAATATCGAATTCATATCTACAAACAGGTAAGTACAAAAATATCGAATCAAAAATATTATTGTAAAAAATATAGTCAAAATATCGATTTTTTTTAAATGTCTTAAAAGTAATTTAAAATTAATGAAATAATAAATATAATTAACTAAAATATACTTAACACCTTCAATGCTACAGGAGATTTTCCTCCTGTGCTGAAGGCTCCAGATTTGCATTATTCATGACAAGGTCAGCTCGTCATAAGCACAGCTCCAGTGGTACTGCATGACGAGCTGACCTTATCATTAGCATAGAAGGGGTTAAAAATACTTAACCTTAAAATTATTAAATAATTCATTTAAGTTATAAAAAAACATACAATGTTATTTTTTAATACATATATATATATATATATATATATATATATATATATATTAATGTAATATTAATAAAAAATCTATATATATAAAAAACAAAGGGGTCCATTAGGATGGCGGGCGGACTTTGTCCGCCCGCCACCCTAACGGAGATCGGGACCGCCTGCCTAAAGGACGGGGGTCCCGACATTGGCATTAGGATGCGCCCGCCACAGTGGCGGGCGCATTCCTCAAGTTAACATTGTGGCGGGCGGTGCTCACTGCACCGCCCGCCAAAATGTTAAAAACAAAGCACGCATTTGCATAATCGAAGCTGCAGGCACCGCGCGGTGCCTGCAGCTGCGATTATGCAAATGCCCTGTGCCACCCCCCTTTGGCCGCCACTCTGGGGGCCCACAGGGGCCCTCCAGCGTGAACACCGCATGCCTTTCCGTGGCGGCATTGCCGCCACAGAAAAGCATTGCACAATGCCCATTGTAATATGGCTGGCGGTGTCTCATAGACACCGCCACCATATTCAACATTTTCCGCCCCGGCCGCAAGGTGACCGGGGCGGAAAAGTGGCGGGCGGTGTTTTCTTCCGCCGTGGCTACCACCAGCCTGGCGGGGTCAATCCGCCCGACATCCTAATGGGCCCCAAAGTATTTCCGTTTGTCCTTGCATTACTACACCGTTCATCCGATCGACATGAAACTTTTGGGAAGTTATCGAGTACACTCCCGTGAAGGTTTCTGGCTAACAAAACAAAAAAAACAAAGAAAAAATAAATAAATAAATAAATAAAAACATTTGTTAAAAGTTGTTGAGTACACTTCTGCAAAAACTTTTTAAAAAAATTACAAAAAAATTGTTAAATATCGCCCCCCCGCCCCGGCCACCCAGGGCCCTCATAATCTTTCCAATACTGAACATTTACAGTTTACGGTGCAACTCGCTTTTGCAATGACCATCAACAAAGCACAACGACAATCGCTGCAAGTGTGTGGACTAGATTTGGAGAATCCGTGATTCTCACATGGACAACTGTATGTGGCCAGCTCACGCGTCTGAAAACCTGATTTATTTGTGTACGCAACGTTTACAGTTTCCGGTGCGACTCGCTTTTGCAATGATCATCAACAAAGCCCAAGGACAATCGCTGCAAGTGTGTGGACTAGATTTGGAGAATCCGTGCTTTTCACATGGACAACTGTATGTGGCCAGCTCACGCGTCGGAAAACCTTCTGATTTATTCGTCTATGCACCAGACGGAAAAACAAAAAATATTGTGTATCCACAAGCACTTGAATAAAAAAACTGAATTAAAACAACACTTTGAAATGTTTTCCATATTAAAATGAATAAGTTTCAATAAAAATGACACAATGTAATCCTAACAAGTTTCCATAAATTTCCTTTCTTCTGAGATCGCAGCAATGCTCGACGGGTAAGCTAGTATACAATATTTTTACAGTAGGATAGCAGGAGGGTAAAATTTACTATTAACACTCCAGTGAGTGCATTAGTAGGGAAACCGTTGGATAGCGTAGGGGTAAAAATTACTATTTCCACTACAGAGAGTGGAACAGTAGGGAAAGCGTTGGATAGCGTAGAGGTATAAATTACTATTCCCACTCCAGAGAGTGCAACAGTAGAGAAAACGTTGGATAGCGTAGATTTAAAAATTACTATTCCCACTCCAGACAGTGCAACAGTAGGGAAAGCGTTGGGTAGCGTAGGGGTAAAAATTACTATTCCCACTCCAGAGAGTGCAAAAGTAGGGAAAGCGTTGGATAGCGGAAGGGTTAAAATTACTATTCCCACTCCAGAGAGTGCAACAGTAGGGAAAGTGTTGGATAGCATAGGGGTAAAAATTACTATTCCCACTCCAGAGAGTACAACAGTAGGGAAAGCGTTGGATAGCGGGAGGGTAAAAAATTACTATTCTCACTCCAGAGAGTGCAACAGTAGAGAAAGTGTTGGATATCGTAGAGGTAAAAATTACTATTCCCACTCCAGAGAGTGCAACAGTAGGGAAAGCGTTGGATAGCGTAGGGGTAAAATTACTATTCCCACTCCAGAGAGTGGAACATTAGGGAAAGCGTTGGATAGTGGGAGGGTAAAAATTACTATTCCCACTCCAGAGAGTGCAACCGTAGGGAAAGCGTTGGATAGCGTAAGGGTGAAAATTACTATTCCCACTCCAGAGAATGCAACAGTAGGGAAACCGTTGGATAGCCTAGGGGTACAAATTACTATTCCCACTCTAGTGAGTTTAATAGTAGGGAAAGTAATGATGTAATATATTAATAAAAATAAATTAAGTATCAATACCAATACAAAATTTATGAAAATTAATTACCAATTTAATATTATGTAATAATTAATTAATTAGAAAGACAAATACATATTAGTTATTAAAATTAATACAATTAATAATTATTTAACAGTAAATTATCAATACACAAAAAGTATTTTTAATATCTAGTTAATTAGAATTAAATTACTTCCCACCCTATTCCCCTATAACCTCACAATCCGCTACAGAAAATAAATGAATACAATTATCGTAATTATCAATTAATCAATTAATACAAAAATAATGACCAATTAATACAAAATCATTACCAATTAAAAATTTATCAACAATCAATTAAAAATCAATACCAATAAATAAATAAAAATAATAATAATGTACTTAATTACAATTAAATTACTTCCCACCCTATTCCCCTATAAACCCACAACCCGCTATGGAAAATATATTAATAAAATTAACATAATTATCAATGAATCAATTAATAAAAAATAAATTACCAATTAAAAATAAATTAACAATAAATTTAAAATGAATACCAATAAATAAATAAAAGATTTAATTAATTACAATTAAATTACTTCCCACCCTAATCCCCTATAAAACCACAACCCGCTACAGAACTGAAACGCAAAATTAAATAAAAAATAATTAGTAATTTCTAAAAATAAATATTTAATTTAATATATTTAAATTACTTCCCACCCTATTACCCTATAAACCCACAACCCGCTACAGAATTAAATTACGCAAAAATTAAATAACATAAAATTCATTACTTAAAATAAATTAAAAAAATAATATACACTTTTCACACATATACTAACATATAAAACACTTTAAAAAATTCGATATTATTAAAAATGTGATATATTTTAATACCTATATTATATACTTCGATATTTTGACTTTCTATATTTTAAAACATCGATAATATATTACTTACCTTCAATTCGATATTTCTCACCACTATATTGTGTCCATTCAAGATTTTGTCCATTCTATATTTTTACTTCGATATTATGGCTATTCTATATTTTGTATTCGATATTATGTCTAGTTACCAACATCATATCCCTTTTAGCCAAAACATTAAAAAATGGCTTGTAAGGCAAACATGTAAGTTGTGCTTTTGCTCCTTTCTCAATTTCAGTGCTAGGTTTGTTAAATTGAGCATCACCAGAAGAAGCCCTTTTTTTAATCACGTAGGCATTTTGAATCTAATTAAATAAGTCAATAAAGCAAAGAAAACCACTGATCATTTGTGTGCTTTTTTTTTTTTTAAATGTTTTTTTTTTGAGTCCTCATTCACCGTTAGCAAACACAAATAAACACTAACAGTCTTTGTTGTGACCTGGGCGCCTCGGGCTGAAGTTGTTGCTATGCCTTAGGCCAACCGGCCTGCCCTTTTTGTCTAGGGCGTGGTGTAATCATAGGACCCCGAGGCTTTAGACCAACCTCATTTGTTTTCCCCACTCTAGCAGGGGGTCCCAGACCATACTATTTACATTTTGTGTTATACCAGCTCCCAGGCGTGCTATTCTTAATACAGCTCTAAGCCAATTCTCGTACGGGGGGGGCTCGGGTCTTTCCAGATCTTACAGATATCTCTGCGGGCAGCAAGAACAAGGTTAAAAAATAAAGCCACCTGTGTTTCCCTAAATCTACAAACAAAGTCAGTGTCTAACCCAAAAAAAATCTAACTGTGTTCAACTTAATTTTAACCTTATAAATGCCCTCCAAAGCTCTCTCTACATTGGCCCAAAAAAGGTCTAAACTGGGACATTCATAAAATATATGGATATCGTCGGCCTCTAGTAAACCACATCTAGGACAACAACTTGGTGAAGAGGCGAATTTAGCTATCTTTTTGGGAGTGTAATATAGCCTATTTAAGGCGAAGAAATGGTTTTTCTTAAGAGAAGCAGACTTTACAAATCTGTACAGATAGTGGAGAGATGTTTCGTATAGTGTGCTTGAAGCAACCTCTAGGGGAGATGAGTTCCACACAGTATGTAATGATGGTGTATGTCCTTCCTCCACCTCAAGCATACTTCTATACCAAAAAGCCACTTCTTTTTTCTTATACCCTGGTGTTAAAAGGGCATATTCTATATCCCAATTGCCACAGATGTTGGACTTCTCTACAGAAAACCAAGAGCAAAGTTGTATATATTTGAATCTGGAGAAAGATTCTCCTATCTTCAGCCTCAACACCTCCCAAGGAAGGACCCCTTCCGATGTTATCAGGTCAGACCAAACTGTTATACCACCCCTAATGATAGGAATGGAGAGAGTATCTTTAAGGCATATTGGCAAGCCCGGGGAATCCCAAATTGGAGCTAAATCAGAGTAATATTTTATGCCCCATCTTGCCTTAACTCTGGTCCAAACTAAAAAAGCCATTTTTAAAACCTTTAGACGTCCCTTTTTGTAGAACTTTGGTGCCCCAAACTTATACAAGAAACCGGGCCCTCCACCTTCCTGGCGAGCCATGATCCCCAAGATCTTTCCCCAGTTGGATTTGTCAGGGTTGGAGAGGAGACTACGGATGTTCTTTAATTGGGAAGCTAAAGCGTATCCAAGGACATCTGGAAGAGCAAGACTTCCCTTTAGCAACCTTCTTTTCAATTTCTTCCACGATAACCTGGAGTTCTTATTAGCCCAGATGAAACTTCCAATTTTTCCCTGAATTCTACCGAGCATTTTTTCAGGGAAAGGCAAGGGAATCATATTAAAAAGATATGTTAACTTGGGCAGCATCACCATTTTAATCAGATTGACTCGGCCAAATATTGTTAAGGGGAGGTTCTGCCATCTTAAAAATAACTGATCGATATCCTTGGCCACACTCTTTATGTTTATCTGGGGTATATTGGTTAACTCAGGAGTTATAAGTATGCCCAAATATCTGAACTGACTACTTTGAACTCCATGCCAGTTGTTAGTCCCCCAACACATTATTTCAGTTTTTAAGGTATTAATACAGTAGCCTGAATATCGACCAAAATCAGACATTGTCGCCTCTACTCTGGGAAATACCTCTGCTGGATTATTTGTGTAGATCATCAGATCATCCGCGTACAACGCGAGCTTACAGCTATACTCATCCACTTTGAACGGTATTATCTGATCGTCCAACCTCAAGGTTTGCGCCAGGGGCTCAAAATAGAGGTTGAACAGGAGGGGCGATATAGGACACCCCTGCCTTGTTCCCCTGCTGATGTTAAAACGAGATGTCAACATACCGTTCAACAGAATATTAGCTGAGGCACCTTCATAGAAGCCTCTCAATACATGGGGTAAGATTGTCCCAAACCCCATGACATTCAGGAAATCCCACAGATAGCCCCAGTTGACACGGTCAAAGGCCTTCGCGGCATCATATGCAGCCACAGCCAAGGACTCCGACCGTGCCACTGCCAGATCTATGCTGCCGATCAGCTGGGAAGTCAACTTGTGAATATGCCTTCCAGGCATAAAGCCCCTTTGATCGGAATTAATAAGTAAGGGAGCCAATTTGGCCAATCTCCCCGCCAAAATACTAGTAAAGATCTTGTAATCCGCATTTAACAGTGAGATTGGCCGAAAAGAGTCTGCCTTAAGAAGGTCCTTACCAGGCTTGAGTATAAGGACAATTGTGGACTCCTTCCAAGAGGGTGGTGTCTTACCCTTCAGGCTATATACATAATTAAAAAGTTCACAGAGTCTTGGAAGTAAAGCTTGCTGAAGAGCTTTGTATACATCGCCAGGAAGGGCGTCAGGACCGGCTGCTTTGTTGTTCTTAATCTTTTTTATTTGAAGGCTAACTTCTTCAATCGTAATTGGTCCATTCAAAATCTCACGCCCTTGATCTGTCAGTTTAGGTAGGGCCTTGCTCTCTAGCCACTGAAGTGTATTTTTAGTCCTCGGAGACTGTTCTTCCTTGTATAAATCAGAGAACATAGTAAGAAGGCGCTATTCCATATCTTCATGTTTGGAAGATACGGTGCCCTGGTCTTCAATAATCAATTTATTAATGTTATTCCTAACCCGGTCAGCCCTTATCTTACTGGCCAGGGTCGCCCTGCTTTCTCTCCATACTCATCATTTTCCATAGAGTAGGAAGCCCACTGTGCCTTGACTTTCTGGTCCAACAATGCTCAATATTCAGATTGGAGGCATTCTAGATCTACCAAGATCTGTGGTAAGCTATCTGGATGTGATTTCAGCCTTAAGTTCTCAAGCTTGGAGATTTTGTCTTCCAAGATTTTAAACTTCAATTTTTGTTTCTTGTTATTGGAACAGATAAGGCTATGGAACTGACCTCGAATGTAGGCTTTATATGTGTCCCAAACTATTTCAATTGGCGCTGATCCCGAATTATCGGAGAAGTAGTTGGTAGTAGACAGGGTAGCCATAGTAACCAAATCTGGATCCTTCAGGGCAGTACGTTTTAAAGTCCACCTGGGGGTGATAGTACTGACGAAAACCCCTTTTGAAAGAACAAACATTACAGGGGCATGATCAGATAGTATACTAGGCGGAATTTCTATCTCCACCAATTTGTCTAGACATAATCTATCCATGAGAACATAATCAAGTCTGGAGGCATGTCCATGCTTTTTGCTAAAATATGTAAAGCCTGGCTCATTTCCCTTCTTACCTCTCCAAGCATCGATTAGACCAAGCTCATGCATCATATTTTTCATGGCTTGTCGAGATCTCGGAGCTGCAATATGGCGGCTATAGTTGGACCGATCCTGCTGGGGATCAAGGAGGACATTGAAGTCCCCTCCTATGACTATAGGAGTATTAATCTGAACCAAAGTGGACTGTATGTTTAATATACTAGAAGGATCCTCTATGTTTGGTCCGTAGTATGAAATAATGGTTAATTCCTTTCCACTAACCTCGGCTCCTGCTAGGACCCACCGCCCTGTCTGGTCTATTGAGCTAAATTTTAACGTGCCGCCGCTACCCACTTTAATAAAAATGGCAACTCCCTTATTAATCACAGACTGCCCAGAACAACAAAATGAAGCAATCCATCTAATTTTTCCAAAAAACTCCCTTGCCTCAGTAATACTCAAATGAGTTTCCTGGAGGAGGATTATTTTAGCTGGAGACTGCTCTAAATATTTTAAAATTAGCATACGCCTCCGTGGACATCGAAGTCCATTAACGTTCCAGGAAATACAGGGTATGTTATTATCCGCCATCATCTAGTCTCTTTCCCCCTGGAGCGTGGAGTGCCCACTTTTCTAAATAAAGGCATCTACTGCTTATTGTGAAGTAAGGACATTTTTTTATTTTTTTGCTACAATCACCCACCCACTCCTCCCCCCACCCTCCATGGGGAACCCTCCCATCCTTCATGAGCATTATGCTCCTTATCATTTGTGTGCTTTTAAAAACACAATATTGTTCTGTTTTTACATGAGACATTGACAACAGAACATGATAGAGAAAAAGTGTTTATTTGGATTGATTTTAATCATATAATATTTCTCTCCAATTTAGAGATCTGCTAAGATTGAGAACAGCTGTTTTGATTTGTCGTTATATATAGAAACACTCCAACACCATCAAGAAACGTTCACATTAAAACATATTGCACACAGAAATAAATAAGTGACACAAGCTCCTGTATTATTTAGCAATTTAAAAACTAACACGATTACACTTCCATAAACGTTGTAATGGAGGAGCTTAAGAAAAAGTTATTGCCTCTATAGTATATGTGGTCGAGCTGTGAGGGCACTGTAATGATAAGGAAAATCGTGGTGTAACAAGAATACAATTGCTAAGAGGGCTTCTACCTTTTGTTCGTTGAATACTATTGAAGCAATTAAGATTGGAACTGGGTAATAAATGTATAGTTTAAAAAAAAACTGAAACGAATTCTGTGGGTTTTGAAAATAAGGCTAAAAGGAGTCAACCTTTGTTTAAGCTCTAACTAATTACTATGGTTAGTTCATTTAGACCGAGGTTGGTCTGTTGTGAGTAAGCACCAAAATGATGTGTTTGCCCTCATAGCCAACACATTTCCTTAGTGGAGCTTGGATTGAAGGTTGTGCAGCTATCTTAAATCAAACTATGAACATGAAGTGATTGAGGTACTATCCGTGCAAATTTATACATGAGATTTAGGGCCATATGTATAACATGTATGAACTGTGGTTTATAATTGCCGGTTTTACCGAATCACAAATGGGACACTGTAATTTGTGATTTAAGAAAACCTAAACATTTCTAATAGTGATTCCTAATAGATTGCAAATTGACCTACTTCGTGAATATTAATGTGGTAGGTCATTATTTGCAACCCTTTTATGAATGATAGCCATCACAGGGATGGTGGCCTGCTGGGGTCAGCAGCCACCATATGTGTTATTGCTTTTTAATAAAGCAAAATAAAAGAAAGCAACCCATTTACCTTAAAGGAAAACAGGTTTTGTTTATAAAGAACAAACAAAACTTTGAAATTTCATTTTTTAAGAGTATGCAGTGATCTGTAAGACCACTGCCTGTTCTTAATTCTTTTTTCTTCACATTCTCAAAGGAGGAGGGGTTCTATGGGGACCCGTTCTCATTTGCGAATAGTTACCACTACCTTTTAGTACTTGGTAAAAAATTCAATGATTTGCAAACATAATTCTGTTTCAAAACATTTATACATGGCACTGCAAATTTGGATTTGGAAGGGACATCCTAAACATGCCACTTCCAAATACTAAATCACTACACTAAATTGCTATTTGGTAACACGCAACAATTGGCTTTTGTACGCATGAAATAGCAGGATGGGGGCGGCATCTAAAAAATGAATGGATATATGAGGATTAGCCAGGATAAGGGGTCATCTCGAAGGTGAATAGCATTCCAGAGTAGTCAATACTATCTTGCACTTGGGACAGAAAACCGTCACTGTCAGTGTAAATTACACCAAATAAAATCAAGCCACTGCTTGAAGTGTTGCAGTGAATTTTCGGAAGGCTGCTACAATGATATAGAATTTCAGTATGATAAGGAATATACTAATTACTTAGGGGTATGGAATAAGCCTGTGGGAAATATAAAGCAGTCAATACTTTGCCAGAACACGTATAGGTCACATACAAGGTGTGTGAAATCCCACTTACTGAGATCGATGGTAGAAAGGATGACAGATTTGAAACTAGACCTCATATTGATTACTCCATCATACTATTCACCTTTAAGACCTTCCCTTTTTCTTTCTAATCCTCATATATCCTTTTATATTTTAGATGCCTCCCCCATGCTTTTTGTTCTGATGAGACCTGGCTATCCTTCTAGATCGAAATGTTGTCGACACAAATAATAAACAAATGTAGACGATGCTGAGCCTGAGAGGGCCAATGGACTTTCTTTAAAATTCAACGTTGTTTGTTGGAAGAAAGAAACACACCATTTTTTTTTCTTTATTGTTTTGGTTTGTGGTTCTTTGTTTTACTGTTCACATGTTTTTATTAGAAACAATGATCGGATAAGTCTTATATAAACTACTTTCATGAAATAATCACAATCAAGTCTTACTAAAATCAAAAGGTGGTTTAATTGATTGTATGATAATATCATTAGATGCCATGTGATAACATAGCACGTTCATCCTTTATTGGTGTTTGAATGATACCTATGAGTGCCATTGTTTAGTTTAAGCAATTACTCTCAGGCCTGATGGGTTAAGGGGCAGCTTGTGTAGCAGTGAAAGTAACTCTATAAAGTTGGCATTCTCCTTCCTTAGCCATTTAGCGCCTGTAGCCTGTCTCTGGGTCACATCACTGGGAGGAGATGATAGTTGGACTTTGTGTATTACTCCTATACAGCCACACACAAAAGAGAGCTTAGGTATGCCTGGATGGGCCACCATTGACAGGAAGGGCGGGAGGCGCTGACCACAGCCCAACTTACAATTGAATAGGCTGTGTCATGCCTCCACACAAAGGGTTGTATTCCCCTTTTACTTAGTATGGACCCAGGGCAAGGAAGGCAAGAAGCCTGTGCATTTCACAGAGAATTTCCAGAAGCTTCTCCCACCTACCAGAGGAAGGACATCAGGTATAATTAATGGACCTCAGACCTCACCTCGTCTGTAAACGTCTGGACCTTTGGATACTCTGCCAGGAAGAAGGAGCGCTGTGCTGCTGAAAGGACTCTAAAAAGAGAGAGTTTTCCCAAGCAAACCCAGAAAGGACCGGGAAATGTCACAATCAAAAAAAGAAATTCCTTTTTGTGTGTTTAAACTCACTGCTGAAAGGACTGCCACTCTGCTCAACTGCTGCTCTGAAGGACTGCTGATTTGCAGTGCTGACCTGCTGCCTGCTGCCCTCTTACCTTGGTGAGAAGGACTGGACCTGCATCTGTTGAACCCAGGACCTCAGAGTGACTCCTGGGGCTAGTTGGCTGCCCTCCTCACTAGAAGCTCATGGACAGAAGGCTCCAACAACCGTGAATCAAGCACATTGACTCTGCCATCTGTGAGTCTTCCCTGCCAAGTTGTGCTAACCCTGTCCTGGACCCTTGGAAGATGTCCTAAGGTGCTTTGTCAGCCTCTGTAGACCCAACAAAAACAACCCATCTCCTCTGCTGCGCAGGGCAACTCAAAGCAGAACTAATGCAACGCTACTGCCTCGTAGTTTGGCACCATTGCAAATACTCCACGCAGGTTCTTTGGAACGCAACTGTGCCCCACATCCTCAGTGCAAGCCCTTAAATCCCTCATAGATGGAAGCCTTGAGGCCAATGCCAGACTCTACATCACAGCCTCATAGCTCCTCCGAATTTAATCATCACCCTGACTGTGTGATACATCCTCAACTCTGATGCAGGACCTTGCTGTGCGACACATCTTTGATCTTTGATGAGGACCCTCTGAGGACCCTCGCAACCCTCTGCAAATTAGGATTTAAGGGATTTCATTCAGTGGGCCTAACAGGGTCCCTGTAACCGACACGGGCTTCATCAAGGTCGGCCTGAACTTGTGACTTTGTCCCGGTCCAGCACAACCAGATATCCATAGTTATCAAGGCCTTTGTGCTTTTTGGTGATATTTTTACACAAATCTTTAAAACTACATCTCTCTGCTTCTACTAATTGGATTTTTGTCATTTTGACCTTGTTTTATTTGGTAATAATTACTCTATGTTTCTAATCTGGTATGGGATACTTTTTTATGGTGTATTTTCTTTAGTACTTTTCAAAGTGTTGCACAAGTATTTTACACATTGCCCCTAATTTAAGACTTATTGCTCTATGCCAAGCTATAAAAGGGTTTAACATGGGATAATTTAGTGTTTTGGGTGCCTTATTGTAAGACCTGGCCCTTTTGATAGGTGTATTCACAAACTTTTTTGCCTTTTGCCTCCTATTTTTCTGACCCTGTTTTCATTGGCTATAGGATTATTGGCACGTTGCCATTGCTGATCAGTGCTAAAGTACATATGCTCTCTGTAAAGTTTGGGATATGACTGGTGATCCATGATTGGCATATTTGATTTATGGGTAAGTCCCTAGTAAAGTGCATGATGTGTGCCAGGGCCGGTAAATCAAATGCTACTAGTGGCACCCACATGAGTAGAACTGTAAATGTGTCTCAGGCCTACCACTGTAGTGCCTGCATATGCAGCTGTAAACTGACATGTTGCCCTGACAGGTGTACCCACTTGACAAGCCCGAACCTTCCCTTTCCTTACAGGTAAGGCACCCCTATGGTAAAGCCAAAGTACTCCCATGGGAAGGGTGCAGAGTATGTGAAAGGTAGAACATGTACTGGTGTGTGTGACATGTCCTGATAGTGAAATACTGTGTATTTCGTTTTTCACTTTTAAAAGGCTATCTCTCCCATAGGTTTATCATTGGGGCTGCACTGTAACCTATTTTACATGTGTAACTTTCAATGGGGACCAGATATGAAAATGGAGTTTAGGCTCTCTGAACTCAGAATTTATTAACACACGTTTTGTTAAAGCTGGATTTTAAATTCTGTTTGAAAATGCCACTTTTTGAAAGTGGGCATTTTCTTACTTTGCCATTCTGTGTGCCTCTGGCTGTTTGTGTATTCAGCGTTTAGTGTTTGAATGACAGGATATGGGATGTGCACTCACTCTAGACAGTCATTAGTTGGGGGGTGAGGTGTGCCCTGCTTGCCTGGGTGACTCATAGCTGAGCTGAATAGACCTGGTCTACCTTTAGAGTGGTGGGATGAGTTTTGCTTTCACCTGAATAGGCTGTGTATCAGTTTCACAATGCTTTCAATGTCCCCTGTGGACAAGCTACACCAGGGAGGACAGGACTAGTTTGAACTGGGTTTGGAAACCCTTAAAGCTAAGAGAACAATAAAAAAATGGGGTATACGTATTAGACCTAAAACCCCAGGACTTTAGATTACTTCAAGAAACAATTTTGAAGAAGAAGAAGAGCAGAAGGACTTTGTGAGGAGTACTGTCCTTTCTGTGTGAGGGGTGCATTGGCCTGCATTTCTGCTAGTGAAAAATCTCCAAGGGCTTCGTATTGGATTTTATTTTAAGTGCATGTGGAGAGCTTTTACTTAGTTTTCATCCCAAACTGTAGTGTAGTTCCTATAGTCCCAATAGGCTCTGCGCATTGGAATAATATCTTCAGTAGTGTAGACGTAGGACTGAGGTTAACTAGGTCTGTACTGACTATATTAGACTTAAGTGTTTTGCCAGCTAGCTCAGAGTTCACTAGAAACTTTCTCGAATAGGCGAGGAGGAGTTTAACCTCCCTGGATAGACAAGAAGGGATTTAGTTTCTGACAACCATAAAACATGACAACTGTGCTCTCCCTGATTAAGAGTATATCTCCAGAGATGTGTGAAAACAAAAGACAGCTATTTCACTCAGTCAAAGGTGCGTACTTAGTTTCACCAGATTGCAGAGAAAAAGAGAGACGGGCGTTTTCAATAAAAGGTGGTATTTATTGAGCAGTCTCTTTCCTCATACGAGAGAAATGAATTGCTACAATTGCAATACTTGTAGTTAAGTAAAGTGCATACAGTAAAAGCAGGATTATGAAATAATACTGTAAAAGCATTGATATGGTTTCTTAGCCATATGATACTTTAAAATGGATAAAATAGATACATACATATATACATTGACTAATCGTACTCAACTGGTGCTTCTAACTACGGCTACCCCGGTGTACCTGACCTAAGCCTAATAAGTGGGAAGGAGTAAGTAAGTAGCAGTTTAAGTTAAGTTTGTTTTGCCAAGAATCTGACTCAAGAATTCTCTGTAAGGGTTTAGTCAGTTCAGTACCTGGGTATTAGAAGGCAGGAGGGCTGGTATCTCTCTCTCAGGACTCGGTATCCCAGTCACCCGCAAGGGTAGGCTGGAAACGCCGGAGGCTGGATTTCTCGGCAGGAGAAAAGACAGCGTCTTTCTCAGCGCGTCAAAAGGGAGGGGCAGCGTCCGTGGGCTCTCGCATCAGCTGGGCTCTTCGGAAGTAGATAGCTGCTCTGCTCCAGGATTACCACCGTGTGTTTGCTTAAGGCAACGTTGGTATATTTATACCTGAAAGGTGCCGGGTTTGACGTAAGGCTGGACATAAGACGTCAATAAAGATGTCACTAAGAACTGGTCGTTCTTACAGTGCTTTACAGGAGTTCTCGGACGATATCAAAACAAAGCAGCGGGGATTTCCCAGGTTGCTGGAGGCTTGGATTTGTTTAAGAACTCGGTGTGCTTTCTAGGGGGCTGGAGGAATAGGCTTGCTTAATGTGACAGCATGCGCTATGACTGAGTTATGAAAAAGGGTTTCTATGCCGTTGTAGGGACATTATTGATTTATAACCGGACAAGGGCAAAGAATAGGAATATCGATTCAGGTACCTAGATAAAACACACTACACCCACTCCACGAATTCATGTCCATAATTACTAAACTAAGCAATAGTAAACATATCTAACGGAGCATGTGTATACCGATCCACCCCAAAATACATTATTTTGCATCTGAAATGGCATATGCGAAATACACGAAAAATGAGTATAGGTACTGTACGCTTTCAAGCAGTGTAATCATTCATTAAAAGGATGCACATATATATCAGCATGAATGATTTGCTAAAATTACACATGAAATGGCTCTTATTACAGAAAAGAAAAGTGCAAGACCATTCCATCACATATAAATACAGTTATTTGTAAATATGCTAGAGGCTGAGGTAATATATTGTCTCTAGAGTTTCCTAAAAATAGAAGCTCTGTTCTCTAAGAATAGTTCTACTTTAAGCAGAGGATGAGTGCCAAAAAAAGGTAAATATTTTGGAATCGGGAAAAAAAATAATTTCGTTTTTCAAGGGAAGAAGTCAAAACAGTTCCAAATATATTCAGAAGCTTTTGTTTTTCAAAGCTGAAGGCCGAATTTAGAGTTCAGGGAACGCTGAGTGCTCGTTTGCTTAAAAGTTTATTCTTTCTGTTCAGTGGAGAACATCATTTTAGACAGACTTTCAAAAAAGCAGTTTACCGCTTCAGGTGAAAGTTCGACCAAGTTGGAAAATGCTGCAACTGTGCAGTCGTGAGAATGATTGCTATCATCGATGACAGGATCAGCAGTGCTCACAGAAGGTCGTACCTGGTTGATGCTGCTCTCATCTTGCACTTCACTACTCTTTATTCGCAGTGGTGAAGTCTCAACGAATGCCGTCATCAGGATGGGTACCGCTGGGGGCAACACGATGCATGAGCCTTTACTGGACTTAGCAAAGTATCTGTATCCAATGGTACTTCTGATTGTAGTGTAAGACAGACGTCTAACACGCATTCTTCTCCCCACAGCATACATCTTAACACAGGTAAGATACAATTCTGCCAGATGGGTCTGAATGAAAGAAACCAGGTCATATTCAGATCTCTTAGCCGGGCTAATCCAAGGACTTTAGTTATGCGGTCCCGATAGCGTATTGCTAGGATCGTTTCTTCCATTGTTGCTGGAGTCTTGTCTGTGACATGGCTTGCCATAACGAAGCAGCAGTATCAAAAATAAAATGCCTGCTACGAGTCCCAACAGGAGTGGAAGGCCGCCAAAGAGCGAATGGACAAAATTAGGAAAGATGCCCAGGACTGCTTTGAAAGGTGTCAACAGTCCCGAAAAAATTGTCTTAAATACACTCGCAATACCATTCGTATCAAAAATGTTTAAGATTTCGTTTAGCATTTCTGCGAAGTGTAGGGGGCAATTTGTTGATAAAAGGTTATGTATCTCTGCCGTTGTCCTTGCAACTTGGAGATCATACGTTTCTTTTGATGACGTCAAGTGCACTGGCGTCTGTAGAAGAACAGACTTCATTCTGCTTAAAGTATCAATTCGAATAGAAGAGATTTTCAAACTGGGCCAAATTTTTCCCTCCCTGTCTGGAGTGTCGTTTGGATACAATACTTTCATACAGCAAGTGACCCTGGACGAAACGCTTACCAGATAAGCTTTTCCTGGCACCAGGCCACAACATCTGTGGTCCACTATTAGAATGTAGCTCCCGTTCGAAAGCCGTCTAAAGAATGGCTCTATTCGAGTTGCAGGTGTGCCAAGCTGATGACATGAAAGGTTATTTGAAGTCCCCTCACAGGCCCCATGTAGATTTATACCCTGACACAGAAGTATAAAACTTAGTGATTTTTCACAATTTTCACCTCTAAGAAATACATTCTGTCCTTTTTCACTATAACATGTGTGAGTGTAAGGTAATTTCCATGATGACTTGATGTATCCTTTACCCAACCTTTCATACTGGCCTGCCTGTATATACTTTTGGCAGTATCAAAATTGGAAAGTTGTTATCGGAATAGTTATGATTCCGTGTATTATCCATTCAATGACAGGTCGTTCTGACATTGTCAACGGTAATCTCTCAAGTTTTTCAATGCTCAGAATTGTATATTCTGCTCCTTTTTGTGCCAAGCTGATTTGTATATCAGTAAGGTTAAAGATAGAGAATAGTGACGTTGTGTTGATTAAACGCCAAGGCACGTAGCCTGAACGCAGATTTTGTAACGTCCAGCCAAGCTGTACAATAGAACGCAATTGGCACTGACCATGTTGTAACATTAGCATGTCCTGCTCTATTATATCGATTGCAGATGATACAATACTGTCCAGTGAATATATTCTGGAGGACAGAGTCATTAACCCATTGTCCACAACAGAAAGTGATTTTTCCAAATTAATAAGGTCAATTTCCCGTATTTTCTTTGCTGTTTCAATTTGAGTTTCTTTCCAAACTTGGTTATAAGCTGCATATATAGAGGCCGCTATGAAACGTTGATGACGCTGTTTGCGTGATCCCATAATGAAATCACGCAAGTCAGCACCTTCTTTAAGTAAAGTTAAGTGTTGCTTAATTTCTGCCAGTGTGGATGTATGTAGCCATTCAAGGCAGAGTTTTCCTGCACTGTATGTTGTTACTATCCCTGGATGTTGTTGCTGGGAGTACCTAGGGTCTGGCCTGGTCAATTTGAACCCCTGTATTTTGTTCAGGAATCTATCTTGACAGTTATTTGTGTCTGTGGGCCAGATCAACCATTTATTCCAATCAGGATGTGTTCTGTTTTGGTTTAAAATATGTGATACGTCTATCTCAACATCTGTAGTGCTATTACTGTTAGGTGTTGGCTTTGGAATAGACGGTTTGTTTAAGTCTTTAATTTTTAGCTAGGCCAAGACAGGTTGTTTGTTGAATTGTGTCATTCAAAAATATAATTTGTTCTGGGATCATGCAGGCTCTGAATAATGATTCTATACCTTGCACTTGCCAATCTTTAGTGCCCCAGATGGTTTTTGTCTCAATGTTACTGTTCCAAAAATCAAAACCAAATGTATTCATTTTTTCAAAAAATGTTTCTGAATAGATTAATTTTGTATTTGTCAGCATGGTTTTCATTCCTGTCTTATTTAACAATTTGAAATAAAACGTTTCTGCTTCACTTGTGTTAAACCCTGAGAAGTATGGGAATTTCTCATAAAATGTTTTTGAACTACCTTTTGGTGGAGTTGCACAATGTTCCCATTGATTATGATTTAAAACATTTCTAGGTTGAGCAGATTTATGCAAATAATGGTTACCATAGTGGTTGTAGCAGTACATCTGATCATAATTCGATGAACCTTGTAAATAATCATGTTCTGTAAATTTTGCTGACATAACTAGGGGCCAGATGTAGGTCGGTCGGTAACGGACGAAAATCGGTATTTTCGGCCGTTACCGACCGGTATTTCAGAAATGGTATGTAGGGCCCTTAATTTTACAGAATCGGTAAATTTACCGATCGGTAAATTTACCGATTCTGTAAAATACCGAATCGGTATTTTTACCGATTCGGTAAATTTGAGATGTAGGTGGGACTCTTCTGAGTCCCACAAGCCTTACAAAATCGGTATTTTACCATCAAATCCAATTTGATGGTAAAATACCGATTCCGGTGTGCATGCACATGTGTGCATGCACACCTCTGCCATATGACAGGCAGACCTGCCCTTGGGATATGTATGCCTGCCACATGGCACCCAAGCCTGTTTTGGGGGGGCCAGAGGGTGTCAAAGTGACACCCCCTGCACCCTTGAGAAATTCGGTATTTACCGATTCTGTAATTACAGAATCGGTATTGCCCATTGATTCCTATGGGCTTCACAGCCCATAGGAATCAATAGGAAATACCGATTCGGTATTTCCAGATTCGGTAAATACCGAATCTTAAAGATTCGGTATTTACACATCTGGAAATACCTACATCTCCCCCCTTCATATTTACCACTTCTTAAATACCGAATCGGTAAAATTCGGTATTTAAGAACTGGTAAATAAGAATTACCTACATCGGGCCCTAGGTCTGATATCATATCATTAATACTTTCAAAGTCCCAATCATCAGAGAATGTACTCGGTTTTACAAAGTCACTTAATGAAACCTTAAATTGATGAGGATACTTCAAGAGCTCGACCGGGCCATATATATCGTAATCTGTTTTGTCCCATGCTACCCCACCGGGTATCGGATTGGCTGTGAAGTTTACTGAAGAAAGTTCTCTTTTCTCGATGTGTGAAGACTTGTGTGGCTTTAGGACCAGGTTGATATTCTGGCATGCTGTGTCCATTGTAACATATTTTCCCTCAATGAAGTGTCCCAAGCATAGTACCATGATGAGCCAAAGCAGGAGGAAAAGTACACCTAGCACCACCCAAAATTCAATCCATGGGGAAATCAGATAGGTTTCTTTTAGTTGATGAAAGAGTTCCTTAGTCTTGTCTTTAAAAGTCTTTGTTGTTGTTGGCTGTTCCTCAGGTTCACTCGGATCCTCAGAAAAGTCATCGAAATTGATGAAGTAGCCTGATGCAGTTCTGTCAATTATTGGAATTGCTTCTGGATTTTTCTTTGTTTTATCAGCATAGTCTGTGGCTACATCGTTGTAGACAGGTGTTTCTTGACGAATTGTTGCAATTTGGGTTTCAAGAGGCATAAGTTCCATGGCTTTGTTGCATAGTTCTTGTTGATTCACTGTAGGTTTATCAAATGTGATTAGTCTCTCAGTTTGAACCTCTTGATTTGTAGCAAACATTGGTGTTCTGCTATTTCTTGGGAGTCCACTGGGCCTACTACTTATTATTGGCCACATGATTGTAATGTAATGTAATGTAATGTAAAATGGCTTTTGTATAGCGCATTCTATCACTCCAGGGAGCATCTTGGCGCTGTGAGCCACCCCAGAATAGAAAAGGGTGAGTAAGCTGGAACAGCTCTCCGAGATAGATCATTACACCAAAGCCTTACAGGCCGCGTCAGTGAGCGTAAAAACCCAGGTCTTTAGGGCTTTCCTAAACAGAGATTCTGTTGAGATGTGACGAAGTGCGGGAGGAAGTTTATTCCAGGCTCTGGAGCCTAACACTACGATGGATTTTCCACCTTTGGTCGCTAGTCTGAATTTTGGGACCACTAGTAGATTGAGGTGGGAAGATCTCAGATTTCGAGTTGGAAGATGTCGTTTGAAATTGTTGGAAAGATATCTGGGTCCTTGTGCATGATAGGCTCTGAAGGAGATGATCAAGATTTTAAACAACAAGCGCTTATGGATAGGAAGCCAGTGGAGGGCACGGAGTGCGGCAGAAGCCGATGATTTCCTGGGCCAGCCCAGGCCAAGGCGGGCGGCGGCATGCTGGACCATCTGCAACCTGTGGAGCACGGTCTTATTAGCTCCAGCATATAGACTGTTGCAGTAGTCCAGTCTTCATGTAATAAGTGCCACCGCCACCGTCTTTCTAGTGAACAAAGGAAGGAGATCGAAAAACTTCCTTAGCATTCTGATGATATGAAAGCAGGAACTTGCTACCCCAATGGCTTGTTGCTTGAATGATAGAGCATTGTCGAACTTAACACCTAGATTGCGAGCAGAGGAAATGGTGTTTGGGGGAGCTTCAGCGTCTTCAGGCCACCACTGCTTAGGGGAGAATGGGTTTTGCGAGCCGAATGGAAGTATTTCTGTTTTTCCAGAATTACACTTCAAGTGGTTGGTCTTCATCCATTCGAATGTCGCTGTTAAGCACATTTTGAGTTTTTCTTCAGCTTGTGGTGACTCCCTGTCGAGTACCAGAATGAGCTGCGTATCGTCAGCATATTGATGGCATTGTTATATCTAAAAGAAGGGCATTGGTAGTACCCCGGGCATTTCGCCACTGCGGTCTCTGTTGCAGTTTTGACATTAAAATGCAAATTTGTAGTTTTGCAGGCTCATTCCCGGCCACCAGTATATTGATTGTAATTCTTTCAGAGATTCCTTTATCTTAAGGTGTCTTAGACCCTCACCCATATGTGCGTCTGCCACTAATAAGTTTCTCCTGTTCGTGTTTGGAATTACCCTATCCCCCACTCCAGGGATTTGAGCAAAAGGAACGGAGTTTGCATCGATTACGTATGTATAATTGAGTGGATAGTTGACGGGTAGTGCTGCACAGTCGCCTTTTGATGACGTTTTTACTGCCAGCATCGTTTCCCCGTCTACGTATTTTCCTGAACGCTTTTTTGTAGCTACGGAAGCCGGCTTAGTTGCTTCAGCTGTGGCTGTCTCAGCCAATGAATTCCCTGAAACGTGAACGCCATCACGTTCATGACTCAATGAATGTATCACGTGAGTCTTTGGTAGTTCTTTCTTTAAAAGAACTACTTGTTCCCAAAGCGATTTTTGCTTTATTGTGGCACCTGTGTCATCCTTGTAACCATTTTGAACCCATTTCTGCAAGTCGTTATTGTATGATTTGACGCAGTAATATGAATCGCACACTATTAGTGTCGGGAATTCGCGATCTGCATTATCTAGCGCCATTTTTAAAGCCATTATTTCAGTTTGTTTATCTGAATTATTTTCTACAGCGTGTGATTTTGTTACCAGAGGTCTCAATTTACCTCCCGCCACACGTTTTTTACAATCTCGCATGTGGCGTTATAGGCTAGTTTTCCCCAAACTGAGGGTTGAGCATGTCCATCTGTATATATTACACAGGCGTATTGTCGTATGGGCAGAATGTCGATTGGCAGAGCGTATTCTCTTTCATATTCTAGATTTTTTAATTTTTTCATTTCCGGGTCAAAATAGTATTTCACTTTGTCTGTAGCAAGATAATTTTCCCATTGTATCCATTTTGGATTTAATGCCACAGTAGGTAAATTACATGGGCTTGTTAATGCCTCAAAGGCGGATTCTGCTGTTCTAACAGTAATCTGTCTGCCGTCAGCTTGGTCTCTTTCTTTTGCTACAGCTGTTTGAACTGCATGAACAATGTTTTCCTTAATACTGAATCTTTTTTCAGCTTCTGTGTACAAATGAGATTTGTATGCTATTGGTACCTTTTCTCCCTCATTAGAGGTTAGGTATGTGAATCCGCATCTTCCTGGGATGACTCGGATTACAAGGTTGCGAGTGTTATCGCGTGTTTGCAGTTTTGTTTTAGCTAACATGTCTGTTTGCAATGATCTCAAAATTTCTGGGTGTTTTTGAGTCCAATTGATTGTTTTAAAATCTGGTTTTATTAGTTCATAGAGAGGTGTAACCCTCTCTGCATAATTTAGAATGTAAGTTCTTCCGAAATTCAGGAAACCTAGAATTGATTGTAAGTTTTTCAGCGTTCTTGGTGCTTGGATTACAGCGCATTTCTCTAAGAAATTGTCTGCCAGGCTTTTGCCTTCACTTGATAATTCATATCCTAAAAACAGGACAGTTAGATGGGCAATTCGTGACTTTTTAAAGTTGAATTTGTAACCCTCTGCTGCTAACCCAAGTATTATGGTGTTCACTCTTTTCAAGTGAGTATCCAAGTCATCATCTGTTAGATAGATGTCATCAACATAAGATAATGCCTCATCATCATACATTTGTAGTAACTCTGTTACTCTTGCCGAGAATAATCCTGGGCTGTTCTTGAACCCCTGTGGAAGTCAACAGAATTCTTTCTGCGAGCCCATTATTGAGAAAGCGGTCAAATACCTGCTTTCAGGTGCTATATTTTGACAAAAGAATCCATTAGAGATGTCTAATGTTGTTTTGTATTTTTTGAGCACGATGTTATTTATTAGTGCTGCACTGTGTGAGTTTTGTACTGCAAAGGTTTTGCAACATGAGTTAAGGTGTCTGTAGTCCAAAAATAGACGATATGAATCGTCTTGCTTGGAAACAGGAAACAAAGGATTGTTCATTTGTGAAGTGCAAGTTTCAATCACCCCTTGGTATTCAAGTTGATCTAAGATCTCCCTGACCTGTTTTTTAGCTTCTTGCTTAATTGGGTACTGCCTCTGTGCAGTTGGTTGACATTTTAACTGGATTTTGTGAGGAGGAGAGTCCTCATCCCATCCAAGATGGTTTTTATATAAGGCAGGAGCCTGGGCTACTGCCCTCTTTCTTGCAAGTGTATATTTTTTATGAATTGAAATGTGATTTGAGAAGGCAGGCATAATCATTTCTTCGCCATGAGGGCACTCCCTGACAAACTCCGGTGGCCAGTCTTTTTCAGCTAAAAGGATGTCATAGCCTTTTGAGATGTTATCCCAAAATAGACCCCTTATTTTCCTAGTCTTATCTCCCTCTATACGTAATGTTATTTCGTATATTTTATGAGGTTTGCTAACTCTGGTATCTGCAGTTTCCACCTGAATGTATTCATTCATGTCCAATGTCTCCAGATGATTCATCAGTATCTTGCGAGCTATGCTCACTTCTGCTGCGCTGTCTAGCATTGTCTGAACCCACTCTCCGTTTTTCAGCTGTGTCCTCAGGATCTTCGGCATGTTTGATTATTTTAATACTGGCTACCTTCTTTTTTGGAAATTGTAATTTTTTACTTTGATGAGCAGGTTCTTTGTCTTTGTCTTTGGACTTGACGTGCTCTTCCCTGTGTTCTGACCGTCCTCTTCTTTCCGATTTCTGCGAGGAAGTCTGAAAAGATTGAGAGGGACGTGTATCAATATCCTGATATCTATCAGGTTTCTTCAAATTATCCCTATTTCTAAGGCTGTATCTTTTCTCAGAGGGCTCCCTCTGGGGAGACTTGTGTCCTTGGTCCGGAGATCTTTTCTCCGCCGAGGAGACTTTCCTCTGGACTGGAATCTTTTTTCTTTGGGAGTGGATTGTTTATTTCCATCCCAGCTCTTTTTTGGAGTGTTTAGATTATTTTTAATAAATATTTTTTCAGGATTTTCAGTTAGTTTTACTGGTTTCCCACCCAAACTATCTCTTCCTAGTTCTTCATAGGATTTTTCTATGATTCTGGCAAGTTCAAATGGTTGTTCTGCTATATCTGTTTCTTTCAATTTCTGGCGGATCGCCACAGATGCTGCTTCTCCTTTTATGTTAGATAATAATAAAGCTGAGACCTGCTTGAAGTCTTTCAGTAATTTCATACCCAGAGTTAAAGCAGGTTCTGGACAGTATTCATTTTGAATCTGTCTTAGCACATCCGGTATTACCGCCATGGACGGAACACCATGTGTTTTTGTGTAAATGGAAGCAAAGACTGTGCCCCAAGTGTCACAGTCCTCCACATGTGGTGCGATCCGCATTGGAAGACAGATAGTCAGAATTCTGTGATTCTCAGTAGGGGTAGTATCCGGAAATACTGCCTCTATTTGAGTGATTTTTTGTGCTAACCTGAATGGAATTTGTTCCCGTTTTATGGGTACTTTACCCAGACATGACTGTATGTTCTGTGGTGTAATTTTGTTTGTGTTCCCCTGATGAGGGGTCAGCTGTGGAATGTTAATAGCTGGTTGGACTGTTGAAGTCCGCATTACATATTGGACTAATTGTCTATGTATTTTAATCAGTTGTTTTAACTGTACTAAAATTTCTGGTATTGACATTTTTTCGATGTCGGGATGTGGTGTGTAGCTGGCTAGAACCGGCCACGTTGCTCCTGGTCTACCTAGTGGACCGAGCCTGGTGATGTGAATATTATGTTTTAGGGCGCCTTTAAACCAGAGCAGGTGCTCTTGGTATTTTAATGGGATTTCTACCTCCTCGAAATGAGTGTAGATATCCGGAGGTTCCTCTATTTTGTAATAGTGGAACTCATGTGTGACAGCGTTTGCTGCTGGAAAGTTTATCCATGAATAGAATACCTCTGTCTGCCGATATTCATGTGCCTCAATTACGAATATGACTGTACCACCTCTCGATGTCAGTCCATTTTCTATTAGTTTAATAGTTATAGTTTTTCTTATGCTGACCGGGATGAGTATTGCATCCGGGTCTGTCTGCAGGAGACTATTGTCTTCCTCTAGGAGACGAGCTGCTATTCTAGCTGCCTCCCTATCTTCTTCACCGTCTGACATTTTACTGACAGGAAGGTTTTTTTATTTATTGCAGATCAAGTTTTCAAGGAAACAAAGATTAGGTGCACAATATTTTGGAACACTGTATCCTTCAACGTTGAATAAACCAAAAACTATACATAGAAATCTCTTTCTACTAAGTTCCGGCGGATTTTAACCTTTGACCCACTCCAGACGTCTTTGGAGTATTTACGGGAGAAAGGGTCTGTGTGAAAAAGCACGACTGAGTTACTCTGACGTCTTGCGTTAGATTCATCGCCTTACCAAACGTTGGGCTCCATGTAGTGTAGTTCCTATAGTCCCAATAGGCTCTGCGCATTGGAATAATATCTTCAGTAGTGTAGACGTAGGACTGAGGTTAACTAGGTCTCTACTGACTATATTAGACTTAAGTGTTTTGCCAGCTAGCTCAGAGTTCACTAGAAACTTTCTCGAATAGGCGAGATAGGAGTTTAACCTCCCTTTGTAGACAAGAAGGGATTTAGTTTCTGACAACCATAAAACATGACAACTTTGCTCTCCCTGATTAAGAGTATATCTCCAGAGTCGTGTGAAAACAAAAGACAGCTATTTCACTCAGTCAAAGGTGCGTACTTAGTTTCACCAGATTGCAGAGAAAAAGAGAGACAGGCGTTTTCAATAAAAGGTGTTATTTATTGAGCAGTCTCTTTCCTCATACAAGAGAAATGAATTGCTACAATTGCAATACTTGTGGTTAAGTAAAGTGCATACAGTAAAAGCAGGATTATGAAATAATTCTGTAAAAGCATTGATATGGTTTCTTAGCCATATGATACTTTAAAATGGATAAAATAGATACATACATATATACATTGACTAATCGTACTCAACTGGTGCTTCTAACTACGGCTACCCCGGTGTACCTGACCTAAGCCTAATACGTGGGAAGGAGTAAGTAAGTAGCAGTTTAAGTTAAGTTTGTTTTGCCAAGAATCTGACTCAAGAATTCTCTGTAAGGGTTTAGTCAGTTCAGTACCTGGGTATTAGAAGGCAGGAGGGCTGGTATCTCTCTCTCAGGACTCGGTATCCCAGTCACCCGCAAGGGTAGGCTGGAAACGCCGGAGGCTGGATTTCTCGGCAGGAGAAAAGACAGCGTCTTTCTCAGCGCGTCAAAAGGGAGGGGCAGCGTCCGTGGGCTCTCGCATCAGCTGGGCTCTTTGGAAGTAGATAGCTGTTCTGCTCTAGGATTACCACCGTGTGTTTGCTTAAGGCAACGTTGGTATATTTATACCTGAAAGGTGCCGGGTTTGACGTAAGGCTGGACATAAGACGTCAATAAAGATGTCACTAAGAACTGGTCGTTCTTACAGTGCTTTACAGGAGTTCTCGGACGAAATCAAAACAAAGCAGCAGGGATTTCCCAGGTTGCTGGAGGCTTGGATTTGTTTAAGAACTCGGTGTGCTTTCTAGGGGGCTGGAGGAATAGGCTTGCTTAATGTGACAGCATGCGCTATGACTGAGTTATGAAAAAGGGTTTCTATGCCGTTGTAGGGACATTATTGATTTATAACCGGACAAGGGAAAAGAATAGGAATATCGATTCAGGTACCTAGATAAAACACACTACAAAACTGAGGGGTGAGTGCTCTTTTCTGCCAGGAAAGTGATTCCCCCCTTCATCCACCTTGGACAAAAAGAAGCGTGTAGTGAGTGCTCTGATTTCTGTGGCTTGAGGGAGTCCTCCTGTGTTCTCCTCAAGCACGCTGGGCCCTTCATGCAGGAGCAGCACCAGCCGCTCTGCGAGAACCTCCCCTCAGTGGGCCCCATCCGCCAGCCTGGTGTGCTGGTTACAGACACACCGCATGTCAAGAATTCCTTTGAGTGGCCACCCTTTGTTCCTTTGGTCAGGCAGGGCTGTTTTTCCGAAGGAAAGTGGAAGAGCTCTGCTGTTATCAGGCTGTGTGCTGGGACAGCGGAACAGTGAGGTTGGCAGCATCCACTTCTCCCCGGACGGCAGCAACAAGGGCAGAACACCGCTGGAGAGCAGTGAGGATCATGAGGGACCGGCGTGTCCCTGCCCGAGTCATGTTACCTGTGCAAGGCAGCTTGAGACAGGTCAAGGTCTCTAATGCGCTTCTGGATAGAAGCATAGCAGCGGCAACTGCACCGCAAGTCCGCAGGCAGGGGCTGCTGGCCACTCAACAAGCGGGACACCCGGAGAAGTCTTCTGTTAGAAATGGGGGCTGTTAGACCTAGCATTTCTTGACGTGATTACCGCTGACTTTTTGCCTCTACCTACTCTATTTTTGATGCTGTGATGGATTTCGGTTTACTTACTTAGATGCTTTGGGCACTTTGCAACTGCTGATCTGTGTCAAAGTGCAAGGGCTCCCTGTGTAAAGTGTAACGATAATTGGTTGTGCATGATTGGTATGTTTGCCTTACTAGTAAAGTACCTAGTAAAGTGTGCTATGTGAGCCAGGGCTGGTAATGCAAAAGCTACTTGTGGGCGTGCAGCACTAATTGTGCCACCCACACAAGTGGCCTTAAAAGAGAGAACTCAGGCCTGCCACTGCAGTGCCCGCGTGAAGTTTGTTAAACTGCCATGTTGTCCTGCCAAGTACACCCACTTGCCAGGCCTTACCTTTCCCTTTCTATGCACATCAGACACCCCTATGGTAGCTCCGAAGTACCCCCTGGGCAGGGTGTAGTGCATGTGAAAGTGAGGACATGTACTGAGGTGTGTATCAATCAATCAATCAATCAATCAGATTTATAAAGCGCGCTACTCACCCGCTAGGGTCTCAAGGCGCTGGGGGGGAGGGGTCCGTTACTGCTCGAAAAGCCAGGTCTTGAGTTGCTTCCTGAAGGAGAGATGGTCCTGGGTCAGCCGTAGGTGGATGGGGAGGGAGTTCCATGTCTTGGCCGCCAGGTAGGAGAAGGATCTTCCTCCGGCGGTGGCTCTGCGAATGCGTGGTATGGTGGCAAGGGCGAGGCTGGTCGATCGCAGCTGGCGGGTGAGCGTGTAGAAAGTGAGCATGTTGTTGAGGTACTTGGGGCCCAGGTCGTGGAGAGCCTTGTGTGCGTGGGTGAGGAGCCTGAACGTGATCCTCTTGCTGACGGGGAGCCAGTGCAGGTCTCTCAGGTGGGCGGAGATGTGGTTGTGGCGGGGGATGTCCAGGACGAGTCGTGCGGAGGCGTTCTGTATGCGCTGGAGTCTTTTCTGTAGTTTGGCTGTGGTTCCAGCGTAGAGGGTGTTCCCATAGTCCAGTCAGCTGGTGACAAGGACCTGGGTGACTGTCTTCCTGGTTTCGGTGGGGATCCATCGGAAGATCTTTCGGAGCATGCGCAGGGTGTTGAAACAGGATGACGAGACGGCGTTGACTTATTTGGTCATCGAGAGGGAGGAGTCCAGGATGTAGCCCAGGTTTTGTGCATGGACGGTTGGCTTGGGGGTGGTGCCCAGGGCAGGGGGCCACCAGGAGTCATCCCAGGCGGAGGGGAATGATCCCAGGGGTAAACAACCTTTACCACGAAGTTTTTACCACGTGGTACCTTTACCACGCGGCCGTTACAACGCAAGTCGTTACCACGACTTGCGCTGGAGGGCGCTGTGGGATAAGGAATTATATAAATTTATATTCCAACACCTTCCCTACTGTTACGGGGACTGGTGTTGGAATATAAAATTATAAAAATCCTAAATCCGCGCCCTCCAATGCAAGTCGTGGTAACGACTTGCGTTGTAGCGGCCGCGTGGTAAAGGTATGCGTTGTTACAACCTGCGTTGTAACAATGTACATCCATCCCAGGATGAGGACTTCCGTCTTGTCTGAGTTCAGTTTCAGGTGGCTGTTCTTCATCCACTCGGCGACGTCTTTCATTCCTTCGTGTAGGCTGGCTCTGGCGGTGGCGGGGTCGTTGGTGAGGGAGAGGATCAGCTGGTGTCGTCAGCATAGGAAATGATGTTAAGATTGTGTTGGCGTCCGATGGCTGCAAGGGGGCTCATGTAGACGTTGAAGAGGGTGGGGCTGAGCGAGGATCCTTGAGGTACGCCGCAGATGACTTCGGTGGCTGCGGATCGGAACGGGGGGAGGCGGACTCTCTGGGTTCTTCCAGCGAGGAACGAGATGATTCACTCCAGTGCCTTCTCTTGAATTCCGGTGTTGCTGAGGTGCTGTATTAGTGTTCGGTGGCAGACTGTATTGAACGCTGCAGAGAGGTCCAGGAGGATGAGGGCAGCTGTTTCCCCGTTGTCGAGCAGGGATCTGATGTCGTCGGTGGCTGCGATGATGGCGGTCTCGGTGCTGTGGTTGGCTCGGAAACCGGACTGTGAGGGGTCGAGGGATCCGTTCGTCTCGAGGAAGGCGGCGAGCTGTTTGTTGACGGTCTTCTCGATGACTTTGGCAGGAAAAGGGAGGAGCGAGATGGGGCGGAATTTCTTGAGGTTGGTGGGGTTCGCTGTCAGTTTCTACAGGAGGGCGCTGAGCTCGGCATGCTTCCAGCTCTCCGGGAAGGTGGCGGTAGTGAAGGAGATGTTGATGATGTCCCGGAGTTGGGGTGTGATGATGGAGTCGGCCTTGTTGAAGACGTGGTGGGGGCAGGGGTCGGTTGGGGATCCGGAGTGGATGGTGTTCATCGTGCAGGTGGTGTCTTCGGTGCTGACCGGGGTCCAGTTGCAGAGGGTGGTGTTGGGGGGCGTTGGTTTGGTGGTTGGGTGTGTGGTCTGTGCGCTGAAGCTGTTGTGTATGTCGGCGATCTTGCGGTGGAAGAATGAGGCGAGTGAGTCGCAGAGGTCTTGCGAGGGTGTGATGTCATTGTTTCCGGCGCTGGGGTTGGAGAGCTCTTTGACGATGCTGAAGAGTTCCTTGCTGTTGTGGGTGTTGTTGTCCAGTCGTTCTTTGAATGTTGTCCTTTTGGTGGTGCGGATCAGCTGGTGGTGTATGCGGGTAGCGTTCTTGAGGGCTGTCATTTTTCCTGTGGTCTGGTCGTGGCGCCAGGCTTTTTCGAGGGTGCTGCAGTTTTTCTTGGAGGTTTTGAGTTTGTTTGTGAACCACGAGGCTTTCTTGCTGCCGGGTCTGCTGGGTGGGTTCTTCAGAGGTGCGAGGTCTTCGGCGCAGTTGGTGAGCCACTGTGTGAAGTTGCGGGCTGCTTCGTTGGGGTCCGTTGTGTTGGCGGGAGGGTTCTGGCTGAGGGAGGTGGTGAGCTGGTCGGTGGTGATCTTGCTCCATCTCCTGCGGGGATCCTGTTGCGGGTGGTGGTGGGTCGTGGTTCTCCTGAAGTTGAAGTGGACGCATCTGTGATCAGTCCAATGAAGTCCGGTGGAGTGGCTGAAGGAGATGTGCTTGCTGGAGGAGAAGACGGGGTCAAGCGTGTGGTCGGGGTAGTGGGTGGGGGTGTTCACCAGTTGCTTGAGTCCGAGGTTGGCGAGGTTGTCCAGCAGGATGGTGGTGTTGCTGTCATTGTTGTTCTCCAGGTGGAAGTTGAGGTCCCCTAGGAGGATGTAGTCTGAGGAGGTGAGGGCGTGCGGGCTGATGAAGTCTGCGATGGCTTCGCTGAATTGTGTGCGTGGTCCCGGGGGTCTGTAGATGAGAGTGCCTCTGAGGGTGGTCTTGGGGTCGGTGTGTATCTGGAAGTGAAGGTGCTTGGCGGCGGTGAGGGTGTCGTCGGAGTTGGTCGTGATGCGGATGGTGTTTCTGTGGACGATGGTGATGCCTCCTCCGGTCTGGTTGACGTGGTCCCTCCGGGTGATCGTGTATCCGTCCGGGATGGCTATGGTGATGTCGGGCGCTGGGGAGGCGTTCATCCAGGTTTCCGTGAGGAAGGCGACGTCTGGTGATCGAGCAGGTTCCAGAGTTCGACGGCGTGTCTATGGACAGAGCGGGTATTGAGCAGGCTGCACTTGAGGTGGTTGCTGCTGGAGCCTGGCCTTTCGGGTGCGGTGCAGGTCCGGAGGCAGGTGAAATTGCAGGCTTGGCAGGTGAAGGGTCCATGGGTGCTTTTGGGGGTGGCTCGATAGCAGTCGGGGTTCCGACCGTGTTTTAGTGCGTTGAGGAGCGCGGCGTCGTAGGTCCGTCGTGTGGGCTGGCAGCGTCGGGGACCAGGGGTCCTGGCGCTGGGCGGGTCCAGGCGCCGACAGGCACAGAAGGGCTTGCCTTCAGAGCACAATCAGCGCGCCCGCTGCACGTGAACGCTGCGCATACGCGCGGTCCCCACCATATATGGCGAAGTGGGAGGGAGGAGCACCTGGGAGGCGCGAGCGGGGTGGCGAATGGGGACGGGGAGAAGGAAGTACCATGTCCTGGCAGTTAAAATATAATCTCCATTTCGTTTTTCACTGTTGAAAGGCCGTCTTGCCCATAGGACAGAATGGGGAGGCTGTGTAATATGTTTTCCAGCCTATCTTCCCAAAGGCTTAAGATGGAGAGGTGAGGTGAGGTTTAGAGTGCCTGAACTCACAATGTAATAACACATCTTTTAAGGAAGGTGGTTTTTGCATTGTGTGTTTAGAAACCACTTTTTTCTGGCTGGGTTTTTTGTGCTCTCACATTTCTGTGTGTCTCTGCCTGATTGAGGATTGATTGTCTGGATTTTAAAGTGATAGGATCTGGGGAATGTCTGGACCCAGGGGAGGAGGTGAGTAGGTAACAGGCTGACCTGCATCGGGAGTGTAGGGGGGAGGAGTAGCCCCTAGTGGTGAAGAGCCCTGGATTGCTGCCATAAAACATTGGTCCCATCTCCTGATAAGTGATTGAGAATCCATACCCCCACTAATCAAAGGGAAGAATGTGTCACTGGCAGGGAGATACCCAGAACTGGTTTGAACAGGGGTCAGTGCCCACTGAACAAAAACAATTCAAAAACATTTAGGGGTATAACTATGAGAGCTGAAGCCCCTGAACTTAGGAGAAATAGATTGATCAAGACTGAAAAAGATTGAATCTACTTTGTGGTCAAGAGGAACCTCTGCCAAGTAAGAAACAGCTGAAGAGACTGAATGAAAGGACTGACCCTTGCAGTGTGTTCTGGGGCTGGCCTGCAGTTTTCTGCTTTAACCAAGAAGAGGCTAAAAGGACTTTGCTGTGTGCCATGTCTCCCTTCTTGAAAGGACTTTGCTGTGTGCTGTGTCCGGAAGTAACTTATCCCCAAGGGCCCGAGGTGAGCTGGCTCCCTGTTGCTGAATCTCAGTGTTAGAATTGGGTGTCTCTAGTTGGCATAGCTAGGTACCTGTGACAAATAGGGACACTTGGTTCTAATCAGGGTAAGGGGGTACACTCCTAAAATAACCCCTCTTCACCCCCTTGGTAGCCTGGCACGATCAGACAGGCTTATCTCAGAGGCCGTGTGTAAAGCATTTGTGAACACATACAGTAATCAAGTGACAACAATACAGATGGACACCACACAAATTGTATAATGAAAATAATGATTCTTTATATAGATTTAACACAAGACCTCAAACAACAAAAATCCACAATACTGTACATAAAATGGTAGAATTAGCTTAGTTCTCTTTAGATCGTAAAATGCGACACTTTGAGTCAATGTATCTTTGTATGCGTAACGCTATACAACAAAAGTGTTGCAGGGAAGGTGATACGTCGGTTCCTGGCTGACAGGAATGGTGATGCGTCGGTTTCTTACTGCGCTTCCGTGGCGGTGCAGCTAGCAACTCCGTGATACGATGACGATCCGCTGCGATTAAGCAAAGATGACGTCTTCTTCTTGATGCGTCACGCTTCTCCGATGTTACGAGATGTCTTGACTCGATGCGACAGCTGCAGCGGTGACAACCTTGTTCAGTGATGCGACGACAGCGGCTTAGGCAGCGACACTCTTCTCCGACGATGCGAGACACTTCCGCTCGATACGACAGCTGCAGCAGCAACACCCTTGTTCAGTAATGCGACGACAGTGGCTGCGACGGTTGCACGCTTCTCCGTGGATGCGAGGCGCTTCTGCGGTACAATGCGACAGCTACAGTGGCGACACCCTTGCTCAGTAATGCGACGGCAGTGGCTGCGACTGCGACATGCTTCTTCGATGTTGCGAGATGTTTTTTGTGATGCGGTGCAATGCAGCAGCTAAAGCTGCAATATCCTTGATGAAACGGCAGCGGCTGCGACACGCTTCTTCTTCGTGAGTCGCGCTCCCAACTCCTTGCGACGCGCAGTCCCTCAGAAGGCCTAAAACAGCTGCAGGCACTTTCAAAGAACACTTGGGGAGCTGGTGGTTGAAGTCTGATGTCCCTGATACTTCAGCAGGAGGCAAGCTCTTCTCTCAAGCCCTTGGAGATCCGTACAAGTTGGTGAAAGTACACAAAGTCCCTATCTCCTTTCTTTGGCAGTCAGGCAACCACTGCAGGCCAATCCCCCAAGCAGCACTTCAGCTTAGGGATAGTCTCTTCTCAGTTTCTTCCAGTCCCTCTCCTCAGCAAAGGTTTCTTCTTGTTTCCCACAGTGATCTAATTATCTGGGGTTTGGGTTCCCTCTTTTATACACACTTTATCTTTGTTCTCTGAAGGCAGAGATGCCTTTGCCTTGTCCAAACCAGTTCTGGTCAGTCCTGGAGCACTCTGTTGACATGACTCCTTCTTTCCTTTCACAATGCAGGGCAGAGACACCAGACAGGAGGTGAAGCCAGAATTGTGGAGGGAAGGCACAGCCCTATTCAGGTCCCAGGTACAACTCCTCCCTCCCATCTAGAAGCAGATCTCTCTATTCATCACTCTGCTGACTCACCCTGGGGCATATTACCAACCAATAGAGATAATTTTTGTCTCTAACTTGTTTAGAGACAAAAATTATCGCTGCACATCGGCGATTTTTATCGCAGATAAACCTTGCTATTAGCAAGGTTTATCGCAAATGCGATAAAAAACGGCCGCAATGCATGAATATCGCTGAAAAGTCAGCGATATTCATGCATTATCGAGCAAATGCTCTTAGCCATGTTATCCACCTCCCATTGGTTAACATGGCTAAGAACTGCTCAGGGCAGGTGTTAGCTTTTGGAGATATTCGCGCTTAGCGCGAATATCTCCAAAAGTTGGTAATAGGAGATAGCGATGTTAGCGACTGTTTCCAGTCGCTAACATCTTGGCACGCCCACTTTGCATGTCATTAGTGATAAATATCACTGACATGCAAAGCGGGGCCCAAGATGGTCGCTATCTCCTATTAGCTGTCGCTAACTGGTGTTAGCGACAGCTTGGTAATAGGGAGATAATTTTATCTCCGCTTTCTTGGCTTTTAAAGCCAAAAAAGCGGAGATAAACCCCCTTGATAATATGCCCCCCTGTCTCCTGGAATCCCCCAGCCCTGTCACTCAAAGTCCAGACAAGGAATACACAACCTAGCAAAGGCAGGCTGGGATAGCTAGACAAGAAAACACTTACTTTCTAAAAGTGGTATTTTCAAACAAAGAACTTCGCTAAAAGATGTATGTTATCATTCTGAGTTCAGGCATGCTAAACTTGAATTTCTACCAAGTTCGCTGAGTCAGTGAGGATTATAAGATGTAATAATCGAACTGCCCATTCTGGCCTATGGGGAATAGATAGCCTTGCAATAGTGAAAAATGAAAATGGCTGTAATTCACTATTAGGACATGCCACACACATCAGGGCTTGTCCTACCCTATCAAAAAAAGGAGACTTCCTTTCTGAGTGTTATAACTTTACAATTGACTAAAACGTTCATTTAGGCTTCAACACAACAGCAATTACCCCAGATAGTCTTGTTCAACCAACACTAACAAATGTATGTATCAAAATATAATTTTTATTTTGATATTATCAAGGCATAGAAAATACAATCATAAAATTTGCTAAACACATTAAAATCCTAATGTCATAATCATAATTACATAGAATCGTAGAAATCCTTTTATGTACAACACATTTTGGACAATACATTCAGTTCTTAAAAAACCATAATTTTCAAATGTACAAAGAAAACCAATTAATAATGCATATTCAATAAAAAGTTTGTCGACGCGTTTCGGTGATGTATTCTTTAGAACACCTTCTTCAGGACTTTCTAAAGGATCTTCTTAATATTTAAAAGTGGTCCTTTTATACATTGCCACATCAGGGTACTGGAGTATTGTAATTGGTGATAATATTATCCCTCGCGTTGCATCAGGGAATTTTTCATTGCCTCAGCAAGTCGGCTAGTACAAACGACTTATCCAGTTCACGTTAGGATCCTTGTATCTCTCCACACGGAAGGGTCAAGACGACTGTATGCTAGAGAGGAGACTGTTGGTGAGAGCATCCTAAACATAAAAAGAGGTGCATACGCCAAGCAAATCGATCCACGGAGTGCAGAGTCCTGAGTCACCCGAGTATCAATCTAGAGAGATACAAGGATCCTAACGTGAACTGGATAAGTCGTTTGTACTAGCCGACTTGCTGATGCAATGAAAAATTCCCTGATGCAACGCGAGGGATAATATTATCACCAATTACAATACTCCAGTACCCTGATGTGGCAATGTATAAAAGGACCACTTTTAAATATTAAGAAGATCCTTTAGAAAGTCCTGAAGAAGGTGTTCTAAAGAATACATCACCGAAACGCGTCGACAAACTTTTTATTGAATATGCATTATTAATTGGTTTTCTTTGTACATTTGAAAATTATGGTTTTTTAAGAACTGAATGTATTGTCCAAAATGTGTTGTACATAAAAGGATTTCTACGATTCTATGTAATTATGATTATGACATTAGGATTTTAATGTGTTTAGCAAATTTTATGATTGTATTTTCTATGCCTTGATAATATCAAAATAAAAATTATATTTTGATACATACATTTGTTAGTGTTGGTTGAACTAGACTATCTGGGGTAATTGCTGTTGTGTTGAAGCCTAAATGAACGTTTTAGTCAATTGTAAAGTTATAACACTCAGAAAGGAAGTCTCCTTTTTTTGATTTGATTTATTTCCCGGTCCTTTCTGGGTTCCACAGGGAAATCTCTCCCCTTTCTTCACTTGTCCTACCCTATACTTACAATGCACCCTGCCCTCGGGCCTACCATAGGGGTGTATGAAGAAAATGGAAGGTTTAGGGACTGGCAAGTGGGTGCACTTGCCCAGTTAGCATGATAGTACCAGACTGCACACAGGCTCTGCAGTGGCAGGCCTTAGAAACACGTTTACAGGCTGCTTCTGTGGGTGGCACAGCCAGTGCTGCAAGCCCACTAGCAGCAGTTGGTTTACAAGCCCTGGGCATACTCATTGCACTGTACTATGGTCTGTCAAGTAAACTAAAGCAGCCAATCATGGAGTCACTAACGCATATATCAATTTACCATAATGAGAGCATATGCACTTTAGCACTGATCAGCAGTGGTAAAGTGCCCAGAGTCATAAAATCAACAAACACAGGGCAGAAAAAATACAGGAGGAAGGCAAAAAGTTCAGGGATGACTCGGCAAAAAGGGCCAAGTCCAACACAACCCCCTTCCAGCCAAAACGCAGGGTAGACCAATCAATACCTTGATGGGCTTCCCTTCTTTGGGTAATAGAACCTGGACCTGGCCCGCAACTGCAGGGGCATATTCCAGTTCTACACCAATCTGAACCCATTTCAATTCCGCTGTCCATACTCTCAGGGTCCACCAAGCTAAACCATGTGGAACCCTTTTCCTTCTCTGTGGACACCATCTGTGCAGCACCTAACTTTAGCTTGCTCACAGGTGTGTCCCCACAGACAGACAGCAAGCCACAGTGGCCACTGACAGTAGTCAGTGATGAGACTTTAGGCCTCTCAGGGTTTGCAAACCTCTTTGGTGTCTGAGAGCGGGGGGCAGTAACCCCGGTGCTTGTCACCCCTTATCTTCTCTCCCTCCTTTCAGGTCAGGCATGACATCCTGACACTGACCTACCAGTCCCAGGCCTGTACCCGGTGGCTGGACCAGAGACTAGGGTGGCCTCTCCCACACGGGGTCCTCCTCCTTGGTGCTCGGTACCCTCCCACCTCGACTGGTACCCCCTTCCAGAATTGTCAGGGTTCCTGTAGCAGGTGCCCCGCACAATACACCCACCAGTTCAGGGGTTCTATCCTGCAACTGGGCTACCAGGTCAGGGGGGACACCCTGAACCTGACCCTCTAACCTAGGGACTGAACCCTCTAGATGAACCGGGGTCAGAGGCGAGGACTCTCTCCCTCTGCACCCCCTTCCAGAGTGCTGTACCGTCCCACCTGGAGTGATACCCCTAGAAGACTCACCGGTTAAGACACTGATTACAGTCGCTCCTTCTTCCAGGTCAGCCAACACCTGAACCTGGCTTCCCTACCCAGGGAACAACCCCTGTGGTTGAACATTTGTCCGGTGTACCAGGACTTCATTGGGAGCACATATGCCTCCCGAGATTGACACATAACTCATGCGTTGTGTGACAGTCTGCCTGGCGCAGATCTCACAACCCCTGTCCATCTGACAGCGCGTGAAGATCCTCCAGGACAGAAGTGGTGTCACCATGGTCATTCACTGGTGACACAGCCTTTCTGGCTTGCCCTCTGACCCACTGGTTTTTCCACTGGGGACTCTTTCCCCCTTTCACCCCTCAGTCTGGACTTCGGCACTCTCCACTTAGGAGCGGCACTGCCAGAGACCAGAACTGATGGAGGCCTGCTTACAGAAACTCCCAGTTCACCAGACACTAGAGGATCCCCCTCAACGGGTGGCCCATTAGGACAGCCTAGGCTCCCTACCTGGTCTTTCCTTAAAGAACCATCCAGGCCCTAAAACTGGGTTTCTGGCACCTTGGCACACGCTGCCCCACACTCCACTCCTTCCCCACTGAGACAGGATATGAGCCCCTACACCCCTACCACTACAACAGGACCTAGCTGGGCTACTCTGCACCACTTCCACCACTCTAAATTGGAAGATACCTGAGCCACACCCCACAGGGTCACTCCCCAATGCCTCTCCATTCCCTCTGGAATCCACCAAAAGGTCTGCTTCCCATGTGAGCTTCCTGGGGTCAGAGAACTCACTCTACAACAGGTGTTGGCATAGCTATGGAAAACAGGGACTTACAATATGCTCTCCAACAATTGGATCACACAGCTCCCCTCAGGGGTTAACCAAACTATCACCTCACCATCCAGTACCCCACACACGTACTCCACCCTACTCTCCTGTGATTGGCAAGACAGTATCTGACTGTCTCTGTCACTCAACCCACACTCTTCTGGGCGTTCTTCACACTCACATACCAGGACCTTAACTTTGGGGGAACCCCTCTCCCTGCACCTCATATCTAGAAGCAGATCTCTCTATTCATCATTGTGCTGACTCACCCTGTCTCCTGGAATCCCCCAGCCATGTCACTCAAACTCCAGACAAGGAATACACAACCTAGCAGAGGCAGGCTTGGACAGTTAGACAAGAAAATACCTACTTTCTAAAAGTGGTATTTTCAAACAAAGAATTTCACTAAAAGATGTATGTTATCATTCTGAGTTGAGGTATACTAAACTCGAATTTCTACCATGTTCCCTGAGTCACTTGGGATTATAGGATGTAATAATCAAACTGCCCATTCTGGCCTATGGGGAATAGATAGCCTTGCAATAGTGAACAACGAAAATGGCTGAAATTCACTATTAGGACATGCCACACACATTATGTCATGTCCTACCTTATACTTACAATGCACCCTGCCCTTGGGCCTACCATAGGGGTGTCTGATATGAAGAAAAGGGAAGATTTAGAGACTGGGAAGTGGGTGCACTTGCCCGGTTAGCATGGCAGTATCAAACTGCACACAGGCTCTGCAATAGCAGGCTTTAGACACACTTTTACAGGCTGCTTCTGTGGGTGGCACAACCACTGCTGGAAGCCCACTAGCAGCAGTTGGTTTACAAGCCCTGGGCACACTCATTGCTCTGTACTAGGGTATGACAAGTAAACCAAACCAGCCAATCATAGAGTCACTAATCCATATATCAATTTACCATAAGGAGAGCATATGCACTTCAGCACTTATCAGCTGTGGTAAAGTGCCCAGAGTCATAAAACCAACAAACACACTTATGTACAGCTTATGGGAATCTGGGGGATGACCCTGATACTCTACTAAGCATTTCTAATGAATTAGTACATTGGCCCTTGCCTCTTATTGTGTGTGGTGACCTAAACCTCCACCTACCAGGAGATTGGACTGCGGGCCCTGCATTTAACTATCAAGGGAGAAAACCCAAAGTCTTTAGAGCGTTTAAAGATTTGTGCGAACGGCATGGCTTGTTGGATGGATGGCAATTGGGTCATCCCGGGACCATGGATATACTTTCTTTTCCCATCCCCATTCTCGTCATGCCCGTCTAGACTATATTCTTCTATCGAATTCAATCAGGGATAGCTGCATGGTAAGGAAGCTTCCAAGAGTATTATCCAACCACAACCCTTTAGAACTGAATATTGCATGCAGTAGTACTATCCGTAAAAGAAACCTTTGGACTTTTGAAAGAGCCTTCTTAAGAAATGAGGAGTACTCTATTCTTATGAGAGAGTGGCTACCATCTTTCTTAGAAATAAATATGGGTAGTGCTCCTGTTGTTGGGATGCAATGAAGGCTTGCATCAGAGGGGAGACACTGCAATTCTCAGTACGCACTAATAGAAAAGGTAAATGTTGGAACTGGCCCTTCTTGCAGGGTCATCCTCAAACTTTTTGCTTCTTCCTCCCTTATTTTTCCTGACTCGTGGCTGTTGGCAATAGGACTCTCCGCACTTTACCACTGCTGATCAGTGCTAAAGTGCATATGCTCTCTGTGTAAATTGTTATTGTGATTGGATATACATGATTGGCATATTTGTATCACCTAGAAGTCCCTAGTAAAGTGCACTGGATGTGCCAGGGCTGGTGATGACAAATGCTACTAGTGGGCCTGCAGCACTGATTGTGCCACCCACATGAGTAGCCCTAAAATGGTGTCTCAGGCCTGCCACCGCAGTGCCTGCATGCAGTCTGTGAACTGCCATGTCCTCCTGCTCAGTGTCCCCACTGACCAGGCCTAACCCTTCCCTTTTTGTGCACATTAGTCACCCCTATGGAAGGCCCAAGGTACCCCACTGGGCAGGGTGCAGTGTATGTGAAAGGTAGAGCATGTACTGGTGCAGGTGACATGCTCTGGTAGTGAATGGCAGCCATTTTCGTTTTTCACTATTGTAAGGCTATCTTGCTCCATAGATTAACATGGGGGATGCTGGCTACAGTGGCTACCAGCATTTCCTCTCATAGGAACAAGATAGGACATAAGAGTCTAGTATTCCTGAACTCAGAATTTAATAACACATCTTTTAGGAAAGGTTGTTTTTAAATCCTGTGTTTGAGAACAGCACTTTTAGAAAGTTGCTGTTCTCTTGTCTGGCCCTTCTGTGTGCCTTGGCCTGTTTGTGTATTGACTGTCTGGTTTGAGAGTGACAGGGGCTGGGGATTCCCCAGGAGGCTGGCTGAGTCAGCCCTAGGCTGAATGACTACATTTGTAACTTGAGTGGTGGGAGGAGTTAGCACCTGGGCCTGAATAGGACTGTGCCCGCCCCCCACAGTGCTGGCTCCACCCCCTGTGGTGCGTCAGATGTCTCTGCCCTGCACTGTGAAAGGAGAGAAGGAATGGTGTCAACAAAGCGCTCCAGGGCTGTGCTTTCCCTCCACAATGCTGACTCCACCTCCTGCTGGGCGGCTGACGACCCTGCCCCTCTCTCTGAAAGGAAAGGAGAAGTCAGGAAAACAAAGTACTCAAGAAACAACCAGAACTGGTTCAGACCGGGCTCAGGGCCCACTTGCACAAAGAGAACAAAGACTTTGAGGGGTATAAGTACAGGCCCCCTGACAACAGAAAATTAGATCATCCTGGAATCAAGAAGGAACCTCTGCCAAGGAGAAAGCTGACTCTGAAGAAGGAAGTCTGTCCTGCTGTTGCTCTGCTGGACTGACCTGCTGTTGCTTTGCTGCCAAGGAGAGGGGAAGGACTTTGCTAGTGTGATGTGTCCCCTGTCTTGAAGGAATCTCCAAGGGCCTGAGAAGAGCTAGCTCCCTGTTCTGAAGTCCCAGGAACAAAAGGACTTCACCCCCAACTTCCCTGAACTCTGCTGAGAGAGTTCTGTCTGTCCTAGAGTGCTTGATCCAGTTGTGTGGCCTCTGGAAGTTGTACCTGTGCTGGGAAGCTTGAAACTAAGCTTGAGAGACTTTTGCATTTGAAAAGTGTTGCATCGCTCGCTTGCGGAGCGCATCCCCGACAGTGCGAGAAGATTCCTGCCGCTACGAAGGTCGAGATCGTCGCAGCGTCTGTTGCCGCTGCCAGAGCCATCGCATCCTTCGTTTGCAGGACGCACCAGACCGGTGCGGGAAAGTCGAACATCGCTGCGAGTATAGTCGCAGAGCCTGTCGTCGCTGGGTGAGATCGCCGCACCGCTTGCTTGCGGACCGCATTACGTTGCTGCGAGCATCGTCGCAGAGCCATCGCATCGAGGAGCTGCAAGAGAGAGGATCACCGCTGGATCGCTCATCGTCGCCCCGGAGATCATCGCAGCCCCTACGAGATTGTCGCATCGTCCCTTTGCGAGAACAAACCTCCTACGGAACCTACGCACCGGAATCCATACAAGTGGCCTTCCTCCCCATACAGACTGGATTCGTTGCAACACGCCCGCTGCTGCAGCGGGGTTGTCGCATCACCTCCCCAGGGTCTCAGGAGCAACGCATCGCTTGTTTTCCACCACACCAGCTTCTGCTTTTTGGAACTTTGTTGCAACTAAAAGGTACTGTGAGTAAACGTGACGCAACTGTGAACTTTTCACGCATCTGTGGATTATTCTATCGCAAACTAAAGAATTTCTATCGCAACCTTAAGAACTCTTTTGAAACCATATTCTTGAACTGTGTATATTGGATTTTTCTCGTTTTGGTCTTATGTAGTTTAGATTAAATACCTTTATTTTTCTAAACTGTTGTGGAGACAGTTTGTGGTGTTTTCACTGTGTTACTGTGAGTGTTGGTACAAATACTTTACACATTGCCTCTGGTTAGCCTAGACTGCTCATGCCAAGCTACCTAAAGGGTGAGCAGGGGTTATCTCAGAGGGTTTCCTCCTTACCCTGACTAGAGCAAGGGTCCGTATTTGGACAGTGGTACCTACCCCTACCAACTAGAGACCCCCAGTTCTAACAGTAAACAACAACTAACCTCTTTACATCAGAATGTGAATAAAGCTGAAGCAGATTTGATTGTAGCTGTACAAACAGGCCAGGGTACCGAGGGATAAGCGCAAGTTGCAATCGCTAAAAATAAGATATCTGAGATCTTTACGGAAAAAGCCATCACTAAAGCTATGACCTACAAAGATAAAACTTATGAACTCAGCAAGCAAGTAGGGCACCAGCTGGCTGTTCGCACAAGGGAGGAGATGACGGAAAATATGATAAAAGCTATAAATGATAGTAATGGCGAATTGAGACTAGAAGAACTCGATTTTAGAACTGCTTTTCAAATGTTTTATCTAGAACTGTACGAGGAACCGTTAGGAGGGCAAGAGGATGCTAGAGATTATCTGGATGAAGAGCTGGGGGAGCCCCTGGGACAAGAAGATAAGGATTCATTGGATTCTCCCATTAGATAGGAGGAAATACTATTATCCATGAAATCCCTCTCTGCTGGTAAAGCAGCAGGTGTAGATGAGATCCCTACAGAGTTTTTTCTTTAGTTTGCAGAACAAATGAAAACTATCATGTTACAACTTTTGAAGTCCATACTTCAGGGAGGAAACCCACCACCTTCTTGGTCACTAGCAAAGATCATGATCTTCCTGAAGAAAAAGAAAAATCTCTTGGAAATGGGCTCGTATCGCCCGATAACTTTGATTAATGGAGACTCAAAGATTTACTTTAAACTCCTTGCAGGGCGATTGGCACCTATAATCCATAAAAAGGTATCAGTCCGACAACACAGATTTATCCCCGGCAGATCAACAAGTGACCATATTCAGAGAGTTATCTCACTATTTGACTTTGCGGAAACTACAGGAGACCCTACGGCCCTTATTCTTCTGGATGCAGAAAAGGCATTCGATAGGGTCTCCTGGAAGTTCTTGTGGGCAGCAATGTCAGATCGGGGAATAACGAAGGGATTTATTAAAGATATCCAAGGACTCTATGTTAATCCAAGTGCCAGCGTTGTGATAAATGGGAGTATGTCCGAGAGTTTCATGATCACGAGGGGAACAAGGCAGGGGTGTCCCTGCTCGCCTCTCTTATTCGCGATATACATTGATCAATTTATACGCAAACTTGATAGCCATCCTTGCGTGCCATCTATTATGATTAATAATTATGAAACCAAAGTTCTAGCTTACGCAGACGATATAGCTCTAGTTACCACCAACCCCAAGGAGGCTAACAAGATTGTTGAGGAGGAAGCAGCACGATTCGGCAAAACTTCCGGTTATAAACTGAAATCGGGGAAAACTCAAATAGTTATAAATGACAAAGTGGAGATGGAGGACGTTAGAGTTGTGGAATACGCTACTTATCTAGGTGACAATATAAGCGCCAAGGTAGACAAAAGTGTACCGATAAACCTCGATCCCTTAATAGGGCGCACCAGAAAAGATTTAATTAAATTGGATAATCTACACTTGACTATTGGTGGCAGGTGCAATGTGATCAAAATGCTGATCCTACCTAAATTTTATACTTCTTCAGAACAATTTGTCTTGAGTTTTCCCCGTATTACTTTGAAAACATCGAATCTTTGTTCTCTAGATTTATTTGGGGATTTAAGAAACCACGAAGGGCACTAAAATGGATTATGTTACCAAAAGAAAGAGGGGGGTTAGCGATGACAAACTTTAGGATCTACTATTGGGCAACAGTGGCCAAATATTGTACAAATCTGATAGCTATCGATTCTAGTAATCTTGCGATCCCGACCCCTCAGGAAATGGTTCAAGGAGATAGAAGCAAAGGGTGTTTATGGCGACATATTAACGACAACTTTTTCAAGAAAACTAAACTCAAGACCATCTTGGGAATTTGGAAAGTTTGGATCAATATCCGTAAACTCCTAGGGTTGGGACGTTCCTCATGCTATACTCCAATTAGCGGCAATTCTGATCTCCCAGAGATTTTTAATGATGGTTGTATGTCTAGGTGGGTTAGGGCAGGGAGTACCCAACTAGGTTGCTTCTATATCGAAAATCGACTGAAAAGTTTATCAGAGCTTCGTAATGACTATAATGTTAGCAGTAGCGATTTTTTTAAGTACTTACAGGTTAGGGATTTCTTGTCAAAGAAAATGGGGGCACTGTCATTTCAAAAATATCGCAGTTATAGATAAATTATGTTTGGAAACTACCCCTAGAATCAGGGAATTTTATAAGGAGCTTATTAGTACTCTCCCGGATGATCTAGACAAACATCTTGCTAGGTGGCAGGCTAACCTTTCCGTACAGCAAGCAACACCTGATCATGCGCTAGAGCTTGCACAAACATCGCTACTGTCAATACAATTGCAAGCACAATTCTACAAAACATTTTTTGCCCTTTACTACACACCGTATAAAATGGGCAAATGGACCAGCGTCTCGGGAACTGATTGTCCACGATGTTCATTGGCGGCAGCTAATGATATTCACATGTTCGCCACGTGCTCAGCACTTACCAACCTTCGGATAGAAGTATCCAATTTCATTTCGGATATATTTCAGGTAGAAATCACTATCTCCACTGAAGAAATGATCTTAGGAGTGGCTGCAACTGAGCGCCCAACATTCCAATAGGGGCTGATTTTTGTAGCTGTGGCGGCTCTTAGAATGTGTATAGCCACCGCATGGCTCGACCCTCAACCGCCATCTTTCACACAATGGAGGGCTAGATTACTTGCCATATGTAGTGTGGAGGTGGCCATATATAAAAATAAGGGATAAAAAAAAAACAAAGAGGGATGATGATTTGGGAACCATTGATACTCTGGATAGAAGTCCACAGTTAAGGGAAATATATTTAAGGGAATATCCCTAAGGTGAAAGCTGATGTGTGAATCTCTCTCTTCTTTCTTTTCTTTTCCATTTGTTTTTCTTGGTTATCAAATCTTGCAAGTTTATGTACGATCTAATTTGCTCTGGAAATCTACTTCTTCAACCTATATACTTCAGGTGGTTCAACCGAATTTGTTTGTTTGTTTGTTTCTTGACCTTGGTCTGCTGGGGGGAAGGGGAGGTATGTATTGTATTAAAATGTCAAAATGTGAATAAAAACTTTATAAAAAAAAAAAGGAGTCACTAATCCATATACCAATTTACCATAGGGAAGGCATATGCACTTTAGCACTAATCAGCTGTGGTAAAGTGCCCAGAGTCATAAAACCAACAAACACAGGTCAGAAAAAATACAGGAGGAAGGCAAAAAGTTCAGGGATGACCCTGCAAAAAGAGCCAAGTCCAACACTCGGGAACATACCATTTTCCAGACGAGTCTTAGCGAGGCTGTGTGTGTGTGCTTTTTGCAGTCTGAGACCCTCGTAAGAATTGCTCTGTGATCATTGGCACCTGGAGTACAAGCGAGTCTCAGGGACACTGTGTGTGTGTGCTTTTTGCAGCCTGAGCCCTTTGCGAGGATTGCCCTTTTGTTGTGCACACCCGGAGTCCAAGTGAGTCTCAGTGCCGCTGTCTGCATGTGCTTTGTGCAGCCTGAGACCTTCGTGAGGATTGTCCTCTTATCGTGCACCCGGAGTTCAAGTGAGTCTCACTGACGTTGTGTGCGTGTGCTTTGCGCAGCCTGAGACGTTTGTTAGGATTGCCCTGTTGTTGTGCACACCCGGAGTCCAAGTGAGTCTCAGTGCCGCTGTCTGCATGTGCTTTGTGCAGCCTGAGACCTTCGTGAGGATTGTCCTCTTATCGTGCACCCGGAGTTCAAGTGAGTCTCAGCGGCGCTTGTCCATGTGCCTCGTGCAGCCTGAGAGCTTTGTGAGGAGTGCCCTGTGATCATGCTCAACCAAAGTTCAAGTGATTCTCAGCGACGCTGTGTGCTTGTGCCCTGTTACATCCTGAGATCTTCGTAGCACCAGCAGCCCGGGCTGGAAGCCCCGCCGAGGGAGGGCCCGAGTTCCACTGCCCAGAATCCACAAAGTTGCATCGGAGGCCCAAGTCACGGGAAGAAGAGAGGAGAGAGAGGTTGCACCCCCCGGTAACGTGTAACAACACCTGGGGAGGGGTGCAAGCTCGGAGAGAGACGCTCTCAGCCTCTTCCATTCCTGCAGCGCAAGCCTCTTCTTCAGCTCATATTACGGCCAGTACTTGCTAAGGAGTGGTAGTACCGGGGCAGAGTGTGGAGCTGCACTTTGGATTACACCATACCCATGTGGGAGCATCTGTTGACAGTAGCTGACCGTGAGTCAGTACGAGTGGCGGAGGGACCATCTAAGGCACTTGTGATCGGTGTTGGAGTGTATTATGAATTGCATTATTTCTGCATTACAAACTACCTGATTAGTATATTACACATTGCATTATTTCTGTATTACAAACTGCCTGATTGTTGCATTATGCATTGCACTATTTTTGCATAACAAACTGCTTGATTGATGCATAATGAACTGTTTTATTTTTACATTGCAAAGTGACTAATTCTTGCACTACGAACTGCATAGCATTGTATTAGGACTGCAGTCCATCGTTTAGAATTGCTCATTAATATCGCCAGAACTTACAAGGGCTGGCTGGCCTAACAAAAGGCCAGGAGGAATATTACAAATAAGCATATGTTGGAATTATATCATGTGGTCTCATCGTATATTTTTTTATATACACTTAGACTTGTTTTTATGAAACTCATGTGGAATCCATTTGTGGTGTCCTCATTGTGTTACTGAAAGCATGGTTGCAAATACTTTACACACTTGCCTTGAAGATAAGCCTGGTTGCTAGTGCTAAGCTACCGAGGGGGTGAGCGGGGGCTATCTGAGTAGGTGTCCTTCCTTTCCCTGACGTGGAAGCAAGGGTTCCTATTTGGCCTAAGGTACCTACTTCAGTCAACTAGTGACCCCCAGATCTAACCGCGGTCTCTAGTTGGCAAAGGTAGGTACCTTTGTCCAAATAGGGACCCTTGCTTGTAGTCAGGGTAAGGGGATACACACTTTAGATACCCCTGGGTAGCTTGGCATGAACAGAAAGACTTATCCCAAGGGCAATGTGTAAAGTATTTGTACTCAAAACCCACAGTAATACAGTGATAACACAACAAATGGACACCACACTAGTTTACAAAAATAAAGTAGCTTTATCTAAACTCAACAAGACCAAAAAAACAAAAATCTAACATACAGGAAATAAGATTTAGAACAGTTATTGCAAAATGAAGTTTGTAGAAAACAAATAGCTCCACCTGGGGTATTGCGACGTCGTTACAGCAATAAATCCAAAGTATGGTGCCAACCAAGAGGAGCGCAGCATTGGGCATGGGGTCACAAGGACGTGTTGTGCCCAAGACAGGGGAAGTTGATTGCGTTGGCAAAGTCGGCGAGTTTGTGGCATCACCCTCGCGGTTATCAGCGCCTCCATAACAGCATGTGAGTTGGTGCGTGCGCTGGCGTCAGGCACAGCCGATAAGTACAGGGCGAAGGGCGTCAGATCTGTGGTGCAGGCCGGCCAGTGCGTTGTTCACTTCACAAGTGCTGCCCCGGGACTCGTTGAAGGTCAGAGCGTCACGGAGGTGTCGCTGACAGCTCCAGAGACAGGTGTTCTTACTTCTTTCAAGTTCCTTCCAGCTCCCAAAAGCAGGAACTACCTCCAGGGGCCCAAAACCAGAATAGGCATCTCCTGGCAGGTCAGAACTCTCAGCAATAGAGTTTAGGGGAGCTGGGGTTGAAGACTTCAGAACAGAAGGGCAGCTCACTTAGGCCCTAGGAGGTTCTTCTTGTAGCAGGTTCACAGCAAAGTTCCATTCTTTGACCTCTCCTTGGTAGAAACTACAACTGCAGGGCAACTCAACACAGCACACAGCAAAGGGGCAATACCACTTCCCACAATTCTTCAGCTCTTCTCCTTGGCAAATGTTCCTCTTTAGTCCAGAAGTGATCGAAAGTTCTGGGGTTTTAGCTCTGATACTTATACGGATCACTGACAAAATATAGAATACAAAAATATAGAATACTAAAAATATCAAAGTAAAAATATAGAAAACAAAAATATCGAAGTTCTATCTACAAACAGGTAAGTACAAAAATATCGAATCAAAAATATCGAACAAAATATATTGTTAGTCAGAATATTGAATTTTTTTAAATGTCATAAAAGTAATTTAAAATTAAATAAATAATCACTATAATTAACTAAAACATACTTAAAAATACTCAAAGAACTTTAAAAGTATTAAATAATTAATTTAAGTAAAAACATAAACATACAATTAAATTTTTTAACATATATATAAATATTAACATAATATTAATTAATAATATACAATATTAAACTGTAGGATAGCGGGAGGGTAACATTTACTATTACCACTCCAGCAACTACAACAGTAGGGTAAACGTTGGATAACGTAGGGGTAAAAAATACTATTCCCACTCCAGTGAGTGCAACAGTAGGGAAAGCTTTGGATAGCCTAGGGTTAAAAATTACTATTCCCACTCCAGAGAGTGCAACAGTAGGGAAAGCGTTGTATACCGTAGGGGTAAAAATTACTATTCCCACACCAGAGAGTGCAACAGTAGGGAAAGCGTTGGATAACGTAGGGGTAAAAATTACTATTCCCACTCCAGACAGTGAACAGTAGGGAAATCGTTGGATAGCGTAGGGGTAAAAAATACTATTCCCACTCCAGAGAGTGCAACAGTAGGAAAAGCGTTGGAATGCGTAGGGGTAACAATTACTATTCCCACTCCAGAGAGTGCAACAGTAGGGAAAGCGTTGGATAACGGGAGGGTAAAAATTACTATTCCCACTCCAGAGAGTGCAACAGTAGGGAAAGCATTGGATAGCGTAGGGGGGAAAATTATTATTCCCACTCCAGAGAGTGCAACAGTAGGGAAAGCGTTGGATAGCGTAAGGGTAAACATTACTATTCCCACTCCAGAGAGTGCAACAGTAGGGAAAGCGTTAATTAGCGTAAGGAAAAAAATTACTATTCCCACTACAGAGAGTGCAACAGTAGGGAAAGCGTTGGATAGCGTAGGGGTAAAAATTACTATTTCCACTCCAGAGAGTGCCACAGTAGGAAAAGCGTTCGATAGCGTAGGGGTAAAAATTACTATTCCCACTCCAGAAGGTGCAACAGTAGGGAAAGCGCTGGATAGCGTAGGGGTAAAAATTACTATTCCCACTCCAGAGAGTGCAACAGTAGGGAAAGCGTTGGATAGCATAGGGGTACAGATTACTATTCCCACTCCAGAGAGTGCAACAGTAGGGAAAGTGTTGGATAGCGTAGGGGTAAAAATTACTATTCCCACTCCAGTCAGTGCAACAGTAGCGAAAGTAAATACTTCATATATTAATCAAAATAAATTAAATATTGATACCAATATAAAAATTATTAAAAGTAATTACCAATTTAATATAATAATTAATCAATTAAAAATACAAATACTAATTGATTATTAAAATTCATTACCTATTAATACAAATTGACTATCAATTACCAATTAATTAATTAGCAATTACAAATTTAATTAACAATTCATTCAAAATAAATACCAATAAATAAATTAAAATATTGAATTAATTACAATTAAATTACTTCCCACCCTATTCCCCTATAAACCCACAACCCGCTGAGGGAAATACATTTATAACATTAACATATTGATCAATTAACCAATTAATAAAAATTAATTACCAATAAAAAAATAATTAATTACCAATTAAACATTCTTTAACAATTAATTCAAGATATATACCAATAAATAAATTAAAATTTGTAATTAATTATAATTAAATTACTTCCCACTCTTTCCCCTATAAACCCACAACCCGCTACGGAAAATAAATTAATAAAATTAACTTAAATATCAATTAATCAATTAAGTAAAATGAATTGCCATTTAAAATTAATTAATTACCAATTAAAAATCAATTACCAATTAATTCAAAATAAATACTAATAAATACATTTACATATTTAATTAATTATAATTAAATTACTTCCCACACTATTCCCCTATAAACCCACAACCCGCTACAGAACTAAATTACACAAAAATTACATAACATAAAATTAATTACTTAAAATAAAATATAAAATAATTTTACACTTTTCACACATATACTAACATACAAAACACTTTAAAAAATTCAATATTGTGGAAAATTCGATATATTTAATGCCTATATTATATACTTCGATATTTTGACTTTCTATATTTATGAAAATCGATATTAAATTACTTACTTTAATTTTGATATTTTTGTTGCCTATATTCTGTCGATTCGATATTTTGTCCATTCTATATTTTCACTTCGATATTACTGCAATTCTATATTTTGGAATCGATATTTTGTCTGTATACCACTTATACCCCACAAATGTCTTTATTCTCTTTGTGCAAGGGTCTCTGAGCCCAGTCCAAACCAGTTCTGTCCTCACTGGTGCAGTATGACCACAGGGAGTAGAAAAAGCATTGTGCAAGGGAAACAGGCCGTAATTCAGATGCAAGGAAATCTCTTACCACTACTCTTATTTATTTATTTGAAGAGTTTTATATAGCGCTGGCTAGACCCGGAGGTATCAGAGCGCTTTACATGAGGACAAGTGAGTTACAAGTTACATGAGGTCAAGTGCGATACAAGTTACATCAGTTACAGGGTAACACAGTCCAGCGACATATAAAATACATTGTTACCCGTTCAGAGGGATGGGGAGGAAGGGAGACACAGCAGAGAGACATGGATAACAGTGCCCAATGTCCGGCTGGGTAGGTGACAGCTGAGGGGTGAACCTAAGCCGATCTCCTCTATAGCAGTCTATGCAGCTCAGCGCTGAGCCATCCAGGAAGGGCCAGGCACACTTCAACCCAGTGGCTGTCTACAGTGAATGTACAAACCCAGCCCCAATTATTCCAAAACCAGACAGTCAATACACAAACAGGCAGAGGCACACAGAAGGGTTAAACAAGAAAATGCCTACTTTCGAAAAATGGCATTTAAAACATGCAATTGAACAAGCATCTTTACTAAAGATGTGTTATTAAATTCTGAGGTCAGACAGCCTAAACTTTCCCATTCTATGCTATGGGGCAGATAGCCTTTCAATAGTGAAAAATGAATTTGGCATTATTTCACTATCAGGACATGTCACAAACACAAACACATGTCCTACCTTTCACATAATCTGTACCCTGCCCAGGAGGGTACATAGGGACTACCATAGGGGCGCCTTACATGTAAGAAAAGGGAAAGTTAGGGTCTGGCAAGTGGGTGCACTTGCCAAGTCGACATGGCAGTTATCAATCTGTGCACAGAGACTGAAATAGCAGGTCTGAGATTGCTTTTCAGGGATACTCATGTAGATGGCACAATCAGTGCTGCAGGCCCACAAGGAGCCTTTGATTTACAGGCTCTGGTACACTCAGTGAGCTTTGCAAGGGGCTTACCTGTAAACCAAGTACGCCAATCATGGATAACCAATCATGATCACATTTTACACAGAGAGCATATGCACTTTAGCACTGATTAGCAGTGGTAAAGTGCACAGAGTCCTATAACCAACAACAACAGGTCAGGAAAAAATAGGAGGAAGAAGCAAAAAGTTTGGGGATAACCCTGCAAAAAGGGCCAAGTCCAGCATCTCCCCATCCCTACTAAAAGAGAGTGCAAGTTCCCCGTAGGGACACTCATTCAATGGCTGACCCGTGGAGTATTTGAGCCACCCCCTTTAGCCCCTCGCAGCTTAGACACCCTATCACGGGAAGCTGCAAGAATATACATGCCTGGGGGCACTGAGAATTCATTGTAGAGACAGGTGAACCTCGGAAGAGGCCCAGATTCTTGGGGCAACTACAACCAAACGAAGAATACAACATAGGAATGCAAGATCACTGCACCCTGTATGCCTTAGGAGAAATGGGGTGGCTAAGGGTTTCTTTATAAATGCTTGTATTTTGTGTCCAACCCTGATGAGGTGCCATGTGTCCTCCTGCCCTGATAGTTTCATGTTATGCACCAAATGTGAGGCCTAATGTTTTTATGGTGATGTTCCTGACATATGCAACTAAGAAGTATTTGGTTTATTGCACCAACTGTGATGTTAAGCATAATATGTTCTTATGAACTGGGCAACATATATGTTGTTATGTTATTGCTGTAAATGTGATGTTTATGACCATTGCCTTATGGCAAAGCGATTTCTGATCTATATCTGGTCATGACCATTGCCTAGTTGGCAAAGTGATTTCTGTGATTGTGTTCTAATATATTTTTGGTATCATACAAAGGATAGTTTTGATATAACCTTGTGTGGAGTTTCTTTCTGTTTGTGGTGTACCTAGGGTGTCACTGGTGTGTGTAGGTGTGTGTATCTGTGTGTGTTTGGCCTGACGTCAAACTAGAAGAGAATTCAGGCCAAAATATTCTGCCTCTGATCAACTAGAGAAACTCTAATAGGAGTTCAGAAACTACTTGGTTAGTATGTACTCTTTTGCCACAAGAGAGGGAACATTGCATTAAATAAAACAATATTTCAAATTGTGTGTCGAATCACCCATTTCAGTTTCTTATGTCCAGTGAAAGGCTGCAGTGATGATTCCTCCTCTGTGAGATTTGGGGAATTGAGATTTCCTGACAATCACCTTGGCATCCTCAACTGCACAAGTTACCACATGTAAGGAGAAGTTGGTTATTGAGAGGGTGTTCCCACCAAGTTGCATGATGGGTGCCAATAAGGGTACCGTAGGAGTTTGACTGTGCACTGTAGTAATTTGAAAATAACTTGTTGAAGGAAATTGGATTATTAGGTAAGAGGTGTGAAAACCTCGCTCAGGCTACAACCAAAGTCCTTGTCAAGGTGAACCACAAATGTCATTAAATTAACATGTGTTTAAACCTCTGGTAGCTTGGCACAAAAGAAGTCAGGTGCAATGTAAGGATGCTACACACAAACAGTGATAAAGTGAAAACACAATACAAGAAACATACCAAAATATTATATAGTAAAATAGAGTACATTTTGATAAAACCATACCAGAATGACAAAACTCCAATAAATAGAACCAGAGATTTTCAATTGTAAAGTGTTTTGTGAAAATAGCTCTTAGAAGCACAAAACTACACTCGCTGCTCACACTAGGAAAATCAAATGCTCAGGCTGACTGAGATGGAGTGTGTGCTACATGCAGGGACCAGGTTAATCCCGCTGAAAAGGTACCTTCTGAGTCCAGTGCAAATAGTTCCTTTGCTTTGTAGAAGGAGATGAGGAGGAGGGTGAGAGTTGTTGCCGGTCACTGCCATAGCGAGAAGAACAGGTTGAGCATCGTGGTGGGTCTCCACTGTAGCGCAAAGAGCCAGTCTACCGCTGTGGATGGTCTTTGGTGTAGCTTTGCATTGGCAGTCATTATGGGCTGTCCTTGCTGTAGTCTTCAGTGTCGCTCTTGTGCTGCTCATCATCTCTTGCAATCACCACAACCATGAAGAGGAGGTCTCATGAGAAATTTGAGTTGACAGTTGTCATGGTCGGCGGAGTCTTGGCACGAGTGGCCCGTTCGCGAGTAGACCAAACTTCAGTATTTTCACCTTGTCTTTAGGAGTACATTCTGATGCAGCCAATGGTACAAGACTTGGGGTACACAAAAACATAAGAGGAGTACCATCAGTAGCTGTTTAAAGAGAACAGTCTGAGTGGGATGACTACAAAAAGAAGAGAGTCCTTCTTTTATTTAAAAACCCCTCACTCACCAACCTAGTTGGTGACATGCTTCATCATCGGGGTCCACCCTGATAGCCGAATGCCATCAGGGTGTGCTGCGACACCTGAATTACAGTGGAGCGGGTATTCGTGTGTGAGAAGTGAAAAAAAGTGTTAAAAATTGTCCTGGTATACTTGTGTGAAAAGAATTTTTATTTGTAAGTTACTGGACAATATTAAAATCAGGTGTGTGGATACAAAAAAAGGTATATTATGACCAAGTGTATCGCTATGTGTACGGTCTACATGTTTCAACCCGTTGTATGGGAGTACCGGGTCTTTATCAGGACCAAAAAGAAGGAAAGTGGGTGGTCAGGACACACTAACGACCTGCCAGTCCAAAGTTCCTTTAGGCTACTGATAAAAATCTGTCGTAGTCAAAATCTTCACACCCGGGTGGGGTTGAGAAAAGCAAAAAGACCTGTGGAGGAAAAGAAAGGAGGTCACAAAAGTACATGTTACAAGCCTGTAACGTCGTGCCGTGCTGATTCTCACGTGTCTGCTTGCTTACTGTACATCCCATTCAGAAGAAATGACAGTTTGCTGCAGTTGCGCCTAAGCCTCAAAAATTGTCCATATGGAAGATTTTCCCTGAGAGGACGCGGGTGAAAACTCTCAAAGTTGAGGAGGTTGTTCTTGGCGGTTGGCTTATAGTGCGTTCTGGTTTCTAGTCGTTCATTATCCTTCGTAATGACTACATCAAGGAACACTATTTCTTTGTCGTTGAAACAGTGGGTGAATGTCAGATTTTGATCACACGTATTGATCCAGGTGGTGAACTCGATCAACTGGTCAACTGGTCCTTGCCAAATGGCAAGGACATCGTCAATATAGCGTTTCCAAAATTTCAAATTGTTTCTGAAAGGATGGTCATCATTGAGAATGTACTTGAGTTTCCCCGGAAACCAGCCAGTCTCTACAAAACTCTACCGGGGGCATTACAGCCTTAGCGGGGAGCAAGGAGAGGCGAGTAGGTACTCGGCAATTGTACCACGCAGTAACTGTAAGTTATTCTACCCTTTTTTTGCCCGCACTCGGATCAACTGACCACCCGCGAGCCCCGTTCTTAGACAATCTTTCTTTCCTCAACACAATACGTTATATCACGTGGTTCCTTCCCTCTACCCCGTGAAGCCCTAAGACCCAGAGTAGGAGTAAGTCCTATTCACTATGTGGCCTCCGTGTGTGTGGTTGATGTATGTTTGTCTGATGTGAATGTTTGTACAAGTGAATAATGCCTCACGCCGTTATTGATTCACGCTAATATTGCAGTGAGGAGCCGAGCCACGCACAACTAAATGATGGGTGCTGTCGACTGTTGAATTAACGGCTTATTGATCACAGAGCACGCCGATATTAATACAGTATGCGTGTTCCAGCCTCAGGCAGGCTGTTTATATTTCACAATAAGTGTGAGCACCATCATTAGGAATCAAATGATGTGTAGTCTTACACACCAATGCCGTTTGTAATTTCTTCTGAATGGGATGTACAGTAAGCAAGCAGACACGTGAGAATCAGCACGGCACGACGTTACAGGCTCGTAACATGTACTTTCGTGACCTCCTTTCTTTTCCTCCACAGGTCTTTTTGCTTTTCTCACCCCCACCCGGGTGTGAAGATTTTGACTACGACAGATTTTTGTCAGTAGCCTAAAGGAACTTTGGACTGGCAGGTCGTTAGTGTGTCCTGACCACCCACTTTCCTTCTTTTTGGTCCTGATGAAAACCCGGTACTCCCATACAACGGGTTGAAACATGTAGACCGTACACATAGCGATACACTTGGTCATAATATACCTTTTTTTGTATCCACACACCTGATTTTAATATTGTCCAGTAACTTACAAATAAAAATTCTTTTCACACAAGTATACCAGGACAATTTTTAACACTTTTTTTCACTTCTCACACACGAATACCCGCTCCACTGTAATTCAGGTGTCGCAGCCCACCCTGATGGCATTCGGCTATCAGGGTGGACCCCGATGATGAAGCATGTCACCAACTAGGTTGGTTAGTGAGGGGTTTTTAAATAAAAGAAGGACTCTCTTCTTTTTGTAGTCATCCCACTCAGACTGTTCTCTTTAAACAGCTTCTGACGGTACTCCTCTTATGTTTTGTATACTTTGGACCTAGGGGACCAGGAGTACACTCCGTTCGCCTTTGCGAATTGATCCCTTACTCTCTCTTTGTTTAATTACAAGACTTGGGGTGTCACTTCTTGGGGATCAGGGACACAAACAAGCAGAGGCCAACAGGACTCCAGCAGGTTCAGGAAGGTAAAGTTGCAGCAGATCAGCTAGCCCATTGCAAGGAGGCCACTGAAGCGTATAGTGCCTCTATAGCTCACACAGGAAGTCAGCCAACTGACCCTTGGATTCACTCTAGGCCGAATAGGATGGAAGCTAGTATGTCCAATCTTCCTTCTCTGACAGAAAAGCAGACCCTCAAGAAAAAGAGCAGTTCTCTGGCAGCAGGGCAGTATTTGTTCTGTAACATCCACAGGTCCAGGAGTGTTCTGACGAGTGGCTCTGGAGTTCCAATATTTATACCTGATGCTAGACTGTAAGTGGGGGACTTTCGTCCTACCCACTAGATCTAGTTCTGAAGAATTATTTGGCAAAAGGCAGGGCAGGCCTTGTGTCATGTTCCTTTGTGTGTGCATGAGGCAAATTCTTTGAAGTGTGAGTGAAGTACAGTCCCTCCCCAGTCATCCTGTCAGGCTGGCCCATGCTGGTCACATCTAAGACCCCTTTGGGTCACTTTCTGGAAGGAATACCCAAACCCCAAACACTCTCAGAACGCACAAATATTTAGGGCAAGAAAATGACAACCTTTTAAAAGTGTAATTTTTAGAATTGTAACACAAAGTCCAACTTCACCATTAAAGAAGATTTTACATTTAAATTCATTTGAGTGTAAACAGGTACTACATATTCCCTGCACCTGTCCATTAAATGTTTATCGTGGACATGCAGCGCTCATTGTGCCACCCTCTAAAGTAGCCCATTAAAACATATCTCAGGCCTGCCACTGCAGCCTGTAGTACAGATTAAAAACTGCCACTTCGACCTGGCAAAATAAACCTTTTCCAAGGCCTAAACGTTTCTTTGTAACACAAATATGTCACCTCTAAGGTAGGCCCTGAAAGGCCCACTGGGAAGGGTGCATTGTATTCAAAAAGTATGACATGAGTTTTTCATTTTTACATGTCCAGGTAGTGATAAACTCCTAACTTCGTTTCTCACTGCAGTAAGGCCTACCTCTCCCATTGGTTAACAATGGGTTACCTTATTACATTTATTAAGTGATACGTTTTGATTAGGAAAAGGAAGGAGCATCATGCTTGGACTCAAACAAATTGTAATTTAATTTTTTATCATGAAGCCGGATTTTAAGTCACAGTTCTGAAAATGGCATTTTTAGGAAGTTGTGACAGCAGCCAGGTGATTGATGAAATGCTTGAATTCATCTCAGTCACTGGCAATCGCTTGGGGCACATCCCAATCCATGCCACCTCAGGTTGGATCCAGTCATACTCAAATCAGCTTTCTCATGTGAACAGTCCAGCATGAAATACCGAGCCAGGTCCTCCTTGAATCATAATACAAGTAGCCTAGGAACTGCTTTGCCCCGATAAGAGCTCAGCAGCCAGGCATAGCTGGATTGCAGTGGCAAAGTGACCACAGGGCCCATGTCTGGGCCTACTAATCGCACTAAGGGTGTTAACTGCAACAATAAAAGTTAGCAAATTCTTCTCCCACCCATATGGTACCTGCAGCCTGCATACTATGTCACAGGACTGTGAATAGTTGACAGTTGTTCTCTGTGTATTCCTCTCAACAGTGAAACAAAGAGGAACAATGTTTTGGCAGGATGGGCCATCATGCCGGGCTGGGAAGAGTGGGCCTGTTCCCAGCACCACCTACATTTCAAAGGGCTGCCTCGATCATAATCACAAAGGAACTTGACATCAGCTTTTTGTCAACCTAGATTTTTTGGAGCTTTGGCATGGGAAGGGACTAACGTTCCAGAACCAGAGGTGAGTGTAGCCTAGAAGATTTCTCCACACTTAAAAGGCTGGCACCAGCTATAAATATTGGACCACTGAGCAACTCTTCAGTATACTCCTGGACATGCAGCAGACATCAGAAGGGCTGCCTTGGACCCCTCAGGATTGCACTGCTACTTGAGGCCTGCCTTATACATCATATTATGACAGCCTTTGTGCTACCAGAGGACTGCCCTGCTGTTTGAGGCTTGCCTTGTACCCTTAGAGGAGGCCAGCCTTGGCAGCTGAACCAAGGACTACCAGAATGACTCTAAGGGCTTGTTCAAAGGCCTCCTCTATGGGCAACAGGGACATAACAATCTTCAGAGACCGTGAACCCTGCACCTGGCCTTTGCTGGAGTGAGTCCTGACCCCCAAATTATTCCATTCTAGTCCTGGACCCAAATATTCCACCAAAAAGTGGCCTGAGAACTGATAGACGATTTCTACCTACCTGCTTGCCAATTCCCCCAAGATGCATTGCTGGTAGCCTGGCTCTGAAGTAGCTCCCCCTGCTTCGTTCTTCTCTGCAACAGCCAATCCTGTTCAGCTGGCCCTCTCACTGAAGCTATCTTAGCTTTTGGGGCCTCTTCGGCTACAGACTGCCGTTTTGACTTGCCACCACTGGCTGTCTTGTCTTGCTGAACTTTAATTTCTCAGGAACTTTTCTTAGAAAGGTAAGCTGATATGGAGTCCAATCCACCTCTTGTTGTTCCAACCGCGCTCAATCATGGTCATTCTTAACTTTTGACTTCACCAGTTCTCACGTGATCAGAAACCTGTGGTTTGAGCTTTGATCGATTTTACACCATAACCTTCAAAATGCAGAGCTCTGGTTCTACTGATTGGATTTAATTGATTTTTGGATCATTTTTTTATTTACAAAAATCTTTATTTTTCCAAACTCGTGTGGGATAATACAGATGCTGTGTTTTCACTTTTGTACTTTTTATGTGCTGCAGAAATACTTTAAACATTGCTTCTAAGCTAAACCTGACTGTATTTGTGCTGCCAGATGGTTATGTACAGGTTAATTTAGTGAATTTTTATGGTTCACCCTGACAGGGATTGTGGTTGTAGTCTAAGTGGGGCTTCCACCCGTTAACCAAAAACCCAATTTTCAACCAAAAGCCAAGGGGGCTTAATCACTTGAGTCAGCACCACACATCCCACAGAAGGGAAATGCAATATATCAGCACTTACATGGGCTAGAGAACCACACATTGACACCTATAAGAGGAGTAATAATCAGTAATAGATCCACCTGATTGCTGACATCTTTATAGGAAAAGGCAACAATGTATAGCTATCCAGCCCAACTATTTTATCATAACATATGCATACTCCATTGAAGACTCCAACACAAACAAATATTGTATTATGTGCAGGAAGGTGTCGCTTCCTGCACAAAAATAATCCTGCCTGCATTGCCGGCACCCTTGTACCATGGTGCAAGGGTGCCTGCGTTGGCGATAAGCAGCAGATTGTGCGCCAGTGCTGGCAGAGAGCAGGAATGCATCATATCTTTTTAGATACGATGCATTTCTGCCCTTTCGGCAGCACAGCAAGTTTTCTTGCTGCATTGTGTGAAAGAATGATAAATCTGGCCCTAAGCATTAATACTGTCTGACATAGTAAATATTTAGCACTTTGTATATTACTGATCAAGTAAATTAATTGTTACTAATGGTTCTATTTTTGCGGTTATATATGTTTTTTTTAATTGGTTCTTGTAACAATGGAATTCATCGTAACCATATCTCAGCACTGAATATTCGGGAAATACGTGTGAAGCACGTATTGGCTGTGATCATCACTACTGAAATACTGTATATTGTGCAAATTAACTCAGACATTCCATAAGCTCTGAATAGTATCCTTTGTGAAAAATATGGAATTTGCCTCTGACCTTCACCCCCTAGAGCCCCATTTTGTGTAAAATGATTTCAAAACTTTATAAGCTCTGAATTGTATTCTTTGTGAAAACTGTGAAGAGATATTAATAATGCAATATGTTGAACGTTTTTTTAGAGAAAGGTTTTACATTAATGAGTTAATATAATAATTTCTGTACGAAATAAAACTTGGATTTCAAAATACGTTTGGATCATTATGTCCTTCCTGGAATACTTATTTTGACTTTCTTAAATTATGACCAGTGGGATTTTTTGGTTTACGTTTCAGGGGTAGAATAACATGGTCAGTAATGCTGACTTAAAATCCAATTTTGTTCTATAATATGATCATCCATAATTAGGGAATGAGAAATCAGTGGTATGAGTAGGAGGTAGCATGCCACCAAGAGGAACATAGCAGGAACAGTAGCAGCAGCAAGTAGCAGGAGCAAGTGGAAGGGTGCTCTCTATTCCCGAGTTACAAAACTTGTAATTTTGATGTGTATGTCCACCCCTTGGGGTTTGTAGGCACTCAGTAACATGTTTGTTGTTACCTAAAGGAAAAGCACTAATTAACCCTTAGAAGGACTGAAGGTTCAGTGGCCCTGCCAGAATGCAAACATGTGACCATTGGATTAAGCAATGTTTCTACGTGGATGCATTACTCGACTGAGATACCTGACCACTCTTTTGTGCAAGCACAGCACAATACAATATAGATCGAAAGTGTGGCAAAATCTGTCACCTATTTGTTATTCTTAGAAGATGTCCCCAGTAAGAAAGACTGTTTTTAACTTGGCAGCACAAACATCCATCACCAGAACACTGCATGTAATGTTAGCTCAGATTTGTACTCCAAATTAGACAGCTCAGTGGGTTAATGCATCTGTTACAAAGATAATTTTAAAACCTGTGCCAAAATATACAATGGTTATAAAATACCATAGCGAATTAAGCACACACCGCAAGCTGCTGCATATAATGCCAACGTTATTGAAAAATCAATGGTCCAAGACCTCTATATTTTATGCACTGAATAAATCAGTAAGAAGTCAATAACTAAGAAAATTTAGGAGCATGTACATTTGATCAGCTCTATCCATAAATGTATATTTTCATAAAACAATATGACGATATGGGCAAGCGACAGGCAACAGTGTTAACACAGAGCAATATTTTTAATTCATTGTCTTTTGGTCAAATAAATACCACAATTTTTAGAACTGCAACACATTACAGATCATCAAGGTTGCCCCAAATGGAGCGTGCAACACAGCAAAGGGGTGCAGAAAGAATGTGTAAAGTGATTAGAAAGGAAAAAAATTCAAGAAGTAGTGACATAAAATATTCGAATTGGTTAACAACACAGTGACGGATCCACATTCAACCGTCCTATGAAACCTGGCCACTGGGTTATTTGGGTGAAATGTCTCATCTATTTCAAGAATAGATATATCATAAATGTTTGCACAACAATAAAACAAACGACAAGGTCCAGTTTTTTTTTTAATTTTTATTTTTTATATATACAGCGTCGACGTTTCGACTCGTCTTAAGGCCATGCGGTCATTTATGCCTGGGCCGTGCGAGTCTTCATCAGGACAACAAAAAGGGGGGGGAGGGCAACCAAGGGATTATCGATGACCCCTGAACAGAGTAAAACGGTGATAGTTCCCACGAAAACCAGCAGGTTCTCAATCCTTATAATCTCCAGTTAAAGTCTGGGCATCAGTGTCCATTTCTTGATAAATGCATTTCTGTTAGTTAATCCAGCCATTTTCAAAACATGTCCTCCTCTTCAGTTATTACGGGACCCAAGCAGCGAATGCGTCTACTCGATACAGCGAAATCCCAGTACTGGAGGCATCCCTCCATTCGGATGCCTCCAGTACTGGGATTTCGCTGTATCGAGTAAAACGCATTCTTTCTAGACCCCTTTGCTGTGTTGCACGCTCCATTTGGGGCAACCTTGATGATCTGTAATGTGTTGCAGTTCTAAAAATTGTGGTATTTATTTGACCAAGAGACAATTAATTAAAAATATTGCTCAGTGTTAACACTGTTGCCTGTCGCTTGACCATATCGTCATATTGTTTTATGAAAATATACATTTATGGATAGAGCTGATCAAATGTACATGCTCCTAAATTTTCTTAGTTAGTGACTTCTTACTGATTTATTCAGTGCATAAAATATAGTGGTCTTGGACCATTGTTTTTTCAATAACGTATGATTCCCAGGTCCAGTACCTTTTGGGTTACCCCATTACTTTATTGGCATCTAATGCCAAGGCATGAGTTTTGATCCTGAAGAGAGTTACTCTAATTTTATTCCTCTAAGACAGACGAAATTGTTTTAGTTTTGTAGTTATGAAGACCATCAAATAGTAAAAAATTAGTTTATATTGTGCCATATAAATGGTTATTATTAGTGTAATAAAATACAGACACATTTCTACTAATGCCGCCGGGTTGGATTCCTTGATTGGCCTGCCAGATTAATTAGCCTGGTCCCCAGCCAAGCCCGGGCAGGTCAGGCCTGCCCCATGTTTAGCTGTCCTTGTTTAGATATGTGAGGTGGGGGTTGGTGGTCTGGTTCTTTTGCAACATTTTCTTTGGTTGGAATTGGGCAAGGAGTAGGTTTTCCTATATACCGTAGTGCCCTTGAACTGTACCTAATGACCCCTTATCTGCTGTGCCATGGGTGATAGTGGATGAAGGAGGAGTTGACTTGGACTTAGCGTCACTCATCTTTCTCCCACCAAAGCCTCATCTAACCTTTCCATCACTTTCTCCATTAAAGTCTTGTTCTTTTGAATAGCTCACTGTGGCATCCCACTCACTGTGGCATCCTATTCAATACCTGCTTCATTGCTATGGGGGTGAAAAGTCCCACTTCCTGGGGCCAGTATACACATAAACCAGCTACAGATCAGCTACAAGCCATCCAGCTGGCTCAGTGTTTGCTAGCTCAAACGCACATTGTGATAAAGCCATATTTATACATTATCTTACAACATCAGTAGGCATTACACATCTCTCCTAGCACCATCATGCACTCAAAATTACTCGTGGCATGTAGCTGGCTAATCGTTTGCTATTTGTACACCACATCCAGGCCAAGCCATATAACATCATCATCCTATAACAATAGCACTTGTTAAACACAGCTCCTTTCAGCATTATATACACAATACAGGTTCAAGACATAAAGCTAATGAATTGTTGCTTGGTCACACTTTAAACAAATATACTTAGCAAACACAAGGTGATGATGGATGGAGCGCTGAAACTTTTCAGACACTCATCCCAGTCACAGATCTGGGTTGAATCCATCATCGTTCTTTAGCCCACTCTGCCACCCCAGTTCAGACACAGCTATGTGCAAATCAGTCTTGACCCTGTGCCTCATGGGAACATTCCAGCCCAAACTGCCAAGCTTCCCTGGACCGGAAAAAAAGCATCCTGGGACTGGTTTTGAGCTAACAGCCCTCATCATCCAGGCTAGCTTGAATCCAGTGGCAAAGTGAGCAAAGGACCCACGTCTGGGCATACCCTGCCAACTTAGGACAAACACAGCAAACACAAGGCTCACTTTGCCACTGTATTCACGCTAGCCTGCCCTTGCTCAACAAATATACTTAACCATCAGAATGAATTTAAACTAAAGAGACCAAACCCACAGACACATGGAACAGCATCAAAACCACATAATTAGAAACGTTATCTCAAACTTAACAACCTATTGAAGCGAAGCAATGGACATTCGTAGACCCAAGCAGAACGAAAACGAGGGATATCCTCTTCTTGACATGATTTCAAGCATATTATCTTCATATCTTTGCATTTTTTGATATCATTATTACATTTTCTATTAAAATGGAGTAAGAAGAAGGCAGTCACTGGTTCGTTGCTGGTTCCTAGAACTATCACAATGTATGAGAGGTCTCTGGAGTTTAAAACCTTCTTTTCCAGGAGTTTTGGGTGTACTATGCCTTTGCACTGTGTAGTGTTGGGCGCTAGGCCCGCATTTCGGAAATGAGGGACGCATTAACCAGGAGAATTACAGTAGTAACTGGCCACGAGCATGTGAACCCGGGCCCTTTAATTAGCGGGGTCACGTCACTTGTGACACCCGTGATGGATGGGTGTGGGGGTGCAGTGTGCCCAGCCCTCAAGGGAGTGGCTGGCATGACAACATCCTGCGGGACACTGGAACGTGTCTCGCAGGATACTACATTCCTCCCCAACTTTATTGAGGATCAAACAACGTGTTAGTCCAACCTGTGGGGATTAAACAAACAGTTAACTGGATACCACAGGGTCCATCAGTCTCTCGAATCAGGTGGAAGGACGACAGCAGACCTTGGCTGGTGACTTTGTTTGCGGCAGAACCTTCTCGGCGGGCACCCGTAGTTTAACCTGAGGGCTCAGGACACAGCCGCTGGCTTGGAGACATCGGCTGCAGACCATCGGTTTGCTGAAGATGACATGTCCTGCTGTCTTGCATGACTTCTGCTTGGCTGACGTCGGTGATGGTCTGTGGTAAGTTCTAACAGTTCCATTTAGTGGGTTGAGTCATGAACATGGATGGCGTCCCACGTGAGAATTCACAGAGGTGTGGCGGGGCCGACTGTCGCTGTTGAACGGCCTGGCTGTGACCGGTAACCTATCAGTGGGGCAATGTCTCTTCTCGCTCTCCCGCCTGGGGAGGCCCGTTGTCGGGGTTGCTGTGGGACTGTACGAGGGCTGCGCTGGGGGCCGCTTGTGTGCCGTCTGGGGCAGCTGCAGGACCGCCGAGGGGCCGTTACTTAGCCGCACGCCCTACTCCCATGGGTGGATGAGTCTTGGCCAAGACTTGCCTTCGCTGCTGCGGTTTTGTTGTAGGCCAGGTTCACAGGTGGCCTTTGGTTTCTTTTGTCGGCTGGTGTGGCGACGGTGCAGGACTCCAGTCCGCCGATCTTCTGGGAGTGGTGTTGTTTGACGCAGGTGCTGATGGCTGGTGTGATGGTGGTTGCCAGCCATGTGGTGACTCTGGTTGACAGGTTGTGGCGACTTGCTGGGAGTGTTGGATGTCCGGAGGGACTTGGCAGCCATGTGCCTCCGCCTTGCTGAGCTGGAGTGTCTGTGGAGGCTTGACACGTAGAGTGTGGGGATCCTCTCTTGCCTGGCTTGGGGCCACTGCCGACTCCATCTTGAGGCGGTCTGAGGACAGACACTCTGTGCTGATCTTCACCCTCGGCATCGGCGGACAGGAGCAGGGATGCCGCTTGACTTAGACTGCCGACGCTGGGGACGGTCGGTCTCCTGGGGAAGCGTTAGGATGAGACGCGTTTGGTGCTTGCTGCGGCTTACGTTTGATTCACCCATGAGGCTGTATCCAGGGACATCGGTCCACCTTGGTGGCTCTCTGGTGTGTCAGGGTGTGCTCTTGGCTGGCTGTGAGTCCTCGGTCTTCTCCCTTTGTTGGTCTATTCAGCCCACCTGTGTTCCTCTGATTTTCGGGGTGACAGGGCTGTCACTCTCTTCTTTTCTTCGAGGGCGTTGCACTTGGACCTCGAGGCGGCGCTGTCATGGCGCCGGCTTCTGCCTTCTCTCCGACATGCTTGTCTGGACGGGTCACTTTGTGACGTGCTCCTTGCCTGCTGCGCGACGTGACGTCCGGTCTTGTGTTTCTGTCCGTTGGAGCGCATGGTGCTGTGCTGCCACGTGGAGTGTGCGACTCCTCTCTTGCCACTCTTGGGTCGCGGCCGACTCCGTCTTGAGGCAGTGTGAGGGAGGACACTGTGTGTGGTCTTCGGCCTACTGCGGGGTTTCGCTGGGGTGGTGGAGTCATGGGTGCTCTCCTACCTGCGTTCAGCAGTGCTTCTTTGTGGAGAGGTCTCCTGGATGCCGACTGTGCAGTCAGGTTCACTGGCATTGCTTTCTGTGCGCTTCTGGCTTTGTGTGTCCTTTGCGTGCTTGGTCTTGTTCTTGGACGCTTCCTTCTGGCACTTGGATGTCTGTGGGGTGGTCGCCGGTTGTGCCCATACACCAGTGGGGAGCGGGTGGTGTGACGTCTTCACTGGTGGTGGCGTTGGGCAGCCACGTGTGGCGCGTGCACTGCACCAGGGTTTTCTGTGCTTTAGGTGAGGATAGCTCCTTCGCTGGTGGCGGTTATCCCACGTGGTACTGCTTGCATTTGGCTCTGGGTTTCTAGCGGCTCTCCGTGGAGCTTGTCAGTCTCTCCCTGTGTTTTGCTGGGGGTGGCAGGCAGTGCTCCTTCTTCTACTGCCAGGATCCTGGGGCGTAGAAAGGCTGAGACTACTCTTAAGGGAGTACTGTGCCGTGCCGAGCACTGCTGGCGCTTGCGTGTCCGGGAGGGCCGCTGGCCATGCGTGGCCATTTGGGCCACGTCACTGCTGATTGAGTCTGAGTATAGCTTCCTTTTGGGGCTGACTTTTGAAAAGCAGTTCCTTTTGCCCCTTTTTTTGCGCTTCACTTGCCTGCCATGTTGACTGTTGCTAGTAGGGAAAGGGTGGCGCTGTAGTCATCATGCTGTGCTGGACAGGACAGCTTCTGTGCTTGCTAGAGGCACTTCCTGCGCAGGGTTGCCTCAGAGAGTCTGCTGGGCATTGGGGGTTGTGCAATGTATTTCCTTGTAAAGGCCGTTTCTCTCGCTGTGGACTGTGTTTGGATTTGTGCCAGGTAGGCAGGGGTTGTCCTGGCTGGCTCCTTCCCCTTGTAGTTACATGTGGTGGGGTAGCGTGAGCATCAAGAGCAATGCTGTGGCCATTTCGCACCATGCAGGTCTCTGTACTTTTCTCTCTTTTTTCTCTTTTTACAGTTTAGCTGGGACGGCTGCAGTGCCACTGGGCAGCGCGTCTGATGTTAATGTCCTTTCGTTCCTTGAGCTGCTGGTGAGTGGTTCTTTTCTACATTGGAGGGAGGTTACCTTTGCTGCTGAAAGTGCTTTGGGGAGCAGGTGAAGTGTTCTCCTGGCTGTGCTGCAGGGCTTCATTGTCCATGGCCCACACGTGTCACTTCAGTGGAGAGTAGCAGGTGTGCAAGGGTGATGGGGGTGTGAGCATGTGTCCGATTTGGTCAGTGTTCCTGTGCATTTGCAGACAGTGTGTGTCTTTCCCTGGTTGATTTCCCAATTGCCTCGTCGAGTGCAGTTTGGGCAAGGTGCAGCTAGATGGCGCTGAAAGCAGGTTATACGAGGTTGATGCTGCAGGCTGGAGCTCGCCTGGTGGGTATATTTCAGCGGCCGCTGGGTTGCTACGCTTCTCCGCAACTGTTGATGCTGGGAACTGGTCTTTGGCAGCCCTTGGTGCTGGGCCTGGACGCTTACTGGCAGCCTGTGCTTGTAGGGGGCTAACTGACCATTGCTAGTGCTTGTTGGTTGCTATTGAGAGCAAACACACCGTTGCTTCTGGCAGGCAGGTGGCGCTACCAGTACTTCGGCTGATTCACCGGAGTTGACGGGGCCTGGTGTGGAGTAGGGATCATGCTCTGCCGGTGCAGCTGGGTACAGGCCCTTCTCCTTCACCGGTTACACCTCTGCAGGAGTCTCGCGGGGGCCGCACCTATATGCCTGTGCGCAGCAACGGGGAGATCGTGAATTGGGGCAAGTTCACCTAGCCAGGCTGCGGCGCTCTGTCATCTTTGGCTAGGGTTCAGAGGTTGTGGAGTGCGAGGCCTGGGCCTTGCACGTGGTCTGGAGCTTGCACAAACGGACACAGAGGAAGGTTATAGTCGTGTGCCGGAAGAAGACCCCGAGCGATCTTCCGCCCATTTATTTTATACCCCGGAGCGATCCCCGCCCCGGGGGTGTGGGGATGCATGACTTGGTGGATACAATGTATTGAGAGTCCCGGGTGGCTCTCTACATCCCTCCTTCAATTTAGTTTGTCCTTCTGGCCGGGGGCCTATCAGGGTGAAGCCCAAGCAAAGTCCATCAGTCTCTGACTCAGGCCCGGATTAGGCCTCAGGTTGTAGTGGCGGTTCCGACAGGCTGGTGAGGCCACAACCCCAGCCGGGATTGTCTCGCTCCTCACTGGCGAAGAGTCCATGCATGACGAGGTGGTGTTTCGTGCAGTCATGGGACTGACGTCTCCGACTGGTCTTCCTCCACCTAGGTGTTGAGAGGGGGCCCCGGCCCATGGCTCGCCATCATCTTGAGTGTGATTTTCTTCCTGTTCTTGCCTGATGGCTTCCGCGGGTAAGCCAGCCGGCCTTCCCGCCTTCTTGAAGCAAGAAATGTTCCGGGTCACCGTCTGATGACCCCGACGAACCGTGACCATGGTCCCTTGAATCTTTACTACAGTCCATGTTTCGGGCTCATAAGGTGTTCGGAATTTCCATCCGGGGTGTCGATCTTGAACCACCACGGTGTCTCCCTCTCGTTGGTTCGGTTGTCGGGCATGCCGAGTCTCACTCGCCTTTTGGTTGGTGGTTTGCCTCCGGGACTGGATAGCTTCTTCTCTCGCCTCCGGCGTCCAGTTGGATGCGGTCGGGATATGGCCTCGAGGTGCTTTCTTGAATAGCACGTGTGCTGGGGCACACTTCGTGGTGCTGTGTGGAGTCTGCCGGTAGGCACTCAGAAACTGATCCAGAGCTGTTTCAGGGTCGTCTCCATTGTCCACAGCAATTCGGAGTGCTCTGTTGAGTGTTCTCATTAGCCTCTCTACTTCACCGTTTGCCTGGGGCCACAACGGTGTTATCTTTCTGTGTCTGATTCTGAGGTTCTCCAGGTAGCTTTGGAATTCCCTTCCTTGGAATGGGGGTCCGTTGTCAGATTTTATCTCCTTGGGGAGCCCCAGTGTGGCAAAGATGTGGTCGAGGGCCTTCTTGACTTGAGGGAAAGCTACTGACGGAATTACTTCAACCACTGGGAATTTGGAAAAAGAGTCCACTACTACGAGCGTGTGCCTGCCATCAGGGAAGCTCCCAAAGTCGACGCTTAGGTGAGTCCATGGGGTCTGAGGGGCATCTTCCGTAATGACTGGTGCTGGTGCCGGGTCCCCTCCGGTAATGGTGCAGGCATGGCACGCACGTATCATCTCGTCCACCATGTTGTCCATGGCAGGGAACCAGACTTAGTTCCTCAGTCTTGCCTTAGTTTTGGCCATTCCTTGGTGTCCCGCATGTGAGATTGTCAACATGTATCGCTGCAGACTCTCGGGCACGACAATCAGATGCCCTCGGAGTACAACTCCTTCGTCTCCTACACTCAGCTCATTCCGGATCTGCCAAATTAGTTGCCGGGCATTACTGACTTCCGGCCTCAGACTCTGGATCCCGTCTAGGAAGCGTGTCCAGCGGTTATCCTCGAGAGCGCGTTTGACCTGGGTTAGCGTCTCGTCATTGGCTGTGGCCTCGCCTATCTGCAGCGACATGGTGTCAGGGCAAGCCGCTTGAGATATCATGTGGACGAACTCTTCTACCCCTGGTCCATCGGCGAGAGGAAGAGCCTGTTTCGTCACGTCCGGATGCCGGGAGAGGTAATCTGCAGGGTTGTGTGCTCCTGGTCGGAACAAGAGTTTAAAGTTGTATCCTTGCAGTTGCACGGCCCACCGCTCTATCCGTGGGGGTGCGAGTCTGGATGATCCCGTAAACAGCGGCAGCAAGGGCTTGTGGTCCGTCACTACGGTGAACTCTTGTCCACATAGGTATAAGTGAAAGTGCTGGCACGCCCACTTTATGGCCAGGGCTTCACGCTCGATCTGAGCGTAGCGAGTCTCCGTGTCGGTCAGGGCCTTACTTGCGTATGCCACGGGCTTCCACTCGTCTGACCCATATTCTTGCAGTAGCACAGCCCCTAGGCCCACTGGGCTGGCATCCACAATCAGCTCTGTCTTCCGGCGTGGCTGGAAATATGCCATGACTGTTTTGTCGAGGAGGCTTGCTTTAATGTCCTGGAATGCCTTATTAGCTGTGCTGGTCCACTCCCACTCGTGGTCCTGTCGAGTGAGTGCCCTCAAGGGTTCTGCGAGAGCCGCTAGACTGGGGATGAACCGGCCACAATAGGTGGCCATGCCGAGGAAGCTCCGCACCTCAGAGGGGTTTCGCGGAGTGCTCGTGGTCCGGATTGCTTCCGCCTTTCTGGGGTCAACTTTCAGCCCTTCTCGTGTAAACGTGTATCCGAAGAAGTCAATGGACTCTTGGTAAAACGAGCACTTGGACCGATGCAAGGTCAGCCCGTGTTCCACCAGCCGCTGCAGCGTGGCTCTCAGATGGGTATGGTGTTCTTCCAGCGTGTTGGAGTAGATGAGTATGTCATCGCTGAGGTTGATTACCCCACTCAGCCCTGACAACACCTCTCGTATTGCGTTCTGGAAAACTTCCCCAGCGGAAGACACACCAAAGCTCAGCCGCCGGTATCGTCGAAGCCCTATGTGGGTCGAGAAAGTGGTTATGTAGCGACTCTCGGGTTCCAACTCGAGTTGATGGTATCCCGAGTTGAGATCTAACTTAGAGAACCACTTTGCTCCGTTCAGGTCCGCGACGATGTCATCCATGGTCGGGGTGATATGACGCTCTCTCTTCACAGCAGCGTTGGGGAGTCTCATGTCGACGCACAACCTTATAGCTCCGGGCTGTTTGTGTTTGGGTGCTACGACCAGTGGAGACACCCATGGAGTCGGGCCTGACACCTTTTCTATGACTCCCAAGTCCTCTAGCCTTTTGAGCTCAGCCTCTACCTGAGGTCGGAGGTTGAATGGCACACGCCGGTGTCTGAGAGCGACTGGGCGCACTGATGTGGCTATGTGTAGACAAATTTTCTTTCCTTTTAGCTTCCCCAGTCCGCTGAATAGCGCTGGGAACTCCTGCAACATATTGTCCGCATGCGATTGATGCACTTGATTTGCGAAGAATACCAGACCTAAATCTTCGGCTGTATGACAGCTCAGGAGCGTGCCCTTCTTTCCTTCGGTGATATGGAATTGAGCTTCTGTCGAGTATTCGCCATTCACGATGGTGGTGCTGATGACACCTCGCAGTGGGAGCGGGTCTGTGCCTCTGTAGGTGTAGATGCGTGCACTTGAGGGTGCCAGTGCAGGTTTGGGTGACATCTGCTCATATTGTTCCGAGTCCATGACATTCGCAGACGCCCCTGTGTCTATGAGTGCTCGCATTTCGGTGCCTTCCACGGAAACAGTACACATAGGTGGTGGCCTTCTCTTCGTGGATACTCTGCTGACGTACGAGATGATGTATACTTTGTCCTCGTCATCATCCTCGTACCGCGGCCTTCTTTCCTGAGCTTGGTTGTCAGGGGGCGGATGCTCTGACTCCAGAGACAGTTGCCGGACTCGCTGTGACAATTGCCTGGGTCCATATCCTGCGCGGGATTTTGGTGCGTTCAGCCTGTATCTCCCTCCCTGGCACACCGCAGCGAAATGATTCAGTCGGCCACACTTTAGACAGGTTTCCCCTTTTGCACTGCATGTCGTAGTCGTCGGGTGGTCCTCCCCGCAGTATGCGGACTGTGTGCCTCTGGAGGGCATTTGTCGTGGACGTTTGAATTGTGGTCTTCTTTGTATCACGTCTACTCTTTCTTCTTTGATCGGCACCATCTTGGATGCTGCGGGGAGCGCCATCGGGGAGCGTAGAGCAGCCTCCATCTCTTTGGCTCGCGCATCCGACAGTTCGTGCGAACGGGCGAGGATAAGTATTTCATCTAGAGTTATACCAGGATGTCGGAGGATACGTTTTCTCAGCAGTTTTGAGCGACACCCCACAATGATTTGGTCTCTTATCTCTTCCCTAGGATTGAGGAACGAGCAGCTGCTGGCCAGCCGGCGCAGCCTTGCATAGTACATGTCGACGGACTCGGATTCGGTTTGCCAGGCTCTCTTGAACTTGAACTTTTCGAAGTCATTGTTTAGTTGGGGGTTGAAGTGGGCGTTAAGCGCGTTAACTGCCGCATCATAGTCCTCTTCCTGTCCGGTGTTAGGGAGAGTCTCGAAGAGGTCATATATTTCGGGGCCTCCATATAGTGTAGTGTAGTTCCTATTCTCCCAATAGGCTCTGCGCATTGGAATAATACCTTCAATAGTATAGGCCTAGACCAGACGTTAACTAGGTCTACTACTGTCGATATTAGACTTAAAGTTTTGGGTTTGCCAGCTAGCTCAGAGTTCACTAGAAACTTTCTCGAATGTTCAGGAAGGAATTAACTTCCCTGATTAGACAAGAAGGGATTTAGTTTCTGACAACCATAGAACATGACAACTTTGCTCTCCCCTAATCAAGAGTGTATCTCGAGAGTCGTGTGAACAAAAGGCAATTTATTTTACTCAGTCAGTACGTGCATTCTTAGTCTCATCAGATTGTAGAGAAAAGGAAGAGACGGGCGTGTTCAATAAAAGATGTTATTTATTGATCAGTCTCTTTTCTCGTACAAGAGAAATGGATCGATATTATTGCAATACTTATTGTTAAGTAAAGTGCATACATTAAAAGCAGAAGTATAAAATAATACTGTAAAAACATTGATATGGTTTCTAAGCCATATGAAGGTTTAAAATGAATAAAATATATTACATACACATAAACATTTGACTAAACGTACTCAACTGGTGTTTCTAGATACGCCTACCCCGTGTACCTGACCTGAGCCTAATACGTGGGCGGGAATAGAAAGTTACAGTTTAGGTTAAGTTTGTTTTTGCCAAGTGACTGACTAAAGAATTCTCTGTGAGGGGTTATTCAGTTCTGTACCTGGAAGTTAGGATGAATGAGGGATGGTATCTCTCTCTCTGCTCTCGATATTCCAGGCTGCCTGCGAGGGCTACCCGGAAACGCCGGTGCTGGATTTCTCGGCAGGAGAAAGCAGCGCGTCTCGTTCTCAGTGCGTCAGGAAGGCGGGGCTGTGCCAGCGGGGTCTGCTCTGCTCTGGGCTTCGGCAAGTATGGCTGCTCCGTCTCGTCACCACCGCGTGTGTTTGCATAGGGCAATATCGGTAATATTTATACCTTTAAGGTGCCGAGATTGACGTAAGGATGGACATAGATACGTCAATAAGGATGTCATACGACCAGGTCGTTAGCACATTCTTTTGCTGAAGTTCTTGGTGAAATCAAAACAATGGCCGCAGGGGTTTTTCCCAGGTTGTCATAGGTTTGATTTGTTATGAGAACTCCGTATGCCTTATCAGGGGCTGGAGGAATATCGCTTGTCTAATTAGATCGCAAGCGTTATGACCTAATTAGATAACACGTTCCTGTGCCGTAGTGTGGCTTCGTCAGATAACGGTATCTGCATCATGGGCTGACTGCTAGTTAACTTGTTGGTTTGTTAACCAGAATAGGGTCAGGAATAGGGGGATCGATTCAGAACCTATAGGAATACATCACACCCACTCCACGCTAACTATGGTCATATTTACTAATCTATGCATAGTAAAACATAGTACAATATATTTATAAAGTATTGTGTATACCTTACCACCCCAAAATACATATATGCATTTTGAAATTTTCAAATATACGGAAGAAATGCAGTCATATGTATAGTATGCACTCAAGCTGTAGAATAATGCTAAAGTAATAACGCATTTGTATACATTAATGCTATTTGGTATATGAGATTTACACATGAAATGGCTCTTAATACAGAAAAAAGTTTGAGACCACTTCATCACAGAATATAACACAATGAACATACCAGCGGGCAGCTAATGTCTATAAGCTGTCTAAAAATAGAAATCTTAGTTCTCTAGGAATAGTCTCTTACTTTAAGCAGAAGATAAGTGACCCGAAAAATTTGTTAAAAATAATTTGGGGCTGCTGAAAAAATTGCTGTCCGTGAACTGGAGGAAAAAATGTTCATGTGACTTTGTTATTAAAGTTGAAGGCCAAATTCAGGGAACGCCGTGTACGAGTTTGTTCAAAAGTCCCTATTTCTGTTCTGGTGAGAACATCATATCATTTAGGCTTTCGAAAAAGTTGTCAACAGCTTCCTGGGAGAGTTCCATTAACTCGGAAATAGGTGTAACCATGCATTCATGTGCATGATTGTCTCCATTGACATTCTGATTTGGATTGCTGACAGAAGGTTGTACCTGATCGATGCTGCTTTCATCTTGTACTTCACTACCCCTTAATCGTAGTGGTGAAGCTTCCACGAATGCCGTCATCAGGATTGGTAGCCTTTGAGGGCAGCACAAAGCATGAGCCTTGATCGGACTCAACAATGTTTCTGCATCCATTGGCGCATCCGATTGTAGCGTCAGACAGGTGTCTAACACGCATTCTTCTCCGCATAGCAGGCACCTTAATACAGGTAAAACACATCGTTGCCACATAGGTCGAAAGGATAGAAACCAAGTCATGTTCAGGTCTCTAAGCCGGGATAATCCCAGGATTTTTGATATCCGGTCCCAGTATCCAATGGCTAGGATCGTTTCTTCCCTTGTCGCAGGTGTTTTGTCTGTGACATGGTTTGCCATAACGAAAAATAAGGACTAGGAATAGGATTCCTGCAATCAGTCCTAAAATGAGGGGGAGTCCGCCAAAAATCGAATGGACGAAGTCTGGAAAAATACCCAGTATGGCTTTGAATGGTGTTAATGCCATCGAAAACACTGTCTTAAATACTTGTGAGACCCCACTGGTATCAGAAATATTTAAGATTTCATTCAGGATTTCTGCAAAATGTATGGGGGAATTAGTTGATAACAATGAATGTATCTCTGCAGTCGTCCTTGCGACTTGTAGATCATATGTTTCTTTTGATGACGTGAGCCTGGTCGGCGTCTGAAGAAGCACTGTTTTCATTCTGCTTAAAGTATCTATTCGAATAGAAGTAATTTTCAAGTTGGGCCATGCCCTTGCCTCCCTGTCTGGAAAGGAGCTGGGGAACAATGAGTGTCCACAGCACTTGACCTTCGCAGTCGTAGTTACGAGATAAGGAGTCCTGGGCATAAGACTACAACATCTGCGATCTACAATTAGAATGTAACTCCCATTATAGAGTCTTTGAAAGAATGGTTCTATCTCTGTTGCAGGTGCGCCTTGCTGGTGACATGAAAGGTTATTTGAGTTCCCTTCACAGGCTCCGTGCAAACTAATTCCGTTACACAGAAGTGTACCGCTTAGTGACATTGCACAATTATTGCCACTAAGAAACACTTTTTGTCCTTTATTACTGACACATGCATGTGAATAGGGCAGGTCCCATGTTGTTTTAATGTACCCCTTTCCCAATTTCTCGTACATGCCAGCCTGTATATATTTTTGGCAGTATTGAAACCTGAAGGTTGAAATTGGAATATTTATTATCCCATGTATTATCCATTCACTGACAGGTCGTTCTGACATTGTCACTGGTAATCTCTCAAGTTTCTCAATGCTCAGGATTGTATAATCAGCTCCCTTTTGGGCCATACTGATTTGTCTATCAGTAAGGTTAAAGATATAGAATAGTGACGTTGTGTTGATTAAACGCCAAGGCACATAGCCTGAACGCAGATTTTGTAACGTCCAGCCAAGCTGTACAATAGAACGCAATTGGGACTGACCGTGTTGTAATAACAGTAAGTCTTGTGATAATATGTCGATTGCTGAAGACACAATGCTGTCCAAAGAAAAAATTCTGGAGGACAGAGTCATTAACCCATTGTCCACTACAGAAAGTGATTTTTCCAAATTAATACGGTCAATTTCCCGTATTCTCTCTGCTGTTTCAATTTGAGTAACCTTCCAGGCCTCATTGTATGCTGCATATACAGAGGCTGCTATGAAACGCTTTTGACGCTGTTTGCGTGGTCCCATAGTGAAATCACGCAAGTCAGCACCATCAGTAAGTAAAGTTAGGTGTTGCTTAATTTCTGCCAGTGTGGAAGTTTGTAGCCATTGAAGGCATAATTTTCCCACACTGTAGGTGGTTATTATCCCTGGGTGATGTCTTTGAGGATATCTAGGGTCTGGCCTGGTCATTTTGAACCCCTGTGTTTTGTTCAGGAATCTGTCTTGACAGTTATTAGTATCTGTGGGCCAGATCAACCACTGTTTCCAATCTGGATGTGTTCTGTTTTGGTTTAATACATAATTTACGTCTATCTCTTCTTCTGTAGAACTTTTGCTGTTCATTGTTGGTTTTGGAATAGACGGTTTATTTAAGTCTTTGATTTTGGCTAGGCCAAGACAGGTGGTTTGTTGAACAGTGTCATTTAAAAATATAATTTGTTCTGGGATCATGCAGGCTCTAAACAAAGATTCTATACCCTGTACTTGCCATTCTTTTGTACCACAAACACTTTTCAATTCAACATTTTTGTCCCAATAATCAAAACCAAAAGTATTCATTTGTTCAAAAAATGAGTCTGAATATATCAATTTCGTGTTGGTTATCATGGTCTTCATCCCTGTCTTATTTGACAATTTGAAATAAAATGTTTCAGCATTACTTATGTTAAAACCTGAAAAATGAATATTTGTCGTAAACGGTTCTTGAGCTTCCTTTTGGAGGGGTTGCACAATGTTCCCATTGATTATAATTTAAAACATTTCTAGGTTGTGCAGATCTATGTAGAAAATGATTACCATAGTGGTTATAACAGTACATACTATCATAATTTGTAGAACCCTGCAAATAATCATGTTTGGTAAATTTAGCAGACATTACTAAGTCAGACATCATATTATTAATGCGTTCGAAGTCCCAATCATCAGCAAATGAGCTCGGTTTTACAAAGTCACTCAATGAGATCTTAATTTGGTGTGGATATTTCAGGATTTCGACCGGACCATACATTTCATAGTCAGTGTTATCCCATGCTACCCCACCCGGTATAGGATTGGCTGTGAAATTGGCTGAAGAAAGTTCTCTTTTCTCGACGTGTGAAGATGTGTGTGGTTTGAGGATCAAGTTGATTTTCTGACTTGCTGTGTCCATTTTAGCATATTTTCCCTCAATGAAGCGTCCCAAAGTTAGTACCATGATGAGCCAAAGTATGAGGATAAATGCACCAAAACCCACCCAAAATTCAAGCCATGGAGAAACCAGATATGTTTCTTTCAGTTGTTTCAAAAGTTCTTTAGCTTTATCTTTAAAGGTATTTGATGATGGCTGTGTCTTTGATTCACTGAAGCCTTCAGAGGAATCATCGAAGTTTATGAAGTAGCCGGATGCAGTTCTGTCAATTGTTCCAATTGGTTCAGGATCACTGTTTCTTGCATTTGCACTTGGTACTTCATTATAGATTGGTGTGTCTCTGCTAAATGTTTTTATTTGGGTTTTCAGAGGTCTAAGTTCCATTGCATTGTTGCATAGTCCTTGTTGTTCTTTTGTAGGCGTTTCGAATGTAATAAGCAATCTTCCACCCATTTATTTTATGCCCCGGGGCGGGATGCATGACTTGGTGGATACAATGTATTGAGAGTCCCGGGTGGCTCTCTACATCGGTGAGTGCCGGTTGGTGCGTTGATGGTTGTTTGATCCTAGCGGCAAGGATGCAGGGATTGAGAGCAGGGTAGTGGGCATCCAGGCTGTACAGCCACGCCGGTCTTACAATTGGGTGAGCGCCTCTTGTCTCAGGCCGCTGCTGGCGGGGCCGTGAACAGTTGCACCGTGTTGTGTCCCTTTTCTTGTGAGTGTCGGTGCAGTGACGGCGGGCGGGACGACCCGTGGGCGCGTCAGGGTATGGGCGGGGTATACCGAGAGTCAGGGTTCGGGTGCTTTCAGCGCACGCAGCGCTAGTGGCAGGACATCTCTGTCGTGCTTCTTGGGCCACTGACCTGCTGTCGGGCTAGTTCGTAGGCATCACTGCTGCAGCGGCGGCCGTTCGTGGGCGCTACCGGGGCTTCTCTCATGCTGCCGGTGCATATGCCGGGTGTCTTGCTTTTCCCTCAGCACAGCTTTGACTTATGTGCAGACACGTAGTATGAGGGAGTCCATGTACAGGCAACACTCATCCTCCAGGGTCTAGAAGGCCTGTCCTTGTTGCCATCCCGAAGCTAAGTCTGCTGACGCTAGATGTGTCTGGGGCCAGACCTGCTCTCCTTGGTTTTTTTCCCTTCTGCAATGCTGTGCCAAGAAGTTGGACTCAAATGGACAAGATAGTCCTGACTACTGGAAAGAGGTCCTGTGCTGACGACTTACTTTTCAAAATATCTCAGAACTCTTGTTTCTAAGCCTATCCTTTACCCTGCCCAGAGGTACCAGCCCACCCTATTCATTAAAGTTGCGCACACTTCGTTTGTTGGGAAATCTCGTACTTACACCTCCTTAACATTAGTGACTAAATTACAAGCCTGATCAGTTGGTTGCCAAAATAGAACACAGTGACATGTCCGCCCTCGGTCGGATCAGGCCTTTGAATAAAGCAAGCTGCTGTTGACAAATGGATGTCAAACTGTATAGAAGCTGAAGCTCAAGATATATCTATTGCCCTAGGAAAACCTAATGTTTGCATCTCATGAACACCTGTTTACACCTTTCCTGGACTGCATGGGGGTATGACAGAAATGCAGTACTGCTGTGCTGCATGGAGCTAAGCCAAGTGTGATAATTGCAGTCATCCATTTTAAACTGGTTCGGTGGAAGGCAGGATATGACAACATTTTCGAAAGCCATATTGTTACATTGGGCATACAATTACACACTCATACAACAAAACAAATCTCCACGTGTGAGGGTCAAAGTGACATTTCGGCTTTAAATATTCTATGCTGCTATGCCTATCTTAGACAAAAGTGAAGTATGCCAGATAATGTAGGCACCATGGTTGCCATGTTTTGTGAAGTCAAACGCAGTGAGGAGTTGTCTGACAGTATATAATTTCCTGGTCATAGAAACACAAGCCAATCCTAAATAAATGGAAGAATTGAGCAGTACAAATTGGCTTTATTGCATTATGTCTATGATTATGCACAATCTCAATCTTAGTGTTGTTTCCTTATAGGTGTTACACTTCCAGCTGTGAGTTGTAAGTTAGCCTGTGATACCGTAGTACCTTAAACCTGATGGAGGTGTTTGCAATTTCCTTTTTTGTAGGTTGTTAGCAGACGTTTAATGTCAATTGCTACATAATTCAAATTTGAAGCATTGGGAGATGTGCATTTTGGGACTGGCGTGTAATGCAAACACTTCTTTTCACATGATGAAAAAGAGAAGCCCGGGGCAAAGATTGACTTTGCAGATGTATGCACATGATATAAAATTGAGAAGTGGAGTATTAGTGATGAAGACAACAGTTTAAACAGTGATAGAGTAAGAAAAAGAGATATAGAGGTAGAGAGAGCAAGAGTCGGTTCGAGTGTGTATGTATGTGTGTGTGAGTGTGTGTGTGCGCATCCAACACGTTTGTTATAATGCTTTTAATGTATTGTTCATGTTGACATTGCCCTTGCCACAGAGATGCATGTGTGATCTACTGCTATCAAGTTTAAATAATCATAAAACCATCTTGGAGGGTTAATGTACCTGCTGCAAACATGCATGGAATCGTTTGATCATATTTTCAAATCCGGAATAAGATAGCTTAGTTACTCAAGTCTCTGAAGAAGACATTAGAGATGTATTTCATTTATTTATGTTTTGAAATATTTAAAGCACATCTTGCCTGGCCCATAAGGCTTAATCTCCTCATAAGGTTATGTGGAGAATTATTGGTCAGCAGGTTCTTGCTCCAGTGTCATACCAGTACGATCCTGACCCTCAGATTTAGATTGTTAAATCTTCTTGTGATTAATTGGCATCCGATGAATTTTAGAACACTGTATTAACTTTTTCCCTAATGACTTTCCAGGGCCTAGCATGCACCTTCAGGCTTGTCGTCATCGCACCCTGGCAACTGCTTCAGCACAAGACTGCTATCCATTTCAATGGAAATCCTCTTGTCTTAAATATTTGGGTATCTGTGTCAATCGGACTTGACCGCATGATGTCAAACAATCTGGAACTGCTCTTAGAATGGAGGAGGCTTGATTTTGAGATGTGGATGCGGCTGAACCTTTTGTTATGGGGTATATCACAGGATGTGGAGATAGTGACCCTCCCAAGATCTGCCTGCATGATGGGCATGCACCATCTATCCATGCCCCTCAAGCTTCTGTGCCTGGTAGACAGGGTCATTAAGTCCTTCATCTAGGGACAGATGAGGCCCCATTTAGACATTGGTAAACTCATCATCCTCAGATCTTTGGGTGAACTTGGTCTCCTCTTAGAGGAGCACCTCTTCATGGCCTTACATTTGGTGCAACTTGCATATATGCAGCCTCAGGTTTGGGACCCTCCACTGTGGGTCGCAATAGAGTACTGTATCATGCGAAGCCTAGCATGATCCAAGCCATGATCCAGGCCATGTCCAGAAAGTGGATGGGGGCTCATAGGCTCCCTTTGGTGAAAGGAAATGTAAATGGGCCCATTACAATGACAATATTCACATGGGGGGCATTCTCAATTGGGGCCCCTGGCAGGGATTCTCACCCTGAGTCATCTAATTTCTTAGGAAATGCTCAAATCCTTCGATGTGGCAAGAGTACATCAAGCAATAGTACAATAGATGGAAAACAATTAGTCTACTATGGCACAACAATTAAACACTCTGAATTCAGTAACTGTAACACAACGAATGTGATATATTGTGTGATGTGCCCATGTGACTTGGCACATGTGGGCAAAACTTCTTGGTCAATTAAGAAAATAATTACACAACATAGATCACACATCAAGTGCAAAGTACAGAATTCCCCAATTGTCCACCTCCATGTAGAAATGAATCTTGGACTCTCTGAGATTAAATGGACTTTACATATGTGAAGGGCCAAAATACCGACTCTAGTCTTTCTAGACTCGAAGCCAAAATGGTCCTACGTCTTCACACGACCACCCGTGGACTAAATGAAATAATGAGATAGCCCATTGGCTTCAGTAATCTCAGAAGCATTTTTTGTAGGAATTTACGGCACGTTTGTGTACTTCTAACATATAAGGTTCAACGTGCAGATAATCGGGGACAGACACTCTAGGGAAAAGCCCCACTAAAAATAAATACCAAAGGGCTCTTGGTCAACAGATATTTAACTCCCTAAAAAGGAATAAGGGATGTACCCCCGTGTTAATGTACTATAACACATACCCCTGGAACGCCTAAGACCCAACTCTGCTAGACTAACCCAATGAAATGATAAATTGTCACGTTAATGCAGAATGAGATAAAGCCAGATGATCCTGTACAATGTTTTTTGTACCTGCAAACTGTTCTTTGTTCATTATACAAATGTGCCTATACTCTTGGGCAAGTCAGAATGTATCTACATAGAAAATGAGGAGGCATGTCAGTGAACTTTTGATTGGGTGCATTATCAAAAATAATTTGTGGGTGTCCTGGAGACTGATATATGATATGTGATTTAAGATTTTTTCTTAAATACACCTCTTTGCATCTAGGGTAAATAGACGATGCACATCGCGTATAACCTTAGGGAATGTAGCCCCAGAAATGAGTCAATTACAACCTAAGTCCAAGGAAACAAAAAGATCACAATTCTGCCTAACAAGCTTCATGTCATGTTACAATATTGCAGAATGTGTTAATAAAGTCACATGCATTCAAAAGAATGCTCCCCGTCATGCAAACAACGGTCATGGTGGCCGTTCAAACAGAGATGTCGATTTGGAAATGGAAGGGGTTAATGTTAGCGAGCAACTTTCGCTATTGCAACGAAAACCAGAACGTGTCAATACAGAGTCTTCTATCCAATTAGAAGCCAACACGTCAGGGAATCTTGACTTCTAAAAAGCCCCCTCCCCCCATCCGCCCCCGCATTTTCCATTTTCACAACGGGTTAATTTTGATCACCACTCTGGCAGAGAAGTATTTCGACAGAGAAAGAGTTAGGAACACACAATCGAGGTAAATGACAAAGACTTCATTAACATATAGCCACTATCATTTGAGATTCTTGGTTGCAGATACGCCTTTTAGTCTTATAGCCTTTTGTCCGCACCCAAACTGCATTTCGCAGTCACGATATATATCTAAGCTGGCACCGTAATGTTTTGTAAACATTACGCTGGGGCATGCAGAGGTTTTACCTGCAACGGCACGTGCGATCCAAAGAGGGATGGTATTACTTACCGCCGGTGGTCATTAGGAGCACTAAATGATGCATGAACATGAAGTTCAAAGTCGCAAACAAACTAAAGTGACCTCTGGCATGCAATTATGGCACATTCCAACGACAGAAACACATTGGTTTCTACATTTATGCCATTAGTCCCAGACATAATACATGAGAGGTGACGATTCCATCTTGTATATTAATCAGGTCATTGACATCATATTGAAAGAAACCAATCCAAAAATATTGTTTATTCTAAACAACCCCAGATCACGTATTCCATCAGGTATATCCGCTCATTTATCCCACATTTTTTTTAAAATAAACTAAGTATTTGACTGCTAATAAGTCTTCCAATATGTAAAATAGAACAAAAATGATTAGACGTTTCTTTTCCATTTCCATTTTGGGTCACACGTTGAAGTGGGAATATTTCCCACTTACAAACTGATTTAGGGAAATACAAGTATATCTATCTCACATTAATTATTTGGTTTGATATTTCACACAGTGTCCACTCAATAAGTCCCTCAGTCCTGAAGAAGACACTCATTGAAATACACTCCAGGCAGAACACGAAGGACGAAACTTGTCCGCCACGAGCTACCATCAATTGCTAAGATTATGTATTGATTTGTGCAATATCGGTGAAGTAAATCACAGCATCACTCCCATAAAGAGGAAGTGACCTGACCACTGCTATAAAGGGCCAAACAGTACACCTTGGACTGTACTAGAGAGGGTTAAAATAGGTTACAATTCCATACATTCTAAAATGCAGGACATTACATATGTTACCTTGATTTGTTTAACCAAATGTCTAAACTTTAATGTGATGTCATATTTCTGTCTATACATGTTTGTCTTTAATTGATTTGTTTATATTTTACACATATATATGACAGGGCAACTATGTTGTATGTGTACTTTTTGCTCTATTTTGAGTATAAGATATTTTATTGAACAAAATATCAATTGACAAATACAATTCCTTGTTTATTTCCTTGGGATTATGGTTAATGTTGTGGACTTGATGATTTCAGTGTACAATGGTTGAGATAGTTAACATCATCAAGTGTCATTTAATTGAGGACTAGAGAAACAATGGCAAGACCTTTCTATGCAAGATGTCATTAGATTGATGGTTTTGGGGGTACCCTTTGAAGATATAGCAAATCCTTCAAGAGGCTTTAGTAAGAATTGAGTCTGACCCTGTGCCAGCAGTGGAGATACACACAACTACACCATTGTCTCACATGTAGACTAGAGACTCTACCCTGGAATGCCCCCCCTTCTGGTGCTCACTTATCTCACCACCTGGGGGATGTTAGAGGCATGATCTCAAGACTGGGTAATCTTCTGACCCGCCATCTGTACTCCCAGCCACGGGGGGGACGACTGCTAGCGAAATGTAATGATAGACTTCATGTAGAATATGAGGTGGAGGAATCAGCCGAGATCCTTGATATCCTTAGAAGAGGTGAGTGGGAAGCCCAGATGAAATATTGCCTTTTAAAATATTGCAGGAGTGACACTGGACACTGACAAGACTCAAGTCGGTGGGGCTGCTACCCCACCCTTATTGCTGGAGATGTGGACACGTACACTGTGACATTGTTCATGTACTACATGATTGCCATGAAATTCATGCCCTCTGGGACAAAGTAGCTTTCATATTGAAGGGGCCAATAGCTATATCCACTACAATGCCATGCCATCTGATTCTTCTTCATGATAATGTGGAATCGCCCCAGTTGTCCCCCCATGAATGCAGATTGCTCACCACTGCACTGACGACAGTTAAACTCTTCACTCTGCCTTACTGGAGCTCCACACATGCACCTACTTATGACAAATGGCTCATGGGGTAGGGGGTAGGGGAAAAGAGAGTCAAATGAGGGATTGTGTGGGTGAGAGGGGAGTACTGGGTTAAGGGAGGATGTGTAACTTAAGGTCAAATTGAGCAATAGTTTCATATTGCTTCATTGCACTTTTCATTGTTAATATGGCGATTGATGCAGTCCCCTGGATAACTAAAGAGAGGTACACAGATAGTTCCCTTCCATAAGTGATTTGCCTTACTCCTGTGAAATCTTGTGGCTTGGTAAAAGCTATTTACAGTTTTGGGTGCTTGAGGAGAAGGAAAGAGGATCTGACTTAAGGCAGACCTGTCAACTCCTGTGATGTTGGTCTGCGAACAGCACCTAAGGAAATTTTTTAAAACAAATTTGCGTTTTTGGATCCAAATTTAGAGGGGTTGGGATCTCTAACATCTTGTATGATTTTTAATTCTTTTTCGCTGTTCTATAAAGTGAATCAGATGTTAATTCATGAAACATGGTCAGCCCAGCCCAGCCCAGCTGATGACTGTGTCCTTTGGTAAGAAATGAAAAGGTGGCCTTTAATTAAATTCTTTGTAAGGCCAACTATATTGCCCACATTGCCCAGTTAGTTTGATACTCCACGTACTAGCATGATGGAGCAGTTTGATTGAGTTCCATTGACTTTGTGCATCACCTAGATGGGAGCTATTATCCTGCAACAATTAGAACTTTTGAGGAGCCCATAGGATAATCACCGATGTACAACCATTCATATACTCTATCTAAAAGCTTTTTGTGTACAAATAAGTAAGAAAGCCACTGCACTGTACCTGTAGGAGGTTATGTGGGATGACATAGTACGTATGTTCAATGGATGGCAAATGCATGGTGGGTACCTGGAGACAGAGATTGTTGGTTCGTTACATTTATAGATCTTGTTATATACAACTTTGTAATAAAAAAACAAGTACTGCAAATCGATTCTCCACTCGTTTATCAACGCTAAATTGCAGTAAATTGCTCATACTAGAATAGGTTCAAGGATTTCTTGGGGAATCATGACCTGTGATTTAAATAGATCTAGAGATAAATTATTATTATAGGTGTGATGAAAAAGGGTTAAGACAGATCAGGTCGTTTTACCCCTTTTCTATTTTTGCCCGGCGTTAGCCGCTTCTCACCCAACTCACGATTACCAAATAAAGAGGCAGGCGCTGGAGACTGGAAAGCGGGAAACAGGAGTTTATTTCTGACGGAAACAGAACACGTCAAATCAGACAACAGGGTATCTTCTCGAGGTGCTCTAACCGCATCTCTGAGGCATGGCCTCTTATACACATGTTTATGGCTTTATTACATTTATGACATCCGTGGTATTGCTTTGAAGTTCACAAAGGCATCTTTGGAATCCCCCGTTCAGGCCCGTTCTCACACATATCTACAGTAGAGGTCCCCACCCAAATCACAGCATGATGGCTATCGCGCAGCTGGACATTCCGCTGGGAACAGGAATGTAGGCGATCGGTCGGATCTAGGGGGAGGATGAAGGCATTGATTAATCCCCGCTCCTTTGATGTGGGGCGAGGTCCTACTGTAGGGGGCAATAAACTGCATCTGCTGAGCTAAGTGATGGCCTGGGGTCAGGCCGGACAATCGGGCAGGGAGGAAGAGGTTATCAAAAGGGCCTGTTCTATGAATGAGATGAAAGAGCGAGGGGGTTCAGCACGGGATGTGGCTCGGAGGCAGGGTCGCGCTGGAGGTGCGTTTATGACCCAAGCAGGAGAGACTGGGGTTGTCGGGGATGCTTGCGAGGCTGGGAAGTGAGGGGGAGAGAGAGACGCTGGCTATCGGGAGTGGGCAGAGAGGCCATGGCAATCAAAATGGTTGCTGCTTACGCGCACGTATGGATCTGAAAAGGACAAGATGGCGCCGATAATGTTTACGCCACAATCCAGATTTTAACAGTCCTCCCTTTTCAACATATCTAGCCAGCTTGTCAATTTATGTCTATCCCCATTATATTACGTATTTCGATATCATACAAAGCGTTCATACGTTCAGTGTCGAGATTCGGAGTCTTAGGGCACATGCAGTTAGCGATGAGTGAGCACAAAGGTGGCAAGCATTGAATACCTAGGCAACATCCACACAGTACCACGGCCGGTATCAATATAAATGTAAACAACCTCCATCCCCAGTACTTCAAAGTACCCCAAAACCAGCTCCCAAGCGACCATCCTTCTTGCTCCTGGTGAACCTCTGAGGAAAGTCTGTGGAGGTGCTCGATTGCTTTGTAGACTGAGGGCGAGTTACCTGGCACGTAGGTGCAACAGCTGGATCCGATGATGCGGCATGCTCCTCCACGGTCAGCTAGAACCACATCTAGAACAAGGCGGTTCTGAAGAGCCACCAGGCGGACTGCCTGAAGCTCAGCTGTATTGTTAGTGAGGAAGCCAGCCGTGATGTTCATGGTCGTTTCTACTGCCTGAGTCAGGTGTCGGATGGCGCGGCTGTTTGCCATTGGGCCCCACAGAGGAACAAGTCCCTTCACTGCATCCAGGAACTGTGCTCCGGTGGAGTCGGCTTGCTCAATGTCTCTTGCGCGCTTCTGCCGGTGATGGTTTGCTGGAGCCACGTACGTTGGAGGGAGAACGAAGGCGACGTAGCAGGTACCCCCCCAACTTTTTGGAAGCCAAGTGTAAGCTTTGGTGCCACAAACAAAGTACATATTCGGAGAAGCAACAAAGGAGGGGGGGTCGATGGAGTCCAATGTTCTGGTGATGTGGCAGGAACTGTGACCCACCGGCTGTGTTCCCAAGCCTTCGAGGCACACGAGGCCCGTGATATTGATAACAGACAGAGCCACCGTCAGAGTGGCAGCAGTTCGTTTCCGTAAGTAGGAGAAGGTGGGTCTGGCTGGATTTTGGAACACCTGCATTTAGACTCGCTCCTTGGCAGGGATATCCATCTGGAAAGAGGAGCCAGAGGTCAAAGGACAAAAGGGAGCAGAAGTCCTTCCGGTTTTGTTCAGCCAGAACCCGTGGTAGAAGTGCGACACTGTTTGACCAGAAGTGGCGTTGTCCTTGTAGCTCTCTTGCAAGAGGGTCAACCAGGCAAGGCAAGAACCGTGAACCGAGAAAGGGGAAGGGATGAAAGGGATGGAGTGTCCAGTGGCATGTGGGAGCAGCCCGCAGATCCAGCAGTTTGTGGCGTTGGCGGCAAGGTTGTGCTGGTGCAACAGTTGTACGAAGGAATTGTTCCGGAACTCCTTACACCTTTCTCGGAGCTGAGGCGAAAGGGAGATCAGGTGATGTTCTTTCATAGTGGTTGGCTGTGCAGTGGTCAACAATATCTGATGAGCGGGTGCGCTCTCTTCCATGATCCAGAAGGAAGTCATGAGGAGGAGGCAAAAGAGGAGGACAATGAAAAGAGCAGTTGTCTTTGATTTGTGTATACTGTCAGTCTTTGGGTTTCGATAACGGGTATTTCCTGTTGCTTCCGTGGGCTTCTTATCTGGCGCTCCCATCATCTTCTTATCTGGCGCTTCCATCATCTTCAAGGTGCTCGGTAGTGGGCAGAACCGCTGACTTCGTTTAGCCTCTCTTCGGGTAACCCTTGGTTGTGTTTAGGCTACCGTTCTGAGATTCAACTTAGTCTGTGGTCTACTTAGCCGAAGCTCCCTCCTTTCGACGCAGGAAATACCCTTCCCTGGATGGCACAGTGGGATCAGAGAATTTTGCAAGTTCGAGTGCCTCGGTATCAGGATAACAGTTCAATGATGGCCGGTCTTTGTTCAGCAGTTCTTCTTGGGTGCTGACGTTTTCTGTCGTGGTCAGGGTCGAGGAGACCTTCTTACAGTGGTGTGCGTGCAGCCAGTGTTGCTTCCCCTCCACTCGAAGAGCCGTTCGGGTGGTAATCAGTACTTGCCAGGGGCCCGTCCACCAGGGTTCCAGACTCTTTGTCCGTTGGAAATTCCGGATCAGCACATAATCTCCCGGTTGGATATCGTGACCCGGACCCCTGGAAGCATCGGGGATGGCCTGCTGCACCTGCTGATGAATGACAGACAACGTTTTAGTCAATTTGCACAAGTAATCAGACAGTAGGACGTCCGGGACGTCGTGAATGGAGGTCGGTTTAGGGGCAGTCCAGAGGTTCATCGGTCGCCCAAACACAACCTCGTAGGGGGTCAAATGGTGCTTAGTGGGAGTGGAGCGCATCGATAGCAATGCCAGTGGGAGGGCATCTGGCCATTTAAGTCCTGTGGTTGCCACTATCTTTGACAGTTTTAGTTTCAGTGTGGCGTTGTGACGCTCGACTAAGCCAGCAGATTGGGGGTGAAAAACTGCATGAAACCTCTGTTTTACACCCAACCCTTTCAAGATTAGTTGGATAACTTCAGCTATGAAGTGGGGGCCGTTGTCGCTCCATAGAATTCGACAAAGACCGTAGCGAAGGAAAAACTCTTTCAGCAGTACCTTGGCAGTGGTCATAGCAGTGTTATCACGGGTTGGATAGGCTTCTACCCATTTGCTGAAAGCACACACAATGACTAATACATACTTCAGGCTTTGGCATCTTTCTAGTTGGATGTAGTCCATCTGGAGGACCTCAAAAGGATGGTCGGGGACCCCAAACCCTCCCCGGGGTACCACAGTTCCTTTCCCAGGGTTGTGTTGCAAACAGATAAGGCATTGCTGGACCAGGCGTCTGGCTGAGTCGGGGATTTTGTCGTTGTGCCAGACCTTGGAGATGAGTTCGATCATGGGGGCTGATCCTATGTGTGCAGGGGAGTTAGCCATAGTCAGTATGGGGATCAGGTATGAATTGGGTAGCAACCATTTGTTTGTGTCCTTTGTCCGCCAGCAGCCTTCCTCGTCTTTCAATCCCACCCGTGCCCATTCAGTCAATTTGTGTGGTGAGCTGGCCATCTGGATGTCCCTAATCGTTTCCGTAGCGTCAGTCCATTTTTCTGCTTGTGACCTGGTCACATACATGCGGGTCGTCGTCCTATTCTCAGCTGTGGTTCGGGCAGTGATGTCGGCCAGCGCGTTTCCCTGTCCGACTAAGTCTGTCACCTTCTTGTGTGCCTGACATTTGATTACCGCTAGTCGTTTGGGAAGGAGAACTGCTTCAATCAGGGCGGAGACTAAATCTCCGTGGAGGATGGGCGTGCCGTGGGACGTCAAGAATCCCCTTTCCCTCCATAAGAGTCCAAATGGTGAACCACTCAGAAGGCGTACTGGCTGTCCGTGTAAATGTTTGCAGTAGTCCCTGTCGCTATAATACATGCTCGTGTGAGGGCAATCAGTTCTGCCGCCTGTGCAGATCGCTGCGCGATGCGGGCAGTTTCAACTACGGTTTGGGTTGTGGTAACTGCATAGGCAGCTGAAGTGGTGCCGTCGGGGAGTTTTATGCAAGAACCGTCTACCCATAGCTCTCCGTCAGGGTCTGTGAAGGCGTGTCCCGAAGGTCAACTCTACTCCTAGTCTGTTCGTCTGTGAGGGGGACGTTCGGGTCGTTTTCAGGCAGGGGCAACAAGGTGGCTGGGTTCAGTGTGGTGCATCTTTTCAGCGTAATGTGGGGTGCAAGCAGGGTTAGTTCGTACCCGGTCAGTCGTGCGCTGGTCAGGTGTTGCGTCTTAGTCTGGTTTAGGAGGGTGTCAACAGCATGGGGCACTAATACCGTGAGGAAATTGGAGAGTACGATCCCCTCACTTTGTCGGATAGAGACAGCAGCGGCAGCTACGGCTCGAAGGCAGGCAGGCAAGGCTCTCGCTACGGGGTCAAGGGTGGCAGAGAAATAAGCACATGGTCGTTGCTTGGGGCCAAAAGTTTGCATCAGGACAGACAAAGCGCACCCCTCCCTTTCGTGAGTGTAGAGAGAGAAGGGTTTGGTGTAATCGGGGGTTCCTAGGACTAGCGCAGAACAAAGGGCGTCTCGAAGCTCTTTGAAGGAGGATTGGCATTCGGGGGTCCAAGGGAGTGGGAAGGGGACATCTTTGGCTAGTAGGGAAAGTAGTGGCTTTACAATGAGGCTGAAATTTGGCAACCACTGCCGGCAGAAGGAGGTGAGGCCTACCAGAGAGCGGACTTGTTTCTGGGTCTTTGGGACAGGGGTTTCTAGAATGGCCTGAATTCGATTGGGTGTAAGCTTTCTCCCGTCTTTGGACAAGAGGTGGCCTAGGTAGGTGACCTGGGGTTGGCAGAATTGCAACTTCTTCTTGGAGACCTTGTGGCCATTTTCCGCAAGGAAGTGCAAGAGTTGGATGGTGGCTGTGACCGCAAGTGGAGTGGTGTCGGCCGCCAAAAGGATGTCATCGACGTACTGTACCAACACCACTCCTTCCGGTAGCTGAACGGCGTCCAGCTGCCTCTTGAGGGCCTGACTATAGATGCTGGGGCTTTCTGTGTAACCTTGGGGAGCGCTACAAAATCTATATGAGCGGGATTTTAACGTGAAGCCGAAAAGGTAGCGGCTGTCCGGGTGGATGGGGATGGAGAAGAAAGCGTTTTTGAGGTCTATTACAGTGAAGGTGGTGGCTGTGGAAGGAATCAGGGTCAGAATAGTGGCGAGAGACTACGGGGTACTGAGGTACAACTACCTTGTTGACCTCTCGAAGGTCGATGATGAAGCGGTACGCTTTCTCATCTCCTTCGCCCTGCTTCTTTACAATGGGTAGGATAGGGCTGTTGCAAATATTGCTGACTACTTCCTCTACCACTCCTGCCTCTACCAGGGACTGGACTATCATCACCAATGCCTTCTCACCTTCAGGCGATATCCGATATTGTGGGAGTTTTGGGAGCATCGCATCTTGGCGGACAGTTATGCACACAGGGTCGATCATCATTCGTCCTACATCAGCGTCAGTTTTAGCCCATAGATACAGAGGTAGAGAGTCAAGTAAGGATGCGTCAGTGTCAGAGATGGAGAGCATGTGTCGTGCATGATGATGTCTGAGCAGAATCGGGTTATCGTACAGAATGACTCGAACCCCGTCCTGTGAACACCTGATAGTAGCTCGGAAATGCTTTAGTAAATCAAGTCCCATAATGGCATCGGGGGTGTTGGAGGAAAGCAGAAACGTCGTGTCAGTGGGGTTACTGTCCAAGTCGAAGGAAACCGGTGCGGATAAAGGGTTAGTGGAGGGCGTTCCATCAAAGCCTATTGATGTTATGTGTGAGCCAGACAAGGGTGCCCTTGGAATCAGTCGTTTAGATAACGCACTACGTGTCGCGCCAGTGTCTACCAGAAATGGAGACTTCGTACCTAGGACCTTAGCGGTGATGTAAGGACCTTGCTGGTCAACATAGAGCTCGACTGGATCCCTTCCTTGCCCTTGGCAGTCCTATGCAAAGTCGTGAGTGTTGTCGCAGTCAGACTGTTGGCACTGATTCTGTCGGGGGCGGTCAAATGTGTTCGGTCTGCCAGGTCTGTCATTGTTGGTGTCGTGGGTGTGCCCTCGTCCCTGCCCTCTAGTCTTGGGGCCATTTGCCATGTCCCTTGTCTCTTTATTTTTAATCATTTCCAGGAGGACCGGGCATTGAGACTTCCAATGGCCAAATCCTTTGCAAAACGCACACTGGTTCTCATCGAGGTCTGTTCGTGGAGCGCCGGGTGTGGGTGTGCGGTCTCTAGGGGGTGCATTTGGCTGGTAGTTTCCTCTATACCGTTCCCTTCCTGTCGTCACTCCCTGCAATTGAGCAATCATCACTCGTTCTTTCAAGTCCTTTTTCTTTTTCTCAGTCGCCCTCTCGTTCTCGTTCTTTTGGTGTTCGTAATACTGAGCCATCTGAAGGATAGCTGCAGGTTTGGAGACCCCCCAACTACTCTCGCTCGTCTGTAACTTTTGGGAGACCTCTTGCGATAGACCCTTTACGTAGTTTTGCACGAATAGGTGTTGTCCGGTTGCAGTGGTCATGTCTTGGCCACTGTAGTCGGAGAACACCGTCTCAAATCGGGAGAAGTATTCTGATATGTCTTCCTGGGGTTTCTGACGGCAAGCTGTGTCTACCGACCAGTCTACCTTCTTCTCTGGGATCAATGTCTTTAGCTTCTGAACTATTTTGTCCGGGAGTTCCAGTATGTCTTTTACAGGTTTCTTTCCGGGCTCCCGTTGCCTATCTAGTTCACTGAGTTGATTCCAGGTATGTCCGAACAGATCTGTGTGGTCGGTTTTCCGGATTTGCTTCCACACGTCAGCCGGCAGACATAACCCGAAAAACAAGTCAATGTCCGCTAGAGTCATTATGGTTGAGCCCAAGGCTGTACCTAGTTCGGTATAAAATGCTGTCGGGTTCTTTCTTAAATCGGGTAGGGTTTGCCTAAAAGTTAAAATATCTTGCCGATCCCATGGTTGATAAACCCAGTTGTACACAACCCTCCCCTTTGCATCTGCATGGTTGATATCGTCGTTCGTTCCCTGACCTCGTGGGGGAACCCAGTAGGGGGCGGCTTCTCTGATAGGCATCATAGTGTTGCCTACTTCTGATGGGGACCCCGTCGTCTCGGGAACTGTACTCTTAACTTCTGGTTTCTGTTCCGTGAGGTGGCAGAAAACCTCAAGCGTTTGCCTGAAGAGGTCCGCCGCGTCACGCTCGGCCTCGTCTCCAATATCGACTTTTCTATATAACGCTGTCAGTTTAGCAGGACCCCGATTCTGATACCTATCCTCATATGCGTTCAGAGTGTGGTAACTAAACCGTAAAATGAAATGCCGTCTGTGGCTACCGGCATGTGAATTGTGCATATCCATCGTGTATTCTTCGCTCTCCTTCCGGTCTACCAGTGCCTTTACTATCTTGTCAATTCCCTCCCGTTCATCTTTGCTCAATCTATTCGGTCTAGCCGGTGGCTGCTTGTTAGTCTCGGGTTCATCTGATGTTGTTACTAATGCGGCCGGAGCGGAGGCCGTGAGGGCTGGGGCACTAGCTTCAAGGTTATTCTCATTTGCACTCGGAGCTGGCAAGTGCTGTACTAGGGGTTGGGAGGGGGCATATGAGGGGGCATATAGATGATTGGAGGACCTAGCAGCAGCTCATCGTTCGCCCGTTGTTTGGAGGTCAGCTCAGGGTAGAGCGTAGAGGGGGTCCTAACAGGACACTGGCCTGTCGACTCAGATTCCTGTTTTTGTCTGGCTTCCTCCCTTTCTTTTATCTCTTCTTCTAGTCTCTTAGCGGCCAGGTGGGCTGCCTGTCGTAACTCTTTTCCTATTCTTGCTTCTTCTCTTTTCTTTCGTTGCTCTGCTTCTTTGCGCCACATGCCGAAACTATCAAGCATAGTGGGCGTGGTTTTATTGTTACAAAGGGCTGTTTCCAGCACGCTTATTTTTGTGTCATCGAAGGATCCTATCAGTGGCCACTGACTTTCCTGATCCTCTTTAGTATATTTATTCCATAACTTACTATAAGCTACGGCGACTAGTCCATATTTTAAAAACATATCCTTATTAGGGGTGCCCTCCAGAGGAGCCGGATGATCCACCTCTAATAAGCGGTCCGGGCTGAACCAACTACTGACCAATGGGGAGAAGATAGGCATGACGGGTTACAACGGGGACAAAAGTCTGCACTACCTATCCTTCACTACTTTGTGAAGACTGGACAGAATATTTCTATTCTGCAGTATTCGCAAATAGGGAATACCCAAATAGAGAACCAATATCGAACAATTAATTTCCGTTCAATCAAACAATCAGTGGCGAGAAAGAAATAGGCACGACGGGTTACAATGGGGGCAAAAGCCTGCGTTACCTATTCTTCACTATCTGCAAAGGAGGACAGAATACTTTTATCCTTCCCCGTTTGTAGACAGAAAATTCTCGAGAAAACAATCCTCGAACAAACAATGTTCGGGCAAACAATCAATCAGTGGGGGGGAAAGATAGGCACGACGGATTACAGCGGGGGCCTGCGTTACCTACCCTTCACTACCTGCAAAGGAAGAGAGAATACTTTTATCCCTCTCAGTTTGCAGACAGAGAATCTCCAAGAGAACCAACAATTCGGAGAGTAATACTAGTATTTTCCAATCAAACAATCAAATATTTCCCAGTTTGTCGTGTTACACGACCTTACCCGGACCGTATGGACAGTTTCTCGTCTTCCGCTTCCAGCGCCCGATCGTCCTCTATTCTCCGTAATTGCTGTGGCACTCCTGATGGTTCCCAGTCAGGACCGTAGATCACTCGAGAGAGGTCTGCTCGGAACCAGTGAAGTTCGGATGATCGGCTGCCAGACGAGGGTCTATCGGGCAGGTGCACTTCCCGATCGTTGCAGTCGTTCACTCCGTCGTCGGGACCTCTCCCACTGGATCCACGTGTCGCTGATGGGCCCCACGTTTGGGACGCCAATTGATGAAAAAGGGTTCAGGCAGATCAGGTTGTTTTACCCCTTTTCTATGTTTGTCCGGCGTTAGCCGCTTCTCACCCAACTCACGATTACCAAATAAAGAGGCAGGCGCTGGAGACTGGAAAGCGGGAAACAGGAGTTTATTTCCGACGGAAACAGAACACGTCAAATCAGACAACAGGGTATCTTCTCGAGGTGCTCTAACCGCATCTCTGAGGCCTGGCCTCTTATACACATGTTTATGGCTTTATTACATTTATGACATCCGTGGTATTGCTTTGAAGTTCACAAAGGCATCTTTGGAATCCCCGGTTCAGGCCCGTTCTCACACATATCTACAGTAGAGGTCCCCACCCAAATCACAGCATGATGGCTATCGCTGGGAACAGGAATGTGGGCGATCGGTCGGATCTAGGGGGAGGGTGAAGGCATTGATTAATCCCCGCTCCTTTGATGTGGGGCGAGGTCCTACTGTAGGGGGCAATAAACTGCATCTGCTGAGCTAAGTGATGGCCTGGGGTCAGGCCGGACAATCGGGCAGGGAGGAAGAGGTTATCAAAAGGGCCTGTTCTATGAATGAGATGAAAGAGCGAGGGGGTTCAGCACGGGATGTGGCTCGGAGGCAGGGTCGCGCTGGAGGTGCGTTTATGACCCAAGCAGGAGAGACCGGGGTTGTCGGGGATGCTTGCGAGGCTGGGAAGTGAGGGGGAGAGAGAGACGCTGGCTATCGGGAGTGGGCAGAGAGGCCATGGCAATCAAAATGGTTGCTGCTTACGCGCACGTATGGATCTGAAAAGGACAAGATGGCGCCGATAATGTTTACGCCACAATCCAGATTTTAACAGGTGAAAACTGGAGTCCAAGCTGAGCATGTAAAAATGGTTTAGAATTAGTTAATAAACTCATATTAGTGTTGATAGGTTGTGCTGAACTCAGTTTTTAGTATGTGGCAACCTGTTTGAGTGCATGCATTAGAACAATTGATTGCACTTTGGAACAATTGATTACATATTTTTTAAAATATTTTGTATACATTTATGAATTTCACGAAGTAATAGGTATTTGCCTATTGTTTGCTGACTGTTACATATGTTTTGACACCCATGCGGGTGTACGGGGATGGTGACCAGTTGGAGACAGCTGTCATTTTATAGTTTCCAAGGACTATTCATCAAGGGTAACAACAAACCTGAGATGTTCTCTCAAGTACATGAATGGATTTGCAAATCCCAGTAAAAGTTGCTGCACTACTTTGCGTGAATGGTGTATAGTAGAACAGGACCATATTTAGTAATATGTCGAGCTGTACTGTTCTCTCCCAGTGCAGGGCAGACTTGGCTGCCGTGTGCCAGTGTATACATCCGGCACCACAGTCTGCATTGTGGAAACCAAATGCTTTGTGCTGGATGGGTTTCCTTCCAGAACAAAAACTGTTTAAAGAGCTTCCCACTTTGTATGTATGTGCTGTCTAATGCAGCACACCTGTAAAGCAGGAAAAAAGGAGAAAAAAAATATTTCTCCTCATTACGCCCGCCTTGATGAGGCACATGATTTTGGTGCAATTCCCTATCTACTATTCTTTGTAAATAAGGATTTGCCACTAACCCCATTGGTGGTTGCTTTTGAACGCCCATTCACCTCGGATGAAACACCCCCTTGATGCAAAGTAATACAAAGCAGCGTCTTAACCAGATTTGAGTTACTTCAAGAACAATCCAACACAATCTATGATTTCCATTTGATGTTAAATCACACTACCTACACTTCATCTGGTCTGCTCTAAAACAGAAACGCAAACCTGAAGCAAAGCGTTCGCTAATGTTGGCACAGGGATTCAAGTGGTCTTGGATTGGAAGTTCTTCATTTGAAGAATGCATCCTTCGCTTCACTAAAAGCCCCGTGAACAGATACTTGTTTTCAAAAGGCGTATATGAATTATGAGAGAACAGAGCTCTTTGATGCTTAGACAAACACAACTGTGACACTGATTTCATTTCTTCAGCTAACATTCTGCTGACTTTTGAAGGCGGCATCTGTCAGATGTTTTCTTTGAGAAATAATGAATGGCAGAGCTAAATTACATGCCTTTGATTAGACTTACAGCTTCCTAAACCCGTCTTTGAGTGTGACTGTTTCAGAGGTATTGTATCTTATTTAAGAAAACAAAACGCAGGGTGATGTATGTAACTTCAGACATTTCAGCTCTTTGTACTAGCATTTGAAAGAAAGGGTTTCTCTTCCGCGGTAAAACTAGGTAAAATATTTAATGGCAAATGATGTGCGTCTGAGGAAAACAAAATTAGACTTCAACTTCATGTAATCTTTCAAAGGGTATGTATAATTTAGTTGTGAATAATTCTAATTACCTTATAACTCAGAACAAATGGTGCATTAAGATGTTCATTGCAGCCTGAAGAAACTGAATTCGGCCAATTTGCTGCAAAGGTATCTGGTAAACTGATATCATTTTTGCTACGAGCTCTACAACAGTTTGGAAATCTGCAAAGCTTTAAGCATCTTATGATTTTTTTTTTTACCGAGTCATGTATAGCACTTTATACTGTTCTTGGACCTCCTCAAAGTGCTAAACATTAACAGAAGAGGTGGAAAGGACGGAGCAGGAGAGGGAAAAGGAGCCTTGGCAATGCAACTATCTCTTCCAAAAATGTGCATCCAGTTTCACTACAATGCAAATCTTAGAATGGTTGCTTGTCACTGCTTCTGTCCTATCAAAGGGAACCTAAGAGAATTGAAAAATAAAAATGGCCAACATTGTCAAACAATGTAATTAGAACTGTAAAACTTGTTTTGATCGACCTACTTTATTCGGCAAGTATTGTTAAGGTAACAGTAAAATACCTCTTTTTTAAAAAAAAAAATTGTATTTGACAGGCAAGTCCAAATATGCAATCAGTATTCTTAAACATACAAGTAAAAAATCAAAAAAAATTATGTTTGCCGTTCATTACAGGGACAGATAATTTTGCAGCATATACATCAAAATTAAAAGACATGCCATTCTCCAAAATATCCTAAAAAAAAAGCCAGATAAATCTATGATGTAATATAAGACAAGAAATACAGCACAGTTCCTTTAAAGTTTAAACAAAATTAACTCAAATCTTTTCGAACTTGGCTACCGCTCTTAGGCTTCTTCCCTTTGCAAGAGCTTTTTCCATCGTATATATTTCATGTAACAAATTCCACCACTCGATCGTATGAGGGGGATTCTGCGATATCCAAGCTCTGGCTACAACCAATCTCGCACAGGACAAGGCTATGTTTAGCCAACTCCTATTGTTAATGCCCATTGGATGTAAAGATATTAGTACCATAGATGCAGTAATTGGAATATTAATCAGTTGTTTTTGAAGTAATACATTTTCAATTTCTTGCCAAAATTTAGTAAGCATGGGACATGAATAGATCATATGTGTGAGATCTGCTGCCACCAGATCACATTTAGGGCATTTTGTGCGATCGCTGCTTAAAATATTTTGTGTCCATTTTGATATTTTTAATGGAGTATGGTATATTTGACTAACCGTCCTATATAGTTGTAGCTTCAAGCTAGAGGAATTGACTAAATTATTAATATTGACAAAAGCATTTGAAATATTCTGTGAGGTCACATTAATTCCCAAGTCAGCAGTCCATTTTAGTGACAATCTTGGGCAGTCATCCGCTTTGTATTGACTAAGACAGCTATAACCCGCGTTAATTAGAGACTTATTTTTCTTACTATATAAACAGCTCCAGATGTCCGAGCTATTTATTTTTTTCAATTTCATTTTCCGTATCAAATAGTCCTTGATTTGCATATATCTGTATGTCATAACTTCGGGCAGGTTATACAAAATTTGTAGAGTTGAGAACTGTAAGAAACCCTCTGAACCATACAGATCTCCTAGCGTCTTAATACCGTAGTTATCCCAGTCCCCCCCTTTCGGGAAGCCCAGGGTTGTCCCAAAGTGGTAGTTCAGTATGAAAAAAAGAGGTGTCACAGTAGGTCAAAATCAGGTGCCAAATACGTACCGCATCTCTTGCGGTCTTGAATTTTACCCGCTTGAAATAGTTAGGATCTTGCACTCTAGCTAAGAATTGATTTGAATGGGTGCCAAGCATAAACTGATAGAAAAAGAAATGTTGATTATTATCTAACAAACTCCTAAGCCGGCCTAAATATGGTGCAAAAAAGTAAGCTTTAAAGTCCGGGAAGTCCAAACCCCCTCTTTCAGGTGGTAATTTTAGTATGGCCATAGACCTTCTAGCCTTTTTATAGCTCCAAATAAAACTGCTACAAACTCCGTCTGACTTTCTTAAAAATAAATTGTTAACTCGTAATGGAATAGAACGAAAAAGGTATAAAAATTTGGCCAAAATATTCATTTTAATCAAATTAATTCGACCCAGTAAATTAAGCGGAATCTTATGCCATTTTTGGAGCAATATAGTCACTTCCTTTAGTAAGAGGTCATAGTTTAACCTATTTATTTCATTGATCTTAGAAGAAATTTTAACCCCCAAATACACTGCCGATTTACAGAGTCCTGGTACTACATAGTTAACTTGATAATTCATAATAATTTGTGTTTCATTGAGGTTTAATTTATATCCGGAAATAGCTCCAAAGTTTTTAGCTTCTTCTGTAATTCCAATTAATGCATTTGTCACATCTGTAGTATAAATAGCTAAATCATCCGCATATGCAGTTATTTTAAGAATTTTGTGTTCGTGTTGTATCGGTATTATCTTATCTTGGGTTTGCAAGGCATTGATGAAAGGCTCCATGGAGAGGGCAAAAAGCAGGGGTGAAAGCGGACACCCCTGCCTAGTCCCCCTTAAGATCGCAAATGTTGATGAAAGTGACCCGGCATAACTTATTTTAGCATTGGGATCTCTATATAAAGCCTGTATGCTTCTAAGAAACCGTTCTTTAATACCGAACTGTTTCAGAACCTTCCACAAGTAATCCCACCGCACTCGGTCAAACGCTTTTTCTGCGCCTAGAAGTATCATACCGAGTGGGGTGCGATTAGTTGATGCCACATCAAATGCCATAATAGCCATATTAGCATGGGTTGTAGTATCCCTCCCTGCTACAAAACCGTGTTGTTGGTCATTTACTAAATATGGCATAAGAGGTGCCAATCGTATTGATAGCAACTTTGAGTAAGCCTTAGCATCAGTATTTATTAAAGAAATAGGCCTGTATGACCCGCATTCTGTGGGTGTATTTTTATTTTTTTTTAAACATAATTTTAGCAGTTTTCCAAGATTCCGGAGCCTTTCCTGTAACATTAATAGAATTGGCTACTAAACAAAAGAGGGGTAAGATTTCGTCTGCACAGATTTTATAAAGTTCAATTGGAAGTGTATCTTCTCCCGCTGCCTTGTTAGATGGAAGAGAAAACACTGCTAAGCGTAATTCTTCTAGAGTGTAATTCTCTTCCAACTTATCCAGGTTTTCCTGATCTACATATTGTTTTAATGGGAGTTTATCATTTATGTAGGATTGAATCTGATCTTCTGCATTCCCACTCTCTGGGTGTATAGTTTTTCGTAATAGGAAACAAATTGTTCCAAAATTTGTATGGGCTGCGAGTATAAAATATCATTAGGGCCTTTTATAGATTTAATTAGCGTTGATGCTCGATCGTCAGCAACTTTGTAAGCCAAAAGCTTCCCTACTCTGTCTCCACATTCGTATTGAGAGAGTTTATATTTAAGTAACTTACAGCTGTTTTTTTCCCTAAGTGAACTTTTAATGGTTGAACGCAAAGTCAAAAGTTTATTTTCCAGTTGAACAATGTTTGACCTGCTCAGTACTTCCGCTCTAAGATTGTCTGCTAATTGTTTCTCAACCTGTAAGATATTGCCCATCGCTATCTTCCTTCTTATTGCATTTTGTTTAAATAGATATTGTTGTGCTATCCCCCTAATAGAGGCCTTGCAGGCATCCCATACTGATAGAACATTGGCAGTGTCGATATTGCTTGTAATAAATTCCTTTATGTGTTCCTTCAGGGTTGTTACAAAAACCTCATCCTAAAGTAAATATCTTGGGAAAGTAAAAGGGCGTATTTCTTCTGACCTTTGGGCTAAACCAAATTAAAAAATAATAGGGTTATGGTCAGAAGAGATTTTTGGCATGATCTCCATGTGTCCTGAATCCATTAAAGCAGCTGATGCCCAAGCCAAATCTATTCGAGAGCATAATTTGTGGGGGGATGAATAGTAAGTATACCCTGGTATACCTGGGTGAAGGCTACGCCAGATGTCTTTCACGTTATGTATCCTTGCTAGCTCCATTATTGCTGCTCTTGTTTTACGCATGCGTGGGAATATCCCTCTTTTCATCACATCTTGTTCATAGTTTAATACACAATTAAAATCCCCCATCAAAATAAGTTCGCCCTCCCACAATAATAATTCTACATTCAACCAATCAAAAATTCGTGGCTCAACTCTATTTGGCCCATAGATAGCACAGAAGACATAGATACAATATCCTATCCGCATTTGCAATATTGCCCATCGCCCCCGTTATCTGCAGCAGTTTTAATTACTTCTGCCCGCTTTTATCTCTTCTTTAATATTGCCACTCCTCTTATTGGGGCATTTAAAGTTGTGCAGACCAAATATGTGTTTTTGTTAACATAATCACCTGTGCATCATACATTTTCAATTCTTCGTAAATTAAGCTTCTTTTAATCTTATTATTCAAGCCTGACACATTCCAAGCTAGGCAGCTACAGTACGCCATTTCTAGAATACATAAAATCATAAATCTCTGTCCCTTTCTTATCAATCCCATTAATCATACTTCTTAATTCTGCCAAATTGTCCTTACTTAGACTTGCCTTGTCATTTTTTATTTTTACCCCCCGTACCCCTCTCCCACTCCCTCCCCCTCCCTACTCTGTCTTCCTCCCCCGTACCATAAGGAAACTCCCCCCTTTTGCACCTGCTGCCGTTGGTTGGGCAGCCTCTTGAGGGTGCAGCTATCCGTATGCCCCTCACCTTCCTCATTAAGTATGCTGCTCTAGACCCTAAGACGATATCAATTTGTCATTTTTTGTCAGCATCTTATAACCGTTAATAGGATTCAAGCAAGGTCAAGTCTCATAAGTTTTATAAATTATGCATTAGTAATTTTTGCTAAGACCAGCTCCGCTTCTTTAACCTGATTAGGAAAATATGTATGACCAGCTTTTATAACTTTTAAGCAAGCAGGTTCCTGAAGAAAAACTTGAGCCCCTGTTGCTTTAAAAGAATCAATTAACTGACGTAAGTTCCATCGTCTCTCCATAGTCGTCTTGCAGAGATCTGACCTAACAAAGAAAGTTACATCTTCTGTGACAATTGGGGAGTTAGGTTTTGCTTTTAGAGAAACCACCTGCCTCAATAAAAAAATTCCAAAGAAAATCAGGAACGGATGAGGAAATTTGTTTCCTTTATTTCTATTAACTAACGGTAGTCTGTGAACTCTTTGTAGTTGAGAGTCCCAATCCCAGTCCGCCAAATCCGGGAAAGCACGCTGAAAAAGTTTAACAATGTAAGCGCGAGGATCTGATCCTTCCGATCCTTCTGGAATCCCGAAAAGTCTAAGATTCTGTCTTCTTTGTCTATTTTCCATGTCCTCGATTTTGTACTGTAGAGCCCGGATCTCTTCATCATGACAAGTACCTTTTTGTTCATTATTTGCCGATAGTTCTTCAATTTGCACCACCCTCTGTTGTAATTCTTCTACTTTTTGGGTTATAGTACTCATTTTACTATTAACTTCAAGTAGGTAATTTTGTGTCTTTGTATTATCCTCTTTCAATTGCAAGAAGTATTGTTGTGCTTCAGATCGTTGTTCAGTCAGCGTATTCAGGATTTAGGGCAAGGCAGGAATCTCTGCCAATGGTGTGTCAGATAAAGTGGCCCCCTGGGAAGATGTTTTCGGGGATAAACTTAAGGACATTTGTGCTTCCTTTTCACAGTGACCAGTCCCATCAATCATGTCTTCTCTAGTAGAGAAGGTAGGGTATACAACATCTTCATTTTCATTTTCATTTATCTCTTCCCTGCCACCACTTGCTTCATGAGAACTCATCTCCCCAATAGATTTGTCCAATATTGGTTGATTTAAGGAATTTACACTGTCCCGCTCATCTTGTGGGGGAATGGGCTATCCCGTGGAGCAGTTTCCTGATAATCGTAAAGCCATTGTTTTTACCCCTCCTTTGGCTTGAATCCATTTCCGCAATGGGCTCTCATCTATTATAAGTTTGCCTCTAGTATTTGCATATGTTATAGCTGTAAAGAGAGTGGAGGGATTAGTATTTTTCTTGTTCTTTAATTTATTTTTAGCCTTCCCTCCCCCTTTTTTCCGAGCCAGTGATTTCAACAGATCCTGAGAAGAATCCATCCCAGCATTGTCTTCATCATCCATCAGTTCCTCATATTCATCGTTAGACCCATCTTGTTTCTCGTTGTTCCCATTACAGAATCACCGGGGGGCCCGGCTGCTTCGAGGCCCTCAATAGTATTATGTGTCTCCACCACCTGAGTCTCGGCATTAGTCTCGGCATTAGTTTCCAAAGTCACATAGTTCGTGTTAGGAGGTGCGTTATTTAATTCAACGCCACTTGATTCTGGCTCTGCATCCGTTATCGCCAAGCCCTCTAAGTCCGGCGCATGTAACTGTGACAGCGACTGTTCTACATCGTTATCAGCCTTATCAGCCACTAATATTTTAATGCCTCTACAGCATTAACAGCGCATTCACCTCTCGCCGTATCTTTAGAATTATCTTTATCCATTAGCACTATTGCGCCATTATTTATAGAGGGAGCAAAATCAACGGTTACATTAGTGTCTTTTGTTTTTATAATGGTGTTTTTATCTGCAACAGTGAACATAGGAGGTCGTATGATCAGCTGCTTACCCGCTGTTACTGCAGCCTTGTCTTGTTTCCCAGTAGTATGTGGGATCTGTAAGCTCGTTCCGGCTCCTTCTTTCCCAAGGGACTTTGCAAGAGTCTTTTGCTTTTCAACCACCGCACGTTTCTCGACCGTAGCATTGTCTGCAGCAGCAGCCTCTGTGGTACCCTGGCAGCCGTTTTCTGCCGCAATTGCCGCCCCTTTCACAGTCCTTGTGCTCCGCGGCGGGTTCTTCGGAGCCATTATACACGCCGTATTATTTTCTGTTAGGAAGTAATCTCCAAAAGCGTCGGAGCGGGAAGTGCTCGCCACTTTCCAGGTGCAGAGAAGAAAACCACGACCCAGACCCGAAGAGCCGAGCCAAGATAGCAGCGTCCAGCGAGCCCAGCCTGCCTCCTACCACAGGTCCCTGCTGGCGTGTCCTCCCGCAAGCAGGAGCCGCATCCGTCTCCCCGCACAGAGCAGCGGCGGCTTGCCTGAAGGTAAATCAGCGCTAGAAAAATTGTTTTAAATCCTATGAGGAGTCAGAATTGCAATCCGTTTTACTCCGAGTTAGCATTAGGGCAGAACAGCCATCTCTCACTCAAATTTTGTTTATGTGAGGGGAGCTACGGGTCCAAGCTGCACCGAACGGCGTCTTCAATCCGCCATCTTTTTTTCCCCCAACAGTAAAATACCTCATGATGCTCTGACATATTTTAAGAAGTTGGAAGACAATTAAGAAACACAGTGTACTAAAGACAGAGGGAGAGACACAGACAAAAAGGGGGGGGGGAGAGAACGAGAGAAAAAGCCATGACCAATATGATTTATATAGTACTAACAATGTTCCAACATTATCGATTCCACCTTTAGGGTATAGACATCCCTAAATGGTCCATTGTAAGCATGCCCTGATTAGGGGTTGGGTGACTGAAAACTGAGTAAGTGTTAAAGCTGTAGAAATATATTCTGTAGAAATGTCTTCTATCATTGACCTCATTCTGAGTCACTTGTTATTTGAGCCATTGGTTGCCAGTCGGAACCACAGGGTTGAGTAGGTGATGCAACTACCTTCTATGGACACTTACTTTGAGACCCAGGCACTTGATGGTGTGAGGCCCACTGACCATGTTGTTCTCCTGTCTCCTTTGACACTTTGCCGTAGCAGCGTTATTATTATTTACCCTTAAGAAAAACAAAGTATTATTTGCCAACTCTCTAATTTGTGTCTATTGAAAACTGTGTCAGAATTGGCCTAGTTTTGTAAATTAAACATAACTATGCTCCTTGATAGAAGAACATTGAATGTGTCTACCTGTTTTGATTCTGATTTTTCTTATTTAATTTTTTTCAATTCTTCTTAGAAGTAGTCAGTACGATTACACATTACACATGCACATAGACTTTCCATTTTGATATTGTTATACATTGTTGGTATCTTGTAGGCAGCCAACACATGTCATGCCCCCTGCATTGCTAAGTAGCCTGGGACTTTTTCCAAGGCTGCAGGATTAGAGAATTCATGGATAACAATATATTTTTTTCTTTTTGGGCAGGTGTGTCCATCTCCATGTGTGAATTATTCTAAAATTCCAATATATCTGTCACTAGGTATATGTGAGGCCCATCACCATTAGTAAGTGGTATGCATTATCCACATGCATATATCCAAGCACTTTATGTGCAGTTGCCTCCGAATGTATTAATAATTCTAAACTTTGTGTAAGATTAGTGTGCTAAAATACTTTTATTTTTATTATTATTATTGGTATGGGCATTGTTAGATCTGAGGGTCTCTAGTTGGCAGCGGTAGGTAACACTGTCCAAATAGGGACCCTTGCTTCTAGTCAGGGTAAGGAGGATACACTCTTTAGATAACCCCTGCTCACCCCCTTGGTAGCTTGGCACCAGCAGTCAGGCTTATCAAAGGCAATGTGTAAAGTATTTGTACCAACACTCACAGTAACACAGTGAAAACACCACAAATGGACTACACATCAGTTTAGAAAAATAACCGTATTTAATCTAAACTAAACAAGACCAAAACGAGAAAAATCCAACATACACAGTTCAAGAATATGGTTTCAAATGAGTTCTTTAGGTTGCGTTAAATTAATCCAGAGTTGCGTCACGTTTTACCCGACAGTACCTTTTGATGCGACAAAAGTTCTAAGTGAAAGCTGTAGAGTTGAAAAGCAAGCAATGCGTCACTCCTGATACCTTGGGGAGGCGATGCGACAACCCCGCTGGACGCAGCGGGCATGTTGTGGTGACTCCGGTCTGTATGGGGAGGGATGCGATACCTCGCGTGGATTCCGGTGCACAGGTTTCGTTGGAAGCGGCTTGCAAAAGGTACTATGCAACGATCTTCGGGGCAGAGCCGATCTCTGGTGCGGCGACGATGCATGGCTCAGCGTCAATCTTCTCCTCTCATGGCCCATTGATGCGGCAGGGTATGCTCAGACGTGAGTCCCTTGCTCATTTTGCCACTGGAGTCAAGCAAGCCCGGCTGAAGACGGCTGTAATGCCAGAAACCGGTCCTGGGAAGCTTGATTCCGGTCAAGGGAATACATGGCTTGGCAGTTCGGGCTGGACTGTTCCCATGAGGCACAGGGTCAGACTGATTTGCATATGGCCATGTCTGAACTGGGGTGGCGGAGTGAGCTAAAGAACGGTGATGGATTAAACCCAGATCAGTTGACTGGGGGTGAGTGTTTGTATTGTCAACGCTCCGTCCATCATCACCTTTGGTTTTTCTTTGTTCGCCCTAAGTTGGCAGGGTATGCTCAGACGTGAGTCCCTTGCTCACTTTGCCACTGGAGTCAAGCAAGCCCGGCTGAAGACGGCTGTAATGCCAGAAACCGGTCCTGGGAAGCTTGATTCCGGTCCAGGGAAGACATGGCTTGGCAGTTCGGGCTGGACTGTTCCCATGAGGCACAGGGTCAGACTGATTTGCATATGGCCATGTCTGAACTGGGGTGGCGGAGTGAGCTAAAGAACGGTGATGGATTAAACCCAGATCAGTTGACTGGGGGTGAGTGTTTGTATTGTCAACGCTGCGTCCATCATCACCTTTGGTTTTTCTTTGTTCGCCCTAAGTTGGCAGGGTATGCTCAGACGTGAGTCCCTTGCTCACTTTGCCACTGGAGTCAAGCAAGCCCGGCTGAAGACGGCTGTAATGCCAGAAACTGGTCCTGGGAAGCTTGATTCCGGTCCAGGGAAGACATGGCTTGGCAGTTCGGGCTTGACTGTTCCCATGAGGCACAGGGTCACACTGATTTGCATATGGCCATGTCTGAACTGGGGTGGCGGAGTGAGCTAAAGAACGGTGATGGATTAAACCCAGATCAGTTGACTGGGGGTGAGTGTTTGTATTGTCAACGCTCCGTCCATCATCACCTTTGGTTTTTCCATTGATGCAATGGCTCTGCGATGACTCTCGCAGCGACGTGATTCAGTCGCAAGCAAGCGCTGTGACGATCTCACCCAGTGACGACAGGCTCTGCGAAGATACTCGCAGCGATGGTAATCTTCCTGCCCTGGACTGGTGCGTGCCGCGAACAAATGGATGGGACGACTCTGACAGCGGCAAGAAGCGCTGCGACGATTTTGGCCTTCGTAGCAGCAGGAATTTCCTCGCACTGACGGGGATGCACTCCGCAAGCGAGCGATGCAATAAACTTTGCAGAAAGTTCTTTAAATCTTGGTTTCCAGCTTCCCAACACAGGTACAACTTCCAGAGGCACCACAACTGGCCCAAGCACTCTAGGAAAAACAGAACTCTCTCAGCAGAGTTCAGGGAAGCTGGGGGGAAGTCCTTTTGTTCCTGGGACTTCTTAACAGGGAGCCAGCTCTTCTTCAGGCTCTTGGAGATTCCTTCAAGCAAGGGGACATAGCACAATGCAAAGTCCTTCCTCTCTCCTTGGCAGCAAAGCAACTGCAGGTCAGTCCAGCAAAGCAACAGCAGGACAGTCTTCTTTCTTCAGTCTTCCAGCTTTCTCCTTGGCAGAGGTTCCTTCTTGATTCCAGGATGATCTAATTTTCTGTAGTCTGGGGTCCTATACTTATACCTCAAAAAGTCTTTGTTCCCTTTGTGCAGGAGGGCTCTGAGTCCGGTCCAAACCAGTTCTGGAGCACTCTGTTTACATGACTCCTTCCTTCCTTTCACAGTGCAGAGCAGAAACATCAGACGCCCCACAGGAGGTGGAGCCAGCATTGTGGAGGGAAAACTCAGCCCTGGAACCCATTGTTGACATGATTCCTTCTTTCCTTTCACAGTGCAGGGCAGAGACATCAGATACACCACAGGGCGTCTGATATCTCTTCCAGCACTGTGGGGGGCAGGCACAGATCTAATAAGGTCCCAGGTGCAAATCCTCCCTCCCATCTAGATGCAGATCTCTCTATTCACCACTGGGCGGACTCATTCTATCTCCTGGAATCCCCCAGCCCTGTCACTCACAAACCAGACAATCAATTCACAAACAGGCCAAGGCACACAGAAAGGTCAGACAAGAGAACAGCCACTTTCTAAAAGGGCTGTTCTCAAACACAGGATTTAAAAAACACATTTAATAAAAGATGTGTTATTAAATTCTGAGTTCAGGGATACCAGACTTTTATGTCCTACCTTGCTCCTATGGGAAGATATGCTGGTAGCCACTGTAGCCAGCATTCCCCATGATAGCCGATGGGCAAGGTAGCCTTACAATAGTGAAAAACGAAAATGGCTGTTATTCACTACCAGAGCATGTCACCTGCACTAGTACATGCTCTACCTTTAACATACACTACACCCTGCCCAAGGAGGTACCTTGGGCCTTCTATAGGGGTGACCAATTTATTTATTTATTTATTTTATGTAATTTGTAGAGCGCACAGCTACCCCCGAAGGGGTGTCCCGGCGCTAAAACCTGATCATCCAGGGGAGAAGAAGGAGCATGGAGAGGGAACAGTAAAATAAAATCAGAGTCCAGAGAAGAGCCAAGTTTTGAGTTTGGCCCGAAAGATGGATTCGGAGGGGCAGAATCTAAGATCGATAGGCAGAGCGTTCCACAGTTTTGCCGCAATGACACTGAACCCTCTGCCACCCATTCTAGAGAGTCTAAAACGGGGAGAGACCAGGAGGCGGAGGTCATTGGATCTCAAGGATCTGATGGAACGGGATATTGAGACACGTTTTTTCAGATAGTTGGGTCCGAGGTCATTAATGGCTCGATAGGTAAGGGTAAGGATCTTGAACTGAATACGGCTGGCCACTGGTAGCCAATGAAGTTCTTTGCGATAAGCGGATACTGATTGACGGTAGGGAATGTTACCAATCAATCTGGCCGACGCATTCTGGACAATCTGAAGTCGATCTAGCAGATATTGGGGGGCACCAGCATAGAGGCTGTTTGCATAGTCCAAATGGGATGTGATGAGGGCATGGGTAACAGTACGGCGGGAATCCAGAGGGAGATAGGGGAGTATCTTTTTGATCATGCGCAACTTCAGGAAGCAGGCAGAGGTCACTTTGTTGACCTGAGTTTTGCATGAGAGGGAGTCGTCAAACTGAAAACCCAGGTTACGAGCAGAGTGAACGGGAGAGGGAGCGGGATCAAGTGCCGTGGGCCACCACCAGGAGGAGGGGATGGGGACTTTCTGGTTGAAAAACAACACCTCTGTCTTGTTTGCATTGAGTCTAAGGTGGTTATCAGTCATCCAGACACTGATGTTGTTAAGGCACTGGCGGAAGTTGGTGAATGCGGAGTCCGAGTGGTCTCTGAAGGAGAATACCAGCTGAGTATCGTCAGCATAGGAGACCACCCTGACTCCGTAGGACTCCACAACGTTGGCCAGTGGGGCAAGATAGGCGTTAAAAAACAGGGGGCTGAGGGCGGAGCCCTGTGGTACACCGCAAGACAGGAGTTTTTCCTCCGATTTAAAAGGCCGCAGCAAAACTCTCTGAAGGACTCGATCCAGCTAAAGGCCGTGCCGCCAATGCCTAACTGTTTGAGTCGGTCAAGGAGGATGGGGTGGGAGACCGTATCGAATGCAGCGGACAGGTCGAGGAGGACCAGCATGGCCTCCTCGCCCCTGTCCACGCATTCCCGAATAGTTTCGGATACTTCCAGCAATGCCGTCTCAGTGCTGAATCCCGCCCTAAATCCGGATTGTGAGTCTTGCAGAAGAGAGTGGTTTTCCAGGTATTCCGTGAGTTGCAACTGCACGGCTTTTTCCAGGACCTTTGCAGGTTTAGGGAGAAGGGAGATAGGGCGGTAGTTGGCGAAAACCGAGGGGTCAGCATCAGCCTTTTTTAGAATAGGGATCACCAAGGCCTCTTTCCAAGTGGTAGGGAAGAAGCCGTGGTGAAGGGAGGCGTTCCAGATGGAAAGGAGGGAGCAGGCAAGCGAGGGTGCCAGCTTCCCCATGAGTTTCGCAGGGACGGGGTCAGAAGGAGCGCCGGATTTGCAATGGGTAAGTAACCTAATAGCATCGTCCTGGTTGAGTTTATTGAAAGAGAGGAAGGACGGAGAGGCTAGGGGATTAGTGGGGGGAGGCAGGGGGACTAGCCCTTTAGGGAAGGAGACACAGAGTTTGTTAATTTCTTCAAGGAAATAATCTGAGAGTCCCTCGCATAGGGCCTGACTCGCCGAGTTCTGGGTGGCTCTAGCCAATGAGCACAGAAAGGGAGGGTTAGGCCTGGTCAGTGGGGACACTGACCAGGAAGACATGGCAGTTCACAGACTGCACACAGGCACTGCGGTGGCAGGCCTGAGACACCATTTTAGGGATATTCATGTGGGTGGCACAATCAGTGCTGCAGGCCCACTAGTAGCATTTGTATCACCAGCCCTGGCACACTCAGTGCACCTTACTAGGGACGTCTTGGTGGTACAAATATGCCAGTCATTGATAACCAATTACAATAACAATTTACACAGAGGGCATATGAACTTTAGCACTGGTCAGCAGTGGTAAAGTGCCCCGAGTCCTATTGCCAACAACCACAGGTCAGGAAAAACAAGGGAGGAAGAAGCAAAAAGTTTGGGGATAACCCTGCAAAAAGGGCCATTTCCAACAGGCATAAACTCTTTCATGAATGGTATGGTGTTATGGGTAATGTAAAGGGGAACATAGCAACACTAAGGGCCTCATTAGGATGACGGGCGGACTTTGCCCGCCCGTCATCCCATCGTAAATCGGGACCACCCGCCATAAGGGCGGGGGTCCCGGGGGTGCTATTAGGATGTGCCCGCCACAGTGGTGGGCACATCCTGTATTTTCAGCATTGTGGTGGGCGGTGCTCTCTGCACCGCCCGCCACAATGCAGAAAATGCACTTTCACATTGTCATTTAGAAAGCGGCAGGCACCGCGCTGTGCCTGCCACTTTGTAAATGACAATGAAGGGGGGTACCACAGATACCCCCCATGTGCACCCCCCACCTGTACTTCACTCTGGGGGCCTGCAGGGGGCCCCCAGAGTGAAGACCACATGCCTTTCCCTGGCGGCATTGCCCCCGCGGAAAGGCACTGAAATGCAGACATCATAATATGGCTGGCGGTGTCTGTTAGACACCACCACCATATTATTCCTTTTCCGCCCCGGCCGCAAGGCGACCGGGGTGTAAAAGCGGCGGACAGTCATCCGTCCACCGTGGTCCCCCCCGCCATCCTAATATGGGGGGGGAAATCTGGTTATGATATCGGGCGGATTGCCTCCACCAGGCTGGCGGTGGCTACCGCCAGCCTGGCGGAGGCAATCCGCCCGATATCATAATGGACCCCTAAGTTGGCTCGTGAGGGTGATCTGTGAGGTGTGACCATAAAGAGGCTCATGCAAACAGAAAGCATCCAATGCCCAAAAATGTAATGTGGCACTATATCCAATATTACCTCATTAGGCGCTTGCTACTTCACATAATTACTTTTTCATTGACACTTAAATAATAAAAATCATACAGGTCCTACATGTACTGAAAAGTTTTCTGAATGAAAATAATTTTCTAGTCATTCTAAGCATGAGAATTTCAAAGTTAAGTAAAGGTAACTCTTTCTGTCACTGTGCACAGACACCATATGTACATCCGTGCAACAAGAAAACATTTCACTGAAGGGCTAGTAGTGTGAGAAAAGAGAAGATAAGGTACGTTGTTATTATAATATTAACCAGTAAAGTATATTTAGGCAGAGCAATATATTACAAAGAAAGAAAGTCAGGCAATTTTGTGGATGATTGTGGGACAGCGCATGTTGCTCACTCAAATGATCACATATTGTGCCAGACATGAAAAACATAAATCGGGGATGAAAATCCCATATATCAGTGTCAATTAATTGATTGTGCGGGTGGCAATATAAAATATATGGAAGCAACATGTGTAGTGCTTGAAGACGCATACATATTGGTTTGGATATAGTGGAAAAACCTCCTGAATAGTGTATCTAGTGGGAGCACAGCATGTAGCATAAGAGTATGGGCATAAGTAAAGTAGAGCCTCTAGCAAATGAGAGGAATATGCATCTGCGCTGTTTACTTGTTAAAGTAGAAAACCACTTGTGTGTAGATGCATGTGTTGCCAAAGTGTGAGGGAAAGCAACATCCGTAATATTTACATATAGAGTGGGAAACCTCCTTTATTTGAAAAATGAAAGGCAGTACTATGTAAGTCCCTTAAGGTAAGGTTTGCATATAGGGGTTAAGGGCCGAATAAGCTAGCCAGAATGGGCATAGTATGTTCTCTTACCTGTCATGGGCTAGATCCTGACGTGCAGGCCATTCGGCGTGTGGTTGAAGGAAGAAATTCATTGCCCCTCTAAAGTGTTACAAAAATAGCCCAGGATTATCTTTATTGGTTTCATAGTCACCATCTTTGTGTGTAGTGCACAGTTGTGTGGTTATATAGTTATGGAAGTGACATCTTTTTGGACGATTACTTTTTCCACACATTTGCTTGCACACTCATATGGGCCAATGTTCTCAGAAATAGGCTTGCTTACACTTTGGGGCTAATTACGATGGCGGGCGTATCGCCATCACCGGCCCGGCGGTGGCGATGCGCCCGCCATCATAACCTGATTACCCTCACCATAATATAATGGCGAGGGAATTGCGGCGGATGCAAAGTGCGTCTGGTGCTTTTCAGCCGGTCGGCAATCGTTCCGATTGCTGGCCAGGTGGACTTGGGCACCAATAGGGTGGCGGTGCCGAGCAGGCACCGCCATCCATATTATGATGTGTGCAGTGTAGATGCCGCCATGGAAAGGCTGGTCAGGATTAGCTTTGGGGGCCATTGCAAGCCCCTGGGGGGTGGGGAGGTGGGGGGGCTCCACTTGGGGGGTACCATACATTGCCATGCACAAGGTGGCAGGCACCGTACGGTGCCTGCCACCTAGTACATGACAATGCAAAACATGGCATTTCACCATTGCGAAGGGTGCTGTAGCCAGCAGCACCCACCGATATGTTAAAATGTCTGATGCAACCACTGCAGTGGCCGTCGCACCATGATTCTGGTGGCGGGACCACCACATGGCAGGCGGGCGGTCCTGTTACAGCTAGGGTGGCAGGCAGACTGAAGTCCGCCCGCCTGCCATCCTAATCACCCCCTTAGACTTTTTCATAGGCATGCTATCAGGCCCTTGAACATTCTGTACAAAAATTAACTTCAATGTGCAAAATGTCATTGTATATTTTTGGCTGTATGGTGACACCTCGGCGAGAGTACAATAAACAATAACTGCCGGACTAGAACTCCGGTAAAGAGATCATGGGTGAAGCTTATTATAAAAACCTCCCAGCCCTTTGTTTGGGGATAGGGATGTTTTTCTAGCACTGTTGAGGTCACCCAACGCTGGAATTCCAGCCCAGTTGAATCCTTTTATCATCCTGAGAAGGACTGTGGCCTGCTCTACACCAAAGACAGATGACACATACCCTCAGGTAAATGAGGAGTTAGACCACTCTAGGACATTCTGCAGATCAGCACACCTGATGCTTTATGGGATAGGCAGCGCTAGGTAGGAGTGCAAATATATGTATGCATATAATCTCAATGCAAGGGCAGGATGGTTGAAATATTCATTCTGTTCACCATTCTTGTAATGATGGTAACATTGTTTTGCTCCATTCTATTAATCATTGCAGTGTACATATTGTACACAAGAGTACAATTGCTTCAATAAATGTTTGAAATGCCAATTTCAGTATTTCTTGTGTCTCCCTTTGAGCACGCCTGAGTTATTAACCAAAGGATAGAATCTGTTTCCACGATTTCCTTGGGGAGTCAGGATTATCATGTTCTAAGGTTGCAGACACATCTGCCACCTTGTAAGGTATCGAGGTCCAGATGGTGCTCTATGAGACAGCCAGGATTCAGGTCAGCATATTCTGATGGAATGCATGGAGTCAGTCATGCATACTTTTAATGCTTCTGTAGCTCAAACACACAGTCTTACTGAAATAGTAGAAACCGTACAACATCTCTAATCATTAGATAATGAGCCCAGAAAGATTTAATGAGTTTGTCAGCTTGTGAAACAGTAAAAGATAAACAAACTTAAATTGCAATTAATGCAGAAGATAAATTTAAATGAAGATTTCACACGGCCAATTGTCTTATATTCTCAAAAGATTCCATAAGGTAAGAAGTGAGCAAATCTGATTTATTGTAGTATGATTCAAGGCAGAATTAGAAAGAGATTCTGCAGTGAAATGAAGGTGAGAGACATGATCATATATTCTCTCTAATATGCCTTTCGTTTCGGGGTCATGTATCTTGAGCTGCAATGCGGTGCATCATGTTGAGTCACACCAGAGTTAGAAAATATATTTTACGATAAAATGAAGGTGAGAGACAAGAACATATGATACTGAAAGCAAGATCTAACGTAAGAAATTAGATGTACGGTTTCACTGGTATGAAGGATATAGAGGGTCATATTACTATTTCAGCAGTCCTAAGAAGTTCCAGAGCGAAAATAGAATGGAAAACAAAGAAATATAAGACATGCGAAACATAGTTCTACTATGTCCCTATTTTGGTCTTCTTATTGTGATATTGTAGTGTAGTTCCTATTATCCCAATAGGCTCTGCGCATTGGAATAATATCTTCAATAGTATAGACGTAGGACAGAGGTTAACTAGGTCTTCTACTGTCGATATTAGAATTAAGTTTTGTGTGCCAGCTAGCTCAGAGTTCACTAGAAACTTTCTCGAATAGGCGAGGAGGAGTTTAACCTCCCTGGATAGACAAGAAGGGATTTAGTTTCTGACAACCATAGAACATGACAACTTTGCTCTCCCTAATCAAGAGTATATCTCTAGAGTCTTGTGAAAACAAAAGACAACTATTTTACTCAGTCAATACGTGCATACTTAGTTTCACCAGATTGTAGAGAAAGAAGAGATGGGCGTGTTCAATAAAAGGTGTTATTTATTGATCAGTCTCTTTTTCTCATACAAGAGAAATTAATCGCTACAGTTGCAATACTTAAGGTTAAGTAAAGTGCATACAGTAAAAGCAGGATTATAAAATAATACTGTAAAAGCATTGATATGGTTTCTTAGCCATATGATACTTTAAAATGGATAAAATATATAGATACATATATACATTGACTAATCGTACTCAACTGGGGCTTCTAACTATGCCTACCCCGGTGTACCTGACCTAAGCCTAATACGTGGGAGGGAGTAAGTAAGTAGCAGTTTAAGTTAAGTTTGTTTTGCTAAGAATCTGACTCAAGAATTCTCTGTAAGGGGTTAGTCAGTTCAGTACCTGGGATTTAGAAGGTAGGAGGGCTGGTATCTCTGTCTCAGGACTCAATATCCCAGTCACCCGCGAAGGTGGGCTGGAAACGCTGGAGGCTGGATTTCTCTGCAAGAGAAAAGACAGCGTCTTTCCTCAGCGCGTCAAAGAGGGAGGGGCAGCGTCCGTGGGCTTCTCGCATCAGCTGGGCTCTCCGGCAAGTAGTCGCTGCTCCAAGCTCATCACCACCGTGCCTTTACTTAGGGCAGTGTCAGTATATTTATAGCTGAGAGGTGCCGGGCTTGACGTAAGGATGGACATAAGGCATCAATTAAGAACTGGTCGTTCTTACATTCTTTGCAGGAGTTCTCTAACTAAATCAAAACAATAGCAGCGGGGATTTCCCAGGTTTGCTGGAGGCTTGGTTTGTTTAGAGAACTCGGTGTGTTTTCTAGGGGGCTGGAGGAATAGTGCTTGCTTAATGTGACAGCATGCGCTATGACTAATTTATGAAACTGGTTTCTGTGCCGTTGTATGGATATTAGTGATTTATAACCGGACAAGGGTCAGAAATTGGAGTATCGATACAGGTCCCTATATAAACACACTACACCCACTCCACGAATTCATGTCCATATTTACTAACCTAATCAATAGTAAACATAACTAAAAGTGCATGTGTATACCGAACCACCCCAAAATACATTTTTTGCATTTGAAAATAGGCATATTCGAAATACACAAAAATGAGTATAGGTACTGTATGCATTCAAGCAGTGTAATCATTCAAAAAAAAGGATGCACAATTTATCTCAGCATGAATGATTTGCGAAAATAACACATGAAATGGCTCTTAATACAGAAGAAAAAGTGCGAGACCACTCCATCACATATAAACACAACTACTTGTAAGCCGCTAGAGGCTGAGGTTATGTATTGTCTCTAGAGTTCCTAAAAATAGAAGTTCTGTTCTCTAGGAATAGTTTTACTTTAAGCAGAAGATAAGTGCCACAAGGTAAATATTTTGGGTTTGGGAAAAAGTTCTCGTTTTCAGGGGTAGAAGGAAAAAATTGTCAGTAGCTTTGTTTTTAAAACCGAAGCCCGAATTCAGAGGTCAGGGAACGCTGTGTGAAATCTTGCTTAAAGTCAGTCTCTCTGTTCTGGTGAAAACATCATTTCAGACAGACTCTCGAAAAAACAGTCTACCGCTTCTGGTGAAAGTTCGACCAAGTTGGAAAATGTCGCTACCATGCAGTCGTGCGCATGTTCGCTTTCAGTGATGTTTTGATCAGCATTGCTTACAGAAGGCCGTACCTGGTTGATGCTGCTTTCATCCTGTACTTCACTACCCTTCAATCGTAGTGGTGAAGTCTCCACGAATGCCGTCATCAGGATAGGTAGCCGCTGGGGACAGCACAATGCATGAGCCTTTACTGGACCCAACAAAGTATCTGCATCCAATGGCACTTCTGATTGTAGTGTAAGACAGGTGTCCAACACGCATTCTTCGCCGCATAGCATGCATCTCAATACAGGTAAGACACAATTCTGCCATATGGGTCTGAACGAAAGAAACCAGGTCATATTTAGATCTCTTAGCCGGGCTAATCCAAGGACTTTAGTTATGCGGTCAGGGTAGCGTATAGCTAGGATCGTTTCTTCCATTGTTGCTGGAGTCTTGTCTGTGACATGGCTTGCCATAACGAAGCAAGAGTAGCAAAAATAGGATGCCTGCTACGAGTCCCAACAGGAGAGGAAGTCCGCCAAAGATGGAATGGACGAAGTTTGGAAAAATACCCAGGACTGCTTTGAATGGGGTTAACAGTCCCGAAAAAACAGTCTTAAATACACTTGCGATACCATTTGTATCAGAAATGTTTAAGATTTGTAGGGGGCAACTTGTTGATAACAATGCATGTATCTCTCCTGTTGTCCTTGCAACTTGGAGATCATACGTTTCTTTTGATGACGTCAAGCGAACTGGCGTCTGTAGGAGCACAGTCTTCATTCTGCTTAAAGTATCAATTCGAATAGAAGAGATTTTCAAACTGGGCCAAATTTTTCCCTCCTTGTCTGGAGTGTCATTCGGAAACAATACTCGCTCACAGCAAATGACCATGGAAGTCACGCTTACTAGATAAGGTTTTCCTGGCAGTAAGCCACAACATCTGTGATCTACAATTAGAATGTAACTCCCGTTAGAAAGTCTTCTAAAGAATGGTTCTATTTTTGTTGCAGGTGTGCCGAGCTGGTGACATGAAAGGTTATTTGAAGTCCCCTCGCAGGCCCCATGTAAACTTATACCCTGACACAGAAGTATACCACTTAGTGATTTTTTACAATTATTACCACTAAGAAATACACTTTGTCCTTTATTACTGTAACATGTGTGTGTATAAGGTAAGTTCCAAATTGACTTAATGTATCCTTTACCCAACCTTTCAGACTGGCCTGCCTGTATATATTTTTGGCAGTATCGAAACTGGAAAGTCGTTATCGGAATAGTTATAATCCCATGTATTATCCATCCAATGACAGGTCGTTCTGACATTGTCAATGGTAATCTCTCAAGTTTTTCAATGCTCAGAATTGTATACTCTGCACCCTTTTGTGCCAAGCTGATTTGTGTATCAGTAAGGTTAAAGATAGTGAATAGTGACGTTGTGTTGATTAAACACCAAGGCACGTAGCCTGAACGCAGATTTTGTAACGTCCAGCCAAGCTGTACAATAGAACGCAGTTGTGACTGACGGTGTTGCAACATCAGTAAGTCTTGCTCTATTATATCGATTGCAGATGATACAATACTGTCCAGTGAATATATTCTGGAAGACAGAGTCATTAACCCATTGTCTACAACAGAAAGCGATTTTTCCAAATTAACACGGTCAATTTCCCGTATTTTTTCTGCTGTCTCAATTTGAGCTACTTTCCAAGCTTCGTTGTAAGCTGCATATATAGAGGCCGCTATGAAACGTTTTTGACGCTGTTTGCGTGGTCCCTTAATGAAATCACGCAAGTCAGCACCTTCTTTAAGTAAAGTCAAGTGTTGCTTAATTTCAACCAGTGTGGATGTCTGTAGCCATTCAAGGCAGAGTTTCCCTACACTGTAAGTAGTTACTATCCCTGGATGTTGTCTCTGGGAGTATCTAAGGTCTGGCCTGGTCAATGGGAACCCCTGTGTTTTTGTGCAGGAATCTATCTTGACAGTTATTTGTGTCTGTGGGCCAGATCAACCATTTTTTCCAATCAGGATGTGTTCTGTTTTGGTTCAAAATATGGGATACGTCTATCTCAACATCTGTAGTGCTATTACTGTCGGGTGTTGGTTTCGGAATAGACGGTTTGTTTAATTCTTTAATTTTGGCTAGGCCAAGACAGGTTGTCTGTTGAATTGTATCATTCAAAAATATAATTTGTTCTGGGATCATGCAGGCTCTAAATAATGATTCTATACATTGCACTTGCCAATCTTTTGTACCCCAGATCATTTTTGTTTCAATATTATTGTTCCAGAAATCAAAACCAAATGTTTTCATTTTTTCAAAAAATGTCTCTGAATAGATTAATTTTGTGTTTGTAAGCATGTTTTTCATTCTTGTCTTATTTAACAGTTTAAAATAAAACGTTTCTGCATCACTTGTGTTAAACCCTGAAAAGTATGAAAATTAAAATGTTTTTGAACTTCCTTTTGGTGGAGTTGCACAATGTTCCCATTGGTTATAATTTAAAACATTTCTAGGTTGAGCTGATTTATGGAGATAATGGTTACCATAGTGGTTATAACAATACATATGGTCATAATTAGATGAACCTTGTAAATAATCATGTCCTGTAAATTTAGCTGACATCACTAGATCTGACATCATATCATTAATACTGTCAAAGTCCCAATCATCAGCGAATGTGCTTGGTTTTACAAAGTCACTCAATGAAATCTTGAATTGATGAGGATACTTCAGGAGCTCGACCAGACCATAGATTTTGTAATCAGTTTTGTCCCATGCTACCCCACCGGGTATAGGATTGGCTGTGAAGTTTACTGAAGAAAGTTCTCTTTTCTCGATGAGTGAACACTTGTGTGGTTTCAGGACCAAGTTGATATTCTGACTTGCTGTGTCCATTGTAACATATTTTCCGTCAATTAAATGTCCCAAGCATAGTACCATGATGAGCCAAAGTATGAGGATGAATACACCTAGTGCCACCCAAAGTTCAATCCATGGAGAAATCAGATAGGTTTCTTTTAGTTGATGAAAGAGTTCCTTTGTTTTGATTTTAAAAGTTTTTGTTGTTGGTTGTTCCTCAGGTTCACTCGGATCCTCAGAAAAATCATCGAAGTTGATGAAGTAGCCTGATGCTGTTCTGTCAATTGTTTTAATTGCTTCTGGATTCCTTTTTGCTTTTTGAATTTTCTTTGTTTCATTAGCATAGTCTGCTGTTACATCATTGTAGACAGGTGTTTCTTGATGTAAGATTTTGATTTGGGTTTCAAGAGGTTTAAGTTCCATGGCTTTGTTGCATAGTCCTTGTTGATTCACTGTAGGTTTATCAATTGTGATTAGTCTCTCAGTTTGAACCTCTGTATTTGTAGCAAACTTTGGTGTTCTACTACTTCTTGGGAGTCCACTTGGCCTACTACTTATTATCGGCCACATGATTGTGGTTTAACCAGGTCGATGGGTACAACTCGGTTCTCCTTTTTACCAGCAAGGGGCGGTAATCCCACTGATCTTGTCCCATTGACAGACAAGACAGGTACTGCTTTTCTGTAAGACGGCCCAAATTCCTTCTTTACCGCGATCTTCTCTCTGACCAGATCCCCGATTTTTGGAATCCAGACATGTCTTGCTGGGACAGGTGGTTTCTCTTCAGTGGCTGTTGGCTGTTGCTTCAACTTTATGTTGCTCAGGTCTTTTCTTTTTTCGTTTAAGTCCTGTAAAATAGCCAAACGATCTTTGATATCAAAGCATTTTTCTTTAACCACTGAAGTTTGACTATCGAGGTCCTGGATTAACATTCTAGTCCCAAACAATAGTTCGTACGGACTGAGACCTCTCAGAGAATTTCTTGGCAGATTATTAAGACTACGTTGGACACTTATTAAATGTTTGACCCACCCAGCTCCCGAACCTAATACCTTTGCCGTTATAGATTGCTCTATGCCTTGGTTTTTCCTTTACACCATCCCGTTTCCCTCAGGAAGGAAGTGACAAGAGTCCTGCAATGCAATGCCCATGCTGGCCATGCCCCCCCATAAGCTCGAGAGCTAAGAGCAGGACAATGGCCAGAATGTAGCATGCCCCTTGCGTATATGCCATTATAGACTCGCAAATCTTTTATAACAGTTCTGGCGTCAGCCGAGCGCTGGGGCCACATTTTAAGTGAATTTTAGTCTTAAATAATATACATTGGGACGCATGTTTCTTGTTTAATCATGCGAATAGATCGCTTTATGCTTTCTATTATGTGTTCTGGCACTACCTCGGCCGGTTCGCCACTGCGATCTCTGTTGCAGTTTTCACACTTTTTTGCAAATTTGTGATTATCCACGCTCATCCCCGGCCACCAGTATTCTGATTTTAATTCTGTCAAAGATTCTTTGATTGTCTGATGCCTTAAACCTAATCCCATATGTGCTTCTTGTATTAAGAAGCCTCTCCTGTTCCTGTTTGGAATTACCCTATCCCCCACTCCAGGGATTTGAGCAAAAGGAACGGAGTTCGCATCGATTATGTATGTATAATTGAGTGGATAGTTGATGGGTAGCGCTGAGCAGTCGCCTTTTGATGACGTTTTCACCGCCAGCATTGTTTCCCCGTCAATGTATTTTCCTGAACGCTTTTTTGTAGCTACGGGAGCCGATTTAGTTGCTTCCGCTGTGGCTATCTCAGCCAATAAATTCCCTGCAGCGTGAACGCCATCACGCTGATGACTCAGTGTATGTATCACGTGAGCCTTTTGTAGTTCTTTCTGTAAAAGAACTACTTGTTCCCAAAGCGATTTTTGCTTTATTGTGGCACCTGTGTCATCTTTGTAACCGTTTTGAACCCATTTCTGCAAGTCTTCGTTGTATGATTTGACGCAGGAATGTGAATTGCACACTATCAGTGTCGGGAATTCGCGATCGGCAATATCGAGCGCCATTTTTAAAGCTATTAATTCAGTTTGATGACCTGAATTGTCTTTTACAGATTGTGACATCGTTACTAGTGGCATCAATTTACGTCCGCGCCACCGGCATTTGACAACCTCGCATGTAGCGTTGTAGGCTTGTTTTCCCCAAATTGAGGGTTCTGCATAACTGTTTGTGTATATTACGCAGGCGTAAAGTTGTATGGGCAGAATGTCGCTAGGCAGAGGGTATTCTCTTTCATATTCAAGATTTTTTAATTTTTTCATTTCCGGGTCAAAATAGTATTTCACTCTGTCTGTAGCAAGAGAATTTTCCCATTGTATCCATTTTGGATTTAATGCCATAGTAGGTAAATTACATGGACTTGTTAATGCCTCAAAGGCTGATTCTGCTGTCCTGACTGTAATCCGTCTGCCGTCAGCTTGGTCTCTATCTCTTGCTACAGCTGTTTGAACCGCATGAACAATGTTTTCCTTAATGCTGAGTGTTTTTTCAGCTACTGTGTACAAATGTGATTTGTATGCTATTGGTACTGTTTCTCGCTCATCAGAGGTTAGGTATGTGAATCCGCATCTTCCTGGGATGACTCGAATCACAAGGTTGCGTGTGTTATCGCGTGTTTGCAGTTTTGTTTTAACTAACATGTCTGTTTGTAAAGATCTCAAAATTTCTGTGTGTTTTTTAGTCCAATTGATTGTTTTAAAATCTGGTCTTATTAGGTCATAGAGAGGTTTAACTCTCTCTGCATAATTTAGAATGTAAGTTCTTCCGAAATTCAGGAAACCTAGAATTGATTATAAGTTTTTCAGCGTTCTTGGTGCTTGGATTACAGCGCATTTCTCTAAGAAATTGTCAGCCAGGCTTTTGCCTTCACTTGATAATTCATATCCTAAAAACAGGATAGTTAGATGGGCAATTCTTGACTTTTTGAAGTTGAATTTGTAACCCTCTGCTGCGAACCCAAGTATTATGGTGTTCACTCTTTTCAAGTGAGTATCCAAGTCATCATCTGTTAGATAGATGTCATCGACATAAGATAATGCCTCATCATCATATATTTGTAGTAACACTGTTACTCTCGCTGAGAATAATCCTGGGCTGTTCTTGAACCCCTGTGGCAAACGACAGAAATTTTAATGTGAGCCATTTATTGAGAAAGCGGTCAAATATCTGCTTTCTGGTGCTATATTTTGACAAAAGAATCCATTAGAGATGTCTAATGTTGTTTTGTATTTTTTGCGCACTATGCTATTCATTAGTGCTGCACTGTGTGAGTTTTGTACTGCAAAAGTTTTGCAACATGAGTTTAGGTGTCTGTAGTCCAAAACTAGACAATATGAATTGTCTGGCTTGGAGACAGGAAACAAAGGATTGTTCATTTGTGAGGTGCAAGTTTCAATAACCCCCTGGTATTCAAGTTGATCTAAGATCTCCCTGACCTGTTTTTTAGCTTCTTGCTTAATTGGGTACTGCCTTTGTGCAGTTGGTTGAGATTTTAACTGGATTTTGTGAGGAGGTGAGTCCTCATCGCATCCTACTTGGTTTTTATATAATGCAGGAGCTTGGGCTACTGCCCACTTTCTTGCAAGTGTATATTTTCTATGTATTGGAATGTGATTTGAGAAGGCAGGCATAATCATTTCTTTGCCATGAGGGCACTCCCTGACAAACTCTGGTGGCCAGTCTTTTTCAGCTAAAAGGATGTCATAGCCTTTGGAGAGGTTATCCCAAAAACGACCCCTTATTTTCCTAGTCTTATCTCCCTCTATACGTAATGTTATTTCATATATTTTATGAGGTTTGCTAACTCTGGTATCTGCAGTTGCCACCTGAATGTATTCATTCGTGTCCACTGTCTCCAGATGATTCATCAGGATCTTGCGAGCTATGCTCACTTCTGCTGCGCTGTCTAGCATTGTCTGAGCCCACTCTCCGTTTTTCAGCTGTGTCCTCAGTATCCTCGGCTTGTTTGATTACTTTAATACTGGCTACCTTCTTCTTTGGAAATTGTAACTTTTTATTTTGATGAGCAGGTTCCTTGTCTTTGGACTTGACGTGCTCTTCCCTGTGTTCTGACCGTCCTCTTCTTTCCGATTTCTGCGAGGAAGTCTGAAAAGATCGAGATGGACGTGTATCAATATCTTGATATCTATCAGGTTTCTTCAAATTATCTCTATTTCTAAGGTTGTATTTTTTCTCAGAGGGCTCCCTCTGGGGAGACTTGTGTCCTTGGTCCGGAGATCTTTCTCTCCGCCGAGGAGACCTTCCTCTGGACTGGAATCTTTTTTCTTTGGGAGTTGGTTGTTTATTTCCATCCCAGCTCTTTTTTGGAGTGTTTAGATTATTTTTAATAAATATCTTTTCAGGATTTTCAGTTAGTTGGGGTTTCACTGGTGTTCCACCCAAACTATCTCTTCCTAGTTCTTCATAGGATTTTTCTATGATTCTGGCAAGTTCAAATGGTTGTTCTGCTATATCTGTTTCTTTCAGTCTTTGGCGGATCGCCACAGTTGCTGCTTCCCCCTTTATGTTGGCTAGTAATATTGCCGAGACCTGCTTGAAGTCTTTCAGTAGTTTCATACCCAGAGTTAAAGCAGGTTCTGGACTGTATTCATTTTGAATCTGTTTTAGCACCTCTGGTATTACCGCCATGGACGGAACACCATGTGTTTTTGTGTAAATGGAAGCAAAGACTGTACCCCAAGTGTCACAGTCCTCCACATGTGGTGCGATCCCCATTGGAAGACAGATAGTCAGAATTCTGTGTTTCTCAGTAGGGGTAGTATCCGGAAATACTGCCTCTATTTGAGTGATTTTCTGTGCTAACCAGAATTGAATTTGTTCCCGTTTAATGGGTACTTTGCCTAGACAGGACTGTATGTTCTGTGGTGTTCTTTTATTTGTGTTCCCCTGATGAGGGATCAGCTGTGGAATTTTAATAGCTGGTTGGACTGTTGAAGTCCGCATTACATATTGGACTAATTGTCTATGTATTTTAATCAGTTGTTTTAGCTGTACTAAAAGTTCTGGTATTGACATTTTTTCAATGTCTGGATGTGGTGTGTAGCTGGCTAGAACCGGCCACGTTGCTCCTGGTCTACCTAGTGGACCGAGCCTGGTGATGTGATCATTATGTTTTAGGGCGCCTTTAAACCAGAGCAGGTACTCTTGGTATTTTAATGGGATTTCCACCTCCTCGAAAGGAGTGTACTCATCCGGTGGTTCCTCTATTTTGTAATAGTGGAACTCCTTTGTTACAGCGTTTGCTGCTGGAAAGTTTATCCATGAATAGAATACCTCTGTCTGCCGATATTCGTGTGCCTCAATTACAAATATGACTGTACCACCTCTCGATGTCAGTCCATTTTCTATAAGTTTTAAAGTTATAGTTTTTCTTATGCTGACCGGGATGAGTATTGCATCCGGGTCTTGATGTAGGAGACTTGTGTCATCCGCTAGGAGTTGAGCTGCTATTCTAGCTGTCTCCCTTTCTTCTTCATTGTCTGACATTTTACTGTCAAGAAGATTTTTTGTTTGCAGATCAGGTTTCCATGGAAACAAAGATTAGGTGCACAATATTTTTGGAACACTGTATCCTTCAACGTTGAATAAACCAAAAACCGTACATAGAAGTCTCCTCCTACTAAGTTTGGCGGATTTTAACCTTTGACCCACTCCAGACGTCTTTGGAGTATTTATGGGAGAAAGGGTCTGTGTGAAAAGCACGACTGAGTTACTCTAATGTCTTGCGTTAGATTTATCGCCTTACCAAACCGTTGGGCGCCATGTAGTGTAGTTCCTATTATCCCAATAGGCTCTGCGCATTGGAATAATATCTTCAATAATATAGACGTAGGACAGAGGTTAACTAGGTCTTCTACTGTCGATATTAGACTTAAGTTTTGTGTGCCAGCTAGCTCAGAGTTCACTAGAAACTTTCTCGAATAGGCGAGGAGGAGTTTAACCTCCCTGGATAGACAAGAAGGGATTTAGTTTCTGACAACCATAGAACATGACAACTTTGCTATCCCTAATCAAGAGTATATCTCTAGAGTCGTGTGAAAACAAAAGACAACTATTTTACTCAGTCAATACGTGCATACTTAGTTTCACCAGATTGTAGAGAAAGAAGAGATGGGCGTGTTCAATAAAAGGTGTTATTTATTGATCAGTCTCTTTTTCTCATACAAGAGAAATGAATCGCTACAGTTGCAATACTTAAGGTTAAGTAAAGTGCATACAGTAAAAGCAGGATTATAAAATAATACTGTAAAAGCATTGATATGGTTTCTTAGCCATATGATACTTTAAAATGGATAAAAGATATACATACATATATACATTGACTAATCGTACTCAACTGGTGCTTCTAACTATGCCTACCCCGGTGTACCTGACCTAAGCCTAATACGTGGGAGGGAGTAAGTAAGTAGCAGTTTAAGTTAAGTTTGTTTTGCTAAGAATCTGACTCAAGAATTCTCTGTAAGGGGTTAGTCAGTTCAGTACCTGGGATTTAGAAGGTAGGAGGGCTGGTATCTCTGTCTCAGGACTCGATATCCCAGTCACCCGCGAAGGTGGGCTGGAAACGCTGGAGGCTGGATTTCTCGGCAAGAGAAAAGACAGCGTCTTTCCTCAGCGCGTCGAAGAGGGAGGGGCAGCGTCCGTGGGCTTCTCGCATCAGCTGGGCTCTCCGGCAAGTAGTCGCTGCTCCAAGCTCATCACCACCGTGCCTTTACTTAGGGCAGTGTCAGTATATTTATACCTGAGAGGTGCCGGGTTTGACGTAAGGATGGACATAAGACGTCAATTAAGAACTGGTCGTTCTTACATTCTTTGCAGGAGTTCTCGAACGAAATCAAAACAATAGCTGCGGGGATTTCCCAGGTTTTCTGGAGGCTTGGTTTGTTTAGAGAACTCGGTGTGCTTTCTAGGGGGCTGGAGGAATAGTGCTTGCTTAATGTGACAGCATACGCTATGACTAATTTATGAAACTGGTTTCTGTGCCGTTGTATGGATATTAGTGATTTATAACCGGACATGGGTCAGAAATTGGAGTATCGATACAGGTCCCTATATAAACACACTACAATATTATCAATAGATTTTAGTGGGGAGTAGAGGCACATATGAGAAATATACCAGCAGACGTATAAAACATTATATGCAGTCAAAGATAAAAAAAATACCTATTCAATTCATACACGTTTGGAAAACTAGTTTTCTTGTGATGTATATTATTGCAATTTGTATTTTAAGCATGAAAAGTTTTTAATCTGAAATGTGATTATTGTGGTATATTGAATACATTCTTATACTGTTTTATTTAGCTTGTTTTGTGTCTTTAAAAGTGTTGCTGACTTTCTACATTGTGTACCATATAATTGTATATATTATTCAAAGTGGTATATGTAGCCCATGATCCAAACATGTGTATGAATTGAATAGTTTTTTTTTTATCTTTGACTGCTGTCCTACCCCATCCCTTTTCAGAATATTGGGATTTTTCCCTCCTTTTTTTTCTAAAATATTATATGTGCATTTCTTTTTTTGTGTAAAGTTCATCAGTATTTCCTTTAATTACACATTCTGGATGTACGAGGTTCATGTTGATTATGACAGCCACTTATGTCGTTAAGCATCCTTGTTCAATCCCTGATTTGCAGTGTCATATATGATAATAAAGGCACATTCGCCTTGCTGTAATCTTAGATCCAGATGACCCCTGCGCGGATGTTGTATTGATTTCTGCAGTACACAGAAGGTGCTTCTCCATTGGTGAGGATGTTGTGTGTCATAGTGATCCATGAAAGGCAATTTCTGGTACTTCTTATGTTTGTTACAAAAGTGTTCTTGTATTCTCTGTTTCAGTGGTCTCTTGATACTATGGATGTCGTTTTTGTTGCATGGGCATATGATGTCATAGATCACATTTCTACTCTTGCAGTTGATGAAATTCTTTTTTCTGTGTCATCAACCATTTATTGTCACTTCTTGAATTTTTGATATTCCCAATTTGCATTTAGAGCAGTTCATGCATTTGTAAAAACCATTAGGTTGACTCTAAAGACTTGTCATTTACCTTTTCTCTTGAAAAAAGGAAAGGCATAATTATTTTCTCAAATTGTGTGCTCTTTTACAGCTAAGTTGTGGGAAGGTTTTAATGTCCTCAGTTCTAGTTGGATTGCTGGTGAGTAGTGACCAGGGTTTATTGACTTTTTTTCTAAGGTGTTGGTGACTGTTACTGTGTTTTGTGATGAAGTCCATGGCTGACTTACACTTGACATTCAATTCAATTCTAAAAATTGTTTATTTAGACGGTTGGTCTCTTAACAAGAACAAACATTCAAACATAACAGTCTTTGGTTTCAAAATCAGCTTGAGTTAAAAACTTTATCAAAGCTGTAAAATACTTCAAATATATTAAAAATTCTTCTAAAAGAAATACAATCTATCTAACAATTGTTAGATTCCCAATATCATTAAAAAAACGAGTGTATTTTTCATCAAATCCATACTGGTGCTAAACCATCAACCCTACACATTTTTAAGAACATTTTCAACTGCAAGCATAAACTTCCCTATTGCACATGCTACATCTAATGCATGCACATCTAATAACAGAACTACTGCCTGTTCACAATTCCTAACCTAGTATTTTAGGAAAATTGGACGTAGCTACAATTTTGGTACATTTTAGACAGTCCAATATGATGTGGAAAATGTTGCATTTTGTCCCTGTATTATAGGTGCACTTCCTTTCTGGGTCCGTCATGGCCCTCTTAATCCTATCATTCTCATAACATGGATTAATCTCAATCCTTGTTTTTAATAATTCTCTCATTAACCAGTGATTGGGAAGAATATCTATGTACAGGAATTGTTGGCCTTCTTGCCAAGTTTTTATCATAAAGCAAACAGATATTTTCCCTTCCAAGTATTGGCTATCCATGTCCCATGATATTTCTTTCCCTGCTGTCCTAAGTTCCATCATACTTCTAGTCAGATGAAAGTTCTGCTGGCTTACATCAGCCCTACACGCCATAGTCACTGTTTCTCTGATCCCTTTGCTCATTTCAATTCACTCTGTAGGATCTCACATTTACAATAAAAGGATACTTTTATCCCTCTTCACAACCCAAGCGATGCCAGAATCTTAATAGTGCCATGATTGCCATTTTCTCCCATGACACCATTCCAGTTTCTAGTCTTATAGCCTGTATCATGGAGGATCTAGGTAGGGATAGTAATTTTTTAACACATTTCCCTTCTTCAACATCCCACTTCCTCTTACCACTTAAGTATAGTAGTTCAGCACCATATAAGAACTGCACCATAGCCCTATAAGCATTCAGGACTGATCTATCCATCATTTCTCCTTAGACAGCATTACATTTTTTCAGGGCACTAACCGAGGATAGGGCCTGAATTCTTAGTGCATCCAGGTGAACTTTCCACATCATAGATTTCTCAAAAACGATTCCTCAATATTTATACTCATTAACTTTCTCTACTTTTTTGGAGTCTAGGACCCAGTTGAAAATCTTCCTCTTTTTTGCCGAAGCAGAGAATCTTTGTTTTTGCCAAGTTTACTATTAGTTTCTTACGACTGCAGTAATCACCAAACACTTTGAGCTTACTTTGCAGACCTATCTCTGTTTGGTCCATAATCACCAAGTCATCTGCATAAAGTAAGCATGCAATATGTTTCCCATCTATTTTTGTGCTGGCCCCCTGCACCGATCTCAGGGTGGCGGGCAAATCTGCTATAAATAAAGAGAAGAACAACGGGGTCAAAACACACCCCTGTCTTAGCCCATTTTGAATCAGTATCTTCCGTGACAGTGTACCCTCTGTATCGAGATTAACCTGAGCCCAATTCTGACTATGTAGCCCATTATTGACAGGAGCCCCTTGGGGATATCTAAGTCCCCCAGCATTTACCATAGCCGTTCTCGATCTACCAGGTCAAATGCAGCCCAAAATTCTACAAAACAGCAGAACAAACTTCCCCCACGTTCCATCGACTTCTGAGCCAATGCCCATAATGCAAAGCAGTGATCAATTGTAGAGTGGCTCTCCTGGAAGCCAACCTGTTCTGGAGGTACCACTTCATGGTCCACAGCTCACTCCTTGAGTTTTTCCAAAATCATTTTAGAAAACCCCTTTCGCTGGTATCCAAGAGATTAATTAGCCTGTAATTTTTAGGTAGCAAAATATCTCCTCAATTGTGGATGGGTCTAATAATTACCCCTCTCCAATTTACTGGAATTTTCCCACAGTCAAGGATGCTATTGAACATTTTGGTAAAAAAAATCTGCCCACCAATCCAGTCTAGTTTGAATAATCACTGCTGGAAGATTATCTGGGCCCTCTGCACAGGTAAGTGTTAACTTAGATATAATTCCTCCTACATTGGATAACGTAAAAAGAGGCCTGATATCTTGTTCCACCTCTATCCATAATGTATCTTTCTGTTTTCCTTGACCAACACCCTTGCCATATAATTCTCCCAGATAACTATCCCATGCCTCTTCGGTCACCGCACAGTTCATAGCCCCCAGTTTCCTACCTGAGCCATCTTGGACTAATTTCAATAGTTTCCAAAACTCTTCCCTAACGCCTCTCTTTATCAATCAATCAATCAATCAATGACATTTATAGAGCGCACTACATACCCGTAGGGTCTCAAGGCGCTGGGGGAGGGGGGGTGCCGCTACTGCTCGAACAGCCAGGTCTTCAGCTTCTTCCTGAAGGAGAGATGGTCTTGGGTCAGGCGCAGGTCGGTCGGGAGGGAGTTCCAGGTCTTGGCATCCAGGTAGGAGAAGGACCTTCCTCCTGTAGTCGCTCTTCGGATGCGGGGGACGGCGGCGAGGGCGTGGTTGGCTGATCGGAGGTGGCGTTTGGGAGCGTAGAAGTTGATTCGGCTGTTGAGGTAGCTTGGGCCTTGGTCGTGTAGGGCTTTGTGTGCGTGGGTGAGGAGGCGGAAGGTGATTCTTTTGTTGACGGGGAGCCAGTGAAGGTCTCTCAGATGTCCGGAGATGTGGCTGGTTCGTGGGATGTCGAGGATGAGTCTGGCTGAGGCGTTTTGGATCCGCTGGAGTCTCTTCTGGAGCTTGGCGGTGGTACCGGCGTAGAGGGCGTTGCCGTAGTCCAGTCGGCTAGTGACGAGGGCCTGGGTGACGGTCTTCCTGGTCTCGGTGGGGATCCACCAGAAGATCTTCCGTAGCATGCGTAGGATGTTGAAGCACGCCGAGGAGACGTTGTTGACTTGCCTGGTCATGGAGAGGGAGGAGTCCAGGATGAAGCCCAGGTTGCGTGCATGGTCTGTCGGTTTGGGTGCGGTGCCCAGGGCGGGGGGCCACCAGGAGTCGTCCCAGGCGGAGGGTGAAGAGCCCAGGATGAGGACCTCCGTCTTGTCCGAGTTCAGTTTCAGGCGGCTGGTCGTCATCCACTCGGCTACCTCTTTCATCCCTTCGTGCAGGTTGGCTCTGGCGGCGGCGGGGTCGTTGGTCAGGGAGAGGATCAGCTGGGTGTCGTCGGCGTAGGAGATTATGCTGAGGTTGTGTTGGCGTGCGATGGCCGCGAGGGGGCTCATGTAGACGTTGAAGAGGGTGGGGCTCAGTGAGGATCCTTGGGGGACGCCGCAGATGACTTCGGTGGCCTCTGACTTGTACGGTGGTAGGCGGACTCTCTGTGTTCTTCCGTCGAGGAAGGAGATGATCCATTCCAGCGCCTTGTCCTGGATTCCGACGTTGCTGAGGCGCTGTACTAGGGTGCGGTGGCAGACAGTGTCGAATGCCGCGGAGAGGTCTAGGAGGATGAGGGCCACTGTTTCTCCGTTGTCCATCAGGGCTCGGATGTCATCGGTGGCGGCTATGAGGGCGGTCTCGGTGCTGTGATTGGCTCGGAAGCCGGACTGTGAGGGGTCGAGGGATCCATTCGTCTCGAGGAAGGCGGCCATCTGCTTGTTGACGGTCTTCTCGATGACTTTGGCTGGAAACGGTAGGAGCGAGATGGGGCGGTAATTCTTGAGTTCGGTGGGGTCCGCTGAGGGTTTCTTGAGTAGAGCGCTGAGTTTGGCGTGCTTCCAGCTCTCAGGGAAGGTGGCGGTGTCGAAGGATGTGTTGATGATGTCTCGCAGGTGGGGTGCGATGACAGCGTCGGCCTTGTTGAAGACGTGGTGAGGGCAGGGGTCGGTCGGTGATCCGGAGTGGATGGAGTTCATCGTGCGGATGGTGTCTTCGGTGCTGATCGGGGTCCAGGCGTGGAGGGTGGTGGTGGGGGGTGGTTGTTCGGTCTTGGTGTGCGTTGGTTGGTTGTTGAAGCTGTTGTGTATGTCCGCGATCTTGTTGTGGAAGTATGAGGCGAGGGAGTTGCAGAGGTCTTGCGATGGGGTGATGTCGTTGTTTCCTGCGCTGGGGTTGGATAGCTCTTTCACGATGTTGAAGAGTTCTTTGCAGTTGTGTGCGTTGTTGTCCAGCCGGTCCTTGAATGCAGTTTTCTTGGCGGCGCGGATCAGCTGGTGGTGCTTCCGGGTGGCCAGCTTGAAGGTGGTCCTGTTGTCCGGTGTGGGTTCCCTTCTCCAGACTTTCTCGAGGGCTCAGCAGTTCTTCTTGGAGCTCTTGAGTTCATCGGTGAACCACGGGGCTTTCTTGCTGCCGGGTCTGTTGGGCGGGGTCCTCAGCGGGGCGAGCTCGTCCGCGCAGATGCTGATCCACTTCGTGAGGTTGTCGGCGGCCTGGCTGGGGTTCGCTGAGCTGGCAGGAGGGTGCTGGCTCAGGGAGGTGGTGAGCTGGTCTGCTGTGATCTTGTTCCAGCTTCTGCGGGCGGCCTGTTGCTGGTGGTGGTGGGTCTTCGTTCTCTTGAAGGTGAAGTGGACGCAGCTGTGGTCCGTCCATTGAAGCTCTGTGGCGTGGCTGAAGTCGATGTCTGTGCTGGAAGAGAAGACTGCGTCGAGTGTGTGTCCGGCGAGGTGGGTGGGGGTGGACACCAGCTGCTTGAGTCCAAGATTGGCGAGGTTGTCGAGCAGGGTGCTGGTGTTGCGGTCGTTGTTGTTCTCCAGGTGGAAGTTGAGGTCCCCCAGGAGGATGTAGTCAGCGGAGGGTAGGGCATGCGGGCTGACGAAGTCGGCGATGTCCTCGCTGAATTGTGTGCGTGGTCCCGGGGGTCGGTAGATCAGGGTGCCTCGGAGGGTGGTGTTTGGGTCGGTGTGGATCTGGAAATGCAGGTGTTCCGCAGTGGTCAGGGAGTTGTCGGTGCTGGTCGTGAGACGGATGGTGTTCTTGTGGATGATGGCGATGCCTCCTCCCATCTGGTTGGCGTTGCGGTCCCTCCGGACGATCTTGTAGCCCTCTGGGATAGCGATGGCGATGTCGGGAGCTGAAGAGGCGTTCATCCAGGTCTCAGTGAGGCAGGCAACGTCTGGGGCTGTGGTGTCTAGGAGGTTCCAGAGTTCGATGGCGTGCCTGTGGACGGAGCGGGTGTTGAGCAGGATGCACTTGAGGTGGGTGCTGCTGGAGGTCGACTTGGCGGGTGCTGGTGCGAGGCAGGTCCGGATGCAGGTGAATTTGCAGGCGTGGCAGCTGAAGGGTCCGTGGGTGCAAGGTGGTGTGGCTTGGTGACAATCTGGGAGTCGGCCGGTGTTGAGTGCGGTGAGGGTGGCGGCGGAGTACGTCAGGCGGATCGGTCGGGGTCCTCGGGGGCCAGGGGTCCTGGCACTGGGCGCGGTCCAGGCGCGGACGGGCGCAGACGGGCTTACCTTTGGCGCGCCTTCGGCGCACAATCGGCGCACCCGCTTCGCGTGGCCGCTGCGCGTTCGCACGGTCGCCATATAAGGCGAAGTGCGCGGGTGGGCGGAGCAGCTGGGAGGCGGGAGCGGGGAGGGTACAGAAGAGAAAAGGGGCGGGGCAAATGGCGGTGGCGGGAAGCGGGGAGGGAGAGCGGAGGGCGGCGAGGTAGGCGGGCAAACAGGAGGGAAACCGTAAGCACGGCACAGAGATTACAATAATTTACAATGAAACAAGCACAAATGGAGGGCAAAACAAATGGGGAAAACAGGAAGAGAAACGTTACCACGGCACAGAAATACAAGCACAAATGGAGGGCAAAACAAATGGAGAAAACAACTGGGGAGAGACCAGGGCGGCAGCGAGGCCGGCGGCGAGGCAGTTAGGCAAGGCAATGGGACGCACGCAGCAGCTGGGGGCCGTGCGGCGCGGGGGTGTCCCACAAGTGGGTCACCATTTATAGGTTCTTTTGTACTTTCTAACAGAATTTTTATATTGTTTCCTTAGTTTCTGTAGACTGTTGAACGTATATAAATCATACTTTAGTCTTAATTGTCTTTCCTTTTTACTTATATTCAATTATTTTTTTTAACATTCCTTGTTAAACCAGTTCTTATTTTTACCCTGAGATACCCTTTCTATGGTCCCTACAGGTATTTCTTTTTAGATCCACCCTTAAACATCGTACCACATCAAAATATCCTTTTCAAACCATCCTGTATTTTCCATGGAAGGGATTATCTCTAGTGTCTGGGTCTGCTGGAATGCCGCAAGCTTTCCCAAAAACTCCACTGATAAACGAATATTAAGTCGGCTGGGGTAATCCACTTCCAGAGGGATGATTGTGTTGCCTGAAATATTAGTGCCTCCTACAATCTTTAGTGTCAGTGGCCAATGGGCACTACCCTCCTCTTTCTTTACCTCAAATGCTCCAATGAGTTCAAAGTCCTAAGCATGAACACAAATATAATCTAGTGGGCATAATTGATTACCTATCCTAAATGTGCGTTTTGCTGGCCAATCTAATTCCATCCTTCCATTTATACCGACTAGGCCCAATGAGCCCAGAAACTTCACTAGGGCTAATTCTTGTGCTACCCATCCCCCCCCTAGGAAAAGAAGTGGGTGTGATCTTATATGCTGCAAGTAGCTATTTGTACCCCTGGTTGACTCCACAGGGATCCAGTTTATAGTTAAAGTCTCCCATCAGTATAAACAAATCTCTGGGATGCACCTCAATTCAATCTTGCACATATTTTTCAAATTTTTCCATTTCAGATTTCTACTTTTTTATCTCTAATCTTCTGCATGTAGACATTAACTACAATTATACCTTCATACTCTGGGGTGGGATACAAGAGAGCTTCTAACCATATACACGTTACATTTAGCGGGACCACATACTTGCTATTTTAGTCAATATTAATGTTATTTGACACCCAGATGCATGCCCACATTTCCCCTTTCTAGCTAGTGAATTTAGTTGTGCATACCCTAGTATCAGAGGGGTTTTGCGGCATAGCCAGGTTTCCTGAAGGCATACAATTTTGTGATTGTTGATTAGCCTTTTAAAATGTTCTCAGTTTGATATTCTGCTAAATCCATTTATATTCCAAGTGAGTATGCCCAGGCTATGCGGCAACCCTCCCCTCTAATCAATATTGCTAATCCAGCTAATTTCGTCATCGTCAAATGGTGCTAGCATGTTGTATCTGCTTGCTTGGGTTAATTCAACTTCAGCTGCATCCATTGCATAGGGTCTTATAACAATTTTGAGATTCTCTTTTGCTTCACCTCCCTGGTTTATCTGCCTAATTTGTCTTAGATCTAACCCTGTATGTTTTAACGAGAAGGGTTTTTTGTCTTTATCCCCTTTCAACGTTTCTTGTCTAGGGATAAGACTAATGACTTCTTTAAGTAACTTCTTCTCCGCGTTTAATATAGCTAACTTAGCCAGAGGTGAATATAGCAAAACATTTGTTATTTCTTTTCCCATGCTATTTTGCGTGAATCCCACTTGTCTTAAATCATTAGACCCTATATCACTCAGTTTTTGACACTTAGAGAAAGAGGAGAGAAGTTGAGAGCGATTTAATGGACTCAATTTCTTTACCTTCTTTCCGTCTTTCTTTTGCTGTGTTATTTCCAGAAATAGCCATAGGTCATTGTCTAGTGGAATTTCGTTACCATTCACTTGCCCCTTCTTTTCCTGCATTTTCTCTTTTCTCTCATTGCCACTGATTTATTCCTACCTTTAGCCCCCTCATTTGCACTCAGTGCCTGTGCTTTAGCATTCTTTAACCTATTTAACAATTTCTTTAGTTCACTGCCGATTCGCACTGTGTCCATTACATGTCTAGTACCAATTTCTGGCACTGCATTTCTTACACCGTGCTAACTTTAGTGAAGTGTATCGGTCCTGCTGAGCCCTCCTTCTAAATTAGTGACTTCCTTTTCCTTATATTTTATATCCATAATGGGTATAAAATGTTTATATCTCCTTGGTTCACTTAATATGCTTAGTGTCTTGAAGACGTAGATCCTGATTTACTGTTGCAATTTGAAACTGCAGTTTTTCCAGATTCGTAAGATGGTATCCTCTATGACTGAGTTGTTGTGTGATTTCTACTGATTTCAGATTGTAATTGTTTTGTTTGCTACAGTGTCTTCTTGCCCATCTGTATTCACCTTTGGGACTCTTGATGATGGTGTTGTGGGGGGGTGGTAGCTTGTAGCGTGAAGATTTGAGTAATCCGCAATTGATTTTCTGTGGATATTTGTTTGTAATTTATTGTTTTTGATGTATAGTGTATGGTCCAGGAATTCTATTTCGTTTTTAAAAATTGTGTAGGTAACCGTCAATCAATTTTCTCCAATTTCTTAAGAATGTGTTTTGTGTCTTTAATTAAGGTACTGAGGACCTTCAATAATGGTTGTAATTTCCTGTCAATATATTCATCCAGATTGGAGCACACTGAATCAATCCAAGCATTGATTGGCCTGCCTTTAGGTGAGGTGCCTGGTTTATGGATCTTTGGAAGTATATATAGCAGGGCTATCACAGGCTGTTTGATGTGTAGATATTGATCTTCTTCTATGGTAAAGATATCTTGATTCTACCACCTGTTAGTGTGCTCCTTCAGTTTCTTGTGTATCTCCTTAGTTAGGTTTAAATTCAATTCCACATATAAAGCAGTGTTTTTAACTTGCTTTATTTCTATCTGATAATCATCTTCATTGAGAATAACCACATTGCTCCTCTGGGACAAACATCACAGATTACCCTCACAGGCCACCTCAGTGTTGCCATGTTCCCCCTTACATTACACATAATGCCATACCATTCATAAAAGAGTTGCATGCCAGTAGCAATAATAACAATAACAATACAAATGTTTTAGTGCACAAACCTCACACAATGTTTATCACTTGTGGAATTTATTACTCTCCTAACTATTAATAGATTTGGAGACACATGCACATACAGTGATTGGATATATGCATACCACTTACTGATGATGATGGCGCTCACGTATACCTAGTGACAGGTATATTGGGATTTTATGTTAATTCACGCATGATGGCAGACACACCTGCCTTAAAAGATAAATAAATGCCTCGCTCACCTTAATACTTTTTCTTGGCACTCAAATAATTGAAATCATTCAGGTCATGACAATAAGACTAAGGGCCCAATTACTAGTTTGGCAGATGGGATACTCTGTCACACAGGTGATGACGGATATCTCATCCGCCATATTACAAATTCCACAGGATTAAATTGAATTGTAAATTGGCGGATGAGATATCCATCTTGTTTGTGACAGTACACCATGTCCACCAAACTCTTAATCAGGCCCTATGTTTTGCATGAACTTCTCCATGGATATACATCGCAGATTACCCTCACGAGCCACATCAGTGTTGCTATGTTCACCTTTAAATTACCAATAACAGCATACCATTCATAAAAAAGTTGCATACCAGTACTAATAATATCAATAAAAATAAAAATATTTTAACACACTAACCTCACACAACATTTATCACTTGGGGTGTTTATAATTTTCCGAATTATTAATGTATTTGGAGACAACTGCACATACAGTGCTTGGATATATGCATGTGGAAAATGCATACTACTTACTAATGGTAAAGGACCTCACATATACCTAGTGACAGGTATATTGGGATTTTAGATTATTGCATGCACATTGGTGGACACACCTGCCTGAAAATATAAATAATTAACCATATGCACGCTTTCTCTAATCCTGCAACCTTCAAAAAGCCACAGGCTACCTAACATATGTCGGCTGCCTACAAAATACCAACAGTGTATAACAAATATCAGAATTAAACTATGTAATAGTACTGACTACCATGGAGAAGAATTGAAAAAATGTAATTAAGAAAATCAAAATGGGTGGACACACTCAATTTTCTTTTACCAATTTGTCTATATAGAAGTTAAGTGGGTCCAAACCTCAAGGAGTGGACTAGCCCCAATAAAATGGGTATTTCTCAAGAGGAAGGGAGTGCTTGGCCTTGATGCACACTGAAACTAATAACTGTGCTCCATGAAGGCACAGAATATAGCCCTGTGCTTCATAACCATCGATACATGTCATTAAATTTGAATAGATGTATTGATGGAATGATCCTGATCAATGATTACTGCAGCCTTTTTAACTGACATCTAGAGAGGTAATACAATTCGCACACAAATCACTTGTTCCTTTACCTGTCGTTTGGCAAGATTTGGTCAAGGGCCACTTTTGAAAATCATTTAATAGTTTACTTAAAAATATTTACGTATGCTTTATGCAAATATTTGCTAAAGGTCCCTTCGTTTGTGCGCATGTTTGTGGTGATTTATATGTTGGCATTGGATTCATCCCTCTGGGCAGATCTCCATACTAGTCTCTAACATAATGTAATGAGCCAATACCCATCAAGCGAAGATTCCGACTTTCCTGCACATTAAAGCTTTTGTTTCACAACGATTACTGTATAGTTATGAGAATTCAAGACTAATTCTGACAGAATATAATTTACCTTGTCATAAAGGATTGTTAATCATTATCATATACATGCCTAGTCAGGGGCTAAATAGGCACCGAACCTATTTCTAATAATATGGGCATGTGCATTCTCTCTGCTGTTTTACCTGTGTATCATACCTAGTCAAACAAAGAAACAAGGAATGTAAACTACATCATTTTAGTAGATATTGAAGAGGAAGTTGTTCTTTTTTACTAGTCTTGCTAGCATTTAGCTCTAGTTTTTCTTTGTCCCAGTTGTGATGCACACACCTTTGGTTTGCCATGTTGATTGATAATATAGAGAGGGTCGATGTTATAGTCATCTCTGACTCAAGAGGGAAAGATAGGGTTATTCCTGCACCTTCTGTGTGTCTTGAAGGCACAGCTATGCTAGCTCCCTGAAGAGTGTAATAGTAGTAGTACATTTTATTGTTTAAGTATTCTTTTAAACTATATAAGTAAATACAGAAAAAAACACTAAAAACACAATTCCCAAGAAACACAATTCACTAAAATTGATACTCCAACCTTGTAAGTCCGGTAAATTAAAATGACTATTTTGCATATTAAATGTAGAATTTAATTATATGTCCAATAGGCGTAGGTGATGTACCCCAACATCAAGAATAAAATAGCTTCTGATATTGTTTTAATTCCTTCAGCATGAAAAACAAATGTGAGATAATTTCTTCTGCGTACATTGAGAATGTCTTGCAAAATATGTGCTCAATTGACTCAATGGCGATATTATATGGAGAGTAAAGTTGATTTGTTTTACTCAGTTGTTTCCAAGAACCATAGAATTTGATAAAGGGAAAGTAAAGGAGCCTAAACCTCAAGAAAACTTTCTTCACCTTGGTAGTGGTATTAAACTCTTGGGTTATATTATCAAGAACGGCGTTGAAAATTATCGCCAGTTTTTCGGAAGAAAACTGCTGTTCAAGCGGCGATAAAGGGCTTGATAATATGCCCTTGAGAATTTCAATAGAAGTCCATGTTCTGGTGTGAACATGGTCTTCTATTGGAATTCTCCAGGGCATATTATCAAGCCCATTATCGCCACTTTAGCTGCAGTTTTCTGCCTCTAAACCGGGGATAATTTTAACGCCGTTCTTGATAATATGCCCCCAAGTATGGTTGACTCCGCATAACACAGGTACCTGCAGTGTAATTACTATTTAAGTGTAGTGATTTCCTATAGTCAATACGAAATAAATTAGCATTTACTTTTTTTTAAAAATGTCTGTGAGACATGCAATTCCTTATTTCTAAAATCCCTTAAAACTGGGCAATTAAATGTTAATAAAATTGTACTTCAGGTTTCTTCCTCCATTGCTATGCAAGGGTTTTGCCTTACAAGTTTGTTCTTTATAAATGATTTTGAAGTGCTGGTACCAGAAGACTGTCAATCCAATTAATAGTTTAATTGATTGTTCAGTATGGATTCTTTCTCAAGGAGCTAAGCCCATATTCTAATCAAAGACGGCATTGCAGGGTTGATTTTTCCCGGTTGAAATGTTTCTAATTGGAATACAAAAAGAGACGTTCCAGTTTTTCTCTCATATTAAAATTTCACAGGAGAAAACTGTAGATAAGTGCTCAAAATATTTGAACTTTTGCAATGGTTTGTGTAGCGATAATCTATTTGAGCGAATTATTTTATTGCTCTTGTAACGGTTGATACTTTCCATTTTAGTTTTTCATCAACCACATTGTCATGTAGTTATAATATTGAATGTGCTCAGTCTTCATTGTACCAATGGCCCATTTAAATTTGGGCCTCTTAGATAATCTTTGCCTTTTTATTTGTATCTTTCCAAGCTGTTATCAGTATTTTTTAAGCATTTAGACATGAAATGTGTCTAGATAAACCTATCTATGTTGTTATGAGATTATCTGCAAAGGCCAAGAAAGGGATCTGCCTATTTTCAAATTTCAGTGGATCTCAATTGCTCTACTTAATTATTGCTAAATTAGATAGATAAATAGAAAACAATAGCGGTGCAAGACTGCATCCTTGTTTAAAACCATTGTATGTGAAACTCCTTGATCTTAACTCCTGGTCTTTAGACAATTTTACTGTGAGAATTTTACCATGATCCAAGTGTCCTTATGTATTTCAAACAGAAGCAGTAATGCCTCGGGTTCAAGGCCCAAGTTGTATAATTTGTACCAAAGTCGATGCCTGTCAACCCTATGGAACACTGGCAAAGAGAACCCCGTATTTGCATGATATTGTTTTTTAACCAGGACAGGAAAAGAGACAAAATTGTTGACCATTTAGTTTTGAGGCCAGTCTGATGGAACATTAGATTTGTAGCATTTTCTACACAATCTTCCAAATGTGAGTGGAGTTGTTTTGCAAAAATGTTCCCACTGCGTCACGTAAAGGCATGTGCCTGTAACTGCCAGGTCAATCTTTAGACCTTCTTTTAAAAACTTGCCGCAGTATGGAGTCTTTCAGTGACAGGAAGGGTTCACTGATAGAATATCAAGAGTAATAATATTGATAGTAAAAATATCAATGGAAAAATATAGATAGTAAAAATATCGACTCCCTATACTTAAACAGGTAAGTACAAAAATATTAAATCAAAAATATCGAAGATAAAATATAGTTGTAAAAAACATTGCTTTAAAAATATAAATACATTAAACTAATACATATTAACATTATAAAATATCAATATTGATAGCAGAGGGGTAAAACGTACTATTCCCACTCCAGTGACTTCCACAATAGGAAAAGTATTGGATAGCAGAGGGGAAAGAATTACTATTCCCACTCCAGTGAGTGCAACAGTAGGGAAAATATTGGATTTCGGAGGGGTAAAAATTAGTATTCCCACCCCAGTGAGTAAAACAGTTAGGGAAAGTGCTGGATAGCATTAGGGTACAAATTACTATTCCCACTCCAGTGAGTGCAACAGGTTGGAAAGCATTGGATAGCAGTGCAGTAAAAATTACTATTCCCACTCCAGTGAGTTCCTCGTGAGTTGGTGGCAGCACTTACTGGGTCCCTCTTTAGCTTTTGGGGGGCAGACTGCGAGCTTGTTGAAGTTGTGGAGTTCTTCTGCCACCTGCACTACCACTAACCTTATTTTACGCTTTTTAAAAACCATCTCTCTTATATATTTTTTAATTTGGTAACAGCCTCTGTCTTTTTTGCCTGATTTATTCTGGATTAAAACGCTGGTGATTGAATACCTGTACTTGCGCCAGGGTGTGCCTCCCCGCCCCGTTCCACCCTGGCTGTCGTGCCGATTGAGTGGAGGGCGGGCGCCATCTTGGGTGAGGACCCAGATCCCGGTGGGGCCGCTCGCTACGGTCTAGATGGGGGTGGGGCGAAGTTATATATTGGGCAGTGGTGTGTGGTGCTCTGCGGTTCCTCGTGAGTTGGTGGCAGCACTTACTGGGTCCCGCTTGAGCTTTTGGGGGGTAGACTGCGAGCCTGTTGAAGGTGTGGAGCTCTTCTGCCACCTGCACTACCACTAACCTTATTTTACGCTTTTTAAAAACCATCTCTCTTAAATTTTAAGGATTTGGTAACAGCCTCTGTCTTTTTTGCGTGATTTATTCTGGGTTAAAACACTGGTGATTGAATACCTGTACCTGCGCCAGGGTGTGCCTCCCCGCCCCGTTCCACCGTGGCTGTCGTGCCGATTCAGTGGAGGGCGGGCGCCATCTTGGGTGAGGACCCGGATCCCGTTGGGGCCGCTCGTTGCGGTCTAGCTGGGGGTGGGGCTAAGTTTTATATTGCAATGGCCGGCCGGACGTGCGCAGCGGACGCGCCACCGGCGCGCCAAAGGCACGCCAAAGGCAAGCCCGTCTGCGCCCGTCCGCGCCCCGGTCGGGCCAAGTGCCAGCTACGCTGCGCAATCCGGCCCTTACTTGGTGCCAGGGTCTGTTAGCACATCACGTAGATATTCCCAGAAAGAATTGCTCGCTATTAGGAATACAAGTAACATGATGAAAGACCATAGGTGATGTGGCCAATCCTGGAATGAAATGTCCGGCCTGCGACTTCTGCTTGACGGTTCCAGCGCCCTTCCCCACGCCCGCTACTAAGGGGGCTCCTAGAATTCTGGCAGCCCTTATCAATGCCCGCTCAATGGTGAAACATGCGGCTGATATCTATGAGCTATTGGCAGATGACACTTTGGATGTCCTGTTCATTACGGAAACGTGGTTGAATGAATGGAGCGCGCCAGATGTAGCACTCTCTATACCTAGAGGGTATAAGATTATAAGGGCGGACAGGGGATTTGGAAGGGGTGGCGGGACAGTGGTGGTGCTTAGGGATACATGACGTTTCTCCAGTGAAGCTAGGAGAGGGGAGGCAGAGGGAGAGGCACTTGATTTTGTGCTGATCATCTCCCCACACTTTACACTTGGGGGGACTACTCTGGTATATCGACCTCCAGGGCCTCCGGGAGCCTTTTTGAAAACATTGGCGGACACTATTGTTCCACGCTCCCTTCGCTACCCCAATTATCTCCTATTAGGCGATGTGAATATTCACCAGGACTCTCCTTCCTCCCCGGAGGCTCGGGCTTTGCTGGATGCCCTGGACCTCGCCCAGCTTTCCCAACATGTGCGACTCTCATTGCATTCGGGATGCCACATCATTGATGTAGTTTGTGCCAATTTTCCTATACTTCTTAGTGATCCAGAGCCCATTACCTGGTCGGACCACTTTTTGATTAGATTTTCCTGGGAGGACATTAGGTATGGTAGACATACTACAGGTGCCCCCGGCTTACAGACCAAGAAAGTAAATCTCTGCGCACTTTCGGAGTTCCTGGGTCAGTCCGGCCCCGCGCCCACCACTGATTTAGAAGGGGCGGTAGCCAACTTTGATCAGTGGATCAGGCAGGGTTTTAGCGCTGGTGTCAAGGGTCAGCGGGGCAACAACAGGCGCTCCTGTCCCTCGCAGCCCTGGTATACAGCCACTCTTAGGGACCTGAAACAGGGCTGCAAAAAGCTGGAGCTCGCCTGGCATCAGAATTATTGCACCTTAACCAAGGCGGCTCTACGCTTTGCCCAGAGAGAGTATTACTCAGCCATTCAAAAGGCTAAGAGTGATCATTTTGCTGGGAGGATTAGGCTGTCCCGCAATAATAGCAAGGAGATCTTTGCGAATGTGTGAAGTTTTCTCTCTCCCTGCGCTGAGCAAGGCAATCTTCCCGCATCTAATGAATGGTGCGAGGAACTTTCGTCCTTTTTTATCGATAAAATAGCTAAGATTCAGGAAAGTGTGGGCCCGGCAGCCGGATCCCCTGAAATCCATCTCCCCACGCTCGAGGTTAACCATCGAGTTGGTTTGGCTACACTCATGTTATTTCTACCCACTAATGAGTCAGAGGTGCGGGCCCTTCTGAAGGCCCTTAAATGAGGTTCCCCTGTAGACCCCTGTGCTGCGCGGGTCTTAGCAGGGGTGGCTGAGGTAGTCTGCCCAGCAGTAGTGGATATGGTTAACCGCTCCCTTCAGTCGGGGTGTGTCCCTATGGAATGGAAATGTGATAAACTTCTGCCCCTCCTGAAGAAACCTACTCTAGACCCCTGCAGCCGGCTAACTATCGCCCCATTTCGCTACTTCCAGCACTTGCAAAAGTCTGTGAAAAAGTGGTCTTCTGGCAGCTCGAGGCTTTTGTAGAATCATCTGGGGCTCTCCACCTGGCGCAATCAGGCTTCAGATCCGCCTACAGTACAGAGAGCGCTCTCGTGGAAATGTCGGAGGCTATCAGAGAGTGTCTGTATGGGGGCGGCAGGGCTGCCCTCATACTACTTGACCTCTCTGCGGCCTTTGACACGGTGCCCCACCAGAGGCTCCTGGACAGACTGGCGGCGATAGGCATTTCAGGGCAGGCACGGCAATGGATTGCATCCTTCTTGGACTCTCGTTCACAACAGGTGTGCATGGCCTCTTGCTCCTCGACGGTCAGGAATTTGGGGACGGGGGTCCCTCAGGGGTCGACCCTTAGCCCCCCCTCTTTAATATCTACCTGACGCCGCTGGTCCATCTGGCGGAGGAGCTGGGAGCAAAGGTGATTGCGTACGCTGATGATACGCAGTTACTGTTCACCTGGAATGATGCTATCCCGGACACTGGCAGGGCTCAACGATGCCTAGCAGCGGTGTTCCGATGGCTAGCCAAGGCCTCCCTCAAACGCAACAAGGATAAATCAGACATCCTCCTCTATGGCCAATTCCCGGAGGACTTTAGGACCCGTGTGTGGCCACCGGGCTTCCCTTGCCCGGCACCTAAATCAGGTCCTATAAAGAACCTGGGTATTTGGTTCAATGAGGATCTCAGCTTCTCGGATAACATAAAAAAGCTTACGGGCATGTGTTTTGGGACCCTTAAAATGCTTAGGAAATTCTTCCTCTTGCTGCCTAGGGCAGCTAAGGAAATGGTCACCCGTGCCATGATTGTGTCTAGATTAGACTATGCGACTGCTCTGTTTGTAGGGCTTGCAGCCTACCTGCTGCATAAACTCCAAATTATTCAAAATTCGGCAGCTAGGCTTCTTTTTAATGCTCCCACACGCTCTAGCGCGCACCCTTACCTGCGAGAGCTACACTGGCTTCCGGTGGCCCAGAGGTTGCAGTTCAAGGCTATGACACTAGCTCATAGAGCTTTGCACGGTCAGGGCCCCGTGTATCTTCAGAAACGCTTTGCACTTTATGTGCCCAACCGGCACCTGCGCTCTGCAGCCCAACGCAGAATGGTGGTCCCACGCTTCCGCAAGGTCCGACTGGGAGGCAAATCCATCTCTGTCAAAGTGGCGGAGGCCTGGAACCTACTACCAGTAGGGCTTCAACATATTTCTGTGTTCCAGACCTTCAAGAAGCAGCTCAAAACACACATGTTCAGCTTTAATTTCACATTGTCCCCCATCTGCTCTCTTCTCCGCGCCAGGACACTCCAGAGTAACAGTGCGCGTTACAAAAGCCACTATAACATAACATAACAGCGAGTGGAACAGTAGGCAAAGTGCTTGATAGCGGGGGGGGGGGGTAATTACTATTTCCACTCCAGTGAATGCAACAGTAGGGAAAGTGCTGGATAACGGAGGGTTAAAAATTAATATTCCCACTCCACTGAGTGCAACAGTACGGAAAGTACAGGATAGCAGAAAAACAAAAATTACTAATAACATTTCAACAATTAAACAAATATATATATTCCTAAAAATAAATAAGCAATATTTAAAAAATATTCCATTAAGCATATTAAACATATAAAAAGTACACATATTATAATATTAATTACATATCATTTATTTTTTTAACAGAGTTTTATATAGTGCGAACATGACCTGAATCAGGTATCCGAGTGCTATACATAGCACCAGTTGTGTTATATGAGGACAAATTCATTTATTTTTCTTTTCCTTTTTGTTAGGCACGGGGGGGGATTAAGTGATTTGCCCAGAATCACAAGAATAAAAAAACCTACAAATATGATATTCATTTATTTTATAAAAACAGCTATAAACAACATTTATTCAAAAGAAACACATATTCACAAACAAACAAATTATTTAAAACATAAATGTATTTATTTTATTTCCTAACTTATAACACCACACCAATAAAAAAAGACATCAAGATTTTTGTTAAAATGTATTTCCATAATTAACATAACTAATATTAAATGTAAAATATATTATTAAAAAAGATAATATACATTCATTGATTACTCAGTATTTAACTCTATAATATCCAGAACACACATCTAATTAATAATTAATCAATAAAAATAAATTGTTTCCCAACCTTCCTACCATTTATACCTATAAACACTACAATACACACCTAAAATTTGTTACACAATTACCAGAATTAATTACTAAATAACTAATTTAAATTAATTAACAACTAATTAATAATTCATCAATTAAATGCAAATGACTTCTCACCCTTCTCATTTAAAATAATTAACAACTAATTATCAAACTATTATTAATAAAATAATTTACACATTTAACACTATAACTTCTTAATTATGCAAATATATGCAAATATGAATAAATAAACCTTATTCAATATATTTTATATAATTAAATTACTTCTCACCCTATTCCCCTATAAATCCAGCTACGGAACTAAACATGCAAAATTCAATTTAAAAAAAAGGCGAGCGGTAGCATACTTACTTAAAAAGTGGGTTTCCCGTTCCGCCACTTCCCTGATTTCAGTCAAGAGGTTTAAACGTTGCCTAAGGCCATCAGGCTTCGGGCAGTTGAGCAGGTCTCTGTCTATTAATTCTAATTGCTGTTCAATATGGGCGAGAGTAGCCCTAAGATCTTTCAACATCCCGTATGTTTAGAAATGCAGACACCTCGCATATAGGTCTTGAAGGCCTCCCAGAGAATGGCCCAAGCTTCAACTAACCCAGGGTTTAGTTTTAAGTAATCTTCTATTGCTTAACTAAGTTTGGAATGGAATATGTCATTGTAAGGGCCCTTCCTGGGAATCTCCACTGCCTTTCACATCCCTCTGGTCTGGACAGACGAGCACCCAGCACGCCTGGAGAACGTTCTGAATACGTTCTAGGGAGGGCCTGGGTGCCCCTATACCACAGAAACAGTCCTGGGGAGATCAGCCAGTAGTCCAATCTGGTCCATGTATCATACTGGGCCGAGTAATGAGAATAAGTAGAGCCAGTCGGTTGCGCCGTCTCCAGGCACCAAGCAGTCTCACGGAGTCGCACAATTCCAACAACGCTTGGTGCGCACGCGGTTTAGTGTCAGATGAGGTGGAGGAGCTGTCTAAGGAAAGATCTAACAATAAATTATAATCACCCCCCCATAAATATGTGCTCTGCATCTAGCCACAGGATTTGAGAGTGTAAATCATAGAAGAACTCTGGGCAATCAATGTTGGGGGCATATTTGGCCCATCAGCTTCCCCACTGCGAATTTATAACGACCTTCTCTATCGCAGTGAGTTTTGTGGAGGTGGAAATGGAGATGCTTATGTATCAATATTGCAGTGCCCCTCATGTATGTGCTAGAATTTGAAAAGTAGCGATGCAGGCTCCAGCTTGATGCGAAATGGGTGACGTCTGTTTTGGGCAAATGAGTTTCTTGTAAAAATGCTACATCAATGGTATGCCTCTGCAAGTAATGTAGTATGTGCTTCCCTTTCCTAGCATTGTTGAAGCCTCTAATGTTCCATGTGATCAGCGGACAGGTATTTCAATATTGTCATCTAAGCAAAATTTCAATGAATGCTGTATTTGCATCAAAAGAAAAACTCTTTGTGAAACAGTGAGCATACTGGTATACAAGTTGTCGTAACCAAAAACTGTGAACATTCCCCCACATTATGAATCCGAAACCGGTCCTAGGATGCTTGTTTCCGGTCCAGGGAAGACATGGCTTGGCAGTTCGGGCTGGACTGTTCCCATGAGGCACAGGGTCAGACTGATTTGCATATAGCCATGTCTGAACTGGGTTGGCCGAGTGAGCTAAAGAATGGTGATGGATTAAACCCAGATCAGTTGACTGGGGGTGAGTGTTTGATTTGCTCAAACGCTCCGTCCATCATCCCCTTTTGTATAACATTCCCCCACATCCTTGTGCAACCCTTCGCAAGGAACCTCCCCCATCAAACGATAACCAAATGTATCAGGTAAACATCCTAGATATATAAGAAGGAGAAAAGTAAGGTACATTCCAATCTAATAACTCCTTTAATATGCTATACACACAGGGGAGAGGCCATGCTCTGTCAGAACCCATCATTGTAGTAAATCTACTTAACATGTTAGTTATCCTTTCTTAATATAGTACGAAAACATTTGGAAAGGAGCAACGTCGACTCAGGACTTGGTACTAGCATTATTAATTGGAGAAGAGTCCCCGCTGCCACCGAGCCACTGTGAGGGGGGGGAGACCTAGACACATCTGCGTTCTTTTGACTGCTGTTGTTTTTGTAGCTTCTACAGAATACCTGCACAGCGGTAGGTGTATTAAAAATCCAGTATCTGGCCCCAATATCCACTCAAAGGCACCCTGGGTATAGCATGGCATACTTGAGACCAACATTTCTAAGAGTGGCCTTGACTCCATTGTACTTCCGCCTCACCTCCTGAACCATCGCTGTAATGTCCAGAAACAGAAACCTCTTGTCCAATTTCCACCAGGTTGGAACTTGTTACCTGCACTTACTCTGTGGCCTTTCCAAACTGCAAAATCCTTTGCTTAGGGTCCTTACGACCCATGCCTTCATGCATGTGCCCGGTGGATGGTAGCTTTTGTCTGTAGCACGCCTGTAGACAAAGCAACTGGGTCATTGTCCCCCTCTGGGCAGGTGGATGGTGGCATCTATCTGTGGCATGCCTTTAGTCGAAGCAACTAGGTAGTTTTCCCCCTCAGGTTAGAACTACAGTGTGCTGGATAGTAATAGGGGTGTTAAGGGCCCAACCAACAACGCATCTCATTTCGGCACTTGTGGGGAGGTCTTACATTATGGTCACCTTCTTGTCCGCGCGCTAGTCATGTACGCACCCAGTGGGTCCTCAATGTGCTGGCTCACAGCTCCCCTGTGGTCGCCAATAATGTTCATGCGTTGTCCAGCCTCTACGTTGCCCAAGAGTGTACTTTTATGCCAGTCGGTGTTCCCGGCTTCATGTAGTGCCAATGTCTCCTCGCAGCTCCCAGGGCAAGAAATACCTTATTTCGCCCTATTTAGGCCAGCGGCACAGTCACAATTTGTGGCGTTCCCCCCCTTCCTGTAGGCCTATACTTACAGCCGGGCGACTGCCTCCCAGGCACGCCCTCGGTCCCTATCACTGTGGGGCCTCTGGGAGCAGTAATGATCGAGTACGCCCACCCCAACCCAGGCGGGAGGGAGGAGCGCTCAGCAGCAGCGGATGGGAGGAGACGCGCACCAAGCACATTCACCTCACTCGCAGCAAGAGCAGGACCCTGCACCTTCATTCTTGTGGCCCGGGAGCTTGTACTCGAGCACGGGCAGAGGCTGGGCCTTCCACTAGGCTGTGTTGCGTCGCATCGGTTGACTCCTCCCTTGATCTGGTTCCAGGCTCAGTTTGAGCGGATTTCTTTGATTTGAAGGGCTATCAACAGCATCAAAGGGTCACCTCATCTTGGGTTATGTGGGGATCTGTTTCCGACAGCATTTTGCATGCTTAATCATGTGATAGGAGGCAGTTGCTGGGATCATCCGGCGGAGCTTCAGTGCTGTGTGGCTATCCTGGTTGGCAGCCTGGCCCCGCTCCCTGATCAAATACGTTTTGTGCTTTCATATTAAATTAGGCATTTCACACTATTCATCTGCCTCCTACCACTGTAGTTCTATCCACTGAAGAATCCATGCCTGCTTTCAATATCTGGATTTTGTAATGCAACATCATTCACTGAGGTAATGATCACTTTCCATTCTGTTAGCAATTTTAAAATCTTGTATAAGATATCGAAGTCAGTATGGTTTTCATTTGGTCAATTAATGCTGAGAGCTGTAATCTGTTTTTTGCTAGGAGAGGAGGGCTATATACATCAATAAGATGGATGTATCATTTACTCAAAAACATCAAACATATGTATGCTATGTTATGCTAAAAACATTTGTAGAGTGCAACATATTTGCTGGCTGCACGCTGCGTGACCCGCTACTGCTTTTGTTGGCGTGATTTTAAACTTTTAAAAACTACCATTTGCATTTATAAACATCGCGCTGCGCGAGTACAGGACGCAGGCGCTTTAGCTTCGTAGCTTCTTGGGGAACATCAGGCAGAGCTTACCTGCATTCTAATTGTTTGGCACCTGCATTTTGCGGGACAGAGGGGCACCGGGGGGCTCACTGGGAACGCTTTGCGCCGTTTTTTGTCCGCCATATTGGGTTGGGCTTCGAGGGGGTGATCATTCATAGGCGCCATATTGGGTGAGAGGCCAGCGGCTTGCCCTCACAGGACTCTCGCGCTCGAAGCAGGAGACTACTTAAGCAGGTAATCCTCCACCAGCCAGGCAGACTTACTTGCTGGCTGCGCGTGCGTGACCCACTACTGCTTTATGTTGGCGTGATTTTAAACTTTTAAAAACTACCATTTGCATTTATAAACATCGCGCTGCGCGAGTACAGGACGCAGGTGCTTTAGCTTCGTAGCTTCTTGGGGAACATCAGGCAGAGCTTACCTGCATTCTAATTGTTTGGCACCTGTATTTTGCGGGACAGAGGGGCACCGGGGGGCTCACTGGGAACGCTTTGCGCCGTTTTTTGGCCGCCCTATTGGGTTGGGCTTTGAGGGGGTGATCATTCATAGGCGCCATCTTGGGTGAGGGGCCAGCAGCTTGCCCTCACAGGACTCTCGCGCTCGAAGGAGGAGACTACTTAAGCAGGTAATCCTCCACCAGCCAGGCAGACTTACTTGCTGGCTGCGCGCTGCGTGACCCGCTACTGCTTTCTGTTGGCGTGATTTTAAAATTTTAAAAACTACCATTTGCATTTATAAACATCGCGCTGCGCGAGTACAGGACGCAGGCGCTTTAGCTTCATAGCTTCTTGGGGAACATCAGGCAGAGCTTACCTGCATTCTAATTGTTTGGCACCTGCATTTTGGGGGACAGAGGGCACCGGGGGGCTCACTGGGAACGCTTCATGCCGTTTTTTGGCCACCATATTGGTTTGGGCTTCGAGGGGGTGATCATTCATAGGCGCCATCTTGGGTGATGGGCCAGCGGCTTGCCCTCATAGGACTCTTGCGATCTACGGTACTTAAGATGGACGCCGCCCAAACGCGCAGCGTTGGCGCGCAGCGGACGCCTCGTAGGTGCACCGTAGGTGCGCCAGAGGTAAGCCCGTTTGCGCCCGTTCGTGCACAGGTCGCGCCGGGCGCCGGGAACGCTGCCTCTCTTACCTCCCATCGCTCTGTCTATTCTAGTCTAGAACTTAGGCAGCCTAGGCCGGACCAACTGCTTCATGGACATCAGGACGCTGCTGTCTGCAGGCCGGAGGTGCTTGCCTGCGGTCTACTTAACGTGCGGTCCCTTTGTAAGCATTATACTGAGATAGTCTTTCCTATCGAGTCTCTTGGCCTGGACGTGCTCTTTCTTACGGAGACTTGGACGCGGGCAGATAGTAATGTAGAACTGGAATTGGCATGTCCATCGGGCTACAAAATTAGGCACATTCCTCGCCTGAAGAACAGAGGTGGAGGAATAGGTTTTATTTTTAGAGAGACCTTAGCCCTTACTCAGTTGGAGATTAAGGATGTGCAGTGCTTCGAATTGATGGGCTGCTCCTTTAAGGGACAGAGAGGTGTACTACAATCCGGGGTGCTGTGTTACAGACCACCGGGTAACACAGTTTCTACTCTGTCTGATCTGATTGATCTCATCTATGATCTCTCTAATTCCCATACCTGGGGCCAGATGTAGGTAATTTGATTTTACCGATTCTTAAATACCGAATTTTAACGAATCGGTATTCAAAAATCGGTAAATGATATGTAGGTGAAAAATCTGTATTTTTTACCGATTCGGTAAAAGTCGGTATCGGACTATCGGAAAATACCGAATCGGTAAGTACCGAATCGGTATTTACCGATCGCTATTTCCAATGCATTCCTATGGGCCAAAAGGCCCATAGGAATGCATTGGAAATAGCGATCGGTAAATACCGATCGGTAAATACCGAATCGGTATATTCAAAAACGGGAAGCAAACAAAAGTGAAACTTAACACAACAGCCAATCAGGTGCAACCACCCTCCCCCTTCCTACCAGGAAGTGGCTACCCAGGCAGCTGCAACTCATTAGAAGGTTCTGGAGAGGCAGTCAGAGCTGAGCTGAGAGACAGAGCAGCAGGGAGAGATTTGTTTGGATTGAAATACAGAAATAATGGCAAGCAGCACAGAGAGCCAGAAGGCTGACAGAAAACGCAAATTAAAGTTTAGCAGCATGGAGCTGCAGGTACTGGTTGAGGAAGTGGTGAGGGTACACAAACAGCTTTTTGGCAGGCTGTCCCTCACTGTAGCAGAGTCAGCCAAAAGAAACCTGTGGCTTGCCATAGGGGAGAAGGTGAATGCTGTGGGTGTGACCAGCAGGAGCCAAGAGGACCTTAAGAAAAGGTTTTACGACCTCAGGAGCCTCACCAAAAGAAAAATGGCAGAGATCCACAAGCAGGCTGGTGTGACCGTTGGAGGCAGGAAACCTGCGCCCCCCCTGACTGACCTTGAGGAACTGGTGTCCTCCACCATCGAGCCTGACAGTGTCGTGGGATTAGGAGATGTGGACAGCTCCGCCAGAGCTACTAACAAAGGTAAGAGGCCTGCGCAGCATGACACCCCAAAGCAAACTGCTTCCCTTTAGCCTATGTGAACAGCCCAACCCCAGTCCAGTACTGCTAGCACTATACATGAGCAATGCATTATGGGTAATGTAGTCAGCAAAAGTAGGACCACATGTTAGTGCACAGAAAACAGCAATGCATTGAAAGGCAATCACAGTAATGAAAGTGAAATGTGCAATGCATTTATTGTAGTGACTGTAAGACAATAGCACTCAGTGTACATACGCTTCTTTATACCTAGGGCCAACATCAGCCAGTGGGCCATCTGCCTCAGAAGGAACTGCACCAGCGAGGGAGGAGAGTGGTGAGGCAGGGCCAAGCACCGCAGCAGCCTCGCAGGAGGGAGAAGACGCCACTGCCCTCTCCATTGAGGATGACACTGTTCGTTCCCTTGTGTTTCACCAATCCCCACACCTTTCCCAAAGCCCCCCATTGGTGTTCTCACCTGAGAACTCCCCATCACGGTCCCTGACAACACCTGCTACCTCACCAGCCAGGAGGAGATATGTGGCCCCACTGAGAGTCATGCCGGGAGGTGAGGGTGAGGCACCAGCAGCCACAGAAGTCACTCCTACTGAACAGGTGTCCACACATCAGTCCAGCAGCACATGCAGGCGCCAACGCACTCCCAGCAGTGCAGGTCCACCTGGAGAGGGCACTGTATTCCGTGGCCTTGAGGGGAGCATGGTGCGCATCCAGCGCATGCAGGGGAAGTCCATTCAGGCCTGCCACCGCCAGTTCAGGATCCTGAATCAGCAAATGGGAGAGATGGGCAAGGGCATCAGTGCTTTAGTTGAAACAAACAGGGAGGTAGCAAAGACCAACACTGAAATGACCTCCGCCATCAACAAAGTATTGGAAAAAATGGATGCCCAGGAGCAAACAAGGCGCAGGGATGCGCGTGTGCACAACAGGGCTATGCACCGGCTGGCCATGGCAACATCCCAGCTATGCCAACATGGAAGAAAGCCTCACGCAGAACACCGCGGAGGTAACTAGGGGCATGGCCAGGATTACCAGTGCCCTGGAGGCCATGATAATCTCTCATACTGCTGGGGATCCTGCCCTGGACGTGGCAGACGACAGCAGCAGCTGCAGCAGCCTGGCTAGCGCAGTTGTTGAGCCACGCCGGAGCACCAGGCGCTTAGCTGAGCCTGCAGGCCATGCCGAAGGGAGTGAACCACACCCCAGTGGGTCTGCGAAGCGCGCCCGTAAATGACATTTACAGTGTGTGTGAGTCAACCTGGGACATTAGCAGTCCCCACATTCAAATACTTATTATTGGTTCAACATCAGTGCATTAACGTTGTTGCAACATAAAAAATACTTTTTTTCACATTCACAAGCTGTCTGTGTCTCTTTACTCACTCAGAAATAGTTGTCTGTTATCTCCTCACGTCTGTATCTGCCATCACTTGGTGTTGACACTCCAGCAGGTTGTCTGTCAGGCACAGCATTGTCGTCGTCATGATCCTCGTAGTCAGACAACTCCACCTCAGTACCCTTCCTCACAGCCAAGTTGTGCAACATGGCACAGGCAGCAATTATCTTGCAGCAGGTGATGGGGGTATACTGCCTTGCACCTCCACTCTTGTGAAGGCATCTAAATCTGCTCTTCCAGATGCCAAAGGTCCGTTCTACCACATTGCGTGTACTTTTGTGGGCCCGGTTATACCTCCTTTGGCTGGGTGTGGAGGGGTTGAGGTAGGGAGTGAGGATAAATGCACGTAGGGCATATGTAAATGTAAATGTAAATGTAAATGTAAATGTAGTATACTTGTAAAGCGCACAGCTGCCCCAGCAACGGGGCGTCCCGGCGCTGTATGCACTGTCTCCTAAAAGGGAAATGGGAATACATTACTCACATGCATACTTGTGATTCTCACTGCATCAGGTATTGAAGGGGTCGCACACTCTGTCTTACCTAGGAGGTATCCTTCGCCAAATTCCCCTGCTGACAGCCGTGCATAGATGCCGCTGTTCTGAAAAATATAGGAGTCGTGGGTACTTCCAGGGAATTTTGCGACAAGGTCTGTGATGACGTACTTTGCATTGCAAATCACCTGGACGTTGATGGTGTGGCTTGACTTCCTATTGCGGTAAATGTATTCTGTGGCAGCAGGGGGACAAATGGGGATGTGCGTGCCATCAATGCATCCGATGATATGGGGAAATCTTGCCATCTGGTAGAACTCCGATTTGGTTTGAACCAGTTCAGCATGGGTGGATGGAAAAGAAATGTAATGCTCCATCATATGCAACATGGCGTCAAGGAATATGTGAAAAAACCTTGAGAGGCTGCTCTGGGTCACCCCTCCCACCGCAGCAACCACGCTCTGGTAGCTCCCTGACGCCAGCAGGTGGAGGCTGCACAGCACCTGTACATGGGGTGGTATTGCATGTGCCCTTGGGGTGGGGTGCTGCAACAGTGGTTTTAGGTTCCTGATGAGCTCCAAGATGGTGTCTGGAGCCAACCTGTACCTCTGCAGTATCTCTTCCTCTGTGAGCATGAACGGGGTCACCCTCTGCCTGTAGACCTGCTCCTGTCTCAGCCATTCCCTCTCTCCTTCCTCCTGTAGCCGTAGCCGTCTTGCGATGACATTAAATGCCGCCATTGTGCAAACAGCATTGGAGAAGTGTGGCTCACTGGTTAGAGGAGGCAGACCTGGAAGCAGAGGTCAGCCCGGGACCAGGGTTCAATTCCCGGCTCGGCAGGGTCTTGAGTCCTAAAATGTCCATGGACTCGACAATTCTCGCTCCGGTGCCTACTCGATTCACGTGTTCACACTCTGCGACTCTGGGCAATAGCTTGCTTAATCTCCACAACGGCCCCTCGCAGCGGGATGCCTGGCTTTCACCTTGCGGATACCCTGCCGGGGTTATCTCACAGGGGAATACCAGGACGGGTTCCCTAAGCAAGCGCTTAGAAACCGCTCGGTGATTTGCGCTATATAAATTCCTGTACATTTACATTTACATTTACATTTTGGGTCCATTTTTATAGGCTGCACCTGGTTACCACCTGATTTGAATCCATGGTAAATACGACTCTTAAATACCGATTTTGAAGCAAATTCGGTATTTCAGAGCCTCCCTACATCTCAATCTTCAATTTTACCTATTCTTAATTACCGAATCGGTATTTTACCGAATCGGTATTTTACCGAATCGGTAAATTTTCCGATTCGGTAAATATTCCGAGTCGGCATTTTACCGAATCGGTAAATGTTCCGATTCGGTAAATTTTCCGATTCGGTAAATATTCCGAGTCGGTATTTTACCGATTCGGTAAATTCACCAATTCGGACAATTTTCTGTCACCTACATGCCGATCGCTCAATACCGGTCGGTAACGGCCGAAAATACCGATTTTCGGCCGTTACCGACCGACCTACATCTGGCCCTAGGTTATTAATCCTGGGAGATTTTAACTTGTTGCCGAATGGCCCTCTACATACTGCCTATAGTGATCTATGCCAGGCCTGCAGCAATATTCAGCTGCAACAGCTGGTACTCTCCACCACTCATCTGAGGGGCCATATCTTGGACTTAGTCTTTGCGGACACCACGCAGGTGTCGGTGAAGGACATAATCCCCCAGTGTTGGACGGACCATGCACTGGTCTCCTTCTCTCTCTATCTACCGGCAGACTCTTCAAACGTTGCAGGGCAGAAGCCTACCAAAGTGGGCAGACCATGGTCTAAACTTTTAAAAAACCTGGTTCTGCCTACTCTACTTCCTGGTGAGTATGTGTTGGGGGCTAATGCGGAAGAAAGTTATGCCAGTCTGTGTCAGCAAATCTCGAATTCTTTGGACAAAGTGGCTCCATTTCGTAGGTCAAGGGATAGGCAGAGACAAGCCAAGCCTTGGTATTCTAACGACCTCTGGCAGTTGAAGCAGCGTTGCAAGCGGGCTGAAAGGGCCTGGAGGAGGCACTATTTAGACCCGGCAAAAACCATCTTCAAGCTTCCCTTGACGGAATACAAAGCTCAAATTAGGTGTGCAAAGGCTATCTATCTTGAAGAAACACTGAACCAAGCGACTAATAAGTCACAGACTTTGTTCAGGATTGTCAGTTACCTCTCCCGGCCTGCTTGTGCCACGAATAATATCCTGGCCTCTCAGGCTTTATGTGACTCTTTGTCAATCGCTTTTGAAGACAAGATAGCTACCATCTTGAGCGGTCTTACTTTGTCTAACTCTCAGCCCTTGGTGCCCACGGCCTCTCCATCTATTCTGGGTGACCCGGAAGCCCTATTTGATCGACCTCAGTTGAGCTGCTTCTTTGTCCCGCATTTCGATGATTTCTGTAGACTGGCACAGACTGTGTCCTCGGGCTCCCCTATGGACCCCCTTCCTCATAAATTCTGGAAACTTTTCCATAAGGAACTTTTTCGCCCACTGTATTCCATCTGTCTCCAGTCCTGAAAAACCGCTGTGGTTCCCGAGTGCTGGAAGCTAGCAGTGGTGTCCCCCCTTCTGAAGAAGCCCACATTAGACCCCACCTGCTCGGTGAACTACAGGCCTATTTCATTGCTCCCTTTCCCGGTTAAAATCATAGAGAAGTTGGTTACCCAATCTCTGTCCAGATACCTGGAAGATAACATCTGGCTGGACGTCGCCCAGTTCGGCTTCCGGCCAGCGCATGGCACAGAGCCGGCGTTGGTGGTCGTGCTGGACAAACTTCGTTCGCGGGTCGACACTGGTCGAGCAGCCTTTTTAGTGCTGCTCGACATGTCGGCCGCGTTCGACACGGTCAGCCACTCAACCCTTATCAGGAGACTGGAGGAGGCTGGGGTAACGGGGCTGGCATGGGACTGGTTAGTCTCGTACCTTCACAATAGGCAGCAGGTGGTGGCATTGCCGCCTTTTAGATCAGGTGTGCGGAAAGTTGGGCAGGGGGTGCCCCAGGGCTCAGCCTTCAGCCCAATACTATTCAACCTGTATCTTCGCCCCCTAATTCAATTGATAAGCTCCTTTGGTATCTCGGTATTTAATTATGCTGACGATACACAATTCGTTTTTTCCCTGGAAGGTAAGGATGCTGTTTCCTTAGAGACCTTCCACCGCTGTATGACAGCTACAGCGGACTGGCTGTGTTCCAACTCACTCCAGTTTAATAGGTCTAAAACGGAGGTGCTGTACTGTTCAAACAACCGTGTCCCACGCTCCCTGCCAGAGGACTTTTGGCCCTCCTCCTTCTCTGGGGCAGTGACGGCAGCAGAGTCTGTCCGTAACTTGGGGGTTTTGTTTGGCCCAAATTTACAACTGGACGCCTTCGCCAATAAGACCATTGCTACGTGTATGTTGTTGCTTTGTATCTTATGCAAAGTCCTTCCTATGCTCCCAGCACAGGCCAGACCTGAAGTCGTGCGGGGGATTATTTTAAGCAGGTTGGACTATTGTAATGCATTGCTCCTGAGAGCCCGCAAAAATTTGGTTGGTAAGCTTCAACGTATACAAAATATGGCAGCCAAGTTGTCTCTCTCTCGTCCGCGCACTGCCTCCTCTACTTTGGCGCTGCTTGATCTTCACTGGCTGCCTGTCCAGCAGCGTATTCTTTTTAAGGCTTCTTGTTTGGTTTTTAAAGCTTTGCATGGACAGGGACCTGTTCTGTTGCAGAATCTTTTCTCCTGGTATGTAACTTCTCGAACCTTGCGTTCTTCCTCCGCATGCCTGGTTACAGTTCCCAGGTTTCAGAGATCAAGAATGGGAGGTCGCTCCTTCAGCTTCTCCGCTGCTAGGCTCTGGAATTCTCTTCCGCTTCCATTGAGGAGCCAAGGTGAATTTCCATCTTTTAAGAGAAATCTGAAAACCTACTTATTTCCAAGAGTAGCGTGATCTCTGTGAGTGTGTGCCAGCTATGTTTTGTCAAAGCACCAGGATACCCTTTGGGTGATAGTGTTGCGCTATATAAGATAGCAATACATACATACATACATACATATACCCTAGGGTGTCTTGGTGCTAGCTTGACAGAGAGCATAGGTGAAGCAGTAAAGAGGACTAAGGATTGAAAAGCGAGGTCTTTAGAAGCATTCTGAAGACCAGTAGAGAGGGGTCGATCTAATCTCTATCGGCAGGAGATGCCACTGTTTGGCTGCTCCCGCAAGGAAGCTGATTCCACCCAATTTAGATTTATTGAATCTGAAGATGGTATTATTGTAGGATCCCATTGATCTGAGGTGCCTGTTGGGGACATACCAGGAAATAGCCTGTCTCAGAAATTCCGGTCCTGTATCGTGCAAGACCTTAAATGTGAGGCAAAGTATTTTGAATTTGATACGTATCCTAACCGTCAGCCAGTGCAAATCTTTGATAGCTTGGAAGACTAGGTGGTGTTTAGGGAGGCAAAAAATGTAATCTAGTGGTAGAGTTCTGCAGTACCTGGAGTTTCTTAATATATTGTGTCAGAAGATTAATGTATAGGCCATTACAGTATTCCATACTGCAACTATATTTTTAGAGATTAATGTTATTCACCATATAAAGATATCAAGATTGCTTTTTATAAGTATTGACATTCCTTCACTGGGCCCATCCATGTGTCTTTTGGTTGCTGGTGAATCAAACTGGGAAGTTCTCAAGTTTAATTTTGTTGATTTCCCACTGTTGGAAAGTGCCTCTTTTGACATGGTTGGCCACCCACTTTTTTCCTGGAACATTATGTGATTTCAAAAGAAAGAGGACTGGGTCCCTGCTAACCAGGATCCCAGTGCTAGGGCTCTTTCCTAAAAGTGTATCACGATGGCCACAACTTCAGCAAACCCTACAAGTCCCTAGCAAATGGTACTCCTGATATCTAGGGCATTGAGACTGAAGAGGCTCCACCAGAGCTGCAGCACGAATTGTGCCACCCTAGGGATCCCTCACCAAGACCATGCAAACTTCCATTGCAGGCTGTGTATCTTGGTGCAAATAAAACTGAAGAGTTGACAAGGTGCACATTCCTTTGTGCAAAACTCTGAGACACTTTATCATGTATAGGTAACTCTCCCCTATTGCAGGCCTTACTGCCCTAAGGCAGGATGCACTATCCCACATAAGTACACACTGAAGCCATTTAGAGTCCATGGGCTAGACATGTGTCATTACTGGTTCCCAAGCACTATGATGGCTTCACTGTACCCACTGATGTTTGGTGCCAAACATCTCAGCTTAATAAATCAACACTTTTTTTTTTACAGAATTTTTATAGAGCGAACTTAACCCAAGGGTATTGGGTATCAGAGCGCTTTACATAGCACCAGTTGCATTACATGAGGACACATTCATTTTTATTAGGCACGGGGAGATTACGTGATTTGCCCAGAATCACAGGATGTTCAGCGTTGTTGCCGAGACTCAAACCCAGTTCCCCAGATTCGAGGTTGACCGCCCTAGCCGTTAGGCCAACTCCTCTCTCACTGATGTCAGTGTTGGATTTATTAATAAATGCACACAGAGGTGCCCCTTGAAAACCTCCCAAACACGGGTGTGGTCTCTAACTAGTCTTAGACAGTCTGCCACCACCAGACATGGTTCTGACCTCATGGGGTGAGAGCCTTCTCTCTCAGAGGCTGGGAACAGCGCCTTCTCTTGGAGGGGGTCCTTCACACCTCCTCCAGGCTGGAATGGCATTCTAAGGAAGGAAGCTTCAAAGGCAATTCCACCTTTGAAATGCAACTCAGGCGAATATATGATGTTATTTGCAGACCATTAGTTAGCAAGTTTTTACTACAATGTTTTTACATCGCAAATACCATTACTACGCAAGATATAACTGTGCATGCTTTTAGTTCCCAAATACATTTAAAAGTACTAAATATGCATTAACTTTGCAGTATATTACTAAGTATACAACTTCTATGCATTGTTGACTCTTTTACCCTTACCCTCATAAACTACATTACCCTACACTACCCAAAACCACTACACTACCCTAAACACTACCCTACACTACACAAACACGACAACACTACCCTAAACCCAAATACACTACTCTACACTACATAAACACAACCCTACAAAGTAAAAGACAACCCCCTGCATGACCACTACCCAAAACCCATATACACTACTCTACACTACATAAACACAGCCCTAAAACCTAAAGGACAACCTCTTGCACAACCACTACCCTAAACTCAAATACACTACTCTACACTACATAAACACAACCCTACAAAGTAAAAGACAACACCCTGCACAACCACTTCCCTAAACCCATATACACTACTCTACACTACATAAATATAACCCTAAAACCTAAAAGACAACCCCCTTCACGACCACTACCCTAAACACAAAAACACTACTCTACACTACATAAACACAACCCTGACACCTAAAAGACAACCCCCTGCATGACCACTGCCCTAAACCTGAATACACTACTCTACACTGCCTAAACACAACCCAAAAAACATAAAAGACAGCCCCTGCACAACCACTACCGTAAATCCAAATACAGTACGCTACACTACATAAACACAACCCTAAAACCTAAAAGACAACCCCCTGCACAACCACTACCCTAAACCAAAATACACTACATAAACACAACCCTAAAACCTAAAAGACAACCCCCTGCACAACCCCAAAAACGTACCTTGTTTTCCTCATGGTCCCTCGCTTCACCATGCTTCCTTTCTTCTCATGCTTCAGGCGTCGTCAGAGCTGCACGTTGTTGTTTGGAAACGAAAGCGCCTCCTTTTCCAAACAACAATGTGAATAGTCAGCCATGTAATTGACTTTGCTAAGTAACGGTCTATGCAAAGTAGAAGCATGCAAACTTAAAGCATGTGAAGTAAAAGATACTGCTAAGTAAAAAATTCGTAGTAATGGTAAGTCATAGTAGTGGCCGCAAAGTAATGGCAGATTACCATATCGGAACGGTTCTGGAATATTTGGTTTTGCTACGTACACGCTTGCGAGACAAACATGGGGGTAAGATCATTTTTGGATTGATGCCTAAAATACTGAGCTGGCAGTTTAGTTTTGGAAGTAATGTGGACTTGTTGTTTTTAAATACCAGCAGGTTGTTGAGTATACGAAGGGAACAACGAGGGTTGGACATTGAGAGATCGTTTTCCTTATTGACATTGAATAGGTAAGCCTGGTTTGGTTATTTCACTCGTTCCTAAAGAGGCACTGTAGTTGTTATAGACTATAGAAGAGTGTTTTACTCTTTTTGGATAACAGAGCACCTAGAACAACAGTGATACCATACATACTGACACCGTATTCTGACGATTTTAAGGTATGAGAATTCTATGTGTTTTCAATTACGTTGTTTGTTTAACGAGCAAGATAAGTTAGGTATAATCATGTATTGTTCTGAAATAGGGAGATTGGAGCCGCTGTTGTACGAAACAAGGAATAGTATCTTTGGAGGTTTGGTCCCTCCCCCTCATGAGTAAGTTGCTCATTATGGTTTTTGATTTTCTTCTGAACACACAAGGTGGTTTCCTCTTGGTGATGGAGTTTATTTTCATTTCAACTAGAACATGTTGTTATATTACCAAAAAAACGTCACTGATGTGCTTCTATTTTATCTTTTTGGTTTGCAGCATTTCCCCTGACGAAGGGACTGCTACTGAGTCCCGAAATGCATTGGGCTATGAACATCTTTTGTTGAGGAATTTTTTGTATATCAAGTGAAACTATAATAATCAAATTAAGTTTAGGTATTTCAAAAATGCAAATGTAATGTATTAATTCCGTCTTTTTGATTTCTAAAAAAACATTTGTGAATAAATTTTGAATGACAATTACGTTTAAATTGTGTTGAAACTATACAGGTAGTCCATGTAATAGTGCACACCTAAGTCTGAGTTAACGTTTTTGTTAACTAGCCATGCATTTTCTTAAATATTGAGTAATTAATCAGGTATACTCAAATTAGGTGTAGCACACTGATCAAAATAGATTGATTATAACAGTATTTAAAAATCAAAAATAGGAGTGCTCAGAACACATCATTCTTTCTTATCAGATTACCAACTCAGGCATCTCCAGTTAGTGTAGGATGCTAATTCCCCTGTCCTGCTCCACTTTTGGCAGGAGGATAGGTGGGAAATTCAGTTAAATTAGGAGGTGGGCCCACATTCTGCCAGCACCATCTCTAAGGTGGGGCAGGTGATGTGGACCTCACTTTTCCAATTCCTTCATCTTGTGTTTGAGAGAATTAGCCAACCAGTAGCAGGGTTATGTCTACTTCCCAACAGAAGTGGTTATTTGAGGGTGTAACACACCTAAATTGAGTAGTTAGGTGGTACGTCTGGACCCTGAACACGTCTGGACCCTGATACGACAGACCTAAGAAGAAAATGGACACAGAAGGGCTCCTGCTGCAGAATTGTGATGCAAAACCCTGCCTGCTGCCTCAAAGACTAGACCATTGTGGTGTGCCGTCTTGTCTTGCTGCTGCAAGAACTCAAAGAACCCCAGAGCACCTGGGTACTGGTGAACCGGCTATGCTCCCATGGACCTGAGGCACTTCAACCTGATCCCTAATTTCGGGTCCCCCAGACTTACCTGTTAGTCTCCTTATGTAACCTGTTTTGAGGAGGCCCACTTCTCCTTTGCACCTCAGCACCCTGATCCGGCCGTTTCTGGGATGCTCCCGACAATCTGCTGGTGGAACTTTGGACCTGGCCTTGCTAACTACCTAAAACTTGAAGGTGAACACAGAGAATCAACTGGACAATTTTCTATTCATATTTCTATTTTTCTATATCGACATCTGTTGCGCGTAATAGCGCACAACTGTGAGATATTTCCCAAACTTTGAAAATTTATAACAATAGAAGTACTTACATGTGAATTAAATTCTTAGTCTTCAAAATTATATTTTTCTTGAATATATATTCTTGAGTGTGTGTTTCATTTATTGTCTCTGTAAGTACAACAAACGCTTAGCACTACCCTCTGTTAAGCCTACCTGCTCTCACACATTACCTAAAATAAAGCATTAGTATCATCTACTTTTGCTCTGTATACCAATGTGGTTTCACCAGACTCTCTGCATAGTGTACTTCATTTTAGTGCACTATATAGCGAGTCAGATTCCTAAATCGACGATTCCTGCAACATTGAATATGACAAGAATTCAGGAATGACCTAAGAATAAAATTCTCTTTACACAATTGATGCTCCATGTCTGCTATATTCTACAAGCATTTTTTTATACATCTGTGAGAGCCTTGTTTCCTCCAGATAACATAGCAGGAATGCATATTTGTCAAGGGGGTTACTCATATTAAATCCTCTGAATCTGTTGCAGTGGCGGCTCCCCCATTGGGGTGTGTAGCATCGGCCCACTGCTTCCTCGCAGTGCTAGAAGCAGAAACAAAAACAGTAAAAACTACCATTTATGTTTCTGCCTTCTCGCATTGTGAGAAAGCAGATGGTTGGGGGCAGGCGAGTGGGCTTGGCCACTCCTGTGTGTACTGAGTGTTTGGTCAGCCCTGGAGCTGACCAAACAGTCAGTACCCACAACAGTGGGTAAGCCACTTTTCCTCTGGCCTAAAGCGGGACCGCCCACTCTCCCTTTTTCTCTATGCAGAGAAAATGTCCCGGCTAGGGCGCTCTCCTGCTGTGTCTACCAGCGTTGTGATTGGCTTGCGTAGGGGAGGGATGCTGGCTGCTGGCTGCTTCCTGCAGGAACAAAAGGACCCACCAGTACAGCGTGATCAGCCAGGAGCGGAGGCGGTACCCCGGCACTCAGGTACGTTTTATTTTAATTGTTTTATTCCCTACCCGCGACCCCCTCTTCCTCCCTCGAGCATCCTGGCTGCCGCTGCAACCTATGTAATTGGGGTTGACTACTGTAGTCCGAATACTCTGCCGATGGTTCTGAATTGCTTGGTTGCTTAAACCAAACCATGCTGTTATTATCAGCACAATTCCAAGACTTTTGAATATGTCTGCCCTGACCTCCTTCCCAGAGCATGGTTACACAGACTGTGCAAGTGGATATTCTTCCCAGAACAAGCTGCAGATTTGTGTTTGACATTCCCATGTTTTTCCGTGGGGTCTACCTTCCCTCGTGACAGCGCTTCTGATGGCGGTTTCTGTACACTTTTGACAACGCACTTTGCTGGAAGCACATATTACTGTTGATTCTGCTTGTTGCAGAAGCTTTTGTTCATTTAGTGGCAGTAATTCCTTTTTGATCCCATTCGAAAAGAGAATCATTTTGAAGAATTCTGCAACGTTCCATTATTATCCATATTACATTTTTACACAGTTGATGCCCCCTGCAAGTTTGGAGCCAGAGTGCAAGGTGTTTGTGGATACATGTGCCTAAAATAATGTTTTAAATGTTCTTTGCCAATCCATATGTAAAATGGATAGAAGAGCCGGCAGTGATTTAATAAAAAATCATAAATATGCTTCCTGCAGGCCTGCATTTGTGTCTGCTATTTATTGTTCCTGCCAGTGCTCTGACTCATGCAGCACTTCAGCCAGAGGCCATCTTGGCCAGACAGCAGCAGCGAGAAGAAGATTGGCGCGACGCAGCAAGTGTACTGCCTACATCAGACTCTGTGAAAAGGCCTGGGCGGGAAACAATGTTTTAAATTTTAATCGAGAATAGGCGGTAGAGCATTGGTCCATACAGTGGAAATCAGATGCGATTATATTACGAGGGTGAGGGTTGATGCACCAGCAATCGGTTAACCAGATGAGTGACGCCAAAATAGGCCAGTCTCATGACCGAGTAATCAAATTTGACCGTGGATGTTTAACAGTGGAATTATATGTTAGTGTTTTAAAGTAGAGTGCTTGTAGTATTTATTTAAACAATTGCGCTTCTTTAATTATTAGGGGCAGATTTACAAGCCAATTGCGCCGCTTTTACGGTGCCGTTGCGTCACTTTTCAGATGCAGCGGTGGCCCAAAAGATGCGCCATGGTGCGGGGTATTTACAACGTGACGCATCTCCCAGATGCGTCACGTTGTAAAACCCTGCGCCAGAAGAGGGGTACCATCGCAGGGGGAGGTGTTCCGGCGCATGAACGCCTCCCAAAAGTGGCTGAGTGAAATCTACAAGATTTCACTCAGTCACTTTTGGGCCCATGCTGCGTCAAAACCCTGCGCCTGCTTGAAGCAGGCGTACGGATTGACGCAGCATTGTGCACATAGGGCCCCCCTGATCATTGCTGGAGCTGCGTCGCGCTTGCGATGCAACTCCAGCAATGCGCCACTTTTACGGCACAGATGCGTGACGCATCTGTGCCGTTTTTGCCCCATGGTGCGCCGCATTGTTAATGCGGTGCATCAAGGGTGGCGGAGCTGCGGCGCACAATTACTGGCGCATCACTGCCGATATGCAGGGATGCGCCAGTAATTGTAAATCTGCCCCTAAGTATTTTTCTTGTTACTCTGTGTGTGTGTGTGTGTATGTGTTTTTTGCTGATTTTTATATATCGCAAATTCTTGGAGCGCTTTACACAAGCACATTGCCTGCACGAACTCCAGTTACATAACACAGGTTGGATGTTTTTATGGGTTTTTCTTCCCTGTATGAAGATTTTGGCTTCCCCAAATTGCCATAAGCATGATGCTGATGTACTACTTGGCTAATCACTCAGCTGTCACGAGTGGCCTGCTGGGAAGGGGCGGGGCGGGGCGAGGGGCAGTGACAAATGGCTTATGTTGAATGCGAAATGGCTTACATTTTACTAATTGCGTTTGGAAGTGATGTACACACTGGTTTGTGCTGAAAGCAGTCGCTACGAAAAGCTAGCAGTAAAATTCCAATCCACGGATGGCACAGCGTGTAATTGTGTTATGCATCATCATCATTATACAAGGCATAAACTGAATTACAGTGATCTAAGACAAGCTTCAGCCTTACATGCAATCATTGTAAGGCGAATCCATCTGGGAATCCCTTGTCTCCATGCATCTACAATGCTTCTACATAACCTCCTCCCTCATCTCCCCATAGCCCCTCCCTCACATGCATTTCTTTTGTTTTATAGTGCTGTGTAGTGTAGGATTTCAGAGCCATTTACATCTCATACAAACACATATTATACCGAGACAATAGCATGCATGTATTAATCATTGCAATAGGAATGTTACATAAAACAAACGTGGACTACATGGTGCAGGTTTCACATGTCACATGTCATCCATAATGGTGGGCAGTATAGTTTAAGACTGACTGTTTGGTCTGGAGCAGCACAAACGTATAATTTAAAACCAGTTGTATCATTATGGTTGTGTTGACTATACAAGTAGGAATTAATTTCTATCCAAATGCACCCTTTTTCGCAACATTAGGATAATGAATGACTGGAGAAGAAAAATCATAACGCTCTAACCTATGCCTTGAAATTTGTATGCAGCTCTCTGATGACAGTTATTAGCTCTATCCACTATCTTAGGCTTCTAATTTTAAACTGCAAGTAACAAAAGCATGACTCTAACAAAAACAGTAATCCACTGAACTATTTACATTATATCACCTTTTTGTGATCTGCATAATATATGTTCTTTGCAATAGGCATATTAACTTACTACCATTGCCTTGGGGTCAGTTCCAGAATGGGGAAGTGAAATGTACTAACTACGCTTTCACAATTGCTTTATTACCCTTCTTGCTTTCTCAGATTTGCTTGAAAATACACCCTTTGCCCAATCTTTTAAAAACAATTTCTTGGGGGAGATGCTCCCCGAACCCCCCTTATGTCGCTTGGGCTTACTCTCTGCGCTCGCTGGCTGTGGCGTCACTTTTATGCCTCTAATGTCACTAGCCGCACACAGATCTGTTGTATAATTGATTTGTGATATCCGTATTAATTGGGAGACAAATATTACTCCTTGTGTTATGTTCTTCACTTGTAGAAATAATTAAATGATCAACTTCATTAGCAGTGAATTATTTGCGTCCTTTAAAAGACAATAATTGGCTTAAGATCACATTCTTTTTGCACAAAATGTTTTGCTCTTAACTAGATTTAAGAAAATTAGAGTATTATTTAGATTCAATAATTTGTCTTTTAATATAATGAATGCTTGCAAAGTCCCAATATTCTGCTGAATCTAGTTCCTTAAGTTGTTGAACGATTTCTATTATATTCTGCCAATTAAAAATAGCATGCGGACGTTTGGAGACACAATTTGGGTGGAATGGAAGTCAATGTGTGGGTAGTGATTGATGGCATCCATGCCTATTTAATGTAGGTAGTTTTTGTCCTACAGTAGTTCTTGTCGTTTTTTTCTCCTCAGCAGAAGAAATAATTTGTTTATTTCAGCCTTTAAGTTTATTGATAGTTACAGCCTCCTGCCTGTTCATGTTCCTGGTCTAATTTACTACATGTTTTAAGCATTTTTCAGAGGGGACCTAAGGTTCACCTGAGTCTTGGTGCCCTCCCCCATAGGATCATCCTTATTGAGTCATTTAAAGATGTAGTAATTATAGCAATACTGTTGAAAGATTCAATGTGACCCTAGGGTCTGGAGAACTTGTAGAATACCCCACAAATATTATCTGATATTTGCACTAAGAGATCCTCATTTGCAGCTTGAACAACTGAAGGTTCCACGGCAGAGATCATTCTTCATGAAATCCGATCATTACTTACACTAGACTTGTTGTAAGAAACCCTGGAAAAGATCCTTAATCTGTTGTGCGTTGTGTTTGTTACCTCTGATTTTCACAGGATCACATTAGCTTAATGGTTTAATAATTACCATCTCTGTAGTATGTGAACTGTCAACCATTTTTGGCAGGTTTTTAAATCAAGTGTAGTATTTTCATCTTTGGATGACCCTAATACTGTTGGTCTCTGTTGTTTTGGAGTTTCCACAGACTTACAAGCCTTGTCAGTTGGCCTATTTTCCATGACAGTATTTGTTTTGCTTTGGTTTGCGTGTACGTCTTATATAGGATAAAACTGTTGCATATGTTGCTTTGATGCAGTTCTAAATCATCTTTCTGTTCCTTTGAATTCATATTTAATTTCCATAGCGTATTATTTTTTTTTTACTGACAAAAGGTCGAAAAGATTCCACAGGATTATTTGCCATTGATGAAAAATTCAGAGAGACCTTAGAATCATTATCAGCATCTATGATGATCTTAATATGGTCTTGTGAGCATTTACATGAGTTGATTTGTTGGGTTCGCTTTTCTCAGACATTCTGCTGAGTGGTAGAGACCCTTTAATTGTATGAGGACATTTTATGACCACCATGAGAATTATCCATACTAATTTCCTTGAAATACTATTCACTTTACATGTTGGTATGTCCTATATGAAGTGACATCTGAAGAAATGTAATTTAGCGTGGCAAAAGTTGAACAAGGTCAACAAAATTGTAAATTTGTAATGATTGCTATGTGTTTGAGGTGAATTTAGCAGTAGAATTACCATGAGCACGGTAATCTCACAAATCATCTTTTAAAGCAAATGCATTCTTAGAAATGTTGTTAACAATGTAGGTCAGAATACCTATGGAGAGGGACTGAGCAATGAGAGTATGTGATATTTCAGTGAGAGTGCTACTAATTGCACTTAAGGCCACAAGGACTGCATAGGAGAGAGTATTTTTATTATTCAAATCCCGTGGTAGCGACAATTGATCACACATTGTAGAATGAGTGTTTATGTTATCGTAAGATGTTGCCTGCATAGGAGGCGGGGTGTAGGGTTGAAGATTACAACTGACTTTTCTCTCAATGATTGTTTCTTTGCTATCTGGGCATATGTAGAAGTTGACGATTGCCCAATAAAATCTATGTCTTCCATTAAATCGGAATTATTGAAAGAGTTGCCCAATTCTTTATTTGTGTTCCATGAAAAAGGGAAATAAATTAGCTGCAGAGCTTTCATATCTCGAATATAGTGATTCATTGTCTGACTCATGGTCAGGTTGGATTGCTTGAGAAGTCGGCATCTGAGACATCATTGGGGTGTTAACTTGAGCTGTAACCACTACCAAATTCTTGGTTTGAAAGTAGGGCATGGTGATATTACTTAAGGCAGTAGACTGAACTGGAAACAAACTTGGAAAACTGTTTTTTGAGAAGTAGGTACAAAGCATGATATAATACGTTGTTGGTTAATTGTGGGTTCATCAGCAGTAGGGAGAAATGGTTTGCTCTGAAAGTGTGTTCCCCTTCCCTTTTCCCATCCCTGCCATTACATTTCCACTTTTCAATTAATTCATTTTTCTCTGAGCACGTCTCCATACAAATACAAAATTATAAAATGCATAAAAATAAAAAGTGACTTGATATGTACGGCCACCTGGTGATCTTTGTGATCCCTAGAGACTCCAAACCAGGCTAGTAGTGAATTAATAACTTACCACTGCACCGGGAACCACTTCAGCACCTCTACTCTCAGGTAGCTGTGCAGTCACCTTCCACTTTGCTAAGTGTGTTTGTCATCTATTAATATTAAAAATAGGCATTGTTATAACTCTTTGGGCCCTATTATGTTTAGGCCACACTTTCCTTGTTTGCAAAACAGGTATGCCGGATGCAAACAGGGAAAGTGTGCCCTATTACATACAATGCGCTGACCCAGGGCAGCCACAAACTCATGCTCCCCTGGGGGGGCTGAGCATTCAAGTAAAATATGCAGCTGCTTTAAAGCAGCCACTCCATGTTTCACAGTGCAGGCGGCAACTCGGCTTCACTTTTAAAGGGGATGAGAGATCCAGTTCCCTACTCCTGAGGGTGCACTGAGAGTTCACCTCCTGTGAGCTTCTTTGCCTCTGCACCGTGTCAGTAATACAACCGGGTCGCAGAGGCAAATGAATTCCCTCATTTGCATGGAGCCATGGCCCCATGCAAATGAGGAAACGCCCTCTTGAGGAAAATGCTGTATATGTGACTGTGGATTCAGTATTGCAGAAGGGGACGTCTGCTGCCCCTTCCCTAAAACCAAAATGTCCTAGAGGCATGCAAAGCAGGCACCCTGTGTAATATTGCCCCATTTGTGTTTTTAAATGTAAACAGTTCAAATCATTAATTGCAAAAGAAATGCTGGCTGAGGTTCAGGTTGGTCCCAGCTACAGGCTCCTCATGGGCCATCCCGACTCAGAATGCCAAAGGAGACGAAACCCACTGCTCCATGGTGCAGACATGGAACAGTAAGAACCGAACCAAAAGGGGGGAGCTGGGTCATTTTCAACAAATATCAGGTCAGTCAATGTAGATAAACAGAAGAGCCCAAAAGTCAAGGATCAGTAGGTGCAGATGAGAGTTCCGGCAGAAGTCCAATACCTAGTGGGTAAGGATGAGCATGGAGCTCAATGAAGCTGGGAGGATAGCAGGAATAGGATCATGGATTCAAAGAACTATTCAGCATCCGCACCAATAAACCTCTGAAAAATGTATTGCATCCTAGCAGCCCATCTCTGAACCAAAATTTTCCCCAAGAAGGTATCCTCAGTACCAGTCTTTTACCCTTACAAATAACCTCTTTCCTTCTTTTACTTCATAGAAAGCCTCTGATCTGGCTGCTAGCACTGACAAATCAAAGAAGCTTGCTAAAAGTGCATGTGACTTCAAGTGCCATTTCTACCAGCCTCTGAAAAAGTAGTTCTTAAACAGCAGGCACAGTGTCACTGAAGATAGCTGAGGCCTTAAGCCAAGGCCCTTATTGGAGAGAATGATGATTGTGATGATGATGGAGATCAGGAAGGCCCTCCTCTGAACTTCTGCCAGAGACCAATGACAATAGTGGCCCTCAAAGTTGATCAGTTTTACAGCTCCAACGTAAGCCACTTTTTTGGACCTCTTGGCCAAACTACTTTTTCATTTGTTGTCCTTACCATTGGTTGCCTTTGAGGTGCCCTCATCCCCTAGAGGAATCCGCTCAGAACACTCACTGCCCAGGGCATCCTTGACATGTTGACTTTGGGGAATCTACAAATGTTCCCAGCACATAGTTCATAATCTACAAGCACTATCGTGAGTGGCTTTAAACACCATTCTCATTGGTAACTCTGTGTCTCTCTGCCTCTTCTGTGGGTCACCTCCAATATCCCATGTTATTTATTACAACTTGGTCTACCAGTGCCCTTCATTAGGCAATTAAGAACCACCCCTTCAGTGTATGGTGTTCAAAACACTTCACTCTTTCAGTACCAGTATTACGGTGCTCATCAGTGACTACCAAACATTATTATCCAGCTGTCAGTTTCTGGAACCTCATGTTTATATTTTAGTTTTGTATGTAATAGTAAGTTAATTAATCTGAATATGGATTAGATCATGATGTGCAAGGAAGCATACATGTTTAACGTTGTTAGCTGCGTATAATATGAATTATTACTTATTTCAGAAGTTCACTGTTTTCTATTACTGCTTACATTAGATTTATGCATATGCAGACTTTCCTGTTTCTATTTTGATAAATTCTGGTGGGTTTTTATCAGTGTTTTACAGTGATTTCAATACTTTAAAAAACTGTGGTTATCACTGATTAGATATGTTTAAAAAAAACAGAAACATTGTTTTTCCAGTGTTTATGGAATGTTTAGCATTTTATTATTGATTGCTTTCTGCGCTGATAGTGCATGATATATTGACACCAGTGTACACACAGTGTATATGACGCACAAATACATGTTTACGAATCAAACCTATTGTAGTACACCATACAAATCTTCTTCAGTGAGTCTCTGGGCAAGCACGCTCACTTTTTCCTTCCCGTGTAAACCTCTAATTTGTGAATAGGCCCTCAATTGCTAACTTTAGCCAGTGACATAGCTTTCCACCTGAAGATTGTGACTCTCTGGAACAGGTTATGCAACGAATTTTTGTTGAACAAGGTGCATATTCCCTCAGAGTTTTTTAAGTGGTCAAAAATTAAGCAGTACTTTTCAAATTGTGGAGAAAATTCCCCTTTACGGAAGGGCTTTAGAATTTGTGCAGAGTACCACAGTGAGCCTTCTTTGACTTCAAATGCTGTGGTTGGTGAAGGGATATATCTAGGCATCACTGCAAGCCATTTCTCAAGCGTTGTTAAATAAAATTTCCTGAATAGCTCTTTAACATTTCTTTGCTTACATAGTGGCAAACATTCTTAAATAGAATATGTTGCTGTGCCAAAGTCACTAAAAGTGTCACCCAGCCTACTCTCAAGGAGATGTTTCACATCTACACCAATTACGTTGAACAATTGGTAGACAAGGGTGTTTTCGGACTCTATTTTTTTTTATTATGTCCTTTACAGCAGTCATGTTTTTCTGTAAAAATCTAAGAATGGAGTAGAAATTACTTTTCTCACATTACGCGACCAAAGATTCTCACATTTGTTGCCTTTGGCACAAATATGATTTTGACATTTCCTGATTCTCTACAGGTAATAAAATATTAAACAGGACCTAAAATAGGCTTCTAAACCGTGCATCTTTATACCAAAGACCTCAAAACTGAAAAAAGCAAACGGAAGAAGACGCAATATTTTAGTAACATCCCTAAACATAAAAACTCAAGCAGAATAATGTTTGCCCAGTCTTTCTTACTACTACCTTGTATTACAAATGTACATTGTAGTGGACCCTTCAGGAAGAAATAAAAATGTCTCTTTCACTGCCCTTTTCCTTTCTTTGAATGGCATTTAGTTTTCGGTTGTGCAGGTGTTTTTTCAGTATTTATATGTTTACAGTGGTGAGGGCTATTTCCCTTTTGATGGGGTTTTATCAGTTATTATAGGTTTAAACCTAAAACAGGATAGCCTATATGTAATTAATTCTAACCATCAAAGTAGATAACTCACTATATAAATAACTCTATAAAAACATTTATCAGAATCTCAATATAATACCATGTGTATTAATGATTCACCAGTCTTCATGACAATGTTGGTAAATGTGATGTCCCCACAACGGAACATGGGGGGCCATGCAGGCGGTCGAGTCATCATCGTGAATATCACACGCAATTAAAAAAAAAACAATTTTGGACACCTAACTTGTGTTGCTAACACCCCCATTTCTCAACCATGAAGTCAGAGTAGTTCCACTCTGACCCTTTATGTGGCCTTTCACACAAATCTCCGACCCCTAGATCCGTTTCCGAGCAATAAAATGGCAACCACGAATTTCTGTTCAGGTTGCATCCAGCCAATCAGCAAAATATCTGGATCCAGAGATATCACTTTCATTTTAAACTTACATTTCTCAACAACTACTGAACAGATTTACAGCAAATAAGCAAAAGGCACTTCCTTGAACCAGCATCTAAATCCCTACTAAATTTCAGCGGTTTCTGCTGTAGGTGTGGCTAAAGTTTCCTAATGGAATTAACATTTCAAACACACACTTATTGCATGCACCAAATCCTTGGTCCCCACTGCACAGATCACCCAAACCTTTCCATATCAATTGTACCCACCGTGACACTTTTTTGGGAAAATTTCATGCAGATTGATCAAATAATTCAAAAGTTATAGCCAAGTCAAAAAATAGTTTTACTATGGAAACCAGGTCCCAACTATACCTACATACTGGCGACCGTTCAAAAATATATATATACTTGAACTGTGCTGATATTTGAAAAAAAGAAGAAAATCTTTTTCCAAAAATGAACATTGGATCCTGATGCTTATCTTACCTCAGAAAAAAGTTCTCTCCCCTCGGTACTGGAATTCGCTCCCTATTACACTGAGCCAGTGCCAGGACCATTTTCATTTTAGAAAATCCCTGATTTTTTTTGTTCTAGACGCCTCCCATAGTACCAGCACCTTCATGTCTGTACATAATCACAGTGATTCCCCTCCGGGGGTGATTCAGGCACTATATAAATTTAAATAAATAAATAAATAATTGAAGAAGACTAACACGGGAAACAAGTATTAAGTAAATCGTGGTGTCAAACCATGAAAGACAAGCACCCGGACGCGGTCGCTCCCTATTACACTGAGCCAGTGCCAGGACCATTTTCATTTTAGAAAATCCCTGATTTTTTTTTGTTCTAGACGCCTCCCATAGTACCAGCACCTTCATGTCTGTACATAATCACAGTGATTCCCCTCCGGGGGTGATTCAGGCACTATATAAATGTAAATAAATAAATAAATAATTGAAGAAGACTAACACGGGAAACAAGTATTAAGTAAATCGTGGTGTCAAACCATGAAAGACAAGCACCCGGACGCGGAGCGGCTTCCTGCCTTTTCCGACAGAGTTATGGCGTTTCTCTGAAACTGAAGCTACTTCCAGCCCCTGGACCGCTGAAATTACTAATGTCGGGAGCCAGCCTGTAATGCACAACACGGTAGGGAGCAGAGGGTTTAAGGTTTGTGATATTCTCTCCCTCGGGTGGTTCTTCGGAGGCGGGGCTCCTTTGTGGGATTTGATACTGCATCCTCACCCCCGATGCAACCTTAACTCGTGTGGAACACAGTGAGCAGCTCCATTTTTTGCAACGTTGCATTTCGGATGGAGCTGCAGCCAGGCACCCTGGTGATATTGATTAAAGGAAAATAGTTTGATTATCGTACACGCAGCGTAGCAGTCACCCCATGGGAACAAACAGATAAAGAAGCAACTATCAGATTCAAAATGCTTTTGGAAACGTAAACGGAGACATGCTCAAAATCATTTGAGTGCAGGTTGGAAATGTGCATGATACAAAGGAACCTTAATTGAAGTGTAAATACTTTGTTGACATAGTGGTACATACAACAAAAAGCATAACAAATCATTATAGCGGAGGTTTGAACTACACTGAATACCTGAGGGCATATAACACTCAACTTATCTCCATCTTAGCATAATACTAAACGTTCTTCTTACCACCACACAGTAAAAACTACCCCCACCTTTGAGAGGAAAGGAGAAAATCTCACTTAACTTTGTAACAGTGAATTTCTCCAACTTACAATGGCGGATAGGTGGAATAAACAGGAGCAATTATTGAAAGAAATGTTTGATGATGAAGGTGACCTTGTCACCACACAGAGTGATAAACATTCCACTTGCCCAAATACCAAAAATACACCAAAACAGCAAATTAAAGCGTTGGAACAAGTTTGAATCTTAGTGATCAACAAATGGTGAGAAAGTGAAACTTAAAAAAAATATTAAACCTGCAAACACATTCCAAGGGGTCTGAGGATTTTCATTCTCCCTACCTTGAGTGATTCAGACCCTGACCTCCTCTCTCAATGGCAGACTGATACAACGGAATGGTCTATGAAGCGCACTAATACACTAATAATACATTCCGAGAGACGACTGGCACAAGCAATGGAGAAAACTCAATTTTTAGAAAAATCTTTTGAGAAATTCAGAGAATCTACTGAGGGCATCAAATTATTTGAGGAGCTTGAAAAAAGGTTGGATAAACATGAAAAAGAAGTACAGAACAAAAGAATCAGAAAATTTCAGCATGACAAGATTGACTATGCCAAAGGGCAAATCTACACTTTTGCCCGCAGATTAGATGCCAATTATATCAAGCGATCCATGAATCTAGTCCAGGCAGAGGAATAAACAAGGGTTTCAAGCACAGAGAGCTCAGAAATCAGTTTGGGGGATGAGGGACAAATTAATAGCCACCAGAGGATGGATTTTTCTGGGGAAATACGTGTCCTTTGAATGACTACACAGGGAAAGGACAGAGAAACACAGCAGAGGAAAGAATAACAGCAAGGCAGACATCAACAAAAAGGACAAGAAGGAGCTGCACAAAGTGACCAATAGAACTAACGATGACCTCAGTATTTTAGCCAATAACAATCTGATCATGAATTTATTTTCCAAGGTTTTGAATCCAAAATATCTGAAGTTACTAAATTAAAGACTAACATTCTGCCCTGCATCAGAGTTAGACCTCGCAACAACAAGGGTCGATCTGTATACATTCTACCGTAAATATAAATTAAGAAAACATTTAATGAATAACCCACGACCAAAAGCAGTGGAACAAGAGTCATTGAACATTCTGACACCTTTGAATATGAGTGATATTACACGATTGATAACTTTCTATCATTTAGACAAAGAAGGCATGCAACATTCCACCACTTTTGCCTGGGAAGAGATGTCTGATGTAGCAATATGCTAACAAATGTCCATTGACACTAATCTATCTATCCGACCGTCTATCTATCAGACGGTGACAGTCCTGACCTGGTCAGAACCGGTCGCTCAACCCGCTCCTGAGCTATCTGCTGTCGTTTCCACATTGCTCCCTCCTTCTGCATTGCTCGCTCCTGGGCTGCCTGTATCGTTTTCTTCATTGCTGTGCCTGCTATTGTTTCTACGCTGATTAGCCTAATTTTGTTTCTAAATTGCTTTGCCTGGTATCGTATCCACACTGCCTTTGTGAGTCGCATCTGTGCCTGCCTGGTATCATTTGTACTTTGCTTTGCCTGGTATCGCTGCTTTGGTGGTTCGTGTCTGTGCCAGATTGTGCCCCCGATCCTGTCCTGCTTTGTTTTGGTGCCATTTGTTGTGCCTCTCCTGCTCCCCCGCGGCCCCACCCCCGTTCCCTCCAGCATCTCCGGACCTCGCAACCCCGCTCCCGCCTCCCAGCTGCTCCTCCCTCCCACTGAATAACATAAGGAAAGCCCCGTGCGTAGAGGAGCTGTGACCGTCCTGACCTGGTCAGAACCGGTGGCTCCACCCGCTCCTGAGCTACCTGCTGTCGTTTCCACATTGCTCCCTCCTTCTGCATTGCTCGCTCCTGGGCTGCCTGGTATTGTTTTCTTCATTGCTGTGCCTGCTATTGTTTCTACGCTGATTAGCCTAATTTTGTTTCTAAATTGCTTTGCCTGGTATCGTATCCACACTGCCTTTGTGAGTCGCATCTGTGTCTGCCTGGTATCATTTCTACTTTGCTTTGCCTGGTATCGCTGCTTTGGTGGTTCGTGTCTGTGCCAGATTGTGCCCCCGATCCCGTCCTGCTTTGTTTTGGTGCCATTTGTTGTGCCTCTCCTGCTCCCCCGCGGCCCCACCCCTGTTCCCTCCAGTATCTCCGGACCTCGCAACCCCGCTCCCGCCTCCCAGCTGCTCCTCCCTCCCTCCGCCCCCCTCCGCTCTCCACTTATGGCAGAGTCGCATACGCGCAGTGTTCACGCGCAGCGTGCGCACCGAAGGCGCGCCAAAGGCAAGCCCGTCTATACCCGTCCACGCCTGGACCGTGCCCAGCGCCAGACCCCCTGGATCCCGCAAACTCCACCCCTCCCGCTGAACTTACGACGCCGCAACCCTCACTGCACTCAACACCGGCCGCCTCCAGGACTGCCACCAAGCCGCCCCAGGCCGTACCCATGGACCCTTCACCTGCCAATCCTGCAAGTTCTGCTGCATCAGGACCCACTCTACAACCACAAACGCCAAACAGAGCTCCAAGAACAACCACCTGAAGTGCATCCTGCTCAACACCCGCTCGGTCCACAGACACGCCATTGAACTATGGAACCTACTCGACACCACTTCACCGGACGTCGCCTTTCTCACGGAAACCTGGATGAACGCCTCTTCAGCACCCGACATCGCCATAGCCATCCTGGACGAATACAAGATCATCCGAAGAGACCGCATCAACCAAACAGGAGGAGGCATCGCCATCGTCCACAAGAACACCATCCGCATCTCGACCAACTCCGACGACACCCTCATAGCCACCGAACACCTCCACTTCCAGATACACACCGACCCCAAGACCACACTCAGAGGCACCCTCATTTACAGACCCCCAGGACCCCGCACACAATTCAGCGAAGACATTGCTGACTTTGTTAGCCCACACGCCCTGCCCTCCGATGACTACATTCTCCTAGGGGACCTCAACTTCCACCTGGAGAATAACAACGACAACAACACCACCACCCTGCTGGAGAACCTCACCAATCTCGGACTCAAAGAACTGGTGAACACCCCCACCCACTACGCCGGACACACGCTCGACCCAATCTTCTCCTCCAGCAAGCACATCTCCTTCAATCACACCACGGGGCTCCACTGGACGGACCACAGCTGCGTCCACTTCAGCTTCAGAAAGACCACGACCCACCACCACCCGCAACAGGTTCCCCGCAGAAACTGGAACAAAATTACCACCGACCAGCTCACCACATCTCTGAACCAAAACCCTCCCGCCATATCAACGGACCCTAATCAAGCAGTCATCAATCTCGAACAGTGGATCACCCACTGCGCTAGCGAACTAGCACCCTTGAAAAACCATTCCAACAAGCCAGGAAGCAAAAAAGCCTCCTGGTTCAACGACGACCTCAAGAACTCCAAAAAGAACTGCCGCACCCTCGAGAAAGCCTGGCGAAAAAACCCAACCACAGACAACATGACCGCCCTCAAGAACACCACCTGCAAACACCACCAGCTGATCCGCACCACCAAGAAATCTACATTCAAGGATCAACTAGACAACAACGCCCACAACAGCAAGGAACTCTTCAGCATTGTCAAAGAGCTCACCAATCCCAGCGCCGGCAACAACGACATCACTCCCTCTCAAGACCTCTGCGATTCTCTAGCCTCGTTCTTCCACAGCAAGATCGTTGACATACATAACAGCTTCGGCGACCAGCCCACTCCCCTCACAACTGAACCGAAGCCCCCCACCACCACCCTCCGCGCCTGCACCCCAATCAGCACCTATGACCGCATCCGCCTGATGAACTCCATCCACTCCGGATCGCCAACCGACCCATGCCCCCATCACATCTTCAACAAGGCCGACTCCGTCATCGCACCCCAACTCTGGGACATCATCAACTGCTCCTTCAACACCGCTACCTTCCCAGAAAACTGGAAACATGCCGAGCTCAGCGTACTCCTGAAGAAACCTACAGCAGACACCACCGAATTTAAGAACTACCGTCCCATCTCGCTCTTCCCCGTTCCCCGCCAAAGTCATAGAGAAGACCGTCAACAGTCAGCTCGCCGCCTTCCTTGAGTCTAACAACTCCCTCAACCCCTCACAATCTGGCTTCCGAGCCAACCACAGCACCGAAACCGCCCTCATCGCAGCCACAGACTACATCCGGACACTGCTCGACAACGGGGAAACTGCGGCCCTCATCCTCCTGGACCTTTCCGCAGGGTTCGACACGGTCTGCCACCGCACACTTGTACAACGCCTCAGGAACGTCGGGATACAAGATAAGGCATTGGATCATCTCTTTCCTCGCCAGAAGAACCCAGAGAGTCCACCTCCCCCCTTTCAGATCAGAAGCCACCGAAGTCATATGCGGCGTTCCACAAGGATCATCGCTCAGCCCCACCCTCTTCAACGTCTACATGAGTCCCCTCGCATCCATCGCACGCCAACACAACTTCAACATCATCTCCTACGCAGACGACACCCAGCTGATCCTCTCCCTTACCAAAGACCCAACTACCGCCAAAACCAACCTACACGAAGGGATGAAAGATGTAGCCGAATGGATGAAGAACAGCCGCCTAAAACTGAACTCTGACAAGACGGAAGTACTCATCCTAGGATCATCCCCCTCTGCCTGGGACGACTCCTGGTGGCCCCCGGCCCTAGGCAGTGCACCCAAACCAACGGACCATGCTCGCAACTTGGGATTCATCCTAGACTCCTCCCTCTCAATGACCAGACAAGTCAACGCCATCTCATCATCATGTTTTAACATCCTATGCATGCTCCGAAAGATCTTTCGATGGATCCCCACCAAAACAAGGAAGACGGTCACCCAAGCACTTGTCACCAGACGACTGGACTACGGAAACACCCTCTACGCCGGAACCACAACCAAATTGCAGAAAAGACTTCAACGCATTTAAAACGCCTCCGCTCGTCTCATCCTAGACATACCTCGCCACAACCACATATCCAGTCACCTGAGAGACCTGCACTGGCTCCCCATCAACAAGAGAATCACGTTCCATCTCCTCACCCACGCACACAAGGCCCTCCACGACCTAGGACCTAGATACCTCGACACTCGCCTAACCTTTTACACCCCCACCCGCCAACTACGTTCGTCCAACCAAGCCCTCGCCGCAATTCCACGCATCCGAAAAGTCACCATGGGAGGAAGATCCTTCTCCTACTTGGCGGCCAAGACCTGGAACTATCTCCCCACCCACCTCCGTCTCACACAGAACCACCTCTCCTACAGAAAGCAACTCAAAACCTGGCTGTTTGATCAGTAGCGCACCCCTCTTCCTTAAGCGCCTTGAGACCCTCTGGGTGAGTAGCGCGCTATACAAATTTCTGACTTGACTTGACTTGACTATCAGCAGCAATTGTAGGACACTCTCAGAATTCCGTCCCCAATTGTCACCCAGTAATAGGGTGGATATTTTTCAAAAACTAATGACTGAAGAACTACGCTCCATATATATATAAAGGACAAAAAAGACAAGTGACATTGGCGGCAGATTATGACCAAGGATGACTATTGGTCATCAAATGATCTACAAAAGGATGAGAACATCGGAATTAAGTCCTCTGATGACGGAGGAAATATTGTAGTTATGGATTGCCCAAAATGTTATTTGGAGATAAAGAGACAACTGACTGACATCTACAGTTATGAAAAATTGAGAGAAGATTCAACACCATGTATAATGAGACTTTATCACAACATGCTTGTGGATTGGCAGACGCGAGGTCTATTGGATGATGATGAGTTTGAATATCTCCTTGTAACACGACCTACTATCCCTACACTATACATCTTACCCAAAGTGCATAGGAGTTTGGAGAATCCTCCGGGAGGCCTTATCGTTAAGCATGAGCGCAAAATCCGCTCCGATCGCGGATTTTGCGGATTTTCGGTAAATTCGCGGTCCGCGAACTCTCGCGAATTTACCGAAAATCCGCAATCCGCGAGCGGCGGATTCCGCGGTCAAAAGTTCAAGCCTAATTTACGATGGCGCCGGCAAGCTGCCAGCGCCATCCTGAAATAGTTACTTAATTAGCTTCAACAGGAAGCTCTAATAGATAAGATAAAGCAGGGGCTCGAGCGCCTGCTTTATTTTATCAATTGGAGCTTCCTGTTGAAGCTAATTAAGTAACTTTTTCAGGATGGCGCTGGCAGCTTGCCGGCGCCATCGTAAATTATTTACAATGGGGAAAAACGGTGGGGTCTTCTTGAATAAATATGAAGGGCAGGGTTCATTCTGGCACGACGGTCCTGGCACAAAAATTAACCCTCAACAGGAAACACTTACAGATATCAATAAAGCATGTGCCCTAGTTGAAGCTTAAATTCAGTGACTCATTCATCAGCCCAAAAACAATCGTGAGCGTTGTGGAGGCTGGGCAGGTGTGCCTTCTTCCCAAATATACCATCGAAAATCCGCTGTGATGCTGGCCAGAGGCATTTGCATCTTTGACTTTCACGAGCGCAATCCCCGTGCTGTTCCTGTGACCAGGAGCTTCTGTCTCTTTTATACACACTCTCTGACCTTTTATACACACAAGAGGCATGTGCGCTCGCATGGAAGCCCCGTCCGTTTGGCCCCGCCCACACACTCGAGGAAGCCCCGCCCCCAAATCCGCCGATCCGCAAAATCCGCGGATTTTGCGGATCCACGATCCGTGAATTCGCAAATTCGTGAATCGTGGATCCGCAAAATCCGCCCATGCTTACTTATCGTCAGTTCATACAGCTCCCTCTTGGAAAACACATCATGATTTATAGATATTTTTATTTTTTCCTTATGTAGAAACCCTTCTGTCTTAAATTCGGGATACAATGGATTTTCTCCAATGTAGTGGAGGAATGCCATGGAAGAAGCACTACATCATGGTCACTGTTGATGTGGTCTCCTTATATGCATCGATCAACAATAACGTTGGTATTAAAGCAAGTGAATCTATCTTAAGATCAAGCTCATTGAATCTTTTGAGCAAACAAAAATGATTTCTGAGATGATTAATTTCTGCCTATACAACAATGTGTTCATATTCAACAATAAATTCTACATACAAAAGAGAGGAATGGCGATGGGTAGATCTTTTGCAACCACATACACGCACACTTGAGTGTGTATGTGCTTCTGCTTCTGGGAAGCTTAGTATGTCTGGTGTGAAAAAAACAGGGCAGTGACTGACAAAGTGGTGCTATGGGTAAATTACATATAAACCTGGGCGTAGGTTGCATAGTAGCGCTACGCGTAGCTACGCAAAGTGCATTTCGCACTACGCATGCTACATGTAGCTAGGCAACTGCGTAGTGCGGTAGGGAAATGCTGTTCGCACTGATTGCACAGTGTCATATTCTTGTCCGCAGTGTGCAATTATTGCAAACAGCATCTTGCACAGTGCAAGCAGTCGTTTTCTGCCACTCGAGTAGATTTGTACTCGAGCGGTAGCTTTCTCAAAGCGGACTGGTAGTTTCTCATCACGAGCAGTCGCGAGCATAAGCGTCCACTCGCAATGAGAAATCTGACCTACCTGCATCGAGAATCTCGCCGGGAGGTTCATTTTCCATGCTCGCGATTGGTAACTTGATGTTGTTGATCGCGAACAAGGAAAAAGTCTCGCCGGGATGTTGATTTTGGTCGCTCGCGGTCGCCAACTTGAGGTTGAGGACCGCAAGCAAGCGAAAAATTCCCACTACGCTACACATTTGTGCACTGTGCTACGTGCAATTCACGTAGTGCTTTATATCTCAAACTACGCACGCTACGTGAGCGTATCGTAGTAATTCTCCCAGGGTTAATTACATAGACAACCTTTTTCTAATTTGGGAAGGAGCAGATGAAGAATTGGATCTTTTTTTAAAATATTTTAATGAGAATGCTTTTCATTTGAAATTCACTTACATCAAAAGTCGAGAAGCAATTGAGTTTTTAGACAAACAAATTTAAATCAAAAACAACAAGATCTGTACCGCTTCCACTTTTGGAATACTTCATTGTACTGAATATTTTAAAAGCCTCTATGTAATCAAGTGAAGCTCACTTTGTTAAATTCCTGCCCAAGGATGAGCACTTTATTGCTTTTTGTTTTACAGTATTTTTATATATTTTCAAATATGTTTGAATATTTTCAAATATATTTTAAGATATTTTTAAATACTTCTAAATATATATGGATAATTGTTGATTTTCAATTTGGTTTTGTCATGAATAGAACGTAATAATGCCTTTTTGAATCATGTGGTACTTTACCATGATAAATTTGAAACCCAGATTCAACAAATTGCTCCTCATGCTTTACATCATATATTATATAGATGAATATCATATATTATGAAGAACATATATGGGTACTTTACCTTACAGTGTGAAAGAATATGGATTGACTCTTCGCTCACATTAACAGTCTAATGGCATGTTCAATGTATATTGTATGGATTTTAAAACACCAATGTCCACATATATGAATTAAGTGTATAGGTCACTTTAAATGTTGCTTTTATTGGATGTGGGAGGGACCATGTCAGTCCCTACTTATGGACACTCTGTACAACCCTATGACCCCGAAGAAGACCTCGGACCGAAACGCGTTGGTATTTCTTTTCAACTTACACTCGCACTTTGCTGATATTTGAAAAAAAGAAAGAAGAATATAATTTTTTTCCCAAAATAAACATTGGACCCTGATGCTTCTCTTACCTGCTTACCTGAGTAGTGCTGTCTTCACGTACTCACTGCAAATGATGAAAAAGGTTATATATATATATATATATATATATATATATATATATATATATAGATATATATATTCCAACACAATCCTTCTCAGGAAGAAAAAATGGGACGCACTCCAGCAGTATTTCACAGCATGCGTTGTTTAATCTTTGACCATTTTCAAATTACAGGGCAAAAAGCAAGTGATATATATATTCACTGAAAAAAAACATAGGTTTCACACATGTTATAGTTCGGAATTAGCATTTTAAAAACCTTAGTAATTCACTGAAAAAAACATAGGTTTCACACATGTTATAGTTAGCTGGACATTTCACTCATACAAAACCATTGAAATTCCCCCATTATAGTTAGATCAGCTAACTATAACTCGCGCGCCCGCAATCCACTGCTGATGACGTCACATATTACATCACTCATGACATGGTCAGTGACATCACTCATGACGTCACTGATGACATCATCCAGTGAATGTGTGTCTTTCTGAAAAATAAATATTTTTTCTATATGTATATCTAAAGGTCGATGGAAGAATAAATGGGTAAATAAGTGTCTGAATGGATAGTTTTTTGGAAAACGTATTGTATAACTGACTTATTAAGTGTATCTTAGTGAACACATGTATAAGCAACTAATGTTTAAATATTTAAATATATGTATCAGAGTCTCACTTTGTGTATAGGTGGCTGCATGGGTTGTAAGTAGCTACATGAGTGTGTATATGGGTTATTAGTTGGTTTTTTGTGTATCAGTATGAGTGTCTGTATGGTTCGGTGGGGGATATTACTTAGCACATAGATGCATGAATGAGTGACTCACTGTTTGTATGTGTTTTGAAGACAGCATGTGTGCAGGACTGTATGGGTGAATGAGTGTGTGTATGGATGTGTTAGTGAGTGAATGACTGTCTCAATAGTGTCTTTATGAGTAAGTACATATGTTTTAAACTAGTATATGTGAGTATTGATGTATATAAGTGAGTACATATGAGAGTGAGAGATTGGAAGAGTTCCTGTATAAATAAGTATGTGTTTCTATAAGTGATTGTTTAAGAGAGTAGGTATGTGTATGTTTCTATAGAAGTAAGTGTAGTGGTGTGTGATTAGCTGTATATGGAAGTAAATAGATGTTTCATACTTTATTTGCATGTTTGAGTATGTGTGTGAGTAACTCTATGTATGAGTGTAGGTGTGTAACAGCATGTATAGGTGTATGAGTACATGTGATGAGTGAGTACATGTATAAGTGACTATATGGAACTGCTGGTGAATGAGTGGATGTGTATGTAGATTTTGGAATTACTGAATAGGTTGTTCTAACTGGTATTGGTATCTTCATTGTTTTGAAAATTTTAGTTTCAATTTTTCAATGTGTGTATCAAAGGTTGTATTAGGTTGAGAGGAGGTCTGCCACTATTTCACAAGGATGATGTCATCAGTGATGTCATTTGAGATGACATCAGTGAAGTCATGAGTGATGTCACTGACCATGTCATGAGGGATGTAATATGTGCCGTCATCAGCAGTGGATTGCGGGCGCGCGAGTTATAGTTAGCTGAACTAACTATAACGGGGGAATTTCAATGGGTTTGTATGAGTGAAATGTTCAGCTAACTATAACATGTGTGAAAGCTATGGTTTTTTCAGTGAATTTCTAAGATTTTTTAAATGCTAATTCCTAACTATAACATGTGTGAAAGCTATGGTTTTTTCAGTGAATTTGCAAGGTTTTTTAAATGCTAATTCCTAACTATAATGTGCATAAAACCTATGGTTTTTTCAGTGAATTTCATAGGTTTTGTAAATGGCAATTTTTAAATGTATTGATTGTTATATTTATGTTTTATACTGATTTACAAAAATGTTTATAATAATTATTTTTAGCTATTTTATTTTTTAAATCACATTACATATTTTTAATGTAAAATAATAAAAAAAGAAAATTCAAAAATGATTAAAAAAAATCTTCAATATATTAAAATTAATTTCTATATTTTTTTGCATTTTTTTGTGGTAAACGTAGGGTATGCGTACCATCCTCGCACCATCCTTTGCATCTGTAATCATACTGTACGCATACCAACGCATACGTTAGAAATACGTGTTGACGTTACGCATCGCATTGGCGCTTCCGCGTGACGTCATGTACTTTTGTGCGGCGCACGGTACGCGTAACCCGTGAAAGTTTTTTAATGTTTAAAAAGGCAAGAAAAGGCAAGACATTATCTGAGGCAATTATGAAAACAGTATTTATTTACTTTTAATAATCGTATTTTACTTTTAAAAGCAATTACATGAATCGAGGGGGGACGTCGTGCATACGCGCATCATAAGTGCACCTTACGCGTAAGCCATATGACTTCAAAACATCAGATTTGATTGGTTCATAATACTTCCTATTCTAAATATTGAAGGACCCCACCCATTTAAATCATTCTTCTTTGACCTTCACTGAAGAAACACCTTTTTGTGAAGGAGCTCTTTCTTCAATACATCTTCATCATGGCTGCACAGCAAGGTGCAGATATATCAGAACACTCTTCTGAAGAAGAATTTGTGCAAGAAGACCCAGCCCATAAGAAGAAGGAAGCATTAATTTGACATTTCTTTTCCTTTCCGGAAGGAGAAAAGAAAGTTAATGCAGCAAAGGTCACGTGTAAGGTGTGTGGGACAGTGCTTTCAGGAGGAGATCCGAATAAGAAATATTCTTTTGGAACTGCCAACATGGTAAAACATGTGAAGACACTACATCCCCGCAATTATGCGAGAGCTGTATGTGCCAGGCTGCGAGAAGACCCTCCACCAGTTGTAGCAAGCACTTCCACAGCACCATCAAGCCCTCATCTGGACATCCATCTGGATTTTGCTGATTTGATTATATTATGTACATTTTGTAAGGGAACCCTATGTTATGGGGAACAGTAAAATTGATTTAATTTGCAGACGGAAACAGGAGCACCGTTGCTCCTACCGTTAATTTTCTTTTTGTTTATTTGTTCCAGTTCCAGACTGTTTTGTTTGTACAGTTCCCTTTTTTTCATTTTAAAAAAACAACAACAAAAAATTGTTAAAAAAAATACAAAACAACAAAAAAGACAAAAAAAGTTATTTTAAGAACTAACTTCACTGCTCTAAAAAAGAGCTATATTTGTATGATAGTGTGTAAAAGTTTTTTTGAATGAATGTGTAGTGCATAAATGAATGAAAGAATACATTGGTAGTGTATGCTGAATGTGAAAGTGCAGAACTATATGGAGGTGCTACTGGATAACTCTATAAGGTTTTTACTTGCAGTATACTGTAGTACTTCCCAAGCACATGAATGTAACATATGTACATACAAATGTTACAAGTCTATGCTTCCCTCTGCCCTGCTGGTGAAACTGCCAGGGTACATTTATAAGTGTTTATGTTTTAATGCAGTGAATGGATTAGTACATACTGACGAATGGGTCACTACAACAGTGCAACAGCAGGGACAGAGTGCTTGGTGAAAGTATAAGGATACAGACAAGGATTTGAAGGTGTGAAAGACAACTGTGCAGGTAGATACAACAATACATGCATAGTGCATAGGGGTTTGAAGGAGTCCATGTCCTAAGGCCTACTTTACTGCATGAGTACTTGGGTACTGACTGAATGATTACAGTTCTGCAAGGACAGTGCCTGACTGATTTTATAAAAGCTCGAGTTTTAGCTCAGTAAATAGATTAGCACAAACTGCTGAATGGCTAACTACAACAGTGTAACAGCAGTGACAGAGTGCTTGGTGGAAGTGTAAGGATACACACTAGGGAATTGAAGGTATAAAAGACAAGTGTGCAGGTAGATACAAGACTACATGAATAACATAACATAACATACCATGTGTATTTGTAAATCGCACGTTCACCACTACGGGTATCTTGGCGCTGAATAACAGATGTTTGTTGTTACCCAACTCAATGGTACTCATTTTATCGACCTCAGATGGATGAAAGGCTGAGTGGACCCACCGGGATTTGAACCTGTGACCATGAGGTCAAACACAGGCCCCTGCAGTAGACACATTAGTCCACTGAACCACCAGACCCATAGTGCATAGGGGTTTGAAGCAGTTCATGCCCTAAATCCTACTTCGCTGCATGAGTACTTGGGTACTGACTGAATGATCAGAGTACTGTAAGGAGAGTGAATATATAAGTATTTGAGTTTTAAAGCATTAAATGGATTAGTACATACTGCTGAATGGGTCACTACAACAGTGCAACAGCAGTGACAGAGTGCTTGGTGGAAGTGTAAGGATACAGAGTATGGAAATGAAGGTATAAAAGACAATTGTGCAGGTAGATACAAGACTACAAGCATAGTGCATAGGGGTTTGAAGCAGTCCATGACCTAAGGCCTACTTCGCTGCATGAGTACTTGGGTACTGACTGATCAGAGTATTGTAAAGAGAGTGTCTAAGTGAATATATAAGTGCTTGAGTTTTAGTGCAGTAAATGTATTAGTACATACTGCTGAATGGGTCACTACAACAGTGCAACAGCAGTGACAGAGTGCTTGGTGGACGTTTAAGGATACAAACTAGGGAATTGAAGGTATAAAAGGCAAGTATGCAGGTAGATACAACACTACATGCATAGTGCCTAGGGGTTTGAAGCAGTTAATGCCCTAAGGCCTACTTCGCTGTATGAATACTTGCGTACTGACTGAATGATCAGAGTACTGTAAAGAGAGTGTCTAAGTAAATATATAAGTGCTTGAGTTTTAGTGAAGTAAATGTATTAGTACATACTGCTGAATGGGTCACTACAACAGTGCAACAGCAGTGACAGAGTGCTTGGTGGACGTTTAAGGCTACAGACTGGGGAATTGAAGATATGAAAGACAAGTGTGCAGGTGGATAGAAGACTGCATGCATAGTGTATAGAGGTTTGAAGCAGTCCATGTCCTAAGGCCTACTTTACCACATGAGTCCTTGGGTACTGACTGAATGATTACAGTTGTGCAAGGACAGTGCCTGAATGAATTTATAAGAGTGTGAGTTTTAGCGCAGTTAATAGATTAGCACAAACTGCTGAATGGGTCACTACAACAGTGCAACAGCAGTGACAGAGTGCTTGGTGAAAGTGTAAGAATACACACTAGGGAATTGAAGGTATAAAAGACAAATGTGCAGGTAGATAGCAGGCTACATGCATAGTGCATAGGGGTTTGAAGCAGTTCATGCCCTAAGTCCTACTTTGCTGCATGAGTACTTGGGTACTGACTGAATGATCAGAGTACTGTAAAGAGAGTGACTAAGTGAATAAATAAGTGCTTGAGTTTTAGTGCAGTAAATGGATTAGTCCATACTGCTGAATGGGTTACCACAACAGTGAAACAGCAGTGACAGAGTGCTTGGTGGAACTGTAAGGATACAGACTAGGGAATTGAAGGTATGAAAGATAGGTGTGCAGGTAGATACAAGACTTCATGCATAGTTCCTTGGTGTTTGAAGCAGTTCATGCCCCAATGCCTACTTCGCTGCATGACTACTTGGGTACTGAATGAATGATCACAGTACTGTAAAGAGAGTGTCTAAGTGAATATATAAGTGCTTGAGTTTTAGTGCAGTGAATGGATTAGTACATACTGCTCAATGGGTCACTACAACAGTGCAACAGCAGTGACAGAGTGCTTGGTGAAAGTATAAGGATACAGACTGGGGAATTGCAGATATGAAAGACAAGTGTGCAGGTTGATAGAAGACTGCATGCATAGTGTATAGGGGTTTGAAGCAGTCCATGTCCTAAGGCCTACTTTACTGCATGAGTACTTGGGTACTGACTGAATGATTACAGTTGTGCAAGGACAGTGCATGACTGAATTTATAAGTGCGGGAGTTTTAGCGCAGTAAATAGATAAGCACAAACTGCTGAATGGGACACTACAACAGTGCAACTGCAGTGACAGACCGTTTTGTGGAAGTGTAAGGATACAGACTAAGGAATTGAAGGTATAAAAGACAAGTGTGCAGGTAGATACAAGACTACATGCATAGTGCATAGTGGTTTAAAGGAGTTCATGCCCTAAGGACTACTTCGCTGCATGAGTACTTGGGTACTGACTGAATGATCAGAGTACTGTAAAGAGAGTGTCTAAGTGAACATATAGGTGCTTGAGTTTTAGTGCAGTAAATGGATTAGTACGTTCTGCTGAATGGGTCACTACAACAGTGCAACTGCAGTGACAGACCGTTTTGTGGAAGTGTAAGGATACAGACTAAGGAATTGCAGGTATGAAAGACAAGTGTGCAGGTAGATACAAGACTACATGCATAGTGCATAGGGGTTTGAAGCAGTTCATGCCCTAAGGCCTACTTCGCTGCATGAGTACTGGGTACTGACTGAATGATCAGAGTACTGTAAAGGGAATGTCTATGTGAATATATAAGTGCTTGAGTTTTAGTGCAGTAAATGGATTAGTACATACGGCTGAATGGGTCGCTACAACAGTGCAACAGCAGTGACAGAGTGCTTGGTGGAAGTGTAAGGATACAGACTAAGGAATTGAAGGTATAAAAGACAAGTGTGCAGGTAGATACACAACTTACTGCATAGTGCATAGGGGTTTGAAGCAGTTCATGCCATAAGGCCTACTTCGCTGTATGAGTACTTGGGTGCTGACTGAATGTTCAGAGTATTGTAAAGAGAGTGTCCAAGTGAAAATATAAGTGCTTGAGTTTTAGTGCAGTGAATGGATTAGTACATACTGCTCAATGGGTCACTACAACAGTGCAACAGCAGTGACAGAGTGCTTGGTGGAAGTATAAGGATACAGACTGGGGAATTGCAGATATGAAAGACAAGTGTGCAGGTTGATAGAAGACTGCATGCATAGTGTATAGGGGTTTGAAGCAGTCCATGTCCTAAGGCCTACTTTACTGCATGAGTACTTGGGTACTGACTGAATGATTACAGTTGTGCAAGGACAGTGCATGACTGAATTTATAAGTGCGTGAGTTTTAGCGCTGTAAATAGATAAGCACAAACTGCTGAATGGGACACTACAACAGTGCAACAGCAGTGACAGAGTGCTTGATGGAAATGTAAGGATACAAACTAGGGAATTGAATGTATAAAGACGAGTGTGCAGGTAGATACAAGACTACATGCATAGTGCATAGGGGTTTGAAGCAGTACATGCCCTAAGACCTCTCTCGCAGCATGAGTACTTGGGTACTGACTGAATGATCACACTACTGTAAGGAGAGTGTCTAAGTGAATATATAGGTGCTTGAGTTTTAGTGCAGTAAATGGATTAGTACATACTGCTGAATGGGTCACTACAATAGTGCAACAGCAGTGACAGAGTGATTGGTGGAAGTGTAAGGATACAGACTAAGGAATTGAAGGTATAAAAGACAAGTGTGCAGGTAGATACAAGACTACATGCATAGTGCATAGGGGGTTTAAAGCAGTTCATGCCCTAAGGACTACTTCGCTGCATGAGTACTTGGGTACTGACTGAATGATCAGAGTACTGTAAAGAGAGTGTCTAAGTGAACATATAGGTGCTTGAGTTTTAGTGCAGTAAATGGATTAGTACGTTCTGCTGAATGGGTCACTACAACAGTGCAACTGCAGTGACAGACCGTTTTGTGGAAGTGTAAGGATACAGACTGAGGAATTGCAGGTATGAAAGACAAGTGTGCAGGTAGATACAAGACTTACTGCATAGTGCATAGGGGTTTGAAGCAGTTCATGCCATAAGGCCTACTTAGCTGTATGAGTACTTGGGTACTGACTGAATGTTAAGAGTATTGTAAAGAGAGTGTCTAAGTGAAAATATAAGTGCTTGAGTTTTACTGCAGTAAATTGATTAGTACATACTGCTGAATGGCTCACTACAACAGTGCAACAGCAGTGACAGATTGCTTGGTGGAAGTGTAAGGATACAGACTAGGGAATTGAAGGTATAAAAGACAAGTGTGCAGGTAGATACAAGACTACATGCATAGTGCAATGGGGTTTGAAGCAGCGCATGCCCTGAGGCCTACTTCGCTGCATGATTACCCGGGTACTGACTGAATGATCAAAGTACTGTAAAGAGAGTGACTAAGTTAACATATAAGTGAATGAGTTTTAGTGCAGTAAATGGATTAGTACATACTGCTGAATGGGTCACTACAACAGTGCAATAGCAGTGACAGAGTGCTTTGTGGAAGTGTAAGGATACAGACTAAGGCATTGAAGGTATAAAGGACAAGTGTGCCTGTAGATACAACACTACATGCATAGTGCATAGGGGTTTGAAGCAGTTCATGCCCTAAGGCCTACTTCGCTGCATGAGTACTTGGGTACTGACTGAATGATCAGAGTAGTGTAAAGAGAGTGTCTAAGTGAATATATAAGCGCTTGAGTTTTAGTGCAGTAAATGGATTAGTACGTACTGCTGAATGGGTCACTACAACAGTGCAACAGCAGTGACGGAGTGCTTGGTGGAAGTGTAAGGATACAGGCTAGGAAATTGAAGGTATAAAAGACAAGTGTGCAGGTAGATACAAGACTACATGCATAGTGCATAGGGGTTTAAAGCAGTTCATGCCTTAAGGCCTACTTCGCTGCATGAGTACTTGGGTACTGACTGAATGATCAGAGTACTGTACAGAAAGTGACTAAGTGAATAAATAAGTGCTTGAGTTTTAGTGCAGTAAATGGATTAGTACATACTGCTGAATGGGTTACTACAACAGTGAAACAGCAGTGACAGAGTGCTTGGTGGAAGTGTAAGGATACAGACTAGGGCATTGAAGGTATAAAGACAAGTGTGCAGGTAGATACAAGACTACATGCATAGTGCATAGGGGTTTGTAGCAGTTCATAAGGCCTACTTCGCTGCATGAGTACTTGGGTACTGACTGAATGATTACAGTTCTGCAAGGACAGAACCTGACTAAATTTATAAGAGCTTTTTACATCAAAAAAGTGACACAATAGAAACAAAGTGGCAAAAGGGGCTTTGAAATCTGCCCCAGAGTGTATGCAGAAGTGTATGTATACTGACTGGTAAATGGTAGATTTGAAACACAAGTCTGATTCTACACAAGCAACACTATTAATTACTCTTGAAAGGCTAATATGACTGTACACATTCCAGAAATATAAATACTGCATTTTACAGTACAACCATGAGTCATTTTGCAAATACAAAAGCAATAACTGGTTTCTAATTCTATCAAAGCTTGAAAAAAGGATAGGTTTTTAGGCACTCATGTGTCTGCAAACACAAAACATACAAAAATGCTTCTCTCAGAATAATTCCTAAATGCACACAGACGCAGTGTGATTCTAGACAAAAAATATTAGACCTTGCATTTTAACAAAAAAACATTTACTACTCTAGAAACAGTATGGTGACTAAACACATTCTATATATATGACTGCTGCATTTTACTGTACAATCCTGACTAATTTTGCAAATACATAAGCAATCTGCTGCATTATTGGCAACAACATTACATCAAAAAAGTGTCACAATAGAACAACAAAGAGGCACACGGGGCTTGTAAATCTGTTCCAGAGTGTATGCAGCAGTGTATGTATACTGACTGGTAAATTGTAGATTTGAAACACAAGTCTGATTCTAGACAAGCAACACTATTAATTACTCTTGAAAGGCTAATATGACTGCACACATTCCAGAAATATAAATACTGCATTTTACTGTACAACCATGAGTCATTTTGCAAATACAAAAGCAATACTTGGTTTCTAATTCTATCGAAACTTGAAAAAGGATAGGTTTTTAAGCACTTATGTGTCTGCAAACACAAAACATACAAAAATGCTTCTCTCAGAATAATTCCTAAATGCACACAGACGCACAGTGTGATTCTAGACAAAAAATATTAGAGATTGCATTTTACCCAAAAACATTTACTAGTCTAGAAATGGTAAGGTGACTAAACACATTCTATATATATTACTGTTGCATTTTACTATACAATCCGGACTCATTTTGCAAATACATAAGCAATCTGCTGCATTATTGGCGCCAACATTACTTCAAAAAAGTGACACAATGGCAGTACAAAGAGGCGCAACAGGCGTTTAAATCTGCCACAGAGAGTTTGCAGTAGTGTATGTATACTGCCTGGAAAATTGAAGATTTAAAACACAAGCCTAATTCCAAACAAGCAACACTATTAACTACTCTAGAACTGAAAAAGTGACTGCACACATTCTACATTTTCAAGTACTACACTTTACTGTACAAAGCTGACTCACCAAACACATTAACTTACCAAATGCTTTTATCACAATGGTTTTCCAAATGCAGACAAACTCAGAATGTGATTCTACACAACTAAACTAGTCCTTGCACTTTAGGAGGAGAAACACGTTACTCTTATTAAAAACTAATTGCACCACATACATCCCCTTACAAGTTAACAACCCACCTTTCAAATTGATTTGTAGATAAAGAAGAATGTCAGTCACACAGCCGATATTCTTATACGGAATCTCTGTACATCACAGTTCTTAGCAAAACCAGAAAATGGCAAACTTTCCCTCTCATTCTACACACATATACATGTTAATAAACAAATCACATTTCTTCCCACATTAATTCAAAAGCAAACACACATTTCGATTGGTTGAACTTTTGAACCCTTTCCAACTGACATAACTTTCAACACTATCCCCATTCTGCCTTCTGACTGTTACCATAGAAACACCTCGTGAAACACTCAACTGAGTCTATTTTTCAAACTGACATTTCATTTACAGAGACCATCTGAGTGCATCCAGACCTCGCTTGAACATGCTTTCAGTGTGGATTGTGGGACACAGCTATATTTTCCGTAGCCAAAGGTACGCAGAACAGAAAGGAATTCACAAGGACCTAGGTTTACCAAATGTAGACATTAAATTGATTGGACAGAGAGGGTTAAAGTGGCATCAAATGATGCCATTGGTTAAATCCTTTTTACATGTCCAACACCCTGACCTCATAATTGTGCACTGTGGTGGCAATGACCTAGGTACTTTGACTGGGGTAGGTCTGGAAATGCTTATGAAGGACACCTTTGGAGAATTGAACGCACTTTTCCCCCAAACTGCCTTTGTCTATTCTAATATATGCCAAAGGTAGAAATGGAACTGGTCCAACCAATATTGTCCACAGATTGAGAAAGCTAGGAAACATGTGAATAAATCTGTTTCTGCTTTTCTCCGTGACTATAGAATGGGGTCCATTCACCACAACAATCTGCATTTCAATATGCATGGCATCTATAGGAGAGATGGTGTACATTTTACAGATAAGGAGAACAGTCTTCCTCTTGATTTTTAGACTCTGTATCGGTACTTACTTGTAGGTACCAAAATCTCCCAATAAACACAAGGGCTCTTTTTGGAGCTACCCAACATCTAAACACATAAGCTTGATAGATATCTGAAAAATATTTTTCTTTTTCTTGCTTGGATACGCGTACCGGACGCCTTATAAATTGTGTAGCATAAGGGGGACGATACGCGTACCCAACGCGTGCACACCAGAGGTCGCGCTAAGCGCCGCGCTGCCTATGCGTATCCTAATTTTACCATAAAAAAAACTGCCCTTAATTTAAACACTTAGTGCCCCGGGGAGGTGTCGGACCCCGGGGCTTGGGAGGGCCTTTCAGCCCCTCCACACATTTATATTTCCTGCAGGAGGGCCGTGAGCCCCCGTGCATATTAATCCAATGCCCCGGGGAGTGGCAGTCCCCGGGGCTGCGGGGGGACCAAGAGCCTCCCGCATACATAATGTTAATGCCCCGGGGGTGGCAGTCCCTGGGGCTGCAGGGGGGCCGTGAGCCCCCGCATACATTATGTTAATGCCCCGGGGGTGGCGGTTCCCGGGGCTGAGGGGCTCCTCTTGGCCCCCATTATTATAAAAAAAGAAGCCCCTGTGGGGTGGCGGTCCCAAGGGCTGCGGGGGGCCATGACTTCCCCCCTGAATTCGTATCATTAAAGAAACGGGGGTGTCATCAGGGATGTAATTTGAGATGTCATCAGTGATGTCATGAGTGATGTCACTGACCATGTCATGAGTGATGTAAAATGTGACGTCATCAGCAGTGCATTGCGGGCGCGCAAGTTATAGTTAGCTGAGCTAACTATAACGGAGGAATTTCAAAGGTTTTGTATGAGAGAAATGTTCAGCTAACTATAACATGTGTGAAACCTATGGTTTTTTCAATGAATTTGCATGGTTTTTTAAATGCTAATTCCTAACTATAACGTGTGTGAAACCTATGGTTTTTTCAATGAATTTGCAAGATTTTTTAAAAGCTAATTCCTAACTTTAACGTGTGTGAAACCTATGTTTTTTTCAGTGAATTTCAAAGGTTTTGTAAACGATAATTTATAAATGTATTAATTATTATGTCTTTCTTTTTATACTAATTTCTTATATTTTTAATATAAATATTTATATTTATTTTATTTTTTAGATTATATTTCATATTCTTATTATAAAATAATAACACAACTAAATTGCAAAGTAATTTTTGGATTAATTATTCCTTGACTTCGGTTGCAAGCATAACACAGCTCCAGCAATGCTCTTGGGGCCCTATGCTCACAAAGCTGTATCAATCCTTACACCTGCTTCAAGCATGTGCAAGGTTTTGACGCAGCATAAGCTCAAAAGTGACTGAATTAAATGTTATATATTTCACTCAGTCACTTTTAGGAGGAGTTGCTGCACCCCTTTCTGCACAGGAAATCCTCTTCTGGCGCAGGGCTTTACAATGTAATGCACCCTCCAGATGCGTCACATTGTTAATAGCACACATCATAGCACATCTTTTGCACCACTGCTGTGTCACAAAAGTGACGCAACGGCTGTGTAAAAGAGGCACAAGGGGCTTGTAAATCTGCCCCTAACACATACAAATTAACCCAGGCAGTTTCACCAGCAGCGCAAATTGAAGCATAGACTTGTAACATATTTATGTACATATGTTACATTCAAGTGCTCCGGACATACTACAGTATACTCTAGGTAAACACCTTAAAGATTTATTCTGTAGCACTTCCTTATAGTTCTGCACTTTCACATTCTCCATACACTAGTAATATATTCATTCATTCATTTATGAACTACACATTCATTCTGACAAACTTTTACACACTAACATAGAAATATAGTTCTTTCTTTGACCAGTGAAGGTAGTTCTAAAAAGAACTGGTTTAATTGTTTTTTTTAGTTTTGTATTTTTTTTGTGTTTTCCCAACAAATTCCAAGCAGAACAAAAGAATGAAAAAAAAAAAACTGATGTCGAGGACACCATTGATCCTGCATCCTGCGTTTTATCAGCTCCATAGACTGTTCCCCATAACACAAAAGTTTATCGCAATAAATGCATAGAATTTTAACTTTAGCAAACTCAGAATCAATTTGTGGGTGTGGACTGCGTGCTGAAAATGTTGCTGCAGCAGTTGATGTGCTTGGTGTAGCAGCAGGTGGGTTCTCGTGCGACCTGCGCCTTGCAGCTCGAGCAAAGTTGTTGTAGGGTGCAAGTTCTTCACGTGTCGCACCATATTTGCTGTGCCAAAGGAGTATTTTTTCAATGGATCACCCCTTGAAAGAGTTGTTTGGCAAATTTTACAGGTTACTTTTGGAGCATTAACCTTTTTTTGCCCTTTGGGAAAAGTAAAAAACTTCCAAATTAGAGCTTCTTTCCTCTTCTTTGGAGGTTCTTCAGGAATGAAATCTCTCTCTGAAGAACTGCTGGAAGATGAGTCCATTGCTCTTATTATGGTGATCTTCCTTCTATTTGAGAAGATTCTCAGAAGAAATGCTTCTTCTTAGAAAGTCAACAGTCGCAATAGGAAAAGTTATGAACCAATCAAATCTCTACTTTTAAAGTCACATGGCTTTGCGTACGCTTATGATGCGCTTACGCAGCTCTTTCGATACGAGTACGCATGATGTTCTACCGCGATTTGTATAACTGTTTTTAAAAGTAATCTTATGATTGTTAAAAGTATAATAAAAATTCATAGTTATCCCAAATGTCTGCCCTTAGTATGTACATTAAATACATAAAAAAATGTTTTAAACCAAGTAGAATCATTGCCGCCTTTTGCGTACAGAACGCCGTACATGATGTCACAAGGAAGCTTTAATGCGACGCGTAACGTCAAAGCATATTCGTACCGTATGCGTGGGTACGCACTGAGTATGATTAGCAGTACAAAGTATGGTGCGATCACCCTCTCAGTGACAAATCAGAGCTCAGGGCGCGCTAAGGAGAATGATTAGAAGTGGTCACTCATTGGAGATCCGATACTGGGCCTGCCTCTGCGACAATTATAACACCGCCCCCATCTCTCTCTGTTGTTAATTGTTAGTGCACACACTCACACTTGCACATGCGCGGTACACGCCCGTCCACACTCCCCACATGCCACCACCTAGCATGCTTGCTATCACTAAGCCTGGAAACCAATACATTAGCTAATGGGATGTCCCCCAAGACCATCATTCTTATACACCGCGAAAACTCTACCAATGATGGCCCTGGGCTTGGTTTGGTCAGCCCCCGCGGTTCCCATATAATGCGGGCACTGATGTGAGCACGCTCTCTTTTGCCTGCCTGTGCTGCGGTGACAAACAGAGTGTCGTCATCGATTTTACTACGAACTGATTGCTCGAGCGGAGGAGGACTCCACGTGGTGTCACTGCTGCTGCCTCCCAGCCACAATACCATAGGCGGGAAGGCGGCGGTGCCCGCATCCAAAACCGACTCAGCGAAACCGCAGCCTTTCAAGACACAACAAAACACGACAGAAGCAAAGGTAAGAGAAGCTGTCACAACAACAGCCTCTGCTGTAAATTGTATATGCATGATGCATTTTTTTTCTCCATCATATGGCTTTCCTACCCCTCAATGGTTTTAAATTGCATGCACATGGTTTAAAAGTTTCTTTCTGCGTCACAACTTGCTCCAGACCTCTATTTTTATAAATTGTGCGTGTATGAATTTCTGTGTAGTATTTCTGTAATACGCCACGTGCTTAGGCCTCTATTATTAATTGTACGTGCATGATGGTATTATTTTTCTATGTCACGAGACCGTCCCAGGCTTGTATTCTTATTGATCTTCCTTTGTTGATCCTAATATTTCCTTCTGTGTCACAGAGCACTCCCAGGCCTCTTTTTTTATAAATTGAGCATTGATGAATTTCTGTTGTGTTTTTGAAGTGTGTCACGTGCTTTGGAATCTGTTCTTTTTATTGTATGTAAATGATGGTATTCTTTTCTGCATCACGTGACCCTCCTACCCCTCAATGGTTTTAAATTGTGCTTACATAATTGAAATGTTTCTTTATAAGTCACAAGGTCCTATAGACCTCTAATTTTAAAAATTGTGTGTGCATAAATTTCTGTGTCGTATTTCTGTACTACGACACGTGCTTAGGCCTCTATTATTATTAATTGTGCGTGCATGATAGTATGTTTGTCTGCGTCACGAACCCCTCCCATGCCTCTATTCATATTCATCTTCCGTTCATGTTCGTAATATTTTTACTTCGGTGTCGCGGAACACTCCCAAGCCTCTTTTTTTATACATTGAGCGTGCATGAATTTGTGTCGTATTTTTGAAGCGTGTCACGTGCTTTCGGCTCTGTTATAAATTAAACGTGTATGATCTGATGGTATTTTTTTCTGCATAACGTGGCCCTCCCATCCCTCAATAGTTTTGAATTGTGCATACATAATGGACATTTTTCTTTCTACGTCACAAAGTCCTCCAGGCCTATTTTTTTATAAATTGAGCAAGCATGAATTTCTTTTTCGTATTTCTCTACTACGCCACTTGCTTAGGCCTCTATCATTAATTGTGCGTGCATGGTGGTATTTTTCTTTCGCCGTCACGAGGCCGAAATACGCTGTATTAAGTTATTGATCTTCCTTTGTTGATCGTAATATTTCCTTCTGTGTTACGGAGCTCTCGCAAGCCTCTATTTTTATAAATTGAGCATGCATGAATTTCTGTGTCGTATTTTTGAAGAGTGTTACGTGCTTTGGAATCTGTTCTTTTTATTGTACATTCATGTTGATATTCTTTTCTCCATCACGTGGCCCTCCTACCCCTCAATGGTTTAAAATTGTATGTACATTGTATAAATGTTTCTTTCTGCGTCACAAGGTCCTCCAGACCTCTATTTTTAAAAATTCTCCGTGCATAAATTTCGGTTTCGGTTTTTTGAACTGTCATGTGCTTTAGCCTGTATTCATATAAATTGTGCGTTCATAATAGTATTAGTTTTTTTAATCCGTCATGTGGCCCTCCCAGCTCTGTTTTGCTTTATTTTTGTGGAATATATGCTTTCTGGTTCATCGTATTGGCCCCCTCCAAATTCTCCCATTAGTTTTAATATTTATTACTGTGTCACGTGACACTCTCAAGCCGGTATTGTTTAAAATGATGCGTACATGGTTGTAATAGTTATTGCTGCATCATATGGCCCTCTCAGACCTCTATTTGAATTAATGTTTAAGAGTAGAATCGAGTAACGTTTAGAAGACTGTGAGAAATGTAAGATGTTTTTAAAACTTTTTCAAGGGAAGATTGATTATTTAGAAAATATATTCATTAATATTCACTTTTTCGAATACTTATAAGTCTAAACAAATGTAATTGGGTTGTAATGTAAAGCTATTAATGATTGCATTTTAACTCTACAGGTACCTTTTCAGAAAATGGACATTCTTCTTAGTCCGACAAATACTGTCTGTCATTGGATACTTCTGGTAAGTGCAAGTTTTTCAACATTTATTAGTACGTTTTCAAAGTTATTCTTGGAAAATATAACTGGTTGTAATAGTTTAAACTATCTAAATTTTTTATCAAATAATTTAAAGGGTAATCTTTTTAAATAATTTTGTAATGTATCTAATGTAGACATCTGTACCATAAAATGTAAACTCTTCATACTAAAAATCATATTTCTGTGATATTTTCTATACACTTCCAAACCTTTAACAAAGACAATCGTTCATGATTCATAGAGTAACAAAATTCAGACCTATCAAGAGTTTTTATTAAATTGAAGGTAACTTTTCCCTACAAAAAATGTTCCTTATCTCTTTATTATTTATTATATTGCACAAATATAAAATTGCCAATATAATTTCTCTTTATGAAAATAAAAAAAGCAAACTATTAAACATAACTATTCGTATCTCTCTAAAGGGTTTTCCTACAATAATTGAAGCGTCACGACTATGACCATTGGCAGTTACTCATCTTAATAGTTTACTTCTTTAAAATACTTGTAAATAGCAAAAAGGGTTTTCAAGGATAACATTTATGAACGTCTACCAAACAAATCTATAGTGCCCGTCGGAAGCATATTGCTATTTGCATATCATTTTGTCTCACCACTACTATGGTCCTAACACAGTTGCTCTGAAAACCATGATTGGTTTTCAACCCCAATTCTAATACGAACAATTATTGTTGTTTTGAATAGTTGTCACAGTCCCATTGCTTTGATTTCAAAACACTTGCAAAATCTACAATAATTAGCAAATTAACTTTCCAATGGTTAGCATTGCCATTATGAAGCGCTTATAAACATCTTTTTTCCATTTAGAGTCTGTTGAAAAGTATTATGCTGTCTGCAACCAAAAAGTTTCAGCAATTTATACAGAAAACTTTATGGTAAGGATCTTTTCTGAGTTGCCTCCACTATGTTGGAAAGCTGGCTATGCACCGTCAGGGATGTGGAATTCCTATAGCCCGACGCACAGAACATATTGTTTGGGGTCAAGGGCAACAAGTTTTCATGTGTATTAAATCCTTGGAACAAGTAGGACCAACTCCCAGCAGCACAAACCCTTTGGCTACCAGTTAGCAGTACCACATAATGGGTCAGGGAAGGGCACTGTCTGCAGTTAAGGTAATATGTTTGCCCATATGTTAATGCTATTCAAACCTGTATTTATGCTTCATTAATTGAATGCCTTTATTATTCGGCTGCACACTCTAAGTAAATGTTGTAAGCTCTCACTGCACTACTGTCAGTGACTGCAGTATACAAAAGCATGCAGCTCTGAAACACGTCTGAACCACGTATGCTTATCAAGAACTCTTGCACCTATCAATGATCACCATGATATATTTATTGGGGCCAGGGCTATCAAAAATTCCCATTTACTTTGTCCTTGGAACAAGTAGTCCCAGCCTGTGCAGCACAAATCCTTCAGCTGCCAATTTTCAATAAAACGTTATGGAGCAGGAATGGGAACTGTCTGCTGCCGAGGTAATATTTATGTCCATATGTTAATGACCTTCCAACTTCTACAACATTGATGCAAAGTCATTATTATTAGAGTGAGTGTTCCAAATAAATGTTGTAAGCTCTGACTGCACAACTGACAGTTTTTCTAGTAAAAAAAGTGTACACACATTTGCAATGTTTACCACTATGAGGCTATGTATACTGCTCCCAGAATGCTCTGTGATTTGATGCAAATAATTGCAGAAGCTGAAATGCAAGATTGATGTTTCTTTGCTTTCAAACTAAAATGTTCATAAAAAAGAGAAAGCAGGAAAAAAAACATTTAGCTAAACTACTATAAAATTTCAGTTACCATTTTTTTGCAGAATCATTTAGTAACGTGTTGATCCATACTAGTATTTCTCAAAAATAGTCATTATGGAAAATCTCTGTAACTAGTTTCAAAAAGATTATGGAAAACAAAATTAAACAAGCACTGGCAAAGGCAGTAGGTCTGAAATTGATGGTCAGCTTTTTAGTTTTGTCATTGTGTGACTTGTTTTGGCATCGTGTTTGTAAAACGTTATTGCTGTGGAAGCTGCTGGGCCCTCACCATTATAACAAACTTTGGCAAAACCCAAAAATATTTTTGGTTTTAAAAAGCACAAACTTCCACAGTAGTTACTGGCACTGAACAAAACTACTTTGTGTGCCGATATGCTCCTTGTGAAACCGCATATTTTGACCCTGGAACTATGTTTACCATGTAAATACATATAAAGTTTTTATTTCAACAAGCTATTCACCTATAAACTATGCAATATTAATTACAACTTACTTTTCACTTTCTTCTCAACAGGCCCAATGTTTCGAAAGCAGCAGATAACTCCACCTTCAATCCATAAAGCAAATTTAAATCATACTTACCTGTTACTGACTATATATGTAAAAAAAATTCATTTTGTTGAGTCTAAACACACCTTTTGCATTAGGACTATGAAATAGTGGTGTAAAAATATCATTCATTCGATTGTCAGATATCTACCTTGGTGACAGTGGAATTACCACTACTTTTTAGACTACCATTGAACAATATTGTGTAGAGGAGCGGTGTTGCTTCTTGACCTTCAAAGAGGAAGATTTAAATTTATATTTCAACAGGTAAACAAAATAATTGCTCAATTTCAAAAAGAAAATTAGGTAGGAATGTTAGAGGAACTCTGGTCCAACTCTAAAAGGATTGTGCAAATCGTAACAGGGGAAAAAAAGTGTGTCTCAACATTACTTTTTAAGATAATTTGGACACCAGACTAGACTGCAGGAGTGTGCAAATATCTAATTAGATATCTTGCATGTGATCATATGTACTTAAAAACATACTTATGCACTTTTTAAGCTGGACAGTGTTGCTTCTAAACACCATTTCACTGCTTTCCGCCATACCGTCAAAAACGATTTCATGGATTTACATGCATAGTCTTTCAGGTCGGTATATCTGTAATGTAAAACAATCGCACTTGTTTTTCTTTTGTCACTGGCATATATAAACTCATCAGTCACTCCTATGTCAAGCTTTTACAATCCTGAATGCTACGTTTTCTGTGAAAGGATGCCCATGCATAACAATGCTAAGTTTTCTTTAGCTGCATGCACACATGTAGTGTAACCTGTGAAAAACTTTAAAATGCTCCCCTCCCACTAATTCTAAAGGCGGATGTAGAATTCAACCATTCTTCACAAAATAGAATTGGACTTCACTAAGTACAAAGTGTTTCTTTATTATGAAAGCTCTAATGTGTCCCTTAAAGATTCCAGCAAAGTCCAGACACATACTAACTGAAACACACCAACCATTAGTAACCTGTTAAATTTACCAAACAACTCTTTCAAGGTGTGATCAATCCAAAAAATCCTCCTTTGGCACAGCAAATATAGTGCAACACTTAAACAACTTGCACCCCAACAACTTTGCTTCACTGCAACACAGAGATTGCAGAACAGCCCACTTGCTGCTACATCAAGCACATCAACTACTGCAACAGTATCTTAAGCAAACAGTCCATACTCACATATTGATCTTCAATTTGGTAAACTTAAATTTCTATGCATTTATTGCGAATAACTTTTGTGTTACGCGAAATAGTCTATCAACCTCATCAAAAACAAAAAACAGAAGCGTCACTGGCCTTAACATTAGTTATTAGACATTTATCAAACTTTTTTGTTGTAAAAACTACCCCGTCCAAAGGCAGTGGAAAATTTGCACACTTGCTGCCTTTCTTGGCTGGGATTATCAATTATTCTTCAATTTCATATTCTGATTCAAAGTCAAGGTCCTCTTTTGAGTCTTTTTGTTGTAGCTACTACCCCAGCCGAAAGCAGTGGGAAATTTGCACACTTGCTGCCTTTCTTGGCTGGGGTTATCAAATACTCTTGAATTTCATATTCTAATTCAAACTCATGTCCCTTTATCAAGCCTTTTTCATGTAGATACTGCACGGTCAGAAGGCAGCGGGAAATTTGCGCACTTGGTATCTTTCTTAGCTGGGCTTCTCAATTATTCCTCTTAAAATTCAAATTCAAAGTGCAGGCCCTTTTTTGAACCTTTTTGGTAACTATTACTCGTCAATGACAGTAGGTAATTTGTGCACTTCCTACCGTTCATGTATAATAAAAAGCTTAACAAAAGTCTATCAATATTAAAAAAGAGCCACTATGGTCTATGTTGATCAAATCTTCAGTTTCTTATCCTAATTCAAAGTACAGACCCTTTATTGAGCCTTCTTGCTAACTACTACTCGTGAATGACAGTGGATCATTTACACACTTGCAACCTTCTTATTTTTTCACATTATTCATCTTCCACTCAATCAACACATCATCTACACGTACACACACCTACTTGCTGCCTTTCTTGGCTATGGTTATCAACTATTCTTCTATTTCATATCCGTATTCAAAGTGCAGGCCCTTTATCGAACCTTATTGTTGTAGCTACTAACCCAGGCAATGGCAGTGCGCAATATGCACACTTCCTGCTTTTCTTGGCTGGGATTATCAAATACTCTTGAATTTCATATTCTGATTCAAACTCAACTTCCTTTATCAAGCCTTTTTCATGTAGATACTGCACTGCCAGAAGGCAGTGGGAAATTTGCGCAGTTGCTGCCTTTCTTAGCTGGGCTTATCAATTATTTTTCTTGAAGTGCAGGCCCTTTATTGAGCCTTCTTCATAACTATTACTCATCAATGGCAGTGGGTAATTTGCGCACTTTCTGACATTCATGTATAATAAAAACCTTAATAAAAGTCTACCAATATTAAAAAAGAGCCAGTATGGTCTATGGTTATCAAATTATACTGTATCCTCAGGTTATGCAAACAGTGACAAAATAGATTTCATCGTTCTTTGTGTCAACAACTGCCTTCATTCTACACTGTGGACAGCTGGGTTCACAACTTGAATTCAGCTTTCCTTCTACATTAAGGACAGCATTGTATTCAGACTTGCTTTCCTTAAGGCAGAGACAATTATGCTGTGTCCTCAGGTTATGCAAACAGTGACAAAATAGCTTTCATCGATCTTTGTGTCAACTGTGGTACTGAAATTCTACACCCGTGTCATAAAAATCGTCGTATGATGGTAACATCAGGCCGAAAATGACAAGTGTAAGGTGTGCGAGTATTTTTGTCATATTTGAGTGGTGAGATCACCATGAAATCAGGGATTCCGTTCTGAACCCTCGGGTTCCATTTTGTGTACGACAGCCATTCAGTGGTTGCCCTCACATAGGCCGATGATTAAGGCCGAACGAGTCTTTTGGAAAACGTACATCTTCTGCTGACTTCTGTGTGACCCGGGCAAGCTGACTCCGTTGCCCGAGGCCGGACTTGTTAGGCCAGTTCCTTTGCTAGTGGCCGATCAAGATTAGGGATCAGGCACAGCATGCCATAAACCCTTTATTGCATGCAACTATGTCTAATCTTACTCACACTTGTCTCTGTTCTTTCTTTATGGCCTGCTTTACGATGAGGAGGTGCCCAATTTTATTAGGGGACCGTCCGATTATCTGATGAAAAGTGTTTGGCCTTGCCGGGTAATTGATTGTGGGCTGGACAAACTGAAATATGGGCTTGTCATCATGACTCTGCTTTTCTTTTGTTGTGAAAATATGTGAATGGTCAACTGTAAATAAGGAATGTTTGCCTGAAGCATAATATTTGGTATAAAAAGGGATGACCAGCTTTGTAAAGTTGAGCAGTCTCCTGAGAACATACACTGTGTTGTACTTCTAGGATACCTGTTACTGGTTGCAGCCAATAAATCTGATCTTTGACGTCACCAGGAAGTCTCTGCGTTTCTGTAGTCTGAAACAGGAGAATCCGGAGTCTTTGGGTGTGTCCCCTGGCACCGCTGGGTTCTAAATAACCCGGTACTTCACAACAACTGCCTTCAATCTACACTGCAGACAGATGGGTTCACAACTTGAATTCAGCTTTCCTTCTACATTAAGGACAGCATTGTATTCAGCCTTGCTTTCCTTAAGGCAGAGACAATTATGACATGACTTATTCACCCAAAAAAATATCCTACTTTTTGGAGATATACTTCAACTTAACTTCTGTGAATGGACAACCAATATTTATTAGAAAACCTAATTTTAAAGACTTTGCTACCAATACATCCTGCTTTGATCATGGATAATTGCAGACTCCACAAAACTTACTTGCTTCAGGTGCCACTTACTCATTCCACCACTTATCAGCGCTGCATTCACACACACTAAATTAACAATATTGTGCAGCTGTCACACAGACATGAAGTTTTGGTAACCGCTACCTCCTACCATAACCACATATCCACATTCATCCAGAATTTAACTGATTCTTCATTCAATCTACACCACAGACAGCAGGGTTCACAACTTCAATTCAGCTTTTAATCTAAATTTGTCTTCACTATCTGCGCCAAGAACTGCCTCCAATGTATTCTGCGGTCACTAGAGTTCAAAACTTCATACCAGGAGCGCCACTACTACAGAACAAATTGAATACAACCTTGTTTATTGAAGGTAGAGACTAATGGATTCTATGTCTTCGATTTTGTAAAAGAATGTGACAAATAGCATTCATCTATAACTGTGCTCACTAGAGTTTTCAATCTACACTACGGACAGCAGGGTTCACAACTTCAATTCAGCTTTCCATCCACACTAAAGACACCATTGAATCCAACCTTGCTTTTTTTATAACAGAGACAATTGTACTGTGTCCTCAGATTCAGTCAACTGTAACAAAATACCATTCATCGATCTTTCTGTCAACAACTGCCTTCAATCTACACTGCGAACACCAGGGTTCACAACTTAAATTCAGCTTTGAATCCAAATGTATCTTCAGTATCTCTGCTGAGAACTTTTTTTATGTAGATACTACCCCAACAGAAGACAGTTGAAAATGTTGCACCTGCTGCCTTTCTTCGCAGGGGTTATCAATTATTGTTCAATTTCATATCCTTATTCAAAGTGCAGGCCCTTTATCAAGCCTTTTGGTTGTAACAACTACCCTGGCCAAAAGCACGGGAAAAATGTGCACACTTGCTGCCTTTCTAAGCTGAGATTATCAATTGTTCTTTCATTTCATATTCTAATTCAAAGTCAAGGCCCTTTATCAAGCCTTTTTGTTGTACCTACGACCCCTGGCCGAAGGCAGTACAAAATTTGCACGCTTGCTTCCTTTCTTGGCTGGGTTATCAATTATTCTTCTTGTAATACAAATTCAAAGTACAGACCCTTTATTCAGCCTTCTAGGTAACTACTTCCCATGAATAGCAGTGGTTAATTTCCACATGTCCATCCTTTCTTGCCACGCACAGTCTGTGTAATGAGCTGGGTATCTAAAGATCAACTTCCCTAATAAGACAGTGGTTATTTTGCACGTCTGCAGCCTTTCTTACTTTTTACCTTATTCATCTTCCAACCACTCAACACATCATCTACACATAAACACACCTACTTCCTGCCATTCTTGCCTGGGTTATCTTCAATTTCAAATTCTGATTCAAAGTCGAGGCCCTTTATCGAACCTTTTTGTTGTAGCTTCTACCCCGGCCGAATGCAGTGGGAAATTTGCACACTTGCTGCCTTTCTTGACTAGGGTTATCAATCATTTTAAAACTAGCTACAAACTCAGGAACACTATTTTCATTTGCAAACAAATTGCAAAGTAATCGTATCTGTAAAACTTCTTTGACATGTTCAGTCTTTTTTCCAATTCTTATATCTTATGGAATACTTCCATAATTAGCATCATATGCTTGTCGCATATTTGTAATGAATTCTATATATTCAAAATATGACCAAATATTAACATTTCCAATGCTACATTACATCTTTTACTTAATCTACCTCTGGAGCATCACAACAAATTACAATACCACAAGTTATCTGGAGAAGCTTGTTGTGAAGACTCTTAAAGAAAATTAAACTTGTCAATATTGATGACGTAAGCATGGTATCAAACTTATTGCTTGCCTTAGTGCATTTAAAAATACAACAAATTCTTAAAACAGAGTATGACATATTGCTCTCAATTTATTTAAGACAGACACAATTATACTATGTCGACAGATTCTATTAACTGAACAAAATAGCATACATTGAAGTTTGTCAAGTACTACCTTCGATATAAATTGCAAACAGAAGACTTCAAAAGTTCAATTCAGCTTTGCATGTAAATTTCTCTTCAGTTTGTGTACTGAGAACTACCTTCAATCAATTCTGCACTCAGTAAAATTGACAACTAGATACCAACAGCACCAGCAGTACAGAAAACATTCAATACAATCTTCATTTACTTAAAACAGAGACAATTGCACAATGTCCTCAGATTTTCTTAAAGTTTGAACAGTAGGAATTTCAGCCTTAATTTTTTTAATTTAGAGATATTTCTACTGTATGTCTTCACATTTTGTTTAAATAAGTGACAAAAAGCATTCCTACATGTCAACTACTGCCTTCGATCCACACTACAGACAGCTGGGTTCACAACTTGAATTCAGGTTTCCTTCTACATTAAGGACAGCATTGTATTCAGCCTTGCTTTCCTTAAGGCAGAGACAATTATACTGTGTCCTCAGATTTTATTATCTGTGACTAAATAGCATTCTTCGATCTTTGTCTCAACAACTGCCTTCAATTAACACTGCTGACAGCTGGGTTCACAACTTGATAGCAGAAGCTCCACTACTACAGACAACATTCAATAGAGCCTTGCTTTATTTAAGGTAGAGACTAATGAATTCTATCTCTTCCGATTTTGTAAAACAATGTCACAAATAGCATTCATCTATGACTGTGCTCACTAGAGCCTTCAATCTACACTGCAGACAGCAGGGTTCACAATTTCAATTCAGCTTTCCTTCTAAATTAAGGACAGCATTACATTCAACATTGTTTTCCTTATGGCAGATACAATTCTACTCTGTCCTCAGATTCTGTTATATTTTCACATTATCTTGTAATTGGTATCAACTACCCCAGCCAAAAGCAGTGCTAAAATTGCACACTTGCTGCCTTTCTTGGCTAGGGTTATCAATTATTCTTTAATTTCATATTCTGATTCAAAGTCAAGGCCCTTTATTTAGCCTTTTTGTTGTAGAGGTTTCCACACTTGCTGCCTTTCTTCACCAGGGTTATCAATTATTCTTCTTGAAATTGAAATTCAAAGTGCAGGGCCTTCATTAACCCTTCTTGGTAACTACTACCCCTGAATGGCAGCGGGTAAGTTGCAAACTTACGTTCTTGCATCCTTTCTATCGCACAGTGTGTGTACTTTGTGCACTAGCTTGCCTCCTTATATGTGGAACCCATTTCTCAGGCTCCCACTGCGGAATCCGACGCCCTGTCTGTGTACTGGGCTGGAAAACCAAACACCCACTTCCTTTACAAGGAAATGGGTAGCTTGCACGTCTTCAGCCTTTCTTATTTTTCACCTTTTTCATCTTCCACTCAATCAAACACATCATCCATACATACACAAACCTACTTGCTGCCTTTCTTCACTGTGGTTATCAACTATTCTTCAATTTCAAATTCTGATTCAAACTCAAGGCCCTTGATCAAGCCTTTTTGATGTAGCTATTACCCCGGCCGAACACAGTTAAAAATTTGCACACTTGCTGCCTTACTTGGCTAGGGTTATCAATTATTCTTGAATTTCATGAACTTGTTGTATATCTGTTATAGGTTGGTACAATAACAAAATTTGTCTTGCAAGGACAAAGGAACACTGAATGGCAGTCTACACTACAGACAACACAGGTCACAATTTGAACTATTATGTCCCTGAAACATACATATTTTGACAATGCATTCCATACATGTTCTATATTTAACTTCAATCATGATTACAGATGATACATGATGGTTCCCATGGGCGGTTATGTTTATAAGATGTTATAAACAAACTCCCATTCTATCATGTGGGAACAGATAGCCTTGCAATAGTAACAAAAATTGGCAGTATTTCACTATCAGTATCTGTCGCACAAACCAGGGCATGTCCTACCTTTCACAGACACTAGACCCTGCCCACAGTGATACCTTGGGCATACCATAGGGGTGACTCACATGTAAGAAAAGGGAAGGGTAGGGCCTGGCAAATGGGTTCACTTTCCAAGTCAACATGGCAGTACTAGACTGCACACAGATACTGCAGTGGAAGATCTGAGTCACATTTACAGGCTGCTTATGTGGATGGCACAACCAGTGCTGAAAGCCCAGTAGCAGCATTTGATTACAGGCCGGGGCCCACACACAGTGCACTGTACTAGTGACTGACTAGTTAATCAAATAAGTAGTAGTAGTAAATTTGTATTGGTTTTGGTTAATTAAAACCATTACAAAAATACATGTTCAAAAAGATTTTGTACGTATTAAGACAAGAGAAATGCAATTCTAAAAACTTAAACGTCTTCAATGTAAAAGTGCCTTTGTTTGGCTTCTTCTGAAGAGGTTCAAAAGGTCTGGGCTCAAAGTTATCAGTTGTTTAGGTTAAAACTTCATTATGTGGTTGTTGCATTTACATAGGGCACAGCTTTTCCTTGCTTGGATTCTACTAGTGACAGGGGTTCCACTAGCTTCCCTTTTAGCTGTGGTCCTTAGAATCAAAGCATGGAATCACAGCCTGTCTTCAGGTTTGAATCCCTCATTAGTTGAAGTGAGCTTTAAGTAATCCTACTCTTTCCTCCTTTATTTTGATGCAGGAGCAGATCAGCTGTTTCATATCTTCTGTGCCGCTCCCACATTGTCTGCATGTGTTTCCAAATTTTCCCCTCTACCAGGGTGGAACGTGTGGGATGGCTGGCAGGATTCCTAGCATGTTCTTTGGTCTTCCTGGAGTACCCCATGTTCAAGTATGCCTGTGACCCAAATAATTTGTAGCCACTCAGAGTCATCCAGGTGTGGCTCCTGCGAGCAAAAGCAGCTTTGTCTTTGACAAGGGAGAATTTTTTGAATACCTTTCTTACTATTTGCTTAAAGAGCGAATGGGTAGTTTAAGTTTCCCCTAGATTGACTGGCCCGGTAGTAGCAAGTGAGTCCTCCAAGTACTTTGTGGCTGGTGAGTTAGATATGTGACAACATTTTTGCCAGAGCTGATGGTTCAGTGTTGTTCCGAGGAGAGGTCTTAATTTTGTGCCAGCACATTATGTAGGAACCATGCTTGCCAAGAGTTGTTTGGTTAGGCCGAACTCCAATCGAATAGTTGTGGGTGAGGCATAGGTTGGAAGGTTAAACATAACTCTATAGGCCCTGGCCATGGTGGTGTCCAGCAGTTTTCCGTCCCTACTCCTCAGTGCCTCACTTCCATAGGTAATAGAGGGTAGAAGTTTGGCTTGAGCTACTCAGAGGAGAGGTGAAAGGATAGGCCCTTGAGCTTTGTTTTTAACTGCCTTAGTGCTGATGCTATTGCCATCCTCTTCCTCCTGATAGCCTCTAATTGGTTGGCAAATTGACTGCCCTCATCAATGCGTAAGCCTAAGTATTTGTAGGCAGGGGTGTTCGCAATTGTTTTTTTTCCAAGTACCAAGAGTGGATCCGTCGTTTGCCGTTTATTGTCAAAGTGTACTCCTGCTGCTGTGTACAGGTTAAAAAGTGTTGGTGCAAGCACACATCCCTGTTTGAGCCCTTTGTTAGTTGGTATACACCTTGAAAGATGGGAGCCATTAGCTAGTTTTCCCTGTATCCATTTGTTAGAATGGAGGTGTATTAAAAGGTTCAAAAGAGATAATAGAATTCCCGAAAATAACAGTTTTCTCCACAGTCTCGTTTGTTTAACACTGTCGAAGGCTGCCTTGAAGTCGATAAAACAAAAGAGAATCCCCTGCCTATTTGGATGATGTTGCCTTGTCAATAAGCAAAGACATGGTTAGTATGTTGGTTGATGTTCCTGTGTCTTTGCAAAACGCTGTTTGATGAGGGAGGAGTATTTCTTTTTCTTTTGCCCAGTCCTGGAGCTCTCTCAGTAAGGTACCGGCAAAGTATTTTGCCTCTATCTCTAGTAATGCAATTAGACAATAGTTTTTGGAGTGGTTTCGTCACCGGCCTTGTACATCGGTGAAATTATGGAGTCCTTCCACGAAGCAGGTAGGAGCCTGGACGGTCTGACAGTATGAAAGAGGGGGGCCAGTATTTCTGACCAGTACGCAGGGTCTTGTTCAAAGAGGGCTGGTGGAATTCCATTTGGCCCCAGGCCCCTTCTCTCCTTCCTTTTGAAATTTGTTTCTTAATTGTTGTCACTTCATTTCCCTTTTCCTCTTCCTCAAGGTTCCTTTCAGCTTGAGTGGTATGGATCAGTTGGTTGTCCAGAATTGATGGTGTTCTGGATATTTGATGGTTGAAATGGGATTCTAGAAAAGTGGTCCATGAGGTCTCTGTGATGTATGATGGTAGGCCTCTGTGTGCTAGTTGTAGAATTTTGTTGGACCTTTTGAATGTCCCACTCTTGTTTTTTGATTTGGGCTTTCCAGTTGTGGAATAGGTGGTTTGGGTCCTCATCTCCAGGGTAAAGCCTCAGCGATCCAAAAAGTTTTTTTACCGATTTTTTTAAGTAATTTCAATTCGGTCCGACTGTGCTCTTGTGGCCCTCCCCTCGACCGTTGTATCATTTGGAGGGATACATCTAGCCATAGTTGAAAAATAACTTGCAAGTGTGACTGTGAAGGTTTCCCATGAACTGATCAGGGTGTCAGTGAAATTACTCATGTAGCAGTGTTTTGCAAACAGGAGCACCTCCCCGGAGTTTACTACAGATGACTTGATTCTTTTAAAGTTTATTGTGTGGCATGCATGGCTGCCAACTGGATCAAGCATCAGTTTGTGTGGAATTGCTTGAGTTGAAACTTCCTGGGGCTGGTGATCACTGTCCCCTTTGTCTCCTAAGTGAAATACTGATACGTATTGAAAGAGTGAAAGGGAGACTAAAGTGTAGTCTATAGTGGAGTTTGCAGTTTCCGAGTAGAATGAGGCGGCCGGAGGGGAGTCAGCAATAAAACTTCTGCTTAGTGCCCTTAGATTGATATGCTCTAGGTCTTCTAATAGCTCTTTCCCTATCCTGGTTGGTCTAGCTTGATTGCCTTTGGTTTGGGATGGTATGTTCAGTAGAATGACTGAACCTGTATGTCGTTGTTTGATGATGTGCCTAGGATTTGTTGGTTTAGATCTCCAGGGAGGTTGGAGGTCTTGTGCGATCTTAGAATAGTGAACATGTGTTCGATTAGATGTTTTGAATCTTGTTTTTTCTGTTTCGGATTTAGTAATCAAATAAGCCAATCATGGAACACCAATCCATTACATCAATTTACAAAGGGAGCACTTTGGCACTGAAGAACAGTGGCAAAGCGCCCAAAAGTATCTAGACCAGCAAAAATAAAGTCCAACAAACACCAATATTACAGGAGGCAAAGGCAAAAATACAGGGGAAACCCACACCAATGATTCCAGGTCTAACTAGGGCCCTCTTGCAGTGCAACGAAAACTCCTCCCATGACTCTAAATACAGCCAAGCCTGATTCAGCTCTGCTCTGAGTCATTCAAGACGGGCCAGGCACACCTCGAAACCCCTAGTGGCTGTCTACAGTGAATGCACATCCCCCGCCCCTGTCACTCCAAAATCAGTCAGTCAATCCACAACCAGGCAGAGGCACACAGAATGGTTAAACAAGAAAATGCCTATTTTCTAAAAGTGGCATTTTTCAAACACATAGCTTAAAAACCATCTTTATTAAAAGATGTGTTATTGAATTCTGAGTCTAGAGAGCCTAAACATTATTCCTCCATCTTGTCCCAATGGGAAGGTATATTTGTAAGATGTTACAAAGTATCTCCCATGCTATCCTATGGGACAGATAGCCTTCCAATCTTGATTTTTTTTAAATTGCCAATATTTCACTATCAGGACATGTCACACACACCAATACATGCTCTACCTTTCACCACACTGCACCCTGCCCATGGGAGTACCTTGGGCCTACCTTAGGGGTGCCTTACATGTCAAAAAAAGGGAAAGTTAGGGCCTGGCAAGTGGATGCCCTTGCCAGTTCAAAACTACACACAGACAATGCAGGTCTGAGATACCATTTAAGGGCTACTCATGCAGGTGGCACAAGCAGTTTTGCAAGCACACTATTGGCATTTGATTTACAGGCCCTGGCACACTCAGTGCACTTTACTACGGATTTACCAGTAAAGCAAATATGCCAATAAGGGAGAACCAATTGTAATAACAATTTACACAGGGAGCACTTGCACTTTGACACTGATCAGCAGTTGTAAAGTGCCCAAAGCATCTAAGGCAGCAAAACGAAATCCAGCACAGCATAAAAAATACAGGAGGTAGAAGCATTAAGTCAGGGGAATCAATTAGGAGAAACCCACTGCTGAAAAATAATTTAAAGAAGAGCTATATGTCAAGGATAAAGCACAACAACAGCAATATCACATCCCCCCGTTAAGTCAGTGGAAACCACGTCAAAGATGCCAAGCCTAACTGCAACACAGTAATATAAAAGACTCAAAACAGTAAAGGAAGAGTGGCAAAGAGACTCCATAAGGTTAAATAGATTGAGAAGTAGACGCTCCAGATATGTATCCATGTTTTAGATCTTGCATGAGTTTATAAAACTCTTCTATCTGATGTGTTCCTCATATGTAGTTGTTTTGTTTTTATAAGTAACTTTAAATAAACAAGGCGGAAATAGACCATAATGAGCCGCAAGAGAACCAAGAGCTGGTCTCATACCTAAGAATTCTCTGCGTCTGTCAGCCGTACTATTAACATAATCCAGTGAAAAGAATAAAGTAGCACCAGACCAAGAAATACGCATTGCTGCTTTAAATGCTTAGGGGACTTTAAGCAGATCAGTATATTCCCAAAAATATAAGATCACTCCTCTTGGTCGTCCTGAGTTAGAGCAACAGCAAATTGAAAGCCTAATCTGTGTGCACCCTGAATGTTACGAGAAGTATCCTCAGGCAAATTCAATATCTTGGATTTGAAAAAGTTGAGAGGCTCAGAAACCTCCTTGCCCTTTGGTAATCCGTATATGTAAGGGTTATTTCTTCCAGTTCTATTTTCAAGGTTTTCAACTTATTTCTGAAGAAAGGACACTTGAATTTGAAGAGCACCCATTTTGATATCAGTCAATCCAAAGGAAGAAATGTTTTGTTCAACTGTATTCGAGCTTTCATCCATCTGAGACAATCTGTCAGTGAAATGTGGCATGTCTCCTCCATATATGGGCATAAAGCATGTATCTCCTAAAGCAAAAGATACATAGAAACAGGGGAAGAAGATTTTGCTGGAAAGGTGAATCTTTCTTCAAGTGTTTAATAGAAGCTTTCCCTGAAATAAGTGAAAGAGGAGCAATAAAAGACGTTGAACGGGTGTTATCCCTAGGAGGAGGATCTAAAAAGTCTTAGATCTTTGAAAACCTTGAAAAAATAGTAGAAGTCTTAATAAACCTATGTGTTGAACAGGACACAGTGGACTTAGTTCTTTTTTTTTATCTTCCCATCTGTAAAATAAAAATAAAAACACTATTTATGCCATTTGTTAATTTTCCTGAGCAGGCAAAAAGTACAAGTCAAGGCACGAGGGAGTTAGCTCATGAGAACATCCAACTAGTGGCAAACAGCAACATTGAATGCTGAAGTACAAAGTCCTCTAGGCATAAATATGGTAATGAGCAAGAAAATAATTATATTTCAGAAGACAACGTGTGAGGAACTGGGACTCACTACAACAGGGAAATGTCTTCAAGCATAGCACAGAGAATAACATATTATGCCCCAACCAGCATGTTTGCATTGAGAGTGTATCCATTTGAAAATAAATAGCTCAGGAATCACATTCAACCAGCTGGAAGATGAGTGTGTCACTTCAGCGCTGTGCTACGTGTCCAACTACCCGCGATATACAATGGTGTCTGCCGCTCTGAGGGGAACCGCTCTGTCAAAATGAAACATATTACATGATGTTAAGCAAGTCAAAAGCAAGATGACAACTACCTTCACTAATTAGAGAAAATTCCTGGATGAAAAGGCTTGGCGAGAGCTGCAGAGGCTATAAAAAAGCTGCCTCCATCCCACGCTGATCAAAGGAGGGTCACTCGGATGCTGTTATCTTCCTCGGACGTCAAGCCATTCCCCCTATTCTGATCATTTTAATCACATTATAATTTCATAAGTGATTTATACTAATTTTGTTTTATGTATTGCATAACTCATTAACAATAAATTATAATAAACTTGTTCAAAAGTCAGAAACTTGAAATATGATTTTTTAGGAGAACAACCACAGCTGACACTAAGACTGCTTCTTCCCCAATACCTTCTTTATAGGGAATCCAGGCAATCCAATTTCCTACAAAGCGTCTGAGGAGTAATTGATGGTTATGTCATTAGGCTTAAGAATTGTGGAAACAATTTGTAATAATGATTTAGCTTGATTCTTATAGTGCATTTTGAACAGAGTGGGATTTCTATTTATTTGTTTTGAGAAATGGTTAATTGTGTCTGTGCCGTCTGAATTTGGTGTCAAAACTCTAGTGGAACCCAACACGAGATGGTCCATTGAGAAAGGTCAACTCTCAAGTCATCATCAACTGGGTGGTTTTTTGATTGGGTCTTTGAAAATTACTTTTTGGGGTCATAAAAAGTTATTTGTAGAAGCATCTTCTTTAAGGGAGTTTCTCCTGGTCATGGTGTGGAAATCAAGCTTGCAGGCATAACTTCAAAGCTCCTCTGAATGATGACCGACAGGGTTGATCCCTCTGGTATGTGGTCATTCTCTTTCACATGTACAGTGCGTAGGCTTGCGCCCCATGCTTTTTGGTGTCAAATTTGGTATTTGTGATAAGATTTGCATTACTTGACCTAGAGAAATGGTTAGGGTTGTTGTCGTGTACAAACATTTTCAGACATTATGGGTTTTCCCACTTGCCATAAGTTGTAGAAGAAATCAATTTGTTTGAATGCAATTCCCCACTGCAGGTTTAACTAATAAAGTTCGTTTTTATTCTGAGTACTTGGTTTTACAACGTAGCTGTAGACAAATTCTAATTGTTAGACTGTTAATCCCTAGAGTCCCTGATATTTTTTCTACATTATGCTGTGATAAACTAAGCAGAATAAAAGCAAGGCCCTGCAAATGTGATCACGGATGTATCAATGGAGGTCATGGGAGACAGATTACTGTGACTGAGGCACCTGCATGTTACTAGTTAATTATGTAACCTTAACAATCTTGTCAGTAGTCAAGCTAGTATTCTCTGCTGTAGATTGCAGCCACCACACTGTGAGGCATGCTTTCTTTTTTGCTGATATTTGGTCGTATTTTTTTAAAGTTCAAATGAGTAAACCATCTATGATTTGTCTATTTCAATACGGACAACAGTGGTGGGTGATGGTTGTTGATTCCCTTCGTTTGCAGGCAGAGGCGCAACTAGAGCCAAATTTCGGGGGGGGGGGAGAAAAAATTTCGGGGGGGGGGCTGAACCTTTAATCAGTAGGCAGAGTGGAGCTGCAGGGCCTCTAACAAGAGGTGAAACAACAGCAAGGCCTAATTAACATTCAAATGGTCTTTTAAAGACTTGTGAAACGCTCGGGTGTGGCTGTGTGTGTGCCTGGGAGCCGTCTTAGCCCGGGCTGCCACACACGACGGGGTGGGGGGGGGGGTGGGTGCTGAAGCCCACTGAGTCCAATGGGTGTTGCGCGCCTGTTTGCAGGTAATAATTCAAACGTAATGGTTAAAGTCTTAAATTAGGCACGCAATACAGTCATATGATTTGTTTCCTCTGACAATCTAAATGAAACATCCACCACTAAACAGAAGCTGTAAGCTTTTAACATATTGCACTAGTTCTATTTATAAAATTAACCAGTATTTTTTCACTTATTTCTTTTTTTGGAATTTTAGATTTTTTTTGCCAAAGTCTTATGCTAATTCATAGCGTGATTTCTCTACCGGCAGATGTTTAACTCCTGCCAAAAGACAAGCTCTTCGGTGGATTCCTGGCGAATGGAACGCTACTGAGAGCCCAAAATTAGTGCTTTATGTGTTTTCGTATTAAGTCAGATTTCCTAGCATCGATCAAGGCATTGATTGCTTTTAATTAACCTGTGACTTTTATTGCAGAAATCTAGCTGCAGCAGGATGTATGTTTTCTAACTAAGGCTTATGTTTCTGGGAGAATCACTGGAGTGTGGACGAATATATGAATATTAACGTTTTTATGGACAATAGACATTCTAAACGCATTTAAAGTGCGAGCTGAAACATCCAGTTATGCAATGGCATTTGAAATGACGCAGCACGCATACCATTTTGTCCCACTGTAATCGTAACAGGAAACGGAGGCGTTTCATAATTTTGAAAATATTTAAGAGGCTTGGACTTTCCTGTGTTTCTAGTAGGCAAATGATTCGTAGCTGATGTGCAGACGATGCTAAGTCCTGGAAACTGGTTTATCGTTGGATTTTACAATATACATGAAGATGACATCCTATTGTGCAGTTTGTTTAGGCATTGTTTGGCATATTATATAGTCAATGAAGCGCACTGACCTCTACTAAAAAGTCTGTATTTTCCAATTTACTTATTGAAACCAATCGAAAAATTCAGATATGGAGTCAGGGATTTTAAATTGCTTCAATCACAACACATTTTAATTTTTAGTTTATACTCAGTGAACGTGTGACACTTCATCATTGACAGGTAATCTCTATTGCATTAAAATAAAAAGAACATTCATTCATGATAATTCAAGGATATTTTCATTTTTTAAAGCAACTGACCTCCGCACAGCTTGTTAGTAAGCTCAGATAATTGTTAACCTTTTTGTTTTTTTAATTGTAATGGAGATGGGTGTCCTTCATTGCTCCTATTGTTGCATACAGTTAAGTCATCGATGAGATTAAAAAGTGCTGGCCTGACATGTGCTCTCCAGCCAAGGAGAGGGTGGCACCACGCCTGCGGGACTCATAGGGAACTGGAGAAGTTGCATCAATAAATAAATAATGTCCCCCCCCCCCCAGTTGCAAAGGCAAAGGTCAAGACTACACTGGAGCCAGAGGCAGTACCTGGTTTTCGGTTCCTCATCACAGCAGCAATCTCAGGTAAGTGCAATATTACTACTATGCCAACATTACTGCCAAAAACCTGCTGGCTGACCCCTCCTGCTTGGGTTAGACCACTGGGATGCATGAGCTGCAGAGGCTGCTCTGCCGCCTCTGTACTGGGTAGGGGAATGTCCTCTGCCAGAAGGCAGGACTTCTAGTCGGACAGTCCAGCCAGGCAGGGAAGCCTCCCCTGGACCAACAGAGCTACCTCCCGGACCCCTTGTCAATGTGGCAGGCCAGAGGACAGATCCCAGGGCAGGAGCTCCCACCCTGAGGCCCGGCGGTGACCTGGGGCCCTGGTGCGCTCGGAGCTCTTTAGCCTGGACGCAAAGGGAAGGCCTCCCTGGGACTGCAGGACCTTGTCTTGCCACACAGTCGGCTGGAGAATGAAGCCAAGATCAGGGAGGCACCCATCCCAGGACCCATTGAGGCCATGGTCAGGGCTCCTGAACCCAGCCAGGCAGGGGATGCCAGCCGGACGGGGTTGCAGAACCCCGTCCCGGGTGCTTTGCCACATGGTTGGCCTGAAGACAGGATGGGTGCCCTCACCTGGTCAGAGCTTCTGAACCCAGCCAAGCAGGCAAAGTCTCGCGGGGCGGGATGGAACACTGTCCGGGCCCTTGACAATGCAGCAGGCAGGAGGATGAAGCCCAAGGCCGGAAGGATGGAGCCCAGGGTGGGAGGGTCAGCCGGCCCGGGGCCTGCCACACAGGTGAAGGCTCCCTTGGCCTGGAAATAATGGTCATAACATTTTTTCTACTATTTTTGTTCCCCTAGATTTTGGACCCTAGCTCAGGGAAACCTAGTCAACCATGGGCTATCCAGGGTAGGCTGACTTGCATGGCTCTCACCTTATGGTATTACCCAAATCCCTTGCAAACATTGACTATAAAAACAAAAATTTTCCCCATATTTCTGTTATGGAAAGTTATGGAATCTGCAGGGTGCCACAGACTTACTTCCACTTAGCATTCCCCCAAGACTGCCGATAAAAATTGTACCTCACTTGTGTGGGTAGGCCTAGTGCCCATGACAGGAAATTGCCCAAAACGCAATGTGGACACATCGCATTTTCCTGTGAAAACTGACCCTTTTTTTGCAATGTGCCTAGCTGTGGATTTTGGTCCCTGGCTCAGCCGGCACCTAGGGAAACCTAGCAAACACTTTACATTTTTTAAAACTTGACATCCAGTGGAATCCAGGATGGGGGGACTTGTGTGGCTCTCATCAGGTGGAATCCAGGATGGGGGGAGTTGTGTGGCTCTCATCAGGTATTTTTTATCCAGAATCCCTTGCAAACCTCAAACTTTGTCCCAAAAAACACATTTTGCTCATATCTCTGTTACGGCAAGTTCTGGAATCTGTGGGGTGCCACAAACTTCCACCGACCCTGCATTCCCGCAAGTCTGCCTATAAAAATATGCCTCACTTGTGTGGGTAGGCCTAGTACCTGCAACAGGAAATTGCCCAAAACATATTGCGGAGACATCAAAATAATTTATTTATCAGCTACCTGGTTTTGCAAGGGAGTCATCCAAGTTTTTGGTCCAAAGCTCGATGGCCATCTAGGGAAACCTACCAAACTAAGACATTTCTGTAAACTAGACACTCGTGGGAGTCCAGGGAGGTGTAGCTTGCATGAATACCCCATCCATAGATACCCCGTCCAGGGACATGTAGCTTGCATGGATCCCCCATACAAGGTGCCAAGACGCCTTCGAGTATTTGTGCGCTTTATAAGATTTTCATTCATTCAGTCAATGTTTTCTTGCCCAGAATTCCCTGCAAACCTCAAATTTAGCTTACAAATTCACAATTTCGTCAAATTTCTGTGTTGTAAAGTAATGGGATCACCAGGACGACACAAATTTCCTACAACCCAGGATTCCCCCAGGTCTACTGACAATAATGGTACCTCTTTTGTGTGGGTGGATCAAGTACTGGCTACAGGAAAGGGCCCAAAATGTATTGTGGAGACATCAAAATGATGTATCACAAAAAGACCTGGTTTTGCAGGAGGGGCACCTGCATTTGTGGTCCCCAGCTAGGTGGCCATCTAGGGAAACCTACCATACTCAGACATTACTGAAATCTAGACAACAGGGGAATCATAGAGGACGACACAAAATTTCCTACCCACCCAACAAACCTAGGCATCTTATTTGACACTCAGCTATCATTTGATAGTCAGATCAGGGCCACTGTGGGCTCCTGTTTTGGAGTGCTGCGACTGTTAAGGAGGTTTCTGAGGCTAATACCAGCCGCAGCACAAAAAACAGTTGCCCAGGCCCAGCTGGTGTCATGACTTAACTACTGTAATGTGCTGTATTTGGGTACCTCTAGAGGTAGACTGCCACTGATTCAAAGAGTACAAAACACTGCTGCATGGATGCTATTGAGAATTCCAAAATGGACCTCCATTAGGTCAGATTTTGCTTAACTTCATTGGCTTCCAGTCAGACAGAGAATCTCATTCAAAGCTCTGTGTTTGACACACAGGATAATGCACCTGAGGGTTCCCACCTACCTCTTTCCCCTGATCCATGCATGCACTTCCTTTAGAGTACTTAGATCTCGAGATGCTGCGCTGGCAGTGATTCCCAGGATACGCCAGGCACAGCTGGTTGGCTGCTCCTTTGGTCTTCTTTCAGCTAAGCTGTGGAACTCTGCACCACTCAACCTAAGACTTGAACAATCAGAAGCAAGTTTCTGCAGAAACCTGAAGACATGGTTCTTTAGACAGAGCTAGACGCCCACCTGGCCTTGACTTTCCTGACCTTGACATAATGCTACTGCTCAGCATGGGGACAGTCCGTCTAAGTAACCAGACACTCTATAAATGCTAAATTTATTTATTCATTCCTCCAGGTCTCCCAATAAAAATGGTACCTCACTTGTGTGGGTGGGTGGGCCAAGTATGTATCATAAAATGACCTGCTTTTGCAAGGGGAGCATCTGCGTTTGTGGTCCCGGGCTTAGCAGCCATCTAGGGAAGTCTAACAAACCCAGACATATCTGTAAACTAGACACCTGGGGCAGTACAAAGAGGTGTGACTTGCGTGGATCTAGCGCATTAGTGCATGTCCTTGTGCTTTCAAATGAAAAGAGAATGAAGAAAAAAGAAGAAAACAATGGTGTGCCTTCACCTTTTCCAAGATGGTTATAATGTCCTCATTATCCTTTAGAACAAATTCAGTGCAATGCAAATCCATAGCCTTTAATTCTGTGCACGTCGGTGTAATGCTAATATTCGCAGAAGGTTGGTTGCATGCAGATGTTGATGGTCCTCCATCATTTGAGCATGTTGCTTTCTACTTCAGCTTCCTAAGATATGAACATACCTGGTTGCTTCTGATGTGCTTCCACATCGATGATGTGCCATACCTGTACATTTTCATAGTACCTCATGAAATCTGCTTCGCATGCACACCTAGCAAACACAAGGAGATGATGTACAGAGTACTAAAACTTTTCAGACATTCACCCCAGTCACAGATCTGGGTTGAATCCATCATCGTTCTTTAGCTCACTTTGCCACCCCAGTTCAGACCCAGCTGTTTTCAAATCAGTTTTGACCCTATGCCTCATGGGATCAGTCCAGCCTGAACTGCCAAGCCATGCCTTCCTTGGACTGGAAACCAGCATCATGGGACCGCTTTCGGGGTAGCACCCCTCATCAGCCAGGCTAGCTTGAATCCAGTGGCAAAGTGAGCAAGGGACCCACGCCTGGGCTTAACCTGCCAACTTAGGGCAAACAAATCAAACACAAGGAGATGATGGACAGAGCACTGAAACTTTTCAGATACTCACCCCAAATCACAGATCTGGGTTGAATCTATCATCGTTCTTTAGCTCACTTCACCACCCCAGTTCAGACCCAGATGTATGCAAATCAGTCTTGACCCTGTGCCTCATTGGAACAGTCCACCATAAACTGCCAATCCAGGTCTTCAATAGACCGGAAACAAGCATCCTGGCACTGGTTTTGTCTGACACCTAGTTTTGAACTTGATATACTATATTAATTACTACCTTTTCGCATCATCACTTGTTCCTTGTTACTGTTTTTCTATTGTTTGCAATACTTTCTCATTCTAATTTTCTATACATGTAATACTATTACTTTGCTTTCTCATATTTTGTATCTAATTATACAATGCTTATTCATTGTTGTTTTACATAATCCTATTCCAAACGACTGGGCAGTGACTCTTATTGTAGCAGACCTCATGCAATCAGTCAACTATATAAACAAAAAATAAAAAATGAGAGATGTAAAAGGAGGGAGGACTATGGGCAGCCCTGCCTCATCCCACGCCGCACTTGAAATGCGCCTGAGATGTAGGATCCCACTTTCACCCTCACCACTGGGTTGCTACAAAGTAGACGAGTCAGCTGCAGGATAGCAGGGTCCCGCTTGTATCACTAATGGGTTGCCAACATGTAACTCCATTCTAGAGAGTCCAAGGCTTTCTCGAGGTCTAGAATGAGATAGCCCGCTCTCGGCCATTCGCTTGTGGAGTAAGATACTGTACGAAAAAAATGCTGCAGGTTGAGTGAGATGTTTTGGGACGGCACAAAGCCATTTTGGTCCTACTGCACGAGGGTGGGGACTGCCTGTGCCAGTCTTTCGGCTAGGAGTTTTGCCAAAACTTTATAGTCGGTGTTTAGCAGAGTGAGTGGTCTATAGAAACCCATATCAGATGGATCAGTGGAATCAGAAGGGCCTCGCATAGTGAAGGGGTAATTTGCCCCTCATCTACAGCAGCTGCGAAGAGGGCATGGAGCCGGGGCACCAGTGACACTTGATATGCTTTGTAGAATTCCGCCGGGAGCCCGTCTGGTCCCAGGGACTTTCCTGTAGCTAGGGATACGATTGCTGCTCTGATCTCCTATGGCAAAATCTGCTCACCCAGGAGTTCATTTTGTGATGGCGTCGCCTCAGGTAACTGTATATGGCTAGGGAAGGCGAGGAAGGTGTGGGCTCTATGTGCCCCAGTGCAGATGGCAGTGTGTAGCACAGGGACAGCAGGGCCCAACAGCCACAGATGTGGGCCTAGGCGAGTGGTGCCCGGCTCTCGGGCTTCTACAGCGCGGTCACCTACTTCCAGGTGCCCCCCCAGTATGATGGTCAGTGGTACAGGGCAGCCAGGGATGCTCCAGTGAGGCAGGCCACGTGGTTCCGTATTCTGCCCACTACTCAGGGCCCGCCTCCTCCACACCACCAGTCATAGCTGGTGAGCATCCCCAGGGTCAGGCGGGGTCGCATCAGCCTCCAGCCAATTGTGCCCGTGGCGGTGTATTCCGAGCAAGTATGCAGCCCTTCTTCTGTGCCCCGGGGTGGGGGCTGGGTGGGTTCCCTCAACACTGGGTTCCAGCAAGAAACAGGAGGGCAGCAGCTGCTGTCTTTAGGCTGCAGTATAACGCCTCATATTTCGGGGCGGTAGCAGGCGCGGCATATCAGCCTGCTGAGGATTGGCGCATCTACCACAGACCTTTGGCAGTCAGGGCGCAGCTCCGCACTCAGCTTCCCTGCTGAGTAGGCCACAGACCGTCTCAGGCCGATTCCGCAGCTCACGTCCATTTTAGGTGCAACTGAGAGGCCTCAGCAGGAGCTGCTGGTCGACACCATTGCGTCTCCAGTGTTTGTTTGCACGGATGGGTCGGATGCAGGATGATACACAGATGAACAGAGGGATTCCACATGGAACGCTAGTAAGTTGCGTCCGCCATGTTGGCTCGCTGGCAACACCTCCATCTGCAGCAGGTTTGTAATCCCAATTTTAAGGGGAAAAGGTGATATACAGGTAGAACTGCTATACTCTATTTACAGTTGTTGAATGATCCTTGGGAGATTTTTAATATTGCAAGCAATTTAGTCATTGCTGTAAGGCATAGGAGAAAACAGCATTCTCTAACATGTAATATGGCTGTACTTGAATGATCAAATGAACCTTGCCCTAGGGGGTGTCCTCTGATATTAGATTCAGTTTTTTAGCTGCTAGTTACCATATATGAATTGATGGCAACTTGTGTTATTAGTATAGCCATGAAATATGGTCCTGAAATGCTTTATGTCGCCCAAGCTTATTGATGAATTGTATTTCTAATATTAATATTTAGCTGTATGTTGTACGTCATGTACTTTTATGGGTTTTATTAACTGAATAAAGTGGTTTTGACTGACTGATTGCTGTCATTTGAGATGTCATCAGTGATCTCATCAGTGATGTCACTGACCATGTCATGAGTGATGTATTATGTGAGGTCATCAGCAGTGCATTGTGGAGGCGTGATTTATAGTTAGCTCAGCTAACTATAATGGCCGAATTCCTCTGGTTTTTTACGAGTGAAATGTCCAACTAACTATAACTTCAGAATTTCACTAGTTTCATATGAGTGAAACATAAACCTAACTATAATATCCCTGTAACTTTTGGGTATCGGCCGATTTCTAACTTGGGGAAGATCCTGGGCCACCTTCAACATTGCCACCTCAAGTCCATTTGTGTAAAGAGAAAAGAGGAAGGGGGCCAGGACAAAGCCCTGCCGGACACCACGCTCTACTCTAAAAGACTCAGACAACTCGCCTTTTACACCAAAGCGGACTCTTGCAGAGGCATTCGAATACAGTTCTCTTAAAAAGGCTATCAAAGGGGCGTCCACTCCCATTTCTGAGAGGACAGACCACAATTTCATATGGGAGACACAATCAACAGCAGCGGACAGGTCAACATACACCATGTATAACCTGCCTTGCTTTGCATAACCATATTTACCTATTAAAAGGGTTAAATTTAGGGCTTGCTCCATTGTCCCAAAGCCCTCCCGGAATCCAAACTGGAGATCAGAAAGGATTCCACCATCGTCGGCCCACTGCTGTAAACGCTTGAGCACTACTCTCCCCACGGTCTTGCCCAGCGAATCCAGCAGTGAGATTGGGCGATAGCAGGACACTTCTTGCCTATCTCCTTTCTTGAATATAGGCACCATAGTAGATTTAGTCCAGGAGTCCAACAGGCCGTGTTTCATTACCGACCCGAAGACCCTGGTCAATATTGGGGCCCACAGATCTATTTTATACTTAAAGAAGTCTACGGGAACCCCGTATGGTCCCGGGGCTTTCCCATTTTTGCTTACGTTTAGTGCATAGATAACCTCGCTTATAGCAAATTCTAGCGAGATGGGATAGACTGACATCCGAGGACTATCACTGGGTACTGGATCAACCCCTACTAGTTCCGGGCCTTTCTTAAAATATTTTCAAGAAGTGATCCACCCAGGTTGGTCCCTCGATGGCCACTTCTATGGTTGGACAGTTTTTTCGATCCGCTAAGAAAGGGGCTTTTACCACTCTCCAGAATGCTTCACTATTTTTCTCTAGGGAGCTTTCATGGAGTTGGTCGCATAGGTCTTCTTTTAATTCGGCCTTCCTTTCTTTGCACGCTATATTATAATCCTTTCTTAAGATCCTTATTTCCTCTTGATCTCTGTTTGTTTTTTTCAGGGCTAATTTCAGTCTTTTATGTGCTGCCGAACATTTGTGATTAAACCATCCAGTTTTCCTGGGTTGGACACTTTTACCTTAGCCGTTAATAATTCATTAATTTTCCCCAGAATTATCTTAAAGTTATATAGGACATCTTCCTCCGAAACTCCCAAGTCTAGACATTTGAGTATAAAAAAAGGATATACCGCACATATCACTTTTCTTGTTAGTTCCCCAGGGTCTACCTTCTCCCATTTTAGGGAATATCAATTTGTCTTCGATAAATGTAGGGTATTTTGAGCTAATGTACTGGCTATAATTTGTACAGGCTGCTTTGTATGATCTAACAAAAGCTGTAGACTAAGAGCTGTATGATCACTCAGTGTATTCACCAATAAATCAAAACTCTGTTTGCCAACGTGTTTGATGCTAGAATAAAATCTATTGTGGACTCACAGCCCCTCCACAGGAAAGTTGGATCTAGCCGTTGAGAAATCGTATTTAATGTATTTAGCATTGTAAGCCCCAAGTCAGGGAGCACTTCATTTAAATATGCCCCCGTGGGGTTATGGCTAAAGTGTATAATTGGCTCTTCCTGTTCATTCACTAACCCACAAATCTTACTATTATTGCGTGTACATGGGTGCTGATTAAAATCTCCCCCCCATATAATACTTACACTAGCTCTGCCTCCGACCTTCTGTGTCAACTTAGAAAAATTTATGACGTAAAGAGCCCAAGACATTCAGGACCTGTCCTCCCTTTAAATTGTTATAAAAATTAAGCAGAAGAATATTCTCCTTATTTTTAAACGAAAGGCCGAGCAACTGGTAGTTTGAATCCAAGTGTAGAACTGTTGTTTTCAAACCCCCAATCGTATTGGCTATAAATACCGACAAGCCTCCCTTCGCCCTACCCAAGGAGGCTGCTATTGCGGGAGTAAAGTAAGTCTTATATCCCACCAAGTGTAATTCTATCATAGCCCATGTCTCCTGAAGGCAAATGACACTATGATCACATACAAAATTTAGGGCACTTCCATCGTCAATCTTTATGCGAAGTCCTGCAATATTCCAAAACATAAATTTAAGTGATTGCCCCTCATTTGCAGGTAAACTATCCTCCAAAGGGGTACAACGGGCACCCAACTGAACCTCATCTGCAATGAACCCCACTGAGCTTTCTCCTATATGTTTAGTTGGTCCTCCCATAGGTATTCCATCATTACTTGTATCTGTCATAATATTTGCTCTATGGATGTTTGTATTTGTGGGAGTTTATCTCTAGCGTCCTCTTTCTGGACAACTAAACCTCCTGGCCGTGTGATTGCGAGCTCAGCAGACTTAACAGGGATAGTAGATTGCCCAAAGTCAGTTGGAGGAAGTCAATCCACATCTTCCAATCCATACAGTACTGAAAAATGATTAGAAGTAGGTAGATTGAAACCTTGCCGTACTGTATTAAAATTGTGGAAGCCCTGCTTTGGATAAGGTCTTTGTGGGTAGTTAGAAATTGGTTGATTAGGACCATAATATTCTATTCCATACCTATTTGAGATCTGCCATTCTTTGGGATATGGAGCTGATGTCTGCGGGTAGAAGTAACTAAGATAGTGTGTCGAGATAGAATCACTAAAGCTCAATGGTCTTCCATTATACCCACAGGAAGCTCAGGAACTCCTGCCATAATAACAACATAAGGAGCAGATTCTGGCAGTAAGTCTACTCTTATGTTGGTTTGTCCATAAGTATATTGCTGAACATTTGCCCCAATTTCCTTGTCCGCCTTACTTTGAGGGAGTTCCACTTTTTTATCTAAATTCATTTTGTCCCCCCTTTGATGACTCTCGCTTCGTTTCGGTGCTACTTTAAGGGCCGACATCTTCTGCGGTAGAGAAGATATCTGCACTTTTTTGGGGGATTTACGTAGTGACGTTTTTTCTACGCGATTGACAGTTATAGGGACTGTAGGGCAAGGAGGGAATAGTTTTATGGACGACGTTGAATTTACAGAATTTCCCGAAGGGTTCGTAATAGTAAGGCCTTTTACCAGGTCGGCTAATAAAAGTGTGTTGCCTCCGACCTGTTTATCGATCTGATCTAACTTTGAGTTGATCATCCTGGTTCTCTCTAGGAGTGGCAACATCAGGGACTTTACCAGGATTTTGATTTTAGCCAGGAGGCCACCCTCATCAGTAAGACAATCAGGGAGGTAGATGGGTAATGAGGGGCCCTTAGGAGGATTTATAGGCTGAGCTGCGACTGACAGTGTCGAAGTCGGGTTCCTCTTTTGTACTTTCGCTTGACAAGCCTTTAGAGGGCCACCCTCCCTCTTTTTTTTGCGATGGGGTTATTCTTAGTTGGAGTCCTTTGGCTCACCTTTGGGGGAGGTGAGCTAGATAACCTCGGAGAGTTTGATAGGCCAGCATCGTTACTACTAGAGGACAAACTCAATGGAGATGAAACACTGCTTAAACCATTCAACTCTTCCTCAGCATCCTCGACATCATCTAACCTAATTCCCTCCCCTATGTGGTTTGTAGACACCGGAGAGGCCACAGTCCCTATTTGCCCTAAGGAAGATCTCTTCCCCGTTATTAAATCCAGCGAGAGACGCTTCTCCACATAGGCAATTTCCTTTTCAAGTACGTTTGAGGCTCTCTTAAAGAAATGATCGAGAGTTCCAGTAGCCACCCCATTTGAAGTACCAAGAGTAATATTGCAATTTTTTCCGGGCCGCGAGGAAATAATTACTTAATTATTTACAAACCGTGCCTGCTAGCACTTTAGGATAGGTAGCACGCCTTTACCAATTTATACCTGTTCACAGCAATGATTACGCTAAATGATGGAAAGTCTACAGGTTGATTGCGGGGACAAACGTAAGGAGGGGAGTCCGGCCCGGCCTTGATCGTCCTTGGACGGCCTTAGACGGCCCGCCCTTTGCCCGGGCTTCGCCCCGTGCTCCGTCCCGCGCGCGTCCCGCGGTAGCGTAAATGGCGTTCCAAAAATAGGAGGAGGAGGGGGCGGGAAGAGGCACCAGGTGCGCGTGATGGACAAAGCGCAAAGACCTGTGGGCCTCGCAGTCCCGCATCCCCGTTGACGCCCAGATGAATCACAAGGAATAGACAGACCCAACAGCGGCTCCAAGGGTCAGCAGCAGTCCCGGACAAAACAGGAGCGTAGATTGTAAAAAATGCACCAATTAATAATGCAAACAGGATCCACTACTGCGAGCGGCACCCGCATAGCGGGTACCGCGAGTTAAAGTCAGCAAAGGTCAGCAGGGAGGAGGGGCGGGAAGAGGCACCAGGTGCGCGTGATGGACAAAGCGCAAAGACCTGTGGGCCTCGCAGTCCCGCACCCCTGTTGACGCCAAGATGAATCACAAGGAATAGGCAGACTCAACAGCGGCTTCAAGGGTCAGCAGCAGTCCCGGACAAAACAGGAGCGTAGATTGTAAAAAATGCACCAATTTATAATGCAAACAGGATCCACGACTGCAAGCGGCTCCCGCGTAGCGGGGGACGCGAGCCAATTTTAAAGTCAGCAAAGGTCAGCAGGGAGGAGGGGCGGGAAGAGGCACCAGGTGCGCGTGATGGACAAAGCGCAAAGACCTGTGGCGAATGCTGGGTGAAACGCTAATTTACTGTCCGCTCATTGTGATTTAATAAATTGTGCACCTGAGGCGGAAGCCGGGTGATAGCCTGCTTGTATGTTAAATATTTGAGTTAGTAATCACCCCCTTTTATTTGCACCGTATTTTGTATTTTAAATGCTCACTAACAAAATCTAAATACCGCATTGCCTGCACGATCTACTCTGAGTTTACACAGATGATTAGGTGCTGTGGCTGGAGACGCTTGATCAGCCCCCTCACGATTACTGTTGAGGAACTACAAGTCCCAGCGCCCTAGCGCTGCAGAAGGGACTACAAAGGAAGATGGTCACTGTTTTGAGCAGCGAACGCGAGCAGCGGGCGTGCCTTTGTCGCGCCAAAGTCAAGCCTAAGTCCAGCCCGTCTGCGCCCGTCCGCGCCACGGACGGGCTGGGTGCTGCTCTCACTGCCCAGATTCCTAGAATAGGTCAGCTATCTAGAGACTACATACTATCGCTGAATTCCACTCCTAAGCAATGCCATCAGGCCATTAATGTTGATAAGTGGACAGGCCCCATCTGCTGCTTTGATTGCAAACAAACTTTACAACCTTATCAAAGGCCGCCTAAGAAAATCATACACAGGGTCATCACGGGGGGACTCATTAATGCCCGCTCTATGTGCAAGAATGCATTACACATATATGATCTAATCTCAGAAACAGAGCTGGACTCTCTCCTAGTCACAGAAACATGGCTTAGAGATTGTTCAAATCCGGACATAGTACAGACATTGCCGTCTGGCTACCGGGGACAGCGACTAGACAGACCCTCTCAGCGAGGGGGAGGGTTGGCCATTATACACCGAGACACCCTCAAATGTAACACCACGGAATTATCTGATATAAAAGGGCAGAATGTCTGGGCTTTTGCTTTCAGGCCCATGATTCCTTTACTTTTTCCGGAGCTTTAATATATCGCCCACCAGGTCAAGTGACCCACTTTTTAGAAAGTATGGGTGAAGTCCTAACCAATTTAACTCTCAAAGCTGCCAATTTTACCCTATTGGGAGACCTTAATCTTCATTTGGATAGCATTAGTGACCCTAATGTGCTGTGTTTTAAAGATATCATGCATGTCTTAGGGCTGACATTACTCACAACAGACCCCACACATAAAGCTGGACATATTTTAGACTGCATCAGCTCCAATCTCAACACCATTTCTGTCTTAGCCCCCCTGCCCCTAACCTGGACTGATCACAAATTCATCGCATTTAATCTCAGAACCGATTAAATAAAGGTAACCAAGCCAGCTGTGGCGAGCAATGAGAAGCCCACCCCGCATTGGGCTAAAATCATTGACCACCCTGACCTTACAAGCTGGGTAAAAGAGAGCAGACCATCCCTGCATGGGAAAGTGATCCCTGATAACAATAGTTATGAGGGGTGGATGAGATCCATAGGGGATAGGATGACCTCCCGGGGACCACAAAAACCGAAATCCAGACAAGGGAAAACATCTGCTCCCTGGTTCACCAGTGGATTAAAAGACCCATTACAAAAAGTGCAAAGACTAGAACGGAGATAGCGTAGACACTACAATAATGATGATCAGGAGGTCTTTAAGATAGCTAGGAGAAAATATCACGCATCAATCAAACTCTCTAAAACGACTCACTTTACACATTTGATTGAAGCCTCACAAAATAAACAAAAGGACATTTTCCAAATTGTAAATAGTTTTAGAAATCCAAAATTCCTGTCCCAGGAAATCCCGCCTTCTCAGACCTTCTGTAACAAAATAGCAACGTATTTCGAACAAAAAGTAATAAATCTCACTAAAGATTTTCCCCAAATCTCTCAAGAAGATGAAGAGAACACTCAGAACCAAGTGTCTAGGCCAGTTAACTGGGACACCTTTGCTGTGATCAGTCTTGAAGAATCTTCCCAAGCCATTTCCAAAATCAAGTCCGGCTCACCGTTTGATCCCTGTCTCCCTTTACTGCTTCAAACAATTAAAGAGGAGGTAAACCCTGTGATCAATGCTATTCTTAATTCATCACTCCAAACTGGAGAGATTCCAGCTTCCTGAAAAATCGCAGCGGTTAAACCACTACAAAAAAAGGCCTTACGCGACCCCTCAGTTCTATCTAACCTACGGCCCATCTCCCAACTCCCTGCCCTATGTAAATGTGCTGAAGCTTCTGTCAATAAGCAGCTCTCATCATTTTTGGAGGAAAATAACATCCTTCACCCAAACCAAGCAGGTTTCAGAGCGAGTTACTCTACAGAATCTGCACTTCTGTCAACCACGGAGACCATAAGCGCTGCACTGGATCTGGGTAAGAGGGCAGTTTTGATCCTCCTAGATCTATCTGCAGTGTTTGACACGGTGTCCCATGCTATCCTATTACATCGCCTGGTCAAGGCAGGCATAGTGGGCACAGTGTTAAAATGGTTTAAAAACTTCCTGATGCACAGAAGACAGATCACCATGCTCGGACATTTCTGCTCTGAAGAGAAGAGGGTTGGTTCAGGGGTGCCTCAGGGCTCAAGTTTGAGCCCTACCTTGTTCAACCTGTACATGGCCCCCCTGATCAATCTGATCTCATCCTTTAACATCAGCACTATAGCATACGCCGGCGACACTCAATTAGTTCTAGTTTTGGATGAAGACTCAGACAAAGCTGAACTGGTTCTGAAAGAGTGTCTGACGGCGACCTTTGACTGGATGAATAACAACCACCTCAAATGTAACTCTGCCAAAACAGAAATTTTACCATTTGGCAAAAACAACCTCTTCACCCCACATACCTGTTGGCCAACAGAAGCAGAAGCCCCGCCAAACACCATCATAGCAGCACGTAATCTGGGAATAAAATTTGACGAGACTCTCTCATTTAAACAACAGGCTAGAGAAGTTGCTGGCCTTTGTTTTAATATCATAAAAGGCCTCAGGAAATTTTTCAATCTTCTGCCTCTATCAGCCCGTCGCACTGTTGCAATCGCGTTGATCACATCAAGGATAGATTACTGCAACAGCCTTTATGCAGGGGTGGCGAAATCTACCCTGCATAAACTACAGATGGTACAGAACTCGGCAGCGAGGCTGGTTCTCAGATGACCTAGAAAATCTTCGACCTCGTCCGCGTTGGATATGCTGCACTGGCTTCCCATCCAAAAACGCATCCTGTTCAAGGTCCTTGTGATTACTTTTAGGGCCTTCCAGAGGCGAGGCCCACGATATTTGTACAACAATTTCAATAGATACCACCCCACAAGAGAACTCAGGTCAACTACTGCCAATCTGATGATTGTCCCCAAATTCAGACTGGCCACAAAAGGAGGAAAATCTTCGGCAGTCATAGGTGCCAAGGCATGGAACAAACTGCCTCACTATCTTCGAGCAATCACCTCTGAACAGTCTTTTAAAAAATCCCTCAAAACCTGGATTTATAGTCTAGCTAACTCAGTCTGCAAAACACTTGTTTAATCCCCCCTTTGTAAAACACAGACAAACATTAAAATCCTACCATCATATTAGTAATGGAGTCAAAGCGCCATGATGCTCCCAGGAGTGACCGCGCGCTATACAAATATTTTTTCCATTCCATTCCATTCCAGTCCCGCACCCCCGTTGCCGCCCAGATGAATCACAAGAAATAGGCAGACCCAACAGCGGCTCCAAGGGTCAGCACCAGTCCCGGACAAAACAGGAGCGTAGATTGTAAAAAATGCACCAATTTATAATGCAAACAGGATCCACGACTGCGTGCGGCACCCCATATAACCAGTCAATTCACCCATCTTTTATCTGAAAACCTACTATGCCCCTTGCAAAATATCCTCTAGTGTTGTATCTTCAACCGCCATGACTTGGGCAGGTGCATGCAGATTTAAGACAATATGCATATCATATTGATGGTAACACCCTAGAATAGGAGGACCTGATTCTGCCACATACATCTTGCCCCTTATGCACCTATCCCTAAATATGATATCCGTATGCATACATCCAATAATAACAATTTTCTCATCTTGATAGTCACCCGGGTTGATATCTTTAGGTAACAAGCGTTCATTTGGCCACTCTCCCATCAACATTCTTTTCAGTAATATAGTGTAGAGTGACCCAGAATCCACCATTAATTCCACAACTTTGTTATTAATGGAAAATGTGGCCTTGGGTCTAATTGATCAACCTGAAGTCTCACCTTTGCAGGCTTCAATGCTGACACACACCACTTTATCAGCGAGAACGCCACCACCTGCTCCAAACAACTCATTCATGACCATTGCCACTTTTCCCTGGTTATTATCCTCATCCTTGCACATTGGGTGTAAACTGCCCCTTACACCCACACCTCCTACACTCCTTTCCAATGGCATAACAGTTCTTGGCATCAGAGCTATGATAACAACTACCACACCTACTGCAGTTTTTACTAGAGTATTTATTACAGCTGGAATATTTAGGTATGTTTTTGTCACCCCTTAGGCATCACAGCAACCTCACCTTCCAATAATGACACCTCCCTTGATATTTGTTTATCTTGCTGCTCCATTTTTTTCATACAATATTCTGATTCCTCTATAACATTTGCTATTTCTATGACATCTTTTAAAACACAGATACTTTGCAGCCCACAGCCTCTCCTGCATCTTCCTACTCTTACACTGAACAAGGAGTTGGTTTCTGATCATTTCATCTGCCATAGGTAGCCTACAAACTCTCCTGCCCTCTGTTACTGGGTATAGATCTTTCTTCCTCATGACAACATTTGAGCAAATCTCAACTTTAATCGTCGTACCTCAACACTAATAGCATTAAAATAGCTTTGGGTAAATATTTAAATAATTTCTGCCCATCCTACCCATGTGTACTCAATAAGATGGACCTCATCCTGCTAGATGAAAACACCCAAACCATCCAGAGCTACTCGATAGATGCCAAAGACATCAACCCACTCCGCCCACTCTATAGTACCAGGTTGAATGAGAAACAATGGTGGCGGTGTTATAGCGGCTAACTCCATAATGGATGCCACGATGCACAGCCAAAGAACAATGAGAGAAAACAAAAACAAAACTGATGCTAGCGAACAAAAATGTGTGGCCGTATTATGATCTTGACTGACACGATAAATCAGAAGCCGGAAGTCTCTATTGTGTAGATCCCACACAGCTGTCTGCTTGCGTCGCCCAAAATATCCAAGATAAACTTAGGTGTCAAAGTTAAAGGAAGATTACTAAATCCTCTACAGCCAAAAGCCTGAATGTAGAAACATGCAAAAATCCTCCATTTGAGCGTGCTCCAGCAACTTAAAGAAGAGTGAGGTCATACTCTTGTTACCCTCAGGTTTTAATAGAAATGTAGATCACCATGACAACATGTTGCACCAGGCACACAACAAGAAAAATGTGTGCTGCTGCACCCACATCATTATTTGCTCTCTGATTTCCCAGCAGACACTGCCCTTTATGACGTAAAGTAGCTCAGTGCACCAGCAGCAGCCCATGCAGGTAAGAGCGGAGGGGCGGTGGGGCCGGGTGAGCAGGATTTCGACATATGGGCACGAGGAAAAAAATAATTCTTTATTTAATTTTCCCTCATGGTCGTCTGTCTATTCACCCCCCCCAATCCGGCCCTACCACTCTAACCTACATTGGCCACAGCTGCAGGGCACACACAGCAGGATAAAAGCATGCTTCTGCATACATGCTGCTCAAATGTTTCCAGGAAAACACAAAGCTCATGCATTGATTAGCCACCATCATGGGAGTCTCTATAAAGCAGGGTGCGCAACCTTTGAATTTTTCGATTGCCAGATGGCACACTAATGTTAAGATAGCCACTGTTAGACCTGACATCTTTGGCGTGGTTTCCCCTGACTTTTTGCCTCTGCCTCCTGCATTTTTGATGCTGTGCTGGATTTCGATTTTGCTGGTTTAGATGCTTTGGGCACTTTGCCACTGCTGATCAGTGTCAAAGTGCAAGTGCTCGCTGAGTAAATTGCTATTATGATTGGTTATTCATGATTGGCAGATTTGTTTCACCTGTAGGTCCCTAGTAAAGTGCACTGAGTGTGCAAGGGCTGGTGATTCAAATGCTACTAGTTGGCCTGCAGCACTGATTGTGCCACCCACATGAGTAGCCCTAACATGGTGTCTCATGCCTGCCACCGCATAGCCTGTGTGCAGTTGCCAACTGCCATCCTGACCTGACCAGTGTCCCCACTGGCCAGGCCTAACCCTTCCCTTTCACTACACATTGGAAACCCCTATGGAAGGCCCAAGGTACCCCCCTGGGCAGGGTGCAGTGTATGTGAAAGGTAGAGCATGTACTGGTGTGGGTGAAATGCTCTAATAGTGAAATACTGCCAATTTCATTTTTCACTAGTGAAAGGATATCTTGCCCATAGGCTTGAATGGGGAATACTGTGTATAATGTTTACCTGCATATCTTCCCATAGGAGCAAGATAGAAAATTAAAGTCTGGTATCCCTGAACTCAGAATTTAATACCCCGTATTTTAGGAAGAATGTTTTTTAAATTCTGTGTTTGAAAACAGCACTTTTACAAAGTGGCTGTTTTCTTGCCTGACTTTTCTGTGTGCCTCTGCCTGTTTGTGAATTGACTGTCTGGTTTGTGAGTGACAGGGGCTGGGGTGGCTCCAGGAGGCTGGGTGAGTCAGCACTAGGTTGAAAAGCTCCATCTTCATCTTGACTGGTGGGAGGGGATAGCACTTGGGCCTGACTAGGGCTGTGCCTGCCTTTCACAATGCAGGCTCCACCTCCTGCTGGGCGGCTGACGACCCTGCCCCTCTCTCTCAAAGGAAAGAAGGAGTCATGTAAACAGAGTGCTCCAGGACTGACCAGAACTAATTTGGACTAGGCAAAGGCCTCTCTGCCTTCAGAGAACAAAGCGAATATTGGTATGAAAAGGGGTACCCAGACCCCAGAACTTTAGATCATCCTGGAATCAAGAAGGAATCTGTACCAAGGAGAAAAGCTGGAAGACTGAAGAGGAAGGACTGCCCTGCTGTGGGTTTGTAGGCTGACCTGCAGTTGCTATTCTGCCAAGGAGAGGGAAAGGACTTTGTTGTTGCTGTGTCCCCTGCTTGAAGAGATCTCCAATAGCCTGAGGAGCACTGGCCTCCTGTCAAGAAGTTCCAGGAACAAATGGACTTCATCCCCAGCTTTCCCCCTGAACTCTGCTGTGTGAGTTCTGACCTGCCTAGTGTGCTTGATCCAGTTGTGGGGCCTCTGGAGGTTGTTTCCTGCTGTTTGGGGAGCTGGAAAAGAAGAAAAGAAGATCTACAATTTTGCACGCATCGCTCGCTTGTGGAGCGCATTGTCGACAGTGGAAGAAGATTCCCATCACCACGAAGCTCGTTGCAGCGCCTGTTGCCGCTGCCAGACCCAACGCGTCGCTCACTTGCGGAGCGCATTGCCCCGGTGCGGGAAAATTCCTGTTGCTTCGAATATCCTCGCAGAGCCTATCGTCGCTGTGAGAACTGTCGCACTGCTTGCCTGCGGACCGCATCCGGTCGCTGCGACCATTGTCGCAGAGTCCAATGCATCGAGGGGCCGCGACAGAAGAGGATCAACGGTACTTCGCGCATCACCGCTGCACCGAAGATCGTCGCTGCCCCAAAGATCGTCACATCGTGCCTGTGCGAGACGCTTCCTACCGGAGAACCTGAAAGCCGTAATCCATACAAGATATTGCATCATTCTCCTTACAGACCGGATTCGACGCAACCCGGCCGTTGCGTGCAGCGGGATTGTCTCATTGCCTTCCCAGGGTCTCAGGAGTGAATCATCGCTTATTTTCTGATGCTGCAGCTGCCGCTTGGAACTTTTGTCGCATCTACAGGTACTTTGGGCTAAAAGTGACGCAACTGTGGATAATTTTGGTGGCAATCCTTGAACTCTTTTTAAAGACTGATTTTGGAACAGTGCATGTTGGATTTGTGTCGTTTTGGTCTTCTGTAGTTTAGATTAAGAAACTTTTTATTTCTAAACTGGTGTGGAGTCCATTTGTGGTGATTTCACTGTGTTACTGTGAGTGTTCGTACAAACACTTTACACATTGCCTTTGATAAGCCTGTCTGCTCGTGCCAAGCTACCAAGGGGGTGAGCAGGGGTTATCCAAAGAGTGTATCCCCCTTACCCTGACTAGAAGCAAGTGTCCCTATTTGGACATTGGTACCTACCTCTGCAAACTAGAGACCCCCAGATCTAACAGCCACAGTGGCCCTGCCCCCCAACTCAGTCTCTCGATACCAGTAAGGATAAATATCGGTACTGTAGCGGCTGGCACAGGTGCTGCAAATAACATTCAGAGACCCGCACAAGGTGTTTTGTTCTTTTCCTTGTCCATATTAAACATCTGTGGTCACATGTGAGCAACCAGCAAATTGTCAAAATAAATGCATGGACTCACATATGTCGTGCCCCAATGAGTTCCAGGCTATATAATTTCTCAGGTGCAAGCAAATCCATTTTAGGAGAATGAAAAAATACAAGGTTGCTATATCCAAATTTAAAAAACAAAGCCTTAGCAAACCAACCTAGTCGGAATGTCCATGATAGCTATAGTATTGTGGGACTTTTGTACTTAAAGCACACATTTTCTTTTCAAATTGAATCTATAAATATAAGCCATATTCTGGTTATAAAGTCTGACTGATCCTCTGAAAATCACAGGCTTTGCAGTTTCAATAAAGTAAGTTGAATTGACAGACACACTTTTAGTGAGAAATTACTTTCTACTCACAGAATGCCCACTGCGATTGACTGCAAAACTCTCCTCCTTCCGAGTGTAAGTGATATGTATTAATGGTTTGCAATCTGAATTGCATCTGACAACCATTAATGGTATACTATCTTGTCAAAGTATGTGATAGGCTCCAAATTGGAAGTTGTGTGTAATAGCCACAAGCTGTGGGGTTGGGGTAGCAAGCAGCCCCTGTTCTTAAGAGACATGACTTGCGTCATAAAAGTGATGGCAAATTCAGGTATTAAGGACTGCTGTCCCTGGTATGCCTCTTTTAATGTCTTTTCGAGTATTCTCTAAAGCGCTCTTTCAATGAGATGGTAATTTTTTCAGTTGCTTGCGAATGGGCAATTTGTGATTAGATAGGCTAGAATGGGCCATATGTATCAAGCTACCCTTTTGCGATTCTGAATTTGGGATTTTTCGCAAATCGCAAAATCAGAATCGCAAAATGGTATGTATGTAAGAAATTGCAATAAAATAGCGATTCGGTAAAAATCGCTATTTACATTGCGATACCCCAATAGCGATTCCTTAATGTATAAAATCGCAATTTTGCGATTCCTTAACGTTAAAAATCGAATTTTTGCGAATTTCGCTAATCTGCTAATCGGAAACTGAGGGGCAGCTTGATGACATCACAACCAGGAAGTGTGACTACCCATGCTGCACCTGAGTTGCTGATTCCCAGTCAGAGAGACGGAGTGGTGGAGAGGGAACTCTGCAGTGGTGAACAGAATGGCAGACACTGGAGACATAGCCAGCCAGGAAACACAGCAGCAGCAGCAGGGGGAAGGCCAGAGGAAGAGATAGCAAACATTTTCTGAGGCAGAGTTGGAGGTGCTAATCCAAGAAATGGTGCTCAGCCATGAGCACCTATTTGGAAAAAAATCACTCAGGGTGCCTGAGACACGCAAGCGGCGCATATGGGCAGAAATTCAGCAGAAAGTGAATGCTGTTGGGGTGACACACAGGAGTGTGTAAGACTTAAGAAAGCGCTGGTATGGCATGCGCCAGCGCTTTAAGGAGAAGGTGGCTGCCAGGCTGGAGCAGTCCAGGAAGACCGGTGGAGTGACCTCCACAGCCACTTACTCCACACCTCTTGAGGAACTGGTGGAGGGAACCCTGCTACCTGAAAGTGTCATGGGCGTGGCTGACCGAGACAGCTCCAAGCACCCGGTACCAGGACCAGGTAAGAATCATGCCATCACACCCCTGACACCCCCCAAACCTCCCCCAGCTGCGACCCAGGGGCAGGACAAAATTAGTAGTCCAGAGCAGGTACACAAGCACACACTGCAATGCATTATGGGAGATGTAGTCACATGCACATTACAGTGGTACATTTACACCCAGCCAGTCCCCAATAGCATGTGCACTTCAGGAAATCAAATACAAGACACATGTATTCCCAAACAGTGATATTTAATAATTGTCAAGTGCAAGTCAGAACAGTTAATAAATGTGTGCATTTACGTCCACAGCACTATCTGGGACACATCCTACAGGCAGTGGGAGACAGGGCAATTCCCCAATCATAGAAGCAGCAGTGCAAGAGGAGGACACAGAGGAGGAGGACAGCCCCGTCAATCCTCCAAAGCGCCGCAGGAGACATGTAGTCCCACCACTACCCCCATTGGAGGATGAGGGCCAGGACAGCGATGGCAATGTGCACCCTGAGCCAACACAGCCACAGCGACAACAATGTGCACGTGCTGACCCAATCCCACCAGTCACAACCAGGCGCAGGTCTCGCACATCCAGAAGTGCTGCAGATCCAGGGGAGGAAACAGTCTTTGGCGGCCTGGAGATGCACATGTTGCAGGTACAGTGCCTGCAAGCAAAAAATATCAAAGCATTACAGAGGGAAGTGAGGACAGGCTTCAGGGGCATGACGGGTCCCCTGGAGGCACTCTGTGAAGAACTCAAGGCTGACTGTGCTGCTAGGCGCAGAGAGATGCAGGGCCTGGACCTGTACACACGGGTGGTGAACCGCCTGTCCTCTGCCACCAATGTTCCATCAAGGCACAGCATCTGCATGCAGCGCGAGGTGGCACACAACAGCCAGGATGTTGCAAGGGCACTGGTTCAAATGACATCAACAGTAGACGAGCTGCGGGAAGTTCGCACTACTGGGCCTGGAGTCCTGACTCCCACAGATGAGGATGCATAGTCAGGAAAGAGCAGCATCACCCCCTGCCCACCATGGATAGGCGCTGTAGTGGCCGTACCAGTAGGCATAGTGGCCCAAGTGAGGAGGGCACTGTGCAACCCCAAACAGGGGCTTCCTCAAGACAGCGCCACATTTGAGGTGCAGCGAATGTGACCACTGGATGGGTGCAGCTACCCACTTTACTTGTACACTTGCTCCTGTTTACAGACCTGCACTGTGACAATACCATGTGCTGGACTTTGGGAGAGATATTGGGTGTCATTCAGGCTGTGTGAAATCATTTATCCTGCAGTTAAGGAATAAAACACAGTCTCACAAATGATATCTAGCATTGTGTCATATTTTCTTACCTAGAAATAGTTGCGTGTAATCTCATCTCGCCTCTGGCACCCAGCAGCTGCACCAGCTACACCGGCTGGCATACGTCCTGGGGCAGGCCCCTCCACATCTGATGAATCCGATTCACTGAGCTCCACCGATGTGCCTTTCCTGGTGGCGATGTTGTGCAGCATGGCACATACTACCGCTATCTTGCAACAGGTCTGGGGGCTGTATTGTAGTGCCCCTCCACTCTTGTGTAGGCATCTGAATCTGCTCTTGAGTATCCCGAATGTGTGCTCAATGGTGCCTCTGGTTGCTATGAGTGCGCTGTTGTATCGCCACTCCCAAGCGTTGGCTGGATTCAGGTAGGGCGTCAGTATGAAGTCCCGGACCACACACGCACTGTCACCTGTGGGGTGGGATGGATACGGTTAAACACTGTCCTGCACATGCTAGTCTTAACAAGTGTGGCCTCTGTTCAAATGCATTTACCTAGTAAATATCCCTCGCCAAACTCCCCAGTTGTCAGTCTACGGTGTATCCCACTGTGACGGAAGATGAAGCGTCGTGGGTGCTGCCTGGGTATTTAGCAACAATGTCTGTGATGATGTGTTTGTCATCACACACCACCTGTATGTTCAGGGAATGGTAGCATTTGTGATTCCTGAACACGTACTCATTCTGGGAGGGAGGGGATATTGCAACATGTGTCCCATTTATGCATCCAATGACGTGGGGAAATTGGGTCATTTGATAGAAGACCTGCTTCGTCTGGTCTAGTGCCTGTGGGGTGCTTGGGAAGTGAATGTGGTGATGCAGCCTCTGTACCATGGCATCAAGGAACGCATGGAAAAAGCGTGAAAGTGCACTTTGTGACACCCCTCCTGCTGAGGCTATCACCCCCTGGAAACTACCTGAATCCAAGAGGTGCAGTAAGCACAGGACCGGGATGTGGGTGGGGATGGAGTGTGTCCTGCTTGTGGGGTGTTCAAGGAAGGGTTTGAGTTCCTCAATTAAATCAAGTATACTCTCTTCATCCAGTCTGTAGTGTGTGTAGATGTCCTCCTCAGTGCGCTGGAACATGGTAGTGAGCGCAGGGAATATCCTCTCCTGGCGTCTCCTCCTCTGTGCAGCAGCTCTGAGTCGCAGCCTCCTGGCTATCACGTACACCCCAACCATTGTGAAAAAAGTCTGTTGCATTCTAGGACTCCTTAAATAGTTTGCACCTGGTTACCACCTGCTACTACTTGGTGGTAATTGTGATTCTCTTAATTGCGATTTTCGTGAATTCTCAAATTGCGATTTTTTCATACATACCATAGCGATTTCTTAATTTGCAAATACCCGTTTGCAAATTTCGCTAACTGAAAAATGGCAAAATAAGGAATCACAATGAAATTCCCAGAATTCTGGGTCTCACAACGTAAGGAATCGTAATTTTTGCGATTTCTCATTTTGCGATGCAATTTTGCTTCATACATTGGAAATAGCTAATTTTTATTCGCAAACGCTGTTCTTTGCAATTCAGAGCGTTTGCGACTAAAAATTAGGTTGATACATATGGCCCTATATCATTAGCAGCACTACATGACGTTTTGTGAATCTTGTATAGTTTCTACTGACAGTGTTGCGGTCGACTCTAATCACTTGAACATACAAAAAAGACAATTGTGCACATTGTACATTATTATTATAATATAACAAAATAAATAACTGTATATGCTCAGTTTGTTGTATTATAGCGTAAACTTTCAACACTTCCAGCAACATTGCAATGTTTGAATAAAATACATTTTAGCCATGTTTCTCAACCAACCGAAATACAATATATGATATTCAAGGGTATTTAAAACGGTGCTTTCCACTTGATGGAAAAAAAATGTGTAGGAAACCCAGGCATAATCTCTCACTACAGAGCATAGAAGTTTCAAGTGCATTATGTAGTCAGCTGTTACCTGCAGGTGCCACGTCATTAGCCCAGAAACAAAATATCAGCTGTGCTTTTGAATCTTCGTTCCCTTCCAGGAAACGATTAATTTGAACGGAAATATCCTACCTAATGGCCATCATTGCTTTATACACACTTGCTGCAGCTGTCAAAGGAGCCTGGTAACTGCAAACTCATTTTTCTTCAGCCAGCGTCGAAGTTCACTCAAATTCTGTTTTCTTCATTCTGCCAATGAAAGCCTTGAGGTGATGCTTTGCGGTTCATGAGACTAAAGACATTCAGAAGAGATAAAGAACAAGGCTCCAAGAAATTTACAGTAAAAGTCACTGTAATGGTAGGTATCACTATTGAATGCTGTCAACTTTCATCTAAAAGTGGTTGCATTTCTTGTAATCATACTCCCCTGTGGAACTGAATATAGAAACATAAACGGAAAAGTGTTGACAAATCTCCTTGATTCCTGGCAAACAGACTCAGCTGGGTTTTAGAAACGTTTCATTAGTCTGTCCATTGAGAGTTTAAGAACATCGGCTGATTTGGAAAATGCAAACCTTTGGCATCACTCACCATATGGATTGTCTCATCTTAGGCACATGTATTATGATAAAGAACACTTCTAATACCACAATCAAAAAAAGTTGCAGCGTGAAGGACTAACAAGTCACCTATAGCATAATGCACGTTGGAACACTTTTACATTTGCCTTTTTATTAATTGGTTATAAGATCGCAATATTGAACACAAAAATATGTGATACACAAATATTGTGATAACAACATCGATAACTATATTATATACTTTCTTAACCCCTATTGAACTCACAAAAATATTGACTACAATCAAAATATTGGACATACACTAATATCAACAACAAAAGCATACATGATCCATACGTCGAAAACACTTTTAACCCCTTAATTGCTGAGGCTTTTTCACCACAGTGCTTTTCCTTTTTTGGCTATTTGGGGGAGTCTGAACTAGGGCCTCTTTGACTTTTGATCCACAACAACCTTTTGTCCTTTTTTTCAATATCCTGGGAAATCTAAATATACTCACCGTTTGTGGATTCCCCGGGGGGGGGGGGGGGGGGGAGGGGAAATAGCCAAATGTAGCATTTTCTTGGGGGTGAGGGAGAGTGCTCTGCAAAAAGTGTCTAATTTGTTTCGTAAAAATGGCATCAATAAAAGGATTGTTGCACTAAAGTCACCTTCTCCCCAGCTTTCAGGAACATTAACAGCTATATAAAAAAATGTTTTACTAGAGTTTTCACAATTTTCTAAGAAGTAGCTAGTTTTTCCAAATTTGTGTTCTTTCAAACAACTCCCAGTTTGTTGTGGAAGTACGTCTGCCACAAAGCTTTATATCTTTGAAAAGTAGTCACAATTCTGAATTCAAATAAAAGGTCAGTTGTGTAGATCCCTCAAGCTTTCTTCCAAAGAATGTAACTGTTGAATTATTGTCAAGATGGGCGATTTAAAAAAGCAATGCACTGGCACATCTGCTCCCCTCTTCTTGTAGCTGTCACAAATAGGTGCCAAGAACCCAAAGTACTTTGTGCCACCAAATGATCAAAACCTATAGAGTGTAGAGCGGCCCATTTGATAAAATTGCAAAGTGAAAAATCAGTGTGAGAGAAACCTATATTTCTGAAATGTACACCAGATGTTGGGTTGAGGAACAGTGCTTATTTGCATATCTCTGAATTTGTGGGTACCCATGCTTGCATGTGATTCATATGGCATTTGGCTAAATGTCTTCTTGCTTACATACTGTCTTTCATTTGGAAGACACAACTGCAAATAAATACAATTGGTAATATCAAAGTTTCCACTATTCTGTAGTGCCACACATCTCTTGATAAAAATTATACCTAACTTGACAGGATGGGTCTACACCTGGAATAGAATACATCCAAAACATGATGCGGAGTTATCCTTTTACCCAGCAGATTCCATGTTTTTATTTTTTATAATGTAGGCAGATGTAGCTTTTAGGCTCTGGCTCAGCCACCACCCAGGAAAATCAGCCAAACCCTGATGTTCCTAAAACCTAGACACCCAAGGTAGTCCCAGGTGGCATGAATTGTGTGGCTCTCACCAGGTAATTTTACCCAGATCCCTTGCAAGCCTCAAATCTTGGCTAAACACACACATTTTGTTCAAATTGGTTGTGATGGAAAGTTCTGGAATGTGAGTAGTGTGCGACCCCACCCCCATTTGTAATGTTAAAGGTCCCTTGAGCAGTTGGCTGACGAGCTTGGGACCCTGCACCTGCGCGCCTGAGTGGTACTAAACCTGGCAGATATTTGGCAGCCACCGGCAACCCCAGAACACGGCCTATCCCTGCTGACGAGGGGTGATACCCCGAAACACGTGTCGCGAATTGAAAGAAGATGCATCGCGGAACACGTAACTACATTAACCATAGTCATTAGGGGCGATACCACCGGTGTGTGAGTAGTGTGCGACCCCACCCCCATTTGTAATGTTAAAGCTCCCTTGAGCAGTTGGCTGACGAGCCTGGGACCCCGCACCTGCGCGCCTGAGTGGTACTAAACCTGGCAGATATTTGGTAGCCACCGGCAACCCCAGAACACGGCCTATCCCTGCTGACGAGGGGTGATACCCCGAAACACGTGTAGAGAATCGAAAGAAGATGCATCGCGGAACACATAACTACATTAACCATAGTCCTTAGGGGCGATACCGCCGGTGTGTGAGTAGTGTGCGACCCCACCCCCATTTGTAATGTTAATGCTCCCTTGAGCAGTTGGCTGACAAGCCTGGGACCCCGCATCTGCGCGCCTGAGTGGTACTAAACCTGGCAGATATTTGGCAGCCACCGGCAACCCCAGAACACGGCCTATCCCTGCTGACGAGGGGTGATACCCCGAAACACGTGTCGAGAATCGAAAGAAGATGCATCATGGAACACGTAACTACATTAACCATAGTCCTTAGGGGCGATACCGTCGGTATGTGAGTAGTGTGCGTCCCCACCCCCATTTGTAATGTTAAAGCTCCCTTGAGCAGTTGGCTGACGAGCCTGGGACCCCGCACCTGCGCGCCTGAGTGGTACTAAACCTGGCAGATATTTGGCAGCCACCGGCAACCCCAGAACACGGCCTATCCCTGCTGACGAGGGGTGATACCCCGAAACACGTGTCGAGAATCGAAAGAAGATGCATCGCGGAACACGTAACTACATTAACCATAGTCCTTAGGGGCGATACCGCCGGTGTGTGAGTAGTGTGCGACCCCTCCCCCATTTGTAATGGGAATTATACGGGACTCCAAACTCAAAATGGACCTCCAGATCAACTCAGTCTCATCCTCCTGCTTCCACACCCACCACATCCAATGTAAGACCTTCAAATGGAGCCCCCTTAAACACAGAAACACAGTCACTCACACCCTGGTCACCAGCAGACTTGACTATGGCAACGCACTCTGCGGTGGAATAAACAAAAAACTCAAGCTACAGAATGCCACAGCAAGACTGGTCCTCAACCTGACAAAACACTGCCACATCTCCCAGCACCTGCGCATACTCCATTGGCTCCCCATCGAGGCAAGAGTCACCTTCAGGATGCTCACCCACGCACACAAGACCCTCTATGACACCAGACCAGCATATCTGAAAAGCCGACTCAAATTCCACGCACGCCAAAGGACCCTACGATTAGCCCTGCTCTCCTATGCCGTAGTACCACACACCAGAAAAACCAGATCAGGAGGCCGCTCCTTCTCCCTCCTTGCGGCCAAGGCCTGGAACGCCTGGCCGCTCCACCTCAGACAGACAACATCGCTTCCCATCTTCGTAAGAGGCCTCAAGACCTGGCTCTTCGACGGACCCCCTTCCTGAAGGACTGTAACCTGCACCCCCCACTCCCAGCGCCTTGAGATCCTTACGGGTGAGTAGTCATGCTTAACAAATGCTTGATTGATTGATATAGTCTGATTTATTTGTATAAATTAATTAAACCAAGAGAAGTAGTTTCAACAAGATTGGCAAGTGTTCCTCCTGGAAAAGAGCTTTGATCCTACTTAATCTTACAGTACATCATACTGCTTGTATTCTTGGAGCACCTCTTTCTGAACGAATTTGATATTGGAATAAGACAGGCTAAAATGTTTCTTTAGGCACTTACACATCTGTCCTCACTGCAGCACCAGATGAGCCTTCAAAATTAACGTTTTCTTTGTATCTAATATCCAGGTACCTCTTGTTATTGTTTGTTGTGCTCACAGTGTAAAGCGCTCTGATACCTTTGGGTCATGTTCGCGCTATACAAAACGTTAAAATAAATAAATAAATAAATAGTCCTTCAGTAAAAATGGTACCTCACTTGTGTGGTTGGGCCTGGCCTTCATGACAATTCAACTTTTTCCACCGACAAACTGAATTTCTTTTGCCATTTGGGTAGTTGGGTGATTTTCAGTGGGAAAATATGATGTGTCCATGTTTTATTTTTTGCCCTCTACCAGCACAGGTGCTAGTACCACCCGGAAAAATGGGTTCCATTTGTATGGTGAGACACGTGGGAACACTAGATGTCAATCTGCGGATCGCCACAGATTCCATTATAAATATGTAAATAAATGAGTGATCTTAGCCACTTATTCAAACCTTTTTATGTAGGGAATTTTGGTAACGTAAATGGGATCAATTCAAGTTACACCACCCTGGACACCTCTGGGTGTTCAGTTCTCAAAGAAATGAGGAGTTGTTAGTGTACCTTCAGTACAGGCAGACACAGGATGGTGTTGGCACCTCCACAAATCCTACCTTCAAAGAGTAAATCCTAGTTAGGGTATCGAAATATTGAATCCCAGATTACAGAATGTGAGCCATAAAGCCACAACAAAATACAAACCACTTTATGGGCCAATCAAAGTTGATCACACACTTCACACAATGACTTTCATACTGTGAGCCATGAACCTAATCTAGCACAGCAGTACAATTACATTTGCACACTGATGATGGAACCACAATCAAGCTACCTCTCAACAAGTCATCTATCAACTTGCAACCAACACACCACAAGCAAACCTCTACTCAGATATGGTCAGACAGGTTGTCAGTTGCTGTGTCAACAACCTTCACCATGTCACAAATAAAAATAAAGTTTGTGTTGGGTGGTGAGTTCTGTGTAATGTTATGTGTGTTTGTAAACTGTGCAGTCACCAGGGAGGGTATTTTACCATCAACTCAGGAGCAGTCTGGGCCTATCCATAGACTCACCTAGTTGAAGAGCCAAGAATTTAAGAGGCAGCATAGATATGCAGGAGCCTGTAATTCTAGGCTTTTGAAGAAAGGTAGGAGAAGGCACCAGCACCCATTCTAGTGCTGCATATGAAAGATGTGTGTGAGTTGGAGTTCAGCTGAGCAGAGTTGTCAGGAAGGTTTTGGAACTCTGAGAGGGTTGTTAAACTACGCTGGGCCACTGTCATGTCAAGTTTTAAATGAGTGCATGAGCTCACTTGTGGATGTGGAGCCAGTGAAGGTCTTTGTGTTGCAGGGTGATGTGTGTGCATGGTGGGAGGTTGAGGGTGAGCCTGGCTGCTGCTGCGCACTGTATGGATTGGAGTCATCTGGGTAGTTGAGTGAGGGAGTCATTGAGTATTGGGGTGAGTGTGAAGCTTATGGGATAGAGTCCTCTGGTAAAGATTAATTGACAGCATGTGTATCTCAACTACCTGTAATATCTACCTTCTCCTAAGTATTATCCCTGTGAAAGCTCACCTAGCCTAAACTTTCCCTTCCGGCTCATGTCTCTATCTCTGTCTCACTGTTCTGACTAATCTTGTATACTTGCCAAGTGATCTTCTGCTAAAATCTTCAATGGCAAGTAGCTGAAGCTAAAAAAAACGTGCCTTTCATGTGCCTTTAATACACTTGCTGTGCTAAATTCAACTCCTCCCAGTTTGAGAATGTAAGTTGAGGGGTATTCAAGATTGCCTCGAAGTCTAGATTTCCTGAACAGAGTGAGCATATCTACCTTTGAAACTATATTAAACATGCTGGGGAAGACTGTCCTAAATTCCCTAAAGAGCACTTGAGAAACCATGGTCCTGATTCACAAAGGAACTCCGCACTCATGGAGGGAGTCCCCGCACTTGGGGTTCCCGGCACTTGGGGTGGAATCGCCACAATGAGAATTCTTGTTGCAAAGATTCTTCCAAAGTGCTGAGACACCCCAAAAAATGAGGGGCCTCCGTCATGAGTGTGGAGGCCCTTTATGAATCAGGCCAATTGCTTAGGGTACTCTGTGACACGTTAAGTGCAGTGCAGTGACTGTAAGGCACTTGTCATACAACAAACAGAACATCTACCTCATTCTGATGCATAAAGGTGTCAAGAAACCCATAAGCAAATGAAAGAATTTCGCCACAAGAGGAAACAATTTGAAAGGTTGTTTGGCTAAGGATGTAGTGGGCAATGGAATTCATGTAGTATCCACGTATCCATGCACAGACATTAAAAAGCATATACTAAGACATCTCCACCTTAGTCGTTTTCCTAATACTTCACTTTTGTATGGTACAATGTAAAGCAAATTGGAAAACAGAGGCCTCACTGTGATTGGCAATGAACACAGAAACAAGTCTCGCTCCAGCAACAACAAGGTGGAGTTTTTCTTGCTGTTGCGGGAATGCGGTCAGCAATGTTCCAATTCTGCAGCAGATGAAGTGAACGCTACTGTTTCTTCAGCGGTAAGACTTTCAATGACATCCGTCTTCCTGTGGTGGCCTAATGGGAAACAACATACATTTTGCATGTTGGCAACTGGATCAAGTTGGTAAATAGCTTCTTATACCTTATGGGAAAAAGCACATGAACTTCGTTCTCAGGAGATAAGCACAAGGAGGGGTTCAATATTACATCACTGATTCATTCTCAATGCATATAAAGTTAAGTAATGTCACCTCCATTTGAGCTGTTTCACTTGATTGGACATTCTGCCTTCATGGGCAAGGTGCCAAAGCAGTAATATGTGCCATCAATGTGGCTTGCTTCTGGAGTCAGTACCTCACCTGGTCTGTATATGCCACGATATTCACATGAACTAATATGGTTTCTTTGCCTTTTCCGGATTAATCAAGGTACACAGAGAGTACAGACTGCAGTTGATTTCCTCCTTAACGATGCCCACCCACAGAGTGGACGAAATATTAAGGAATTTAGCCACACACCAAACCCCTTTAGTCCTCTAGGGACATAATCATGATGTGTGTCCCAAGCCACAATAATAGTTAGCATGGCACTTCATGATTTAGCACTTGGTCTCTGATCATTTATTATTTCAGAATGTACGAACAGAAATTAATTGTTACTATGCTGAGCTCTAAAATCCTTAAACCAATAACTTTTCCACCACAATTACTGGTAGCTACACAAGCCCTTTACCATCTTTCATTTACCCTCTGTTGAATTTTGTCTGCCTTGCCATCCCAGAAATCTACTGGCCATTTTCTGATGTTGGAATTTATTTTTTTAGTACAGTTGCTTGTGAACTTTCTGATAATTTAATAGTGGCATATGGCATTTTATGATTCAGCACTTTAATATAATTTTTGGCTTTAACCAATTCTTTGCTTTTTAGGATGCATAAACAATAATGTAATGAGTTTATGCTCAGCTCTAGATGTTTTAAATTAACAACAATTTGTAACACAATCACTGTTAGTGGACTAGACTTTCTCCAGATTCTTATTCTCCATCTACGGTTATTAGAAACTGTTATGTGGTCATTTAGTCATTTGTTTTGAACATTTGATTTAAATACACTGCTACACGTCTTGATACCGACCAATGTTTCTGCACAATAGCACGCTAGGTTCCACTGGTATCTTAACTTCTCATGAACTGTGATGAATATGGTGAAAATGTTCTCATGCATTTATTTTACTCCTTCACAATATTATTATTATGCAACTGTCACTTTAATGGACTTAATTATCTAAATAAAATATTTTTTAACCTTTAAATGATCAGGTGCAAGATTTGCCACTTGCTTTGCATGGGTGAAGTACCTGGTCATTCATATCCGATCCACCTTATGTACTTGTTATATTTAAGTTTGCAAGTGAGTCTGCAAACTTCAGCAAGCTGATCCCAAACTGTGACCTGAAAAATGCTCTCATTGTGGATCGTAGTGAGTATGTACACATCCTACCTATCATCATTTTGACTTCAAGCTGTTTGTTGGAAAGTGAACACAGTACTCTGGGATTTTTGGAGATTCTTACAAAGAAGTTCTTGTGGAATCCATTGTGATGACATAGAACTGGTCTGCAAGCTACAGTGCCAACTTTCGTACAGCTCTCTGAATAGCTCTACTCCCATATAGAGGTTTTCCTCATAAGTGTTATAACTTTATGAAGGAGCAGGTGGACAAGTTCCTATATAATCCTTGCATGTGAAGGGCAACCTACAGGGTTTGGAGTGACGTCTTCCCTATATACATTCTCAGGCGTTGTACATAGCCTGTAGAGCGCTCACACAGCCAGTACATTTTGATTCTATAATCTTTTGCTCGGTATGTACTGCCTAAACATCAGCCACCCTTTGTAAAGGGTCAAGGACTCATCAATGACTATATTCTTTCCAGGAGTACAAATCTTTAGAGAGCTGGCAGACAAATGTTCCATGACAGGGTGAACTTTGACCAACAAGCCATGGTCTGGATAAACCCAGGGCAATGCATGAGAATTATTATTGACATGCAACATATGCTATATTAGGAAAAAACAATCTCTGCTTATGACCAGTGCTAACCTGGGTATTACCAAATCTGTGCATGTAGACCAGTAGAGTGTATGCTTGGTTTGTGCACTATCCCTATTTTGAACGTAAGGCCTAGAGATTTCTTTAACTCGCCAAGTGAAGTGGGACTCGATGGGTGTGCCCTAGAATGCAGCCTAAAGGTTCCGCTTTGCTCCCTCAAAAACTTATCGGCATTCAAATTTGTTTCCAAGTCAACATCCAAAAAGCGATAGACGTCAATAGGAAGTCAAAAGGCAAAATATTTGCTCTATCACATTTACATCCAGCATCTGGAGTTAACAAAGTAATTTGGGACTGCACTAAATAGGGGGGCTGCCAGGAGAGCACTTCATCTGTGCTTGCTGCAGAGAGTGTCTGCTTTCTGGGCTGGTCTACCCTACCACTGTCTCTCTGCTGCACAGATTTTGTTTGTGAAGGGACATCACAACTGCTGTGACCATGTTCCTCAAAATCACTTGAAGATGAGTCATGGTGCAGAATACCTCCAAACGAAAAATCACTTCCAGATTCTGCTCCATTTCCTTCTCCCTCAAATGTTGTCTCTGTATCAGATCCTACCACAGAGCTATCCTCCATAACTTGAGTTAGGGCTAGGGCAGCAGTCATTCACTGAGATGGCTGTTCAAAAGTTGTCTAGAACCTTTCTTCTAAAACACAGTTGTACGTAAAATACAGAAGAATAGCTCTAAATCAGTCAGCAGGTGTGTGCAACTGTTAGATGTGTGTAACAAAATTAAAAAGCAGTTAGAGCTTATCAATAAGTAGATGTGTGCATCTGTGAGATGTGTATAACAGTAAAAAAGCTAAATTGCACTTACATTATCGATGGAGCTGGAGATTTTTCAAATGCAATAAAAAAAAAAAAAAAAAAAGTATTACTTCACCTTGCCACATACCCAAAACCATAGCATACTTTAAAGTATAAGGGGTAAACATTGTAAAGGCGGGTTGATCCATATGTAACGATGGCCAAACACCTAGCAACTTCTTTTTTTAAATGTGTGTTTTCCCAACGGGCGTGATCAGCAAGTACTAGAGGTTTTATTAAAACCCTCCCAGCATCGCCCAATGATCCCTAAACACACAGGGCATGAAGGCACGCATTGGCTGTTGGTCAATATCCATGCCAAAGGGAATAAACAAATGCAAAACAATATAATTATTGCCCAATGTCAACTACTATAATATTTAATAAATAGGAAAAAACACAAATATATAAACTAACTCGCAACACAAAGTAAAAATTAAGATACCTAAAATATATAATAAATACAAGGTTAAATAAAAGATATATTTTATTAGCGTCTTCCATATATTGGAATACCTAAAAAAATACCTAACTAAAGCTTTCATTTTGTTTTAAACCAAAACAGTTAACAAACTTAAGAGATGTCCCTCTACCCAAGCTCAAGCAGTGTCACACCTTGGAACCTCACTTTAGATGAGTTAAGGAACAGCATCCTGAAAGAAAGTTCACTAGCCGTTTAAAACTAAAAAAAGAACTAAACCACAGTACATTTTTATATATATCCAATACAGGGCTAAATATTCCAAAGCTAAAAACCGAATCAAAACATGGAAAACAACTAAGAAATACTGTGCAAACCAATAGAGAAGAAATGTACGTATGCAATGCAAAATGTAAAATATTAATTGTTAACATCATAGCCCGATAAAGATTTTCAAATTAAGGGCCATATGTATCAAGCAAATTCGCATTCGCAAAGGCCGAAATTCGCATTTGCGAATGCGAATTTGCTAAATGGAATGTATTAAGCAAAATGTGGTTCAAAATAAGGAATCGGAAAATTTGCGATTCCTTATTTTGCGACTGCATTTAAGGAATCGCAAAATTTGCGATTCCTTAAATGCAATGTATGATGTAAAAAGAAATTGCTAATTGTCCCTAAGGAATCGCAAATTACCACCAACTTCAAGTTGGTGGTAATTTGCAATTTTTGTGAAAAATGCCAATTTTTGCTTTTTTCAAAGTGCCATGTGATGCACATACATGCCCTGAGGGCATGTATGTGCACCACATGTGCACCCATGCTTATTTCAGGGGTGCAACAGGGTGTCCTTTGGACACCCCTGCACCCTTGAAATTATTCTCAATTTGCGATTAGCAAATTGCGAATCGCAAATTGAGAATAATTTCACATTCATTCCTATTGGCCTGCTGGCCCATAGAAATGATTGGGAAATTATTCCTTAATTGCGATTAGCAATTTGCTAATCGCAATTAAGGAATTTTAAGAAATCGCAAAAAAATGTGATTTTCTTGATACATACCAATTTGCGATTCTGAAATAGCGATTTCTTAAAAATCGCTATTACAGAATCGCAAATTGGTTCCTTGATACATATGGCCCTAAATAAGTAAATGAGTTTTTTCTCAAATTTATATCATTCACAGATTGCAAAATGTGCAATGTATTTATGTCCACAAATCACAGAAAGGGAAACTTTTATTACACTTTTGGGTTATACATACACTAAGGAGAGCAGTACACATGAAGTAGCCCACTGGAATTGAAGTGAGTAGTATTCTAACCATTGTTATCGTTGAGCAACTACCATAAATAACTCTGTTGAGAGCATGAAAAAACACATTTATCCATCGAACGTAGCTGAGTACAAATTTGCAGTATAGTGCAAAATTTGAAAGAAACAACCACACGTTTCTCAGAACCAAGAGGGACAATCTTCAAATATATGTATTAAAGTTTGAAATATATTATGAAAACACTACTTCACATGTATTGTGCCTCGATATGTAAAAATAGTGCTTTCCTAAATCTCATAATGTTTGATTACCAATTCACTAAAATAGATTTCTAATTACCCGCATTTACAGAAACAGGAGTCACGGATTTCAAACTTTGTGGCAAATGTTTAAATGTTTTGCAACTCTGAAATCAGTTGCGAACAGATTACTATCCACAATCATGAAATTGGCTTGTAAGAAATGCATTTGTGTCCTAACTTTAGTGCTGCACATAATTAACAATTTGTTATGTTACCAACTCTAAATTTCAAATTGGAAATAGGAAATTGCTATTTATGAATCGCTATTCTTATGCTCAGTTATTCGCAAATAGCGAGTAGATGCAAAAGCACAATTTTGCACATGCTATTTACCACTACCTCAAATCAGGCAGTAATCATGTGTAACCTATATAAACAGCCCTAGAATGCATCAGATGTTTCCAGAATGACTGCTCATGTATGACATGGCATTGGAGAATGAGGATTTTGGCTGGTTCACAGAGAAGGAGGAGAACAAAAGAGAGAATCTTCAGACTGAGGATTACACTTTTTGAAGAAACAGAACAAGAGACATACAACAAATACAGGCCAAGTAGTGCAGTAATCCTGGAGATAATTGCTGATTTACACCCTCAGCTTGAGAGACACCCCTCTGTAGTGTTGTTTCTATATCCCTGATAGGCTCTGCGCATTGGAATAATATACACTATAGATTTGACATAGGACTGAGGTCAGTATGTCTCTATCGAGTACATTAATCTTGATTACCTGTGTGTGCCAGCTAACTCAGAGGTCACTAGAAACTTCTCGAATAAACAAGAAGGGATTAGTTTCTGACAACCGCATAAACATGACAACTTTGTTTCCCTTAGAATCGTGGAAACAATAGATAACAGTTTAAGTCAGTCAATAGTGCATGCTTTGTTTCTACAGAGTTTATACAGAAATAGATAGACGGGCGTTTCAATAAAAAGGGTTTATTGAACAGTCTTATTTCTCATGTAAGAGATATGAACTGCTCCAATCGTAAGACAGAATGCGAAGTATAATAGGTACAGCTTTAGCAGTAATATTAGATAATACTGCAATAGCATGGTTTGTAGCTATGAAATATAAAATACATACATAAATAACACAGGCTAAAATGTGAATACTCATCTGATGCTTCTAGCTAGTTCTACCCCAGAGGTACCTAATCTAAGTGTAGTATGAGGTAAGAAGTAGGTGCTGTTTCTAAAGTATTGCTAGCTATAGTTTAGTTTAGTTGCCAAGACTCCCTCTAGGTTCTAGTCTGCTGCATACCTTAGATTGAGAGGTGTTGGAATCTCTTTCCGGGTCTCAATCCCTAACACCCCGCAAGGGGAGTCAGAAACACTGGAGCTGGATTCTCTGCGAGGAGGATGACAGCATCTGGTCAGTGAGTCAGGTGGGGACTTGACTTCATCCGAACTTGCCGTGGCGAGCAACGTCGTGCAAGTAGGCAGACGAGCCGTGGTTTGCCATGGCAAGTAAAGGTATATTTATCCCTTGAAGGTGTTTAGGAATTCCAGTATTGATGTAAAAGTCAGGCAGAAGAACGTCATGAATGAACCCCTAAGGAACAGATGAGTTCTTGGAGAAATAAATAATCCAAGAAAGGAGAAGTCCTAAAGGCTTAGGAGTCTGGTTTTCCAAGAACTTTGATGGACGTATGTAGGTAGCCATGCCTGTTTTTGGTTAGCAAGGATAAAGCCTAATTAAGGGTTGGATGTCTGTGCCTAAATATGGGCAGTGCGAATTGTGGCCGTATAACGGCATAAATCGGGAAACCTATATACGCTATCTGAATTGACGCAAAACACCTCATGCAGTAAGTCTATACCCAGACATGATGAGGTCTTCTGTTGTTTGCATGAATTAGCATCTGGGGCCTATTAAGGTGTGATTGCAGCAACTGTTGATCAACATAAATTTCCCTAGAAATGCACAAGACTTGCACACCACCAATATATATTTGTATTGGGCAGAAACTTTAGTCAATGTGGTAAGCTGTGTAGGTAGCACACATGTGCCAGTTTACCGAATGAAATGAGGCTCAATGGCGAAAAAACAGAGGTACTGGTTTTTGGAAAGAACCAGGATGTCTGGTCGAGCGAGTGGTGGCCTTCGTCTCTTGGCACCTGCCCCTCTCCCTCCCAATCAGCCAGAAATCTAGGTGTGATATTTGACACCTCACTCTCTATGTCCCTTCAAGTAAACAGGACCGTGGCCACTTGCTGGGGTGTGATTAGGACTCTAAATAGAATCCGTGAATATCTTTCTCCCCAAGCTCGGAAACAAATTGCAGTCGCTCTTGTTGGCTCCAGGCTGGATTATTGCAATTCCCTGTACATGGAGTCCAACAAGAGCCTTGTGCATCGACTGCAAATTGTGCAGAACGCGGCTGCACGTTTTGTATTGGCCCTTCCTAAGGTGGCTTCTGCGACTAAAGCCAGGAAAGATCTTCACTGGCTTCCAGTGCAGCACAGAATTTCTTTTAAAATTCTTTGCATGACCTACAGAGCATTGGCGGAGGGATCAATGAGTGGGATTAGTTCCTTGCTCGCTCGCTATGTTCCAGTTAGAGGCCTTCGATCCGCTGAATTGCTCCAACTTGTCGTGCCACGGGTCAGGCTGGCTAGATGGGGAGCTAGGGCCTTTTCAGTTGTGGCCCCTCAGCTCTGGAATTCGATTCCCATTGAGCTTAAGAGGTTGCCATCTATTGAGTTGTTCAAAAAGGAGCTAAAGACATGGTTCTTTAGGAAGTCTTATCTCTAACTGAACGTTCCCTGGAGTGATAAGCTGTGTTTCTGATGTTAGGCGCCTTGACGCCCATGGGGCAAAGTATGCGCAGAATAAAAACAGTTTCATTCATTCAATGCATTGAGTGGTTTTACCTAAAACGGATCAAAGTCATCTATCAGTCCAATATAACCTACCTGCTAAGTCTGCATTTAGCACAGACCTCTTCCTCTATCTTTTCAAACAGTGTAATTTTCTGTCTGAAAATGTCCTCATTCTTCCTTCTTCTTTCCTGCTGGACTGTCAATTTGCCCACCATCAAAAACATAGCTGCCATTTTGAAAAGCTGTGTGGAATATATTTGGGCATCTTTTTAGAGGCTGTTTCTGATTTAGCAATTCTGGGAACATTTCATAAATGTGATTAGTTGATCAGTAATATAAATTCACTATTTCCAAATAGCAACATTGGTTGTGATTCGGCTTGGGCTACAACATTACTGATTCTTTATTTTGGATGTTTTGGAACTTTTAATACGCCCCACAACACTACCTTTGTGTTTCCGAACCGTAGTGCCAATGGTTTGTGAATCACAAATCACCAGTACATCAGGCCCTTCATTTTCCATTAAATTAATTAAATAAATGAAAAAGTAATTTTATTTGTCAGCACAGCTAACAATACACTAATGCAATGCATAATTTGGCTAATGGGCACACTAGTAGATCCTGGCCACCTTTTACCCAGATATACACTGTGCACAGGCAGCAACAAAACAGTAACATAGCACTAATTTATGCACTCTTACCAACTATTAAAGGACCACATTACATAAATTGCTAACAATTATAAAAGAAAAGCCTAATAAATACTGCCTACAAAAATAGTTGTGGATTTTGTGCAGGCAGTGATGTGAGCACTCCTTAAAATATATTTTCACAGCAATTAAAGGATTTTATCTCCATTTCAATCAATCTCTGTGGAGACATCTCCAAAAACCCACATTAAGTGTAAGCGACTCCAACAATACTCATTTGCCTTCGAAATCTAGTATTGGATTAGTATAGGTAATATCAAAGGAGGTTACAAAGCATTATCACTTACTACTAGGATCATGATTCTCTCAAATAAATGAAGAAAAAACACTATCTACTTTGTATAAACTCGGGTGGGATGCATGTACTGTTCAGGGCACAGGTGCCAAAAGAGATTCCACATACGATATCAGAATGTATACAACAGTACACTTGGCCAGGAATCCAAAACAAATAATGCAGCAAACCTTCTTCCAAGGCATTCTAGGAAGGAGTAACCCCCCTCCCCAAATTTAAGTGCATTGAAATTTATTTTAAAACACATGTATTTGAACCTAGGTCAAAATTAAGGCGTAGAACAGCAATTATGCCCTAAATTACTCAAAGTCCCCAAATGTATACAATTCACCTAAAGTCCTACTTCATACAAACAAACAAAGATACACACAGAAGAAACACCATAGTAACAAAACAATCCATACAAACATGTAAAACATTAAATAATACTTTTGAAATAATACAAAATCTTATTTATATTTGTACACCCTTAAAGTATTTAAACTATAAAAAGAAGATATCAAATTCAAAATCAGGTTAAATTAAAAACATTACAATGCAATACCTTACAAAATTAATCAAGCATCCTTATTTATACGTGAAAAACCATAACAAAAATAAATGAATCATCATAAAAATTAAACCAAGATTAAAAGTTAAAAAACACAGTTGCACAAACACTGTAAAATACAACATACTCAGTAAATTCCAAGATCTATAACTACTGCAATAGAGCAATATAAAAACACATGTACAAAATTATATTAGTTTCAAATATAATTCTATCCCACCAGACACTACAATTTCACCAAAATATTTCAAAACTGCTTACAGTTTAGCAGCTGAAGAACTTCAACACTCCCATTCGAATCAGCCTTAGACCCACATCAAAAGGGACAGCCAAAGCTGAACTGCCAAGTCACAAATTCTTTATAAATTAACACAAATAAACTCAACCACAATTTGGCTGTACTTAACCTTAGCAGCGCAATGCTGGTTGGTCTGAAATAAGGCTCCCAGTTTTCCGTCTAAACTGATTTTTGCATATAAATATAGACGGAAAAATCTTTTTCTTTCGTCTGTGTTCATAAATAGAAACAAACAAATTTCAATAAATATGTTTATCTTTGCTGCTGTCTGCGAGTATAAGACTGTCCTATCCCAGTGCAGGATGGGGCTTATCAAATTTCAACTGAGCCCATTACAGATGCCGACATTAAGGGGCCTTTTATTTAAGTATCCTGGGAGAGAGCTATGGGGTAGTGGGGGCGATGGGGAAGAAGACGCATTCCTGAAAAGCAATTGAGGGAAAACAAATGTGCACAGCTTATAGCTTCACAGGTAATTAAGAGAGGCCTGCTTTTGACTTAGTTCAGTACCTGGAGCCAAGAGATACGAACGCACTGTAGAATTTGTTAGATGTGTTGGTCTGTCCCAGTATTTACACAAATAACAATTTAATTTCCACTATTGTGTTTTATTTATTTGATAGTGCTATATACCCAACTCATCATAATGCAAGGTGTCACACCGCTTTACATCATACATTGACAATAAATCATATGTGTACAAATCAATCTATATGATGTGTTCTATAAGACAGTGAGGGTTACATTAGAAGGACTGCAATTTATTAACTGAAAGTAACAAAAGGATCTTTTTTAAAGTAGTAACCCATTTACCCATCTACATAAATCTATCTAAACCTATAACAACCAAGCACGCATTGTCTATTGAAATAGATGTGGGAAAATACTAGCTGCACCTTCTGTTTTTGCTTGCGACAAAATTAAATATGGATAAGTACACATAAAATAATCAAAAGATAAATATGGATAAATATAGATGGGAATAAAAAAAAACACCATAAAACTTGGAGCGTTAGTCATCAAACCCAGGAGTATAAAGGACACACCTTGCAATATATATATCACACTGAGGGCCTCATTACGAGGTCCATTTTAATTAATATGGAAGTTATAAGCAGTGTATGACTAGGGTGTGAGTTATTATGGTTAGTTTTTCACAGTTGGCAATTTTTTTTTTGTGGTTCTGTTACTAACTATAAGTTGATTGTAACTGTTAAATTAATTTAAGATATTTGTTTTACCTATCTTAAACTCCTGTATACAAAGCTAACCATAACCTTACATTAAACGTTGATTTTTTCCTGTGATTTTTTATTTTATTTTGATCCTAAAGCAGATTCAACTGTACCTTTTAGCTATCCTACTATTTAAGCCCAACACCTGCATTGGACAGTTTTGTGCCGTGCACTGTGCGGACTGGCTACACGGCCTAACACCTGTTGTTTGAAATCTTTATCTGTTTTTTAGATGTGTTTGTTTAAAAACTATTTTGTTTAACTGTTTTTGTGATTTTATTCACTTCTACAAACTTGTGAAAAAGGTTTTATGGTATTTCTCTAGTACTACATCGCACGAGAGATTACTGATTTGTTCATGTCTCCTGAACAAATACTTTTTTGCATTTGTTGCAGTATGGTAAAACATCTGCAACCTCAGGTCTTCTTGCTATGCAGCTTCAACTAATTCCCATATTATTGTTTTTAATGCCCATTCATTCTGTCGCTGCTTCTTCACTTATGTTGAGCGGGCTCACTCGGGTGCATCACTTGGCATTCCATTGTTCTGGTTGTTACAAAAGTGTACATTCTGCAGGTCCCATTCACACTAATTGCACGTTAGCATTTGTGATTCAACTTTCTTCTCTCCTATGTAAAAAAAGTCTACACTAGTAATGTGCATGCAGAGTGATCTTTTCCACTGCATTTTCACCCGTGCAAGTTTTTGGGAATTCCAAAACCTTGTCTTGATAATGCTCGAAAACAGACACTTGCCCTTAACTGGCCTAAGCAGTTTTCCTCTTAGTCCCTGTGTAGAATATGGAAATGGCGTCCCCTCGTGTTCTATCAGTTATAGACCTGGGGGCAGATTTATGTTAACTGGCGCATCCCCAGGGGTGCGCCAGTTAATGTGCGCCACAGTGCGCCACAGCTCCGCCACCCATGGTGCGCCGCATTTACAATGCGGCGCACCATGGTGCAAGGCAGGGAAGATGCGTGACGCATCTTTCGGCGTACGGGCAGCGCATTGCTGGAGTCATGTCGCAAGTGCAACATGACTCCTGCAATGCACAGGGGCCACCACTACATTGCATTGTGAATCACCCTTGCGCCTGCTTCAAGCAGGCGTAAGGAATTGACGTAGAAAGTGACTGAGTGAAATCTTATAGATTTCACTCACCCACTTTTAGGAGGCGTTCCTGCACAGGAACGCCCCCCCTGCGCAGGAACGCCTCCTTATGGCGCAGGGCTTTACAACGTGACGCATCTCCTAGATGCGTCACATTGTAAATAGGGCGCATTGTTTGCGCCGCCGTTGCGTCAAATAAAGTGACGCAATTGCGGCGCAAAGAGGCGCAAGGGCCTCATAAATCTTGGTTATTAAAGGTGTGTGGAGTCTGACCAACCAGACAGCTCCTTTCTTTTTTCTGCAGATTCACCTCTAATCATAATATTTCAAGACGGAAAATATTTGACAGTTGGAATCTATCATATAATTGCAGCAGTGGGGCGTCCATGCCAATGTCCAAGAATCATAAAACGACTCCTGCCAATTCCATAATTTTTTTCATAAATTGCAATCTACTTAACTAAGACGTCACAGATGTAGTGTTTTATTGTAGTGTTTCCATTTTAAGCCTTCAGTGATTTTCACCACCACAAACCCAGAATGGACTGGTTTCACTCATTATCATTTCTTAGGATCTTGAAATCTTACGGGCCATTGCAGAGGGTTGACTGGACCCTGAGAGTCTATTTTTCGAAATGACAATATTTCTTCACTTTCTGAAACAGTTCATTGTCTCGTGTTTGGACAAGAAGAACAGGAGAGATAAAATCCAGAAAGAGTAAAACGTACTGAAGATTGGAATATGTTAACAGTGAGGATACAAGGTCACTCCCGGAATACACTTTCTGGAAAATTTTCGCCGTTGCACTAGGTCGAAAGAAATTGTAATTGAAATGTGTGAGGCGCACTTTGTGTGACAAGAATCTGATTTAGATGTATTTGGACATTGTGCAATTATTAAAAATCCCTAAAATCGAAATGAATCGTTGAAATTTGACATGCAGAGACAGTGCAGTATAATTTGATTGCAAATCACTGACACTTAACGCATATAAGATGAGCATTCATATTTGCCTTGAAAAAAAATAGATTTGCACAATACAGCACCAAAGGTAGAGGGAGAAAGTCCACAGGAAAAACTATTAAAATATTTTAAAATGCTATAGGTGCAAGCTTGTGTAGGAGAGAATGTGAATCACTAATCATGAACTTGGAACAACTGCGGTTGGTAGCAGCCAAGGGCTGCAAAAGGAAACTACTTAAAACGATGATATTGGTTAAAGTGCTGTGTGTGCACACCCTGTACCAGAGGCATACTTGATTGATCATTTTGGCAATAATGACAGATTAAATTGCCCTAATACCACTGTCCCCAAATTTCCTACAGGTGCGTTCTGCACTTTACAGGTGATAACCAACAATAAAACCAACAACTGGAGAGGAGGAAATATTTCAACCTGTGAAACGATGTTCAAGCTGCATAGAAGAGAAAAAGCTCCCCCTCCATTAAGCTTTGAGAGAACAACTGTTTAAAATACGAATAGTGCAAAAAAATACAGACATAGGGATAGACAGCCCAAAAAAGCTATTAAGAACTTTCTAAAGCGATATAGGTGCAACCCTGTACAAAAGAATGTAAATGACTCATTGGAACTTAGAGCTACAGAGGCATGCAGGTGGCTGAGGTCACAAGAGGAGGGTACTTTAAAAGATAATGAAGGTTAAAGGGCTCCCCACCGAAGCTCCGGGGCTTGGGATCACAATTCTGTGAAAATCTCTGCCTATGCCCCACATTCCATCGTTTTGCTCGACAGCCCTGCTTAGATGAAGCCCACTGCTACGCAATGCAACTACTCCATTTAGGATTATCTACATTATCAAAGAATAATCAGAAGGAAAAACACTACCTGAATCCTGCTGACGACTCCAACGCCTTTTCATAGACCATTGCTGACTAGTGGAGAAAGCAAAGCCGTGGCTTTTCCGATGCAGATTCGGTACTTTGAAACCACGACCTCCTGTTGATCTGCGCCCTTCTGCCCTTCGCTCCTCAGCTCCGGAGTCTGCACCTGGCCAGAGCTCACTAGACTGCGGGGGTATGTTTTGGTCCCGGGGAGGTGACGACCTCCCCCTGATGCAGCTGACCTGGGCTCGGCTTGGTCTCTTGTGCTCCCCTCTGGACCTTGGCGCAGGGCTCCTGGGGCTTTGAGACTGGATGCCGGTCCGCATATTTGCTGAGTCCCCCTTCTTTGCTCGTAGTCCTGAACACCCTGGATTTTGGTGGGATACTTGGGGATCGGCAGCTTGGGTTCCTCCCCCCTTGCCCCGGGACACGGGTTCCAAGGCGGGCTCGTGGGCTACTCCCTGCTCTTCACCCTGCACTCCCAGAGATCGCCCTTCGGGCTCGTGTCTCTGTGACCCAGGTGCCTCGAGTTCTCCTTTAGACTGGGATGTGCTTCCTTCCCCCATCATGTCCCCGCAGACTACATGGGTCCTCAAAGTGAGGCCCTCCCTGGATGCCCCTACTGGCGGGGCCACCGGTATTTGTATTGTCCTCTTTCGTACTCCCCGGACATGGACCGTCACAACAGCGCTCTTCCACTGGCAGAACTGCTGAGGTGAGCGCCTTGGCTGTGCCGTGATTAGCCTTTTTTTTTACGCAGACTGCCGCCGGACCCCCGAGGCCGGAGCTATGGCTCCATTATGCTCAGCCATCTCTCTCTTACACCTGTTTCTTTAAGCCCTGCTCCATGCCACTTCCTGACTTCCTCATCGCCGCCCCTCAGCAGATTCCATCTCAATCACCGGCGATACCATCTGACTTTATTTTTCCGGATGGTCACGGAGGTACCGGGCTGAGGCCCCTCCCTGACCCTCCCTCCGCTCCCTAACTTGACTGCCACTTCTTCTCCTAGTACCAACCTGCCTGACTGGCTTCCCGTAAGACGTCTGGGACAACTTGGAGGTTTTGAGCGGAGGTAAGAACTACTTCATTTGGACTATATCGTTTTTTCACCCTTCCATTTTGTGACCATCTCCGAGGGTCACCCCTGTCCCATTCCGCCATCTTGTGGCCTGATCCGGACCTCTGCTCCACTGGACTCCACCTGGACTACTTTTGGTCTTCTCTCCTCTCCACTGAACCACGCACCATCCAAGATTATTGCTGTTAACGCTGTTCCTCCAATTCTTTTTATGTCATGTTCAACACCCCTGTTTATGCGCATGTTTTAATAATATGGTTTGTATTGTGCAACACTGCATCTATCCTTTGTTTACTCTGTGTAACTTTGTTCCTTAGTAATTCCCTTGTTAACACGCTGCATCCTCCAGGTCTTTCTAGCCCCCTCACAAACCTCCCCCAGCCCCCGGCGACCATCCCTGTGAAGACTGTCTGTACCGGCCTGACAATAAAATGGCAGCCAAACTTAACCCCTGGCCACACCCTCCGTTCCCCTCTGCTATCATTTTTTTCTAATGTTTCTGTGATCCCCTTATTCTGCCTACACTCTTTCACCCTGTAACTCACTTTCTTCTACTAGCCCTCCCATTTTTGAACATGAGGTTTATTGACTTTGGTTAAGCTACGTTCAATTTGGCAGACTACTTATTTTATTTGCACGGTTTTTCCCTTCTACCTTCATCGTTAGCTGCTCTAGGGCAGTAGGCGTCTGTACTAGCGTACCTGCTCTCATTTTCCCCTGTCTGCTGTATAGGGCCGCTCCTACCGCCCATCTGTCCCTAAACGGCCTCCAGGATTGTGCCCTTTGTCAAAGCACTCCCTCTCCCCTTGTTGGGAAGGGATCTGCCATTTTTGCCCCAGAGTCTCAGATTTCCCTCTGAGAGAGTTCACAGTGTTAAGGATTTCCCACACAGCAGAAAAAGGCCTTAATCAGCCTCCTGGAATGTGCCCCTTGCCAAAGTACTCCCTCTCCCCTTGTTGGAGAGGGACCCTAGAATTCATGCCTTGGAGTCTCAGATACCCCTTTGAGAGTGTCCACAGCGTTAAGGGATTCTTCACATAGCAGACGTTTGGGAATGTTTCCATTATCGCAGGGAACCCTGCACCTTACACCGTGAAAGGTGCTCTCCTTAAAACCTTTTGATTATCTCCTCCAGTGATACTTTAACCCTCTAATTTACTTAACCGACCAATCAACCTTGAGCTGATGACCAGTGGAGTTGCCCTACGCAGCTATTGAGGAGTTGGCTCTGGTTCCCCCCTTGGCCATCTCCTACCCATCCAATCGTCAGACACTGTTTCTTATCTTGTCACCCGTTGTATTTTCCTACCCCCGCCCTCTCCTCTGTCCTTCCTCACTCTTTAACTTCCTCTTCTATTCCCTCCCTATCTTCCCGGAATCTCTCTCCCCTACCGGCCTTTCCTTCCCCATATCTGAACCATTCCTTTGTAACTCTTGTATCTCCTGTAACCATGTACCTAAAACTGTTGTAACAATGTAACTAAGTTCTGATGCAATTGTAAAGCACTCTGATACCTCCGGGTTTAGCCAGCACTATATAAAACTTTTCAAATAAATAAATACATTCCTTTTCAAGCAACACTCTGCTGCCACATTGCAAGTGGATATATTCAGGGATCTAAAGATTTGGCACAATCAAACTTTTCTCCGGGGTAATCGTTTTTTACGTATGCAAACCAAATGAATGAGCAATTCAGTCGCCGTATGACAAAGTCTGAAGAGATTGTCCATATCCCTACTTCTCCTCCCATACCAGTACATTTTCAGGGGAATCAGCCCAAATCCTAATCTCATCAGTTGTTTCTTCTGAGTTATGCAGAGGGACTGAGATAAGTACATTGAGAGCACCTGGGGGGTCATATAGTTTACCTGCCCAACTTACATGAAATTTCTCTTTCCTGTCTAGATCTACTAAGAATATTTTTGCTGCTTTAGTAGAAGTTTCAAGAATCGTTTCGGAGGGAAATTCGCAGAGCATATGCCATGAGTCCCTAAATTGAACAATGAGATGTTCAAGTAGTGTGACCATCCAGAGTTCTCCTGCATTGTTGTCGGCCAGATCAGTAGTTAAGTAAAAAGTGTTGCCTTGACTGATACATGTCTATTCATACCTAAGTTTGAGTGGTGCAGTCTAGTAGAGAAAAAAGTTTTCTGAAGCAGTTGCTTTGGACTTTATCCAGCCACTTGGCCAGCCTGGTTTAAAGGCTAACACACCATAGTCCAATGACGTCATTAGCTTGCTGTGGACCACCTTCAGAAGGGCTCTTAGTGATGGTATTCGAAGATCCTGCGGAATTGACAGAGCTCTGTTGGGCTTAATGCATAATGTGACCCAGCCTCTTTCATCCAGCTATATTCCTGGATATTAGTAGGATGATACCTTCTCTCCATTATATGAAAACCAAAAGCCCCTTTTAATAATTTTGCTGCCAAAGATCATAAACTTGGTCTTAGCTAAATTCATGGATATGTTGTTTACCTCAGAGTATAGGCCAGTGTATCGAGCTATCTAGTCAGGCCGATGGGGGTCAGATCAATTAACACTGTGTTTACCGCATATTGCAGCACATGGATTTCCTGGTCAGTTAATTTAGGTGGGAATGATTTTACTTCATCCGAATGCAATTTTAGATCAGTTAGATGCATATTGAATAACAAGGGGACACGATTAATATCAAAGGGGTAAGAATACATTCTTGTTTTAACCCTTTGATGATGGGAATTTTCCCTGACATTACCTATCTTGTGCTGAACTTGATTTTAACTGATGTGTTTGAATACAATGCAGTTACAGCATTTAGCAGAGATGATGGAATACCCCATTTGTCTAATTTGGCCCAGATTTTCCTCTTGACATATTGTTGAGGGCAGTGGTGAAATCAATGAAAGCCGCACACAGTTGTTTGTCCTTTTTTCCCATGGACTCATTGATCAGATGTTTGAAGCATACTACATTGTCCTTGATGGCACACACTCTTTGAAAGCCTGTTTGAAAGTAAGGGATTATTTGCCTTTCTATTTCCCAGTTTCAAATTCCTGGTTTAAAATGCAAGCGTAACATTTTCCCTCCACATCTAAAACAGCAATCTGCCTGAAGAAGCTGTGTTGGGAAAACTATGGCAAATATAGATGTGAAACCATATTGATGCACCAGCATCTTAATGCAAAGCATAAGCAGCAATTCATTGCTGAGAAAATTAAAAGGAAGAGGGAAGCCAAAGAGGCTACCACATCTTCTGCGACCAAGTTACATTCCATCCCTTCTGAAGAAAGGTTGCCTATTATATCTTGTATGAGGGGGGAGAGAAAATTGATGCCAGCTTTAAAAGTGCAGGATTACATTGCTTGGTGTGTGGCAAGGTCATCTCTTTTGGGTAGTGATGTGGAAGAGCTTGCACAAAAGTATTTCTTCAACAGTACACCTGCATATTAAATACATATTTTTCACCAAGTGTTTCCCTTTTTTCTTGTTGTATTTTTGCTTTGTTTTCCCCCAAAAAACTAAATGTGTCTACAATTACAATAACAGCTCTTTTAAGAACCAACTAAATTGGTTAAAAAATATAAAAATATAACGTTTTTGTTTTGTAAGTGAGTAAGAGGTGCTGAGAGTGTGTGAAAGTCAAGGGCACCAGGATAGTGGGTGATTAAAAGAGTGAGTGAGAGAGTGTGTGCAGCATGTATTGACCATAAACCGGCCATGGCCAGCAGGAATTGGCAGAAGGTCTGGCCTCCCGGCCAACCTGAAGATAGATAGATAGAGATAGATAGATAGATAGATAGATAGATAGATAGATAGATAGATAGAGGGAAGATGGATGGAAGGATGGAAGGAACACCTTTCTTTGCAATCTAAAGGGAGAAGAGTACTTATAGAATATGTTCAAGAGTAAATTTGTCTCACCTACCTTTTGCTTTTTTGAGAAACATTTGAAGTAGATGCAGAGGATGAGAGAAATTTTCAAGCATTACTCAAAAGTGATTTTAGACAGAAATGTGTATGTACTTGAAATGCACTATTGCTCAGTATAGGTAGAATCTGTATGTGTATATGTCCTATCATTGCTTTCAAAATGTAGTGCAACAAAAATCGACTTTTATCAATGTTATTACAAACCAGGTTACCTAGACAATATATGCAACATCGTTTTGGCCACTTTCAGATAATATGTTACAAATTAAATATCACAGGACATTTTACACAGCATGAATGCAAGGAGAATAAACAACCTAATCTTCACACTCTAGATGTATAAGCAATTGGGTAATGTCTTCTTCACTGATTCTTTTATTATCATTATACATTTGCCCTTGACAGCCATGGAAGACATGTGGAGATAAAGCTTAGCAAGTTTCTGTTATAACAACTTAGATAATGAAAAATGATACCCTTTTATAAAGAGCAAATATGGGTGGTCATAATCAATAGGCTGCATCTACAGCAGAGACCAAAATAAGAAGGGATCCATTCAAAAAGATACAAATATTTTTACTGCTAGGTATTAACTTACATTTGTCCACTCCATCAAAATAGGGGAGATAGCGTGCTGCACCTGGATTTACAAGTATATCATTACTAGTAGTAATTTTTCTATCTTAGGATAGCATAACAAAAAAGCACCAAATACATTATTTATTATTTATATATTTAATTTGTATTTAGTACTTTTGTTAACATGTATTTGTTTACTTAATTTAAATGTATTTAAATGTTTGTGTTAAGATTGTATTGAAATATTTTAAACCAACAATGTAATGACATTTTATTTAATTATTAAACCCATTCAATTGAATATAATTTTAAATATGACACTATAGGGGGGGTGTGGCTTGCCCAGCAATGATGGCGGTCATGTAGTTTGAGAGCTCCGACCAGCCGCGTATTATCCTTCAAATTATCCTGTCCCTAGACATCCACAAGAGCAGTGACATATCCTTCAGGGCTTGCCTACCTTCGGGTGATCATCCGGTGGTGGTGCGGCACTAATTCGGCTTCGGTGGGGTGAGTGAAGCTCCGGCGCAGAGGAGCGGCCTGCTGGGACGCCGGCGGTGAGTAAGCCGGGCCTCCCGTCCATCGCTAGTCGGGCGAGGTGCGCCAGGAGCTCGATGCGGAGGTGGAGGTGCAGCCGGTGCAGAGGGGGCTTCCCCGGCCCAAGGAACAAGTGGAGGCGTTACCGCAGCAGCGGGTGAGCGAGCGCTGCGGTACCTGAAGAGGTCGGGCTGCCGATTCATCGGAGCGGTCCGGTGGGAGCGGCCGCCCTCTTGAGACATCCTGAGGAGGCAGTGGAGAAGGGTGCGCGACATATCACAGGCCGGAGCGGCGAGACCCTCGGCAGCAGAGTGAAGCTGGGTGGCTCCCCCGTGGGCTCTGGTGGTAGTGGGCCGATCGGGCCCGCCGGCCGGGCCGGGCGAGATCTGGTCTCCGGCAGCCTGCTGGGAGCACACTGAGTGGGGGACGGGCGCGGCCTGGGCCCTGCTAAGGAGCTAAGAACTCGAGTGGACCTGCGTGGGCCGGTGAGAACGTCTTGATACCCCCTCCTTTCCCCCCTCCTCGCTGAACTTTCTTGGTGGCGGCTGTTCGCGGCAGTGGGAGGATCGGTGGTCGGATCGGGCCTCCGTGGTCAAGCGGAGTGGTGCCTGAGAGGGGGTGCACTGGCGATCCGGGCCTGACGGCTGCGTTCTTCTCACGGTGGGGACCCTTGTGGCCTGTGGATGGGGCTGTTTCTACACCTTGCGGCCATTGGCAGAGTGGGGTGAGGACCCATGGCCCCAAGCAGCAGTGATTGGCGGCCTGCCGGGCTCGACACCGTCCGCCTGAAGACCTCTGGAGGCTTCCGCTGGGGTGACAGTCATTCTGCTCAGCCTCAGTGATACGGATAGCGACTGACCCCGTGAGGAAGAAGTTGGTCACTTGGGGAGACCGGCTGTGCCACGATGACACGGGATCGCGCGGGCGGCGGCCACACCAAACGGGGACCATCAACAAGTTCACGGAGTTAAGCCTCGCGGACGGGGCGACAGGGTTGCAGAACCAAGCACCCGATAACGCGGCGCTGCTGGCGGCGATAACTCAGTCCAGAGACATGCTGGATGCCAAGATCGGGGCGGTGGGCTCGGACGTCATGCTGCTTTACCAGGAACTGCGGAACGTGGTAGAGCGCATTACTGGAACGGAGACCCGCGTATCTGAGGTGGAAGATGACGTGTCCGTCCTAAAGAAGAAGGTCGCGGACATGGAGAAAATACAGAAAGGCCTGGCTATGCGCGTTGAGGATGCCGTAGGGAGGGCTCTGCGGAATAACCTACGCTTCGTGGGATTTCCGGAGGGCTGTGGGGGGATAACGTGAAGCGCTTCCTTACTCAGTGGCTGGAGATCTGGCTCCCCCCAGATGTGCTATCTCGCTGATTTGTGGTGGAGCGAGCTCACAGGGCTCTGATGCAGAAGCCCCCCACCTGGGGGGCACCCACGGCCGATCATCGCCAATTTTCTGAACTACTCGGATCGCGACACCATCCTACGGCAGGCGAGGGTCAAGGCCTCCCTCATATGCGACAACGCGACCATCCTCATCTTCCCGGACTATACACGGCTAGTGCAGCAGCAGCGACAATCCTTCCTCGCGGCAAAGGCTCGCCTCCGGGGCCTCAAGCTTCAATATGCCCTGTAGTATCCGGCCCGCCTGAGGGTAATTTTTCAGTCCCGCACACTGTTCTTCGACTCCCCAGAGGAAGTGTTTAAGTGGACGGACGAAACAGTGAAATTGTGAGTCAACGTACCGCCGGGCAGAGACTCGGAGTCTTCCTTGAGTGGGATGGTCCGCGAGGGCCTCAGGAGTCAGCAGCGACACAATAGGCGATCGCGCTCCTGGCGCAGCTCCCGTTCTGGCTCCGCGCTCCGGCAGAAGGATCTGCCGCCGGAGCAACAACCCAGGGTGGAATGATGTGTGGGACTGCTGAACTAATCTCAAAGTATGGTAGGACTGGGTGTCTATATGGGCTAGTTTTTAAGGGCTGGAAACCTGGCCCCGCAGGAGTGGGTGGGTGGGAGTGAAGCTCCAAAGTTGTGGTTTGTCATTTGGGGATCCATTGGAGGGGGTGGTTCTTGTCCCCAGTTGGGGACTCGGCTACTGTCCGACCACCACAGGTGCTTCCATGTTGGCGAGGGGGTTTGCGGTTGGGGGGAATGCTCGGTCATGTTTTGATGCTGTATGTATGCCACACCATTTGCACGCTAAGTCGCAGGGACACCAACAATTCACATAGAGTCTTTCCAACATGTCTAATGCAGAGGGAGGATGGCGGGTAGCCCCGGGCTCCCTGCGCATCCTTAGTTGGAATGTGCGTGGGTGCTGGATAAGGTGAAACGTGGGGCGGTTCTCCCGTTTTCTAAAAGGGCCAGGGCCGATGTACTCCTGCTCCAAGAGACTCACTTGCTGGGCAGGAAGGCGCCATGCTTGCACCGCTTTGGGTTCCATCAGGTATTCCATTCGAGGTTCACAAGAGGCTCGAGGGGGGTTGCGATCCAGGACATTTTCCTCGGTTGTACCCAGGCTATGGAATTCTCTTCCTCCCGAACTCCTGGGGCAACCTTTGGATGCTCTGTCTCGCAAAGCATTGAAAATTTGGCTTTGTTCTGAAGCGTATTTATATAGTACCTCTTTGGTCACCACATATTATTAGACCTGCTTAGGCGCCTTGATGAACTTGGGCTAAGTTGCGCGATATAAGACTCCCATCATTCATTCATTCAATACACCGCAGGGTCTCCTACACACATGAGAAACTCTGGACAGAGACACAGGGTAGATACGTCATTGTGCAGGGAAGGTTTGGGGTAGATAGGTTGACCTTGGGTTGCGTCTACGCCCCACCGCCACTACAGTGGACCCTGGTGGAGTGACTCATGTCGCTTTGGAGTGACATGCCGGATACCCTCTCTGTGGTTGGGGGGGACTGGAATGACGTGATGGAGCTGGGCTGCGATAGGTGGAGGAGCGGGGCCACAGACAGGGTGGGGGGCCCACCCACCAAACTTCATGCCCTGGCCACAGGACTCGACTGGACGGATGCCTGGAGACATATGCACGGCCCACGCAGGGAGTACTCCTACTATTCCACGGTACACAACTCATTCTCCAGACTGGACTACTTTTTTATCCCCAGGGGACTGACATATAGGACACTATCGGCAGCGAGTCTGCAGAAAGCCTTGTCAGACCACTCACCAGTGGCCCTCATGTTCAGAATAGGCCTGGGCAGGCAGTCATTCAGGTGGCGTATGTCGGGGTGGCACCTGCTGAAGGTGAATACAGGGAACATTTGACCAGTGCTATAGATAATTATCTAGTTTCTAACTTAAGCTCAGTGGAATCCCCAGCTACCCTTTGGGAAGCTTTAAAACCCACGCTGCGGGGGGTGGACATCTCCTGGTGTGCAGCGGCGCGTAGGGAGAGGCAGCGGTATTTAGTGCAACGGGAGTCGGACATGGAGGCGCTGGAGCATAGGGGTCGGGAGGTGGGTGGGGGACCAGCCAGACGACAGCTTGTGCTGGCTCAACAGCAGTACGCAAAGTCGGGTGTACCAGTGGGGTGATAATTCTAGCAAGATGCTACACCGCTTGTGCCAGGGCACGCTTCATGCCCAGCCGCTGCCGCAAATATTGGATCCGGAGGGGATGCCCGTTCTTGAGCCTCCGACCATCGCGGAGAGCTTTGCGGCATATTATGAAGATCTTTATGCGCCTAGAGAATGCCGAGCGGAAGACGTTATCCAGAAGTTTATTGACGACCTCCCCCCCGCGGTCGCTCCCATACGAGGACTGGGAGCAACTAGATAGACCCCTGACTGACGATGAATTAGGCGCAGCCCTGGGAGAGTTGAAACTTGGAAGCCCCAGGTTCTAATGGATTTCCGTGCGAATTTTTCAGGCAGTTCTATGTGCAGCTGGACCCACATCTTCGGCCAGTTGTGGAAGAGGTGTGCGAGGACGGCCTGCTTCCCCCAGATTGGAGGCATGCAGAGGTGGTGGTCTTCTTGAAACCAGGCAGACCCCCCGAGAGTCATGCGTCCTACCCCCCTATATCCCTACTCAACACTGAAGCCAAAGTCCTGGCTAAGGCTTTGGCTAACAGCCTTCAGCCCCACATTGCTGACTTAGCCCACCCCGATCAGGCGGAGTTTATGCCCCAGAGGGCTACTCGTCACAATATTAGACGTGCCCACGTCGTGATATCGGCTTGGGAGAGATTGGGGGAGCAGGCAGTGTTGTTTCTAGCGGACAAGGATAGGGCCTTCAATTCCCTAAGTTGGGTGTATTTGTTTGCCCCGCTGCAGCGCTTACATTTTGGCCTGCGCTTCATGGCCTATCTACAGTTGTTATATACAGATCTTACGGCGTCGGTACGAGTGGGGGGAGAAATCTCTTGTTCCTTTCGGGTACAGCGGGGCCCGCAACAGTATTGTCCACTCTCCCCTTATCTATTCGCGCTAGCCATGGAGGCTTTGGCGGCGTGGGTGCGCATTGATGCCCAGCTCAAGGGCTTTAGGTGGTCGCCGGGCCTTACCGATAAAATAGCACTATATGCTGACGATGTCCTGTTCTTTCTTACAGACCTGGATTGGTCAGGATCGTGGCTGATACGTATTTTGCAGATCTTTGGCGAAACCTCAGGCCTTTATGTGAACCCGGGCAAATCAACATTGTGGGTGTTGGGTGGACAGCGGCGTGTGGGAGAATGGGCCTCTGGCCTTCTGCTGGCGTCCGGAGGTATGAAATATCTGGGGATGTATCTGTCGGAGGAGGCGGCCGCCTCCCGATATCGCAACCTCGACATGGTATGGGACCGCACGCACAAGGACTTGAGGGTCTGGTCCTGCATGCCCCTGATGATTTATGGCAGGTCAGCAATTCATAAAATGGTGGCGCTCCCCCATCTCTTGTACCAACTACAAAACCATCCATACCGGATTCCGCCACTGGAGTTCTGGACTTTTTGGTTCCGTCCAGAGGTGTCAGGGATAACACCCGAAGACCCCGGAGTTCTACCTGCCTCGGTGCACAAACAAACAGAAACACGGGCTTCTCGATGGTGGCGTCAAAGACCAAAGGTTTATTACTGCAGGGACACAGAAGTCACAGAAACTACACATGGGCAGTATCTAGGAGCCTGTTTCAATTTGTACAAAGAGGGTTGCTCCTTATATACTGAATATTGGGCCTCAGGCAAATTCTTTACATGTTAGCACATTCAAAAACCTTTGTATCTTAAACAATAAATATTTGGCGTTGCACAGGAATCGTCAACAATATCTGATGTCAAAACATTACGAACGAGGGGTTCCCACTATTCCATCATAATCCCATGTCAATTTCTCATTCAAGACCCGGACCGCCTCATCGTAAATTTCGTTACCTCCCCCTAATAAAGGCCCAGAAGGAAAGGAGCAGAGCCAGGTGCAGAAGATAGAACAGTAGGATAAGAGATGTTTGTGGGTCATAAATGGGCAAGGCTACCAGCTTCGGCCGCCTAATCATGATCAGGCCAACGGACACGAGAACCAGTATAGCAGGACTGGCCTCAGGCTGGGGAGGCAGCTCTTGCTGAGTCATGCTGCCACAGCGTTGCTTGCCTAAGGTGCACGTGTCACTAGCAAGGTGAATTGCCTGCTAAAGCCTATGTGTCCTTAATTGAAAGAGGTCATTGCGTGTTCATTGACTATGTGAGGGCAAAGAATACAAAATGGCTTCCGTGTTCTAAGATGGATGCCATGGGTAGAACAGAAATGTGTTTGTAACAGGAGTGCTCTTGCTCGTAGCATAGCGAAAACACCAGGATATACTAGATGGATCATTTGCGGTTCACTGATACCAAAATTATGTATTTGCGACAATGTTAAAAACACGGGTTCAAATCGTCACGGAACCTCACCACGCTTGTTTCAGCAGGTCAATTTGGCACTGGGTGGGTTCCTGTGGGAGGGGGGATCGCAAGGGTGGCTCTGCAAACGTGTTTTTTATCTTCCTACTTGGGGAGGCTGGCTACATCTGATGTACTCTCCTAGTATCAAGCGGCGCACTTGCTGGTTCTCAACGAGTGGGGGTATGGAGATAGGGGAGATCCGGCCTACACGGTCGAGCGGCACCTGATGGGCTCTGTCTCCGTGCATACGCTACTGTACTCGGCATCGCTTCGAAAGTGCCTTCCGTCCGCCACGCAAGTAGTATTCTACGTCTGGAGGCGTGCGCTGGGTAGGATGGGGTGGTGGAATGTTATGACCCGAGAGACTCCCCTCTGGCAAAAGGTCTTCTTCCCCAGCTGGATGCCCTACAGGGATTGCGGGGTTGGGATGTGATAGGGATCTCATCCCTGGGGGATGTAATGACGGGCCATACCCTGAAGTCCTTTCAGAACCTGCAAGATGAGTTTGGGATGCCTCGCTCCCAGTTTTTTAAACATTTGCAGTTGAGACACGCATTGACGCCATATCTGACCGACCTAGGGCCCCTTCCCGACTTTAGTCCGTTACAGGCCAAAGTATTTATGGGCGAATTACCAGATAAGAAAATATCACGTATTTACCAAACGCTAATTCACCATTGTTCCACTGACCTACATAGACTTAGGATGGCATGGGGGGGTGTAGGGGACCTAGAGGAAGAGGACTGGGCGGAGGCATTGACAAGCCCGAGGGGAGCGGCTATTTCCACACGCCTGCACCTGATACAGTTTAAATATTTACACCGCACATATTTTACCCGAGAGCGCCTATGGAGGGCGGGTATGGTCAGCTCCCCTGATTGTCTCCGATGCGGAACAGAGGAAGGTACACTTTTTCACACTGTCTGGGGGTGTTCAGTTCTGTATAAATTCTGGAGTGGGGTGTTTGCCTGTTTGTCTGAGGTTTTGGCTTGGGAGCTCCCGCACACACCAAAATTAGCTCTGCTGCATGTGATGGATGGAATTGGGGGCAATAGGTATAAGCGCCAACTGTTATTGCTGGGCCTCACACTGGAGAAGAGGGACATTGCCAAGGCGTGGAAGGCGCCTCAAGCTCCGCCATTGAATGCTTGGAAGAATGACATGGACTTTTGCATGGGACTCGAGCAACCTGTGTTCATGGCTAGGGGGTGCCCCCGTAAGCACTATAAGATCTGGAAGAGATGGGCGGACTACCACGGGCTGGACCTGGACCCGCCGCCGGGGGCCGCCGAGGGCCGCCCTCTCGACGATTTGACAGGTGGTTCGTTAGTGGGGATGATGGAGTGTCTCGTAGGGCTTGGTATGCTCTGTTGGAACTTTACATTGTATATATGTGGCAGCATTGGCGCAAACGAGGGAGGGGGAAGAGGGTGGTGTTGTAAACATATTCACAAAAGTCTGAGATTTTATTGCTGATCTATTGATGTATGCAGCAGACTCCAGATTCCGGAGCTATGCACTATATGTGACCTATGACAAATAAAATCTGTTTTAAAAAAAAATATGACACTATAGATATCTATATCAATATCTATACATGTGCATATGTCATTTAAAATGAAACATAATTAACTTTTTTGAAACTTAATTCCTTCTTTTAAGACCCTTCCTCCATTAATTTCTCTGAGACTTTGTTGCAGTGCCTATGAGTGGCAATGGGAGGTGCTGGTCTTACATCACTGCTAGGCTGGAGAAGATTTGCAGCTGTGAGCAGTCTTTTTTATTTGCAGTAACTTTAGAAGTGCAGTTTGTGAACAGTAATGGTGTTACTCTTTTATTGCTGGGTGTTTTTATTTGAATGTCCCACCCTGAACCCCTCTTTACCTCTCCCTGAGGCCCCTCCTAACCTCTCCATAATGCCCTCTAACCTAGTATTAAATATCCAGCATTTTCCAGCCTCTCCCTTTTACAAGTAAAACTTTGCCACTGGATTCAAGGTAGCCTGGATGATGAGGGGTGTTACCCCGAACTTGGTCCCAGGATGCTTGTTTCCTGTTCAGGGAATACCTGGCTTGTAAGTTCAGGCTGGATTGTTCCCATGAGAAACAGGGTCAAGACTGATTTGCATATGGCGGGGTCTGAACTGGGGTGGCAAAGTGAGCTAAAGAACGATGATGGATTCAACCCAGATCTTGGACTAGGGGTGAATGTCTGAAAAGTGTCAGCGATCCGTCCATCATCTCCTTGTGTTTGCCTAGTAAAACATATGCCCATGTTTGCGGAGACCTCTGCCACCAGGAAAAACAACTACTCAGAGAAAAGATAGGATGGGCTGAATTGTCTGTATGTGGGCTTGTGAATAGCATTTTGTAACATGTGAGTAGTACTAGTATTCTATTAAACTTACTAAACACTTCACTTTGTGAATAGGCCCCGAAAAGCCCAGGCCATAAAGACATAAAAGAACAAGATTACTCAATCAGGGCATGTCAAAATGTAATGAATTCCAAACAACATGTATCTATTAAAAATGTATGTAGTTGCTAGGAAGCAAGGGTAACGATCAACCACAATAGGACAATTGCTGACCTATTCACAGATAATGGTCACGATTAGATACATTTTTTCAATTAATGGAAATTGTTTGTCTTTCAATGTGTCAAATTATACAGATTCATCATCTACGTGTATCCTGCATTATTTCATTATGATGCTTCTTTAAGAATTTTTAATCAATGCATTTTTCATGATATTCATTTGAGATATCTAGTAGCTTCAATAAATGTGTTCTTTTCTGTTTCCTTTTTCCACTAACTCCTTACACAGATCCCTGTATTCTCTTCCCTTTCTGTCTCTCACCTTCTACATCTTCTTCATTTTCAAACACATAGATACATTTCTCTTTAGAATTGTTCTCTTCAGCTACAGTGCTGTATGCATATTATGGTACAAATCCTTAGTCAGTAACTATAGCTGTCACTTGAAGTCCTAGAATGCATTTGTATTGCCCTCAAACGTAATCACATTTCTACCATTGGAAATTGATTAATAAACATTTTGGAAAGATAATTGAATTGAGTGACTACTAATTGGAACATGCTTGGGGTTCCATTAAAAAATGGTGAAGTTTTGTTCTGCTTTGCAAATTATGCATATTATTGACATTGTAATCAATCATGCTTCATAACCCTTGTTGATCAGTATTCCAGAATATTTGTTTTTGTTTTGCACCCAAATAGCAAGCATCATTCAGAAACAGTTAAATGGCCCACTAACCCACCAGTTCGGCCAAGTCCCTGGTCTCCACCCCATTGTGGAGTACTGCCTGGAATATTTTGACATCCGTGACAACAGTTTCTTCCTACAGTGCATATGCTACTGTAACAGATGCACTGGAGGTTGAACAGTTTGTTGAGTGTAAGTCTGTTTCAGTAAAACAAATAAGTCTATGACCTTAAAATATAACATGGCTGCAAGCTATGTTTCAGGACCATCATTCGTTTTCATTGCATGGGATCGCCTTGCGGCACATAGTAGTCCCATGCATGGAAATCCAGTACTGGTTGTCACACCAAACCTAAGGCAGTGCAAGCATCACTGTTACTTGGTGATACAAAGAGATGGTGCACCAGGTCAAGAGTTCCAAATGGTTGAGCTGAATGAGACTTTGCAAGTGGAAACCATGTGGTTTTACTACCTTTAAATGAGGCTGGTGAACTATAAGGTACTCAGATGGAGCATTTGCCATTGTTGCATAGAAGGTTCATCAACATATCAATGAGGCCCAATGTTGGTCTTTCTAGGTATTTAATTAATCACCCAGTTGATGATGGAGCTAGACATATTTGTAAGAGCCTGTATAACCTTCAAGAGTCCAGTTCTGGAGAGTTCCAGGTTGAATCTATAGTTTAAACATTACCAATTCTGGATAGAGAAATGCTTTTATATTCCTTCTTGTTGCATCTAAGAGTTCATATTCTACCATACATTCAAATCCTGGCAGCTGCAATCATCATTGATTGTCGATATTAATGTCCAGTGTGAATTCTGCAAAAGTAATTATTCAAAATAAAAAACAGGTGACAAAGTACAAATAACAACCAACACCCAGTATGTTACAAGTCCTTAAGCAAAAAAAAAAAAAACAAGTCTATTGTTTAATCTCTGTGTGCTAATTGAAGGAGTGTAACATGAACAAACAAAGAGCTGTCCTTTTCAGTAAAAAATGAGTTCAATATTACTGAAAAATAAATGGGGGCAAGGTAATTAAAAAGATGGCTCTTTAATTTTGGTCTCTTCCTAGCTTCATTATCTTAGGTATCTTTCAGATCCTTGCTTTTCTAATCATCTCTAATTGTGCCTTTGGTAAAAGTTCTGGAACAACCTTTCAAATCTTTAAGGAATCATTTGAGTTTCCCACTTTAGAGAGTTCTGCAGAGAATATACCATCATATGAGTCATTCACAGCCAGTCTGTTCTCTAAATAAAAGGGGGCACTGATAAACAAGATCTGTATATTGCCCATTTTCAGACAGAAAGGTAAATCTATTTTAAAAATCCAAGTCTGAAACTCTACCTAGTAGTTCAATAAATGAGTATCCATCCTCTGATACGAGGGGAGGAACCACTCCTGTTAAAATTGACTGCAGATACAACTTACAGACAAATACCTGTTTGAGGAGTTCTCCGCACCAGCGGTGGAGATCTTTGTTGCCGGGGAAGAAAACTCAGAATGGAAGGCAATAGGGAAACAAAAAACACATATTTGAGAACCCAAATTTCTGACATATAACAACCATCCAAACGTACATACACAGTACATACCCTAAGCTCTGCCCTCTTCCCCTTTGATTGCCTTATAATGGGGATTCCACATAGCACCTACATATTCGAAGATGAAGGCAGCTCCACTCAAGAGGAAGAGGGACTTTACTAAGGTGAAGGCAGACCGTATAGCAATTTTTATTTGTTGATCATTACAAGAAACTACATGGTCTACCTCCATTTACTCTCAGTGGAACAGATAAGGAGGCCACATAACATGAGTGTACAGACAATGCCAATGAATCGGTGGTGGAGGCATGAACTATTTGGGGCTGAAGAAGAATTGTCAGGATGAGAGGAGATTGGTTAAGTAGTATTTTCTCCAAGAAAAGGTGAAGAAATGCTCCTCCTGGAAGTCACCCTAACACCCATCTCTGGCTCATTCCCCTCAAGGAACTTGTCCTTATCACCATGCACCCTAACCTACTATATGACGTTTATCTTCTGCTAAACCCTAACATATGAGAAGATAGGAACTGAACACCTCTCTATCACTAACAACATATTACACTTACAGTTAATTAGGCAACACCTAAATAACTTGCTTAGTAGCAAATGTTTTAGTAAATCATCTCTCTCCCCTTCTTAAATAATTGGTTCTCAAAATAAGAGGTAAAATAACAAAGTTGTAGTCATAACTTATTAACTTATGATGTTGCACTTAGAATGTCTTACCTGGTCCACTTAGAAGAGTAAATGATGTTAAGAATAGTCATGCAGGGGCATGGCTTCTACACTGAAGATGGCAGTTGTGTTAGCCTGTTGCTCTGCACCTGCCCATCACTATCCTTTCCCATCTGCTTTGTGGTGTGGCAGTGGCTGGCATTGGTGAGCTCATCATATGGTAATTAACCATATCAAAAGTGCTGAGGTGAAAGAGGTGGATGGCTGTGGGAGTCGGCGGGAGTTTTGATGAGACTCTCCGGCTGCAATGCAGTTGCTGTACACTGGTGATGGAGTGTGACTGAGGTTGAGAGCCCTGAGATACGGCGGACTTCATTGATGATAGAAGGCTGTGGTGGTACAGCAACTAATGCAGGGATATAGTGAAGCGGTGGGCCACCCCTGACCGCTATTGCTGGAACACCCACACACAGACATTGGATTGCATGGACAAAATGTGGATGCCCAGATGTGACAGCATGAGTAGCAGAAGGGGCCGTAGCCTGCGGTTACTGTCTGGAACCCAAGATTCAGAAGCATATCCTGCTTCATGGGCCTGCACGCTGCATGATGGAGGGCCCAGAGAAACTGTCCAGATTGGTGCGGCTGCAGCCTGTAACAGTTGGTGCCTGGCTGGGATGGGGATGCCTGTGCCACTCCTCTCCTGTAAAGGAGCCATTGAGTGGTGGCCCCTGTCTGCAGAGTTAGTCCACTCATTTACATGAAGGGCCCTTCACATTGGATGTAGCGCTACGCTCTGACTGGAAAAAGATAAGGGAAGTGCCCCAATACCTAAGCTACATAACTAGTAGAATGTGGTTCCTATGCCTGCCATCAGGGGTGAAGCTTACTTCCATGGCTCCATGGTTTGTAGGCATCACTGATTTGTTGCAGATGACTCTTGGTCTGCATATTACACTGCACAATCATGGGCAAACCTATAATCCATAACAAAGGGCCACACAGCCAGAGACAAGGGAGACCTCTCCTACCCTCTCAGAGACCATGGAAACCAGAGAAGCTGCTGATGCCTTATTTCATTCACATCTAGACAAAGTGATGGCCGCTATAGTGGACACCAAGGCAATACTTCAGCAAGACGTAGGGGAGGTGTCCATGGAGTTGGGTTCTCCTACAGGCAGAGAATCATAAACTGGTACATCAGGACAAGGAAGTGGAGCAAACAGTTTGTACAATCCTGCCTGCACAATGAGAGATATTCAAAAAGGAGGAGGACGTGGCCAGCAGGATCTGCATACTGGAGAAACTATCCGAGGACGCAGAAGAGTGTAACTGCCGCAATATCATTAGTGTGGTAGGGCTTCCTGAAAGAATTGAAGGCACTGATATAGATCATACTTGATGGTTGCATCCATTTCTGTAACACTCCGAAACCGGGGTGGGCTTGGTTGGAGGCCTACAGGGCAGGGGTGCTCCTTCCAATTTCTCAAACCCTGTCTACTGTACCTCGAAAGCAAGGAGGTAGGATAGTGACAAGTCCTAGGTGCATTTCTAGAAATATAAGATTCAAATATGTCCAATTTAAATATGTTCACATGACCTACTTGTCCTCACATAGATAGCAGGTTATGTACGGGGAAGAACCAAAGGCCTTCTCTTGATGCGGGATGCTGGGTGTAAATTTTGAAAATTTGACAAGGAGCTATCCAGAGTTGTGAACATTCTGGGTTTTGGAAGTGGCCATGATCTATGGGGCTCCCTTGTACTGCTGAGGTGTGTCTTTTGAACCTATTCTAAAAAGCATAAGATTGGTTCCAGATTCTCAGACATGGCCTTAGTATTGGCCAGACGTCACATAGCACTGCAATGGAGGACCAGGGTGGGCCCTATGATTACAAAGTTGGTGAAAGAAATTGATATGTAGGGTACGGAGGAGGAACGAACACTGATTAGAGATGATGCACAAGTGATACAGAGATGCCTATTGGCGGCCCTTTGGGCAGAGATGGCCGAGGCTTGATATAGTAGAGAAGATAACCATTATGGAGGTGAGCACCCCCATACAAGTAATGTGGATGCACCACGTGTATGATTAGGGCAACAATAGTTGTCTCTGACTGACAGACATACAGTATAGTGTCTAAGAGGGCTGAGGGCAATGCTTCCCCTGGAAATGGGGTGTAGAAACTCACAACAAATATTGATGCTTGATTTCCTCCAGTCCCTTTATGAATGAGTGGGTCCTCTGGACCTCTTCGGGTGACCGCTGAGTTGTACACAGAGAAGAGCTGCCTTGTGGACTCCCCTTCTCTCCCCAACATGTTAGACCATTAATTCGACAACTCCCTGTGAAGCATGAGCTGCAGTGGGTTGTCATTTATTAAACGGATGTTTGGACCCCCAAGAAGATCTTATGTTTTAATGTTTGCCTTCTTTGCTTTTCTTTACTTCACTAAGCTAACATAGCTTCTACTCCTGGATATTTTTGCACTGCTGGATTTTACCCTTAGACTCCTATTTGGAGTTACATATAAAGAGCCGCCATGACTTGAAGTAGGTGGCTAGATGCAGGTTTTCTTTGTTTAACTCGTTGCTCAGAACAATGGGATGTTTAAGATGAGATGTGATTATCAACTTATTTGTGTAACAGCCAAATATATTACTTTGCAATGTGCATAATACCACTCTTATGTACACCAATGTAAAGTTATCTCAAAATAGGAATAAAAAACGTATTTTAAAAAAAGTAAAACATTTTGATATGTCTGTAGTTTGTGGAATTCTGTTTAATTTGCTCCTGTTCTTTCCTCTCTCCCAATCAGTGTGCTGCTAAGCCACCTGTCTCTTCGTTTGTGCGGAATGATGACAATCTTTTACCGATTGTTGGAAAATGGATACCTCTGAAGGATGAAACCAAATGTTTGCCTTTCTTCTTTCTCTTTTACTGACCTTGTTTTTGTTGGCTTTAGGACTCTGAGCACTTTGTCACTGCTTAACAGTGCTAAAGCTCATGTGCGCTCTCCTCTAAGAATGGTAAAATTGGCACATACCCAATTGATAGAAAAACATGGAGGAGTGAGAAGCTAAATTGGGGCAACCCTTAGCCTCTCTTAATCATAATTTGTACAGAAGAGAGGTCAAATTAACTGGTCTTAATATATATCAAAGTGGAAAAGAATCTGCACCCGGTGCGACCCTCGCATCACATGGATATATTAGTAGGATCCTCACCCACTAGTACCACCAGTGGCATGCTTCATCATTGGATCCTTACCCAGTGCACTTAGTGTGAATGGGTGGGCTTAACGCAGTTTGTAAGTGGGGCATATGCTAAAATCTAAGTGCAAGTTTAAAAACCTTCAGTATCCTAATTCTTGTTTATTAATAAGATGTTTTAGCTGGGATACAAACAGCATGATGTTCTATGAGAGCAATGACCTCTAACATCTATGACTCAGTAAGTTCAAATGCTTAAATGCTACTAGAGGTATTGCAGCACTGCCTGTGGCCCAACACAAGTAGCACATTAAACCTGTTTCACGTCTGCCACTGCAGAGTGTGTGTGTGCAGTTTGTTCTCCATTGTCAATTTGGCAATTAGAACCCCTTGTCAAGCCTTAAACACCCCTTCTTTTATATATAAGTCCCCCATAAAGTAGGCTCTATGTAGCCCATAGAGCAGGGTGCTATGTAATCAAAAGGTAGGCCATTTACATTTAAGGTTTGCATGTCCTTGTAGTAAAAAGCAGCCAAATTCATTTTTCATTACTGTGAGGCCTACCCCGCTCATAGGTTAACTTTGGGAACTCCTAATTACTTTTAGAAACTGTAATTCCTGATTGAGAAAGAGTAGCTCTAGTATGATTCATTCAATTGGTGTTGTAATGAATAATGAATAAATCCTCTTTACTGGTAAAGATGAATTTATGACTATCTTTTTAAAAATGCCAATTTTAAAAAGATGCCATTTTTCTGCTCTCAGCCCTATGTGCCTGCAGCCTGTCTCCAATACACATCTGGGGTGGGTGATAGCTGTCCTTTGTACTTTCCCTCTAGATGGCCACATACAAAGGGATCTTAGGCGTGACTGAGTGGACATCCACATCCTGATAGGCAGTCCTGGTCATGATGGGAGGGAGGAGCTGATACTTACACTAGAATAGGCTGTGTCCTGTCCGCACGAAAGGGCTGCAAATCCTCCTCTAGGGAGTCTGGAGCTAAAGCTGAGAATTAGGACTTGTATGCACTTCAAAGTCCCTCTTTGAAGACACCTCCACTTCAAAGGCACAACTAGGTATGTTAGGACTGGATCTCTTACTCCACCTAATCAGACACTACTGGACCTGAGCAATTATTTTGCCAGGAGGAAGGGGTTGCTGTGCTGCTACAAGGACTGCCACACTGCTGAATTGCTGCTCTGGCAGAACTATTTAGATGTGTGCTGTCCTCCTTCCTGTTGCGCTCTGACCTGCTGAGGAAGAACTGGACTAACTAACTTGAACCGAAAGACAAAGGGATGTCAAAGTCTTACCCCCTGCCTATTTACCTGGTCCATTGAAGGTAGATCAAGGTGCTTGTTCCAGTGGAACCAATGTATCCTCTGCTGTGTGAGAAGAATCTAGACATCGCTCCTGTTGTGGGAACAGACCTGGAGCATCACATTCGGAAAAAGCACATCACCATCGTAAAAGACTCATCAGAACCACTGCACCGGTGCTGTTGCAGTAAGAGATGATCGGTGCATCCCCCTTGAAGGTGTGGAGAAACTCGATGCATCTGCTTCAGAACCAAAGCATCTCAGACCTGGCGCTTGATCTTCGAATATCAACGCATTACCTTAACTGCGAGTTTGACAATGACATATCGCTCTGCTGCACTCCATATCTTGCTGTTGCAACCAGGATCAAGGTACTTTTGTTTGGCCGGCCTTGTGTGAACCGGCCCACGGTCCATCACCGTTGGCCTGAACTCTTCAATTTACTCCAGTCCTGCACAACCAGATAATCCCATAGGCGCTTATTGCTTCTTGTGCTATTTTTCACTTTTAATCTTTAAAAATTCATATATCGAATTCTACTTATTGGATTTTTGTCATTTTGGTCTTGTTTTATGTATAAAATCATGATCTAGTCTTCAAATTTCGTGTGTAATGTTTTTGTGGTGTTTTCACTGTGCTACAATTAAAAGTGTTGCTCAAATAATTTACACATTACCTCTTAAATTAAGCCTGTCTGCTCTATGCCAAGCTACCAGAGGGTGAGCACATGTTAATTTATGGTGTGTTTCTGACTTAATAAACTTTCTACATGGCAGATAGAGGTGAGCAATGTTGGAGGAGCACCACCCTTGGAGTAAGTGTGACTAAAGGGGGTCTCTCCTTGCCCGCCGCCAGTTCTAATTCGAAATAGGGGTAAACGTGTAGTAACACAACTTGCAAGAGGAAACTCCTCATCACGGATAGGATCTGGTTTTTAAGATACCCTCTTATCTCAGTTGGAAGTGGGAGCATCAGAACACCGTGACTGGTAGAGTCCTGATGAAGGCCGGCGTGACCCTACAAGTGGGGCATACACGTACGGCCAAAACATGTTGACCACCTGGCAGTAAAGGAGGGGTGTTAGGAGCACATAGTATCTCCCAATCACCTTCCTCCTTCACGTTTTTAACCCTGGGCGGAAGGTCCAGGAATAAACTCTTAGGTACAGCAACACTTCTGAGCTAGTTTTAACCCACACTACACTGCACTTTCACTACAGTCGTTCCCAGCCACTGTGAAATTATTTGTTTCTCTTTGTGTTGTATTGTCTACCCCTACCCTATTGCTCTACCCCGTGCGTGGCTACGCCAATGTGTTTTGTAAGCAGCCAGATGATGAAGCATGTCATAAATGTGTGTGAGTGAGGGCATTATTAGCACACTTACACACAGCACATGCCATCACGCAATATAAACATATTTTATTACTCCCTACTCCTTCAGGTGTACTAAGTATTGACAGGGGGTTCGGGGTAGGTGAGTCCGTACCCTAACCCCATTCTTTTGTGTGTACTAGTGTATCTGACTTACCCTGACTAATATTGTGGTTCCTGCTTGGAACAGGGTGCATACCCCTACCAACCCAAAACCCAGTTTCTGACAGTGATGCACAACATTGTTCAAAAACATGTATTGTGGATGAAGCTTCAATTTTGGACAAAAGAATCATTTTCAAGGACTTCTGACACAGGTGTAGATATGCAAATCCCATAAGCCATGGTTTGAGAGATATTTCAATTTGTGTGTTCGTCTCCCGAGGCCAGCTGCTGAGAGAGTAGATCACTCTTCACTTAAGAAATGTGTTAGTACTAAAGATTTTAAATTGTATTACTGTTAGTGATTTGCCAATGCAACCCTAACCATGGTCATTCTATTCTGAATTAGCAGAATCTATTAATAGAAAGCTTGATTTGTGCATAAAAGCTCTTGGGCTTGAGGATTTTGCATTTTTCTTTGGGAAATGTGTTGTTACGACTGCTGTCATTGGGAAACTCTATTTTCTATGTCCATTTGACTTTGAATATTTTACGCGAGGTTTCAGTGCTGTTTATGAGTTTCACTTGGAATTCATACTTACATTTAACATAACCAGAGATTATTAAGTTTTATGATTTTGCATTATTTGTATCTCTGTAATTGAGCCTCCAAAGTATTTCATGCATTTTTCACCATACCACATTTTGACCATTCTGCATTTTTATTCACTTTTTGCCCTATTTTTGATTGAGACCTCAGTCTATGATGCGTCTAATATTATATTCTCTTTAACTCTGCTAAATTGTGCTTTCTTGATGAGGAGTGTAGTCCATAGAGGCCATCTCAGCTGGAGACAATGGAGCCAAGGTTTTTGGTAAAAATCAGTTTGATCAAATATTTGGTTCATCTAGCTGTGGCCCGTGCAGGTAAGAACAGCGGGCAGGGTTATGAGGGATTCGACAGATGACCCCGAGTAAAAATTAAAGAAATAATTCATTTTTCCTCATCCTCATCTGTAAAAATCCCTCCTAAACTGGCCCCACCGCTCTTACCTGCATGGGTCATGGCTGGGGTCCTGGATTGGGCTGCCATAAAGGTTTGGAAGCAGAGGATAGTTAGCATTAGAGCACCTACTTTTTAAGTGGTCACTGAAATACTGTTCGATAATTTTTGTCTTTACATCCCTAAAACAAAGGCGAATGGTGTTTGGACAATTTCCTGGTGCCGGATCTTCCTGCTGGGTAACAAGCTGTATAGCTGTGCCTGAATGAAATAGGTGTAATTATCAATAGGGAGAACGTGAATGCATGACTTTTTGTGTTTTGTGATGAGTTTCGGTTTTGTGGTTAGCTGTTCGGTTATGTGTTGGTGGTTGTGATTTCAAACCGTGGGCAGAGCAATTGTTGGGCCGATTACTATTTTGATGTTGTACTTTTCGTATTTGTAAACCCATTTGATGTTGTTTTATTTATAGAAGACTAGGAGACAATTGAGTTGGTATAGGAATTTGTCAATCATCATGAGCTAGACCCAGTAGAAAGGCCCTGAAGCTCTGGGGTACCACCAACAAATGTGTTGCACCAGGCCCAGAAGCCTTAGGCTCACTGTACAGGAAACCATTCTTCCGGTAAATCAGGTGTTTGTCAGAGTCATCACCAGCTGCCTGCATTTCAGTCTGCTGCAGGAGTCCCACAAGAGTAGGGCACGCCTTCTGTGCCATGCAAGACTCCTTCCTGGTTGGACACCCTTCCTGCTGCCGGATGAACACTCAGGCAGGCATCCCAGTTGGGCCACATCCTCCCCTGTGGGTACTGGGGCATCCTCCTCATGGTCAGCCTCTTCCCAGACCGTGAGAGATTTACGAGTGGGCTGTCTGCACCCTTTGCCCTTCCTCTACTTGGCACGCACCTGGGCCATTCTTCCAGGCTCTAGGTCCTCTTGACCACCCTCATTAGCTGCCATCATAACATTGCAGCATTGTTTACCTTATAATCAACATAGTCCCCTTTCCGTCCAGGCAAATTATGCATTTGAAATTCAAAGTTACAATGTCATTAAATGTTCATATTTCAAAGTAGACATCATCTAATTGTTGGTACCCATAATCATTTATTGGGCAATAAACATTGTAGGCTGAAAGTGAGGATGTTCCAGCAGCATCTTTCAGCCTGAACTGCATAATGATGAAGGCTATGAGGTTGTTTTTCTCCAGTCCTTGTCAGTACTTCAGTGGTGGGGCACTTGTTTGGAGTGAGGGCCAGGCGTCTTGAATGTCAGCCCCTCACACTTGACAGATGTAAGTAGTTGATCAGAGGAACAACCGGCGAAAGCAGTGAGGTCTGATGTGGGTGTTGGCAAGGCTCTTGACAGGAAGAGTTTGCAGCACCAGATGATAAAGGCTCAGCTGTGAGTGCTTGAGATGGACAACCAAACAAGTGGCATTCCACCAGGCTATGAAAGTTCTGTGGTTGCCAAAATACTCCAGATTGCAAACCACCATGATTTCTCTCAATGGCCTTGTTAGAAATGGGAATTCTGGCTGGCCAGGGCATGCACCTAAGCCAAGCAGAAACCACCACTCTAGTCAGGGCAAGGGAGTTACATTCTGAGGATACCCCCTGCTCATCCCCTTGGTAGCTTGGCAGAGCAGTCAGGCTTATCCCAGAGGCAAAATATAAAGCAGTTGTGCAACACACTCTCACAGCAGTGACACACTAGGCACAGAACAAAAGAAACTCCACACAAGGTTATGTATAAAATAGCCTTTGTATTACTCATAAAAAGCATTAGAAAGTAATCATATAGATACACTGTGCCACCTGGCACTTGGCATTACTTTACAGGGATTATCTACATGACAGGGCCGATCGGGTCACTGTCATAACCATCATATGTATCACAATTAGGGAACACGACCAGTAACTACTGGTAACATTGCACTTAGCATAAACACATTATGCATAAATCAAGAGGCCCGAACATCATAATTACATCAGACCCACCTTAGACCTAAACCTCATCAGCACAGGTGCACCCTAGTATCACACTTATGGCACTGTATGCATCACTACAGGTGCACCACAATCAGCGTGTCACCTGCGCTCTCTTTTGAGGTACCTGGCGCCCTGGGTATAGGCTCTTGGCACAAGTGCCCTTTCGATCTCCTAAAAGATGGCACCTCTCATCCCCAGGGGCCTCCGTCGAGGTCACACCCCGTTCAGGGACACAATGCCAAGAGCAAAGTGACGGGCGTGCTACCCACCCTGCCTCCTGTCCTGGAAAATCTCTCTGCTGCGGTGAGCAGGATCAGCCGGACCAGACCTCCATAGAGGCTTTCCTCCTGTCTGGTCACCCACAGAGTCGGCAATATTCCACTAGGTTAGTGGAGGAAAAAACCATTACCCCAAAGAAACTGCCCTGGTCCCAAAGGCAGCTACTGACTAGGCGAGGGAGGTGAGGGGTTCCACACTCACCCACCCACCTCAATAGACACTAGCAGCAGAAGATGGCAGGCAGCACACGGAGCGAGGTCTCCGTCGATTCGATTCTCCCCACAGGGGTCAACTGCCACAGCGCCTTGCAGTACCCAGAGTGAAGTCTCTGGCGACATCACACCTGCAAGGCGGCCCACCCACAACCAGGCCTAGCTTCTGCTGAGCTTTCTGCCTTCGGTGTCGTGGTTTACATCGTGCCCCCTTCTTGTTGCTGGGCTCCGCCCAAAACCAGGCAACACCCGTCCGGCTTCTGGTGGTGGCGCAAATATCTTGGGCACCAAGAAAAAAAAGTTAACGTGAGGCACTCCACGTACTCCACTGCAGGGGGGCCCACTCCTCGTCACAGTGGAAGGTGACCCGGTGCTCTTGCCAAAGCACAAGTGCTCTCTCTGCCTTCGTAATGGCAGTTCGCCCGCAGGAGCCCTTGTGAGGGGCTTGTACTCACAGGTATTTCTCTGAGCGCTCTCCGCGCTGCTCCTAACTCCTCCGGGTCAAACCATTTAGCCATGGGGGACTCCTGATGCTACCCACCACAAGGCAAAGGCAGGCCCACACAAAGGGGTCTAAATCCCAGGAGCAGTCCTCTCCCCAAGTATGAAATCACACAGGGCAGCGCTGGGCCCAAGCAGGCCAGCTCACAGGGCCCTCTAGCAGAGGGGAATTCCTTCATGGCAGTTCCTCCTGGCGCCCAGCAGTCCTCTCTTCACAGCACCAAGCAAGTACAACACACATGGGGTCACAGCCCCAATACATATACCGATAATGTATTTGTTCTGCCCTGGCACAGGGCACTGGAGCTAGTCCATATGAGTCCTGGAGGGCACTTAACAAGTGCACAACAACCCTCATTGTTAGTGTAGGCTCTGGCCCCTGACACACCACAGAGGGGAGCCAGCATTGTGTAAGGAAAGCACAGTCCTATTCAGATTCAGGTGCTACTCCTCCCACTACTCCAAATGCAGATTGGCCTATTCAGCCTAGCACTGACTCACCCAGCCCATCTGGAGACACTGCACCTCCCCAGCCCCCACCATCCAGAGCCAGACATGCAATACACAACAGGCAGGCACAAAGACAGATAGCACACAGAAATGCCCACTTCTAAAATTGGCATTTCCAAAATAGTGATAATAAATCTGCGAACACCATTATGCAGCATTTAATACCACTATTCTAAACATACCAAACTTGATCACACCACACCTCTCATACCAGGAATTACCACTGAAACACATATCAAGGATTCCCCAATGCATTCCTATGAGAGAGCAGCCTCACAGTAGTGTGAAACCAAAATGGATTTTTGTCACTACGAGGACATGCCACAGAATTAGGCACATGTCTTACCTTTTGCCTACAGCGCACCCTCCAGTTTGGGCTATCTGGGGCCTACCTTCGGAGTGACTGATATGTAGTAAAAGGGAAGTCAAAGACATTGTACTCACTTTACGTTCCACACCACAGTGGACGTAAACTGCACTTGCAGCCCTGCAATGGCGGAGGCCTAAGACAGGCTTGAAAGGCTACTTTTGTGGGTGGCGCAAGCTGTGCTGTAACCCACCAGTAGCATTTAATTCACTGGCCCCACGTATATGAGATACCACTTTTCAAGGGACTGATAGGTAAATTAAATATGCCAAACAGAGGTAGACCAATCTTAGCTCATTTACAATAGAGAGCACAATCATGTTACATTAGACAGCAGTGTCAGTCAGGAAAACTTTATTTGACAACTTAATGTCATAAAAGTAAACATAAGGTACAACACTACATTGCATTAATAAAAAAGCCTTCCTGATATTAGCGGAGTAATCAACTCATAAAAAATCCATGCAGACTAAAAACGTTTTGAGCTAACTCAGAGTGCAAAAGGACAAAACATATTAAAATACAAAAATTCCATTTCTTTTACTGTAATCCATTTTGCTAAGCAAAATTTGTGCAATCGCGCATGCTCATGTATTAGGGTAATCCCTATTTATAACTCATATTAGGCCTCAGGAAAAGAACACATTAAAAACGTTTGGATTAAATTCAAAGTGCAAATTAGCAAACATATTAAAATACAAAACTTTGATTACTTTCTCTATAATCCATCATAAAGTGCAAAACTTATATAAAGTGCGAGGTGCTAAGAGGATATACTCCAAAAGGTGTGAACGTCAGTCATATTTTTTATGACAACCATACAGAGTACCAGGTCCTGCTCCACGTACAGTACAAAAACATTATATAAGGTGCTAAGTGCAGTAGGGCAAATTCATATTGTAGGTTGATCCCCAAATTTGACACATAATGGGCTTCCAAATAAAAACATGTTAAGAACCGTAATGACGATTAAAAGACCATTTTTTTCCTACGCCTAATGACTTTAGTTAAAAAGCTTGCCACCCCGAAACACACCATAGGGGATGCTAGCATCTGAAGGTACAGTAATGCCGGCCTGGCAGTGACAATCTCTGAGCAATGGTAATATACATTTCTTATGTAGGGGGGCATAGTAATCACAAAAAAAAAATGAAGAATATCCTGTTCAGAAAAAATGTCACACTGGCACGGTTTTAAGGTGCCAGGTTTATAGAAACCTTGGGGTACAGATAGAAGCCAATGGGCCATATGCAGACGAAATCTTGTTAAAAGTAAACGATGATCAAAAAAAAGTTTACTAACGCTTAGTAAATAAGGTTGGACTTGGTTATTCATGGATAATGTGATGTAATATCTTACAGATGGTTTCTGCAGCTCCTCTTCTTCCTTTAGTCCCTGGCACTTTGATAACAACTTAAGTCTAATATTTTTAATTGTAGGTTTGTCCATGGGTTTGGGGCTTAAAAATAAGTCAGGACAACCAAACCAAGCTGTCAATTCCTTTAAATGACTAAGCCTGTGTTTGGCTCTTTCTAATACTAGGCAATCAGTAATTATTATTTGATTTAAATTTGTAGTGGGATTTGCCCAAATTCTTAGCCAATGCATCAAAGGAGCCACTGCAATCTGATCTGCTATATATCCCATCCCTAATTCTTCATGTATTGTATAGGTAGCTTGGTACTGATTAGTCAGGCTTAATTTAAGAGCCAATATATAAAGTATTTGTGCTCACAACATACAGTAACACAATGCAAACACAACGAAAAAAATCCACACCAGTGTAGAAGAATGAAAATATGTTTGTAAATAAAACAAGACCACAATGGCAAAACACCAATAAGTAGAAGTCGAGATATGAAAATTTATAGATTAAATGCAAAAATAGTTGTTACATGCTAACAGTGCTCAAAGTGTTAATTGGTTATGCTGGACTGGGACATAGACAAGAGTTTAGACTGCCCACGATGGAACGCAGGCCTGCTACAGGACCCATGCTGGGCCCACTGTGCAAAAGTCCCGTAATCCTTGTTTCAGCCACGAGATGCGTCGATCATCCCAAAGCAGTTGCGGTGTTGGGCTGGATTTCTTCACGCAACTGCAGTGATGCATTGGTTCCATTGAGTGAAGCACCGGTTCTGAGTTTGGCCATTCCGCATGTGATAAGCAAGGTTAATCCACGTTTGAGGGGCAATAATGTATTGATATTCTCCCTGCAATGGAGGTGATACCTTGGTTCAGATGCAGTGGTTCTGGAAATAATATGGCGGATTCGGACTGCTATGCGCTGATCTGGTCCATGCAACAGGAGTGCTGATCTCACAGGTACCACTTGGCAGGGTAAGCCTTACAGCAAGTATAGTCTAGGTAATGAGTTGAAGATTAGGGTGAAGTCTTTGATATCCTTGTGACTTCAAAATGGGAGGCAAGCCAACAAGCCCATGGAGAGTACTTATGTTCTGGGATGTAGAGATGCAGGCTCAATTCTTCTCACTCCCAGGAAAGAAATAGAAGCCCAACACTGCAAAGCAGTTCAGCAAATTGATAGTCCCTCCTGGCAGCACAGCTTCCTGGTAGAATGTTCACAGTTCCAGGAGTGTTCTGATTTGGTGGTGTCAGAGACCCAGTACTTATACACAGTTGGGCGTTTGAGGTAGGGAGACTTCACAGAGATGCTTTGAAGTGCACAAGACTCTGCCTTTTCTGCCGTGGCTCCAGACTCACTCCAGGAGGGTATACATGTCCTACTTTTTAAATAGACTGCCCCTGCCCATGAGCTGCCTAGGGCCTACCTTAGGAGTGCCCCTATGTGTAATAAAAAGGAAAGTTTGGGTCTGGCAAGTAGGTTAACGTGCCAGGTTGATTATCTGGGTAACTCAAGTTGAAATTTCATTTTTTTAATCTTTTTAATTATTTTTATTTATACCACAATATCAAAACAGAACATTACAACAAAATTATTTTGTTTCATACATTCATAGGTCAGAGAATGCCCCCAAAATAGACATTCCAAACTTCTGTTTCCTTGCCCCTTTTGTCAAATACAGACTTAATAATAAACTAAATAAATTATACATTTTTGCACACCAGCGATCAAATGAGGGGGGCTCAGGCTGGAGCCATTTGGTAGCAGTACACAGTCGAGCAACAGTCATTGCAATAAAAATCAAATAGTGATGCTTAAACATAGGGGTCCCTTTTGATAAATGTTGCCCAATACCTAATAACCTTATAGCAGAAGTAATTTCAATTGAAATTCCAGTAATCATTGACAAGAATTTCTCAATATTCGACAGATACCTGGACAGTATACAACAATTAAAAAAGATATGTAGACTGTCTGCATTATCGCCCCTGCAAGTAAAACATTTACCATCATAACTGCTCCCCCATTTAAGTATACGTACCGGGGTGTAGTACAAGTTGAAAACAGTTTTAAAAAATTGTACTTTCAAATTAGCGGATAGAAGAGTTTCCCTAGAACTAACAATATCGTTCCCTATAGATATGTTATGTTCCCCCAATACAGTGGACCAGTGAGCATTATGTTTCTCCAAATCATTCATCTTAGAAGCTCATAACATTTTATACACCACCCCAATTTTCTCCTGATGTCTTATAGCCTCAATAAATAAATTTAGCGTCAATACTAAATTTTTTCCTACCCAAGAAATCACCAATTTGGAGAAATGTAAAAAATGTGTTTTATGCAAACTATATTGTCTTGCTAAATATTCATATGTTGAACTCGACCCCCTGCCTCACAGAATTCTTCTATCTGCAAGGTACCCTTAGTCCTCCATATCAATGCCATCCTATCCCAAAAAACCGGAGGCAGAATTTTTAAAGCATTCGTAGGTATGTAACACGTTAGCCCTTCTAACGAAAATAATTTCCGAATTTTCCTCCACACCTTTAAACCAGCTTCCATTACTTTAAACCTTGTCCTTTTAAAGGAGCTACCATCAATTTCTTTAAACAAAGAGTGTCGTGCTTCAGGGCCCAACATCAACTGATATATAGAGGGGGGCTCTGCTGTCTTACTAACAGTTAATAATACTAGCATCTTTAACAAAAAACAAACATAATAATAAAATGTAAAATCTGGTATTACCATGCCGCCTTTCTCACTTGGTAAAGTCATGAATCTTGTAGCACGACTGATTTTACCGGGAGCCCAAAGAAATTTCGCACACAAAGATTGTAAATTTTGGAGTTGGCCTCGCAACACTTCCAGGGGAATAGATCTGAGTAAGCATAGCACCTTTGGTATGACATTCATTTTTATAATATTACCCCTCCCTACCAATGTAAAATATAGTCGCCCCCATCTTTCTAGCGACTCTCTAGTACTAGATAATAGGGCCCTCCAATTGGCCTCTACTAGTTCTGACATCGAAGTTCTAATTCTAACACCTAAATATGTAACTTCTTTTACAGATCTAACATCGTTTATCACTATATTGTCCAAACATAACATTTGTGTTTTGGTTACATTAAGTTTATAGCCAGATACCTGGCCAAATTCAATTGCTAGATGCTCAATTTCTTTAAGTGCCAAGAGTGGGTCAACCGTAGTGATAGCTATATCGGCCGCATAAGCGAAGACAGAGTGTGAGATGTCCTGTACCATATAGGGTTTAATCAAAGAGTTATTCCTCAGCTTGTCCACAAACAGGTTTATATATAGAGCGAACAACAAATGGGAACAAGGACATCCTTGCCGGGTTCCTCTATTAATTCTCACTGATTCTGATTCCATACCCATTGCAGCAATTTTAGCAACTGGTGCAGTATACAATACATGTAAAGCAGTCATAAAACCCTTACCAAAGCCAGCTCGATACATCAAAATCCACAAATAGTTCCACTCCACACGGTCAAATGCTTTTTCAGCATCCAATAAAGATAGCCCTAGTTCCCGCTTTTTAGCCTGGGCTATATCAAAAAGCGTCACCACCTTATTCACACGGGTGACCGTCCAACGCGCAGGTATAAACCCGGGTTGATTTACTGATACTAATGGGCCAATAATCTTTGACAAACGGTTGGCCAAAATTTTCGAATACATTTTGCCATCACAGTTCAACAAAGAAATCGGACAATACGATCCGGGCTGAACCGATACTTTCCCTTTCTTGCCAAAGACCACAATAGTGGCCTCTTCCCATGATCTGGTGGTAAGATGGCATCCGCGCGAGTGGACGTGTGAGCTGACCGCTCCTGCTTGAACTCGTAAATGACTGCTGAATGGAGACGGAGTTAAGCGTGTAGTTACATGAACTTCCGACTTCCGAAAGCCTGCCGACTTTTTTCAAGATCTTTGTAAGGAATTAGTAGCCTGGACTGCTTACGGTTTCGAGCGGGTTGATTATGATATGGTATCCGCCGACGAATGCTGTATACTTTGTTAATACTTGCGGCTGGACTGAATAGGTCCCGACGGAGCCGCTGGGCGGGTGCCTCACATTGGCTGTGGAGCTCGCTGAATGATTTACCTTGACACAGTTTGATGAGCATGGGGAGTTTTGCGGAAGAATCGACTCTCATTGGAAATGCCCCCGAAAGGAACTCGCGGGAATGTTGAAGGCAAAGCCAAGTTGAACTACAAAGTACCAGGTAATCTACCTAAATGCAAAACCCGACTCAAACTGCGCGAAGGTTAAAGGGGATATGAGAGGCAATAAAACTATCCCGGCGATATTTTCAGCTGCCAAAGATAAAAGGAAGCGATACAAAAGGGGATGATGGACGGAGCGTTTGAGCAAATCAAACACTCACCCCCAGTCAACTGATCTGGGTTTAATCTATCACCATTCTTTAGCCCACTCAGCCACCCCATTTCAGACATGGCTATATGCACATCAGTCTGACCCTGTGCCTCATGGGAACAGTCCAGCCCAAACAACCAAGCCATGTCTTCCATGGACCGGAAACAAGCATCCTGGGACCGGTTTCGGATTCATAATCCTCATCAGCCAGGCTATCTTGAATCCAGTTGCCAAGTGAGCAAGGGACTCACGTCTGAGCATACCCTGCCACACTTAGGGCGAACAAAGCGATACAAAAGGGGATGATGGACGGAGCGTTTGAGCAAATCAAACACTCACCCCCAGTCAACTGATCTGGGTTTAATCCATCACCATTCTTTAGCCCACTCAGCCACCCCATTTCAGACATGGCTATATGCACATCAGTCTGACCCTGTGCCTCATGGGAACAGTCCAGCCCGAACTACCAAGCCATGTCTTCCATGGACCGGAAACAAGCATCCTGGGACCGGTTTCAGATTCATAATCCTCATCAGCCAGGCTATCTTGATTCCAGTGGCCAAGTGAGCAAGGGACTCAAGTCTGAGCATACCCTGCCACACTTAGGGCGAACAAAGTGATACAAAAGGGGATGATGGACGGAGCATTTGAGCAAATCAAACACTCACCCCCAGTCAACTGATCTGGGTTTAATCCATCACCATTCTTTAGCCCACTCAGCCACCCCATTTCAGACATGGCTATATGCACATCAGTCTGACCCTGTGCCTCATGGGAACAGTCCAGCCCGAACTACCAAGCGATGTCTTCCATGGACCGGAAACAAGCATCCTGGGACCGGTTTCGGATTCATAATCCTCATCAGCCAGGCTATCTTTAATCCAGTGGCCAAGTGAGCAAGGGACTCACGTCTGAGCATACCCTGCCACACTTAGGGCGAACAAAGCGATACAAAAGGGGATGATGGACGGAGCGTTTGAGCAAATCAAACACTCACCCCCAGTCAAGTGATCTGGGTTTAATCCATCACCATTCTTTAGCCCACTCAGCCACCCCATTTCAGACATGGCTATATGCACATCAGTCTGACCCTGTGCCTCATGGGATCAGTCCAGCCGGAACTACCAAGCCATGTCTTCCATGGACCGGAAACAAGCATCCTGGGACCGGTTTCGGATTCATAATCCTCATCAGCCAGGCTATCTTGATTCCAGTGGCCAAGTGAGCAAGGGACTCACGTCTGAGCATACCCTGCCACACAGTCAGCAGTTCGGGCTGGACTGGTCCCATGAGGCACAGGGTCAGACTGATTTGCATATAGCCATGTCTGAACTGGGGTGGCAGAGTGGGCTAAAGAACGGTGATGGATCAAACCCAGATCTTTTGACTGGGTGTGAGTGTTTGATTGGTTCAGATGCTCCGTCCATCACCACCCCACTTTGTACCACTTTGGCCACCATAAGTGTGGCAGGGTATGCTCAGAGGTGAGTCCCTTGCTCACGTTGCCACTGGATTCAAGCAAGCCGGGCTGAAGACGGCTGGAATGCCAGAAACCGGTCCTCGGAAGCTTGTTTCCGGTCCAGGGAAGGCATGGCTTGGCAGTTCTGGCTGGACTGGTCCCATGAGGCACAGGGTCAGACTGATTTGCATATAGCCATGTCTGAACTGGGGTGGCAGAGTGGGCTAAAGAACGATGATGGATCAAACCCAGATCTTTTGACTGGGTGTGAGTGTTTGATTGATTCAGATGCTCCGTCCATCACCACCCCATTTTGTACCACTTTGGCCACCATAAGTGTGGCAGGGTATGCTCAGACGTGAGTCCCTTACTTACTTTGCCACTGGATACAAGCAAGCCGGAATGAAGACGGCTGGAATGCCAGAAACCGGTCCTCGGAAGCTTGTTTCCGGTCCAGGGAAGGCATGGCTTGGCAGTTCGGGCTGGACTGGTCCCATGAGGCGCAGGGTCAGACTGATTTGCATATAGCCATGTCTGAACTGGGGTGGCATAGTGGGCTAAAGAATGGTGATGGATCAAACCCAGATCTTTTGACTGGGTGTGAGTGTTTGATTGGTTCAGATGCTCCGTCCATCACCACCCCATTTTGTACCACTTTGGCCACCATAAGTGTGGCAGGGTATGCTCAGACGTGAGTCCCTTGCTCACTTTGCCACTGGATTCAAGCAAGCCGGGTTGAAGATGGCTGGAATGCCAGAAACCGGTCCTCGGAAGCTTGTTTCCGGTCCAGGGAAGGCATGGCTTGGCAGTTCGGGCTGGACTGGTCCCATGAGGCACAGGGTCAGACTGATTTGCATATAGCCATGTCTGAACTGGGGTGGCAGAGTGGGCTAAAGAACGGTGATGGATCAAACCCAGATCTTTTGACTGGGTGTCAGTGTTTGATTGGTTCAGATGCTCCGTCCATCACCACCCCATTTTGTACCAAAGATAAAAGGAAAGCTAATAAGTCTGCGCATTTGTTAGTAGAAAGCTCTGATATGACGGACATTATTGAAGCTGGGGAACTAAATACGGAAGCAGCGACCTTAGTATCAAACTTATTGATGTGTGAGGAAACTTTTGCAGGAAGTGACAGGTGGCAGTCAAGCAGCCGCGATGAAGCCTTATTACAACACTATAGGTACCGGTTCAGGCGGTATGAGTACAACGACAGGCAGTACTGAGCTTGGCTTCATTGATAGCTGTGAGCTACACGATAAGCAGGCTGGGACTACTGGAGGAGATAAACAAATACAGTGTCAAGATGCGGAATCAGGGGACTTTTATTCTCTGTAAGAACAATCAGCTTCATCATGTGAGTTCCTGGTGGTGAAACACTCTGAGAATATAAATGTGGCCGGTGGCAGCGACCACAGTAGTATCTGCTCGGAGTATTCTGGTGACTTTGCAGATGGTAGTCCTCACATGGTGCGGAGGAGACTTGAGTTGAATGCTGGTAAGGGGGACAATGAGAATTGGTAGCAACCTGTAAGACAGCTGCAGAATTCTCTTACTGGCGAAGACACTTCTTTGTCACTAATATACCAATCGATTATGTTACATTGAGAGGAAACAAGGGAGGAAGACCAGAGGGTACAAAATCTGTGCCGTAAATTACAAAATTCAGTGCGGAAACTTGTCAAATCCCATGCTGACTTTACCTCAAGATTTAATGAAGCAGAAATGCGGATTTCTAATTTAGAGGACAAATCGGTTCAACAGAAAGGTGTGACTGATTTGCTTCGCTCTATTAAGGGGGACACACAGTCAAAAATGGCTGACATGGAAAACCGTGCACGAAGGAATCATTCAAGAGTATTGCAGATTCCAGAGGGAAAGGAAGGGCAGGATCCGCGCAAGTTCTTAGTAGACTTATTTAAGAATGCCTTCCCGGAACTCACTAGATGGGATTGGGACAGGGAGATTGAACGAGCTCATAGGTTTCCATATAATATTCGCATTCGAGCTGGTCAGACTGATGACAAACCTAGAGCTTTTTTAATCTCATTCAATAGCTATTTGGCTCGAGAATAGATCTTTCAGTTGGCATGCCCTGATAAGAAAAGAGCTGGGAGAGATTTTGAATTTTTTGTAAGACCTGATTTTTGTCGATACACAGTAGAGAACCGCTGGCAGCTACGGCAGCTTATCACACAGTTTCAAGCTAAAGGGTCGCAAGCATACGTGATGAACCCCGCAAAGTTAAAAGTGATTTTTCAGGAGTGTACTAATTTTTTCACTAATGAAGGGCCTGCAAAGGAGGTTCTGAACTCTATTTAGGGATTCTGTTGATAAAGAACTGTGGTATATTGGTGGTGGAGGTTCTTGTGTGCTTTTTTGTATTTTTTTCCTAATTTGGTGGCTATACTCCTTCTGCCCTATTAAGTTGAAGTTTATGTGTATCTATGTTCCTCCCCAGACAAGGGAGTTTTTTTCCCCTTGACTGGAGAGGTTTGCGGGCAATGGCAGGGGATGTGCGGAAGCTTGTCATCTACAGGACCATGAGTCCTAAAGCCTCGTTATTGGGGGTGGGGGGGTAAGTGTGGGGGGCACTTAGGTGAGGTAAAATGGGGGGAAAATCCACAGTAACAAAAATGAAAAAATGGTAATAAAGTAATGATACAGCCTCGAGGATGGTGCTTGGTATATGTTCATGTAACACTCCTGATATGGTTTTTGATAGAGGTAATTATTTGGCTTTAGAGGGTTAAAATGTGTTCTTTGAATGTCTCAGGTCTTAATAATGTGAATAAGAGGAGGAGGGTTGCGGCTGAAATCCATATTATCCAACTGGATTTGTTATGTGTCCAGGAGACGCATATACCCTGGGGCGACAGTAATCTTTTAAAAGAATTAGGCTTTTTTACATTTAGTGGCTTCTCAGCAAACTTCAAGAACCCATGGTGTTGCGATCTTAGCTAAACCATTAGTTCAGACAACTGATCGCTGCCTGGCGGATAAATTAGGACAATGGGCCATAACTGAGTGTGTGTTTGGCAGCAGTAAATGTACAGTGTGTACTATTTATGGGTCCAATTTGGATGAGGCGGCAGTTTTGGAGGATTTAAACTTAGAACTTGCATCTTGGCCAACTCCACTGATTGTATGCGGGATATAAATATTAATTTAACTAACCAGGAGTTACGGGATGGTCCACGAGTGTATAAGGAACATAGGCCCAGAGTCTTTAATGCTTTATATAACTTTTTGAATGATCACAGGTTGGTTGATGTATGGGGTAACCTATATCCTATGGACCCGGGATACACGTTTTATTCCTTTCCCCATAAAAAACTGGTTTGGTTGGAATATTTTTTTTTATCTGCCGCAAGTTTAGTAGGGGCCTCGTTCTAAATATTCTCCGGGATATCATCAGACAATGCTCGAGTTGTACTAGAAATAAGGGCAATGGGCCTGAATTTTCTACCTAGAGTTATCTCTTTTGATGGAAAGCTGTGCTTAGATGACAATTTTAGAGCACATATGTCTAGCTGGATCAAGTAATTTTCTGTTTGCAATAGACAATCTGCCCAGATACCATTTATATGGGATGCCTTTAAGGCTTGTTTTAGGGGCGAAGTACTGAGCATCGGTCTATATCATCAGAATAAAAATAAATCTGAGATCCAGGATTTATATTCTGATTTAGGAGTGGCTGAGGAAAAACTTACTCAGGGGATAGCACAGCGAGGCAATATTATGGATTGTGAGAATGAAGTTGCTACAAGTCGGGCTAAAATTAATGGGGTGTGGAACAGAGAGAAAGCGAGAAAGTATTTGGTGTATAAAAAACAATGTCATGAGTATGAGGAAGCCTCGCACTACTGCTGTGCATGAAAGAGGCCTCCCATCGCATTTTGGCGTTAAAGGATAAGACAGGTGTATTGTGTCACGACCCTCAAGGGATCTTGGCCATCTTCCATCAGTTTTATACAGAACTTTATACACATCAAGCAGCAGTGGATGTGGATAATAATATGTTTGGGGGGATATTCCACAGTTAGATCCAGATGAGAGGGAACACTTGGATTGTCCAATTACGATGCGAGAACTAGAAATTGCAGTCAATAGCCTTTCGATGGGGAAAGCTGCAGGACCGGACAAACTTCCGGGTGAGATCTATAAGGTATTTTTTAATCAGCTTAAGTTGGAGTGGTTGGCTACTTTTAGGGCAGCACAGGTTGGGCAAGCTCCCAAGTTGAAATTACAAATAGAAATCTGAAATGACAGTTTCAAGTGAGTCGGGGTTCAGATTAAGATCTTGCAACTTCAGAAGTACAGATACAAAGTGATAAGAGTGAAGGGTTGTGGCCATTTAAAAGATCAAAGCATGGGTGGCAGCCAGAAGAAGTAGACTCTAATCACAATGATAAGTTGGACAAGTTGAAAATCAGAGTTGAAAGGCCCCCCTTAGGAAAAAAGACAGTTTGCTGTGGAAAGAGCAGACAAAAGTAAGCCTGAACAGAATATAAGGCTGAGTGAGAGTCAAACTTCTGAGTGAAACTGAGAGCTGAAGACTATCTCTGAAGAAGTAAGGTCTGAAAACTGCCCTGACAGAGAAAACTTTCACACACAAACACCATAACCCAGCGTCATAGACAAGAACACAGTCAGCATGGTAGATTAATGAGAGTGAAACATCAACTGGTAAAAGATCAGAGAGTTTCTTAATGGAAGTATGCTTCACCAGAGTGGGTGTTTTTAGCTACAGTGTCAGAAGTAGATAAAGATGAAGACAAACATTTTCAATTGAATAAGTGCCACAAAATTTTTGAAAGAAGATCAGACCTAGAGATTGATTCAGGAGAAGAACAAACTCGAGGGTGGAAAAAGAGTTGTTTTAAATACTGAATCTAGGTAAGAATCACAGCATTGGTGAGATATTTGCTCAAAGACTGAAAAAAAGAGTCCGTTACATTTGACGAGCTTAAGTGTGGTTTAGGTTTTTTTAAATAAAAATTGAGAATTAAATATTATTTTTCATTATAGATTGAAAAATAAATTAATTTTTGCCACAAACATATTTGTTTTTGGTTTTAAACATGAAAATAGGACACCAAACTTACTGTAATATTTTAGGGAAAGTGCTAATAATATTATTATTTGTAATATTAGTTGGCCTTATGGTGTATTTAAAAGCATATGGCGAGCAATACTGCAATTAGAACTAACGATAAGGACGGAGAACAAGGGATTCCTGTACATGAAAAGAATTCAGTAAATGGCTTTAGAAATGAAGTGTATAAAAGAATGATCAAAGAGTACATTGAGGTTATGAAAGTTAAAAATAGTTTTGTGTGTACTCTCCTCCTAAGTTGGCTGGAGAGTGACCTATAAGTAACTGGAACTTTCTTACTCACCCTCCTGCAGTGTGTTTGCAGCTCTTTTCAATCATGAGGAGTTACTTTCTCCATACCTGACTGATTTTAAAGTAACGCTGGAGAATCTATTCATTAGTGAAAATGATGAAGAGATAATATATGATACATATTTACAAGAGATTATACAAATCAAAGCTGCAAATAATATGGATGCCAGTCAGTTAATAACTTTATTTAGGCCACTAGGCCCATAAAAGTACATCATTACAAAAACACAGTAGAAATTTAAAAAATAGAAGGTGTGCACACTCGCAATCATATATCTACCGTCACGCAAATTATAAAAAGGCATCCTCCGCTTCTCTTAAAATCGATTAAAAAGCAACCAGTAGATTAATGACAGACTGAAATATTGACAATTAAAAATGATGAGTAAAACAGAAGGCTGAGACATAGTGTTTAAAAAACGTGATACATTGAATGTGATTGGAGGATGGGTATTGTATTTCAAGACTCCGTAGGCCTCAGAGCAACGCCCAAACCCTATGTTTCTACTTATTTGAATTAACCATCGTTTGCGAGGCAGGTGGTATGCAGGGCAGAAAAACAATACATGAATTTTAGTCGCTACCCTGTAATTGCACGCAGGACAAACTCCCATGTTCTCTGTGGCCCAGGTGCTAGTGTGGCTCATTAGTGGAAGGTTCCTTAGTCTAAATTGTATTTACAATTTCCTGGCCAGTGCGGGATAGACCACATCCAGGAATTGTTCTTTTCCGTATACATCCTTTACTTGTAGGAACTCTGCTGTCATCCAACCGCCAGTAGTGCTTTCCTGTAGCGACATTAAGTTGAATTGCCTATAGTCTTGCACTAGATCCAGCATGGATATCGATAGACATGATCTCTCAGGGATTTTCCAGAGGTCCTTCCTGACCAGCCTAGCAAAGATATCCCTTATGTGGCAAAGCCACAGTATTTTCTTAGTAGTTGGAATAGACAGGAACTCCTTGAGCTCGGCTTTGTGGAAGGACAACTTCAGAGTCACCCACAGCCGACGCCAGAATGTAATAGGCCAAAGGGCAATCTCTTCGTCAATAGGCCTCATGCCCAAATCCATACAGAGAGGAACTAGAGTGGGTGCTATGAGGAAGGGCCAGTAACTGCCTCCTGAAGTTGTTCTCCAATTTCGTGAGGTTGGAGGAAGAGCAATGCCTCCACTGTTCTGCCCCCCTTGCTTGGGCTTTATATATTTCCACAACAGGGGCAGCTGGCTTGAATGTAGAGGGTCAGTGCAATTTCATCATCCCACCCATGGTCTGAGTTAACCTAAGTCTCGCCTTGGCCATCTGGGACCCCAACTCAAAGGGCTCTGATAGAGTAATACCCAGATACTCGAATTTCCTCACCCTTTCCAGGAGTATACCATTTAAGGAAGGATTTGGATGAGTGATTTGGGGGGAATTGAAGATCATATATTTGGTCTTAGTTAGGTTGATCTCCAAGCCCCTCTTGTTACAGAACTCTGCTAAGCCATAAAGAGTGCATTGTATACCCGTTGGTGATTTGGACAGTAGCAGGGTATTGTTCGCAAACATCAAAGCGGGAACCTTCCCCGAGATTAGCATGGGGGCGCCATTATCCTTGATGTTATTTAGGTGGTCTATGAGAATGCATCCCTGGCGTACCCCCTTTTTGACGGGGAAACGTGCAGAATGTTCTCCGTGTTTTCTACATCTTACTTGGGCAGAGTTTCCTAAATGAAGCCACACTAGCATATTGAGGAGGTACTGTGGAATCCACCAGGATGTAGTCAAGCAAAGAGGCCTGCCCTTCTCTGTTAAATGTAAACTGGCCCAGCTGGTCCGTTACATGCCCTCAATGAGAGGGCCAAAGTAAGAAAGTGAAGTTGCAGTGCCAGTAGTGACCATACTTTGATCGGAGTAAACTGCGGGTCAGGAATTGACCAATTCAGATCTACTTCTGTGGGTGCGGAAAGATTAGGATAGATAAGTGGCTCAAATTGACAATTGAAGTCACCTCCTATGATCAACATGGTCGCTGGATCCAAGGTTAATATGAAACGCCCCAAAGGGTCTATGACAACAGATTCCTGTCTGTTGTTCACAGGTCTGGAATACAGATTAATTAAGGCTATTTTTGTCTTTGTGGGAAATGTGAGCAAGACACATTGAATGTCGTGAGTGGGAGGTGTCATCTGCTCAGCTCTACAGCCATTGTGTGTGCTTACCCAGATAATCAATCCACAAGAGGATCTCCCCCTCCCCCTCTTAGTGGCCGTGATGTTAAAAGACGCAAAACACACCCTCTGGAATTCATCCCTCGCCCAGGTCTCTTGAAAAATACAAATATCCTGGTTCCATTCTGGGCAGGGCAGTTTGTTTTTGAGTCCTGCCAAGTTCCAGGACAAGATCTGCATGCCATCACACTGTGTTCTTAACCCACTCCATACCTCAGAGGCAGTGGCACATTGAGCGGAAGATTACTTGGTTTGGCCCCGGGATGACTATCGGGTATTCCGCCGGCTTCACCTTCTCTATTTATACCTATCAGAGGAAGTGAGAAAGAGGCATCAGAGACCCGACTCCATTGTGTCCTGACTCTTATCGGGCTGATCCGCTGGGCACTGTCCGAGCTACTGCCCCCGACTGTTAGGCTCCCACTAGGCTCTACTTCTGCCCTTTGGACCTGCCCCAGTATTTTAGGATTATCCCCATCCGGGGGCCCCTCCCCCAGTCAGTCTACCTCCTCCAGACTTTCAAATCTATTATTCACCGGTATATTGAATTGGGGGCGCCTTTTGTATCTGTCCCAGATTCCCTCCATTAGAGTCCCTGGCCCCATCATTTGTATTGCATGGTTTACACTATCTCTTATGATTATTTGCTGTTGAGGATAAAAAAAAGTCTAAGGCAAGGAGTTTAATTCCTGTTGGTACATTGTGACAATTAGTGATAGTGTTCAGTAGGTTTCTAACAGTGTTAGGATTTTAAAAACGAATAACAACACACTACCCTGGATCTGTTTTCTAGCAATTATCCAACCACCCTACTCTTTGGACCATTATGATCTCCCCTGCTCTAGCATACTGAAAGTGTTTATATCTTGCAAGCCAAATGTAAATGTAAATGTGTTGGACTTGTAAAGCGCACGGCTGCCCGTAAGCGTCCCGGCGCTGGAGACCGCTGGGGAACCCATCCTGGCTTTCCCTGTGAGATGGTCCCTTCTGGGTATCTCCAAGGTGAAACCAGGCATCCCCGGCATCTGTGTGGGCCGTTGTAGAGATGAGGGAAGCTTAATGCCCAGAGTTGCCGAGTGTGATCCCTTGTTAGAGTAGGCACCGAGGTAAGAATTGTCGAGTCCACTGACCCTGGTACACGACCCTGCCGCGTCGGGAATTGAACCCTGGTCCCGGGCCATTCTCTGCTTCCGGGTCTGCCGCCTCTAACCAGTGAGCCACACCACTCCACTCCAAAACAGGCAATTGTTTCTGAGTTGGGTTTTCATTGCCTTGGGTGTGATTGGCGGGGTTCCTGTCAATATAACTAGATATAGGGCACATGCTGGGGGGAGATTTATGTTGGCCAAGTGGGTATCAACAATCACATTCCTCTCTACATTATGGCCTTGCACTGGTTGCCTGCTCTTTTTTCTAATAGCATCCAGGACTGGGGGGTGAGGTTTATCACTACTTCGGTAAGCAGGGGGTGCGGTTCAACATTAGGATTGTGTCTAACACTCCTATTTCCCTTCTCCTTGCTGAAACTCGCTTCCCCTATCTCTTCACTAGTAGAAAAACCCTCAGTGGTATCGGCCCCCCCTCCCCCAGTGAATATGATGTGATTGAAATGTCCGTCTGGCAACCTATTTCGATCCCTTCTCTCACTTGGTTGGAAGAATAATCTTGTCGAGCTGGTGGCCCTACATCCCCTGCTGCCAGTGCTTTCTCCAATTTATCTAGTCGACTAATTAGGAGGGCTAGTTCCTCTTTAATAGTGGCTCTCAATTTCTCATGAAGTGCTGCCATTAAATTCCATGCCCAAGATGAATGATGCTTTTCTTTCATGCTAGTTATATAAGGCAGAACCTGATTTTATTAAGCAGTATAAAGAGAGAGGTATAAAAGTGTTTAGAACTTTGGAAGAGCATGAGACTTCTTTGGAAGAAGCAGAATTTAGTTTTTTGGGTTTACAGCCAAGACAAGGATGGATTGAGAAAGGATAGGGTGAAATGTATATGGTAAGGCATAGTCCTATGGAAGGAGCTAGGGCAGATTTTGTTGGCGCAAGTACAAGTGACAAAAACTATAAAGTCAGAAGGGGATCCTAGCAGGGAGAGAACCTGTCATGAAAGGAATGTATTGTGTTAATGGGTAGACTGCTTATTTCAATTTGGCAAAGAAGTGGGGGGGTATGTGCTATTTAGCTTTAGTTTTTCCTATATTCTATTATGTGATAGAATAGAAGGAGGAGTGCTATTTGAAAAGAATGAAGAGATGTTTTGGACAAGTAATTTTGGACATATTGGGTACTCCTATAGGTATAGCCATGAATGATGTAAAGATAAGACGTTTGTCTAGAGTTGTGAATAGACTTGCCATGGATATAGCAGGATGACTCAAGCTGGTGAATGTAGGGATGTTAGCATTCAGAGCAATGTTGATGCAAAATCGCCTTGCATTAGACATTATTTTGGTGAAAGAGGGTGGTGTTCATAAGGTATTTGGGGAAATAAGTTTTGCACTTATGTCCCTGATTGTAGTGGAGTGATTGATATATACATTACTAACATAGCTAATACGACATATGAACTTAAGTCATTAGAAGAGCCAGGTATCTGGGAAGCTGTAGGACCTTGGATAAAGGATATAGAGAGTCATTATAGGAGAGTACAATTCAGCGATATTCACGCATTAGCGACAAAATGCTCTTAGCCATGTTATCCACCTCCCATTGGATAACATGGCTAAGAACTGGTCTGAGCAGGCTTTTGTTTTTGGCGATAGCAGGAATATTTCCATCGCTACGCCTGCCTTGCTAATAGGCGATAGCGACGTTAGCGACTGCTCTCAGTCGCTAACAGGTTGGGTACGCCCACTTTGCATGTCATTATCAATAAACATCGCTGACATGCAAAGCGGGTCCCAAACCGCTCGCTATCGCCTAAAAGCTGTCACTAACATCAGTTAGCTACAGCTTGCTAATAGGGCGATGATAATATCGCCGCTTAGCGGCCGAAAACGGCCGCTAAAGCGGCGATAATGTCATTTTGCCAGGCTTGGTAATATGCCCCTTTATTTTATATTTATTTTATATTTCCATTTGACTTAAATTCCTTTATGGGATGTGTTACTTAGAAGTCTTACTTAGATTCTGCTTAACTAAGGATTATTATGTTTTATGATTTTGCATTATTTGTATTTCTGTATTTGAGCCTTCATAGTATATTGTGCATTTTTCTCTGTAATGCTTTTTGATTATTTTGTAATTAACTTCACTTTTTGCCCTATGTTTGATCGAGAAATCAGTCTTTTATACTTCCAATATTTCATTCTGTTTAACTCTGCTAAATTGTGCTTTCTTGATGTGGAGTGTAGTCTCTAACGCCTTTGTGAATAAGCCCCACTGTATTTTCTTTTACTTCTGCTGAGGTATTAGGTTCGCCAATCATTCCTTAGTCATTACATGTTCTTTAAAAACGGATTAGCTTCACTCTTAGAACAATGTATTTTGACATATATGAGCCAGCTCGTCAACTGGTCTCACAGCAACTGTGTGGGTGAAATGTTTTACAACTATTATATATTAGGCTGAATGTAAAACTTCAGGACCACCTCTACTTGCTCACATTTTTTATGTGTCTGGAAAGCAACATTTCTCACCACAACAATAGCATCTCTTAGCCTTGTGTCTAACATTTGTTTGAATTATATCGAAAATATTACATTTAAGTTTAAAAATACCTAGTTTTGTTATTATTAAAATGTCCTGGAGCAAAGAATTACATTACATCAATTACAAACAGATTTGAAGATACAACCTGTGGAGAGCTGAATGTATGCTTAAAGACGATTTATCTGACATACTGAATTTAGTTCAAAAGCAGTCTAAACATTAAAAGAAGTGAAAACCAGTGACAAATAAAATATGATCCAAACGTTCACAGTAAATGTCAATGAGGCCAAGAGCGTGGCTGAGAGGACAAGCGATGTCCCAAGCAGCAGTCACCTTTATCTGTCATACATGATTTGTAAAGTAGCTGCCTCCATGCTGCAGTGGATTCTGAGGTTATCATGCAGAAGATGAGTGGAGTTAATGTGGTATTCGATTTGTGCGGAGACTGCTTTTTCGAACATCTAGTTGAGGAATGGTATCTGACTGATGGGCCTGTCATTGCCAATGTGGTCAGGGTCTACTGAGGGGTATTCTTATGAGTGTGATGATCTGGCCATTCCTCGATGTTTCTGGGAAGATGCCACATATTTTAAAGAGATATTACTTGTCCCTGAAACAGACTTTTGGACGGAGAAGGAATCCACACCCAAGAGTGGAAAAAAAAGTGCTGCTGTGTCATTGCTAGATGCAATTACCCCCAGGTCCCTCCGTCCTCGACACCTTCATAATAACAAGTGGAGATAACCATCTCCCGACAGAAAAAAAGAGCAGAGGCATGCTGGGATCCTAATACTGCCCCTCCCACCGGGAGTACATAAGCAGTACTTACCCAGCATACCGTCTGTTCTTTTTTTCTGTCTTCGACAGAATGGTCTGATGGTGTGCTGTGATGTTGCTGCCCCTGCTCCTGCTGGACTGGAGTGGCGTGCAGGTTCTTCTCTGCTCCCCCTGCCCGGCTGCCTGGTTTTGCGGGCAGGGGTGCTGTTTCCTGGTGTGTCTGCCTCCCGGCCTGCCTGGCTTGCTGGGTTGCATGGCTTCTTCCTGGCCAGTGTTCTGGAACTTTTTGCCGGCCCTTTGTGGCTGGTACACCCTTCCGGGTTGCTGTGCATGTCTCCCCGAGCTTGGCCGGGTGGGAGACGCGCTGCTTATGCTTTTTGGAGGCGCGGCGCTGAGGATGATGGATTCCGGAGCCGACTGTGTGAGTGGGGGCCTTGTTCGTGGTGCTGCGGCCCCTGCTCCGGGTGAGTCCCGCTTTGCGGTGTTGACTCTCTAAATTGCCGATTCCGATGTGTGTGCTTGGCTGACTGTCGGTTTCTGTGGTGATTTGTCATGCTGCTGGGTTTCATGTCTCTTTCCTTTGTGAGCTGTTGCAGTCCTCCTTTGGTATGCGACCGGTGCTCATGTATTGCGCTCCAAGTCCTTCGGCTCGTGTTCGCGCTGCTTGCTTCCACTGGTAAATATAATGGGGAGAGTGTATTCACTGGTGTTTCGGGATGCGTCCCATGCCTCTACTGGACGTGTACATGCCCCAGTCCGCATTGACCACTGCCCCCTTGGCTGACGTAGGGGGCTGCCCGGAGGGAGCGTGCGCTCTTGTGGGTTTTTCAATTGTGGTCTGAGGACTGGTTTGCCGTCTTTGGTGCTGGGGTCCGAGGTTCGTGCCTCGAGGTCGTGTCCGCCGCCTGTGTTTCTAGGACATTCACTTCAGTTTTACTGTTGGTTGTGAGGCACACGCGTTGGACTTGTTTTACACCTTGCTGTTTGTGTTCTTGGTGTTATTCCTGCTTTTCCTTCTGCTGTGTTGCTGGGTCTTGGGGTGCCCTCTGGGTGGTGCACCCCTTTACTTTCTTCCAGGAGTGTCTTTTTTGTCCTGGCGTGGGGGTTCGTTCCTTGTTCTCCATGTCCATGGCCTTCGATTTCTGTATCCGCGGTCGGTGTGTCCTCCGGTGGCTGGGTTTGCGCCCGGCTTGCCGTGGGTGGTTCCTTCCCCTGGCCTTTTGTGGCTGCTGTTTCCTGGCCTTTCTGGTGGTTGGGCTGCGGGAGTCTCCTGGGGGTGCCGGGGTTTGTACCCGGGACCTCATGCTTGCATGCGCTCTGCCTCTGCGCTACATCCCGGTCGGTGCTCTCCCGGATTCCCTGGCTTGCTGGGGCTGGGCTGCTGCCTTTTCCTTGGGCTGCCTGGTTCCGGGGCTCGTGGGGTGCGTGGCTCCTTGTTCTGTCTTCGGTCAGTTCATGCTGCGTGTCTGGGTCCTTCTCTTCTGGGTTGGCGTTTGGCTTTGGCTTCTGGTGTTGCCCTCTGCCGGCTTTGCTTGGGGTGCTTCCTGCTGGGGCTGGTCTGCTCCTCGTGGGTGGCTTTCGGCGGTTTCTTGCTTGTGACTCTCCTCTCGGGGTGCGTCCTGTCAGGGCTGCTCTCCCCCTCCTTCTTGGTGCGCTTTTTGCGAGTTCTTCTACCTTCCACTGCTCCTGGTGTTCGCTGCCTGGTTGGGTGCGCCTTTGGTTGGGGCTGGGCTTCTCTGTTCTGCTGATTGCCGGGTCTCTGGCTACCGCCTCCCCCCCACCCTTGTGTTCCCGGGTTTTTCCGGGTGCTCTCTTGCCATGGTCTGCATGGTCGGTATGTTTCTGTTTCCCACGGGGGCCTTCTTCCTTTGGGTCGCTGCCTGCGGGTGGGGTCCTTGCTCCTGGCCTTGCGTGCTTTTGCGTTTTGTCCCGGGCCTTGTTGAGGGTTTCTCCTCTCGGTTGGGCTTGTTTGCTGCTCGTCTGGGTTGTTAGCATTCTCCCTTCTTTTTGGTTGCCTGCCTCTGGTTGGCGTCGGTTCCTGTCGCGGCTCTGTCTGTGCTTGCTCCTGGAGTTCCGTGTGTTGTTGGGTTCCTCCTGGCTGCTTGCTTCCGCCTTGCCCGCTGCTGCTCTTGTGTCGGGGCGGCCTGTTGGGGTTGCGCTTTTCTTTCCCACTTCTTCTGATTCCTTTGCAGCTCCCGGCCCCCGGATGGTGGTGTGTCGGTGTTTTGGCTGGGGTCCTGTTGACTCCCCACGGTTCCTGTTTGCCTGCGGCGGGTTTCCCCGCTTTTCATTCTGCCCCTCTGCACCTCCTTCTTGAAGTTTCTCCTGGGTGGCTGTCGTGGCCTGGTGTTGGTTGTGCTGCTTCTGCCCATTTTTTTCCGGGTGGCCTTGCCTCCGCTGCGAGCTGCCTGTTGTGCTGTGGCCTGTGCTCCGCTTGCGATGCGCCTCCGCTTCCTGGCTTCAGCTTGGTTGGTCTGGGTTTGGTCTGCGGAGGCTTCTGGTTCCTGGGGTTTTTTCCCCTTCTCTTGGGGGGTGCCTGGTCCTGGTTCGGGTTCCGGCTGTCCTTTCTGGTGCTCTCGGCGGCGTTCTGCCTGCGCCAGGATGGTTGGTGCTGCCTTGGCTGTGGCTGTTCTGTTCTCCTTTGCTTCGGTAGCCTGTGCCTTCGGGTGTTGCCCCCGGGCCTTTTTAGGTCTTGGTTGCTTCTGGGGTCTGGCTGCTTCTGTTCCTTGCTCCTGCTCTGGCTCTCCCTGTGCTTGCCTTTTGGCTTGCTTTGGGTGTTTTCCTGCCTGCTCCTCCAGGTGCTGCCTGGGTTCCTACCTGGTTTATTCCCGGTTGGGGGCCTCCTGTGGGTATGGCTTCTCTGTCGGGGCTTGTGGGGAGCCTGCTTTTCTTGCCCTGGTGCTTCCTCCCCCCGGGTTGCCTTTCGGATGGTGTTTGTGCCACTGCTGTTTGGGCCTGGCTGTCTTTTGCTGGTGCCGCGCCCTTGGCGGGGCTCCTGTTTTTCCCTCTCCGGGTCTCCTGTTCTCCCGGTTGGTGGCCTGGAGCCGTGCTGCCTTTCTGCGCTGGCTGGGTGTCTGCTGGGGCTTTCTGCTCTTGCGTGTTGGTCTTCTTTTGGGCTCTGCGTCCTTGCCTGGGCTCTCTTGGTGTCCTGGCGGGGCGCTCTGCTGTGGTGACCGCGCCCTGGTGGGTCCTTCGGGGCTTGTTTCCTGCTGGCGGTTCTTGGCGGTCTTCTTTCGCCTGTGTTGGGGCTTTTGGGGGGTCCTTTGACTCCGGTGGTCTACGGGCTTCCTGCTTGTTCTGGTTGTCCTCGGGCTGTGCCTCCTGGGCTTCCTGGCTGTTTTGCCAGCTCTGGGGGTGTTCTGCTCTGTATTTCCTGGTTGGCTTCTGCCTCCCTTGTTTCTCCGGCCTTGGTTCCCGTTGTGGGGCCGTTGGGTGTCCCCCCTCTCTCTGAGTGGGGTGTGGTACCGTGGTGCTCTTGCCTCGGTGGGGTTCTCCCTCATGGCTGCGGGTTGTCTGGGGCCTTCTGCTTGTTGGCCCTCTGCTTCCTCTGGTTTCCGCTTTGGCGGTTTTCTCTGTTCTTTTCCGCCCTTCTGTGTTCAGGCGGTGGTGTGCTGGGGGTTCCCGGTTCCTCCCTGCCCTTTTTGCTGTGCTGTGGGCTCTGCGTGGGCTGGTTCCCAGGTTTTGATTGGGCCTTCGGGTCCTCCTGCGTGGTTGGGTTCCTTGGCTCTGGTCCTGGCTTCCCGATTCTGCTGGGGTTTGTTGCCTCTTTTTTGTGGTTTGCTTGGCTCCTCTCCGGCATTGCTGGGTTGGGGCCTTGTGGTGATGGTCTGGGTGCTGTGCTCCCTGGGCTTTCTTTTTCCTGCTGCTCCTGCCCTTGCTGCTGGCCTGGCATGGGTGTGGGGTTCCTGGGCGGTCCTGTGTCTTCTGGGTGCCTTCTTTATGCTGCACTCTGTGCCTCGTTGGGCGGCTGCTGGGGTTTCCCGGGGCCTCCTTGGTCGGGTTTCCTCCTCGGGTCTCTTGGGCTAGAGTCCTTTCTTTTTTGGGAGTTTGGCCGAGTTTCTGGCCTGTGCTTCTCCTTCCTTTTTGGGCTGGGTGCTTGTGCCTGCGCTCTGTTGGCCTTTTCTTTCTTTGGCTTTCTTCCGGGTTGTCTCGTCTTCCTGATGGGTCTGCCTGGCCCTGTGTGCCTTCCTGCTGGTTTTGACCTTGGTGGTCTTCTCTGGTGGGTTGTTTTGGCTGGTCTTGGTGTCCTGGTCCGGGTCTTGGTTGCCGGTTTCCCGGGTTGGCGGCCTCCTTTTTTTGGAGCCCTGGCCTTTTTTTCTCTTTGTCCCCGGTCCTTGTCCTTGTCCCTGCTGTCCTGTTCTGGGTTGCGGGCCTGGTGTTTCCTGCGGTCTTCCTTTCCTCCTTTTCGGTGCTCCCTTGGGTGGCTGCTTTGTTGTGGTTTCCTGGGTGTGCTTGTGCGTGCGGAAGGCCGGGGTTCTGCTTTGGTATTCTCCACTTGTTATTATGAAGGTGTCGAGGATGGAGGGACCTGGGAGTAATGTCCTATTACTTACCGGTAATCTTCATTACTCCGGGTCCCGTAGTGCTCGACACCTTCATACGCCCCTCCCTCCCTCCCGGGCGGCCGGCCTTCTTGTCTGGGCTTGGTTGTACAGTCGGGATGCTGGGTAAGTACTGCTTATGTACTCCCGGTGGGAGGGGCTGTATTAGGGTCCCAGCATGCCTCTGATATCTTTTTTTCTGTCTGGAGATGGTTATCTCCACTTGTTATTATGAAGGTGTCGAGGACTACGGGACCCGGAGTAATGAAGATTACCGGTAAGTAATAGGACATTTCTTACACTTTACTGTATTGACATTATATTGGTTAAATGTTTTTTCTCATGCAGACTTGCATTATTCCCACTTCTACCCCGGTTGGGAAGAGGGGATGTGAAATCTGGATATGGTGCAATAAAAATCACCATTTTGGATTACAACGTTCTGTGGAAGAGACAATATTATCCAGAGATTTGCACAAAAATAGCTCACATATATTAGTATACATCTATCTGGAATAAACAAGAGAACTATTAAAATGTGGATAATCTTGCAGCATAGGCACAAAGGGGCATATTCACGAGGAGGTGACAGTGAGAGGCGCTAGCCTCCTTGGCTTAACGCCTCTCACCGAAACTTTGGAAACACCAGGCTGCACCCTATTCTCAAGAATGTGGTGAAGCCTGGCATTTCCCCCTGCGACAGCGCTAAGTCTCATGACTTAACGCCAACGCAGGCACCCTTCCACCAGAGTGCAAGGGTATCTGTGAGCAGGGAGGTTTGCTTATGTACAGGAAGGTGTCCCTTCCTGCACATAAACAAACCTAAAATGCTGTTTAGTAACTTTCATGTGTGCTGCTTCATGAAGCACACATGTAAGTTACAAAACTGCATTTTTTTAAAAGGTTTGTTTATGTACAGGAAGGGACACCTTCCTGTACATAAACAAACCATGGAATTTTGCTATTTCCAGAGTGCAAGGGTGTCTGCAAGAGGGAGGTTTGTTTATGAACAGAAAAGTGTCCCTTCCTGCACATATTCAAACCTAAAATGCTGTTTAGTAACTTTCATGTGTGCTGCTTCATGCAGCACACATGTAAGTTACAAAACAACATTATTTTGAAGGTTTGTTTATGTACAGGAAGGATACATTCCTGCACATAAACAAATCATGGCATTTTGCTATTTCCATGTGTGCTGCACATGGAAATTGCAAAAACGAGGAGAAATTAAGCATTTCTCCTCGTTTTGCCACCGTAACACCAGGATTTTTCTGGTCTTAATTCGGGCGCTGCAACCTATTATCGCTGCCCTTGATAATAGGCAGCCGCGGTCGGCAGTAGGAGTTCCTGTAGGGGGTGAAGTGGGGAAGGGCAGGGTGAGGGCTAGTAATGTATCGATTACGGAGTTTAACAGGTAAGTAAATAATAATATAAATAAATGAAACACATTTCTTTGCGTGCACTGCATCACCAAATGCAATGCAGTGCGCGCAACAACATTTGTTTTATTTATTTACATGTTTACTTACCTGTTAAATTCCGTAATCCATACATTAATACCCCCCACCCTGCCCCTCCCTCTCCCTCTCCCCATGTCACCGCCCTGCAGTAACTCCTACTGCCGACCGCAGCTGATAATAGGAGGTAGGAGCGTTGATCACAATGGGTGTTGTGGTGATACGACCACCGCAACACGCACTGCACGCCCCCTTTCACGCTAAGTTTATCGTGAAAGGGGCCCTATTCTCAAGGCAGCGTTAAACCACTTAACATGGCTTGAAGCCACGTTAAGTGAGTTAACGTTGCCCTGAGAATAGGGCTCTGGCCTATCGCCATGGGAAAGTCAAAAAAGTGACGTTCCTGTGGCGATAGGTGCTTGAGAATATGCCCCAAAGTTTCTTAGGGCTATTGTACCACACTGGCTGATCCAATCAACATGTTGATGCTTTATCCTAACACCCCCTCCGAACCTTCCAGACGCCTAGAGCTGCTCCGTGCACATGCACAAGGGTTTGCAAGGGAAACGTGTTTTAAACAGAAAAAGAAGGAGAACATTAAATGAATCCCTTTAGGTCAAGTCACTGACCAAGCATGGCTTCTTGGGTAGATTCTATTTCTTATCTGCTTCATTTTGTTGTAACACAGTGTCACTATTTATGTTCCACTGTCTATGCCTGTTTACAGTTTGTCCACTTCATTTAAAACACGGTGCCTTGCCATTTGGGATAAATAATTACCCTATACTTCCTCATTAATCATAGGCCAAGCCATCTTTCTTGTCTTCTGAAAAATGTCTCGCTGTTTAACTTGTTGGCATAGATATGACTTTGCTGGGAATGGAGCATGTTTAATTACTTTTCCTGTCAGTTGAAAAAAATGATTTTTATCAAGGGAAATTACAATTTCAAAAAGCAATAAAGGAAAGTGGAGATCAACTGAGTCACCATATTCTATGCATGAAGGCGGAAAAGGCCTCTGATTGATGCATTGATGTACATGTCAATCTAAGTATGGCGAAAAAAAAATAATTACCTTCTTCATAAATAAAACGTTTGAGAGCTTTCCTCTAGAGGCATGACTTGTGATTCTATGTCCAATATTTCGCCGGCTAATTAAGGCTTTGTTATTAACAACAACGTTAATTCCTTATTTAGTAGCAATATTTCACCCCGTTCTGGAAGTTAATCTTGGCTGAGTAACATCTATCCCTCTACCTCTGAAACATGCTAACTAGATTATGTTTTTCGACATACAGTAGGTTTCATTCAAAGTGAAATCCTACCTCACACCAGCATGTATTGTCTGTATGGTAAGTGAAGCTAATCTTTCCACTACATAGTTTCCCCATACCTATAATTAGAGTTTGTGCTTCTAAGTGTTGTATTCGCTAGGTACCAGTATATCTGAACACAATCAGAATTATGGGGTCTTTTTTGGGATACTGCAACTCAACTCGGTTATTCTGCCTATTTATGGCGTTCAAACACCTTGATTTGTTCACCAAGGCATATCATATAACGTTAAGAACAATTTCTGCCACAGTTTTGGCAGGCACAGCCGTTACATGTAATCTCGGTGGGCGGGATTGAGGGGGAATTGACAGACGACGAGAGAGGGAAAATGAAATTAAAAAAATAATATAACCACAAACCTTGCGCTCGCCGCATCGCCGTGTCGGCGCAAGGTAAGTGGTTTTATTTATTTGTTTCTTTTATTAAACCTATCCCATTTTCTGTTGACTCCGCCCAGCCCCCGCCACACTGCTCTTATCTGTACTGACAGAGCCTGAGTTTTGGGCTGCCTGGTGTCTTAAGTATTTGAAGAGCTTCAGAAGCGTTTTTAACCACCTCAGACCAGTGGTAATTAACCGCTTGTCACTGGAACTTTCAGGCATGTGCAGTTTTGCCTGGAAATATAGCAATGTTTATTGACATATCTGAAGTAAATAACTGAACATAACACAATAACATACACAAAACAACATAACAACACAATGAAAACATAAAAAGACACTTAACAACAAAAAAGACAATAAAATGCTAAACAATTGCATTACAGCAGAACAAAATCACCTTGCAGTAATATAACACAAACACAAAGCAGCACAAAAAAAACAACAGACACATCATCACAATAAAATATCCTTCACCAAATTTGCAGGAACGTTCTTGTCACACTTTACTACCTCCAGAATCATGTTTTCACATTACAGTTGTAAAAGATGTTTGTAGCGAGCACTGCCTTAACTTACCATAAGAACATGAAACATTACTAGCCAAAAAATGGTTTATGATCCAGCCCATGGAGCGGGGCAAATGTTTACAGTCTGACAAGGATAACGCCTAATACAGTGAATGTTTAAAATGCAAGACCTACTGTTCATCTTACATGGATTATTTAACAAAACTCAACAATTGAAAGTCTGGAATTTTCACATTTCTTGCTGTGTTACATATAGTGCACTGAGGGTGAAACTGGCAGTTACTGCACCCTCAAAGTACTGTAATATTATGGAAGAGGGCTCAGATGCGTGTGCGGCCCCTTCTGTAGTACAGATAGTGTTGGTACACATATAGCTCCACTCTAGCTCTATAAGGTACCATGGACACCCCACACATCCCCATGCTGGATGATGCAGTCACACTTCATCAGTCTGCAGGAGGCTTTCTGACACCTCCACCTTGAAATGTGACTGCATCATCCACCATGGGGATGTGTTGGGTGTCCATGGCACCTTTTTGCCCCCCTTTCAGAGGATGCTCTTGGGATCGTACTGACTGTGCATCACCTCTGTGGTGAACAGTCAGTTCCCTCTTGATGGCATCTTTGCTTCTTCACTCACATCCATAATATAGAAGGAGCAGAGATGCAAAGTGATACCCTCATTTGTACGGGGCGATGTCCCAATGCAAATATAGCAACTGCCACTTATAGAGCTAGAGTGGTGACAAATTAAATATTTTTTTACTGAAAGAAAAACCATAGAAAAAGTAACACATTTACACAATTGAGTGGCATGGTATATAGTGTAAATAAGTATTCACACTTTATATAGTTTTCTATTCTTTTGTGGGTGCAGGCCTTAAGCCAGCACCACTATGCAGATGAAACATCCGGGGGGAAAATGAAATGTAGGTGTCGTTCAACAGGTCTGTAAAACAAATGGCCTTAATGGTTGAAAGGATGTATGTCAATACAACTCCTTCCTTTACAACACATGTTTTACCACTCATACTTTTCCCATGCAAATACACTGAGTAACATTAAAATGACCTTGACAATACACGTATATACTATGCATATATTTTATTTACCACGCAAAAATTAACTGGCATTTATTCCTGTGAAAAATACACATCAGATAACAAAATTATTTAAAAATTCATAACTAAAATTATAGTTAAAAATAATTGAAAGTCTTTTTGTAAGTTTAAAAAGGAAAATAATCAATATTAGCTTTTTGGCGTTATTTCAACAGATGCTACAAAATAACAGATTGTGTGGGAATTAACATTTTGAAAGAGATGTATTGACATTAAAAAATCTGAAATTTCACATCAAAAGATAATTTCCATGTCTGTTTCCTTATTCCCACCCTCTCCGGGTTGTAGTGCTGTCAGTGCCCCTGTGCTGCCACTCTCCTCCATTGTTCTAACTGCTCCCCCAGTCCCTGTGTGTGTTCCCTGCTCCCATTTTCTCATAGCTGTTGCTCTGCCACTGGTCCTGGGCTTCCATTGCCCTCAGTTTCTGTTCCTTCCCCTATTCTATGTATGTTTGCCACTGCTCACTCCCTTCATGGTCATTTGTGCTCCCACTGCATCTGTGATGCCACTGCCCTCTGTTGCTGCCACAAGCCCTGGTCCCCTGTCCTCTGTATGCATACACCTGACACCTAGTCTGTTGTGCTGCCACTGCCCTTCTTTGCCGTCCCTACCCATATACTATGCCTTCTGTTCTCTGTTTGCATGCCCATTTCTCCCTGCCACTGCCCTCATTTGCTGTCCTTGCTCCCCATTCTCCACCTGCCAGCTTCCTCCCTTCTTTTTGGTGCAGTCCCTGCCCGCTTTGCTGTCACTGGTATCTAGTTTGGCTCCTTCCCCCTCCTGACTCCACGTGCATGTTGCTGCCTGCACCCTCCCTGCTCCATTGTGCTTCCACTACTCCTTTGCTGCCACCGCCCTCTGTTAATAGCCGTTTCCTACCCCACCCCAATTTTCCGTGTACGTGCAGCAGCCAACTCCCTCCTTTGTCTGTTGTGCTTTCACTGCTCCTGTGCTGCCACTGCTGCTTTTGCCACTGCCTCCCTCCCTCCCCATTCTCAATGTGATTGCCACAGCTCTCTCCCTTTTTGGTCCATTGTGTTGTCCGTGCTCTTGTGCTGCTGCAGCATTCAGTTACTGCCTCTACCCCCTATTTTCTGTGTGCATGCCCATGCTCCTGCCATCCTTGGTCCATTGGGCTGATACTGCTTTTGTGCTGCCACTGCCCTCTGTTTCTACCCCTGCCCCTACCCTCTCACTCACGGAGTAGGACAGCCTTGCCAAGAACAGGGGCTAAGGAGAAGTACAGTAACAAAAGGCTTTGGAAGCACAGGACCAGTGGCAGCGCAGCACAAGAGACCCAGGAGGGAGGGGCAGAGGTACATAGACAGAGAACAGAGTGGTCACAGGGAAGGGAGGTAGAAGAGGGAGGCAGGGGAGGCAGTAATGGAGGGTATTGGCAGCACAGAGGCGAGCACAGCACATCAGACATTGGTGGAATGAATCCAGAGAACAGGGTATGGAGCAGCAACAGAAAACAGTGGCAGCACAGAGTCTGTGGGTGAGCAAATCCATTGCTCATGGGAGACAAAGTCTTGGTTTGGGAAGGCAAGACAGGTCCTCCAAGTTCTTGGGGGCTGCTGGCTTCAGAACACACTGGAATTTTGCTGGAGCAGGTGATCCAGTGGTGTACCAAAAACGATAGATACTCCAGTCCCATATACTCACCTGGGCCCATAAACACACACAGTTAGTAAACCACTGTAGTCAAAGTTTATAATTTTTCCACAGTTTTGAAGATTAGTTATGTAATACTCCTAACCAACCTTTCACTGACTAAAAGTTCTTCCCTCTGGTCAATGGACCATTAGTTCAACTAGTTGATGGTGAAATATAACATAAACCAACTGTTCTTTATTCAATGTAAATAACCACAGACTCTGGAAAGTTTTCAAACTTTGTCTAAATTTTAAACGCATGTGAACCATCTCAAATACACAGTGCAGTCACCATCATCCTTAGGAGAGAAAATTCAGTTAATTAATCATCAAACACATACTTTGTACTCATGCAATGATCAATTCTCAGAAAGGGAGAGGACAGAGAGAAAAGAACATCTGCAAATAGCATGAAAATATAGTTACCAAGAATGGTGTGAAGACCAACCCCCTGGCCAAAGGGCTGGTAAGGGTCCCCCGGGATAGACCAGGTGACAAAGACTTCAGGACAGGATAGTTGACCTCTCTAGAATACTGATGGTTGCGCCGCACCCCTCTCTGACACTCTCTTCCTCCTCGAGATTCTTCTGCCATCTTCTTATCTAACCCAATTAAATTAGGATAGAATGTTCTGAATTCGGCTCTTCATCAACATCTCACAGCATCTCTCCCAGCATCAGCATCTACCATTCCAAGCTCACAGCATCTGGACTCGACTCAATAACTAACTAAAGCTATCTCAATTATACCTTTTGTTCTTCATGTTCCACCCACTAAAGTTTCAATATCGTAAAAATACGAGATCTAATTTGTCAGGCAAGGGGGAAGATCTTCACATCAGGCTTACATGTCATCTAAATCAGTTCGACCATTGTTCACAAACCCATCTCCTTAATTTTCATTCATAATTTTATTTCACACCTGCATTCACATTTTATTTGCAACATAATTTTAACAGTCTGAATACAAGTCAACATCGTTGAACTTTCCACCATCCATTCCCAGGGTATAATACTTTGCGACCTTGGCACCTGTTCAACATATTAAGTCATCATTCCCGGTTAACTTTCAGTGGCTAAGCGTAGTCTTCCATTTACTCAGCTTACTTCAGTTATACATGAGAGGTCCAAATACGCACTAGTGATAAAGTCAAAAGACAGATGTTACTTTCACAAATAAAATGGTCGCACTGCTTACCATCCAACTCTACTCTAACCCAGTTTATTAATTAGACTCATCCAAATGTTAGTTTTAGTAAAAACAACTCAATTTAGTTCAAACAAGCAGATGCCATGCATGCAAGTCTTCAAGACTCCATTTTAGTGTCTTATGCTAATGCACAAGAATTTCCCTTCCAAGCGCTAGCTCGTCATACTGTGTAGATGCAGTTGACGCATGTGCAGTAAAGATTTCCCCGTTTAGAGCGGTATTAGTTCTTCGTTCATGTTATTCTCATTAGTAAACACATAAGCAAGTTTCACTAACCCGCGTATTCATGTGGCGCACATTAATTTTACACAAAACAATTTTATTAAGCCTGTTAGTTAGTTAAAGGAATGGATTGCTCTGAGCAAGTCTCTTTTCTACGAGTGCTTGCTCCATCAATCCCCTCTCTGGTGGCATTTTGAGCCATCACAAAATTACCCATCCCAACCAGATGCTGTACGATGTCCTGCATATGCCTTGCTTCTCGTACAAGTTTCTTTCTTGTAATCTTGCTTTCTTTCAATGAGAGATGTCACAGAGTAGGACAGCCTTGCCAAGTAGATAGTTTTGGACAGAACTTTTTGGTCTAGAAATGCAATGTTGTGGGTAGTGATGCACACATGTGCTCGTTGTTGTACATTGAGAGATGAAGTATGTGAATCTATAAGCAGTTGTGCACAATTGTGCATTGTGTTGTACATTAATGAGAATTATGAAGTTCTTACTATTAGATTTGACATGGCGTCATGTCATCCGTTTTTCTGACTCTGCCTGCTTCAGCTTTTCTGCATGCATAGCAGTGCTTGCAAGTTGTTTGGGTTATTCACGTTCAAGGATTGCTTTTTGTTTAATGTATCCTGAAGGCTTTCTGAGCTTTGTCAAGATAAAGGCTGGAACATGCGAGATTTGGAAAAGGGGACGTGCTAACTCCTTCCTCCCATGGGAATGCTTGCTTGGAACCTGGCCAGTTGTGGTTAGATTCCTCTGGCACAGGGGAGGTCTTTCCCGAACCTTCTAGTGTGCTTTGAGATCATAAAGCTGAGGGACGTTAACTCAGAAACCTGGAATTTGGAAGCCAAGTGGGGACGGACGTGTCTACCTCGGAGCCTGGACCCTTGTTGCTGAGGCTCTCAATCACAGCTGTTTAACTTCCCCAGTCTGAGATGCAGTGTTTACACCAGGTGCAGTATTGACTTTTGAATATTGCCATTGTGATCTTTGGCCAGTGGCTTTGATCATTTGATGTGTTTTTTGGTGATGTGTGAGTGAGTCAAGGTGCACCTCCAAAGTAAACATTTTATGTATATATATATATATAGATATCCACCACAAAGGTTAGCCCAAATGAGGGAAGCCGACAGGTGAGTATAAAATGCTTGGTTTTATTTCATAGCAACTTCAGCAAATACCGGAGCATAAAGTTCATCAGGAATAAACCACACCAGACGCGTTTCAGAAACCAGAGTTCCCTTCTTCAGTGGCATGTCTCCAGAACACTCAGCAGCGTTGTCTGCCTTTCTTCATACAGGGGACCAGCCTCAGTGGGTGGGGCTGTGACTTCGGCCTTCTGGGCCTCGTAGTGCAATTAATTAGAACTCATGTGAGTCTGCTCTGTGTGCAAAGAGTTGTTAAGGAGGAAAAAACCCCAGTGGGTTGATGGTTTTTCAGGATTCAGCTTTGCTGCTTTTTAGCTGTAACGCCGACTATACCTCCCGTTTGTACAGCTGAAGAAGCCTTTGTCTTCAGCGCGGGCCCGCTTCCATGCAGGGAGCTTCGCTCGCGGCTGGGCTCCAGCTGCTCAATATCCACAACAAAGGTTAGCCCCAATGAGGGAAGCCGACAGGTGAGTATAAAATGCTCGGTTTTATTTCGTAGCAGCTTCAGCAAATACCGGAGCATAAAAGTTCATCAGGAATAAACCACACCAGACGCGTTTCAGAAACCAGAGTTCCCTTCTTCAGTGGCATGTCTCCAGAACACTCAGCAGTGTTGTCTACCTTACTTTACACAGAGGACCAGCCTCAGTGGGTGGGGCCGTGACTTCGGCATTCTGGGCCTCTTAGTGCAATTAATTAAAACTCATGTGAGTCCGCTTTGTGTGCAAAGAGTTTTTAAGGAAAATAAAACCCCAGTGGGTTGATGGCTTTTCAGGACTAGGCTTTGCTGCTTTTTAGCTGTAACGCAGACTACACCTCCCGTTTGTACAGCTGAAGACGCCTTTGTCTTCAGCGCAGGCCTGTTTCCATGCGGTGAGCTTCCCTCGCGGCTGGGCTCCAGCCGCTCAATATCCACAACAAAGGTAATCCCCAATGAGGGAAGCCGAAAGGTGAGTATAAAATGCTCAGTTTTTTTTCGTAGCAGCTTCAACAAATACTGGAGCATAAAAGTTCATCAGGAATAAACCACACCAGACACAGTTCAGAAACCAGAGTTCCCTTCTTCTGTTACATGTCTCCAGAACACTCAGCAGCGTTGTCTGCCTTACTTTATACATAGGACCAGCCTCAGTGGGTGGGGCCGTGACTTCGGCCTTCTGGGCCTTGTAGTGCTGTTAATTAAAACTCATGTGAGTCCGCTCTGTGTGCAAAGAGTTGTTAAGGAAAATAAAACGCCAGTGGGTTGATGGCTTTTCAGGTTTCAGTCTTGCAGCTTTTTAGCTGTAACGCCGACTACACCTCCCGTTGGTACAGCTGAAGATGCCTTTGTCTTCAGCGCGGGCCCGCTTCCATGCGGTGAGCTTCCCTTACGTCTGGGCTCCAGCTGCTCAATATCCACAACAAAGGTTAGCCCCAATGAGGGAAGCCAACAGGTGAGTATAAAATGCTAGGTTTTATTTCGTCGCAGCTTCAGCAAATACCGGAGAATAGAAGTTAATCAGGAATAAACCGCACCAGACGCGTTTCAGAAACCAGAGTTCCCTTCTTTAGTGGCATGTCTCCAGAACACTCAGCAGCTTTGTCTGCCTTACTTTATACAGAGGACCAGCCTCAGTGGGTAGGGTCGTGACTTCGTCCTTCTGTGCCTCGTATTGCAGTTAATTATAACTCATGTGAGTCTGCTCTGTGTGCAAAGAGTTGTTTAGGAAAATAAAACATGAAACAAACTACACCTGGTCTACAGTGATAGGCAACAATTTGATCATCAGCTGTGATAGCCACTACTACAGACTCAAACGTAGTCTATTAGCAATCAATAAATTCTGTCAACAACGTGTGCCTCTTTCATATCTTCTATATATCAGCTCTACGTGTCTATGTGCAATTGCTTATGTGTCGAGCAAGCACTCTACTGAATATGTAGAAAGACATTATCCTTGTGGAGGGTGTTCTGTATGTGGACTCACTGGAAAAACTAAAAGTGTACAACTTATGAGTGGCAAGACATGGCACCTTAACTCACTCACGAATTGCAATACAACTAATGTGATTTATTGTTTGACATGCCTGTGCGGTCTTCACTATATCGGTTTAACTACGCGGAAAGTGAAGATCCGCATTCAAGAACATTTGAGTACGATCAAAGCTTGTCGATTAACCACCAGATTGGTCGAACATTACAAAGAGTTTAAACACCAACCCAGAGAGATGTGCTGGGTCATTCTGGAAAAGTTCCAGGGGGACTCTACAAATATTGAAACTCGGCTAATAACTAAAGAGGCACGCTGGATCTAACAGGAACGAGCTGACAGACAAGGTCTCAATGACCTCATCGAGTGGAATAAGGTCATTACACAATGATATTGTTGGACACCATGTGACTGAACTTTCACTTTGACCATCCACCATCCTTACTGTGCGTCTAATATACAATGGTGACTGTCCTCCTTTAAATATGATACACAATTAATAAACATACGGAGGGTAGAATCACTCATAGTATTAGGGGTTCTCTCTTATGACTCCATCATAATGACATACTGTGGCACGGTAGCCAGGGTAGAGTTCTAACAGACACTTAAGCAGACTTCCTTGTTATCCCGGCACTTAGCCTTCAGGTGACTTGATAGAACTGGCGATCAACCACACGGCTTTATTACACCTTGTATACATGTGGTTTGGTCTTAGGCCATATGGCTTTTTACCATTCTAAGATGGCCGCCACAAAAACGGGTCCCGTGACGTATCTTTGTACGCACGCATGCACCTACGTCCTCGGGGAGGACCCGGAAATATATGCACCCGGCAGCTTCCTAGCGCTGATGACCGGGAACGGGAGCCCGTGACAGAGCGTCTTGACCACCGAGTGACGGTAAGGTTAGCGGGACCCTTGGGCATACTCGATTGAGGGAAAGCCGCAATTAACGGCAGACTGTGGGTGTGTGCTAGTTAGCTTGTGACATCTTGAGTGCTAAGCGCTCAGACTGCGCTGTAACACCGGGCGGGCAGCGTTTAAGGCAGGCTCTGTGTACTGTCAGCCATAGGATGAGGACAGATATGGGCAATACTCGGACGCAACCGCCGACAGTAATTGGCGGGTGAGGGTCCATTTAGATTGTCGGTGCGAGGGGCCCAACCTGGCAAAACAAATAAGAATGTATGCACAAGCAAGCGAGTGAATGAGGGGGCTCCCTTATAAACCATACACTATTCATCCACTCGTTTTCCAAGCCTATTTTAAACTCTGTTTTCATTGTGATACATATAGGTTGACATAAGGTGACCGCCTCTACCAATAGGGGGCCGACACAGCGAAATGCGTGTGCAGGAGTAAGTCATAGGTATGCTACAGCGTACCCCCAACAAGGTGAATGCGGCAAGCCCTATGAACAGTTGACCTGATAATTTGTTTATAAGAAGGGCAATATATCTAACAGTGTCCCTCTATGTCTTATCTTTGTTAATGGGTCTCTATTTGTCTTTAGGGTTAAATACTGGAAGGTTCCAGAAGTGTGTGGCGAAGACAACCCCCAGCCCTGAAGAAGTTGCCGACCAAGACTGACAGGCAACGAAACATGTTGGCTTCTTATTTATTAAACCGAAGCACAACTGTGGAGTGTAGGTTTTAATAGGTGCAGGTACCCAGCACAGAATAAAGTTTCAGAGAGCTAGGGATACCTGACCCCTTTTTAATTTTTTGAGCGTCGGATAGCGGCTCTCACTTCTTGGGGGGTTGTAGTGCACATAACATGTAGTATAGGGATTACCACTTTTTGAGTTGTTTATTATTTTCCTTTCTACATCATTCTTTGCAACTTTGTTTCTTTTGGGTTGGAAGGAGCCGATGATGATAAAAGGAACATATTGACGAGTACCAGTCAGCAGTTCTCTGGTGGTTGCTCCCGTGAGGTCCCTTCCTTCCCTTCACACATTTTTCCCTTCCTTCTCTTTCTACATATTCAGTAGAGTGCTTGCTCGACACATAAGCAATCGCACATAGACATGTAGAGCTGATATATAGAAGATATGAAAGAGGCACATGTTGTTGATAGAATTTATTGATTGCTAATAGACTACGTTTGAGTCTGTAGTAGTGGCTATCACAGCTGATGATCAAATTGTTGCCTATCACTGTGGACCAGGTGTAGTTTGTTTCATATAATGTGAGTGGAGGGCAACCTGGGTCCTGTATTTCTCCCTCTTAGCTCCGTGTGTTTGAGTAAGGAAAATAAAACCCCAGTGGGTTGATGGCTTTTCAGGATTCAGCTTTGCCGCTTTTTAGCTTTATTGCCGACTACACCTCCCGTTGGTACAGCTGAAGACGCCTTTGTCTTCAGCGCAGGCCCGCTTCCATGCAGTGAGCTTCCCTCGCGGCTGGGCGCCAGCTGCTCAATATCCACAACAAAGGTTAGCAAAGCACCAATGAGGGAAGCCGACAGATGAGTATAAAATGCTTGGTTTTATTTCGTAGCATCTTCAGCAAATACCGGAGCATAAAAGTTCATCAGGAATAAACCACACCAGACGCGTTTCAGAAACCAGAGTTCACTTCTTCAGTGGCATGTCTCCAGAAGACTCAGCAGCATTGTCTGCCTTACTTTATACAGAGGATCAGCCTCAGTGGGTGGGGCCGTGACTTCGGCCTTCTGGGCCTCGTAGTGCAGTTAATTAAAACTAATGTGAGTCCGCTCTGAGTGCAAAGAGTTGTTAAGGAAAATAGATCCCCAATGGGTTGATAGGTTTTCAGGATTCAGCTTTGCCGCTTTTTAGCTGTAACACCGACTACACCTCCCGTTGGTACAGCTGAAGACGCCTTTGTCTTCAGCGCGGTCCCGCTTCCATGCGGTGAGCTTCCCTCGCGGCTGATCTCCAGTCGCTCAAAATCCACAACAATGTTAGCCCCAATGAGGGAAGCAGACAGGTAAATATAAAATGCTCGGTTTTATTTCATTGCAAAAAACACAGTTGATGGACAGAATGTAGAACAATGTCATACATTCACCCCAGTACAAGGATCTGGGCCTAAATCCATCGTTTTTTGCACTCCACACCACCCTGGGTTAGACACTGGCTATATGCAAATCAGCTCTGACCCTGTGCCTCATGGGAACAGTCCAGTCCGAACTACCAAGCAATGTCTTTCCCAGACCGGAATCAAGCATCCAAGGACCGGTTTCTGGCTATCAGCCTTCATCAGCCTGGATAGCTTGACTCCAGTGGTGTGGAGAGCCTGGGACTCACGTCTGAGCATCCCCAGCACACTCGGGGTGAAAATTGCAAAAAACACAGTTGATGGACAGAATGTAGAACAATGTCATACATTCACCCCAGTACAAGGATCTGGGCCTAAATCCATCGTTTTTTTGCACTCCACACCACCCTGGGTTAGACACTGGCTATATGCAAATCAGCTCTGACCCTGTGCCTCATGGGAACAGTCCAGTCCGAACTACCAAGCCATGTCTTTCCCAGACCGGAATCAAGCATCCAAGGACCGGTTTCTGGCTATCAGCCTTCATCAGCCTGGATAGCTTGACTCCAGTGGTGTGGAGAGCCTGGGACTCACGTCTGAGCATCCCCAGCACACTCGGGGTGAAAATTGCAAAAAACACAGTTGATGGACAGAATGTAGAACAATGTCATACATTCACCCCAGTACAAGGATCTGGGCCTAAATCCATCGTTTTTTTGCACTCCACACCACCCTGGGTTAGACACTGGCTATATGCAAATCAGCTCTGACCCTGTGCCTCATGGGAACTGTCCAGTCCGAACTACCAAGCCATGTCTTTCCCAGATCGGAATCAAGCATCCAAGGACCGGTTTCTGGCTATCAGCCTTCATCAGCCTGGATAGCTTGACTCCAGTGGTGTGGAGAGCCTGGGACTCACGTCTGAGCATCCCCAGAACACTCGGGGTGAAAATTGCAAAAAACACAGTTGATGGACAGAATGTAGAACAATGTCATACATTCACCCCAGTACAAGGATCTGGGCCTAAATCCATCGTTTTTTTGCACTCCACACCACCCTGGGTTAGACACTGGCTATATGCAAATCAGCTCTGACCCTGTGCCTCATGGGAACAGTCCAGTCCGAACTACCAAGCCATGTCTTTCCCAGACCGGAATCAAGCATCCAAGGACCGGTTTCTGGCTATCAGCCTTCATCAGCCTGGATAGCTTGACTCCAGTGGTTTTATTTCATAGCAGCTTCAGCAAATACCAGAGCATAAAAGTTAATCAGGAATAAACCGCACCAGACGCGTTTCAGAAACCAGAGTTCCCTTCGTCAGTGGAATGTCTCCAGAACACTCAGAAGCGTTGTCTGTCTTACTTTATACAGAGGACCAGCTTCAGTGGGTGGGGCTGTGACTTCGGCCTTCTGGGCCTCGTATTGCAGTTAATTAAAACTCATGTGAGTCCGCTCTGTGTGCAAAGAGTTGTTAAGGAAAATAAAACCCCAGTGGGTTGATGGCTTTTCAGGATTCAGATTTGCCGCTTTTTAGCTGTAACACCGACTACACCTCCCGGTTTTACAGCTGAGACACCTTTGTCTTCAGCGCGTGCCCGCTACCATGCGGTGAGCTTACCTCGCGGCTGGTCTCCAGCCGCTCAATATCCACAACAAAGGTTAGCCCCAACGAGAGAAGCCAAAAGGTGAGTATAAAATGCTCGTTTTTATTTTGTAGCAGCTTCAGCAAATACCTGAGCATAAAAGTTCATCAGGAAAAAACCACACCAGACGCGTTCCAAAAACCAGAGTTCCCTTCTTTGCGGGGAGGTGTCAGCTGGATGTTCAATTTAAAGACTGAAAAGTGTTGCAGGTATTTTGACAGTCCTGAGCATGAACCCACATGCGTTTAAGACTTTTTTATGCAGCACAAGTGAGAGAGCAAACCCACTTGGGAACACGAAGGCGCACTAACCAAACCTGCTGGCAAGTTTTCAATAAAACCTGATTTGAACGAGTTTTCTTCCGGTGGCTGAACTCCTTTGGGGCTAACCCTGCACGTTTGGATTTATAGCGGCTGTTGCCCAGCCGCAGGAGTTCGACCCACTGCTTGGAAGGCAGGAAGGCGGCTGGCACCTTTGCAGGGAGGTGTCAGCTGGATGTTCAATTTGAAGAAGGTATTTTGGCTGGCATGAGCATGAACCCACATGGGCTTAAGACTTTTTTATGCAACACAAGTGAGAGAGCAAACCCACTTGGGAACACGAAGGCGCACTACACTTACCAGAAGGCCGTGAGGCGGGTCACGCCCACAGAGGCAGGTGATGTGAAATTAAAAAGCACGCCTTTCCTTGCAGTGCTCACTTGTCTAACCGCCACTGATGAAGGGAAAGAGGGAATCCTGAAACGCGTTTGGCGAAAGAATGAACTGTTGCCTGTGACCTGTTCTAACCTGCTGGCAAGTCTTCAATAAAACCTGCTGTCAATGAGTTTTCTTCCGGTGGCTGAACTCCTTTGGGGCTAAACCTGCATGTTTGGATTTATAGCGGATGTTGCCCAGCTGCGGAGTTCGGCCCGCTGCTTGGAAGGCAGGCCCATGCAGGCGCCATGTTAAAGGGCGCTGCACCAGAATGGGAGGAAGGCGGCTGGCACCTTTACGGGGAGGTGTCAGCTGGATGTTCAATTTGAAGACTGAAAAGCGTGGCAGGTATTTTGGCAGTCCTGAGCACGAACACACATGGGCTTAAGACTTTTTTATGCAGCACAAGTGATAGAGCAAACCCACTTGGGAACACGAAGGCGCACTACACTTACCAGAAGGCCGTGAGGACGGCCACGCCCACAGAGGCAGGTGATGTGAATTAAAAAGCTTTCCTTGCAGCGTTCACTTGTCTAACCGCCACTGATAAAGGGAAAGAGGGAATCCTGAAACGTGTTTGACGAAAGAATATACTGTTGTCTGTGACCTGTTCTAACATGCTGGCAAGTCTTCAATAAAACCTGATTTGAACGAGTTTTCTTCCAGTGGCTGAACTCCTTTGGTGCTCAACCTGCACGTTTGGATTTATAGCGGCTGTTGCCCAGCCGCGGAGTTCGGCCCTCTGCTTGGAAGGCAGGCTCATGCAGGCGCCATGTCAAAAGGCGCTTCACCAGAATGGGAGGAAGGTCTGCTGGCACCTTTGCGGGGAGATGTCAGGTGAATGTATAAAACCATTGAAATTCCCCCATAGTTAGTTGTATCATCACTGGATGATGTCATCAGTGATGTTATCATTGATGTCATATGAGATGTCATCAGTGATGTCATCAGTGATGGTACTGAACATGTCATAAATGATGTAATATGTGACATCATCAGCAGAGGATTGCTGGCGCGCGAGTTATAGTTAGAACAACTAACCATAACAGGGAAATTTCAATGGTTTTATACGAGTGAAATGTGTAGCTATGGTTTTTTCAGTGAATTTCAAAGGTTTTTTACATGCTAATTCCTAACTATAACATGTTTGAAACCTATGGTCTTTTCAGTGAATTTCACAGATTTTTTAAGGCTAATTTGTAAATATTTTTATTGTTTTTTTATATTTCCTAACTGCATTTTTTTAATCTTTTTATTTTTAGATGTTATTTTTTAAATTACATTACACATTTGTTTATAAAACCTTTTTTTACATGAAAATATGTTTTCCTCATTATTTTATATTGTTCAAAATATACTTCAATTATTTTTATAACTTTTTTCTTTTTTTGCAGTTGCACACCCTACGAACACCCTACTCATTTACTGTGCGCAACGTGTCCGACATTTTAGGGTCGCTGTCTAGGATACGCGAAGGGTGTGCGACGGGTACAACTTTTCCCACACGGTTGCTATGCGACTTGTGCGCGACGCCTTGCACATACGCGAGATGTATGTATAAAGCGACATGACGGACGCGCGGTAGCGCGTGACGTCATATAGATATTAGACGCGGTGTGTGCACGACTTCCGCGATTTTTTCAATGTCGAAAAACTTATTTATATATATTTAATATAAATATTAAGACAAGAGATTATTATTTTAATAATTTTCTTTAACTTTCTTAAAAACGACATCACTGTTATCCTATGGGTAGAAATTCACTTAGCAGGTAAATAGTGTTATCGTTACCTTTTCTTACTCAGTGATGGATCCTGGAAAGAGCACTGCTGCATCTCCTCTGAACAGTTGAAAGAATGTAAATTACCTAGGAGGCGAGGAAGCCCACATCTTTTTTTTTTTAAAGTATCGCATAGAATGAGCGGATCATACGCGCACCTCGCAATTTTCCCCCCAAAAATAAAACAAAATAGGGGCCCCTCTGAGGAGACATAGAGGATCAGGGTGTGTCTACCCTCCCGGTTTCACATTTTAAACACACATTTCACACGCTTCTTCAGCCTCCCTTGTCCCGAGACATAAAATGGCTGCCAACAGTTTCTAGTTTCGAATGTCGACAACCACTTATTAGCCAATTAGCCTTCAGCGCGTGATCGGAAGGGTGCGCTTATGGTACAATGACAATAAGCGGAGTATACATATTCCATTTTTTTATCGGAAGTGGGCTGCGTTGCCCCCCTTCCATGCCCAATTCCGGGCACCGGGGTCCCCAGCCCCCTGGGTATGGCTAATTATATATTATTAGTTTATGGAGGAGGGCTGCAAAGCCCCCCTCCTGAAGCCACCTCAAGACCACGGGGACATCCGAACTCCATCTATGTATCTACCACTTAGGAGTTGCCTTCACTTTGCGCATGCATGTTTGTGGTAGCGCATGCATGTTAATGTTACGCATGCGCACAATACGTCCCACCTAACGTATTTCATTTTATTTGCGCATGCTCAATTACAACATGCCCAAACACAGCTCTCACACCCAGTGACATCATGCTCAACCAATCATCCTTCTGCAAAGCATTTATAAGCTGCCAACCTTCTTGAACTTTTCCTATTCCGCAGTCACAGACATTGAGAGTGTTTGTATCCACTTCTTTGTAGGTTATCACTTTTTTAAGAGTAATTAAATTAATGAACAATCTTTAAATACCGCGTAAATGCAAATTTATGATCGATTTGGCAATGCTGTTTTTAAGCACGCTTTCCTGCTTTTTTATATCGTTAAAGTTGACTTCGTAACTTTTGTTTCTGTGCAAATCACTTAATCCTGGTGCGTTTGTTTAATTTACCAAGTGCCACATGGCCCTTCCTACAGCAGTGTGCTACGTGCTGTTCAAGTGAATGCGATGTAGTTTTTCTCGTATAAGTTGTGCGTCACGTGCCCCATGCATTGCAAAAGTAATGTTTTCGGCAAAAGTGTATTTTAGTACGGTTTCCAGCTCTTATAACTTAAATATTTTGCCTTGGTAGGCAATGTTTCTGGGAAAATCACATAATCCTGCCGCATATAATATAAAAGTAGTGGGTCACGTGCTGCTTCCTCCCCATGCACTGCACATGTAATTGATTGGTCAATGTTGTATTTTAGCATGCTCTCCGTGTTTTTTAATAACCTTAAACTTCATTTGCCCCCTGTTCTATCTCATTATACGGATATCTCAACCATGAGACGTATTGGTGCCACAAGCTGTCCTGCCCATACACTATACCACGTGGTGGTGAACAACTCGACACACCAGATCCACTGACTGCTCTCCATATGTTATCAGCCGAAAATTGCAATGGACCTAATGGAATTATCAGGTTTGTCTTCAACATTTCATGATCGAAAACCATTCTGAGATAAACATTTGTGTATTTCATGTGTTTGCAGATGGATAACTGTGTTATTGTCATGTTTTACTAGAATTCGTAGGCATTCTGAAATCAACCAAACATATAAAAAGCATGTCCACCTGATTTTATTGCCCAAATATGTGATTTAAAATTGAACAATGTATCATTTATAATTTTTCTTGCTTCTATAAATATTTTTATAAAATATAAATCGGCATTGTGATAGTATTATAGACATTTCTTTCTGAAACCCATTTCTCATTTAAATGCTCGTTACACGTTTTCAGCCTGTACTTCAGATAAAAAGTAAAAATGTTTTATTTTTTTATTTTTTTGACAACTTGTCTTTTAATTTTCCTTGCTATTTATTTCTGAATTTCTAGATCATGGAAGTCCAAAAAGGGTTCTATCAGATCAAGTCCAGGAGTTTGTGAATGAAGTGAGTGACCAATCTCGGCCTAACATTTGTATAATGCAATACTATTTCCTATTTTGCTGTCCAAATATAACCTCTGATGATTACTTTTCATCCCCAATCCTATTGAGAACAATTGTTTTTATGAACATTAATATTAAGCTTAGGGATATGTACAACATATACATATTTAACCTCTTTTTTTCAGTTACCACAATGTTACATAAGTCAGCAGCAAGTTACCAACATTGAAGAAAGTATATCCTCCTGTTACTGTTCATTTCACTGATGTCTCAAATATGGCATGAACTATTTGTATGAAGCCAGAGAGCTTCACAAATTTTTAACGGACAACTTTAAGGTAAATACTCACAATACGACTACTCGACAAAGTTAAAAAGTAACGGATATAAGTACTTGAGGGGTTTTCGGTGGCCGATACTCTCCAATTCACACTTGTACGGATAGGTCTGATACAGGGTAGATCTCTGTATAACTAAAGGATGATTAGGTATTACAATGGCATTCAGAGCTCCCAACATTCTTACATTTTTTCTTAAAGGGTTCCAAATTGGGGACGAATATTAGGCTGTGCAGTAGAGGTTGACGGTGTTGCTCCACTGGTACTTGGGCCTCCTCATGAAGCAGGAGGAGCCTCTCTCAATCTCCTTAACTCTTTCCTTGCAAAGTTGACCGGATTCTTAGTCTGCAAGTCCTTCCACATACTTGCAGTTCCACACCAGTCCTCTTTATTCGGGTCTCCTCTTGAAAGCAGTCTTGCATATGCGGCATGTAGCTTTTCTTGCATTCACGTTTTTTATGACTTGTGAAAATTAATTTTAAAACATTCAATTAGTACGGTGTCACTATCCATTGTGTCAAATGCTTTATTAAAAATATGCAGAAAATGTTTCCTTTAATTGTTGTTAAGGTCTGTACAAGAGAATTTGAAAGGGGAAAGTAGGAGATGAATAACAAAGGTAGGACGTTATATCTCAAACTGCAAAGATTTATAAAAAGGGTGGACCAAAGTCTGCATTTACAATGCCAGTGGAAGCGTTTCTGGCAAACTGCAAACATTTAAAAAAATATAAATATAGTCAAGTGTTATTTTGACTTATAATGTTTGACCTCATTTAGTCACATCAATCTAATTTTAAACACTAATTTTCTTTTTTGTTTTGCAGATTAACTACAATACTTCTTTTGGAGTCCATATTATATGTTGTTTATTACATTGTTTTGTTAGTTATAGTTATAGTTATTTATTGTATTATTATCTTTTAGTTATAGTTCCAGGTATTGTTTTCATAAAAGTTAATTAAAAAAGTACATACGTCGGGTTTTTTTTTTGTAGGGGTAGCAGTCATCAATAGAAATGCTATTTATAATTTGAAGTATAATTCTGAGGCTAACTCATTAGCAACATAGTGTGGTGAACTTTTAACCTCTGTGCTCACGTAAGTGTTCCATGAACTGTTACTATGGTAACAGGCAGAAAGCCGTTTGGGGGTAGGGTTAAAAGTTACAGTTTGTACAAAAACCATTATATTTACCCAGGATCTTCTACATCACAGACAGGAAAGCAAAGTGAAACAAAACACTGTGTACCAGATTTACAACCCCCTTGCACCATTTTTGTGTCCAACCTCCCCTACAACATTACAAGTATGTGGGCTTCAACGACCCCCCTCACGCCCCGGGAACCACCACCAACTGAAATTTTTGTATTACGGGAGGCAAACTGCGTGGCCTATGTTTATATTTATTCACATGCCACCTTGCATGATGCACCACTAGGATGCAGGAGGCCTCAGCCCCAGGAGCCGCACCGTCAACCTGACCAAGACCCGGGATAAAAGCTGAAAGATCAGAATCAGAGCCTAAATATCCTGAATCCGCTGTTCAGAGTAAAAAGCCCGAAACTGCGCCGAGTCCAGAACCGCTCCGATGAAGAGGATCTTCTGAGAGGGGCACAGGTGGGACTTCGGCACATTGATGGACAACGCCAGCAGGTGCAAGAGGTCGACCGTAGTCTGGAGGTGGGACACGACTGTCTGGGGCGAGCCCGCCTTCAACAACCAGTCGGCGAGATAGTGGAAGACTGGAACACCTGATCTGCACAGATAAGTGAATAAACGTGAATAAATCTTTCTACTTTTCTACAAGACTATAGAATATTGTCCATATACCACAACAATCTGTGTTTTATTATGCATGGCATCTATTACAGAGATAGTGTACATTTTACAGATAAAGGAAACCGAGTCTTCCTCATGAACTTTAGACTCTGCATCAATACTTACTTGTAATTACTAAAATCTCTGAATAAACACAAGAGCTCTTTGTAGAACGACCCAACATCTATACACATAAGCTTGATATATATCTCAAAAATACATGCTTTGTTTTGCGTGGATCCTATGTGCATCTCGCAACTTTTTTGTAAAAAAATGTTCTTACTTTTTTGCGCTATGGGTCCCTATGTCAGCCCCTGAGCAGGCCTAAGGGGGTCAGGGTGTGTCTAACCTGTCCCTGTTCACGTTTTGCCAACATATTTCACAGACTTCTTCACCCTCGCTTCTACAGAGGCACAAACTGGCTGCCAACAGTTCCTGGTTTCGAATGTTTACAACCGCTTGACAGCCAATTAGAATTCAGCGCGTGATTGGAACAGTACGCTTATCCTACAAGTCCAATCCTCGCACAATCCGCGGATCCTCAGCGCCCATAGATATATAAATGACTTTAACCGTAATTTTCAAAGAAACTACTAAACATATTGACACCAGATATGCCAAAGGCACAAGTTGGAACTGAGGACTACCTCTCTCCCACATTTGGTGTAATTCCGTTCAGCTGTGCGAGCTGTAGCCGTGGCTAAAGGTACTATGAGAAATTGCATGGGGAAAATGCGTTTTGGGACCCCCTTTTTTCATGCCTCCGCTTCACCAATCACCCCCAACCTTTCAGGGAAGTAGCGGAACCGAGCTGGCCAAAGGTTTGGAAAATTTCAAGAAGATTCATCAATCGACTCCAAAGTTATTGGCAATCGAATGTTGCGGTTTTCCTATGGATAATAGGGCCTAACTATAACTACCTATTGGTGACCGCAATCTTTCTGATCTCTTGCAGGATGTCCAGTGTATTTGCTTGAGTCTTATTTCATATTATTTGCTGCTTGTGTATTCATCAGCATTATATTTACCAAGTGTGTTATCATTGCTTTCCTATAAACATACATATATATATATATATATATATGTATATATATATATATATATATATATTACCTACTGGCGGTCGCCAGTAGGTATATATAGTTAGGATTTTTTCTCTATGGGATTTTTGAAAATTCTATGTCTAATAACTTTGGCGTTTGTGGACGGAATTGGCTGAAATTTTCAGGAAAATGGCACATTTTGTTTCTGAGCAGCCCCTGAAAATTGGGGGGGGGGGGTTCGTCCAGGGGGGGTCGAGAAAAAAAGGGGGTCCCAAAACGTGTTTTTAACATTGAGTTTTCCATAGGGCGGTTGGCCTCACTTTTAGCCCGAACGGCTGAATGGATTTGCACGAAACTTGGCAAAATTGTAGGGACTGGTAGCCCGATGTGCCTTTTGTAGGTCTCAATATATGTGCTCCAGTGGATTTTGAGAAATTAACGTTTAAAAAAAGATATATATCTGTAACAGCGGACCGGGCAGCGCTCCAGTTCGCGTACTTTTCGCGCAACGGAGCTTTGTGAAGCGAAGCTGATTGGTTCTCCGGCGTCTGTAAACATTCTAAACAGTCCGTAGCAGCCGCCATCTTGTCTCTCAGTAGGATCGAGAGACAAGAGGAGGCCAAAGCGAAGGGGCAAATGACCATAAGGGGGCATAGTAGATTCTCGCTGACCCCCTAGGTTTGATGTGGAGGTTTTAAAAGGGCCCCGCGGGGCAAAAAAAATAAAAAAATAAAAATCGAACGGCTGAATGGATTTGCACGAGACTTGGCAAAATTGTAGGGACTGGTAGCCCGATGTGCCTTTGCTAGGTCTCAATATATGTGCTCCAGTGGATTTTGAGAAATTAACGTTCAAAAAAAGATATATATCTGTAACAGCGCTCCGCTTCGCGTACTTTTCGCGTTACTGAGCTTTGCGAAGCTGATTGGTTCTTCGGCGTCTGTAAACATTCCAAACAGTCCGTAGCGGCCGCCATCTTGTCTCTCGGTAGGATCGAGAGACAAGAGGAGGCCAAAGCGAAGGGGCAAATGACCATAAGGGGGCATAGTAGATCCTCCCTGACCCCCTAGGTTTGATGTGGAGGCTTTAAAATGGTCTCGCAGGGCAAAAAAAAATATATCGTTTTTTTAGTTTTTTTGCGTGGAGTGCGCCCGGTTCGCGAACCGGGAAGCGTTCTGGGGAGCGTACTTTCTTGAAAATTAGTGAAAAAAGTTAGAGTAAAATAATAATTGTGAGTGATCAGATGTAGGGTAGCTCTGAGAAGAGCTTTTGGGTTTATGGTACATTTAGGTACTTATAAGTAGGTACCAATGCACAGTCTTAAATTCAGAGTGAAAATTCTGTTGCCCTCATCTGAGAAGTGAACTCCATCTCCTCTGTAGATATCTTGCATGTAGTAACGCAAGTTATTGTTGTACAGGGAGCCCATTCCATGGTCTCTCATGTAAGCTGAAACAGATTTGTTTACATGCTTCCTCGATTTCTCAATTTGTGGACAAAATTGGTTCGACCACCTCCATTTTTGTCTTTGGCATATATTTGAATATACCAAGGCAGTCTGAGGAAAAAGTGCCATCAATTGCTCAAAGGTGTCCTTTAAAAGCATTTCCAGACCTACCCCAGTCAAAGTGCCCAAATAATTACCTCCACAGTGCACAATTAACAGGTCAGGTTTTGGCAAATGCATAAAGGTTTTCACCAATGGTATCAATTGGTGACATTTTAATCCTCTGTGGCCAAACCACTTAATTTCCACATCTTGTAAATTGAGGTTAGGTAAATTCCTGTTTTCAGCGTACCTCTGAGCCCAATAGATGTAACTATGTCCAACAATCCAGACAGAAAACATGGCGAGAGAAGGTTCTCCTGCAGTCAGATGAAGTGTGGCAATGAAATGGCAGCTGAAAAAATGAGAGTGTAAAATGAAAAAAACCGAGGAGTTTCTGTGTTAATGAAGCAGTAAGAGTGATTGGTGGATTTTGATTGCTGAAAACAGAAAGTTAGGGTGCATGGATGAGTTCGTTGAAAGATGTATTTTGAGTGGCGAAGAAAAAATCATTAAATGAAAGATTGCACTGGATATGCAGGTGCACTGAGAGTTCAGAGTTCAATTGCAACATTGTTGTGTGCACTTGGAAACACCAGAGGTCTTGCAAGAGGTGGTTGCTATGCAGAAAAAGCAGAGAGGGGGCAGAGGGGGGAAGGGTTTTGATTTGAAAAAAAAGTGAGGGAAGAGTTTTGATTGGGTGACATGAGAGATATGTGTGAAGAATTACAGCATTTCTGTGCTTTTGATAGCTGCAGACTCTGGAGTGCATACCTTTTGCTCTGCTGAAGACAAATTGGTGTGTTTCTGAGACTGTTTTGAAACTCAAAGTATTTGCTAAGGTGAGAAAAGATTTCTTTAATTTAGATCGAAAATAGTGTGCTTTAAGGAGAAAATTATGAAGAAAGTTGTTTTTCAAATGTTGCTTTGTCTCAAGTGTTTTACAAATAGATTTTGTTTCTTTGAGAAATTGTAATTGGAGAAAATGTGAAGTATTAGTACTGACAGGGTTTTTATGTGCATAGGAGCTGTGGAGTGTTTTCAAATTATGACTTGTAAATCGTTTTTGAGAAAAAGCAATGGTTTTAATATTGATGACAAGGACATAATGGTGTCTGCTTCTTTATAAGGTAATTGAGAGTCTCTGATGTTATTTTTCCCATTTCAATGTAAGAAGTTTGTCTGTGGAGCAAATTGCTTGTAAATATGCTCCCACCTGTGCATGGCAAATTTAGATTTTGAATGTTTGCGTTACATAGGCATGTTAAAGGTGACTGAAACATGCTGCAAAGGCAATCAAAAAACGCTTTTATGTGTCTTAAGGACATTTTAAGTCATTTCCCCATGTGCAGTGTTTTCAAATTATGAGTTGAAAATCGTTTTTGAGGTAAAGGAATGTTTTCAAAATTTATGTGCGCCATATGCCCCCAAATTTCTTTTTCAGGGGTGCAGCAGGGTGTTCTTGAGACACCCCTGCACCCTCGGAAAAATTCGTAATTTGCGATGAGGTAATTGCTAATCGCAAATTGCACCTTCATTCCTATGGGCCTCCTGCTGCATGGAAATGAATGGGTAATTTGTAATTAGCAAATAGCTCATCGCAAACTAGGAATGGTAAAGAATCGCTATTTATTCCTTAAAGTTCGCTATTTAAGAAATGCAAAAAACTTTGATGATACATATGGCGGTTCATCTCTAACAAGATAAGAAGCATAGGGATAGATTTATGATGACTGGCGCATCACCAGGGATGTGTTAGTCATTCTGTGCCGCTGTTCCGTCATCTATGGTGTGCTGCATTTACAATGCGGCGCATCATACTGATGTTCAAAATATACTTCAATTATTTTTATAACTTTTTTCTTTTTTTTGCAGTTGCACACCCTACGAACACCCTACTCATTTACTGTGCGCAACGTGTCCGACATTTTAGGGTCGCTGTCTAGGATACGCGAAGGGTGTGCGACGGGTACAACTTTTCCCACACGGTTGCTATGCGACTTGTGCGCGACGCCTTGCACATACGCGAGATGTATGTATAAAGCGACATGACGGACGCGCGGTAGCGCGTGACGTCATATAGATATTAGACGCGGTGTGTGCACGACTTCCGCGATTTTTTCAATGTCGAAAAACTTATTTATATATATTTAATATAAATATTAAGACAAGAGATTATTATTTTAATAATTTTCTTTAACTTTCTTAAAAACGACATCACTGTTATCCTATGGGTAGAAATTCACTTAGCAGGTAAATAGTGTTATCGTTACCTTTTCTTACTCAGTGATGGATCCTGGAAAGAGCACTGCTGCATCTCCTCTGAACAGTTGAAAGAATGTAAATTACCTAGGAGGCGAGGAAGCCCACATCTTTTTTTTTTTAAAGTATCGCATAGAATGAGCGGATCATACGCGCACCTCGCAATTTTCCCCCCAAAAATAAAACAAAATAGGGGCCCCTCTGAGGAGACATAGAGGATCAGGGTGTGTCTACCCTCCCGGTTTCACATTTTAAACACACATTTCACACGCTTCTTCAGCCTCCCTTGTCCCGAGACATAAAATGGCTGCCAACAGTTTCTAGTTTCGAATGTCGACAACCACTTATTAGCCAATTAGCCTTCAGCGCGTGATCGGAAGGGTGCGCTTATGGTACAATGACAATAAGCGGAGTATACATATTCCATTTTTTTATCGGAAGTGGGCTGCGTTGCCCCCCTTCCATGCCCAATTCCGGGCACCGGGGTCCCCAGCCCCCTGGGTATGGCTAATTATATATTATTAGTTTATGGAGGAGGGCTGCAAAGCCCCCCTCCTGAAGCCACCTCAAGACCACGGGGACATCCGAACTCCATCTATGTATCTACCACTTAGGAGTTGCCTTCACTTTGCGCATGCATGTTTGTGGTAGCGCATGCATGTTAATGTTACGCATGCGCACAATACGTCCCACCTAACGTATTTCATTTTATTTGCGCATGCTCAATTACAACATGCCCAAACACAGCTCTCACACCCAGTGACATCATGCTCAACCAATCATCCTTCTGCAAAGCATTTATAAGCTGCCAACCTTCTTGAACTTTTCCTATTCCGCAGTCACAGACATTGAGAGTGTTTGTATCCACTTCTTTGTAGGTTATCACTTTTTTAAGAGTAATTAAATTAATGAACAATCTTTAAATACCGCGTAAATGCAAATTTATGATCGATTTGGCAATGCTGTTTTTAAGCACGCTTTCCTGCTTTTTTATATCGTTAAAGTTGACTTCGTAACTTTTGTTTCTGTGCAAATCACTTAATCCTGGTGCGTTTGTTTAATTTACCAAGTGCCACATGGCCCTTCCTACAGCAGTGTGCTACGTGCTGTTCAAGTGAATGCGATGTAGTTTTTCTCGTATAAGTTGTGCGTCACGTGCCCCATGCATTGCAAAAGTAATGTTTTCGGCAAAAGTGTATTTTAGTACGGTTTCCAGCTCTTATAACTTAAATATTTTGCCTTGGTAGGCAATGTTTCTGGGAAAATCACATAATCCTGCCGCATATAATATAAAAGTAGTGGGTCACGTGCTGCTTCCTCCCCATGCACTGCACATGTAATTGATTGGTCAATGTTGTATTTTAGCATGCTCTCCGTGTTTTTTAATAACCTTAAACTTCATTTGCCCCCTGTTCTATCTCATTATACGGATATCTCAACCATGAGACGTATTGGTGCCACAAGCTGTCCTGCCCATACACTATACCACGTGGTGGTGAACAACTCGACACACCAGATCCACTGACTGCTCTCCATATGTTATCAGCCGAAAATTGCAATGGACCTAATGGAATTATCAGGTTTGTCTTCAACATTTCATGATCGAAAACCATTCTGAGATAAACATTTGTGTATTTCATGTGTTTGCAGATGGATAACTGTGTTATTGTCATGTTTTACTAGAATTCGTAGGCATTCTGAAATCAACCAAACATATAAAAAGCATGTCCACCTGATTTTATTGCCCAAATATGTGATTTAAAATTGAACAATGTATCATTTATAATTTTTCTTGCTTCTATAAATATTTTTATAAAATATAAATCGGCATTGTGATAGTATTATAGACATTTCTTTCTGAAACCCATTTCTCATTTAAATGCTCGTTACACGTTTTCAGCCTGTACTTCAGATAAAAAGTAAAAATGTTTTATTTTTTTATTTTTTTGACAACTTGTCTTTTAATTTTCCTTGCTATTTATTTCTGAATTTCTAGATCATGGAAGTCCAAAAAGGGTTCTATCAGATCAAGTCCAGGAGTTTGTGAATGAAGTGAGTGACCAATCTCGGCCTAACATTTGTATAATGCAATACTATTTCCTATTTTGCTGTCCAAATATAACCTCTGATGATTACTTTTCATCCCCAATCCTATTGAGAACAATTGTTTTTATGAACATTAATATTAAGCTTAGGGATATGTACAACATATACATTTTTAACCTCTTTTTTTCAGTTACCACAATGTTACATAAGTCAGCAGCAAGTTACCAACATTGAAGAAAGTATATCCTCCTGTTACTGTTCATTTCACTGATGTCTCAAATATGGCATGAACTATTTGTATGAAGCCAGAGAGCTTCACAAATTTTTAACGGACAACTTTAAGGTAAATACTCACAATACGACTACTCGACAAAGTTAAAAAGTAACGGATATAAGTACTTGAGGGGTTTTCGGTGGCCGATACTCTCCAATTCACACTTGTACGGATAGGTCTGATACAGGGTAGATCTCTGTATAACTAAAGGATGATTAGGTATTACAATGGCATTCAGAGCTCCCAACATTCTTACATTTTTTCTTAAAGGGTTCCAAATTGGGGACGAATATTAGGCTGTGCAGTAGAGGTTGACGGTGTTGCTCCACTGGTACTTGGGCCTCCTCATGAAGCAGGAGGAGCCTCTCTCAATCTCCTTAACTCTTTCCTTGCAAAGTTGACCGGATTCTTAGTCTGCAAGTCCTTCCACATACTTGCAGTTCCACACCAGTCCTCTTTATTCGGGTCTCCTCTTGAAAGCAGTCTTGCATATGCGGCATGTAGCTTTTCTTGCATTCACGTTTTTTATGACTTGTGAAAATTAATTTTAAAACATTCAATTAGTACGGTGTCACTATCCATTGTGTCAAATGCTTTATTAAAAATATGCAGAAAATGTTTCCTTTAATTGTTGTTAAGGTCTGTACAAGAGAATTTGAAAGGGGAAAGTAGGAGATGAATAACAAAGGTAGGACGTTATATCTCAAACTGCAAAGATTTATAAAAAGGGTGGACCAAAGTCTGCATTTACAATGCCAGTGGAAGCGTTTCTGGCAAACTGCAAACATTTAAAAAAATATAAATATAGTCAAGTGTTATTTTGACTTATAATGTTTGACCTCATTTAGTCACATCAATCTAATTTTAAACACTAATTTTCTTTTTTGTTTTGCAGATTAACTACAATACTTTTTTTGGAGTCCATATTATATGTTGTTTATTATATTGTTTTGTTAGTTATAGTTATAGTTATTTATTGTATTATTATCTTTTAGTTATAGTTCCAGGTATTGTTTTCATAAAAGTTAATTAAAAAAGTACATACGTCGGGTTTTTTTTTTGTAGGGGTAGCAGTCATCAATAGAAATGCTATTTATAATTTGAAGTATAATTCTGAGGCTAACTCATTAGCAACATAGTGTGGTGAACTTTTAACCTCTGTGCTCACGTAAGTGTTCCATGAACTGTTACTATGGTAACAGGCAGAAAGCCGTTTGGGGGTAGGGTTAAAAGTTACAGTTTGTACAAAAACCATTATATTTACCCAGGATCTTCTACATCACAGACAGGAAAGCAAAGTGAAACAAAACACTGTGTACCAGATTTACAACCCCCTTGCACCATTTTTGTGTCCAACCTCCCCTACAACATTACAAGTATGTGGGCTTCAACGACCCCCCTCACGCCCCGGGAACCACCACCAACTGAAATTTTTGTATTACGGGAGGCAAACTGCGTGGCCTATGTTTATATTTATTCACATGCCACCTTGCATGATGCACCACTAGGATGCAGGAGGCCTCAGCCCCAGGAGCCGCACCGTCAACCTGACCAAGACCCGGGATAAAAGCTGAAAGATCAGAATCAGAGCCTAAATATCCTGAATCCGCTGTTCAGAGTAAAAAGCCCGAAACTGCGCCGAGTCCAGAACCGCTCCGATGAAGAGGATCTTCTGAGAGGGGCACAGGTGGGACTTCGGCACATTGATGGACAACGCCAGCAGGTGCAAGAGGTCGACCGTAGTCTGGAGGTGGGACACGACTGTCTGGGGCGAGCCCGCCTTCAACAACCAGTCGGCGAGATAGTGGAAGACTGGAACACCTGATCTGCACAGATAAGTGAATAAACGTGAATAAATCTTTCTACTTTTCTACAAGACTATAGAATATTGTCCATATACCACAACAATCTGTGTTTTATTATGCATGGCATCTATTACAGAGATAGTGTACATTTTACAGATAAAGGAAACCGAGTCTTCCTCATGAACTTTAGACTCTGCATCAATACTTACTTGTAATTACTAAAATCTCTGAATAAACACAAGAGCTCTTTGTAGAACGACCCAACATCTATACACATAAGCTTGATATATATCTCAAAAATACATGCTTTGTTTTGCGTGGATCCTATGTGCATCTCGCAACTTTTTTGTAAAAAAATGTTCTTACTTTTTTGCGCTATGGGTCCCTATGTCAGCCCCTGAGCAGGCCTAAGGGGGTCAGGGTGTGTCTAACCTGTCCCTGTTCACGTTTTGCCAACATATTTCACAGACTTCTTCACCCTCGCTTCTACAGAGGCACAAACTGGCTGCCAACAGTTCCTGGTTTCGAATGTTTACAACCGCTTGACAGCCAATTAGAATTCAGCGCGTGATTGGAACAGTACGCTTATCCTACAAGTCCAATCCTCGCACAATCCGCGGATCCTCAGCGCCCATAGATATATAAATGACTTTAACCGTAATTTTCAAAGAAACTACTAAACATATTGACACCAGATATGCCAAAGGCACAAGTTGGAACTGAGGACTACCTCTCTCCCACATTTGGTGTAATTCCGTTCAGCTGTGCGAGCTGTAGCCGTGGCTAAAGGTACTATGAGAAATTGCATGGGGAAAATGCGTTTTGGGACCCCCTTTTTTCATGCCTCCGCTTCACCAATCACTCCCAACCTTTCAGGGAAGTAGCGGAACCGAGCTGGCCAAAGGTTTGGAAAATTTCAAGAAGATTCATCAATCGACTCCAAAGTTATTGGCAATCGAATGTTGCGGTTTTCCTATGGATAATAGGGCCTAACTATAACTACCTATTGGTGACCGCAATCTTTCTGATCTCTTGCAGGATGTCCAGTGTATTTGCTTGAGTCTTATTTCATATTATTTGCTGCTTGTGTATTCATCAGCATTATATTTACCAAGTGTGTTATCATTGCTTTCCTATAAACATACATATATATATATATATATATATGTATATATATATATATATATATTACCTACTGGCGGTCGCCAGTAGGTATATATAGTTAGGATTTTTTCTCTATGGGATTTTTGAAAATTCTATGTCTAATAACTTTGGCGTTTGTGGACGGAATTGGCTGAAATTTTCAGGAAAATGGCACATTTTGTTTCTGAGCAGCCCCTGAAAATTGGGGGGGGGGGGTTCGTCCAGGGGGGGTCGAGAAAAAAAGGGGGTCCCAAAACGTGTTTTTAACATTGAGTTTTCCATAGGGCGGTTGGCCTCACTTTTAGCCCGAACGGCTGAATGGATTTGCACGAAACTTGGCAAAATTGTAGGGACTGGTAGCCCGATGTGCCTTTTGTAGGTCTCAATATATGTGCTCCAGTGGATTTTGAGAAATTAACGTTTAAAAAAAGATATATATCTGTAACAGCGGACCGGGCAGCGCTCCAGTTCGCGTACTTTTCGCGCAACGGAGCTTTGTGAAGCGAAGCTGATTGGTTCTCCGGCGTCTGTAAACATTCTAAACAGTCCGTAGCAGCCGCCATCTTGTCTCTCAGTAGGATCGAGAGACAAGAGGAGGCCGAAGCGAAGGGGCAAATGACCATAAGGGGGCATAGTAGATTCTCGCTGACCCCCTAGGTTTGATGTGGAGGTTTTAAAAGGGCCCCGCGGGGCAAAAAAGAAAAAAAAAAAAAAAATCGAACGGCTGAATGGATTTGCACGAGACTTGGCAAAATTGTAGGGACTGGTAGCCCGATGTGCCTTTGCTAGGTCTCAATATATGTGCTCCAGTGGATTTTGAGAAATTAACGTTCAAAAAAAGATATATATCTGTAACAGCGCTCCGCTTCGCGTACTTTTCGCGTTACTGAGCTTTGCGAAGCTGATTGGTTCTTCGGCGTCTGTAAACATTCCAAACAGTCCGTAGCGGCCGCCATCTTGTCTCTCGGTAGGATCGAGAGACAAGAGGAGGCCAAAGCGAAGGGGCAAATGACCATAAGGGGGCATAGTAGATCCTCCCTGACCCCCTAGGTTTGATGTGGAGGCTTTAAAATGGTCTCGCAGGGCAAAAAAAAAATATATCGTTTTTTTAGTTTTTTTGCGTGGAGTGCGCCCGGTTCGCGAACCGGGAAACGTTCTGGGGAGCGTACTTTCTTGAAAATTAGTGAAAAAAGTTAGAGTAAAATAATAATTGTGAGTGATCAGATGTAGGGTAGCTCTGAGAAGAGCTTTTGGGTTTATGGTACATTTAGGTACTTATAAGTAGGTACCAATGCACAGTCTTAAATTCAGAGTGAAAATTCTGTTGCCCTCATCTGAGAAGTGAACTCCATCTCCTCTGTAGATATCTTGCATGTAGTAACGCAAGTTATTGTTGTACAGGGAGCCCATTCCATGGTCTCTCATGTAAGCTGAAACAGATTTGTTTACATGCTTCCTCGATTTCTCAATTTGTGGACAAAATTGGTTCGACCACCTCCATTTTTGTCTTTGGCATATATTTGAATATACCAAGGCAGTCTGAGGAAAAAGTGCCATCAATTGCTCAAAGGTGTCCTTTAAAAGCATTTCCAGACCTACCCCAGTCAAAGTGCCCAAATAATTACCTCCACAGTGCACAATTAACAGGTCAGGTTTTGGCAAATGCATAAAGGTTTTCACCAATGGTATCAATTGGTGACATTTTAATCCTCTGTGGCCAAACCACTTAATTTCCACATCTTGTAAATTGAGGTTAGGTAAATTCCTGTTTTCAGCGTACCTCTGAGCCCAATAGATGTAACTATGTCCAACAATCCAGACAGAAAACATGGCGAGAGAAGGTTCTCCTGCAGTCAGATGAAGTGTGGCAATGAAATGGCAGCTGAAAAAATGAGAGTGTAAAATGAAAAAAACTGAGGAGTTTCTGTGTTAATGAAGCAGTAAGAGTGATTGGTGGATTTTGATTGCTGAAAACAGAAAGTTAGGGTGCATGGATGAGTTCGTTGAAAGATGTATTTTGAGTGGCGAAGAAAAAATCATTAAATGAAAGATTGCACTGGATATGCAGGTGCACTGAGAGTTCAGAGTTCAATTGCAACATTGTTGTGTGCACTTGGAAACACCAGAGGTCTTGCAAGAGGTGGTTGCTATGCAGAAAAAGCAGAGAGGGGGCAGAGGGGGGAAGGGTTTTGATTTGAAAAAAAAGTGAGGGAAGAGTTTTGATTGGGTGACATGAGAGATATGTGTGAAGAATTACAGCATTTCTGTGCTTTTGATAGCTGCAGACTCTGGAGTGCATACCTTTTGCTCTGCTGAAGACAAATTGGTGTGTTTCTGAGACTGTTTTGAAACTCAAAGTATTTGCTAAGGTGAGAAAAGATTTCTTTAATTTAGATCGAAAATAGTGTGCTTTAAGGAGAAAATTATGAAGAAAGTTGTTTTTCAAATGTTGCTTTGTCTCAAGTGTTTTACAAATAGATTTTGTTTCTTTGAGAAATTGTAATTGGAGAAAATGTGAAGTATTAGTACTGACAGGGTTTTTATGTGCATAGGAGCTGTGGAGTGTTTTCAAATTATGACTTGTAAATCGTTTTTGAGAAAAAGCAATGGTTTTAATATTGATGACAAGGACATAATGGTGTCTGCTTCTTTATAAGGTAATTGAGAGTCTCTGATGTTATTTTTCCCATTTCAATGTAAGAAGTTTGTCTGTGGAGCAAATTGCTTGTAAATATGCTCCCACCTGTGCATGGCAAATTTAGATTTTGAATGTTTGCGTTACATAGGCATGTTAAAGGTGACTGAAACATGCTGCAAAGGCAATCAAAAAACGCTTTTATGTGTCTTAAGGACATTTTAAGTCATTTCCCCATGTGCAGTGTTTTCAAATTATGAGTTGAAAATCGTTTTTGAGGTAAAGGAATGTTTTCAAAATTTATGTGCGCCATATGCCCCCAAATTTCTTTTTCAGGGGTGCAGCAGGGTGTTCTTGAGACACCCCTGCACCCTCGGAAAAATTCGTAATTTGCGATGAGGTAATTGCTAATCGCAAATTGCACCTTCATTCCTATGGGCCTCCTGCTGCATGGAAATGAATGGGTAATTTGTAATTAGCAAATAGCTCATCGCAAACTAGGAATGGTAAAGAATCGCTATTTATTCCTTAAAGTTCGCTATTTAAGAAATGCAAAAAACTTTGATGATACATATGGCGGTTCATCTCTAACAAGATAAGAAGCATAGGGATAGATTTATGATGACTGGCGCATCACCAGGGATGTGTTAGTCATTCTGTGCCGCTGTTCCGTCATCTATGGTGTGCTGCATTTACAATGCGGCGCATCATACTGATGTTCAAAATATACTTCAATTATTTTTATAACTTTTTTCTTTTTTTTGCAGTTGCACACCCTACGAACACCCTACTCATTTACTGTGCGCAACGTGTCCGACATTTTAGGGTCGCTGTCTAGGATACGCGAAGGGTGTGCGACGGGTACAACTTTTCCCACACGGTTGCTATGCGACTTGTGCGCGACGCCTTGCACATACGCGAGATGTATGTATAAAGCGACATGACGGACGCGCGGTAGCGCGTGACGTCATATAGATATTAGACGCGGTGTGTGCACGACTTCCGCGATTTTTTCAATGTCGAAAAACTTATTTATATATATTTAATATAAATATTAAGACAAGAGATTATTATTTTAATAATTTTCTTTAACTTTCTTAAAAACGACATCACTGTTATCCTATGGGTAGAAATTCACTTAGCAGGTAAATAGTGTTATCGTTACCTTTTCTTACTCAGTGATGGATCCTGGAAAGAGCACTGCTGCATCTCCTCTGAACAGTTGAAAGAATGTAAATTACCTAGGAGGCGAGGAAGCCCACATCTTTTTTTTTTTAAAGTATCGCATAGAATGAGCGGATCATACGCGCACCTCGCAATTTTCCCCCCAAAAATAAAACAAAATAGGGGCCCCTCTGAGGAGACATAGAGGATCAGGGTGTGTCTACCCTCCCGGTTTCACATTTTAAACACACATTTCACACGCTTCTTCAGCCTCCCTTGTCCCGAGACATAAAATGGCTGCCAACAGTTTCTAGTTTCGAATGTCGACAACCACTTATTAGCCAATTAGCCTTCAGCGCGTGATCGGAAGGGTGCGCTTATGGTACAATGACAATAAGCGGAGTATACATATTCCATTTTTTTATCGGAAGTGGGCTGCGTTGCCCCCCTTCCATGCCCAATTCCGGGCACCGGGGTCCCCAGCCCCCTGGGTATGGCTAATTATATATTATTAGTTTATGGAGGAGGGCTGCAAAGCCCCCCTCCTGAAGCCACCTCAAGACCACGGGGACATCCGAACTCCATCTATGTATCTACCACTTAGGAGTTGCCTTCACTTTGCGCATGCATGTTTGTGGTAGCGCATGCATGTTAATGTTACGCATGCGCACAATACGTCCCACCTAACGTATTTCATTTTATTTGCGCATGCTCAATTACAACATGCCCAAACACAGCTCTCACACCCAGTGACATCATGCTCAACCAATCATCCTTCTGCAAAGCATTTATAAGCTGCCAACCTTCTTGAACTTTTCCTATTCCGCAGTCACAGACATTGAGAGTGTTTGTATCCACTTCTTTGTAGGTTATCACTTTTTTAAGAGTAATTAAATTAATGAACAATCTTTAAATACCGCGTAAATGCAAATTTATGATCGATTTGGCAATGCTGTTTTTAAGCACGCTTTCCTGCTTTTTTATATCGTTAAAGTTGACTTCGTAACTTTTGTTTCTGTGCAAATCACTTAATCCTGGTGCGTTTGTTTAATTTACCAAGTGCCACATGGCCCTTCCTACAGCAGTGTGCTACGTGCTGTTCAAGTGAATGCGATGTAGTTTTTCTCGTATAAGTTGTGCGTCACGTGCCCCATGCATTGCAAAAGTAATGTTTTCGGCAAAAGTGTATTTTAGTACGGTTTCCAGCTCTTATAACTTAAATATTTTGCCTTGGTAGGCAATGTTTCTGGGAAAATCACATAATCCTGCCGCATATAATATAAAAGTAGTGGGTCACGTGCTGCTTCCTCCCCATGCACTGCACATGTAATTGATTGGTCAATGTTGTATTTTAGCATGCTCTCCGTGTTTTTTAATAACCTTAAACTTCATTTGCCCCCTGTTCTATCTCATTATACGGATATCTCAACCATGAGACGTATTGGTGCCACAAGCTGTCCTGCCCATACACTATACCACGTGGTGGTGAACAACTCGACACACCAGATCCACTGACTGCTCTCCATATGTTATCAGCCGAAAATTGCAATGGACCTAATGGAATTATCAGGTTTGTCTTCAACATTTCATGATCGAAAACCATTCTGAGATAAACATTTGTGTATTTCATGTGTTTGCAGATGGATAACTGTGTTATTGTCATGTTTTACTAGAATTCGTAGGCATTCTGAAATCAACCAAACATATAAAAAGCATGTCCACCTGATTTTATTGCCCAAATATGTGATTTAAAATTGAACAATGTATCATTTATAATTTTTCTTGCTTCTATAAATATTTTTATAAAATATAAATCGGCATTGTGATAGTATTATAGACATTTCTTTCTGAAACCCATTTCTCATTTAAATGCTCGTTACACGTTTTCAGCCTGTACTTCAGATAAAAAGTAAAAATGTTTTATTTTTTTATTTTTTTGACAACTTGTCTTTTAATTTTCCTTGCTATTTATTTCTGAATTTCTAGATCATGGAAGTCCAAAAAGGGTTCTATCAGATCAAGTCCAGGAGTTTGTGAATGAAGTGAGTGACCAATCTCGGCCTAACATTTGTATAATGCAATACTATTTCCTATTTTGCTGTCCAAATATAACCTCTGATGATTACTTTTCATCCCCAATCCTATTGAGAACAATTGTTTTTATGAACATTAATATTAAGCTTAGGGATATGTACAACATATACATTTTTAACCTCTTTTTTTCAGTTACCACAATGTTACATAAGTCAGCAGCAAGTTACCAACATTGAAGAAAGTATATCCTCCTGTTACTGTTCATTTCACTGATGTCTCAAATATGGCATGAACTATTTGTATGAAGCCAGAGAGCTTCACAAATTTTTAACGGACAACTTTAAGGTAAATACTCACAATACGACTACTCGACAAAGTTAAAAAGTAACGGATATAAGTACTTGAGGGGTTTTCGGTGGCCGATACTCTCCAATTCACACTTGTACGGATAGGTCTGATACAGGGTAGATCTCTGTATAACTAAAGGATGATTAGGTATTACAATGGCATTCAGAGCTCCCAACATTCTTACATTTTTTCTTAAAGGGTTCCAAATTGGGGACGAATATTAGGCTGTGCAGTAGAGGTTGACGGTGTTGCTCCACTGGTACTTGGGCCTCCTCATGAAGCAGGAGGAGCCTCTCTCAATCTCCTTAACTCTTTCCTTGCAAAGTTGACCGGATTCTTAGTCTGCAAGTCCTTCCACATACTTGCAGTTCCACACCAGTCCTCTTTATTCGGGTCTCCTCTTGAAAGCAGTCTTGCATATGCGGCATGTAGCTTTTCTTGCATTCACGTTTTTTATGACTTGTGAAAATTAATTTTAAAACATTCAATTAGTACGGTGTCACTATCCATTGTGTCAAATGCTTTATTAAAAATATGCAGAAAATGTTTCCTTTAATTGTTGTTAAGGTCTGTACAAGAGAATTTGAAAGGGGAAAGTAGGAGATGAATAACAAAGGTAGGACGTTATATCTCAAACTGCAAAGATTTATAAAAAGGGTGGACCAAAGTCTGCATTTACAATGCCAGTGGAAGCGTTTCTGGCAAACTGCAAACATTTAAAAAAATATAAATATAGTCAAGTGTTATTTTGACTTATAATGTTTGACCTCATTTAGTCACATCAATCTAATTTTAAACACTAATTTTCTTTTTTGTTTTGCAGATTAACTACAATACTTCTTTTGGAGTCCATATTATATGTTGTTTATTATATTGTTTTGTTAGTTATAGTTATAGTTATTTATTGTATTATTATCTTTTAGTTATAGTTCCAGGTATTGTTTTCATAAAAGTTAATTAAAAAAGTACATACGTCGGGTTTTTTTTTTGTAGGGGTAGCAGTCATCAATAGAAATGCTATTTATAATTTGAAGTATAATTCTGAGGCTAACTCATTAGCAACATAGTGTGGTGAACTTTTAACCTCTGTGCTCACGTAAGTGTTCCATGAACTGTTACTATGGTAACAGGCAGAAAGCCGTTTGGGGGTAGGGTTAAAAGTTACAGTTTGTACAAAAACCATTATATTTACCCAGGATCTTCTACATCACAGACAGGAAAGCAAAGTGAAACAAAACACTGTGTACCAGATTTACAACCCCCTTGCACCATTTTTGTGTCCAACCTCCCCTACAACATTACAAGTACGTGGGCTTCAACGACCCCCCTCACGCCCCGGGAACCACCACCAACTGAAATTTTTGTATTACGGGAGGCAAACTGCGTGGCCTATGTTTATATTTATTCACATGCCACCTTGCATGATGCACCACTAGGATGCAGGAGGCCTCAGCCCCAGGAGCCGCACCGTCAACCTGACCAAGACCCGGGATAAAAGCTGAAAGATCAGAATCAGAGCCTAAATATCCTGAATCCGCTGTTCAGAGTAAAAAGCCCGAAACTGCGCCGAGTCCAGAACCGCTCCGATGAAGAGGATCTTCTGAGAGGGGCACAGGTGGGACTTCGGCACATTGATGGACAACGCCAGCAGGTGCAAGAGGTCGACCGTAGTCTGGAGGTGGGACACGACTGTCTGGGGCGAGCCCGCCTTCAACAACCAGTCGGCGAGATAGTGGAAGACTGGAACACCTGATCTGCACAGATAAGTGAATAAACGTGAATAAATCTTTCTACTTTTCTACAAGACTATAGAATATTGTCCATATACCACAACAATCTGTGTTTTATTATGCATGGCATCTATTACAGAGATAGTGTACATTTTACAGATAAAGGAAACCGAGTCTTCCTCATGAACTTTAGACTCTGCATCAATACTTACTTGTAATTACTAAAATCTCTGAATAAACACAAGAGCTCTTTGTAGAACGACCCAACATCTATACACATAAGCTTGATATATATCTCAAAAATACATGCTTTGTTTTGCGTGGATCCTATGTGCATCTCGCAACTTTTTTGTAAAAAAATGTTCTTACTTTTTTGCGCTATGGGTCCCTATGTCAGCCCCTGAGCAGGCCTAAGGGGGTCAGGGTGTGTCTAACCTGTCCCTGTTCACGTTTTGCCAACATATTTAACAGACTTCTTCACCCTCGCTTCTACAGAGGCACAAACTGGCTGCCAACAGTTCCTGGTTTCGAATGTTTACAACCGCTTGACAGCCAATTAGAATTCAGCGCGTGATTGGAACAGTACGCTTATCCTACAAGTCCAATCCTCGCACAATCCGCGGATCCTCAGCGCCCTTAGATATATAAATGACTTTAACCGTAATTTTCAAAGAAACTACTAAACATATTGACACCAGATATGCCAAAGGCACAAGTTGGAACTGAGGACTACCTCTCTCCCACATTTGGTGTAATTCCGTTCAGCTGTGCGAGCTGTAGCCGTGGCTAAAGGTACTATGAGAAATTGCATGGGGAAAATGCGTTTTGGGACCCCCTTTTTTCATGCCTCCGCTTCACCAATCACCCCCAACCTTTCAGGGAAGTAGCGGAACCGAGCTGGCCAAAGGTTTGGAAAATTTCAAGAAGATTCATCAATCGACTCCAAAGTTATTGGCAATCGAATGTTGCGGTTTTCCTATGGATAATAGGGCCTAACTATAACTACCTATTGGTGACCGCAATCTTTCTGATCTCTTGCAGGATGTCCAGTGTATTTGCTTGAGTCTTATTTCATATTATTTGCTGCTTGTGTATTCATCAGCATTATATTTACCAAGTGTGTTATCATTGCTTTCCTATAAACATACATATATATATATATATATATATGTATATATATATATATATATATTACCTACTGGCGGTCGCCAGTAGGTATATATAGTTAGGATTTTTTCTCTATGGGATTTTTGAAAATTCTATGTCTAATAACTTTGGCGTTTGTGGACGGAATTGGCTGAAATTTTCAGGAAAATGGCACATTTTGTTTCTGAGCAGCCCCTGAAAATTGGGGGGGGGGGGTTCGTCCAGGGGGGGTCGAGAAAAAAAGGGGGTCCCAAAACGTGTTTTTAACATTGAGTTTTCCATAGGGCGGTTGGCCTCACTTTTAGCCCGAACGGCTGAATGGATTTGCACGAAACTTGGCAAAATTGTAGGGACTGGTAGCCCGATGTGCCTTTTGTAGGTCTCAATATATGTGCTCCAGTGGATTTTGAGAAATTAACGTTTAAAAAAAGATATATATCTGTAACAGCGGACCGGGCAGCGCTCCAGTTCGCGTACTTTTCGCGCAACGGAGCTTTGTGAAGCGAAGCTGATTGGTTCTCCGGCGTCTGTAAACATTCTAAACAGTCCGTAGCAGCCGCCATCTTGTCTCTCAGTAGGATCGAGAGACAAGAGGAGGCCAAAGCGAAGGGGCAAATGACCATAAGGGGGCATAGTAGATTCTCGCTGACCCCCTAGGTTTGATGTGGAGGTTTTAAAAGGGCCCCGCGGGGCAAAAAAAAAAAAAAAAAAAAAATCGAACGGCTGAATGGATTTGCACGAGACTTGGCAAAATTGTAGGGACTGGTAGCCCGATGTGCCTTTGCTAGGTCTCAATATATGTGCTCCAGTGGATTTTGAGAAATTAACGTTCAAAAAAAGATATATATCTGTAACAGCGCTCCGCTTCGCGTACTTTTCGCGTTACTGAGCTTTGCGAAGCTGATTGGTTCTTCGGCGTCTGTAAACATTCCAAACAGTCCGTAGCGGCCGCCATCTTGTCTCTCGGTAGGATCGAGAGACAAGAGGAGGCCAAAGCGAAGGGGCAAATGACCATAAGGGGGCATAGTAGATCCTCCCTGACCCCCTAGGTTTGATGTGGAGGCTTTAAAATGGTCTCGCAGGGCAAAAAAAAAATATATAGTTTTTTTAGTTTTTTTGCGTGGAGTGCGCCCGGTTCGCGAACCGGGAAGCGTTCTGGGGAGCGTACTTTCTTGAAAATTAGTGAAAAAAGTTAGAGTAAAATAATAATTGTGAGTGATCAGATGTAGGGTAGCTCTGAGAAGAGCTTTTGGGTTTATGGTACATTTAGGTACTTATAAGTAGGTACCAATGCACAGTCTTAAATTCAGAGTGAAAATTCTGTTGCCCTCATCTGAGAAGTGAACTCCATCTCCTCTGTAGATATCTTGCATGTAGTAACGCAAGTTATTGTTGTACAGGGAGCCCATTCCATGGTCTCTCATGTAAGCTGAAACAGATTTGTTTACATGCTTCCTCGATTTCTCAATTTGTGGACAAAATTGGTTCGACCACCTCCATTTTTGTCTTTGGCATATATTTGAATATACCAAGGCAGTCTGAGGAAAAAGTGCCATCAATTGCTCAAAGGTGTCCTTTAAAAGCATTTCCAGACCTACCCCAGTCAAAGTGCCCAAATAATTACCTCCACAGTGCACAATTAACAGGTCAGGTTTTGGCAAATGCATAAAGGTTTTCACCAATGGTATCAATTGGTGACATTTTAATCCTCTGTGGCCAAACCACTTAATTTCCACATCTTGTAAATTGAGGTTAGGTAAATTCCTGTTTTCAGCGTACCTCTGAGCCCAATAGATGTAACTATGTCCAACAATCCAGACAGAAAACATGGCGAGAGAAGGTTCTCCTGCAGTCAGATGAAGTGTGGCAATGAAATGGCAGCTGAAAAAATGAGAGTGTAAAATGAAAAAAACTGAGGAGTTTCTGTGTTAATGAAGCAGTAAGAGTGATTGGTGGATTTTGATTGCTGAAAACAGAAAGTTAGGGTGCATGGATGAGTTCGTTGAAAGATGTATTTTGAGTGGCGAAGAAAAAATCATTAAATGAAAGATTGCACTGGATATGCAGGTGCACTGAGAGTTCAGAGTTCAATTGCAACATTGTTGTGTGCACTTGGAAACACCAGAGGTCTTGCAAGAGGTGGTTGCTATGCAGAAAAAGCAGAGAGGGGGCAGAGGGGGGAAGGGTTTTGATTTGAAAAAAAAGTGAGGGAAGAGTTTTGATTGGGTGACATGAGAGATATGTGTGAAGAATTACAGCATTTCTGTGCTTTTGATAGCTGCAGACTCTGGAGTGCATACCTTTTGCTCTGCTGAAGACAAATTGGTGTGTTTCTGAGACTGTTTTGAAACTCAAAGTATTTGCTAAGGTGAGAAAAGATTTCTTTAATTTAGATCGAAAATAGTGTGCTTTAAGGAGAAAATTATGAAGAAAGTTGTTTTTCAAATGTTGCTTTGTCTCAAGTGTTTTACAAATAGATTTTGTTTCTTTGAGAAATTGTAATTGGAGAAAATGTGAAGTATTAGTACTGACAGGGTTTTTATGTGCATAGGAGCTGTGGAGTGTTTTCAAATTATGACTTGTAAATCGTTTTTGAGAAAAAGCAATGGTTTTAATATTGATGACAAGGACATAATGGTGTCTGCTTCTTTATAAGGTAATTGAGAGTCTCTGATGTTATTTTTCCCATTTCAATGTAAGAAGTTTGTCTGTGGAGCAAATTGCTTGTAAATATGCTCCCACCTGTGCATGGCAAATTTAGATTTTGAATGTTTGCGTTACATAGGCATGTTAAAGGTGACTGAAACATGCTGCAAAGGCAATCAAAAAACGCTTTTATGTGTCTTAAGGACATTTTAAGTCATTTCCCCATGTGCAGTGTTTTCAAATTATGAGTTGAAAATCGTTTTTGAGGTAAAGGAATGTTTTCAAAATTTATGTGCGCCATATGCCCCCAAATTTCTTTTTCAGGGGTGCAGCAGGGTGTTCTTGAGACACCCCTGCACCCTCGGAAAAATTCGTAATTTGCGATGAGGTAATTGCTAATCGCAAATTGCACCTTCATTCCTATGGGCCTCCTGCTGCATGGAAATGAATGGGTAATTTGTAATTAGCAAATAGCTCATCGCAAACTAGGAATGGTAAAGAATCGCTATTTATTCCTTAAAGTTCGCTATTTAAGAAATGCAAAAAACTTTGATGATACATATGGCGGTTCATCTCTAACAAGATAAGAAGCATAGGGATAGATTTATGATGACTGGCGCATCACCAGGGATGTGTTAGTCATTCTGTGCCGCTGTTCCGTCAACTATGGTGTGCTGCATTTACAATGCGGCGCATCATGGGGCAAAAACAGCACAGATGCGTGACGTATCTGTGCCGTAAAGGTGGCGCATTGCTGGAGTTGTATCGCAAGTGTGATGAAGCTCCAGCAAGGCTCAGGGGTGCCCCTGTCGCAGGGTTTCTGTTCTCACACAGAACTGTGGACAGAGGATTGGAACCTCGGCGAATTAGGGTGCCCCAAAACTCACCTTAGTAATCAAAAACCCCTTAGCAAGCTAGGTACAGTGTCACATTAGATATAACAAACTCTCAATGTTTAGACAATCCAGAATATGAACTTATAGTACCTCATGATACGTGGAACTCATGAACAGTCGGTCGTTATATATTTCTTAGAAACCAGAACATGGAGTTAAGAAGAACACATGTGTATTTGAAATGTTTATTTACTAATGCCGTCTTCTCAGGCGTAGTATCTTAGATAATACAAGTACACATATTATCAGTAGCAAAATTACCAGCATAGTTACTAGTACATAAAAAGCGAATGGTGACAGTATGTTAACATGCTGTAAATGAATAAGAGTTAGCAACACTTATAAGCAGCCGCGGGCCGTGGAGGGAGTTACGGTGGGGCAGGGAGGCGGGGAGGGGGAGGGGCAGGGTGGAGAGGGCTCCACCCTGGCCCTCCCACTCCCCGCCTCCCTGCCCCACCGTAACTCCCTCCACGGCCCGCGGCTGCTTATATCTCACCCTCCCTAATACACATATTATATTATTTGCTAAGAAGGTCTCTTTGTGTTGGTTTAGGGCGTGCCCATACTTTAGTGTCTTAGATTTGAAGGAATCACATCAGCATACACCAGCTCTCTCTTCATGTGAACCGCATCAAGTGTTGTGTATGTGTGTTCGGCAAAGCAATATAAAACCCGCCTCATGCCCAGAATTGGCAGAAGCTGCACTTATGTTATGAGTATGAAGTCGTGGAGATCAGACCTCATAACAATTCTGTATCGTGTTGTTCTTGAAACTTCAGCACTCGCTGTACAGATATAGTTTAACAAGTAAAGCAGATAGTAGAGCAATAACATATTATTCTCATGTAAATCACGATGAACTATTAGGTTGAAAGCTAAAGCAACAACTAAGTGTCGTGTGCAGAAGTTGCAAAAAAGGAAAAATGGCGTTTAAACCGGTAATGAGCCCATGCTAACTTAACACGGTGTAAAGATATCCAGGATCTAGATGACACCTCCCCATGATCCGGAAACGAACTGAATAAGATAATAGAAGTGCCATCTCATGAGAGCAGATTGCAACTTTATATGTGGACGGTCCGCAAGGTAAAACATTAAAAACTAGGAAAATTTAATGCTAAAGAAAAATAAAACAGCCAACTACTTTATCGAGGCTTAAGCCAATAGGCAAGCTAAATAATAAAAACTTGACAAATAAGTCAATGAATTGTCAATGAAATGCTAGTACTCAGCATATCAAACATGAAAAAGGTCTATGACATAACTGTGTATGCAAAATAAGCTGCAACAGCCTCTAATAGGAAGTCACCGTCTTCATCCGAAAAGAGTTCAGCCATCCAATTTAAAAGCGGAAAAGAACATACGTGCTCTCCCAGCACCGGATCCTCTATCACCATCAGAGGACAGCTCGGTGGGTTTTCAAGAAAGCTCTGTTCCAAGAAAGACTGTGTTGCCGCCAGTAAATTCCAGGGACCAATTAGTCCATGCATCAATGCCACAGCCATAATCCTTTCGCCAGGACAAACCAACTCGTGAGTAATGATAGGAGTCATCAGCTGATTAAAGTCGACGTCAGGAGAAACCGGTCCGCAGAGACACAAATCAATGGCCCAATCGAAATCACAGGTCAGGCAGTGAAATACAGGCTGGACACAGGTGAAGTAGGAGAATCGAAAAGATAATCCATATGCCGTGCTTAATATCGCCAACGGCATTGTGCCATAATATTCAAGCATGCGATTGCGGAACAGCGTCAGCAGCTGCAGGGAGGGAGCTTGCACAGGAGGGACATCCATATTTAAAAATGTAAAAAAGCACAAGAGCGTCCGTTGGTAATGCAAGTAAAAATGGGAATCCACCAAGCACAGTGGAAAAAATAGAATGAAAGAAAGCAGGGATGACTCCAAAGATTTTCTCAAATGAAGTCACGAGACCACTGGTAACAACTGCGCCGGGCCCTTTGTGGAGGACGCGTTAAAGATAGTCCGAACCATGTCGCTGAAATGCAAAGGCGAATCAGTATTTAAAAGGGTCTGCACCTCTGTACGGGTGTTCGCTATGTGAAGCACGAAAGTTTCACGGGCCGAACTCAAGGCCACCTCTCTCTGAGACAAAAGAGCTCTTATTCTTGCCATGCCGTTGAAATGTGCTCCCAAGGTTGGTATTTGTGGCCAGATTGAAAACTCCCTATGTTCATGTGTGGGAGGAAATTGAACATTTCTGCAGCAAATAACCCGTTCACTTACTGTTACGATAAAAGGAATACTTTTAATTAACCCAGAACAATCTTCATTATTGAGCATCAAATAACTACCATTTTCCAACAACTTGAACGTGGGGATGATAGCAGGAACTGGCGTGCCTTGCAACACGCAAGCCATATTTGGTCGGTGTTTGTTGCATGAACCGTGTAACTGTATGTGCCTACACATTAGTGAATGATCTGGCGTCTCAGTGCATTCCTCTCCATTCAGATAAACTTCTTGATCATCTTTGAAAATCTGTATGTGTATGGAAGCGACCAGACCTCATGAAGAAAACCACTACCTAAAGGTTCATAACGACCTATTGGTATATATTTCATACAATTTGAAAACTTATATAAAGCAAAAGGCAGCGTTATTAAACCGTGGATAAGGCACGTTGCCAAAGCAGCCAACCTTTTGGATTTATACTGGAAATGTTAAAGGAAGAATTACGGAGTAGGGCCTGTAAATCTTTAATGGACAACCGAGTAAAATTACTCCAACCATCATATTCCTCTAACTCCGGGATAGTAGGGGTGTTTAATTTTTTAGAAGTAGCCAATCCAAAGCATTTGGTCTGGGAAATTGTTTCATTCACAAACAACATATGATTTGGGATGAGACATGCACGGTGCAAAGCCTCAGTGCCTTGTACCTGCCAGGTTCGTGAACCCCAAACTGATGTAGATCCTGGATATCTTTACACTGTGTTAAGTTAGCATGGGCTCATTACTGGTTTAAACGCCATTTTTCCTTTTTTGCAACTTCTGCACACGACAATTAGTTGTTGCTTTAGCTTTCAGCCTACCTGCGTCAAGATCTATGCCTGCTTCAAGCAGGCGCAGGGTTTTGATGCAGCTTTGTCCTATCTGATTGTAAATGCGGCACACCGTGGGTGGCATAGCAGCGGTGCACGTTAACTGGTGCATCCCTGGGGATGTGCTAGTTAATATAAATCTGCCCCTTTACATTTAATTATGTGCAGGGGACACAGAGTCGGTGAGGTTTATCCAAGGTTAAGAAGAGATGAGTCCTGTTCAGTGAAAAATTGGAGATAGGCTTCACCTCCTCTGCTCCTCAGCATCGTTGGACATGGTTAAATAATAGATGCAAAATGTTACTCTTGTTAAACAATTTTACTATTATAATCTCTGAGATTTGTCTATTACTGTGCAACATCTCATTGTTGTTATCTTTCTTTAAAGATAAAGACAACATCAACATGAGCGACAATCAGCAATCAGTTGATTTCGACCTCATCATTGAACTCGTAATTGAAGCATCAGTGGATGTTGATCCCTTGGATGATTTCAATCCTGAGGATGAAGAAGAACGTGATGAGGATGCAGATTTGTCAGAATTGTATGACATAGGATGGGAAGCTGACGTGCTTGAGCCTATGGAACTATAAACATTTATTTTATAAATTTATAATAAATAAAAAGTAAATATGTAAACCGTTTAATTTAAAAATAAAGACACCTTCAAAAACAGGTTATGTGTAGTGTCTTCAATAAAATATTAAAATATGGTCATAAAATTAGATCAGATTCATATATAAAACAGCACAGGTAAAATGAATATAAATTCCATTTCTTTTCTGCTATTTCTGTATTCTAAATTTGCCATGTACAAAAAATTCTTCTATGTAAAAATGTTAAGTAGTGTGTTAAGTTTTTGATGACTGTTATTAATTTACTGTTGGGTAATAGTGGTTAATAACATTTTTTATTATATTTTACCACAGATTCAACTGCAGATTATTTCAAGATTTTAGGATGCCAAGCAAAGAAAGAGTGAGAAAGGCTGCAAAACGTCAAAGACAGCAGGTGAATGAAAAAAAGCAGCAGTCCTCTAACAAAAAGATTTGTCAAGTCACCAAGAAAGCACCGGGTAAGAGTACAAAAACATTCATAACAAATATCTCTAGTAAAAAAAATATTACTACAGAAAATGTTTCAGTCCAGAAAAGGAGAAGCAATTCCAACGGTAAGGAAAGGCCAATGAGAAATGTTACTGCTAGAGTAAGAGATAACTCTATGCATGAAAGTAGAAGGAAACAACAGTTTAGGGACATTCGTAAACGAATGTTCCGCAACAGGATAATTGGCAATTTGTTAAAAAATATTAAGAAAGGTCAACAGAAAGTGGTTTTTTATAAGAGAAAAAAAATAGTTGAGAAAGTTATTGATCAGGCATTTGAAATTAAACGTAAGTTATTTATTTTGACAATCAATAGAATTAGGAAGCTAAACAAGGCAATTTATGATTTCAAAAGAAATAGTAGATGGAAGAGAATATTTAATCGTAGTAATTTTTGTGAAGTTTTTTCTGGAGAATGGATGCATAGTTCAAGCTCTGAGGCATTTTTTAATGAGGAGAGTTATTTCCAGGATAATGATTTGGTGCATGCAGTTGACACCAGTGGTCGAGCTTATGAAGTGAAAGATGGTTGTCCAGTTGAAAAAGAAAAACTTGTGACAACAGAGATAGAAGAGGTGTTAGGTAATGAGGTTTTAGGGAGACGTCCTAAGGGTCCTGTGTACACCTGGAAGTGTAGTAGTATTTGCAGTGTACGACAGGATTCCGTCAATTTGCTTTGTGATTTTATACGGTCATTTAATAAGAAAAGTTTGAAGCAGAAAATGAAATTTATGCAAGAATTAGATCCTTGCAGAGTGAGAGAAGTGATAGGTTTGCATGGTCATTCACTGGCTTGTCTTTCCAGGAGAGTATGCCAGAGTGTTTTTCATCATTTCAGGATGCTAGCAGTGCATCATAATAAAGTGAGGAAATTAGTTAGAATGTTGTATTATGCTAAGAGTCCAGCAATTATGCTTAAACAATTATGCGCTGCTCTTTTGCATGGTTCTGAAATAGATGTGAAGAATATATGTGAAGAAATTGAGTTTTGTTACTTTGGAAGTAAAGCGGAGAATGTTGAAATTGACCAAGAAGAAGAGAGTAATGTGGAAGATAGTGTACAGGTTTCCAGTACAGATAATTTCCAGAGGGAAATTGCGACGTTTGAGGTGAAATCAAGTGAGAGGCCAAATTTCACTTGTGTGTGTTGTCGACGCACTTATTATAAGAATCAGACTAAGTTAGTGGATTTATATGGAAAAAGTGAAAGGGAAAATAATAGTGAATGGAAGGATTTTACAACATACTTGATGGTAGAAAATTGTTTTGATTTGGGATTGGATCAACGTGTGTGTACTTATTGTTGTAACAAATTAAATCAAAACCAGATGCCTGCTAGAGCAGTTCATAATAATCTGGAATTGGTTGAGATTCCTTCTGAATTGAAGGATTTAAATACTTATGAATCTATTTTGATTCAAAGTATCCATCCCTTTCAGGCTATTGTAAGAATGGAGCCAAAGACAGGGAAATTGCCTCCATCAGATTTACAGAGAGGATTAAAGGGAAGAGTTGTTTATTTGCCTCTAGATTTGAAGAAAAACATTAACACAATTGGAGTAGAAAAAGTGGAAGAGGAACCTCTTGTTATCTTAGTTAATGGGGTTCCGACAAAGAATAGGAAAATATGGCAAGATTTAGTAGATGTTAGGAAAGTCAAAAGGGCAACATTGTATTTGAAAAAATATAATAAATACTATAAAAATGTATATGTTGCAGAAGAGGAAGTAAGTGAGGAAGAGGATAGCGATTTGTGTGCTGGTCAAATTGAGAAAGTAGAACCCTGTACTAGTGAAGAAATATATGAACATTATAGTGTTCATCCTTTGCATTCCAAGGAAGTCATGGGGAATGCTATTGAGTTGTTTCAAATGAAACAAGCGAAAGGGAGTCCCATTAGTGTTTGGGAGGAAAGTTTGGAAGCTCGGTGTTTCCCACAGCTTTTTCCAACAGGTCAGGGAGGAAGATATGATGAGCGACCTCATCAAATTCCTGCTTCTGAATACCGGACTTTGCGATTGTATGCAGGAGATCCTAGGTTTCGACAATGCATTCCTTATTTGTTTCATCTCCTGTTTGAAAGCGATCTGTCTGGACTGTCATATGCAGTGAACCACATCTTGAAAAGTGGTATACACATGCAAAACTTCTCGGCAAGTGACTTTATGGATAAAGTCAATGTCCAAGACAGTATTTTGGATTCTCACCTGATTAATCTCATGGCGTGTCAGCGTGGTACTAATGAGTACTGGTACTGTCGTCATGGTGATTTAAAATGTATGCTGAGGAACTTAGGAACTCCCACATGGTTCCTCACTTTGAGCTGTGCTGAGTATGGCTGGGAAGACTTACTTGAATTTCTACGAGAGGCAAATGCTAACGTAGAAAACATCGAATTCAAGACACCCGGAGAACTGTGCTCTTTGGATCCAGTCAATGTATGTAGGTACTTCAATCATAGATTTGAAGGTATGATGTCTTTCATCATGAATAAGAAGAATCCACCTCTTGGAGAGGTGTTGGATTTCTTCTGGAGGAAGGAGTACCAAGCAAGAGGTGCTCCTCATATACATATGTTGCTGTGGATCAAGGATGCACCTAAATTTGGAACGGATGCAGAAGACTCAGTGATGAGTTTCATAGAACAGTATTCTACGTGTGCTGTTCCAAACGCAAAGGAGAAAAAAAGCCTAAGAGAAAAAGTTCTACGTTTCCAAAGCCATCGATGTGGAAAGTACTGTCGTCGTAAATTCCGGAACAAAGACAAGTTCTACACCAAATGTCGTTTCGGCTTTCCACGACCGGTGATTTCTAAAGGAAGAGTGAACAGTTTGATGTCTTCGCTGCGACATAATGTGATGAAGAAATCACCTAAAAACACATACAATTTGAAGAGGAACGAAGAGTCTAAGTACATCAACGACTACAACCCGGTGATTTTGTCCATGTGGAATGCTAACATGGATATACAGTTTGTGGCTGATAACTGTATGGCTGTGGCTCGGTATGTGACATCTTACATCACCAAAAAAGAGAAGACAGAATTGAAGGATATGTGGGAGGACATTTCCCATGAAAAGAGCCTCAGCAAGAAGTTGTACAGTTTCAGTCTGAAGATGTTGTCGCATCGAGAAATCGGAGCTTACGAATGTTCTGACCGGTTGTCTTCAGCAAGTCTCTATGCCAAGTCCAGGAGTATCGTTTGGGCGAGTGTTGGTCTTGCTGCAACGCGTAATCGAGTTCTGAAACCTGTGCGGGAAATTGAGTATTTGGCGGAAAAGGAGCCAAACAGTACCGACATTTTGAAGAGCAACATGTTGGATACATATTATCCAAATCGAAGCAGTCACCTCGAGAATGTTTGTCTGTATGAGGTTCTGCAAAATTACATATTCAAGAGGAACATCAAAGAAGATACTGAGAAGGGAGTGTATGCTGTAATAGGAAGTGAGGGATGTCTGGTCAAGCAAAGAAAATGCCACTTGATAAACCATCGAAAATTGAGTGGCGAATCTCCTGAAAAAAAGGAGTTTTTCTATTTAGCACTTTTGCAACTTTTTAAGCCTTGGCGTGCAGAAGAGGAACTGCTTGGAGATTTCCTTTGTTACGAAGACTCATTCAATGCTGCCAAGGAGACCATAGAATGTCCTGCTTTTCCCAAATATGTAGAAATGTTGAATGTGGAAATTGAGCAGGAAGAAACGATTGCAGCCGAGATTGCCCGAGACAGTTCTCAGGACAGTCAGAGTTCTGCTTCATTGAGTCAGGATCCACTAGGAGGACCTCTTATCGAAAATGAAGCTGCCACTGCTATGAATGAAGTGGAAAGAGCCATGGCACATGCTCAGGAGGATGCGGTTAACTTAGAAGAGTTGGAAAGACAACTCAATGTTGAGCAGAGGAAAATATATGACGAACTTACCATGCAAATTGATCATGGATTAAGTCATGACAAGAAAGAGTGCTCATGTACGTCGTTGAAGCCTGTCCGACTGTACGTCAGTGGAGAAGCGGGTACTGGAAAAAGTTTCCTTATTAAAGCAATTTCATGTTATTTGCAGGAAAGGACAGAGTCATCGCTGTCTTGTGTTGTCACCGCTCCAACTGGACTGGCAGCACATAACATTAAAGGGATTACTTTACATCGTTTACTGATGCTGCCAGTGGAGCATGACAACAAATTAGAATATCACAAGCAATCTGGAGATGCTTGTTTTGAAGTTTCAAGAGTCTTGAGGAAAATGAAACTTCTTATCATTGACGAAGTAAGCATGGTTTCCAATGTCATGCTTGCCTTTGTGCATTTGAGAATGCAAGAAGTTCTCAAAACAGAGTATGATGTGTTATTTGGTGGCAAACACATCATTGTTTTCGGAGATCTTCTGCAGCTGACACCAGTGAAAGGGCAACCTGTGTTCAAAATGCTCACGCATGAAGATACCAGGAAGTGCTTAGGGAGCATTGGCAACGTCAATATATGGTTAAACTTCAATTATGCTGAACTGCATGAAAATATGCGTCAGGCAAAGGATGAAGTTTACAAGACTATTCTACAAGATGTTAGAATTGGAAAAGTGACCGAGCATGGGAAAGAAGCTTTACATGCACGATTACTGACAAATTTATATCCAGACGAAGATGTTGTGCCTGAGAATATTTTTCAGAAAGTTACTGAGAAAAAATCTGGAATATGTTTGATGCCAACTCTTGCAGAATGTGCCAAATTCAACAACAAAATGTTGCATTTAGAAAAGCAAGAGATTGTGAAACTGGAAGCTATTGACAGAGTAGAGCATATGGGATCAACAATTATTTTGTCTGAGAATCTGAAAACAAAATTGGATTCATTAGAGAAGAGTATATCTAAAACTGCGGGTTTTGAAAAGACTCTGAATGTGTGCTTGAACTGCCGTATAATTTTAAGAAGGAATTTACATGTTGAAAGAGGTCTGGTAAATGGATCAATGGGTAATGTTGTTGATTTTGTGAAATACAGAAATAGAGATGGAATTGAATTTTTAAAAATTAAATTTGATGGCATTGAGGAAGTACAGCTAATTGCTTGTTGTTCTGCTAGATTTTTGCTTGTAAAAGACTTATATGTTCGTCGTAAGCAGTTTCCTGTTTGCTTGGCATATGCGGTGACAATCCATAAATCGCAAGGTTTAAGTGTAGACTGTGCATTGGTGAATATTGGCAGTTCTGTGTTCAAGGAGGGTATGGCATATGTGGCATTGTCACGAGTTAGAACTTTATCGGGATTGTACTTGATTGAGTGTGATGTCACAAACATTTGTGCGGATCTAGATTGTGTTAAGGAATACAATAGGTTAAGAAGAGAGTATGCGCCACATTTGCCTCAGTATCCTTTGTTTGAGAAACGTGTGGTAGGCCGGAAACGAAGAAATGTGACCAATACTGGGGAGGTTGTAGCAAAAAGACGAAAAGTCGATGAACCTGAAATTATAAGCAGAAACAAAAAGGATTCTGTTGAAGATGTTGTTGGTTTTCAATTTGAAAACAGTTCTGGTGTCAACTGCTATGCTAATGTAGTGGTTAATGTTTTGTTTTCTCTAGAAAATGTAAAAGAAGAGATTGTGGTCAATTCTGATCAAAGATTTTGCAGTTTGTTAAATTCTGTGTTAGAGAAATGTAGCACTGATAGAACAAACATAGAAAGTGTGTCTGAAATTCGAAATCTGTTAGACAGATGTTCAGGCCAAACACAATTCTCTCAAAATAGTCATCAAGATTGTCAGGAGTTTTTAATGTATATGCTTGATGTATTGCATGATGAAGGTGTAGATGTAGATCACCTGTTTGGGCTTTCTTATCAATGGCAGCATGACTGCGAGAACTGTAGGGTATCAAGTACTACTAGTGTAGACTCAGAAAGATTTATATATTTAACTTTGCCAGACAGTAAATCAGTCTCTTTTAATAAGCTAGTAAAAGCAGCTGATCACAACATGGAGTGTAGCCAATGTAAATCTGAAATGATGTCCACATTATTTATACGAACATATGGCCAGTATGTCATTTTAATGTTCCAACGATGTAGGCCTGATGGAACAAAATTGACAACTTTAATTAAAAATTTTGTGGCTTCACAGTTGTCAATATCAGGAAGGACTTTTGTAACTGTAGCAATTATATATCATGATGGTCCTTCAATAACATCAGGACATTATACAGCTTATTTAAAGTGTAGAAATGGCTGGTCATTCTGCAATGATTCTGTTTTAATTTTCAAAAAAAAATTGCCGTATGACCGTAAAAACTCTTACCTGGTGTTTTTAAAACCAAAATTTTAGGGAAAGAATCTCGGGATGTGCTCTGAGGAATTTCAAGAAGTTCTAATGGCTCCTACACGATTTGGCCTTGAGGATAAGTGTAGTACAGAGACATAACTTCTTACCATAACACTGGACGTCATGGAGAAATACGTGCACTTTGAATGAGTTCAGAAAAACTGTTTCTTTTTATAAGCTAATTGAAGCAGCCAATCAAAACATGGAGTAGAGGGAATGTAAGTCTGCAATTCTGTCTACTGTTTTACATTGCTTTGTGATTAAAAGTGATGTAGAGAATTAAATAATTGTACTAGTCATAAAGGTAGTGTAAGTCTGCTTCATAGTAAGCAGTATCAGTGTGATAGGAAATGTAGAACATGATTGAGCAAGAAGGGGAAGATATTACTAGTCCAGGATTGTGAAAATGATCTTCAACATTTTAATTGTGAAAGTTGCGGAAATACAACATGACGGGATTGGCTTAAAAGAATTCTAAGAGTTATAAATGGCTCAGACACGATTTGGCCTTGTGGAAACGTGTGGTAGAGAGCGAGAAGTCATTTATTGTATGTAACATGTTTTTGAAAACGATGGAGGTTTTCTTTCAGAAAGTGGCGGGTTGAAAGTAATAACAGCACAACAGAGTGTAAGCTGTTCATAGGACATCCTTGGCCGTCATGGAAAGTAAGTTAACTTTAAGGAGTTCTGAATTCTGATTTGTTATGTTGCATGGGTTTTTTAAACACAATCATTTTGATTGTGTTTTTTTTTTCCCGCTGTTATATGTAGGCCTGGGCGAAGCACTACGCTCCGCTCGCGGAGTTTGCGAAGTTTTTGCAACTTCGCACTACGCGAGCGGCACGTAGCACAGTGCGAACATGCGTAGTGCAGCGTAGCGTAGTGCAGCGCTCATTTTTTGCTTGTTCGCGGTCCTGAACGTCATGTTCGCGACCGCGAGCAAGCAAAATGACATCCCGGTGAGATTCTCAGCGCGAGGAGGTCAGGTTTCTCATTGTGAGTGGTTGCGCATGCTCGCGACCGCTCTCAATGAGAAACTACCTGTTCGCGTTGAGAAAGCTGCCGCTCGAGTAATAATCTCCTCGAGCAGCAGAAAACTACAGGTCGCACTGTGCAAGATGCCGTTTTCAATGCTTGCACAGTGCCGGATGCTTGTCCGCACTGTGCAATCACTGAAAACGCATCTTGCACAGTGCGAACATGCTACTACGCAGCTCGCGTAGTGCTACGTGAAGTTCGCGTAGTGCGAAGTGCACTTCGCGTAGCTTCGCGTAGCGCTACTTCGCGAACTACGCCCACCCTTAGTTATATGATGAATACCTTCAAGTCACTGTTTTAGTGAAATTTGATACATTCTGAGAACAGCAAAAATAAACCATTTAACATGTATAATTAATTCTGTTCTGTTTGCATTTATGATGTACATGTAGAACTGTGTAGGAGGCATGGAGAAGGTGAGGCTTCTGTAAGTGTCAAAGTTGTTGCATACAGTGCTCATATTCTACGTAGTCTTTTATATTTCATTACTTTCACTGTTTCTGACTGATCTAAAATTTTTTTTTTAAAAAGAACAGTAAGTATAAGGGAAGGAAACAGACAGTTATGTTAAAAGAAACACAGCTATAGGGAATAAACTAGGGATACTGTTACCCGCAATCCTCTGCTGATGATGTCACTGAGCATGTCATGAATGATGTAATATGTGACATCATCAGCAGTGGATTACGGGTAATAGTATCTCTAGTTTACTCCCCTATAGCTGTCTTTCTTTTAACATAACTGTCTGTTTCCTTCCCTTATACTTACTGTTCTTTTTAAAAAAAAAAAAATTTGGGTTCGCTTCCGGTTCGCGTACCGGGGAGCGAACTGGGATGCGAACTAAGAGAAATAGAGGTTTGCACAGTTCCAAATATTGTACCAATTTTTTAATAACGGGGAGGTAGTTCTGAAAAGAACTTTTTTTTTATTGTTTTTGTTGTTTTATATTTTTTTTATTATTTTTCTGAACATTTTTTTACTTTTTTGGAATTTTGCTGAACAGTTTTATATTTTTTTTGTTTTTTTTTCGGAGGGGGCAACGAAAACGATTCATTGTAAAGGGCTCAACAGGAGCAACAAAACAAAAAAAAAGAATTTATTATTTGGGGCATTTCGTACAAACTTGCATATGATAGTCAATAGCTCTGTTGATCAGAGTGATGCTACTTTCTCCGTAGCAAATGAATCCACTGCAATGTACGCAGACTTGTTTTACTTCACGAAATCTCGTTTGTATATTTGGCACCATCTCCCTGCCCTCTGGTCCCGTTACTTCCGGTACAACAGATCTTCTGGCCATAATAGGGAGATTATCTAGGTCGTTACGAAACTGTGCAGCACTGTAGTTGTTAGGATGCCACCTAGTCATATGGCGATGCATTGTGTAGTTTCCGAAACTGTATATTTGTCGGTCCCTCTGGACAGTCTATCTTGACATATAAGGCAAGTTACGTATCTTGCATTTACTTTTTTCTGACCTTTGGGAATTTTAAAAAATTGCCAAATGAAGTTTTCTTTCCGGTGAGACGTCCTGGGCTCCTCAGGCAAAAAGTGCCTCTCTTCGTGCTCGTCGTCCTGTTCCTCTTCTTCCTCTTCTTGCTGAATTATAACTTCAGCAGGTGGTCCACTCTTCCTTGGATGTGGTGGAGGTGGTGGGGAAGCACCAGCTGAAGCTACTAAAGAAGCCATTGCTCACTGGTAACAAAGGGTCTTTCTCTCACAATGATGAAAGTCAGAGTGAGGAAAGAAGGAGGGATTTTCATCATTTGGGAAAAACAATAGTTCTCAACCAATGAAAAGTGTTCATTTTAGATTATATGACCTAGTCTTACATCATTAGGAAACCAAAAGTGAAATGAACCAATGAAAAGTGTTATTACCAAGTCACATGACCTGCTGTGTTTACGTTACGCGCTTTGCAGGGCCTCCCGGTTTGCTTCCAGAAACCTGTGCTTTGCGACTCGGTAAGCGTACCAGTTCGCTAACGTAGCACGTCATATGACGTATCACGTGACAACGCGAAACGTCATGCGGACGGGAGGCGTCACGATGTTGTTTTCTAACGCGGCAGTTGCGGTAAAGAAACGTTTACCGGCTCGCGGTCTATTTCGCGGCATCAAGGTCAGCTAACGGGAAGCTTCCCGATTCGCGAAGCGAGAACGAAGAAAAAAAAATATTTAAAAAAAAAGTTATTAATAAACATATAAAATATATTTTTGGATTTAAAGAAGAATACATTTTACAGCTACAGATATTAGCTGTTAAAAAACCAATGAAATTCACTGAAAAAACCATAGGTTATAGACCATATATAGTTAGGAATTAGGATTTACAAAACCTTGAAAATTCACTGAAAAAACCATAGGTTATAGACCATATATAGTTAGGAATTAGCATTTAAAAAACCTTATTTTACTCACACAAAACCATTGAAATTCCATATATAGTTAGTTGCACTAACTATATATCGCGCACCCGCAATCCACTGCTGATGATGTCACATATTACATCATTCATGACATGGTCAGTGACATCACTGATGACATCACTGATGACATCTCAAATGACATCACTGATGACATCACTGATGACATCTCAAATGACATCACTGATGACATCTCAAATGACATCACTGATGACATCACTGATGACATCTCATTTGACATCAATGACCACATCACTGATGATATCATTCATGTGACAATACAATGCATCTCCTCACACTTTAATATAACCTCTGTTACACCCAGTGTTAAATACAGAGTATAATTTTTGAAACCATTGACACACCAATACTAGTTACTACATACGCACTCAGTGATTCCTATGTTTACACACACATTCACTCATTTACCCATACAATCATTCATACATACAATCACTCATCTTTACAACACTATCATATGCACTCATACACCTATACAGACTCTCACACTCTGTCACTCATCCATGGAGTTACTCACACACCTAGTCAGTCCTGTAAATAATCAATCACACTTCCATTTTCTAATCTATACAGTTAAACATAGAGCACCTTACATTTTGAAACATATACTAACACATACTTACTCTCTTATACAATCATTGATACAAGTACACATTGATCTGCACAGAGTCACACACCTCCCAGCCAGCCACACACACACTCAGTCTCCCATACAAATACTTGGGCAATCAATCAATAACCCATATAGTTACTCATATAGCTACTGACCAACACATGCAGCAGTTTACAGAACAACAGACATAATGATGCACAAATTAAGACAGTTTAGTCACTAACCCATGCACTCAGTGAGACACATTTAATCACTCACTCATACAGTCAGTCACGCACCTACTAAATCCTTCATCCAGACACTTCTACATCTACTCATTCTTCAATATGTAAAACATATTTAAACTTTTCAGAAACACACAGTCACTGGATGATGTCATCAGTGATGTCATTTGAGATGTCATCAGTGATGTCATCAGTGATGTCACTGACCATGTCATGAATGATGTAATATGTGACATCATCAGCAGTGGATTGCGGGTGCGCGATATATAGTTAGTGCAACTAACTATATATGGAATTTCAATGGTTTTGTGTGAGTAAAATAAGGTTTTTTAAATGCTAATTCCTAACTATATATGGTCTATAACCTATGGTTTTTTCAGTGAATTTTCAAGGTTTTGTAAATGCTAATTCCTAACTATATATGGTCTATAACCTATGGTTTTTTCAGTGAATATATATATATTACCTACTGGCGGTCGCCAGTAGGTATATATAGTTAGGATTTTTTCTCTATGGGATTTTTGAAAATTCTATGTCTAATAACTTTGGCGTTTGTGGACGGAATTGGCTGCACATTTTGTTTCTGAGCAGCCCTTGAAAATTTGGGGGGGGTTCGTCAAGGGGGGGCCGAGAAAAAAGGGGGGTCCCAAAACGTGTTTTTAACATTGAGTTTTCCATAGGGCGGTTGGCCTCACTTTTAGCCCGAATGGCTGAATGGATTTGCACGAAACTCGGCAAAATTGTAGGGACTGGTAGCCCGATGTGCCTTTTGTAGGTCTCAATATATGTGCTACAGTGGATTTTGAGAAATTAACGTTTAAAAAAAGATATATATCTGTAACAGCGGACCGGGCAGTGCTCCAGGACGCGTACTTTTCGCGCAACGGAGCTTTGTGAAGCGAAGCTGATTGGTTCTCCGGCGTCTGTAAACATTCCAAACAGTCCGTAGCGGCCGCCATCTTGTCTCTCGGTAGGATCGAGAGACAAGCGGAGGCCAAACCGAAGGGGCAAATGACCATAAGGGGGCATAGTAGATCCTCCCTGACCGTTTAGGTTTGATGTGGAGGTTTTAAAAGGGCCCCGCGGGGCAAAAAAAATAAAAAATAATAATAATCGAACAGCTGAATGGATTTGCACAAAACTTGGCAAAATTGTAGGGACTGGTAGCCCGATGTGCCTTTGCTAGATCTCAATATATGTGCTCCAGTGGATTTTGAGAAATTAACGTTCAAAAAAAGATATATATCTGTAACAGCGCACCGCTTCGCGTACTTTTCGCGTTACGGAGCTTTGCGAAGCGAAGCTGATTGGCTCTCCGGTGTCTGTAAACATTCCAAACAGTCCGTAGCGGCCGCCATCTTGTCTCTCGGTAGGATCGAGAGACAAGAGGAGGCCAAAGCGAAGGGGCAAATGACCATAAGGGGGCATAGTAGATCCTCGCTGACCCCCTAGGTTTGATGTGGAGGTTTTAAAAGGGCCCCGCGGGGCAAAAAAAAAAATAATAATAATAATCGAACGGCTGAATGGATTTGCACGAAACTTGGTAAAATATTAGGGACTGGTAGCCCGATGTGCCTTTGCTAGGTCTCAATATATGTGCTTCAGTGCATTTTGAGAAATTAACGTTCAAAAACAAGATATATATCTGTAACAGCGCTCCGCTTCGCGGAGATAAAATTATATCTGTATTACCTAGCTGTTGCTAACACCAGTTAGCGACGGCTAGTAGGAGATAGCGACCATCTTGGGCCCCACTTTGCATGTGAGTGATATTTATCACTAATGACATGCAAAGTGGGCATGCCAAGATGTTAGCGACTGGAAACAGTCGCTAACATCGCTATCTCCTATTATCAACTTTTGGAAATATTCGAGATAAGCGCGAATATCTCCAAAAGCTAGCACCTGCCCTGAGCAGTTCTTAGCCATGTTATCCAATGGGAGGTGGATAACATGGCTAAGAGCATTAGCTCGGTAATGCATGAATATCGCTGAGTTTTCAGCGATATTAATGCATTGCGGTCGTTTTTTATCGTATTTGCGATAAACCTTGATAATAGCAAGGTTTATCTGCGATAATTTCTGACGGTAAAAAAATCGTTGCTAAGCATCGTTAGGGATAAATATCGCTTAACTTTGGTAATATGCCCCAACGTCTGTTAACGTTCGATTCGAAGGAAATCAGGAAGTGTTGAAAAACATTGTCTGCGCCATCTTGTCTTTTTTCAAATGCCACACTTTTGTCGTGCACGGCAGCCATTTTAGATGCCTTGACCAGACCCACTCTGTGCACGCTGTCGACCCTTAGCATGGCTCCCCACCCTCGCAAGCATCTCCCCCAGGCAGTGGTCACCCCCGCTCTCTGTCTTATGCATGGGTAATAAACCTCCCCCCATCTGCGCTGCTCTTCCCTGAGAATCACACCCTGTGCCCGCCCGACACCTCCCTTTCGCCCTATTCACTACCGCACCCTCTGACACTCCTTTTCCTCTGTGTCCGATTGTCCAGGCTGGTCCTAGGGTATCAGCTAGCCCTGCAGATGTAGTTTATGGCCACAGCTGTAAAGAATCACCCCTCTTCAAAGGAGTTATAGTAGATCAAGGCCCACACTCGATGAGATCCGTCACAGCAGAAGCGTTGCTATTATCTGAAAACCATCCTGTATTGTGATTGGGGAGGGGACCGAGCCTGAAGCGGAAGATTCCAGGGATGACTCTTTGTACATCAAAGTTTTTACAATTATGTGTCACATAAAAAATATATAGCACTCCGACAAAGTAGTAAGATTATAAAACTTTAATAATTTATAAATATATACAAGAAAACAAAAATAGTAATAACATATAAACATTTTTAGGGAAAAACAACGAAGTAGCGGTCGGCTGTGCGAATAGTCCCAACGCAGCACAACGTCCAGATTTCCGGCGTGGGGCGTCGCGGGGGGTGGGTCATCAGTAGCAAACTGTTGTGCGAATAGTTCCAAGGCAGCAGAACGCGCTGAAATCTAGATGACACGAAAGTGATGTCTAGTAAGTTGCCACCCAGCAAATAACGGCGTGGGGCGTCGCGGAGGGTGGGTCATCAGTAGCAAACTGTTGTGCGAATAGTTCCAAGGCAGCAGAACGATGGCACCAAGGTGATGTCCAGTAAGTTGCCGCACTGGTTTTGGTATCCTACAATGCTGCTCCGAATAACGGCGTGGGGCGCCCCGGGGGAGGCGGCGTGAACGGGCCTCTCCAGGTGGAGTGTCATCTGTTGTAGTGGGGCGCCCCTTTACCGTTTCAGTTGCCATTCCGTCCGTTTTTGGTCCACTGTGTCAAAAGCCGCAATTCAGCTGAGTTGCGCCCACTCTTGCGGTGCAGCGATAGGCGGCTGTCACAGGACTCTCAAAATGGCGGCAGGCTGTTTCCTTTTTGGGCCTGGTCCACTGAAATGGCCCTGGGACACCTTGGAAATCGCACGCTTGTCTGCTAGGTCTTGGACCCCATTCTCGAAAGCGTTCCTCCGCCTTGAGAATTCATCAAAAGTTTTGGGGGCCCCGACTCCTGCAGGCTTCTGGTGGGGAGCGGCTGCCATGATTGCTCGCGGAATGACCACGACGGAGCTACGAGATGGTGGTGCTCTCATGCTGACGCCAGCTTCAGTCTGAAACATCCAGAAACAAGGTGGGGCTTTCATCGTTTGGGAAAAAAAAAAAGTTTTCATCCAATGAAAAGTGTTGTTTTTAGGTCATATGATCAAGCCTTCCATCATTAGGAAACCAAAAGTAAAATGAACCAATGAAAAGTTTTATAAACAAGTCACATGACCTGTTATGCGGCATAGGGTATAAAATGCGGAGAAAATACGTTGGCACGTGAGGCGGCGTCAGTAGCGGACCGATGTGCGAATAGGCCGAAGGCAATACAACGCGCCAAGATCCGGATGGCACCGAGGTGGTGTCATAGTTGAGAGTTCTGAGCAGCGGTTGTAACACTGTCTGAAGCTTATTTGCAGCTGCTGCAGCTTCACTACGCGCCAAGATCCGGATGGCACCGAGGTGGTGTCTAGTAAGGTGCACTGGTGTGGCCATCCTACAATGCTGAAAGTCGGCGTGGGGTGCCCCGTTGGCCTGTGAGTTTGCGTCAGTAGCGGACCGATGTGCGAATAGGCCGAAGGCAGCACAACGCGCCAAGATCCGGATGGCACCGAGGTGGTGTCTAGTAAGTTGCCGCACTGGTGTGGCCATCCAACAATGCTGAAAGTCGGCGTGGGGCGCCCCGTTGGCCTGTGAGTTTGCGTCAGTAGCGGACCGATGTGCGAATAGGCCGAAGGCAGCACAACGCGCCAAGATCCGGATGGCACCGAGGTGGTGTCTAGTAAGTTGCCGCACCGGTGTGGCCATCCTACAATGCTGAAAGTCGGCGTGGGGCGCCCCGTTGGCCTGTGAGATGGCGTCAGTAGCGGACCGATGTGTGAATGGGGCCGAAGGCAGCGCAACAATATTTTCGGAATAGAAGACACCACTAGGCGCTGAGATGCCAAGATCCGGATGGCACCGAGGTGGTGTGTAGCAAGTTGCCGCACTGGTGTGGCCATCCTACAATGCTGAAAGTCGGCGTGGGGCGCCCCGTTGGCCTGTGAGTTTGCGTCAGTAGCGGACCGATGTGCGAATAGGCCGAAGGCAGCACAACGCGCCAAGATCCGGATGGCACCGAGGTGGTGTCTAGTAAGTTGTCGCACTTCTGTGGCCATCCTACAATGTTGAAAGTCGGCGTGGGGCGCCCCGTTGGCCTGTGAGATGGCGTCAGTAGCGGACCGATGTGCGAATGGGGCCAAAGGCAGCGCAACAATATTTTCTGATTTGAAGACACCACAAGGCGCTGAGATGCCAAGATCCGGATGGCACCGAGGTGGTGTCTAGCAAGTTGTGGCACTGGTGTGGCCATCCTACAATGGTAAAAGTCGGCGTGGGGCGCCCTGTTGGCCTGTGAGATGGTGTCAGTAGCGGACTGATGTGCGAATGGGGCGAAGGCAGCACAACGCGCCAAGATCCGGATGTCACCGTGGTGGTTTCATAGTTGAGAGGCACTTCATCTGCAGTGGGGCGCCGAGATCCGGATGGCACCGAGGTGATGTCTAGCAAGTTGCTGTACTGGTGTGGCTATCCTACAATGCTGATAGTCGGCGTGGGGCGCCCCGTTGGCCTGTGAGATGGCGTCAGTAGCGGACCGATGTGCGAATGGGGCCAAAGGCAGCGCAACAATATATTCTGAATTGAAGACACCACAAGGCGCTGAGATGCCAAGTTCCAGATGGCACCGAGGTGGTGTCTAGCAAGTTGTGGCACTGGTGTGGCCATCCTACAATGGTAAAAGTCAGCGTGGGGCGCCCTGTTGGCCTGTGAGATGGTGTCAGTAGCGGACTGATGTGCGAATGGGGCCAAAGGCAGCGCAACAATATTTTCTGACTGACACCACAAGGCGCTGAGATGCCAAGATCCGGATGGCACCGAGGTGATGTCTAAGTTGCGGACCGATGTGCGAATGGGGCCAAAGGCAGCGCAACAATATTTTCTGAAGAGAAGACACCAAAAGGCGCTGACATTCCAAGATCCGGATGGCACCGAGGTGGTGTCTAGCAAGCTATGCAGTTGAGTTGTGTGCGCACTTGCGGCGAATAGGTCGAAGGCAGCATAACAATGTTTTCTGAATAGAAGACACCACAAGGCGTTGAGATTCGGTTACCACCGGGGTGATGTCTAGCAAGTTGCCGCACTGGTGTGGCCATCCTACAATACTGCTCCGAATAACGGCGTGGGGTGCCCGAAGGGGGGTGGGGAGCCGGCGTGAATGGGCCTTCCTAGGTGGAGGCTCGTCTGCTGTAGTGGGGCGCCCCTTTACCGTTTCAGTTGCCATTCAGCTGAGTTTCGGCTGCTGTTGATGCTACAGCGACAGGCGGCTGCAAGAGGACTCTCAAAATGGCGGCCTGTTCTTTGGATTTGGGCCTGGTCCACTAAAATGGCCCTGGGACACCTTAGAACTCGGACGCTCGATTTTTTTTTCCTTTCCTGTACATGCAAAAAAAGGTAAATGCCCGGTACGTTACACGCTTCATCTGCCACGATGAACTCTCCAGAGGAACCGAAAAAAAATATAGTTGTGGTAACTATACCATGCATCGTCATATGGAGAGGTGGCACCAATTAATTATAGTGCTGCATAAAAGAGAGATTTGGAGGAGAACCCCTGACCTGCTAGTACATTCATCAAAGAAGTGGCACTGAGAGCTTCAGAGGCAAGGGAAACGGTCCCAAATATTTAGAAGAACTTTGGAAAGATTAAAATGACATGTTTAGATTGTGGTAAATTAATTTCATGTGGACAGATGAGTGTTACTCTAATAAATACAGCATATGAACATCATCATAGTCGATGGTTGGTAGAGACATTTTGACTATATCCTGGACTTGCCCGTCCTCGCCCAAAATGGCGCCGGAATAAATGGGACTCGTAACTCCTTGTTGTGTACTGGTTGCAGAACCTTGAAATCACGAGATACGTATGCAGTTTTGAAGCACATGGCGGGCGGGGACGAGAATTGATTGAATATTTCGACATCCCTATTGATATTAAGTTCTGATGTGTTATTGATTACTGTACTGTTGAAAGTTCGAATTAACGTCACCCATGGTACTTGCCCGCAAATGTAAATCTAGATAATTTTATTGTAACTGGCCCTGTCGTATTTTAATTATAAAATGTACGTCCACCGATTCCGTAACTGTTAGACACCTTAGTTCTTGCAACCTAATGGCCCGCCCGTTACGTTCCTCTACAGTGTAAATGTCTATTCATCATATACGATTACAGTTTGCTTCGTGGCAGGCCCACGTGGTTATAGGCTCGTATTTGTATAATGAAATTTTCACAATAAAGGTTTTTAAAAGAAAACATGGTAGTAGTATATACATTGGTAAAGTTTTTAATAATAGTCACTGTTTTAGAATCATTAAAAGGCAAGTGAAATAAAGCAGACCAATTACATGAAGGGTAAAAGGTATAATACGAAGGAACGCAGTAAAGATAAATGGTCAAAGGCTGTTGTGTTTTCTATTCCTGCAACATAAAGTGATCGATAAGAATCTCATATTCAGGCGTATCGGCTACTAAGACAGCAGGTCGACCCTCTTTTGCTCAACGGCTCCGTCATGGGACGAAGAAACGCTCTTTTTCTCGAAAAAAGAATATATTTTACTTGCAGGACAGTTGTTATATTTCCGGGAAAGTACATTAGCCTGGAACATTATAACATATATTTAAGAAAAAATAATGTTCGGAAGTAATGAAAAGCGTAATTTTTAGGTCATATGACCAAGCCTTTCATCATTACAATAAGAAAAGTAAAATGAACCAATGAAAAGTTTTATTAACAAGTCACATGACTTGTTATGCTTACGTTACGCGCTGCGCGCCCCGGATGACTTCCGGATGCGCTAACGCGGCGCGTCATATGACGCATTACGCGACAACGCAGGTCCAGAATATAGTCAAAATGTCTCCACCAACCAGCGGTCGGAACACAACCCCTTTCAGCAGGCTAAATAGTTCTGTTAAATGACAACAGAAGGGACAGGCAACAAGAATCAGTCAAAGAGGGGAGGGCTAGTTCTTCTCTACCGGGTTACATTGGGGCGCTACCGGAACTGATCGAATTGGTAGTCTACAGTGTTTCTGGATGTTTCAGACTGAAGCTGGGGTTAGCATGAGAGCAGCACCATTTCGTAGCTCCGTCGTGGCCATTCCGCAACCAATCATGGCAGCCGCTCTTTATCGTTATTTTGGGCGGGGTGGGTGGCGGAGCCGAGCTGTTTTGCAGCCATCATTGTGTGGAGTTCAGTTCCTCTCACTAGTTTTGTATTTGTCATGAGGGGTTGTTCCTAATGTTTCTATTTTAGCGAGGTCAAAAAGAGATCCCATTAGTGGCCTACTGATTTTGCTCGATTCCTTTTCTTTTTTTTTACACGATTTTTCGTTATCTGCAAAGACTAAACAGAGTATTGCGACTCTGTGTTTGTTTGTAAATAGAGAATGAACCAAAGAGAACTAATTCTAAAACAGTAAATACTTGGATAACAATCAATCAAATGGAGAGAGAAGCAGGCACGACGGATTACAATGGGGGCAAAGGCCTGCGTTAACTACCTTTCACTATCTGCAAAGAGAGAGTACTCCTAATAGAAATGAGGGGGGGGGCACCATTCAAAGCAGATCAGTGTGCATAAACACGAAAATGTTTTCACTTACCACGTACTTGACATTCGACAGCTTATGATATTTGCTATTAAAAAACCATTGAAATTCACTGAAAAAACCATAGGTTATAGACCATATATAGTTAGGAATTAGCATTTACAAAACCTTGAAAATTCACTGAAAAAACCATAGGTTATAGACCATATATAGTTAGGAATTAGCATTTAAAAAACCTTATTTTACTCACACAAAACCATTGAAATTCCATATATAGTTAGTTGCACTAACTATATATCGCGCACCCGCAATCCACTGCTGATCATGTCACATATTACATCATTCATGACATGGTCAGTGACATCACTGATGACATCACTGATGACATCTCAAATGACATCACTGATGACATCACTGATGACATCTCAAATGACATCACTGATGACATGAATGAGACAACAACAGGGAATCAAACCGATACAGAAAGAGACCGATCGAATAAACATACTAAAGATAGTCTAGTTTTTTTAGACAGGCACAGGGGAAATCAAAACCAAAACCCAACCCCGAGAGGACGGGGGAGAGGGAGAGGCAACTATCAGACCAACCAGGGCCAACAACGTCCCTACATGAAAACGAGAAGTCAAAAGACATGGGATTAGAACCTGATACAAAAGCCCCAATAATAAATTTAGCAAACAGGGAAATGACTAAGGAAGAAATCAGTCTATTAGAAAAAGGACTAGGCTATGCCATAGCAAGACCACCAGACAGATTCACCTTGGAAAGGGACTTACAACAGTTGATAAGAAAAATCAGATTACAAAAATACTTTGAAGGCAAAGAAAGAATGCCTACAGATAACAAATCTGGCCTACGTCCGAAGTCACTGTGGACCCCTTTGAGTTCCATGGTTAACAAAAATGTAGACACTTTTGAAAGGGTTATAACAAGAGGACTTGAAGAAATATTAGATCAGAGGTTGTGGACAAAAAACAATCTCAGCCTAGAAGAAAAAAAGGCATTAAATAGTCTAGAAAAGGATGACAGTATCACGATTAAACCCGGAGATAAGGGGGGTAGTATAGTGGTATTAGAGACAACAGACTATGAGAAGAGGATGCACTACCTCTTAGATAATCCAAACCACTACACAAAATCTAACCTGACAGAATGGCAGAACCTAGGGAAACGGATAAAAAGCCTGCTCATACTAGCCAGAGAAGATGGCGTAATCAATCAGGAGGAATTCAATTTCCTCGACAATGAAAACCCAACGATCCCAGCGATTTACGGGTTACCTAAAGTACACAAGGACATCAACAACCCACCCATGAGACCAATTGTCTCTAGTCTAAATTCCCTCACAGAACCACTAAGTAAATATGTGGATAAATTTATTCAACCTTTGGTTACAGTGCAACCAGCATACATTAAGGATACAACAGAAATGATTAAAAAAATAGAAGGAACAACATTTAACCCCAGCACCCAGTGGATGGTGACGCTCGATATAGAAGCGCTCTATACAAATATCCCCCAAAATGACACCATTAAAGTAATCAAAAAGTTACTGCTAAACGGGGAGGAAGACCTATCAGAGCACTCTATATTCATATTAGATTGTCTAGAACTTATCCTTAAAAATAACATCTTTTTATTTAAAGAAAATATGTACAAACAAACGAAAGGGACCAGCATGGGAGCCACCTGTGCTCCCAGTCTGGCGTGTTTGTACGTGGCAGACTTTGAGACAAAACATATTTTTAACCCCATGGCGCCATTCTTTGAAAACATCCAAAAATGGTCAAGATTTATAGATGACATTTTCTTTATCTGGCAAGGAGGTAGAGAGGAACTAATGGAATTCATCACTTGGCTAAACTTGGGTGATGAAAATCTAAATTTCACCTCAACGTACAGTAATGAAGAGTGTGACTTTTTAGATATCAAAATAAAAAACATGGAGGGGGTCTTAGGAGTGGAACTCTTTACAAAACCGACGGACCGCAATACAATGCTCCACTTTAACAGTCACCACCCGGCTACCCAAAAAAACAACATTCCGTTCGGTCAATTTTTAAGGGTCCGGCGGAACTGTACCACTAGGAAAGAGTATGATACACATGCAAAGGCCCTAATGAAAAAGTTTGCCGACAGAGGCTATCCAAAGAAAATGATAAAACAAGCCTATAAACGGGCAAAATACTACAATAGAGAAAGTCTATTTGAACCAAAAACTAGACCAAACAATGAAACAAAACCTATTGTATTTGTGACAAACTTCTCATGTGTATCCAACAAATTGAAGAACTGTATCAACAGCAATTGGAAGCTGTTAAATGACCCAGGCGAAACGCCAATCCCAAAACCAATATTTGCCTTTAGGAGAAACCGCACAATCAGAAACTGTCTTGTTAAAACGTATCCCAATAAAATGAAAAGGAATTCCATCAGAACCCTAGAAGGATCAACTCCAACAGGCAATCACGCATGTGGTAACTGTAAAAACTGCCCCTCTATAATACCAGGTCCAAATATAACCTTGGGCAAAATAACACACACATATAAGGAACTATTTAACTGCAGGACTAATAATGTCATATATTTGATTAATTGCCCCTGTGGCAAAGTATACATAGGAGAAACCCAACGAGAGATCAGGACAAGGATAACGGAACATAAGTCAGCCATCCGCACCAAGAAGCTAACAGCACCCCTGGTAGCCCACTGGACAGAAATGGGTCACACAGTGGAAGATGTACGGTGGTGTGTTGTGGAACAGGTTAGTGTAAATAAGAGAGGAGGAGACTTAACCAGAAAACGTAAACAAAGGGAACAATATTATATGTCCAAATTCAACTCCCACAAAATAGGTCTGAATAACAAAGAGGAATGGGAAAGGATACTGTAGCAAAATGATGGACTTAAACTGAGGAGCAGAGAAAACCTAAATAACAGTGGCAGGCAGTATGAGAACCACAGAATATGAGGGGATCGGGTAATTAGTAAACTCTCAAGCAGCGATGTAAACACTAGTACATACTATATGGTAACAATTATTTGATATACTGAAAAGGGTCCCTGCTCCCCAATCCAAGATGGCGTAGACTATCAGGAGAGAGTAAACGCAAAGAAGGTAAATTTGGCATTTAAATAAACATGAGAAATTAGACATCATAAACAATAGTATCTACAATAGTTAAGAGATACCCAGGGACCTAAATACGTAATTATTAAGCGGTCGAGTAAATCAAAAGGTCTCCCAATCCAAAATGGCGACCGCAGAACGAGCGGATTCTAAGTGGGTCTTAAACCCATCAATGTACAGGGGTGCAAAAGGGGTTTGCTCGCTAAAATAGAAAAACAGCAAGCGATGACCTAGTGTAGAGTAAACGCGGTAGGAAAATAATATAAAAATAAGACAAACAGTCTACGAAGAAAAGCGGCCGAATAATTCAGCAGAGCCCCGCGAATATGATAAACAAAGCACACGTTTATAAAATCAAGGAAATAAGCACAGAGATACTAAATAGAGCCAAATTTAGCTGTAAACGTTAATAAGCAATAGGGTTGTAACCTATTACAAGATGGCGGCCATAGTCGGGTCACCAAGCGACTACACCCTTAAACAACAACCAGGTGTAAATAATAGGACGAATAATGAGCCAGCCTGTGACGGTATAAATACCGGACAGAAGTAAGTCTCACTAGATCGAGAAGACTCAAGAGACCAGGAGGACGCCACGCAGCTCAGCTCCCTTTACCAAGTAAGTAAAGATATGGTAATGACTGTGCCGCTAGAAGAAGATAGCTTTTTCTTCTAAACAGAAACAGACTGTTCTGACTCAGCCTTAATATTTATCCCTTCTCAGAAATACAAGCCAAGTCAAAAGGCTTCAACTTAAAGACCAACATCCCCAAGAGTGAAGTAAACTAAGAGTAACTCTAAATATCCAAGGAGGTAAGAAATGTAAGAGGAAGGTGATAATTTTGATTAAGCAAAGGAGTAGTAGAGATAAACTAACAAAGATTATCCCATCCTTAGACGGAGCAGGGCTGTGAAGTATCCAACCCAAAAGTAAGGGAGCTCCCAGAGGCATCCTCCTGACAACCAAAGTATAATTGGAAACTAGAACCGGTGAGGATGAGATATACCTACTTCTTAACTATTGGATTAAAGAGGAGATAGTCATAAAATAGATTACTTGTAAAAGTAAATATACCTATATGTTTTTCCCTTTACCTTATAGTACTGAAGTGGTTGATTTCCATAGTCTCTGAGGAAAGACCAAGAATACTGGTTGTGAATCCCATATAAATGAAGGGAACGAAAAATATGAGCAGAGGTTAAACAGACTCATATGATCAAAAAAGATCCAGGAAATACTACCTGGGTAAGTGGATTAATAAACTTGGTGGGACCTACACAGCCAAAGGGAAAAGAACTCTATTCCAGGCCCCAGGGTTGTAATGAAGGGACCCGACAGCGAGAATCATGTAGATACAATCAAAAGATCTGTGATAGAAGTGTGGAAATGGATGGCCCAGTAGAGTAAATATGAACTGAGTCAGTCGTCTAAATATTAGTGTAAGAAAACACTGCTAGACCACCGCTTAGCACAGAAGGCTACCAATTTAGAGATAATGAAAAAAACATAGCAACAGAGTTGGAACGAATCTCGAGTTGTGATGTGCAAAAGATATTATATAGGTTACCAAATATTAGGTTTACTAAATGATGTATTGAGTATATATGCGACTGATACTAGTAGATGGGACCTAATGAAATGTATTATGATATATGTCTTTGTAGATGTGACCAATCAGGGAACGAGTCCTGAAGAAGGTGCAAGAATTTAAGAGGCACCGAAACGCCGCGTCGACAGTTTGTTCCTACCATTTGTGTTTTATTACCTTGTATAAATATGTTTTTTGGAAATAATGCTGCATAAGGAAAAATCCTTTTCTCCTTTTTTAAAAAAATAACTGAAATTGGTTTTAAGAAATGTGTTATTAATATTGTTTTGTATAAATTGAACATATATCATGTAACGGTTTTTAATGCAAAAGTTTTGTAGTACTATGACTTTTTATATACAAAAATTTTTTGAATAAATGTATGACAATTTTTAAACAAGTCTTTGTTTCATATATGGTCCCCTATGACATTGAAGGGTTGTTAGTTCATGTTGTAAATTTGGTAACCTAAATAAGACTGCACAATTCTTGTACACATAGAGGTGGCCACCCCCAGAGGGAGAGGCACACCGAATAAGGTATAACAATCAGGAAAAGGCACCCTGTTTTTTCTCATAGTTGTTGACCCAGTCCTTTTCCTGACAGAAAGGGTAGCTCCCTACTCATAACTTTTCTGACATGTCACATATTACATCATTCATGACATGGTCAGTGACATCACTGATGACATCACTGATGACATCTCAAATGACATCACTGATGACAACATCCAGTGACTGTATTTTTCTGTAAAGTTAAAATATGTCTTGAGTGGATGTATAAGTGTCTGGATGAAGGATTTAGTAGGTGCATGACTGACTGTATGAGTGAGTGATTAAATGTGTCTCACTGAATGCATGGGTTAGTGACTAAACTGTCTTAATTTGTGCATCATTATGTCTGTTGTTCTGTAAACTGCTGCATGTGTTGATCATTAGCTATACGAGAGGCTATATGTGTTATTAATTGGTTGCCCAAGTATTTCTATGGGAGATTGAGTTTGTGTGGGGGTGGCTGGAAGGTGTGAGACTCTATGCATAGATGTGTGAGCAGTTTATTCACTAGGTGTATGAGTTCAAGAGTGCATGTGGAAACAGCTACATGGGCAGTTGACTGTGTGCATGAGTGTATTGATGAGTGAATGGATATCTCAATGCTACATGTCATAGTAAGTACATATGTAAAACACAGTACATGTGAGAGTTGGCATATATAAATAACTGTGCATGAGAGCCACTGAATGAGTGAGTGGTTGTATCGATCATTGTGAACTTGTATCAGGGATTGTATAAGAGAGTAAATATGTGTTAGTATATGTTTCAATAAGTAAGGTGTGTTTAACTGTATAGTTGAAGAAATGGAGGTGAGATTGTTTCTTTGCATGACTGACTGGGTGTGTGAGTAACTCCATGGATGAGTGGCAGTGTGTGAGTGTCTGTATACACTGAGTGTATCTAAGGTTATATTAGAGTCTGAAGAGGTTTATCGTATTAGCACAAGAATGATGTCAAATGAGATGTCATCAGTGATGTCATCAGTGATGTCATTTGAGATGTCATCAGTGATGTCATCAGTGATGTCACTGACCATGTCATGAATGATGTAATATGTGACATGATCAGCAGTGGATTGCGGGTGCACGATATATAGTTAGTGCAACTAACTATATATGGAATTTCAATGGTTTTGTGTGAGTAAAATAAGGTTTTTTAAATGCTAATTCCTAACTATATATGGTCTATAACCTATGGTTTTTTCAGTGAATTTTCAAGGTTTTGTAAATGCTAATTCCTAACTATATATGGTCTATAACCTATGGTTTTTTCAGTGAATTTTCAAGGTTTTGTAAATGCTAATTCCTAACTATATATGGTCCATAACCTATGGTTTTTTCTGTGAATTTCATTGGTTTTTTAACAGCTAATATCTGTAGCTGTAAAATGTATTCTTCTTTAAATCCAAAAATATATTTTATATGTTTATGAATAATTTTTTTTTTAAATATTTTTTTTTCTTCGTTCCCGCTTCGCAAATCGGGAAGCTTCCCGTTAGCTGACGTTGATGCCGCGAAATAGACCGCGAGCCGGTAAACGTTTCTTTACCGCAAGTGCCGCGTTACAAAACAACATCGTGACGCCTCCCGTCCGCATGACGTTTCACGTTGTCGCGTGATACGTCATATGACGTACTACGTTAGCGAACTGGTACGCGAAGCGAGTCGCAAAGCGCAGGTTTCTGGAAGCAAACCGGGAGGCCCTGCAAAGCGCTTAACGTAAACACAGCAAGTCATGTGACTTGGTAATAACACTTTTCATTGGTTCATTTCACTTTTGGTTTCCTAATGATGTAAGACTAGGTCATATAATCTAAAATGAACACTTTTGATTGGTTGAGAACTCTTGTTTTTCCCAAATGATGAAAATCCCTCCTTCTTTCCTCACTCTGACTTTCATCATTGTGAGAGAAAGACCCTTTGTGATCACTGAGCAATGGCTTCTTTAGTAGCTTCAGCTGGTGCTTCCCCACCACCTCCACCACATCCAAGGAAGAGTGGACCACCTGCTCAAGTTATAATTCAACAAGAAGAAGAAGAAGAGGAACAGGAGGACGAGCACGAAGAGAGGCAGTTTTTGCCTGAGCAGCCCAGGACGTCTCACCGGAAAGAAAACTTCATTTGGCAATTTTTTAAAATTCCCAAAGGTCAGAAAAAAGTAAATGCAAGATACGTAACTTGCCTTATATGTCAAGATAGACTGTCCAGAGGGACCGACAAAAAATACAGTTTCGGAAACTACACAATGCATCGCCATATGACTAGGTGGCATCCTAACAACTACAGTGCTGCACAGTTTCGGAACGACCTAGATAATCTCCCTATTATGGCCAGAAGATCTGTTGTACCGGAAGTAACGGGACCAGAGGGCAGGGAGATGGTGCCAAATATACAAATGAGATTTGGTGAAGTAAAACACACCTGCGTATTTTGCGATGGATTCATTTCCTACGGAGAAAGAAGCATCACTCTGATCAACAGAGCTATTGACTATCATATGCAAGTTTGTCCGAAACGCCCAAAATAATAAATACTTCTTTTTTTTGTTTTGTTGCTCCTGTTGAGCCCTTTACAATGAATCGTTTTCATTGCCCCCTCCAAGAAAAACCCAAAAAAATATAAAACTGTTCCGAAAAATTCAAAAACAGTAAAAAAATGTTCAGAAAAATAAAAAAAAAAGTTCTTTTCAGAACTACCTCCCCGTTATTAAAAAATTGGTACAATATTTGGAACTGTGCCAACCTCTATTTCTCTTAGTTCGCTTCCTAGTTCGCTCGCCGGTACGCGAACTGGAAGCGAACCAAAAACAGTAAGTATAAGGGAGGGAAACACACACTTATGTTAAAATAAAGACAGCTATAGGGGAGTAAACTAGAGATACTATTACCCGTAATCCACTGCTGATGATGTCACATATTACATCATTCATGACATGCTCAGTGACATCATCAGCAGAGGATTGCGGGTTTTTTGACAACATGCCTTATCCACGGTTTAATAACGCTGCCTTTTGCTTTATATAAGTTTTCAAATTGTATGAAATATATACCAATAGGTCGTTATGAACCTTTAGGTAGTGCTTTTCTTCATGAGGTCTGGTCGCTTCCATACACATACAGATGTTTCAAAGATGATCAAGAAGTTTATCTGAATGGAGAGGAATGCACTGAGACGCCAGATCATTCACTAATGTGTAGGCACATACAGTTACACGGTTCATGCAACAAACACCGACCAAATATGGCTTGCGTGTTGCAAGGCACGCCAGTTCCTGCTATCATCCCCACGTTCAAGTTGTTGGAAAATGGTAGTTATTTGATGCTCAATAATGAAGATTGTTCTGAGTTAATTAAAAGTATTCCTTTTATCGTAACAGTAAGTGAACGGGTTATTTGCTGCAGAAATGTTCTATTTCCTCCCACACATGAACATAGGGAGTTTTCAATCTGGCCACAAATACCAACCTTGGGACACGTTTCAACGGCATGGCAAGAATAAGAGCTCTTTTGTCTCAGAGAGAGGTGGCCTTGAGTTCGGCCCGTGAAACTTTCGTACTTCACATAGCGAACACCCGTACAGAGGTGCACACCCTTTTCAATTAAGATTTGCCTTTCAATTTCAGCAACATGTTTCCGACTATCTTTAACGCATCCTCCACAAAGTCCCTGACACACTTTTTTAAAGTTGTTACCAGTGGCCTCGTGACTTCATTTGAGAAAATCTTTGGAGTCATCCCTGCTTCCTTTCATTGTATTTTCTGCACTCTGGTTTGTGGATTGGCATTTTTACTTGCATTACCAGCGGACGCTCTTGTGCTTTTTTACATTTTTAAATATGGATGTCCCTCCTATGCAACCTCCGACCCTGCAGCTGCTGACACTGTTCCGCAATCGCATGCTAGAATATTATGGCACAATGCCGTTGGCGATATTAAGCACGGCATATGGATTATCTTTTCGGTTCTCCTACTTCACCTGTATCCAGCCTGTATTTCACTGCCTGACCTGTGATTTCGATTGGGCCATTGATTTGTGTCTCTGCGGACCGGTTTCTCCTGACGTCGACTTTAATCAGCTGATGACTCCTATCATTACTCACGAGTTGGTTTGTCCTGGCGAAAGGATTATGGCTGTGGCATTGATGCATGGACTACTTGGTCCCTGGAATTTACTGGCGGCAGCACAGTTTTTCTTGGAACAGAGCTTTCTTGAAAACCCACCGAGCTGTCCTCTGATGGTGATAGAGGATCCGGTGCTGGGAGAGCACGTATGTTCTTTTCCGCTTTTAAATTGGATGGCTGAACTGTTTTCGGATGAAGACGGTGACTTCCTATTGGAGGCTGTTGCAGCTTATTTTGCATACACAGTTATGTCATAGACCTTTTTCATGTTTGATATGCTGAGTACTAGCATTTCATTGACAATTCATTAACTTATTTGTCAAGTTTTTATTATTTACCTTGCCTATTGGCTTAAGACTCGATAAAGTACTTGGCTGTTTTATTTTTCTTTAGCATTAAATTTTCCTAGTTTTTAATGCTTTACCTTGCGGACCGTCCACATATAAACTTGCAATCTGCTCTCATGAGATGGCACTTCTATTATCTTATTCAGTTCGTTTCCGGATCATGAGGAGGTGTCATCTAGGTCCTGGATATCTTTACACCGTGTTAAGTTAGCATGGGCTCATTACCGGTTTAAACGCCATTTTTCCTTTTTTGCAACTTCTGCACACGACACTTAGTTGTTGCTTTAGCTTTCCACCTAGTAGTTCATCGTGGTTTACATGAGAATAATATGTTATTGGTCTACTATCTGCTTTACTTGTTAAACTATATCTGTACAGCGAGTGCTAAAGTTTCAAGAACAACACGATACAGAATTGTTATGAGGTCTGATCTCCACGACTTCATACTCATAACATAAGTGCAACTTCTGCCAATTCTGGGCATGAGGCGGGTTTTATATTGCTTTGCCGAACACACATACACAACAGTTGATGCGGTTCACATGAAGAGAGAGCTGGTGTATGCTGATGTGATTCCTTCAAATCTAAGACACTAAAGTATGGGCACGCCCTAAACCAACACAAAGAGACCTTCTTAGCAAATAATATAATATGTGTATTAGGGAGGGTGAGATATAAGCAGCCGCGGGCCGTGGAGGGAGTTACGGTGAGGCAGGGAGGCGGGGAGGGGGAGAAGCAGGGTGGAGCCCTCTCTACCTTGCCCCTCCTCCTCCCCGCCTCCCTGCCCCACCGTAACTCCCTCCACGGCCCGCGGCTGCTTATAAGTGTTGCTAACTCTTATTCATTTACAGCATGTTAACATACTGTCACCATTCGCTTTTTATGTACTAGTAACTATGCTGGTAATTTTGCTACTGATAATATGTGTACTTGTATTCTCCACCCTGCTTCTCCCCCTCCCCATTCTACATCTTATTACAGTCACATTCTCCACTCCCAGAGTCACTCTTTCATACTTATTCATCTGACTAGGGATAGGGTGCTGTGTTCGAGTTCTTGTTAAAAGAATCTCTACTGAATGTGGGACGTCAACTTTGACTGCATGTACCATCACAATCAATTCACTTTGTTCCAGACTCATACAAGAAGCAGCTACTGCTTTTAAGCAGCCAGGTAATGCTGAAGCCACAGAATCCAGAATTGCAGAGAAATATGCTACTGGACGTCGGCTTAATCCATGCCTTTGAGTCAAAACTCTCTCACAACAGAATAGTGCACATTTTTTAGTGTAATCAGTCATGCCTAAAGCAGGGGCCTCACACAGACAATTTCATAATTTCACAAACGCTTCCACGCTGTCATCATTCTAGACAATCGGATCTTTTGCTCTTTTCCGAGTCAAATGCATCCATAGTTTTGCCAGCAGAGAAAACCCAACTATCCACTGCCTACAGTACCCTACTACTTCTAGAAACATTCTCATCTCCCTTTGTGTCTGAGGTAGTTGCATTTGCTTTATTATCTTTATTCTCTCTGGGGTCATTTTCTAACTCCTCTTTCTGTTTTGTGGCCCAAATATTTAACTTCTTGTTGACAAAACTGCAATTTTTCTGGAGACACTCGGCCAAATGGTTCAGTAATGCAATTGCGTCAGTGACACAATCTTCTCTTGATTTTGATGCCACCAGTAGGTCATTAATGTACTGAACCAGGACTGAATTTCTGGGAATGACCAATGTTTCGAGACACTTTTTCTGGATTTGATTAAAAATCTAGGGCCTCTTTGTATACCCTTGAGGAATTCGGCACCATGCCAAGACACGGTCTTCGAACCTAAAGGCGAACAAATATTGGGTGTCCGAGTGCAAAGAAATAGAGAAAAATGCGTGGCATAAATCAATTACTGTAAACCAGCCTGCATTCCAGGGTATCTGATAAAGGATCACTGCTGGATTTGGCCCTTCTGGACAACAAGGCACTGCTATTTTGTTGATCTTTCTCAAACCCTGCACTATCGTGTATTTTCTGCTAGGCTTTCTAAGTCCCATTGTTGGCGAATTACAAGGACTACTGATTATTTCCTTTAAAATTCCTTGTTTAATAATTCTGCCAATTTCTGGAGCAACGCCTGCCTTCACTTCTGGACTCATTTTGTACTGTCTTATGTTTGGATAAACTGCACCTTCTTTCACTGTTATTTTTATTGGATCTACATTTGACATCAGCCCAATATCTTTTCCTGTAAAATCCCACACTTCTGGGTTCACTGTGATTCTCAACTCTGCTGGAAATTCAATTTCAGTTATCAATGAAAACATCTCATCTACTTCTGTACCTTGCTTAGCTAGCATCATTGTATATTTAATATCTTCATTAGGTGTTTGGAAAGTGACACCATCTGGTGTATAGTAGATAGTGCAATTAATGTTGCACAATAGATTTCTTCTCAATAGATTTACTGGACTGGAATCGCAAACTACAAACCGATGCATATATTTAACATTTCCAATATGTACTTCCATTGGTTTTGTGATCGGGGTTCTAATCTGTTGATTCAACACTCCTACAAATTGGATAGATTCTCCCAGAGGGATAGGTTTGGGATGTCCGCTGTTCTCACAGTAGACCGGGTAGCACCAGTAGCCAATAGAAAAGTGATATCACTACCTTCCACTTTCCCATCAATAAATGAACCTGACGGGTTTAACGGCAAGGATGTGCCAAGCACGCACTCCTCTTCTTTCCCCCTCAGGCACCATCATTTCACAAAGTCCATCCTGTCATCATCATTCTTTAAAAAGTATTGTGTAACCAAAGAATTTTTCTTACCACTTTCTCCTTGAAATCCAAGGGTTTGCACTGTATTTTTGAGTGTTCACAAAGTTTGGCATAGGAGCTGGTGGCACCTGATACTGTGGACTAACTACCTGCTGTGGCTGATTCATATCACTTCATTCTGCATCTGTGGATTTAAATTTTGATTTGGCCCATTATGATTCTGAACGTTCTTACACTCGTTCTTTGAATGTCCAAGCTTTCTACACGCAGGACAAGGAAACTTCTTCGCTTCCTCTCTATTTATTTGTCCTCTTACTTTACCACCATTCTCTGCTTGATCAATCTGATTCTGCTCTTTCACCTGATTATCAGTCTGGGTATTCAATTTATTCTTCTGCTGTTCTGCCAATTTCACTTGTGCCCACATCATTTTCTCTTTTAACTATCTACGCCTTGCCTCAATATCATCTCCGCAATACTTGGCATACTTCAAGATTTAGGCGATCGTCTTGCTCTGCCAGCACAACAAGTGCTGCTGAATCATCTGACTAATCTCTGGTTGCAGACAATACACAAACCGATACACACAATTTCCCATATCCCTATCAACAATGTTCTCAAAACCACTATACTGCCTAAACATTTGCAATAATCGCTCATAATATGCATGTACAGACTCATTTGGCTCGTGAGTTCTTCTATCTATCTATACCCAATCTGTTTCTTTGGGAGGGATTTTCCCTTTCAGAAAAGTAATTACTTGGTGATATTTCTTCATCACCTCCTCGGAGGGTGCTCCTGTTTTTGAATCTCTAGCATACTCTTCACTTGGCCAATCAACTGTGATCTTACACTCTGTCCATAAGTCAGCAGGTACCATAATATCAAATAATCCATCCAGATCCATCAACCGAACCTTCAAAACTTTCACAAATCTTTCAACCTGTTTGTACCGTTCAACAGGTTTCTCTCTTAACCTAGGGAAATCATTTGTAAATCAATCAGCGAATCAATCAAGCATTTATAGAGCGCTCTACTCACCCCTGAGGGTCTCAAGGCGCTGGAGGGGGGATTGAAGCAGCTACTGATCGAACAACCAGGTCTTGAGGTATCTCCTGGAGGTTAGCAGTTCCTGGGTCTGTCGCAGCTGGATGATGAGGGTGTTCCATGTCTTGGCAGCGAGCTGGAACAAAGATCTGCCGCCGTTGTTTGGCGGATGCGTGGGAGGGTAGCAAGGGCGAGGTTAGAAGAGCGAAGCTGGTGGTTCAGGGTGTAGAAGGTGAGTCGTTTGTTGAGTTGTGCTGGTCCGTCGTTGTGGAGTGCTTGGTGGGCGTGGGTGAGGAGCTTGAAGGTGATCCTCTTGTCGACCGGGAGCCAGTGCAGGTCTCTCAGGTGGGCTGCGATGTGGCTGTGGCGAGAGATTCCATGGATGAGGCATGCTGAGGCATGTTGTATGCGTTGGAGTCTTTTCTGGAGTTTGGCCATGGTTCCTGCATAGAGGGCGTTGCCGTAGTCCAGCCTGCTGCTGATGAGGGCTTGGGTGACCGTCCTTCTGGTTTCGGTGGGGATCCATCTGTAGATCTTGTGGAGCATGCGGAGAGTGTTGAAGCAGGAGAAGGAGACTTGCTGGGTCATTGAGAGTATTGAATCCAGGATGAACCCTAGGTTGCGTGCATTGTTTGTGGGTGTTGGGGCAGCTCCCAATATGGCCGGCCACTAGGAGTCGTCCCATGCGGAGGGGGTGGAGCCGAGGATGCGGACCTCCGTCTTGTCAGAGGTCAGTTTCAGCCGGCTGGCCTTAATCCACTCTGCATAAATGACAAAAAATCATGTCTGCTCCATGGAACATGAACATATCCACCACCAGGAATCTCTCTCATGGGACACAATCTCTATGCTTTTTCTGATTCTTTTAGCAAGGATGCCAATGATGCTCCCTTTGCTTGTGCTTCCTCCTTCTTCCTTGTCCACCTAGTCCTCCACTTGTCAATGTCTCCCCACTTCTGCACTATGCTCATTAACTCTTTTATCTGCAATCTTTTACCAGACACATTTATATACTCCAAATCCTTGTCAGTAAACTACACTCTATGTGTTTTCTGAAATAATTTTGATCTCTCTGTATCTACTCCAATCTCTGAAGCAACTTCAGTCAATCTCTCATGAAACAATTTTACATTTCTGGTTATACTTCTACTTATAAACAACAACTCTTCATCATTGTAAAGGTTCAACCTTTCTATTCCCACATTTCCAGATATAATCTTTTACAACTCCACTTTCAATCTATAAATATCTAAGATCTTTGGCGTTGAGCTTCATTTTTCAATTCCCTGTGCCCATCTTTCTAAATCTTCTGGAGTGACTGCTGTCGAGCCTCTAGTTCCTAAAGGTACCATAGACCCTTTTTCTTTCTGATTTCTGGGTTTTAACTCTTTTCGGAGTTTCAGCTAAAGGTTAAACGTACCTTGCTCTGGAAAAGCTAGAATTCCATCACCTTTGTATATTCTATCCAATTCTTCAACCATACACAAGTATGACATCCTCTTTCCATCATCATAACACAAAGCAGGTGTTTTTTTTTGGCGGAATAGGAATTCCCTCTCTAGTCAACACAGGCTTATCTTTCTTAAAGAAATTCTTAATTTTCTTTATTAATGACAGTTTTCTCTTTTCACCATACATTCCGGACGAACAATATATGAAAGAATATTCCGCAAACCCTTGAACTCTGCTATTGGTGCGATTCACATCAGCAGTCAAATCAGAATCCAACATACAAATCCTTTTCCGCAAATCCTAATGCAGCTTCTAACTATTAACCAATCAGACTAAGGATCATGGTTGTGGTTTGACCAATGCCAGCGCGGCCTTTTGTGACGTCAGTATTACTCCCCACTACTGACCCCTCCTTTACAATCTGCTTTTGTCTCATGCCCGCTGTTTCAACCAATCCATGCGCAGCTCCCTGTGATGTCAGCACAACTCCGGCGACTGACCCTCCCTTCACAAGGTAACACAAAAACGTATTTCTTTAAATAAAATCCATTAGTAACAACATAAAAACATTCGCTACTCTGTCTGTTCCACTAAACAAAGGATAGATTTAAACTTACTCTTGAGTTTCAGAATTACTACTCTTCTACTGAGACGGTTCACCCTTCATTCAAGCTCGGGAGAACCTGTTACTTCTTCAGTGTTACACCTACTGGGATATAAGACCAAAGTTTCACCAACGAACCCTCTGCTATCACTCACACTCTACTTTTATACAAAATAGTCCTTAGTTTAATACTGCCAGCCCTACGGTGCCCCTTAGTATTATTCCAACAGACGAGTAACCTCTCTGCAGTGTGGCTTCTGTCACCACCTGCTATTCATTTTCCCGGAATTTCCAGACAACATAAAACAAGGCGCTAACTCTTTTTGTTAAACATAAATCAATAATCAATATTTATCACCAAACTAGTCAATAACAACCATAACTCTGCTACAAGAAAACTGATCCAACGGCGTACCAACAACAACAGATAATCCACTACCATATACTGACCTGGGCCCATAAACACAAACACACAGTTGAGTAAACCGCTGGAGTCAAGGTTTATAAGTTTTCCACAGTTTTCAAGATTAGTTATTTAATACTCCTGACTAACCTTTCCCTGATCAAAAGTTCTTTCCTCTGGTCGATGGTAAGCATGGGCGTAAAATCCGTTCCACTCGCGGAATTTGCGAATTTTCGGCAAATTCGCAATCCGCGAACTCTAGCGGATTTTCCAAAAATTTGTAAATTCGCACGCAGCGGATTTTTTTGCTTGGTGATACAATATTACGGCGCGCGGCGTCCACTTACCATCATTCAGCGTTTGCCGAGTTGTTTTTCTCTATATTTTGCTAGTGCCGCGCCATTTTGGATCTTGCTGCGGGATCCCGCGGGAGTTTGTCGCCCACGATTACGTCATCGCGCCTTGCCACCTTGCACAGCACGCATCGCGAGAGTTCACAATTGTGAACACGTAGATGCGGCGGGCAGCAACAATCTCACACTCGCGAAATACAGATTTTGCAATTCTGCACAAGAAATGCACCAGCAAACAGCATAAACCTTCAGAAAATGATGATTATTATCAGAATCACTCCTCAGGTTGACATTTGCCTGCACTTTTTTTAGCAAGGAGTCCATTTTGGGGAGGGGGAGGAAGGAAGTGCCCCACAGTCTCCAACTTCCTGTTCCTGTCCAACAGGCTCCTCCCAGTGCTTTCTTCATGTGCTGGTCACTTTCATTTGGACCTTGACCTGGAAGGATTACTCTTTGTGGATGCTGCTGGATATTTGGATTTGAGGCCTTTTTGACTTTCTTTGGATCACTTTTGGATTAGAAATCAACTTTCACAAGTAAGTTTGTTTGGGGCATTACAGTTGCTGCAACTACAATTTTGGAACTTTTTCAGAACATTAAATAAAATATATTGTGGGTAGCCACAGTATCCAGTAGGCTTAGGGTTAGTTATGGGTGCATGATACAACTGTTTTGTTGAATTTAAACATCATTGAGGCCATGGATGGGCTGGGATTGTGCTGAATTTTGTGTTTTTTGTCGATATTTTGGGCCTGCTGTTGTGGCCTTTTGCCCAGGGGTAGTGAGTGGTGCATGGACTGAGTCTGCCTGTGGGGTCTCTTAAACGTAAACATCCTGGATGGCATTGTGATTTGTATTGTGGTGATTTTTGTGTGTTTTTCGTTTTTTTGGGGTGTACTGTTGATGTGGACTGGCCATGTGGGTGGTGGTGGCCATTTTGAGTGCTTGTACAGGCAGGCCCTCCACATGTGCTTGGGGTGCAAGGGGACATTTTGAAGACGGGCAGTGTTTGAGGCCTGCACCCATTTTGCCTAGCTTTCATCCATTATGCCCAGGGGTAGTAAGTAGTGCATGGGCCTAGTCTTTCTGTGGGGTGTCTTCTTGAATTTAAACATCATTGAGGCCATGGGTGGGCTGGGATTGTGCTGAATTTTGTGGTTTTTGTTGATTTTTTGGGGCTGCTGGTGGGGCCTTTTCCCCAGGGGTAGTGAGTGATGCATGGACTGAGTCTACCTGTGGGCTCTGACTCTCTTTAATGTAAACATCCTGGATGGCACTGGATTGTGGTGATTTTTGTGTGTTTTTCTTTTTTTTGGGGTGTACTGTTGATGTGGACTGGCCATGTGGGTGGTGGTGGCCATCTTGAGTGCTGGTACAGGCAACATGTGTTTTGGGTGCACCCATTTTGCATAGCTTTCATTCATTATGCCCAGGGGTAGTGAGTGGTGCATGGGCCTAGTCTTTCTGTTGGGTGTCTTCTTGAATTTAAACATCATTGAGGCCATGGATGGGCTGGGATTGTGCTGAATTTTGTGGTTTTTGTCGATTTTTTGGGGCTGCTGGTGGGGCCTTTTGCCCAGGGGTAGTGAGTGGTGCATGGACTGAGTCTGCCTGTGGGCTCTCACTCTCTTTAATGTAAACATCCTGGATGGCATTGGATTGTGGTGATTTTTGTGTGTTTTTCGTTTTTTTTGGGGTGTACTGTTGATGTGGACTGGCCATGTGGGTGGTGGTGGCCATCTTGAGTGCTGGTACAGGCAGGCCCTCCACATGTGCTTGGGGTGCAAGGGGCCATTTTGAAGACAGGCAGTGTCTGAGGCCTGCACCCATTTTGCCTAGCTTTAATCCATTATACCCAGGGGTAGTGAGTGGTGCATGGGCCTAGTCTTTCTGTGGGGTGTCTTCTTGAATTTAAACATCATTGAGGGCATGGATGGCATGGGATTGTGCTGATTTTTGTGTGTTTTTTGATTTTTGGGGCTGCTGTTGGGGCCTTTTGCCCAGGGGTAGTGAGTGGTGCATGGACTGAGTCTGTCTGTGGGGTCTCTTTAATGTAAACATCATGGAAGGCATGGATGGCATTGGATTGTGGTGATGTTTGTGTGTTTTTCATTTTTTTGGGGTGTACTGTTGATGGGGACTGGCCATGTCGGTGGGGGCCATTTTGAGTGCTGGTACAGGCAGGCCCTGGCCATGTGCTTGGGGTGCAAGGGGCCATTTTGAAGACCGGCAGTGTCTCCAGGCCTGCACCCATTTTGCCTAGCTTTCATCCATTATGCCCAAGGGTAGTGAGTGGTGCATGGGCCTAGTATTTCTGTGGGGTGTCTTGAATTTAAACATCATTGAGGGCATGGATGGCATAGGATTGTGCTGATTTTTATGTGTTTTTCGACTTTTTGGGGTGTATAACTGATGTTCCTCTGTCTTCCATTGCTTTTAGGTGCACAAGAGAACCACCAGTGCCAGGAAGAAGTCCTGCAGCGGTGTGTGTGCAGCACAACATCACGTGTGGCCACAGACAACTCTGCAACTTGTGCAATTGTGGCCTGCTGTTCTGAGTGACATCTGAAGAAGATGGCCCCAAAAAAAGTTCCCCGTAGCTCCTCTAGCAAGAAAGTTACCAGAAAGGAGCAGAAGAAGCAAGTTACCAAGCAGACTGGTGTGCCGCCCGCCACATTTTTTGGGAATAAAAAAAAAAGTACGCCTGCAGCAGCAGCGGGGTCTGCTAGGGACCAAGCTGGGAGCAGCACCCCCGCTCCATTGGGCTCAGTGCCACCACCCCCACGTCAACTTAAGTCCAAGCCCTTGAGTGCTGCAGAGGCAGCCAGTCTACTTGTTCAATCACCATCGACCAGTGATGTTGGCTCATCGCAAGAAAGTAGCAGCAATGTCCCTCAATCAACACAGGTTGTTGTAACTCATCTGACGAGTGTTGAACAACCACAGCCGCAACAACAACCACATGTGCAAGTACAAGCCCAAGTACATGTGGAAGGAGAGGCGGCGCAAGGAGAGGAGCAAGCAGAGGTGCATGGAGGGGCACAACAAGTGCCCACAATAGTTGTTCCTCCCGAAGTAGGGGCACATCTGGAAATCGACAATCAAGCTGAGGTATCATTCGAGGAAGTCACTCCTCCTGATGATTCATTGTCTTCCAGATCCCTAGCAAGGAAAAGATCAAGGGTGGTGTCTACATCTTCTTCAAGCCCACCTCCTTCTGATGATATGGATCTTACTTGGGAACCAGCACCACTGCCGTCTGAGAGTGAGGCTGAGGCACACCATGATCTGACAAAGGTAGCTAAGCGTAAAAGGAAGGTCGTCGAAACTCTCATAGTTATGGAGTGTGATGACGCTCAACAAGAAGTGACGTATACTCCTGCTGCTGAAGACTCTCACGACGACGACGCAGTCATCACTAACGTCACTGAAGCCCCAGCGGGCATGCAGCAAACAGACATTTTGACCCTAGCCCAACAAGCTGCTGAGCATGATGATGAAGTCGACGAGGAGGCAATGGGAACACCACAATCATTGAAGTTAACTAGTACACCACCACCTAGCGCTTCCATATTTCTTCCTCGCCAGAAGGGACCTCCATCCACCTCGACCTCAATTAGTGGAGGGCAAAGTGCACAACGTAGTAAAGTTCATCAATACGCATCCTCCACTTCATCTGGCATTAGCAGCATGACCACCAGCAGTATCGCCTCCTCCGGCCCCCCCAGACATTTCAAGTCCGCAGTTTGGGACTTCTTTAGTATTTGCCCAAAAAAGGAAAACCGAGCCATTTGTAGCATTTGTAAGCGTGCAGTTAGTCGTGGTAAGCTTGGTACCAACTATGGGACTGGAGGCCAGAGAGGTCATCTTGAGAGACAGCACACTGTCCAATGGTTTGCGCACCTACAGGAGATCAAGGAAGCCCGAATTGCAAGTCGAGCAAACGTTGATGTTCCATCTGATGATGACGAGGAGGAAGAAGCGTCACACACTTCATTTACACCCAGTACCCCTGTCAGCACACCCCCTGTGAGCCACACTAAGGGGCCTATTACGATTGTGGATTTCCCGCATCCACCGGGCCGGCGGAAGCCACCGCCGGCCCGGAGGATGCGGGAAATCCGCCGGGGAGCCTTGAAAGACCCACCGCCATATTAGGATGGCTGGTGGGTCTAACTATCTGTCTGCCGCTTTTCCACCGCGGGCGGATTCCGCCCGCGGCGGAAAAGCATTAACATGGCTGGCGGTGTCTATCAGACACCGCCAGCCATATTAGGATGTCTGCGGAAAGATGCCTTTACACGGCGGCATTTCCGCCGTGTAAAGGCATACGGATTTGTGTTTGGGGGCCCGTTGCGGGCCCCCAGGGGTGAAGGGGGGTGTGGGGGGTGCACATGGGGGGTACCTGTGGTACCCCCCTGCATTTGCCTGCACAAAGCGGCAGGCACCGCGAGGTGCCTGCCGCTTTGTGCATGCAAATGCACAGCTTACTTTTTTATCATTGCGGCGGGTGCTGCTTCAAGCAGCACCCGCCGCAATGATAAAAATACAGAATGTGACCGCCAGGGTGGCGGTCACATCCTAATTTGCACGGAGGGACCGCCGCTGCCCCTGCGGACGGTCCCTCCTTCTCTATGGTGGCGGACGGACTCAGGTCCGTCCGCCATCATAATCGGCCCCTAAGAGTGTGGGACAGAGTGAGACACCAAGGCGAAAAAGTTCATCAGCGAGCGTAACTGGGTCGAAGAAGTCATCATCATCATCCCGTAAAATGGTCCAGGGCAACATTAAAACCATGTTGTTTTCAGACGCGCCATATGAACGCAACCACCCAACGGCGCGTCTGTATAACACTAAGCTGGCTAAAATGCTAGCGCTGGATCTTCTCCCTTTTTCTTTTGTAGAAGGTGTTGGTTTTCTAGAATTAGTGGCAGCGCTCTGTCCTAAATGAAAGGTTCCTAGCCGGTACTATTTTGCCCGAGTTGCGGTTCCAGCACTACATGAAGATGTGCTGGAGGTGATTCGGGCAGCTTTGTAGAAGAGTGCTGTTCACACTATACATCTGACAACAGACATGTGGACCAGTGGCGCAGGCACTGATTACATGTGCATCACTGCACACTGGGTCTCTTTTTCAGGGGTTAAAGCAAAGCTAAACGCAGGTGTTGATCTGGACCAAGTTTTTAAAGCTGCTCGGAAACATGCAACACTAGCCATGTTTGGCTTGGAGAAACGTCATACAGCAGAAAACATTTTGAATGAGTTTAACACAAAGGTCTTGCACTGGCTGTCCCCAAAAAAACGCGAGATTGGTAATGTTTCCATGGATAATGGCACCAATGTAGTTAAGGCCATGGATCTGGGTCACTATTTCAGAGTGCCGTGTTTGGCGCACTGTATAAACCTGGTTGTTAAAATTTTTTGGGATAAAGACAGTCCAGCATGCAAGTTAGTGGTCACCTGCCGAAAAATTTGCAACCATTTCAGCCATTCTTTTAAGGCCCGGAAGCATCTGAGGAGCCTGCTACATGAACGTTGAATGCCAGTGAAAGCACTCATCCAGGAGGTGCCAACAAATTGGAACTCAACCTTCTACATGCTTGAGCGTCTGTATGAGCAGTTTACGGTACTCAATCAGTATTTCTTAACACTGGGTACAGCTCAGAAGGACCTGAGGCTAGATGCGGCGGAATGGGAGCTAGTTAAAAGCCTTACAGACATGCTTCGTCCTTTTGAGGTCTTCACGCGTGCAGTCAGCAGGGAGGACTGTAATTTGGGAAAAGCTATCCCATTGTTGCGCATGCTGGAGCACAAACTGAAGGCGGTGTCTTCTAAGTTTCAAAAAGATGAAGAAAAGCAAGAAGCTTTTGTTTTGGCGGAGAAATTATTAGAGCGCCTACTTGGCGATGAACGTCTTCAAAAGATCCACTCAGAACAGCATTACATTTGTGCTACTATTCTGCATCCACGCTACAAAAAGGCGCTGGCAGGCAGTGCATTATTTCGTTTGGTGATGAAGATGTTACAAAGTACAAACATTGGCTAGCCTTGTCAGCCATGAGGTTTGAAAGAGAACAGCCGAAAATTGAAGGAAAAGGCAGTACAACAGCATCAGCAGGCCATCCCCAGTTAAAAGACTCCACTTCTGCACCTGTGGCTGTGGCAGAAGTGACCTCTCAGCCGTTAAAGACACCGGCAACCGGATCATCTGCACCAGACACAACAGAAATATCGGGTGATGATAGTGAAGAGGATTGGCTAGCTGAGCTCGGGTTCGGTTCTCAAAAGGTCTGAGCAAAAAGTAAGCAAAGTGGAGGAACCGTGGAGAACCTTGAGTCGATGGTGCAGGACTATCTGAATGACTCAACAGAGGTCTATATTAATGCTCACCCATTGGCGTATTGGCATGGGAAAAAAGAATTGTGGCCAGAGATCACCAACCTGGCTATAAATTACTTGTCTTGCCCACTGGCAAGTGTTTCTTCTGAACGTGTTTTCAGTGCTGCTGGTGGCATTGTAACTTGCAAACGGACCCGCCTCTCGCCCAAAAATGTGGAGAGGTTAACAATGATCAAGATGAATGAGCACCTCATACCACCAGATTACAAAGTACCAGATTACACGACGGAAGAAGACGAGCAGGACCGCAACTTAGATGAGGGAATTTCTTCTGTGTTAGGTGACACTGACCTACTCCTGCCTGAATTCGCAGAGTATGAGGACGAACTCTTCTTCCCTGACACCGAGCCCTGAAAATGAGCCAATGAATCAAGAACTTTCTTTTTCGTACTTATTCACTTTTATTCCTGTGTGTCGGTCTTTCTTTGTTTTGCACAGTTAATATAATTAAAACTTTAATCACCTGTACTTTTGCTTTTTGGCTGTTTGGGGGTCTTCTACTTGTTTTCACCTGGGTTGTCGGCTCTGGGGCCATTGCTGGGAAGGTCTAATACCGGATAAAACTGGTTTGGACAACATCCATGAGGAAAACGTTTTTGCATTTTCTGACATTTCGCTCAATGTAGCGTTTTCGGGGGCCTGTTTGGGGGGCTTCCTGGTGTTTGTGGGTGGGTTTCGAGGTCTGGGAGCAATGCTGGGTATGGATACTTTTCATTGCAAGAGGTTTGAAGGGAATCCATGGAGGCAGAGGGGAGTTAGGGCCTAGCTGCAGAGCGCGCACTGAGTGATTTTGGAAATTTTCTGGAAAGTGACAAAATCCACATTTTTGTACTTTTGCTTTTTGGCTGTTTGGGGGTCTTCTACTTGTTTTCTCCTGGGTTGACGGCTCTAGGGCCGTTGCTGGGAAGGTCTAATACCGGGTAAAACTGGTTTGGACAACATCCATGAGGAAAAAGTTTTTGCATTTTCTGACATTTCGCTCAATGTAGCGTTTTCGGGGGCCTGTTTGGGGGGCTTCCTGGTGTTTGTGGGTGGGTTTGGGGTCTGGGAGCAACGCTGGGTATGGATAATTTTCATTGCAAGAGGTTTGAAGGGAATCCATGGAGGCAGAGGGGAGTTAGGGCCTAGCTGCAGAGCGCGCACTGAGTGATTTTGGAAATTTTCAGGAAAGTGACAAAGTCCACATTTTTGTACTTTTGCTTTTTGGCTGTTTGGGGGTCTTCTACTTGTTTTCGCCTGGGTTGACGGCTCTGGGGCCAATGCTGGGAAGGTCTAATACCGGATAAAACTGGTTTGGACAACATCCATGAGGAAAAAGTTTTTGCATTTTCTGACATTTCGCTGAATGTAGCGTTTTCCGGGGCCTGTTTGGGGGGCTTCCTGGTGTTTGTGGGTGGGTTTCGGGGTCTGGGAGCAACGCTGGGTATGGATACTTTTCATTGCAAGAGGTTTGAAGGGAATCCATGGAGGCAGAGGGGAGTTAGGGTCTAGCTGCAGAGCGCGCACTGAGTGATTTTGGAAATTTTCTGGAAAGTGACAAAGTCCACATTTTTGTACTTTTGCTTTTTGGCTGTTTGGGGGTCTTCTACTTGTTTTCGCCTGGGTTGACGGCTCTGGGGCCATTGCTGGGAAGGTCTAATACCGGGTAAAACTGGTTTGGACAACATCCATGAGGAAAAAGTTTTAGCATTTTCTGACATTTCGCTCAATGTAGCGTTTTCGGGGGCCTGTTTGGGGGGCTTCCTGGTGTTTGTGGGTGGGTTTCGGGGTCTGGGAGCAACGCTGGGTATGGATACTTTTCATTGCAAGAGGTTTGAAGAGAATCCATGGAGGCAGAGGGGAGTTAGGGCCTAGCTGCAGAGCGCGCACTGAGTGATTTTGGAAATTTTCAGGAAAGTGACAAAGTCCACATTTTTGGACTTTTGCTTTTTGGCTGTTTGGGGGTCTTCTACTTGTTTTCGCCTGGGTTGACGGCTCTGGGGCCATTGCTGGGAAGGTCTAATACCGGATAAAACTGGTTTGGACAAAATCCATGCGGAAAAGCCTTTTGGCACTTTTTGTAAGTAAGGGTTCGTTAGGGTTAGCCCTAGCAGCAGGATTGCATGTGTTTGGGGGTGTTCTTGATTTTTGCAACTGAGTTCTGGGGTCTTAGAGCACTTGTGGGAATGTGTAATTTTGGTTGCAAGTGATTTGAAGAAAATCCATGGTGGGAAAGGGGGGATCACTTACTCTGTGAGAGGCACTTAGTGTTGAAAACATTTAGCCATTTACACTTAATGGAAGAAAATGACACAGACTTAAGTTTCAGGAAAACAAACTTACTGTTAAACCCCCACCCACCAGACTCAAAAGCAGTAAAAAACAGGTATGCTCAGATAAAGTTTCAAAAAGTATATTTGTGTAGCCCTAACAAAATAATCTCCCGCAAGACCCTCCCTAACCCCAACGATTGTGCTTCAAAAGTCCCAAAAAGAACCCAACTCCCAATTCCCACCCCCCAAAAGTCTCTAAAAAACGGGCAAGGGACACTACGGCAAGATGCTGTTCACTGTAGTGGCCAGGGCATCATACTCCTTGCGGAGGGTGGCATGGTCGGAGCGGAGGCCCTCCACCAAGTTCCTATAAGTTAAGACCTCCTGCTCCAGGTAGGACACTCTGAGGCATAAGCGGCGCTGGTGTGCCTTGCAACTCCTGTGGGGGGCAGCTGATGTCTTTGCTGCTCGGCGGTGGTGGTTGGCTTTGGTAGCCCGGCTCCGTACCGCTGGAGCACTGCGCTGGCTGGCAGCCCGTGTGGGCCCGGAGGAGGATGCAGCTGTTGCAGTAGATGTACTAGTAGACTGCGTTTCCTCCTCCTCCAGGGCCAGCAGCCGCCGATATTCTGCGACAGTGGCATCCAGCCTCCGTTGCCGGGCCATTCGAGCCTGCTCCTTCCTTGATGGTTTTTTGGATTTGGAAGGAGCAACTATATAAAGAAAGAAAGACATAGTCTGTAACCAATGCTCTTAAGATTAACACAAAATGATTGAGCAGAACGTTGTGTCACAGTACAACTAGCAACTTGAAAGCACAGTACATAACTATTGAGGCCAGTATCTATCTAACCTCCCACTTCTTCATCCTTGTTCTAACATTAGTGGGAGTTTAAGGAACAAATTCTACGAGCACTGTGGACTTCCATTACAGTCGACTATGACAGTACACCAGTCTTATTCTTCTTCTTCTCTCTTGTTTAAGAAAATTGGTACGTTATCTTCTGCAAGCCGGCATAATGCCAGCGCAGTGAACTTGCACCAGAGAAAAACAGACGCACACCATGATGAGTGAGACAGACTTGCGTTACTGTACCGGTCCAGTACATGCAGGTGGTGAAGCTCATATTTTTCTATTACAGGTGGCACTGAGAATACTGTGTTAAAAGGGCTACTGCTTAATTAATTTAACTTTCACCCTACAGTGCAAATGAGTACTAGAAAAGGAAAATGAAGAAGCTAAATAATCTGATTATCTATCACTTCACATGGGACGTATTTGATTACATATGGGATGACTTTAGGTGCTTTGCTTTTTATTGAGTGAACAGTGATACACCCACACATGAATGACGTACTACTACTAAACTAAACTTATAAAGAGAGGTAGGGAGTGTCCACCGTAAAAACCGGATATATGCTGTGCTTGCAGTTGCAAAACAAACTACTGCTACTATTCATGGTAGTATTTGGACAAAATTACAACTTCTTTTCCTTGCCTTTCCTACACTGGAACGGACGTGCGGGTGCGGTGTTACATGCTCTTCAAAGTAACACTTAGTTCATCCAGTGACCGTCTACTCTCTCTAGATACACATATACTATCTAAGAGTCAGATAGTACCATGATCCAGGCATCCATCCATTCAAAGTATATGCACACATACAGTTTCTGTTTCACCCACCCAGGCTGTTCTCCTTCCACCCATCCTTGCTTCATCATTCACCCAGCCATGCACCATACCATATTCTTTCCTACCCAGCCACCTCGGGGACCAAGCAAACACATATCATTCTTCTTTGCCAGTCATCATTACAATTCTCGTCCTTCCCCACTTACTTACACCCTTCTTTTGCTTTTCGTTCATCCCATCCATCAAGTTCATCTCAGATCTGATTGGCATTCTTCTCGCCAAAAACTTCACAGCTAAGTCGAAGTACATTTAGAGGAGGCTACTACCTGGTTGATTTATAATACACCCGTGCAGAAAGCACACACTGCAGTCTTCAATCTCAATAAGTAAGGAATATATAGCTCACCTCTGCCCGCCACCACCGTGTGAACCCTCACAGGCACATTGGTGTCGTCTGGCACTTGCACCGCCTCCTCCCCAAAAGTGTCCTCCTCATCATCCAGCACCACCATCTCCGCGCTGGCCCCGCCACCAAATGTTCCACCTACAAAGTACATTTAAGATTGTTAGAATACACCACTCACTACTATATAATATTTCGTCTAGGAATAAAGAAATGTGAAAAAAAACAGAAAACAATGTAATAATTTGTGACTGTCTAATCTAAAGTAAAAATGTTCCTTTTTCCAGGGAAGGCTCAGTGCATAGAGCTATTGCTGACTAGAATGGGAGTCCAATGGAATTGCCAAATGTGCAATCTTAGTTAGCTACATAGACAGACTAATAAGAATAATCTAGTAATACCACAGGGAGTCATAGTCGAGGCAGGGTAAGAATTTAGATACAGTCTACAAGATCAAAGACGATTTAGAAAAAATCGAATGAGGAACGCTAGGAAAAAATAGGTACTCTATATTAAAATGAAAACTTACTGGGGCCAGCAAAGGAGCCCTCGCCTGGCCGATCCTGGCCTTCTACAGCAGCAGCAGCAACCACCTCCTCCTCTGTCCTCTTGCCCCTGGGGGGAGCTGATGTACAACATGAAAGAAAGAAAGACACGAAAACATGGATGATTGTTGTCAACCAAATCAAACATTTCAAAAGAACAATAACAAAATATTTTGGCGAAATAGCAAATAGACAACTATTCCACGGGATATATTGACCGATCCCATGTGGTCTACTACGTTATTAGTATTGCTTGATTTGCGGACCGTCGACTTGGAAAGTTCTTATGTAACTCACTAAACAAACTACTAAAAAGGTTCGCCTACGACTGGCAGACAGCAGTCCGCAGCACGCAAAGTGACAGACAAAGTCCATTGTGATTGCAGATCAGCGACAACACTAAAAAGTTTCCTACTACATTAACCAGTCATTAAAATACTCAAACTATCATTCCTCCACCACTATTTCTTCTTATCGCCATGTGTACAAAGGAAGGACTGGACTTGAGTCTGTAGGGGCTGATTTAGAAGCTCCTTGCGGCTCTTTTGCTCCATTGTTGCGTGACTTTTGTGACGCAGCGGCAGGACAAAAGAGGCGCCATGGTGCGGCGTATATTAACAACGTGACGCATATGGGAGATGCATCACGTTGTAAAGCCCTGAGCCATCAGGGGGCGTTCCGGCGCAAGGGAGGGTGTTCCTGCGCAGGAACGCATCCTAAAAGTGGCTGAGTGACATCTACAAGATTTTAATCAGTCAGTTTGAGGACAATGATACGTGACTCAAACCCTGCGCCTGCTGAAGCAGACGTACGGCTTGACGCAGCATTGGGGAGATAGAGCACCCCAGAGCATTGCTGGAGCTGCACCATCGTTGCGACGCAACTCCAGCAATGCGCCGCCTTTACGGCACAGAAGCGTAACGCTTCGGTGATGTTTTGGGCACATGGTGCGCCGCATTCTAAATACGGTGCACCATGGGTGGTGGTGGCGTGGCGCACAATTACTGGTGCATCCCTGCTACTTTGCAGGGATGCGCCGGTAATTAAATATCTGACCCTTAGTGTCTAGCATTACACAGTTCTTTAAACTACACTCATGCATAATTTCACAGGCCAATGAAATGAACACAAAATCGAAAACAAATAAGCATAGTAGCAGCGCTACTGAGAAGGAGAGCAGTGCACCTGAAATGCACAGAAGATTTTGAAATATAATTTACCTACAATGTAATCAGCAGCATTATTGCTCTTGGTAAAAAACCAAAATTTGCAAGATAATAACACACAGAGCAGGAGAAAACAGAGTAGTAAAGAAATAGCTACTACTACTCACCAAGCCCGGGGATCTCAAGGCCGAGCAGGTCCAGCAGATCGCGTTCCCGGTCCAGGATATCCGTCCAACGGTGGGTGACTTGGTTGTAGGTGCGCCGGACCCGAGATTGTTGGTACATGGACCGCCACACCTTCTCCCACCGCTTCCGGCGCTCCCGGAGCCCGTAACCGCTAGCGATCTTGCCGCCTGCCATGATGGTCCTGGGGAGGCGGTGCTGAACATACAAAACTAGTGCGGCCACCTCCTCCGCGCTGAAGATCTCCCGGGGCGCGACATTCTCCCCCCTCAAACGCCCGCACCGGAGCCGGGCACGGGGTGCGGGACCCTTCCCCTTCGCGGGCTGCTTCCCGACTCCCTTTAGCATGGTCTGGGCAGAAAGGAAGCAAAATAATAAAGAAGAAATAGAATAGGGAAGAAGGGAAGAAGAAAAGAAAAGAGTTTAAAAAAGTAGTTTAAAATTAACAAAAAGTAGCAGAAAACACAAAAATATAGAGCTAGAAAAATAGAGGGATAGATAATAAGTAAAATAGATTAAAAAAAACTTCAAACAAGCAAAGGATGGCAGAGATTCAGAGAGGATACAGAAAGCATGCCCAGAACCATAGCAATGAATGAGAAACAAGATGGCCGTGCCCGTTCACGACCACGTGGGTAAGTTCGCGCAAGATTTTCCTCGCGATCACACGCGAAATTGTACTAGCAAGCCGCACACTTTGCGAGATTACACATAGCGCCCGGAAACGGAATTACGTCACGCAAACAAGATGGCCGCGCCCATGTACGACCGCTAGGGTAACTTCGCAAACCTGTGATGATGAACCAGACGTAGAAACAACATAGTCGCGGCCGTTGCGAGCCGACAAGTAAGTTCGCAATTGCGAACTGGTACACAAACCTCGCGAACTGGCAGAAACCCTTGCAAACACAAAAAAAAATCCGCAAATTTGCGGGAGTTCGCGGATTTTGCGGATTGCGAATCCGTAAATACGCAATTCGCGGATTGCCAATCCGAAAAATCCGCCCATGCTTAGTCAATGATCCATTAGCTGAACTAGTTGATGGTGGCAAATAACATAAATGATCTGTTCTTTATTCAATGTAAATAACCACAGGTTCAGGAAAGTTTAACATCTTTATCTAAATTTCAAACGCATGTGAACTATCTCAAATAAACAGACTTTGGACTCATGCAATGATCAATGCTCAGAAAGGGAGAGGACAGAGAGTCAAAAACATCTGCAAATAGCATGATAATATAGTTACCAAGAATGGTGTGAAGACCAACCCCCTGGCCAAAGGGCTGGTAAGGGTCCCCGGGATAGATCAGGTGACAAAGACTTCAGGACAGGATTTAGGACAGGTTAGTTGACCTCTCTAGAATACCAACGGTTGCGCTGCACCCCTCTCTGACACTCTCTTTCTCCTCGAGATTCTTTTGTGATCTTCTTATCTAACCCAATTAAATTAGGATAGAAGGTTCTGCATTCACCTCTTCATCAGCATCACACAGCATCTCTCCCAGCATCAACATCTCTCACTCCAAGCTCATAGCATCTGGACTCGACTCACTAACTAATTAACTAAAGTTATCTCAATTATACCTTTCGTTCTTCATGTTCCACCCACTAAACTTTCAATTTAGTAAAAAATATGAGATCTAATTGGTCAGGCAAGGAGGAAAAATCATTACACCATGCTTCCATGTCATCTAAATCAATTTGACCATTGTTCATAAACCCATCCCCTTAATTTTTATTCAAACATTTTTTTCACACCCGCATTCCACATTTTATTTGCAACATTATTTTAACTGTCTGAATACAAGTCCACATCGTTGAACTTTTCACCATCCATTCCCAGGGTATAATACTTTGCGACCTTGGCTCCCGTTCAACATCTTAAGTCATCATTCCGGGTTAACTTTCAGTGGACATACGTAGTCTTCCTTTTACTCAGCTTACTTCAGTTATACATGAGAGGCCCAAATACCACTAGGGATAATGTTAAAAGACAGATGTTACTTTCAGAAATAAAATGGCTGCACTATAGACCACCACCTCTACTCTATCACAGTTTATTTATTAGACTTATCACTGCATTAGCTTTAGTAAAAACCACCTGATTTAATGCAAACATGCAGATGCAATGCACGCAAGTCTTCAAGACTCCATTTTAGTGTCTTCTCATCATACGCAAGAATTTCCCTCCAAGCGATAGCTCGTCATACTGCGTAGATGCAGTTGACGCATGTGCAGTAAAGATTTCCCCATTTAGAGTGGTATTGGACCTTTGTGCATGTTATTCTCGTTAGTAAACCCATAAGCAAGCTTCACTAACCCGCGTATTTATGTGGTGTGCATTTGTTTTACACAAAACAATTTTAATAACTTGTTAGTTAGTTAAAGGAGTGCATTGCTCCAAGCAAGTCTCTTTTCTACGAGACCTTGCTCCATCACAGGTTCGAGGTGGGGGCAGGCTGGTGGGGCTGGGGCCAAGTCAGTGGGCATTCACCTCTTCTTAGTTCATCACAGCTTCTTTGGTACTTCTTCTCTCTTCATGTCTGAGGAGGCAAGGTTCAGGGTTGCCTCTAAATACTAAATTTAGTGGTGTTACAGGCAGGTACCATTTGGGACCAATGAGTCCTTTCTTTGGGGTTGGTACGCCCCCTAATATGCCACCCTCCAGTGGGAGGGGGATATGCCTCACTCTGGATGGTTCGGTCCCCCATCTGCAAGATAGTGGGAACTGATAGTTGTGCTTCACCTCGCCTCCCCCACATGAGGGGTGGGGTAGGAAAAGTTAGGCACAACTCTCCTCCTACCTTGGTTTTCTTTCTGATTCTCCCACTCAAAGTGGGGGTCAGAACCAATTGGGGCCAGTTGCTGGGAGCGGCAAATGGTTGGGGTGGCTTACAAAGGTGGCAAGCCTTTAAAGCTCCCCATTCGTGGCCCTGGCAATCCTGGGGAAGGAGGCTTTGCACCCCATCCCAGGATGTGCATTGTTTCAGGACCCCAAGAGTGACAGACTCTCCACCCAGGGGTCCAGAAACAGGTCTGGTTTTGGCAGTTGGAGAGCAGACACTCAGCCAGCATCTCTAAGATGCCCTCTGAGTGTATTTTTCATTAAATCCCACACTGGCATCAGTGTGGGTTTAATGTGCTGAGAAATTAGATACCACACTTCCCAGTTTCCAGTAAAGCCATTATGGTGCTGTGGAGTTTGTAATGACAACCTACCAGTACCATATACTATTAATGGCATTACTGCACTTACAATGTCTTAAGAATTGGATTAGACACTGTAGGGATACAGGGATCATGCACCTGTACCCTCACCACTGATATAGTGAACCCAGCTAGATGGGTGGATTGCCTATGCCAGGGCAGTGGTTTGTCGGCATGGTACACAGTGATGTGTGCCATGTCGACTCTTCACTTTGTTCTACGCCAAAACACGCAGCATGCAACGGCAGTGTGTGTGTGTGTGTGTGTGTGTGTGTGTGTGGGTGTGTAAAGGTAAAGGGCCTCTAAGACTGGTACAATAAGTGCTGCAGCCCTTGGAGTCCTTCCCTGGTCGCTCGGCCCCTGGTACCTATGGTGCCTTTTACAAGGGACTTACATGTGGCCAAAAAGTTGCCAATTAGGTTTTGCAACAGTACACTTTAGGGAAAGAACATAGGCCATGGGTACCTGGTTGACAGGAACCCAGGGCCCACTCAAAGTATATCAACAGTCTGGCAAAAATTGGGGGGCAAGCTGCAAAAAGAGGGCATTTTCCTACATAAGTTTAAAGTGGAACCACTTTAAGTAATTGAGATCCATTAGCCTAACTGATTTGCAATCAGGATGACAGTCAATTAAGAGGGAACATAAACGAGATCCAAAAGAGGCCAAAAATTGCTCCTAGTTTAACGTAATAATGCAATTGACTGAAGAGGTTTTTTTGCCTAAATGTGCAGCAACTGAAACCATGTTAGGCTCTCTCACGGGTGCTGAAATATTAACAATGATTTTTTAGTTTTACGTTTAGCTATTTTTCAGTTATTAATAACTTATCTTGTAAATATATTTAGAAATATTTATATTTTAGCAATTGACAGTATGTGGTTACATATATATATGTAACATCAGAATTTATTTAAAGAATAGTTTACATGGTTACATATTTAAACATAAAAATGTAGCAATTCATTTGTTAAGATATTTAATTACTTTTTAATTTTCAGATAAATATATATATATATACAAATGTGGTTTTACGCTTTATATTTAATATTTTGAAAATTACATATTTGTAATAATAGGAAATGTTTATTTTTCAAAGAAACGACATATTATGTAACCTAAATAAAAATATTTTTAACAATGTAAAATAAATATTTTTAAAAACTTTTACAATTTGTAAAAAAATGAAATGAATGTATTTTGTTGAGCTACATTTAATATATTTAAGTTATATTATTAACCATTTTAAAACTTTATATAGGTTGGTGATGTTTTTGTGAATTCTAAGGTCAATTTTAAAAGTTTAATATTTTTGTAATCTATATTTCGGTAGTAGACTTTTAGTAACTTTCGATTTTTTATTATAGCACAATATTTTAGAGTCAACAGTTTTAGTGTTTTAATTAAAATATAGGGGCATATTATCAAGTAAGGGCGTTACATTATCGACGCTTTTATCGGTAGGAAACTGCCGATAATGCGGCGATAATGGGCTTGATAATATGCTCAAGGAATTCCAATCGAAGCCCATGTTAGATGTCTTCACATCTAACATGGGCTTCGATTGGTATTCATAGAGCCTATTATCAAGCCCATTATCGCCGCTTTATCTGCAGTTTCCTGCCGATAAAAGCGACGATAATGTAACGCCCTTACTTGATAATATGCCCCATAGTTTTCACAATATTAGGGGTGGTCGATATTCAGTACTACAAACATGCCTAAAGGCTCTGTCACCTCAACCTGAAATTCTATATTTTGACACAGTAAAAGATATCTATAGAATGAATGGAGATAAAGCAGGAGAACCCACTTTGTCAACCTGCTTGCCTAGAAAGTGAACGGCAGAGGTGTAGAAAATGTACTGCAAAAACACATAGAAATCAATCTGTCTGACCTTCCACGATAAATGATCGAATTTCTCAAGTTTATAGAGAGCCCATGCAGCAGTCTTCTGTATCAGTGGAAGGCTAACAATGAATTTACCTGGAGGACTCCAAAGAACAATATATAAAAATCCACGAGAGAATGAGATACATAAAAGACTCCACTTGAAAAGATGAGGACATTTGCCCTGACGCTCAACATCTCATGAATTGCTGCTCAAGCTATCGGGCTCGTCCTTAAAACGTCAGCAGGAAAACTGCGAAACCTGGCTCGTCCTTGGTCTATGCAAGTGACAACTCAGGATTTAATGAAAGAGGACCGTCATTTCCTATAGAGAGTGTGATAATTCATTGGAAAAATAAACGTGCAGAGATCCGACTATTCTGCCATTAAGTAGTGCCACTTCTCAAGTAATCCTTTTTACAATCGGATCCTCCTGGTATAAGATTCGAAGTTTGAAAAGTAATTTGCAATTAAAATAAAACAAAGTTCTATTTCAGCACAAATAGCGCATTCTTAATAAAGCAATATATTTATAGGTGCTTAGATTTGTCATTTAGTTTCAACAAATCTCTGTATATTGATAATAATCCATTGCAAAGTTCGATGCTTTCATTGCAACCATTATACATTTTGAAGGAGAGAGCACATTACTCGAGTTATTCTGGAGCTAACCATCCATCAAAAGAAAACACATCCACTGGCCTGTGCTGCAGCACGGCTGTCTCCATAGCATCATACTGCATATAACAACCACTAACAAGCATGAAAATGAAGCAAAGGCTCAAAGGTTACCGGCAAACTCCGCTTTGAACACTTCAACAAGAGGTCTAGAGGGAGCCAACACGATCTCAAAATGTAACTAATTCCCCAGAGTTCAAGGTGTCAGATATGAAAACAAGCTTAAAAGCAGGATGAGAGCTCTACAGTCTGAAAGTTTCGTGTAGTAAAAGTAGTGTACAGGGCAGAATGGCAAACAAATGAGATGCTTTAAAATTTGGAATAAACAGGGAGCTTGACAGAAAGAAAGTTAAAAGAAACCTCCACCAGATACCTTGGATCCTGCAGAATTTGAGTAGAAACGTGATGCTCATTAGCTGTCTCAGTTTTCTTGAGTTTTAAGAGTATTATTAGTTTGCATGAAATATGTTACACCTGACATCCTTGCATTGGTTTCGCTAGACTTTTTGCCTCTACTTCCTGCATTTTGTGACTGTATACTGTATACTGGACTTCGTTTTGATGGTGTTTGAACACTGCTGATCAATGCTAAAGAGCAAGTGCTTCCTGTTTAAATTGTGATTGTGTTTGGTTATTCATAAATGTCATATTTTATTTACTGGTAAGTCCCTAGTAAAGTGGACTTGGTGTGCCCAGGGCCTCTACATCAAACGCTACTAGTGGGCCTGCAGCACTAATTGTGCCACCCACATGTCTAGACCTGCAAACATGTCTAAGGCCTGCAACTGCAGTGTCTGTAAGTGTAGTTTTAAACTGCCATTTCAATCTGGCAAGTGCACCCACTTGCCAAGCCCAAACCTTCCCATTTATTGACATGCAAGGCACCACTAAATTAGGCCCAAGGCAACCCCATGGGTAGGGTGCAGAGTATGTGAAAGGTAGGACATGTACTGGTGTGTTGTACGTGCCCTGATAGTGAATCTCCTGCTACATTTGTTTCTCACTATTGCAAGGACTATCTCTCCCATAGGTTATCATTGAAGTGGCCTTATAACACTTTACAAGTGTAACTTTCAATTGGGAAGAGATAGAGATTTGTTTTCTTCCTTCTTTACCATCCTGTGCCTCTGCCTGCCTGTGGAATCCACGTCATCTTTAGACTTACAATTAAGCTGTTTGTGCATTCACTCTATTCAGTCACGCAAAGGGAGCTGAGGTGTGCCCTGCATATCCTGATTGCCCCTCACCAGGCTGATGGGCCTTCCTAAGCTAGAGTGGTGGAAGGAGTTGTCACTGACACCTGAATAGGGCTGTGCTTGTCCTCTCACAATGACGTCTCCATCCCCCCTATAGTGTGTCTGGAGCCAAGACAGGGCAAGGCAGGTTCTGCGCACCACAAAGACTATCCTTTGAAGGACCTGTACCCAATATTTTTAGAACACTTCTGGACTGAGGACTCTGCCAAGAAGAAAAGCTGAAGACCTGTCAGACTGCCCCTTTGCAGTGTTGCTTTGCTGGTTTGGCCTGGAATCCTGCATTCCTAGTTCTCAAAGGGCTTGTGTGTTTGCCTCCTGGTGGAACTCTCAGGGCCATCAAAGACTTTATCTGGAGGCCCCCCAAATTCTCTGTTGTGAGTTCTGACTTGTCCAGTGGAGCCAATTCCAGTTCTGGGCACCTAGAGGTGGTTTTGGTGCATCAAAAACTGAAAACCAATGCATCCCCCTTCAGTGCTTCCTTTCCAGCTGCAAGCTAGCCATGCGGTTGAAAAACCAATGCATAGCTGTGGTTCTGCCGAAAAATCGATCATCACCTGTCCGTGGGTGGAAAAACAACTGCGTCTTGAGTCCAGAGCACCATGTCTCGAATGCCTGACACCCCCGCTCCAATTTCGATGCAGGCACCGCAGTACAGCTAAAGGAATCAGCACATCACCTACCCACGGCTTTAAATTCATTGCAGTGTCTGATTCGCAGCCGCAGCGACCCAGCGCACCAGTATTTTCCACGCATCGCACCTTTGCACCATGTTTGCACCGCATCGCCCGCAAGTAGGAGCAGCCTCTGGAAATCAACACGCTTCTCCTTGCAGTAAGGAATCGACGCAACACTTTTCCTGCATGCAGCAGAACTGACACCTCCAAGCCCCAGGGTCTCACAAATCGATGCATTGCTCATGTTTTCAGATGGATGGTTTTTGTATTGGAGTCTGATGCATCAAAGGTACTTTGTGCTAAATAAATGCATCCATAGAGATCTATAGACTGAATTTAATAAACCTTTAAAAAGTGACATTTCTACTTCTGTATGTTGGATTTTTGTCGTTTTGTCCTCGTTTATTTAGATAAAGATTGGTTATTTTTCTAAATTGGTGTAGCGTTCATTTGTAGTGTTTTCACTGTGTTGCTGTGTATTTTATGTACCAATGCTTTACATATTGCCAAGTTACAAAGAGGGTAAGCAGTGGGTATCTTGGATGTGTAACTCCCTTACCCTGACTAGAAGAAAGGGTCCCTACTTGGAGGTGCATACCACTATCAAGTTAAGACTCCGATTTCTAAAAAATATATTCAAAACATGAATTAATTTCACTGTTCTACACATTACCAGTAAACCATCTATGTTAAATTCAATTATATGCTGGTGGTTTAATGAAGAAAATGGAACCTATGACTTTGTTATGCAGGTACATATCCTTTTCTTTTTTTTTTCCTAACAAGTACCTGGGTATTAGACACCAGAACATTTAGATGCGGGTGCATACTTTCTAAGTTGCAGTGATATAGGATTGCATGCACGGTCCACAGCGGAGACGGGTGTAAAATGTTTGCTTCTTTTTCATATTGTGGAATCATTTGAAAATATTTTTTTTCAATTGTACCTTCATATGGAAAGCACTTTAGTTTGTGAATGATTTCTTTCCACCACATCTCGGAAAAACAATTGGAGTTTTCTGTTACATTTTTCAAACATTCTACACCACTAAGAAATAAGTCTTTCTGACATACATTTATGAGTAAAGACATTTGTGGGAAAAACTTTGCGAATATGCCCAAAGTGAAACCTCTGTCACCAAATGACACATTTTTATCGCATTTCCCAATCCTTCACCACTAAAATCATCCTGGAAACCCCTGTCAGAAATGGTGTTTCAGTGGACTAAAGCTCCCCTCCCGACCCCACAAAATCCCCCACAGGGATCTATCTATGAACCAAAGATGAGTGATTTGAAGGGGCAGATTTACAAGCCCCTTGCGCCTCTTTTACGCCATCGTTGCATCACTTTTGTGACGCAGCGGCAGCGCAAAAGATGCGCCATGCTGTGGGATATTTATAACGTGACTCATCTGGGAGATGTGTCACGTTGTAAAGCCCTGTGCCAGAAGGAGGCGTTCCCGTGCAGGGGGGCGTTCCGGCGCAGGAACGCCTCATAAAAGTGGCTGAGTGAAATCTACAAGATTTCACTCAGTCACTTTTTAGCCCATGATGCGTCAAACCCCTGTGCCTGCTTGAAGCAGGCGTAAGGATTGACGCATCATTGGAAAGATAGGGGCCCCCAGAGCATTGCTGGAGCTGCGTTGCAACTCCAGCAATGCGCCGCCTTTCCGGCACAGATGCATCACGCATCTGTGCCGTTTTTGCCCCATGGTGCGCCGAATCGTAAATGCAGCACAATGGTGGCAGAGGCGTGGCTCACAATAAGTGGCGCATCCCTGCTGATATGCAGGGATGCGCCAGTTATTGCAATCTGCCCGGTAGTCTTTTGTTCATGTGAGGTCGATAAAATCAGTGGCATTGAAATTGGTAACTAACTCCTGGTCTAGATCTCTGCACCAATTTTAAGAAATCGTTCATAATGTGTTGTGGTCCCAAAAAGCAGTTTATTCACTCAATTACCTCAGGACCAGAATGCCTTTTATGCACCCGCACTTTCCCATATCTAGGACTAATGTTTTCAGACTTTGGTTCTTGGGCAGCTCATTTGGCTCACAGTAGGGCGACTAACTCAATTTCAATTTTATGTCTCCTGCAACCAAAAAGAACTGAGGTAGTGTTATCAATAATTAAGATTTATAAAGCACAGTGCATACCCATGGCTACTTATGGCGCTGAAGTTCGGGGTTACGCAAAAAGTAGCAGTATCCAGGGTGAAGAAAATCGATTTTGCCGAAAACTTTTGGAGATCCCCATTTCTTCTCCAAATTTTATTTGCCATCAAGATTTACAGCTGCTTTACATTGAGGATTATATTAGGTCTCGCCCGGCCATATTTTGGCTAAACATTTGGCAAAATTCGGCAGCATCATTAACTAGAGAAATTATAACGGACCGCTTTAAATGCAGTAAGGGCGGAGATATATTGTGGCTTGCCGCTGTCAGAAACAGCTTGAGTAGCGTGAACCTTGATCACATTTTCCTGAATCCAAACAACATGGAGGGCATGACTAAAAAGACCCTACAAGAGGTCCTATATGACGAATATAGTAACTCAAGATATGATATGGAACTTGTGAAGCCATAAGTTATTAGGTATATGTCTAGCTATTTCCTACTGAATTTGAGTTGCTGGAAAAGAAGCTTGTTGTTCCGCCTTAGGGCAGGCACCTTAAAATATATATTGCGCTTCGCTATAGGCTTTTATATCAACCTTGGGCACATGCCCTGCCCCTGTGGCAATCAGAGCAATCAATCAACGCTGCACTTTTTATTTATTTTTTACTTGTATTTGTTATATACAAACAGTTTTTTTTCCCCTTTACTATCGCTGACTTCAGAATACGCTTTATGGAAATTCCTAATCTTACAAGTGTAGACTCAGGGGCCCATTAGGATGTCGGGCGGATAGCCACCTCTAAGTTGCCCGCCCGCCACCCGCCCGCCATCCATTTACCCCCGCCATATTACTATGGCGGGGAACCGCGGCGGACGTAAATACCGTCTGCCGCTTTTCTTCCCCGGTCGCCTTGCGACCAGGGGCGGAAAAGGTTTAATATGGTGGCGGTGTCTATCAGACACCACCATCCATATTCGTATGGGCTTTGGGAGATGCCTGTCCGAAAGGCAGGCGGTCTTCACTTTGGGGGCCCCTGCGGGCCCCCATGGAGAAGGCGAGGTGGGGATGCACATGGGGGGTACCTGTGGTACCCCCCTGCATTTGCATACACAATGCGGCAGGCACCGCACGGTGCCTGCCACTTTGTGTATGCAAATGCATTACATGCATTTTTAGCATTGTGGCAGGCGGTGGTGAGAGCACTGCACGCCACAATGTTAAAAATGCATGATGCACCCGCCACTGTGGTGGGCGCATCCTAATACCCCCCACGGGACCACCCCCTTATGGCGGGCGGTCCCGATTTCCGATATGATGGCGGGCGGAATAAGTCCGCCCGTCATCCTAATGACCCCCTTAATCTTTAGAGTAATCTCTTTTCTGAAGGCCGCAGTTCGTTCACATGCTTCAATGAGCACCCTTTAAAAAACATCAGATTTCCCCTGATTACATTTAGCCATTATTTGTTGTGAACCATAATTTCTAATGTTTGGTGGCACCCTGAAGAAATCCTTGCCTTGCATATTATGGCTCCTAAATATAGCTTATACCTGCTCGCACTTTAATACGATATATCTATGCTGCCATTTATTCACTTAATGTATTTTAACACATTGTGTTGTGCTGTTATTTGTTTGTCTCTGATAGTCCATGCATTAATTTCATTTGTTATGCCAATTGCTTATTTGCACTTATCACACTATGCTGCTATTGTTAAGAACAACTGAGCGATTTAAAGGAGTGGTTGTCTCATGCATTTGCCTCCCTTATATAATAGAAATACTTATAGCTCTGATTATATTATTTACACAAGTCCTTGTTATTTATTGCTATTTATTGATTTTTATGGAAAATATTTTTGATGTGACCTGTGCTTTTATGGATATTATGTATCCGAATAAAGATTATATGAATTGAATTGAATTGAAAGTCACCTACTATTGGTCAATATCGCCAAGAGAGAGGTGTGCTATAGAAATGAGACTTTTACATCACTATGAAACTGAAGGAAGGTCTAGGAGTAGCACTGTATGCAAAGTATAACACATATGTCTGGCTGAAAGATGTGCTAAAAAGATTTGTGAATCAACACTTTGTCACATTAGCAGTACAGGGTTCCCATTAGTCTTCTATAGCTGTGACTAACATGAATGTTAGAAATGTTAGAAAACATTAATGTTAATGTTAGACATTGGGTTATTGGTCATCAGGGGTGTTCACCCTGGTCAAGCAGCAACCACAATCCTAGTCAGGGTAAGGCACAAACTAGCCCCAAATTAACCTATGCACAACCCCTTGGTAGCTTGGCACAGAGTAGTCAGGCTTAATTTAAAGCCAATGTGTAAAGCATTCCTGCAAAATTTCAAGCAGTAAAACAGTGAAAACACTACACAAAAAGATCCCACACCAGGTTAGAAAATAGAGCTTGATTTAATGATAAAACATGACCAATACAACTATGATCCAATCAGTAGAACCAGACTTATGTTTTTTTAAAGAATAAAGTGAGAAGAAGGAGCCTAAAAGAATAAATGGCCAACCACAGCTTTCTAGTCACACTGGACTAGGTCAGAGTCAATAGTTCAGGCTGACCATGATGGAGCGCAGGTCGGATACAGTCCTTGGTCCCGCTTCACCTTCTCAAGTTTTGTGCAAAGAGTCCTGTTCGCATTGGAGACAATTGCAGAGAGTAAGGAAAGTGTAGTGGGTGGTGGTCGGGTGGTCAAATAGCAGGCTGGACTTTGCCGGTGGGTGCTGCAGCTTCACGGTGGCAGCCTTCTACGGGCGATCGAAGCTAGCTGTGCGAAGAGATGGGATGGTGGCGGGTTGCACTAAATTTCAGTGTGAATGGTGCTGTTCCTATGCGAACAGGCCTGTTCACAGTCACAAAGGGCTCAAAAGCTTACTTTAAAGAGCCTGTGAGCCACATCAAGTGTCCAGTATTTTAGAAGAACCACTTGAGCTTCAGGAACTCTCTGCAGCTGGGTCCAGGAGCTGGCGGGGGAGCCTTTTGTGTTCCTGAGGCTCAGATCAAATGGGCCTGCAGACTATCCCTTTCAGTCATTCTGTGGTCCTGGGTTAAAGATGAAGTTGCATGTCCAGTTATTTTTCCCCAGGCAAGAGGACAGCTGGCAGCAGGTCAGCACAGCAGGACATCAGTTCCTTTAGAGCAGCAAGACAGCAGAAGGGCAGTCCTAATAGCAGCACAGCACTTCTTATTCCTGGCAGAGTATCCGGTGGTCCAGAGGTGTACTGGCGATTTGGTGTGTAAGGTCCTACTTTTTTACCCTGGTGCCCTGGCTTTGGAAGATGGGAGAAACCTCTAGAAAATGACTTTGAAGTGCAACAAATGCCCTTCCCCCTGCCAGGCTCCCAGCTGGCTGAAGTGACAATGCAAGGTAGTCAGGCCCTTTCTGTGAAGGCTGAGCACAGACTATTAAGTTGTAATTGGAGTTGTGCCTAGCACCACCCTTATCCTGCCAGCAGATGGCCCACCCAGACACACCTAATCACTCTATTATGTGACATTCTGGGAGGAATTCACAAAGTCTAACTGTTAGTGACATCACGTCATGCGACCTAGGCAGGCTATAGGCACAAAGTGCTAAGAGCAGAAAAATGGCAACTTTATAAAAGTGATTTTTTCACAATTGGGATCAAAAGCCATATTTTAACATTGAATAGGGGTCTTCGCCACAATTCCAAAGACACCAAATATGTTATAGCCACCAGCTCCCAATTAGAAATTACTGCTTAATAAATGCAATAAGGAATCCTCAATGTTATCCTATTGGACGGGTTGGCCTCACATTAGTGGAAAACAGATTTAGGAGTTTTTCACTACCAGGACATGTAAAACATGAAAATACATTCCCAGCATTTAAATTACAGAGCACCCTGCCCAGTGAGATACCTTGGTAGCTTCACTAGGGGTGACGTATATGTGTTAAAAAGGAAGGTTTGAGCCTGGCAAAGGGTTTCTTTTGCCAGGTTGACATGTCAGTTTAAAACTGCACATAAAGGATCTGCAATGAAAGGCCTAAGACATGTGTAATGTGCTAATTCCGTGGGGTGCACCACCAGTGCTGCATGCCTACTAGAAGCATTTAATGTGCAGGCCATGGAAAAATGTAGTGTCACTCTATTAGGGACCTATAAGTACATCAAATTTGACAATTGGTATAAGCTAATGCCACCATAGTTTAGGTAACCCTGGGCATAGCAGGTGTAGTGCCTCTATGCGTATTTTCACGGAGTTTAAAAAAAACTCGGTGGAAATACGCTACGCTCCCTCCGCCTCCCAAATTCTTTAAAAATGAAGGTAAGTGGCCTCTTTTTAATTTGTAAAGAATTTTGGAGGGGGGTGGGTGCGGCTAACTCCGCTCCACCATGGAGAAGGAGTTTTGCCTACCTCTGCATTCGCAACGGAGAGTAGAGTCGGCAAATCTCCACAAACTCCGCTTCCGGAGCAGAGTTACCCGTCCTGGGTTAAGTTTAGGGTGAGAGCACAAGCACTTTAGCACTGGTTAGCAGTGGTAGAGGGTAAAGAGTCCTAACACCGACAAAAACAAATTCAGCAATAGGTGGAGGGGAAAAGCCAAAATGTTTGGGGGTCTACCTTCAGAGAGGGCCAGGTCCAACAATTACCACCTCACCCACATTCTTCATTACAGTCCTAACATATAAGTCCCCATTCTGGAGACCAACAATTCACTTGCTCCTTATTCAGTAAACATTGTTTAAGCCTTGACCCTCTCAAGTTATTACTTGCTTCCTTGCCACAGCACATCCTATTTTGTCTGCTTACTTTTCCAATGAGGCCTTGTTTGCATTGGCCCTTTGCATTGTCCTCTGCTTGAGAGCTGTGACCATGGAGTATGTCATGTATGTGTTGTGTGTTTCCTTCTGCCTAGGTTCCTTGTTTTAGATTGTTTAAGTTTGGCTTCTTCTGTTCGTATGTTCATCTTTGTCTTTTCCAAAATCTGGGTTTTCCTTCTAACCTATGACCAAAGGCAAGAAGTATTCACTTTAAAGTGGACAACCCCCTGAAAATGAGCTTCAAAGACAGGGACCCTAAATCACAAGTGTTTCTGGAAATGGAGTACAAAAAGGGAAGCTTGAGGCTCGCAAAATGTCATACTGAAGCTGTACTTCAGCGCGAAGAAGCTCAGTAAGAGTTCTGCTTGCTCTGACCAGACCTGGGGGCTAAGGGTCAGTCTCCCATGCTGGGAAAGGGGACATCACCTAGGAGGATCTAGAAAACACCCAGAAGGAACATGAACACTCACCTGCAGCCTGTAGCACACTCTTCAGCTCAACCCAAAACGAATTGGCCTTGTGAGGTAAAGAGGAGAGCTTGGAGGGTACGAAGACCAGAGGTGATCCCACTGTGTGTATCCCAGGAGCAGAGTGTGAAATTGTGTTCCATTGCTGCCACCTCTTCAATTGACTGCCAACCCACTGTGCCACAATTGCTGCGCCCCCCTGCCAGGTAGGTGCCGCGGTGAGGAATAGGGGGCTACTGCCCTTTGCCCTGTGCTGTGAGGTAATGATGGCTGTAACATGGTTCAGCATAGTGACCTGGTGGGGTGCGCTCTGAAGAGAGAGAGCATGCTGCAACCCTACCTGCATGTCAGAAGGCATGAGCCATGAAGGAAGAAGAGGGCCGTCATACTGAATCCACATGCAGCTGAGAAAACATAATGGGCTGTGACCAGAGAAGAGTGAGAGCAAGTACTACATCTCCCAAAAGGCGTAGCTTGGATGTTGCCACATATGAATGGGAAATAGTCATCAGCCATAAGTGGCGTAGTAGGATAGGAAGGATGACCCAGGAATACTAGTCGCTTGGCACAAATTTTACTGGACAATCATTTATTGGGGTTGCTGGATGAATTTTGAGTTGTGAACCTGTGCTCACTTTATACCTACCTCCTCCCCTAAGAAGCCTTGGACTGCTTGACCTGCACTATCACTAAGAGTGAAGTGCTGAAGTTGTACTTGGCCTAGTTGCTCAGAGCCCATAGTTGGGCCGGTCCCCGGAAATCAGGAGTGAAAGCCCTCACTCCCAACACATGGGCCCGGTAACTTCTGCTTGCCCTGTGGACCTCTTGAAGGGGTTTTGTCAATATGTCATGCAGGTCTTTTTCCTCATGAGGCAGGGTGCATGGTATTTAAAAGTAGGGCTTTGAAAAGTTTTATGTTTAATCTGCCCTTAGAGTGAAAAAAACCCGAAAGCTATTTTCTCTCTAACAAGGTTGGTAATTTGATAGAGAGTTGTTTTAGTTCCTCTGGTAGGATTATCATCTCAGCTGGGCACCGGAACTTGATTAACCTCAAAGAGTCCTACCAATGTTACAGTCAAATGTTAGTTGACCCAAAACAGGGTCCTCCTTTGTCATGCAAGCACCAATCCTGGTAGGAGAGGAGATGCCCCCAGAACTGACTTAGAGTGACCACAGAGGAGGGTTGTTCTTTTCCCTGGCCGCACTTCTGGAGTAGGCACACAGGCTCTGCACAATGTGAAAAGAGTTTCACTATCTTGGATTTGGGCAGAGCAGGGCACTGTGGGATTCTTTGCTTTAGGGCACACTGTAAGTGCTGCAAAACCGGGTAAAATTACCCTTTGAAACTTTTACACAACTGGTTAAGGAAGGTTTAGGGGACACCCTCACCCAAAGCTGGAAGCGGACTTAACTTTGGCACACACAATACCCCCCTCATAACACCAAATAACCTTCAAAGATAGATAGAGGACTAAACTTGCTGCCTGAGACCTACAAAGAGCTTAGAAGACTGGGCCACTTCCCCCTCCTATACCCAGGATAATGAACTCCAAGTGTCATAATATTGAGCTCATGTTCAAACTACAGGAACAACACAAGCCACATGAGGCCTTTCCTGCAACTGCCAGGCTGACCAGTTGCAACTGGAGCTGCACTGGACCCTTGTGGCTTCTTCCGCAGTGGGACTTGCCCCCCCCAAAGTACTGTTCCTGAGGTTCTGGAACCCTCGGCTATTTCAAAGAATACTTCTCCTAACATCTCTTGAAACATGGGATTTAGAAATGTTTGGCTACAAAGAGCTGCAGAGGACCGGTACCAACCTGTCAAGCCAATCCACATAGGTGCATTGCAGCTATGCTGAAGATTGACATAGCTTCCGTCTCTGAGCATTTCTGCAGAGGCAAATCTGATTCAGTGGGACCTTGCAGAGGAAGTTTCCAGTCCCGTAGAGCCTTGTTCAGCTACAGTCTGCAGCCTTGCTTCTTTGGAGGAGTCTAAAAAAGTTACTAAATCTGAATATAGAAATCTTCACCAGATGAAGGCCCAAAAAGTATTCAGCCGGTGAGGCTTTGAATGATTGTTTATGTGCAGTAAGGTGTCCCTTCCTGCACATAAACAATCGTTACAAAAATGACGATTTGCAACTTCTGTGTGCACAATGCAGCACCCATAGGAGTTACAAATCGCCATTTGCTATTGTTTAAGGGCAGGATGGGACAACTTCCTGCATATAAACAATCATTCCCCCAATGCAGGCACCTTTGCACTATGGTGCAAGGGTGCCTGCGTTGGCGCTAGGCAGCTTAAATTAGCTCCAGCACTAGAGTAAATTTAGGGGTGCACCATATCTTTGTAAATACAGTACATCCCTGCATTTTCAGAATGTCGGTGTGCGGCATTAACACGTTTTTTCATTCATTTGTACATATGCCACCTACATTCTGTATCAGACACATACGCCTCCATGGTCTGCCTTAACTCGCACCCAGATGAGCATAGTTGATCCTTAATGATTTTTGGTGCCATTTTGAACCTTAGACTTTAAACATTCATAACCGAAGTTCCAATTATTGGATTTATGTCATTTTGGTATCATAATATTTATTTAAATTGAATCTATGTTCTTAAAAGGATTTGGGATTTTCCATCTTTTGTATGTTGACTTTATTGCAGTTTGGTATTGCATTAACACTTTACTATTTGCCTCTAAGATAAGCTGATCTGCACTGTGCCATAGCTATTAGTGGGTTGAGCCAGTTAATTTAGTGACTTTGGTGATTTACCCCTAAAAGGATTGTGGTTATTACTTGAGGTGTGCACCTAGTTCCTCAAAAAGCACCCCAGTTTCCTACAACTTCAAACAATAGTGCACTTTTGGCCTAGAAACATCTTCACCAAAATGTCTTCATTTACTGATTGATGAGACAATTGTGTAGTGAGGCAAAGCTTATGGATCTCTTTGACTGGTAGGTTTGGGACAATCAGGCAATTTACTGTACAAGGGTGGGACTGGGAATTTTTTTGTTTTGATTGGCCATTGATCCGGGGGCTGGACCCATTGATAGTCATTGTTTACAAGATTCAATATTTCCAAACTCCCAGGGATTTATTGCATTGATCACAGCTGGGGCATTAGCAGGAAGTAAGCGAAAGAGAGGAGAGAAGAAAGCAGAAGAAAATAGAAGCAAGAAAAAGACCAAGAGGTGGGAGAAATAAATAAGAAAAAGAAATAGAAAGGATGGAGAGGAATCATATGGATAGGAAAGAAGCAGAGAGAGAGAAAGGGTGGATGAAAAAAGGGAGTGAAAGGAGGTGGCTTAGACTGAACAGAGCTGCTTTTTGTTGCTAGCACCAAATGTGCTGTACCCAGTAAGAGAGTGTGGCTTTTTTCAACAGTCTAATTTGTTTGATGTCAAACCATTCTCTAATCTGAAACAAACTCGAAGCTTTCATAATGAGGTTGCTTCCTAGGATCTAGTCATACTAACAATGAGCCAAGCTGCATATTTATTTATTATATTTGCAGTTAATTTTTTTGAGATCGCCATAAATTCAGAAAGGCAATGTTTTGCTTACTTTGACCTGTTGTGTTTGGGTTTGATGGAGTGTTGGACTTGTTAACATTAGGATGGTCTTCTCCCAAACCTTTTGCCTCTTGTCTTCCATATTGGTGAACCCAGATTTGTTGGCCTTAGGATTCTGGATACTAATGCCCAATTGCCATATTTAATTTACTTATATGTCCCTAGTATATTGGTGCTACCTGCGCCCAGGAACTGTAAATTAGATGCTACTAGTTGGCCTGCAGCTCTGATTGTGCCATCTACTTAAGCAGCCCTTTAAACATGTCTCAGTCCTGCCATTGCGGAGCCTGTATTTGCAGTTTTAAACTGCCATTGCAACCTGGCAAAACAAACCCTTTTGCCAAGCACAAAACATTCCTGTCTAATACATATAAGTCACCCCTAAGTAGGCCTTGCACAGCCCTGAGGACAGGGTGTAATGTATTTAAAAAGCTGAGCATGTACTTTTAAATTTTACATGTTCTGGTAGTGAAAAACTCTTACATTCATTTTTCTCTGCTGCGAGACCTATCTCTCCAATAGGATAACATTGGAGTTGGCAATTTACATTTTATAAGTGTAATTTCGAAACAGGAAGAGTTAACAGGTTCATGTTTGGTGTCTTTGGAATTGGGGTGAAAAGCCCAAATTAGTGGTGAACTCAGGTTTTTTATCACAATTGTGATCAAGAGGACCAGGATGATGCCACTTTTACAAAGTTTGACTATGAAGACATCCGTGTGTGAGGCACTATTTTGCACTTCCATCACATTGGATAGACTTTTGTTTACATACTAAGTGGGCACAGGCAGTGCAATTAAAAGAAAGTCCAAACAAGCTCCTCTGTTCCAGGTCCTGAGGAGAACCCAGTGTTAAACATATTAGGGGTTTGAAACTCGTCAACCTATCCAAACAAGTGTATTTATATTTTGAGTATCAGGTCCATTATTTTTTGAATGCACCCTTTGATGAAAATTGATTTAAATTCTAACAACCTGAATACAGTATTGTTTGGTAAATATTCCCACAGGGTTTGTGTTCCATTTTTTAGGAATTTAAAGACGCCTTGGTTTTTATTTCGTTCAACTTTTCCCTGTGTTTTTTTCTTTTGTTTATTTTCTTTCTATGTTTCTTGTCATTCTTTCTTTGGAAGCGGAGCATATTTATATACCATAATGTGATGTTTTTAATGTGATATGTAATGTTGTGTCAAATATGTGACCTAAGATTTATGTCTTATATGTTTGTAATTGTATGTGGTTCCAACAAAAATGTTGTGATTGCTCATTGAAATGATAACATGAACATATCTACTGATTCTCTATGAAATTGAATCGTTAAAGGACAATGAAGAAAAATAAAGCTTATCTTTTCTCAGTCACTAGGAGTGTCACGTGTGATTGGGAAGAATTAATTGTAGAATAAGCATCAGTTTTGGCAATTGTGTTGTTGTCACTTTAACACAATTGGTATTTTTTTGCTCTTAGCTCTTGTGTGCCTCCAGCCTGTCCTGGATCACATGATTAGGTGTAACTGACAGTTAGACTTTGAGAATTCCACCCAGTCACACAATAGAGAGAGTAGAGGTGCGTGGGTGGGCCATTTCCTGGCAGGATGGGGGGAGCAGAGCTGAGCACAGGCCCACTTACACCTGAATAGCCTGTGTTCTGCCTTTACACAAAGGGCCTAATGACCCTCATTGTCACTTCAGCCAGCTTGAAGCCGGGGCAAGAGACCCAGGAAATTTCATACACTTCAAGGTCACTGTCTACAAGCTTCACCCAACTTACAGAACCAAGGCACCAGTGTGTAAAAGAAGTACTTCAGACACCACTACTTCAGTACACTTCTAGACCAATGGATACTTTTCTGGGAAGAAGGACTGCTATTCTGCTGGACTGCTGTTCTGAAGGAACCACTGCCCACCTTTTCTGATATGCTGTCTGCTACTTCTTGCCTGGGGAGGAATAACTAGACTAGGGCTAGTCCTTGGGCCTCCTAAGAGGCTTCCCAACAGCTCATGAATCTGATGTCAGCTCATTCCTCACCCCCATGTGGTACCTCTAAGATCCTGGATCCTTGGTGTGGCTCTCGAGCTCTTGACATTAAGCTTGTGGGCTCTTTGCAACCGCAAACAGGACTGTTCACATTGGAACCATGATGCTCATATCAAAATTCAGTGTGAGCCACCGGCACCTGTTTCCTCACACAGCAGTGACAGCCCATGAGGAACTCCAATGCAAAGCTCCAAAATGCCTATTTGTGATGCCCGGTTTGCTCTTTGTGCCACGCTGATTGCCACCAGCAATGCTCTGCCTGCTCCTCGTGACCCTCTCCAACATGAACGAGACTCTTGACAGGAAACTTGAGAAGGCAGATCTTCAGAGGGACTAATCTGGGACTGTATCCGACACGCGCCCCATCACTGTCAGCCTGACTTATGGCTTTCATCTGGCCCAGTGCTACCAGATAGCTATTGTTTTCGCTTTATGTTTCTTGCTCAACATTGCGGTTTCTTCTTTAAAAATTCATAAACTCCTGTTTTACTGATTGGATTTTTGTCATTTTGGTCTTCTTTTATTTATAAAATTAAGCTCCATTTATCTAACCTTGTGTGGGATCTTTTTGTGTAGTGTTTTCACTGTTTTACTCTTTGAAGTGTTGCACAAATACTTTACACATTGTCTCTAAGTTAAGCCTGACTGATCTGTGCCAAGCTAACAGAGCGCTGAGCACTGGTTAATATGGGGCTTGTTTGTGCCTTACCCTGACTAGGATTGTGGTTGCTGCTTGACCAGGATTCACACCCCAGTCAACCTGTAACCCAATTTGTAACATAGGGGAACTGAAACATTCTAGAAGTATGTATGCAAAGGGGCATCTCATTTCCAGGTTTTGTAGGAGTACTTTGTGGTTGTTGGTTTAACAGCCCAGAGTAGAATCAGAGTGATGTTCCTACTTAGTCGAAAATTATTTTTGCCATTACATGTTCTATTAATATACAATCACAGGCACATATTCACAGGTACATATGCAGAATAGGAACTTAATACAATGATATATCATTTAAGAGAGTTATGTATCTCTCTCCATAATCCCATGCTTTCTCACCCCTTCTCATTTTGTCCACAGTCATCCATCTCTTGTTTAGCTCCCAAGTCCCAATCTTGCCTTTTCTATGTTTCTCTGTCAGATGAAAAATCTCCCATTCATAGCAACTTGTGTCTTAATCAGGACCTAAGTCTTTGCATTCACAATTTACCACTCTTGGTAATTTCATTGGATTCCACAAAACTAATTTTTAAAAAGAAAAAACCAGAAACGCAGGCATCATTGTCGAGCATACACCTGAAATGAAAGTGGAGGTGGAACAACCAGCTGCAGTAGTGTTTGCAATCCTAAAAGATGACTTCTGAAATATCCAAGTGCAAGGCCTGAATTCATTGTATGCAAGAAATATTCTCTGAATCCATATATATATTTTTTTCGATTTCCAAGACTAACAAACAGAAAGGATTAAACATTTATCAGCAAAGGAAATTATGTATAAAGAATGCTTAGCAAAGACGTTTTGGACCACAAGGAACTTATTTTCCAAGCATTCAAGATGGTGGTACGCATTTGCAAATCTTGTGAGACGCCTGTGGCTCCATGGCACAATCATTCAGACAAGGCCAAAGTTATCATCATGAGCTCCACCTCTGGGACAACTCCTGGTGGCCCGCGGCACTCGCAACCCCTAACACCCACAGACCATGCACAAAATCTAGGCGTCATCCTGGACTCCTTGATCACCATGAACCGCCAGATAAACACCGTCTCATCATTCTGCTTCCACACACAATGCCTGCTCAGAAAGATCTTCAAGTGGGCCCTGACTGAGTGTAGAAAGATGGTCACACGCGCAATTATCAGCAGCAGAAAAGACTACGGCAACACACTCTACACCGGCATCACCCAGAAACGCCTCAAGAAACTGCAGAACATTCAGGATGCCTATCCCAGACTCATACTCAACTTACCCTGCCTCATCAGCGGCCACCTGAGAGAACAACAAAACAAAAGAATCACTTTCAAAGCTCATCACAAATGCCTACAAGCTCTACACGATGCGGGACCTGCTTACTTTAACCACTACCTCAAATTCAATGCACCCACCAGAGACCTCCGCTCCATCCAACTGGCCCTCGCTACCATCCCACATATCCACAAGACCAAGGCTGGAGGAAGACCCTTCTCCTACCTTGTAGCAAAGACCTGGAACACCCTGCCTCTCCACCTCAGGTAATCACTGTCACTGCCTCAATACAGGAACAACCTTAAGACCTGGCTCTTTGACTGATCCAAAGTGCCTCTGGGGACCAGCTGTTTCCCCCCAATGCCTCGAGACACTTATGTGTGAGTAGTCACACTTTAAAAGTAACATGATTGATTGATTCCTCCTTGTCTGCAACATTTGTTTAGCATGTACATTCAATATGTAAAGCCCTTTTTCAGGAGGTACCCACACACTGTGCTTGTAACTGACATGTACTCTACTTCTCTATCCTCTTTCACTCCTGAAGAAGCGCAAGTTTAGAGGTTCAGGGAAGCGCATTCTCCTGTGAGACCAGTGAGTGGAGGTAAGCATGGCCTATGCAACCTGACACAAGTATTCAGGAACTGATAACAATGGTTCACAACAACACACACTTTAGAAAGAAGAAGAAAGCAAAGGGAACCATCAACCTCTATGGAAATTTGCATCAAATGCATTTTCCAACATGCATTTCTAAAGGAAGTGAAATCGCTGCATTTCCAGCATTCCCTTAACTTCTGTCAACTTTTTCAGGGTGTTTCACCACCCAAGCATCTCTACCAAAGTACTTACCAGAGAAGGGCATTACTTGTTTGCGCATGTCAGGGACAGTACGGGTCACAGACTTGAATCCCTGTTCCACTGCCACCACATTATAAATTATCATCATGTGTCTATTCCAGCAGGCCTAACAACTGATCCCCACAATCACATCCAGATCTATGCCTCACGAGCATTCACATGGAATCATCAAAACACATACATCCCTTTTCATACACATTTCAGTAACCACCACACACTCTCTAACTATCCAAAACACATTTCAACTAATGTCAATAATGCATATTCTATGGAAGTCCACGTTCCAGACTTCACAAACCATATCACTAAGTTTGTCTCTACCTCACAAAAATATGTATCACCTCAATTTTTCACACAACCTAGATATTCTTGTTCCCCCAGGCTAAATTATTTATCATGCAAACCAAACACTTAGGAAGAGAGGAGGCGTTGACTTCATCCCCTTCCTTTTCCTGCACCCTAGACCAGTAAGTGACCCTCAGCTCAATGGAGCTCCTCCGTTGCAACTTTCCATTCTCTGCAGCTCAGTTTGTCACCTTCCACTTCATCAACACGCCTCCTAAAGTGAACAAGGACATAGAGCCTGATGTAGAGTTTGGCAAACAGGTTACTCCATCACAAACATGACAATATCAAATCCATTATATAACAAGTACCATTGCATATAATGCACTTGTAATACTAAGGACGAAATGTCTGTCATCTTTGTACTGGATTAACTCATTCCATGAACTCTAAATTAGACTCTTAGGTGATGAATTCTCAGATCCTGTCACCAGCTTACTCCTTTGCGATGTCCACATCAACCTCCTGTGTGACTTAAATCTCCCAGACAATAGAATCTTGAATAAAATCAACACCAGTTTCAACCACATGAACACACTCAATGTGGCACAGCATGTCACCCACCCAACACACTCCAAAGGCAACATCCTTGACCTTGTCTTTTCAATATCACTACACATGCGCTACATTAACTAAAATGTTCTGGGGGTACCCGTGTTCAATGGGAGCCCGGTTTTAAAAAAGGTCACAAAGTGAGATGGCAAGTCCAAGAAAAGCATTTCCTGAAAGTCGCTAATATAATATTCATTCTGCCAGGCTGAGTATTGCTGCATAAACCCTCAGGACAGGGCCCACAATGTACATATTTTTCTTTGTGTTGTCCCAGGAAAGGCAGGGGCATCAACGATAAAGTTCAAAGCGCACAGGGTAGTAGGGTGCTAGAACTGCAGCCCCCCATTCTTTTTCCTCAAAGTGTGCAAAGTCTCCCAGCAGGTTGAATAGTTGCCCCTTGGAGAGAACTTCTCTATTTCAAAGGCCTCCCTGGGCATATAAATGTAAGTACCTAGGCTCTGAGGTGTAAGGACTTCTGTTGGCTGGTCCTAAAGCAGCAAAGCAGCATAGTGAAGGTAGCAATAATACACAGTACTCTCTGTAATGCTTGTTTGACAATGATTGATAATGTAAGGTTTTACATTATAATAAATAGTAGTCAATTGTTGGTACCAGCTCCATTGAGTTCAGTGGTGTTGCAGTGGTGATGAATTAAAAACTATTGATGCTTTTACTTATGTGGTGACACCCTGTCCAAACCAGTAGACCTATTTATTGATAATGACACCCAGCAGGTTGAATAGTTGCCCCCTGGAGAGAACTTCTCTATTTCAAAGGGCTCCCTGGGCATATAAATGTAAGTACCTAGGCTCTGAGGTGTAAGGACTTCTGTTGGCTGGTCCTAAAGCAGCAAAGCAGCATAGTGAAGGTAGCAATAATACACAATACTCTCTGTAATGCTTGTTTGATAATGTAAGGTTTTACATTATAATAAATAGTAGTCAATTGTTGCTACCAGCTCCATTGAGTTCAGTGGTGTTGCAGTGGTGATGAATTAAAAACTATTGATGCTTTTACTTATGTGGTGACACCCTGTCCAAACCAGTAGACCTATTTATTGATAATGACACCCTTCATATTGTGGTATTGTGTCCAGTGTAGGCAGGGGTTATTGTGATGTAACGGGTTATGAAGGTGTTACAAAAGCTGTTTTCATGTACCTGAATGTAGATATTTGTAATTACTGCATGGTATTTAGTAGTGTGTATAGTAATGCTTTTCATTTTTAAAAGAAAAGTCAATTACCGAAAATATTTTATTGAGTGTTGTTGCATACCAACGAGCTGGAATACTTGCCCCGCCACCTCACCTGATTAGACCTTGGATACCCTGAGAGAGTCAAGTGCTACAATGGGATGCTTGTTTTCCAGTAAAAACACAATTGCAGACTTTTGGGCTTTTCCTTCACAACTAATAACCTAATTTCTTATAGTACATTTTTACAAATATCTGTGAACTTGTTATTAACAAAATAATTTCCACAAAGAATCATCAGAGACAAACATAAGTGATACAAAAAATAGAACGTCTAATAAAAAGAAATTTTGTTTTGAAGCAAAAGGTTTTGTTATGAAGCATAAGAAGAAAAAAAGGTGTCATCATTTGAAACATTTTTTATGAAAGCATCTCTCTTTCAGCCTATTCCAAAGATAAGATCTTTCAGTTAGGCATTAAATATCAGGAGTCTTTGATGCCTGGAGAATAACATGTTATCAGATTGAAGAAACATAGCTGTGATGCGCAGGTATTATCTAGCTGCAGTATTACTTTTTTTCCATCTATGAAGTGTATCCATCTTCTAAAGGATATGGAAAGGACATCCACCAGAAAGAACACATCAAAAACAGCATTCAACAAACATCAGATCACAATATCTGATACCATGCAAGTCGGTAGTGCTATGAAAAGAGATCAGGGATAAAAGTATTTTTTTCATCACTCGTGATTGTACCTTGGAATCTGTATCTAGTTCCTTTTTAAAATAAACATGTAAATACCAGCATCTTTTAATTTTCTCAAACACCATCAAATATATAATGTATTAAGACCCAGAATTATCAAGGTTTTGCATCACCCTTGCAACACACAAGGGGGTAGAAAGGTGACGCAAAACCTATGTGAGATTGATCAACCCACATAAGGTCACCTTGCATGGTCCTGCATGGCTCAGTAAATCTAGAGTAACACAAGGCAGTGGAAATTGCTGCCTTGTGTTACTCAGCCCCAAGGAGGTGTTCTGCATGGGTGGAGCGTGGGTGTTCTCACGCATCCACCCATTAATTTGGGCACATTCAGAGATTTACCATTAGTGGTAGACCTGGGAATGTATCAAAATGGTATGCCTCTCCAGGAGACGTAACGAGGAGAAATATCTTTGTTTCTTCTACTGTGTTCCTCTAAGTTTGCTGCATTCTGCAGCACACAACAAAAAAGGAAAATGTCTTTCAGGATTGTTGTTGTACAGGAAGGTGTCCATTACTGCTCAAAAACATTGCTGCATACACCACAGGCACCCCTGCACCATGATGCAGGGGTGCCAGCATTGGAGCTAGGCAGCTAAATGTGTGCCAATGCTAGGAAAGAACAGGAATGAGCCATACAATATTAAATTTGGCCCAACTCCAGCCCTTTCCCTTTTATACATCACAGCACAGAACAGTGGCTTACTGCGTTATTCGCAATTAAAAAGTGATAAATATGGACGTACGTGTGTATGCTCAAGGTACACCACATTTTTACCAGTTGTATTTGAGGTACCTTTCTTACAAGAAAGGTACCAACAGTACAATGTAGTATTCAGATCTCTAAACACAGATTTAGCAAAGATATAGGCCCATATTTATCATATATAGGGGGAACCCTTTCTCAAGCAGCAACCACAATTCTTCTTAGGGTGAAGTCACAAACAAACCATAAACTAACCTGTGCTCAACCCTCAGGCAGTTTAGCATAAAGCAGTCAGTCTTAACTCAGAGGCAACATTCAAATAGTAAGACAGTGAAACTACGCTACAAAAGGAGCTCACATAAGATTTAGAAGAATGGAGCAGTTGTTAATATATAAAAAAGAGCAAATGGACAAAAATTAAATCAGTATAACAGGAGATATTCAATGTTAAAGATTTTCGTAAAAACAGCACCAAAAGGTGTAAGGTGCCAAATTTAGATATCTGGTAACGCTGGACTAGGACAAAGTCATTGGTTCAGGCCTTACGTGATGGAGCATGGGACGGCTACATGGATCTAGTTAGGCCCACTGAGGAAGTACCTTCAATCCTGGTTTGCAGAGAATTGCGAGGATCCACCTCAAAGATGCACCGAGCAGCTGAAGCGATACACTGGTTCGAAAATGCTGCAAGGCTGTGGTGTGAGATTCTGTTTCATCGTCATCAAATATCCAGTTGATCGGGGCTTGTGATGTGAAGTCTGAAGTCAAGGATGCAGTCAGGACGATGCATCAGTTCTGACTAGCTGCTAGGCTGCGATGCAGAGTCCAGCATTGTCATCAAGGCTGCCATCAACAAGAGATGCAAAGTCCTGTGCCAAGGATGCATTGTGTGCAAAAAAAACAATGGAATCATGCAGCGGTGGTTCTGAAGGCAAAGTGGGCTGTTATGGCACTGCAGGTCTTTGCAATGGGTCCAATCCACATAACAGAGGAGATTTGTTGGTTCTGCTCGGGGTTGCGGCCTGCAGCAGAGGTGATGCATCAGTTCCACTCGATCCACTGAATCTGGCAGAGCACCGTAAGCCCCTTTCTGAGGGTACAAGACTGGGGCAGCATTACATGTCAGGGTAGAATCACAGATGGGAGAGTCCAAGTGCAGGTGCAATTTTGTTGGAACCTTTTAAAACTGCGGCTGAAACAGGAAGCCAGCCAACTAGCCTGTGGAGTCACTGTGGGGTTCTGGGTTAAAGAGAAGTACGCCCAGTCCTTCCTACCCAGGCAGGAGGGCAGCAGGTCTGCATAGTAATGCAGCAGCATAGAAAGGCAGTCGTTCAGCAGAGTGCAGTCCAGCAGAGTGGCAGTCTTTCAGCAGCACAGCAATCCTTCTTCTTGGCAGAGTATCCACAGGTCCAAGATGCACTGAAGAGATGGGATCTGAGGACTCTTTTTCATTCCCTTATTTTTATACCCTGGTACCATGGTCTTTGAAGTACATGGAATTCCCTGACTCCCTTGCAATGGCTCAAAGCTGGCAGCAGTAACAATTTGGGATCAAAAAACTCTTTGTGTAAAGTCAGATCAGAGGATATTTAGTTGCATGTGGGGCTGTGCTCAGCTCCACAGCCCATCCTACCTGGGGATGGCCCATTCAGGCACACCTATGCCCTCTATTATGTGACTGTCTTGGAGGAATTCACAATGCCTAACTGTCAAATAAACCAAGTCATGTGACCCAAACCCGGCTACAGGTACAAAAAGGGATAAGGGCAGGAAAATGCCAACTTTCTAAAAGTTTGAGAACAAGGGAAGTTAGGCCCAAGGGAAAGGTTTAGGCAGGGTTTATTGTTACGTAAGAAAAGGTGGGAGTAAGCCTATACCTAAAATTTGTTATGAAAGCATATATAATTTCTGCTTAATGGCCAAACACATTCTTTTTATATTTGTACCGATATTTTATTTGTACCTTTTACTTATACGTTTAGTATTCCATTCATAAATTTGGACATGAAAAAGAACAAAATGTCCGATTGCAGCTACATTATACATACAGACACTTCATAAAACATTGCGAATCTACACAAGTGATAAATCATGCTATATACAAAACATCACAAGCCACTTTTACAAAAATATGTGAAAACAACACCTTTTACAAAAATATGTGAAAACAAGACTTTTTTTAACAAAACATACAAACAACAACTACTTCTGTCTTATTCCACTAATTCAGGTGGAGAAATGTGTGATCCTAGACTTTCTTTTAGTGCCTTCATCTGGTATCCATTTTAGCACAGTGAAACTGTTTAAAGTTTAGAAAAAAGACATTAATCCTTAATTGCAAACTAGAATTAAATCATCCCCCACCTTACCCCGACCTTTTCTCACATAACTTTCTAAAAGTGAATTTTTCAAAATTAAAAAGAAAAATCAGACTTTTCAATTAGAGAGGATTTCATAGACACCAAACATGATATAGCACCGGCTCCCCATTAGAAATTACAGCACATTAAATGTAATAAGGAATCTCCAGTGCTATCCTCTGAGAGGGGTAGGTCTCACAGTAATGAGAAGTTTTCCATACCAGGACATGTAAAACTTAAAAGTACTTGCCCAAACTTTTTATTACCTAGGGCCTACCTTAGGGGTGACTTATACGCAATAAAAGTGGAGTTTAAGGCTTTCAAGTGACCTTTAATGCCAAGTTGACATGGCAGTTTAAAACTGCATTCCAGGCTGCAGTGGCCGAACTGGGGCTTTTTTTAAGGTGCTACTTAAGTGGGTTGCACAAGAAGTAATGCAGGTTCAGTGGTAGCATTTAATTTACACACACTGGGTATATGGCATACCACTTTGCAAGTGATTTTTATGTAAATTAAATATGCCAATTGGGTATGCGCCAATGTAACTATGTTTAGAAGAGAGAGAGCACAAGCACTTTAGTCCAATGGCCAACAACATTAATTCATATGACAATGTTGAGGGTAAAGGCAAAATGTTTGGGAGTGACCCTGTAGAGAGGGCCTTCTCATGTACAGTAACATGTACCACTTAGTAACATGTTTACAGACACACACACCGCAAAACAACATGCATACAGCCAGGTATGGAAACAGACTAGCAGATGTGCTGGCACCTGTAAGCGTACAAAAGAAGGCCTTTTGATCACTCATTAAAAAATACCATCAAATATCAACACATTTGGGAACCCTGGACAGACAAAAACACATACAAGTCCTTAGCCACACAAAACATCCTTTTCCATATACATACCACACAGCTGACTAAATGAATGCATATGTGTTGGATAAGCAGGTACATAGATGGGAGTTGTGGGGTGTGTATTAAATGAATGCATAGGTGGTGGATAAACAGGTACATAGATGGGAGTTGTAGCGCATATGCATGGATAGAATCTAGGATGAATGAGTGAATGGGTAAGAGTAAGAGCAAAGGAAAGAGTAAATAGGTAGAAGTAAGAAAGAGTTTGTCAGAACAAATGGCTTAACTACATACTGGTAAGAGTATGAGTAGGAATTAATGTGGGAAAAAGCATCAGAGTAAGAATAAGTAGTAGATATACTAGGAATAAGCAGGAGTAAATAGAAGCTAACTGGATTATATCAACAGAAGTAAGAGTAGGTGTAGGTATCAATAAGTTAAAGCAAGAGTAAGTAGTAGTAAATAAGAATATGTAGGACTTAGAGAAGGAGCAAATAGTAATAAAAACAAGTATACGAAGGAGTCATAGTAAGCTTCAGCAGCAGGAAAAGTGTGAGTACAAATGCATGTGGGAGTATAAGTATGGGTACAGAATAAGAGTACCAGCGGACAAGGGTAGGTAGAAATAAGTGTATGTCGAGGTAAATGCAGGAGTGACTAGAACTAAGGCAGAATGAAGTGAAAGAGATGCTTTGTGAGTAAATAAGGGTAGAATTAAGTAAGGATGGAATGAGCAGAGTATGTGAAAGAGTGCTCTTTAGAAATCAGATGAGGCATATGAAACTAAATGCACAGTACCCTCTCTGACGAAGGTTCAACATCTTCTGTAGGAAGATATACGGAGCACATGGAACTAAAGCCTGTTTGCAGTTTTCACAGTCTTTGACCAGTAACATGCATTTCAAAAACGTATCTTCCACAGCAGATTAATGCAAGTGGGTAAGTTATCTTTGGATAACCTGAACATCTTTTGCAACCTTTATTGATAAGTTTATAATATCCCATTGGTTCAGTTTAACACACACACACACAGCCAGCATGGATTGCCCACATTTTTAAACAGGATTTTCATAGTTTTCTCGTGACACTGCCCTAGGCAAAAACTAGAATTGTGGAACCATAACACCAATTCACTGTTGCCTTAATATGAATTTACCTTGAAAAAACAAAAGACAAGAGGCATTAGGCAAAACAGTTGGTTTAATTAACCACTTCGGCCAGGAGTACAGTTACAGAAGCGTATCTGAGGACTGTCTCCCAGCTGAAGCGCTTAATTAACCCAACTGTTCCTATTTTGCAAAACACCTCTTGCCTTTTCTTTTTTTCAAGGTAAATTTGTATTGGAGCAACATTTTGGTGAGCCAGATAGGAGTAATTGTTACCTGACTGCAGACAAAGGAAGGGGACCCTGCCGGGACAGATTCACATTTGCTCAGCAAGTAAGGTGAGCAGTCTCTGCAATTGATGGGAAATTCTGCTGACACAGTGGTTAGGAGGCCATATCAGATCCTTAGTCCTAGCATTTGACATATGGGAAACTAGGAAGAAGCACAATAAATTAATCTGAGGGCCTTGCCACTGACTTAAATCTGGCATGCTACCTATTTTTTGTGTCCAAACTGACTAGTTGAAAGGCGGCCTCAAAGGCTTTCCCACAGAGGTCACCTTTTATCGATAGTCAGCATGCTAGGAAAGGAGAATATTGTTTGTCGCTTGGACAACTGGGCGTAACACAGATGGTATGCTTCTCCCCTGGGTGTGAAACAGAGTTGAGGCCTCACGGCTTGGACCAATGGGTATACACCGATGGTAGACATGGGCCCTGGGTGTCATATAGGGCTGTCACCTCAATTTTCTTTTTTAGCCTAAAAAGGCTTTCTCAGTGCTACTGTTTTTTTTTAACACTGTTGGGATCTGAATGAAATGAGGGCTTTTGTTTGCTTGGACTGCTGGACATACCCTAGGTGTGATACAGGGTGCATTTTAGACGTATGGGAAAAATATTTGGATCTGGGAGATGAGGTTTAGCTTGTAGTTTTTTGAGTGATTCCTTTTTCTCTGCAAAAAAGTGTTATTATCTTTGTCCTGGAGCTGATATTGACAGACTCACTTAGTATCTTGTACTGTGCAGAGCTTCCCCTGGTCACAGGCTGGCATGCGCTAGGAGCGGGACTAGGACATTTTTGCCAAAGTCATCATTTTTTCTCTGCCAGTTTTTTCTTACAATAGTCAACTGTTTTTTTGTCTTAAGTGTTGTATTCTGTTGATGATTTGATGTGGTATATGAAGGTGCTGCTATTTCTCCCATTCATTATTTGATGCCAAAGCAACATATGTTGTATTATGCCAAAGTAAAAATGTGTTATTTGATGCCAAATTCCATGTTGGTTGCTTAACAATTGCACTTTCTTCTAGGTTCTAGGTTGTGACCCTTCATATACATTGTTATTTGTGTTTCTGAAATATTCACGTTGATGTATCTGTAGATAGTATTGAGTTCATAGTACCTATTAACAACCAGTAAGACTCACTTATATATTTTCCCAACGATTAGAGCAAAACTAAATAAGACAAAGTAGGGCGCATCTATCCTTCAAACTGCCCAACTTATCATGGAGTCTCCACTAAAGCTAATGCAAACCAGGTTCTCCACCCAGGCTAAAAATCATAACAAGTCTTGCCAAGAATGCTATGCACACACTAACGCACAAGTTTTTTCTGGCCAAAGCAGGAAACTTTTGATGCAAATTCAATCGAACACATACAAACCAAATATGCAGGACAGAAGAAAGACAGGAGACAGGAGCTATTATAAGATTCATAGCAGTTCTGGTCAGTGATAATACTAGAAATATACAAACTGAAGAGGGAGAGACACAGAGCTCGTACCCAGTAAGCACAGCGAGAAAGCAGAGCATCATGCCCTCCACCTGAGGAGAGCTGTGGTAGGTACAGGGCACCGATTGGAGAGGAATCAGAGACAGAACTAGATGAAAGATTTTTGCCTGGGATGGAAGCCTCACTAGATTATGAATATAGAAGAGGTGAAGACTAGAAGTGAGAGGCCAAGGTGCCTTGTACAGACCCAACCAAGGTGCAGGGGAAACAAGATGGCACCTTTGCATGCACACAAGGGGAGCAGCGACTAAGACGTCTGGTGCGCCTCTCCAACTCATGGGACAAATAGACTGATCCCAAGAGAGATAGTGGCCCGTGAGGAAGGTGAGATCTTCGTACAGCCATTCTGCCATGTGCTAGCCCACTGAACCAAACAGAGAAAAACAGCACGGAAGATTTTGGCTGGAAGAGGGACCTTCGAACCAGAATACTTGGCCATAGCGGAACACTGCAATTAGCACGGAGGGTGATGCCAAGTGCAAAGTCCCCTATATTCAGGATTCCCTAAGAAGATGGGAATGCTACGTTAGGGATAAACGAGTGATGCTACCCAAAGCCAAAATATACCTGCTACTGGAAAAGGGCATGTCAGGGACCATATTTGTGCTGTGGGCTCAGGTCGACAAAGAAGGGCTAAGGACCGAATTGCTGCCACTGTTGGCTGGAGCAGGGAAATGGATCTCATGTTTTGAGAAGAATAGAATGGGAATAAGCCTAGCAATAGTTGATGTCAAAAGTCAGCTAAGTAATCTTATTGGAGAGCAGATTAACATAGTGTTTGCCCGAGCTAACATGATGGGTCCGGATTCATTTCGTACATGCACCAAATATGAACGTTCCTAAGCAAAATGTTCCCTTACTGCCCTGATGTAGGAGGGTTAATGGCAAATACTATTAAACCTGGGGAAACCATTACTGATTTTCTGGATAGGATGAGGGAATTATGGAAACTAGAGACAGGACAGCCATCCAGTGATACAGGCCGATAAGTCGCTTACTCTTTATAATATCCCCAAAAAGGGACTGCCCATTGAGATACAAGGCGAATTGGACAGCATAGTGGGGCTAGATATCAAACACTGGCAGTAGATCTAGGCCCACAGACTGCACTATCACAAGAAGAAACAAGAGAAGGATAGAAAAGAACAGGAACAAGCCCAGAGAGACACCACTAAGTTGGCCAACACAAATTGAAAAAAACCACCCTTGTGTGAGCCACGTTGGTTGTAAATGTTCAGATGGCACCAGTCTAAAAGGGGGTTCCATCGCAAAATCCCATAGCTATAATGGCAGGGGCCAGGGTGGTTGGCAGCAACCAGACCTTATGGAATGCATCTATTGTCACGGAATGTTCCACATGGCAGTAAGATGCAGACTCAAAAATACCACAAACTGAGGTTGATGAGCCAGGGCCAACCCCCCACAAAATCTCCATCCACAAAGGCAAGGCCAGGAAACCCAAATGTACCCTACACTCAGGCACAGGGAGGTCAGTCAGCCACAGCACCATCACAACAGGATCAGGTATTTATAATAACTCATGCAACAGAAACAACCGACAGGGAACCCAGCCCAACAGGGACTGGGATCGCAACTACAATAGGGAGGGGTAACTGTATAGGAAGGTAATGTCTTCACTCAAATGTAGAGCACAAATGTGCAGTGAGTTAAAACCCCCAATGCATACCACCCATTTCACCCACACCTCAAAGTTTGCTGTGCCAAAAATCAAAAGAGAACCAATGAGGCAATATTAGGAATTCAAGCCTTTACTTGCATTCATGAATTCAGGGCCGCTGCATATAGTTTGTCGATCGGATAACCTCAATAGAGTCTGCCATTCAGAGTTCCTGAGGGAGCCTGGGGCCCCACCCCGCTGCTGATCTCCCGGAAGGGGCAGGCTGGCCACACCCCAGGAGGGCAGTCTGACAAAGTGGACAGGGTGGATAAACACAGCACATCCCCGGATGGTGTGGCCTTTGATCCCTCTTCACTATACACACCCCAACCCTGGGCATTCATAGATAAGATTTGCCCCAACACTCGCTAAAGAAGAAGACAACTTTGTTGCATCATGCTCGCAAAAAAAGAACTGCTGAATACTTTGGCTTGTCTCAGTACATGGACATTCCAGAAGAATTCAAGAAGTATTCAGATTGCTCTCACATGCACAAGTATCAGAATGAGGGTCTATACCCCTCTTCCCCATACAAACAAAAGTGAACACCTGCTGGTTGCAGATACCCAGGTTGGAAACGCTCAAGATGATGAACAGCATTGACCTTTGCCTTAATTTGATCAGGGAAGAGCTGAGAGCCAACTGACTCTTGGTGATGCGACTTCGATATGTGTTCGACCTAGTGACTGCAATGGAGGGAAAAGTGTGTGCCAAGATCAATTGGTCGTGCTGCTCGTTTATCCCAGAAACGGACATGGACAATGGCACTCTGAGCCTTGCTATCCATGTCATGCATGGTTACAAAGAGACTTGCATGAAGATCGAGCTGTCCCTGAGAAGTAATGGTTCACAAACCGGTTTTCCGGCTTCCCTGGTGGCTGTACGGACTTTGCATGTCAGTGTTGTTGTTTTCCCATTTCTATTGTTTTTGTATGGTTTCCTGCAATTGGGAGTTTCCTGCTGTAACATTGTAGTCTTCAAATTGAGTAGAATGAAACCCATCATGAACTCTCCATCACCCCAGACTCAGAAATACATGATCCAGCAGGCTTTGAGACCCAGGCCTGAGGTTAATGATACAGGTCATAAGTGGAGTGGCATGTAGGCGGCAGACAAAACGCACACACAGGAAACTCAATTTAATCCAACAGATAGGGTTAGTGACACTATAATAGTCAAGGGAGATTAGCCCAAATAAAGCACACATGGCCAGAGTGGTGTGCATGTTTCCAAAACACCAAAAAGTCAGATGCAACATGAAGTTTGGAACACACATCCAATCAGGACACAGCACACACAGTACACAGTGATTACGCACCCCTTGTGAAGGACATCTGGATATGTAATCCACTGGCCCCCATTGTGTCCACACAAGATCGAGGCCCTCCCGCATTTGCTATCAGGGCTCTTGTTTGTGACTGCAAAGATAAGGCCCACATTCTTTACCAAAAAAGGATAGACGGAAACATTTTCTGATACCCAAAGAAATCGATAGTACTTCGAGTTAGTCCTCAGGCCTGCTTCTGTAACGGTACTCCCGACATAGTGTTTAATTAAACCAACAGTTCCAGTTGTGCCAAATGCCTCTTGTCTTTTGTTTTTTCGGGGTAAGTTCATATTCGAGCAACATCACCAAGACAAGATGCATTGAGCTGAGCTGGTGCCAGTATTGAGCTACATCATGCTGCGTCAACATGCTTGGAGTTGCGTCAATATCAAAGAGTCCTGAAGTCCTGCATCCACACAGGCAGGCTGGATTCAGGAGGGAGGTCACAGAGTTAGGAGAGCCCTGGTGCAGTCATAGTAGGATTTGGTCAGCAGACCAGTACTTGGTCAGCAGGGCAGAGCACGGGCAGTCCAGGCGTTCAGAACTGCGGAAGAGTTGGGTGTGAGGATCCACTATTTACACCTTGTGCCAGCGTTGAAGTGGGAGAAACTTCTATGGTTTTCCTCTCCCAGAGGTGTCTGGAATTTCCTGTCTCCCTGCTCTGGTCTCATTCTGTCTGGTGGTACAATAGGCTAGTGCAAAGTATTTTGTGTGTGAATAGAGCGAATGTCCTAGAAGTGCAAGGGTGGTGGATGACAATCCTGCCCCCCTATTAAATTAGAGATGGCTGATCCTCCCAACAACCAAACCCTCTATTGTGATGCTTACTGGGAGGAATACAGAAAATCCAACTGCCTACTACATCAAGTCATGTCACATAGAAACAGGCTGTAGACATCAAAAACCTGGGGCAGGAAAATGTCAATTTTCTAAAAGTGGCATTTTCAGAGTTGTGACTATAATTCTTTAGACTCCAAACTTGATATTCCTACCTACTCCTAATTTTGAATATCACTTATTAAATGTACTAAAGTAACATATTTCTTTCAATGCGAAAGATGGACCTTGCAGTAGTGAACAATTCATTTAAGAGCTTTTCACAACCAAGACATGTGAAACTTCAAAGTACATGTCCAACTTTTTTTTCTGGTCTGTGGTGTCTTTCTCAATATCAAAGTATTTTATTGAGTTTTTCATACAGGTACATTTGCTTTACTGTTACAGGGTACTAGCCAATCTTGGTTGATGTTGTCATGATTACAGTTAGGTGATATACATATTAGACTGTACCCTGTTCTAATGTCTTGTTAGAAGATTAAGGACAGCTGAAAGAAAAGGAAAGAGTAGAGAAGAGAGGGAGAAGATAGCTACAATAAGACTACTTTCGCAACTACCTATTCTGGGCTTGTATCGTTTTTTTTTTGTGGACAGCCGTCTACCCCCCCCCCCCAGTGATCTCACGGGGGTTCATGCTGCACCCTGCCCTTTTGACAGTGTAAACTAAGTGGTCATTTACATGTATTCATGTATTAAAAAGGAATAATTAGGTCTGGCAAAAGGTTTATTCTCACTGTGGTTGCAGTTCCAAATGATTTTGGCCTGTCTCACTGGGCACAGGTTTAGCAAAATGCTGGGTCTCCAGCCAAGGTCAACAAATAGACCTTTAAATGCTTCCCTATACTTTTATTTACTCATCTTATTCAATGATTTCCAATGTGTTGTATTCACACATTATTTCTTCTTTTCAATCCTATAATATACAAACTTCAATTCCCACAGTACATTGTAATCCGTTTTTCAAAACATACATGTATTTCCCAATGAATTTCGGCATATTTGTGCCTTCGTCAGGGGATTACCTAAAAGTAAATGTATCAACATGAGACTTTCTAGAAACTTATCGAAGAAATAATGTGTGAATACAACACATTGAAAATCAACATGAACAGAAAATATAACAGAATAAATGTTCTGCTGAAGCGACCACATCCTAAGTTCTAACATGAGTTCAACACTGGCAGTATAATAAAGGTTAAGAAATACAAGATGGAGACACATTTGCTCATGAGGCCTCCATACTACGAAGAATGCTAAACAGACTGCAGAATGAGAACATCAGTGCACGTAATCTTAGCCACACACTGCTAACTTAAAACAGCACAGCAGAAGCATTATAGTAAAGGGAATTTGAAATCTGTCAACAAACGTAGGCATTTGGACTAAACTTCGACCACACCGCTAAGTTTACGACTTTGAGAATTCACAAAAAGCAATTATGAGTACTATCTTTATGTCTGCTCTTAGGCCAGATCTTTGACCCGAGTGCAGACCTAAAGATAGTACTCGTAAATGCCCTTTGTGAATTCCCAAAGTCGTAAACTTAAATGTTCATTCTAAGTTTAGACTAAACGACTAAGTTTACCTTAGAGAATTGGGCCCTTAGATTTGAGGTCTAAACTTAGACTCCAGGTCTAAACTTAAACATCAGGTATAAGTTTGCCATTGTGAATTGGGCCCATATTGTCTGGCAATTAATGCATAAGGACACATTATAACTGTAATATAAATATCACTAGAAGACACATTGGGGCTTTTTTACCCTTTGTCAGGGTGCAATACATTCCACCAGGTTAGTGTAGGGATGTATTTTGCTCCATTTGTAATGTATAGGCTGCCATATTTAAAGATCTTCATCAGGCAGGCAGTGATCTCTGTCACCATCAGAGGTAATGCCATGGGGGCTCTACACAAGGCATTACAACTTTGCTGTGTGAGGGCCTTGTTCAATGCACCCATGCAGCATTTGTTTTTCTTTTTCAAAAACAAGAATGTATGGTACAAACATGCTGGTAGTTTTTACCATATTATATTAACAATCGGTTCTGTAGGAAAAAAACACAATTTATTTTAAATTAGGTTAATCTGGTCCTGATTAACCAAGATGTGCCATTAAAAGACGTGACACATAAATGATTCTGTACCAACTGTATCTTAGATTAATAAATACCATTGACACAAAAAATACTGAAAAGTATTCTCTCTGTATATTATTATTGATATAACGCAGAAGAACACAGTTTTACACAACACAGACACAGGACTGTTCTGCAACATAATCAATAATGATTCTAATGAATTAGTGCCAAATACAAATGGTACACATAAAAAGTGATAAAACATAATAATTGACAATATACTAAACATACAAACATCACTCAATGTGGTGTCCATTTAAAACTCTTTGGTTGGTAACAACATATCCGTATTTCTTCACAGTCAATATGTAATGTGTTGACATGGAACATCTATTCATATTTTTGACTTTTCGACACACTTAATAGTGTGTGTTCATGAATGACATAACAACCGGTCTTCCTCAGGCCTTAGACAACATGAATACAGCCTGGTCAAATAAGGAACATCTTGTTGCTTGATGTTCTACTTGAAAAATGCAATAGGTAACACGGACTCTTTGTGATGAGGAGATGGACAAAGGATCAAGCGTATCTAAAGTCAAGGTAGGTTCTAAAAGGACCCTTTACAGTGGGGAAATCGCTCAAGGTCATATCTGTAACCTATCTATGTAATCCAATTAGCAGGGTGCTATAAGTATAGCCCCCAATGCAGTTCACTAAACAGCTGAAACCTTGGAGATGCAGGAAGATTCTCTGGTTCAAAATTCTCAAGGCTGTGCGGGTGAATCAGACCTCTGTCTTGGTCTGCTATGATCATGTGGGCTCTACTGAAGGCACTGGAATTTTGCTGTGTAGGTGCCTTCTGCAAGGCACCAATAAAACATTTTTTTTTTGCTTCTGAAAAACAAATTCCCACAGCAGAAAAAACAAGAATTAATGGTAGAGACATGCTGGTAGTTTTTCAATGTTATCTATCAACAATAGTGCTGTAGGAATCTGATTCATCAGCACTGCTTTGGGAATTTTGCACAATATCACATTATTATTTTTAAAGGCACAGGGAGATTAAGTAAGGAGTGTGTCCAGAATCACAGGATGTTGACCTGACTCCGAGACTCATACCTGGATTCCTAAATCCAAAGTCAGCAGCTCTGGACATAATGCCACATCCTGGGTAGACTGAGAATGGCAGACAAAAGCCGCATGAAAGCTTGGTTAGATGTTTGCTCAAGGTTCCAACAGGACCTCGAGCTGAGCCAAAGCCATGCTTGAGGCTCAAGCCTTGCTTGAGCTTTCAGTGGCTTGCCCAACTCTTATTGTGTACTAAATTTCATGCATGCTCAGTCACTCCCATCACTATCAGTAGGATTGCATATAGTTTTCAGGGCTGACAAATTCTAATAATGTTTTGCAGGTGCTGAAGAGGTGGCATTGCATGGTTTTGTAAAAGTCCCAAACGGACATCCGCTGTGCAAATTCTCCAAACATGAGCTAGGAACCCACTCTACAAAGAGTTTTCAAGCTCACCTTGTGTTCTATCATTTAATATTGGATCCTCGTGACTGTGTGAAGAAAGCAGATATCCTGTAATACAGTGTGGGACTGTGAGTATTAATGAGTATTAATGGTCTGAGGCTGCTTGCACAATAGCTTAGTGGGATTAAGCCCATACTGCAAATATGAACCAGTATCATGTGTTTTACTGTGATCAGTACTACTTGAAAGAGCAGATGAATGAGTGGATCCAAAAAAGTGATTTTTGAGGTTTTATTTGCTGTTTGAAGCTCAGTTCATGCTGCCATAAGTGTTGAGGAAGTGCGAACTGTAACAATCCCCAATACAATAGATCATTAACTAAACAGCCTTTCTTCCAAGTTGTCTATTATATCAATTGTGATGCTATCAAAAGGGCAAAGAAGCTAATTCGTAAATATTTTCCATGGACATTCTTTTATCCATAGATGATGTTACAATTTGACCTGGTGTGGGGAAAAGAGGTGGCAATCTCGGCACAACTCAGATTAGTTCAATTTACAATACTACACGTTTATTTCAGTCATGTTACAGCGACACCAGGAGGCAACTGCCGACCTGGGGGAGAACATTCCAACCATCAGTGGTGGAACACAGAACAGCCAGTGTTCCACATATGTAATGTAATGTAAAATGTTCTTATATAGCGCTGCTGCCACCCTACGGGTATACTGGCGCCCACCATAGACCAGTAGGCTACTACAACATCTCCCTTTTTTCACACAGAACATAAAAGCAGGAGAATAAGATTAGCAAAAGGAACAATAATAACATTTAACATCTAACGTGTAGAGTAAGAAAAGGATAGAACAAATATCCCTAGTCCCTAATACCCCATCAAACAATTCATAGACAAAAACAAACCAAACAAAATGCAGACTAAATGTGTATATCAGCATAGAAGTAACAATATGATAAACAGTTTAGATTCATCGGCATCTTGCATGTTTTTTGATGATATGTTTTTCTCGTTCCCTTCCCCCGGAAAAAATTGCTCCCTTCCGACACCTTTCACTATCGTCATCTCCATCAGACATAGTTTCATGTCAAACTTTCACCACCCTAGAACTATTCCACCACTGATTACCTTTCACTCTTAGCCCTTTTTGTACATGAAAGGGTTCTTTTATGCAAATCCAATCACCCTTACTGAAATCATTGACATGTTTTTTTACACCATGTTTATTGTCAAAATCAAATTTAGGCTTTGTGCTGTCAAATTCACTTTCATGAGGCAAACCAGATTTGTTTCCCTCAACCAAGCTGGAAAGAACACACTAGCAGCAATGTGACCTCTCATTATCTCAAAAAGTGTTTTGTTTGTGATAGCATTAGGACTGGTGTGATGGGCAAAAAGCATTTTCTCTACGGCATCAGTAACCTCCACACCATTTATTACTGACCACTGGACACATTCCATCAAGACACGATTCATCCTTTCCACCATACCATTGGCTTGAGGATGATAGAGAGCCACTCTTTTGTGTACAATAGTAGCCCTTGATAAGAAATCCCTCATCTCACTAGACACAAATTGTACCCCATTGTCGGAAATAAATTCTTTAGGCAAACCCTCTCTCCGAAAAAATCTTTGAAAAAATATAATCACTGCCTTAGTGTTCTCCTACAAACTCCACCTCCCACCACTTGCTGTAATAGTCCACTAGAACTATGGCATACTTGCATCTAGTTGGCAAAACACCAAACAGACCAATGAAATACACACCAAGTTTTGACCATGGCCTGTCAGGCAAATCTATTGGGTGTAAAGGAGGGATTGAAGTCTTAATTGACTTGTTGCATGTTGCACATACGGCACAATCCCTCACAACCTCGACAATTTCTTTTTCCATGCTGGGCCAGCAGTACACAGACCTGACCCTTCTTTTTGTGACCGTTTGACCCAAATTACCTTCATGAGCTGCATGTATCATAATGAATCTCATAGACTCAGGTGGAACAAACTTGGCAACTCTCATGATGAGATCATGATCTTCCAGGCCAACTCTTCTGCTACTTTGAAAAAAAGTTGAACACCAGGATGAAGAGTTGATTCTTTTGGCCATCCGCCCATCACATACTCCTTTACCTTCCCCAAAACGTCAGCCTTGAACATACCTTGAATCCAATCTTCCTTATAAAATGCACTCTCCAGACACACATCAAAACTAGCTATAAGTCATTTCTTGTCTTCCTCCCCAAGTTCAGACTCCAAGACTTTAAGAGGAGACCTAGAAAGGAAGTCCACCCTGAAATGTCTGCCTCCAGGAATGTGTTGCAACTTCAAAGTTATATTGCAGAATATTGGCACTTAGTCTTGCAATCCTTGGAGTCAAGTCCCTTATAACATCTCCATTCAAAATGCCTAATAGTGGTTTGTGATCTGTCATAATTCTAAATTTCCTTCCCCACACAAAACATTTGAACCGCTCAATGGCCCAACAATACTCCAGCAACTCTTTCTCTATCACAGAGAATTATTTCTCGCTTTCCCTGAGGGATCTAGAAGCGAAACTAATAGCGAGTGCACATTCATTTTTCTTTTGTGACAAAGTGGCCCCTAACCCACTATTGCTGGCATCGACAATGAATGTCCATTCATGATTGAAAGGTTCTAGAACCTTTTTAGACCCTATTTCAACCTTCAGTTTATCAAACTCTTCCTGACATGCACCATCCCACTTAAAAATGCTTTGTTTTTTAAGGAGAGATCGGAGGCTTTCTGTCTTGCTTGCAAAGTTCTTTATAAACTTAGCATAAAACTTGCATACCCCCAAAAATGATGACACTTGTCACTTTAGTATGTGGTGCAGGTGCTCCTACAATAGCCTTTAATAAACCAGGATGAGGCTCCACACCTGTGGATGAAAAACATGCCCCAAATACTAAATATGTGAAATGCCAAACTCACAATTTTGTGCATTCACAACAACTCCTTCTTGCTCCAACTTTTTAAAAACACTATGCATAACCTCATCATGTTTATGGATGTCACTTGCTGCAACCACAATCTCATTCTGAAATACAACTAAACCATCAATAACCTTGAGAATGTATTCCATAATGTGTAGAAATACTGATGCTTCGGATGCCAATCCAAAAGGCATCCTTTTAAACTGAAATGTGCCCATGGGTGAAATGAAAGCAGTGAGATGCCTACATGATTGATCTAGTTCCACATGATGATATGCAGAAACTTAATCAATCTTGCTGAAAACTGTAGCACCAGCAAAACTAGACACAATGTCATCAATACGAGGAAGGGGGTGTGAGTCCACCCAATTGACTTTGTTCAGAATCCATAAATCAATGCAAACCCTAAGGTCACCAGATGTTTTCCTTGCAATCACTAAAGGAGAAAGCCAGAGAAAGGACCTAATGGGCCCAGTAACACCTCGGATGCACATCTTTTCAAGAATGTTAGCTAATTCATCCCTGATGCCGAAAGACACCATTCTAAGTTTATGTTTGACAGGAGTGACATTGTCACACACTTTGTTTTATGCCTGAACACACAATTCTTCCCAAACCGTCTTCAAAAACCTTTGGAAATTGCAACATCCACTCATTGTTGGCCTCAGGGCAGATCTCATTGACCAAAGGCACTTGTACCTTTCTTCCTGGACGTAATGTGCAACCAAATAACCCTTGGTGATACCATACACAAATGTTAATTCCTTTTTTTGCCATGTATACTTTTCACAAAATAGTTTTCTCCTTGAATTGAAGTGTGGTTTCAAAAATCCCAACCTACTCTGTTTGTTTCCCATTATATGTTACGGGACACCTATCAAGTGGCAACAATTCTTCATCATCCCATGTGTTTTTAAACAATTGTCAGTTATTATGGACATTTTAGCACCAGAATCCACAAGTAATTTCAATGGCTTACCATCAACTTGAAAGTAAGTCTACGGATCCCTACATTCATGTTCTTCCTCATCTTGTAAGACAAAAATCATGTCTCTGGCACCATCCATTGCACCCCCATGTCTTCACTAAACTCATCATCAATGACGTTCACCTTATTATATTACCTTTCTTAGCTTGGCATACCTTTGCAAAATGGCTTTAAGTCTGTCACAAATCCTACAATTTACATTTTTGCAGGACAAGGCTGCCCATTTGGAAAATGTGCATACCCACACCTAAAGCAACTTTTTTTCGTTGAAATAATTTTTTTTTTATCTCTTGAATAAGTGTCACCTCTCTTTTTTGGATCATGTAAATTCACATTGGCCTTCTTTGATGGACCCTGATCAGACACAGCACCTATACTTTCTTTCTTAAACAACTCTCTTGAACTCTTCTGAGAGATCTCAATACTCTTGTCTATATCAATTGTCTCACATAGAGATAGATTCTTGTAAGTGAGTAACTTTTCTTGTACTTTTTTGTCATAACATCTTACTACAATTTGGTCTTGTATCTATTGATCCAGCCAGCACACTTAAAACTGACACGTGTGAATCTATAGACTCCTCCTGGTGTTTCTTATGCGTGAAAAATGTGTGTCTATTCACAATCAAACTGAGTGCTACATCAAATTGCTTTTCCAGCTTGCGAACTGCCTCTTGATATTCATCCAACTCCTCTTCATCGTCTGTGTTTCTCGGAATCGGAGGGAGACGTACACAAACACCCCAAATTGTGCTCAAGCAGAAACCTTTTCCTCTCAGGACAGTAGCGATTCCCTCCCACTGCCCCAAGGTACTTTTTAAATGCCCTGTAGGAAATCTTCCATTTAATAGGAGGATCACCTGTGAATTGTAGAAAAGGAGCAGGTGGATTTACCGACTGCATATTACTACCACACACAAATTTTAATGTAAAACTTTGAAATAGAGGACAAAAAGCATTAAATGACAATGAAACCAGAGTACTAAATTTTGTCGTGATAATGCTTGAGAGCAGCTTAATTACCGTGACACCTGCAGTCCGAGTAGATTCATGTAATCCTAACCGGCTACACAGTGCAAACAGGGTAAGTCAGCACCCATTAAACTTTCCCAGTCGCTGTCCTTTTCCCGCTGAACCAATGCCTGACACGTTCCGCAGCTATTGACTGATACAGCAAAACATTTACTATCAAAGAAAGCAGCAGCATATACAAAACAAATCAGTCATTAAGAAAGTTCACATAGTACACCAATTTTCGAGCTAAAGGATGTGCTCTGATTGTGTAGTTTATTGACACATTTATTGATTTTCAGCCTCATGTCAGTAGCAGAAAATTCACACAAGGAAGTAAAGCGAAAAAAATGCTGTGCTCTAGGCCTCCTTCCAGCAGGGGGAGCAGTAGAATCTCCCTTACCAGAATATTGAAGTATTGTTATGCATCACATGTATTACCAACATTTTCAAATAACCAAAAATTCACCAGATGTTGGCAAATGATTGTTAAATCTGTCAGCATTAGGGAGATATTCCCCCAAACATTTTGCCTTCATCCTCCCATTTTTGCTGATCTTGTTTTTGTTAGCCTTATGACTCTGTGCATTTTATCACTACTGACCAGTGGTAAAGTGCCCGTGTTCTCTCCTGTAAACATGGTAAAATTGTCTTGAACCCAATTTGTACATTTAATTTACTTGTTAGTTCCTAGTAAAATGGTACTGCATATACCCAGGGCTTGTAAATTAAATTATACTAGTAGGCCTGCAGCTCTCCTTGTGGCACCAAATTAAGTAACGCTTTGAATATATCCCAAGTTCATGTGTACTTGTATTTCTGCTCCCACATATAGAGACGCGGAGAATCAGCACAGCGGCCTTGGTCCACTGATAACATGCCTATCTGGCAGGTGTTGGTTCATCTCTCTGTGCCTTATTTGTTCGTGTACGGTTCCGGACGATATTTTTCCAGCAGGGGCGTGACTGAAGTCTCCTGAAGTGTTTATCCTCTATTAGCAAATGTGGAGATGTCAGTCCCGCTCCGACCATTCTTGGGTGCAGGTTATGCCGGACTCCTCTGCAGAGTAACTGTAATACATTTTTGTTTGCATTCTCTACTGTCTGTCCGACTCTTCATTTGGGAAGGCATAATAGGTGGTTGTGTGTACAACCCGCGGGGCCCTAGAGGGCCACGTCCTTCAGAGTCAGGCCCTACATATTTAACTAAAGTCTAACTTTAGAGCTGAAGTCTACATTTAGACCAAATGTCTGTCTTTAAAAGTCTAACTTTAGACCTGAAGTCTAAACTTAGAGCCCAATTTAGAAAGGTAAACATAGACCTCAAATTTAATCCTAAGGTCTAACTTTAGATTTGAAGTCTACGTTTACAAATCAAAACAGCACTTATAAAGTGCGGCTTATCACCCGTGGGGGTATCCAGGTGCTGGGAACCCTGCTGCTTTGGGAGTGTTCAGTTGAACAGCCAGGTCTTGAGTCCTTTCCTGAATTCCAACAGAGAGGATGAGGTCCCGAGGTGAAGGGGGAGATCCTTCCAGGACTTCACAGCAAGGTAGCAGAAGGAGCATCCTCCACTGTTGTGTTGGCAGATGCGAGGGAAAGGGTGGCGGAACAAAGGTCTCTGGAGGTTTGGCGGAAGGTGATGTGGTATCGCTTCGGGAAGTCGAGGATGAGTCTGGCCAATGAATTCTGTGTGGGCTGCAGACCCTTCAGGAGGGCAGAGGTTGATCCTACATAGAATACATTGCCGTGGTCGAGAAAGCTGGTGACTAGGGCTTGAATGACGGTTCATCTGGTGTTGAGGGGCAGCAATTTGAAGATCTTAAGGAGTATGATAAAAGTGAGGAAGCAGGCAGAGGAGAATGCATTGATCTGGCTTTCAATGATGAGCTTGATGACCTAAAGTTCATCTTTAGACCTAAGTCTAAGTTTGGACATGAAGTCAAAGGGCCTCATTTATGAAAAGTGACGCATCGCTGCGTGAAAACATGGATGTGGCACTTTTCATTTGCGCCCTCCTTGCGACATGCTGGATGCGTCATGTTTACAGTATGATGCATCATGTCGCAAGGAGTTACAGATACGTCAGTATTTCTGATGTATCTGTAAGCGCAAAAATGACGCATTGCTGGAGTGTGTCACAAAACTGACACAACTCCATCAGTGAGTCATTTCACGTGGGCAAGTCCCATTTCAACTGTGCCTGCGTTAGTCTTACGCCTGCTTTCAGGCAGGCGTAAGATATTGACGCAATTGCGTCCTACAAGTGACGCAGTGAAATCTCATAGATTGCACTCCGTGACTTCTACCTGGCTTACTTGCGTCATAACGCCCACCCTGCATTCATTATACCTGGTGCAGGTATAATGTGGTGCAGGGGTGTACAAAGTGACGCATCTACATGGTGCATTTTTCCCCGCTGCTGGTGCGTCACAAAAAGTAAACGCAAGGGCTCATAAATAAGCCCCCTAGTATAGATCTGTAGTCTATAGTTAGACTTTAGGTGTAAAGTTAGACTTTAGGTATAAACTTAGGACCTGATTCAAACAGGAAAACTGAGACAAAAGTCTAACTTTACAACTTTTGGTATTCACAAAGGGCATTTACGAGTGGTAAAGTTAGACTACTCATAAATGTTCTTTGTGAATAACGAAAGATTTAGTTAGACTTTCATCTCAGTTTACATTTGTGAATCAGGCCTTAGACTTCAGGTCAAAAGATAAACTTTAGATTCAAAGTTAGACTTCAGCTCTAAAATTAGACATCAGGTCAAAAATTAGACTTCATGTCTATAGTTCAACTTTAGGTCTAAACTTAGACTTCAGGTCTAACATTAGAATTCAGGTCTAAAATTAGACTTTGGTCTAAATTAGACTTCATGTCTAAAGTTAAACTTCAGGTCGAAGTTTACCTTTGGAAATCGGGCCCTCAGACTTCAGGACTAAATTTAGAATGCAGGTCTAAAGTTAGACTTCACGTCTAAAGTTAGACTTTAAGTTTAAACGTAGGCCTTAAGTTTAAAGGTAGAATTTAGGTAGAAACTTGAATTTCAGAATTAAAGTTAGACTTCACGTCTAAAATTAGACTTCATGTCTCAAGTTAAACTTTAGGTCTAAACTTAGACTTTGGGTTTTAACTTTGTCTCCATGACTAATTTTACCTTTGTGGCCCTCGGTTGGCGATTGTAATGACGCTAGCATTGTTTAAAACTTCTGTTCCACAAATGCCCATAACACATACTCAGATGATGATTTGGTTTTAGAAATCATTTCATTAGAAGCCTCTCTTAGGCCAGATGTGCAAGGCCATTTTGTGATTGCAAACCCTGTGGATTACAATCTCACATGGTTTGTTACAACTAAATGGGTCTTTGCTATGTACTAAACCTATTTTGCTAGCCGTAAAAATATTACTGACTTCCAAAATGGGTTTACTGATCCTTTCCCAATTGCAATTAGGAAGAAGCATGAATGAGGCGTTGCCTCCCAAATGTATTTGGAATAGTATGTATCAATTGGCTCTGACCTCAACTGAAGCTCCAAACCATTGAAAGGTTACTGACTCCTTAAAGGTGGAAATAGATTTGCAAAGTGTAAGTTGTCCCTATTGAACAGCTCTCCCTCTGAGAACCATGTTGGGTAAACTCGAGCGGAGCAGGCAGTATTCCAGGAGTTCACTGCCTGTCCCAACCAATGTGCTTCAAAAGAGGAATTTTATTTGCAGAAGTATCGTGACATGGACTGCTTTAATTTATGTGCTGCAGCAACAAATGATGAATGAAATGTGGCAGATTTACAAACATTTTGCACTGGGACTACATCACAAATATTACATAAACCAATCAAAATGTCTTTTTTATTCATTTACTTTCCAACGCAAAACTTGTGAAATGTTACCTGAAAGTAACACAAAGCAGCAGAGAGCTCTGCTTTGCATTACTCTGCGTAGAAGGGGTGTTCCACGGATGTTGCATGGGCGCTCCATGCAACTATCCATGTTTTTTATGCAAAACCTGATTACCTAACAATAGAAGATATGGTTTTGTGTCAAAATATATAGCTACTTTGAAGCTAAAAAGAAGAAATTATTTTATTTCTCCTAACACTTCCCTCTTTGCCTGTGTGTTGTACTGCACAGCACACATTCAATGTGGGAATCTTTTTAAAGTTAGCCTAAGCATAGTATTTTATACTGTAAGGGTCCCCTAGGCTCAAGCATGCAACCTTGCACTGCGGCACAAAGGTGTGTGCATGGCTCACGGCAGCCTGATGCTGCACCGGTGTTAGAGAGAGGGGGGATAAGTGCCATATCTCTGTAGATATATTGCAGTCCTTTTCACTCACTTTCACGCAATGCAGCATAGGGAATTAGGGTGTTGCGCTGCATTGTGTTATAGTTTTGTAAATCTGGGCCAATGTTTCCCAGTACATCATTTTTTAAGGCAGTCCATGTAGTGGTGCTGGTTTCCAAAAACTGGAATGGTCATCTGCTGTTCCTTGAGGCCACCATCACTCTGTGTGTAGCCAATTGTATGGAGGGACAATAGCGACCTACCTAAACACTATTAATTAGGCAGGTCATTCTGCAACTCAGTGTGGCTGGACAGTTTGCAATGCAACCTGTAATTACATACATTGCATTTCAAAATTAATGATGTGTTACAAAAACGTCAGTGCACAATCTGTGACCACTCATTAAGTATCTCCACCCCTTAGATGGCAACCAATGTATTTTGTATTAGTTTCTCTCTTATGTCATGTCATTCTTTGCCTTCAGGGGAGTCTTCTTTCCTGGCTCTAGGTTTATGGGCACTTTATCACTACTAACCAGTACATCTCTGGGGTCGGTGAGAGCTAGCTTCCTGTATTCCCTCTAGATAGCCACACACAAATGCAGAGTATGTGTGACTGAGCAGCCATCTGCATGCTGATGGGTCATCCTGATGCAGGATGAGAGGGATGAACTGACACTTGCACCTGAATAGGGGTCTTCCTGTCCCCACACAAAGGATTGCATACCTCACTATAGTGAGTCTGTGGCCAGGGTAGGAAAGACATGGCCTTGTGCACTTCAAAGCATCTCTTTGGAGTCTTCCTACCTCAAAGGCCAAATTATGTATAAGTAGTGAACCTTTGACACCATGATTGAAGAACACTTCTGAATCTAAGTACATGATTCTGCCAGGAAGACGAGCTGCTTTGCTGCAGGAGGGACTGCCAATTTGCTAACTGCATTGCTGCGTTTGCCTGTTGCCTGCTGTTTGCTGTGCTGTAGGAGGGGCTGCTACTTTGCTACCTGCTCTGCTGTGTTGGCCTGCTGCCTTTTGCCTGGAAGTGAGAATGGCTGACCTGCTCCCTATATCTTTGAACCCAAGTTCAATATCAGTTTAGTTCAAGTTCAAGTCTCTACATCCTTGAAACCAAGTTCCTCCAAGGGCTTGCTGGTTGGCTTCCTGTTCTGAAGTCTCAGGGCCAGCAAAGGCTTCCTTCAACTCTGCTTCAGCTGCTAGACTCTTTTTCTACAACAATCAGCACAGTGACGACTTTGCGCCCATTGGAGCTGACACAGTCCTTTTCGACACAGACACAGCACCAATTTGAGAACATCCTTGTGGGACTCGATGATGATGCAGGACCCAACTGTGAGGTTCTATGATGATGCAGTGCCTGCATTGTAAGTGGTTTGATGCGGACGCAGGACCCGAATGCATTAATCGAAACCAACACATCGAGTCTTTGACACCAACGCTGTTCCATCCAAGGTAATTTTTGAGCACGCCCTGCGTGTATTCTGTAGCTGGCCTGCTCTTCATCACGGTCAGCCTGCACTTTGGATTCACTCTGGGCCAGATCAAACTCAAGAAACCCCTAGCGCTATTGGCTTTAAGCACTATATAGCAGTTTATTTAAAAAATAATATCTCAAGTTCTATTTATTGGATTTATGTTGCTTTGGTCTTGTTTTATTCAGATACATATTATCTATTTTTTTAAACTGTTGTGGAGTCTTTTGTGATGTGTAACTGTAATTAAAGTGAAGCACAAACACTTTACACATTGCCTGACTGACTGCTCTGTGCAAAGCTACCATAGGGTGAGCAGAGGTTAATTTAGGATGTATATCTGACTTACCCTGACTAGGATTGTGGACCCTACTTGGACAGGTTTCAAATCTCTACCAACTGGACTCAATTTCTAACCTGTACCCAATGTAATGTTAAGTGGGTTTGTAGGGCAGTTTATCATCCGCGAGGGTATCCAGGCACTGGAGTAAGAGCATGAGCCTGGCGGGGCTCCTAGTTGAACTGCTTTGAACAGTTGAAGAATGTTGACTCAGGGAGGCCAGAGCCATGAGAAATATATAGAAATATTTAGAATAACCACTTTTTAGTTAATATTTTTAGGATCATTCTATGCTAATTTATCTCATGAGGATAGGTGACACATATGGCATGGGTTTGGCTTTCAAGAACCTCTGCTAGAAACTCTAATTATCCTGATTGCATACAATAACACCCACTTTACCAAATTGCCAGTAAGCTACCTAAAGATCTGATTCAAACCTTGATTCTTTCAGGACTCCACTGATGTCTCAAGGAGTCCAGATTGCATAATATTATTGAAGAAAATTAAGTTGCAGGGTTACTCGGAAACTTTTCCTAACCTGAGACATATGAATTATTTTAATGTTGGGCTTCACCGTGTGCCTCTTTTCCAATCCCTTTCTAGACTCTCTTGCATATCCTCATTCCTTAACAATCTTCACAGGCAGGTTCCATGAGATGAATGGATATTTGTTAAATAATTCCTACCCTTAAAGACCAATTTTGAACTATAAATGCCCACAAACCGTTATGAAGTTTGATCTAATTTTAAGTCATGCAGAATTATTGAAAACCTTTCTTAGTGGCCTATTGTTAACAGGGATAATGTAACTGTAACCTTCACAGCAAGGTACTGGATTCATGGAGGAATTTAATGGTCAATGTGTAACCTCGTTATGATAATATAAACAGTATAGGACTTGAAAGAAAGTTCCACAATGTGAATTTATTAAAAAGATGCATTAAATACTTCGGAAAGCACATCTTTTATCAAAAAATAAATGTTATATCCTCATCAATTTATTTTTAGGAAATCCTTATTTGACATCCGAGTCAGAAGGTGCTTACTATTTCACTGTCTTCAACTACTCTGGCCTCCAGTTTAGCCCTTCTAAATAGAAAGGGATATTGCATTAGCCTACCATGTGCGTCACAATGAGACAATCACAATATCAACCATTATTTAAAAGTTTATTTTCTTTTTTGAAAAGAAAGTGTTGTGTTTTCATAAGGAAACAAGGAAAGTCTGTAAAGCAATGGTCACGTTTTCACGAACCATCTATTTTCAGGGACAACCGAACAACATCATAAGTAAAATTACTTACTGGTTTACCCCACTCACAATTTATTGGGCCCAAGTCTAGAATGGGAAGTGGCACCTCACGCTCCATTAACTCCGTCTGTAAACATGAATAAGCATTTAAAACTTAGTTCACATCAGAATAGTTCAGACCCGAGGCAAGGTAGAATGCAACGCAATTATCACATTAAAAATAATGATGCAAACGCCCAGCTAGAGTTGTGGGATTGTGTAAAGAAACAAAACTTTAATAATATCTCTGTATATAACTATTACTACAGTAAGACTAAATTGAAACTAATGCAAAGCACACGCATTACAATAAAAATAGTATGCATTACATATTGAGAATAAAAGTAAGAGCCCTTATTATAAACACACCTCAAAAAAGGGGGGAAAAACAGCTAAATATCAATGCACGTAGAGCAAGATGGTCACATTACATATAGGATAACATTCCTTCATACAATTGTTGCGAATATGGTATTACACTGTAAAATGGAGATTTTTCAGTCCACCAGTCAAACCTGGTTTCATTGCATATTGCACTGTACGATCAAAATACACAAAGCTGCAAGCAGCAAAGTACAATCTGTTGCAATCACGGAGATAATTAAACAACGGACGTGGGAAAGACTTCTGAGAAGCAAAGAGTGCCGGAAATCAAGAACAAGTTGCAGTGGTAATAGGTTAATCTAAAATCAGGCCAATGGCCGCTTAACTGTCTGATGTCTTCAAGTGAGCTAGGGGCCCTTCTCCATCAGGGGAAGTCTCACTGAAAAACATTAATACTTCCGAGGGCTTGGCTTAAAAATCTCGACCAAGAACATAAAAAAATTAGAAAGGGGCATTATATGTCACTAGAGTACCACCCTCCATAGCTTTATGAAACATCTTCTCTGCATGTGGAATCCTTGCAAGGAATTCTAAGGAGCAAACTCAACAAATGGTATTTATCCAGCCAAAGATGCCCTACATATCAAACTTCTAATACAGGGATGCACACAGTTTTGCATGTGCACTTTTCAACAAAAGTGTCATGTCCTATAGATGACCCACAATTTAAACCGGTGGACAGACTGATCCTTAAAAGAAATTGGCATAAGCTCAAACTGGAGGAGTTTTATAAGATCTTGGAGGCGCAGCCCCTGGGCAATCTGCTGAATGTGGAACAAGGATATGAGCAGTTTCGTAACTGGGTCCTAGCCGCCCTTGACTCGGTGACTATACCGATGCGCTGGTCGAAATGCCATGCTAAAGTTCCCAGCCCATGGTATAATGATACTCTTGCCGAGCTTAAGAGAACGTGCCGGCAAGCTGAGAGGGCGTGGAGGAAATCCTTTGATCCCACCTTGAAATCTTTGTATTTTGCCCAGCTTAAGATCCATCACAGGGCAATCTGTCAAACCCGGGCCGCACACTATGCCTCCGAGTTTCAGAATAGCCCCAACCCGTCTAAATTAATCTTTAAGGTTCTCAAAGACCTTATGGGGAAATGGGCCACCTCGGTGGAAATCTGCACGGACTCTCATTGTGAAAGTCTGGCATCCTTTTTCATGGAGAAAGTGCAGGCGATCTACCGAGGATTCACGTCATCTGTGCCCGATGTTGAGCAAACCGGTGTGATAGCTACGGTTCATGAAACTCTGTCCTCCCTGCCAGTAATGTCTGACGAGGTCTTCGATACTCTGAGCCTCAAAATTAAATCCGGCTCTCCATTAGATCCGCTGAAGTCAGAGTTATTTAGACTTCTCCCTCCCCTATGTCGTGAGCCTATACTGGATCTGATCAATCTATCGCTCACATCGGGTGTGGTCCCTTCTTCCTGGAAGCAGGCAGTGGTCAGCCCAATTTTAAAGAAGCCTAACCTTGACCCCCTACTACCAGAAAACTATCGTCCCGTCTCCCTCCTGCCCTGGACCGCCAAGGTCACTGAGGCACACGTGAACTCCATCTTGTCTGCCCACCTTTCTCGAAATAACATTCTGGACCAGAGCCAGAATGGTTTTCGTGCACAACACAGCACCGAAACTGCACTGCTTTTTATGACCGAGCACTTGCGAATGGTGCTGGATGCTGGGCAGACAGCGGCGCTCCTCCTGCTAGATTTGAGCGCCGCGTTTGACACGGTGTCTCACGACATTTTGATCCGGCGCTTGGAGGGAGTGGGAATTGAGGGGACTGCTCTCCAATGGTTTCGCTCTTTCCTCTCGGACCGGTTTTTTAAAGTGGCTATTCCACCGTGTCAGTCCTCTTTCCATCCACTGGGGGTGGGGGTTCCGCAGGGCTCTGCGTTGAGCCCCACTCTGTTCAACTTATATGTGAAACCGCTGGCTGCAGTCGTCAGACAATGTGGCCTAACCATGACATCGTATGCCGACGACACGCAGCTGGCGGTGACACTCAGTGGTGATCCCGAGGTGAGCGCTCCCAGATTCCGTGCAGGACTCATTGCCGTGGCAAATTGGATGCGAACTAACTGTTTGCAGTTAAATGCCAAAAAAAAACGAGGTCCTGATCTTAGGAAAGCAGGCGGAGCTCTGGGGAGACCAGTGGTGGCCTCCAGAATTGGGGGTGACTCCCATCCCAGCTGCCGAAGTTAAGAACCTGGGGGTCTGGCTGGATCCTACACTCTCCTTCACCAGCCATACGAAGAAGGTTGCAGCTACCTGTTATGGTATTCTGCGAGGGCTGAGACCGGTCCTCAAATTCTTCTACCCCCCTACTCGGCAACTGGTGGTCCAAGCCTCCATTCTTTCTCGGCTGGATTATGGGAGTGCGCTGATGCTCGGAGTGAATCAGGCGGAGCCCACTAGATTGCAAAGGGTGCAGAATGCCGCGGCGCGAGCCATCGTTGGCCTTCCTAGACAGTGTTCTGTTTCTGCAGTTTTGACTTCTCTCCATTGGCTGCCGATCAGACAGAGAATTAAATTTAAGGCTCTCTGCCTGACATTTAAAATCTTGAAGTTTTCCTCTCCTCCAGCCCTCGCTAAGCTTGTTTCCTCCTATGTTCCTACGCGGTCTCTTAGATCGGAACTTCTCCATCTGGCGGTCAATACACGGTTTAGACTGAGTAGGATGGGAGGTCGCTCCTTTCGAGTATTAGCGGCAGGATTATGGAATTCTCTCCCTGTCCATATTCGAGCCTTGAATAGCCTTACTTCCTTTAGGCGCGCCATAAAAACTTTTTCGTTCCCAATCGCTGACTGATTCCTTCCTCTTCTTCCCAGCATCGATTTGTTGTGTTGTGGTACCTGATCAGGCGCCGGGACGCCCCTTGGCTGGGGCAGCTGCGCGCCTTATAAAAACTACTAACATAACATAACATAACAATAGCACACATCAGAGGTGTGGACCCCGGTGACACCCATTAGAGTAAAGGTAATGATAACATTGTCGGAATACAATGGTAGCAACTCACAAAGGTAAATCTACAGGTGGATATCTCATTGCAAGTACATTTCTGCCTCTGTATGGGTTGAAACTCTTCCTACATGCAATTCAGCAACTCGGGTCAAACGCTCTTATTCATGAAAAAAGTAAATCCACAAGAGTAGACTTACATTTCTTCCTGAAAATACTTTTTCATTATTTTCAATGTAAAAACGTTTCCAGGAGTATGCCTGGAAACCTTTGCATAAAAATCGAGTACATACTCCACATTGACAGTGTGCAAATTAATATGTATGTCAAAATCATAGGAACCATTGGATATTGATTCTTATTCCTATTTTATGTGTTAAAAGTTGTCAGATTGTATGAGCTTGCCTGACCTTTATATATTGTTAGCAAAAGGTCTAATCTTGTTCCCTTTTCAGGCTGTCTTTCCCTTACACCAAATTGTCCTACTGCAGTTCATATGGTCCCTGATGCACTATGGCCAACCATGCAGCTTCAAACATCTGCATTACAATTGAAAGCAGGGAGGTACCTGCCACTCATCTAGGCAACATCTCACTGTCCATAGAAGCAACATACCTCACTCCTTTTCTATGTTATGATCTCCCAGGGCCAGGCAACGCCTTCTCAGCATAAGCTAGAAGACAAATTAGACCTGGATGGGTGAGTATTGGGATTGCACGACACAGAGGCGTACAATGTATGCTGTTACAACCCTGCTTGGTAATTGTTAATGGATATTGACAATTGGGGGGACACCAGCAGAGTGCTAAATTGACCGCGGCGCCATCGGGCTGTGCCGTGAGGGGAACGGCTTGCAGGCGGAGACGCCGGGAGGTAGACCAGCATACCGGACCACACTTCCCAGCAGCCTCTGGGGCAGCGCGCCCGTGACGCGCCGGGAGTGCCAGGAGGCGCTAGAAAAGGGCTGACCCCCGGGAGCTCAGGGGGACACCAGCAGAGTGCTAAATTGACCGCGACGCCATCGGGCGGTGCCGTGAGGGGAACGGCTTGCAGGCGGAGACGCCGGGAGGTAGACCAGCATACCGGACCACACTTCCCAGCAGCCTCTGGGGCAGCACGCCCGTGACGCGCCGGGAGCGCCAGGAGGCGCTAGAAAAGGGCTGACCCCCGGGAGCTCTGGGGGGACACCAGCAGAGTGCTAAATTGACCGCGACGCCATCGGGCGGTGCCGTGAGGGGAACGGCTTGCAGGCGGAGACGCCGGGAGGTAGACCAGCATACCGGACCACACTTCCCAGCAGCCTCTGGGGCAGCGCGCCCGTGACGCGCCGGGAGCGCCAGGAGGTGCTAGAAAGGGGCTGACACCCCTCTCGCCACGCGAGTCGCGCGCGGGACAAGGGCGGGGCCGTCTGTGGCCGTCCGGGGACGATCGAGGACGGGCCGGGCCACCCCCCTTGGTTCGACCTGTGAGTACCTGTAGGTGAATATTTGCTGATGTAACTTTGTTCATTTCAATAACTATTACTTGAGACCCCTGATCAACCACAAAATGTCAGTCCAAACTACTTTACCGGATAACTATTTGTTGAAAGTAGTTTCCAGAATCAATAGTGACAGAAGCAAATTACTGGGGAAAAGTACTGTACCAGACCTCCAACTGATTCCATCTGCGGATCTAAATAATGCAGATATTAATATTGGCAAAGAGGCAGCCACAGTAGTGGAGTATGATAATATTGGTGTCAATGTTGATTTAACTATGGCTGCAGACAATTCAATAAGGGTGGGAGATGACCCATGTGACAATTCAATAAGGGTGGAAGATGACCCATGTGAGAACTTCGAAGGTACATCTCAGCAGTCCGTTAGGGCTACTAAATTTATGCGAGCCTGTAAGAAAATGGTACCTAAGCGGGGAAATCACTCTATCAGAAAGAACAAAAAAGACGCCATACACAAGGAGAGCACCGAGGAAATAGGGTCATTATCAAATGACAATTTTGTCTCCATTAAGCCTGATCAAATTGACCTGTTACTGAGTACTATCTGTAACAAATTAAATATGGTTGTAGAGCCCTTGTTAATCAAAATTGATGATCTACAGGCAGAAGTAGTAAGACTAAGGGCCGTGGTGGACCAGCATGCCGGTAAATTGGAAAAATCTATATCAGATATCAAAATGCCAGCGTGCCCAACCACTGTCTCTACAAAGGATAGGGTGCTGTCACAATTACGACCCACTAATAGTGCCCCTTCCACTAATACTAGGAAACAACTGCCTAAAGAGCTATCTGTACTAAAACATACAACGGCTCAGGAGGCAGGCCGACCTTCACAGCAACTAACTGCTGGGTCGACAAGCACAGTGTCGGGTACTTTACAGAATGATGTTAGACCTATATCAGCTCCAAATAGTGCTAAGACAGCTTCGGTACCAGCTGTCTTAGCTTTGCCTGCTGCCACAGGGGGAACTAATGGGGTACCCATGCGGATATGCAGGCGTCCAGTAGACCTTCCACCTGAATGTGTACCCTACGTTGTGGTATTAACTAATGTCCCGATCTTAACCCAGGTCCCTACTACCCAGGAGTCAGCGGAATCTTTGATGAATAAAACAATTTCCTGGTTAAACCGCCACTGTGGTTATCCAGTTGGCTACTCTGATCAAATTATCTCTAGCAGAAGAGTCAATTGGATCGGTAATACCAGAAAGACATGTGGGGGTGACTGCGTGATCATTAACTTTAAACATCCGCAACATTTTGCGACTGTTCTACTTAGAGCAGCCTCACTCACGCAGTCAGAGACAGATGTAGTTGCTAGGCCACTGGGCTATTTTTATAACCATCTTAGCAGGCCGCCCTCTGTTAGTTGCGGGGAGGGGGTAACGAGCAACTTTACTTATCCATCTTTTGTAAATAGACCTGTGTTGCCTAATTTCCGTCCTGGTCCCCAGGATGGTATATTCACCCCGCCGATGCATACGGTGAACTCTGCGATAGGCGGGAATAAATTCGTAACATATACCCCCAACCCATTTACAACCTATGGTAGCACCCCTTTGCCTGTTAGTGGGATGGTCTATCAAGTCCCAATTCAGAATAGGTACCAGTCGTTGAGCTTTCTGGATCAGAATAATTGACATGAGATTGACCTTTCCCGGGGTGATGTAACTAGTAATAATTGTGGAAATGTAACTATGTCCGTAAATGAATTGGACGATAAAGTGATTGTAGATTGTGTGTCGGTAGGGGGAGATGCCTCAAATTCAATGTATAACATAGAGCTTTTTAACCTAGAGGATAACATGTCCATATTTAGTGATGGACCGCCTATTATCAGCCATGAGAGTGATAGGGTAACTTGTCATATTGCCAGCTGGAATATTGCAGGCCTAGCGGCCAAGGAGGATATGTTAGGATGGAAAGATTTTGTGAATTTATTTGACATCATTTGCCTCCAGGAAACCTGGTGTAAAAATTTTATGGGCATTGATGGCTTTGTATCCTATGAACTTCCTGCCTTGGCCTCAACCCATGGCAGAGCTAAAGGAGGGTTGTTGGTGTTGATTTCAGTCAAGCTGCCTATCTCGGTGAAAAACTATGTAAAAGTGGGGGCTCATTCACAAATTCTATGGCTAGCGCAAGAAGCGGGTAGAAATATACTTTTGATTAATTTCTACAATAATATATTTGATGGCACTAGACATGTTGCAATTAACGAATTAGATAGGGTATTGACTAATTGTGTTAAAAATTTTAATGGCGTTTTTGAATTTATTTTTGTGGGGGATTTTAACGTTTCAGTATGTCCATTATCATCTCAGAAGTTATGCGGTGTGTATAATCGTTTGGGGGATGCTGATGTTCATTTTCCCCATCACTCCTATGGAGAGACCCTGAATAACTTTCTGATAGACTATGATATGGAAATTATGGAAAATGTCAAAAATTATGAAGGTGAAAATATACCGACTTTTAAAGGAAGGGGCGCTAATACTATTATTGATTTTATATGCATGTCTTCAACACTTATTTCGCTATGTTCTGTGCCCAAGGTGGTTGATGTTGTGCTAAGTGATCATAACTGTTTAACTACTGAGGTAATAATATGGAACCATGTCTATATACGTGAACAAGGTAGTATTGTTAATATTGAACCTCATAGGCAGAATGGTTATAGGTTGAGGTGAAAGGGAGAAAAAGCGGATATAACATCTGAGTCCATCATCACTAGTTGTCTAATGGAAATCACGGCAATTTTAGAACAGGATGAAACCTCGGCTGACAGTATTGACCACTTTGATAGAATTAATTCAACCATCAATAAGAAGTTTACCAAAGAGGTTGGGCACAAGAATAGATACAAAAGGGGGTGGTTTGATCATGCTTGCTCTACTGCGCGAAGGGACCTTAAACAGGCCTTGGCAGTTAAACCAAGAGACAAGAGTCTGGTGATTCAACTTAGGCAGGATTATAAATTGATCCTTAAACGTAGAAAAGCCGAATTACAGCAGGAAGCGTGGGACAACCTCAGCCAAGCAGCAGAATTGAAGAATTGTACCTTGTTTTGGTCCACGGTGAATAGTCCATTCCTAAAAGATGAAAAGGTACCAGAACTCACATCAAATGTGAGTATGGAATCTTGGATCCAACATTTCTCCATTATTTTTGACACGAGTAATAGACCTGTCCCCAATGGAGAAGGCTGGCCTATCGTAGCCTTAAATATCACCATAGATGAGGTTATGGTTAGCATAAGAGCCAGTAAGGGAGGGAAGGCCCAGGGACCCGATGGAGTACCCATAGACGTGTATAAGACCGCACCGGAGATTTGGGGCCCATTGTTGGCTAAAATATTCAATGCAGCTATCTGCTGTAAAATACCGTCTACTTGGGAGGAATCAATAATCGTTCCTATTTATAAAAAAGGTGACCGGGGCAATGCCAAGAATTATCGACCAATATCCTTACTGGACTCATCTGTCAAAATTATGAGTCGGGTCCTTTTAGTAAGACTAGAGGAATGGGCAGAAACCAATGAGATTTTAACTAATTGTCAGTTTGGGTTCAGAAAAGGACGTGGCACCATTGAGCAGTGTCTGAATCTAGAGCTTTTGGTAGGGATATATACCCAGGCCAAAAAAGGGTCGCTTTATTTATGTTTTGCTGACCTAAGCAGCGCTTTCGATATGGTAGACCACGCTATATTATGGGCCAAACTGATAGAAATGGGGGCTCCTGAAGGTATAATTTATTTCCTGGCCCGCCTGTACGAAAAGCTTAGCACCAGTGTTCGATACGGACCTAATGGGGAGTGTACGACCAAGTTCAGGATCGGGAGGGGAATTAGACAGGGGTGTGTTTTAGCACCCCTGCTTTTCACCCTCTTCATAAATGAGGTGGATTCTGTCCTGCAGACAGTCACGGCGGATGCCCCTAGAGTTAACAATCTTAACATACTCGTGTTACTCTATGCGGATGACGCGGTGTTACTGTCCAGGACTCCCCTGGGTCTTCAACGTTTGATGGACTGCTTTGTGCAGTTCATCAAAAACAGGAAACTGGTGATTAATAAATCTAAAACATATGTGATGGAGTGTGGGCCTGGACGAGCTAAAATGAAAAGTAAATCCCATTATTTTATTGATGGTGAACCGGTCCAAAAAGTTGAAAATTTCTGCTACTTGGGAATTACTTTTTCAAATAATGGTAGATGGGATATTGAACACAAAGCTGTAAAAACAAAGATGACTAGGAGTGCTAATGGGGTCTTTGTATTTGCCAAGAAGCTGGGGAGTAGACGCATTAAAGACATGTTAAAAATGTATCAATCTAGATGTCTTTCTGCAGCCCTTTACGGGGCAGGTGTATGGGGTGTGTCACCAGCGGGGAGCCTTCAGGTAGAGGAGAATAATTTCCTGAAAAGGCTCCTGTGTTTACCCAAATCTACCTCCAACACCTTGCTTCACAAGGAAACAGGGATTCAAACCCTAAATGATATGATCATGTTAAGACCCTTATTATTGTGGCGCTCTATTTGGCTGAGTGATGGCACCTCATTGAACAGAACTATTATTGAGGATTGCCTTTCTTTGGACCAGCATCTTAAGATTCCTTGGATTAAATACATTATTGAATGCTTCCTAAAGATTTTTGGGCTTAATGTGACCAATGATCCATACAGTGCCTCTGATAAATTAAATATGAAAATAACTTTTCTGAATTATTGCAACGAAAGGCATTCCCTGGAGGATTCTAAACTACCCACATGTATACTGTACAATAGCATGAATGATTTTACTGGATTTCATCCGTACTTGGAACAGGTAACCAGAGTCTCGCACCAGTTTGTACTAACCAGAATGAGGATGGGAATAGTACATTATCTTGTTGCGTGCCCTAATATTAAAATGCGCCCTAATGGACCCTGTGCATGTGATAATAAAACGGAACAGAGCACCAAGCACTTTCTCTTATCATGCAAATTGTATAGTGAATTACGGAAACTCTTTCTAAAGCCTTTGTTGAAAAGATTTGGAGTGAGAACAATCACGGACTCTATGAAACTGCTTTTTAATTTGCACCATCCGGACATTTGCTTTTTTACTGCTACATTTTTGCTCAAATCAATCAGCGCCAGGAAAAGTATGTGTTTTTAAGCATTTTAAATATTTATTCCATCCCCCTCTGGATAATATATGCATTATGTGTTTTTCTTTTAACGAAATGTTTGTATCTGTAACTGTATGTGCTTTTATGGACATGTTTTTTTTAATGTTCCGAATAAAGCTTTATGAATTGAATTGAATTGACAATTGGTTTGATTATAGTTTTAAGATGGCCACCACTAAGCAATCTTTTCCTCCCATTGAGGATAAATAACAGACTAAACCTGCCAAGCCAGTCCCCGCTCTAGCGTTTGCATGCAGGGCGGGTGAAATACTGACAACACCTGGAACGTATACGTACATCAGAAACAGGTTAAATACTCCCAACTTACCTGTGAGCTGGCACGTTTGAGTCAGCACATGAGGGTAGGTCATCCAGAAAGCTTGACTAGCCTGACCAGACTGTAAGTATGGCATAGCCCCCAACTCTCAGCAGAACGGAACTCTTTCTAGACTCTGAATCAAACACGGCCAAGTTGACTCAAGAATTGATTACCTTTTTCAGCACGCAAACAGTGTGCTATTGTGCACAACTAGGGAAGGCACACAATTTTACTAAATTTGGGTAAGTTATCAACTGTGATGGACTTTTAATTTATGTTGCGTGTGTCTTGTGGTGTTTTTAATGGGAAACAACCTTTACAACGCAACTTTTACAACACACTACCATTACAATGCAGTCATTACAACGCAACATCCCTTACAACGCATGCCATTACAACGCAACCATTACCACGCATGTCACTACAACGCATACAATTACAACTCATGTCATTACTACCCAGTCATTACAACGCATACCATTACAACGCATAGTACCCTTACACTATCCAACACTTACCCTACTGTTGCACCCTCTGGAGTTAGAATAGTAATTTTTACCCCTACACTATCCAACACTTACCCTACTGTTGCACCCCCTGGAGTTAGAATAGTCATTTTTACCCCTACACTATCCAACACTTACCCTACTGTTGCACCCCCCTGGAGTTAGAATAATAATTTTTACCCCTACACTATTCAATACTTACCATACATGCAATATAATGGTATGCGTTGTAATGAAATGTGTTGTATTCATTCAAGTTTGCTTTATTCGAGATAAAAAAAACTCATAACAGCATGATTTTTAAAACCTCCATTTGCTGATACAAATTCATTTCGATTAACAATAACTAGCTAACACATATATATAAAAATTCAGATAAAAGCAGTTTAACAATAGTACATTTTTAAAACAATCTCAGAATTCATGTATTTATAAAGATCATACACGCTCTTTCGTTTACATTACACATGAAATCAATACATTTTAAAATTTCTAGAATCGTATACGTACTAAAAGGGATCGAATTAATCATGACAAAAATGTTTTCCTAATGGCCCAAACCCATCCGAGATATTTTGCAACTGCATATGAAATAACGGGTAAAGTGCTAGTGCAAACTAGTCTTAGTGCCACCGCACTGTCCCTTATGCCTAGGAGTCTGCAAACAGCTTTTAACCAAACTCGTCTCGGGGTGCTATAAGCTATACATACAAAAAGAAGATGGGCGACGGTCTCTTTGTCAATCTTACAAACCGGGCACATCTTGGAACTGCCTGAAGACCACCTTTCTGTAAACGATCTAATCGGAAGGGACCCCGCTCTAAGTTGGAAATAGAGCTTTCTATCTCCCGGTTTTGTAATACCATCCCAATATGGCTCTAAGTTGGGGACAGCTTTACACTCCAGGAAGTGACCCTCCATAGTAGAGGGATCAGCAGTATTCCAATTTTGGTACGCAATCATTTCCCAATATTTTTCTTTTAGTATAACCTTCTATGGGAATGGGACTACCTCGGGGTTCTCCCACAACCCCTTCATACCCATTCCCGCTAGATTTTTAGAAAGATCCTTTAACCAGGTTATCTTATGAAAATGATCATTTTTTATTTACGTCTGAAAAACCCTGGGCATAGTGGGCAAGTTCAGGGTTTACCCAAATCCGTCGCCAGTATAATATTGGGCGCAATCTAGCAATATCTACCAAGGCTTTCCTGCCTAGATCATATTGCAGTGGTTTCATTGGTGAGCTCTTGGGTAGATTAACACGGTTACGCAAAACTTTATTCTCAGCAAGTTTTAATGGTGTCAGGTTATCGTATCCCCATATCTCAGCACCATAAAGTGCCGAGCTTAGGGCTTTTGCCTCATACACTTGGAGAGCTGGCTGTATTGGCTTGGTCAAAGATTTCTTATGCTCTAAGAATATTGACAGAGTTTCAAGGCCGCCATTTCAACATGTTTCCCCCACTTAATGCCCTTGGGCACATAAATGCCCAGATAGACAAAATCGGACACCATTTCCACTTTTAGCCCATTCATAAAGAAATTCCCTTTGAAACTACTATGTGGGTTGAACACCATAAGTTTAGTTTTTGCTACATTTACTTCCAGCCCATGGTCAGTACAGAAATCCTCAAAAATCTTCAGCGTTCGCTGGAGGCCACTAGGAGTTGTTTATATGATAAGAGTATCGTCCGCAAAAAATAAAATCGGGGTTTTCATTCCAGCCAGAGTGGGGGCCTCTACAGACTCTGACAACATACGTCCAACTACCCCATTAATATATAGTGAGAAGAGCGTGGGGGCCATGGCACAGCCCTGATGGACCCCACGCTCTACAGGGAATTCAGGAGTAGCTTGCCCATGCCCCCCCCATTGGATTTTTGCGTGATTCGACTCATGTAGTCTGATTACTAGCGTAAGGATATCTGGTGGCATACCTAACTTATTCAACACATTCCACAACTTGGCTCGTGGCACCAAATCAAAAGCTGCATGTAAATCAATAAAAGCGGCATAGATGCTACCTTTCCCTAGTAATACAGTCTTCCAATGCAATAAAGTAAAACGGAAGATCTGATCAGTGGTACTCGTTAATTTGCGGAAGCCGGCCTGAAAGGGGGACAGGATATTTTCTTCTTCTACCCAATCTAAGATTTTATCTAAAATCATTTTCCCGATCACCTTTTGTACCGTATCAATCAGGCTGAGAGGCCTATAGTTCCCAGCCTGTGTTTTATCACCTTTCTTGTATATAGGAATTATTACGGCCCCTTGCCATGGCCTTGGTACTGGGTCTCCCAGGGCCACAGCATTGGCCAACCTAATGATATACTGGTCCCAGTGCATTTTATCGTAGAGGAAGCCATCCGCTGGGACCCCATCTGGTCCCGGTGCTTTTCCCCTTGAGACAGCTTTCAGTGCCACTTTTACATCACTATTAGTAAAGGGTGGTTCTAAACAGAAGATATTATTTATGGGTTCCCTAGGCCTGTCTTCATGACTGCATGCATATTGTGGGCCAAAGTGATCTACCCAGCTTTTTTGTGTTACATAGTTAACGGGCGGTTCGGGACGGCCTCCTTTCCCCCACTTAACAATATTCCAGAAGAGTTTGGAGTCCTTTGAGGTACTCGCTTATTTAAGAGCCTGCCAATGTTGTTCATCCCATAGATTCTTTGCCAAGTAGACAGTTTTCTTATAATTCTGTCTAGCTAGTCTTACAGCGTTAGGATCTCTTCTTTTTAGGGCTACACCTAGGGATGTTCTTGCCGCTCTACAAGTGTTATTGTACCACCCCACTCTTATTGGGTGTGTTTTTTTGCCCGCTGACTTTGGTACTTCCTTAATGAAGTGACCCCTTATGGTTTCAAAGAATCTATCGTGGATGTTGGTAATTTGCCACAGATCGTCCTCTACCCCCGGGATTCTAGCCATGGCAGTAATGGTTTTATCCAATTCCTCATTAATATTTTCCAAGACCCTTTCTTGCATCATAACTAGTCCCCACCTTACCCGCCTCATATCGTTAGTCGGGACAATCTCAAATAAAGCCTGTTCAACCCTATTCGGCCACCCTTCCTCTCTCCCCCACAAACTATGGGTAGTGCATAGGGCGTTATGGTCGCTCTCTTGCCTTGCCACCACCTTCATGTCCTTCATAAGGTGCCAGATTGCCAGGTTACAGATAACATAATCAATCCTACTTCTTGAGCGACCATTGTCAAAAGTGCTTTCACCTTGTCCGTCACTCGGGGTTCTGCCATTCAATGCTCTGAGCCCTCTTTCGCAGCATATCCCATTAATTTGGATTATGTTATCTGTCCATCTATCAATCGGTTTTAACTCTAATTTGGGAATCCCCCACTGCAAATCCTCTTCATCTCCTGCGTGCCAGTCACCAATTGTAAGTGGCTCATAAGTCATATTTAAATCACCGGGGATAATTAAGTTATTCTCGCTCGGCTGTAACCCAATCAGGGAATCCAGAGCCGCCAAAACCTGAGATTTAGTTCCCCCTAACCCTCTAGCATATAGATTACAGATGTCCAAAACGCCCAAGGAGCCCAATGATAGCCTAATCAGCTGAATATCCCTGTTCTTGGTGGGAAGCTCTATAACTCTATCAAAGAGCTCTTGTCGTACCCATACCGTTAACCCCCCTTTCGGCCGACCCTTGGGACCCTTAATTGCAGGTACAAAAAAATTCAAGAAACCCTGGAGAAACTGGGGATCACATGCCCAAGTCTCTTGAAAGAGACAAACGTCAAAACCATTTACAAAAGTAAGCCATTCGGGCGATTGTAGTCTAGAACATAGCCCCGCAATATTCCAGGATATTATCTTCCCTCCCTCCCCACTATGTTCTTGCATTAACCCTTTGGTATCTAAGTTAAATGATTTTAATCCATCCACTCTTGAAGGTGCCTTTCCTACTTTTGAAACTAGATTTGGGGGAAAAAACACCACTTCTGTAGTGGTGCAAAACACCTCACCATTTACCATCTGTTCCCCTATATAACCCTCGTTACTAGTCTCCTTATCCACCAAAAATGGATCTTTATCAGTATTCCTCACCTTACCCAGAGGCTTACCCCCAGGGCTACCCACTGCTACCAAGTTAGGGGTATTGACTCCAACGGAGCTATCGGGATGGACATCGAGAGTGCCATCCTCAGCCAGTCAGTCACAATCATTTAGGCCAGAAAGGGCTGCGTAACGATTAGTTACCTCTAAAGGGAAATAGTCCCTCTGCCAGCCCCATGTTGATACCGTTGGCAGGCTTATCAATGGAGTGCCCCATCCCTGGTGTCCCCTAGGAGTGAGTGGCCTGTCATTTAACCCCCTTTTCCAGCTGTTACGATGATCTTTTATATGTGACCTATAGAAAAAACCCAGGGGCAAGATCTCTATACCTGGGCCGATGGATCCCCCCAAATATTCTACATCCCTAAGGATCCTCTCTGCTACATACCGGCAATTGAAATTAATCACAATGCAGTCGCCATTTTTTGTTTTTAAAGACTTTCCCACCCATGAGACTCGACGGACCATAATAACATTGCGACCAACTCCTTTTCCTTCCCTGGTGTTATTATGTAACCAATGGGTCACCTTATTTTTCAGCTGTCTATAGTCCTTTTTATTGCCTTCAGCTAAAGGTGGTACGTTGCCAAGAACTATCACCAGAGGCGTTGCCTCTGGCGGTAGGTCAATGACACTTGTGATATCCTTGCCCTTGCCCTCAGCTTTTGTTAACAGGGGGGTGGCAGATCTTACAATCTTATTATTATCCTCTATGGTGTTAGGTTTGCTGACAGCCCTCTGTTTAATGAAACTCCCTTCTTTAGAACCCTGCGTACCTGTGGAGTTTCCTGCTTTTCCAACAGTTCGTGCCAGACATGGGGGTGACAATAAGATTGTGTTAGATTTGCTCTGCTGGTTCATAATCTCCCCCTTCTGGAGGCTAGCATAGAGACTTTCCAGTAGGAGTGTGTTCTCTGTGGTTCCCCGTTGGATTTTATCCATGTTCTGGTTTATGACCTTCATTCTTTCTATCAGTGGGAGCACAAGCGATTTTAGCAATTGTTCCACTTGAGCTATGAAACCTGATGGATCACTAGAATCTTGCATGGAACATAAGGAGCCTTTTGGGGCACCGCTCAAAATATTTTTGGGTTGGTCAGTTGGTTGAACCAAAGGTATATTGACAGATGGTTTATCATTTATAGGGACTGTTTTTGCCGGCTTGTTCAACATTTTTGAAATTTTTGGCTTGCTACCTGTTTGTCTGTCCCCAACCCTCTTCCTTTTTCCTACTTGGTTCTTGGATTTCTCTAATACTTTCGCATTTGCCAGCACAGCCCCCCTTTTCGAGGTTATAACAATTGGAAGGGTTACATCGGTTGATACTGTACTATCTAAGGTAATGAGCGAGGAAGAAGCAGTATTGTAACTTCCCTGAACTAAGCTTGGACTTCTCGAGCTAGTCCCACTAGTTCTTATCGTGGTGGATTTTTCTGGTGTGATGGCATTTTAGATTTTACCAAACGATGACCGTTTGGAACATAAGAGTTCCAGCGATAGTCGTTTTTCAGTGAGCGCAATCTCTCGCTCTAATACCACTGTTGCTCGAGTAATAAAGTTGTCAAGCGTACCTGTTACGCTACCGCCTATTTGGATCTGTGAGGCTTTTCTCCCATTGCCACACGACAAGGCCATGTTTGATGTTTATATCGAAATGTACCCCTTTTTTATTTTTTATCTGGTTGTGTCTCCCCCAATACGTGTGCTCGAACTAGATATAGAACATACATAAAATGAAATTGGTCCCAGTTCCTTAATACAAGTCTTTGCCTGACACGTTAGGGGGGTGGCCTAGCACAGCCTTCTCCGGCCTGTGACGGCCTAGGACGGCCCCGCCCTTGTCCCGGGCTTAACCCGGTGCAACCCACGCGCGATCCCGCGACGCGGGGGCTCTCCTTGATTTAATGCGCCTCCGGGCGCGGTCTGATAGTCAGAGGCTTCCGCTTCCTAGCGCAAAGGATGTTGGTAATTGTGGTCCCCCCTCACCTGCAAGCCCGCAGCGTGGTTGTGAAGCTGCAGCGGCGGGAGGGGGACCGGGGCCAGGAAACCAGCAGCGGAGTTCACGGACAGCAGCAGGTCAGTAATAATGCCCCAAAGGAAAAATAGGAAACAACATGTGTTGTAAAGGTAGTATGCGTTGTAATGGAATGCGTTGTAAAGGTAGTTTTTAAACATTTATTGGAATGGAATGTGTTGTAATGATGTTGCGTTGTAAAAAATGCATTGTAAAGGTATGCGTTGTAAAAGTATGCGTTGTAACGTCATACGTCCGTTTTTGATATGTACAGTGACTTACTTTGGCTGAGCTGAGCTCGGGGGTAAATGCTGCTCCCTTACCTGCCCCCTTGTTCCTGGCCTGTGTGGTTCTCCCTCCCACCGCCGCTGCTTCCCTCTACAATAGCATGGCCGCCGAGAGGGGGGGACTACTCCTCCTGAGTGCCCTTGCGGCCGGAAGCCGCCTCCTAACATCCTGCGCCCGGAGGTGCTAAAAGAAGACAAGAGTCCAGGTGGAGCGGGGGTGCTGAGCTGACTTGGGGGTAAACGCTGCTCCCTTACCTGCTGCCTTGTTCCTGGCCTGTGTGATTCTCCCTCCTGCCGCCGCTGCTTCCCTCTACACTAGCATGGACGGCGAGAGGGGGGACTCCACCTCCCGAGTGCCCTTGCGGCCGGAAGCCGCCTCCTAACATCCTGCGCCCGGAGGCGCTAAAAGAAGACAGGAGTCCCGGTGGAGGGGGGTGCTGAGCTGAATCGGGGGTAAACACTGCTCCCTTACCTGCCGCCTTGTTCCTGGCCTGTGTGGTTCTCCCTCCCGCCGCTTCCCTCTACACTAGGAAGCCGCCTCCTAACATCCTGCGCCCGGAGGCGCTAAAAGAAGACAGGAATCCCCTCGTCGCGGGACCGCGCACGGGCTAAGCCCGGGCAATGGGCGGGCCATCTTAGGCCGTCCAAGGCCGAAAGAGGCCCATTCTCTTCAGGTTTTCATCAGAAGTACTTGTTGGATTTATTAGGACTTACCAGGACATTTTAAGTACTTTTAAGCTATAACGGACTGCTGCCTCGCGTCCTGTTAATCCTTTTCTGTACATTTGCATCCTGTCATAGTACATAGTCATCATTTATTTGTTTATCTGCTTACAATGGGGAAGAAGAGAGTACACCCAATTCCCGCTGATACTTGTAACACCATAGATAACTATCTAGTCAAAGCAGTTAGCGCCCTGGCCAAGGAAATTGATCGTACGGAAAGGCGTCTCTCACTGGGGCTAAGTATAATACCGGGTGAGCAAGCAGAGTCAAGTCCCCATTTGATAGTAAGCCCTGTAGTTACCCCAGGTCCTGACCAAGAAGTGGGTGCAGCCAGGATAGAGGAAGATAGCTCCTGTATCTCAGGAACCCCTAATTTATCACAAGTAGTCACCCCTGTCACCCCTGTTAACACGATTGAGCCAGTTGTTGTAAGGAAATCAAAGAGGCAAAAAAGGGGGGGCCAGAAAAGTACGAAAGTAAACATGGTCATTAGCAACTCACCTCAAGGCAACATGGTTACAACAAGGTTAAAATTCACTAGACCAGTACCCTCAAACACTATTGACCTTGAGGCTATCTATTGCAAATTAATTGAGCTAATGAAACCCATTCATGACAAAATTGACAATATGGCCAGGGAGGTACACAAACCTAGAAATCAGATGGAGAAATCCAGCACTGCAGCCCATCTTGATGCACTTAAGCTAACTCAAAATATGGATAATACACCAGTTAATGTGTGCCAGAATAGCACGAGCGCACCTAGACAGGCAATCGCCCAGCAAATTGCCCCCAAGGAAAGATCAGTAAATGACCCAGTCTGTAGGGGCCCTGGAGGAACCAGCCTCCCAGGGTCAATCACTATAGACCCCATTTCGGAAAAATTATTCCCTAATGGTACTATCATCACTACAGGGCAGACAGCGTTGATAGAACGCAGCAAGCAAGGTAACCCAGAACCCAATAAGTTAGGCAGGTCAGAGCAAAAATCAGAATGTAATCCCAGCTGTGATAAATCTGCCACCTGAATGTGGTGCCTATGTAGCAGTCCTTGCGAACGTTCCGAAACTAAAGCCCACCCAAACTGAAAATCATGAAATGCTTAAAAATAAAACCTTGCATTGGCTTTCTAGGTATTGTGGCTTTCCTATGTACGGGGCTAACCAGATAATTATGACCCAAAGTGTAGGCTGGTTGGGCCCCCTTGAAAAGAAAATCGAGGGTGACTGCGTAATTATTAACTTCAGAACACCATACTGGGCTAGGGATTCCATTATGAATCAATCAATCAATCAATCAATCAATCATGCCATTTGTATAGCGCACTACTCACCCGGGAGGGTCTCAAGGCGCTTGGGGGAGGGGTATGCTACTGCTCGAACAGCCAGGTCTTGAGTTGTTTCCTGAAGGCGAGATGGTCCTGGGTCAGCCGAAGGTGGATGGGGAGGGAGTTCCAAGTCTTGGCAGCCAGGTAAGAGAAGGATCTTCCTCCGGCGGTGGCTCTTCGGATGCGTGGTACGGCTGCGAGGGCGAGGCTGGTGGACCGTAGCTGGCGGGTGGGCGTGTAGAAGGTCAGGCGGTCGTTGAGGTACTTGGGGCCCAGGTCGTGGAGAGACTTGTGTGCGTGGGTGAGGAGCCGGAACGTGATCCTCTTGTCGACGGTGAGCCAGTGCAGGTTCCTCAGGTGGCTGGAGATGTGGCTGCATCGGGGGACATCCAGGATGAGTCGGGCGGAGGCGTTCTGGATGCGCTGGAGTCTTTTCTGTAGCTTGGCTGTGGTTCCGGTGTAGAGGGCGTTTCCGTAGTCCAGTTGGCAGGTGACGAGTGCCTGGGTGACAGTCTTCCTGGTCTCGGTCGGGATCCAGCAGAAGATCTTGCGAAGCATACGCAGGGTGTTGAAGCACGATGAGGAGACGGTGTTGACTTGTCTGGTCATCGAGAGGGAGGGGTCCAGGATGAAGCCCAGGTTGCGTGCATGGTCGGTTGGCTTGGGTGCGGTGCCCAGGGCTGGGGGCCACAAGGAGTCGTCCCAGGCGGAGGGCGAAGATCCCAGGATAAGGACTTCCGTCTTGTCCGAGTTCAGTTTCAGGCGGCTGTCCTTCATCCACTCGGCGACGTCTTTCATCCCTTCGTGTAGGCAGGTTCTGGCAGTGTCGGGGTCTCTGGTGAGGGAGAGGATCAGCTGGGTGTCATCGGCGTAAGAGATGATGTTGAGGTTGTGCTTGCGTGCCATGGCTGCAAGAGGTTTCATGTAGATGTTGAAGAGGGTGAGGCTGAGTGAAGATCCTTGCGGGACGCCGCAGATGACTTCGGTGGCCTCGCAGCGAAACGGGGGGAGGCGGACTCTTTGTGTTCTTCCGGCGAGGAACGAGATGATCCACTCCAGTGCCTTCTCTTTGATACCGATGTTGCTGAGGCGCTGGACTAGGGTGCGGTGGCAGACCGTGTCGAACGCAGCGGAGAGGTCCAGGAGGATGAGGGCCACTGTTTCCCCCTTGTCGAGCAGGGTCCGGATGTCGTCGGTGGCTGCGATGAGGGCGGTCTCAGTGCTGTGGTTGGCTCTGAAGCCGGACTGCGAGGGGTCGAGGGATCCGTGCGTCTCGAGGAAGGCGGTCAGCTGTCTGTTGACAATCTTCTCGATGACTTTAGCAGGAAAAGGGAGGAGCGAGATGGGGCGGAAGTTTTTGAGATCGGTGGGGTCCGCTGTAGGTTTCTTCAGGAGGGCGCTGATCTCGGCGTGCTTCCAGCTCTCCGGGAAGGTGGCGGAGTTGAAGGAGGCGTTGATGATGTTCCGGAGTTGGGGTGCGATGGTGGAGTCGGCCTTGTTGAAGACGTGGTGTGGGCAGGGGTTGGTCAGTGATCCGGAGTGGATGGTGTTCATCGTGCGGGCTGTGTCTTCGGTGGTCACCGTGGTCCAGGTGCGAAGGGTGGCGGTGGGGGGCGTTGGTTCGACGGTTGGGTGCGTGGGTGGGGCGCCGAAGCTGTTGTGGATGTCGGCGATCTTGCGGTGGAAGAACGAGGCGAGGGAGTCGCAGAGGTCTTGTGACGGAATGATGTCGTTGGTGCCGGTGCTGGGGTTGGAGAACTCCTTGACGATAGTGAAGAGCTCTTTGCTGTCATGGGCGTTGTTGTCCAGTCGTTCCTTCAGGGATTTCTTCTTGGTGGTGCGGATGAGCTGGTGGTGCTTGCGGGTAGCGTGTTTGAGGGCGGTCATGTTGTCGGTGGTCCGGTCGAGGAGCCAGGCTTTCTCGAGGGTGCGGCAGGTCTTCTTGGAGTCCTTGAGGTCGTCGGTGAACCAGGATGCCTTATTGCTTCTGGGTCTGCTGGGAGGGTTCTTTAGTGGCGCGAGGTCATCGGCGCAGGCGGTCAGCCACTGTGTGAAGTTGCGGGCTGCTTGGTTGGGGTCCGTTGTGTTGGCGGGTGGGCTCTGGCTGAGGGAGGTGGTGAGCTGGTCTGCGGTGATCTTGCTCCAATTCCTGTGAGGTACCTGTTGCGGATGGTGCTGGGTCGTGGATCTTTTGAAGCTGAAGTGGACGCAGCTGTGGTCGGTCCAGTGGAGTCCGGTGGCGTGGCTGAAGGTGATGTACTTGCTGGAAGAGAAGACAGGATCAAGCGTGTGGCCGGCGTAGTGGGTGGGGGTGTTGACCAGTTGCAATGCACCCCTCCCCTCCAAATGGGAGTATAATACAACCCTACTCCCATTAGATTTTTTCTATAGGGATCAGATAGGTAATCATACCAAAGTAGGTATAAACGATTGTCCTGGAGTTAACCATTACACCAATGTCCACAATTTGTTTCCCTCATCTAAAACTCAGGATTGTTTTTCCATCCCAACCCTTAATAGATTTCAGGCATTTGAATCAATTGAGGACATTGATTGACTCATGTGCCATTATGTCCAGAAGCACGATGTGGACGTAACTAGCCGTGACATGGGAACTGAAGATCAGACTTGGACAGTTAACCCCAGGGAGATATTACTTAGATCTGAAACTAATCCTAAGGTGGTTAGATTGAACAGCACAGTTAGTAAACCCAAGGAAGTGGTTTTAAACAGTGATATACAGAGGGTTGTAGCTACGGTACAACATAATACTACACCATCAGTAGTTACTAGTATACTTGATAGTCCAGTATCATCTCGACCCCACCCTATTTCACATGACACCACAGAAGAAGGCCTTAACGTTATCACCTGGAACATAGCGGGCATTGGTGGTAAACTAACCACCCCATTTTGGAAGGATTTTACCACACAAGGGTATGTTATAATCTGTCTCCAAGAGACATGGCATAGAGAGTCAATTCATGTTGAGGGTTACACATCTTATTGTGTAGACGCAGCAACTTCTGCTGCAGGTAGGGCGAAAGGTGGTCTCCTAACTTTGATATCGACTAGGTTAACTGAGTTCAAACTTGGGAGCTGCTCCGAGGTTGCCCCATATGCACAGTTATTATGCTTGGAGCATCACAAAGGCAGGGATTTGGTTGTAATTAACTTTTATAACAATATCTTTGATGCCAGCAGGGGATCGATAGTGCAGAACATAGGGAGGGCAATAGATGAAATCCTAGCCCAGTCCAAAGATTTACCCGTTATTCTCTGGGCTGGAGATTTTAATATACAGGCTTGTAGATATGCACAAAAGGAGATCTGTGGATTTTTAGGCGAGCAGGACTCCAGAGGCAGTGCCCCATATAATCACTTTCCCCATAATAACTATGGAACTGCGCTGAATAACCTAGTTGCTAAATTGGATTTAGAGTTACTGGATTGCACAAAGAAAAAGGGTAACATCAAGTGCCCATCTTTTAAAGGAAGGGGTGCCCATTCTAATATTGATCATATCCTTGTCTCCTGCGGTTCGGCTTACTCTAATTTATGGATAGTTGAGCAGGCAGCGAGCGATCACAATAGCATTTCTCTGATATTATTGGGTTGGGGACGCAAAACTCATATTCATGGCAGTCCCATTCAGGATATCATGGCGGTAAGACCGAAAGGCATGAGAATTAAGTGGGTCAACATTAATCCTGATCGACTCTTGACGGATGTTCAAACCAAATGCAGTGCCGAAATAAGTTACTGCTTAAGTAACGAGGTGACCCCAGCTACCCTGCTTTCCAAGGTCTGTAAAATAAATATGGTAATAGAGGGCTTACTGACAGTCAGGAGCTGGAAATTGAGGACCACACAGGTTGGCTGGTTCGACAAAAACTGCGCCCAAGCCTTAGTTAAACTAAAATTGGCTTTAGATGCCAAACCAAGAGACATAGCACAAATCTGGGACGAGCGCCATAATTACAAGACCTCTTTGAAGGCGCAAAAAAAAGAATTAAAGAATGAGGCCTGGTCTAACCTGGATTTGGCGGCGGCCACATAGACTGGATAGACCATTTCTCAAAGATTTTAAATTCGGATGGATTGATTTTAGATTTTACAATGGAAAATAAATCCAAATGGCCGACTTTGCCGATATCTATTAGCTTGACTGAGGTACATGAGGGTTTAGTAAAGAGCAATGGTGGTAAAGCCCCGGGTCCCGATGTTGTGCCAGTGGACCTATAAAAGCATGAGATGAATTTATGGGCACCCATACTAACACGTTTTTTTAATGCTGCTATTGAAGACAACCTTCCATTGACTTGGACACAATCGATTATTGTGCCTCTTTTTAAAGAAGGTTCAAGGTCAGAGGCACGCAAATACCGCCCCATCTCCCTCCTGGACTTGTCGATTAAGGTCCTGAGCAGAATCCTCCTAGAGAGACTAGAAACTTGGGCAGAGGAAAATAGCATCTTATCGCCTGTACAGTACGGGTTTATAAGGGGGATGGGAACAATGGAGCAGTGTGTAAACCTCGACCTTATCATTAATAAATATACCACAGCTAAAGAAGGTAATTTATTTTTATGTTTTGCCGATTTAAGTTCTGCTTTTGATTTAGTTGAACATTCCCTTTTATGGCCTATTTTATTGGAAATGGGAGCGCCAAAGGAGATAATACATTTCCTGGCAAGACTTTATGAAAATCTGTCTAGTAAAGTGCGTTTTGGTCCTGCCGGCGAATGTACTCCCATTTTTAAGATCAACAGATGCATTAGGCAAGGTTGCGTTTTAGCACCTCTTTTATTCTCTTTATTTATCAATCAAATTCACTCAATTCTTAGAACGACTCCAGCGGATGCCCCCATGATTGATTATAATCCCATCCCAATATTACTGTATGCCGATGACGCGGTCCTCCTATCACGTACCCAAAACGGTCTCCAACGCCTTATTGACAAATTCCAGATGTTTATAGACAGCAGGAAATTGTTAATTAACAAAGAAAAAACTTTTGTAATGTCATGCGGGAAGAAGATCAAGCAAAATAGGACTTTTTATCTAGATGATGTAAAAATAGAAACTGTTAAAAAGTTCTGTTACCTTGGCATTACATTCTCTGGAGATGGAAGGTGGGCCGATGAACAAGAGAGCGTACAACTTAAAATGGTTTGGAACACTAATAGTGTTTTTAGATTTGCCGCCAAATTGGGGAGCCGTAGAATTAAGGAGATGGTGTCAATTTATAATTCAAAGTGCTTGTCATCCGCAATATATGGGGCGGGAGTATGAGGCCACCACACTCACAGCGGCAAGCTAATCCAACATGAGGATAATTTATTCCTGAAACGCTTGCTGTGCGCCCCTGCATCAGCCTCTACTGAGATAGTACATAGGGAAGTGGGCTTAAACTATGTCAAGGACCTAACAGCCCTGCGCCCGCTGGCATTATGGCGATCGATCTGGTCCAAAACCGAAACCAAGTTTACCCAGGATGTAATTAATGATTGTCTAAAGCTTGACTACTGTTCACGCATTCCATGGCTTAGACACATCCAATATTGGTACAAGTTACTTTTTGACCTAGATCCTTTCCAGGAAATGGAACAGGGCGCCTCTATATCTAAAAAAAAACTTAAGGAATACTTCCAAGAGCATACAAGGAATGTCAGGGTTGTCGAATGTGAGAAACAACGCACTTTTACTTTTTATCAGGAGTACAACGTAAGCGAAGGCTTCCAGCCCTATTTAACAGAAGTCACAAGAAATTCCCATCGCTTTGCACTAACACGCCTAAGATTAGGCACTGTGCACTATCTTGTGGCATTTACTTACACTAGACGGAACAGTACCTCTCCATGCCCCTGTGATGGTATTTCCAAACAGAGCTGTTGTCATTTTATGCTGTTTTGTAAATTTTATACTTTTTTAAGGAAATTTTATTCAAAACCCATCTTTTTAAAATATAAGGTACGATCCACTAAGGCAGCGATGCAGATAATGCTTAAATTGGGGATTCCAGATGTATGTTTTTATGTAGCTACATATATTTTAAGATGTATGTCCGCAAGGAAATCAATTACTATATGAACATGCAGTACTAAGAATTAACATATGTTACTTTTAGTTGGAGAGACGAGCATTCACTCTAGTCTCAGTACGTGTTTTCTGGATACTAGCATGCGTATCATTAATACTGCGAGTTTTGCACATGTGTTATAAATGAAATCGCACTTTATCATTTGCACATGTGTCCTTAAGGAAATTGCACGTAAGTGTTTGATTCGCATTAACCAATTAGAATGGGGGAATCTCATTGCCACATTACTTAATGCAAGTTATCATGATTCAGCTCTCCCGGATTCTTGGATGGGTGCTGAGGTCGCCCCGATCTTCAAGAAAGGGAGTCGGGGCGACCCAACAAATTACCGACCCATAAGTCTCATAGATTCATCACAGAAAGTTGCAGGGAAGGTGATTCTCGGAAGGGTGCTCCAGTGGGTAGAGGACAACGGGATACTCTCTGATTTTCAAGCGGGCTTTAGGTCAGGTACCGGCACTATTGAGCAGTCCTTTCGACTGCTGTTACTATATTGGAAGGTGGTCGTACTGGGCAAAAGCAGTCTGTATCTTGCTTTTATAGATTTGCGTACTGCCTTTGACCTAGTACCTCGTGGCCTCCTATGGGGGGTATTGTCCGACTTAGGAATGCCCCCGTATTTATTGTCGTTACTAATAAAGCTCCACAATGAGAACTTTGCGCAGGTGCGGTGGGGTAAACAGGGCCAAAAGACTGCTAGAATAACAGTAAACAGAGGTGTCCTTCAGGGGTGTGTCCTTGCCCCCACTCTGTTTTCATTGTATGTCAACGGAGTCATGGAGCACCTTTTAAAAAAAACCTCGGATGCCCCCTCCCTGGCGGGCAGGAGAATACCCACTTTATTATTTGCAGATGACACCCTTTTGATTTCTAAAAGACCGGTTGGGCTACAGAGTCTTCTTGACAGTTTTCAATCTTTTTGTGAGTCTCGGGGACTAAAAATTAACACCGAAAAGACCAAATATTTGGTTCTGAATCAACCAAAAAAGCTTGGTTGTCCAGCCGTATTAAATATGGTGACACTGGAAAGGGTAATGAAGTTTGACTACCTAGGGATTCGCCTTTGTGATACCATGAGGTGGGACTGTCATCTACAACAAAAATTTATTGAGCCACAAGAGTGTGGTGGGGGCCCTGCTTAATGAACAGCGGTCATCCACTCTTAAACCCATTGCCCCGGTAATAGAGCTCTACAAGGCAAGAGGTGTTAGTGTGGCGCTTTACGGAGCAGAACTTTGGGGAACCCAGAATATGGATCAGTTATTTCGTTCAGAGAATACATTTCTGAAGGATCTAATGGGTCTTCCGTATAGCATCCCCACTTTACCCTTACTCCTAGACATGGGCTGTCGCCCTATTAGAGACCAGGCTAGGTTGCGACCCCTCCTCCTTTGGGCCCGCCTATGGAGAGTCCCTGAACTCTCCAGTTATGCGGAAGGGCTAAAGGAAGTCCTTTCAATGTCTGGATGGTCCAAAATAGGCTGGCTGAGGGATGTTAGGCATCTGCTTGGAGAACTTGGATTGGGAGAGGCCCGGCAGTCTAGGTCTGCGCCCCCTAAGTCAGCTCTAAAAAAAACGTAGCGGAAGTTGGTAATGGATACGAGAAACACTGATCCCAACCTGTGTAGATCCACCAGAGATTTTTTACTAATGAAGGAGGTTACTCTATGTGAACCTTATCTCGATATTATTTCAAAACCTAGAGATAGGGCCCTTTATTTTAAATTTAGAATAGGATTGCTTCCTGTGGGAGAATTGACCGCTCGCTGGAAGATTCCGGCACAGACTACATCATCTTGTCCCTTCTGTGCTTCTAGGATTGAGTCGGTTCCCCACTTTTTATTTGAATGCCCTGCTTATAAAGCTCCTCGCCATAGGTGGCTCAAACCTTCATGTATAGAGCTGGGTACCAGACATTATAGTGAGGCTTTCCGTATTCTGAAATCTGACATACGGTCATTATTTGTCTGTGGTATGGCAACGTTTTTAAGCTGGGCATGGCTAATCAGGACCAAAAGGCTTTTGTACATTGTTTAATTTTGGTCTCTATGTCTGACCATTTTATGTAATTTATTGGTGCCATTCGTATTCAGTCTTGTACGTTTGCTTTCTTATGGATTGGCTGTTTTATCTTTTTATCATTAGACTGTATTGCTTTTAAAGATATGTTCTATATAGAAATAAAGCCAATTTTGACTTGACTTGACTTTTTTAAGGACATTTTATTTAAAACCCATCTTTTTAAAATATAAGGTACGATTCACTAAGGCAGCGATGCAGATAATGTTTAAATTGAGAAGTCCAGATGTATGTTTTTATGTAGCTACATATATTTTAAGATGTATGTCCGCAAGGAAATGAATTACTATATGAACATGCAGTACTAAGAATTAACATATGTTACTTTTAGTTGGAGAGGCGAGCATTCACTCTAGTCTCAGTACGTGTTTTCTGGTTACTAGCATGCGTATCATTAATACTGCGAGTTTTGCACATGTGTTATAAATGAAATCGCACTTTATCATTGCAAGTTTTGCACATGTGTCCTTAAGGAAATTGCACGTAAGTGTTTCTGACTACTAGCACGCGTCACTTTACCATTGCGAGTTTGCACATGTGTTATAAAGGAAATTGCACTTTACTAGGCGTATTTTGCACATTAAAAAGTACTGTAGTCCCTGTACAAACTTTGCGACCGTTTAATCATCCCTGAAAAAAATTCATTTATGTCTAGGTGCTGACATTGCAGGGTTTATTTTTACTACAAAAATTTTAATATATTCTCTATATGTAATGTTATGTTTTATGCTTTGTCTGCTATATGGTTATATATATATACCGAATAAAGCATTTTTGAATTGAATTGACATACTTTGACGCAAAGCATGCAATTGATGCAAACAAATAAGAATGCATTTAGTGTAACAAAATAAGCATGTGCTTCACAATTTGTAAACCAGAATCAACATTGGAAATATAGAATTGTATTTTTACTGTGTACTATGTGTCTTTCAACCTACAGGTCATCGCTAAATAAATCACAAATCAATACTGAATCCAAGACATGTGTGATTGGGAGAAAATCAATGAACACATACATTAAAACTCCAATCACCATTGGTCCTGATGAACAGCTACTAGATCATTGCTATAACTACACATAAACTAGAAACATGGTGACCTATAGCTATCTAAGATAGCAAAAGTCTAATTGATAGCACCCCACATTTTTATTATAGGTAAGATAATTTGTTCATTAAAGTTTTTCCTAGGAAGTACCTCATTCCCTATTTTTAACCTCAACACCAATATACTCCTTAAACCACCACACCCATGCATCACCAAACAGCAGACAAGAAGATCTCTGGCAAAGATCCCCCATTGAGGGTGCGTGTCAGGCATTGCACCATCGCCCGATGAGTAGAGCATGCCCTATGATAAAGCAAGACACCTATCCAGGTGTGAGAGGGCATTTGATTCTTGCAGGATCAAGCTCACTGCGCACTCTACAGAATAGTCGCTGACCCACATAGGCACTCGTTCTTCGCTAGGACCTGCATACCCCACATACATTTATTAGATTACTTGATGCATGTATGCTAGACATTGATGCGCTCTAAGTCCCTACTTTTGTTAGATATGACATGGAGGCTAACATTATGCAAATCTCCTTTATTGCCAGCTCACAGCAGCAACAATTGAAGAAATTTAGAACTACAAAAACATTCTTGTAACTTATAAAATCCATCAACACGTAGCCTTCTCCCTTCTTTATTGCTGCTGCTCACAGATAATTTTACTTTCTTTACTCTCCCATGTTGCTAACTTTTTATGCTAATTTGTTTATTTTTTATTTATGTGCTGAGCTAAATTAAACTAAATTGGGAGGTATACTATGAGAGGGTGCATGGTGTCCTCCTGCTCACCCTTAGCGTAACTGTGTCAACTCAGACCGGGGGTGCCTCCCACCCCCGGACTGAGGGCACTCAAGAACTCTCTTGACCCGACCTCGTGCTCTTCCTCAGGCCCCATGTCAGCTCGCAGGCCTTTAAAAGCAAACAAGCCTGGTCCCGCTGCTACGGCAACAGGACCAAACACAGTCTTTTCGCAAGCTGGACTCAGCAAGAGAGGACTTTAGACGCAAGGCCTTGAAAGACAGTCAGCGTCCATCTTAAGACATTGGGATTATAACACTAAAAAGAGTGCAATTGACATTTAGGTAGATTAGGAATCCAAAGGAATTCTGGCAGTTGTAGTCAGACCAACTCACAGAAACCATTTCTTCAGACAGAATCTGAAAGTTTCTTACTTACCAGCATGTCGCTATACCCCTCTGTGAGTAGTATGGAACATAGGATGGAAGGGTTGATAAATAAAGCCATTAATAAAGTAATTAGGTCACTAGATGACACAATGAATAAAACATTGAAGGCTCTTTCACAACAAGGCTGGCCAACTCCTAGGTCATGACACCCTGAAGGGGCAGACGGGGCTAATAAGGCCCTAAGGAAAAGGAACGCTGGGCAAAATACAACAACGGTGGTTAAAAAAATCAAAACGGTCTAAAGTATTGACTTCACGCATTGGCGGTGAACCAGACGGTGCCTTGGGCACTACAGATGGGCAGCACAAAGGCCCAACAACTATCCTCATTGAGAGTGACAATGATCTAGGAAATGAAATTGACCTGTCCTACTCGTTCAACCTAGATGGGGACATTGAATATATCGAACAAGAGCATATTGATAGCAATGACGAGGCACCAAAGGCCTCTGGGTTAGAAATGGGCAATATGGACCCATTTGGAAAAAGTATGTTTGACCCACTTCTGATAAAACACCCCCTAACCCCAGAATGGACCGCTTTCCAGCATACTGCAGAGTATCTCTCGTTTTGGCTTCTCAAGGAACTACCCAAAGACATCAGATCACACCTGAGATCTAAATGCCCTCACCACTTCTTACCAGACAAGGCTTCCTCAACACCAGAACTAGACCCAAAGGTAGTGGCTTTTATCACTAAAGGAGGAAAAGACCTTAGGAGAAGTATATATAAGGTGTTACAGTCATGTCAAGACCGCTTACTCAATTTGATTGGACCCTTCACAAAAAAGTTTGAAATGGCAGAAGGGCCTACCTTGATAACTCCCTAATTGTCCCAAAGGTGTTAAGTCAATGGGCGCAAAGATCTATCTGTCTCCTAGGCAATGCCAACACAGCCCTCTCAAGTGTCCTGCTAAAACTAGATCCGAAACTAGCAGAACTAGCCACAAAAGAAGTAGGAGCTTTGGCTCAAGGCCTACTCTTTAGAGATGACTTCATTAGAGACATTAACTTGAGAGGTGGTGAGATGCACACCATATCAACACATCTTGTCCATGTTAACAATTCAAACATGTTCAGCCTGCATACTTGTTCCATGCTTCGCTTCATTGCGCTGCAATATCACAAACCACGGGGGGAGCCAACACTGATTCCACCAAGTTGCATAGCCACAAAGACAATGAATCAAATGAATTAAATCCACTTTTATCATCTTCACTGTTGTCCATATTTTTCTTTCTATTCTTCTTTTTTCAAATAATCATTCAATTCGTTATATTTATATCGTTATATTCATATCTGCTACTTTGCATCGCTGTTCACAAAATTTCTGGAGCACAGGTAGGTCATGATTGTCATGATTTATTAAAACAACCCAATGCATTTCGGGAAGACATTCCCTTCGCCAGGTGCATCTAAAAAGATAATAAACACATATAATTTATCTATCTCCATCAGCGTAATGATGCACTTAAAAAAACTTAAGATTCTGCTTCACATAAATTAAAAGAACAAAATCCAGCTATTCTGCACAAGACTAATATTCATCGTAAACAGTGAATTCAAGCTCTGCGATGTTAATCTAACCAACACTCAAAGTGGTTTCACTAGAAAAGCTAACAAATTAATACCCGTCCCTAGTGCAACATTCATGCTGCTCTCAACCATTAAATAAAACTAGTTTACCCCTGATAAATCTCACCACTTTTACGAGTAATTATTATCACCAATTCATAAACACTGAAACAGCTCCAAACGTAATTGTGCTTACCATGGCATCTGGTCCCTTTACAGAAATTCTCACTTCTTTAAAACAACATGATGATTTCTATTGTGTCTTATTCCTGTTACCTAGCATGCCGAGTCACGCTTATCTTGTTTGGATACAAACTGATGCTGTCTGCGAAAATACCTTTTTTATATTCTCCCGTCCTCTTCCACTACCCCCAGGTGGATAAATATCAGTACCTTATGTCAGGATTCTGAGAAAAGCTAAATTTCGGACTATATGCATTACACGTTCTTCCTCTACCTCCCATTATTTTTAACACCACAACTACACATCCCAGAATGAAACATGCCTCCAGACTTCAAAGACATCAAGGTGTATAACTATGTCAGCTGAAACCCCTGAACGTTGGAATGAAATAGAAATGGATCAAGACTGAAAAGGCTTAGACCCATTTTGTGGTCAAGAGGAAACTCTGCTAAAGAAGGAGCAACTGAAGAGACTGCTTTGGAAAGACCAATCCTTGCTTCGTGATCTAAGGCTAGTCTGCAGTTTGCTGTTCTAACCAAGGAAGAGGCTGTAGGGACTGATCTTGGAGGCGTTGGGTCCCCCTGCTTGAATGAGACTGTGCTTTGTGCTTTGTCTTGTAACCCCAAGGTCCCGAGGTGAGCTGGCTCCCTGTTAAAAAACACAGGAACATAAAAGTTTCCAGAGAAGTTTCAAGTGCTGCAGTGGGCGCGTGTTGTGGCAGCTTAAGACCCGCTGAAGGTGTGCCCTGTGATCTTGGAAACGCGGAGGAGGAGTGAGATTCGGACACGCCGTGTCGTGGTGCACAGGAAGCACAGGTGAAGAGCCCCTGGACAATTTGGGCATCGCAGGTGGAGTGAGTCTTGGATGCGCCGCAGGCGTTAGTGAAGAGCGCCTGGTCAGCTTGTGCACCGGAGGTGGAGTGAGTCTCGGATGCGCAGGGTACATGTTGTGATGCACAGGAAGCGTTGGTGGGGAGCACCTGACCAACGTGTGCATCGGAAGTGGAGTGAGTCTCGGATGCGCAGGGTGCGTTTCAGGGTGCATCAAAGACATTGGTGAAGAGCGCCTGGTGATCAAGTGCACCAGAGGAGAAGTGAGGCTCGGACACGGTGAGTGTGTCGAGGTGTGCCCGAAGGCGTTGGTGAAGAGCGCCTGAATATGGGGGCACTGGAGTTGGATTACGTCTCAGTAAAGTAGTGGGCATGCTTTGGTGCAACCTGGGACTGTGTAGGTGATCAGCTGATCTTTTATTTATTTATTTTTTATTTATTTTAGGAGTTTTATATAGCGCTGACCTGACCCGAGGGTATCGGAGCGCTTTACAACAGTGTTTCTTAAGAGTTACAAAATAGAGCAGTATTAAACAAAACGTTCGGAAGTCCAAGGGTGCTGCAGATTCTTGAGGTAGTAGTAGAGTAATGAGGTAGCCTTGTTGAATGCTTTTTAAATTCTTATTGAACCTCGATTTTGGCTGAGGAGAATCAGTTGATGTAGAGTCAAAGAGCAACTGAGATAGGGTTTGGCGTGAGGGTGGCGGTTATCCCTTTGGGTTGGAGCAGTTTAGGAGGAGGGCTTTTAGCTGAATTTTGAATTTTGTGAAGGACGGGGTGGTTCTGATGTCTGCTAGGATGGAGTTCCAGATTTTGAGCACGTTTCCCGCGAATGACCTAGCAGCACTTGTTTGTTTGCGTGCTCTCATGGGGATGAGAAGGAGGGAGTTGGAGCTCCTGAGTTTTCTTGTCTGACCTGCCCTCTTGAGCTTGGCAGACAGGTAGTCTGCTTTTCCTGTGTGTAGGGCTTTGTGCCTGAGGCAGGCTGTTCTGATCATCGTCTGCACAGGAAGAAAGTGAGTCTCTGCAGCGCCGTGTGCATGTCTTGGTGCCAACTGAGACCGCTGGAAGGAGTGCCTGGTGAGCATGCACTCAGAGACAATGTAGAGTCCCATCAGCATTGTGTGCGTGGCTTTGTGCCAAAAGAAACACGGAGGGTGTGATGGTGAACGTGCACCAGGAGTAAAAGTAATCTCAGGGGCGTGGGGTACGTGTGCCCTATGGCTGCCTGAGACCTTCCTAACAGTCGCGGCCTGGTCCAGCAGCCCCAGAGGAGCTGAGCTGCCAGGCCGAGCCGCTGAGGCCCATTGTGAGAGTTCTGCATGGAAGGCCCAATTCGAGGAAGGAGGAGAGGAGAGTGAGGTAGCGCCCCCAGGTAACGTGGATTGCTGCCTGGGCTGGGTGCGTGCTCTGAGGGACACTTTCTCAACCTCTCAGTCCTTCTGATGAAGTGAGCCTTTGCTTCGGCTCAGAGTGGGGCCCGTAATCACGAAAGGAGTGGCAGTACAGGGGCCAGAGTAAGAAGCTGTACTCTGTGTCATCGTTGAATCGTGTGGGGGGGGGCAACTGTTATCGAAGAGGCTGAATTGTAATAATACACATTGCCAATATTGCGGCTAATGAACTGCTATAGGACGCCTGACATCATCATTGCCTAACAAGGTATATGATTGTAGCGCCACGCATTGCATTATTTTTCCCTTGCCAAGTACAGGAGTCTAGCGGCCCGCTTTGCATTATTTCTTCCTTGCATAGTTCATGATTGTCGTGACACATTGCATTTGCCCTTGATTGCAAAGTACACGATTGTAGCGGCCCACATTGCATTATTATTCCATTGCAAAGTACGTGATTAGGGTGTGACGCATTGCATTATTCCTATACTAAGGGGGTGAGAGGGCTTTCTCAAACGGTGTCCTTACTTGGCCTAACGTTGAGTGGGGAGCCCCAGGTCTTGCACTCTGTGAGAGTAGTATGGAACTGGGACTCCGGCTTCCAACAATAAACAAGAAAAAGTCTTGCAGAATCCCAGGCCAGGAAACTCAGTTCTTGGACATTGTGATAAACACAACACGAGCAGAATTAAGATTGCCTGGGGAAAAGTTAAGAAAAGTCTGCAAAGAATTGAGGAACATATTAGGGAAAAAAGAATTCCTTCTAAAAGCCCTAGCAAGGATTCTAGGTCTCTTATCCTCGAAGATCCAGACTATCTACCCAGGTCCCTTATACTACCAAGCTCTTCAAAGGCTCAAAGCCGCCAAGGCACTAAGAGCAGACCAATCCTATTCCTAAATAATAACCCTGGAACTGGATTTATGGAAGGAAATACTCTGATTGTTAAAGAATGCAGAAGATGGAATGGGAGAGCGTTTGTTGGGGACGAATCAGAGCTTGGAATGATGCAGGGGTGAAATGCGACAACTCAACAACAGCAGGCTGCTGAACAGAACAAGAGAAGGAGAAACTTATCAACTGCTTGAAATTACAGGCAGGCTCCTTTGCAATCTGCTGCTTCACCAAAGTCTTAATTAAATGCTCTGTCATGCTATGTATGGACAACGTATTTGCAGTCAGATATGTCGACAAGATGGGGGGCACTCACTCCAAAGGTCTGACAGATTTAGCCAAACTCTTCTGCGGTTATTGCCTGAACAAAGGCGTCTCAGTAGTAGCAGAACACATTCCAGGCCTGAGCAATGGAGTAGCAGATTTGTTGTCCAAGAATTGCAAAGATTCTAGCAATTGCAAGTTACGCAAGGAAATTTTCCTTATCATCCAGTCAATGTGGGGTCCCTTCGGGGTAGACCTCTTTGCAGACAGAATTAACACTCAATTATCGAAATTCTTCAGCTGGAAGCCGGACCCTCAGGCTTTGGGGGTTGATGCCTTCCTTCAGAGTTGGAAGGGACTAACACCTTATGCTTTCCCTCCATTTGTCATGCTTCTGAGACTATTAGTGCACTTTCTCAGGAACAAGGAAATTACTGTGGTAATAGCTCCCCTCTGGAGATTCCAAGCATGGTTTCCATTCCTGCTGGAAATGACTATAGATCCTCTGATTTAAAATACCAACATTCAAGGAACTAATAACAGGCCCAGAAAGGGAACCACACCCTCTACTAGAACAAGGTCTTCTGACAGTGATGGCCTGAAAGATTTCAGGAGACAGTAGCAGATCGCAGGCATTTCCGCATATGCTTTCAAACTCATATTGGAGTCTTGGGCACCTGACACAAGGAAAGCACATAGACTGGCTTGAGAGAAATAGGTTCACTGGTGTCTTCAATGGAATCACAATCCTGTTTCATCTAATTAAGTGCATGTAATAAACTATTTATCCGAGCTATTAACATCAGGACTATCTTACAGAACAGTCAATGTTTATAGATCCGCGATAGCAGCAGGCCACTGCTCTGTAGAAGGAGCATCTGTAGAACAAATAGTTACTAACCAAAACAATTATGCGAAGCAAGAAGGTCCTAAACACCCCTTCCAGAAAATATGGCACACTATGAGACATAAGAGATATTGTACAAGTTCTAGTAGGTTGGGGTGAAAACTCTAACTTATACCTAAAGCAAATATCCTACAAATTCACAGTTTACACTTCCTGGAATCTTTTGGATGAACTTCAGAGATAAAGGCCTAAGACATTAGCAGTAGGGTCTACCAACCCGAATGGGTTTGCTTTTACCTAAAACGACTAATGACCTCTATATTTTACCCTTTTGTCCTCAGAATGAAAGACTTTGCATGGTAAAATGCTTGCTGGAATATGAGAGAAAGACTGCGAGCATGATCAAATGATATTATCCTATAGATCCGCTCATAGGCAGTCTCATCCCCCACTTTAGCCAGATGGGTCAAAGAAGTAATGAAGAAGCAGGCATAGGCACTAAGATATTTGGTGCACGTTCCCTTAGGGGCTCATCAGCATCTAAGGCTTTTTTCCTAGCGGCCTACAAGATATCCTTAGAACTGCAGATTCGTCCAAGAAAACAATGTTTAGAGCTTCTACTTTAGACCTATTACAAGTGCTATTGATAATGTGTTAAATGCACTTTGATATTGCATAATGTTAGCCTCCATGTCATGCCATAAACTTTCGATTTTTCCCAGCCTCATGGGCAGAAAATCTGGATTATCCCACCACTGAAACCCTCTCTATTGGAGTACTGATATTACTGAGTGTATTTCAATTTTGTCAGATTAAAAAAGCTGAGCTTGAAAATTTTAAGAAACTAGACGTTTTCCAGTTTGTTTTTGTCGCAACAACAACAAAAAAGGGAGAATGCTACATGTTGATGGATTTATAGGTCACCAAAATGTTAATGACGTTCTAGATTTCTTCAATTGTTGCTGATGTGAGCTGGCAATAATGGAGATTTGCATAATTTTAGCCACTGTGTCTTTGTTAATAAACCAGAATTGTCCTTAGTTAATTTGGGGCTTGAGAGTCATTCTGGAGAAGCATGCATTTTCTATTTTGGTTTGGTGTTTTATGAAGCACTCTAGGAAAGCATTTCCAGAGCAGGAGTTGAGTTTTCTTTCAAAAATATTCGGCGGGGAAAGTGCCAGAACTTTGAGATGTTGCCAATCACAGCTGAGTTTGTTTTTTAAAAACAGCCATAAGGTCTCTCTGAGGGACAAAGCTGACTGGGACAGAACAAAAATAATCCTGCTGCCTGCTGAAGATTTCTTATTTGTTTGATAGAGGACTGCGAAGAGAATCGTGAGTTGTGTATCGAATATCTAAGAGTGAGGTGCAGTTCCAGGAGATTAGGAATAAAATGTCTTGCTGACCCACAAGGGCAAAGGGGTCTGAATTTTGATTTGGGTGGCCTGCATGCCTGTTGGAAATTTGGTATTGACGTGAGATAGAGAATACTTATTGAAGACAAAGGAATCTTCATCAACAAAAAGAAAAGATGACCAGTTGTACCTGAACAGGACATTATCCCTCCCAGCCTATGTGAATCTTCTTCAATATGTCTGGGAAGGGACATAGATCGAGTTAGAGTTTCAGCAGGGGGAAACCAAGAACCAATTGCAATATTTTAAGTACCAGAAAAAAAGCTTCACAACTTTCCCTAAAAGTTGTCACTTACAGATCTTTCTTTTCTCAGGAGCCCTGTGACACAGTGGTAATAATGTGCACCCTCACTAGCTATATTGCCCATCTTTGTCTCACTTGGCAATTTATATAGGGAAGTTCAGAGCTACTACTGAACTATAAAAACTTGCATTTGATCTTATAGTGCTGTTTTGTTTGCAGTTTACAGAATTGCACTACTTAGACTTGACCTCCAGAAATTGCCTGCCAAAACTATTTCACCTGTCTTGTTGTAAAGGGTAGCTAGGGGCATATTAGCAAGAACCTCGTTAAAATTATCGCCATGTTAGCGGCAGGATACTGCCGCTAAAATGGCGATAATGGGCTTGATAATATGCCTTTGTAAATTCCCATAGCAGCGCAGGTTAACACCAGAACCTGGGCTGCTATGGGAATTCACAAGTACATATTATCAAGCCCATTATTGCCGCTTTAGTGGCAGTTTCCTGTTGCTAAAGCGGCGATAATTTTATCACCCTTCTCGATAATATGCCCCCTAGTTCCTGGTTCTTCATAATTACAGATCAGGGCAAAACAACAATTTGCATTTGATTGTGCCACATTGCCAGTCACTCTCAGTGGTGTTTAGATCTCAGACAACCATATGCCACTGACCTGCATTACTTTTGACTTTCCATAGTGTCATATGGAATGTTTTCTGATAATCGAGATTCGTCATCTGATCTATTTTTATTTTTGTTGTCATGTTAAACATTATTCATTTATCTTATCACTTAAATGGACTCAATAGTTGTAACTCATTTATATCCTAATCTGTTGACTAAAGTAGGTATTTAAGACTAAGGGGTCCATTAGGATGACGGGCGGACTTTGTCCGCCCGTCATCCTAGCGGGGATTGGGACCGCCCGCCATAAGGGCGTGGGTCCCGTGGGGGGCATTAGGATGTGCCCGCCACAGTGGCGGGCACATCCTGCATTTGTAGCATTGTGGCGGGCGGTGCTCTCCACAATGCCCAACCTGCATTTTGCGCAAAAATGACAACCATCCGTGGCGTTCAGCCTCCTCCTTGCAGCCTCCTCCAACTCAAAGACAACTCTTTTTTTTTCCTTTTTTTTAATATATTTTTATTGGGATTGAGGTACAATAAAAGGACATATAGAATTCATGCAATATTACAGTATGTTAATAGCTCACACAACAAGTTCATATAATTATAAGTAATCTGCAATAAATATTCAGCAATAAAAGTTCTGAGCAGGGGGAGAATAATAAAAGGAGCATTACATCACAGCGACTGGGTGGCCAGAAGTACCATAATTAAATTCAGAACACATCATACTCTAGCCAACCTCCAGTTTGTTACCGGGGCCCAGAGACATTCACCCATCTCACGTTTCCTGATTCCTTTAAATTCATAAAGACATGACTCAATATTATGAATCCCCAACAATCTGGAGAGCCACATCTGAAAGGACGGGGCAACAACGTCTTTCCACCCTGCAGAAATCAGGATCGGGAGTACGGCAACTGATATAAAAGCAAATGCCTCTTCATCCTTCCCCAGACTTAGCTTTGAATCTGTACCGAGCAACATCAATGTAGGGGATAGATCGATGTCGAGACCTAGCAGCCCCTCCCAAAATGTCATTATCTCTCTCTTGATAGGATCCAACTGATTGCATTGTGAGAACATATGCACAATATCTGCTTGACCTTCGTTGCATCTGGGGCAGTTATCGTTTTCCCTTAATCCCCAGGCACATAGCTTAGCCGGTGTATGGTACAAATTAAATATTGTTTTAAAATGTTGTGTCCGAAGATTGTAGGCTCTAAAAACCTGTTTATTCAATAAGAGGGCCAGGTCTAGATCAACGTCAGGATCACCCAATTGTAAGACCCAGTTAGATTCCATCTTCTCAATGTCATCCTGAATTCTCTCCGTTAAGCAATTATATACAATCTTGATCTTCTTACAGCCTCTTGCTAATATCTGAACCAAATGGAAGTCGACAGATGACGGCACCCTAGGTCTTAAAGCCGCCATAGTGCGAGATATTTGGCCCTATAGGAGCCAATGGCTGCCAGGGATGCCAAATCTATCTTGCAATATCTCGAACCCCAATATCTTATCGCCCTCCAAGATGTCTCCCAAGGTATTGATCCCCATTCCTTTCCAAGCCTGAAAGTTTCTATCTGTTCTAAGTTGGGGGAAAATTTTGGGGTTACACAAGAGTAAGTAAGGGTTCAATTTTGGAACATTAAAAAATCTCAAGATAGATTTCCAGACTTGCCAGGCGGCAGATAGAGTCTTTAAACGTGCTTTTTTGTAAAATCGCCATTCAATCGCACAAAGCAAAAGACCAGGTGCCTTGCAATCCAACAACATTCTAAAAATCGGTGGCGGGCCCTGTCCGTCTTGAGCCTCGAGCCCGATATCAAAATCGGATTGAACCAGGATAGACAATTGAATCAGGAGGCAGGACCAATGATATAATCTTAAGTTCGGGAGGGCCAGCCCACCCTTTTCCCTAGGAAGGGACATAAGATTGGTAGACCGTCTTATCCTGCCATATTGCCAAACAAATCTTATAAAGGTGGATTCTAGATTTTTCATTATTTTATCCTCTATTACGAGTGGGATGGCACGAAACAGATACAGCTCTCTGGGAAACATTAACATTTTTAGGGCGTTCACCCTTCCTATTAAAGATGAAGCATATCAATTCTCTTAAGTTCTTTTTCAATAGTCTTTATAAGTGGGAGGTAATTCTCCTCAACTATTTTTTCCACCGAAGCGTTGATCTTAACCCCTAAATACGTGGCAGAATCCACAAATCGATAATCAGATTTAATAATATTCTTAGAGCAGATGATCTGCGTTTTAGTTTCATTTAGTAAGTAGCCCGATTCCGAGCCAAAAACATTAGCCATCTGCCCCAAGATAGGAAGAGGCTGCTGTGGATTGGTGGTGATCACAGCAAGATCATCAGCGTAAGCCCAAATTTTATTAGAGTAGCCATTACAAATCACCGGAGTTATCTCAGGGCTTGCCAATATCTCCTGAATGAAAGGGTCGATGTACAGGGCAAAAAGAATTGGGGAGCAAGGGCAGCCCTGACGTGTCCCTCTCTTGATATTAATTACCCCCAATTTCTCGCCCATGACCGTTATCCTTGATACAGGATCGACGTACATTGCCCTGAGAGCTCCAATAATTCTAGGGCCAAAACCTCTCCTAGCCAAGACATCCCAGAGAAAGCTCCAGGCGACGCGATCAAAGGCCTTCTCCGCGTCGAGCAGGATCATGGCAATCTCACCCCCCGTGGCAGCCTGGGCATCAAACAATGCTATTGCCCTATTAATATGGTCTGTGGTACCACGACCAGGGACAAACCTGTGCTGCCACGGGGATACAAGACCGCCAATGACCCTGCTCAATCTTATGGCCCAAATATTTGAATATAATTTTATATCTGAGTTTATCAGGGTTATAGGGCGGTAAGATCCTGGTTTTTCCGTCGGTTTTCCCTTCATATGAAAAATTATTATATTTGTTTCTTTCCAGGAGTTCGGAACCACCCCTGAATACAAAACCCCGTTAAATAGATCTACTAAAAGTGGTGAAATTTCGGCTTCAATAGCTTTATAGACTTCAAGGGGGATCCCGTCTGGGCCTGACGCCTTTCCCGGGGCTAATTCCCGCAAAGCTTCTTTGACCTCTTTAGATCAAATGTCTTGATCTAGATCTTCTTTAGTTAATTCATCCAATCGGGGGCCCCTATCTCGCCATTCCTCCCCCGGTTTTCTACCTGATATTTCATATTCATAAAGCCTTTGGTAAAAAATTTCAAAAAACCCTAATTATATCTTTAACTTCAGTGTACTCATTCCCATCTTCTTCAATACGGCAATTACGTTCTTAGCCTTTACCTGCCTTAGCCGGAGGGCGAGAGCTCCCCCTGCTTGCTCCCCGATTTCGTATCTCTTAGCCCTGGCGGTCTGGAACTCCCCTATAGCTTTATGGGTTACCTCCTTTTAAAGTGCTGCTTTTACTACTAAGAGTATATTTTGACTTTCGTCGCTCTGCCCTCCAGTGGCTATATCCCTTACATGCTGTTCTTCCGCTTTCCCAAGTTTCCACAATAAGGCATCCACCTGTTCCTGATCTTCCCTTCTAAGCCTTCCTGAGCAGCTGATGGTCTCCCCCCTCAAGGCAGCCTTAACTGTTTCCCATACCATGTTTCGAGAAGTGCTATACCTGTTTGCTGCAAAAAATTCAGTAGTCCATTTTTTAAGGTGATCTGTAAACCTTTTATCAGTAAGTAATTTCTTCTCAAAAGACCAGGGATTTCTTTTCCTTTCCATACTACCACAATCATAAGATAATATTAGAGGATTGTGATCTGAAACTAATCTGGGGAGTTTTATAGTTCCAACCTTTGATAGTTCAGATGAAGAAATAAAGAAATATTCAAATTTTGTATATCTCTGGGCTGGATTAGAGAAATATGTATAGCCGTCATTGAAAGGTAGTTTGCTCCCCCAAACATCCTGCAAGCCATGAGAGCACATAAGGGCTTGTACCTTAGGTTTCCGCCCAGTATATGATATTGAATTACCCCAGTCGGCCGAAATGTTAAAGTCCCCTGTTACTATTAGGGGAACGGGCCACCCGACTAATTCTACTTCAAGAAAATCAAACATTTCGGGATCATCCTGGTTTGACCCATAAATTACAGAAAGTGTAAACCCCAGTTCAAGTTCAACTATTGCCCATCTTCCATTACAATCTGCTTTGGCTTTCTTCGCCTTTCCCAACGATGTTCGAATTAAAATTGCGACTCCACGAATAGTTGAAGTCTGAATTGAGCAGGCAACTAATTCAAAGCCACTAAAGAGAAGTTGATTACGTTTGGCCCAAGGAAGGTTGGTCTCCTGTATACACAGGATATCAATTCTCTTGTGCTTCACTAGATAGGCCAGTCTCTGCCTTTTCTTCCAGTCATTCAGACCCCCCACATTAATAGTACAGATTTTAATGTTTGTCATTATGTTGTGCTAAAATACCGTAAAATTGAAACTTAAATAGCCTGTTTTTCATCATACTATTACCCCAAAGGCAACTCTTTGTGCCCGACTTTGGAGATAACTTTTCAGGACTACTGTGTTCTCTGTATCTAACCTGTGCAAAATCATGGTCGATCTGAACTTGTGACTTATATCCGGTCTAGCTCGACCAGATGACCACAAGTGGCGCTTTTCGTTTTTCTGAACTATTTTTAATTAAAGAATTAAAATGGAACATCTGTGGTACTATTGATTGGATTTTTGATATTCTAGTATCATTTTATTTATAAATATTTCACTCTTTTTTTTGTTATTTCTTGGGATATACATTGTTTTAAGTTTTCACTGCATTACTGTTAGAGTGCTGCATAAATATTTTGCATATTGCCTGTAAGTTCAGCATGACTGCTTTTGTGGCAAGCTACAAGAGGGTTAAGCACATCTCTTGCACCTCTGCATAGCCCTGTGCCCATCGCCATCAGTGTCCCTTGACTGTTGGGTCTGTCAGGGATCTTTGAAGTCTCCCTAGGGACAACAAGCAGCACTGGGTTGTGGTCTGCCTCACTCTACAACTCTGGTGCTGTCATCTTGTCAGCCCTGGATGCAAGCACTACCACTGGCCTGGCATTCAGCTGAGTGTTTCCTATCCCCAAGAACCCCCTGTCAGAATGCAATTGCTCCCCTGCCTTGGTGGCTCCACTTCCAGGACACAATTGTGAGGCACAGTTCTGAAGCCAAAGACACAGTTTTGTAATTTTTGCCAAAAGCAACCTGGAAAAAGTGTGGCGCAATGGCCAGGGCGACTGATGCGGACGCTGGGGATCACGGTTCGATCCCCGGCACGAGCAGCAGGAGTGTGCCCAGCACCATGTGACTCTGGGCAATAGCTCGCTTAATCTTCCCAACGGCCCCAGCGCCGGGACACCCATGGGTATCTGTGCGCTTTACATATACTGGAGTTACATTTACATTTACTATTCCCAGAACTTGAATTACATTACTATGCAGTCTCCATGTGTGTCTTTTCAGAGACTGCCTTAAAAGTTCAAAATCTTTGTTATAGTAGGATATTTATTATTATTGTAAGAAGGTGAGAGTTCTGTGAACATAGGGTTGAGAGTAAGGATACCACATATTCTTTTTAAATCTAAGGGCAAACATTGACCTTTATTTTGGGGGGAGAAGTGTAGAGCATCAGGTTATAACCAATGGTATGTATGCAAGATAATATGGAGGCAACAAAGAAGTTGGAGAAAGACCCATTATGTGAAGTAGTATTTTATATTATTTTGGGTGGTTTGGGATATGGTGCGAGGAAGGAGTAGCCAAGAACATTATGTTTTGGATGGGTTCCCTCCTTACTCCAATTCCCATTTACTAAACTGTCACTTTGTTTCAACAGTTCCTAGAGAAATCAAAACTGCAAGCAAATCACATGCATAATGTAAAATTGTTGACATTGGCACCCTTGCAACCAAGTGATTCTCCAGTGTAGTTACTTCATTTTATTTCTTGTTTTTGGAACTTTTGGTCGGTTAGTGAAAGCTTATGGCCCCTGTGAGAAAGTGGTTTATTAGTTAAAGTGGATTGAAGTGCACCACAAGTAATAAAGACACTATCTGGGTAGCGGCAATAAATGGTTTCAGTAAATTAAACCTGATCTCAACCCTTGGTATCTATTGCACAGTGCAGACAGATTTAATGTAAAGCATTTAGTAATTCCCCCCCCCAAAAAAATTCAAAACATTACAGAATAAAAATAAATCACTCTATTTTATAAAAGTAGTCATGAACAAAATGACACCACCAACTTTTGCAGCAGTGTCCGTATGTTTTACTGCAAACAATCCCACAAGTGCTCCCTCACTCACTAAATCCACATGGAAAAACCTTTCTCCCCTTGTGCAGAGCCTGTGTGTCCAACCAGAGTTGTGGTCATGAAACTGAGCAGCCCCTCCTCTGTGGTACCACCAAATCAGTTCTAGGGACAGCTCCCCCACCCCCACTGAGTTTGTGGCTGTCTGACTCAGAGGACAAAGGACAATGGAAGACATCTGTTGAGGTGTCATCTGACGTGTGCTTGTGACAGGGGAAATAAGTTAAGTTCATGGCCACAGCCCAACTGATCTTCTTGCCAGAGGAATAGAAAAGCCTCCAAATACTCAAGCCATTGCCTGTGCTCTGGAAGCAGTTTTTTATGCCTCATCAGGGCTGTTCACCAGCAGAGTGACAGTTGGAGGGCAAATGGAAACTAGCCTCTCGGAGCTTCAGGCAATGATGGGATATAAATACGATAAATACATGTTATTGGCCTAATATATACAATATAACCTTATAACCGCACGTTAGCATTGCATCATTTCATTGTATTATTATAATTGGGAATGATTCACTCTTGTACTGCTTAAACCTATTGATGTGACCGGAGCCATTCTGCTTTGTTTCGATGTCTCAAGTACTGTTTCCCCGAAACCACATGATTAAGCTTTATGCACGAAAGCACGATGGCTGGCTTAGCTGTCTGCTCCACTTGCTAGTTTGTAGCTCAGGGAAACCCAAGGTCACACCTGCCCTTCTTGTGGGATGCGCACATTCTAGCAGATCCCGTTCCTGCACTCCCCGAGCTACAGATGGAAAGGGAGGCACCTTACTGACCTGCCCCCGGAATAGCTTAGGCCTAGCTACTAGCAATCAATTGTGCCTTGGGTCTTCCTGCTGGCTCACTGACAAGTTGTATCTTTCCTAGTAAGGTGACATCGTGGGGTGTGTGAAACGTATATATATGCTTTGTACCATTTGTATGTAGTCAGTCTCCTCTGCGCACCTCTGAGGGTCGTGTAGACTGAGGCTCCCCTGTAAGGGTTCGCATTTTCAGAATAAACGATTGAACCTTCTCCATTGCCGACTGATTTATTATTCATGAATAGGGAATGTGGGCCATTGGTGAGTATGGTCCATTAGTGTAATTATTTTGGTTCCTTCAGTTGGCGACTCCGCCGGGACTCCGCGATAGGGTCATCCCCTCCTGTAGACAGGAGTAAAAGGGACAGAGAGGAGTTCTGGCTGAGTGGGTGGACAGAAAGAGAATCATTCGAAACACCCGTTTGTGGTACAAAAACAAGCAATTCCACTCTCGAGCCCAGGATCCCTCCCAACTGCTGAAGACCCTACGCCGGAGTCCTACGGGCTTAACCCGAGAGAAAAACAGACTGTGTCGGTCTGTCTAGGAGTTGGCAGTGGAGAATTCGCAATCGACCTGAGTGCACCAGGTGAGTGAATTATGATTGCATTGGATGAGAAACAGTTGGAGGAAGTGTCTCTTTGGTAGCGGTTAACTGCTTTTGGTGGTGGCCGGGACTTGTTTGGTGAAAACTTGAGACCACACCTGGTGCCTTGGTGGTGTACGGAGTTACTCGCTAGGCCGAATCCTCTTCGGGAAAACCCTGGGAGCAACTGGGTAAGCTAGGGTTCTGGAGCTGCGTGCCCAGACGCCCGGCCCAACCAGAACAGAACCATGGGATGGCCTGAAAGAGGGTTCCTGGTTCGCCTACCAGGTGATTTCAGAACAGTCTAGAGACTGTTTCTTTTGTTGTTGAATTTTGTTAGTCCGGAATTCTGTTGAATCGATTTCCCGAACAGGAGTCGACGGGCTCTGTTCGTTTTTTGAGACATCATCTGCATAGAATAAGTATTGGAAAATCATTGCCTTGCGACACTTTACAGCACTTTATTGCGAAAACATAGAAGAATACGAGAGTGTGAGTGGAGAGAGGGACGCGTCTGAATGTGAACGGTTTCTGAAAGTATGTGAATAGAATTGTGTGATTATTATCATAATGCCTTGTTTTAGTAAAATATGTTTTAGGTGCTGCTGTCTGCGAAGTACGCAGCTTGAAGAAAGACAGCCTGCCCCTCCCGAAGGCAGCCCCAGTTTTGATATGTATGTGAAACACGGTCTTCAACCGATTTTGTTTAATACGCTTTGGCATAAGTATACCAAAGACAATTCTGATTTGCAATGGCCTCTAACAGGGTCATTTGATGAGAAAAAGATTCATTATATCCAAAATAAACTGTTTATGAAGAAAAGCCGCCAGTCGATGTTTGATTCCTTGAACCTATGGTTGAAGGAGGCAAAACGACGACGGATAAGAGAAGAGAAATTGGGGAAGATTAAATCAGGACAGACAGTCACCCAGAAAGCTATAGCTTATGATAAAGGGAAGGTGGAAGAGAATATTGTACAAATGGATAGGCAGTTCCGTTTAGAGACGGACAAAAGTTATGTGGCTCGACCAGATACTGGAGATGAATTAGAGGACTTACTAGAAGCCCGAACACCCCCTCCTTATGCCCCGCAGGGCTTATACCCAGCCATGCCTTTGGTACGAGCAGACCAACTTGGAGCAGCATCGGCCGCTGGAGCACCGGTAGGAACGGTTGCCACGGCCCCTGCTGACGGATCAGTACGGAGTGCGTTACTTCCCCCTCCCACTCTCCGACAGACTACCTCACCCTTAACACCTTCGATGCTGATGATGAACTCAGCTCGTCATGAGGTACACCTCTCCTACGCTCATGACGAGCTGAGCTCATCATGAACGCATATATTTACGTTTAGCGTTAGCGCACAGTGGAAATATGCGCCGCATCGATGCGGTTAATATCCTTACAGCCGGACGCAACTGTCTCCTCCCCGTCGCACCCTGTATTTCTCTCCCCTCCGACTAAGACCGCTATAGATCCCTGGTACACAGCTTGCCTAGATACCACGCCCAAGCGCCTTAGACCTGACTTGAGTGAACAGCGAGCCTATACTAGGGCGCTGCTGGGTATGGAAGAGAGGAATGCCATAGTAGTTCTGGCAACCCAGTGGATGCGCAACGCCATTTACACCTTGGAGGACATTTGGAGCACCATGAAAGATTTTGAACCAGTTGCACAACAACTGGCTCTAGAGAACATGAAGATCCGATTAATTTCACTATGGGAACAGTGTTTCAAAGAGGGACTACCTCCTCAAATACTGCGTGATATAAAAGATCGAGCTCATAAATTCCAACTACAGGCTGATGAGGTATATCAGAATGTAGCAACTCTTGTACATTATCCTGAACGAATGCACCGAAAGTGTGCCGATTGGGGAGCACAGCACCCCATGAGAGAGGTGCACCCCCTCTTTTATCCTGAACTGCCTGAATTAAAGGATGCCAACAACGCAATAACTAGGGCTCGTGTGGATGCTAGGCTTCAGGAACAATGGGTATATACCACTTGGAAAAGAAGCGAGGTCCTCACTCTAAAAGCTCAGCTTCCCGATCCCCATAAAAATCCCACTGCCTACTATAAGGAATTAACTGAGGCCGCCAATTCTGCTATCATGACGATACCCGATATTGAACTATTCTTTGGTCTCTTGATCCCGGTAGATATTTGGAGACAAATACATGACACGGACCATGTTCTCGAATTAGGAGGGACGTGGGAACAACTAAAAGCGTGGGACAAGGAGCGAAAGCCTGGAGAGAAACCTAGAGACGAAGTACTGGCAGTACCGGATAAAATTATTACTTATATGCAGACTCTCCTCCCTCCCAGGAAAGTTGATTGGGACAAATTAACAGCCTGTAGACAGAAAAAGGATGGAAGTGTGTCAGATTTCTTTACCAGGTTTGAGAAAGTCTTTATAGATTTTAGTGGGCAGGACCTATCCACGGAAGGTGGGATACGGTTGTTTGTGAAAAGCTTTGTTACAAATTTGCTCCCCGAAGTCATGTCTCGTCTCCAAGCAGCCAAGAGCACGTGGACTACGGCTGCTCCGTCAGTAATTCTCAGTATGGCCCAATATTATGAACATCGAGAAAATGAAAGCAAAGAAAAGTCAGAAAAGAAGACTAAGGAATTAAAGACTAGAGTTCTGTTGCAGCAAATTAGTAGAGGACAGAATACGGGACGGGGAGTACGTGGCTCCTTCCAGAGGGGTGCAATGACGGGAAGAGGTAGAGGAGATCCCCCGAACATTGGCATAAATCAATGTTCATATTTCAAACAGGAAGGGCACTGGAGGGCAGATTGCCCTCTGTTGCTAGCAAGAAATGGCCAGAACAGAGGACGAGGAAGGGGTCGAGGGAATATGGACCGAAATAACATGCGACAAGAGGAAATGCAACATGAGGGTTATGGGAAAAATTATTTTGACAATCCCCAAAACAGACAGTACTATAATGAGACTTATAGGGATGATGGGTATGACGGACAGGATTATGCATGAGACAGCCAAGGACAGAGCGGGGGCCGCTTTACAGTACCAGTTGACCAGGAGGGACCTTATGTACAAGGGGAACTGTTGGGAACATCAGGAAAATTCCTAGTGGATACTGGGGCAATGAATAGCTCAGTTGCCCATACGCTGGTCCCAGAGGCTGCTCTGTCTGGCCAAAATAACGTATCAGTGGGTTTCTCTGGAATACCGGTGGTAAGCCCCGTTTCTAAACCTCTCTCTTTCACTATAGGCCCCATTTCTATACATTCACCTTTTCTTTTAACTTCAAATTGTGGAGAAAATCTTTTGGGCCTGGACATTTTGAAAAAGTTAAATGCACGGATTTATTGTTCCCCTGATGGTGTCTATTTGACAATGCAAAAACCATCCTTGAAAGCAGCTCAATATTTTGCTAAAAGCAAGAGCCTTCCCCCTGTGTTTTCTACAATTCCTCGGACACTGTGGGCTACAGGAGACACTGATGTTGGTCTGTTAAGAATAGCCCCCGTGTCGATAACCTTGAAACCTAATGCCCAGCTGCCCCGCATTCCTCTGTATAAAATTTCACCAGAAGGGGAACAGGCCTTGTTGCACATTATTCGTGACCTCATTCAGAAGGGAGTAGTAGAAGAGACAGCTGCTAATGTTTGTAACAGCCCTATTTTACCGATTTTGAAGAAAACACCGATTGATGGTGCCCCGGATTATAAAAATACATATCGTTTTGTAATTGACCTCCGAGAGGTCAACAAAATTGTGGTCCCACAATACCCAGTGGTACCTGACATAATAGCAATTTTGACAATGATTCCCCCTACCGCTCAGTATTTTTCAGTAATAGATCTGAAAAATGCTTTCTTTCGCATCCCAATTCACCCTGATAGCAGACATATCTTCGGATTCTCATTAGCTGGCCGAAGCTTTAGATTTACTCGTGCACCTCAAGGATATACAGAGAGTCCTAGCATTTACAGCCAAGCCTTGAAAGCAGTTCTTGATGAATTAATTTTGCCAGCAGGGAATACGCATTGTTTTCATCAGTCCTGGATATTGTTGCACAAGCCCTCCCGAGTTGCCTGAGGGCCACTGCTGCAGTAGCGGTGGCCATCCGACAATCGGAAGGAATAGTCCTGAATACGGACCTCACAGTCATGGTACCACATGCTGTGGATATCCTTTTGAATAGAACCAAGACCCAGCACCTTACGAGTGCTCGATTGACGGGGTATGGGTTAACTCTGTTTGTACCCCATATCACAATTAAAAGATGTGTTACTTTGAACCCAGCCACAATATTGCCATGATTGTATATTTAGAACTGAAGAGGAGATGAAGGGACATGTAGATCTCACCGACACCCCTTTACCAGAACCCCAAGGGGAGTTGTATGTAGATGGCTCTTGTTTTAAGTTACCAGATGGCACTGCGACAGCTGCATATGCTGTTATGACATTAAAGACTGTGGTGGAGACCGCAAGGATTTCTCATCACTCAGCTCAGGCAGCTGAACTAATAGCCTTGTTAAGAACATGCGACTTGAGTGAAGGGCTGAGGGCGAACATTTTTACGGACAGCCACTACGCCTTTGGCGTGGCCCCTAGCCTTGGGAGGCTGTGGAGGGAAAGGGGTTTCTTTACCACACATGGCCAGAAAATTCAACAAGGCCCTTTAATTGACCGATTGTTATTTGCTTTGACATTACCAGAGAAAGTGGCCATCATCAAGTGTAGCGCCCACAAGAAAATCATTGACTCTACTGGAAAGGGAAATGCTTTTGCTGATTCAGTAGCGAAATAGACAGCCCAGACTAGAATGAAGACCATGTTCCCTAGCACATCGGCTCGGTGGGTGGCAGAGACATCCCTTTTCGACAATACCATTGAAAGCGTGAAAGAACTACAGAAGGAAGCAACAATAGATGAGGTACAGAGATGGGAACAGGAAGTAGGAAAATTAGATAAGAATGAATGTTGGATAGATCTATCTGAGAAACAGCAGTGGTTACTGCCTAATGCCTTAGTGTATGCTGTAGTGACCATGGCCCATGGTCCGGCCCACATAGGCGCGAAAGGTATTTGTGCAGTATTAGACCCAGTATGGAACAACCCAAACATTCCCAAAACCGCAGCACATATAGAGAAATATTGCCCTGTGTGTTTACGTCATAATCCTGGGGGTAGGGAATCTGTTTTGAGTGGAAGTTTTGCCCCACCGTCTTTGCCTTTTGAGGTAATACAAATTGATTACATTCAGATGGAGAGAGTGAATAATCTGAAGTATGTACTGGTGGTGGTATGCGCTTTTAGTAAATGGGTATGAAGCCTACCCCACCAAAGAAGCCACTGCAGTTGCAACTGCCAAAGCCCTGGTTAAATAATACTTCCCCTGATATTGTTTACCCAGGGTTATCTGGTCCGACAATGGGCCTCATTTTAATGCCCTGCTAGTACAAAGTGTTCGTGATGGGCTGCAGATAAAACAAAAGTTCCATGCCGCCAGACATCCAGACAATGGCACTCTGAAATTAAAAATGGCTAAAATCTGTGCGAGTACTGGACTGAATTGGCCTGACGCATATTTTTAATTGCAGTGAGTTCGAATTTAGTCAATTAGCCAACAAAAAATGAAGGATTAGAGCCTAAGAATAAAAGGGCTGTTAGACCACCAGTCATTGGACAGTGACAAAGTATGGACTCCATAGATGAGCTAGACTGGGCAGAGTTACTGGCAGACGTTAGACACAAAAGGTGACACCACCTCACGATTTAGCAATTTTCATGGAAAACATTCCGTGATTGAAGCGTTTGGACTTAGAGCTTCGGATCATATCAAAAGGCCACTCGATTCTCTAGGCTAGAATGTATAGATGTTACTCTGAAATGAAGTTGGTGCAGACTGTGCATGATAAAAAATCAATATTGTAGATTTTTATGATTGATTTGATCGAATAAAGACGGAAATTGGATCTATGTAGATTTGATCTGTTGTGGATGATGTGATTGTTGTATGAGTAGCATTTGTGTGCATTGTAGTTCAGCTGCCAATTTTGTGATAATCCTTTTTAGCAATCATGTGGAGGCCACCAACCCTCATTTTTGGGGGCTCCGACTCATGCTTATTTTTCCTCGACAGGCATTTCCTGATAGCAAGAGAGGGAAAAAACGTCACCAAGGAAGAAACTGGGAACCTGCAAGAGAAAGATAAAAGGACACAGAGTGTCTGGTAGTGGATTAAAAAGGCCGGAGTGTATTTAGGAGTGTGCAGCTCTGGTACTCGGCGGACTGATATTTAAAAACGCGCTTTTGCGGGCGTCTGAGCAGCTCTTTGGAAACAGGCACTCATTATTTTACAAATTAACATTGGGATTACCTTATTACATTGTGTATGTGTAATTTCCAATTGGGAAGAGATAAGCCCCCAAATATGGTGTCCCTGGAATCCTAATTAAAAATTCGGACATATGGTGAAGTTGATTTCTAAATTACAATTCAAGATAGGTAGCCAAGCTGTGCCTCAATTTGGGGGAATTTTCAATACAGTTTAGACCCTCGCATCTGAAGACCACTGTGGGGGAATTTTTAGAATTTTTTAATGCAACTTTGTTTTAAATTCTCATTTTCCTGATTACTTTTTGAGGGCAACATTGTAGGGGAATCTCCATCACTAGAACAACTGGTCTTTTAAAACGTCTTTCATACATGTTTATATTTTGCAGCTTGCACTTTGTGGTTTACCGACTTTCCTGTTCTTCACTTTATGATTCTCAGCTCCCCATTCTGCCACGGGGTTTCTCGACTGCGAAGTGGGAGCTTGACGCGCCATTGCTGTTCCGGTGTGCCCTGGCGGCCATCATCTTGGATGGCTTGCTGTGCAGCAGAGCGGCATTGTAGTGCTCTCAGGGATTTCAGGGTAGTCGGACACCAATTGCACAGCAGACATGCGCAGTGGGTCACCAAAGGCATGCCAAAGGAGCGCCAAAGACAGCCCATCTGCGCCAGAACAGGACCAGACGCCTTGCCCGTTCTAACAGTGTCAAAACCGTCTTTCTGCAACATCACCTCAGAGCTCTACTACTGGGCATGCCAGCAATTGATTAACCCCTCTGCCACCAGGGATAGCTGCAGTCACTGTCACTTCTCATGCAGGTTGCGTAAACCTATGGCTGCTGCCAGCAGCGTCCAGATTGAACCTCATCCAGCGGTCGGGCATTTTTGAGCCCTGACAAAGAACTGGTAATCCTGCAGTCATTTTCGTTTGCTGTTCCCTGGACAGTAATCAACGGAACATTTGTGAACATCTGGGAGACACGGCCCGGATGCCCTGTTTCTGACAGAGACCTGGCTACACAATGCATTCTTCCTAGAAATCATCACTGCTCTTCCCCCGAACTATTGAATACTTAGATGAGACCATATAGATAAGAAGGGAGGTGGAATAGTGATTGTCTTTAAAGACATTTTTCAGTGTAAAATTGAGGAGCTACTTCTCCCAGCATGCAAAGCCTTGGTCTTCTCCCTCCAACTCACAACTAAATTTACCATCTCTCGCACCCTAATTTACCACCCTCCTGGCTAGGCAGGGCACTGGTGTGCCACTGTCTTGGATACAATCTCCCCCATATACTAAAATGCGCCAATTTTCTCTAACACTCAGAGGCCTTAACATGCATCTTTAGGATGCCACCTGTACCCTCAGTCAAACCTTCATTATGGACCTTGGTGCCATGAACCTTAATCTAATCAATCTGTCTCTGACCCATACAACAGGCCACCTATTAGATCCTATTTTTTCCAACATCCCTGGTCTTGCTACGCACCCTCCTCTTGCACTATTGTGGTCTGATCACATTGCTGTGCCCTTCTTCATACCCTATTTCTCCTCATAGGCCTCAACAACAGTCAGGTCAAAGGCAATGATCAGAAACTAGACCAAATTGGATATCCTTGCATTCAACGACTGCCTGCTAAGGACGTTTCTCCAGCTAGCTCAGAAGGCTGAATTAGACCAGCCCATGATTGATAACTGGCTCCGAGCTCCTCCAACACTACACTACCAGCTAAACGGAAATCTTCGCTCCGACACCACCACCCCGCCCTTGGTTTAACAAGTCCTTACAGACAGAAAAAAAGCTCTGTAAGTTATTAGAGAGGTCTTGGAGGAAGCTATATGACTCTGACTCAAAAACAAAATACAAAACAACCCTAAGCCAGTACCACTTGCACTGCAGGAATGCACATTCCTTGTTCTACTAGGAAATAATCTCTCAAGCACAAAACTTCCCTAATACACTTTTTTAAAGATCTATCTGACCTGAGTCTTATTTCTCCTCCTCCCTCACTGTCCCAAGTACAGGTCAGGCAATTGCTGGCCTTTTTATTAACAAGGTACCAGACATGCAGGCCATTTTGTTTATCACTAGGTTAGATAATATCAATCTAAAGCATGAGAGATCCAGCCCTTTTCTGACCCCACCCCCAACTAGGGAAATGCCTTAGGGACAAGCAAGGTAACCATAATACTGCAGTGCCTACTTCCACTAGACTACACTGTCCGATGGACCTACTGGCATCTATTAATTCAGGGCCATCTCTAGACCCTCTTCCCCCACCTAAATTAAGCACCTTACGCCCACAGGCCATGCAGCCGGTGCTAGAACTCCTGAATTCCTCCTTATGCGATGAGCAGTGCCCCAAGCCTGGAAGCAGGCTATAGTCCTTCCCTTGCTTAAAATGCCCCATTTGAACCCTGCCAATTGGTCTAATTTTAGGGCCTTCTTGCTACTACCCATCTTTTCCAAAATACTAGAGAAACATACATTCTCAGCTCACCTTTTTGTGGAAACCAGGAACGCTCTCCACCACTCCCAGTCTGGTTTTGAGCAGAGCTCAATACTAAAACTACCCTTCTGGGAGTCACTGAACATATAAGATGACTTGTGGATTCAGGCTGCACAGCCGCTCTGATCCTATTAGATCTCAGTGTGGTATTCAACACTTTTTCCCATGCTATTCTCGTAGAAAGACTGACCCAATTGGACCTCCATGGCATGGCTTTCCTCCTTCTTGACAGACCACACTTTTCAGGTCCTCTCAAGAAATAGAGCATCAGAATCTTTCCCTCTGTCCTCGGGAGTTCCTCAGGGTTCTACCCTCAGGCCTTTACTTTTTAACATCGATGTCTGCCCTTTGGCGGACCTGGTAGAAAGCTGTGGGCTGACTCTATTCTCATATGCAGATGACACCCAAATCATTGTCTCCTTGTTGTCGGGACAGGAAGTCAATTCAGAGGATCTCAATTCCTGCCTCGGCTTGGTCTCAACCTCGGTGAATACCAACTCCCTGAAGTTAAACGGTGACAAGACCCAGGTGATAGTAAGAACCACACCAGCTATGGAGTCTCCAATACTGGCCAGCCATACTTTGAACACCACGACTCCCACCAATAAAGTAAAGAGCTTTGGTTTCTTGCTTGACTTCACCCTGCCTATGAAGCCGCAAGCCACCAAAGTTGCTTCCACATGCTTCGCTACTATGAAATGGCTGAAGAAGATACTGTGGCTACTCCCATTCATTGCAAAAAGAACAGTCATCCAGGTCATGATACTGTATAGACTTGAATATGGCAATGTCTTATACCTGGGGCAAATACCTAAGGCAAGTTGTTTAGAACTTCATCACCAGGCTCCTGTACAGGCTTTCAAAAAACTCTTTGACATCTGGTCTTCTTCGTAAACTCCACTGGCTCCCTGTGAACAAGCAAATAGAATTCAAAGCATTGTGCTTCATGCACAATATTTGCTCTTGCTCAGGGCCACAGTACTTGCAAAAATCACTGAATCCATACTATCCAGTTGGGAACTCTGCGCTCAAGCAGTGGTTTTCTGTTCACATTTCCGAGAGTCAAACAATCTAGCATAGGGGGGTCCTAGGCTATGGAACGCTCTTCCAGTGTCCCTATGATGCTGTGCCTCCCTTTCCATCTTTCGCCAGGAGCTATAAATGTGGCTGTTTTAGCTACTCCTAGGCTGATCTACCTGTTCTCTAAGCTCTGGGAAACCCAGTTAGGGAAGCGATGCTCTATAAAAGAACTGTAAAATAATAATAATGCAACTTTTAGGAAGTTGGCATTTTCTTACTTTAGCCATTTGGTGCATGATGCCTGTCTCTGATTGCATGTCTGGGGTGGGTGATAGTTGGATTTTATGCATTCCTCCTAGACAGCTACAAACAAAAGGGGCTTAGGTGTGACTTGATGGGCCATCCTGGAAGGGTGGGAGGGAGGAGCTGGATCCTGCTTTACTTACACCTGAACAGGCCGTATCCTGTCCCCACACAAGGGAATGCAGACCCCCCTGTAGTGAGTCTGGAGCCAGGGCAGAAAGGACAGGATCACTGGGCACTTCAAAGGCTTGTCTTTGAAGTCTCCCCCACTTCAAAGGCCCAACTGGGTATAAGAGTTGACTTTGACACCACCACTACAGTACACCTCTAGACATGTAGATAGTGTGCCAGGAAGAAGGACTGCTGTCCTGCTGAAAACACTGCTACTCTACGAAGTAAGATATGTATTGATAATTGCAAGTTGCCTTTTGTACTGGTCCTCTATAAGACCAGTTAATAGGTAGGCAGAGATAGGAGCAATTTGCAAACAAGTGACTCTGAGGTTATTATTAATTAGTGTCAGAATATTACCAGTTGCTTGGCCCCTCATGCTTTTTTGACATTAACTTCAAATGTTCTGAAGCTCATCAGATGAAATTGACAGTCATGGTACGATTCCTGTAAACAGGTGATGTGAGGATAATTTAAAAAGCTATTAGCCTGATCCCTCTAAGTTTCAACTGTCATTTAATAGCAGTGTTATTCCAAGAACAGAAAAAGTGTGTGATCAGTCTCCTTGTTAATGGGTCTTGTGCCATTAGTGAAAAGAAGTGTGGCCCCTTGGTATTGTGTAGACAAGTGTCACTGGAGTAATGGCAGACACATGGCAAGTTTGGTGCTCCTGGATAGTAATATATTCATATTATCTTGTGTGTTTGTTGTCCTTTAGTCATGGCCTTGATAAATGTTTCAGTTGCTAAAGCCTCTCCTGTTGTGCTGCAGATTTATGACAAGCTTACAGGCACATATAAATAATGTTCACTGGAGAGTTTCAGCTGGGGTGATGTATATGCCTCAGGCTTCCAGATCAGTACAGCACCTCCAGATTCTTGCAGTGAATGTGGTGGATTCCCAGGTTGTTTGCGTGAGAGAATTGGTGTTATTTACCCTGTCTATGAACTTGATACTGATTAAGTCATTTGACTTGACTTTTTTATTCTGGGAAGTAACAAAGTAATCTAAGAATATATTGTTGACTCAGAATGCCATGAATCCCTTGAGATGTGTATATTGGGTGGAAGGCAATCTCTTTGGTCTTTTAAGTAGTTGAGTCAGAGTTGGTGGGAGCTCAAGAAGCTGGTAGTTTGTTAGCCAGTGTTGGGAAGAAAGAAAGTCGAGAGTTGCTCCTAGAGGGCAGGGGGGGTGATGTCTTAGGTAGGAAATTAAGATTTTCTCCCATACTTGAAAGCTCAACTGAAGCGAAATGATCAGTACACACGGTGTGGCTTAAACTGAACAGGGATAAGGTTTGTGTTTTTTACAGGAGTTGGAGAGGATTTTGAGGAAGACGACAAGGCTGTCTGCAAAGGTTTTAGCTGGAATATGATTCATATGTACCATCCTCTGGCCCCAATGGTGAAGTATCAGTAAGAGTAGATCTGTCAAGGGAGTTAGCAGAGATATAGAGAGTTGGTTTGTTGAGCGACTCAACAACACTGATTGAATACAATGAGGCTATTATAAACTATTTGCCAAAGTTCTGCTATGATAAATATCAGAAGGTTTTCCTCGTCATTGCCTCGCTTGTTGATAAAGAGGCAGAAGGCCTCCCTGGTAATCTAGTCCGCTTTTTGTATAACTTTCTTAATTCTTTCAGCTGTTGCTAATGCATATAGTGTTGGAATATGCCCTGATCCTCCACTTGATGGTGCACTGTATAAATATCGAGTTTTTAATTTTGACATACAATAATATCGAGTTGGAAATATCGTAGGGACAGAATATCAAATGAAGAATATCGATGACCAGAATATCGACCTGAAGGTAAGAAATATCATTTTTGTTAATGTCAAAGTTAGTAACATTGATAGCAAAAATATCAATGTTACTAATATCGATATTTATATTAGTGTTATGTATTTTATTATGTAGTTTATGTTTGTGTTTATATATTTTGTTAATTATTGTACTAGTTTTAGAATATGTGTATAACATTTTCTGAAGTCAGTAATTTATTTTTAAGTAAATTCTGTGTTATATTACTGTAGCGGGTTGTGGGTTTATAGGGGAATAGGGTGGGAGGTAATTTGAATATATAGTAAATTAATAAAAAAACAAATTATGAATTAGTAAATATTATTAAGTACATTTTGCATTTTAGTTCTGTAGCGGGTTGTGGGTTTATAGGGGAATCGGGTGGGAAGTAATTTAATTGTAATTAAGTATGTTTTTATGTATTTGTTGGTATTGATAATTAATTGTATGTTAAATAATTATTAATAGGTATTTAATTTTTATTAATTGGTAATTCATTTTTATTAATTGATTAATTGGTAATTATGGTAAGTGTATTCATTTATTATTGAAGTGTGTTGTGAGTTAATAGGGGAATAGGGTGGGAAGTAATTTAATTTTAAATTAGTAATTATTTATTATAGTGTTGGGTATTGATAATTAATTTATTGTCAATTCATTATTAATTGGCAATACATTTGTAATAATTAATATTTTTTAATGAATTTAGTGTTCATGAATTAATAATTGGTAATTAATTTTTATTAATTATTATTTGTCTGTGTTTATCAATAATGTATTGTTAATTATTTAATAATTGCTACATATATTTTAGCAATTATTGTTTTTAAGTTTTGAAAATGAATTATGTATTATTTAATTATTATTTGGTAATACTTTTTTTAAAGGATTATTTATTTTTATTTATCATTAATTTAATTGTTATTTAATTATGAATTGGTAATTATTTTGTATTGAATATTTATTGGTAGTGTTAATTACTTTATTGTTCTTTAATGAATATATTAATAATTATTAAAAAAATATTTGAGTTATTTGTAAGTTATTTTTACCCCTACGCTATCCAACACTTTTCCTACTGTTGCACTCTCTGGAGTTGCAATAGTAATTTTTACCCCTATGCTACCCAACACTTTCCTTACTTTTGAACTCTCTGGATTGGTAATAGTAATTTTTACCCCTACGCTATCCAATATTTACTGTTTTAGTTAATGTAGTGTATAATTTATTTCAATTCTTTTTTATTTTATTTGTTATATATCTTTTTTATATTTTTATGTATATTATTGTGTATGTGTATGTATTTATAATTTATACAATGTTTTTAACAATGTATAAGTTATTATGATAATTATTTGTAAAAATTATTAAGTAAGTATATATTATATTTTATATGTATGTGTTTATTTTTTTATATTATATGTATTACTTATAAATGTAAACATACTTTTAACTATGTTTATTTTAAATATGTGTATTATTTAATTTACTTTATTTTACATTATTTTTGAACATTTACATTATTTTTTTCCCAATATTTTTGTACTTACCATAATGTATTCTTGACATCGATATTTCGGCTCCGATATTTTTGACAATGATATTTTTTACTTCGATCTTTTGTCAGTGATTCCCCTTGATCACTTTTATCACCATTGCCCTCCATATTATCAGTAGTAAATAAAGCTGTAGAGTTGATGCTCATTCTGTCAGCATTTTTGTCGGGCATGATTCCTTCAATAGACACATGAATATTGATTAATTAAAAGCTTGCTCGGCTTGTTTGACTAAGTATTTAAGTGGCTGTGTTTGAAAGAATCAATAATTGTGGGAGATGTTGTTTTTTGCTTGAGGTCAATGACAGGGGCTTGTTGTTTCTGCCTGAATAATGTATTACATTTGTTTGGGGCTAGAGGGAGTTTCATGGGTAGCAACCATATTGGATCAACTACTTTGTTCAGGCATGCATGATTGGAGATACATTTGCCAAAAGACTATATGACATGATCCATGTTCTTCATAGGTTTGATAATTTGTATCAGTAATGATTCATCTGAACGGATGTTTTTTAGAAGAATAACTTGCTCCACAAGACATGTTGGCTGGCTCACCAGTCTAGCATCAGTTTTCGATGAGCTGATCAACCCATGACACTCAGGATTGAGAAAATGAGTGGCATTGAGTCCTCCTTCTCCTTGTTATTGTGAGCCAATCGTTGGACTTTAAAGGGCAGTAAGGTTACTGTGTCTTAAGAATGTATTGAGTTTAAGGAGGGTTGAATTGTTGTCAGGCCATCCAGCTCAATTAGTAACTTTGTGCTGTCCAGTGAGCTGGCTAATGGGTCAGTATTAGATAACTGATTTTCAGTTAGTAATTGGCTTGTAAGTTGACTTTCAGAGTGATCAGTCTCTATGTGTTCATAGCTATAGATGGAATCAGAGTCTGAATTTCTATTAAGCAAGGAGCACTTCTCCTGTAGCTAGTGTAGATAGGGTTGATTTTGTCAGTAATTGTAGCGCCTGAGTCAGTAAGGTCCTAGCTAGTTGCCTTCTGAGGAATAGTTAAGTCTCCTAGCTCTAGGCAAGTCGTGTAGGAACTGCTGCTTAAGCGGCTTGCCAGGTTTTTTCTTTTACCCTAGGAGCATGCAGAGCCCTCATAGTTGGTGATGGGGAGGATGTCAAGTTGTACTTGGGCTTATTTTGGTGACTGTTAGAGCAGGTAGCTGGTGTGAGGGTATTCAGTGGCTAGCTTATGGGGGGGTGGATAGGTAGTGACTCAACCGGCCTCAGTGACCTGCTGGATGCGCTGCTTGTTATTGTGGCACCATACTGTTAGTCACATAAAGTACAGTGGAGTGTGCCAAAGGATTTTGTTTTGATGCCATATTTTCATGCTGGATACCCATCCAAAGAGGCAGCAGATTTGTATTGCTCTGAATGCAGTTGACAGTGCCTGCTGGGCTCACCAGACGAAAGCAGCTGCAGTAATGAGCTGTGATGAGCTGGGATGCTGGTCCAACCGCAAACTGCCACACCTGACAAGGCCCCCAAGTCTCAACACCATACCAGGTCCCGAACCACTCTGACTCCTCAGCAAACATAACGCAGAAAATCCAAGTAGGCCATGAGTCAAGCTGTAACTTGAAGGGCCTAGAGGGGGGCATGAGCATCTTAGTCGCCTTAAGACCTCAACACCAAGGGTGGTGCTTCCTACTGCTCATCATTTCCCACCTTTTTGCAGGAGCCTACAGCTCCTCAGTCCCCACTGTCTACTAAAATTTGATGAACATGATGGGGTGGAGGACAGAGCAAGTTAGGTGGAGTTAGGTGGAGTGGAAGGCCCAAATGAGCAGTTGATGAAGAGGGGGAAGATTCAGGAGTGCAAGCAACATCGGCAAGCAGCATCGGCTCCAGCCGACTGCTTTTGCACACTTGGACGGTGCCCCCTGCAATGTTACAACAAACCAACTACTAGCACAGTGTACTTCTCTTGCCAGGGTTTTCTAAAATGTAAAGCAGTGTGCCTGCACATAATCTCAAAGCTTTCTTTAGTAAAGCTACATTACAGATACATTGCAGGTGTTGGTGATATGTTAACCCTTTCTTGGTGCTTCTTCAAGAATCCTATTGAACCAGCTATATTATTTTTTCTTTAAAAATGCTTCAATAATCATTGACAAAAAAAGATTGAACAACAACCCTGTGTCAGAAAAGAGATAGGGTGCCTGGTCAAGGTTGGATGTTTATTGCAGTTATGAATTACACACAACAATGCCCAATGTATTTGTATTGTATTTCTTTGCTAACTATAATGCACCTTTTCCAAAACACTGACCTAGACAAAGAATCTTGTAAAAGGGGAGTAATTCCATCAACTGAGGTAATTGAAGTACTGATTATAGAAAGGTTCTACATAGATTACCTGTAAAATTGACAAAGCCAAGAGGACTTTGAATTTCTTGACATTGAGAATGGTTAAGTCAAAATGGCCTCTACTTTACTTTTAGCCATGATAATACATTAAAATTGAAGGATGAAACACAGAAATTCCATATATTTTGCCTTTATATTATACACACAAAAAAAACCAATGCACATGTTGCAATAAATGTCTAATTTCTGCTTGTCATTATGAAGCTAGAAAAAGAGAGCAGAAAAGCACTGTTTCATTTTCCTTCTTTAAAGAGCTGCTTTAGCTATGCTCTGGGACTTGATCTGCCTTTCCCTGGTGTTGAAGGAAAAATCTGTGAAAGAAAAACCAAGACACAATTTCACAAAGAAATATAGGTTTACTCAGATACTGCAGGGGAGATCAGTCACCTCAGTGGATACGAAGTCTAATGTCTGAAGTACAGCTCAAAGGCAGCGATATTTAAGTTCCAAAACCACAAAATTATAGTTTCAAAATGTGGATCTTTCAAGAGTTTCAATGCACACTATGTGGAAACCACCCCATGTGCGTTTCAGTTCTCGTAATTTAAGCGAAGCAAAAGCTCATGCTTATGCAACTGCACATCTCGGTCAAGCCATCTGACTTTTAGATGTGGATGTGTGGTTTCTGCAGAAGCATGCACATGTGCATCAGTATGTTCTATGTTAGGGGTGTGATGTACAGCAGCGCTTACAGAGGGGAAGCAGGCCATAATTGTGATTTGTTCATGTTGGCTCGTTCCCCTAGCAGATGAGGATGTCAGTGTGACCTATTGTGTGACTTATTTGTGACCTATTTGGTACGATGGCTCATCTACACTAGCCACCAGATGTTCTGTCAAGTTTCCGGAAACTGATGGGAAATGTAACCAATTTTCATGCAACGACTCAGCGAAACTAACCTCAAGATGTTTTCTGAAATTAAAGTGTGATGAGACCTGTCTATTTCTGCTGAACCCACTGCTTTTCACCAAGGGCCTGTCACTGATTACCTAGGTTTAAAACTATCTCTGACCTTAAGGAACCACATGGGGGTCTCCGGTCTTAGATCTGTGTGGGTCTCAACACAATGGATCCCAGCCTTCTCTCAATCACCGGTGCTGACTCTGAAAGCAGACATTTTAGTAAGATATTATAGTTGAGTTTTGAGGTCATTTAGGGGAATGGGTGTGTATGATATCACCACTTGTAAGACCTGCCATCCTTAGGGTGGTCTTCTGCCAAACATTTAACCTGCTTACCTCCACACTGTATCTTTTTGTTGGCCTTAGGACTCTGAGCACTTTACCGGTGCTAATCAGTGCTAAAGGTCATGTGCTCCTTCTCTAAACATGGTGACATTGGTTTATACCTGACTGGCATATGTAGTTTACTTATAAGTTCCTTGTAAAGTAGTATACCATATACCCATGGCCTGTATTCTAAATGCTACTCGTGGCCCACAGCACAGGTTGTGCCACACACACAAGTAGACTTTCCAACCTTTCCCCGGACTGCCATTGCAAAAGCCTGTGTGTGCAGTTTACCACAACTTCCTTAAACTCCCCTTTTATTACACATAAGTCACCCCTACGGTAGGCCCTAGGAAACCCTAATGGCAGAGTGCTGTGTAAGCAAGAGGAAGGACATATACTGTCAAGTTTTACACGTTCTAGTAGTGAAAAACAACTAAAAAATGTTTCACTATTGTGAGGTCTACTTCTCTCATAGGCTGAATTGGGAATTCCTTAACACACTTTTAAACTGTAAGCCTTGATCAGTAAGGAGTGTCTGCCTCATGTTTCATATCTGTGGAACAATGAAAAAAATCCTTTTAGTGGCAAAGATGTATTTAACATTTCTATTTTAGGAATGTTGCTTTTAGAAAGTGGACATTTCTCTGCTCTTCTCTTAGCTCTCTGTGCCTGTAACCTGTCTCTAATATATGTCTGGGGTGGGTGACAGCTGCAAGTTGTGCATTCCTAGAGGAGACAGACACAAAGACAAGAAGGGTAGGTATCACAGTGAACTCATCTGCATTCATCTATATTCTGATTGCTCTTCCTAGGCAGGAAGAGGGAGAGGGATAGGTAGTGCCCTGTTTCCATCAGAAAGGGTGATTACCCCTCACAGATAGTCTGGCAGGCAGGGATGGGATGAAAGGGAGTCTGAGCACTTCAGGGGCCTGCTTTGAAGTCACCACCTCTCCAAATAAACATTTGGGTATAAGTACTGGGCCTCTAACTCTACCAAAACAATACACTACTGAACCTGTGAAGATCTCTGCCAGGAGTAAAGATTGCTGTGCTACAAGGATTGCCACTCTGTGTCACTGACTGTTCTGAAGAAACGTCTTATCTGCCATGCTGAGCCACTCTGCAACCTGCTGATCTCTGCCCTGCTGAGTACAAGTACTGGACCCATCTCATACGAACCCAGAGTGACACCAATGGCTTGCTGGCTTTTCCCCTGTCAAAGTCTCTGTGCCATCAAAGACTTTCTACAACCCTGCTGCTGGACTCTGCCATCTGTGAGTTCTCCCTTGTCTGAAGTGGAAATCCAGTCAGAAGTGGGTTCTGCAGCTGTTTTTGCATTACAATTGTTGCAATGATGACTTTGCGCCAATCGGGACTGACGCATTGCCCTTTGACACTGACATAGGATCCGGTTGACTACATCACCTCGACGGACTACACAGCTTTACGCCAACAGACAGCGTGGCTCGACATCGACACAGCGCCTGCATCATAAAGGAGTTTGATGCCGAAGCCTTCCTCAACTGTGAGAATCGTGAATGACGCTGCTCCTCCATGGAGGGGATAGATGACGACTCAATTGCTTCTCAACGCCTTGCATCGAGTCTTCATCCTCGACACTTACTCCATCCAATATACTTTGTCAGTGAGACCAGTCTGAGTGCTGTAGCCTGCCTGCCTTCCATCATGGTGGGCCTGAACTTTGGATTCACCCCAGTCTAGCATTGCCTCCAGTTACCCCATAGCATTATTAAGTTCTAATCACTATTTTTAGGTTATTCTTTAAAAATTTATATTGGATGTTTGCCGTTTTGGTCTTGTATTCTTCATGACATTATTATCTATATTACTAAACTTGTGTGGAGTATTTTCGTGGTGTTTTCATTGTGTTACTGTGTGTCCGTGGGTGTTGTACAAATGCTTTAAACATTGCCTCCTTTGATAAGCCTGCCTGCTCTTTACCAAGCTACTAGAGGGTGAGCACAGGTTATCTCCTAGCATGTATCTAGCGAACCCTGACTAAGATTGTGGTCCTTATTGGACAGGGGATCTACCTCTGCCCACAACAGACCTAATTTCTAACACCAATATAAAGTGATTGATGGCAGGATTTTAATACAGGGATAGGGCAATCCAATGTATTATAATCCTATAATTGACATGGAGGTAAAATTGTGGGTACATTCTTTAAATATATTTAAGTAATTCACAAACTGAAAAAGTAATTGGCTTTCTGGTTTGGGTTGTTGAGGAGTGTTAATAGTTGCAACCAAACAGAACATACAGATTGTTTGATCTACAGACCTTCTCGCTTGTTGCCTTTTATTAACTGTTAGGGCTTGATAGATAAACAGTATGTGTACAATACAATGTGATTAGGTTTTGCTCCAAATGCCTAGGCAAAGGAAATATACAAAAATGAGCAGCATCAACGAAGTAAGCCACATCTTCGTTATGTGTTCTTGAAGATATTGGACATTTTTTAAATTAAATACCATGCTGAGTGATTTCCTGAGATATTACAGATATGCCATTAACTGCTGTAATTTCTATGGCTTTTGTTTTGACTTTGTTTTGCAACCTAATGCTGCAGCAAATGTCACATCCATAATGTTTAAAGCTGCCCATGGGTCATTCAATATTAATATATTCCCAAAGAGTTTACCCTGAAATCTTAACACTGTGAATTTGTAATTCAACCTACTGATGAGTGGATCATACTAGCCACACTTTAGGGGGTCATTACTCAATTTGCTCAAACTTTCTGATTCTGCAAAGTTTTTGTGATCTGATCTCCTCTAACAGAAATGGTAGTTTCACTGGTTCGTACTTTCCAAGGATTTCCATCTAGCTACAGTATAATGTCTGCACTACTTTGGGACGGTTCTGATAAACCTTACCCAATCCAAACAGAGGTTTCCCCTGATTCACAGGGAGCATCAACTTTTCTCCTTGCGCGTCAGAGACCTTTTTCAGTTTCATTTCTTTGTTGTGACTGCTAATCTATTCACAATTGTGCTATTTCCTTTTTTCATTTGTTTTGCAGGGAAGAAGAGTCTCATACGAACATGCTGAATAAAGACCTATGAATGAGCCAGGAGAAGTTACCCCCACATAAAGGGGACATCTTGAGATATTGCAAAAAGTATGAGAATACCACTTTAAGCCGACAAAAACATACAGTTGAAAGTAAAACAATATAAATGCATTTTTTGGTCGAATTTGGTCCAAGGCATTATAGCACCTTACAACAGAACCAAACTACGTAACACATTTTTGATGCACAGGGAGATATGGATGTGCCTTCATTATGAATGCACATTGACGACGCGATAATTATTGCACCTTTTATAATCCGATACCACGGGCATTCTCATTTAATATGTGGCATTATTAGCACCTTTTCGGCAATATGGCACCTAAAACGTGCCATATTTATCACCTATGAGGCTCTGCCCTTTGAAATGCGGATTTTGGTGCTTAGGAACCACAATTTGCATGTACCGATATGTATTAGGTAGTATCTATCCCCTGGTAAAATCTCTCAGGTTTTACCTACCGAGATTTACAATGAAAAATTGAGAGGGGTGCTGTAATTACCGCAAAACTTGTAATACCGGTCTTGCTGTTTGCACAAGGATTGGAAAGGATCAAAACACACCTAGGGGCCAATTCCGATTCAGTAAAATCCAGTCCGAATCGCCGTACGGAGCGTTTTTCCCGTACGATTCGTACACAGAACCGTACCCGTACGTACGATGTAGTACGATGTGTACTCAATGCAGTTCTCCGTACAAATCGTACAAAAGACCGTACGATTCAAGAAACCGTTCGTACGGATCGCAGCAGCCTTTTACGACCCAGCAAGTACGATTCGTGTGGACACCACTCCATACGACTCTTTTCTTACGGGAGCTGAAAACGTCCGGAAGAGCTGATTTCACCTCGTAATGCATACGGAACGGACGCCCGGGTACGGTTTGTACACCCCATGATTGCAGGGGTACGGTTCGTAGGGGTACAGTTTTTACACCCCATGATTGCTGGGGTATGGTTCGCAGGGGTACGGTTCGTACACCCCATGATTGCAGGGGTGCGGTTTGTAGGGTTACAATGCGTACACCCCATGATTGTAGGGGTATGGTTCATAGGGGTACGGTTCATATACCCCTACAAACCGTACCCCTGCAATGATGGGGTGTGCGAACGGTACCCCATGGAACCGTACCCCTGCAATCATGGGGTGTACAAACAGTACCCCTGCAATCATGGGGTGTACGAACTGTACCCCATGGAACCGTACCCCTGCAATCATGGGGTGTACAAACCATACCCCCTACGAACCGTACCCATTGCACTGTGCGTATGTAATTGTGTGGCTCTCCGTACGAATCGCTCATACCCAACGTTTCCGTACGAATTGCGTTCTCATTCCCCGGTCCGGATTGTACTTGTCAGCATGTTTACGATTCGTACTGTTCACTGTGAGGGTCCGTGTTGTCCGGATTTTCCCTTGCTTTACGTACGGTTTGCAACAATTTCGGCCGTATATTTTTCGTATGAATCGTACTATGCGATTTGGATGGAATTGTACGATTCGTACGGAAAGGGCTATGGATTCGAATGGTCATACGGATTAGTTTACCGAATCGGAATCGGCCCCAAAATGTAAACGCATGGCAGTGGCATAGTGCAAAGTGATAGGGTCCTTGCAGAATGTGATGAGATGACCTTAAGTCTCCCGTATCGCACAGATTTCCCTTTGCCTTAGGCTGAATGGGGCTCCCTTGAAGGGTTGGGGGCCCCCCTGGAGGGTTGGGCCTACTCGTAGGGCCCACACTGCGCGTACTCGGGTAGGGCCCATCCTGCGCCGGAGGAAATGCAACGGCCGGCGTTATGCCCATGACACTCAGGGCCTCCTTTATGAGAAGTGGCGCATTGCTGCGTAAAAGTAGCGATGCAACACTTCTCAGTGTGCCCTCCTTGCAACACCTATGATGCTTCCTATATACAGTATGACGCATCATGTTGCAAGGAATGGCCAAAACGTCAGTATTACTGACACATCTGTTGGCGCAAAAGTGGCGCATTGGTAGAGTTGTTTTGGAAGCGTGACGCAACTCCACCAATGATCCTTTCACATGGGACAAGCCCCATGTGAAAGGGGCTGCGTCACCCTTACACCTGCCATGAGGCAGGCGTAAGGTTTTGACGCAGTGGCGGCATAGAAGTGTTGCAGTGAAGTCTCATAGATTTCACTGTGACACATCTACAGGTCTTTGTTGCGACGGAAAGCCCACCCTGCATACATTATACCTGACGCAGTTATAATGTAGCACAGGGCTTTACAAGGTGACGCATCATCCTGGATGCGTCACCTTGTAAATATGTTGCAATGTTGCGCATATTTTACGCCGCCGTGGTATCACGAAAAGTGATGCAACTGCAGCCCAAAACTGTTGAAAGGGCTCATAAAAAAGCCTCACAGCATTTCAGCCAACACTATGGGCCCCATTAGTATGGCGGCGAGAACCGGGACCTCCCGCTGAGGGTGCGGGGGTCCCGCACTCCCGCTTAGCATGCGCCCGCCACACTGGCGGGCGCATAAAGCATCTGCAACATTGCGGCGGGCGGTGCAGAGAGCACCGCCCGGCGCAATGCCACAGAGGCAGGTTGTGCATTTCAACGTGCCTGCCACGTTGTTTATTGAAAGGCAGGGGGAGTACCATAGGTAACCCCCATGTGCACCCCCACCCCCTCGGAGTCCCTTGGGGGCCCGCAACAGGCCCCCCAATCAGACCCTGCATGCCTTTCTGCCACGGAAAGGCATTTCCAAGGCCACATTCTAATATGGCTGGCGGTGTCTGGCAGACCCCCCAGCCATTGTAATATGGAGGTGGGTCATTTCTGCAAGGATGGCGGGCGGATCGACCCCGTCGGGCCAGCGGTGACTACTGCCGGCCCGGCGGGGGCCATCCGCCCGCCATCCTAATGGGGCCCTATGACTTGTAGCCATTCCGTCTATAGTGGAAAACGCTTATCCCAAATTCTATAACGTTAATCTCTCTAGCAAAGATTTGAGGACTGTTCTATATTGTGTCATTAGCCATACATGGTTACTTGACAGCTGTGATTACTTAACCTAAGATGTACTGATTTACACTGATATTTCCCTGCTAGTATTTTCAGAACATACTCAGCCGCCTACATTTATGCAGTTAATTGTTTTTTCCGAAGCAGTAGTGTAGTATATTTGATTAATATTGTGTAGTTTGACTGCCCTAGAATGGTATTGCTGTCACAAACGTGATGCCTTCCTTTATTTCGTACATTTTACGTGATGGACACCACAAATACTGCTGGATGCATTCACATAAAAGAACAGCAAGGAAAACAAAAATCATCCATTGTTTCTAACTTTGGGAAAGGTAAAAGGCCATATAGGAAAATGGTGCTCATTAAAAGTAGGTAATTGCTTCCTGCAATAGTGATTACATTGCATAATCAATGAAACTCACCGTAAAGTTTCAGTTGATACGAGATCAATATGAAAGGAAGTCTGGATTAAAGCTTCTGAACATTGCAGGGATTCAAGCTCTATGCTGCTTAAGGTTCGCTATCAGAATGCAAATAAAGCTTCACCAATTTGGCAAAGCTGCTGATTTGCTGCAATTGAAAACAATTTCTGGAATAGGTGTGTTTTGCCGTTAAATAATCGTGAATGGAACTAAGGAGGCTTAGGACACTGCCTACATTTGTATGAAAGGAAATCAATGTGTGCACAAGTAAATAAGCACAATACCTGGAAACAGAGCCGGAGTCAGGTATGTTAGCAATTTATACTGCATGTAAGGGCTGGATTGCATTTTTCAGCCCTAAGGTCAAGTGTAGCTAAATTCCTAAGATAGCATTTTCTCTTCTATCAATGAAAAATAACTACTTCCAATCCCCAGTAATGGAATTGGTTCCCATAGAGAATTGAGATATAATCATGGTATTTGTTCCCACCAGAGTGAACAGCAAAACGCTATATATCCCACTGGGATTCTTTCTGCAGCTAAATAGGAAGGCTGCCTGTGTGTTTCTTGGTGTTTGGGTATGAAGCGGACGATGTAGGCACGGAATAGTGTTTACGGGCCAAGGTTGAACATGTGGACCTACTTAAAAAAAATGAAAGAACACAAGTATTCCTCCCATAACTTTTGTTCGATCCAAACAAAGGAGAGTAATAATGCGAAATGCAGCTCTTCTTTTGGTTAATAAGTAAAATAGTGTTGCAATTAGGCAGTCCGAATATTGCAGGGAACACGTACATAAGGGTGTCCTTAATGCAAGTTTCGAACGTTGAAAGTAGCACTCGGTTTCCTAATTTTAGAGAGATTTAAAATTTTTGAGGCACATACGAAACAATTGAAATATTTATTATGACGATTTTAACTCATACATAAAACCTAAGCTACAGGATATGACAGGCTGAATGAATCGATGAATTAATAGGTAGCTGGGTAGAAAGAACAAAATACATCCCTAGTAAGTTTGTAAGCAACTTGCATCCAATCAATCAATCAACCAGTATTTGTAAAGCGTGGCTGGTCACCCATGAGCGTATCCAGGCGCTAGGTAACTGGGCTCAGTCAAACAGCCAGTTGTTGAGTCTTCCTTAAATCCTCTAGCGAGGGTGCTGTTCGGAGGTGGAGGGGAAGGCAGTACCATGATTTGGTGGCGAGGTAGGAGAAGGAGCGGCTTCCTTTTGGCTATGGCGGATACGTGGCGTATGTGGCGTATGTGCGAGAGAGGCAGAGAGGAGTTCTCAGGATGGTTGATGAAAGTTCGGGTGGTGGTTTATGTATGCTGGTCCTTGATCATCGAGGGCCTTGTAGGCTTGTGTCAGGATCTTGAATTGGCATATTATTGGACAGGGAGCCAGTAGAGGTTCCTAAGGTGAGGGGTGATGTGGGTCTGTCTGGGCAGATTGATGATAAGTCTGGTGGTGGTTCCTGTGTACAGTCCGCTGCCGCAGTCTGGCTGGCTGGTGATCAGGGCTTGCATAAAGGTTTTTTTTGTGCTGATGGGGAGCCATTTAAAGATTTTTCTGCCGATGTGGAGATTGTGGAAGCAGGTGAAGGAGACTGTGTTGATCTGCCAACTCATGGTGAGTTTGATGTCCAGGATGATGCCGAGGTTACGAGCCTTGTCTGTTTGTATGGGAGTGGATCCAAGTTCTGCAGGCCACCAGGTGTCATTCTAGGGGGAGGCATTGTTGCCAAAGATCAGCACTTCGGTCTTGTCAGTGTTGACCTTCAGGCAGTTAGCCTTCTTTGAGTTGGTGAAATTTTTCATGGAATTTGTGGAAATAGGTTTTAGTGATGGTGGAGTCGACTGATGAGCTGGATATCATCAGCGTAGGATATGATATTGAGATCATGAGTTCAGATGGTGTTGGCCAGCGGTGTCATGTAGGTGTTGAGGAGGGTGGGGCTAAATGATGAACCTCGAGAGATGCCACAGATGGGTTCTGAGGTGAAGAGAGGTAGGCGGATTCTCTGTGTCCTTCTCATGAGGGATGATGCGATCCATTTGAGTGCGACTAATATGATGTTGAACACTGTGGAGAGGTCGAGGAGGATCAGGGTTGCTGATTCTCCCCTGTCGTGTAGGGTGCAAACATTAACAGTTGCATCAATTAGGGTGGTTTTGGTGCTGTATTGGGAGGAAAAGAGGAGGTTGTAACTCTCCAAGTGTTCTGTGAGCTGCTGGTTGAGGGCCTTTTCCAGGACCTTGGCAGGGAAAGGGAGCATCGAGGTAGAGGTGGTAGTTGTGGAGTTTATTCGGATTGGCGGAGAAATCTTGAGGAGAGGTCTGACTTCTGCATGTATCCATGCATCGGTATAGGTAGCCATTGTGATGGAAGCATTGAGGATGGGGGTGAGTTGGTGGCTAATGTCCTTACTTCCTAGGTTGAAGAGGCGATGGGGACAGTGTATGGTGAGTCCTCCAAAGTGGATGGAGTTCATGATGGCTGTGGTGTTCTGCATGGGTGGCTGTTCCCAAGCCGTGAGAATCTGGTCAGGTGAGGCATTCATTGAAGTGAGGAGGCTGTGAAAGATAGCGGGTTGGGGCTCACATTTCCTGTAGATGGTGGATATCTTGTTGTGGAGATGGTTCACTAGAGTCTGGAAGAGTTTTTGTGAATGTGAGATTGTGTTCTCAGTGGCCAATAGGTGAGAGAGTTCTCAGACGATGCTGAACAGTTCCTTGGTGTGGTTGGCTATTGCCTTGATGTGGGCTGCTAGGGCATCCTTTTTTGCACATTTCAGTCGTTGGTGGTATTCATTGAGGTGACTTGACGTTGGCTCGGTATGTTTTGTCTCTGCTTGTGTGCCATCTTTTCTCCAATTGTTTGCAGCTGTGTTTCATTGTCCTGAGTTTTGATTTGCACCAGCTGGCTTGTTCGGGGGATCTGTGATTCTTGGCTCGTTTGATGGGGTTACAGCGTCTATGGCATTGGTGATCCAGGTGATGAAGTTCTGGAACGCTTGTTGGTACGGGGGGGGGGTTGGCTGGTGTTGAGATCATCCATCAGTTTTTTCTGTCTCACTTACTTCCAGCTGTGAGAGGAGGTGTTGCGGGGCTGGTGGCAGTGTGCGGTGATTCTGCGATGATGAAGCAGACGACTGAGTGGTCAGTTCAGGTGAGTTCTGTGGCAGGGCTGTATTGTACTCTGTCTATGGATGAGAAGATTGGATCCAGTGTGTGTCCTGCTCTGTGTGTGGGGTCTGTGACTAGCTGGGTGAGGCTGATGTTGTCCATGCATTCCGGGAGGTTGGAGGCATTGGTGTATGTGGGGGTTAACCAGGTAGAAGTTGTGGTCTATAAGGAAGATGTGGTGCTTTGGCTTGATGGAAAGTTGGGCGATGAAGTCTGTGATGGTGTTGTAGAGGCCAGTGTGATATCCTGGGGTCTCTAGGCAACAGTCCTTTGATGGCTGTTCTGCCAATGAACCTTCTGGCTTGAAAGAGGGAATGCAAAGAAATCTCAGAATAGTTGAGCCTTGAGCTCTGTTTTAGAGAGTTAGGCTCTGCTTATGAGATGGAGTATTACAACCAAAAAGTAGGTTTGGGGAAACACGCAATGGAAAGGACCAAGTATTTCTGGATTCATGCAGCTTTTCCTCTTTTTTGGGAGAAAACATGAATTGGCAGTTTTTTAATCTGAGGACATGCTCGGTCTTGTGTTTGTTTCTGCAGTGGTGGAATGTAGACTACGGGATCTGTGTGAGTGTGTAGAATGTGGAATTGGTATGGTGTGCAAAGACCATTAAAATGTTAAGATTTAATTGGGTCATTTTCAACTGCCTTCTGAGCTCGAATCTATGACAGAATATCGAGGGTCAGAATATCGAAGAACAAAATATCGACGCTGGAATATCGAAGGTAAGTATATCGACACCATATCTACAACATGGTAAGTACAAAAATATCGAAACTAAAATATCGATGTTAAAAATATCGTTATTAAAAATATTGTTTTTTTTATAAAATAAAAAAAGTTAAATTAAGTTAATAATACTTATATATAATTTAAACTTATTTAAAAATATGTTATAATGTTTAAAATGAATAAATAATTCATATTTAATATTAAACATTTAAATAAAATTAAACATACAATATTTAATAAATACTTAATTAATAATAATATATATATATATTTTTTATTTAATAAAAAAATATTAACAAACACTATAAATTACAAATACATCAACACTCATAAAATAATAACATAAATAATAATAAATAATTATATTTAATAAATAAAAACAATTAAATATACTTTCAATATTTTACAAATTAATTAAATACAACATTATTTCACATATTAAATACATAAATAAATATAAATAATATTGGATAGCGTAAGGGTAAAAATTACTATTCAAACTCCAGAGGGTGCAACATTAGGTAAAGCGTTGGATAGCGTAAGAGTAAAAACTACTATTCCAACTCCTAAGGATTCAACAGTAGGGAAAGCGTTGGATAGTGTAGGGGGAAAAATTACTAGTCCCTCTCCAAAGAGTGCAACAGTAGGGAAAGCGTTGGATAGCGGGTGGGTAAAAATTACTATTCCCACTCCAGTGAGTGCAACAGTAGGGAAAGCGTTGGATAGCGTATGGGTAAAAATTACTATTCCAACTCCAGAGGGTTCAACAGTACAAAAAGCGTTGGATAGCGTAAAAAGAAAAATTACTAATCCAACTACAAAAGGTGCAACAGTAGAGAAAGCATTGGATAGCGTAGGTGGAAAAATTACTATTCCAACTCCAGAGAGTGCAACAGTAGGGAAAGCGTTGGATAGCGTTGGGAGAAAAATTACTATTCCCACTCCAATGAGTGCAACATTAGGGAAAAGGTTGGATAGCGTAAAAATAAAAATTACTATTCCAACTCCAAAGGGTGCAACAGTAGGGAAAGCATTGGATAGCGTACGTGGAAAAATTACTATTCCAACTCCAGAAGGTGCAACAGTAGGGAAAACGTTGGATAGCGTAGGGGGAAAAATTACTATTCCCACTCCAGAGAGTGCAACAGTAGGGAAAGCGTTGGATAGCGTAGGGAGAAAAATTACTATTCCCACTCCAATAAGTGCAACATTAGGGAAAAGGTTGGATAGCGTAAGGGTAAAAATTACTATTCCACTCCAAAGGGGCAACAGTAGGAAAAGAGTTGGATAGCGAAGGGGGAAAAATTACTATTCCCACTCAAGTGAGTGCAACAGTAGGGTAAGCGTTGGATAGCGTACGGGTAAAAATTAATATTCCAACTCCAGAGGGTAAAACAGTAGGGAAAAAGTTGGATAGCGTACGGGTAAAAATTACTATTCCAACTCCAGAGGGTGCAACAGTAGGGAAATCGTTGGATAGCGTAGGGGTAAAATTACTATTCCAACTCCAAAGAGTGCAACAGTAGGGAAAGTGTTGGATAGCATAGGGGGAAAAATAACTATTCCAACTCCAGAGGGTGCAAGAGTAGCGAAAGCTTTGGATAGCGTAGGGGGAAAAATTACTATTCCAACTCCAAAGGGTGCAGCAGTAGGGAAAGTGTTTAATAGCGTAGAAATTTATTTTAACATACTTATAATTATTATTTATATTTTAAATAATGTATAAATAATTTTTTTAATACATCAACATCAATAAAAACTATTAATAATTAATAAAACCAATAACATTTGAATAATTAATTGACAATAAATGAACAACAAACGCCAATAATTAATAATTATTGAATATTACTCACCAAATAATAAATATACAAAAATAAACTATTTATCATAAAAAATAATATCTTTTTTAAAATTACATCACAATTAAAAAACAATAAAGAAAAAATATACAAAATTTTTAATTTTTTTAAAAAATGTTTACCAATTAAATGATTTTTTCTACTGAATAAAAAAGATTTACAATTTACAAATATTAATTGCCAATTAAATAAATTAATTATGTATCCATTTTTTATTTTAAATATTTTTTATTTGCATCAAACAAACACATAGAAAAACAGTCTTAATAATCAAAATCAATCTACACAGTTTTGAATAGAGTCACAGAAGAACATAAAACATTACATTAATCAAAATCAATAAAGAGATCTTACAGAATACAGAATAACAGATAAATAATAGAAAATTCGGTAACTAAAATATACTAAATTTAAGACATAAATAATCCCCAGATTCTGTCAATTTTGCGTTTGGCGCGAATACCCTTTGAGATAGCTAGGGTATTCTCCATTGTATATATTTCCTTAACTAAGCACCACCATTCCATAACAGTTGGTGGGTTTTTCTGAATCCAAGCTCTAGCAATAATAAGTCTTGCACAAGTAACTAATATATTCAACAGATCACTCGGTGTATTAGAGCCCCCATTTATACCAATCAACACATCAGTTGTTGAGAGAGAAATAGGTTCAGTAAGTCTATCAGAAACCACCTTAACTATTCCGTCCCAATATTCACTGAGATGAGGGCATGAACAAAACATGTGAACAATATCAGCACCAATTAGGTCGCATTTCGGACATTTCGTACGATCACTATAGTTATTATTACTTGCCCATTTGAGAATTCTCTCGGGGGTATGATATAATTGACATATAGTTTTAAACATTTGTAATTTAAGGCTAGTAGAATGAACTGATGAATTTAAGCTCTTAAGGGAAAAAGTAATTAAATCTAATGGTACATTTAGAGCTAATATTCTACTCCATTTCTCCGTTAATTTGATGATGTCACTAGTATTAAAGTCGGAAAATATCTTATATCCTATACTAATCGTGGCTTTGTCAGATTCTCTATAAATACAGTCCCATAGATCTGAATCTGTTACCATAGTAAGTTCTAATGTCTTCACCAAATAATCTCTAATTTGGTAATATTTAAACCTAGCTAGTTCTGATAAATTATAACATTGCTTTATATTTTCAAACGACATAAATCCTTGATGATCATACAAATCTCCCAGAAGTTTAATACCAGATTCTAAGAGTAATCGGCATGTTAAATCCTGAAAAATTAAAGGGAAGCCTGGATTACCCCACAAAGGTGTTTTATAATGTAAACAGGAAATATTACATTTATTCAAAATAGAGCGCCAGATATTAACGGTATCTCGTACCGTCTTAAATGTAACCCTTTTGAAGTAATTAGGGTAATTTAATCTGTAAATAAACATATTAGCATCTTGTCCAAGTAAAAATTTATGAAAATACAAACATTTGTCAAAAATTGTTAAACTACGAAAACGAACTAAAAAAGCCGACCAATAATATAACTTAAAATCCGGAAGAGCCAGACCACCTTGACTAAACGGAAGTTTGAGTGAGGAGACGGCTCGACTGGCTTTTTTATACCCCCATATAAAGCTACTAATAATTCCTTCCAATCTAAGAAAATAGGAATTATTTACATGCAGAGGAATTGCACGAAATAGGTATAAGTATTTTGGTAAAATTTTCATTTTAATTAAATTTATGCGGCCAATGATACTAAGTGGTAATTTATGCCATTTCTTAAATTGCATAGCGGTCTCTTTTAATAATATTTAATAATTTATTGCTACAATTAAGTCAATATCCGAAGAAATTTTAACACCCAGATACATTGCTACACCACAAATTCCTGGAGTGGGAACAGACAACTGGTAATTCGTAACAATTTGAGTTTTAGCGGTGTTAAGTCTATAACCAGAGACTGAGCCGTATATATCGGCTTCAATTATGATACCTTTCAGAGCTTGAGGCACATCCGAGGAGAACACTGCTACGTCATCCGCATATACAGTGATGTCAAGTTTGTATAAGCCATTGAAAAATGAGTTGATTAGGGCCTGGCGCTGTAGCGCAATTAAAAAGGGTTCCATACCTAAAGCAAAAAGGAGGGGTGATAATGGACACCCCTGTCTTGTCCCCCTCTTAATTGGAAACATAGGAGAACATTTTCCCATATAACATACTTTGCCCGCAGGATTGTCATAGAGCGATTGAATCCATCTCAGAAATTGGCCGTTAATACCAAATGCCTGTAAAGCTACCCATAAAAAACCCCACCCCACTCGGTCAAATGCTTTTTCTGCATCTAGTAAAATCATACCGAGTGGGGTGGAATGAGTCCGAGCAGCATCAAAAGCAGAGATGGCCATATTAATGTGCGCTGTAGTATCACGTTTAGGAATAAATCCGTGTTGCTGAAAAGATACCAACTGAGACATTACTGGCGCGAGCCTAGTAGCCAGTATTTTGGCGAAGATTTTAGCATCGTTGTTGATAAGCGAGATTGGTCTGTATGAACCTCTCTCTTGAGGTATTTTACCCTTTTTTAAAAAGAAAATAATTTGAGTTAAATTCCAAGATCTGGGTGCCTGTTGCCCATTACCTATAGCACGGATCACATCCATTAGTAAAGGTGTCAGATCCTCGGCACAGTGTTTATATAATTCCAAAGGAATAGAATCCTCCCCGACGGCTTTCCCTATTGCTAGGGAGTTAATAGCGTCCCTAATTTCAGTTGCTGTGATGTCTTCCCCTAGTTGTACAGATTGTGCCGATTCTAAAGTTTTAACCATATTAGGTTCTATATAGTTTTTAATACAATCCTCCGAGGTTATAGTCTCTGGTGTATATAGAACTTGATAAAAGGAAGCAAATTGTAACAATATTGATTTAGAATCACCAAATAATTGATTATTATCTCCTTTAATTTCTTTGACCATGTTCTGTGATCGATCTTCAGCAACTTTATAGGCCAACAGTTTACCAATTTTATCACCGTTTTCATATTGATCAAGTTGATATTTTTTCAGTTTGTTAATGCTCTTAGCCCTAAAAAAGTCCTTTAATGCAACTTTAAGTTCGATTAGTTTAAAATTAAGTATCTCCGTGTTAGATACCCCATCAGACAGAGCCGTTGATAACTGAAGCTCAATTTCACGAATTTCTCCAAGCCTTTTCTCATTTAAATTTCGATATTCTTTATTTTGTCGAAAGATATATTGTTGTGTAAATCCGCGTATGCTAGCCTTACAAGCATCCCAAACTATCAATGGTTGACTGGATTGAATATTTATATTGATACATTCTTTTATGTGTTCTTTAAGTTGATTCACAAACCCATAATCGGTAAACAAATATTTTGGAAATGAGAAAAGGCGAGGAGAAAACTCCCCAGCAGTGACCTCGAAAGTCAAAGAAATTGGATTGTGGTCTGAGGTTACCCTTGGGTGTATAGCCATTGAGCAGTTACTAAGGATACAGTCTGAAGCCCAGATCATATCTATACGTGAGCATAGCTTATGAGCTGCGGAATAGTATGTATACCCAGCTAGTTTGGGGTTTAAACATCTCCAAGCATCTTTCAGGAAATGAGTAGTTGTTAAATCAAGAATTGCTGCTCTAGTTTTCCTCATTCTCTGGAAAGAATTTTTCCTTGTTGTATCTAGATTGTAATTCATAATACAATTAAAATCACCCAATACAATGTGTTCCCCCTCCCATCCAAGTAATTCTATATTAATCTGATCAAAGATGATTGGTTCATCTTGATTTGATGCATAAACCCCACAGATTGTAAATATTCGGCCTCCCAACTTTATCTGAGCTATGGCCCACCTACCAGCTTTGTCAGTTAATGTCTTAAGTGTCTCGCCCTTCAGACCTTTATTCTTTAAAATCGCCACCCCCCGAATTGAAGCGTTAAATTTAGTACAAACTAATATATCATATCCTAACTGTTTAAGCAAGTATTTATCCTTATAAGCTATATGGGTTTCCGTAATTACCACAATTTGAGGTTTGTACATCTTCAGCTCCTCATACACAAGACTCCTCTTTATTTTATTATTTAAGCCCGAAACATTCCAAGCTAAGAATTTTATACGATGCATTTTAAATAGTCTTTATCCCTATCTGTATGACCTCTATAATCTCCATAGCGCATTAAATCAATTTTATAGTTCTTATAGTTCTTATAGTTCTTCTTATTTTTATATGTTTTGTGTCTTTTGTGTCTTTTGTGTCCTTTGATGCATTTTTTACCCCCGAGCATTTCTTCCGCTACCCCACCCCACCCTCTACAAAGACCACCCCCTCCCAATAATTACCTACAGGTCCCCCCATGAGACCGGCTACCGCTATATTGGCAGCCATCAAGCGGATTTAGCTGCTTATAGGGCCCAGGCAAAAAAAATTTCAAAAAGTGCCATATTTAATGGTAATCATTATCTTAACATGGCCCATTACCACACACTCAAAAAAAAAAAAAAGACAAATCAGTCAGTCTGCTAATAGACCGTAGTGAAATAACAATAAAGCAAAGAAAAATCATGTTATTGAGAAAAAAGAACCACACAAAAAAAATACATGAGCATAACATTTGTCAATATCCTTATCATTTTCCAAGTCTCCAAGTGGAGATAGCAGCTTCAACCTCATTTACTTCCAGGAAAAAATAAGACCGACCATTTTTAATAACTTTCAGTTTTGCTGGTTCTTGTAAAAAGGCTTGACCTCCTAGTACCTTAATCGGATCAATAAATTGTTTCAGTTTCCAGCGTCGTTCCAAAGAAAATTTACTTAAATCAGAGCGAACAAAGAAAACAACTGAGTCCCAAGATGGCGGATTGACACCGCTAGAGCGGAGGAGCGCTGAACGGGTCCGGGCTCGCATGCTTGAAGTGCCGCGTGTGAAACGAATTTGAGACGAATATTTAGACTACGTCAGTGCCGGTGAACCGCTGAGCTGTGCTAGTGCTTAGTGCTTACCTGGAGGTCATATGCTGTATCTTTGGCTGATCAAGAGCCGAGTGCGGGGTTTGCTTGGCTCCGCTCGATTACCGCGACTGACCCTAGGTTCCACGAGGGGTTGGTCGGCGGTCAATTGGTTTGGGCTGCAGTTTTTTCGGCGTTTCCCTTCCTTGCCGAAATTAAATCATCTCGGGATGGCCCCAAAACCTCCAGTACGCAGTACTCGGACCACGGCGGCTGCAGTTGGGAAAGCAGCGTTAACTCCAGTGCTGGGACCGGGGCTGGTAGCGACCATGTTTCCTAATAACCCAACGCTCGGTGGAAAAGCTGCCAATAATGTGCCGGTCATCACCCTGGATGTGGATTTGGACAAACAGAGTGTTGGTAGGCAAGAGAAACTGACATTAAATGTGGGTGGTATTAAGCCCAAAGGCAATGCTGTGGATAATATGTTATCAAATATAGGAGCAAAATTGATACCGCCTGAGGCAATGTGTAATAGTGTCAATGGGGGCCAGAGCAATGCTAATTTAAATAACTCGCATTTAATAAAAAATACTGAAAGCGAACTTGAAACTAACATTGGCTTGAATGCTGGCACTCTTGCATCGACCAATGAGATTACAAATCTTCAAGTTGTAAACTTGCTAACTGATACCAATTTGAATCTCACCCGGTCTGCAACTTGTTTAATGGCAAATACCTCATCAAATCAAGCGCCATCCATAATTTCAGCTGCTACCTCTGGTGATAACGGAACGGTAGGGGTTGAGGGGTGTGAAAATGGCGACAACACTGAGGCAATCGAGACAGATGAGGAGTATGTTGACTTTAATGATCATGGAAATAGCACACCAGCGGGAACAACTAAAGACAAAGCAACTAATTTTAAAAAGCTTAGAAGTAAGACTAAGAGTAAAGCCAAAAAAACTATAAGTAAACCAAAGCCAAGCACTATGAAAGCAATAGCAGAAAATAGCCCAATCAGACAATGGGTACAAGCTAAGGGTGGAGTCAAATCCATGGCTATGAGACTCTCTGGTAATAGTCCTAATGACGTGGGTGCCGTAATTGAAGATGTAAATACCCCTAATTCTAATTCTAATTCTATGGTGGATGTACCTGGAACTGTATCTGGACTTGGACCTGTACCTGTACCTGTACCAGTACCTGTATCAACCGACTTGAATCACCAGTCTAATGAGGCACCCGTCGCAACACAGAATGTAGAACAGAATATAGAAAACACAGGGGCTTTAATGGGTGGACATCATTTATCTGACTTTGGAAAAGAATCTATTAAACCGTCAGAAGAAAATCTCTCTCCTTCAGTGTTAACTGTACAAATGTCTCCTTCCTCACCCACAATACTATTAAAGTCAATGGACAACACTTCCATACTCCCTTCCTTACTCCCTTCTAGTAACAACAGCTCAATGCAAGATATAGCTAGCATTGCTAGAGTAACAGGGGGTGGCACTGACTCAGCTGCAACAATAGAGCTAACAAAGGAAACAACTCTGGCGGAGCCATCGCATTATTCTAACTTAACAGCAGATTGGACCATTCAAGGTGAGGTATCCGCATCTTTTCAGATGATACTACAGCTTCTAAATGAACAGAAGCATGAAGCAAAAATTCACTATCAGCAGATGAGGGAAGACAGTAATAAGACTCAAGCCTCATTACAAGAGATGTCATGTAAACTGGGGGCTGTCTCTCAAGATATAGAGGAATTACAACAAAGAGTTATTCTAACAGAGGAAAAGTCACAACGCTCTGAAATTGCTGTGAATAAACATGCCTCTCAACTTCTTCAGATGCAAGCAAAACTTGAAGATTTGGAAAACAGACAACGGAGGCAAAATTTACGTGTTTTTGGTATTGCGGAGGGAGCTGAGGGTGCTGACCCTAGGGCCTTTATTGTCCAACTATTTCAAAAAGCTTTTCCTGATTTAGCAGATTGGGATTGGGACTCCCAGATCCAGCGTGCGCATAGACTACCCCTTTTTCAAAGGGATAAGAGTGGCAAATTTCCACGACCAATTCTGATATATATTGGCAACTATTTACTTCGTCAAGCGATATCATTAATTATGTATTCAATTAATAATTAATTAATACATTAATCATCCATAAAAAAAGTATAAATAATTAAATATTTACAATTAAATTACTTCCCACCCAATACCCCTATAAACCCACAACACACTCCGGTACTAAAACATAACATTTAATTTAAATTAACATTAATTACCAATTAAATAATTAATTTATCAATTAAAATAATTAATTGGCAATTAATAATTAATTACAAATTAAATTATACATAAAAAATTAATTAATTACAATTAAATTACTTCCCAAACTATCCCCTATAAACCCACAACCCGCTCAAGTACTAAAACATAACATTTAATCAAAATTAACATTAATTACCAATTAAATAATTAATTTATCAATTAAAATATTTAATTGGCAATTAATAATTAAATAAAATATTATTTATACATAAAAAAATCATTAATTATTTACAATTAAATTACTTCCCACCCTATTCCCCTATAAACCCACAACCCGCTCCAGTACTAAAACATATAATTTACTTAAAAAATAAATGTATTAATATATACAAATAATACACATATAATATAAATTAATTTAAATATTTAACAGAAACATATAACACATACATATTAAAAAACATAAAAATAATACAAATATCGATATTAGTAACATCGAAATTAGTTACATCGATATATATGCTATCGATATTACTAACTTCGATATTACTTACATCGATATAAATAAATTCGATATTACTTATCTTAGGGTCGATATTCTGTCCTACGATATTCTTGACATCGATATTCTGTACCTTCGAAATTTCAAACACGATATTTTGGTAGGTCGAAATTTAAAACTCAATATTTTGACTGTGTACCTCTGAGCTCATCATGTGATCTGCAGCTCTTGAAATAAAGAATAAGAAAGATCCCTCATTGAGTAGTGTTATTTTCAGGACACCAGCCACAATAGGCTGAGAGAAACCCTGCCCGCAAAACCAGCACACTAATAAGGATCTAGGTGGTTAGTGTTGGTGGGAGTTAGAAATGGGGGTCTCTGGTTATCCAATAAAGGGACCCTTGCCACTAGTCAGGGTAAGGGGGATACACTTCTAAAATAACCCCTACTCATCCCCTTGGTAGCTTGACACGAGCAGACAGGCTTATCTCAGAGGCAGTGTGTAAAGCATTTCTGCATGCATGCAGTAACACAGCGAAAACACTTCAAATGGACACCACACCAGTTTAGAAGAATAAGCAAAACTTTATGTAAACCAACAAGACTAAAAATGGCAAAAATCCAACACTCAATACTCTTAAAATAGTTACTGTGCAAAATAACCTCTAAATTGCAGGAATAACATTGAAACACAGCTCCTCTGACTCAGTAGCTCCTTCTGGGGCTACCGCGATACTGAACACAACAGAGTCTAACAATTCCAGCCAACCGCATCAATACGGGTCAGCTAAAGTGTCGACAGACTCGGAGACAGTACCTTCTTGTTGCAGTCAATGCACCGATGTGAGTCGGTCAGGGCAACCGTTGTGGTTGCGATGTCAGATGGGAGCATTGCAGCGTGCGATGTCCTCACAGCTCGGTGCAGGCAGTTGATCACTGACAGAGTCGGTGAGACCAAGGTTTGGTTGCAGGGTGACAAGGTGCTCGATGCGGTGCTGGCAGGTCACAGTGCGGCGACAGAGCCGGTTGATGCTTGAGTGGGGTAGCGACGGAGTCGGTGACATCTGTGCAGTGTGTAGTGAAGCGGTGCGGAGTGCGGTGCCCACAGGACGCGGTGCAAGCAGCATCTCTTTTACAGAGTCGGTGACACCGAGGTTGCGTTACGAAGTTCTCTGCGGTGCCTTCAGGACACGGAGTCTGCGACAGACTCAGTTTCTCCAGCTCTTCACCTTGGGAGAGGTTCCTCTTGATGTCCCAAAAGTGACCTAAAAGTCTGGGGTGTGGACCCTCCTTTTTATACAGTAAATCTCTTTGCTCTCTAGTGCAGAGAAGCTCTTGTCCCAGCCAAAACCAGTTCTCTCCTCTCTGGTGCACCTTCCTGGCAGGAAGGCTGACCAAGCCCATTCAGGTAAAAGAAAAACTCCCACCCCTACTCTAAATACAGCCCAGGTGTATTCAGCCGAGCCCTGACTCATCTAGACTCTCTGGAGCCACTGCACCTCCCCAGCCCCTGTCACCCCAAAGCCAAACAGCCAATACACAATCTAGCGGAGGCACACTGGATGGTTAGGCAAGAAAATACCTACTTTCCAAAAGTGGTGTTTGCAAACCATGGGGTCGATTCCAATTCGGGAAAAAAAACGTCCGTACGATTTGTATCCGAAGCCCTCTCCATACGAATCGTACCCGTCCGTCCGAGTCGCAAAGTACGATCCGTATTCCGTGAATCCGTCCAAATTGGCGCGATCCATACGTATTGCAAGGCTGAAACTGTGAACCGTATGACTCGTACACATACCGTACGACTCGTACACATGCCGTACGACCTGATGAGTACGATCCGTACCTGGGTATGAGGACACGATTCGTACGGTCCACGTCAGGTAAGGGCGAGTCGTACGGAAAAGCACACAAGCACATACACACCGTCCGCTCCGTACCCCCCCATAATCGCAGGGTTACGCACCGTACCCCTGCGATCATGGGGTGTACGAGCCGTACCCCCAGTGTACGATCGGTGTACGAGTCGTACTCCATTGTACAATCGGTGTATGAGCCGTACCCCATGTACGATCGGTATACAAGCCATACCCCATGTACGATCGGTGTACGAGCTGTACCCCGATGTACGATCAGTGTACAATGGGGGTACGGCTCGTATACCCATCGTACAATGGGGGTACGGCTCGTACACCGATCGTACAATGGGGGTACGGCTCGTACACCGATCGTACATGGGGTACGGCTCGTACACCGATAGTACATGGCTTACAATGGTAAATGGTAATACTACTTGTACCCAGGACCTGTAAACTAAATTGTACTAGCGGGCCTGCTGCACAAATTGTGCCTCCCACTGTCATAGCACTGTAGTGCAGGTTTAAACCGTCATTTCGACCTGACATAATAAGCCAGGTTGCCAGGCATAAAACCTTCCTTTTTAATACTTACAAGTCACTTGTAAGGTAGGCCCTAACATCTCCTTGGGCAAGGGGAATGGTGTTTAAAAAGTAGGAGATATATATTTAAAGTTTACCTGCCCTAGCAGGAAAGTACTCCTAACAACGTTTTTCACTATGGTAAATCCTATCTCTCCCTGTTAACTAACACTGGTTTACCTTGTCATATTTAATACATGCTAACTTTGGATTGGGAGCAGATAGAGATATGCTGTTTAGACTTAAATGAAATGTATTTAAAAATGCATGTTAGTGGTAAAGTGGGATTTTAAGTCACAATTCTTAAAATGCCACTTCTAGAAAGTTAACACAAGGAGATGATGGATGAAGCACTGAAACTTTTCATACACGCATCCCCAGTCACAGATCTGGGTTGAATCCATCATCATTCTTTAGCTCACTTGCCCACCTCAGTTCAGACCCAGCTATATGTAAATCAGTCTTGACAATGTGCCTCATGGGAATAGCCAGCCCGAACTGTCAAGCCAGGTCTTCCCTGAACCGGAAAGAAGCATCCTGGAACCGGTTTCTGGGTAACACCCTTCATCATCCAGGCTAGCTTGAATCCAGCGGCAAAGTGAGCAAGGGACCCACATCTGGGCATACCCTGAAAACTTAGGTTGAACAAAGCAAACTCAAGGTGATGATGGACAGAGCACTGAAGCTTTTTAGACACTCACCCCCAGTCACAGATCTGGGTTGAATCCATCATCATTCTTTAGTTCACTTTGCCACCTCAGTACAGACCCACCTAAATGCTTGACCCTGTGCCTCATGGGAACAGTCCAGCCCGAACTGCCAAGCCAGGTCTACCCTGAACCGGAAACAAGCAACCTGGGACCTGTGTCTGGGTAACACCCTTCATCAGCCAGGCTAGCTTGAATCTAGTGGCAAAGTGAGCAAGGGACCCATGTCAGGGCATACCCTGCCAACTTAGGGCAAACAAAGCAAACACAAGGAAAAGGTGGACGGAGCACTGAAACTTTTCACTCAACCCCAGTCACAGATCTGGGTTGAAGACATCATCATTCTTTAGCTCACTTCGCCACCTCAGTTCAGACACAGCTATAAGCAACTCAGAGTTGACCCTTTGCCCCATGGGAACAGTCTAGCCTGAACTGCCAAGCCAGGTCCGCCCTGAACCGGGAAACAAGCATCCTGGGACTGGTTTCTGGGTAGACCCCTCGATCAGCCAGGCTAGCTTGAATCCAGTGGCAAAGTGAGCAAGGGATCCACGTCAGGGCACACACTGCCAACTTAGGACGAACAAAGCAAATACAAGGAGATGTCGGACGGAGCGCTGAAACTTTTCGGACACTCACCCCAGTCACAGATCTGGGTTGAATCCATCATCATTCTTTAGCTCCCTTCGCCACCTTAGTTCAGACCCAGCTATATGCAAATCAGGCTTGACCCTGTGCCCAGTGCCGTCGCGGCGTCGTTGTGAGGGGCACGATTGGTGTTGGGGTCATCCACCGGAGCAGTTGTGTTCCTTGGAACCCCACTCCCCAGACGTCAGGTCGAGTTTAATTTCTCAATAAACTTGTGTTTGTCACCCATGTTGGTGGAACTCCCTCCACATGGACCAAAATTGATTGGTAAAGTGACTATTACCCTTGTAGCACCAGACTAAGGTAAGGGGGTACTATATGAGACTGGGACAGTCAGACGTCCTGAAGAAGACCAATGTGACCGACCATTTGAGGGTACGCATAGGTCGAAACATGTTTACTGTAGCAGTAAAGGAGGGGTGTTAGGGGGTCCTAATATTTATTTATTATTTATTTATTTAATCCATTTATATGGCGCAACAGCTACCCAGAGGGTTTCCCGGCACCTTGGAAGTCAATCAATACCGTGGGGAGTAAAACAGAGGGGGTCATTATGATGACGGGCGGACTTTGTCCGCCCATCACCATAGTGGGGAACGGGACCGCCCGCCATAAGGGCGGGGGTCCCGTGGGGGGAATTAGGATGTGCCCGCCACAGTGGCGGACACATCCTGTAGTTTTAGCATTGTGGCGGGCGGGGCACTCTGCACCGCCCGCCACAATGCTTAAAATGCTTTTTTGCATTTGCATATGCAAAGCGGCAGGCACCGCGCGGTGCCTGCAGCTTTGCATATGCAAATGTGGGGGGGTACCATAGGTACCCCCCATGTGCCCCCCGACAGTGCTGTCAACCTGGGGGCCCTGCAGGGGGCCCCTGCAGCAATCCCCGCCTGCCTTTCCACCGCGGAAAGGCCTCTACTGTGTGCCATTGTAATATGGCTGGCGGCGTCCATTGGACACCGCCACCATATTAATCCATTACCGCCGCGGTCGCAAGGTAAAGCGGCGGATGGTCTTTCCGTCCGCCACTGTCCCCTCCGCCATCCTAATCTGGCGGAGGGGAAAACGAGAGTGCTTGTCGGGCGGATTGCCTCCGCCAGGGTGGCGGTGGCCACCGCCAACCTGGCGGAGGCAATCCGCCCGACATCCTAATGGTGCCCAGAGTCTTAGTCTTGGTCAAATAGCCATGCCTTGATATTTTTTCGAAAGGTTCTGAAGGTTGGTTACAGTCTTAATTTAAGCGGAATAGAGTTCCATAAAGTTGGTGCCAGATATCCGAAGGAGCGTCCGCCCATTCGAGCTCGTTTAAATTCCGGAACCACAAATTTCGCTAAAGGGGTTGATCTGAGATTACGGGTAGGGATATATTTTTGGATCAGCTTGCATATATACGCTGGTGCTTCTCCAGTGTTTATCTTAAACATGTAACATAGTGCTTTAAACTTGGTTCTGTTGGCTATTTTGAGCCAATGGAGGTTGCGTAGATGTTCGGAGACATGCGCCCTCCTAGGTAGATTCAGTAGTATCCTTGCTGTCGCATTTTGGATGACTTGTAGTCGTCGTATGATCTCTTTGTTGGAACCAAGGAGAAGAATATTCCCATAATCCATCCTTGACCCAATCAGGGCCTGCACTACCGTTCTTTGTGCGCCTACAGGAAGTTGCCATAGGATTTTTCTTAGCCATTTTAGAATGGCGAAGCAGACTGACGCTGTTTTGGCTACGTGATCCCGCATAGTCAATTTATTGTCAATCAATATTCCTACGTTTCTAGCTGAGGGAGCATCTATTGGTGGGGGTCCCATTTCTGTTGGCTAGTGTGTTTGTCCCCAAAGCTCTTTATGTTCTCCAAAGATTAATAGTTCCATTTTGTTACCATTTAATTTTAACTTTTTGGAGTGCATCCACTTCGCTATATTCTGAAGCCCTAGACGTAGGGAGGAGGTGTTGCTATTATCAGTAGTTGATAGGGAGAATACTAATTGAGTATCGTCAGCATACGAAAAAATAGTAAGGCCACATTTTTCTGCAATACTCTCTAGCGGGGTGATGTAAATATTGAATAGGAGCGGGCTAAGGATTGACTCCTGTGGAACTCCATATGGTGAGGACATAGTCTTGGAGGTGTTGCTTTTGGAGAAGACCTGGTACGATCGTTCTGTTAGAAAATTCCCAAGCCAGTCCACAGCTAATCCTCTGACCCCAATTCCCTCTAGGGTTTCAATTAGCATTTTGTGGGATATAGTGTCAAAGGCGGCACTCAAATCTAAAAGAATGAGTGCCACCGTACCACCTGTATCAAGCTGTTGACGAATCGTTTCCGTTACTCCTAATAGGGTGGATTCTGTTGAATGCCCTGCTCTGAAGCCAGATTGTGAGGGATGAAGAAGATTGTTGGAATTAATAAATTCTGCTAGCTGTCGGTTAATTTGTTTTTCTAATATTTTGGAAAAAATCGGGAGTAATGAAACTGGTCTGTAATTGGAGAAGATTTCAGGGTCACTATTGTTTTTTTTCAGTAGTGGTACTACCATAGCATGTTTCCATTCGGTTGGTATTACAGCTTCTCTTATCGATGCGTTCAACAGAGTTCTGATAACATTAAGAGTGTCAGGGTCGAGCTCTTTTAAGATTTCCGCAGGCATGGGGTCTTTGGGAGATCCTGATTTAATACTGTTAAGAGTTTCTAAAAAAGTAGTTTGATCTAGAGGCTGCCAGACTGTCAGGGTTTTCTCCAGGATATCTATCGGCTCATTAAGCTCATTTGGTCTTGGGTTTATCAATGTGGGTAGGTTGTTGGTGTCTTCCGCACCAAGAGCAGAGTAGATATTGGCTATTTTCTCATTAAAGTACATCGCCAGGCCGTCACATTGAGTTAAGGACAGCGTCGGGGGTTCTGGGTGTGTTGTGGCTCCTGCTAGGTCTTTTAGCACTTTAAATAATGTTCTGGAGTCATTTTGAACCTCAAGAATGGAGTTTTTGATATACTCTCCTTTAGTTAATTTACATAATAGATGGTAGGCATTCAACGCTTGCTTGTAAGTCTTGTAAGTTTTGTAATATCCTACCTTATCACCACCATCCGTAACCTAGTTTTAAGCCTGACCTTGGAACCTATCAATAAAGTTATATTAGGTATCCAGGAGCCAGTTTTAACCTCACTATTCCCTACTACAATTTTGTGTTCTATCGCTGTACCCAGTCCTGGATAGTCATTTCGTGTTGTGAACACTGTTATCACTTTCAGTTTTGTGTTGTACTTTGTTCTTGTATTTTATGTTTCCCCTTCCTATGATCCGCCCGGTGCGATGGCTATGCCTGGGTGTTGCAGCAGACCCGATGATGAAGCATGTCACACACATTGTGTGTGAGTGAGGGCACCAGTTTCTGTGTAACACCCTTTATCAGCCAAGCTAGGTTGAATCCAGTGGCAAAGTGACCAGGAAACCCACGTCAGGGCATACCCTGCCAACTTAGGGCAAACAAAGCAAACACAAGGACATAATGGAGGGAGCGCTGAAACTTTTTTGACACTCACCCAGAGTCAGAGATCTGGGTTGAATCCATCATCATTCTTTAGCTCACTTCGCCACCTCAGTTCAGATCCAGCTATTTGCAAATCAGTCTTGACCCTGTGCCCCATGGGAAGGGCCAGCCCGAACTGCCAAGTCAGGTCTTCCCTGAACCGGAATCAAGCATCCTGGGACTGGTTTCTGGCCAACACCCTTCACCCGCCAGGCTAGTTTGACTCCAGTGGTAAAGTGAGCAAGGTCACCTTCCTACCCCCAGACGTGCTGACTGGCGAGATTCCGCGAACTTGCGGTTTTGGTGCACGTACCACATGGCTAATAGGCCTAGACAGACATAGTGAATTTTGCAACCCACTGTGATTGTATGCAGTACTTACCGAACAGTCAATATTACTGGTTCAGTATTACACTTTTGGATTTTCCCACGTGGTTTAAATTTTCACGTTATGTCACTTTATTTCTTCAGTAGCTGAATTATCTGACCCTGAAGAAGGCCACACCACTATGTAGGTCCTTCTGGCTAAAACATGTTGGTCTCGTGTCCTACACATTTGTCTTAAATGTCAGCAATTGTTTTATTATCTCCTCACTGTTTTTAATCCTGACACCGGGGAGCTGAATAAAGCTACAATATAGCTAACCCGTTCGCCAATTTTTTCAACTCTCACTTCACAGCACTGCACGATTTTTATACACACGCCAAGCTCACATAGTGGTTTAGTACACCCCGCCTGACTCAACAAAAACATCATTGAGCTCCTCCCTCATAGAGTGGGGGTTGTATCCCACAAGAAAGGCTAGACCTTTCGTATGAGGAGGCACCCCTATGATGAAGCATGACACCTCTGGTGTTATAGGGGAACCGTCCTGAAAATCCCCTGACTCGCATGGCGGAGCCTATCCAAACCATTATCTAACCTCCTCTTAATCCGGACACGTGGCTCTTTTTTGGTGGGTTTTTAGTGAGATCTCATTGACAACTCTCCATCATCAAAGACTCATCATCAGACACAGCCTGCTGCCTTTCCCTGCTGAAAAGCTACTTTTTCAAGACGTTTTTCTAAGTCAAAAGGTAAGTCTAGACTGAGCCCAAACCAGACCTTATTTCCTGCCTGCGCTCCATCGCAGTCAGCCTTAACTTTTGACTTTTGGCCACTAGATTTTACTAAAACCATTAAAAATCATATCTGTGGTTCTACTGGTGAGATTTAGTTTGTTTTGGTGTCTGTTTATTTATTAAAATTCACTCTACTTATTAATTGGGTTGGGATTTTTCTTGTGTTGTGTATTCACTTTCTTACTGCTTATGTACTGCATAAATACTTTACCCATTGTCTCTAAGCTGAAACTGACTGCTTTTGAGGGTTCAGTACAGGTTAATTTAGTGACTTTCTGTGGTTCACCCTTACAAGGATTATGGTTATTATTTCAGTGGGACCTCCCCCCTCTACTAATAACCCAATTTCTTACAGACACCACTGATGACTGTGTCATACCACATTCGGGAGGCTGCAGGTAAAGCAGAGATACCGGCTTCATTTGGATAGTTGACAGCGTTTGCCTCTTATGTCCCAGACTCTGTCCTTCTATGGCTCAGCAAACTAGGCCTAGTACAAACCTTTCCACACATGACCATCGGTAGTAGCAATGGTGAACAGTGGCATGGTTCGTAAGGCTGCTGAACTGCACTAGCGCCTTGCTTGTTCTGGGCATTTTAAAACTGTTCTTAAACCATACCACTGTTTATTTGTAGCTGGGTCACACTTCTTTTGTGTTGCTTGTGCATTGCTGACTCCCCGGTCCACCGCAGCAATTCCATGCTGTTTGTGTGGAGGAAGCATTGTTAACCTATCATAGCAGGGGGATTATTCATACTTCCTGACTCGGCATTAGAGCGGCCATTGAGGCAGGGTGATGCTCTAGTGTCTTGTGCTCCCCAGACTATTTCTCCCCAGCATGGCGCCGACGCTCAGTGGACGTGCCAAAGGCACACCTAAGGCAAGCCCGTCTGCGCCCGCCCAGACCCAGACAGCTGCCAGAGACGCTGCCCGTTTTACCACTGCTCGTAGGCATGTCTATAGCCACTTAGATTTGACCTCTCTTAGGCCCCTTCCTTGTCCGCACCCGCCCATTTTGACACTTGGAGACCCCAAGGTAGAATACACATGTTTACATTGTGGGTATTCCTTAAACACGGCTAGTCTTCGCAGAGATAATTCATTTCGCTCTCTACAACCGATCCCTGCCCCTTTTGAAAGTGACCCTAAAAGCCGGGCTGATAAATTGCACTTCTTCGGTTAAACATGCCTTAGATATTTTCGAGTCTATTACATACAACAACTGGGATCTTTTATTTTTCATGGAGACATGGCTTCGTGATGAATCTAATCCTGCTCTGATTCTAGCTATCCCGGGAAGACAATGTGCAAACAGGCAGAAGGGGAAACAGGGAGGTGATGTGGCCATTATTTAAAAAACAAAATGGGGGATCACAGCATCTCACTTTGAGCTGATTGACTCCATTGAGGGGCTGTCCTTTTGTATCAGGCTCTCAGCGTCAACCTCTTGCTCTGGTATTCTGCTTTATATACCTCCGAACTCCAGTCTTAATCATATTTCTACTCTTGCCGACTACATCGCCCAAGCTAGCATACGCTATGCTAATTTCACAATGTTAGGTGACTTGAATTTACATGTGGATGATATCTCATGCTCGCACAGCTCTAATTTTATTGCCACCTTGGCAGGATGCAGCCTAACACAATATGTCTCCCTTCTATGCCTCACTTCTATTCCTTAAAGAATTTAGAAGGGATTGGAGTAAAATCACTTTGGATTTAGTAACGCAACATATGAAGGACTCCAAGCTTGCCCCCTCCAACGATCTTGAGGTTAGCATCTCGAACTTGAATAAGTGGGTCGGTGGCGCGCTTGATGCCCTGGCTCCTTTGAAAGTAGTAGAATCGCCTAGATCTTCCCCTTCCACTCCGTGGTTCTCGGAGGAGCTTAGACAAAAAAAAGTCAGAATGCAAAACACTTCAACGTAGTTGGAGAATGACGTATTCTGCGGCAAGCAAGTTAGGTTATCGGGCGGCTCTTAAAGAATACTGCAGACAGCTCACAAAAAATAAAAGAGATTTCTTAGCAGACAGAATTGATAATGCTGAAAACGCGCCCAAGGAGATTTTTAAAATTGTTAAATCCTTCACCTATCCACTTGTCCTTACTCACACTCACCCCTCCTCACAGAGCTTATGCAACAAACTTTCTGAGTTCTTTGAGGACAAAATCGCTTTGATTTATGCCTGCTTTCCTGAGCCACGGGAAGAACCCCAGACTTCTGATGATGGCTCCTAGCTCAGTGCTGTCAGAGTTTGCGGAATAGCAGAGGAGGTTTCTCTCCTGGAACTGCAGAAGTGCAAATCTGGTTCCCCGAGCGACTCTTGGCCAGCTAAACAATAAAACGCCCTTGGGGGATTCCTCAATCCTCACTTTAACTCCATCTGGAATCTATCACTCAGATTAGGAATCTACCCGACAGCCTGGAAACATGCCTTTCTCCAGCCTATTCTAAAAAAAGCCAATGTAGATCCAGAAACCCCTTTTAACTATAGACCCATCTCTCTCCTACCCACGAAGGTCTTAGAGAAGCTAGCTTATCAACAACTGGCCGGCTTCATTGAGTCTAACGACCTTCTTCATGATTCTCAATCCGGCTTTCGGTCCGGCTATAGTACGGAATCAGCCCTAATTGAAATGGCGTATTCGATTCGCTGGGCGGTAGATGGAGGCTCAAAGGCGGTGTTAGTGCTGATAGACTTGTCTGCAGCATTTGACACCGTCTCCCATTCTATCCTATTGAACCGACTAAAGTCTATAGGAGTTCAGGGCACAGTATTGACCTGGTTAACATCCTTTTCTCTCCGACCGCAAACAACAGGTCCGGACCCAACCTTTCACGTTTCCTGCTAAACCTCTTAAATGGGGTGTGCCACAGGGCTCTGCCCTGAGACTGCTTCTTTTTAATGTTTACTTAACCCAGCTGGCTGAAATGATCTGTAAAACTGGGATCAAAATTACATCTTATGCTGATGATACTCAGCTATTGTTCCCTTTTAATGCTGTATCTGTCGCCACTTTTGATCCCCTTAAAGTGTGTCTTAAGAACATTGTGGCCTTGATGGACCGCAATTTCTTGAAACTCAATGTAGATAAGACCAAGATCCTATTCTTTAACCAGCCCTCTCCTCTCTCCTCTAATTTGTGGTGGCCTGAGGAACTAAACAACACAAAAGTCCCAAAGGGTCTAAACACAGTGTACATTTGTGGTGCAAATAGACAACTGGCACTTCACTTCTAAATATCTACAAAATAATAGTTATCCAAAGAACCTCAGCAGATGGTCAGGGATACCCATCAGTCACCACTCGGAACCGCCCCTCATCATTTGGGATTCCGTTGGAGACCATACGCTCAGTTGCCTTATACTCAGACAAAGGAGGACCCAGATGGTAAAAGGTCCTTTAAACTGAGATAGGAAACGGTATGGTCTTACCACTCTATTGCAAGGGTAAGCTGTGGTCGTCGGGTGACCAAATTGTGCAGTGCAAAAAGGAAAAATAACTAACTCAAAATGAAAAGGGCGCATTTAAAATTGGATGAGGGGGTAAGGAACAACTTTATTCAGGTAATACCCACTCTATCAATGTTAAAAATAGTCAAGACAGTCTACCAAATAACTGTCTAGGTATGGTACAAGGTTGACATGTTTCAGATGTTTCAGCAATATGGGAAGTATTTGTCCTTGCTTTCTTCAGGACCCAAAACGACTATAGCTACTGCAAAAATTGAATAAGTGAGATATATACAGTGAATTTCTAAGAAAACAGGTATTAAGACAAGCACAGAGATCACCTGAAGATTCTAGGTGCCACGTCTAGTCTTTTCTTGCAAGTCGTGTGATTCACTGATAGAATGAAAAGACAGAAGTTAAATGCCAGTGCCTGTAAAACGCATACAAATGTACAATCATCACTAGGTTCCTGCTCATGAACCTTAGTGTAGCCTCACCAAGAAGCTGACATAGTTACTCATTGAAGTAGCATACTGTTATCTCTACTTTGGATATGTCATTATATTCCAAATGAAGAAAAAAGTAATCTTACCAAACTTGTAAGAAGTGAAGACCTCACCCCAGTGGCTCAGGGGTAGAGTGAAGCACCGCTCTATATAAAGGCAAGTAAACATGGAATGAAAACACGCCCCTCTTTGTCAAAGACCCATCCTAATACCATGCAGAGTTATCAGCTAAAAACTGCATTGAAACGCAGATTAAAAACCAAGAGAAAACCTCTTCTCTCTCTCTCTCGCTACATATAAACCCTTATTTGAAAGGGAGAGAACATGCCATGTGTTGTTATCGTCGGCGTGTACTATAGTATATGCAAGCAAAGGCTATCCATGCGGCTCTGACTTATGTAGCAAAACTGAGCCATGCCGCATTCGGGTGCTTAAATCCCACGCTTTGCAAGTGCAGGCGAAATTACAAAACAGGAATGACTTTAAACAGCGAAACGGCACTTGAAGCGCATTAAAGCTCACCTTTCCGTCGGTACTTCTACGCCGGCATCTGTGCCGACTGGGGAGGTACCGGCAACCTGAACTACAGTGTTTAAAAAGGTTTGCCCCTGTTGGCTAGACATACCATGTGACCCGCCTTCACTGCCCCCCATTGGGCAATTTTACTAAAAGATTGTACCTGTAGCGTCTATTGGGAGATGCTCCGTTCGAGGGTCCAATCACCACGAAGCCTACTAAAAAACAGTGGGAGACCGGGCTCACGCTTTCCGCGGGTTTATGTCAATGCGTCAAAGAGATTGATTGTGTATTGAAAACAAGCATATTGTAAATGCTCCATATGAAAATTATTGGTAAAATACATAAAGAGACAACGATCGCACCTAATCTACATGAAAGGCATTGTGCATCTGGAAAAATGGAGCATAGGTTGGTAAAGCATCACTCTGTCCAAAGATAGCACTTATTATGTTTAATGGCATATGAAATGACAGTAGAGTTATAGCGTCCCCATTTTTGTTCATACCAGACCACACCTATTTAAGGATTAGTTAAAAGAGTAAAGGCGGTGTGTCGTGGGGTGCATAGGTTGGTAAAGCGTTGCTCTATCCAGAGGCAACATTGTTATGTCCAGTAGCATATGAACTGGTAATAAAGTCATATCGCCCCCATATCTACTCAGAAGAGTACTAGACATGGCCCCATTCCCAAGGAAACGGTCAAGAATCTGGGCAATAGATGGAGTAAACATCTATACCTCGCTGTTCAGGTGCAAACAGTCTCTGCCGCCTGTTTTGGAAAAATCAAAACTATTAGAAAATTCATTAACTACCTGCCCAACTCTATTTGAAAAACTGTGGTCCATGCTTTGATAACTTCACATCTGGACTAGGCGAATGGATTATATCTGGGTCTTTTTTAGGATTGCTCCGCAGACTTCAGACGGTACAAAATGCTGCGGCCCGTCTAGTCTGCGGCATTCCACTCAGACAACACATCTCCCCCTATATACACAACTACAATGGCAACCTATCGCTAAACAAATAGAATTTAAGGGTCTGACACTAGCCTTTAGGGCAGGCAAATGTCTAGGGCCAGCCTATCTCAGGAGGAGACTTCATCCATACTGTCAGTCCAGATCCCTACGGTCTAACATTCAATGCTTGCTTGCCACCCCCAGGTTCCAAAAAGCCAGATCAGGAGGTAAATCATTCGAGGTGGGCGCCACTCAATGTTGGAATAAACTACCCCTTCACCTGCGCTTGATTCAGTCAGAACCGGAGATTCGCAAGTCTCTCTAAACCTGGCTATTTAGCCACCAGGACTAGTCACTGCTCCTGCCGTGACCTCGCTCTCTGTCTGCTATGGCGCCGGGACACCTCGTTGGTGTAGCTGTGTGCTCAATAAATGCCTTATTATTATTATTATTATTATTATTATGGTTCTCAGGGGGGATGTGTGAGGGTTCTCCAACTCAGATTGAAACAATCATACAACAACACAATAACTGAATGTCCAGGGAAGGGATTAACTCTATAGGATAAAAAAGTATCTTTATTCACACTAGAATTAAATACAACATGCTACCGAATTTAAGGTAGTGTTTCTGGGCACAATACAGAGAGTGCTATGCCTCTACCACTATGTTCCTAACTTCCCCAGATCCAGGTTTTCTCTCCCCATGAGGTCTTGGGCACCCCTCTATGAGGTATAAGGTATTAGCATAATTATTGTTCAGATGTAGTTTTAATCACTCCCAAACATGTGTAATTAGTTCACATTCTTACTTCTTGCAGTGGATTGTTCTCTGATTGATCAATTGAGTCCTCTGGCTCTACAGTGTGCTCACATCCTCTCAAAAGGTTAGTTTGCATGCCAATTAGCTGTGTCTTCTGGTTCCTTCTTTTTCAGCTGGGCACACACTCATTAGTGTGTCTGGCAGAAGCATAGGCAGCAGTCCTGAATCAACGCAGACAAGTCTGACTAACATTGGGGGCTGGATTCACAGAGGTTAACTTACAATTTTATGAAAGTTTACTATTAGTTTGCAATTCACAAATACTGATGTTAATATGGGATAAGTTGATGCTGAAATAATAAATGATACACTCATTTATTTTAATCAAATTGGCCAGGTAAGCACTGACACCTAGGCCTGAGATTATTGATTAATGGGTCAGAGGTGGGATGGCTCGTAGCCAGCAGACAAACATACGGATAACTAACCTTAGATCGGTCCCACAGAAAGCTGCAGCAATACTACAATGGTCCGGGTAGATTGGTTTCAATAAAGCACATATGGCCATGGGGTGGGATATGTGCGAGCATAAAAACACCATAAAGTCAGATGCAACATGAGTTAGGAACACATAGCCAATCAGGACACATCACACGCAGTGATCATGCACTCCTCATGCCAGACATCTGGACATGCTATCCACTGGCCACATTGTGTACACGTGAGGTTGAGATCCACCTGTAATATCCATTAGATATTTAATTTATGTCTCCAAAGGCAGAAAAGTGCATTACTCACCATACAAGGATCGCTGAAAATGTTTATTACCTATGTTGAACTATATATAAAAAGGCCGCAGATCCATTGTAAATTGAGACAGTCCTCTGATCCTGCACCTGTAACTGTTCTCCTGGCCATCATGTTTAACTAAAAAAACTGTTCCTGTTTTTCCAAATACCGCTTGTTTTTCAAGGCATTCCATGTTAAAGGAACATTTTAGAATGCCACCATCAGAGCTGATTAGTACCTGAAACCTGACAGCAGGCAGAGGAAGAAACTACATCAAACCCTAATTTTAAAGCTTCTGGCATATAGTAAACTAGGGGGACGCATACGAAAATAATACAAGCACCCTGCCACTGACAGAACCTGGCATATTACCTATTTATATGTCCTTGCTGAGTAGTCCTAAAACAGCCTCAGGGGTGATCCAGCGGAGGTCACCATTTTTTGATAGTCAGCAAGCTGCAAAAGGTGAATATTTATTTATTTATGATAGCCCATTATCTGTCCCGGGATGCTATTTTTGTGATACCATGAATCTGTATGGACAGAGAGGAAACATTGGTCTCTTATAGTTAAAAGAATTTCTCAGTGCTATTGGTTTCTTAACACCAATAGTATGTGGAAGGAGTAGGAGGTGGACCACTGGGTGTGACACAGATGGTACACTTGGCTCCTGAGTGTGACATAGAGAGTAATTCAGACTCAAGGGAAGCCTGATCCCTGGATACTGGGTGTCATTTGTGTGTTGCCAAGAGGTGCTGGTGATTCCCATAGAACTTTATTTTGGTACCTTTGTCTAGGAGCCGATAGTGGGAGACTATACAGCTCATATAGGAACGTGTTCCATGCTAGTCCTCTCGCTAGAACTCATGCATTGAACTCTTATGCATTTTTTGACAAAGTAATACTTCTGTAGAACACTGATGAAATATATTATTGTATGTGAATGTTATGCATTGATTGGTATTGAAAACTGTATTGTGTAAAAGTCCTTCTTATTAAGGTTTTTGTTCTAAGTCATTGCAAATGTGCCCTTTGTTACAATACTGCATATGCAGTATTATTTGGATAATTTGCATGCTCATTTGAATTGTTCTTTAAAAATTGCAAGTGCTGAGCTCATAGTATGTAAAATGGGAAGAGTGAACCATGAATGTCTGCCCCCACAATGAGGTCATATTTGTCAGCAAACTTCCAAAGCAGTCATGGATTCTTCATTAAAACAGATGGACACTTGATTCTCCACACAGGTAAATAACCTTAATAAATTTTGCAAGGGATTGCACGAAACTCAAAGGCACACACATTTCCCTAGCCTAAGGAGGGAACATTTGAGGCTAACATAATTGAGCAAACCAAACGCATATAAAAACAAAATATGTAGGTCAAAATAAAGATATGAGAGAGCTCAATTTAGAATTGTGGGCCATCTTTAAGGAGGCCACGAGCGATAGCCCCACAATGCTGTTAGCAAACAAGACAACAGCGCCTCCCCCATCACATGTACGAATTCAGGTGCTCACACCAGCTCCCCCTGCATTGGTATATTTCAACCCAACAATAATAGGAGCCGATGAGCCCACCCGCAGAAAGAAGGGCAGTTAAGCCCAAGAACGAGAAGCCAAAAGCCTGGCGAACCCTACCAAGCCTCTTGGTAGGGTCCCGAAAAGCTTGAACCCCTATCCATCATGCCAGACACACAGGTCCTCATTAGCAAGGAGAACACTCACTCTTATGGGTTCAGGTGAACGTACACGAGTGACTGGGAGATTTTTTGAGGTTCTGAACAGTGACTCAGCGAGTAAGGTGAGGAAGGAAATTCCACTCCTCCGGAATTCATGACGGGCGTATGGATACAGAGGTCGCCAATGTTGCAGAGATGACAACAGGGAGCGAATTTGAGGGCAAGGCATGGCTTAGTAGGACAGAGCATATGTTGGAAAGTGCTTCTATTTGCATGGTCAGCCCCCACTTTTTGCCTGATGCCTGGCAGGATTTTGACATGTAAGTGCACTGGGTCTCTCCGAACCAGGTTCGCAGTGCCATATCTCTTTCACAAAAACTTCAGCCACCCGTATAAGGTCCTAGTAAATTGTACCCCTGAGACCTAGTGCATGGGTACTGCAGCGGGTCCTCTGGGGCTTCAGCACTGATTGTGCTATCCCATGGCCCCCTGACCAAGGCTATTCACTGCCATTTCAGGCTGTAAGTCTTGGTGTAGGAAAATCCGAAGACTTGACATGGCACACAGTCCTGTGTGCCATGCCTCTCATGCACTGCATAAGCTAAAGGTAAGCCACCCCTACTGCAAGCCTTCAGCCGTAAGGCAGTGTGCACTACTTCGTAAGTGTGAGCCTATCTGCATGAGTAGGTAGGCCCCTACAATGTCCAGCCTATTCTTTGATGTTGCAAGTGAACAGGGAACCCATAAAGAGTACATGGCAGCGATGTTCCCTCTAATTTTTTTCCTCTGTGTGCGGCAGTGGAAGGTCTCTGTGTGCTGCAGCCATGGCTATGTGCGCCAGGAACCAGACCGCGCGTGTGCGCAGTGCCAAATGTCACTCCAAACGTATACATAAAAAAGTGAAAAGATGGTGCATTACTTGCAGATACGTTTAAACAAAACACAGAACAAGGGACAGTAGGGCGGCCTAATTAAGGGAGTTCCTCAAATACTAAAACAGATACTTTCATCTCATTTTGCCATACAAAATAGTTAAAGAAATGCATTTCTTCGCCCAAGTAGCGTGGTATTGGCAGACCGCAAACCTTTACTATTTCATCTTTTTCATGTAATTCAGATGCAAATTCATTCTGCCTATATTCTCCAGATGGAACTGAAGTGCTGTTTATAGAAATAAGGCCAAAATACTGAAAAACAATAAAGGAATCTGAACTAATACCGTAGGCTTAAAGGCAGAGACTGCTATACTGCAAGAACTTTCGATTACTCACACAGAAAGATTGCAGAGGTGAATCTCGAATGGGGAGAAATCAATTACTCCCTTCAGTGCATCAGATAGTGTGAAGCAATAACTGCCGAATGATGTTTAGCCAGTGATATTTCTGATTTTTATATATTTCCTGCATCTACATTGCTTTGATTTTGTTCACAGGAAAGTGTCACTCTTAGCCTTTGAATGCTAGTCATCATAAGTACATTGAAATTAAGAAAATGTCACACATAAGCAATCTGAAACCTCGGCAGCTATGCTAGCTTTTCTAAGAAAAGAGTGCAGCAGGGTTAAGAACAGGGCATGTGCCTCAGAATAAATTGTAAGTACAAGCTGTGTTTTTAAACTTGCTGTACTCTTTTGTTAGTAAAGCATGGTGCTGGGCAGATGGTGTGCTTTTCTTTAAGTATTCATGTTTATTGCAGTTCTGATTAACATGAACACTTAAACAAAAGCCCACAATCATCCGCAGCCACGCTTGACTAACTAAAGAGCACAGTAAGTTTAAAAACACAGCGTGTACTTTCAGACAGTACACCCTGGGTTTTTAAACTTGCTCTACTCTTTTGTTAGTAATTGACAGGGTTGCCTTGACTCCTACAAATTCTGAAGGAGCATTTTAATCGGAACTCACACTAGTCCACCTGTTAGCTTCTCTTCTGACCTGCCTTGCTAATTTGTGCTGGAGAATGTTGCTGCATTTTGAAGTCCAACGACAGAGTCCTGGGAGCAGACTGCCTGTGGACAAACAGTTTTGTGGGAAAAAGATAAGCCCAGCATAACAGTGTACCAAAAAAACATGCCCTCACTCTAGCATTGATGTTTTACCACCTAACAAAGCTGGTGTGCTTTAAACATGGGCTAAATAACATGGTCAAGCGAAACCGCTTGCCCTCTGCGCACAGTTGCTATTCCTGATTGGATATTTAACAAATAATTAAATGTACATTTATGTATAAAAAACACACAACAACCATGTGAAGTCAAATCTGTACGTGTTTTTTTACTATCTTCGATACATTATTTTAGGTCATAATGTTCATGATTCTACAATACTCATCATATTGAGGACTCAAATGATTATATCATATTAAGAACCCTATCTTGTCTCACAAATTGCCCTTGCCCAATGCATTTCGGGCCTCGCGGCCCTTCGTCAGGGGCGATACCTGAAAAACATAAACATAATATACTTTTCACTCCATTGAAGGACCTTCAACTGTACAGTTTACAATTTCACCACAGTAATCAACGCGGTGTTACAATTTCTTAAGAAAGATGCTTGCCTTAAACATAAGAATGCTGGATAAACAAAATGAAAAAAGTGAGGAACATATGTCCTATACTTTACATGCTGTGTATCAAAAAATGAAATGTGAACATTTAACTCACTTGTGTTAATGTGAAAAGACGACAGGAGAACGAGATGTAATTGCAGGAATTTCCGGGCGTGAAAGAGCTTGAGGCTTTGGTGTGCTAAAATGTGAACAAGCCAAAAGTGACCAGACGTTCATTGTAAATGTAAAATGTATAACCTGTAACATTAAAGCAAAGAACTCACTTTCAATCGGTGATAAACACTAGCTTGATGAAACGGGAGCAAGTTCCAAATCTTTCCTCTCACAGCACAAAGGACTGAACGCCTCGATGTGCTAAAATGTAAACAAACCGAAAATAACCAAGACATTCGGTATGAATATAAAGCTAATATCGTGAGACATTAAAACTACAAACTCACTTAAGATCAATGGTAAACCAAAGCTCGGTGAAGCGGAAACCAGTTCCGAATCCTTCCCCTCGGGGCGCAATGTGGTTGGTCCTGTTAAACCAAAGATGGAAAAAAATAATAAACCAACACACCCGCAATTAGCAGTGCGTTAGAGAATACATATGGAGAAACCTCACTCAAACAATGTTATCTCATATATCTAACGACAAAAAAACTTTAAATCAGAGTGTAGTGAAAAAGTTGTCAGTCACAAAAAACGCATATTTGAGAAGAAAACCGCGAAGATTTAAAAGGACGCATTTTGCTCGAACCAACCTTGAATTTCTAGCCTACATCCATTCCCTTTGGAAAACCGTTCTTCTCTTACACCAAGCTGAGCCCAAAAATCAATGTAGTGATCTGCAAAGATAAAGCGCAGTCAATATACTATCTAAAGTGAATCAACCAGAGTTGACCCTGTGCTAATGACAATGTCTCGTACCTGCTACCACGAGGACGTTTACATAGTAGACCAAGTCTCCCGTCTTATTCAATCTCCCGGTTCCGAACGCCGAACAGTGCACGCCGGCCATATACATAACTCGTGGGTGTCAACAAAATAAAAAACGGACTCGATAACAACGAGGGGTAGTTGAAACGGGTGTATGCGCGGGCGCCATGTTGTAGGATGTAAGGTACACAGAGATGTAGAATATGTTGAAGTAAAAAACCTGCCTTAGAGAAAAAATAAAATAAAATTGCAATCACAATAAAGATATTGTTCACCAGCATGAAATATATACATAGTATTTCCTACAAAAAACGGACAAAGTTCTGAACTTGTAATAAATTTGATAAACCAGTCCTTCTGCGTGCATGTTTTGTGCAGTGATCACAAGAAACAAGCTAAATCCACTCGGTCATTGATCCCTTTGGGATCTTGTGTGTCTAATCTTTTTATCCAGAACACCTCCCTCTGTAACAGAGTCTTGGTTAAACTTTTTCCGGGTGTGTGGGTGACAACTTCAAGGATCTGGAATCGGACCTGGGCTATAGTGTGTCTGTTATTGTCCCAGTGTACTGCCAAGCTGCTGTTGGTATTTTTATTGCGAATCGTACTCTTGTGTTCTGAGATGCGAGTCTTGATCTTACGTTCTGTTTTCCCTACGTACAACAGGCCGCAGGGACACTTGATCGCATAAATGACATTCATAGTGTTGCAATCCGCATTTATCCTGGTCGGAATAGTTTTTCCTGTGTGAGGATGCTTCACAATATCAGTCACCATGACATTATTACATTGAACACAGTTCTGGCATTTCTTCATTCCTTTGTAGATAGTTGTTCTCGAGCCTGGTCTCGGTTTAAGAAGTTCTTTGATGTTTTGGGATCTTTTGTAAGCAAAAATTGGTTTATTTACAAAGAGTTCTTTAAAATCAGTCTCATGCCTCAACAAATCCCAATGACGATTTATGCTCTTTTTTATCTCATTAGAACTTGTGGAATATTTAGTAACAAATACCTGGCGTTGATCCATCTGTTTCACTTTTTTTGACAACAAAGAGTCCCTGGTTTGCCTTTGTGTTTTGTCTTTTGCCGTTTCCAGAACAGTTTCCGGATACTTTTTTGATGCATATTTGGTAATGATAGTATTGAGATTGGTTTTTTTAAGTTTCCTCTTCGGAACAAATTCTTTTGGCACGCAACATTAATGAGTATGGCAGATTGTTGATTAGATTCTTAGAATGAAAGCTACTGTACATGAGTGCAGTGTTCTTATCTGTTGCCTTGTGATAAACTTCCGTGTGAATCACATCATCCTCCAGTTTCACAAGCATATCTAAAAATGGAATAGCTTTATCATCAATGTTGTGGGTAAATTGGATATTCTCGTCAAACAAGTTCAGTTGAGCTATCTTCTGTTCTAACATATCTTTAGAGTTCTGCCATATTAAAAAAATGTCGTCAATGTAGCGACAATATAAAATTATATTGTCAGTCCAATCTCTATCTGTCACCAGAAACATGTCCTCATATCTAGCCATATAGGTATTGGCATATGCCGGGGCCCCAGAAAAGCCCATTGACGTACCTTTGTTCTGTAAATAAAAATCATTGTTCCATTTAAAATAACTGTGATGTAGGCAAAAATGCAAAAGTTCCAACAAAAAAATCTTATTCACAGGTAACTCATCTTATTTCAAGAGGGCCCATTCCACAGCCTCTATGCCTGCAACATGAGGGATAGAGGTGTATAGGGCCTTGACGTCTAAAGTACACATCAACATTCCTGGTTTTACTGCGATATTCGTCAATCTCTGTAAAAAATGTGTGGTGTCTTTGGTATAAGAGTACCATGATTGTACGAAAGGTTGCAAGAAGTGATCAATGTATTGACGCAGAGGCTCAAAGATAGTGCCACACCCGGTGACAATAGGTCTAAAAGGGGGGTTTGAAAAATCCTTGTGGACTTTTGGTAGCATGTATATTCCTGGCTGTTTAGGAAATGAAACTGTCAAAAATTGTCGAGTTTTGTTGGTGATCCATTCCATATTTTCAGCATGGTCCAGTATACTGTCAAGGGTTGTTTTCAATTCTCTGATAGGATCATGATCCAATTTAAGATATGTATTGATGTCAGATATGTGTTCTTCAACCTTGAACTCATAAAATGACTGGTCCTTGACGACGATAGCGCCGCCTTTGTCTGCTTGTTAAATGTGTATTCTGTCATTATCTGCCAATTCTTTAAGAACACGTCTGTCATGTTTTGAAAAGTTCCAATGGCATTTTCTCTTAGTGTTAATCTTTTTTATGTCATTTATTACAAGATTTTCAAATGCATCCAATATTTTGTGTGATGTGGGTGCCTGAAAGGTTGATTTTGGTCTGAACTCCAAATAATCACTGGGATTTGAATCTGTAGTCTGATGAGGAAGGTTTGAGAAAAAATATTTTAGACGTAATGTCCTCATGAATTTAAAAAATTCAATTTCTGTTTCCAATGTATTGGTGTGATAAGTTGGTACAAAATTCAGTCCTTTATTGAGAACCTTGGCTTCTTGAGTAGTCAGTTCGTATGAGGAAATATTGATCACTAGGTCTGTTTGGTGCTCCTCAAATTTGGTTTTGCCACTTCCTTTGCCTCTCCTGGTTTTCCTTTTGTTTTTCCCGGTGGTTGAGTTATATCCACATCCTGGGCGGAAAAAGACGTTTTAGAAGCGGAAGCACCATCAACAGGTGCCGTGGCACTTGTGCTTGTGGTTTTTTCAACTACTCGTGGTGGCGCTCTGCTGACATTGGTATCTCCCTCTGAAGCAATGCTTTCCTGTGACGATGTTGTGGGAGTTCGCTTGACAAAGGTTCTCCTTTGGGCATACACCTCCGCCCATGTGTAGACTTCATTTAATTTGTAGTCCAATGTATCTCGTTTATATTTCCTAAGTTTCCCTTCCTGAATCTCCTTGGTATATTTATCCATTCTAGTGTTCATCTCTTCTAGGAATTTAGACCAATCTTCCGAGTCCATTCTCGACTGTAAATCTGTTTCTATAGGTGTGTTTTCATCTGTTATTTCTTTGATGACCACTGCTAGCTCTTCAACTAACAGTAGTATTAAATCCAAGGAACATTTATTAAGCACTGCATACCAGTGGTCCATAAAGTCTTTCTTCATATGGAAACGAAATAACATTGGTTTGATTGGCATCCTCAAACCTCTTGGAATTCTCTTTGCCCGGTGGTACTGCACGAGAGTGGACGCATGAAGGCGCTGGTTCAATTGCCTTTTTGTCAAAAATTCCAGTTGCTTTAATTGCTGCGGCAAACTGCTCCCTTGCACGTTGAAGGACCTGATGTCATGGATAAGGGAATATATTTCCGTGGCTTGTTCATTCGTGTAGGCTAAGGTACTAGCCCGGTTATCTGTTAGGCCAGTTATGGCATCAAAAGACATTATTTCAAATGGGTGCTCACTCGCTGTGGACAGGGTATAAAACAAAAATTAGTAGTGGGAGAGGCACACCTCGCTAAATCAACAATACTCAATGAAAGATAATGTATTTACTCTACGCGTGCTGCAGAGGTAGAAGCAATGCCCATATTGCGCCAATCACTTAATAAATAACATGGTCAAGCGAAACCACTTGCCCTCTGCGCACAGTTGCTATTCCTGATTGGATATTTAACAAATAATCAAATGTACATTTATGTATAAAAAACACACAACAACCATGTGAAGTCAAATCTGTACGTGTTTTTTTACTATCTTCGATACATTATTTTAGGTCATAATGTTCATGATTCTACAATACTCATCATATTGAGGACTCAAATGATTATATCATATTAAGAACCCTATCTTGTCTCACAAATTGCCCTTGCCCAATGCATTTCGGGCCTCGCGGCCCTTCGTCAGGGGCAATACCTGAAAAACATAAACATAATATACTTTTCAGTCCATTGAAGGACCTTCAACTGTACAGTTTACAATTTCACCACAGTAATCAACGCGGTGTTACAATTTCTTAAGAAAGATGCTTGCCTTAAACATAAGAATGCTGAATAAACAAAATGAAAAAAGTGAGGAACATATGTCCTATACTTTACATGCTGTGTATCAAAAAATGAAATGTGAACATTTAACTCACTTGTGTTAATGTGAAAAGACGACAGGAGAACGAGATGTAATTGCAGGAATTTCCGGGCGTGAAAGAGCTTGAGGCTTTGGTGTGCTAAAATGTGAACAAGCCGAAAGTGACCAGACGTTCATTGTAAATGTAAAATTTATAACCTGTAACATTAAAGCAAAGAACTCACTTTCAATCGGTGATAAACACTAGCTTGATGAAACGGGAGCAAGTTCCAAATCCTTCCTCTCACAGCACAAAGGACTGAACGCCTCGATGTGCTAAAATGTAAACAAACCGAAAATAACCAAGACATTCGGTATGAATATAAAGCTAATATCGTGGGACATTAAAACTACAAACTCACTTAAGATCAATGGTAAACCAAAGCACGGTGAAGCGGAAACCAGTTCCGAATCCTTCCCCTCGGGGCACAATGTGGTTGGTCCTGTTAAACCAAAGATGGAAAAAAATAATAAACCAACACACCCGCAATTAGCAGTGCGTTAGAGAATACATATGGAGAAACCTCACTCAAACAATGTTATCTCATATATCTAACGACAAAAAAACTTTAAATCAGAGTGTAGTGAAAAAGTTGTCAGTCACAAAAAACGCATATTTGAGAAGAAAACCGCGAAGATTTAAATGGACGCATTTTGCTCGAACCAACCTTGAATTTCTAGCCTACATCCATTCCCTTTGGAAAACCGTTCTTCTCTTACACCAAGCTGAGCCCAAAAATCAATGTAGTGATCTGCAAAGATAAAGCGCAGTCAATACACTATCTAAAGTGAATCAACCAGAGTTGACCCTGTGCTAATGACAATGTCTCGTACCTGCTACCACGAGGACGTTTACATAGTAGACCAAGTCTCCCGTCTTATTCAATCTCCCGGTTCCGAACGCCGAACAGTGCACGCCGGCCATATACATAACTCGTGGGTGTCAACAAAATAAAAAACGGACTCAATAACAACGAGGGGTAGTTGAAACGGGTGTATGCGCGGGCGCCATGTTGTAGGATGTAAGGTACACAGAGATGTAGAATATGTTGAAGTAAAAAACCTGCCTTAGAGAAAAAATAAAATAAAATTGCAATCACAATAACGATATTGTTCACCAGCATGAAATATATACATAGTATTTCCTACAAAAAACGGACAAAGTTCTGAACTTGTAATAAATTTGATAAACCAGTCCTTCTGCGTGCATGTTTCGTGCAGTGATCACAAGAAACAAGCTAAATCCACTCGGTCATTGATCCCTTTGAGATCTTGTGTGTCTAATCTTTTTATCCAGAACACCTCCCTCTGTAACAGAGTCTTGGTTAAAAATTTTCCGGGTGTGGGGGTGACAACTTCAAGGATCTGGAATCGGACCTGGGCTATAGTGTGTCTGGTATTGTCCCAGTGTACTGCCAAGCTGCTGTTGGTATTTTTATTGCGAATCGTACTCTTGTGTTCTGAGATGCGAGTCTTGATCTTACGTTCTGTTTTCCCTACGTACAACAGGCCGCAGGGACACTTGATCGCATAAATGACATTCATAGTGTTGCAATCCGCATTTATCCTGGTCGGAATAGTTTCTCCTGTGTGAGGATGCTTCACAATATCAGTCACCATGACATTATTACATTGAACACAGTTCTGGCATTTCTTCATTCCTTTCTAGATAGTTGTTCTCGAGCCTGGTCTCGGTTTAAGAAGTTCTTTGATGTTTTGGGATCTTTTGTAAGCAAAAATTGGTTTATTTACAAAGAGTTCTTTAAAATCAGTCTCATGCCTCAACAAATCCCAATGACGATTTATGCTCTTTTTTATCTCATTAGAACTTGTGGAATATTTAGTAACAAATACGGAATAAGACGGGAGACTTGGTCTACTATGTAAACGTCCTCGTGGTAGCAGGTACGAGACATTGTCATTAGCACAGGGTCAACTCTGGTTGATTCACTTTAGATAGTATATTGACTGCGCTTTATCTTTGCAGATCACTACATTGATTTTTGGGCTCAGCTTGGTGTAAGAGAAGAACGGTTTTCCAAAGGGAATGGATGTAGGCTAGAAATTCAAGGTTGGTTCGAGCAAAATGCGTCCATTTAAATCTTCGCGGTTTTCTTCTCAAATATGCGTTTTTTGTGACTGACAACTTTTTCACTATACTCTGATTTAAAGTTTTTTTGTCGTTAGATATATGAGATAACATTGTTTGAGTGAGGTTTCTCCATATGTATTCTCTAACGCACTGCTAATTGCGGGTGTGTTGGTTTAATTTTTTTTTCCATCTTTGGTTTAACAGGACCAACCACATTGCGCCCCGAGGGGAAGGATTCGGAACTGGTTTCCGCTTCACCGAGCTTTGGTTTACCATTGATCTTAAGTGAGTTTGTAGTTTTAATGTCTCACGATATTAGCTTTATATTCATACCGAATGTCTTGGTTATTTTCGGTTTGTTTACATTTTAGCACATCGAGGCGTTCAGTCCTTTGTGCTGTGAGAGGAAAGATTTGGAACTTGCTCCCGTTTCATCAAGCTAGTGTTTATCACCGATTGAAAGTGAGTTCTTTGCTTTAATGTTACAGGTTATAAATTTTACATTTACAATGAACGTCTGGTCACTTTCGGCTTGTTCACATTTTAGCACACCAAAGCCTCAAGCTCTTTCACGCCCGGAAATTCCTGCAATTACATCTCGTTCTCCTGTCGTCTTTTCACATTAACACAAGTGAGTTAAATGTTCACATTTAATTTTTTGATACACAGCATGTAAAGTATAGGACATATGTTCCTCACTTTTTTCATTTTGTTTATCCAGCATTCTTATGTTTAAGGCAAGCATCTTTCTTAAGAAATTGTAACACCGCGTTGATTACTGTGGTGAAATTGTAGACTGTACAGGTGAAGGTCCTTCAATGGAGTGAAAAGTATATTATGTTTATGTTTTTCAGGTATCGCCCCTGACGAAGGGCCGCGAGGCCCGAAATGCATTGGGCAAGGGCAATTTGTGAGACAAGATAGGGTTCTTAATATGATATAATCATTTGAGTCCTCAATATGATGAGTATTGTAGAATCATGAACATTATGACCTAAAATAATGTATCGAAGATAGTAAAAAAACACGTACAGATTTGACTTCACATGGTTGTTGTGTGTTTTTTATACATAAATGTACATTTGATTATTTGTTAAATATCCAATCAGGAATAGCAACTGTGCGCAGAGGGCAAGCGGTTTCGCTTGACCATGTTATTTATTAAGTGATTGGCGCAATATCGGCATTGCGTCTAACTCTGCAGCACGCGTAGAGTAAATACATTATCTTTCATTGAGTATTGTTGATTTAGCGAGGTGTGCCTCTCCCACTACTAATTTTTGCTTTAAACATGGGCTGCCAATTGGGTCTCCCATAATAATTGAATGCTTGCATGCACTAGACCTCATCCTGCAATCTCACCAACCATTAGTGCAAAAAGGTAAGAGGTATGTTTGCTCTTGAGGTCACACTAATACTCAGCTGGAACATCTCAGGAATAAAAATAATCCCTAAAACAGATGATCTAGTCTAGCAACCTTTCATCAAGCAGAATATCTGCTGCTTCCAAGGAACGTGGGCTATGTCAGAATTCTCAGTGGATGGGTTTGTGGAACAGTACATCCCAGCAGTTAATCAAAAAATACAGGCCCGGAGAATAATCTTGGTCACCACGTAGCTTTATTACACAGCCCAACAACACATTGTGGCAAACACTCCTTTAAATATCCAGTATGTCAGGCTAACTAGGGTCTCGATACTAGCAGAAGAACTAGATGTACTGAAAATCTATGCCCTTTGAGATGTAATGCATATGACAAGTTCGTATTCGCAACCCTCGAAGATACAGTTCTGGCAATCAGAACTGCAGAATTAAAGCCACCCAGCAAGTGGTACTGTGACCTGAGAGAAACTTGGCAGCATTTCCAGCAACCCCAGATGATTTTTCTTTGCTCTCTAATACTGCTGCTCTCTACTGAAAACGGGCTCAACTCAGAAACACGTGTATAGAGATATACAGCAATGTCTGCACCAACTTTGGTGAAAAACTCCAGCTAATTTTGAAGTAAGTTTGAACTGCGTACTGCATTTACCAGGATGCAAAGGTGCGAACTGTGCTGGGACTGTGAGGCAGTGTGCTCCCAACCCCCATTCTGTTCAAAAGGCTCCCTTGAGCCAGCAAGCTGACGAGCTTTGGAGATGCACCTGTGTGCCTGTGAGTGGTACTGTGACCTGAGAGAAACTTGGCAGCATTTCCAGCAACCCCAGATGATTTTTCTTTGCTCTCTAATACTGCTGCTCTCTACTGAAGACGGGCTCAACCCAGAAACACATGTCTAGAGATATACAGCAATGTCTGCACAAACTTTGGTGAAAAACTCCAGCTAATTTTGAAATACGTTTGAACTGTGTACTGCATTTACCAGGATGCAAAGGGGCGAACTGTGCTGGGACTGTGAAGCAGTGTGCTCCCAACCCCCATTCCACCCAGCATACCGTAGTGGTATGTAGCGACTTAAGTACATCCCTTGCCCAATCAAAGAGATTTTAGAAAATGTAACCACTGAGGAAGAACAATGCTTGGCATCTCGGAGGCTGACAATGAGATGGGGCATGAAAACTAGGCAGGGGAAAGGCTTAAATAGGCTGTTGCCTGTATCTCTTTAATGACAGGACTTGTTTAGATGTTTTAGCCAGCAGAATCTATAAATCAGGAAACACGTCAATTCTGATCAACTATTTTCTGGGCAACATCAAAGTCTAGGCTGGGGTCTTGGACATAGGGTTGTGTCATGCCCAAAATTGACCATGATCCATTAGTGGCCACAATTATGCTGACCCTAATGACACCAAGCCCCTCAAGAGAAAAAGGTCTTGTTTGCCATCCAGCAATTCCCTAGTCAAACAATAAGTCACTTAAATGGAGAATGGTGGACTACATAAAGTGGTTCCATTTTTAATGGCAGAATCAGCTTGAGATTCCAAGAACATTCTTTCTTCTCGGGAAAGAAGAAATGGAATGGGACTGACCTGCTATGACTGAGTGAATACAAAGCTGTCTTCTACTGGTCTACCCTCAAACCCCTTGAGGCAAATCATGATCATTGTAATAACAAGTGATTTGATGAGGAGTGCTGGCAAAGAAAGCAAGAGATCTCTTGCATTGCATCAACACTCAAGCAAGGACAAGATTAACTTTGTCAAACTCAGAACAAAATATGAAAAGCTAACAGTGGCAAAAACATCAAACTCATTACAGAATGTAGGAGGAACTCATGCAGGCAGATAGAGGTACACATTAAAAGATATTCTGGGAACTCATATCCCATTGCGTGAGAGGAAATCTCCAGAGGACACATATAGGTGCACACTAATTAGCCAACAATTTGAAACAGCTACACGCAGTGAGCAGAGGGGAACAAACCCCCCCCACCAAACCCTGCTAAGCAAAATAAGAAGATGGCAGGAGCATCAATTTGATCATCCTACTGCTGGAGGTAGAACTAGCTATTGAGAGTCAGAAGGTGAATACAAATTCAGAGTTTTATTTAGCCCCAGCAATCCTGCATCAAGTAGAACCCACAGTATGGTGATAGCCTGATTAAGGTGTTCAGTGCAGCCCTGGCAACCAGCGCCTTACCATGCTTGTGGCAAAAACGTGCTGTTACTAAAGCCATTTTCCTACTCTTGAGGCTAAGGTTTAAAACACAGCGTGTACTTTCTGAAAGTACACACTGTGTTTTTGAACTTGCTGTGCTCTTTAGTTAGTAAGGCGCGGTGCAGGGCAGATTGTGGGTATTCACAGTCCTGCCAAGTGCCATGCATCAGGATTTAGACTAACGCAATTCAGTGTGGTGCTCCGCATCACCGCATTGACATGCATTGTCACGCATATCCGCATATGGCAACTGCCACTGTGAAGCCTGTGGAAGGAACTAGAGTGTGTGGCATTTGGCAGCTCGCATTCTGTAGCTGCGGCATGGTGCGCTGCTCCTGAAGGCTTGGGGCACTGTTGGCAGGCTCAAAGTGCTACATTGTATCAGCAGGTTTGATTCCGCGGCGCGGCTCTGAGTCAGACAACCTGACTTCAGGGCCGGGCCCTGCCTGGTTGTGATCCAATTAGCCAGTGGCGCCACGTGGTGAGGGCATCATGTCATGCTGCCAGAGTGTGTGGGAAGTTTGTGAAGAAGGCACAGGGGCTCACCGGTTTGCGGGCGGCAAATGGCTCTCAGCGTAGCTCTGTGCTGCCTAGGGCTTGTTGCGTCCTCTCCTGGCCTCCCGCTCTGTGGACCTTATGATGGCCGCTGCCCATGGTAACTAATTCAATATTGCTGAGCCCTGTCTAAGGAGAGTCTAGTTCAGTGGATGTCGTCAGAGTTTCGTGATTTATCACTCGCGACCAATAAGATTCATGCAGCAGCTGCCAAGATACACAGGGCTCACAGCAGAGGCAGTCACCCTGGTGGACTAAAGCGGTCAGCGGCATTCCAAACTCAAATGATTGCTGACGGGATGGCCGGCGGTCACATGCCTCCCTGGCCTGCCCTTACATATACCTCAGTCTCTCACGCACTGACTGGGGCTTAAGCTTCCCACCTCTTGTGCCCCCTTGAGAAGAGGCCACAGGTCCTCACAGTCCCGGGCCGAGGACTCACTCATCTCCGGCCCAGTCACCCCTGTGTGCCTAATGGATCGAAGAGAAGGGAAAAAGTGACAAGGAGAGGTCACAGTAAACCAAAAGGGGCATATGTGAAAAAGTGAGAGGAAAAAGGAGAAATAAAAAATAAAAAATGCCAATTTAATTAAAGCACGGATTGCTGATCAAGCAATCCAGAGCAATATTAATAGCAAAATAATTGGCAATGGCAGCGCAGCAATTGCGTGACTGGGGTTAATTATCCCGTGACTGGATCAGACCCCACTGGCGCTGATGGCAGAGTGAATCTGTGGATGAACTTGGAGACCACCGGAGTGTTGCTCAGCAGCCCAGAACACATGCAGCTGAGCCAGAATAATCCACAAGGTGCAGTGACGGACTGCAAATTGCTTCAAGTAATTGACAAGTTGTGTCTCCTAGGCTAGTTAACTTGCTAATACTAATATATAGTTTCTTGATGCTCACAGGAAGCACCCATTCTTTCCATTTATTGATGTGTATTCACAAACATTTTCCCACTTGTGTGCATAAAGCAACCAAAACAGCCATCATCCAGACTTACTCATGAATTCATCACCCAATTGTTTACGTGTCTCTTGGTATAGTCTGTGTATACGGCTGCATACACATATACTTCTGGTTACGTGTCCAGATGTTTCATACAACATAAGATATTTACTAGAAAGAACTTTTGCACGTGAAATAATTAGCCAACTCTTGTGCCTTTTCCAATGCTTGTTTCTGGGATAAGAAGAGATAATGTGTGTGATGGGTACCGTGTTCATATCCACCCACTTCTTTACAGTACTTTTACTTTGTGTCTGTAAGATATACTATTTTATAGTGTACGGCAAAAAATAATGGGTGTAATTTCTGGTATTTATATGTTTCCCTTGTCTTCATTGCTCGATTTTGCGTGCAATAAAGTGTCACTCAGTTGTTGAAATGTCACTCATAATTACACTGAGATTATAAAATGTCACACATGGCATTCTGAAACCTTGGCAGCTATGTATTCATGTTAATCACAGCCCCTTCACGGGCTGTGATTAACATGAGTACTTAAACAAAAACAGACAATCTTCCCCGCTCCGCGCTTTACTTACTAAAGAGCACAGCAACTTTAAAAACGCAGCGTGGACTTTTTGAAAGTACACGCTGTGTTTTTAAACTTGCTCTACTCTTTTGTTAGTAAAGGGCGGTACGGGGAAGATTGTGGGCTTTTGTTTAAGTATTCATGTTAATCACAGCCCCTTCTCAAGCTGTGATTAACATAAATACTTAAACAAAAGCCCACAAGCTCTCTCGCAGCCATGCTTTACTAGCAAAAAAGTAGAGCAAGTTTAAAAACACAGTTTGTACTTTCAGAAAGTACACGCTGTGTTTTTAAACTTGCTCTACTCTTTTGTTAGTAAAGTGCGGTGCTGGGAAGATTGTGGGCCTTTGGTTAAGTATTCATGTAACTCACAGTTCGTGAAGGGGCTGTGATTAGTATGAATACTTAAACAAAAGCCCACAATCTGCCCCACACTTTACAAGGAGGGCCAACAGCCACAGGTCCCCAAACCCCAAAGCCAGCCTTACCTTCTCTCCCGACTCTCCCTACTCTTCCTCCGGCACACCCCATCCAGGCAGTTCTGATTTTTGCGCAGCTCGCTTTTTTAAAGCAGCGGCGTGACTCTCTCGCTGGATGTTCTGAATGTGTGCGTGCTCCACACACGGCAGTGCGCGGTCACGTTGAGAGAGGTGCGCGCACGCGCGCACCTGAAAGTGAACAGTGCATGGTGGGGATACTCATCAACAGTTTTCTAGCTCCATGATGGCTTCCCTATGACTGCGACGGTCTCTGTCTGATGGTATTTACCACTATTGCTTAAAAACCTGTAAGCATTTGTGTCTTGGTTTCTAAGAATATATATAAAGATACAATTATTTTTCTTCTAATTGGCCTCGGATTTATTCTTCAGTGTGTGTCTCATTCATTGTCTCTGTGTGTGAAAATAGATGCTTAGCACTACCCTCTGAAAAGCCTAACTGCTCGCCCATACTACCACAACATGAGCATTAGAATTATCTGCTTTTACCTCTGCACACCTATTGGGGAACCACTAGACTCTCTGCACAGTGTACATTATTTTAGTGCACTATATAGAGAGCCAGCATCCTACAGCTTAGCCGACACTGAAAGAGACAGGCCAGGCAGGGTGAGGAAGAGGGGCATGAGCTAAGGTCAAAAAGAGAAAGAGCACACACCCAAGAAGTGCACCAGAACTCAGGGTAAAGCGCTCTTCAAATGAGGAAAGCAGGGTAGGAGCAAGACAACGCTCTGGGAAGAATCAGTGGGAGATATAAACGAGAGGCTTTTAACATGGATCAGAGACTCACCACTGGCTCGGCAAAGGCGAGGGGCTGATGAAGGAATAGGAGACTAGGCAGCCTACTACTAATCCAACTGAGACCCAGGAAGAATTTTCAGGTGTCCCATGTCAGCTTATTGTTTTTCCCTATTTTAGCATGAGCATGTGGCAGGTTGCTCTCTGCTTTGCGAACGTTACTATACATGTGACTATGCGATAACATCTGTCAGGTTTCAAAATCGGAAAAAAAGGATTCTTCATAGGAGAAACATAAGGTTCAATTACACCCTGATACTCCAGCTGAGTAAGGACATCTTTAACGGATGCTTTAGAATTGTGTTTAATTGGATATTGAGGCTGCGTTGTTGGGTGGAATATATTGGAATAACATGTAATTCAGAATCCGCATCCCAACCAGCTGGTTGTGTTAAAAGGTAGGGGCCACGCTAGGGCCCAGTCAGAAGCATGAGCATGCTTCATCTGATCATGAACCATATGCGAAAGAGAAGGGAGAAATAAATACATCTTTGCCACGTGGACACGCAAGAACAAATGCGGGAGGCCAAACAACAATAAAATGTCATTAGAAGAAGTCAAATGATCCCAGAAAATAGCATTAATGGTGCGTTTAATATCACCTTCAATCTGAATGTCTAAATGATACATGCGATGAGGGGTTGCAACATAGGTGTCTGTGGTCTCTGCCGTAGCAAAGGTGTCAGTTGCTCTCGACTCCAGAAACTGGTGGAGTGTCTGGCGCACTACAGTGACTTCCACTGTTTTGTCAAGGAGAGTCAGTGCCCAACTTCTGTTCAGAGGATGGGTTCTCACCGTCTGTGGCATATTGCGCAGTTAAACCAGCAACCTTCTTCTTTTGGAAGGGGCTCAATATGGAGGCTGTTCCTCCCTCTTGGCTTTTGTGTTAAAAGAGCGCCGCTTGTCCCTCTTGAGCTTCACAGACTGGCCTTATCTGTGACCTTGATGTCCACATCTGGCGTACTGTTGATCAGATGATTCCTGAAAGGAATGGGGAAACCGAGGATCAGGAACCTGAAAACGCTTCAGAGCCTTAATTTTAGTGCAATCACGCAAATCATATCGTCGTTCAGAAGCGCCCAGAGGCGGTGACCTGCCTTGAGACCTAGACTTCTGTTTTTGTTGCTTAGGTTTATCCCAAGACTTCTTAGGAAAAACCAGATGAGCATCTCCTTCAGGAGGAGGTTTGCCCAGAGAGCGCAGATTGTCTGGACCCCAAACTATTACGACCTAAGAATGTATAAACATCAGAAATATTAACTGTCAACTCACACATCCGATCGACAGCGGCCACTGCGAAAAGTCATTGATGTATAATGGGCAACGACGCTCAACATCCAGTGATTCTGGGCAAATCATTTAATCTCCCTGTACCTAACAAAAAAATCAACAAAAAATTGTATGTGTCTGTCTGTAAAGAAACTTGTGTTCATGTAAAGGCCTCTGATACCTGATATCTTCGGGTCTAGTTCAAGCTATATAAAACTCTAAAAAAAAAAAAAAAATTAAAAGTATGCTGCCTCACCTTTAAAATTAGAAAGAATTGGTACAGAAACTACTGACAAATTACCTAGGAAATGACCTGCTCCATGTTCTTTCTGTACATGTTTGAGAACGTTAGGGATAACGCTCATTGAGAGGCTATTACAAAGTGTATACACTGTAAAAAACATTGTCATCCAGGTGTTGCAGTCAGCCAAGGAGAGGACCAGACCACTTGACAAACACATGGCAAGGGTTCTATGCTTTTCTAGAGGACCTGTAAAAGGAAAAACAGCATCAATTTTTTAAGCAATCCAAAATGGAAAGTCTTCATGGTTAAGGCCAATAACTGAGTTGATAATGATAGGGCTAAAAACAAGCCCCAATCTTGTGGAGCCTGCACTGGAGGCATAGTCTCCATTGGAGCTGGCAGAAAGGCACAGTCAACAAACTGAATTAGGTGACTCTATATATAGCCTACATGAGGATACAACAAATGTACATCTGCCACAGAAGCAGTGGGATAATATGGATACAGAGTAAAACAGGCCATGACAGACACTAAGGCCCTTTCAATACTTAATAGGTCCTTTCAAACAGAAGTGCTCCCAAGCCGTAAGAGAAAGCTCAATGACTGGGCGCTAAGCTAAGCTACAGGAACATTGGCCACGGTATAAGAATGAAAGGTATTATAATTTGCATCTATTTTGGAAAAAGGGGGTGGTGATGGACAGAGTTTCTGAATGATGCAGAATACTCTTACCAAGTCAAGAGATCATGGTTTTAATCCATCACCTGTTTTTAGCTCATTGCACCAACCCAGCTCAGAACCTGGCTATATGCAAATTAGTCTGTTCCTGTCCCAGTGCATGATGGGAACAGGGCAAACCAAACTACCAAGCAAATTCTTATACTGGGAAGGAGACAAGCTTCCGGGGACCGGTTTCTGGAATTATAATTTGCATCAACACAGGGAACGTAACTTAGGAGTATTGTGCAGAGTCATATATCTACATTGTATCATGTTCAGACTCAATTCAGATCAGTTATGCAATGTAGCTAGACATTCCAAACACTTAAGAACGGGGACGTTCCTTGGCATTATCTTAATTCTACTGCTTTTTTCTTACCCTTTTATTTAACAAATAAACAGCAATCAATGGCTATAAAAGACGCTAATAATGCCATTTTACACAAAAAGAAACTTGAACAACTTTCCTTCACTATAGTGGAAACACCTTCAGCAGTCTGGTTAATACACTGCGTTATTTCGTTGCCCATCTCAACCTTTCAGTTCACTGCCTGCATGATGCACTTCCCAGTAGGTAGAAACAAACCACTTGGGAGCAGCTACATTCATGCCTTGTTTTCCTTGCTGTTTATGTATTGTTGTTAACGGGCTGAGAGAGAAGTTTTTCTTAGGGGAGAAATGCAACTCCACTGCTAGTTATTACCTTGTTTGTCAACATGTAAAGATTCATGGGACCTGTAATTTGTCTGCCCCTATTTTGGCTTGTTATTCAAAATGAACTCCTGTTCCCGCAATTATTCCCACTCTCACATTGCTTTCAAACGGAAGCTATCTTGTTCTCAATAATTCTGACTGTTGGGGTCTGCGGGCAGGAATCCCTTATATGGTGTCCGTTTCCCAGTTGGTCATTTGCTGCTACAACGTCCTGTTTTCCACCTCCGCACCGCAGTGTAGCTAGTTCATTATGGCCTTCCATTCCAATTTTGAAAGTAGATTTCAATAAGCTAAGCAGACTCATAGTGTTGTTTCAACATGAAGTGGCTCTCACTTCAGCTCATGAAACCTTCAAATTGCAGGTGGCCAGAACTTCCTGTGAAATACAGTCATTGTTAAACGCAAATCTCCCTCTACATTTCAGTGACTTGATACATCAAATATTTAATGCTTCTAATAACATGGGCTAGCAAGCTTTAAAACTATTGGGCTATTTTTGGAGTAATACCAGCTTTTATACATTCTATTTTTTTCCAGCGTGTTCAATGAGTTCCTGCTGTTGCTCATCTTGATTATGGGCATTATACTGCTTTTCTTGCAGCTGTACCATGAGTGCCTGCTACAACTCTTTGGAATAGTGGCTCTGGATGCCAAGTTTTGTTTAATCTTCCGCCATGCTTACTCACCTGTATGCAACATGTGTTTCAGTGCATCTTGTGCCCCTTTCAATGGGACCTGGATGTCTGTCTGGCTGCGCCATCACAAGCTGCTTGGATTTCGAACCAGCTTTATTGCCATTAGCCAAAAATGATCCCTGTGCAACGGCACAGCGTCTTCTGGATCTCAGTTTAATCTAAATCAACACAGGTTGTCCCATGATGGTTTTATCAACAAATGGCAATGAAGAACATGTTTGTTCCTTCTATCTGCTAAATTTGATTTCTTATTCCAATCATTGTCTTTTCACTTGGCATACTATATTGTGGGCTCAAGCGACATGCTTTGATTGATTACCTTGTTGCACTACAAAAATCTTTTTTTTTATATGGCTTTTGTATGTGATATAATGACTGCACTCTATTTCCAATGCTTTGGTTTTGCTTACCTCCTGGTCCTGTCATCACTTTGGTGCTACGTTCCTGACCAAGGGGAGGGTGTCATACATCCCACGCAGGCCCCTTCTCAGTTTTCCCTATGATAGCATGAGTACATTGCAGGCTGCTCTCTGCTGTGCGAAAGTTACTGTACAAACGTATTTTGCTCTGTGCCACAATGTGCTTTCACACAGAACCTGCTGTTGTTTTTGCATTCTGTTCTTTCCTGTGATGTAGTCTGAACACTGTAGACAAGGTCAAACAATAATGCCTCTTGCTATTCTGTTTTGGTCAGGCTCTAGCACCTAGACAAAACACACAAATGCAGCTGTTGTTTGGGAACACGTAGTCTTTCTCATATACATATGCATAGACATGCAAAGACATACTTGAAGAGGTTTTCAGAGAGGAGATTGTGACTACACCTGAGATGTAGAACTTTCATCTGTGCGTGCTAAGGTACGTGGTCCACTAAAAACACCCAGAGATCTTCTGGTATATAATCGCATAGCTTCTGTAGAAAAGAATGGGGGTTTGTTTACCCTGTCTAATACCATGACAGCTCCTTTTATGATTTATTCATTACATAGTATCCTGACTGTATTTGTGTTAGGCATCTTCATACTTATTGTGGCACGTAAACTGCATACTAGAGCACAATAGTTCAAATACATATTTTAAACTTTTCTCCTGTCTCTGTCAGATCTTATTGGGGACAAGTACAAGTGTGAGATCAAAAGGGTGTGTGATGTCACCGCGATTCCTGAGAGGGTCTGGAGTGTTGTGTTCTGGAGTGTATAATCACTTGTTCCTCTGTGAGTGAATATGAGGGCAAGTGAAACACTATAGCTAGACGGTCCAGGGCTCATAGGTACTAAGATGGTAGGAAGACTCAGTCCCTGCCTAATGAGGTTCTATAGTCCCAAGCATAGTTCTGTGATTTTGCAGAATCCCTGCAACAGAATATGATGGCATTTTGCGCGCATACAAGGGGGGAAGCATTGCGGACCCATGCTGCTCTACTTGAGTGCATGACAAAGACAAGTTAACTCCAAGGGAGATAGTAGCAAGACAGGAAGGTGAGATCTTTGTGCACCCTTTCTGCCATCTATTAGCCTACTAGACTGAGGAAAGCGACCTAATTGATAGACCTTGGTTGAAGGAAGGATCATTTGAACCAGAAGGATTTTGCTATTGTGGAGGACTGCATCCAACATGGAGGAGGACATTCCAAATGGAACTTCCTAACATACAGGGATTACTAAAAAGTTGGGAGTGCCATGTTAAGAAGAAACCATAGAGTCACCTGAAATGAAAATGTATCTGTTATTTCAGAGGGGTACGGCAGGGATGATATATGTGCCATTGTCCCAGATGAATAAAGAAGGGTTGAGAACAAAGTTATCATCATTGCTGGATAAGGCAGGGAAACGGATTTCATGCTTTCAAAATAACACTGCAGGTATAAGTGACATCAAGAGACTGCGAAGTAGCCTGACTGGGGAGCAGACTAACATGGTGTGTACCCAAGATCACATTCCAGCAATTACACTAACACACACACAGCATCACAGGGCCGCATTCAGTTCATACTGCCACCAGATATGGACCGCCTGAGGGATATGTTCCCTGACCGCCCAGATGTTGGAGGGTTAATAACAGAGACCATGAAGCTAGGGAAAAGCATTACCATTTTCTTAGACAGAATGAGGGAACAGTGGGGACAAGAGATAAGACAGCTGTGGACCAATACAGGCCCCCTAGTCACCTTTTTCTTCAACATTCTGAAAAAGTCTGCCATAGAGGGGCCACAATATAGCCACAACCATGCAGAGTGACACCAATCTAAGTGGAAGCTCAACTGCACAACCCACAGGGTTCCAGCCCAACTATGGTGGTAGAGGCCAGGGAGGTAGGCAGCCCCTAAACCCTAGGGAGGTAGGAGGCTACTATTGCCAGAGGCCAGGCCACCTGATACACAGATGCTGGTTAAAGGCATTCCATGAATAGAAAGCAATGAGCCAGGGCAGTCACCACAAAACCCCACGAATGTCCATCCACAAAACTTGCACTCCACACCCATCCACAGAGAGGTCCAATATCCAATGCTCCACTGCAGCAGGGATCAGGTAGTTGAACAAACACATCCCAGCAGCCACCACAGACAGGAAATTCAGCCCAACAGGGACTCGAACCACAACCTGGCAGGAGGGCCAACTGTCTGGGGAGGTAGCGCCTTCATGCAGTCACAGAGCAAAAATACACAGTAAGATAAATCCCAGACACAAGTAAGAATAATTAGCATCCACTCACCCTCTACCCCCAAAAAGTGTACCAAACTAAAAGAAGGATAAATAAGACAACCATGAGACTTCAAACTTTACTTGTGTCCAGGAATTTAGAGCAACTGAGGGCTGCTGTATGTGTTCTTTCAACCGGGTATACTCACTAAAGATCGTCATCAATAGCGACACTGTGGAAGCATGGAATAGCCAGGTTAACTAAGCTGCCTCTGGGAGACAAGGACCCACCCTGCTGCTGATCCCTCAGCGTGAGGGTTGGCTGGCCACACTCTGAGGGGGCAGGGTAGCTCCCGGATATGATCTTTAAAAAACAGACACCAAGTACACTGCTTCCAAAAAGTCATAAAGGACGTGTTCAAACAGCAAATTGAAAAGCTGCCATTTGTGTCCATTCGGCACAGGACCAATGTTTCCTTCATGACGTGTAGACCCAACTGCACCTGCAAAAGCTAGAAGCCTCCACCCAATGGAGGCCCCCTTTTAGCTCTATAGCGAAGGTGTCCTCAGTAGCATCAACCACTATTCCCTTGTGTCAAAGATGATAAAAACCCCAAGGTGACCACACATCTAAGAAATGCTGAGGCAGTACCGGTTGTTCATGAGTGCGCGTCAGACTTTGGCAAATGTTTTGGTCAAGGCCCTTTGAGTTTCTCGTTCTTGTATTCTCAAACCTGTTTTTTTCACGATTTTATTATTTCTGAGGTCTTGCCACCATGCTATACCCTTCCAAAAAATAGCAACAGAAAAAGCATGGCAGTCATTATATCCTAGACCCAAGCTATGGGCAGCAGGCCAAAATGTGCAAGGGACAGCGAGCTGTAGTCCAAGGAAGAGGGAAAAGGGAATCCACAATCTCCAGTGTTGCTTCAGATGAAGGAAGGACACCGGATGCACTCAACTCCGTATCAGGCAAGGCAATTAACAAACACTCCAAGACTTGCATGTATCATCCAAGAAAAAAGTAGGTCCGACCACGTACACCACAAGACGGCATAAGTAGAAGTAAGTTTGGGCAACGGCATTTGTCATGAGGCAGTAGTTCACATGAGACTTAGAAAAAGCACCCTAAACCAAAGAAAGCAGCCCAAAGGTAGCCCAAAAAGAAGTTTCCAGAGAAAGGGAGTAGTCAAGATACCTGGCGCCACAAGGGAGGACCACGTTGCAGACCACATGAAGGGAACTGGGAGATACATACACACGTGATCTTGTGGCATGTTGCAACCACCAACAACACTAAATAGTGACACTCCCCATCGTTGCATAATCATGTGCACATGTAGGCTGAAAAAGGCAACCTACCGACAGCACCCCATGCACACAGCAGGCGAGACATGCTCTTGGAAAGTTAACTGCACCCCTGGAGCCCCTGCTAATCATAACACAATCCATCCCTATACTCATGCGACGCCCCACAATTAGATCTTGCATTAATCTAAGCATCCCATCAGGAAGGAACGGGGGGGGGGGTCACCAGTTCATTAAAGAGGTTAATCTGTCTGGTAAAAAATTGTAGTTTCCAAAATTCCCCAAAACGACCAAAAATATACCTTGACTTGGGACCACCTTCTAGTGCCTCCCTAAAATCTCGATTACTTGAGAGGGAGGCCACACTACTAGAGAAAAATACAGGAACTACGAAAACCATTGATTAAGGAAAACTTCTGACTTAACAAATGAATCAAGTTCTTATCCAAACAGATCAACCGCAGAATCGTCAAGTGCACCACCACCCAGTGGCCATATCAAACACCTCCGCATGGACAAAAAGCATATGAGTCTTTTTGAAGTAACACTGCAAACATTTTGTTTTAACTGATAAGGGAAACCGCAGTCAATGGAGCATCACAGACACCTCTTTAGGGAACCCACACCAAGATCTGCAATATCAAATGAGTGATTACGTATTATACCATTGTTCTGTACCCTCTGTTTACTGTGGGTGATACCACACTTATTCACTGCAGAGGAACTGCCTAGACAAAAGTAGTCTATTAAAAAGTTTTCATAGCGTTTGTGTAGGGATCGCTGCCATGTCACCTACAAATACACTAGGCCAAACACTAGCATCCCACACGCACCACACAGCTCCCTTTTGCACAACACATGACTACACCGGGCTCCCAAACATCAGCAAGGTCATGTTACGTCCCTCTGTTGATTCCGCATGCAGTAGGCACAGACAGACTTTACTTATCCTAAGAGGTATCCCCACCCCAAAAAAAATGCCTTCTCCACCTATATTTGTGCAGGATAAGGGCAAGATCTAACACAACAAGGTAGCACCCCACAGGATAGTGGTGAGTTTGACCCAATACAAAACCAACCAAACGTGTTATACCACTTCAGAGAGTCTAATTTTACAAATATTTGGGCAGTTTTATATAGCACTAACTCAACCCGGAGGTATCAGCGTACTTTACATGTGCACAATTTGCATTACAGAGGACACATTCATTTTGGGCATTGGCAAATTAAGTGATTTTCCCAGAATCACAGGATGTTTGAGCCTCCCACAAGACTCAAACCTTTCACCCCAGCTTCAAATTTGGCCATCCTAGCATTAAGCCACACCCTCTCTCCAATAATATCCAAACTGAGCTGGATAGAATGTGTAGAAGGGGCACCATAGGAGAGGATATTGTTTGGCCTGAGTCCTCACAGAGAAGAGATTCTTGAAGGTAGCAAAACCCCAAACTCAATGCACAAACATGTTCACTCCTGCATCCATTTATGGTCCAAGAGTGGCCCTTGGTGTATCTAAAGCACTCTTCTTTTACCCCTTACATGTAATTCCTGTGGAGGGCCATCCAACTCAAGGATTAAAAAGATAATGAGGCACACAGGGAGGGTTGAATGAAAGCATGACCACCCCATGTTAGGAAATCTGGGACACCGAGGTGGGTGAATACACTTGGCTAGAAGGGCAGGGCCAATGCCTAATTGCACAAAAATGTACACTGTGCTCTATATGTTTCAGAGGTAAAGGAATGCTTCCACTGGGCATGAATATTTATTGTTGATTTATTATGTACATACCAGATATGGAATGGAGCACCGCCACACTGATGGATTAATACTGGCAGTGGGGCGAGTTTGCCTATACTCAGCTCATCCCCGTATGGTGCTGACTCTGCTCCCTGGTCACTGACTCTGCTCCCTGGTCACCATACACACCCCATCCCAGTCACTCTTGGAGAAGAACTGTCAGAGTTGTACCAGCACCCATTGAGGAAGAAGATAACGTTGGTGCATCAAGCTTTTGTTAATAGGGCTGCAGACTTTTTTAGTGGGGCTCAGTACAAAAACATCCCGGAAGAATTCAGACTGTACATGGACACACAAGTATCGGTAGGGGGGTCTATGGCCTTCTTTATTCTCCAGACAAAACCTAATGCTCTCTGGATAAAGATAACCGGGTGGGAGGTGCTTATGATGATGAATAGCACTGAGCTTGGTCTTAATTTAATCAAGGAGTAACTCGGAGCAATCCACCTCGTGGTGATGCAGCACCGATATGTGTTAGACTTAATGAGCGTAATGGAGGGAGAGATTGATGCCCTCTGCTGCACGTTCATACCAGGGAATGATATGGAAAACGGAACACTGACTCTTGCCCATCCAAGCACTGCACCTTTTACAAAGAGACGTGCATTTGGAGAGAGGTGCCCCTGATCAGGAATGTTTCTCAAATTGGTTCTACTGGCTCTCCTGGTGGATCACCGGGCTTTGCGCATCACTATTGGCCGTTTTAATTGTGTTTGTTTTTGAGTGTAGGTCTGTACAATTGGGAATTACCTACTGTAAAAAGATAGTCCTCAAACTTGGAAAAATGCAAGTAACTAGGAAGGTTGTGGTTGTCGAAAGCAAGCACAAAGAACAGCAGGCCCCCAATAAAATGAATGTCAAAAAGTATTGGTTAGGGGGTGTGGCTAGCAGCATGGTGGACTAGACGTGTCCTGCCTGAGCTCTGCAAGCCAGCTAGTGATCCTGCTATTATCCTGAGCTCATATTCACTCCACAAGTATGCACGCCCGCTCGGAGTGTCAGGGTACCTAGTGCGAGAGGAGTTTGGGTCGGTGGGGCCCCGTGTGGCACCGCAGTGGCTGGAGAACTGATGAGAGGAGCAGAGCCCGCATGGAGGACAAGAAGACGGCGGAAGGATCGACATAGTCTGAGGAACTGAAACTACCCTACACCCGAGGGTGAGGAGCTGCACTGTGCCCCTTGGGAAGACACAGAGATGCGGGGGACACCCGGGAGACTGACAGAGCTGTGTCTCTCTTCCCCCCTTCCTGCCGCGTGAATGACTGGTCTGCAGAGTTGGTTGCGGGAGATGGTTGTGGTCCAGATGCAGCCATAGCACACGGAGGGCAGATGGGGCTTTGCCTGCCTTCCCCCCATCCCAATGTTTTGGAAGACTGGCTGCCACGTTGAATGCGTGCAGAGCCGGTGGAGAGGGATAGCACCATTCCAGAGGCAGCTATAACACCCGGCCGGTGTACAAAGCGGGGCCTCCCTTCCCTCCCCCCCGGGCCTCCGCGGTGATTATGTGCGGGGCTGGTGGCAAAGACCTGCAACGGTCTGGAGAAGGCCGTATCAATCAAAGGGTGGACGGAGCTGTGCCTCTCTTTTCCCCCCTCCCACCCTTTTGAGCCACCGGGCCGCCGCGTAGATGGTGTGCAGTGCTGACAACAGGGGAGAGCCGCGACCCGGTGCCGGACATTTGTCAGTAGTACAGGTCAAGCACGAGGGGCATTAGCGGAGAGGACGGCAGGCAGGCAACAAGACTGGTATGCTGCGGTCCAGCTGGCATCTGAAGAGAGGCCACTGAGACACTGGAGGTGAGCGTTCGGGCTCCGCGACAAGAAGGCCAAGAGACGGTGGGCAGGTGCACAGTACTGTGCCTGCCTGAGCTCACGGCGTTGGAAATCGAGTGATAGCGTGACCGACAGTGGAATAGGAGTTACATAGAAGACTCGGCAACTTAGAGGCCAGAGCTACGGGATAGATATTACTGGACGAGTCCCATGCACATAGTCATTCAAGGGCACATACTAAGTAGACCAAGTGACGTGTCTACCCCTACTGCCACGTGAGTTAGCAACATCAGTACTTGTTAGCTCCACCTCGGTTTGAACGGTGGAATTGAAAAGTATACACTCAACTGCCCTGGTCCTGATGAGGCCATCAAATATTTTGGCTGAAACACGCCGACAGATTGATTTAGACACCATATGAATATGAAATAGGAATTTAATTGAATAGAGACCGCCTGATGTAATATAGGTTTTGAATTAATTAAACCTTCAGGTGATCCCAAGGATGGTGATCTAATATAGGAATGCGTTTGTCCTAGATTTTGTAAAGCGCATCATGGTAGAAAATAAGGGCAAAGAGAAGAAACAATTCCTTTAAGTTTATATTTGTTTTTGTGTCATATGTACAAATGCAAATATGTGTATATATATATATGTTGTATTAATGTTGTATTAATGTATTTGTGAATATTTTCATCTTTTCAAAAAATTGTTTAGCATTTATTGAAATATAATACAGATGAATCTGAATTCAATACATTGAGTTGTTCCGTGACTACATATATTTTAAAAGTATAAAATTCATTGAGAGTATTTAATACATAGGAAGAGTCAAATTGATTTTCTCTTTATCTTACTGATTAGTTCTACTATTGGTCCCAACGCATTGTTTTTTTCTGTTTGCGTGAGGTAAGTGGGCATGAAGGAGTTGTAGGGCTGACCCACAATACCAGAAGAGTGCTGCCTAGTGCCTGGTATGGCCAATGTGTAGCACTTCATGCTCGACGCCAAAGGAGAGGTTTGGTTCCATCAGCTTGGCCTGATCCCCTGTGCGAGTGGCGAGAGGCTGAGGGAGTGGGCTGCAGGCACTGTGTTTGGCCTGCAGGCCCTCAAGGGACGGCCGGGACGGTCGGAACGGCTCCCGTGAAGGCAAGACAGCATCCCTTGTGGCTGGGCATCCACTACTTTGCAAGGGGCACCGGCAAGAACACAGTCCTGGCTGAGAACCTATGGTGCAAGAGGTGAATAACTCAACTGGCGTAGGACGGCAGATGAGGCCTGCAGCCATAGAGGGCATTAGTGGAAGGGCATAAAACCATAGAGAGACTAGCAGGCGGAAACTGAGGAAACACGCTGGCTGACCCTGCGGTGTAGCATAGCGCCTCATGAGACTTATTACTAGGAAACAGTGAATCCCTAAACATAGACCAGAGGAAACCCAGCAGTGATGTTACGGAACTCATGCACTGGGGAGAAGTACTACCAATGGCACGAGACAAGGACACTAAAACGCAGAAACAAGGGAAACTAGAAAAATTTGCTAAACTCCTGCTGGGGACAGACCCCCCTGCGGTGACCACTATGGATGCACCGGACAACAACATTCTCCTTCAGGCCATCCGCTCCTCTAGGGACGTGCTGGAGGGTAAAATTGACAGCATCAAGATCGATGTTAACTTGCTCCATCAAGATTTACGGAATGTGTCCGAAAAAGTCATGCAGGCAGAGCACAGAATATTAGAGGTGGAAGACACAACACATACCCTCCGGAAGGAGGTAATATAATTGAAGATAGCCATGAAGGATGTACTGTGGAGGTTGGATGATGCTGAAAATAGGGCTAGAAGGAAGTAGAACAACAACCGCTTTATCAGCTTTCTGGAGAACATTGAGGGGCCGGATGTCGGTGCCTTCCAGAAGCAGTGGATACTAGACTCACTGCCCGGCACACACTGCTCGCCGTGCTTCATCATTGTGAGGGCTCACCGCATCCTGTGTGTTAGGCCTCCAGTAAGCACGACACCAAGACAGCTGATAGTGAAATTCCACAACTACCAAGACCGTGACCTCGTCCTTCAAGGTATCCGAAAGAAAGGGGAAATCAAGCTGAGTAACACCAAAAACATGGTGTTCCCCGATTACTCGCGAGAAGTCCAGAAGGAGCGTAAAATGTTTGATTCTGTCAAAGACAAGTTGAGACAGATGCAAATCACCTACATGCTCCGCTTCCGGGCCAAACTGAAGGTGATATATCAGGCCAAGATGATGTTCTTCATGACACCCGAGGAGGCTTGGCACTGGATTGAGGACCGCCAAGTTCTCCTACCCCGGGGGACCCAGTGATCACCCAATGGGAAGGCCCCGATCAGATGCAGTAACAGGCCCGGACGCAGAGGACTGAATGGAGAGACAGAGAGGGGTGCAAAAGAGTTCTTAACAGGATGACTCCATATGACACCAGAGGGGCCACGGGCAGGACTCCGAGAGCATCGGACTCAGAGAGCACTTCACGAAGAGACATCCATCATGAGAGACTAGTAAGAGATGAAGCAGCTCAACAGAAATCGGCAGACTGTACAGACCAAGATATTACCACAGACTTGGAGGGGGGACATCCCCTTATGCAGAACATTAATATCCCTGAAAACCTGAGAGATTCAGCCATGACAGCTGGCGTGGAAACGCAAACTGGACACAAAGGTGTAATCGAATGATGAGTAGTGTTGGGCTCAGAGAACTGAATGGGCAGGAAGCAGACGAAAGGGCTCTCCCACTTTCGTTGGTGTGCGTTTTTTTATGTTTGGTGTATCTGAGAGTGATTTGATACATTCCCCCTTTTGTGTTTTCCTCTGTTTCCCCTCCCCTCCTCTTCCTTCCCTCACCTCTTTTCAGTTGTGTCTCTCACCCTCTGCTTTTGGTTGATTGTTGGTCTCTTCTTTGCGTTTTCTGTATACTTTGTATTTGAGTTAGTGTGAGTTCTCCCCTTGCTTCCCCCCTTTTTATTTTTTATTATTTGTTGTATTGGTTTGCACTGTTTCAACACCCTCTGCCTTGGAAGTAGTCAGGGACGCCGCAACTGAGTTTTTGGTTGTTTGAGAGTGTGAAGGAGGCGTACAGTCATTTCACAGAGGGGGCGGGGGGAAGGGAGGGGAGTTTGAGGGTTTAACAATTGGGATGGTGGGCGACAGACCTCTCCTGAGCCAAGTGTCGAAGTTGGTTACGTTAACCCGAGGGAGAATCCATTGGGTGTGGGTTGACTTGGGTTGGGGGATGGTTGGGGGAGTTTATTGCAGTTTTTTGGAACAAAATAGGAATGTACCAAGCAGGAATGTATCAGTTGCAGCCACTCAGAGAGGGAGGGAGGGGAGGGGGTGCGGCGCAGGGGGGAGGAGCAGGGGAATAAAAGACTTAGCAAGAATAACAGTAACCCCACACTCAGTTCTATCATGGAATGTCAACGGGATGGGGACTACATCAAACGTGGGATGGTGGTGTCGTATTGTAAAAGACTGAAACCAGATGTGATTCTCTCACAGGAAACACACCTAAAGGACACAAGAATCAATTTTTCGGGCCATATGCCTTACATCACACCGGCACATGAAGGATTCTCCTCTGGGGCATAGGGGGTCACCATACTAATTAGGAAAAACCCACCATTTAGCGTAAAACACACTTGGAGTGACCCTCATGGGATGTATGTGGCAGTACATGGGCTTTGGGACAAGAGACAAATCACACTTATTAGCGTATACGTGCCCCCCAGGTTGAAGAAACAGACAATGGACAAAGTGGTGGCAAATTCTTCTTGAAGCAGGTTCCCAGACCCACATAAAAGGAGAGGACCTCAACAATGTGATGGATCACATATGGGATCGCACGACAGTCCATCAAGGGGGCCCCAGGGAAACCCCACTCAAAAATATTTGCAGACACACTGACACTTACTGACTTGTAATGAAGACACCAACCCCAGATAAAAGCATACTCCTTCTACTCAGGGGCCCATAAGGCCTTCTCGGGACTAGACTACATATTCACACTGACAGGAGAAGCAAGGGAAGTACAAAGGATTGAATACCAAGCAAGGGGTCACCCTTATGGTTAACAATTGGAGCCAGTCACAACACCAAACTAGAGAATGGAAATTGAATTTGTGGGAACTACAAGACCCACAGGTGGCCCAAGACATTAGAGTAGACACGGAGTTATACTTCCGGGAAAATGTAGGGTCAGTGGATTCAGCCATTATTATGTGGGAGGCCTCCGGGACAGGGCCCAAAATATTATCGTGCATAAGAAACGCAAAGAGACTGAGGAGGTTGCGAGAATTGAAGCACAGCTCCTAAAGGCTGAATCGCAAGCCAACACAGGAGATGACGATTCCCTGTTGCAAAATCTGAAACTCCTGTAGCAAGAGTATCCCGCGCTAGCCAAGAGGGATGTGCAACATGGAATACAGGCCATGCAAAGACGACTGTATGACACAAGTGATAAAACAGGTAGACAGCTCTCCTGGCTCAGCCGTAAAGAGATGGGAAACAGATGTGAAGCCTAAATACAGATGGACGATGATCAGGGCCACGTGACACCAGAGGCAATGGTGCATGCCTTTGCTGGATACTACGAGGCCTTCTATGCAAAATGACCCCTAGCAGACACGTACAGATCCACACATATCTACAATCTATACTGCTCCCCCGACTAGAGTCCAGAGAATCACAAGCGATAGAGGTAAAGCTGACGAAAGAAGAAATTGTAGAATCTATAGGCCAGATGATAACAGGAAAGTCCGCGGGTCCTAATTGGCTCCCACCAGAATTTTTTAATCAGCATGTGGCACTTTTTAGCACGCATCTACTGCAGATGTACCTGGAGGCGTGGGAAACGGGTGCACTTCCCGAAGACTTGAGGACAGCTACCATTGTGGTGATACCCAAAGAAGGGAGGCCATCACAGAGATGTAGTTCGTATTGACCCATCTCCCTCATAAATATGGAGACTAAGATCTAGACCAGAATTCTGGCTAATAGATTAACTCGGATTCTTACAGGAATTATCCATAGGGACTCAATCTTAGACGAGTCTCTAACTGGTTGGAGAGGGTGCAATATAGGACTGACCCACATCTCATAATGTCCCTAGATGCTGAGAAGGCATTCAACATGGTCAATTGGCCGTTTCTCAGAGCTGTACTGGATAGGCTGGGATTTGGTCCAGAGTTTAGGAGATGGATAGCCCTTCTGTATGAAGGACCGTTAGCACTGGTTAGAGTCAACGGGGTAACATCCCGCAAATTCCCAATAGAAAGGGGCACTAAACAAGGCTGCCCCTTGTCCCCTCTGCTTTTCACGATAGTTCTGGATCCCTTGGCATGTGTCATTAGTGCACATCAGCACATAACTGGCTTTCAAGTAAATGACAATGACGACCTTGATAAACGCATTTCTCTGTATGCGTGACGTTCCCCAATATCATGGCGAGCTGTGAGGACTATGGCAAGTACGCAGGGTATAGAATTAATTGGGAAAAATTATGTGTTTATTCAGCAGGGCAGGAGGTTGAGAACGCTATTTATCCCAGCCAATTACAGGTAGGTTTCTAGGTATTCACATCACGCTGGATAAGCAGCTGGCGTTGGAGCAGAACCTTTATAAGGTACTAGGGGAATTCTGTTTAGACGGGGATTGATGGGCTTCATTAAACCTGGTGAGGGCATGGGGTGCGGGAACCAATCCAACACTGGAAGAATGGCGGAGAGGGATGGACATGTATATGCTGGGGGAGAAAACAACCTATGAAGCAAGGGGATGACCGAAAACAATTCTGGAAAATATGGAAGCCATGGTTAACGTATTATGGCCTTGCACTTACGTATTTGGAGTAGGCTGGGGGGTAAGGGGGACACTTTGGGGGAGGGGAGATGGGAGATCCTGTTGACAGACACTATTTGATACTATTGATTATCTATGTGATAATAATGTTGGACTCTTCTCTGCTTGTACTAAAAACAGAAATGAGGTGCTTTGTGTATCTGATGTGGTTTCCAAAAAAAAAAGTATTGGTTAGATAGTGTAGTTGAAAAATCAACTAAAGGAGGGAATGCTAATATGAAAAATAATACATTCATTTTGCGATGCAGGGCACGGAACGAGATTCTTTTTATTCATTTAAATATTTACTTACCTGCAATCATCCATAATCCGGTGTTTATCACCCCCCACCCTGCCCCTCCCCCGCCCCGCCTGTCTGCCCCACCGCAACTCCCTCCACGGGCCGCGGCTGCGGATTTGATTAACTGAGTTAAGTCTCTGAGTTCATCCTCTGAGGGGGTCTCAAATGTAGAAAGACTGTTTTTATTTTCACAGCCTACAGTTGTGTACTTGTCCTGAAGGTGCACTGCTTTGTTTGCCACAAACTTGTTATAGATGTTGAGCACTTTCTCTTGGAAGAAACTGGCCAGTCTGTTGCAGAATTCTTGATTTATTCCAGTGTTAGTGGCATTAGTAGGAGTTACCAGTTTCTTGATAACTGAGAAAAGGGTTTTATTAGCGTCAAAGGCCTTTTTTATATGTTCTGAAAAACATGAGGTCTTTGCTTTTAGGATGCTCTCGTTATGCTTTGCTAGTTTGGCACTATCAATAGTCTTCTCTCTTGCATCAAAGTTTTTTCGCCATTTCTGTTCCTGCCTGCGGCAATCCTGCCTTGATAGTCTGATACCATGCATGTACCATGGAGGCTACAAACATTAGCACCATTAAATAGGTAAATGTATAGAATCAGATCTTCACGTGAGTTGGTAGAAGGCTTCCCCTCCATTGACAGATAAAAAGGTTTGGTAACACTGGACTTTCAAACCAAGGCTTGCTATCGCCAGTGACCATGTATTGAACCTGTGGCATGGGCAGTAGTCCTCAGTCTGTCAAATAGGGTGCCTTGCTGCACCCCTCCAGCTCATAAAACTAGTCCTTCACCTACTAATGTCATAGCACAGGTGTAGACCCCAGAGTACTCTCTAGATTAATGTGATGGAAGAAACAAAATCAAAAATCATGCATTTAGGCATGTGGGGCCAGATGTAGGAAGGCCTTTACCGGTCGGTAACGGCCGAAAATCGGTATTTTTGGCCGTTACCGACCGGTATTTAGCTTTCGGGATGTAGGAGACCGAAAATCATCCGAATCGGTAAATTTACCGAATCGGTAAAGTTACCAAATCGGTAAAATACCGAATCGGAAATATTACCGAATCGGTAAATTTACTGAATCGCAAAGGTTTGCGACTCTGTAAATTTACCGATTCGGTAAAATACCGATTCGGTAAATAAGAAGTGGTAAAAATGGGTATTGAGATGAAGGGAAGCTCTGAAATACCGAATTTGCTTGAAATTCGGTATTTAAGAGTCGGTATTTACCATGGATTGGAATCAGGTGGTAAACAGGTGCAACCTATAAAAATGGACCCAAAATGCAATTCTTCTTGCACAATGGCGGCATTTTATGTCATTGCAAGACGGCTACAGCTACAGGAGGAAGGAGAGAGGGAATGGCAGAGAGAGGAGCAGGTCTACAGACAGAGGATAACCCTGTTCATGCTCACAGAGCCAGAGATACTCCAGAGGTACAGGTTGGCCCCAGACACCATCACGGAACTCATCAGGGACCTTCACCCACTGTTGGAGCATACTACCCCAAGGGCACACGCCATTCCTCCCCACGTGCAGGTGCTGTGCAGCCTACACCTGCTTGCGTCTGGGAGTTACCAGAGTGTGGTTGCTGCGGTAGGTGGGGTGACCCAGAGCAGCCTGTCAAGGTTTTTCCACAAATTCCTTAACGCCATGTTACAGAGGATGGAGCATTATATATCTTTTCCTGCAACCCATGCGGAACTGGTCTAAACAAAATCAGACTTCTACCAGATGGCACGTTTCCCCAATATCAATGGCTGCATTGATGGCACGCACATTCCCATTTGTTCCCCTGCTGCCACCGAATATATATACAGGAATAGGAAGTCCACCCACACCATCAATGTGCAGCTGATCTGCAATGCAAAGTTCGCCATTATTGACCTTGTGGCAAAGTTCACTGGGAGTACCCATGACTCCTATATATTTCAAAACAGTGGCATCTATGCACGGCTGACAGCAGGTGAATTTGGTGAAGGATACCTCCTAGGTAAGACACAGTGTGCGACCCCTATAACACCTATTGCAGTAAGCAGTACATTTATGCATGTGAGTAAATCATACCCATTTCCTTTTAGGAGACAGTGCATATTCCCTCCGCTCCTTCATACTCCCCCCCTACCCCAACCCCTCAACACCCAGCCAAAAGAGATATAACCGGGCACACAAGAGCACACGCAATGTTGTTGAGAGAACATTTGGTATCTGGAAAAGCAGGTTCAGATGCTTGCACAAGAGCGGAGGTGCAAGGCAGTATACCCCCATCACCTGCTGTAAGATCATTGCTGCCTGTGCCATGTTGCACCATCTTGCTGTGAAGAGGGGGACTGAGGTGGAGTTGTCAGACTATGAGGATCATGACGACGACATTGCTGTGCCTGAAACACAACCTGCTGGAGTGTCAACACCAAGTGATGGCAGATACAGACGTGAGGAAATAACACGCAACTATTTCTGAGTAAGTGATGACACTGAAACCAAAATTGAAAGCACAAGCTTTTGTTTTATTTAGTATGTTTCCAGGTATGTTAAAGAACAAAAGTGCAACAGTAAGCATTTCACAGCAATGCTCACAGTGAGCAAACACACACAGACAGGTGTTGAATCCACCCACCGTAGTTGTATATTGTCACTAGGCAGGTTTAAATGGCACAAATGTGCAACTAAAACTTTTTGATCTATGATTATAATGTCCAATGGCAGAAGGCCATATTATCAACTGTTTATTGTCGGCCACGCTTTGCACTAGCAGGTGTTTGTGGCTCAAGCTGTTCACTGGGCGTTTGGCCTGTAGCCTCACCCTGTCGCCTGCTGCTCCTCCTTGTCTCTACGACATGGGGGCTTGCCGTGCTGCTCCTACTGGTGCTACCTTCAGTGTCCGGCACGTCAATGGCAGCAGTTTGTGCACTTTGGGCATTGAGTACAGCCTCCAGCGCACCGGTCATTCCGGCTATGCCCCTTGTGAGCTGATTGCTGTTATGAGTCAGGACTTCCTGACTATTTATGCTACGTCTGCATAGCAGGGATGTGGCTGTTGCCAGGCGGTGGGTAGATTTCTCAGTTGTCTCTGCACGCTGCTTCTCCCTGCGCCTTGATGTAATTTCAGAGTCCAGTTTTGTGCACAGTTGCTGCATGGATTGGGACATGTCATGTATGCCTGTTGCCATGCTCTTGTTGACTTCCACCAGCTCCCTGATGCCCTTACCAATTTCCTGTATGTTGATGTTAAGGTTTTGCATTTGTCTTTGACAGGCCATGATGCCCTTGCCCTGCATCCTCTGAATCCTGACCATGGATCCCTCCAGGCCTTGGAAGACACTGGACCCCTCCCCACGTGCATCTACACTCCTTCCTTGTACTGTGCGCCGTCTAGTGGTACTTGGTACAGGCTCTGTGCTGGGCTGCAGTGTGACAGAGATGGCAGCTTCAGCCAAGTTGTGTGACTCTTCACCCACCATTTCACCAGCAGCTGTCTCCATTTCCAGCAGTGGGGAAACAACATGCCTCCTGCTAGGGTGTGCAGCAGGTGTTTCTAACTCAAAGGATGCTGGCATTTTGGGTGATGAAAGCAATAGTGGGGACTGTGTTGGTATTGGGGAGCCCTGCATTTCTTCACTGACGTCAGGTTCTTGGGAAGGTGCCTGCCCACTCGGAACACCTGTGTCCTGTGATGCACTGGGACCTGGCTCATGACTGTTATCCCTCTCGGGTGCCGTGCCTTCTGCCTCCTCAGACTGCCTTCTGGATGTGTGACCTGTGGACATATGAGCACATATCAGCTAGGTGCAAATGTCTCACAGCCACTACAATTAAACATATGTAATAGCACTTAGTACATGCTGCCTGCCCTTCATTATGTCTGCATTCATTTGAATAACTTGGTGGTTACAGTGCTGTGTGACACGCTCTTTCATTAACTGACTACGTGTACCATGATACATTGCTACAGTTTGGCACAGACACCCTGGGACTGGGGTAACTTAGCTGCAAGGGGTGAGGGATGGATGAGGGTGTGAGGGGGATTGCTGTGCATGCATCTTACCTTTTTTAGTTGCAGCTTTCGCCGAGCTGTCCACTTCTCCCAGTCCATGGACACTTTCAGGCTCCAGGGTTGTGGCTACCATCTCCTCCAGGTCGGTGAGGGGGGGGTGCAGTGTTCTTTCCACCACCTGTTTGGAAGGCCTGTTTGTGGTGGTCAGCCAATTTCTTTGTTGTGAGGCTCCTTAGGTCATAGAACCTCTTTTTTAAATCTTCAGTGACTCTGGTGGTCACTCCCACTGCATTTACTTTCTCTAGGATTTCCAGCCAAATCTTCCTTTTTGCTGATTCTGGCACAGTAAGGGACTGCTTTCCAAAAAGTCTGTGGTGAACCTTAACCACCTCCTCAACAAGGACCTGTAGCTCCATGCTGCTGAATTTGAGCTTTCTTTTCCTTTCAGCCTGCTCTGTGTCCTTGATGCTTGCCATGTTTAAATTTGAAAAGAGCACAAACTCTGTCTGCTGCTGCTCCCAGTCTCTCTGCTCCAACTGCCTCTCCAGAACCTTTCAGCTGCCTGTGTAGCCCCTTCCTGGCAGGAAGGGGGAGGGTGGTTGCAACTGATTGGCTGTTGTGTTAAGTTTCACTTTTGCTTGCTGTCCGATTCGGTATTTACCGATTCGGTATTTACCGAATCGGTATTTCCAATGCATTCCTATGGGCCAAAAGGCCCACAGGAATGCATTGGGAATACCGATTCGGTAAATACCGGATGGGTAAATACCGATTCGGTAATTTCCGAATGTCTGATACCGAATTTTACCGAATCGGTAAAAAATACTGATTTTTCCCCTACATCTCAGCGGTAAAATTCGGTATTTAAGAATCGGTAAAATCAGATTACCTACATCTAGCCCTTAGAGCAGGGAAACACGACTGTATGAATTGCAGAGGGCCTTCCTGTCTTAACGGGATACTCCCGCCCTAACAAAGCAGAACTGTGGCTCTTCGTTTCTCATAGAATTCAGCCGCGGAACAAAGGAATGCTATAACAATAAGGAATGGACCATGACTCCAACTTCACATCCCGTAAAAACCCTTTTAAGGATAATTTTAGAAACATACATCTGTAAGACAGCAGTATGAATACATAATTCTCATGAAAGAAATCTTTACATTCTACAAGAAAGTCATATATTTGACATTACTTATTAAACAAGACTTTGGTAACACACTGTGCGGTATTTTTTGCCTTGAAAAATGTGTTATTTGTGGATTAAACACTTGTAGTATGAACATTACTACAACTGCCCATTTGTTGTGCTGTGGACTTGGTCATGTGATTACCAGTATGAATAAAATCCCGAGCATGCAACCTCTAACAATTTACAGGTTCCAAACTTTGCCCAATAGTCATCCACCAGAACGCAACTAAACCAGCCTTTCTTTCTGACTCCTTAAATGCTGCTCAGAAAATACATAGGCCCAGATTTACTAACAGTTCACGTGACACAGCACAACCGGCAAAGATGCTGCGCTGGATTGCGTAAACTGAAGAGAGCTGAACTGGTCCATATAGATAAAGAAATGGTGCAGTTCTGGTCTCTCCATACGCTGGTGAACATTGTGAAACACTGCTCTAATGCAGGCACCGTTGCCTCACAGTGTAAGGGTGTTGATCTTGTGTTCTGCATAGTTTTTGTGCAGGAAGTTGTCCCTTTCTACACAAAAACAATGCTTTAAGACTATTTCTTCTATGTATATGTGCAGAATGCAGTCCATGTGCAAAGAGGAAAACACACAGGGAAATAACAATATTTCTCCTCGTTACCCAGCTACAAGTAATTGTAGGATTCTGGTCTAAATCCAAGTCTACAACTCTTTGTAGATATCGGTGTGTTTACAAAATCCATGAGTGGATGCATAGGAATGCCCATGCACCACCCATGAAACATCACCCTGGCATAATGTTACACAAGGCAGCGCATTGCACTGTTCTGCAAAACGTTGTGTTACAAAACAACGCACTGAAGAGTTTTGTAGAAGAATAAAGCCAAGGGCTGAGTTTCTTAATAAGGTCATGCATTTCTGAGGTGAATTCCAAAACCCATTAAATTATGACAGAGGGTATTTTATTCCTGATACTACATACATGGCCATGCCACTACCTTTCTCCCAAAAGTTTAAATACGTGGGCACTTACAGAAAGAGTATGCCTGCAGATAAATGTAGTAAAGCTGGAATCCATAGCAGCAAATTAAACGCCCCATTATACAGCTAGTACTTTTTTGCTAAAACGTACATGATTTAATGTGAGCAACTTTCGAAAACAATATTCAGAATTGTTGTCTAATGAATTATTGCTATGCTAAAAATAAACATGCCTCCATAAATGTCTTCATTCATTCAATAACTGTTCATTTCATGGAAACTGATCAAAAGAGGTGAACATCTCGTTGTCCGGTAGGCAGCAATTTCATATAGTAAATATCAGATTCAGTGCCTCAGAGATACAACTTACCTTCGCCAAAAAATGTTGTCAATTTAGAAATCTCAATATGGAAACTCATTCATGAGGCACTTGTTTCCGCAGATTCCCCACTCTTAGAGTATGGCGCAATAAAGTGGCAGTAAAGAAACAATACCAAAAAAGATATAGCCAGGCAAATAGCAGCCTCTTTGAAAATACATTGAACTGGCTGATAACAGTGTAAAACGCATAATTAACGTTCTTGGACCTGGTGCCCTGACTTATCATCTTCACATATTCTTCACTTTTCGAACTCAATATTTAAATACACCACAGTAAACGAGATACATTGAACAATAAAGTGACAGTCCAATACCAATTTTAACATTTGGCCAACCATCACTAAAGTGACCTGAGCCAGGCAGGTCTCATAATGCCACTTCGTTGCAGAGTAAATAACCGGAATAAAGTGCCAGTGCAAAACATGAAGCATTTTTAAGCAGTCCAGGGGCCCTTGAGTAGAAACAATAGCTTAGAACCAGCATCCCACAGACAATTAATACTTGCCATTGGCAGCATCAAGTAATTAAGAACCCATCCTGCAGGTAAAGTGCAAATGCAGGAAACATACATATCTAAAATATATAAAGATGTCAGTAAGTCTATACAAGGAATCTATGTCAGTTTTCAATCACACAGCCTTGCACATCTTCCTCAGAATACAGCCCCTAAATTCATTTATAACAATGTAACTTTATCAAACAGGCAAAATACCACGGTTCTCTTATACCAATTCTCCTCATTTTCTTTAACCTTTTCTCAAATGTAGGTTTTGATGGGGACTTCCAGTGACTAGTGATAATAGACAGAGCTAACAAAACAGAGTTATAGATACATTTAGGTCCCTGTTCCTCAACCTATCGGAGAATAGTAAGGCCAAGCAGAATGGAACTGGGTGCGGGTTTGACCTCGTAGCCAACCTTGATGAAAAGTAATTAATTTGAAAAATAATTAGTGCTAGGGTCCTGACCAGGAGGCCAAAGCAGCTTAAACCACTCGGTAGCCCTGACATCACTGCCAATGGACAACTAATATCCACTTTCTCGCCTGCACGTGTGACAGTTCAGATTATTCCAGTCCCCCAAAGCTAAAGGAATGGCTGAGGAGGCAGGTATTAGTATTTCTTATGTGTATTATATTCATAAAAAAACATTGTTCTGCTCATCTCTAAATTAGGTGAGTTGCTGCACCATGTGGCAGAGTGTCAGAGGTGTGGCGATGACAAGTGCTGATGGCGACCACCGGAAACCAATTAAGTGCCGGGGCCCAGCACCTGAAACCACTGGCTCAAATTAAGCACTGGATGAAATGTATGAAAAAATCTGTAGACAAAATTTAGAGATGGTTTTACAGGTCATAAACATATGCCCCCAAGCTCCCATTTCTTTACATCTGGAACACCTTCTTTTGGCTGTATGAAACATTCTATTGGGCCTTTTTAGGGTGTAATATAACATCCAGGCATTCAAAGTCATCATCCTATGGAAATTACCCCCTACAACAGCGTAAATCCATAGTCAAATTTCTTTGACCAGATCTCAGCATCGATCTCAATCTGTGCACATTTTCGCCAGATTTTCAGGGGGAAGTTGTCCAAACAAAGCTCCTTATACCAGAAGCTCAAAGAGTCAATTAAATTCTCTGGCCGGAGAACTTTCCCAACCAGTCTCGCTGAGCAGTACACATTGCACACTGGAGGACTATTGAGGACAGAGACCATCTGTCAATAAGGAAAACTCAAGGAAGCTGCTTGTGTGGAGCTACAGGCACACATTTCAGCCAGCGTCTTTCCTCAGTCCAAGGCCACAATATCCCCGAACTTATAAATATGAAGCCTTGCCCACTTCTTGATGACTGCTGACTTAAAACAGGGAGAAAGATGGGAGTAGCAAGACAAAGGGGTAGCAGCATGAGCTATGGGTATCTCACATTTACAAAATAATCTTAACTTCATGGACCTTAAAATCAGGTGGGTAACACTCAGCAAGCTGGCAGTCTTGCAGCCATCTAACATCTGTATCACCAAGGAGTTATCAAACTGTGGGGCATATTATCAAGGGGGTTTATCTCCGCTTTTTTGGCTTTAAAAGCCAAGAAAGCGGAGATAAAATGATCTCCCTATTACCTAGCTGTCGCTAACACCAGTTAGCGACAGCTAGTAGGAGATAGCGACCATCTTGGGCCCCACTTTGCATGTCAGTGATATTTATCACTAATGACATGCAAAGTGGGCGTGCCAAGATGTTAGCGATTGGAAACAGTCGCTAACACCGCTATCTCCTATTACCAACTTTTGGAGATATTCGCGCTAAGCGCGAATATCTCCAAATGCTAACACCTGCCCTGAGCAGTTCTTAGCCATGTTATCCAATGGGAGGTGGATAACATGGCTAAGAGCATTAGCTTGGTAATGCTTGAATATCGCTGACTTTACAGCGATATTCATGCATTGCGGCCGTTTTTTATCGCATTTGCGATAAACCTTGGTAATACCAAGGTTTATCTGCGGTGAAATCGCCACAGCTCAGCGGTTAAATGTTGTCTCTAACCAAGCAATAGCGTACGCTATTGCTTGGTAATATGCCCCTGTGATCCCTGCATAGAAAACCGCTCCAGCTGTGGGGCAATGGATGCAAGATAACAGGTCCTAAGACAGGGAAGAGCTAAGCCCTCCTCTAAAGCAGTTGGAGTGCTTTCAGGCTAACCCTGAGGGATTTATTGCCCCATATACATGACGAAAAATTACTCTCCAATTTAATAAAGAAGCCTCCTGTTATTTTGCAGGGAACATGCAATAAAGGACACAATAAAAGCGGTAAAACTGTCAATTTTATGAGCGATATCTGCACAATCATAGAGATGGGGAGCGATTTCCAGAGAGCGAACATGGAGCGGACCGCAGGCATCAAGGGCACAAAGTTTAACCTATAACTATCCAAAACAGAATCGGAACAAAATTCTCTAAATACATTTTAAGAGTGTAAATTATAGTTTTGCCTGACATCCGAGGGGTAAAACATCACTAGAGGTATTAATCACCAATGACTTAGTTTTAGTTGCATTGATTTTATATCCCCCCAAACTGGTGTATCTCTGGACTGCTTGCAGGCATGCCTCTATGTTCAATCTTTCTTGACGTAAATATAAAGCCACTTCATCTGCATATAGTTTTATTTTTGCTGAACCCAGAAAAGGGGAATGGATGCCACTGTGTGATCATATATATTGAGCCAGCAAGCAAATAAAGTTGGAGAAAGGGGTTAGTCCTGGCACATCCCCCAACTGAGAACAAAGTCCCCACACCAGAGCCATTTATTATTATTTAGAATGACATTTCTTTATATAATCTGGCTATTGGCTGCAAATGTTGGGATGGAAAATTACATTTCCCCAAAAATTTTGAACAAAAAATCCCAGCTTTTGAAGTCAAAAGCCTTCTTTGCGTCTAGCAGAATAATGGGCGCAGGGATGTTATCGCTGGTAACCAGATGAATATATTCTGAACAAAATAAGTATTGGTTTTAAGGCTAAGTCCTATATTGGAAATGCCCATTTGTGTATTCTGTGTATATTTCTCTGAGCAGAAGAAAGCACGAGTGACTGAGCAAAAGTATGACATTTGTCACCACGGTTCCTGAGAGAGCAGAGTAGACATGTTAAGTGGTTGCCAGAACTGTTTGTTCTCTGTTCAGTGGGGCAAACAGTGGTTCCGGGAGCTAGCTGGTCCAAGGGGCAACATATCCTAAGGAGGTGCAGGGAATAAGTCTGGCACCATCCTAAGTTTATGTCGTCTCCAAACATGTAGCCCCCACTGATTGGTGGAAACTACACAACATCATATAATTAATACATTAAAAAAATGAACAGTCTATTTTTGCCCCACCAGAATGACCAGTCAAAATAGATATTTTATTAAGAAACTATGCTTCAAACATTGTCTTTTTAATAAATATACTTTTGTATTCAGAAGCTATGCTTAAAACTGTGCTATTTTAGACCACAGGTACTTTGCCTATACAAAATATTCACCTTCGCTTCACACACGAAAGACATTCTATACATTACATAGCAAGAGCAGGGGTTAGGCGTATTCAACTAATTTCAAGCTTCATAACACAGAGCTCAATGGACAGAGAACATATCTGGTAGATCATTTCTGTAATTCATAAAGGCCTCACAACAGTTTGTGGCTAGAGCATTGAGCATCAACTTTCATTTACTTAAAGCAGAGTCCAGTTTTAAACTCATCAATATTTCTGTAGAGAATGGCTTCTTGAGCAGGATGAGCCCTGATCTAATGTTCCATTAATTCGAAAGTGACAAATCGTGGATTGCTCGAAAAAGTTCATTCAGAGATTAACATATATTGTGAGAAAGACATCAGATTTCTGTACAATAAAACTTCGCCAAAGTATCAGAATTTGAACTGCAGCTTGAGAAATATCATATGTTTAATGGAAAATCTAATGAATGTCACCAGTTATTACAGCTGCTCTAGTCCACATCAATGCCAGGATTGTGTTTATTATGTTGTAAGGGGGTACCTATAATGTAGGAAAATGTTTTTTTGGCATAATAACCCCCATTTTCTGTGGGCTGATGCTGCTGTTTATTTAAAGGTGTGCACTGGGACTCTGTTAACTACGTCCCAATGCATGTGCTCTGACCCTTAAAACATATTGAAATATGGCGATACTGCTAATTGGCATATTTAACTTATCTATAGGTCCCTAGTATATGGTACACAGTTTACCCATGGCCTGTAAGTTAAATGCCACTAGTATACTGAAGCACCCTTTCTGCCACCCACTACAGTGACAGTCCAAACATAACTGTAGGTCTACCACTGTGACCCATCTGTGCAATTTAAAAAATGCGAACGGAAACTGTCAAAATAACTTGATTATACTTTCCTCCTGCCAAGGGCGAACATTGTGACTACCTTTCAACCTGTGGCATCTCGGTAATGACCACAAGGGCAATTCTGGGGCAAACAGGGGTTGGACTCAATCTAGGTGGGATTTAAACATTCCAGAATTATTTTGCTACACTCATAATCATATTTACAGAGAAATCTGCCCTTTCCTTGGCCAACAAATATTCCACAATATTGATGCCTCAGAGACCTAGCAATACATCATCTAACTCAGGACTAGGTATTTCCAACAGCAACCTCACTAGCCATTGAAGCTAGGAAGGCACATATTATAACTAAAACTTAGAGGCCCCAAGTCCTAACTCCACTAGTGGGGCATAACCTTTCAAATAGCAACCCTTTGTTTGCTTGTGCCCCATATCAGGAAACAAGGATAGAATGCAGATCTTCGAAAATGATCTGTTTGTGTACAACTGGGAATGCAACGAAAACATATATGACGATAGGTAATATTAACATTTTGGATACTACAAAATGACCCTTGAATGACAGAGGAAGCAAGCTGCAAAACATTGATTGTCTAGCTACTGACAACACCCAACCCAGGTTACCATTGACCAAATCGCATTCTTCAAGAAACAAACTCAACTCCCAAATACTAAATTGCTTCAACCCACCATTGCAGTCTAATCGTAGATGATAGTTGAGCTTGTGCATTGGAGAGTTCATGAGTGTAAAAATATACAATTTTTCCCAGAAACTCTCCAATGTATCTAACGAGTCTATCCCTAACCACGGACTGCTTGCAGTGTTGTAGAGGTATATCAGGTTATCATCAGAATTTGAGGATATAATATGCCATCTATCTGCTACCCTTATCCCCCATTACGGGTCCCCAGAGTGTACCAAGCATGCCAATAGTTCCATGTCAAGTGAAAACACTTTTGACAATATTGGGCATCTTGCCTGTTGCCCCTATTTAATGATAGCCCATCCACAATCACTGTACTTGTGCACATTCTTCCCACTGACGCAGTGCATGATAGCCTTATCTACCCAAGGAGTTCAGAACCATTCCTATTCTGCACTGCACATGGGACAAGTAAGGCCAGCTTAGGGTATCAAAATCTTCTCGGGATCCACGGATACCACCCAATGTCCAGCCGCTGTGCTTAGCCCTATCCATGATCATGAACAGCCTCCAAATGTTAAGTAAAACATTCCTACCTGGAATTAAGCCATTCTGAGAAAAATTTAGTATGATTGTGATATAGGTATCTATCGATTATCCAGAAAATCACTGTACACTTTACCATCAATACTGATGAGGGAAAGTGAAAAATAGGAGCCCACCGGCAGAGGGTCTGACTCCAAAAATAAGCTACAACAAATTTAGCGAGTTACGGCAATCCCTATTGTAAAGCGGACTAGCGAAGACAGAAGAGAGCCCCAACTCTCCCCGATGGGGACCGATGAAAAGTGCATGCTGACAGCTGTGGAGCAACAAGACAATGATCCAAGTTAGTAAGCTTATTATGTTCAATGGGATATGGGATCTAGGTGCTCCTGATATCCTTCACAAATTTGCTAATCTGGCATCAATTGCACGACCAATTCTAATCACCCCAGTAAGCAAACATTGAGGACAGAAGGAGGGAGTGGGTAGGCTGTCCACACTATGTTCAGCTTCTCCTCATTCAGCATCCAGAGAGGCTTCTACATTAGCCACCAACCTCAAAGTCCAGGTCTGTCCTCACATGAATACACCACGGGGTGACCTTAGGGTCACACATTCCAAGCTCCTCACTAATGTCACACCCCTGGTCCTCTTTCACCCACTTGAGGAATCAGTCAGCAGACTGGGATAAGTGCTGAGGGAAGCGGCCCACTTCACACCCACACTTGCTCACTTCACCCATTTGTTGCTTCGAACGTTCTGCGCCAGTGCTGAACGTTTGAAGAAACGGGTGCAGCCGCGTCCGCCAACGGACATGCGCAGCACTGGCAAGGTAGTGCTCGTGACGACCGTTGGCCGATGGCAGCACTAAAGGGGTTAAATGTTCCTCCTGTGGTCCGCGCCATCCTTTCCTCAGGCATAGTGTGGTTTCCAGCCAGTGCAGCCACTTTAGCCCAGGCCATTTTGCATGCCGTTAGGCCACAGGGTGCAGGCTCCCACCAATGGAACCACTGTGCCTCCTCCTATATTCCACTGGACTCTGCCACCCAACAAGTGGGGGTCCAAGTCCTCTATCTGTGGGCTTCTGAATGGGCTCTTGCCCATCCAGAATCATCTGCTTTGGTCCACCGTAGTTTTCAATCTCCAGTGGCTGACCTGTTTCACACCATCGGGCATGCCACCAGACCACAGGGCCCAGGCACCTCTCACCGGAGCCATCATGTTTTTTCTTTACTTGTACAGGCCAGGATGGGTCCTCAACATGCCTCCTGCCTCATGGAGCTCCTCCACCTTTGTAGATTGGGGCACAGTTAGTCTCACTGCTGTGCCACGCTCTGTGCAGCCACTACAATTCAGGCCATCCTACTCACCATCAGGTCTCATGTGGCATGAACGCCAACCAGAGGGGCTTCCTCTCCTCAACTCCTCCAAATCACATGCCAGCCATCACTAGGGCGGAGCAGGGGGTCAGTACAGTAATTGAAGGTGCCCGTCAGGCTAAAATTTCATACAGGATCATTCAAAGATAACCATCAGGACAAAGGACTCTACAGTGCGACTTGTTTTGTCGCCATCTCAGCTGTGCCCCCATGGCTGAGCTCCTGTTAAAGTTACAATGATACAACAAGCTACAAAATGCCTTTCCCAGCAACTACCCAGCTAACCCATGGCAGCTAAACCTGGACAGGGCCCTCCTGTTGGCTTCTTTCTACTGCCCTGTGAGTATTTAGTGTGACTTACTTATGGTCCTGGAGGCTTTAAGAATGTACTCCTGCAATGGATTAGACTTAAAGGGCTAAAGTTAGAATTTAAAGTCTTTTTTTAAAATTTTGAGTTTATTAAAGAGTAACAAAGAAAAAGAGATATAACAATATAACCATGTAATGAGACGTTATTTAACATAAAGATAAAAAGGTAAGAATAAGGGTACATAATAATATTTGTATCACATTGTATACAAAGCTAAAATGCATTATGTAAAACAATAAGAAAATGGGGAGAAGATTAAGTAAAAAAGGAATGTAATTAATGAGAAACAATTGAGAAACATACTATAGAAAAATATTTAGCCAAGTAAGCATAACAATAAATAAGATTATGAAACAAACAGAGTAACGGAACAATCAATAATAAAAACTAACTAATCATCTAGATTAAGGGGCAAATGGGAAAATTAAGGTGGTTTTCGTACATCGTCTGAACTATTTTTAGAAGCAGCGTTAAAAGAGGCAGATAGGGATAAATAAGTTGTTAAAGGGAGCCATAAAAGATCCCTTTTAATTGCAAGGGAAATGAGGGAGACATAGTTAGTATCCATCAGGATTTGAAATTGACTTCATCAGACCACCATTAGGTCTGTCTTTTTTCAAGGAGGACAAAGCTATACGAGAGCGCTTACCTTTTCACAAGAATTTTACTAAAATTGAAAAAATATGTTTTTTTAAATAATACTCGGGATGTGAATAGAGATCATGGAGAGGGTATATAAGATAAAAAAGAGATAGCATCATCCTAATTGAATCTAAATAACCCCACCAGGAGAGAAAAGGGAGGTGCCAACGTGTGATAGAATCATTACATATTTTAATAGTATTTTCAAAATTTTATTTCAACGTCTCAGATAATAAAGGAGTAAACCATAAACCGAGATATTTGATTTTTAGAGGTTTCCAAGAAACCCGGAATGAACAAAAAGATGTTTTTGGCACAGAACATTTTAAGGTAAAACTTCACATTTGTTCACATTAAGGCGATAACCCGAAACACTAGATAAGGAGGACACCTGTTGAAGAAAAGGAGGAAGGGAAGATTCAGGATTTAAACAAAATAAAAGAATGTCATCTGCATAAACTGACATTTTAACTTGATGGGGACCAAAATGAAATCCAGTAAGATGGTTATCCTGTCTAATTTTAGTTAAAAAGTGTTCCAAAGCAATACCGAATAGTAAAGAGGATGGGGGCATCCTTGTCGTACTCATCTATGCAATGAAACATAATCAGAAGTCATACCGTTGACAAAATTGAGGCTTGGGGACCAGAGTACAATAAAGAAATCAAAGTATTTTTGAAGAAAAACCGTCCCATTTAAGGCATGGAACAAAAAATCCCAACCAATTCTATTGAATGCCTTTTCAGCATCTAAGGATATCACAGCAAGAGGGTGATCCAAAGAAGAGGCTTTACTTACAACATTGAAGAGAATTGGTGAGTTGTCAGAAGCAAGTCGTCCCTTCACAAAACTTGATTGTTCCGGGCCAATAAGATCAGGAAGAATAGGATCCATAAGAAGGGCCAGAATCTTTGCAAAGATTTTATAATCTGTATTGACCAAGGAAATCGGATGGTAGTTCTTACAAAGGGAATGATCTTCATCCTCTTTAGGAATCAAGCAATTCAGCTCTTCTCGAAAAGTACCTCGAGAAGAACCATTGTCAAGGAAAGATTGACATAAAAATAAAAGAATTGGCAAAAGTATGCTCACAAAAGAATTATAAAATTCAATGGTAAAACCATCTGGGCCAGGAGCTTTACCTCAAAGCAATACCGATACAGCATGGGAAATATCCGCATCAAAGGATTCAAAATCCATGTGGCTTGATGGAGGGGGAGGAATGGATTGGAAGTAAGAAAGAAGGTCAGACTGATCTGGCGTGTTTTCAGGAGTGTATAAATTCTTATAAAAAGAGACAAATTCGTTCACAATATTCTTATCTTTGAAGATAGGGGTACCAGCAGGACCTTGCAAAGATTCTATTTTTGTTCTTTCTTTTTGACTTTTATATAGTTTGCCAATAGTTTCCAAATCTTATTCTGACCCCCATAATAACGGGACTTGCTTTTCAATAGGAAATTAGAGGCAGCATCAGTAGAGAGTCTGTTAAGCATCAATTAGATTTTTCAGGGAGGATTCATCATTTGAGTGATAATATGTGTATTCTAATTGTTTAATTTAATTGAGTAATTGAGAGGATTGGGCTTCTATGTTTTTCCTCTTCTGTGAAACAAAATTAATGATACAACCTCTGGCAGCAGCCTTAAAAGAGCACCAAACCATAAAAAAGGGGAGTCAGGAGTATTGTTAATAGCAAAGAATTCAGAGGCGAAGGAGTTAAACTTTTGGCAAAGATTTGGATCAAGGAGAAGGGAAATATTAAAGCGCCAATGGCCTGGGTTAGGGCAAAAAGGGATAAGGTCAATGTCTACAAGGACAGGGGCGTGGTCTGAAATTAAAATAGAAACGATTTCAGAGTGATTGGCAAGTTGGGCTAGGGATTTACTCAGGAAAAGATAATCAATACGGGATTGGGAATGATGTGGGGCTGAATAAAACATTTATTCTCTAAAATCAGAATGACAAAGTCTCCAAAGTCCACCAAAGCTTTACGACTAATAGTTGAAGTAAACTGTGAATGCATTTTAGATGGACAAATCTTAGTTCTAGAATGTCTATCTAGTATGAGGTTGAGGATTTGGTTACAATCACCGCCAATTATAATGTATTCATCAATATAAGCAAAGTAATTTGTCAGATATATTAGTCCAAAAAACCATATCAACCATATTAGGGGAATATACATTAAAATGGTTAGAGGAAACTTATCTATAAGAGGTTTAACAATAACCCAATGACCTTCAGCATCAATTTCTTGATGAACAATTGAAACTTGCAATTTTTTGTGACATAAAATTCAAAACTCAGTTTTTTTACCCAATGTTGGAGAGTTAAACACGTGTCCCACTCAGCATCTTTTCAGTTTTGAAGCTTCATCTTCAGAAATATGAGACTCTTGGAGTAAAGCATTATCAGTTTTCAACTTAAGTAGGTGAGATAACACCAGTTGCCTTCTGATGGGGTTACTTAGTCCTTTATTGTTTCAAATTGTAACCGGAAATGTAACTCAGTGAGAAATGTGTGAACAAGTTTCATGCTTACAAGAATAAGAATTGAAACTGATTGAATGAGATATAGAGAAAGAAGGAAAGAGAAATAGAACACTTGTTGTAGAAAGGAATACAAAGGAAAAGAAAGGGATAAATAAAGATAAAGAAGCAAAAGAGAAGCTGACAAAGAACCCATGGAAAAAGCAAAAGGGAAAAGGAAAAGGTAGAGAACAAAGAGACAGTAAAACTCATATATGAGACGACTGAAAAACATACCTACAGATACAAACCAAATGGGGCAGGACTACACCAAAGATGACGACGTCAGCAGCGAGACTCCACCGACAATCCTGACGGACTACATCAAAGACTTCAACGTAACAGGAAGAGCAAATACGGAACGCAATCAAAGGAATAATACACCTGTGTATAAAAGAAAGAAAAGTTAATACAAGAAGAAGCAATAACACTGAGAAGAAGATGAAAACAATATATAAAGCAAAACACAATATATTAAAGCATGACGAGAATACAGGAGAAATAACATTCAATATGTAACCAAGACAAGGGAACAAGTACACAGCATGAGGCAAATATAATAATCATGCAGGTTTTGAAGTGTCCATAACATCATCTCCATGAAGATGAAGAAATTCTTGTAGTGTTGCGGGATCTTCAAATGTTGTCGTCTTTTCCATATAAGTAACCTTGAAAAGGCAGGGATGAAAAAGACCAAATTTGGCGTTAATAGCACGTAGTTGAGAACAAAGACCATGAAAATTTCTTCCGATGATGCAGTGACTTTAGTAACATCTAGAGAAAGAAATAGACGATGACCTTCCCAAAAAATGTGTTTTTAGATTTGATGGCTGCAGAACTTGAAGGAGATCTGTGTATTGCAGGAAAAGCATGATGACACCACGCGGTTTCACAGAGGTTTTATTACAGAGTCTATGAGCCCTTTGAATATTAAGATAAGGAGTAGCCGGTAAGTCCAAAAGCTTAGATAAAAATGACTGATAAAAGACAGTTGGGTTGGAGCCCTCAACATTTTCAAGGGAGACCATAAAGCCTGAGATTATTCCTGCCATTTCGGTTCTTCAAATCCTCTGCTTGCTTTTTGAGTAGGGATACTTCAGATTCTAAAGAGGAAATGCAGGAGCAAGAAGCTTGGAGGGATTATGTTGTTTGTTCCACAATGAGCACTTGCGAGTCCAGGGAAGACCATTTGTCATAAAGAAACGGTAGAGTTTTATTAGTGTCCTCTACGAAAGGTTTCAGTGCCCGAACTTCTGCAAGAATTAAATCCCTGGAGGCAAAAGAAGAGTTCACAGGAGAAGGGGGGTCTTTTTTGGACGTTTAGTAGATATTGCAGGTAATTTCCTTGCACGTTGCGTTTTAGACTGGTCAGGTTTGTGAGGCAAGGGATCGTCCATTTCATTAAAATTAGAATTAGAGTCTGAATCTGAACAAGGAGCAACTTTAGTGGAAACAGAGAGCTTAGTGTTCAGCAGTCTCCCCATACAAATATAAAGGAGTTTAGTGAAAAATAAACCAAACTCTTGAGGGACAAGATCCAAAGGTTTGTCATTTGAGAGAGCCTGCTTGAGAGGAAACTAATTTAGCTCACTGAAGCCGGGAAACCGCAAGGGCAAAGGAGGTGATGGTATTTAAAATTTAAAAAAAAGATATTCACCTCATAAAAAAGAACTCAGGGGGAACATTAAATAGTGGGTGCTCATAGAGACGACAAACCAAAATTCACTCATACCATGAAGAACATTGAATGCAGCATTGCTTCAATAGAGAAGAAATCCCGAAGCGTATATACAAAAATGAGAGACAACAGAGTCTTAAGAGTAAAGTACTGACTCAAGAGCAATGATCTTGAAGTACGTTGGGTGATATGGGGAAAACAAAAAACAAAATGGCGGTCATAAATCATATGAACCAAATTGCGTCGTCAGAAGTTCCCAAAAAACAGTAAAGCGGCATTTAAGGGTGTCAATAGGCTCACCGCTATGTGTAGAAAAGATATCCAGCTTGCAATATCAAAAATAGAAAGTATTTCTCTTCATCTGGAAACACGGTGGTCGGAGGGAAGGAAAACAAAATGGCGGCTGTTGTTAAGCAGGGCCGAGTTGCATCATCAAAAATGCAGAGAAGGCGATGTAGACGGCATTTATAGTTGTCAGAAGGCTCATCGCATTGACAAAAGATGATACCTGACGTCTGATAATCAAGAAGTGAAGCGCTTCTCCCTCAGGGCAAAAGACATTGGGTGCCGGTTTACGGAGCTCCTGAGCTACACGGCCATCTTGATTGGTGTGTAAGCCACGCCCCAGAATTTAAAGTCTTTAACCTGGATGAATCTGGCTTGTGTGCCCAACTTGCACTTCAACACAGTCAGCATCAAATTGACTCTAGGACCTGTTCTACAGTGACCATTACTATCAATGCAAAAACAACAGTTTATTTATTTATTTATTGAAGTTTTTTATAGTGATAGCTGGACCCCAGGGTATCAGAGCGCTTCACAGCAAATACAGATATGCACCAAAAAGAAAATGTGGACGATAAACAAGAACAAGGAACACAAGCGGGAAGTAAAAGTCTGCACAACATCAACTTGAGAGCAATACGAGACGGAGATCAAGAGCGAATCATCCGCCTCTGGGATATAAAAGAGGGGAGATAGCGGTCTTTCACAGTTAAACGTGGGTTTCTCGTTACGATCAAGAGTGCTCAAGGAAGAGGGCTTTCAGTAGAATCTTGAATTTCAGGAAGGATGAGGTCATTCTGATATGGGGGGATGGAGTTCCACATCCTGGGAGCATTTCCTGCAAAGGATTTATTTGAGGTTTTGTGTTTCCGTGAATTCAGAGGGATGAGTAGGAGCGTGTTGGAACTTCTGAGGTTCTTAGGCTGACCGGCCCTTTTGAGTTTGGCGGCCAGATATTCTGGTTTGCCTGTGTGCAGGGCTTTGTGTGTGAGGCAGGCTGTACGGAAGCTGGCTCGTTGGCCTATAGGGAGCCATTTCAGTTCCTTGAGTGCTGGTGAGATGTGCTCATATTTCTTTGTTCCTGTGACCATTCTTGCTGCGGCGTTGAGGGTGGTGGTAAGAGGCCCCAGGTGAGATTTGGCTGTTGCAGTCAGAGCTGCGATGCCATAGTCATTTCTGGAGAGCACCAGTGCCTGAGTGGCCTGTTTCAGATCTTTTGGGGGAGGAAGGGTTTTATTTTGTAGAGAAGCTTCAGGTTAAGGAACGCAGTTTTGGCGATTTTAGACATATGTTTTTTTATATCCAGTTTGGGGTCGAGAGTAATCCCCAGGGATTTCACAGAGTCCGTTGGTGCGAGAGTATCATTGAGGGCGTTTAAGGCTTTAAGCCTTTCTAGTATTTGGGGGTTTTCATCCTATTCAAGATGAGGAGCACTTCTGTTTTTTCTTCATTGAGTTTGAGGTGGTTAGATGAGAGCCAGTGTTGGACCTCTATGAGTGTACCGTTCAGTCTGTGAATGTCTGCGATCAATGTGGTTTCCAGATAGAGTTGTGTGTCGTCCGCGTAGAGGTGGAAGGGGATGTTGGAGTTCCTTAGAAGTGAGGTGAAGGGTTCCATGTAGATGTTGAAAAGTTGCGGGGAGAGTACTGACCCTTGTGAAACTCCTCTACTAATGGGGAGGGGATCCGACTCAAAGCTGTTGATTTTTATTCTTTGTGTGCGGTTGTTGAGAAAGGAGGAAAACCATTTTAGAACTGTCCTTTCAATGCCCCCTCTCTCCTGGAGCACTTTGAGTAGCAGGGTATGATCAACTGTATCGAACAAAGCCGAGAGGTCTAAGAGGACGAGAAGGCTACATTGGTTGGAGTCGAGTGACATGTGCAAATCATCTAGGACATTTAGGATTGCGGTTTCAGTGCTGCAGCCCTTTCTGAATCCTGATTGGTGTGGATCTAGTAGATTAGTGTTCTCTAGGTGTTGGGTTAACTGTGACAGCACACATCTTTCAAAAATTTTGGATAAGAGAGGGAGGTTTGATACCGGTCTGAAGTTGTTTATGTCCGTGGTGTCAAGGCCAGGTTTTTTTAAAAGCGGCGTGACTTGTCCTACTTTGAGGCAATCTGGAATGGATCCCTCGCTTAAAGAGCTGTTGATGATCTTGCCCCGAATTGGGGCTAGGGTAAACTTCAGGTCTTTGGTCAGTCTCGAGGGTAGCTGATCGAGGGAGTGGGACGAGGGTTTAGCAGAGGTGATTAGATTGCTTATCGCTTCATCCTGGACGAGCCGGAAGGATGACCAGCGGATACACGAGGTTACTGAGGTGTTGCAGTTTGTTGCTGGAGTCAGGATCTCCGTGTGGGGGGAGGGCTTAGAGCTGAATAATCTATCAATTTTGACAATTTGTTTCATTGAAAAAGCTTGCAAAGTTGTCACAGTGGGTTTTGGACGCCACCATGTTGGCTGTCAATGGATTGGAGGTTTGACTCCTGATGATGTTGAAGAGTTCTTTGGGGCGGTCTTTTGCATTATCTAGAGCAGACAGAAGAAGGTTGACTTTTTGCTCTTGATATGATTATAGTAGTTTTTGCGTGCTGCCTTGAGTTGATCCCAGTGGAGGGAGGAGGGGTTGTTCCTCCAGGTTCTTTCTGGGGATCTGAGGTGTCTTCTTTCCTCATTTATATCTTTGGAGAACCAAGACCTAGAGGGGATGCTTCTGGGTTTTTTAAGTTTCAGAGATTCCAGCTGATCCAGGGTGAGCTCCAAGTTGGACTGGTAGAGCGAGGTGAGTTCTGTGGTTGAGAGGAGCTCTGTCGTGTTAGGGAGGAGTGAGCTTAGTTCTTCTTCTAGCTTATCTCGGGGGACTCTGGATGTGTTCCTGACCCATTTAGGAGAGGCTTGAGTGGGTGGGAGCGATAGGGCCGGATGGTTGATATGAAAAAGAATGATGTGGTGGTCTGACCAGTCCACCGGAATGATGCAGTCAATCGTGACTGCATTTTTGTCCGCAATGATTGCATCCAGGATCGCTCCTCTATGGTGCGTTTCTTCTGAACAGTGTTGGATCATATTGTTGTCTTGCAGGAGGATGTTGAGAGATTGAATGAGCAGGTTTTTTGTTTAGTTCCATCTTAGGTTGAAGTCGCCCAGAATTATTCTGTTGTTGCTGTTGAGTGCGGATTGGGTGATCTGGTCCAACAACTGAGCTTCAAATTCGTTGGAGTTGCCTGGAGGATGGTATAGGAGGTGGCATTGAAGTGAACTATGAGTAGGCAATTTGAAGTTGACCGATAGACATTCGAAGTAGTTATACAGGCAGTTGGGAATTTCTGAGATGGAGAGGTCACTTTTGTGAATAATTGCTATGCCGCCATCTTTGTGTTCGGGGCTCTCTTTGTGGATAATTGAGAAACCGGGCGGCACCAGCATGTCCAGAGTGGGGTAGGACAGGGTGTTTAACCAGGTTTCCGTGATGGAAGCTACATCCAGGTCATGGGAGAGGATGGCTTCTGCTATTTCTGTTGCATGTTTGACGGCGGATCGGCTGTTGATAAGCATACAGTTCACCCCAGTACAGAGATCTGGGCCTAAATCCATCGTTTTTTGCTCACCATGCCATTCCAGTTTGAACCCAGCCATATGCAAATCAGTCTTGACCTGTGCCCCATGGGAACAGTCCAGCCCGAAATGCCAAGCCAGGTTCTCCCTGGACTGGAAACGAGCATCCTAGGACCGGTTTTGGGGTTTCACCACTCTTCAGCCAGGATAGCTTGATCCCAGTGGCATGGAGAGCACGGGACCCACGTCTGGGCATACCCTTCCCACTCAGGGTGACAAATGCAAAAACAACAGTCGATGGACAGAATGTAGAACACTGGCATACATTCACCTCAGTACAGAGATCTGGGCCTAAATCCATCGTTTTTTTGCTCACCATGCCATTCCATTTTGAACCCAGCCATATGCAAATCAGTCTTGACCTGTGCCCCATGGGAACAGTCCAGCCCGAAATGCCAAGCCAGGTTCTCCCTGGACTGGAAACGAGCATCCTAGGACCGGTTTCGGGGTTTCACCACTCTTCAGCCAGGATAGCTTGATCCCAGTGGCATGGAGAGCACGGGACCCACGTCTGGGCATACCCTTCCCACTCAGGGTGACAAATGCAAAAACAACAGTCGATGGACAGAATGTAGAACACTGTCATACATTCACCTCAGTACAGAGATCTGGGCCTAAATCCATCGTTTTTTTGCTCACCATGCCATTCCATTTTGAACCCAGCCATATGCAAATCAGTCTTGACCCTGTGCCTCATGGGAACAGTCCAGCCCGAACTGCCAAGCCAGGTTCTCCGTGGACTGCAAACAAGCATCCTAGGACCGGTTTCGGGGTTTCACCCCTCTTCAGCCAGGATAGCTTGATCCCAGTGGCATGGAGAGCACAGGACCCACGTCTGGCAGAAGACGGCTGATAGCCAGAAACCGGTCCTAGGATGCTTGATTCCAGTTCTGGGAAGACATGGCTTGGCAGTTTCGGACTGGACTGTTCCCATGAGGCACAGGGTCAAGACTGATTTGCATATGGCCATGTCTGAACTGGGGTGGCTTGGTGAGCAAAATAGCGATTGATTAAACCCAGATCTGTGACTGGGGGTGAATGTTTTGCCATTGTGCAACATTCCGTCCATCATCTTGTGTTTTTGATGTTCACCCTATGTGGGAAGGGTATGTCCAGACGTGGGTCCCGTGCTCAATAAGCCACTGGAGTCAAGGTATCCTGGCTGAAGATGGCTGATAGCCATAAACCGGTCCTAGGATGCTTGATTTCGGTCCAGGGAAGACATGGCTTGGCAGTTCAGGCTGGACTGTCCCCATGAGGACCAGGGTCAAGACTGATTTGCATATGGCCATGTATGAACTGGGGTGGCTTGGTGAGCAAAATAACGATTAATTAAACCCAGATCTGTGACTGGGGGTGAATGTTTTGCCATTGTGCAACATTCCGTCCATCATCTTGTGTCTTTGCCATTACTATCAATGGCACTTTGTGCTTCTTGGTGCTATTTCTACTTAAAACTTTAAAATTCATATCTCCAGATCCCCCTATTATATTTTTGTCATTTTGTTTATTAAATGTTAACTCTGGTCTTCATGATTCATTTTGGAAATTTTAATATTTTGCATTTTAACTGTGTTACTGTTTTAGTACTGCATGAATACTTAACACATTGCCTCTAAGTTAAGCCTGTCTGCTCTGCTCTATATCTACCATGCGGTTGAGCTCAGGTTTATTTAATATCTTTAGTGGTTCGCCCTGACAATGTGATCATTATATTGTGATTGGTACTTGTGACCCATTAATTACTAACCCGACTTCTTACAGAACTTCATTGACTCACGTTGTCAGCTGTCTCCATCTTTAAACCAGCGGCATCATTTACAAAGTCATGACGACTAGCACCCCCGCTTATCTTGCAGACAAGCTCTTCATGCTTGGTGATTGTTGTCACACTAGCAGTCAGGACACCATTATGTTGCAAACTAAGAAGTATAAAAGAATAAAAACCATAGCTGCAGGACTCTTCCATCAAAGCGTCCCATGTTTGGAACGGCATCCTTGTATCTATTAGGACTTCCCCAACACTAGTCGTATTTAGGAATAAGTTAAAGACGCACCTCTTTGAAAAATACTCCATCACAACACATTGCCAGTCTACAAACCAGCTACTTTTCCAATCACTGCTTAACTTTATGCTTGTCTTTACCCCTGTGCAGTACTCCCAGACACCAACGTTGCATATGTTTCAGGCATCCCTATCGTTCAAACATGAAATTTGATAATCCCCGAGCTTACAAATAGTCCCGAATTCACGCTTGCTTCACTTTAAATGTTTACAAGTGTTCAGTCATGCTTCTTCAGACATTTATTGTGGTCGAGTTGCAGAATAGCTCCTCAGAACTCCAGTTAAAGTTCTCTGTAAGTGTTTCAGTTTTATTTTGTTTCTGTTAATTGCTGGGAGCTTTACCAATTCATTTTATACATTAAACCTTCTGTAATTATCTCATCAGGAGGCAGGAGACGTCCACTTGTAACAAGTTCATTGGTTTTATTTTAGGCAGGCAACCGTTTTCTCTATTCCAGAATCGTCTTATTCCCTAAGTGTAAGACCGCAGTTTCACAGGAACACCGGCAGGAACTGTTATCCTGTGTTCATATGGGTCAAGGGGAAACTATCACCAATTGCTCTTGGAGCAGCTTTCCAGCTCCCCAGTGCCAGAGATATAGCGCAAAGCAGGGACAACGTTCTCCAAAGGCCTTTATCAGGTAGTCAGGCATTCTTCAGTGCAGCAAGCAAGGGTGTGTTTTCCATTCATATCTTTTCTGAGCGTGGATAAAGCAGGACAAGTTAAACGACAAGACAAGTCAGCAATTAATGATGACACCTAAGAGCATCAAAAAAATTCCCACCTTTCGTCTCCCAGTATGCACAGGAAATTGATAACGTCCTTGTTCGGGATATATGCTTTCAGGCAAGGATGTTTCACAGCCCCTTTCCTGCTTATAACCAAAATGGTGAAATCTTTCTCCTCTTTGCTTTTCTTTCTCCTTGCCTAATATCCTCACAAGGTTGCTGACTTATTTCCAACATTGTACAAATAATACTTTCACCTCCAATTCCACATCTGTATTATTTGCCTCTTAAAGTTTGAGTCTGATTCCCTCACTCAAAAGAATAGTTTTCCGTGGGAGAGGTGTGGCGCCGCGGCCAGGGCGACTGACGCTGGAATCTGGGGATCAGGGTTCGATCCCCGGCTCCGGCGGCAGGTTAGCCCAGCACCATGTGACTCTGGGCAATCGCTTGCTTTATCTTCCCAACGGCCACCAGCGCCTAGAGACCCTAACGGGTGATTGTGCGCTATGCAAATGTGGATTATTATTTTCGATAAAGACTGTTTACTGACAGATGCGACTTGGGGACAGGAAATGAGGGCCTTCACTTCCGGAGTCAATGATGTTCAGTCGGTTTGAGTTCACTTCCACAGGGGACAATAAGTTGTAAGTAAAGGTGTTCAGCTCTGCACGGAAATGGTATTTTGTAAATCCTGCAACTGAGCTACTTGCAAATTACACTTAATACATGCATGAGGCCTTTCAGTTAATCAAACTTTGGGCATGCCAAATACTTGTTCACGTAGGATCAGCTAAACATGCACCCCTCTAATCTTCACAAAGAGCATTGCAATTCAAGTATGAAATTTGTAATCGCTTCTGCTGGCTTCAGAGTATCTGTTCTGATATAAACGCCAGCATTTTTCCTTGTGTTTAACACGGATTATTCAACGGTGCAATTCTGTCTGGTGGAGCTGGCTGACTTCTTCAACTTCCTCAGAGCCCCTGACTATGAATGATTCTACCTTACCCTTATACTTCATCAAAGCCCTCTCAGAAAAAGCCAAATTGTATATATTTGCCTGTTGAAAAGCTAGCTCTATGCTTGGGTTTGTTCCATATTATTTTTCATAAGTGGAGGGTGTTGAAGCAGAATATTGGGTAACACTAATAAACAATACAGTTATTACGACTTCTCTGCAATGAACATTATATTATTAGACATTACCTTAAAAACTCAATTCAGGTCGAATTGTGTCCTGCCAATCAAACTGTCCTGGCTGGAAATTTGCCTATGGCAGCAGGAGAGAAGGAACAGATAAAAAAAAAGTCCAAGGCTGTTTGTAGTAACTGTGCAGACATGAAAGGTAGTTTCATAGTCCTTTACAGGTCTTTAAGTGGTGGGGGGTCTGTGGGGGTCTGAGCACCGGCAGTTATTTATTGGGGGCCTCAAAACGGGTCTCTAAGGGGCTCTATTTTCGGGCCTCGCAAAGGTAGTCCGATGTTTTTCTTTTATTTATTGGACTGCAGTGAGACTGTGAGAGCATGCACATTGCTCACTACTGAAAAGTGGAGACATCATGCCAGGTGAGTTGCATTCTGGGAGAAGGGAGATCCTTTAAAGAGAGACATTTTCTCTCAGGATTTCCCTTCTCTTTTTGCAGTGCAGGAGCAACATTATCGTGGAGTGTTTAGCAGAGACACCACCAGGCGCGCAACACCCATTGCCCCGGACTCCCTGAGACAGCTTCCCGGGCACACACACAGATCCGCATCTAAATACTTCACAGGTCTTTAAAAGACCATTTGCTTGTAAATGAGGCTCTGTTCTTTTTCGCCCCTTTTTAGAGCTGCTAAATCCCCACTCTGCCTATTGCTGAAAGAATTAGCCTCCCTAAATATTTCGCTCTCGTTGCGCCTCTGGAGACGACCACAGGCAGCCAACTCCAGCACGACCCTGCTCTGACCTTTCACAATGTCTTGTTTTAGTGCTACGAAAACACACTCTTTGCCTGACTCACTTACTTCTCACACCCCCTTTTTAAAAAGAAGATAGTAGCTTTGGGATTACCTTTATATTCCTATACTGTGCTTCACATGGAAATATAGAAGTGCAGGTTCTCACCACCCCAAATTAGCTGTCTGGTACGCTCTCTCAAATGTAAGAACTACAGGTATTCAGTATCTGTCCATCACAGCCAGTTTAAAGCAGTGTTCCTATATAAAAATGGACATAATGCTGTTTCCAAACTAACTTCTTACACTGAAAAGCTGCTTTACATTTCTTTTGCTGGATCAACCTTTGTTTAAAACACCACCAGAGAAAGGTGGTGAACTATGATCCACAAAGAGCAACTCAAAGCTTTCCTGTTCTTTATCAGAAACATCTGCCTGTCAATGCTTATCGCCAGCCTTTTTGGCCCCTTAAGAGGCTGGGTGGATGAGTATAATACGCGGTATTTAGGATCGGGGTCAGAGGTTGCACGGAAATAAGGACGGATAGTTGAATAAACGGCGAGTGGATAAATGGCCAGATGGATGAATGGATAGCTAGATGTATGGATGTATAGATGTATGGATGGAAGGAAGGATGAATGGATTCATGGACCAGTACTTAGGATAGACGGGTGGGCTGATAGATGCTTAGGATTGGTTCTGGGACAGATGTATGTATGGATATATGGGCGTATGGTTGGATGGATGTAACAGTGCTTACCATACGCGAGTGGGCTAATAGATGCTTAGGATACGTGCAGGGACAGATGTATGTATGCAGGTAGGAATCTATGAATGAATTGAAAGATGGTTGGATGGTGTAGTGCTTCATATGGATGGATGCAGGGCTTTAAGTGGGCCAGGTACGAGCACCTGCAGTTATTTTCAGGGGGGCCTCGAAACGGGTCTCTATCGGGCTCTATTTTTGGCCCTATCAAAGGTAGTCAGTTTTTTTTATTGAACTGCAGTGAGAGCATGCACATCGATGTGTGCATGCTCATTTTGCTCACTACTGAGAAGTGGAGACATCATGCTAGGTGAGCCACGTTGTAGGAGGAAGGGAAGTCCTTTAAGGAGTGTGTTTTCCGAAGGTAGGATAATTGGAGGGGATTTTCTTTAGCACATAATGCTAGTTATCTTGATTTAGACCACGCCCCTTCTCGGAGCCCACACCCCTTCAAGAGGTTTGCCCCGCCCCTTTTATAGCACCACCAGTTTTTTCCCACTTAAAGCCCTGGTCCTTTATTGCCAATATAAGCTCTTCATGCATTAACCTCCAGCAAGTGTCCAACAGCAGCAGCTGTTTCCTAGAACACAGCTGGGCTAACATTCCAATTACATCATAAGGCTGCTGAGGTAGACCCATAACATAGGACATCACCACACATCTCCCGTTATCATAACAACAAGAAATTTCGATAGAAAAATGAATTCAAACACGAGCAGCACATTTGAATCATAGGGATACAGATTGAATAATAAGATCATGAATGGGTAGCATGGGTGGCATAGGTAGGGCACTTCACAAGCTGCTTTAACTTCAAATTCTTCCATCGTTCAATTGAACAACATGATTATTCACTTTAACCACCTTTTGAGGTTGGGAAAATGTACTTTCCCCTTTTTTTACGTGACCACAATTCCTCACCACCACCCAATCATCACAACTTAAATCCAGCTCCTTGACTCCCTTCCTGTTGTCATAAACCATCTAATTTCGGCTCTGGGACTCCATCCCTTTTGAAGACATATGATCACAATCTACCCACACTTGTTTTTATTTTACACAGCCACACAGGTGATTCCTTCATTGCAGGTTCCCTGCCCTTGAGAGCCACACATGGAGACACTCCCATCACAGAATGTGGTGTTACTCTATGAGCCCAAACCATTTTGTCCAACTCATTCTTCCATGCAAGGTTTTTGGCCGAAGACAACTGGATATTCTCCATTACGATCCTATTGACCCTCTCCACTAATCCATTGGCCTGTGGCCTAAATAATGCCACTCTATCATGTTTAATGCCAAAACTCTCAAGGAAATTCATTATGACTGTGGAAACAAGCTGCACACCATTATCGGAGACTTGTACTTTGGGAATTTATTCCTCCAAGAATACTCCCCTTCAAAAATTCCACCACATTCCAACTTGTGATCTCTCTCATAGGCTTAACCACAAACCACTTGCTATGGTAATGCACAAGAACCTCCAGAAACCTGTCTCTCACACTCAACCTGTCCACAGGACCAACAAAATACAAATCCAATTTCTCCTAAGGACAAGTAGGAAGTTCTATTCACGCCAACGGTGGTTGCCTAACCACCTTGCATTTGTCGCTATTGCCACAGGCAACACAGACACTGACCACTCTCTCAACCTCCTTGTCCATATTTGGCCACCAAAAAGACTGTCTTCCCCTTCTCTTTGTTAAACTTATTCCCAAATGGCCTTCACGAACAATATTCACACTACTCCTCAACATCCTTGGAAGCACGATATGGCTACATCGCAAGATCCTATCACCATGAATACTCAGTTTGTCTCTGACCACTAGATATTGTTTCAAGGACTGATCAAGAATATGCGATTCCTGCCATTACCAATCAAGATCTTCCATCACTTGTATTCATCATCGTTCAGTACAGCATCCTTCCACTCTTCTTGCCCAAAAGCCAATTCTTCATCAACAAGATTGACAACTAAGTTGTCCACAAAAAAAATATACTCTTTTCCAGTCACAGGCAAATGAGGAAGATAAACAGCCCCAACATTTATGTTACCCCTGACAAATTCCATGCTAAAAGTGAGGTGTGCCTCTGACAACAACCACCTGGAAATGTGGGGGGGGTGACACTGCCTTCGAGACCTCTACCACATTTAAACACATGTAGCAATGGCTTGTGATGAGTCTTGAGTATAAAGGGCAAACCCCATAGATAGTACCTGAAATAGTTCATACCTCAACAAGAGGCTCCTTCTCGATGGATAAATATGACAATTCAGTCCATTGCATTCGCTGTGAGGCAAAACTAATAATTATCTCCTCATCATGCACTCCCTGCGTCAAAACAACACCCAAACCCACAATATTGGCATCAGTTGTCATAGTAGTCTTTTTGTGACATCAAAATGGCCTAATGTGGGTGCATCAGCAAAAGACTGGTCAACAGTAGTAAATGCAGCATCAAAAATTGTTCACCACAAAAACTCCACCCCTTCCTTCAGTAAAATCCTTTTAGGTTCGACAACATTGGCGAAATTGGGGATGAATTTGGACCAGTACTCTGCAAGCCCCAGAAAAGACTTCAATTGTTCTCTGTCCTCGGGCTGCGGTCTGTCCACAATAGCTTTCACTATAATTTTCTTAGGTTGAATGCCTTCTGCTGAGATCTCATGGCCCAGATAACATGCCTGTTCCCTTCGTAACTGGCATGTTTCCATGTTTATAGGTAGACCAAGGCTCCCCATTCTCCCTAACACTTCTTTCAACAGCTCATCATGTTCTTCCATGGATTTTCCAACTACCAATATATAGTCCTGAAAGCACAATACATTCTGCATTCCTTGGGATACTTTTTGCATAACTCTCTCGAAAACCGCAGAGGCTGATGCTAAGCTAAACGGCATCCGACCATAACGATATGCACCGAGAAGAGTTACAAAAGACTCTGGATGCAAGTTCACCTGGTGGTAGGCTGCTGACATATCAAGAACACTGAACACCTTCCCACCACCCATAACGCTCAACATCTCTGTGATATTAGGCAAAGGTAGACAATCCCAACCGAAATATTCTTGTTAAAATCATGTAAATCAATGCAAAGGTGAATTTTATTATCCCCTTCTGCCCAGTTAACCGAACAAAGTTTGAATTTTATAGACTCTTACAAGAGTCTTATAGAGAAAATTGGTTCATTCTTCACTATAAGAGATACTAGTGGACCAAGGAAGAAGAACCCACCAAAAAGTGGCACCCCATGGTATACGACAGGATATAGGGAAAAGAGAAGGGCTATAGCAAATGCCATTAGGAGAAAGGACGCTATAGCAGTTAGGACTGCTAGAAGGGAATATAACGATTTCATCAAAAGTGCAAAGAAGGACTAGGAGGAAGAATATTGGCAAAAACTTAAGATCGCTGCCAGTTCGAACAACTCTACCCTGTTTTGGAACATGATAAATAAACTTGACAGGAGATGAGCAGAGCCCCTCCTTAACCATATAACTGAGCAGCAATGGCACTCCCATTTTTCAAATCTGTATTGTGGCGAAGATGAGTTAGGTCAATCATGGAGGGTACAAAATGATTTTAATAATGATGAACTCCCTTTGTAGCTCGGAAAGTTTCTGATGCCATCAGGAGCATAACCCCCTCTAAAGCAGCAGGCCCGGATGGGTTACCGGGCGACTTATACATACAGGACCCTAAGCAGAGGTCTGATTTTATTGCTCCTCTAATGAATATAATCCTTCATGGATACCCTGTCCCTGACTCGTGGAGGGGTGCTGAAGTTGTTACTATCCATAAGAAAGGTGATAGGGAGGACCCTGTCAACTACAGGCCGATTAGTTTAATCGATGCTGTTCAGAAAATAGTTGGCAGGGTCATTATAAATAGAGTAGGTATGAGGTTAGAGGAGGGGAATATACTGTCCCACTTCCAGACGGGCTTCCGCCAGAATGTGGGCACAATGGACCAGGTTTTCAGGTTTTGGGCTATATATTGGAAATCAGTAACCATTATGAAGGGGAGTTTATACCTGACCTTCATAGACCTCAAGAGCGCCTTTGACTTGGTGCCTCGTGATAAACTCTGGAGGGTGTTGCTGGAAATGGGGTTCCCGCGTTACCTCCTGGAGTTTATAGTTAAACTTCACCAAGATAATTATGCTAGAATTAGATGGGGGAATCAGGGACAGCTAACAGGGAGGGTGCCTGTGAATAGGGGGGTACGCCAGGGCTGTGTGATGGCCCCGACATTGTTCTCCCTCTTTATCAATGGGGTGCTAGACCATTTGAGGGAGGACAATGCCGATGCCCCGGTCCTGGTGGGGGACAAAACACCTACCCTCCTCTTCGCAGACGACACCCTCCTGTTGTCCAAAACCCCCTCGGGCTGCAGAAACTACTGGACAGATTCAGATTGTTTTGCAATGAACGTGGGCTGACCATTAATACATCCAAAACCAAGCTAATGGTGCTGCCCCCTTTAAAAAAAGCAAAGAAAATTAATATCATCCTTAATGGGTTGCCTCTTGAGGTGGTGGAGGATTTTGACTACCTGGGAATCAGAATTAACAATAGAATGAAATGGGACTCCCATGTTGCCAAGATGCTGCTAAACCTCAAGAGAGTCTCGGGAGCCATTCTGAGGAGTCAGCGTATGTCAGTCAGCAGGCCTATAGCCCCGGCTCTAGCTGTATATGAAGGGAAGGCGCTGTCCTCGTAGTCTACGGGTCGGAACTGTGGGGCTGCGAAAATGTAACCAATCTGGTCAGAGCCGAGAATAAGTTTATAAGGGACCTAGTTTCCCTTCCTATCTCAACCCCATTGAAGCCCCTTTTTCACGATATGGGCAAACGCTCGATTTTAGACATAGTGCGCCTTCGCCCTGTGCTGTTCTGGGTGCGCCTGAGAAGGACCCCAGAACTAGCAAATTACGCCCTGGTGATGGACGAATTGATAGCCTTGAATAGTGTGAATAAGATACAGTGGCTAAATAAATTGAGGCAAATGGTTATGAAGCTGAGATTGGCTGAATCCTGGACCTCACAGTCCCCTCCTCCAAAGCAAGTTGTTAAGAAAATCTACTGGGAGTGGGTACATACCGAGGAACAGAAGAGCACAAAATGGGGAGCCCTAACCACACAATTTTTGGAGCATAAGCCCACTAGAAGGTTTGAACCATTATTAGATTTCATCCAAATACCAAAAGATAGATACATTTTTCTAAAAAAGAGGTATGGGACACTACCCCTTAATACATTTATTAAGGGATGGAAAGGAATGCGGGTCTCAAATGGCACCTGTCCAAGCTGTCCATGTGAGACCGAATCCCTACCACATTTTCTGTTTGGTTGCAAAGCATACAAGAGGGCGAGATCGAGATTGTTGAAACCAGTATGCAGGGAGTTGGGGGCTAGAGACTTCAGGGTCGCCCTCCGCATCCTCTTAACCGATACAACATCCTTGTTTGTTGTATGTGGAGTTGCAAAGTACCTATCAAGTACCTGGCTTACTTGCACCAGATTGCTAAATATCAATAAAGTATAGATCCTGCATGTACAGAAAGCCCATATGTATATTACTGTTGTTCCACTTTAGTACCGCTATCAGAGTTGTTTTTAAAGTGTAAATAGTATTTTATTGTCTCTTATTTTAAGAATTGGACATTTTTATCATATATGCCATTTTTTTATTAACTTGAATGTATGTACTTTTATGATATGATTATATCGAATAAAGTATTACAACACATTATCCCCTTTTGGAGCAATCACAATAGGAGCAAGTCACTCAGACGATTCTATAGGCTCCATGATCTTTTCTTTCAGCAACTTATCTAGTTCTTGCTGAAGTGGCACTCTCATTAAAAGAGGTATAGGTCAAACTTTGTGAACTGCTGGGACTGCACTCTTTTTTAAGATTATATTATTAGTAAAACCCTCCTACTTTCCCAATTTGTCTGTAAACACAAGTGGAAAAGATTGAACTAATTCCTCATCCCACCCGGTACAAACATCTTGTTTGAGCGACACACTCACATTCACAGGTTCTATGGTCATAACAGGTTCAGCAGCATTTGGGTCCAAAATAATGTGTAAATCATGTTGATGGTGCCACCCCAAGAGATCCGACCCCTCTTCAGTTACATAAACACTTCCATGCACACAATTATCCTTGAAAAATATATCCATCCATTTCACACCAATGATATTGATTCTCTTTTCATCATATCCCACTGCCTTCACATCTGCAGTAACAAATCTTTAAACTCCCCTTTGACAACATCCATGTAAGTCTCTTTGGAAATCAAGGTAAATACGCTTCCTGAATCCGCCAACACTTTAAACTGTGCAGTACCCAAGAAAATGGTGCAATGAAGTTTCTCTGATATTCCTGACTCTCCATTCTCACTCCCCTTGGACTACCACTTTCTTGCACCGTAGAACCCTTAACTTCATTTATAGTTAACAGGATGTTTCTTGGCACTTTCAAGCCATCCCAGCCTTTAAATACAGTTACAACCTTCCCCCCTCAGGACATCAAAACGTATTAGTTGAAAAATGTGCCTGTCCCACAGGGTAGTATGAACTCACAGTTTAAGTTACACCTTTTCTTTAGCACCGTTCAATACCAGATCCAGCGCTTTTCCACCTGTGGAGGTTACTCACTAGTAGCTGCCCCCTGTGCAGCATTGTAAGTTGCTTGTCGCCAAAATCTGTAGTAACTGTGCAGACATGAAGAGTAGTTTCATAGTTCCTTTATTTCTAATACATCCTCTTCATGCAGTAACCTCCAGAAAGTGTTCAACAGCAACTGCTATTTCCTAGAATACAGCTAAGTTAAAATTCCAATTACATCATAAGCTGCCTAGGTAGACCCATTACATAGGACATTGCCACACTGTTCTTTCATCCCAAACTGGATCCAATGTTGCCGTGGTGCCTATTTCAGAATTAAAGAGCATATAATGGGAGTGCAATTAGTTAAAGATTTAATGTATGTGTTAAATGGATATCTTTTTTATGTGCTCCCTATGTCTGGTTGTGTATACAGTGACTGGGGTGGTGTAGGGGGAGTATTTGGGCATTTGTGCCCTGGGATATCATTACCATTAACAAGTGTTTTGCCTCTGGAAACAGCTGACGAGCTGTGGTCCTGAAATCTTCTCCATTTCAAGAGCCTACACACAAGTGTAATGCACAGCAGGAGAGGCGTTACAACACCCACACAATAACATTAGAGCAAGGAGGCAAGTGTCACTTGGCAGGTCTGTCTAACATAAACTTTTAACCTTTGACTTTAATAAAAAAATGGTCACCCTCCCAACTAAAGATCATAAACACCACTGCAAGAGGCTGGTATGAGAGAGCTGTGGAACAGGGGAGCAAAAGAAACAGGAGAGCAAGAAAGGATGGATGAATGGATGGATGGATTGATGGTTGGTTGAACGGATGGATGGATGGATAAATGGATGAACGGATGGTTGGATGGATGAATGAAGGATGATCAAACAGATGGATGATGGAGAGAAGGATTGAGAGACGGATGGATTGATGGAGACAATGATGGATGAAGAGAAGGATGAGTGGTTGGAGATGTGGAGTGATAAAATTAACAAAGCAGTACTGGAAATGGGTAGATGGATGGACTGATGGATGGAGGAATGCATGGATGGATTGACTTAAATATGGATGAAGTCTGAAAGATGCAAAGAGAGAAGGAAAGGATATTAGAAGGAGATAGAAGGAATGATGTTCAGAAGGAAAGAAACTTAAAACAAACGTGAAAAGTAGGATAGGGAAAGAAAAAAGTAGAGTGTTATGGAAAGAAGTGCGAAGAAATGATGAAGAGAATGGGGGACATGAAGTACAAATGATGGAAAGATGAAAATAGAGGGAAATAAATTAAATGAGCGGAGGAAGAAGGAAAGATGGAAAAGACAGCAAGATAAAAGAAAGGAAATGTGGAAAAGGTGTAAAATCTAAGAAAATACGGACAGACCTGAAGATGGAAAGACAGATGAAAGATGAAAGCAAGACATAGTTATGGGGAAAAATAAGGATAAAAGCAATGAAATACAGTTGTAAAAACAAAGAAAGAAGAACAACTTGCCATGGGGAACTTCCCTTTCCCCACAATGACTCTGGACCGCATAAGCTGCGTTTGGCAAATGTGGGCACCTTTAAAACTACTTATTGTTTTGCCCAATTATTTGGAAATAGTTCTGCAAAATAATCCTTGTAGCCCCATAAAAAAAAAAAAATCTTTGGACTGAGTTATCACTTTAACATCTCTGAGGAAGCCATGTCAGTTGTGGTAACACTTGATGAATTTGATTATTTCATGAATACCCTTTCTATAAAACGTAAGTTGTAAAATGCCCCATTTGCCACAACCGTGTAATAATTCTTTTGGTTGTGCCATTTCCCGAACAACTGCCGAGCTTGGTCACACCACCCAGTGCCATTTGGGATATGATTCAAAGTGGGGGTGGTGGGGTGGATGGGGGACCACGTATTTGCTTACTCACAAGCACAGAAGAAACATGAACAAGAAACATGAATATCCTTTTGCAGCAATAATACAACCACATAAGCTGCCCATCTGCACTCTTAACGTTTCTCTTCCTCTTGCGGTCTTTAAGGGTTTATCTCTTCAGACAAATAGTTCGTGGACTACCCGCTATAAACATAACAAATAGTGCAGTTAATATTTTCTCCATGCCTTCAGGCCATTCCAACTTGTTATGTTCAAGCTTCATATGAAAATGACAAGCCAAGCCTTCTATAAGCACCCAACACATAATGTTTTGTCAAAATATTAACCTTTCAGAAATCTCATCACCAAAGTCAATTGTTTTTCAGATAGTTGATAAACAACCACATTCTTATTCGTTTCTGACAATCATTAAAGCTATGAAAGAAATGTAAAGAAACCATCTTCACCATCTAGTGTGCTAGGAGGGTGTGTACACGAAATTGCATTTGGTCTCTTTTCTCTTAGTTACTACCTTGCATCAAAGTCTGCATTCACATTACTTTCAGCTGTAACCCTTTTCTATTGAACAATTCTTTATTAGCATTTTACTTACTCAATAGGTGTCAAACTACAGATACAGCGACGCGAACATTGAGAAGGACTAATCTATAGCCAAGTCTATGGACTGAATATAACACGCCATGAAATAAAAGTACTACAGGGAAGTATGTAGTTCTTAGCATAAAACCATGTCTCAAAGGCACATCCATTTCACTGCATAAATTACAAATAAAACATAATTTCGAAATCCCACTCCAGCTCTCCCAGCGGTTATCAGACAGCATTATCCCTCTAAGTAGCAAGCCGCCTAGTTACAGACAGCGGCGTCGACAATCCCCAGCTTTAGCAGCTAAAGTGGGAGTTGTCACTGGGCACCATGGCCTGGTAAAACGTCCCTCGAAAAACGACATTAGCTTCAATTTTAGATTCTGCAGGCAAAAGCTTCTAATAACGCATTGGTACCAGGTCAGGACTGAGACAAGATGCTCGAGAGCTGGTAAATGAGCCAAGTTCATTTAAGGGGACTGACAAAGAAATAAAGGCAAATGAAGTCAGCAGTAAGTAGAGTGAGAGGGGCAGAAAGATAAGAGGGAAAAAATAAGCTGACTAAAGAACGAAAGATTGGAAGTCGAAAACTGGAAAGGATGTAGGGGAAAACGGAATTTAGAAAGGGTGGAAGTAAGAACATGTTAAACGCAGTTATGAAACACGGAAAGAAGGAAGGGTGAAAGGAGAGCAGGAAACGTAAAAAGAACAAATGCAGAATGGAGTTAAGGAGGGATGAATGCATGTATGGGAGAATAGCTGTAAGAAACAATGGATGGGCTGATTTATGTGTGGATGGCTGAAAACATTGATCCCACTGGGTGAATGAAATTGTGAAAATATGGACGAATGGTTAAAAAGGTTGATAAATGGAATGGCCAACAAATAGTGAAAGGAAGGATGTAAGCGGGAACTATTCAAAAGGTGAAAGAGCATGCAAGAATAGAATGCTCCTGCAAGGACTACTGTTGACCCTATTGTGAACCTTTCCTGTCATGGGTACTAGGCCCAGACACAAAGGTGGGGTGGTGTTTATATAGGGACACCTGGGGGAATTCTGGGTGTTAGGAAGTTTGTGCATCCCTGGACATTCTTGTAGTTTACATCAGCGAAATGCACAAAAAATAGTGTTTTCATTCAACAATATAAATTTGTAGGGTATTCTACATAAGAAAGCGTTCAATGATCCATGCAAGCCACACCTCCATGGACTCTCATTGATGTCTACTTTCCAGAAATGTCTGGGTTTAATGGGTTTCCCTAGATAGTTGGCAAGTCCAGGACCAATTAGTACACCTACCATAGTTAGCATCAGTATCGGTCGGTGGTGGGAGTAGCTGCAGGGCGGTGACGTGGGGAGGGAAAGGGGCGGGGTGGGGTGGGGTGTAGTAATCTATGGATTACAGAGGATTACAGGTAAGTAAACATATAAATAAATAAAACAAATTTTGTTGCGTGCACTGCATCGCATTTGGGGATGCTGTGCGCACAATGAAATTCCGGTGTGCATTTCAGAAATACATAGCTTTCCTTAATACACGCAAAAGTCTAACTTTTCTACTCATAAATGCCCTTTGTGACTACCTAAAGCCATAAAGTTAGACTTTCGTCTCAGTTTACCTTCATGAATCGCCCTCCATTGAGTTTCCATTGGCTTACAGCAGGTTTAGAAAGGCCTAATTTCAACGTGAAGTGTATAGTGGCATGGTCTGAAACCCTGTTGGGGGCTATGCATGTGTCTAATACCCTAGACAGGGGAGTGGTGGTTAAACAAAAGAAGTCAATCCTTGAGTTTGTGATGTGGGGCAGGATAGAAATACTTATTCACTATCTCTCAGGTAAAAGAGGCCCAACAGGTCAAGTAAGGAGAAGACGCAATAGTCCATTATTGCCTCACACCTGAGATGTCATACGGTGCGATTTGTCCATGAGTGGATCTGGTGCAATGTTCCAGTCGCAATGATCACAGCCTTATGATATGTCTTTGCGTTTGCATTGAGTCAGGTTTCTTACTCTCATGACAGTCCCGGCCTCTCCAGTCCTAGCGTAACCTTTGACTCTCCTCATCAGAGAGATGCGTAGCAAGACAACATCGGGCCTCAGCGTGTGGAGATAGGTCAGTACCTTCTTGCACTTAATGTAATGCATGAGCCCATTGACATTAATAAAGATCACTTTGAGCTCTGGTGCCACTGCCATATAGAGCTGCAAGTCTCTTAGGTGTGCTAACGTTGTGTAGCATTCTTGAGGGGTCAGAGGTATGTAGCTAGGGGTGGGAGGCAATAAGCAGTGTATGGGTTCCAATGAAGACAGCAAAAGGTTTCCCTGCATTAAATGACTTTGGATACAATAGCCCTTTCTGAATTACAGTTGGGAGCGGTGGAGAAGCTATTGAGTCGATAAGGGTAGGGTGAATAGAAGTCAGTCACCGTAAAGAAGTATTAGAGTCTTCCCTTGAGATAAAAACCTGGAATGTTGCCTCAGTATACTTTGGGAGTCAATAGCTGAGGGCCTCTGATTGGACTTTAGGAAGGTGACAATCAGACATCCAGCTGCCATAGGGACGAAATATATTTTCTGGAATGTTCGCTGAATTACCCCAGTATGCCAAGACGAAGATAATTCTCCCAAACATCCAGTGTGAAAATGCTGCCCCGGGTAAAACCTCTGTTGTAATCCAATAACGATGGCTAGAGAGCCAGTAACAATTTTTCCGGAAGGGGGAGACAAGTCAGTGGGTGGCCTCTTGCAAGTACGTCCTCTACCAGTCTTCTTTCTATGACTGATGTCTGGGTGGCAGTCTTGGATGTCTGCCTACTGCCTCCCGCTGAAAGGGCATGGTCTTGGCCTCCAGAGTAGCAGTGGAGTTGTATCCTGAACGAGATTTTCCGCACTGCTGTGACAGGTAATTAAGGCAATGGCATCATGGGGGGTAGCTAATGACAGAGAGGTATGCCCCCGAGATAGTTTGGGGAAAGGGGCAGTCGAAGGACTGCTCAGTTTGGCCTGGGTTTCAGCTATGTTGTAGTCCAAGGAGTTTAAAAGCGGCCATCTTACGCTACCAGCCGCCATTTTATGAAGAGTTACCTGGTGGCTGGTTAGCTGAGTCAGAGAGTTTTTAGAGCATTTGGCTGAGTGTGGCCTTGGTATTTAATGACGCAGTGTTTTTTTACCTATTTGGCGAGGAATATTGTCGGTGGAGAAAGTGGAGCAGACGCTGAGGCTCCTGGTGGAAGCAGGAGTCTCGACCTTGTGGTGCAGGATGCGGCTGTGAGAGGCTGTCCAATGAAGAGGGCATCAGCAGGGTTGTCTGTGGCCATAAGCGCATGCTCCTCATCGCGCCAGGCCCCTGCTGCCTGGGTTGCCAAGCTAAGAAAAAGGGGCCCGCTATTGCCTTTATCGAGTGGCCCTGAAAGCATGGGTGTAGGCAGTGGGGCAAGGTCAGAGACCAGGACCTCCCGAGTTACCGGTGCGGACACCGCCAGAGCATTAATAAGGATTGCAGGGAACAGGTGGGTGCCATACATTATACTGCAGAGCAGCGGGATGCGGCAGTTCAGAATGGGGCAGGAAGGCCCAAAGAAGGTGCGGAGTTAGAGTTCAAGGAGCGGGAGCTGAGGAGGCATTGAACTCAGGTGCAGAGCAGGATGGTCCAAACGAGGCCAACACATTCATGGCATGGGACAGGGTTAACACACGAGCTGCATCTGGGAAAGGAAGGGCAATTGGGAGGACAATAGATGTCCGAAGATCCTCTGGCCCTCATGGTACCGGGACAAGCGTAGATATGTCAGGTGAAACAAGCATAGTGTCTGTGAGTGCCAGCTGGGAAGGAAAGAGCAAAGAACACTGGGGTTTATTTCAGAACAGCCGTGGAAACGGTTGTGGTCAGGACAGGGTCCCAAAGCAATGACAGCATAGTAAGGGATTGTGTGAGCAAGGTGGATGTGAGTTTGAGGGAGGGGTGTCACTTGGCCCCAGAGTCCCTTGAAAGAGGGGGTTTACTGGAAAGAGCCCCAGCAGAAGCAAGGGAGCAATTGATGAGGGCACTGTCAGGTGACTTTTCTTTCCCTGCCACTGAGTCAGAGTCAAATACACTTTATTCGATTATTTTAAAATCATAAAAGTATGCTATACTATACATTCATTTTTGATCATACAAACACAAGTAGTTAGACAAACAATTTTAAAACCTATATAAAAAAGGAAAAAAACATGAATTCAATGTACACATCTTCATTTCAGATCAGAGTTGAAAGCAACCATTTTTACAGCTGCAGAAAAAAATGTGCAAATCCTACAAAATTTAATAGATTCTAAGGTTATTACAGTTCTATATACAAAGTGCTAAGTGCAAGGAAAAATGTATAAAGTTTACATAGTTCATAATTAATTTTTACAAATGGTTCAAGGTCATAGTTATCCGCAATCTATTTTGTCTGGATCGAATAGACATAATCAGAAAATTAGCTACCCCATACATAACCAATGGGGATTCCATAAGCTGCAGGAACAATAAGGCTGGTTTAACCTGCATAAACCTTTGGTTTTTCAGTATTGGTATGATGAACTTTTCCCTCCCACTCTTAAAAAGAGGGCAGAAGAACACAAAATGTAATAGGTCCTGGTCAGAAAAGTCATCACATTTGCAGGGAGCATTTTCGTGGGGCTTACACCACTTCTCATATTCTCCTAAGAGAAAGTGAGCTAAATTGAAGCGAAATCTTGTAAGGACCCATCGATGAAAAGGTTTATTTACTATCATCAGGTAAGGTTGAATAGATAGCGATGTAATCGTCATGTAGTGGGACCTTACAGTTGGCTTCAAGATTTCTCTAGCCTCCCTTTCTGCCTCCTTTTTCTTTGTATAGTGGATCTTAACCCAATTCATATCCTCTTTCACCAAGCTCTCTGGTTTAAAATATAGGTCGGGACGGCCCAGGTATACTGCAGATTTTTTAATATATGTTAGCCACCCGATCTCCACCGCATTGTCCCGCCCCATACAATCCCCAATAATCTTGTGGTTTAAAGTTAAAACTGGGTTAAGCCATATCTTAATCCATGAAAATAACGGGGCCAGAGACAGTGAATCTTCGATATACCCCATCCCCAATTCCATATGAACCGAGAATGCTGGGGTAGATTGAGAGAGACCCAGTATAGATCGCAAGAATATATTTTCCTCTCTTTGTATTTGAGCCAGATTTTTATAGCCCCAGATGGATGCCCCATACCTGGCAATAGCCAAGGTTTTGGCTCTATAGATGGACAATATGGCCTCAGCTGGCTTACCACCCAGTCGTTTTGCAAAGCCCAGAATAGCGACAGCCGATCTCTTGACTGCCGCTGTTTTACTTTTAATTTGTGGTGCCCATGTCCCCCTCTCATCGAACACCACACCTAAGTAGGTAAAGACTTTGACCTTGGTAAGCACTGAGCCATTACAGAAGAGAGTTTTAATACTATTCTTACATTTACCTACTGCCATTATGTGGGATTTCTCTATGTTAACTAGTAGGTCCAAATCTTGCATAAATGCCCCAAAGGAGTTTAATAAAAGTTGTAAACCATTTGGGGTTCTTGACAATAAAACCGCGTCGTCGGCATATAATAAAACCGGCAAAGAGGAGCCACCCATACGCGGTACATCAATAGAGGCTGCTTCCAACGTTTTTCCCAGTGAATTGATATAAAGGGAGAAAAGCATAGGGGCCAAAATGCACCCTTGGCGCACCCCCCTACCAGACTTAAAGAAAGCAGTGCAATTTCCCTCTTGATACATGCGAATAGTTGCCCTCAGATCACTGTGTAGCTGCGCCAGGAAATTTACAAGTTCCCTTTCCAGGCCCATTTCCAAAAGAATTGTCCACAGCCTTGACCTATTAACTAGGTCAAAGGCTGTGGACAGGTCCATAAATGCTAAGTACATCATCCCCTTTGATGCTACTGTGTATTTACTCAGTGTGAGATGTAAATTTAGGCATTGGTCCTCTGTGCCTCTTCCTGAGCGAAAGCCGTACTGAGCTTCACACAGAATATTTTTATTTATCGCCCAAGATGAGATTCTTTCTAGGATAACCTTGCCCAGGATTTTAAACGAAGAATCTAACAAGGATATGGGCCTGTAGCATCTTGGGTCCCCCCTTTGGCCCTTCTTAAAAATGGGGATTATGGTGGACTTTGACCATGATTTTGGGGATTTTAACTTATCCAGACTAATCACATTAAAGACATTGGTGAGAACCACTGCCCATATGTCGGGATTAGCTTTAAACATGTCTGCCGGGACGCCATCTGGACCTGGGGCTTTTTTGCCTGCTGTTTCTTCGATGGCTTTCTGTACCTCTTTAATGGTAAAACTGGGTAGGTTCTCCTGTGATTCCAACAGGGTTTGATCTAATGTGTCCAGATCAAGGTTACTTCCATAGATTTTTGGAAATGATCCAACCAATCCTGTTCAGGGATATTTACTTGTAATAAAGCATTATCTTTCCCATTGAATAAGGGGGTATTAACAATTTTCCAAACTTTAGCGCTATCCCTCAGCGTTGCCTTATCATATAAATCATCCCAAGCTTGTCTTTTAATTTCGTTTTTTCGTTTTAGGATATTTGAATTATACTTTTTCCTAAATATGGCCACCTCTTGTTTAGCTCTGGGTATTTTTTTTAATGCTTTATGTAAGTCTCTATGGGATTTGGAGCATTCCTTGTCAAACCACCCCTTTTCCTTTTTCACCTTATTTTTCGATTTACATTTTAAATCATCCGCTACTTGTTTACAAATTATTTAAAATGATAAAATTATATTCCCCTCATACTGTAGTGGGTCCCTACAGATGTTAATTTCTTTGCCCACCTTTTCTCTTAAGGAATATAAGAAATCCTCTGGGATGACTTTGTTCCATTTAACCCGTCTTCCCTGGTCTTTAATACTTAGATCTGTAAATGATTCCACGTTTATTCCTTTGTTAAAAAACAACATGTTATTATCTACCTCTAAAATTACAGGATTATGATCACTAAATGTTGTGTGTACAGCATTATAAAAAATTACATTTTCCAGCATGCCCGGCGAGATAAATATATAATCAATAATAGTATTGCTGTCCCTAGCACTGTAAGTTGGCGCCCTCTCATTAATGTCATAGAACTGTGGTTCATATAAATCATTTTCTAAAAGAAGTTCTTCCAGGGCAGACCCCTTTACAGAGTGCTCAAAGTGTGGATAGGGAAGCATATCAGTATTAATAGTATCTCTAGAGGAGGAGCTTGGCGGGCATCCGAGATGGCCGCGTGAGCACAGCGCTTTCCGGACCCTCGCCGCTCCCGGCATTTTATCCTGGCTGAATCCTGATTTCTTGCAAGAATTCGTGTGGGGGACGTTTGGCTGATTACCCTGGCACTTTTCGGAAATTGATTTGGATCTCGTATTCCTGAGATATGGTGCTCTGACCTTTTGGGCTCCGCCCTTGAGGTGCGCCCGGGACGGGGTGCGGTTCTGTAGCCGTCCTGCAATTGAACAACAACGGCAGGAGATCTGGCCTTGTGGGTCCCCCCTTCCTAAGTTTCGGTTTCGATTCTGTTCCGACTTGGGCCACGGGTGTGGATATCGTGTTGCGGCTGAGACTTTGAGGCAGATCGGCTGTTGGACTTTCATGTGATCTATTTGCTGGCTTGGCGACCTCTACCCGAGTTGTGCCCCCTTTTTAGTGTACTTTTGATCCTGTACTTTGGGTGTCGGGCCCGTCGACCCTGGTGGCTTGTCCTGTGACGCATCTTCAAAATGGCGGGCAGAGGGGACAGAGAGACGCGCAAGACGAAAACACCTCTGCGCGGAGCTCCAGTTCAATCAAATGTCATGGACCGTTATACCCATTCTAAGGGGTCCCCCGGAACTGCCCTGCCTGGTTCCAGTATAGCGTCCGAACGAGTTTTGGAAGAGTCGGCGGAGCCCTCCCTACAGGATATCATGGGCGCCATCTCGGGTGTGAGGGAATCCATCGGCCTACAGTACGAGGCCTTGGCCCATAAACTTGACACCGTGGCTATTGAGGTGAATCTGATTCGTGCTGATCTCGGCAAGACGAATGAGAGGGTACAATCATTGGATATTAAATCGTCTAGCCTTACGAAGGACGTCTCAGAGCTCCAGACAGAGATCGGAAATCTCCGTCGGGGGAACGACTTCATGACCCGTCGCCTGGAGGATTTTGAAAATAGGGCGCGTCGCTGCAATGTTCGCCTGGTTGGTGTACCGGAGAACCCTGAACCCCACTCGGTGGATCTCCTGGTTGAGGATCTGGTCTTGAACCATCTGGCCCCTTCTGGTCTTACAAAATTTTTCACGGTGGAACGCGCACATCGTGTTCCAGGGGGCAAAGTCAAGCCGGGAGCCCCGCCGAGACCCATTGTGGCGAAGCTTTTTCATTATAGAGACCGGGACGCTATCCTGCAGGCCTCGCGGGTGAAGGGCCCGGTGGCCTTTGAGAATGCTACGGTGAACTTTTACCCAGACTTTTCTCAACAGGTTCAGAGACAACGTATGGAGTTTCGTGGTGCCAAGAAACGTCTTCGGGATCGGGGCCTACGTTACGCCATGCTCTTTCCCACCAGACTTCGGGTCGAATACAATGAGCGTACCCTTTTCTTTGATCGGCCAGATGTTGTTAATGACTGGCTGGACTCATTGCCTGATCGTCCTCCTGAGACTGACTCCGCCGCTCACCCGGGTGGTGCCGAAGGTGGTGTGGAGATCTAACTGTTCGGCTCTTATGTCTTATTTTGTATACACTATCAGGAGTGTTGGCCGGCGTCCCTCTACATTGTGATTATTCTGTCTTTCGTTTGTTATTTTTGTTCTTGCTGAGGTCGGGGGGAGGGTGGAACGGAGACCTTTCCTCCTCCGGGGTCTTTGTGTAGAATAGGGGTTCTTGGGCGACAGGCACACTGCAGGTTGGGGTGGCTCTTTAGCTTTTTGCAGGGGTGCAGGGTGGGGGGTGTTTCTCTTCAGTTTGGGGGAGGGGGGTTGGGAAGTTTTTTCTTTTTTGTGTGTTGTTTTCAAGGCGAGTTGCTCCTGTGTTTGCTGCTGTTTCTGATGTCTAGCTCATGGACGAGGGGTCTTGGCTCGGGCGGCTGGGATGGGGGGTAGAGGGTTGAAATTTCTTTCCTGGAACGTTAATGGCCTGGGAGATCGTATTAAGCGCAGTGTTGTCTTAAAATGTATACGACGTTTGTCACCGGACATTGTTTTCATGCAAGAAACCCATTTGATTGGTAATGTTTGTTATGCAATGAATAGATGGGGCTACCGCCTTGTGGCGCACTCGGGGTTTACCTCCGGATCTAGGGGTGTGGGTATTCTTGTTCGAACCTCCCTCCCCCTGGCGATCGATGAGGTGATTCACGATGATCGTGGGAGATATACTGTCTTGGTGGGTAGATATGAAGGCCGCACCCTATCTCTCTTCAATGTTTATGTTCCCCCGGGTTTGCAGGCTTCTACTTTTACTGATTTGGGCCGGGTTTTGTTAGATCTCCCTGATAGTACTCTCTTTCTGGCCGGTGATTTTAACTCGGTGCTTTCCGGCCTTCACGATCGCCATCCCCCTAGAGATACCCCGCAGGCTCAGCAGTGGTTGGGTGGGTTTCTAGAGACCTTTGGCCTTGTGGACTGCTGGCGACTGTTGCATCCTACTCAGCTCCAATACACCTTCCATTCTGGGGCTCATGGCAGTCTGTCTCGGCTGGATTATTTCCTGATGCCCGCGGCCCAATCATCGGCGGTTCGTGAGATTTTACATTTGCCAAGGGGTATTTCTGATCACTCGCCGCTCTGGCTTCGTTTCGAGGTTGGGGTAGAGGCGGCGGGCCGAGTGGCTCCCATTAACCCTTGGTATCTTTCCTCCCCTGAGACTCGTACCCTCTTGCTCAAGTCCGTGGATGCATATTTCCTGGAAAACGAGGGGTCGGTCTCTTCGGCTGTGTCCCTGTGGGAAGCCTTTAAAACTGTGATTCGTGGACAGGCCCTTTCCTTGATTGTTGAAGCTAAGAAGGCTGGGAGGAGGGAGGTGGTGGACCTCGAGGGGGAGATCTCTGCTTTGGAGGACGAGTTAGAGTCTGGTGTCACGCCTGAGAAACTCCATGCCCTGGGTCTAAAACAGTTTGCATATAAATCCTTGGTCACTGACGCTGCGAAGGTGATGTTTCGTGAGCAACAGGGCAGATTGTATGATGTGGGTGACAAGGCGGGCAAACTCCTAGCGTGGTTGGACAAGAAAGAAAGAGTTAATCGTGTGGTGCCCGTGATTCAGTCTGCGAGTGGTGAGAATGTGATTGATCCGACTGCCATTGTTGATCGTTTTGCGGAATATTTCCGTGTGGTATATGCTCCCGTGTCTGTAAGGGATGTTGCCGACTCCCGCCTTCTTCTGCGTGATATCACTTTGCCCTGTGTCACCGACTTGGACGGTATTGCTTTGGACTCCCCTTTTACGAATGATGAGATAGCCACTGCAGTTCGTTCGCTCCGTTCGGGCAAAGCATTGGGCCCGAACGGTTTGCCTATTGAGTTGTACAAGTTGCGCCCCGATAAGGTGGCGCCGTATCTTCGCGCCATGTTTCTAGAATCTCGTGAGCGGAACATACTTCCTTATGATCAGCGTCTGGCGACAATCGTCGTCATCCCCAAAGAGGGTAAACCGCGTGACCTCTGTTCCTCGTATAGGCCCATATCCCTGTTAAATGTTGAACCTAAGGTATTGGCTAAACTTTTGGCGACCCGTCTCCTTTCGGTTCTCGGGGATTTGGTCCATCCGGATCAGTCTGGCTTTATCCCGCATCGAAACACTGCTCTGAATTTACGTCGCCTCCACGGCGTGCTGGCGAGGGCGGGGCTTTTGACTGAACCGGCCATTTTGGCGTCACTGGATGCCTCCATGGCCTTTGACACTGTGGAGTGGCCCTATTTATGGGCGACTCTTGAGAAATTCGGATTCGGGTGCGAGTTTATTAGCTGGGTTAGACTATTGTACGCGGAACCTCTGGCACAAGTTGTAGTGAACGGTAGAGTGTCGGCTCCCTTCTCCTTGGGCAGGGGTACCCGTCAGGGTTGCCCCTTGTCCCCTCTGTTGTTTGCGCTCGCTCTTGCACCGTTGGCGGCCTGGCTCCGTTGGGAACCTTCCCTTAAAGGGATTCGTTGGGCCCCGGACTTCGAAGACCGCGTCTCGCTTTATGCGGACGACATCCTCTTGTATCTTACTTCCCCTCGCAAGTCTTTATCTGTTTTATTTGACGTTCTTGCGTCCTTTGGCGCTAACTCAGGCCTCGTCATCAACTGGTCTAAGTCCTGTGTATACGTTTTATCTGGTATCTTGCCTCCGTTGCCGAGTAGACTTCCTCTTCAGGTGGTCCGGGATGGCTTCAAATACTTGGGGGTTTTTGTTACCTTGGACCCGTCCCTTCGTTTTGATCGTAATCTCCTTCCCCCGTTGCTTAGGCTCCGTTTGGACGTTGCCCGTTGGCGCAAACTTCCCTTGTCTCCCCTGGGTCGGGCGGCCCTGTTTAAGATGATGTCACTACCGCGGTTTCTCTACGCTCTCCAGAATTATTACGATCCTATCCCTAAGGCCTATTTTCGGGAGATTGAGAGCCTTCAGAGGCAACTTATTTGGGATGGGCGGCCGCGCATTGCTCTCGCGAAACTTTCCATCCCGTGGTATGATGGGGGCATGGCGCTCCCCGATGTTAAGAGATACTACTGGGCTTCCCATCTGTCCGCTATTAATCACGCTATGTTCTCGCCAGGTCGTAATCCGGCGTTTTAGATGGACAAACTTCAGCTTCCGGGAGGTGACTTTAACAGAGTGCTCTATTCTCGCTCCGCTGGGCGCCATCTTGTGGGACCTACTTTGATTGCTTTGTCGGTGTGGCGTGCCGCGAATGTGAGCCTGGGCTGGGAGGATCGCTTGACGTTGGCGACGCCGCTTTATGCTTCAGAACGTCTGGGCGGTCTTTGGTCTTCCAAGGGTTTTGACCGTTGGGACTTGATTGGGATCTCTAAGGTGGGGGATGTGTACTCTAAGGGTTCTGTGCGCCCGTTTCAGGCCCTCCAGGCTGACTACGGCCTGAGTAGTCGGGAATTCTTTCGTTATTTACAGGTCAGGCACACTTTGGTTTCGGTATTTGCTCCTGGTGAGATTCCGCCTGACTCTTCCCCCCTTGAAGACCGTATCCTTGACGAACATCTTCCTGATAGCACTATCTCCCTGATCTATAAAAAGTTGATTAACAATCGGACTGACTTATTGGCCCGACTTCGGGAACAGTGGGTGGGAGATGGGTTGGAACTTGATGATGAGGATTGGCAGTCGGCCCTCTCCTCCCCGAAGGAGGTGGCTATCCCGGCTCGACTCCGTCTGGTCCAATTGAAGATCCTTCATCGGGTGTACGTGACGGGACCGCGACTGATGGTGATGGGCTTTTCCTCCGATGGATTGTGTAAGCGTGGATGTGGTTTGCGTGCTACTTTCCTGCATATTCTTTGGGAGTGCCCGATGGTGGCTGCTTATTGGGTGGCTGTGCTTGATCTGTTGACTGTGGTGACAGGGATGTCCTTGCGTCCGGAACCTCGTCGCTGTCTTTTGAATGTTTGGGAGCCAACTGACTATTCGGTGGCACAGACTAGATGGGCCACCCTGGGCTATATGATTGCGAAGCGAGATATTGCGCAACTCTGGGGGGCCTCCAGGCCCCCTGCCCTCTCGCAATGGGAGGATAACATGGATTGGTCCATGTTCCGTGAGAAAACTGTCTATGTGGCCAGGGGCAGACCCAGGGCATGGGTGAAGGTGTGGGGTAAATGGAATGAATACCGTGGCGACATTTGTACTCCTCCCCTTGTGGACACTATCGAGGTTACCCTGTCTCCTTAGGCTAGCGTTCTCGGAATCTTCGCATAGGGACTGAGCTGGTGTTTCCGGCTCCTCCCCCCCCTTCTTCCTGATCTCTGCGCCCCTCCCCCCCCCCCCCTCCGGACTCCTTAGTGCTTAGAATTTTGCAACTGCACTTCCGTTGCTGTCCCCCCCTTGCGTCCCTTGGGCTGACCTTCAGTGATACACTCTCGCCTTTTTGTATGTTTGCTCTTTCATATACATAAAACCTGTTTTTTGCTCTGTATATAATGTGGAGTATTGCATTGTTGATTGACTGTTCCCTCTGCGGGCATATATGATATGTGTCTACTCCTTTTTAGCGGCTGGCCCGTGTGGTTGTAGGCCCATCCTTGTACCTTCTTGCTTGCTCAAATAAAGGTTTTAAAAAAAAATAAATAAAAAAAAAAAAAAAAAATAGTATCTCTAAACTGGCAGTTCTGCTGGCATAAATGTATATTAAAATCCCCCATCAGGAAAAAATATACAAAAGTTGTTTGACTCTCCTTATATTTACATAAAAACTTAGTCAAGGAGTTAATGTTGTCATTTGGTGCTGTACTATGTATGCTATTAAAAAGGTTAATATAGACACATTTATAATTGTTAGGCATAGTAATCTCCACAGCTAAAAAGTTCATGGATAATGTGTTCAAAACCTTTACGGTGCCCCTCACATTCACAGATATCAAAAACAACAAACCCCCCTTATTTCGACCTGAACTCGATAGCTGAGCAGCTAAAAAATGAGAAGTGTATCCATCTAACCAAAAATCACAATCCCTATCCCACGTCTCCTGAAGGGCAACCACATCACATTCTTTTAGCAGACCCAGCCATTTTATATCATCTCTTTTTGAGCGTAAGCCTGCAATGTTCCAACTCATCATTTTCACAGGTGTGGCAAACCCTAACTGGCCTGCTCTTGGATGGCTGCTTTCAATTATATTCCGCTGTGTTATTTCTACTGTTAAGGGTTCCGAAGCGATGCCTATGGGAATAAATGGGCAATTCTCCTGTACTGGCTCACTATCGTTACACTGGCCCAAGCATCTGCACCACTCCAAGGAATCAGTCCCTCCCTCCCCAATTTTGCTGTTGAGAACTTCCATGGTGCTAGCTATCCGAATCGGGGCTTGATATACGAGTCAATCGCAATCATTTAGGTTAGATAGTGCAGCAAATCTGTTTTCTAAGTTAACACCCCAGTCATCTCTTTGGACACTCCCTTCCACACCCCCACCAGTTCTATTTGCCACTGTAGTCCATTTAGTTCTTAAGACACTTGATTTTGCAATAAAGCCTCTTCTACTATAGAAGAAGTCCAGTGTGAGAGGGATGATTTCTGCTGTTCTACGTTGTGGGGGCAAGAGATTAGGTAGGATCTCAGGCAATACTTCTGGCCCCTTAAAATTAAGAACCACGCAGTCGCCTTCAAATCTTTTTGGGCTATTGCCTATCCATTTTACTCTCCTGGCTGTTAGTAGTTCCTCTGCAAGTTTCTGTTTGCCCCAATGGGTAATGTGCATATTATTCGTAAGCCAATGTAAAGCTTTGCTTAGAAGAGCTTGGGAAGACTCTATCTGGCCAGATTTTAGAATTGGAACATTTGCAAGGACCAGGATCAGCGGAGATGCTTCTACGATTAATTCCACTGGGCCTGATTCAGGAAGGAAATCTCCCCCCGACCCGCTAGTTGCTATTGGATCTAGTGCACAATGAGCATTTTCTATTGGAAATGGTATGGAGATAGGTGGATGAGTCTGAACCACCGAATCCCCACTTTCTCCAATTCTCCCTTCTATGAGTTTAATTTGCTCTATTTTGTCCATCACCTGGTTGGGTATTTCTCCCAAATTTTCATTTGTGGACAACAGGAGCCCCTCAAGTTTATGAACTTTATCGGTTAATTGGTCGATCTTGGATATCAATGGTTTAATTATACCCCTCATTTTTTGGTCAAACAGTCCCATAAGTTTCTTAATGTTGGCCTCATCCCACATCATACTGCCCTCATCCTCAGCTACTACGGTGTCTATATTATTTTTCCTAGGTGGGGTTGCTGGTCTTTTTCTACTAGACCGTAATCCAGTACGTCTAGGTTGTCCCTTTGTGACCCCTCTTGTCACCCTAGGTGCAGGAACAGGTATAGATTTAGGGGGGCTTTCCACCACAATTTCTAAATCTAGATCTGAATCATCGTGATCAGCCTCAATTATTTTGCTCAATATGTCTGGTGACAGTACATTATTCACAGGACTATCAGTACCTAACTGGGAGGGCACCCCTTGCTCAATGACATCTTCTGCATCCTGTAAGTTAACTCAAGGGTTACTCTGTGTGAGAGGGAACAATGTATTAAGGGCAGGGCTATCAATTCTAGTCTGGGTAACCACCCCTAGACCATTGGGATTATCTAAATCCTGTGTAATAACTTGAGGGGAGTCAGTTAAAATCATGTTAGGTGTTAGACTCAAACCCAGGGAAGACCGTCTATCATTATTTATCTTAGCAACCACTTGGACTAAATAATTGTCCATTGTGTTTGATGGGGCAATACATTGTTTCTGTTTAGACATGATTGAAAAACAAAAACGCTCAAACAATCAGAATGGCCCCTAAAGATATCAAGTCTGTTTTGCCACGAGTCACTACTAGCGAGTACTGTTTAGCCCTCCGCCGGTAATCTATAATAGTAACAATTGTACTTCAAGAATTATCTTGAAAAGTTAAGGTCACTCACGAAGATGAAAAGTCAATGTTCCTGGCCCAGTCCAGTCGCTGCCAATCGCAGACTGTCCCGCCCTTGTCCCGGGCTTCTCCCGCGCAGCGGGACTACTCAAAGCAATTTATAGATCTATGGGTAAAAGGGGAGGGGCAGGCGGGAGAGCAGCCCAGGTGCAGATGATCCGGCCGGCGGCGCTTCTGGGAAACGTAGTCCCTGGCCGGCGCTAGCACTCTGCTCGCAGCCCTGCTTGACCCTCAGCAGACCCCAGGAGCAACAGGCAAGGGTCCAGGGAGATGAGGTAACAGCCCAGCGAAGCGGAACCCGCACAGCGGGTTCCGCGAGAAGTAGGAAAAAATGCACACGGAGCCTCACAGTCCAGCGTCCTCAGGAGAGCAACCACAGCACAGCTCTAGAATGCAAATCAACGCTCTCAGCAACAGATACTTGGTTCCCCGATGAATTAGCAGCTGCAGTCGCCCTGGTAGTTGATCCTTTAGGCACGGAGCTAGCCGCTGTGTTCTTTGGCCGCACTGAGAAAAATGAAATAGTCCGCTCCGGATTTTGCAATGAGTAGCCCAGGTGCACTCTGGTCCAGAAAGCGGCTCCCTCCTAAGTTGCACTTTTAATTTTAAATAAGTTACCAGGTTTAATGCGATAAGAAACAGAGGTGTAGCTGTTTAGTTTCTCATCCCCAGAGTCTTTGTGGCGTTACAGACCACACTGTCATCGTAGCTGACGAACGGGGGAAAGCTGGAGAGAAAGCGCCGAGCTCCCATCTGGGAAAGGAAGGGCAATTGGGAGGACAATAGATGTCCGAAGATCCTCTGGCCCTCATGGTACCGGGACAAGCGTAGATATGTCAGGTGAAACAAGCATAGTGTCTGTGAGTGCCAGCTGGGAAGGAAAGAGCAAAGAACACTGGGGTTTATTTCAGAACAGCCGTGGAATCGGTTGTGGTCAGGACAGGGTCCCAAAGCAATGACAGCATAGTAAGGGATTGTGTGAGCAAGGTGGATGTGAGTTTGAGGGAGGGGTGTCACTTGGCCCCAGAGTCCCTTGAAAGAGGGGGTTTATTGGAAAGAGCCCCAGCAGAAGCAAGGGAGCAATTGATGAGGGCACTGTCAGGTGACTTTTCTTTCCCTGCCACTGGGCGACTGGGGGAAAGTACAAGGGTGTGTTCGGTGGAGGGGCGTTACAAGACACCACACATGGGGCATCTGCTGCTACTATTTTGGTGTTACAGCAAACAAATGATGGACGGAATGCTGACAATGCAAACATTCTCCCAAGTCAAAAGATCTGGGTTAAATCCATCATTCTTTTGCCCACTATTCCACCTCAGTTTGGACTCAGCCATATGCAAATCAGTCTTGACCCTGTGCCCCATGGGAACAGTCCAGACTGAACTGCCAGGCCAGGTCGTCTCTGGACCGGAAACAAGCATCCTGGGACCGATTTCAGGGTAGGTCACCCTTCTTCAGCCAGCATAGCCTGAATCCAGTGGCACAGTGAGCAAGGGACCCACGTCTGGGCATACCCATACCACTTAGGGCGAAAAGTGTTAGAGCAAACAAATGATGGACGGAATGCTGACAATGCAAATATTCTCCACCAGTCAAAAGATCTGGGTTAAATCCATCGTTCTTTTGCCCACTCTGCCACCCCAATTTGGACCCAGCCATATGCAAATCAGTTGTGAAACCCCAAAACCAGTCCTAGGATGCTTGTTTCCAGTCCAGGGGAGGACCTGGCCTGCAAATCATCTCACTGATTTGTTAGGTAACGCTGCAGAATTCCACGGAGTAAAACTCCATGATCTCCGCCAACCCTTAGTTTTCATGTGCTATGCGCGGGGAGGGAAAGGGGATTGCTGAACTATTTATTCTTTTCACTTGATATTGTTGTTTCTCAGGTTCGGTTTCAGATCCTGAAGTTGCTGGTTCATCATTATGGATAGTTGGACACTTGTTTGTGAAATGGGCCGAAGGGCAAGTGAGGCATAGCAGACATAGTGCCAATTTGGGTTATGACCCCAACAGGTTTCAAGTGCGCTGGCAAGGCAGAGGGGCATGCGATGGAAAGAACTGTTAGCCTGTTTGAATAGGTTGTTAGTAGGGGAAATGTGTCCTGATGTTTTGTTGCTGCATTTAGGTGAGAATAACCTAGGAGTAGAGAAGTGGTTGGTTCTGCTGAGAGCGATGAAGGATGATTTACAGGAGGTGCAAAGGCAGTGGTCCGGTTGCCACGTTACCTAGCGTTACCTAGTAGAGTGTGGTGTGGGGCTAACAAGCCAGTAGCTATAGATAAGGCAAGGAGGAAGACTTAAAAAGAAATTAAGACTTTTTGCAGGGACAAAGGTATCAGTCTCATTGACCATGTGGAATTGCAGTATGATGCGTTGAACTTTTTTCCACAGGGATAGGGTTCATCAGTCATACTATGGGATGGAGCTTTATCGCTTTATCTGTTGCAGGTACAGGATGCACTGGCCAAAGTGTTGAATTTGCCTTAGTTCTGGCGGTGCATGAATGCTGGTGAGGGGGGCAGAAAAAGTCAGGTCAAGGTCTTTTTCTGGGTAGCGGTTGACCGAGGAGTTGGCATAGGTTAGTCAAGTTAATTGTTTTTGACAGCGGCTATCCAGGCTGAAATGGAATGGGTAGACAAGTTCACGCCTGGACGAGGCAGGAAGTTTAAGGTTCATTAAGAAGTTAAGTTAGTTAGAGGTTAATGGTTGCAGTAAAACTGTATGTTTGGCTAAAGGCCTCAATTGCTGAGGATCAACCCAAGAGGAAGGAGAGAATTGCAGGTTTGTGTAATGTGGAGAGGGAGGGATGTTAAGTTATGGGAGGTGTTTAACATAGGTAACATATTTGTAAAGTGAGGTTTTAGTTTTGTAAGGTGGGGGGCCCTGGGTTCATAAATGTGATGTGTACATGTTTCAATAAAGGGGCATTTTTCACACAAATACAGTGTCAATGGTCTGTGTTTCTCCCTATATCCCCCAATGTGCATGCCTCAGTTCTGGCGGTGCATGAATGCTGGTGAGGGGGGCAGAAAAAGTCAGGTCAAGGTCTTTTTCTGGGTAACGGTTGACCGAGGGGTTGGCACAGGTTAGTCAAGTTAATTGTCTTTGACAGTGGCTATCCAGGCTGAAATGGAATGGGTAGACAAGTTCACGCCTGGACGAGGCAGGAAGTTTAAGGTTCATTAAGAAGTTAAGTTAGTTAGAGGTTAATAGTTGCAGTAAAACTGTATGGTTGGCTAAAGGCCTCAATTGCTGAGGATCAGCCCAAGAGGAGGGAGAGAATTGCAGGTTTAAGTAATGTGGAGAGGGGGGGATGTTAAGTTATGGGAGGTGTTTAACATAGGTAACATATTTGTAAAGTGAGGTTTTAGTTTTGTAAGGTGGGGGGCCCTGGGTTCATAAATGTGATGTGTACATGTTTCAATAAAGGGGCATTTTTCACACAAATACAGTGTCAATGGTCTGTGCTGCTCCCTATATTCCCCAATGGGCATGCCTCAGCGAGCAGGACTTGAGTCACAGAAGGGGAATAGGCCTTATAGGTCTCTGCCACAGCACATGGCTGAGGGTATGGGCTATGCATGTCTCTGCAGTGATAGAGCAGAGATTATATCCAACAGTTATATTGATATAATAAATGATTATGACAACTTCTGCATAAACCGTAGCAAATGTTTGCAAAGTTTCACGTTATGAAGAATTACAGAAATGTTCAAGGTAGTCACTGCATTGTGAAAGCATGCAGGAGGAAAGATAGATTTGAGACATAGTATTCAATAAATTAATATAGATGTTATTTTTATTAATGAAATACTATTTTATTCATTCACCTGCTTTAGAAAATGCAGTAGGAAAAATCTCATGTTATGGGTTTTATTGCTAATCACTTAGATATTCATGTATCAGTGAAAAATTAATAAGACTAAAAGGAAAATAATGTGAATTAGTTTGGCTTTCATGTGAAAATTAACTATAATGTTGGTTCATGTAATAACGTGTACCACCAAAAATGACAAAAGAAAAGTAGGTGTTACACAGTTATATTTAAGCGTGCTTTCATGAAACTTCCTAAGCGTGTATTTCACATATGTACTAGTAGAATAATACATAATCAACATAGTTCATGTACATTACTTGTTATGTGTACACGTTAGTAATTACAAACATTTTATGAGTACTCTAGACTGACATGCATTATTTACAACCATATTGAAATGTTTTAATGTATTTGTCGTATTAAAATTCATATGTTAAATTCCCTATTGATTTGTGATTCACTAATTTACATGATCTTGTCATATATTAGCCTAATTTCATGTAGGCCTTAATTCTTTTCCGTGAAGTCATGGACTGATATTTCCAAAACGTATGAGCACTTTTTACTGTATTGCCAGTAGTATTGAAATAATAACTATTTTCTTTGACATCTCCTGTACTGAGCAGTGCACTTGCTACAATATTTGTTACACTCTAGTACTGCTGCCTCGGAAAGTGCGCTTTCGAACTCTTATGCCTTCTTCTTCAATGTCCCATTGTTCAATGTTTTGCATGTTTAAATGATTAAGGAACTGCAAAATGTAGCTGCATATTTTTCTGGATTTCTGTCTCCTTTACTTCCACATCACGGTCATCCTATATGGAATTGACCAATGGACTGAGTGGTCTGACAAATTGAGGTGATGCCATTGAGTGTCACCTCAGAAACTGATTGAGTATAATTGCTCATTTTAGGATAACATGATGTCGACTTGATGATTCTGATGCAGTTCGAACCTTTTCGGTCACGTTGCTCAGATTCTTGCTGTTACACTGCAGACTAAGACAGAGTACTTTTTTGATGAACCGAACTGGCTACGTGGAACTTTGCTTAACTATCCTAAGAGTCTTCGTGGAAGGCTCACCTGGCTACCTAACCATATTGACGCTGTATGTGGTTAGAATCTGCTTTGGCTGAGAAAGTTTGCCCTACTTACTCTCCTTATAATCCCTGAATCCAGAAGCTTTTGTTTATTTCATTAAATCTTTTATTAGATGAATTTTAGATCTGTATGATACATTTATTTGGATGTAAATGTTCCCTACCTTTTCAATTGAATAACAAAACTTTGATATTTAATCTGACTTTTCTGTTCTTTTTCATCATTCCTTGTGAGTGAGCATTAATGCTGGGTTATCCATGCTAAGAGATAAAGGTGAGAGAATAATCAATGATTTTAATTTGTTTGTAGTTACAGTTATCCTACTCCTGGTTATCGCTGAGTAACTGTCTATTCCACAAATATCCAACCCCTGTCAGCACAGAGCAAGATCCATCAGAGGACAATCTGAATGAATGTGTAGTGTAAAGGTAAGTACATTCATTGTGGGCGCAGGAACGCTACAGCTGCAGATTCCTGCAGGCTGTCGCAGATCTTAACAACAATGCCGCCATCTTCTTGGGCGCATAGGTCCTCCCAATCACAGATTTCATATAAGTCACATTTTCAAAACATCATTCCCTGTATTTCACAGCTTTCATAGATTTAATGATTGTAAGAGACAAAATAATATGTAGTTGTTTGATGTTTAGAAAAACTATGAGAAAATTAACCTCTTTGATGTGAGTTCTCAAATGTTAATGTTTGGAAAAATACACATTGATTTGTGGATAAAATGTGCTGATATATTTAGTTGATACATATTGATTCATTCAGTTGTGTGAAAATCAAGGCCAATCAAACAAGAGAGCCTTTTTGTTTGTATTATATGTCACAGGCTCTAGCCTTGTCTTGCTTTAAGGAGCCACCCCCACACTGTATTAAACTAGCTGCAACGCAGCGGGTCTAACACAGCCCATTGCATTTAGATGCAATACTATGAGTCTGAAAAGGCAAAGTCATTTATAAATATATTTCAGAAGAACAGAAATATATTGTAGACTAATTATTAGCATCCTTCTTTCATACTATAATCACTGCTGAAGAACGACTCTTGTAATGCTCACGAAACGTTGTTGTGAAACAGCGAAGGTCTAAGGTTGACTCGGACCTCTATGGAAATATTATGTTTTCAGCATTGTTCATTCTCTTTATACAATGCCATTTCCATCACCAAGGAATATAGACAAGGGATGAAAATACGAGAACAGGTGATTTAATACCTTAATCACTGCTCTTAGAAGCTGGGATTACTTTGGTCTGTTTCCAAGATTTAAAGTGAGCACCAGCGCATAAAAAAGGGCTAATTAAGATGTAATTGCATTTGCAATAATAGGAACTGAGCCGGAGAAACTCTGATTCAAGATTATCACGATCACATTGTTTGGCTGAAAGATTCAAAGTTGACTTGCCATGTCTCAGTTTCAGCAGAAGTGACACAGATCCATATTGCTGTCGGCTTCCTGTGCAGATGGTTAATGGTTTGTCTCTTATGTGGATTCTCTGTTATAATCTCCTATCTTTGTGTAGACAAAATAAACACTTAAGCCGAACAAGTAAAAACATTTTCAATGAGTTCCGTTTAAATTTTCGCTGTACTAAGATAGTCTTTAATAAGATCGTCGACCATTTTGAGAGTGGACTACATCTTCTCTTTTCGCATTTATTGTTTTTTATTCACCATATGTTAAAGCACTGCGGCTCTGTAATGTAATTTATTATAAGCCTGAATTTACATCTAGGCAGTGTATTATCAGGCATTGTAAAACTGGCTGGCAGAGAGGTATTTATGCTGGGAAACCACTCCGCCAGTATATGAGTTTAATATTGTTCCTGCACTATGATTATCTGGTGCAGGAACCCTAACCCAGGTATGGTCAGGTGCGGAACTGCATCTGATTAAACCATGGCAGCATGAGACAGGCTACATGGGCACCTCCTGGCCTCCACCCGACATCCTCCAGAAACTTGGCTGGCAAAGTACACAAGGCTCCCCAACATCATGGGAGCCTGCCTTGCCCCAACTTAGTTTCAATTACTGTGTTGGCCATTGGCCACTGCCCTCCCCGGTCTTGCTTGCCACCTTTGTGGACCAGGTTTGAGAGTCAAAAAAAGAGAGTTGGAAAAGCCTGATACTGTGCCCAGTATAGGGATCCCTCTCGGAATATTGACTCAGTGACTATGGCATTTCTTTTTTATGACCTAAAACATGATAACTGTAGTTTTTTGGAGATGTTGGCTGGAATCGGGAATACGGGTCCCAGTATCTCCTCGTTAAAACTCAATGCCACTTATCATGAGACACTGGATTGTACTGAGGGGCGTAGCATTGCTTAATCAGTGAGATTGGGGGGTAAGCTTCAGATTTGAGTGGAGAAGTGTGGCTCAAATGGTTAGAGCCGCAGACCCTGATGCAGAGGTCTGGCCCGGGACCAGGGTTCAATACCTGCCTTGGCGGGTCTTGGGCTCAATTTCCTCGGACCTGACAATTCTTGCCTCAGTGCCTATTCTAATCATAGGTCCCACTCTGCGACTCTGGGCAATAGCTTGCTTAATCTCCACAACAGTCCCAAAAGCGCTGGGATACCTGGTTTCCCCCTGGGGGGTGCCCAAGAGTGGACACTCACAGGGAAAACCAGAAAGCGTTCCTTAGCGGTATACGGACAGCGCCAGGACACTACCTCAGGGAAGTAGCTGTGCGCTCTATAAATACCGGTACATTTACATTTACATTTTCCAACAATCAAGCTGGCACATAGGGGTCTAGTTACCAAATTCCCATGCAGGGCAGCTGACAAAATGATGTGCTATGCTGCACTGCATGAGAAAGAGAAAGCAGGAGAGCACTATGGGTACAGAGATATCAGACTCTTCTCCCCTCGCCCTAGCACCGGCGCACAATAGCAGTGCGCTAAGTACACATCTTTGCACCATGGTGCAAGGGTGTACTGTGTGAGTCTAGCATAGGTTTTGTACTGGAAGGGAGTTGTGTATCAAGCCTAGGCCTAATATCCTTGATACCCCTTTGCCAGAATCTGATCAGGTGTTGTTTGTAGATGGGTCATGTTTGAGTTATATGGAGGGAAACCTGAAAGCCGCCTATGCTGTGTGTACAGTTTCAGAAGTGATTGAAGCTTCTTGGTTGCAGGCTGTTTACTCTGCACAACTCACTGAGTTGGTTTCCTTGTAACAAGCATGCAATGTATCTGACAAATTGAGAGTTACCATTGTCACCGACAGTCAGTGTGGGTTTGACTTTATAAATGACTTCGAGCAGTTGTGGTCCCAGCGTTTTCTCTTGACTTCGTCAGGATCCCCCATTCGAAATGGGGAAAGCATGAGAAACCTTCTATTGTCATTATAACTGCCTGCCCAAATTGCCCTGGGGAAGTGCAGTGCCCATTGGCAGGGCAATGATTATGGCACAGTCGCAACTGCTATGTGGATGAGAATGTGTTATGGTGCCCTAAATTCGCACACCTTCAATGGAGAACCCCTTCAAGAGAACTCAGTTGTCACTAACTGGAGACCGTAGTCAAATGTAGAAACTTGGGAGGAAGTAAAAGCATTACAGGATGAAGTATCAGATACTGAGAGACAGGAGTTGGTGAGAGCAGGTTGCACACAGAGAAAAGAAGATGAGGTATGGTGCAGCGGCCAGGGCAGCTGACTTTGGAGCACTGGGTTTACGATTCGATCCCCGGCTCAGGCGGCAGCTCAGCTCAGCACCATGTGACTCTGGGCAATAGCTCACTTAATTTCCACAACGGCCCCCAGCGCCTTGAGACCCGTAAGGGTGAGTAGTTTGCGCTGTACAAATAGGGATTTACATTTTTTTTTAGATATGGGTGTAAACAGATGGGAGACCATTGCTAATGGATAGTTTGTTGTCCCCCATGGCATGTCACTACCCTGGTCCTCCACATATTAGAAGGGATGCTGTGATGCGTCTCTTTCGACAAACATACTTTAATAAAACATTTTGTAGCAAGTCAACTATCAATATCAGGAACGACTTTTGTAGCAGTAGCAATAATTTTCCATGATGGTCCTTCCACAACATCTGGACATTACACTGCATATCTAAAATGTGAAAAAGGCTGGACACTTTGTAATGATGCTCTGTTGGTTTATAAACAATGTTTGCCTAGTAAATTACCAAATTCCTACTTAATATTTTTAAAGCCAAGTTTTAGGAACATAATTCGGTCTCTAAAGAATTTATTAATATGTATTAATACGATTACTATTGGACCATTTTAATATAAAGGATTTCAATGATACCATTTGGCCTTGAGGAAAGGTGTTTCTTTGAATTATGGACTTTTTCTTGCAAATTGTCTCGGCGTATAGTTTTAAGCAACAACATTTACAGTGTTTATAAATGTAAGTTATAACATTTTCTTAGCAGTAAGCATTTTATATATGTGTGATTTGTATTATATGGTATTTTATTGAGGATGGATTCTTGTTTTTTTTTAAACAATCTTATTGATTGTTTTTTTTTGCCCGCTGTTATGTGTTGAGTGCGAGTGAAATTCAATATATTCTCAGTGCAGGAAAAAAGACAAAGAAAATAGTTTGTAAAATGTTAAAATTATGCTGTGCTGTAAAAAATATTTTATTATATATTCTAACTATTTATTCTTTTCTTTCACAGATGCTAATTCAAAAATATGCTAGTTACCGCAATTTAGATTATAAACGACAACTGAATAAAATATGTAGCGTTTTTTAATGTCTATTACTGTGAACGTAAGCTTGACTAAGTATTAAAATGCACAATGGCCTGTGTGGAAAGATGCTCTGTGGGCATTTTAAGTTACAGGATAAAGTTAACATGAATACTGACTGTCAATGGGGGCCAACTAACCCACAACATATGTGCAAAAAGCGACATAGAATAGCATTGCAGACAGGTATGCTTAAGAGCACCTCTCTGCAACACACCTGTATGGTATTCAATAGAGAGATATGGTGGGCTAGTTGGGCCCAGGGAATTTCAGGATTACAAGAGACAACATTCATTAACTTAAAACACATCACAGAGTGTGTTTGCACATGTCAGATCAGGCCCCATCCCTTCCCTTCACTAATCTATAAACGTGCCCTATCAGTTTGCCAAAACGTAAGTACTTATAAATGTATCTTGTTCTCTGTTTGCAGTACTGAAATTATTCTACTTATTACTCATATAGTTAAGGATTGCCCTAGCCATTAACCCTAGTACAAATTAATTTCTTTATATACTATGCATGCACATCATACTTATAGCGCAAGACACTCTTTCATATTTACAAAGAGAGGAAAAGGCAGTCTGTGTAACTTTTCTTCTCCATGTAAATACAACCTCATCATACCTACCACTTTGCGTTGAAAGAGCGTTCTATTGGTGTTGCTGTGCGTGTTAGCACAGAACACTCATAGAACAAGAAACATCTCCAGATTTATCAGAAATCATAAATCTGGACATGTGTGTGAATGCTGCACCATCCTCCAATTGGTGTAGCAAGGCACAACAAGGAGATTTGTTTTCATTTCTCCTCATTTTTTCTCTTTCAATATATGCTACAATGCACAGCATACATTGAAGGAGAAAAATGCCATCACAGATAATTTTTGTGCAGGAAGGTGTGTCTTTTTGCACAAAAACAATCTCCACACGACACAGATATCCTTACACCATGGTGAAAGGGTGCCTGTGTCACCACATGGCTGCAGTTTAAGCAGTAGTGCAGAGGGAAGCACAGACTTGCAACATATTGATGTACATATGTTGCATCCCTGTGCTTCGGAAGTACCAAAACACACTGTAGCTAAAGAGTTTAGAGTGTCATGCTGTAGCAATTCCTTATGGTTCTGCAATTATACATTCACCATATACCACAAATGCATTCTTTCAGTCAATTATGCACTACGCATACATTCATCTAAACTTTCACTCACTAGCATACAAATTTAGCTCTTTTTTAACCAGAGTAGATAGTTCTGAAAATAACTTTTTTTTTTTGTTTTATATATTTTTGGAGCAACAGATTGCTCCCCATAGCACAGCAATCTATTGCATTTTATGCAATGGATTTTGGCATTAGCAAGTTGGGGCCCTATGTCCAAATTGGATGTTGAAGTGGACACCCCAGAAATGCTTGCATCTTGCGGTGCTGGTGGTACACTCTGTTGCAGTCTTCTGCATTCTTCTTTAACAAGATTTACAGGATGCAAACTTTGGAGGTGTTTAAGCAGTTCCACAAGAATTTTTCTTGTTGGGGTCTCCTCGAGATAGAACTGCCTTGCAAATTTAGCAGGTTACCTTTGTGGCATTCACTTTTTTAAGTCTCTCTGGATACGTACAAATTTTCCAGACAATAGACTCATATTTTTTAGTACGTGGTGGTTCTGGAACAAACCCCTCTTCATTTGAGTGTTCAGAATCTGAAGATGGTTGTTGTGAAGCCATTTTTCAAAGCACAACCAGGTCTGCAATCCCCAAAAAACAGAAGTTCTTCTCAGCAGAGGTCTTCTCCCAAGGAAGGTCTAAGAAGAGTGATTGAAATGAGTGGGGTCCTTCAATACTTAGAATAGGAAGTGTTATGAACCAATCAAATCTATTTTTTTTTCTGGTCACATGGGATCCGGGTAGGGTGCGCACACGCAGCTCGCACCCAGCGTGACATCGCACAACTGCATTTAAAAGTGATGTAACTTTATTAAATGTAAAAGAATATTATTTTTATGATTAGCTCAGATAATATCTTGCCTTATTATTTATATTAAATATATATATATATATGTTTTTGGCCATAAAAATTTTACACGGGAGTTGCGCACCCACCGCGTCCAACGCGCATATGACATCACGCAGAACCACGCAACCGTCATGTAGCGTAATACGTACATGTCGCATATGCGCCACAAGTCACGTACCAGACGCATAGCAATCGCGTAGGAAAATTTGTACCCTTCACACACCCTACGCGTATCCTACACAACAATCCTCAATGGCGGCTAGGTTCCTCGCAGTGATCGAGAAAGATGAGCTTTGGGTGCGTGTCTCCCAAAAAACAAAAAAAACAATAAAGAAAATAATATAAAAAAATATATACTTTTTTTAAATATATATTTTTATTAAATATGTGTAATATAATTTTAAAAATAAGATATCTAAAAATAAATAGATTGAAGAAATGTAGTAAAACAATGTGAAAAAATATAAAAATAAATACATTTAAAAATGATCATTGAAAAAAATCTTTGAAATTCACTGAAAAAAACATAGGTTTCAGGCCTCTTATAGTTAGTAATTAGCATTCGAAAAACCTTTGAAATTCACAAAAAAAAAAACATAGGTTTCAGACATGTTATAGTTAGGAATTAGCATTTAAAAAACGTTAGAAATTCACTGAAAAAAACATAGGTTTTAGGGGTGTTATAGTTAAGTGGACATTTCACTCGTACAAAACCATTGAAATTCATCCGTTATAGTTGGTTGCACTAACTATAACTCGCGCGCCTGCAATCCACTGCTGATGATGTCACATACTACATCATTCATGACATGGTCAGTGACATCACTGATGACATCACTGATGACATCTCAAATGACATCACTGATGACATCACTGATGACATCATCCATGTGACAATCAGATATACCTCATCATACACTAGTATAACCTTTTATCACTCACTATAAAATATAAACTACCATTTTTGAAACCAAAGACACACCAACACAAGTTTCTAAAAACCCACTCAGTGATTTTTAGATCTACACACACATCTAAACACTTACCTATGCATTCACTCATACATGCTGACAAAGATCAATAGAACAATATTAAACATACTTAAACACCTATATCAACATTACACAGCAGCACATATCCTACTCACTTATGCAGTCATCCTACTCACTTATGCAAATAATTGATCATACTTACATTTACTCAGCTACACACTTATACAAACATAACTTTATTTATTGATAGAGAAAAATAATAATAATAATAATAATAATAAAACCATTTTTAGAGAGCCTGGTTACACTCAAGACGGTGTGTCCCCGCGCTAAAAATTACTGCTGCTCCAAGAGAGGCAGAGATCCAGAAGCGAAAGGCCAAGAAAAGAAGAACACGAAGGCTTTATTTACGTTGATAGAGATGGGTTTTAAGTCTCAATCTGAATCTAGCTTCAGAGGGTTCCATACGCAGGTCCAGTGGAAGTTCATTCCAGTATTTACTTGCTAAAAACCCGAAGGAGCGACCTCCCATCCTGGCTTTGTGAATGCGGTGTAGTTGGAACAGCATCGCTCCGGCAGATCTTAAATTCCTGATGGGGCGATGGATGGTAAAAAGTTTATGCAAGTAACCTGGACCCTTTCCTTGGGCAATGCGGTGTAACTCATACTTAGTGTGTTATAAAATCACTATTACAAGTAAACAGTTTTCCATATAGTTACTCAGACAACCACTGATTCTTATATATACTTATTTATATATACACCAACTGTAGCATACAGTGCCTTTTATATTTCAACATTGTGGGACATGTATAATTGAGAAATATATTTACTCATCAACACACCCATAAAGAGATTCCCTCACCTAAACAACTGTTTCCACATGCAGTCTTAACATCAGATACCTACTAAATCAACTATTTACACATCTTTGGACAGTCACACACCTCCCACCCAACCACATACGCATTCACTCTCCCATACAAATACTCACTTAACTAATTAAAAACGAATATAGAATTGCACATAGGTAGTAACCAACTTATGCAGTTGTTTACACAACAAAAGACATGATATCCACGCAGTTTAATCACTATCCCATATATTTAGTGAGATACTTTAAATTAGGCGCTTACACAGTCAATCACAGTGCTACTAAATTCTCCATCTAGATTGCTCTAAATATAATACTCATTTAAATATGGAACCAAACCACATTCACTGGATGATGTCATCAGTGATGTCATTTGAGATGTCAGTGATGACGTTATAGTAAGTACAACTAACTATAATGGAGGAATTTGAATGGTTTTGTATAAGTGAAATGTCCAGCTAACTATAACACCCCTAAAACCCATGTTTTTTTCAGTGAATTTATATATATATATATTCACTGAAAAAATCATAGATTTCACACCAGTTATAGTTAGGAATTAGCATTTAAAAAACCTATTAAATGCACTGAAAAAAACATAGGTTTCACACCAGTTATAGTTAGGTGGAAATTTTACTCGCATAAAACCATTGAAATTCCCACGTTATAGTTAGTTGGACTCACTATAACTTGCGCGTGCAATGCACTGCTGATGACATCACATATTACATCACTCATGACATGGTCAATGACATCACTCATGACATCACTGATGACATCTCAAATGACATCACTGATGACAACATCCTTGTGTCAAAGTGGCAGACCTCCTATCAGCATAAAATAACCTTTGACACACACATTCAAAAATAGAAACTTTCCCCGGCCAGCTACTGATAGGGAGTTGCTTTAATGCTCTGTCTTTCTAATGCCACATTCGTTTGTCAGTACGTGGACCTGTTTGTATTCGATTTTGTGTTGCTTAGTGCGAGCGGGGCAGGGGAAGTTGCATTCTCCTCCATCTTTTTCCCTTCCTTGGGGTGTAGTTTAGGGGGCGACAGACACGCTGCTAGTGGGGTTGGGTCGTAGCCATCGGCAGGGATGTAGGGTGGGGGGGGGTTTATTTTTCTTTGTTATTTTCTATGACCTTCTATTCCCCTTTCCTCTCTTCACAAGAGCTGTGGCGTACTCTCCTGATTCTTATTTATAGCATATTCGGGTGTCCATGTTTGCTCCGTGTATCCTGTACTTACTCATCATATGTACTCATACACCTATACATCCTGTTACACACTAATACTCATCCATATAGTTACTCACACACAAATTCACACATGCAAATAAACTATCAAAAAAACATTTACTTGATTATACTGCTATATACACACCACTACACATACTTCTACAGAAACGGAAACATATTTACTCTCTTAAACAATCAATTATAAAAACACATACTCACTAACCCACCCATACACACAATCATCCACCCATACAGTCTTGCACACATGCTGTCTTCAAAATACATACAAATAGTGAGTCACTCATTCATGCATCTGTGCTCTAAGTAATATCCCCCACCAAACCATACAGACACTGATACTGATACTCAAAAAAACAACTAATAACCCATATACACACTCATGTAGCTACTCACCAACCCATGCAGCCACTTATACACAAAGTGAGACACAGATACAGATATTTAAATATTTAAACATCACTCGCTAATATATGTATTCACTAAGATACATTTAATAAGTCAGTTAACCAATCAATTTTACACAAAAAAAACATCCATTTAGACATTTATTTACCCATTTATTCTTCCATCAACCTTTAGATATACATATAGAAAAAATATTTATTTTTCAGAAAGATACACATTGACTGGATGATGTCATCAGTGATGTCATTTGAGATGTCATCAGTGATGTCATGAGTGATGTCACTGACCATGTCATGAGTGATGTAATATGTGACGTCATCAGCAGTGCATTGCACGCGCAAGTTATAGTGAGTCCAACTAACTATAACGTGGGAATTTCAATGGTTTTATGCGAGTAAAATTTCCACCTAACTATAACTGGTGTGAAACCTATGGTTTTTTCAGTGAATTTAATAGGTTTTTTAAATGCTAATTCCTAACTATAACTGGTGTGAAACCTATGGTTATTTCAGTGAATATACATATATATATATATATATATATATATATATATATATATATATATATTACCTACTGGCGGTCGCCAGTAGGTATATATAGTTAGGATTTTTTCCCTATGGGATTTTTGAAAATTCTATGTCTAATAACTTTGGCGTTTGTGGACGGAATTGGCTGACATTTTCTGGAAAATGGAACATTTTGTTTCTGAGCAGCCCCTGGAAATTTGGGGGTGTTCGTCCAGGGGGGTCGAGAAAAAAGGGGGGTCCCAAAACGTGTTTTTAACATTGAGTTTTCCATAGGACGGTTGGCCTCACTTTTAGCCCGAACGGCTGAATGGATTTGCACGAAACTTGGCAAAATTGTAGGGACTGGTAGCCCGATGTGCCTTTTGTAGGTCTCAATATATGTGCTCCAGTGGATTTTGAGAAATTAACGTTTAAAAAAAGATATATATCTGTAACAGCGGACCGGGCAGCGCCCCGGTTCGCGGACCTTACGCGTACCGGAACTTCGCGTAGCGAAGCTGATTGGTTCTCCGGTGTCTGTCAACATTCTAAACAGTCCGGAGCGGCCGCCATCTTGTCTCTCGGTAGGATTGAGAGACAAGAGGAGGCCAAAACAAAGGGGGAAATAACCATAAGGGGGCATACTAGATCCTCCCTGACCCCCTAGGTTTAATGTGGAGGTTTTAAAAGGGCCCCGCGGGGCAAAAAAACAACAACATTTTTTTTGTTTTTTTGCGTGGGTAGCGCCCGGTCCGCGAACCGGGAAGCGTTCTGGGCAGCGTACTGCGACATCGCGATACCGTCACTATGTTGATTTCTTACCGGTTCGCGGACCGGGTCGCGGCATCAATTTGAGCTAACGGAAAGCTTTCCGGTTCGCGGACCGGGAGCGAAAAAAAAAAAAATTTAAAAAAAATTATTAATAAACATATAAAATATATTTTTGGATTTAAAGAAGAATACATTTTACAGCTATAGATATTAGCTTTTAAAAAACCAATGAAATTCACTGAAAAAACCATAGGTTATGGACCATATATAGTTAGGAATTAGCATTTACAAAACCTTGAAAATTCACTGAAAAAACCATGGGTTATAGACCATATATAGTTAGGAATTAGCATTTACAAAACCTTATTTTACTCACACAAAACCATTGAAATTCCATATATAGTTAGTTGCACTAACTATATATCGCGCACCCGCAATCCACTGCTGATGATGTCACATATTACATCATTCATGACATGGTCAGTGACATCACTGATGACATCACTGATGACATCTCAAATGACATCACTGATGACATCACTGATGACATCATCCAGTGACTGTGTGTTTCTGTAAAGTTTAAATATGTTTTACATATTGAAGAATGAGTAGATGTAGAAGTGTCTGGATGAAGGATTTAGTAGGTGCGTGACTGACTGTATGAGTGAGTGATTAAATGTGTCTCACTGAGTGCATGGGTTAGTGACTAAACTGTCTTAATTTGTGCATCATTATGTCTGTTGTTCTGTAAACTGCTGCATGTGTTGATCAGTAGCTATATGAGTAACTATATGGGTTATTGATTGATTGTCCAAGTATTTGTATGGGAGACTGAGTGTGTGTGTGGCTGGCTGGGAGATGTGTGACTCTGTGCAGATCAATGTGTTCTTGTATCAATGATTGTATAAGAGAGTAAGAATGTGTTAGTATATGTTTGAAAATGTAAGGTACTCTATGTTTAACTGTATAGATTAGAAAATGGAAGTGTGATTGATTCTTTACAGGACTGACTAGGTGTGTGAGTAACTCCATGGATGAGTGGCAGAGTGTGAGTGTCTGTATAGGTGTATGAGTGCATATGATAGTTTTGTAAAGATGAGTGATTGTATGTATGAATGATTGTATGGGTGAATGAGTGAATGTGTGTGTAGACGTAGGAATCAGTGAGTGCGTATGTAGTAACTAGTATTGGTGTGTCAATGGTTTAAAAAATTATATTCTGTATTTAACACTGGGTGTAACAGAGGTTATATTAAAGTGTGAGGAGATGCATTGTATTGTCACATGAATGATATCATCAGTGATGTGACCATTGATGTCAAATGAGATGTCATCAGTGATGTCATTTGAGATGTCATCAGTGATGTCATCAGTGATGTCATTTGAGATGTTATCAGTGATGTCATTTGAGATGTCATCAGTGATGTCATCAGTGATGTCATTTGAGATGTCATCAGTGATGTCATCAGTGATGTCATTTGAGATGTCATCAGTGATGTCATCAGTGATGTCACTGACCATGTCATGAATGATGTAATATGTGACATCATCAGCAGTGGATTGCGGGTGCGCGATATATAGTTAGTGCAACTAACTATATATGGAATTTCAATGGTTTTGTGTGAGTAAAATAAGGTTTTGTAAATGCTAATTCCTAACTATATATGGTCTATAACCCATGGTTTTTTCAGTGAATATATATATATATATATATATGTTGAAGCTTGTCGCTTAGAAGACAAAATGCTGAGTAAACAGCAACAAAGAGTCGACCCAAAAGTGCTGGTGCGAGGGTGGTTTAATTCAATAAAGCCAGCGCTATATAATTTCTATGGCAAAATGAATCCCCTCATTTTGTTCCTTTTCAAATTAAATGTATTAAGTGTTGCCACTTTATTCCAATCAAGATGACTTCAGGTGTGCCATACTTTTGTCATAAGTAAGACTGTTAGCGTTCTAGTTGTTCTTTAGAACACTCTGGGACATTCTGTCATTGGGCTATAGTTGGGCTACATCTGGCTGATATTTGGGCTACATTTGGTCTCTTTTGTCTCTGGTGGCCATCTTGGGCCATCTTGGGAGACTGCATATCAGAATTTTTTTAATGAAATATAAGAGGATTTGAGAAGTCACTCAAAATGTGCCCTAATTTTTCTTTCTTCAGCACTAATCATAATTTCTATGGCAAAATGAACCCCCTCATCTTGTTCCTTTGAAAATTAAATGTTTTAAGTGTTAACACTTTATTCCAATCAAGATGACTTCAGGTGTGCCATACTTTTGTCATAAGTAAGACTGTTAGCGCTCTAGTTGTTCTTTAGAACACTCTGGGACATTCTGTCATTGGGCTATAGTTGGGCTACATCTGGCTGATATTTGGGCTACATTTGTTTTTTATTGTCTTTGGTGGCCATCTTTGGGCTACATTGGGCTACATTGGGCTACATTGGGCTACATTGGGCTACATTTGGGCTCTAACATATATATAGCCCAATGTAGCCCAATATATATTTTTTCAAAGTTAATTTTCGTAAAAAACACTGGAGCATATATCTTGAGACATAGCAAAGGCACATCGGGGTACCAGTCCCTGCAATTTTGCCAAGTTTGGTGGAAATCCATTCAGCCGTTCGGGCTAAAAGTGAGTCCAACCACCCTATGGAAATTAACATGGGGAAAACATGTTTTGGGACCCCCCTTTTATCTCGGCCCCCGCTTGACGGATCCCCACAAAACCTTCAGGGAAGGAGCGGAGTGCAGCGAGGCAAAGTTAAGGTAAATTACAGGCAGATCCCTCATTCGGCGCCAAAGTTATTCCCAATAGAATGTTGCGGATTTCCTATGGAAAACGATCCTAACTATAACTACCTACTGGCGACCGCCAGTAGGTATATATATATATATATATATATATATATATATATATATATATATATATATATATATATATATATATTCACTGAAAAAACCATAGGTTATAGACCATATATAGTTAGGAATTAGCATTTACAAAACCTTGAAAATTCACTGAAAAAACCATAGGTTATAGACCATATATAGTTAGGAATTAGCATTTACAAAACCTTATTTTACTCACACAAAACCATTGAAATTCCATATATAGTTAGTTGTACTAACTATATATCGCGCACCCGCAATCCACTGCTGATCATGTCACATATTACATCATTCATGACATGGTCAGTGACATCACTGATGACATCACTGATGACATCTCAAATGACATCACTGATGACATCACTGATGACATCTCAAATGACATCACTGATGACATCACGGATGACATCTCAAATGACATCACTGATGACATCACTGATGACATCTCATTTGACATTACTGATCACATCACTGATGACATCTCATTTGACATTACTGATCACATCACTGTTGACATCATTCATGTGATAATACGATGAACCTCTTCAGACTCTAATATAACCTTAGATACACTCAGTGTAAACAGACACTCACAGACTGTCACTCATCCATGGAGTTACTCACACACCTAGTCAGTCATGCAAAGAATCAATCACACCTCCATTTCCTCAACTATACAGTTATACACACCTTACTTATTCAAACATATACTAACACTTCTTTACTCTCTTATACAATCCCTGATACAAGTTCACAATGATCCATACAGCCACTCACACATTCACTGGCTCTTATGCACAGTTATTTATATATGTCAACTCTCACATGTACTGTGTTTTACATATGTACTTACTTTGACATGTAGCACTGAGATATCCATTCACTCACCAATGCACTCAGTCAACCGCCCATACAGGTGTTTCTACATGCACTTTTGAACCCATACATCTAGTGAATCAACTGCTCACACATCTATGCACAGAGTCATACACCTCCCAGCCACCCACACACACACACTCAGTCTCCCATACAAATACTTGGGCAACCAAACAATAACCCATATACTTACTCATATAGCTACTGATCAACACATGCAGCAGTTTACAGAACAACAGACATAATGATGCACAAAGTAAGACAGTTTAGTCACTAACCCATGCACCCAGTGACACACATTTATTCATTCACTCATACAGTCAGTCATGCACCTACTAAATCCTTCATCCAGACACTTATACATCCACTCATTCTTCAATATGTAAGACATATTTTAACTTTACAGAAACATACAGTCACTGGATGTTGTCATCAGTGATCTCATCAGTGATGTCATTTGAGATGTCATCAGTGATGTCATCAGTGATGTCATTTGAGATGTCATCAGTGATGTCATCAGTGATGTCACTGACCATGTCATGAATGATGTAATATGTGACATGATCAGCAGTGGATTGCGGGTGCGCGATATATAGTTAGTACAACTAACTATATATGGAATTTCAATGGTTTTGTGTGAGTAAAATAAGGTTTTGTAAATGCTAATTCCTAACTATATATGGTCTATAACCTATGGTTTTTTCAGTGAATTTTCAAGGTTTTGTAAATGCTAATTCCTAACTATATATGGTCTATAACCTATGGTTTTTTCAGTGAATTTCAATGGTTTTTTAAAAGCTAATATCTATAGCTGTAAAATGTATTCTTCTTTAAATCAAAAAATATATTTTATATGTTTATTAATAATTTTTTTTATTATTTTTTTTTGTTTCGCTCCCGGTCCGCGAACCGGGTCGCTTCCCGTTAGCTCAAAATGGTGCCGGGACCCGGTCCGCGAACCGGTAAACGTTCCGTTTGCGCAACTGCCGCGTTAGAAAACAACATCGTGACGCGTCGCGTCAGCGTGACGTATCGCGTTGTCGCGTGAAACGTCATATGACGCGCCGCGTTAGCGTACCCGGAAGTGAACCGGTACGCGAACGAGGCGCTAAGCGCAGCTTCCCGGAAGCGATCCGGGACACGGCGCAAAGCGCGTAACGTAAACACAACAGGTCATGTGACTTGTTAATAACACTTTTCATTGGTTCATTTCACTTTTGGTTTCCTAATGATGTAAGACTAGGTAATGTGACCTAAAAGTAACACTTTTCATTGGTTTAGAAGTATTGTTTTTCCCAAATGATGAAAACCCCTCCTTCTTTCCTCACTCCGATTTTCATCTTTGTGAGAGGAAGACCCTTTGTGATCACTGAGCAATGGCTTCATTAGTAGCTTCAGCTGGTGCACCCCCACCACCTCCACCACCTTCAAGGAAGAGAGGACCACCTGCTGAAGTTATCATTCAGCAAGAGGAGGAAGAAGAAGAAGAAGAAGAGGAACAGCAGGAAGAGAGGCATTTTTTGCCTGAGGAGCCCAGGAGGTCTCATCTGAAAGAAAACTTTATTTGGCAATTTTTTAAATATCCTCGGGGCCAAAAAAAAGTCAATGCACGGTACGTAACTTGCCTGATCTGTAAGAAGGATTTGTCCAGAGGGACAGATAAGAAGTACAGTTACGGGAATTATACTATGCATCGCCATATGGAGAGGTGGCATCCTATCAACTACAGTGCTGCACAGTTATGTGACCAGCAAGATAATCCCCCTTCTATGGCCAGAAGATCAGTTGTACAGGAAGTGACGGGACCAGAGGCGAGGGAGATGGTCCCAAATATACAGATGAGGTTCGGGGAAGTGAAACAAGTGTGCGTGCGTTGTAACCAATTCATTTGCTACAGAGAAAGTAGCATCACTCTGATCAACAGAGCTATCGACAATCATGATTGTCCGAAACGCCCCAGAGAATAAATTCTTTTTTTTTTGTTGCTCCTGTTGAGCCCTTTATAATGAATCGTTTTCGTTTCCCCCCCAAAAAAAACAAAAAATATATAAAACCGTTCAAAAAATACAAAAAAAGTAAAAAAATGTTCAGAAAAATAATAAAAAAAATATAAAACAACAAAAACAATTAAAAAAAAAGTTCTTATCAGAACTACCTCCCCTTTATAAAAAAATTGGTAGAATATTTAGCAATCTGCCAACATCTATTTCTTTTGGTTCGCTTCCCGGTTCGCTCCCCGGTACGCGAACCGGGAGCGAACCAAAAAAAAATGGGGCATATTACCAAGGGCATTATCGCCGCATTAGCGGGACGTTTTCCCGCTAATGCGGCGAGAATTTTATCGCCCTATTACCAAGCTGTCGCTAACACCAGTTAGCGACAGCTTGTAGGCAATAGCGGGCATTTAGGGGCCCACTTTGCATGTCAGCGATAATTATCGCTAATGACATGCAAAGTGGGCGTGCCAAGATGTTAGCGACTGAAAACAGTCGCTAACATCTCTAACTCCTATTAACAACTTTTGGAAATATTCGCGCTAAGCGCGAATATCTCCAAAAGCTATCGCCTGCTAAAAGCAGTTCTTAGCCATGTTATCCAATGGAAGGTGGATAACATGGCTAAGAGCATTGTCACGATAATGCATGAATATCGCTGATTTTTCAGCGATATTCATGCATTTGGCAGGATTTTTACCGCTTTTGAGATAAACTTTGATAATATCAAGGTATCTCAGCGGTAAAAATCCTCGGTGCTCGGCGATATTTTTTCCCCGGTAACCAAGCAATAGCGATAATTATCGCTATTGCTTGGTAATATGCCCCAATGTTTTAAAAAAAGAAGAGTAAGTATAAGGGAAGGAAACAGTGTAATGTTAAAAGAAAGACAGCTATAGGGACTAAACCAGAGATACTGTTTAATAGATTTATGTACCGAAGAAAAGATGGAAGAGGATATAATTGTGAAAAACAAAATAGATAAGGAAGTGAAAGAAAAAAAGGAGAGTAGAAGAATAACAAAGAAGAGTTTCTTAGAGAATATGAGTGAATGTTCAAAATAAGATTAAAACATGTGGAATAACAGAGAGAAAAAACAGAAAGCAGAAAAGAAGAAGTAACAGAAAAAGAATAATTGAAACAGCAAAGAAATCTAAATAACATAGGGGCATATTATCAACATAGGCAATAAAAGTTTTGCAGCTTTTATCGGCAGAAATGTGTCGCTAAAGCCGCTTTTGCGGCAGAAAACTGCCGCTAAAACCGCTTTTGCAGCAGTTTTCTGCCGATAAAAACAGCAATAATTTTATTGGCTGTGTTCATAATATGCCCCTTATTGTTCTTCAACTACACAGAGAAAGCACAATGAACAAGTAGTGAAAGAGTGATCCGTCAGAGACACTAAGAGTAATAGAGACGGAGTGAGTGAACAAGAGTGAGGAACTATGAGAAGAGAGGGACTGAGAAAAGGAGTGGAAGTAGTAGAGTAAGTAAGTAATAGAGAAAGGAATGAGGGAAGTAGCAAAGGCAGGAAAGTGAGGGTTAAAGAAATGAAGCAGTGGAACTAATAGTAGTTAAATGTGATAGAAATGTAATGAAAAGAGTACAAAACATTTACCTTATAATTGTCGTTAACTTAGTCACTTGTTATTTTTATACTTTCAATCTGTGAAAGAGAGAACAAACATTTGAAAAATATTAAAACATGTATTTAAAAATTAGAAAAGACAAGGGAAAAGATTGAAGGACAAACAGTTTTTCAAAAACTTTGACACTTACAGAAGCTTCTGCTTCTCCAGGCCCCCTACACAGTCCTAAAGATATCCATTTTAAACTAACAGTATCTTGATGCAGATGAAGTGAGGCCTATCTTGGAACATGGTGCATCTTTTGCACTGCTGTTGTCTCACAAAAGTGACGCAATGGCAGCGCAAAAGAGGTGCACAATCATCATAAAACTGTTCCTAACATTTTAAATGATTGTTTCAGGATGGCAATAAAGTGTGTCCTATCCAGACGTTTGTTTCAGGTGAGGCCTACTCAGGGTTGCAGATGAAATTTAGGCTTGTTGAAGAGTACAGAGGAGATAATACATGTGCAGGCCAACCAATAAAGTTCAGACCTCCTCTGTTTCCCTGGACAGGCCTAAACTTCATCTGCACAATGTGATTCGTAATGTTAGGAAACACAGGTAATGTATTTGAAAAACGTGCAATTTCATTTGCTCATTTCACAATCACATCACTTGTGTTTCCTTTGATTAGGTATCTCATTGTGTAGATGTAGTCCAGCATATGAAAGAGTACGCACTGCATGCAACAACTTTGACACTTACTGAAGCCTCAGCTTCTGTATGCCCCCTACACAGTCCTAATTATATACATTTTAAAGTGACGGTATCTTGCTGGAAATGAACTGAGGCCTATCTTGCAACATGGTGCATCTTTTACACAAAAGTGACGGAACAGCGGCGTAAAAGAGGCACACAGCCTTCATAAAACTGCCCTTAACATTTTAAATGATTGTTTCTAGATGCCGATAAAGTGTGGCCTATTCAGAGGTTTGTTTGAGGTAAGTCCTACTCAGGGTTGCAGATGAAATTTAGGCTTGTTGAAGAGTATAGAGGAGATAATACATGTGCAGGCCTAATAACGAAGTGAGTCATGTCCACTGCACTCTTGAACAAATGTCAGACCTCCTCTGTCTCCTGGAACAGGCCTAAACCTCATCTACACAATGTGATGTGTAATGTTAGGAAACACAGGTAATATAATTGAAAAACGTGCAATTTTTTTTGCTCATTCCACAATCACATCACCTGTGTTTCCTTTGCTTAGGTATCTCATTGTGGAAATGTAGTCTATCATATGAAAGACTATGTAGAATGTGAGCACTGTATGCAACAACTTTGACACTTACAGAAGCCTCAGCTTCTCCATGTCTACTACACATTTCTAAATGTAGATCATAAGTACAAAAAGTACAGAATTAATTATACATGTTAAATGGTTTATTTTTGCTGTTCTCAGAATTTATCAAATTTCACTAAAAACAGTGACGTGAAGGTATTCATCATATAACAGCGGAAAAAAAAAAACCACAATCAAAATGATTGTGTTTAAAAAACCCATATAACATAACCAATCAGAAATCAGAACTCCTCAAAAGTAACGTACTTTCCATGACGTCGAAGGATGTCCTATGAACAGCTTACACTCGGTTGTGCTGTTTTTATTTTCAGCCCGCCACTTTCTGAAAGAAAACCTCCATCGTTTTGAAAAATATGTTACATACAATAAATGACTTCTCGCTCTCTACCACACGTTTCCACACGGCCAAATCATGTAAGAGCCATTTATAACTCTTGGAATTCTTGTAAGCAAATCCCGTCATTTTGTATTTCCGCAACTTTCAGAAAGAAAACGTTCAAGATCACTTTCACAATCCTGGACTAGTAATATCTTACCCTTCTTGCTCACTCATGTTCTACATTTCCTATGACACTGATACTGCTTACTATGAAGCAGACTTACACTACCTCTATGACTACTACAATTATTTAATTCTCGACATCACTTTTAATCACAAAGCAATATAAAACAGTAGATAAAATTATATCAACCCCTAGAATCATTATACACCAGTTACCTACCCTAAATTCTCTTTTCTGAAAACAGAAAGTAAGAATATTTTTAAATAAAAAGGCAACATTGTATCGTAGTCAAATGGGAATAATTTCCGAAACAGCAAATTTTTTTACATTTTCAATAAGCTGTGTAATAAGCGGATCTTGTCAAATGACCATCATGCCATATAATAGCTGCAGTTACAAATGTTCTTCCTAAAATCAACGACTGTGTAGCCACAACATTTGTAATTAAAGTTGAAGACTTACTTTCATCAGGTTTATATAGTTGGATTTTTAAAATGACATTATAATCAAAAGTTTGGACCAATAATCTAGACAGCATTGCAGACTTACATTCCCTCTACTCCATGTTTTGATTGGCTGCTTGAATTAGCTTATAAAAAGAAACAGTTTTTCTGAACTCATACAAAGTGCAGTTATTTTTCCATGACGTCAAGTGTTATGGTAAGAACACCGTTTGCTTTGGGAAATACTCTGTTGTCCTTCAACTAATCTCTGCCCACCACTTTCTGTAAGAAAATCTTTTTTTTTCCAGGAACTATTTAAAACTCAAAAATAACTTTTGACTCTGTACTACACTTATCCTCAAGGTCAAATCGTGTAGGAGCCATTAAAACCTCTTGAAATTCCTCAGAGCAAATCCTGAGATTCCTTCCCTAAAATTTTGGTTTTAAAAACACCAGGTAAGAATTTTTAAGGTCAAAAGGCAATTTTTTTTTGAAAGTTAAAACAGAATCATTGCAGAATGACCAGCCATTTCTAGACTTTAAATAAGCTGTGTAATGTCCTGATGTTATTGAAGGACCGTCATGATATATAATTGCTGCAGTTACAAAAGTCCTTCCTGATATTGACAACTGCGAAGCCACAACATTTTTAATTAAAGTTGTCAATTTTGTTCCATCAGGCCTACATCGTTGGAACATTAAAATGACATACTGGCCATATCTTCGTATAAATAATGTTGACAACATTTCAGATTTACATTGGCTACACTCCATGTTGTGATCAGCTGCTTTTACTAGCTTATTAAAGGACACTGATTTACTGTCTGGCAAAGTTAAATATATAAATCTTTCTGAGTCTACACTAGTAGTACTTGATACCCTACAGTTCTCGCAGTCATGCTGCCATTGATAAGAAAGCCCAAACAGGTGATCTACATCTACACCTTCAGCATGCAATACATCAAGCATATACATTAAAAACTCCTGACAATCTTGCTGAATATTTTGAGAGAATTGTGTTTGACCTGAACATCTGTCTAACAGATTTCGAATTTCAGACACACTTTCTATTTTTGTTCTATCAGTGCTACATTTCTCTAACACAGAATTTAACAAACTGCAAAATCTTTGATCAGAATTGACCACAATCTCTTCTTTTACATTTTCTAGAGAAAACAAAACATTAACCACTACATTAGCATAGCAGTTGACACCAGAACTGTTTTCAAATTGAAAACCAACAACATCTTCAACAGAATCCTTTTTCTTTCTGCTTATAATTTCAGGTTCATCGACTTTTCAACCTCCCTACTATTGGTCACATTTCTTCGTTTCCGGCCTACCACACGTTTCTCAAACAAAGGATATTGAGGCAAATGTGGTGCATACTCTCTTCTTAACCTATTGTATTCCTTAACACAATCTAGATGCGCACATTCAGAGTCTTTTCAAAACCTGCAGTTTTAGATATAGTCTTCTCTAATGAATCCAATTTTGTTTTCAAATTCTCAGACAACATAATTGTTGATCCCATATGCTCTACTCTGTCAATAGCTTCCAGTTTCACAATCTCTTGGTTTTCTAAATGCAACATTTTGTTGTTGAAGATGGCACATTCTGCTAGAGTTGGCATCAAACATATTCCAGATTTCTTCTCAGTAATTTTCTGAAAAATATTCTCAGGCACAACGTCTTGTTCTGGATATAAATTTGACAGTAATCGTGCATGTAAAGCTTCTTTCCCATGCTCGGTCACTTTTCCAATTCTAACATCTTGTAGAATATTCTTGTAATCTTCATCCTTCGCCTGACGCATATTTTCATGCAGTTCAGCATAATTGAAGTTTAACCATATATTGACGTTGCCAATGCTCCCTAGGCACTTCCTGGTATCTTCATGCGTGAGCATTTTGAACACAGGTTGTCCTTTCACTGGTGTCAGCTGCAGAAGATCTCCAAAAACAATGATGTGTTTGCCACCAAATAACACATCATACTCTGTTTTAAGAACTTCTTGCATTCTCAAATGCACAAAGGCAAGCATGACATTAGAAACCATGCTTACTTCGTCAATGATAAGAAGTTTCATTTTCCTCAAGACTCTTGAAACTTCACAACAAGCATCTCCAGATAACTTGTGGTATTGTAATTTGTTGTCATGCTCCACTGGCAGCATCAGTAAACGATGTAAAGTAATCCCTTTAATGTTATGTGCTGCCAGTCCAGTTGGAGCGGTGACAACACAAGACAGCGATGACTCTGTCCTTTCCTGCAAATAGCATGAAATTGCTTTAATGAGGAAACTTTTTCCAGTTCCCGCTTCTCCACTCACGTACAGTCGGACAGGCTTCAACGACGTACATGAGCACTCTTTCTTCTCATGACTTAATCCATGATCAATTTGCTTGGTAACTTTGTCATATATTTTCCTCTGCTCAACGTTGAGTTGTCTTTCCAAGTCTTCTAAGTTAACCACATCCTCCTGAGCATGTGCCATAGCTCTTTCCACTTCATTCATGGCAGTGGCAGCTTCATTTTCGATAACAGGTCCTCCTAGTGGATCCTGACTCAATGAAACAGAACTCTGACTGTCCTGAGAACTGTCTCTGGCAATCTCGGCTGCAATCGTTGCTTCCTGCTCGATTTCCGCATTCAACATTTCTAGATATTTGGGAAAAGCAGGACATTCTATGGTCTCCTTGGCGGCAGTGAAAGAGTCTTCGTAACAGAGGAAATCTCCAAGCAGTTCCTCTTCTGCACGCCAAGGCTTGAAAAGTTGCAAAAGTGCTAAATAAAAAAACTCCTTTTTTTCAGGAGATTCGCCACTCAATTTTCGATGGTTTACCAAGTGGCATTTTCTTTGCTTGACCAGACATCCCTCACTTCCAATTACAGCATACACTCCTTTATCAATATCTTCTTTGATGTTCCTCTTGAATATGTAATTTTGTAGAACCTCATACAGACAAACATTCTCGAGGTGACTGCTTCGATTTGGATAATATGTATCCAACATGTTGGTCTTCAAAATATCGGTACTGTTTGGCTCCTTTTCCGCCAAATACTCAATTTCCCGCACAGGTTTCAGAACTCGATTACGCGTTGCAGCAAGACCAAGACTCGCCCAAACGATACTCCTAGATTTGGCATAGAGACTTGCTGAAGACAACCGGTCAGAACATTCGTAAGCTCCGATTTCTCGATGCGACAACATCTTCAGACTGAAACTGTACAACTTCTTACTGAGGCTCTTTTCATGGGAAATGTCCTCCCACATATCCTTCAATTCTGTCTTTTCTTTTTTGGTGATGTAAGATGTCACATACCGAGCCACAGCCATACAGTTATCAGCCACAAACTGTATATCCATGTTAGCATTCCACATGGACAAAATCACTGGGTTGTAGTCGTTGATGTACTTGGACTCTTCGTTCCTTTTCAAATTGTATGTGTTTTTAGGTGATTTCTTCATCACATTATGTCGCAGCGAAGACATCAAACTGTTTACTCTTCCTTTAGAAATCACCGGTCGTGGAAAGCCAAAACGACATTTGGTGTAGAACTTGTCCTTGTTTCTGAATTTACGACGACAGTACTTTCCACAACGATGGCTTTGGAAACGTAGAACTTGTTCTCTTAGGCTTTTCTTCTCCTTTGCGTTTGGAACAGCACACGTAGAATACTGTTGTATGAAACTCATCACTAAGTCTTCTGGATCTGTTCCAAATGTAGGTGCATCCTTGATCCACAGCAGCATATGTATATGAGGAGCACCTCTTGCTTGGTACTCCTTTCTCCAGAAGAAATCCAACACCTCTCCAAGAGGTGGATTCTTCTTATTCATGATGAAAGACATCATAGCTTCAAATCTATGATTGAAGTACCTGCATACATTCACTGGATCCAAAGAGCACAGTTCTCCGGGTGTCTTGAATTCGATATTTTCAATGTTTCCATTTGCCTCTCGTAGAAATTCAAGTAAGTCTTCCCAGCCATACTCGGCACAGCTCAGAGTGAGGAACCATGTGGGAGTTCCTAAGTTCCTCAGCATACATTTTAAATCACCATGACGACGGTACCAGTACTCATTAGTACCACGCTGACACGCCATGAGATTAATCAGGTGACAATCCAAAATACTGTCTTGGACATTGACTTTATCCATAAAGTCACTTGCAGAGATGTTTTGCATCTGTATACCACTTTTCAAGATGTGGTTCACTGCATATGACAGTCCAGACAGATCGCTTTCAAACAGTAGATGAAACAAATAGGGAATGCATTGTCGAAACCTAGCATCTTCTGCATACAATCGTAAAGTCCGGTATTCAGAAGCAGGAATTTGATGAGGTCGCTCATCATATCTTCCTCCTTGACCTGTTGGAAATAGCTGTGGGAAACACCGAGCTTCCAAACTTTCCTCCCAAACACTAATGGGACTCCCTTTGGCTTGTTTCATTTGAAACAACTCAATAGCATTCCCCATGACTTCCTTGGAATGCAAAGGATGAACACTATAATGTTCATATATTTCTTCACTTTTAGAGGGTTCTACTTTCTCAATTTTACCAGCACACAAATCGCTATCCTCTTCCTCACTTACTTCCTCTTCTGCAACATATACATTCTTATAGTACTTATTATTTTTTTTCAAATACAATGTTGCCTTTTTGACTTTCCTAACATCCACTAAATCTTGCCATATTTTCTTATTCTTTGTCGGAACCTCATTAACTAAAATAACCAGAGGTTCCTCTTCCACTTTTTCTACTCCAATTGTGTAAATGTTTTTCTTCAAATCTAGAGGCAAATAAACAACTCTTCCCTTTAATCCTCTCTGTAAATCTGATGGAGGCAATTTCCCTGTCTTTGGCTCCATTCTTACAATAGCCTGAAAGGGATGGATACTTTGAATCAAAATAGATTCATAAGTATTTAAATCCTTCAATTCAGAAGGAATCTCAACCAATTCCAGATTATTATGAACCGCTCTAGCAGGCATCTGGTTTTGATTTAATTTGTTACAACAATAAGTACACACACGTTGTTCCGATCCCAAATCAAAACAATTTTCTACCATCAAGTATGTTGCGAAATCCTTCCATTCACTATTATTTTCCCTTTCACTTTTTGCATATAAATCCACTAACTTAGTCTGATTCTTATAATAAGTGCGTCGACAACACACACAAGTGAAATTAGGCCTCTCACTTGATTTCACCTGAAACGTGGCAATTTCCTTCTGAAAATTATCTGTACTGGAAACCTGTACACTATCTTCCACATTACCCTCTTCTTCTGGGTCAATTTCAACATTCTCCTCTTTACTTCCAAAGTAACAAAACTCAATTTCTTCACAAATATTCTTCACATCTATTTCAGAACCATGCAAAAGAGCAGCGCATAATTGTTTAAGCATAACTGCTGGACTCTTAGCATAATACAACATTCTAACTAATTTCCTCGCTTTATTATGATGCACTGCTAGCATCCTGAAATAATGAAAAACACTCTGGCATACTCTCCTGGAAAGACAAGCCAGTGAATGACCATGCAAACCTGTCACTTCTCTCACTCTGCAAGGATCTAATTCTTGCAACAACTTCATTTTCTGTTTTAAACTTTTCTTATTAAATGTCCGTACAAAATCACAAAGCAAATTGATGGAATCCTGTCGCACACTGCAAATACTACTACACTTCCAGGTGTACACTGGTCCCTTAGGACGTCTCCCTAAAACTTCATCACCTAACACCTCTTCTGCCTCTGTTGTCACAAGTTTTTCTTTTTCAACTGGACAACCATCTTTCACCTCATAAGCTTGACCACTCGTGTCAACTGCATGCACCAAATCATTATCCTGGAAATAACTCTCCTCATTAAAAACAGCCTCACAACTTGAACTATGCATCCATTCTCCGGAAAAAACTTCACAAAAATTACTACGATTAACTATTCTCTTCCATCTACTATTTCTTTTGAAATCATAAATTGCCTTGTTTAGCTTCCTAATTCTATTGATTATCAAAATAAATAACTTTCGTTTAATTTCGAATGCCTGATCAATAACTTTCTCAACTTTTTTTTTTCTCTTATAAAAAACCACTTTGTGTTGACCTTTCTTAATATTTTTTAACAAATTGCCAATTATCCTGTTGTGTAACATTCGTTTACGAATGTCCCTAAACTGTTGTTTCCTTCTACTATCATGCACAGAGTTATCTCTTGCTCTAGCAGTAACATTTTTGATTGGCCTTTCCTTTCCGTTTAAATTGCTTCTCTTTTTCTGGACTAAAACATTTTCTGTAGTACTACTTTTTTTTTACAAATGTTTCTTATGAATGATTTCGTGGTCTTACCCGGTGCTTTCTTGGTGACTTGACGATTTTTTATTGTAGAGGACTGCTGCATTAATTGATGAACCTGCTGTCTTTGACGTTTTGTAGCCTTTCTGATTCTATCCTTAGACGGCATTCTCAAAATTTGAAATGATCTGCAGTTGAATCTGTGGTAAAATATAATAAAAAATGTTATTAACCACTATTACCAAACAGTAAATCAATAACAGTCATCAAAAACTTCACACACTACTTGACATTTTTACATAGAATAATTTTTAGTTCTTTGGCAAATTTAGAATACACAAATAGCAGAAAAGAAATGGAATGCTTCTACATTTTACCTGTGCTGTTTTATATGTGAATCTGATCTAATTTTATGAGCATATTTTAATATTTTATTGAAGACACTACACATAACCTGTTTTTGAAGGTGTGTTTAATTTTAAATGAAACAGTTTACATTTTTACTTTTCATTTCAAGTACATTTTAAAAATAAATGTTTATAGTTCCATAGGCTCGAGCAGGTCAGCTTCCCACCCTATGTCATACAGTTCTGACAAATCGGCATCCTCATCATGTTCTTCATCATCCTCAGGATTTAAATCATCCAAGGGATCTACTTCCACTGATGTTTCAATCACAATTTCAATGATAATATCGAGATCAACAGATTGCTCATTGTCACTCATGCTTGATGTTGTCGTTATCTTTAAAGAAAGAGAACAACAATGAGATGTTGCAGAGTAAGAGACAAATCTCAGAGATTATAATAGTAAAATTGTTTAACAAGAGTAACATTTTGCAGCTATTATTTAGCCATGTCCAGCGATGCTGAAGAGGTGAGGCCTATGTCCAAGTTTTCAGTAAACAGGACTCATCTCTTCTTAACCTTGGATAAACCTCACCGACTCTGTGTCCCCTGCACATACTTAAATGTAAAGGGGCAGATTTATGTTAACTGGCACATCCCCAGGGATGCACCAGTTAACGTGCACCGCTGCTCTGCCACCCATGGTGTGCCGCATTTACAATGTGGAGCACCATTGAGTAAAAACAGCACAGATGCGTCACGCATCTGTGCCGCAAAAGCAGCACATTGCACGAATCACATCGTAAACACGACATGTCTACTGCAATGCACAGGAGGAAGCCACACATTGCATGGTGCTTCACTCCTTATGCCTGTTTCAAACAGCCATAAGGATTTGATTCAGCAATGCTATAAAGCTGACTCAGTGAAATCTTCTAAATTTCACTGTTAGTTTTACAGGGCTTTCATGCAAATGAATGCCCACCCTGCAACAAAACACCTATATGAAACCTGACGCAGGTTTCCTGTGGCACAGGACTTTACAGCATGACACATCTGCCTAGATGCATCAAGTTGTAAATATGTCGCCACATAGCAAATCTTTTGCACCGCCGCTGCGTCACAAAAGTGACGCACAGTCATGATTACATATATAACAGACATAATGATGCACAAATTAAGACAGTTTAGTCACTAACCCATGCACTCAGTGAGACACATTTAATCACTCACTCATACAGTCAGTCATGCACCTACTAAATCCTTCATCCAGACACTTATACATCCACTCATTCTTCAATATGTAAGACATATTTTAACTTTACAGAAACATACAGTCACTGGATGTTGTCATCAGTGATGTCATCAGTGATGTCATTTGAGATGGCATCAGTGATGTCATCAGTGATGTCACTGACCATGTCATGAATGATGTAATATGTGACATGATCAGCAGTGGATTGCGGGTGCGCGATATATAGTTAGTGCAACTAACTATATATGCGAATTTCAATGGTTTTGTGTGAGTAAAATAAGGTTTTGTAAATGCTAATTCCTAACTATATATGGTCTATAACCTATGGTTTTTTCAGTGAATTTTCAAGGTTTTGTAAATGCTAATTCCTAACTATATATGGTCTATAACCTATGGTTTTTTCAGTGAATTTCAATGGTTTTTTAATAGCAAATATCAAAAGCTGTCAAATGTATTCTTCTTTTAAAGGAAAAATATATTTTATATGTATTTAATATAATTTTTTTATGTATATACATTTTTTGAGGGAACGAATTTATCAACTATCATGCTGAAGAAGAGTGTGGGGAAAAAAAACCAAAGAGGAGTACTAAGAGGAAAGAACAATCAGTTCAAAAATACAATTGCTTTAAAGCATTAAGTGCTTTTCCACACATTTACATTTAAATAACCCATATTAGAACATACAAAATATCTACAGAGGAGACGGTGTACATTGAATTTTAGACTCTTCATTGGTACCTACATGTTGGTACTTACATCACCCACACAACACAACAGCTCTATTCAGACCTACCCTACCTCAAAGCACTCTAAAATATTATTTTAATATTTCCCTTGGCTTTCCCCTTGTTACGCTTTCCGGAACGCTACCCGGTGTGCGGACCGGGCGCTAACCGTGCAAATTTTTTTTTTTTACATATATGGGCCTCCTCAGCCACCCTCAGAAAACCTAGGGGGTCAGGATATGTCTCCCGTGCCCCCTTATACCCATTCCCAACATTGTTTATCCTCCATCTTGTGACTAAATTTGTCCGAAACACAAGATGGCGGACTCCCGTTACGCTACTGGTGAGCTACCCGGTTCGCGTACCGGGTAGCGCTTCCACCGCGAAAAATAAAAAAAAAATGTATTTTATTTTTTTGCCCCGCGGGGCCCTTTAATAGCCCCCACATCAATCCTAGGGGGTCAGGAGGGGTCTACCTTGCCCCCTTTCATTCATTTCCCCCTACGTTTATTTCCACCTCTTGTCTCTCGATCCTACCGAGAGACAAGATGGCGGCCGCTCCGGACTGTTTAGAATGTTGACAGTCACCGGAGAGCCAATCCGCTTCTCCTCGCGAAGTTCCGTTACGCGTCTGGTACGCGAACCGGGGCGCTAACCGGGACACTGTCACAGATATATATATTTTTTTGAACGTTAATTTCTCAAAATCCACTGGAGCACATATCTTGAGACCTAGCAAAGGCACATCGGGCAAACAGTCTCTACAATTTTGCCAAGTTTCATAGAAATCCATTCAGCTGTTCAAGCTAAAAGTGAGTCCAACCGCCCTATGGAAAACTCAATGTTAAAAACACGTTTTGGGACCCCCCTTTTTTCTCGGCCCCCGCTTGACGAACCCCCCCCCAAACTTTCAGGGGACGCTCAGAAACGAAATGTGCCATTTTCCTGAAAATTGCAGCCAATTCCGTCCATCAATGCCAAAGTTATTCAACATAGAATTTTCAGAAATCCCTATTCAAAAAAATCCTAATTATATATACCTACTGGCGACCGCCAGTAGGTAATATATATATATATATATATATATATATATATATATATATATATATATATATATATAACATTTCTATGGCAAAATGAAACCCCTCATTTTGTTCCTTTAATTGTATTAAGTGTTACCACTTTATTCCAATCAAGATGACTTCAGGCGTGCCATACTTTTGTCATAAGTAAGACTGTTAGCGTTCTAGTTGTTCTTTAGAACACTCTGGGACATTCTGTCACTGGGCTATAGTTGGGCTACATCTGGCTGATATTTGGGCTACATTTGTTTTTTTTTGTCTCTGGTGGCCATCTTTGGGCTACATTGGGCTACATTGGGCTACATTGGGCTACATTTGGGCTCTAACATATATATAGCCCAATGTAGCCCAATATATATTTTTCAAAGTTAATTTTCGTAAAAACCACTGGAGCATATATCTTGAGACATAGCAAAGGCACATCGGGCTACCAGTCCCTACAATTTTGCCAAGTTTTGTGGAAATCCATTCAGCTAAAAGTGAGTCCAACCGCCCTATGGAAAACTCAATGTTAAAAACACGTTTTGGGACCCCCCTTTTTTCTCGGCCCCCGCTTGACGAAACCCCCCCAAACTTTCAGGGGACGCTCAGAAACAAAATGTGCCATTTTCCTGAACAGTTCAGCCAATTCCGTCCATCAACGCCAAAGGTATTCAACATAGAATTTTCAGAAATCCCTATTCAAAAAAATCCTAACTATATATACCTACTGGCGACTGCCAGTAGGTTATATATATATATATATATATATATATATATATATATATATATATATATATATTCACGCTCCAAGTTTCCTTGGAGCGTGAATATATATATATATATATATATATTACCTACTGGCGGTCGCCAGTAGGTAGTTATTGTTAGGACCTAGTTTCCATAGGAAATCTGCAACATTCTATTTGGAATAACTTTGGCGCCGGCCGGCCGACGAATTTTCGCGAAATTCTCCAAGAAAATGGCCTGTACTATGTACCTTCCCGAGCACGAGCTTTATGCTAATTGGCTGTCAACACTTCGAACTAGGAAGTGTTGGCAGCCATCTTGTGCAGGCACAAGAAAGCAGCAAATGAAACGAGAAAAACACGCAAAGGGGGCAGGGTAGAAACACCCTGACCCCCTAGGTCTGCTCAGGGGGTCCCACAAGGACCCCCAGTGGGACCCTCCAGGCCCAAAAAATATATATATTTTTTTAAATTGCGGGATACACGTAGGTATGCGTACCCCATGAAAAAAATAAACCTGGTCTGCTTTTTTTCAAATTAGCCCCCGGGGAGACCAAATTTCCGGGGGCATAGTGAAAAAAATCTCCCCACACTGCCCCGGGGACCGCCTCCCCTGGGGTAAAGTAATTATATTAAGTAATTATATTAATGAGGGGGCACACGGGCCCCCCGCAGCCCCGGGGACCGCCACCCCCCGGGGCTTGTATGTGTATGCTGGGGGGCCTCTAAGTCCCCACCAGCCCCTGAGACTACCCCCGGGCTTTAGTAAGTAGTATGCGGGGGGCTCACGGCCACCCGCAGCCCCGAGGACCGCCACCCCCCAGGGCTTCGTTTTTAATTATTTTTTTTAAACCTATGTGGGGGGGCACAAGCCCCCCACACGCCCCGGGGACCGCCACCTCCCCGAGACTCTAATATGTAAAATAGGAGGGTCCATGATGGACCCCCAGCCCCGGGGACCACCACCCCCGGGGCTTTTAAAAGGTATGAGGGGGGCCGCGTGGCCCCCCTCCTGAAGCCCTTGATGGCCCTGGTACCGCCACCCCCCAGGGCTGGCTCCTGCAGTGTCCCGGGGTGCCCACACAAGCCGATTCCACATGTGTAACTGTGTCCTGAGTCATAAATGGCAGTGACCCCAAGTCCATAGCACCAAGCACAGCACCACACTCCCTTTGATTTGTGAGGCATATTTCGATATGCAAGCCGGCAACAAGTACACCCACTAACACAAGCCAATCCCACATGTGTAACTGTGTCCTGAGTCCTGAATGGCAATGACCCCAACTTCGTGGCAACAACCACAGCACCAGACTCCCTACGATTAGTGAGGAGTATTTTCATATTGAAGGCTGGCAACAAGTGGTGCCATTGAACATGCACTACGCAGACCTGTGGGGCCACCAACGTATGCACATGGCTGTGGGCCCTTCCTCATCGCTACCTCTGGCCTACACAACGGTCAGCAGAGCTCACAATTCATATAGAATTCCAATTTCACATGACACAGTCCAGTAGGCAAGACACATTGCTCGCAGTGAGGCCATCAACACCCAGCACCACCACAGGCTCATATGGTCTCAATTAGTTATGGGCGAATGTTGCAAATTTCGCGGTCCGCGAATTCACGCGAATTCACAAAAAAACCTGCGAATTCGCTGATTTCCCCGCAAAATCGTGGATTTTTTTGCAATTGCACTATACTCAACTGGAGTACTTTCTACTGGCTAATCAGTAAGTGCTCCTTTGTTGGGTAAATGTATCATGCTTTTCCTACACTACAGCTGCATAAAGGCCCAGAAGAGTTGTCCAGTCACCACTTGTGTCTGTAACTTTGCCACCGCGCCCATTGGCGCCGAGGTCCCTCGAGTGAGCTGTCCATCACAGTGTGGGAAAGGGCGGGAAGAGGTTGCATAGTCTAGTGTGTGTGGGGCCGGGCTTCTGTGCGAGTTCACATGCCTCTTGTCAGTCATCACGTGTGTCTGTAACTTTGCCACCGCGCCCATAGGTGCCGAGGTCCCTCGAATGAGCTGTCCATCACAGTAGTAGGGGAAAGGGCGGGAAGAGGTTGCATAGCCTAGTGTGTGTGGGGCCGGGCTTCTGTGCGAGTTCACATGCCTCTTGTGTGTCACCACGTGTGTCTGTAACTTTGCCACTGCGCCCATAGGCGCCGAGGTCCCTTGAGTGAGCTGTCCATCACAGTGGGGGAAAGGGCGGGAAGAGGTTGCATAGCCTAGTGTGTGTGGGGCCGGGCTTCTGTCCGAGTTCACATGCCTCTTCTCAGTCACCACGTGTGTCTGTAACTTTGCCACCACGCCCATAGGCGCCGAGGTTCCTCGAGTGAGCTGTCCATCACAGTAGGGGAAAGGGCAGGAAGAGGTTGCATAGCCTAGTGTGTGTGGGACCGGGCTTCTGTGCGAGTTCACATGCCTCTTGTCAGTCACCATGTGTGTCTGTAACTTTGCCACCGCGCCCCTAGGCGCCGAGGTCCCTCGAGTGAGCAATCCATCACAGAGGAGGAAAGGGTGGGAAGAGGTTGCATAGCCTAGTGTGTGTGGGGCCCGGCTTCTGTGCGAGTTCACATGCCTCTTGTCAGTCACCACGTGTGTCTGTAACTTTGCCACTGCGCCCATAGGCGCCGAGGTCCCTCGTGTAAGCTGTCCATCACAGTGGGGGAAAGAGCGGAAAGAGGTTGCATAGCCTAGTGTGTGTGGGGCCGGACTTCTGTGTGAGTTCACATGCCTCTTGTCAGTCACCATGTGTGTCTGTAACTTTGCCACTGCGCCCATAGGCGCCGAGGTCCCTCAAGTGAGCTGTCCATCACAGAGGAGGAAAGGGTGGGAAGAGGTTGCATAGCCTAGTGTGTGTGGGGCCCGGCTTCTGTGCGAGTTCACATGCCTCTTGTCAGTAACCACGTGTGTCTGTAACTTTGCCACTGCGCCCATAGGCGCCGAGGTCCCTCGAGTGAGCTGTCCATCACAGTGGGGGAAAGGGCGGGAAGAGGTTGCATAGCCTAGTGTGTGTGGGGCCAGGCTTCTGTGCGAGTTCACATGCCTCTTGTCAGTCACCACGTGTGTCTGTAACTTTGCCACCGCGCCCATAGGCGCCGAGATCCCTCGAGTGAGCTGTCCATCACAGTGGGGGAAAGGGCGGGCAGAGGTTGCATAGCCTAGTGTGATTGGGGCAGGGTTTCTGTGCGAGTTCACATGCCTCTTGTTTATAAAGGGTCAGAGACCGATCAGAGCAGCAGATGAGGAGAAAGCAGCCTCCTGGTCACTGGAAGTACAAGGCGATTGCGCACGAGAAACTTGTGGATGCCTAGAATTTTTTTATATGTAAATCTATTCATGACTAAGATTCTTTTTTGTCCAACCGCACAAGGCCACTTCTGGGCCCAAGAAGGTTGTTGGGGGTATGTTGGTAATGTGCGAAGAGGTTGTGTTACCTGCTAATGTGGGGAGAGGGAGCGTCAAAGGGGTATCTCTCACAGAAAGAACTCCGATATGTTTTCACAAATGCCTCGGACAGATGCCAGCTGACGGACTGAATCACAAATTGATTTTTCAATACGTATGTTGTGTAAGTTATGAACAGTTCACACCCAGGCTCGCAGAGGGAAAGCTGCGGCCCGTCCGCTTGACTCACAGACGCAGTACAACAAGCCTTCTGTGTCATTGTGTCTATCCTTGCCCTGCTCCGTCGTACGCCATGCCTCACCACGTCATGCCACACCACTCCGGTTACGTTCCAACGTTGGCCCCACATAGCTACTTGTCGCAGGCATACTCGCTGTTGGTGTGCAGGTCAGTGGTCTAGTTCTCAACATCCCATGGCCACTCCCTGAGGGCAGGTTTGCACGCACACCACACCCATCAAATAAAATTTGAAAATAGTTTATGGTTTAGATATGTTTACAAAAAATAAAGTTTGACAAAAAAAATTTATTAACCTTTTTGGTTGTTTTCTTAACTGCTGTGTGACTCTTTCTTGTTCTTATTAATGTTATTTGCTGGTATCCATCATGGTGTAACATTTTGGGCACTTATCGCGGGAATACTGGTGATCGCTGCAGTTTGCACCAACTTCTGAATACTGTGTTAGGTTTATCTCAACTTTAGTTGCATTAAAGTGCTGATAATGACATGCAGAGTAGCTGTTCCTATGCAAAAAGACATGAGGTGCACCTTTGCGATTTATTCTAAATACTAAAATCCTGTATTAAATTGCACTGAGGTAGTGCCTGTACTTACAGGGACACACAAAATCAATGAAGAAATCTCATTGTATTTATATTGATTAGGAAAAATGTGTCAGGTGCTGGATCTTGACTGGATACACTGCCCAGTTCGTATATTGTTCTGCACACGAGGAAATCACATCACAACTTTCACAACAACTGCAATGCGAAAGAAATTCCAGCGTTAACTCACGTTACCACCAGGGATTAAACACCTGCTTTCTGCTGGTGTTAAGCAGGATGACTACCTGCAGCATGAAAGGAAACACAGCCAAGAGCCACATTAGAACACCCACAGGTGCCATAGTGTCAATGAGCATGATACAGGGATACCCATGAAGGCCACAAGACTTATAACAACCCCAGCACCGCCAACGCCCCCCAAACCTGCATCTGAGCAAGAGTTTTCTGTGTGGTCATTGTGTTAGCATGATAGGCACGGGTCCTGCAACATCACTGTGTGCTGTCTTTAGCAGACGTTACCATGTCACCTCAGCATTGGCAGTGATGCAGGACATGTAGCTACGCACTCCACGTATCCTCCTGCATGCACAACAGACTTGTGCTGGCCGGCGTACACAGGTCAGTGCAGGGGTGTGCCTATCCGGCAAGGGAAACGGTGTGTCACAGACTTGTCTGTGGTCAGGAAGTGCGGTAAGTGTGTCTCTGTGTTCTGGTGTGGCCTGCCACAAGGGCCGCAGCAGATGATGTTGTAAAGTGGCATGCACCACCACCAAACGGCACTCTCATGGTGTAGTTGGAATGCCGCAGGACATGCCCGAATAGGCATTAGGAGTGCACAGGATATAACAGTGCACCGTAAAAAAGTGCGGGGGCTTGTGGGAGGGAGGAGCAGGTGTTGGGCAACATAACACACAGTGAATCCGCCCATGTGCCACGAGCTGGGCATCTCATACATGATGCCCACGGTCGCAGACATCCCACAACACCCAGGACTGGCCTTTGTACACATCCTGTATGAATGCAGCATAGTTGTCACTTATATGCTCATTCAGTGGTGTGATGTTGGCGGGTTGTGTGACTTATGCTCCTTGTTGGTGTGTTTTATTTTGGCCATTGGTTGTCTATACTTGTGCTGTACTTGATTGTGCATGTGTGCCATTGTGCCCATCTCCCCCGTCCCCTTACTCCCTGCTTCTTCCTCTTCCTGGTGCTGTTGTTACTATCATTTTGTTCCTCCACACATAAATACTTGTAACGAACAAATTAGACTCCTTCCTTCATTCTTTTACATTTCAAAACTTCTCTCTATTAGTTTCTTTATAATTTTCCATATAAACAGTTTTTTTCATATTCAACGACACATAGAAGTCAGCAGTGCAACATATTCTATCAACACTTTCTAGAACATTCTAAAACACGTGCAGGTTAAAAGTTCATCATTTTTTTTTAAACGTAATGATATTTGTTTGCAACATTTTCTCGAACATTTAAAGGCACGTGCAGGTTAAAAGTTCACCGCTGTTTTAAGTTCGAACGGTGCCTTCCAAATGCTAGTATTACAAAAAACAGGGGTCCCTAGTAGTTCAGGGATCTTTCGCAAAAATGATAGACATACGCTCAATAGTATGTATGACCTTTGTCCAGCCGGACAGGAATTTTAATTAAAGTGATAAGCAAGAATAAAGAGGATTTTTTACACAGTGGGTGCAGCCAGCAACCCACAGGGGACAAGACAAAACAAGGGGATGGGGTTAGAACGAACAAGGCAGTCTGTATACTAGTAGTTCAGTGAACAGACAAAAATACATTTTAGAAGCATCATTGTATACAATTTATACTTTTCATTTTACATATGACGCTAAAATGTCGACGACGTTTCGATGCCTATTGTGAAATGAGTGGCATCATCTTCAGGACAGAGAATAAAAAAGCTTGTCTTGAAAATCTTTAGGCAATTTTTGGCCAGATTTAGGTCCAAACATTGTTTATTTCCAGGGGGCGGTGCCCAATATCAAGGGACATATGGTGGGGTACTCAATTATCTGAGAATTTTCCAACCAGGGCAAGAAAGCCTCTTCATAGGAGACCGGACCGATCGTGTCTCATTCCTGGTTGGGTTGCTCGATGGCAATTCTGGGCTCAGATGGGCGGGGATGCTAGTAGCAGGTGTGGTGGAGTTGAGAACATTTTATCCTATAATATGTACTCCACATTCAAACTGCTTTTTCTTAGCCAATCACAAAGATGCTTTTCCACAAAACAAATATGCACCCTACTTTTAAAAAACAATGCTCTTCATCTCCCATTCCGTTATCGTTTTGTATGGCAAAAAAAGAAGTTACCCATATATAGACTTTTCTCTTATTCTACAAAGGAACTGCATGAGCTAGAGACATCTTTCCATACCTTCCAGCTATACCTTCAAAATGCTAGTGTGGATCGTAGGACATAGCTATATTTTCTGGTGCAAGAGGTATGCATCACAGAGATGTATTAACTTAGACCTAGGTTTACAAAATGTGGACATTAAATGGTTTGCACAGAGAAGATTGAAGTGGCACCAATTGTTGCCTTTGGTTAAAACCTGTTTGCATCTCCAAAACCCTGACCGAGATGTATTAACTTAGACCTAGGTTTACAAAATGTGGACATTAAATGGTTTGCACAGAGAAGATTGAAGTGGCACCAATTGTTGCCTTTGGTTAAAACCTGTTTGCATCTCCAAAACCCTGACCACATGATTGTGCACTGTGGTGGAAACGTCCTAGACACATTGACTGGGGTAGGTTTGGAAATGCTTATAAAGGACACCTTTGGACAATTGATGTTACTTTTGCCTCAAACTGTCTTTGTATATTCCAATATATGCTAAAGACAAAAGTGGAAATGGTCAAATCAGTTTTGTCCTCAGATTGAAGAAATCTAGGAAGAAAGTCAACAAAGCTGTGTCTGCATACCTCAGATACCACACAATGGGGTCCATCTACAACAACAACATATGTTTTGATATGGCTGATATCTACAGGAGTTATGGAGTACACTTCACAGATCAGGGAAATTGAGTTTTCCTCTAATTCACCGGATCTAACCTATATATCCACTGATCCGATTATATGGTCAGACCCTTCTATGGTATCTTTTGACCTTTTAAATCCTAGGAAACAGATAGTAACTCCAACAGGATCGTCAGACACTGGCACAAATTATCCCCTATTAAATTTGGTGAAATGCTCACCTGGAATGAGCTGAAATCCGGTCCTGTCACAGTGGACAGCCACTATGGGTCTTTCACAACACGGTGGAAATTACTTTGGATGCGCTAATCCCAGAGAAAACATCTAACACTGTGTCAAGCCGCATTCAGACCACCTGGTGTACATCTGATCTTAGGATGGAGAAGAGAAACTGTAAAAAACTTGAACGTAATTGGCGGCACACCCAGGATTCTGTAAACAAGGAACTATATAAATTGACATTGGTTAAATATCATAAAAACGTCAAATCTGCACGTAAACGCCATATTACTACGCAACTGGAACAATCTGGCAACTCCCCCAAAATGCTTTTTCATATTCTTAATACCTTTGTCAACCCCAAAGCCCTTAACACAGAAGAGGAACCCACCCAACTCCTCTGTGATAAAATTGCAGATTACTTTTTCTCAAAAATAGAGGATATATATATAATAACATAACCTCTTCTGATAATAATAAGTGCGACTTTGGCACTGTCCAATCTTTTTATCGTCTCGTACAGGGAACCATTAAATAATTTCCATTGCTGACAGCTCAGGACACAGAACTTTTATTAAAATCTGCAAAATCCGGCTCTCCAACTGATCTAATTCCTGACAAATTCGCAAAAAAATTAGCTGTTGAATTGGCAGAACCTCTCAGTTCCATTTTCAACCATTCCATTAAAGAAGGCAAACTTCCCAAAGCATGGAAAGTTGCTCAAATTATGCCCATTTGTAAAAACACCAAATTGGCCTCGGACATCATAACTAATTATCGTCCTATTTCTCTGCTACCTCTATACAGTAAACTGCTAGAGAAACATGTTAACACCCATCTTTCAGGTTATCTGGAATCCAACAACTGTCTGGACAATACCCAGTCTGGTTTTTGTCCCAGATATAGTACCGAACTTGCTTTGGTCAAGGTAACGGATGACATTCGAATGCTGGCAGATGGAGGTCAGGCAGTAATTCTTGTGCTGCTTGACCTATCTTCCGCATTCGATACTATCTCTCACCAAATACTATTGGAAAGATTACGCTCTACAGGTGTCCATGACACTGCCTTGAACTGGATACAATATTTCCTGACAGATAGGACACAAATAGTGAACCTAGGCCCTTTTAAATCCAAGATCAGCCATGTCACGAAAGGGCTACCTCAGGGCTCTTGTCTTAGACCGTCTTTATTCAATGTGTATGTCGCCCCCTTAGCACTTCTTAGGAAAAGTGGGTTTTCCCCAATTTCCTATGCGGACGACACTCAATTGATCTTTACATATAATAAATATACCCCCAACATCCAGAACGCATTCTTGGAAGGCATTAAAACGATTACCTCCTCGATGAAGAATAACCTCCTGCAGTTTAACGCAGGAAAAACAGAAATCATGCTCTTTAAGGATGCTGTTACTAGGTGGTCTCCCAGTTGGTGGCCAGAAGAACTAGGTACAGCTCCCACACCTAAGACAGTTGTTAAAAACCTTGGGGTCCTAGTAAACAGAGATCTTAACCCAAGAAGGAGATCAAGACCTTGGGAGTTTGGTTGGAGGAGGATCTGTCCTTTAGAACCCATGCCAGGAAGACCGCGGGGGTGTGCTTTGGTCTGTTGCGATCAGCTCGCAAGGTGCTACCACTGCTCCCGGATCCAGCTAGGAAGCTTTTGATTCGTGGTTTAATCTTGTCGAGGCTTGATTACGGGAATGCGCTGTTTCTTGGTGCTCCTGAAGTGACTTTTAAAATCCTTCAACAGGTACAGAATGCAGCCGCTAGAGTCCTGATGCAGGTCCCCAGAAGACACTCAGCTGCCCCTGCCCTGAAAACCCTTCACTGGCTCCCTGTCAAGGAGCGGGTGAATTTCAAAGCCTTATGCATGGCCCATAAAATTTTGCATGGTAAGGGCCCCTCTATCCTCTCCACTATGGTACGCCCTTACAAGCCCACACGTCCATTGCGTTCTGACCAGGGACATCTTCTACAGTCGGTTAGAGTAAAAAGAGCTCGCTCTGGGGGCAGGCGTTTTTCAGTGCAGGTGGCGGCACTGTGGAACTCCTTGCCCTTCAAGATCCGTTCAGAGCCCAAGATCTTACTCTTTAGGAAACTCCTGAAGACCCATCTGTTTCCAGTGTAGCGATTGAGCTGAGCTTTCCTTTCCTGTTCTGTACTGCGCCGGGATGCCCCTGGGTAACTGAGCGCACTATAAATTTTATATAAAATAAAATAAATAAAAATAACCTGGAAGATCATATAGCAACTATTAAAAATCCTGCTTCTATGCACTGAGTTTGCTTCATAAGATCTTTCATTTCCTTCCAATTAGTACTCAGAAAACACTCAACCATGTCTTAGTTCTTAGTCGCTTGGATTCTAGTAATGCATTGCTGATTTCGGCCAAGGATTCTGATTTACAAAGCTTGCAGGTAGTGCAAAATACTGCTGCACGTCTGGTGACCAGTGCACCCAGACGAGCCCATCTCTTCCCCTACTACATAACTTACACTCGTTTCCTATTCGGAAGAGAATTCATTTTAAAGTGTGCTGCCTTGTGTTCAAAGGCCTCAATCAGATGGCTCCTACCTATTTGGCTGAAAAATTAATCAAATATATCCCATCTAGCACACTTCATTCTGAGGGAAAAGGCCTACTCGTCGTTCCTCGAATTAAGCTATCCAGACTGGGAGGAAAATCCTTCACTTACATAGCCCCCCTGCTATGGAATCAGCTGCCTTTGGATATTTGCCTGAATGCCAACTATTAGGCATTCAGGAAAAAGCTTAAGACTCTACTTTTTTAGCTCCCATTCTTTCCCTGTGTTGTATCGCTTGTTGTCCTCAGTGCGGAGATACCCCATTCGGGGTGAGTCAGGCGCTTTATAAATGTTTTAAATAAATAAATAAACAAATAAAATAACTTGAAGCTGTGCATCCACACTTATATGTAGCGCCAACTAATGAACACAAGGGCTCTTTTTAGAGACCCCCCCCTATAACTTACAACTTAGGCCCGCTATTTTAGGGCTAGGTAGGTAACTGCATCTCTCGGACCCTCACCTAAATGTATTGTCCACACAGCTGTGGCGCAGCAGCCAGACCATCTAACTTTGCAACACAGAGCTCTCGCTTTGATCACCGACTCTACTCACCCATAGAGGTGAGTAGTTTGCTCTTTACAAATACCGGATTGATTTACCTTCGCACTCCCTGTACAACACCATCTAAGCACCATATACAAGTTGGCCAGGTGTGGCACAGCACCCAGCGCACATGACTTCACAGCATAGCACTCAAAGTTTGGGCTCACAGTTTCATCCCTGAGTCCAGCAGCAGCTCAATTTAGCAGCATTACACTCTAGGCAATACCTCACTTAATTTCCGTACCCAGCACTTTCAGACCGGTAGGGGTCAGTAGTTCAGTGACTTTACCCTGACTCCGGCAGCAGCTCAGCTTACGCCCCCAGCGCCATCAGACCCATAGGAGTGAGTAGTTTGCACGACACAAATACCGAATTGATTTGATACGCACAAATTTACCTTCGCACTCCCTGTATAACACCCCCTAAGCACCATACACAAGTTACCATGTTCAAAACAAAAGTTTCTCCGAGTAGGTATAACTACATGCTCACACTACTTGGACAGATTTGGCACAGCGGCCAGAGCACATGACTTAACAGCATATGACACACAGTTTGGGCTCACGCTTTCATCCCCGAGTCCGGCAGCAGCTCAGCTTAGCACCATGAGACTCTAGACAATACCTCACATATTTTCCGTACCCCAGGACTTTCAAACCAGAATGGGTCAGTAGTTCATCCTAGTAGGTAAAAACACATGCTGACACTACTTCCACAGGTGTAGTGCAGCGGACACGGCACATGACTTCACAGCATAAGACACACTATTTGGGCTCACACTTTAATCCCCGAGTCCCGCACCAGCTCACCTTAGTCACCTTAGCAGCATCAGACTCTAGGCAATACCTCATTTAATTTCCATAGCCCACCACTTTCACACTGGTAGGGGTGAATACTTCGCTTCGCACCATCTTTATAGCACACCCTAAACACCCCACAAAAGTTATAGTGCTCCTAGCCTTCTCTTTCCCTCTTTTTTGCTCTTTTTTCCTTTCGCTTCAACACAATCACAAAATGGGGGCCAACACTTCCTAGTTGCAACCACTAGCAACCAATAAGCAGCAAGCTCTTGCTTGTAATACGTCAGCCAATCAGATGGCAGAATTCCCAAATATCAATATCTGTAAAAATAGTTTTTTCTCCAAAACTACTGAACGAATTTACATCAAATAAACAAAAGTGTGCTTTCTCGACCAAGACCCTTCTCCCTGCCAAATTTGGGGTAATTCCGTTCACCCGTTCGACCTGTAGCCTTGTCTAAATTTCCTATGAAAATTGCATTAGGAAAACATGTTTTGGGACCTCCGTTTTTCTCGCCCCCCCTTGATGAATCACCCCCAAACTTTCCACATAGGAGCTGATATGAACAAAGAATTAGTTGTAGTTGTAGTATCTTTGCAGCACTCTAATCAACCAGTCACTAACCATGTGTTTATCCAATGACCCAGGCACTAACAGATGTAGTGCTACAATCCCTTGAGGACAACCTATGCAGTCCAGTAATCAGTGTGTCACTACCTATGCACTCCTCCAGTGACCCAGTCAGCACACTGTACTTATCCAATCAGTCAACCAAAACACAAGCACTTATAAATTCACCATGTACTCTCCTTACAGTACCGTAATCATCCAGTCATTACCCATGTACTGATGCAATGCCCAGGCACTAACACATGCACTGCTACAATCCCCTGAGCACCTCTCATGTATATCACTAACCACCTACACACTACTGATTCACTCCTCCATTTACCCAGGTAGTACCGATGCATTCCAGAAATCCCTCTGTCACTACCCATGTTGTCCTCCAATCACCCAGCCAGCACTATTTACTTATCCAATCACTAAGCCAAAGCCCAAGCAGTTATACAATTACCATGCACTGTCCTTGCAGTACTCTAATCATCCAGTCACCACCCATGTAGTCATGCAATGATCCAGGCACTAACACATGCACTGCTACAATCCCTGTATACTACTTATGGAGTCCTCTAACCACCTACACACTTCTCATTTGCTCCTTCAATTCCCCTGGTAGTACCTATGCCATCCAGCAATCACCCTGTCACTCCCCGTGCACTCAGCCACTACCATGTACTAATCCAAACACAATCTGCCAATACCCAAGCACTTATACATTCACTCAGGCACTCTCCTTGCAGTATTCTAATGTTTCAGTCCGTAGCTATGCACTCATGCAATGATCCAGGCACTAACTGATCACTGCTACAATCCCCTATGCACTACATCTCTTTGTGCTGAGTAGTAATATTTAGTTTAGGATCAGGGACTGATTCCATGACAGAGGGTGTGTGGTGGCTGTTCCCTCATACTCATGCACCCACTTTCTCTTAAGTGTTCTCTGGTGATTTAATGACATTTGTCGACAGTGCTAGGTGTGGGTTTTTTTTGCCTTTCCCCTGCCATCTCTTGTAAATCTTTTACTAGCTAAGTAGAACTGGATTTCTGTCCCATGCCAGCTCACTGTTAGCAGACTTGGAGAAGATCAATTTCATCAGCCCCACCTCCTCCCCCCACCGACCTGCAAGCTGCAGCAGGGCTACAGGGCTTTCACCTAGAGAACAACAACGATGCCAACTCTGCCACCCTGATCGACAACCTCACCAACCTCGGCCTCAGACAACTCATCACCGCACCCACCCACGCCACCGGCCCCACCCTGGACCCCGTCTTCTCCACAGGCTCTCACGTTGCCTTTGAACACACCACCGAACTCCACTGGACCGACCACCGCTGCATCCATTTCACCTTCAAGAAACCAACTATGCACCACCGCACCCAACAGCTGCCTCGCCGCTGCTGGAGCAATGTCACCGAAGACCAGCTGATCACTACCCTTGCCCAGAACCCACCCACCAACCCCACCAACCCAGACGCCGCAGCCCGCAACATCAGACAGTGGATCGACGACTGCACCAACACCCTCGCCCCGCTCAAGAAACCCTCCAACAGCCACGCCAGCAAGAGAGCCACCTGGCTCACCGATGAGCTCCAGACCTCCACACGCACATGCCGGAAACTGGAGAAGATATTGTTCCACGAACGCATATCGAACAACCACACAGCCCACAAGGACGCCACCCGCAGACATCACCACCTCATCAGATTAGCCAAGAGATCCTCCTTCAAAGACCGCTTGGATAACAACGCACACAACAGCAAAGACCTCTTCAGCATCGTAAAGGAACTCTCCAACCCCAGCGCCAATGCCAACGACATCCCGCCCTCACATGAACTGTGCGACTCACTTGGCATCTTTTTTCACCGCAAGATCGCTGACATCCACGACAGCTTCAACACCACGACCCCCCCGACTACGCCAGACTCCACCTCCCCTGTGAACACCAACAGCGTCAACCGCCTGACCTCCTGGTTCATCATCAACAATGACGAGACACGCAAGGTCATGAACTTCGTCCAGTCAGGATCTCCATCAGACCCGTGCCCTCAATACGTATTCAACAAAGCAGACGCTGTCATCGCACCCCAACTATGGAAGGTCATCAACATCTCCTTCGAAACAGCGACATTCCCGGAAAGCTGGAAGCACGCCGAAATCAACACCCTCCTCAAGAAGCCCAAAGCAAACCCCAAGGACCTCAAGAATTTCTGGCCCATCTCCCTGCTACGTTTCCCGGCAAAGGTCATCGAGAAAATTATCAACATGCAATTGACCCGCCACCTGGAAGACAGCAACATCTTGGAGCCGTCCCAGTCCGGATTCAGATGAAACCGCAGCACAGAGAAAGCCCTCATCGCTGCCACAGATGACATCAGGCGCCAACTAGACAACGGCGAAACATCAGCTCTCATCCTCCTGGACCTGTCAGCCGCCTTTGACACTGTCTGCCATCACACTCTAAAGACACGCCTCCTAGAAGCCAGAATCCAAGAGAAGGCCCTTGACTGGACCAGGTCTTTCCTCTCCGGCAGAACCCAGAGCGTCCGCCTCTCACCCTTCCGATCCGAAGCCACCGACATCATCTGCGGTGTCCCCCAGGGCTCATCCCTCAGCCCGATGCTGACCAACATAGACGTGGCCCCCCTCGCACAAGTGGCCCGCCATCACGACCTCAACATCATCTCCTACGCTGACGACACCCAGCTCATCCTCACCAAGGCCCCACACACCACCAAAACCAACCTCCACGAGGGAATGAAGGCCGTCGCCAACTGGATGAGGAGCAGCCGTCTGAAGCTGAACTCGGACAAGACGGAGGTCCTCATCCTCGGACCCACCCCCTCAGCCTGGGACGACTCCTAGTGTTGTGAACCATTTTAGGACACTATTGTAAATTTCCCGATTCATGCCCTTATATAGGTATAAATCAATATGTCCTTATATAGGTATGAGAATCATAACCATATTTAGTCATAGCTCATGCAGTCCAAATACAGCAGGGCTACTTCCACTAGTTCCGAAAATCTACAACGATTTCTTGGGAAACTCGACTTCAGCAGCAGCTACGGATTTTCCCTTGCTCGAGAACTGACTTGTCCAAGAACTCATGGAGTTTTCAAAGAACTGAGAGTCTTTATTGGTATAAATATACCCACACTTGCCTTAGCAAACACACGGTGGTTTGCAGCAGTTCGACTATCTACTTGCCTGACGCATCCTGCTACAGCACGTGCCGAAGGAAGCCGACCCTCCAACAGACGCACTGAGAACGACGCTGTCTTTTCTCCTGCTGAGAAATCCAGCTCCAGTGTTTCCAAGCTACCCTTGCGGATTGCTGGGAAATCGATTCCTGAGCCTGACCTTCTTCATTCCAAACTAAGGTATAGAGCTGATTAGACCCTATTAGAAATCTTGGACAGATTCTTGACAAAAGAATACTACATTTATGTTACACCTCACTTACGTCTTCGCACGAACTAAGCTTGGTTAGGTACATCGGGGTAGGCGTATTTTAGAAGCACCAGTTGAGTACTTTTAACCTCTGTTATTTATGTATGTAGTTATCTATGGTTTAGGAACCATACAATGCTCTTACAGTATTATTTTATTCTAGTCTTTATACTGTATGCATTATATTTTACAACCAGTTTTACAATTGTAGCAGTTCATTTCTTATGCTTGAGAAAGAAGACTGCTCAATAAAACCTTTTTATTGAAAACGCCCGTCTATCTATTTCTCTGCACCTCTGGTGAAACGAAGCATGAACGATTGACTGAGTGAAATATCTATCTATTGTTTCCACGACTCTGATGATCAGTTTTATCTTAGGGAAACAAAGTTGTCATGTTTATGCGGTTGTCAGAAATGAATCCCTTCTTGTGAATTCGAGAAAGTTTCTAGTGACCTCTGAGCTATCTGGCTTTCACAATGAAGTCTAATATAATCGATAGAGACCTAGTAAACCTCAGTCCTACGTCTAACCTATAGGATATATTATTCCAATGCGCAGAGCCTATTGGGAATATAGGAACTACACTACACTGGTGGCCGACCACACTGGGAACAGCATCAACACCCGTCGACCATGCACGCAACCTAGGATTCATCCTCGACTCCTCCCTCTCCATGTCTAAACAGGTCAAGACCGTCTCCTCCTCCTGCTACAACACCCTCCGCATGCTCCGCTGGATCTACAAGTGGATCCCGACTGAAACAAAAAGAACGGTGACACAGGCCCTCGTCAGCAGCAGACTGGACTACGGCAACACACTCTTCGCAGGAATCCCAGCCAAAGACCTATGACGACTACAACGCACCCAAAACGCCTCCGCCTGACTGAGCATCAACGTCCCCCGCCGAATCCACATCACCCCCTACCTGAGAGACCTACACTGGATCCCCGTCGATAAGAGGATCACCTTCAAGCTTCTCACCCACGCATACAAAGCACTCCACAATGGCGGACCAGCCTTCCTGAACAGCAGACTCAGCTTCCACACACCCCCGCCAGCTCCGCTCCACCAGCCTCGCCCTCGCCGCTGTCCCCCACATCCAACGAACGATCTCCTGCGGCAGATCCTTCTCCTACCTCGCCGCCAAGACCTGGAACACCCTCCCTACCCCATTACGGAAGACCCAAGACCTACTCCCCTTCAGAAGACTCCTCAAGACCTGCCTCTTAGCAGTAGCAGCGCCCCCCACCCCTCAGCGCCTTGAGACCCTCACGGGTAAGTAGCGCGCTTTACAAGTACTCTGATTGATTGATTGAATGGAGCCATTGAAATTCCCTGCACTTCCCAGCACACTCTGCTTCAGCACATCACCTAAGTGGCTACACTTTTAGGGGCACGTACTGACCCTTAACAATCCCCTTTGTTGTCAGGTGGAGGACCCCCTCCAGGCTGGTGGTGGGGGTGAGTGTCAAGAGCTGTCAAACACAATTAACACTTCAAAACCAATAGTCATCATAGGCAAAATTAACAGCCTGAGCTAGTCTGATTATTGGCTTAGAAAATAAACAGTTCTCAGGCCACGATTATTACACATCACCAAACTTGATCAATATTGTCTTCATATTTACATAACTTGGCAAAAAACATTGTGACATATTCTGTTTTCAACAATGATTTAGTCATGGAAACTTTAACCAACACATCCTTACTGTCATGGTTGACCACCTAGCTGGCCCTTAAAGCATCATTTTGATTGATTTTGGGGGCCTGTGATCCCCCTGCACCCTCAGATATATCATTTTGCAGGACAAACTCACCCACTTCCTCATGCCATAGGATCCCCAGGCCAACTTGTAAACTGAGCCCCTAACCAGCCATGCCAGAGGCAAACCAAAAGAGGGGTAACTCATCTGGCACCTTTTGGTATATGTGCCAGGGCAACCAGGGACAAACATCAACTTCCTGACATCACCAGTTCTATGCTACAGAGTATTCTGAAGTGCTAGGCATAATTGCTGTAGCGAGCACCCCTCCACCCACCCTAAATGCTGCAGTATCACTGCCCTTGCTTGGGATAAGATTTAAAAGCAAATCAACCCAACATTCATATTGCTTATGCCGTTGCCAAGGTGTCCAACTTCAATGAGTTCAACCATGAGTCTAGCTCGCCAGAGGCCTGGATGATTAACTGGCCTTCTATACCCCCTTCACAAGGTGGTTTTCCTAAGTTGCTTAAAAAATGGAACCATAAAAGCCAGCATAAACTCGAAAAGCAGCTAATTGCCCTGTGTGGATATGAGGTTACCAAGTTTGTTGAAATACACTTCGCCCCTGAGGCAGCCATGGGGAATTGTCTTCAGAAGGGTTGTGTTAACCAAGTTTCTATTAATGGACAGCAGGCACACTTTACAGCAGGGAGATGAGGGGCATCATGGCTCACTTGAGGCTTCGCCTATCATGAGCCATGTCCCCTCACTCACTCATCTATATTACCTACTGGTAGTCACCAGCAGGTAGTTATAGTTAGGACTTAGTTTCCATAGAAAAAGCGTTTTTTGTTTTCCCAATACCTTTGGCACCAGATGACGAATCTTCGTGACATTTTTAAAACTAGTGGGGTGCTCTAGTCAGCTCCTGTCTTGAAAGTTTCAGGGCGATTCATGAAGCGGGGGTTGAGAAAAAAGGGGGGTCTCAAACTCATTTTCCCCATGTTATTTCCCAAAGAAAACTTTAGACAAAGATACACACGGGATCAAAACGCGTCATGCGGATGGTGGACTGTGGCTGAAAATAAATCTATTTTCGCACCTACCTGGGTCCTGGCACCTCTGTTTCCTGCAGCAGCGTGTGGACTAACTGAAGGGACGAAGGGAGTACGCGAATATTTACAACTGGTTTGGACTCCTCAGGTTGAACCAGGGACCCCCTCCTAACAGGGCAATGCTTACCAAAGGAGTTACTGGTTGGTAACGAGCTTCTAACAGAATCGGAAAGATTTAGAGTGGCAAGCCCCCCTGCACGCGCAACAACGTCAGTAGCATCCCCACAGACACAGACAAGGTAGGCGTATTCTCGGGTCGGAGGACGCAAAGCGCAACCTGCGTGGTGGAGTGTCAGGGGATAGCTAGTGAAGCAAGTACCGCTGGGTTGGAGGTGTGCGCGGCACAAAGCGAGCGGATAACTCACACCAATTCAGCCTGCCTTGCTAGTGCCTTTACAACAAATCAGAATAAGTCAGCCTGAAAGTTTACACCATGTCAGCGGACATGCTACTAGAAAGAGAAGCAGTGGCTGAAATGTTTATTGACAATCGAGCTCATGGTGTGCACTTGCCTGCCCGGAATGCATCAGTGGCAAAACGAAATCCCGGAGTAAAAGACAAATTAAAAGTCCTGGAGAAACTGAGCAAGGCAGAGCAGAGTAAGTGGTGGGAATCGAAATCGCTACAGAAATACTTAGATGTCATTAGAGTGCTGCATTGTTTAAGGATTCTCCTAGCACCCAGCTATGAGAATTCTGACAAAAACACGATGCGCGAATGGGCAGAGACCAATTTGGAATCCTTACGTAAACTAATTACTATTTTAGTAAAATATGCGGAGTCTGACCGGGAAAAACTACAGAAAGAAATTTAACAAATCAACCAAGAACTCTCAGTTATGGGGTACAATGAGGAACTACTGAAATTAAAAGAAGTAATGACTAAAAGAAAATAAGAGAACGACAAACCTACAAATTCAATCGGGACCGTATGGATTATGAATGTGGCAGAATATTCACATTTGCTAAAAAAAATGACATACTTAAGTTCTCAAAATATGGAGAGGCGCAGGAAACCCACAGGGAAAATCAATTGGCTCCAAACGCATATCCAGATGGAGCCTCCAGTTCTGACTTCAGTACGGCATTGGAGAGTGAGACTGAAATGGAATCTCGCCAACAAAAAATGAAACAAGTTCCAGCTAAAATATCTCTAGAAGATGAAGTGGATTTTTTTATGCAGGGAACGCAGGGATACCCTGCGGCCGAGAAAGCCAACAAACAAAATGTCCGAAACAGAACAGTCAAACGCAGACAAAGGAGGCAGGCAAAACGAAAAAGAACAACCAAAACAGTTCCTGAAAAAACAACAGAAACACAATTGGAGACGCTACCTCAGACAGAATGTGACAACAAACAAACTATTATCAATTTCATGATTGTAGACCTGAACAAAGCTGAACTCCAGTTATTACAACTCGGGCTATCATACTGTCCTGAGAGTTCCTTTGGATACGCTGCAACAAGATGTGACATATTCAAAAGCATTAGGAAATTAAAACTAAAGAAACACTTTCTCCAACAAAAACAAAATTCTGACAAAACTGAAATAGAGGCAATACTTGGCCAAGTAAATAGTCCTATAGAAACAAACTTTGATGTCAATGACTTAACACTGGACACTTAGGGCCAGATGTAGGAGCCCAAATACCGGTCGGTAACGGCCGATTTCGGCCGTTACCGACTGGTATTTAACTAAACATAACATGAGTATTTGTAAAGCGCACGTTCACCACTACGGGCATCTTGGCGCTGAAATAACAGATGTTTGTTGTTACCCAACTCAATGGTACTCATTTTATCGACCCCAAATGGATGAAAGGCTGAGTGGACCCACCGGGATTTGAACCTGTGACCATGAGGTCGAACACAGGCCCCTGCAGTAGTCCACTGAGCCACCAGACCCGGCATTAGGATTTGGCATGTAGGGGGCATCTCATTTACAGAATCTGTAAATTTACAGATTCTGTAAATATACAGAATTGGTAAAATACTGAATCGGTAAATTTACCGATTCTGTAAATGAGATGTAGGTGGCACTTCACAGAGTGCCACAGGCCCTTAAGAGTCGGTATTTTACCACCCAATCCTATTGTGTGGTAAAATACCGAATACAGGTGTGCATGCACATCTGTGCATGCACACCTGTGCAATGTGACACACAGACATGCCCTTAGGGCATGTATGTGTGCCACATGTTACACGTGCCTGTATTTGGGGTGCTAGAGGGTGTCAAAGTGACACCCCCTGCACCCTTGCAGAAATCGGTATTAGGTATTGCCCATTGATTCCTATGGGCTTCAAGGCCCATAGGAATCAATGGGCAATACCGAATCGGTATTTACCAATTCGGTAAATACCGATTTTTACAGATTCGGTAATTCAAAAAAATAATTTTCCTACATCTCCCTCCTTCTAATTTACCGATTCATAAATACCGAATCGGTAAAATTCGGTATTTATGAGTCGGTAAATTGAAGTTACCTACATCTAGCCCTAAGTTGGAACTTGCCCAAGAAAGTAACAGGAGCAACTTCAACAGAGGTAATACAGACATAACGGTGATTTTAAAAAGACCATCTACACCGTTTAAATCTCCCTCAACTTTTAACTCCATCACTATCAGAGACTCTATAGAAGTGTTTAATGAACAAGTTACATCCAGCCTCAAAAAACGAAATTACAAAACCTGTACCTCAACCAAACAGAAAGACAACAAAAGAGACATCCAATATTACAACCTTATGACCAAGCTCAAGAACAAGAAGAATATCATTATCCGCAACTTGGATAAAGGGGACAATTTAGTCCTCTGGAACAGAACTGACTATATTGATGAAGCAATGAATCAGTTGAAAGACAAGGGATGTTATCATCGAAGTGACCAACACACGCTAAGAGTCATGTACAACGATTTCAGAATGAAATTGGTAGCCTGGAAGAATGGGGGGTTACTGTCACTGGATGAATTTAAATTCCTAAAAAATGACAACCCGGTAACCCCCATCATCTACTTCATACCTAAAGTACACAAGAATCCAACAAAACCACCCGGCAGGCCCAATATTTCGGCTCGAAATAGCCTGAAAAACCATCATAATATATGGATTTTTTTTTACAAGACCTTGTGCAGCAGCTACCATGGTACATTAGAGATACGAGGGACTTTTTGGCAAAAATACAAACCAATGATTGGCAAGAGAACTTTTTAATGATAACACTAGATGTTACATCCCTGTATACATTGATTCAACATCAGGAAGGTCTCAGAGCTATCAGGCATTACCTATCAAAGAGATCATATGAATTTGAACTGCACAATTCAATGCTCCTCAATATGATTGATTTCATCTTAAAAAACAACTTTTTTATGTTTCAAAATGTCATCTACCAATAGCAACGAGTGGTTGCTATGGGGGCCAGCTTCTCCCTCAGTTATGCCTGTGTTGGTGGGAGTAGCTGGTCCTTTGCAAGCAATACTAAAAAATGTATGTAAATAGCAACATCATAACATGGCTAAGGTTCATAGATGACCTTTTTATCATTTGGCACGGCACTAAAGATGAGGCATTGAAATTCATAGAGGAATTGAATATCAACAAATTGAACTTAAACTTTACGGCTTCTATTAGTTCAGAAACTGTGAACTTTCTAGATATTCAAGTGTATGTAAAAGAAAGCCAGATTCAAACCAAAATGCATAGAAAAATTACTGCGGGGAACTCAGTACTACATGCCAGCAGCGCTTATACTCAACATCTCATACAAAGCATCCCCTATGGGGAGATGCTGAGACTAAAGCGCATATACAGTGAGGCTGAGGACCTAAGGGAGGCCCAACTAGCTAGTAAAATAGATTTTTAGCTAGGGGATACTCCACCCAGTGTATTGACAAAGCAATTGTGAGAAGCAATAAGGTTAATCAGGACACTTTGTTAAATAGAAGGCCTAATACAGCATTAGCATCAGACAAACAGACGGACACCTTCAGATTTATTCTGAGTTACAACAAACAGAGTAAAGCCATCAAAAAGATAATTGACAGAAATTGGCCTATAATTTTAGGGGATCCTATAATAGGCCATTTACATCCCAGGAAAGCAGCTATTACATATAGCAGGGCTCCCTCTACGAGGGATTTATTAGTTCATAATGATCCCAGAACCAACACCAACAATACTTGGTTGAGTCAACGTAAGGGATTTTTCAAATGTAGGTCCTGCAAGGCCTGTACACATGGAGTCAACACCGCCAAATACAAAACACCATTTAGAGAAAGGAACACCTTATCACCAAGGCGCTTACTTGTAAGACGGACCACGTGGTTTATGTGCTGGAGTGCCCTTGCAATCTCAAATATGTCAGCAGCACTACACTGCAGGGACATAAGAGGGTGCTCCAGCACATAAGGGCCATCAACAAACAAGATCCCCTATACCCAGTATCCCGCCATTTTGGTGAGAAGCACAAATCAGACCCTCAATACTTACGTTACTTTCTAATTGACAGTGTACCGTTGCACAAAAGAGGAACAGCCAGGGTAAAAGCGCTAAGACTACTAGAAATGAAATACATTCTAGTACTTGATTCCAGATTCCCCATGGTTCTCAACATTACTGAAGACCTCTACACTTGCCTTTAAATCAATCAACTTTGAAAAAACACAGTATTAACCCGTTTGTTGCTTCGAACGTTCTGCACCAGTGCTGAACCGAAGAAACGGGTGCGGCCGCGTCGGCCAAAGGACGTGCGCAGCACTGGCAAGGTAGTGCTCGTGACGACCGTTGGCAGACGGCAGCACTAATGCCCTTGGGCTAAGTTGCGCAGTAAAAGACTCCCTTCATTCACTCATTCATTCACTAAAGGGGTTAAACCAATATTAGAAAGATAGTATCAAAAAGTGAGCTGTTTACAAGATTATATCCTAAACATTTGTTTTTTAACCGACCACCACCAATTCACTCTTCCAATATTTTACACATGGTTTTTTAAGGTATTTCTATACATAGAGAGGCACTTGGCACTTTTCAGCAATTTATGCACATATCAATCAATCAATCAATGACATTTATATAGCGCACTACTTACCCGGAGGGTCTCAAGGCGCTAGGGGGGGGGAGTGCTGCTACTGCTCGAACAGCCAGGTCTTGAGCTTCTTCCTGAAGGAGACGTGGTCTTGGGTCAGGCGCAGGTCGGTCGGAAGGGAGTTCCAGGTCTTGGCGGCCAGGTAGGAGAAGGACCTTCCTCCTGCTGTCGTTCTCCGGATGCGGGGGACGGCGGCGAGGGCGTGGCTGGCTGAACGGAGCTGTCGTTTGGGAACGTGGAAGTTGATGCGGTTGTTGAGGTAGCTGGGGCCTTGGTCGTGTAGGGCTTTGTGTGCGTGGGTGAGGAGGCGGAAGGTGATTCTTTTGTTGACGGGGAGCCAATGCAGGTCTCTCAGATGTCCGGAGATGTGGCTGTGTCGTGGGATGTCGAGGATGAGTCTGGCTGAGGCGTTCTGGATCCGCTGGAGTCTCTTCTGGAGCTTGGCGGTGGTTCCGGCGTAGAGTGCGTTGCCGTAGTCCAGTCAGCTGGTGACGAGGGCCTGGGTGACTGTCTTCCTTGTCTCGGTGGGGATCCACCGGAAGATCTTCCGTAGCATGCGCAGGATGTTGAAACATGACGAGGAGACGGCGTTTACTTGTCTGGTCATGGTGAGGGAGGAGTCCAAGATGAAGCCCAGGTTGCGTGCGTGGTCTGTCGGTTTAGGTGCGCTGCCCAGGGCGGGGGGCCACCAGGAGTCGTCCCAGGCGGAGGGCGAGGAACCCAGGATGAGGACTTCCGTCTTGTCTGAGTTCAGTTTCAGGCGGCTGGTCGTCATCCACTCGGCTACGTCTTTCATCCCTTCGTGAAGGCTGGCTCTGGCGGTGGTGGGGTCGCTGGTCAGGGAGAGGATCAGTTGGGTGTCGTCGGCGTAGGAGATGATGTTGAGGTTGTGTTGGCATGCGATGGCTGCGAGGGGGCTCATGTAGACGTTGAAGAGGGTGGGGCTCAGCGAGGATCCTTGAGGGACGCCGCAGATCACTCCGGTGGCCTCTGACTTGTACGGTGGTAGGCGGACTCTCTGTGTTCTTCCATCGAGGAAGGAGATGATCCATTCCAGTGCCTTCTCCTGGATTCCGACGTTGCTGAGGCACTGCACTAGGGTGCGGTGGCAGACAGTGTCGAAAGCCGCGGAGAGGTCTAGGAGGATGAGGGCCGCTGTTTCCCCGTTGTCCATCAGGGCTCGGATGTCATCGGTGGCAGCGATGAGGGCGGTCTCGGTGCTGTGGTTGGCTCGGAAGCCAGACTGTGAGGGGTCGAGGGATCCATTTGTCTCGAGGAAGGCGGCCAGCTGCTTGTTGACGGTCTTCTCGATGACTTTGGCTGGGAACGGGAGGAGCGAGATGGGGCGGTAATTCTTGAGTTCGGTGGGGTCCGCTGTAGGTTTCTTTAGTAGGGCGCTGAGTTCGGCGTGCTTCCAGCTCTCCGGGAAGGTGGCGGTGTCGAAGGAGGTGTTGATGATGTCCCGCAGGTGGGGTGCGATGACTGCGTCGGCCTTGTTGAAGACGTGGTGGGGGCAGGGGTCGGTCGGAGATCCGGAGTGGATGGAGTTCATCATGTGGATGGTGTCTTCGGTGCTGATCGGAGTCCAGGTGCGGAGGGTGGTGGTGGGGGGCGGTGGTTCGGTTGTGGCGTGCGTCGGGTGAGTGCTGAAGCTGTTGTGTATGTCCGCGATCTTGTTGTGGAAGTAGGCGGCGAGGGAGTTGCAGAGGTCTTGCGATGGGGTGATGTAGTTGTTTCCGGCGTTGGGGTTGGAGAGCTCTTTCACGATGTTGAAGAGTTCCTTGCTGTTGTGTGCGTTGTTGTCCAGCCGGTCCTTGAATGCATTTTTCTTAGTGGCGCGGATGAGTTGATGGTGTTTCCGGGTGGCAAGCTTGAGGGCGGTCATGTTGTCCGGTGTTGGTTCCCTTCTCCAGGCTTTCTCGTGGGCTCGGCATTTCTTCTTGGAGCTCTGGAGTTCGTCGGTGAACCAAGGGGCCTTCTTACTGCCGGGTCTGCTGGTCGGGGTCCTCAGTGGGGCGAATTCGTCCGCGCAGTTGATGATCCACTTCGAGAGGTTGTCGGTGGCCTGGCTGGGGTTCGCTGAGCTGGCGGGGGGGTGCTGGCTCAGGGAAGCGGCGAGCTGGACGGCTGTGATCTTGTTCCAGCTTCTTCAAGCAACCGGTTGCTGGTGGTGGTGGATCGTCGTTCTTCTGAAGGTGAAGTGGACGCAGCTGTGGTCCGTCCAGTTGACTCCAGTGGCGTGGCTGAAGGCGATGTGTTTGCTGGATGAGAAGATGGCGTCGAGTGTGTGTCCGGCGAGGTGGGTGGGGGTGGATACCAGTTGCTTGAGTCCGAGGTTGGCGAGGTTGTCGAGCAGGGTGATGGTGTTGCGGTCGTTGTTGTTCTCCAGGTGGAAGTTGAGGTCCCCCAGGAGGATGTAGTCGGCGGAGGGGAGGGCATGCGGGCTGACGAAGTCGGCGATGTCCTCGCTGAATTGTGTGCGTGGTCCCGGGGGTCAGTAGATCAGGGTGCCTCTGAGGGTGGTCCTCGGGTCGGTGCGGATCTGGAAGTGTAGGTGTTCGGCGGTTTTCAGGGTGTCGTCGGTGTTAGTTGTGATGTGGATGGTGTCCCTGTGGATGATGGCGATGCCTCCTCCTGTCTGGTTGACGCGGTCCCTCCGGATGATCTTGTAGCCGTCCGGGATGGCGATGGCGATGTCGGGCGCTGAGGAGTCGTTCATCCAGATTTCCGTGAGGAAGGCGACGTCTGGAGCTGTGGTGTCGAGGAGGTTCCAGAGTTCAATGGCGTGCCTGTGGACGGAGCGGGTGTTGATCAGGATGCACTTGAGGTCAGGATGCACTTGAGGTGGTTGCCGCTGGTGATCGGCTTGGCAGCTGCTGGTGTGGGGCAGGTCCGGATGCATGTGAACTTGCAGGCGTTACAGCTGAAGGGTCCGTGGGTGTGCTTCGGGGTTGCTCGGTAGCATCCAGGGATCCCGCCGGTGTTGAGTGCGATGAGTTCGGTGGCGTTGTAGGACAGTCGGGTCGTCATCCGTCGGTGGGGGCCAGGGGTCCTGGCACTGGGCGCGGTCCAGGCGCGGACGGGCGCAGACGGGCTTACCTTTGGCGCACAATCGGCGCTCCCGCTACGCGTGACCGCTGCGCGTTCGCACGGTCGCCATATATGGCGAAGTGCGAGGGAGGGCGGGGCAGCTGGGAGGCGGGAGCGGGGAGGGTACAGAAGAGAAAGGGGGCGTGGTCAGCGGCGGTGGCGGGAAGCGTGAGGCGGGTAGGGAGGAGACGGGGGCAAAACAGGCAAGAATTACAACAGAGAAATAGTAAATACAAGAAATACAAACAGTGCAAAGGGGCTCCGCACTACGGGGGCAGAACAGGCAAACAGGCAGGATTTACAACAAAAATACAGTAAATACAATAAAAGAAGCTACAGACAGTGTCGAGGGGCAGCGCCGTGGGAGACTACGCCGCTCGGTGGCAGGGGGCGTGGTCGCACCGCGGCGGCCGGGGCAGCGAGGCAGGCGGCGGGAGGCACACGCAGCAGCTGGTGGCCGTGCGGCGCGGGGGGTGTCCTAACTAGGTCACATATTTTTGTTTACAAAACTTTAACCCGCACTGTATTGTCCATAGTACTGTATTCATCTAATTATTATGCAAATTCCAGAAGTTTGGCCATATATACCACTCAGGATTTAAATAAGTTATTTTTGATTTTAATGATCATTAATGACAAGAAAAAACATTTGGCCAACAAGCATGATTTTAAGGAGGTCTTTTAGATATAACTGCATTTTATTGATCAATAAGTTTTAATCTTGTTTTTCCTAAATAATGTGTTCGCCCCCTGTATCTACTCATGTATTTATTCATCATGCCACGTTTGCACACATGTACTATGCTCTGTAAATGTTTGCTATATATAAATCAGAGTACTGAAAGCAAGTAATGCTATGCACTATTTGGGGAGGGGGGGAACCCTACCCCATGGTATTTATACCTGAATTTTAAAAAATGTGTTAAATCAAATTGTGCATGAACCAGATAAAAATCTCAATGACACATAATCAGAGTATGAGATGCGCCATACACATGAAATATGAACTATTTCTGGTGTAAACAATATCATGTACTGTGATGTATGAGTACTCAAGAAGCGGAGAACAAAAACATTTTGGAGACATAATTGTATTTTACACAGTATTTGTACACTTTGATATGGGTGTGTATCACTTTAAAATAACAAGAAAATGGCCTATAAAACAGGAACTAGCACCAGGTAGCGCGTCATGTGATCAAGATCCCACGGGATCGAAACGCGTCATGCTGATGGTGAACTGTGGCATAAAATAAATCTACTTTTGCACCTACCTGGGTCATGCTCCTCTGTTTCCTGCATCAACGTGCGGACTAACTGAAGGGATGAAGGGAGTACGCGTAATGCCCGAAACGCGTAAGGCCACTGATGTTTCCTGGCCTCATCCCTGTAACGCTGCAACCTTCAATAAAGATGTGGTAACCTACCTAATGTGCGGCTCCATTCGAGGGCAACCTTTTCTTTCGATATTTTGCGGAGCGTCTAGTCCCCGAGCCACACTGCCATGAGGAGCGGTTCCAGGACGACACAACGTGTTGTCTGCATTGGACAGTTAGACCTCTTTGTGAAGGGCAGTACACGGCAGCGGTCATGAGGAGGTGGTTTGTGAGGCATAACCCACTTGGGTGTAATTGTGTGGTCGCCAGTAGGTAGTTAGAGTTAGGACCTATTATCTATAGGAAAACCGCAACATTCTATTGGCAATAACTTTGACGTCGATTGATGAATCTTCTTGAAATTTTCCAGCTCAGTTCCGCTCCTTCCCTGAAAGTTTGGGGGTGATTGGTCAAGAAAAAGGGGGGCCCAAAACGTGTTTTCCCCATGCAATTTCCCATAGGACCTTTAGCCACGGCTAGAGCCCGAACGGCCTAACGGAATTGCACCAAATTTGGCAGAGAGGTAGTCCTCAGTTCAGACTTGTGCCTTTTGCTTATATGGTGTCAATCGGTTCAGTAGTTCCTGAGAAAATTACGGTTAAAGTCATTTACATATCTATGGGCGCGGTGGATCCGCGGATTGTGCGAGGACTGGCATCGTAGCATAAGTGCAACGTCTCGATCACACGCTCAAAGCTAATTGGCTGTCAAGTGGTTGTAAACATTCAAAACCAGGAACTGTTGGCAGCCATTTTGTGCCTCGGTAGAAGCGAGGCTGAGGAAGTCAGTGGAAATAATTTTACCCTGTAGACCTGCTGAGGGGGTCTTAGAAGGACCCAAAGGGCCCACAATTTTTTTAAACCGGGATGCGTGTAGGGTGTGTGGACTGTGCCGTAAAATCGAATAAAATAAAAATGAGTTTTTTTTTTAAATAGTTCGTGTCCGGGGGGTTAAATTCCGGGGGCAAAATTATTTAATTTTATGTGGGGTCCAGAGGGGAGCCCCAGCCTCGGGATCGTCAGCGCCCGGGACTACAAAGAAAAAAAATGGTGGGGGAGTTGTCGAAGGTCCTGAAAGCCGCAGGGACAATCACCCATCGGGGGTTTATGTATTGTGGGAGGGGGACTACATGGCTCCCCTACTGGAGCACTCGAGGGCCCTGTTACCCGGCAGGTGCGTGTAGGGTGCGCGGACACTGACGTAAAAGAAATAACATCAAATGGAGCTTTTTTTATAATTATCCCCCAGGAGGTAAATACCGAGGGCAACATTATTACATTTTATTGGGGGCCAGAGGAGTCCCCCAGCTCCGGGGATCGTCACCCTCTGGGGCTAAAAAGAAAAAAATGATGAGGGGAGGGGGGCTGCAAGGTCTCCAAAGCCCCTGGGACCATCACTCCCCGGGGCTTTATGTATTGTGGGAGGGCCAGTTACTGCAGTGTTCCGGGTTGTCCATCCCGCCCTTCCATGGCAAGGAAATCTGTTCTCTCTTTCAAAATCAAAATCAGATTGCTTTTCCACATGGGGAGTTGTATGTTAGTAGCTTGTGATGTGGAAAAGTAATGCAGAGTCCCAAATGTATAGAAGTTGTGCATCGAAGGCGCTGGAGTCTCGCACCCTACAGATTATGAGTCGTGCATCCAGCACGTGCACACCAGGGGGCCGCACTGAGCTTTGCGCTGGGTGCGCGACTTGTAATTTTACTGTAAAAAAAGCCCCTAACAGTAATTTCTAATATCTCCGGGGACCCTATCCCCCGGGTCTTATAAAAAATGTTTGGGACCGTGAGGGGAACTACAATGCCCCCGCGGTCCCACCGGATTCCCGAGTTCTTCAGGAGTCGGCATTGCTTTTCCGCAAGGGGAGATGCTAACTTATATGTGGAAATGCAATCTGCTTTTTATTTTGAAAGTGAGAACAGATTTCTCTGCTCTGTCTTTCAAAATGCAAACTAAGTCTGCTATGGGAGGTCGGGAGCCGTAGGAGACTCCCGCCTTCTCAAAGCAAACAGCAGTGTCCCGGGGGTATGCACCCCAGGACCCTGCATGAGCCAGCCCCCGCTTACCCCCCCAAAAAAAAGAGGTATATACTTTTTTTTAATTAACTTTTATTAAAACAATAAATAACTGGAAATGTAACTTAAAGATAACAATACAATAAATAACTAGAAACATAACTTTAACAAAACAATATAATAAACAAAATGTGATATAGAGTCCAATAGAAGTACAGTAGGTAATCTGCAGACCAAAAATGAAAATTAGTGTTTAAAATTAGATTGATGTGACTAAATGAGGTCAAACATTACAAGTCAAATTAACAGTTGAAGTTATTTCCTTCTTTTAACATGTGCAGTGTGCCTGATACATTTCACTTGTCTTATAGGCTTGCGTTCATGCTGTGTCTGTATGGAAGAGCCTACTGCGTCAGATTTACATTACAGATCAACAGGTCTTTAACATGATTCAGAGAGGAGACAGAAGTAGGTGAGAGATCAAGTCATTATGCAGGACAATATTCTTTAGGGCTTATTTATAAGACTCTTGCACCCGTTTTGTGTTACTTTTCTCATGTTGAAAGTGACGCAAAAGTGGTGCGGGGGATTGTAAATAAGTTCTTTCATTTCTAATGCATTTAATCGGAGGCATTGTATATCTAGGTCACTCTGCTTACCTTGTGTAAACACTGTGGCCAACAGAGTTCACAACTTGAACTCAGCTTTGGTTGGTCACGGCAGAGTGGACAACAGCATCCATAACTTTAAAAGAGAAAGAGAAATGATATGAGAGGGAGACAGAGAAAGAGAGAGAAAACAACATTAAAACTGTAAGAGAGAGTGAAAGTTATAGATGGAGCAGTTAATAGTGGAGAAAATACTCGCAGCTCACATTTTGCCTTGGTTGTGTGTCAAAGTATGTGCTGGTTCATAGTACACCCTCCAGTTTAGTGATCTAAAATATAGTATATAGAGTTAGTCATAGTATAGTACATACAAAAGTGGCGTAAGTGGCTTGTATATTTGCCTCTCAGATTGTTGTAATCTATCTATTGTCCCTGCTCGGAGGTAATTGTACATTCCTACGCAGTAAAGCTGCTGCACACTACCCACTCTCTCCTTTCACAGATGACTTGACGCTGTTTCGGAAAGAAGCTTTTTTTCTCACCTTGGCCATTGGCGTGATTCAAAGAGGGTGCACCACGTGTTGAGGCAGCCTTCTCAAACGTTGATACAATGGCCACGCATCATCGCAGAATCCTCGAACGTTGAATTTTAGAGGTGTTGGGGAGGTGTTGCCGATTTGTGAAACACAACCTGTAAGATAAAAAAGAAGTTAACATTGTGTGTAATTTTTTTATCAAAGGAGAGAGGAAGTGAGAGAGTGACTGCAAAGAATATTCGCAGCTCAACTTTCTGTCACCACTGTGTTTTTCACCACGTGCTGGGACATAATGCACCTTGAAGTTCTACATCTAAAAGATAGTAAGAGAAAGATGTTATGTTTGGTAATTGTTACTATCTTAATGTGGAGTTTAATAACATCGGCCTTTCACACATGTTCCCTCTCACATTTAAAAGAACTATTTGTATAGTTTATATGCCGGACGTTGAGCGATTATAAAAACGTTCCTGCTATTGGAAAAAAATGTACATGTAATTTGATACACTAAATAGGACTGCGTTTGTCTAAATCGCTGTGTTGCTTTTTTGTATCCAGTCTGCTGCAGCCCATCGACTCCCTATGATGCGCACCCAGGCCTCACTACTCACCTTTTCGTGGACAGGACACCTTCTGCATCATGTAGTCCCGATCTGCCACTAAGAAGTCTCATATATGGTGCTGAGTCTTGATCTCGGTATGGGTAACGACATACTCGTGCTCCCATCATCATCACAGGCTCCTCACCCGCTCAGTGCGTCTGATACCACTAACTCAGTGACCAAAGAGACCACACACGTAGTGGTGGGCCCCCCTACTCGATGGTTCGGGCCTACATGAGGCGTTTGAATCACTAGGATGGGCAATCACAGTGCTTGGGATGGGAGCAACTCTAAAATGGCGTAGAGCACGTGTGCCCCGTCTTTTGTATTGGCAGGGTCACGTGTGTTGTGACGCAGGTGCTGGATGGGTGTGGTGTGGGTGTATACCAGCCATGAAGGAGTGTGTGTGTACCGTTCTGACAACTAGACCTGGAAGTAAGCAATCACTACAAATAAATCTGGGCAATGTTTAGTTGTTATGTTTTCCTGGAAGCTTAAGTGGAGTGGGCTGGCCTGTCGTATGCCAGTGCTGTGCGAGGCTCTGAACCATGATTCCGGAACTATGGGAGTGGTTCCGTCGTGAGCTATATGAGAAATCAAGTGATTCGGGTGTCCGTTTTGTGGTGCTGACGTCACTCGGGTCTTTGTGTCATTATATCCCACAACTTGGCCAACATAGAAGGTACGGGGTATCACTGACTCTATATTCGTTCATAGTTGCATACATAAAAGATGGTGGACATGACGCATTTCTGCAATTATGAATCTTTGTTCTACATTCAGTGGAGTGTTGTAGCTGTAGTAATATAAGGCTGTGAAAGGTTTAAGTTGCAGTTTTTGGCACATGAAGGGCAGCTAATATATATATACATATGTGGTTATTCAGGTACACTGTAGAACTTGGTGCTGGAAATCAGTGTTCGAGCCTCGGAGTTGCGTCCACATCCTGTTATTGTAGAGTAATGACGTAATGTACGTGTGTCTGAAAATGTATTGGGTTGATTTTGCGCTACATAAATATGCTAAAAAAGGAGGAATAGCCCACACTTACTGTCACAGGTAAGATGGTTGCATACGCTATTTATAGCACAATATAATTTGGTAGGGCGGAGGAGCAGCATTTTACAAACACAATAAATACACAGACACAGGTAGATAGTTGAAGTGGGTACGGACACGTGTGCTCGACTCCATTTTATTACGTTGTTGGTAAGAAATAGAATAGTAATCATGATATCATATACAGATATTTAATCATAAACGGTTTATGGCTTCTGCTGTACAAAGGTAGGAGCACTGTATGTCAAATAATACACAGAAGATTCTATCATAAAGAATTCATGAGTTGTGGTGGACTGAGGTAGGGATGGTTTGTGTGGAGCCTGCGATGATGCATGGCCCCGGCAGACCGCACTGGTAAAAATGTGTTTTGACTATTGAATTTTGCCTTAACAAGGGCACGTGGTGATTATTTACGGTGTACTGAGTTAGGGGTACGTCTGGTGTTTATCGAGTGCTCACCCTGCGGTGATGCGTGGTCTGAACGGGCTGCACTGAAATCATTCTCTGTTCCATACTGGAGTATATGAACTTTGAGGGGGGAAAAAAAACTAGCATCAATGGTTATCAATTGCTGTGAAAACTAGGTGTACCGATTGCTCCTCATAATAAATTACACAATTCCTCTTCACGCAGTGCATTGTAACTTTCACAAACTGGGGATATATGTCCGGTGGCGATGTTGAAGGTGATACCCCAGATGTATTTGGTATTGCTGGTGGTGGAGGTACATTTTGGTGCAATCTTGTACATTGTTTGTTAACATAGTTCACATGATGCAGCTATTGAAGGTGCTTGCACATACTAGCAGTGCAACAGCACTATTTTTTTCTCTGTTTTAAATAAATCGAGGCTGAATTTAATGCTGTCTGTAGTGTAGATGAAAAAGTAAATTCAAGTTGAGAACCCTACTGTGCACAGTGTACATCGAAGCTAGTAGTCAGTATAGTTATAGAACAATGTTATTTTCACTTATTTGAACAAAATCCGAATACATACAGTATAATTGTCTCTGCATTAAATAAATCAAGGTTAAATTTCCTACTGTCTATAGCGTAGATGCAAAGATGAATTCAAGTTGTATACCCGCCTGTCTGCAGTTTAGATCTTAGGGTGGAGTGCATCATCAGCAATCATAGTGGAAGTGGAAGATCAAACATGTATGCAGCGTGCATTTTATTATTCAACTAAATGTGTAAGTGATATAAAGTAAGTTTTTCAAGGAAGCATAATAAAGAGGTATTGTGTAGGGTTTGATAGGTTTCTACTGAGTTAGTGGTATTTAAAACAAGAAGGTTCTGTGGAGCCTGCGATGATGCGTGGTCCGGGCAGGCTGTACTGATAGTAATGTTTTTTGTGTTGTGAATGGTGCCTTAGTAAGGCCACGTGATAATCATTTTTGGTGCACTGAGTTACTAGTATCTTTGGTGCTTAGCGTGTACATATTCTGCAATGATCCGTGGTCTTGGGGGGAGGGGGGCACAGTAATTGGAGTAATGTTTTTTGTCGATTGGATTCTGAATGAATTCCAATTAAAAGTGATAATATGCCTCATGCTGACATAAAACTGTTCACTCTTCTTTCCGATGATGTATGGTGCACTGAGTTAGTAGTATCTTTGACGCTGAGCGTTTACGTACCCTGCGATAATGCATAATGCAGGGGGGCTGTACTGGGAGCAATGTTTTTTGTCTAGTGAATTCTGCTTTAATAAGGCTACAGGGAAATGACTTGTGGGGCAGTGATTTAGTGGTACAGAAAGAAGTCTGCGTGTGTGTACCCTGTGATGATTCGTGGTTCGGGGGGGTCGCAGTGGTATAATGTCTCTTGTCTACTGGAATGCGTGATGTACATCAGTGATGTCATCAGTGATGTCATCAGTGATGTCACTGACCATGTCATGAATGATGTAATATGTGACATCATCACCAGTGGATTGCGGGCGCGAGAGTTACAGTTAGTACACCTAACTATAACAGAGGAATTTCAATGGTTTTGTATGAGTGAAATGTCCTCTGGTTCGCCCTCCACGAGCCCATATTGTGAAGTGTGCTTGTCCTGTCCCTCTACCGCTCCAGCTGCTAAACTCCACTGGATGTGCAATAAACATCCAGTGATACACTGCTGTGTTATCTCTTACCTAATTTATTTATGAATATGTGGACTTGAGTTACACAGGGTTAGTGCCACCCAAACATGATGTGACCATCAGAGGCCTACTACCACGTGGCACGGACTTGAGTTGCACTGGTTAGTGCCACATGATGTGGCTATCAGGGGCCTACTATCAGGTGGGGCAGATTTGAGGTGCACAGTGTTAGTGTCACCCAAAGCTGATGTGGCTGTCAGGGGCCTACCACCACATGGCATGGACTTGAGTTGCACAGGGTTAGTTGCACCCTAAGTTGTATGGCCATCAGCAGACCATGTGGCACTGACTTCCCTTACACAGGGTTAGCGGCTCCAGAAGCTAATGTGGTCTCCGCCATTGATGACTCAGGACTTAGTGACATATGTGGGTTCTACAGGACCGTGGAGCATGTCCACATAATGTGCACCAACCCTTGGTGGTGGGACTGGGTCCCGGAGCTTTCACAGGCACGTGGAGTGACGACTGCTAGACACTCTGGCGGCAGCAGGTAAATATTTAGTCATGGATGCGCAGGGGCGGCGGTGTCTCTCTCTCTCTCTCTCTCTCTCTCTCTCTCTCACTTGCCTCACTCCACTCTCTCTCTCACTCTCTTCCTTACTTTCCTTCTATCTCACTCACTCTCTCTCCCTTCTCCCTTTCTACCTCCCTTCCTTTCCTTCCCCCTGGATTTTTTTTCTTTCTCTCTTTCTCTTTGTCTCACTCCTTTCATATGCGCATTACTCACGTCCCTATTTTGTGCTTTATTTTCCAGGCTGTGTCGTCGACATTGATGGACCCAACAGGAGTCTTCCACCTTGTTGTTTCGTGTTGAGTTTGTTAAATTTCAAATAAGTGCTGTGTAACTCTTTCTCATTCTTATTACTGTTATTTGGTGGTGTCCACCATGGTGTAACATTTTGGGGCAGTTATCGTGGGAATACTGGTGATGTCTGCAGTTTGCACCAGCTTCTGAATAATGTTTTAGATTTATCTTAACTTTATTTGCATTAAACAGCTGATAATGAGATGGAGAGTAGGCGTTCTGTGCAAAAACACTTTAAATTACTCCAGTGGTTCGCTGTGTCGTCCTCTTTACACTCAGCAAACACCTTACGTCCAGCATTCCAAGCACCATTCCCGTTCATGAGCCTACGCCGCCGGGCATACTCTGGCGCCGCTTTCAGCAGCGGTGCTTCCTCCACGCCTGGGTCAGACATATAAATCCAGAAAAAATGGACTCATCATTGCAAACATTGTCCAAGTCTGATGCATTTCGTGTTGTTCACACTTTATCAAAGGCATTACGTGGACGGAGAAAACCTGACAATAGCGTACCATTTTAAAGCCTGAGATCCCACTGCAGTGGGCGTGGCAGCTTGCGCTGTACTGTGGACTCTGTAGTATCACTTAATTATACTCAAGTAAGGTATCAGGAAGTCCATGCATAAAACACTTTGAATTACACTCAGAAAACACCTTACTGCCAGCATTCCCAGCACCTGTCCCGTTCACAAGCCTACTCCACCTGCCATGCTCCTGAGCCACTGTCCGCAGCGGGGCTTCCTCCACGCCTGGGTCAGACGTATAAATCCAGAAAAAAGAGTGTAAAGAGTGTAAAGAGAGTATCATCTTGTATACGGGGTGTGATGGTGGCTATATTTGGTGTGGAAGCTGGGGTAAGCCAGGTTTTGGTGATGAACATCACTTCGAGGGCGAGGGTGGTTATGGTGTCCCTGATTTCCATTTTGCCTTTGTAAAGGAACCTGATGTTGAGTAGTGTGCAATAGAGCTGTGGTCTGTGGTGGGGTGCATGTTGCAGGTTAGAGGTTCTGAGGGTTTTTACATCACAGAAGAAGCGGCAGTGGTGGCAGTTGAAAAGTCCTTCCATGGAGCATGGCGAGGCACTGCTGCAGTTATCTTATGTCTTGGGCTCGAGGTTTTGGATTTCATCTGAGGAGTTTTGTGGTGGGCTGAAGGACCCGGGGTCCTCGCACTGGGCATGGTCTTGGTGCGAATGGGTGCAGATGGGCTTGCCTTTGTTCCGCTTCTGGTGTGCCAGCAGTGCTGCCGCACAGTGGCCCATATTAAGTAGCCCTGGGAGGTGAGATGTAGTGTTAGAGGCAGACGAGCAGGGGGCTGGGTAAGAAGATGGCACAGGGAAAAACTGGAGTGAGCGGGTATATATCACCAAGGACGCGCAAACAAGAAAGAAAACAACACAGGTGAGAAAACAACAAAAGTGATCCACAGGCAACACTGACACAATGAAAAGTGAAGGACTCACTAATGCTAAAACTTAAACACAAGGAATAATTCCAACTTCGGCTAATCAAAATTGAACACAGGAAAAATGATAAATTAAGGCAGAACACAATTAAAAACTGCCATTAATTGCAATTGAATGGTGGAAGGAACTCGCCATGTGTGAAGGTGGGAGAACACCAGCAGGACCGTGGCTCAAACCGGTGAAAACACAGAGCAGGAGGACTGGGCATTTTTCTCTCTGCTGGGAGGCTGCACAAGGGGAGTAGCGACCAGGCCATATGGTCACGGCTATTCACTGGAGCGACGTATCGGCCTCCATTAATTAGACCTGGTAGGTGTGATGGGCAGGTTAGGAGGCAGGAGGGCAGAAAGCTTTGCATGAGGACGGCATGGGGAAAAACCAGAGCAAACCAGTATGTAACAATAAGGAGGTGGTGACAAGAAACAAAATGCAGGCCATAAAACAACAAAAGTGATCTACAGGCAAAACTGACAAATTAACATTGAAGGACTCGCTAAGGCTAAAACTTAAACACAGGCAATAATTCCAAATTAAGGCTAAGCATAATTAAACACAGGCAATATGACAAATTAAGGCAGAACAAAATATAACACAGGCAATAATTACGATTAAATGGTGAAAAGAACTCACCACCTGAGATGACATGAGAACAGCACTGGGGCAGGAGCTCGAAAAAGTGACAACAGAGAGCAGGAGGACTGGGCACTGCCTCTCTGCTAGGAAGCCGCACAGGGGGAGTGGCAACCAGAGCAGAAGGTTCAGGGCTACTTCCCCTTTGGGTTCTAAGCACAATATTTGTAGGGCAAAAGATAAACAAACGTTTTGCCCAGCCATCAATCTCAACACATTAAAAAATTCTGCAATATATCATCATTCCAAAATGGAGACAATTTTTACTCTCAGAGACTGACTTCTGAAGGGTGGCTGGATGGATTTCTTAGATCATCAAGAAGCTTATTTCACAGTATCAGTTTATTCTTCCTACAGAAAATATGTCCAGTTTCAATAGGAAGGATTGTTGTCCTTTTTGAAAACTCTACCGTTCGGTCTCTATTCTGCACCACTGTACTTCAAAAAAGTCATGGAACCAATGAAGAGCTCAGGGAATAAGGGTGATCATTTATTTACACGATTTTCTCCTCACAGGCAAGGAAAAAGATCAATTGCAATCTCAATTGTCAGTCTGTCTCTAACTGTTGCAAAATATAGGTACCTTGATAAACATGGGAAAATAATTTTTAATACCTTCTAACCAGATGGAATTCTTGGATTTCCTTATCAATGGAAATATATCCACAGAAATTGTATTATTAAAAAAGGAAATTCAACCGATTCTGAAATAGTCCGATTTAACTCTCAGCTCCCTGGCACGATTAGTAGGCCTGCTGGCTTTATGCATACATGCAATTTTCAGCGACTCGAAATTCAACATCTCTCCAAGGGTCTTTCTCATGCAAATAGAATAAATTATGAATCCTGGTCAGAAGTTTAGTTGTGCTTGGACCATCTATATGCATGGAATGGACGAACAACTGCCTCTTCTACCCCAGATTTTGTATTAGAGTCCAATGCTAGTTGGACAGGTTGAGGCGCATGATGTGGCCAATACTTGACTACCTTAAGGTCAGTGCAGGAGTACTGTCTGCACATACATTATTTAGAGAGGCTTGTTTCCAGAGGGTACAGTTTGTGCTGTGGCACAACTTTGAAACTTACCCCTCTTGATTGTTGTTAGCAGAGTTTGGAGCAGAGAGCAGAGCAGCATCAGAGAGGAGAGCTGCCGCGAGCTGGATTTGAACCGCGGGAGCCACGAGAGCCACAATAGCGGAGTGGAGCATGGAGCAGAGCGGCAGTGGTAGCGGAGTGAATGAGAGCTGATGTGAGCTGGGACTGAGCCACAGGAGCGTGTGTCTTTGCCAACAAACACCAGCAACTACACCTGGCACCACTGTCCGTGTTTTTGCACCGTCCGCACCGTTTGACTGAGCCCACAACGAGGAAGATGCGAGGAAGACGCCAAACTGCTACTCCCCTCTTCGAGCCAGCTCCCAGCCCCCGGCTCACGCCTCGCCTCGCAGCTCTTGCCCCACGGACTAATCAGTAAAGCTGTTTGAACCTTCCAAGGTCCTCCAGCACTCTTGCCTCACAGACCTACTCCTCAACTGCTGGAAACGTGGAGCACAGCGGAGTGCAGCTGCAAGAGCAGCATGAGAGAGGCTCCAGAGCAAGGTGATCGAGCTCGCAGCAAGCGGAGAGACGCTGAGCGTGGTGAGGTGACCTACCACTTGTGTACATTTCCCATACCTTGATTCCATTTCTGCATTACGGTACTGCAAGCCATGCCAGCAGAGAGCAGCAGAGAGCAAAGTTCTGAGTTCCAAGCACACAGCAGCCCGGCAGTGAGGTGTGTGAGGTGTGTGCTCCAGCGGACGCCACAAAGAGGAAAAGAACGCCGGGCGCCTGGAAGCTGAACGGTGCCAGTGGCGCGGCAGCGTCTTAAAAGCCAGCGTTCAGCGTTTGGCGGCGACGTTTGGCAGCGAAGTGAAGCGGGAAGCGGGAAGTGAATCGAAGCGAAGCGGGAAGCGGGGGGCCAACAGTGTATCACGGTCGTTTGATGCCCGGCAGCTGTGGTACCCACTGGTCCCCGAGCCCCGTGATCCCGTGATCAGCAGAAAGCGGGACCAGTGACCCCCGCAGTGGTGTGTGCTGAGCTCGTCATGAATAATGGGAAACAAGGGTCTGCAGCACAGCAGGAGAATCTCCCTAGCAGCCAAGGTGTTAAGACCAGAAAAAAAAGAAGAAGGCCACACTACAAATTGAGAGACTAGTGTCTGCACCCGAACTGTCGACAACTAGTCCGAAAAAAATCATTGGGATTCAAAAATTCTTCTTTTTAAAGGACCCAATGGCGGCCATTTATGGCCAAACGCAGGAACAAGCCCACCTGCCAAGTCCAATCACACCTGCATCAAGGGTAAATAACAGTGAACAGCTGCAAGCAAACAAAAAGAAGGAGGAAAAGGACGCACAAAAAATTATTATTGAGAATAATTCCCCAATTAAACCAACAGTACAGTTACAAATTTCCCAAACTTTTACAAAATTAAAATGCAATAATGAAGATTGCAAGTCAGTTGTGGCATTAGCCCAAATACACAATCACAGTTCCCCAGAGCTGGAAAAAGTCATGAAAATAGAGAACAGGAAAAAAGTCAAGGATAAAAGTCCTACAGTAAAGGAAAATAAAACTGGGGTTGAACATATTACCGCACAAGATGACATATGGTCAACCTCCTTTTCCTTACCCAATGAGACAAGTCTGAACAGATTATTGTGTAGTGTAGTTCCTATTATCCCAATAGGCTCTGCGCATTGGAATAATACCTCCAATAGTATAGACCTAGACCAGACGTTAACTAGGTCTTCTACTGTCGATATTAGACTTAAAGTTTTGGGTTTGCCAGCTAGCTCAGAGTTCACTAGAAACTTTCTCGAATAGGCAAGGAGGAGTTGAACCTCCCTGGATAGACAAGAAGGGATTTAGTTTCTGACAACCATAGAACATGACAACTTTGCTCTCCCCTAATCAAGAGTGTATCTCTAGAGTCGTGTGAAAACAAAAGACAACTTATTTTACTCAGTCAGTACGTGCATTCTTAGTTTCACCAGATTGTAGAGAAAAGGAAGAGACGGGCGTGTTCAATAAAAGATGTCATTTATTGATCAGTCTCTTTTCTCGTACAAGAGAAATGAATCGATATTATTGCAATACTTATGGTTAAGTAAAGTGCATACAATAAAAGCAGAAGTATAAAATAATACTGTAAAAACATTGATATGGTTTCTAAGCCATACGTTATTTAAAATGGACAGAATAGATACATACATATAAACATTTGACTAATCGTACTCAACTGGTGCTTCTAACTACGCCTACCCCAGTGTACCTGACCTAAGCCTAATACGTGGGCGGGGATAGAAAGTAGCAGTTTAAGTTAAGTTTGTTTTGCCAAGTGACTGATTCAGGAATTCTCTGCAAGGGGTTATTCAGTTCCGTACCTTGAATCTAGGATGATTGAGGGATGGTATCTCTCATCTTTGGTCTCGATATTCCAGGCTGCCTGCAAGGGCTGCTCGGAAGCGCCGGAGCTGGATTTCTCGGCAGGAGAAAGGCAGCGTCTCGTTCTCAGCACGTCAGGAAGGCGGGGCAGCTAGTGGGCTTCGCTCTCTGCTGGGCTTCGGCAAGTCTCGCTGCTCCGATCTCGTCACCACCGCGTGTGTTTGCTTAAGGCAATATCGGTAATATTTATACCTGTAAGGTGCCGAGATTGACGTAAGGATGGACATAGATACGTCAATAAGGATGTCATACGAGCTGGTCGTTAGCACATTCTTTTACTGAAGTTCTCGGTGAAATCAAAACAATGGCCGCAGGGTTTTTCCCAGGTTGTCATAGGTTTGATTTGTTTTGAGAACTCCGTATGCCTTATCAGGGGCTGGAGGAATATTGCTTGCCTAATTAGATGGCAAGCGTTATGACCTAATCAGATAACGCGCTCCTGTGCCGTGGTCTGGCGTAATCAGATAACGGTTTCTGCATCATGGGATGGCTGCTAGTTAACTCGTTAACCAGAATAGGGTCAGGAATAGGGGGATCGATACAGAACCTATAGGAATACATCACACCCACTCCACGCTAACTATGGCCATATTTACGAATCTAGGCATAGTAAAACATACTGTAGAGTATCGTGTATACCTTACCACCCCAAAATACACATAATGCATTTTGAAATTATGTAACATACGGGAAAAAAATAGTCATATGTACTATATGCACTCAAGCAATAGAATAATGCTAAAATAATCACGCATATGTATACATTATTAGTAATTGAATATTAGAATTACACATGAAATGGCTCTTAATACAGAAGAAAAGTTCGAGACCACTTCATCACAGTTCAAAACAAATATTTATAAACATACCAGCGGGCAGCTAATGTCTATGAAGTTTCTAAAAATAGAAATTAGTTCTCTAAGAATAGTTCTTACTTTAAGCAGAAGAAAAGTGTCCCGTAAAATGTAACAAAAATATTTTGGGGCTGCTAAAAAATTGCTGTCCGTGAACTGGAGGAAAAGTTGATCTTGCTACTTTATTATTAAAGTTGAAGGCCAAATTCAAGGTGTCGGGAACGCCGTGTGCTAGCTTGTTCAAGAGTCATTATTTCTGCTCTGGTGAGAACATCATATCGTTGAGACTGCTGAAAAAGCTGTCAACAGCTTCCTGTGAGAGTTCCACTAACTCGGAAAAGGATGTAACCATGCATTCATGTGCATGATTGTCTCCATTGACGTTTTGAGTAGTATTGCTGACAGAAGGTTGTACCTGATCGATGCTGCTTTCATCTTGGTCTTCACTACCCCTTAATCGTAGTGGTGAAGTTTCCACGAATGCCGTCATCAGGATTGGCAGCTGTTGAGGGCAGCACAATGCATGAGCCTTTACCGGACCCAACAATGTTTCTGCATCCATTGGCGCATCCGATTGTAGCGTCAGACAGGTGTCCAACACGCATTCTTCTCCGCACAGCATGCACCTTAATACAGGTAAAACACATCTTTGCCATATCGGCCGAAATGAAAGAAACCAAGTCATGTTCAGGTCTCTAAGCCGGGTTAGTCCCAGGATTTTTGATATCCGGTCCCGGTATCCAATGGCTCGGATTGTTTCTTCCCTTGTCGCAGGTGTTTTGTCTGTGACATGGTTTGCCATAACGAAATATAAGGACTAAGAATAGGATTCCTGCAATTAGTCCCAGAATGAGGGGAACTCCTCCAAAAATCGAATGGACGAAGTCTGGAAAAATACCCAGTATGGCTTTGAATGGTGTTAATGCCATTGAAAATACTGTCTTAAATACATTTGAGACTCCACTGGTATCAGAAATATTTAAGATTTCATTCAGGATTTCTGCAAAATGTATGGGGGAATTAGTTGATAACAATGAGTGAATCTCTGCAGTCGTCCTTGCGACTAGGAGATCATACGTTTCTTTTGATGACGTGAGCCTGGTCGGCGTCTGAAGAAGCACTGTTTTCATTCTGCTTAAAGTATCAACTCGAATAGAAGTAATTTTCAAGTTAGGCCATGCCCTTGCCTCCCTGTCTGGAAATGAGCTGGGGAACAATAAGCGTCCACAGCACATGACCTTCGCAGTCGTACTAACGAGATAAGGAACCCCGGGCAGTAGAATACAACATCTGCGATCCACAATTAGAATGTAACTCCCGTTATAGAGTCTTTTAAAGAATGGTTCTATCTCTGTTGCAGGTGTGCCTAGCTGGTGACATGAAAGGTTATTTGAGTTTCCTTCACAGGCTCCATGCAAACTAATTCCATTACACAGAAGTGTACCGCTTAGTGACATCGCACAATTATTGCCACTAAGAAACACTTTCTGTCATTTATTACTGACACATGCATGTGAATAGGGCAAGTTCCATGTTGTCTTAATGTACCCTTTTTCCCAATTTTTCGTACATGCCAGCCTGTATATATTTTTGGCAGTATTGAAACCTGAAAGTAGATATCGGAATATTAATTATCCCATGTATTATCCATTCAATGACAGGTCGTTCTGACATTGTCAATGGCAATCTCTCGAGTTTCTCAATGCTCAGGATTGTATAATCAGCACCCTTCTGTGCCATACTGATATGTTTATCAGTAAGGTTAAAGATATTGAATAGTGACGTTGTGTTGATTAAACGCCAAGGCACATAGCCTGATCGCAGATTTTGTAACGTCCAGCCAAGCTGTACAATAGAACGCAATTGAGACTGACCGTGTTGTAACAACAGTAAGTCTTGCGATATTATGTCGATTGTTGATGACACAATGCTGTCCAATGAAAAAATTCTGGAGGACAGAGTCATTAACCCATTGTCCACTACAGAAAGAGATTTTTCCAAATTAATACTGTCAATTTCCCGTATACTTTCTGCTGTCTCAATTTGAGTTATCTTCCAGGCCTCGTTGTAAGCTGCATATATAGAGGCTGCTATGAAGCGTTTTTGACGCTGTTTGCGTGTTCCCATAATGAAATCACGCAAGTCAGCACCATCAGTAAGTAAAGTTAGGTGTTGCTTAATTTCTGTCAGTGTGGAAGTTTTTAGCCATTGAAGGCAGAGTTTGCCCACACTGTAGGTGGTGATTATCCCTGGGTGTTGTCTTTGGGAATATCTAGGGTCTGGCCTGGTCAATTTGAACCCCTGTGTTTTGTTCAGGAATCTGTCTTGACAGTTATTAGTATCTGTGGGCCAGATCAAACATTGTTTCCAATCAGGATTTGTTCTGTTTTGGTTTAATACATAGTTTACGTCTATCTCTTCATCTGCAGAGTTATTGCTGTTTATTGTTGGTTTTGGAATAGACGGTTTATTTAAGTCTTTGATTTTGGCTAATCCAAGACAGGTAGTTTGTTGAATAGTTTCATTCAAGAATATAATTTGTTCTGGGATCATGCAGGCTCTAAACAATGATTCTATACCTTGTACTTGCCATTCTTTTGTACCCCAAACACTTTTCACTTCAACATTTTTGTCCCAATAATCAAAACCAAATGTATTCATTTGTTCAAAAAATTAGTCCGAATATATCAATTTCGTGTTTGTAAGCATGGTTTTTGTTCCTGTCTTATTTGACAATTTGAAATAAAATGTTGCAGCATTACTTGTGTTGAACCCTGAAAAGTATGAATATTTGTCATAAAAGGTTCTTGAGCTTCCTTTTGGAGGGGTTGCACAATGTTCCCATTGATTATAATTTAAAACATTTCTAGGTTGTGCTGATTTATGTAAAAAATGGTTACCATAGTGGTTGTAGCAGTACATACTATCATAATTAGATGAACCCTGCAAATAATCATGTTTGGTAAATTTAGCAGACATCACTAGATCAGACATCATGTTATTAATACTTTCAAAGTCCCAATCATCAGCAAATGAGTTTTACAAAGTCACTCAACGAGATCTTGATTTGGTGTGGATATTTGAGGATTTCGACCGGACCATAAATTTCATAGTCAGTATTGTCCCATGCTACCCCACCCGGTATAGGATTGGCTGTGAAATTGACTGAAGAAAGTTCTCTTTTCTTGACGTGTGAAGATGTGTGTGGCTTGAGGATCAAGTTGATTTTCTGGCTTGCTGTGTCCATTTTAGCATATTTTCCCTCAATGAAGCGTCCCAAACATAGTATCATGATGAGCCAAAGTATCAGGATAAATACACCAAAGGACACCCAAAATTCAATCCATGGAGAAATCAGATAGGTTTCTTTCAGCTGTTTCCATATTTCCTTAGCTTTATCTTTAAAAGTTTTTGTTGATGGCTGTGTCTTTGATTCACTTAGATCTTCAGAAGAATCTTCAAAGTTGATGAAGTAGCTGGATGCCGTTCTGTCTATTGTTCCAATTGCTTCAGGATTACTGTTTCTTGCAGCTTCAGCATATTCATTTGTTACTTCATTGTAGGTTGGTGTGTCTCTACTAAATGTTTTTATTTGGGTTTTCAGAGGTGTGAGTTCCATTGCATTGTTGCATAGTCCTTGTTGTTGTTCTGTAGGCGTTTCGAATGTGATTAGCCTTTTAGTTAGCACCTCTGTACTTGTAGCAAACCTCGGTGTTCTACTACTTATCGGGAGTCCACTTGGCCTACTGTTTGTTATCGGCCACATGATTGTGGTTTTACCAGGTCAATGGATACAACTCGGTTCTCCTTTTTACCAGCAAGCAGCGGTAGTACAACTGATCTTGTCCCGTTGATGGACAAGACAGGAACTGCTTTTCTGTAAGAAGGCCCAAATTCCTTCTTTACCGCGATCTTTTCTCTGACTAGATCCCCGACTTTTGGAATCCAGACAGATCTTGCTGGGACAGGTGGTGGTTCTTCAGTGGTTGTTGGCTGCTGTTTCAACTTTATGTTGCTCAGGTCTTTTCTTGTTTCGTTTAAGTCCTGTAAAATAGCCAAACGATCTTTGATATCAAAGCTTTTTTCTTTTACCTCTGAAGTCTGACTGTCAAGATCTAAGACTAGCATCCTAGTTCCAAACAGTAATTCGTACGGACTGAATCCCCTCAGAGAATTTCTTGGCAAGTTGTTTAGACTACGTTGGACACTTATTAGATGTTTGACCCACCCAGCTACCGAACCTAATACCTTTGCTGTTATAGATTGCTTTATAGGTTAATCAAACAGGGCCACCTCACATTGGGTGGATGTGTATCCAGATGTCAATTGGAATACACCATCTTTGTTAAAATACCCCTCACACACCAAAAGGGCCCTTGGTGTCATGCTTCATCATCGGGGTCTTCCCGTCCCGCTGCGGGGCGGGGCAGTGCTGCGACAAGCGGATACGCTGGAGCACCTTTAGATGGAGGTGCTATGTGTTGGGAGTGAGTGTCAGTGGGGTCAGGAGTGATATAAGTGTGGGTTGTTAAAAAATACCTGGCCTAGTGGCAACATTTTTTTTTATTAAACACTGGCTGGTATTATTAAAAGAAAAGTGAAGCGGAGAGATGGAGCAGGTTAATGGGCTCTCTCTCCTAAGTGGGTCAACATGTTTCGAGGCACAGGGCCTCTTCGTCAGGACCTAGGGGAGATCCCCCTGTCACTCACTAGTGTTTCTCCACAGAGGTAGAAAAAGTGTATATACAAAAAGTGAAAGGCAGAGAAATTGTCCGTACGGAAGGTTCTCACGCAAGTGGCGCGGGTGGAAGCTACTGTACAGGAGCAGACTGTTCTTGGCTGTGGGTTTGAAGTGAGTGCTAGTTGCAAGTTTACCTTCTTTGGGGAAGATGTTTAGATCTAGAAACACCAGATTTTCGTTGGAAGCAGTGTGGGTAAATTTTAGGAACTGATCTTGTTGGTTCAGCCAGTTCATGAAACGGGTAACGGAGTCTAGGTCGCCCCTCCAGATGACAAATATGTCATCTATGTACCTTTTCCATCTAAAGGTGCTCCAGCGTATCCGCTTGTCTCAGCACTGCCCCGCCCCGCAGCGGGACGGGAAGACCCCGATGATGAAGCATGACACCAAGGGCCCTTTTGGTGTGTGAGGGGTATTTTAACAAAGATGGTGTATTCCAATTGACATCTGGATACACATCCACCCAATGTGAGGTGGCCCTGTTTGATTAACCTATATCCCTGATAAGAGGAGGACGTGCCCACCTCGGTGCCCATCGGCACCACCTCTTCACTCCCCCTTTTGATTTCCTTAATAGATTGCTTTATGCCTTGGTTTTTTCTTTACACCGTCCCGTATCCCTCAGGAAGGAAGTGAGAAGAATCCCGCTTCGCTATGCTCATTTGGCCGTGCTTTCCCACAAGCTTGAGGGCTAAAGTGAAAACATTGGTCAAACGTAGCATGCTCCTAGCGTATATGCCATTTAGACTCGCAAATCTTTGTATAACAGTCCCGACGTCAGCCGAGTGCTGGGGTCTACATTTATAAGTGGAAACTAGTCTTTATTTGTTAATGGGAGGCATTATTTACACTTGTTTCACTGATTATTGTTTAGCCCTTATTGAGTGAAACGCCATGGTATTACCCCGTTCCTCTCGCCGCTGCGATCTCTGTTGCAGCCCGGGCATTTTTTTACAAAGATGTGATGATGCAGGCTCATGCCTGGACACCAGTACACTGATTGTAGTTTTTCCAGAGAATCTTTTAGTTTGAGGTGTCTGAGACCCTCGCCCATATGTGCGTCTGCTATTAACAAAGTTCTCCTGTCCTTGTTTGGAATTACTCTATCCCCCACTCCAGGGATTCGAGCAAAAGGAACGGAGTTCGCATCGATTATGTATGTATATTTGAGTGGGTAACTGATCGGTAACGCTGAGCAGTCGCCTTTTGATGACGTTTTCACCGCCAGCATTGTTTCACCGTCAATGTATTTTACTGCACGCTTTTTTCTAGCTACGGAAGCCGATTCAGTTGCTACCGCTGTGGCTTTCTCAGCCAATGAATTCCCTGCAACGTGAACGCCATCACGCTGATGACTCAGTGAGTGTATCACGTGAGTTTTTTGGTAGTTCTTTTTTTAACAGAACTATTTGTTCCCAAAGCAGTTTTTGTTTTATTGTTGCACCTGTGTCATCTTTGTAACCGTTTTGAATCCATTTCTGTAAATCGCTGTTATATGATTTGACGCAGTAATACGAATCGGACACTATGAGTGTCGGGAATTCGCGATCTGCATTATCTAGCGCCATTTTCAATGCTATTATTTCAGTCTGTTGTTCTGAATTAGTTTCTACTGAGTGTGTTTTTGTTAATAGAGGTCTGAGTATACCTCCGCGCCACACTTCTTTTGTAATCTCACATGTGGGGTTGTATGCTTGTTCCCCCCAAACGGATGGTTGAGCATGTCCGTCTGTATAGATTACACAAGCGTACTGTCGTAATGGCAGAATGTCGATTGGCAGAGGGAATATTCTTTCATATTCTAGATATTTTAGTTCCTCTAGTTCTGGATCAAAGTAGTATTTTACTTTGTCCATTGTAATGGAATTCACCCATTGTATCCATTCCGGATTCAATGCTGTTGTTGGTAAATTACACGGGGTTGTTAATGCCTCAAAGGCTGATTCTGCTGTTCTGACTGTGATGTGTCTACCGTCAGCTTTATCTTTTTCTCTAGCTATTGCGGTTTGAACTGCATGAACAATGTTTTCTTTAATGCTGAATTTCTTTTCAGCTTCTGTGTACAAGTGTGATTTGAATGCAATTGGTACCTTTTCTCCCTCATTAGAGGTCAGGTATGTGAATCCACATCTTCCTGGGATGACTCGAATCACAAGGTTGCGTGCGTTATCACGTGTTTCTAATTTTGTTTTAATTAACATATCTGTTTGTAAGGATCTCAGAATTTCTGTGTGTTTTTGAGTCCAATTTGATTTTTTAAAATCTGGTTTTATTAGATCATAAAGGGGTTTGACCCTTTCTGCGTAATTTGCAATGTATGTTCTTCCGAAATTTAGGAAGCCTAGAATTGACTGTAGGTTTTTTAGTGTTCTAGGTGCTTGGTGTACGGCACATTTCTCTAGGAAATTGTCAGCCAGGCTTTTGCCTTCACTTGATAATTCATATCCTAAGAACAGGACTGTTAGATGGGCAATTTTAGATTTTTTAAAGTTGAATTTGTAACCCTCTGCTGCGAACCCAAGTATTATGGTGTTCACTCTCTTCAAGTGAGTATCCAAGTCATCGTCTGTTAGGAATATGTCGTCGACATACGATAATGCTTCGTCATCATATGTTTGTAGTAACTCTGTTACTCTCGCTGAGAATAATCCTGGGCTGTTCTTGTACCCCTGGGGTAACCGACAGAATTCTTTTTGAGCGCCATTTATTGAGAACGCTGATAAGTATCTGCTCTCTGGTGCTATATTTTGACAAAAGAATCCATTAGAGATGTCTAATGTTGTTTTATATTTTTTGCGCACTATGTTATTCATTAGTGCAGCACTATGCGAGTTTTGTACTGCAAAAGTTTTGCAACACGAGTTAAGGTGTCTGTAATCCAAAACTAGACGATATGAATTGTCTGGTTTGGAGACAGGAAACAAAGGGTTGTTCATTTGTGAGGTGCAAGTTTCAATCACCCCCTGGTATTCTAGTTGATCTAGAATTTCTTTTACCTGTTTTTTAGCTTCTTGCTTGATTGGATACTGCCTTTGTGCAGTAGGTTGTGATTTTAACTGGATTTTGTGAGGAGGAGAGTCCTCATCCCATCCTACATGATTTTTATATAAAGCAGGAGCTTGAGCTACTGCCCACTTTCTTGCAAGTGTATATTTTTTATGAATTGGAATATGATTTGAGAAGGCAGGCATAATTATTTCTTCGCCATGTGGGCACTCCCTGACGAACTCTGGTGGCCAATCTTTTTCAGCTAGAAGGATGTCATAGCCCTTGGAGAGATCATCCCAAAAAAGGCCCCTTATTTTTCTAGTCTTATCCCCTTCTATACGTAAAGTTATTTCATATATTTTGTGAGGTTTGCTAACTCTGGTGTCTGCAGTTTCCACCTGAATGTATTCATTCGTGTCCACTATCTCCAGATGATTCATAAGGACTTTGCATGCTATGCTCACTTCTGCTGCGCTGTCTAGCATTGTCTGAGCCCACTCTCCGTTTTTCAGCTGTGTCCTCAGTATTCTCGGCATTGTTGAATAATACTGGCTACCTTCTTTTTTGGAAACTGTAATTTTTTATTTGGATGAGCAGGTTCCTTGTCTTTGGACTTGACGTGCCCTTCCCTGGGTTCCGATCGTCCTCTTCTTTCCGATTTCTGCGAGGAAGTCTGAAAAGATTGAGAGGGACGTGTATCAAAGTCTTGATATCTATCAGGTTTCTTTATGTTATCCCTATTTCTAAGGTTGTATTTTTTCACAGAGGGCTCCCTTTGGGGAGACTTGGGTCCTTGGTCCGGAGATCTTTCTCTCCGCCGAGGAGACCTTCCTCTGGACTGGAATCTCTTTTCTTTTGGATTGGATTGTTTGTTTCCATCCCAGTTCTTCTTTTGACTGTTTAGATTATTTTTAATAAATATTTTTTCAGGACTTTCAATTAGTTGGGGCTTTACTGGTATTCCACCCAAACTATCTCTACCTAGTTCTTCATAGGATTTTTCTATAATTCTGGCAATTTCAGCTGGTTGGTCTGCTATATCTGTCTCTTTTAACCTCTGGCGGATCGCCACATTCGCTGCTTCTCCTTTTATGTTGGCTAGTAATATTGCCGAGACCTGCTTGAAGTCTTTTAGTAATTTCATACCAAGAGTTAAAGCGGGTTCTGGACCGTATTCGTCTTGAATTTGTTTTAGCACATCTGGTATTACTGACATGGATGGAACTCCATGTGTTTTTGTGTAAATGGAAGCAAAGACTGTACCCCAAGTGTCACAGTCCTCCACGTGTGGTGCGATTCCCATTGGAAGACAGATAGTCAGAATCCTGTGTTTATCCACAGGGGTGGTGTCTGGAAACACCGCCTCTATTTGGGTGATTTTTTGTGCTAACCAGAATGGTATTTGTTCCCGTTTAGCTCGTACTTTACCTAGGCAGGACTGTATGTTCTGTGGTGTAATTTTATTTGTGTTCCCCTGATGAGGGGTCAGCTGTGGGATTTTAACTACAGGTTGGATGGTTGAAGTCCGCATTACATATTGGACTAGTTGTCTATATATTTTAATTAATTGTTTTAGTTGTACTAAAACATCTGCTGCAGACATTCTTTCGATGTCTGGATGTGGTGTGTATCCGGCTAGGACCGGCCACGTTGCTCCTGGTCTACCTAGTGGACCGAGCCTGGTGATGTGATTATTATGTTTTAGGGCGCCATTAAACAAGAGCAGATGCTCTTGGAATTTGAGTGGTACTTCCACTTCCTCGAAAGGAGTGTAGGTATCCGGAGGTTTCTCTATTTTATAACAGTGGAACTCCTTTGTTACAGCATTTGCTGCTGGAAAGTTTATCCATGAATAGAATAGCTCTGTCTGCCGATATTCGTGGGCCTCAATTACGAATATGACTGCACCACCTCTTGGTGTCAGTCCATTGTCTATAAGTTGTAACGTTATAGATCTTCTTATGTTGACCGGGATGAGTTTTATATCCGGGTCTGCTTCTTGCATAGTATTATCAGCTTCTATTACTTCAGCTGCTACTCTAGCTATCTCTCTTTCATAATCACTTTCTGGCATTTTACTGTCAGGATGGTTATTCTGTTTGTTTGCAGATCAGGTTTCTTGTGGAAACAAAGATGAGATGCACAATATTTTGGAACAGTGTATCCTTCAACGTTGATTGAACCCAGAACCATACATAGGAGTTCCCTCCTGCGAGGTTTGGCGGATTTTACCTCTCACCCACTCCAGACGTCTTTGGAGTATTATGGGAAAAAAGGGGTCTGAGTGAAAAAGCACGACTGAGTTACTCTAAAGTCTTGCGTTAGTTTTATCGCCTATCCAAACACGTTGGGCGCCATGTAGTGTAGTTCCTATTATCCCAATAGGCTCTGCGCATTGGAATAATACCTCCAATAGTATAGACCTAGACCAGACGTTAACTAGGTCTTCTACTGTCGATATTAGACTTAAAGTTTTGGGTTTGCCAGCTAGCTCAGAGTTCACTAGAAACTTTCTCGAATAGGCAAGGAGGAGTTGAACCTCCCTGGATAGACATGAAGGGATTTAGTTTCTGACAACCATAGAACATGACAACTTTGCTCTCCCCTGATCAAGAGTGTATCTCTAGAGTCGTGTGAAAACAAAAGACAACTTATTTTACTCAGTCAGTACGTGCATTCTTAGTTTCACCAGATTGTAGAGAAAAGGAAGAGACGGGCGTGTTCAATAAAAGTTGTTATTTATTGATCAGTCTCTTTTCTCGTACAAGAGAAATGAATCGATATTATTGCAATACTTATGGTTAAGTAAAGTGCATACAATAAAAGCAGAAGTATAAAATAATACTGTAAAAACATTGATATGGTTTCTAAGCCATACGTTATTTAAAATGGACAGAATAGATACATACATATAAACATTTGACTAATCGTACTCAACTGGTGCTTCTAACTACGCCTACCCCAGTGTACCTGACCTAAGCCTAATACGTGGGCGGGGATAGAAAGTAGCAGTTTAAGTTAAGTTTGTTTTGCCAAGTGACTGATTCAAGAATTCTCTGCAAGGGGTTATTCAGTTCCGTACCTTGAATCTAGGATGATTGAGGGATGGTATCTCTCATCTTTGGTCTCGATATTCCAGGCTGCCTGCAAGGGCTGCTCGGAAGCGCCGGAGCTGGATTTCTCGGCAGGAGAAAGGCAGCGTCTCGTTCTCAGCGCGTCAGGAAGGCGGGGCAGCTAGTGGGCTTCGCTCTCTGCTGGGCTTCGGCAAGTCTCGCTGCTCCGATCTCGTCACCACCGCGTGTGTTTGCTTAAGGCAATATCGGTAATATTTATACCTGTAAGGTGCCGAGATTGACGTAAGGATGGACATAGATATGTCAATAAGGATGTCATACGAGCTGGTCGTTAGCACATTCTTTTACTGAAGTTCTCGGTGAAATCAAAACAATGGCCGCAGGGTTTTTCCCAGGTTGTCATAGGTTTGATTTGTTTTGAGAACTCCGTATGCCTTATCAGGGGCTGGAGGAATATTGCTTGCCTAATTAGATGGCAAGCGTTATGACCTAATCAGATAACGCGCTCCTGTACCGTGGTCTGGCGTAATCAGATAACGGTTTCTGCATCATGGGATGGCTGCTAGTTAACTCGTTAACCAGAATAGGGTCAGGACTAGGGGGATCGATACAGAACCTATAGGAATACATCACAATTGGAATCCAACATTCAAAAAGAAAAGCACACCCAATCTCAAATACAAGAAGATCTCAAGAATAAACAAACTACGCAAGGCAGACACAGACCAGCACAAAAGCAGGAAATGGGACTGGGTGGAGAAGAAAGGTTGGAATCTACACCACTATGTCCAGACAAAAATCTCGACAAATTGGATGAGAAGTACGAAAACAATAAAGGATGGCCATAAAAACTAAACCTGACGTCCCCAATCACGATTTCCTCCGTGAGCGGGCTAGAAGAAGTGTCAGAGGTCCTGGAAATACAGGCTAGAGAGATTCATAAGGCTCCATGGAGTGAAGAATTATTAAACACCTTGGATCAGGCAATTAGGGCCCTGAATTTCCAGTCGGACAAAATGGACGTACAAATCGATCTAATAAACCTCATCGCTGGACACATTTCAGGCATAAATACCAAGCTGGACCACATGGCAGCCCTTATACCCAGGAGGATAGATATGGCACAACATATAGACACCTTCCAGCCAAGCTGTGTATGTGGTAAATTGGTGGATAAATTGTCAAAACTACCCGACATCCTAAAAGATATTCTAGTGGCAGTACAGTCATCAATAGGGAACATTAAAAACATGAGCCCCAGAGGGGCAAAGGAGGCCGAAGAGGAAAATGAGAGTCTAAATGAAGTCAAGGAAAAAATATAAACTATGACCCGGAACAAGAGGAAAAAAAGACAAACGAGGAATACTTAGACCAGAGACTTCGCCAAATTGATGACACACAAAGCGCAACTTAAACATAAAGTTAACAAAAAGACAAAGAAAACGCACAAGAAAGGGTAGGGCTCAGCCCAAGGAGTCACTTCCGATAAATGATCATACTTATCCTATCTTCAACCAAACAACTTCAAAGAAAAAGAAACGATCAATGGAAAAAAATTCATTAAACCTTACAGATAAGGCCCTGGATCACTCAAACCAGTCAAGAGCAGAGAATGGACGCAACTCGCTTAACAAATCATTTACCTCCTCCATGCTCATAAAGTCAAACCACATACAAGGAATAAAAAATCCAAACACACAAAAACACAAAATCTCACAGTTACAAGGCAAAGATCGGACTCAAGTTGAAGGTGAGAAAAAGCCACCTGACCAAGAGGATTTTGTAGATCGGGTAGTAATGACACAGCGGGCAGACGAAAGCCCAATACCCGAAGTCAAAAGAGTAAAACGAGATATGTGGACCCAAAACTCTCCAAAGAATGAGGAAAAACAACCAACTGAAGGCGATAAAATCACCCCAAGACAAACCACAAACCACAAAAAAAGACAGCGAAGATCGAAGTGCAATAACGCCGATAAAAATAAAGATACATGGAAATGGGAGATCATGCAAGTTGCCACAAAAAGAACAGCACTTAAAGTATACACAAGCACCCAAATATACAAAGAATGACAAACTTGAAGTTGAAAAAAACGAAGGGAATAATTTGAATACAGGAAGGCCTATTGCACCCATTTCTCAGCCAAACAGAACAACTAATTCAACTGGACAAATAACAAAAAGCAACCAAGGGCTAAGCAGAACCATCAAAACTGAAAATCCGGGAATGGAAGTCGGAAATAATCAGAAATCATGCACACTGGTTACTACAGAAAAAATGGACTTGTCCAAACTACACCCATCTTTTAAATGTGAGGAAATCACAGACCTTACCCACCTTGTCATACGCATTGGTCACCTGGTGTGGCAAAGAGGCAGGGTTGTTAAATAACCTACAAACAAAGGTATACAAAACGGCTCTAAAGCTTCCAAAATCAGCCTCACCAGCACAGGTTCGTCTAGAATTTGGCCTGCTGAATCAGAAGTTTCGCAGCATGGGCACCTTCGTGAAACTTTGCCACAAAATACGTCTGTCAGAGGAGGGCTCACTGGACAGCCTGTGTTGGAAAGAAATTGAAAACCAGCAGAAACAGCCCACGTCAGGCAGTTGCGGAGATTTCTTGACGCAAACCTTGAGGGATTAAGGAATTCAATCGTCATGGGATTCTAACACAGATAGAACCAGCTTTGATAAAACAACAAATAATGCTGTCAAATGTAAATCCTTTCTGGAAGATAAATCAACATTCTCGAAACGACGACACAGGTGGACAGTGATAAATTCATACTCCGGGATAAAGCCACGGCCTTATTTAGAAAGTCACTTTTCGTGACACTAAAACAGAGATATATAGAACATCGGCTGGGCTTACAGCTTTCGAAGGACTTGTTGCCATCCTGGAAAGGTAGTTATACAGACCTTCATTGTCGCCCATGCGGTTACCGAAATGATACATTACCTCACCTGCTATGCGTTTGTCCAGCACTCTTGGACCTAAGGAGACGACTCTTAAAAAATATTTTAAATAAATTGAACATTCATACATGCAGGCAAGCTGTAATTCGATGGTTGGAGGGATCGTCTCCCATTTTGGCCTGTAGGGGGGTTAAATACATGTGAAAAGTACAATCCCTCCTACGACAAACAGAACTTGGAGAGACAATAGTAGTTGAGAATGGTAAACCCAACGCTTGACAGACAAAGCTCAGCATGGCCGTAACAAAGTGCAGAGAAATGGACTGATTTGAGCTGACCAAAAAAGAAGAACATAACAGAAAATAATAAAAAAATAATAAATAAATAAACAGATAATTTTATGGACCAGTCAAATCCAATGTTGTATTAAACAAGCACATTTTTAATGAATGATTGTTAGAACCGGCTGTCTCTAGTTGGCAGAGGTATACACTTCTGACAAATAGGGGCACACCTTTTCTTGTCAGGGCAAGGGGATCACACACTTAGATAACCCCTGCTCACCCCCGTGGTAGCTTGGCAAAGCAGACAGGCTTATCTCAGAAGCAGTGCGTTAAGCATTTATGACCACATACAGTAATAAAGTGAATACACTACAAATGGACACGACACAGTGGTATTATAAAAATAAGGATGTTTATATAAGGCTTAGCACAAGACCAAACAACGACAAAAATATACCACAATATTACTAAATACTCTTGGAAGGAAAAATAATAGTTCAAGTGCAGTTTCTTCTTAGCACAAAGTCTTTAGTACCAAAAGCAACTCTTCTTCTTTAAATCACAGTTCTTGGCAACAATATAACCCCCACAGGAGTCACACGACGTTGAGGCAAAGTTAATCCAAAGGTTCGGCGTCGACCGCGAGGAGTGCTACGTTGAGCCCGGAGTCGAAACGGACCCCCACAACACAGTACCTTGGAAAAGTGAAGCACACGATGATCAGCGGCGTCGAGATGTCCGGCGTCGCGTATTCGGCGTCGATCGGGCCTCGGAGTCGGGGCGATCTGCAGCGGCGTCGACAGATGTCAGGCAGGAGCAGCGCTCACGAGGTGAAGCAGGATACGGCGGCGTCGTCGATGTCGATGGTGATGTTGCAAGAGTGAGCAGCGCTCACGGCGTCGAGAGGGCTCGGTGTCGAGGCGTCAGTAGCGGCTTCGCTACTAGCATCGATCGGGCCCGGCGGCCGGCGTCGAAGGTGCGGGACACTGGAGCTGCACTCACGATGTCGAGCTGGATTCGGCGGCGTCCGTCGGCGTCGAGATTGCTGGATTCTTCGGAGGTGCTGGACTTTCAGGTTCCAGCAACAGGCACTTTTAGCAATGATGAAGTCCTTTAACCCTGTGACTTCAACAGGAGGCTGGCACTCTTCCAACCCTTGGAGATTTCCTTGGCAAAGCTTGAGAGTACACACTCAGTTCCTCTCTCCTGGTTCCTTGGCAAAAATAAAGAAGTAACTGCAGGATTCCCCCAACAAACAGCACACTGGCAGAAGGGGTAGGCAAGTCCTTGGATCAGCAGGCTTCTTGTCCTTGGTTCAGGTTACCTTGTCAGAAGTGATCTAAATCTTTGGTTCAGGGGTCCTTCTCTTATACCCCTTTTCTGCTTTGATCCCTTTGTCCATGCAGGGGAATTTCCTCCCATCCTGGGTTTGTTGTGGGTGTTGCCAGTCCGAGGCACCTGGCCTATTCACTGTGCAGGGCAAGGTCTTCAGCCGCCCAGCAGGAGGTGGAGCCAGCATTGTCACTGGCAGGGGCAGGGCAATCAGTCGCCCGGCAGGAGGTGGAGCCAGGATTGTCCCTGCCAGGCACAGAGCCATCAGTTGCCTGGCAGGAGGTGGAGCCAGCATTGTGTCAGGCAGGGCAGGCTATCAGGAGCTACTCTTCCCCTACTCTCAATGCAAATGCCTCACTCACCCCACACTGTCTCATTCAGACCTCTGGAGCCACCCAGCTCCTGTCACACGCACACCAAACCAGCAGAGACCAGTAGACAGTCAGACAAGAAAATAGCCACTTTCTAAAAGTGCTATTTTCAAACACAGAGTCTAAAAACCATCCACCCAAACCGATGCGTTATTAAATTCTGAGTATAGGCATACCAAACTCGACATAGCACCATGCTCCCCGAGCCCGCTAGGATTATAGCGTTTAATAATCCTGGCAGCCCACTCTAACTTATGGAGAGCAGGTAACCTTACGATAGTGAAAAACGAAGATGGCTGTAATTCACTATTAGGACATGCCACACACATCAGGGCTTGTCCTACCTTATGCTTACAATGCACCCTGCCCTTGGGCCTACCATAGGGGTGACTAACATGAAGTTAAGGGAAGGTTTAGGGACTGGCAAGTAGGTGTACTTGCGCAGCCTGCGTGACAGTACCAGACTGCACGTAGGTCTAGCAATGGCAGACCTTTAGACGGATGTTTGACATTACAACGCATGCTTTTACATCGCATGCCTTTACAACGCAAGTATTACAACGCAGTCCATTACAACGCATAGTGCTTTGGGGTGCTGGATAGTGAATAGTTTAATTTACTATTCCAACTCCAGTCCCCGTGGACACTAGGGAAGGTTATTGGATAGTAAATTAACCTATTCCCTATCCTAGAGCGCCCCCCAGAGCAATGCGTTGTAATAGTTTGCGTTGTAATGGTTGCGTTGTAAAGGCTCTGCGATGTAAAAGTTGCGTTGTAAAGGTTGTTTACCCTTTAGACATATTTTACCAGGCTGCTTCTGTGGGTGGCACAACACGTGCTGCAAGCCCACTAGCAGCATTTGTATTTACAAGCCCTGGCACTCCTGGTGCACTCTACTAGGGACTGACAGTAAACTAAATAAGCCAAACATGGAATCCAATCAATATCAATTTCACATAGGGAGCACTTGCACTGTGGCATTGATCAGCAGTGGCACAGTGCCCAAAGCAATATTCCAGCAAAAACATCATAAACAGAAGAGGCAAACAGAAAAAATGGAGGAGAGACTCATGCCAATGATGCCAGGTCTAACAATGATTTTCTAATGTATTTTTGTAATAATTTAATAATTGGAAACAATAAATATTTTGACTTTGACTTGACTAGAGAGGCTTGGCTTGCCTTTGCAAAACACAAGACAATATGTTATATCCTCCTGAGAATTGACATCTGCTCAGAAAAATCCAAATTGCTGGAAGTGATAGCCAAATATTTCTGCAAGTTTTGTTAAAAGCTAAAATGATTAGTACAGATTAAATATCTCGCAGACAACTTAAACATGATTGTGGAATGATGCTCCAGACATCTTTAAAACTCCAGCGATTGATGTCCGCAATCTTAAATATTTATAAAAAACATTTTTTCAAAATGTGGACCTTTGGCGATAGATCTATTTGACTCCTGTTCAAATGCTCAACTCTCCTTCTTCATCAGTTAGAGGCTGGATACTAAAGCTTTGGCAACAAGATCCAGCTCTGGCAAAACTGGTCCCAAAACCTCATATATGCCTTTCCCCTATTTATTATGATTTCTAAATTTCTGGCCCAGAAAAATCTTGTCTGGCAAGCTCGACCATGGGTCAGTATGGTTCTGGAAATGTTAATAGGTCATCCACGTCTAATGCCAGTCTTTCTGAGCTTTCCTTAAAGCCCACCAGGATAATACTACATAATGACACTGAATCAATACCAAATATTAGTGATGAGGAAGGTTTTGGTTCAGCATCGACAATCTCAAGGAATTTCAATGGAAGCTACTTAACCCATCCACCAGTCTTGAGAAGTAGGAACAACCACATTTTAAAACTCCACTCAGATGATATGGAATAGCTGGTGTCTGGACAGGGATTCAGACCCCTTTCGGCAGATGTGATTTTGATGGTAGATATCTTGCCTTCTCTATCTTCTCAGGAGTAATACTATTGAAGTGCAGAATCCTAAAGATTAGCAATGTCTGTAGCACATGAAAGAGTGGAAGTTAGACTAGCATGTGAACAGCCATTAACCTGCTGACTTTTGAAGAGAGCAATATTTTCTAATCCTCTATTGCTAAAATATATATTCAGATGTGGGATGTTAATTTCATTGTGAATTTATTGATAAACTGGCCTGAAAAAAACAATCTGTCTTTGAAATTCTGATCAACAAAACTGACCATTTTAATATGCCTAGCTTGTATACAACGTCTATCAGTTGTTAAAACTTTGAATCTTTCTTTAGTTCAGTACTTTCCTTCAGGTGTTTCCATCCAGCTCCAGAGAAGAACGAAAACAAATTTGCTTCCTGCCCATTATCCATATTTTCCTTCTCAACCTAAACTTTGTGTAGGAAATTGCTTAAAAAAGCACATTAAGGGTCTCAATACGATACCAGTCGGAAAGCATTCACAACAACTGAGCCTTGGAAGGGTGTCTGACCAAATCAGATTCGGGGAGTCTGACCGATTACGATGTTTGCGAACACCATTTGGTCCAACTCGCATTTACTTCAATGGAAGCCTGTGTTCCGACCGACTACACAGCCTCCCATTGAAGAAAGGGGTGGTTGCGGAAAACCTTGCATCCTGTGGTGGGCATCCCATGGTGCCTGCCACACTGTGCATGGCTGCAAAGAGGGGACCCATGGGTAGCTCCACAGGCCCCAACCGGAGTCGGAAGGACCGACCGGGTACCTAACATCGTAATCCGTTGTTCGGAAATGTTTCCGAGTCAGTCGGAAATGCGGGTTCCGAATCGGATTCAGACAAACCAAATTCTGTTCAGCCTTTAAGAGTGCTGCAAACCAGAGAAAGTCCTCATAAGCAGGTGTCTTCTCCACCTTAGCTTGCTGGGTTTGATGGGTCATGATTTTAGCAGGGATAGATACCAGTGCTTTTAGATTACTCTCCACTAGATGGGCAATGACTTCAAAAGCCTTTTGGGCAGGAGCAGGCTTAGAGGACATTCTTAGATCAGGGGATTGGTCTAATGTTTAAACTTTTGTTTTTTTATTGTAAATCTATTATTCACTTAGACAACTCTGTTGCATATATGCTTTGAACAAGCATAATAGGAGCTTTCCATCTTGAAATAATATGGAGATTTTCCTAGCTTGAGTGAAGGAAAATCTTGATTTTATTAAAGACTTGGAGGTGAGTAGTATCTCACCATTATTTCTGATTGTTAATCAACCCTTTTTTTCTGTAGTGCTGTTTGGATCCTCAATGCCTTTGACCTAAGTGAGGAGTACAACTCTAACAGGTTGAACAGCAAACCTGTTTAGATCATAATAAATGTTCCCTAGGAATATATCATTGTGACATCATCCTGTAGTTGTTTACCCAATGGTTCATGGGGAGTGTAGTTCTACTTTACCTTGCCATCTACTTACCTAAGGCAAAACGAGTATGCATAATTCTCAATTCACTAAAGGTCGGAAAATCATCATTTTATCAACAATGTTTGGTATTAGTTCCCATCTTAAAAACACTTCAGGCTCACATTATGGTTTGACCATCTACATTTTCGCAGTGTCCAATGAGGGAGAAAATTGTAAGGTACTCCCTGTTATAAAATGAGCACAGCCATGGTGAGGAACATCCTTGTATTGCAATTACCCATTTAACATTGGCATTCTTGTGACATTCGCTTTGACCATCGAATAAGTGCAAAATATGAGCAAATACAACCATTGATTGACACTCCTTTATGGTCACTGGTGATCTATATCATCTGAATTTACAAAGACAAACTGGAAAGTTTGAAATCCATGTATTGTAGAATGCTTTGGGTAATTTGCCCAGACGCTATACTTTCTGGGATGCATAAATATGTTGTACAAATTGTAATTTGCAAAATCTAGGGCTTTTATGTGTATTCCTTCTTGTTTACCTTACTCTTCAAGTTTACCATTAAGGTGGACAATCAGGATCGGACCGGCCAAAGTGGGCATTAGGCATTTCCCCAGGAGGCTGGATGGGACTAGGCGTTTTTGCAGCAGTGGGAGCCGTTTTGCTACTGGTGGCGGTTTTGCAGCGAGGCTCCAATATTGGCCCCCAGTAACAAAAGCAACAGTGATTCACACTTGCACCCCTCCGACCCCCCTGGGAGCTGGTCCAACAAAATTGCCAGGGCTGATTTGGGGTCCCCATGAGAGTAAACGTTGTTCATTAACACATTCAAAATTTCCTTTTTCTCTCCTCATGAAAATATTTTTGCAAGTGGTTAAGAAACACATTCCCCTACCCAGTGACGGCTCCTACGCTAAGTTGGCAGAGCGTTGCCCCACTGCTTTGCCGCAGTGAAAATGTAAAAATAAAATGATAATAACGAGGTTATTATTGTTATATTTTTTCCTTACTGCTGCAGCTTTGCACGTTTTGCGGACTGCTCTGCTGACAGAGCAGGGGAGGAGTGGTTTGGGCTCCCTAAGTTAGATTAAATGTTTGGAGGGCCGGCCAATCAGTCATGTGTACTTTGCATGTTCTCCATCCAGGCTGCATGGAAAACATGCCCAGACTTCCATTCCCTGGCTAATACACCGAACCACGGTGTTCATACTAATCACAGCGCTGCATTGTAGCATTGTGATTGGCTCAGGGGAGCCACGGCCTGGGTGCTTCCTGTTCCTGGAACACGGATCGGGAGAGAAAACAGAAGTACAAAGGGGGAGAGGTGCGGGAGCGAGTATGTTTTTATTCTTTTTTTACACCCCCATACCCTCCGTCCGCGTTCCCTGCCTTACCACCCCAAACATGCCCAGGCTCCCATTCCCTGGCTGAGCGACAAACCACTGCTTTCAGACCAATCAAAAACGCTGCATTGCAATATTGTGATTGGCTCAGGGGAGCCTCTGCCTGGCTGCTTACTGTTCCTGGAACACTGGCGAGGAGAGAAGATGGCGGGACGATGAAGAAGAGGCGCAGTGAGGGGCTACATTTTATTTCTTTTATTTACAGCCCCCACCTCGCGCCCTCCTGTCTCGTCACCCCCAGTCTGTGCCGGCCACTCCTCCCCTACCCTCCTGGACATTTGTGGATGTTTGGTATATTCTTCAAACTCGTTTCAAGATGATGCCAACCTTTTTGTTGTATGTGTGTAAATCTGACAGCTAAACTACTGTAAATAGTTGTTATTAGCCACAGTTACTGCTTTGTATGTGTACATCATGTATTGAAATGGCCACAAATTGCTCGTTCCCTTGGACCATTAATGTCTTTTCGACATGGTTACTTTGATTTTCTATAGTAAGTTTTTCACTCTGGATTGCTGACATTTTTTATAATGGACAGGTTGGATCCGTCAACAGCTCCTAACTGCATGTGGGTTTCCCTAAAAATTAAAACTGTTTTCAAGGTCATAGATATATGAGATCTTTCGATTTTAACCACACGTGCTAAGGGAATCAGCACCATTTTAGTATTTAATTCAAAATCTTAAGCAAAGCAATGCAGTATCTTCGCAAATAATTTTTTTAGGGAAAAAGGAGGGACGCCTTTAGTAAGGGCTGCATGGACCAGCAGATGGAATGTCGGCCCTCGGTAGGCAGCCCTTGCATGTCAACTTCCCCTGCCATTTGCATGACTCCCTGTCTTTCTTACCCACTCCATTCATGCAAAAAATATTTTTCTATGCTTCATGAAGCACTATCCCCCGAATTCAAGAGACCTGCTCATGCCACAGACCCTGCATCTATAAACTGCCACAACCTCATAATTCCATGATGCCAGAGTTATTTGTAAAACACAGGAAGCCCCACCAAAAGTAATTTCCAGTATATCGAATGAAGCACATTTTTAAGCAGGATATCCTGTAGTTGGAAAAAATACTATTTTATTAGGTGCAAGCATCGAGTTTCAAACTTTTCCATTTTCCGGGGTAAAGATTTTACCCCTGCCTGCACCTGAAATTCATGTACAGTAACCTAAATAAAATACTTGAAAGTGTTAATAATGAATTAACAAACTAAATAACAAATCCACATAAACACAAAGGATATTTGCGCATCCCACTGTAAAATGCTTTTTTTTTATTGCTGTCTTGTAATGCTGATGGCTCATAAATGCCACTTTTTAGGCACACTGTAAACAGAAGAACTCGCAGTAATTGGATTGGTAAGATATAAGGAGAAAGTTTGCAGGCAAATTAGTGCCTAATTTGAGCTGGTGGTTGCCGCTGGGGTCCACGAGCACTCATTTTTGGGGACACAGTCACTCGTTTTTCTGCAGCAGACATTTACCGAGCGCAAAAGAGAGAAAAACAAACAAACCAGAAAGACAAGGAAGAGAAAGATGGAAAACCCACCAAAGAGGGAGAAAGCAGGAACCTGCAATAGTGATATAAAGGGGCAGCGAGTGTCTTACAGTGGATTAAAAAGGGATGAGGTGGGGGGCGTGGCTTGGATGCCGCGCAAGATGGCCGGCTAGGTGCTGAGCTCCGCCGCACCGTTTCACCTCAAAGCCTTTTTCCCAATGTGAACGGGACGCTACCTACGCCTCTTTCCCGAATTCTTATATCGGAGCATCGGGGGAACGAGCGGAGTGGCTTTGCGGCTTTTAGAGTGCCGCTCTTCATCTGTTCCGCGATGTTTCTGACGCTCCTCACGGAGCCGCCATCTTAGCTGTTCAGCGAGCTGACGGACCTCTGCTCTCACCACCCGCCAAGACGACCTCTACTGCCATGTCTCATTCGGCATCGACGGCCTTGGGGGTGAGCAAGTGCAATATTCGGTGACTGTTTTCCTACGTTGTTTTTATTTTTGCACTCTCTCTTCTGAGGAGCGTCTGCTCAGGCTCTACGCCATGGTGCTTCCTCTGTGAGACCCGCTTCCCTCAGACGCTTTGCCACTTCAGCGTTCATCACTGACAGTGTACCACGGCTGGTCTTCATAACTGTCTACTGACTTTCTGCCTCACTGTTTATTTCGCTACACTTTTCCTCAATGCCATGTTCAGCGCCCTTTTTATCCAATATTACCAGCGTACGCACCATTCAACTCACTGGCGCTTTCTAATGCAACTTACCAGCGCTTCCTCAGGCAGATAATTTCATGTTATTTACCTAATGTTTTGACACCTTTCGCTCATATACTCCTATTATTTATGTACTAGTTTCTCATGCCAAGTATATGCTTTGGACTCGATAAAGGTGTTTTGGTGCAATCCTGTCATGTTCAGCTAAAGTCTTCAAAGATACTACTTCTCTCTTGTCGGCAATATTCACAGTGATATGTATTTGGAACATCTTGTGTATATATAGTGCCTGGCTTACCTTATACTAAGATGACCTTCTGAATCACTACTGCCGCACTTCTCTCTACTTCTAAGCGCATTGAGTTCAATTGTTGTCTGAAGGAGGAACTCCCTATGGTGACATTACGTAAGCCTAAATTTCTCTTTGATTCCTCTGTGAGTACTCCGGTGAGTTCTTCAACTGCTGCGTCTACATTGATTCACTCTGCTAGAATGTCGACTTCTTCCTCTCAGCGTGCCCCTTCGGGTCACTCAGCTTCCAGTAGAACCTCTCCACCGGCTCCAGCTGGCAAACGTCTTCAACAAAATTCTCCCACGCCGGAAGATCCCTCTTCCTCATCTCCTATTGATCAAATTTTGGAAGAACTTCGTGCAATGCGTCCTTTTATCGAAGAGACGAGCAAGGATATGCAGCTTCTGAAGGACAAATGGGAGTCCATGGATGCTCGCCTTTCTTCTGTTGAACTACATATTCCTGAGGTTCAATCCAACACGCAACGCATTGTAACATTAGAAAAGACTGTCCTCTCTCTACAGAAACATACGGAGGATTTGGAAAATCGCAACAGAAGAAACAACCTTCGTATTTACAATCTGCCAGAAAATCTTGAGGGTGACAATCCAGTGTCATTCTTTACCTCCTTCCTTCTGAAACTTTTGGACATGCCCACCTCTATGTCCATCAGTATTCAAAGAGCGCATAGACTAGGCGCCAGACAATCTTCATCTACTAAACCTCGTGGGGTTATTATCCTATTTTTGAAGTTCACAGATCTTCTTTCGATCCTTTCAGCAGCAAGAAGCAGAAAACAATTGACTTTTCAAGGTCAGCGAATTTACTTATCTCAAGATGTATCTAATGCTACTGCCTCCAAACGTAAGGAATTTCTAGCAATGCGTCCCTCTTTGCGATCTCTTGGAGCACGATATGGCTTGTTTCACCCTTGTACCTTCAGAGTTACTCATCGGAATAAGACTTGGACATTTCAGGATCCTGGTGAACTACGCAACTTTCTCCTTTTGCAGAATGAAGATGGGATGGAAGCTTCTTCCTCTCCTTCGAACAGTGGCTGAAATATTTCTGTTGTATCCATGTTTTGCTCTCTAGCTCTTTTTCTCTGGTTCCATGTACTCTTCTCTGCTCCTTCTCTTGATCTTCTCAATCTTCTCATCTTGACTATCTTCTTTTTCTTGGGTCTCCTTGAGTATGCTCTACATAACTCTTATTTCTAATTTCTGGTTATATATTTTGTGTCACATGTTCCGTATGTTATTAATTATTTCCTTTTTCCCTATGCAGATATGTATCGGATGCTCCCTTCACCATCTTGTTCCGTCCTTTGTTCCCTTTTTGTGAGGTCTCGGTGTGGTTCTGCTCCTGTTCCTGGTCTCCCGTCTTGTAACGCATCACCACCTCCCCACCTCCCCCTTGTGTATTTTCCCCTTTCAGGTATGTTTATTACAGTCATCCTTTTGGATTTGTACTGTCTTCTATGCCTTCTCTCTTTTCCTTCTTATCCATCCTTTGCTGACCTTCTTTCCTTTCCCCTCACCTTCTCCCTTTCCCCTTCTCTTCTTCCTCTTCCTCCTATTCTTCCTTCTACTTTTTTAATGGTTTACATATTTCTCACTCTCTTACAGTTTGAATTATTGCTTGTACAGTATGTTTATCCATTTTTCCATTTCCTAGTTATAATGGCTCTTATCTTCTCTACTTTGCCTTATTGCATGTACAGTATATTTTTGCACCTGTTATCTCTGAATAGTTTTATGCGTTCTCATGTTTAACGTTATTTCATGGAATGTGAAAGGATTTAATCATCCTATTAAGCGACAGAGAGTACTTTCCCACCTCTCCTCTTATAATCCTGATATTGCTCTTATCCAAGAAACCCACCTCTCTGACGCTGAATCTTTGAAACTCAAAAGACTTTGGGTGGGCAATGTTTTCTTATCACCTGCCTCTCATAAAAAGAATGGTGTTGCTATCCTAGTTCACAAACGTCTCAAATGTAAACTACTCCTTGAGGAGAGGGATGAAGAGGGTCGGTGGATTTTGGTTAAATTACTTATCAATGCTATCCCGATCACTTTACTGAATGTTTATGGTCCTACATGCTCTGACTCTTCCTTTTGGCCCTCGATCACAGCAAAATGTATCCAATACAAAGACGATTCCTTTCTATTAGGTGGAGACTGTAACCAGATTGTCGACCCCTTTTTAGACCGTAAATCTTCTGTTCGTTTCATTCCTCATAAACCTCACAAGCAGTTCCTTGACACTATCTCTCAGGTTCATCTCATAGACTCCTGGAGGATCACACACCCTGAAACCATAGATTTTTCCTTTTTCTCTCCCCCACATTCTTCCTTCTCCCGCCTGGATTACATTTTCCTCTCTTCCTCCTTATCTCAAAACCTTCTTTCCTCTTCTATTGAACCTATTGTAATTTCTGATCATGCCCCTATTATTACTGTCTTTGATCTTCTTCCCCCTGCTCCTAAATCCTCTCGCTGGCGTTTTAACTCCTCTCTTCTCACTGATCCCCTTTTCTCTTCCGCCTTTCGCTCTTTCACCTCAGAATTTTTCCAACTCAACTCTACCCCTGCCACCCCTCTGCACATCCTCTGGGATTCTTTTAAAGCCACGGCCCGCGGCTTCATTATCGACTTTGTCTAAAAAAAAAAGAAAGCGTTCCTTCAAAAACGCAAGGTCGCCCTAACACATATCATGTCACTAGAACACCAATTTTATACCTCCTCTCCAAATCAGATGTCTCCTGAACTTCTTCGATCTAAAATTGCCTTTAACAAACTCACCACAGATTCAGCCTCTTCCTATCTTCTACGCAGTAGTGCTCGATACTACGGTGGTCGTAACAAATCGGGTAAACTGCTTGCTAATTATCTAAAATCACGAAAAGAACGGACTATTATTGATTCTATTTATTCCCCTTCCAATACTCTCCTACATACAGATAAAGACATTTTGGAGCAATTTCACTCTTTCTATGAATCTTTATATACACCTGAAAATCCCCCTACTCCAGATCTTCTTCAATCATATTTTGATCGTGTGCCTACACCTGATACCTCCCAGCTCAACTTTTCTACTCTAGATTCTGACATTAGCCTCTCTGAATTGTCCACTGCGTTAACGTCTCTCACCAAAGGCAAGACCCCCGGTCCCGATGGCTTCCCGGTTGAATTTTATCTGCATTTTTCCGACATTCTTTTACCTCATCTTCTTCTCCTTTTTCAGTCCTTTTGTTCCGACGGCCTGGCTCAAGGTTCCTTCCAAGATGCTATTATATGCCTCATCCCTAAAGAAGGTCGGGATCCTAAATTTTGCAAAAACTATCGGCCAATATCTTTAGTCAACGTGGATTATAAACTGTTTGCTAAACTTCTAGCTCTTCGCCTTGATCCCCTTCTGCCACACCTCATAGGGAAAGAGCAATGTGGCTTTGTTAAAGGTCGCCTCACTTCGGACAACTCCAGACTATTCCTCAATGTCCTTAGTAAAGCCCCCTCCTTATCTATCCCTCTTGCGGCCATCTCAGTGGATGCTGAAAAGGCTTTCGACCGAGTTGATTGGTCCTTTCTGATGGCTTCCCTGAAGTGGCATGGTTTTGGCCCGAAATTCATTTCCTATATTTCCTTAATCTATTCTATGCCCAAAGCATCTGTTCTAGTCAATGGTAAACTTTCCTCACCCTTTACACTTAAACGCGGTGTCCGCCAGGGTTGTCCTCTTTCCCCCCTTTTGTTCATCCTAGCTCTTGAACCCTTTTTGACCTCCATTCGTAATAATCCTTCCATCTCTGGCTTTCCGTACGGACCCAACCACCTTAAATTATCCGCATATGCTGATGACATACTTCTATTTATTTCTGACCCTACTACCTCGGTCCCTTCCTTATTGGTTGAATTTGAGAATTTTTCTTTGGTCTCCGGTTATAAAATAAACTCGGATAAGACGGAGATTCTTCCCCTCACTAAATTCTGCCTTCCACACTTCTTTTCTTCCACTGGCTTTGCTTGGAATAGTAAGAAAATTAAATATCTTGCTGTCCTTTTTTCCAACTCTATTTCATCTTCTATTCAGCTCAACATGAACGCAGTTATTTCTAGGATAGATGTCCTACTCTCCTCCTGGAATCCCCTTTTCCTCTCTTGGTGGGGGCGTCTCGATTCCATTAAAATGATGATTGCCCCAATCTTAATTTATTTATTTTCCATGCTCCCGATCCATATTCCGGCTCTTTACTTTCGTCGAATTGACTCTGTCTTGTCCAAATTCCTCTGGAAACAGAAAAAAGCACGAATATCACTCTCATCCCTTCGTAAACCCAAAGTTAATGGTGGCACTAATTTTCCGGATTTCCGTCTTTACCACAAATCCTTTTCCCTACGTCAAGCTTCTCGCTGGTTGTCACAGGATATTTCCCTTTTGTCGCCACTTTGGCTTTCTGTTGAACGTGACCTGTTACTCCCATATTCATTTAAGGAAGTTCTCCATTTTACCGCTAAAGCTCCGTGTCTTATCCCCCCTTTATTTCGACATACTTCATCTCTTTTGCGTCCCTTGACTTCATCTGCCCCTCCCCTCCGATTCCTGCCGTTACAAGCCGCCCGCTGATTGGACCATCCCCAGAGGGAGAAAGAGCGCGAGTAAGGTACTCTACTAAAAGAATAGAGCCCGTCTACAAGTGAACGCGCATTATCATTATCTATTGGTCCCCGCAGTGAAAAGGGAACAAACGAGGAGACCCGCTTTTCAGGCAGCGCTGTCTTTAACAGCGGGAACCCCTAACGGTCCGTTCGTTGGAAACAAGATTCTTTTAAGTTGCCGCTCTACGCAGGGAGCTTGACTTTCTTAAAGGCACTACGGATTTGGGCTGAAAATTATCAAGTCACTGCCCGATGGGTTTTTAAACTGCACATTTGATGTTTCCATTTCTCTAATAAGTTGGTTTTATCCATAGCTTAGAAGAAACTCGTTTTATTGAAGAAAACCACAGTATAGTGGAAATACAGCCTGATTGAGATGGGAGCAGTGAACCCTTAAGATTAAGGTTTCACATGCCGGTTTTTAGGGAACGAAAATAACGGTGCCTCAATCACTCTGGTTTTAATTGAAGGTTTTGACTGACAAATCTTGAAGAAAGATCGTAGTCAGACATATTGGCTGAACGTATAACTGTCCTGAGGAAGACACCACGACGTGTCGAAACGCGTTGACTCAAACCCAACAGCCACAGTAACTGTAGAAAGGACATGTATCACTGTCCGTCTAACATGTTTTAAATTTATGTTTTCTTTAATTAGGAAATTCATCACTTTTGTATCAACAATCCATTATAACTGTATATTCACATTGTATAGATTTATCTTTGTTTTTATTAAAAAATACTATTTTTGATATCATCATGTTTGTCTGTGTTATGGTTTAAGTTTCTAATATTGGGAATTATGCAGTTGAGTACATAGCTGGTTTTTGTTTAACTGATAGCCTGGGTGTTTACCTTCATATTGCCTATTTCTCGTGAATCCTTTCTGTTATTACCCATCTGGTATAATTCACTTATTCTCATACGAAACAGACCCATTGCCTGGCCTACCTGGAGATCTAGGGGTATTATCTGGGTCCATCATCTTTTCGATGGTTTATCTCCTCGCTCCTTTCCTCAATTTCAGTCCTCCTTCCACTGTCCTTCCTCCTTTGCAAAGAAATACTTCATTCTTATGGAAACTGTTCTTGACCGGTACTACACTCTTGAATCGGACGTCTCACCCCCATCATCCTCTTCTTTACTTACACTTCTCTCCACTGTTCCTAAGGCCTCTCTTATCTACAGGTTTTTCTCTGCTTCTGACCCTGATCGCCCCAAATCTAAACTGGAACTCTCTTGGGAAAAAGATCTCGATTCCATATGGCCGATTTGTCTTTGGGATAAAGTCTGGGCTAAATCTCTGAAAACTTCCCGCAATGCCTCTCTTACTCAATCCCTATTTTTCTTCTATCATAGACTCTACTTTTCTCCACTTTCCCTGTCTCGCTTTCTCTCCTCTTCTAGTGCTAATTGCTGGACCTGCAATGCTACCAATGCGGACTCCTTTCATCTTTTCTTTCTCTGTCCTTCAGTTCGTCTTTTCTGGACACAGGTGTGGACTCGTATTTCTCATATCTTTCACTTCTCTCTCCCTTTCTCAGCCTCTTTGGTATTTCTAGGTAGTCTGTCAGATTCCCTTGACCTCCCTCCACACTTAAGAGGTCTCCTTGACCTCATGCTTGCCCTTGCCCTCCAACACATTTCTTCTAATTGGAAGTCTCTGCACAAACTTTCCATAGTCTGTTGGTGGAACTTACTTTGTCATTCCCATAGGCTCGACGTTGCCTTTGCAGCCTTGTGCAAACCTTCTCGTAATGTTGATTTATACTGGTTACCCCTAACTCTCCATTTGGACCAATCTACCAAGAAGAAACCCTCTACATTTTCCTCTGCCAATTTTAAACCTCCCTGAATATTTGTACTCCTGCTTATAACTACATTCCTTAATCTTTCACTTATGCTGTTTTATTGCTTCATGCTATTTTCTGTACTGCCTTTTAGGCCATATATTTATCGTTATTGGTGCTTTTACTGTACTTTCTTGTGATTGTTGTTTATAATTATTGCAATTTTCCATTTATGCCTTATTACTAGGTTTTCTTATTCCCCCTCCCCCCTTCCCCCCTCTTCCCCCCCCTCTTAAAACACTCAAAATGCTTTGTTCCTCATTTGTACCATCGGCTTTATTGTAATTATCTCCCCATATTTCCTCTTCCTCATTTATTTATGCTGATGTTACCTTGTTGTATTGATTATTTACTTTAATAAAGCTTTCAAACATAAAAAAAAGGGATGAGGTGGTTTTGAGCTCATAGACATTTTATTGCACCATCTACAGGCTTCCAAGCAAAACAACGGACACTGAACACATTCTGGAGCTGTGTCGCAACCACGATGCAACTTCAACAATGCATGGGGAGGCCTATTTCTAATACACTGCGTCACTCCTTACACCTGCTCCATGCAGGCATATGGTTACGACGCAGAGGCGTCCTAGAAGAGGCGCAGTGAAATCCTGTAGATTTCACTGCATCACTTCTACTAGGGTTTCCTGCATGGGAACACCCACCCTGCATACATTATACCTGACGCATACATAATGTGATGCAGCACTTTACAATGTGACGCATCACCCTAGATGCATCACATTGTAAATGAGCCTCAATGTGGCGCATTGGTTATGCTTGTATATATGCCCCTTAGGACTCTTCTCAGCATCATGAGTTGGGAGTAAGTGTACATTTTCACTGTAGGGTTTTATTAAATGATTGAGAGCTCATAGTTGATCCAAATTCTCTTTATACTGGTGCTAGTGAACTCCCAATTATTTGAGCCAAACAAATGATTTGCAAGAGAAAGTTGTGGTAATCCAAACTTTGGAAACTTTCAGAAATGGGACGTTTTCTCTCATTCACAAATCAATAGCAAAAAAGCAATAACGTAGATTGTAAAGTACTAGAATATATATAGTATATTCGAGTTAGTCAAATGAGTTGTAACAACTTAAATAGTGAGGTTCTTAGGTACTCTCCCCCATATTAGGAAAATAGTTTTTTACATGGTGATAGTTTGATAATTTCCAAAACATGAATCTGTTTTGTCATGATTGATTGCCCTTTTATGCAAAAATAGTTTGTTAAAGTCTTCTCTGCTCAGCATTTCTAAAGTACTTTTTTTCATGACAGGTTGCTTTTGTTTTGTTTGTGCCTAACCCACAACATTTAAACCCAGTATTGTTACTGCAGATGTATTCAAACTTTCCAATTCGCCTCCCTAGGAGGCTGGAGGTTCACAGTATAAAAACTATGCTGCATACTGTGCAGAACTTGGGGGCATATTAGCAAAAACTTGTGTTAAATATCGCAAACCGCGCTTAGCACAATTTTCTTATTGCCTCCTATCGCTTGATTTTATTGCGGAGATAATGCAGTATTACCAACGTTTATCTCCACGGCGATAAAAAATCCAGCCATAGCGGCAAATCCAATCTGTAACGTGAGATTTCCAGTGACAAAAATCCTATCGCTAAGGAAAATCTCGCTAATAGGCAGGTGGGGACTTAGCCGTTGAATCCACCTCCACATTGACTATTATGGCTAAGTCAGGTTTTTATCAGGTGTAAAATCCTGGCGCTAGTCACACCTTTTTTTATCGCGTCGCGGGTATTGCTAATAGGCGATAGCTGTGTTAGCGACTACTTTCAGTCACTACCAGTTTGGGTATGCCCACTTTGCATGTCATTAGCGATAAATATCCTTGACATGCAAAGTGAGCCCCAAACCGGTCGCTATCGCCTGGAAGCTGTCGCTAACTGCTGTTAGCGACAGCTTGGTAATTGGTCAAAAAAAAATGTGCGCTTTATCGGCAAAAAGTGCCATAACGCCCTTGCTGATATGCCACTTGTTTCCTTAGCAAAGTTCACCTTAGAACCGTAAATTAGTAAAACATAACACAGAACCCCCAACCACATCTTTCATAACAGTCTGTGACTGCTTTTTGAAAGAGTTTGTCTCATACACACATGTCAAAAGCTGCCCAGCTGTGTGCTTTACAGCGGGGCATCACGTTTGGCACCCCATCCTGGATACCCTACATGTCTTTTTTAACTGACCAAGAGATTTAGCTTTTAATCAGTTAAATTAGACATGCAGGACATCCAGATATGAACATGGCCTATTTTAGGCTTCTTAAACAGAAAAGTTACTCGAAAGATAATGAAGAACTGTGTTGTGTTAATAGTAGAAGAAAGCGCCTAAAAGGGAGATATGTTTCATCCTGCCGTCCGTATAGATTTGAGAACTCACATGTCCATTCAGCAGAGGTGGCTCCCTCGCTATGGCGGAGGAGCGTTGCCCCACTGCTTTTAAGCAGTGCCAAGTAGAAACATAAAATGATAATAACTTAGAGTTGTTATCATTTTATGCTTTGTGTCCATCTGCTTTGCGGGCAGGCGGGTGGGCAGGGCTGCTCTGCTCTCTGAGGTTTGCCCCCCTACGTGCACAATGAATGTTTGGGCCGCCCTCTCGGGCCGCCCAAAGCTGTCATGTGCACTTCCCTGTTGTCCTTGCAGGCTGCATTACAGAGAACATTGCCCTGGCTAAGTGCTTTGTCACTGCGCTCTAACCAATCACAACGCTGCATTGTAGCATTGTGATTGGCTTAAGGGAGAAAGCCTGGCTTCCTGTTTCCTGTTCCTGGAGTTGGACCCAGGAGAGCAGGAGCAGAGACGCAGGACCCGGCCTCAAAGTAAGTTTATACATTTTTTTGTATTCCGCATGCGTGACCCCCCGAAACCCCTGCCCCCGCAACACCCCTCCCCCGCATCCACCCCCGCCACTGCCATTCAGTAGAATATAATGTATCACATATGCAGGGGCATGTGTATTCCTAAACTAAAAACGATTTTTACACCACAGAAAATAATCTGAATTGTTTTATGCCCAATTTAAATGCAATGTTATCAAAGTTCAAAAGTTTAGATTTGAAGCCAAAGTTTTAATTTTAAGCTAGGTGTCCAATGTTTCAAACTTATTCCAAGCATGTTATATGATTGCAACAGGCACAGAGCCCACTGAACTATCTGTCAAGCAAGCATCTCCAGAACAACCCCAAGAATCCTATGAGCTATCTTGCTAAACAGAGATCAGCAGGTTTACACAGTGTACTGTTTAAAAGACACATTCTCCCGTTTTTGTTTTGTTTTAAAATTAGTCTTTAGCATTTGGAAAGCTCTCTGACTTCTGAAATTGCTTGGTTCATGCAATATGAAACTGATAAATAAATAACATCACACTGGATGCAGAAGTGTGGGACACTTTTGGCTGAAGAGTCACAGGCTGGTAGGCTAGGAGGGAGTCCTGTGGGTTGTGAAGGCCAGAAACGGAACTTACAGAGCTGATGGAGAGCCCACAACCTCCAACGCCCCAGCGGCATCAGATGAGGGGCTGAGTGTAGCTCAGGAAATATTTGCGAATCTGTATGCTTAAACATGTGCTTTGAAGATATGTGAGGGTAAGCAGATAGGGTCTGGCGGCAAGCCAATATGATCTTCAGGGCTTTGTGAGGACTTTAAGAGCTATTGCATGTCTACCTTTCGACACACTGACAGGGGGAGGGGGAGGAGGGGTCGAGGGGGAGGGAAAGTGAGAAGGTTTTTTTTGTCCTTTTCATCATGTTTGTCCTGTTTTGTCAAGTTTCCCCGGTATGTCACGTCCTTGTCATGAACATACACTCAGATAGAATATACGGTACGGCGCACAGTCCATTACCTACAAACACCACACACTTAGGAAGCACAAAGGTAACCCAAAAACTCAGTAAAGACTTGCTAGAAAGACCGCGATCGGAATGCAAACACAATGAATAACAACAATGCTCTGCTGTCTGATCTAAAGGTTATCTCGCTCAATGTAAAAGGCGTAAACCACCCAATTAGGAGAAAACAAATACTAGACTACCTGGCAAAGACTAAGGGAGATATTATTCTCCTACAAGAAACCAAACTCTCCTCGGAGGATGCAAGTAGACATAGCGCAAGATGGATTGGCCAGCTAGCCTGCTTGCTAGCAGTTGGCAAAAAACGAGGTGTAATCACCATAGTTAACACTAAATCAAAGCTAACCATTGTGAAAGAGCAGCACGACAACAAAGGTTGACTTTTGATCACCCAACTTAAAAGAGGAGAAGATACCATACTAGTAACGAAAATATACGCACCAAACACGACATTCTGGGAGGGGGTGACAAGGGAGATAGAAGCAAACCAGACAAGCAACATGAACATCGTGGCTGGAGACTTCAACTTAGTCCTAGATCACACCCTAGACAGACAATCTAGCTCCCAAACACGGCCCACAGCATCCCACAATATCCTGAAAAACATATGCAACAGATTCGACCTGCATAACCCATGGCGACTACCACACACAGACACTAGAGACTACACCTTCTATTCCAACTCACACAACTCCTACAGCAGAATAGACTACATCCTCATCTCAAGCACACACACACATCTGATAGAACACACAGATATTGCTGCAAGGACGATCTCAGATCACTCGTGCATTAGTCTACAGCTAACAGGCCGACATAACGAGCACATAACTCGCAGATGGCGGTTCAACAACATAATACTAGCTAAACAGGAGGACAAAAACAAAATTGAGAATGCCATTAAGGACTACATAAAAGAAAATGACACACCTGACATACATCCTAAGATTCGATGGGACGCCCTTAAGGCGACCATCAGGGGAACGCTGATAGAAATTAAGGCCAGAAGAGACAGGGAAGCAAAAAGGCAGATTGACCAGCTAGAAATAGACATTAATCACCTGGAAACATATCAGGGACACCTCAAACACAGATGTCCTTTTTGAACTCACAGTAAAAAAAATACGAATTTAACAGGATTCTAAGCGAAAGAGCAGATCTGTGGATAAGAAAATACAAACAAATCAACCTATGCGAAGCTAATAAGGCAGGGAAAATACTAGCATCATATCTCAAACGCAAACAAAGGCAACACTGTATCTCCACAATCACAGACTCGAACAATAGGACACACACCCGACACAAAGAAATCCTACACACGTTTAAGGAATTCTACAAAGACCTCTACACAAAAGATGATAACATTGACCAAGAGGGCAGCGCAGCCTACCTAGTCAGACTAAACCTGCCCAAGATAACGGAGAGGAAGCCAAAACCCTAGGCAAAGACATACAACTGAGTGAGATCGCTACAGCGATAAAGTCACTAAAGGACAATAAAGCTCCAGGCCCGGACGGTTACACAGCACCCTTCTACAAAATGTTCCAAGATCACCTTCTCCCAGTCCTGACTAAAACCTTCAACCACTGCACTAAGGAAGGGACAGTATCGGAAACCATGTCACAGGCCAACATACCCATCATACTCAAAGAAGGCAAAGACCCACAATGGCCCAAAAACTACCGTCCCAGCTCGTTAATCAATATAGACTGCAAACTATACGCCAAAGTGCTAGCCACAAGACTAAGCAAAATACTACCACATCTGATTGGAAACACACAGGTAGGCTACATGAAAACACGCATGTCTCACGATAATACTAGACTACTCTGTCAAGTCATAGAACACTCCTCAAAGTCACTCAACCCTGTAGTAGTAATCACGCTAGATGCAGAAAAGGCCTTCGACAGAGTATCCTGGCACTTCCTAGAGAAGTGCATGCAGACATACAACCTAGGAGACGGATACACGAATAAAGTCATGGCACTGTACAAAAATCCTAAAGCAAAGAAAACTATTAACGGTAGCTCTTCTGCCCAATTTACTCTTGAGAGAGGGACAAGACAGGGCTGTCCGCTATCCCCGCTTCTATTCCTATTAGCGCTTGAACCCCTGATTAGAGACTCCCTGGAGAACAGTGACACAGCTGGCGTAACAATCAACAATATCACAGCCAAACTCGCTGTCTATGCGGATGACTTACTCATAATAACGGAGGAACCGGACCAGTCCATACCAGCACTCATGCAAACAATCGAAACATACGCTAACCACTCAGAATACAAACTCAACAGAGACAAATCAGAATGCATGCCCCTCAACATACACACAACTAGAGATGTAATGGGGACCTCGGGACTGACATGGCAACCGGGATTTGTCAAATACCTAGGTATTCAATTTGGGAAAAGCCTAAGAAGCACCTTAGAGCAGAATGAGAAAACAACCCTAGCAAAAGTTAAGGGACTACTGGAAACCTGGTCACCCAGATTCATCACCTGGTGGGGCAGAATTGACACAGTCAAGATGGTGATCACTCCCATAGTTAACTATCTGGCATGTATGCTACCGTTGGCTCTTACAGACGATTTCCAAAGAAAATAAGACCAAATGCTAAACACATTTATATGGAGGGATAAGAAACCCAGAATAAGCCTCCTAAAACTGAGACTCAACAAAAAACTAGGAGGGCTGAACGTGACTGACCTGACAACGTTCCAACTAGCCTACATAGCCAAAGAGGGGATGCACTGGGTGCTCCCGAAACAGCAATACACCCCAACATGGCTCTCCATAGAGGAGGCCATTCTAAATAACACAAACCCACTAACACTCCTCACTTCCAACAAACAAGCACTTGAGAACAACCCGATCTTCAGGATTACAAGGCAGGTGCTACTGAAAGTAGATCAGAAGCTAGAAAACAGCATAAAGAACTCGCACTGGGAAACACTCTGGGCAAACCCCAAGATCAAATATAGAGGTAAACCACTCGACATAGAATCATGGAGGAAAATAGGAATCTCATTCCCAGCTCAACTAGAAGCAGTAGGAAAACCGTTCACTAGTATCAACCTGAAAACAAGACAAGACCTCCCTGAAATAGAGCTATACAATTTCCTGGCAATAAAAACAGCCTTAACAAAGTCAAAACTAGCCAAACATAAACCATCAATCTTTCAATATATGGAAACCATAAACATGACAGGGCACCAGATCTCACTCCTTTATAAACTCCTCCGTCCTGACTCCACCAAGCTCAACGCTAAAAACACCAAGTACTGGGAAACCCAAATAGGCACCAATTTCACGGAGCAGGACCAACAATCCTTTTGGGCTTCCCCATCAAAAAATATGATATCCCCAGTGCTGGGACAAACTAAATTCTGGTTACTCCACCAGGCACACTGGATACCAGCCCGCCTCCCCTCGTTAGGCCTAAGAGACAATGACTCCTGCTGGAACTGCGGCACAGAAAGGGGAGACCGAGCGCACCTGATCTATCACTGCACTAAGGTAAAACATTTCTGGAAGAAGGTGCTCGACTTCATAAACCCCTAGAATGCAACCTAAAACAAACATTTGCCACAACAATCACAGCACGCACTACACCAGACATCGCCACAAAAGAGGACAGAAACTTACTGGACTTCCTCCTCACCACAGCAGTCAAAATAGTATTAACCAAATGGAAGGACACATCCAAAGCCACTTTCAAAGTGTGGCTGAACTGGGTGACATTCCTCAGAGGAGCCGATAACACTACTCTCAGGCACACACCTTGGAGACACCCTAATAGAGGGATGTGGTTGAAGCTGGACGAATTCCTAAACACCTAAAACCCCCATAGATAACGCTTGCAGGCCTAACAAACCAATCCAGGCCTAACAAACCAATCCAGGCCAAGGTTATCCTGCGCACTGTAACCAAATAGCCACCATTACCTTCTATGTTTTATGTACCAACTAGGCACGCGCCCTATCGCAACATACTAAGTGTTTAATGTAATATGTGAGCCAGACCACGTGGGGCGGACAAGCAGAGAGTAAAAAACCTAACAACCACCGCTACCTTTTAGGTTTTAGATAACGACCAGGAAAGCGCCCCATCGCAACGAACTGAGGGGCATATTATCAAGGGATTTATCTCTGCTTTTTTGGCTTTAAAAGCCAAGAAAGCGGAGATAAAATTATCCCCCTATCAGCAACAGCGTGCTAACACGCAAATTCGCATGTTAGCACCCTTTTTCTCTATGCTTCCCCTTGCATCTCTAATGAGATGCAAAGGGGGCGTTCCAGAAAAAAATAATACGAGAAATGTTGTTAAGCGACATTTCTCCTCTTATCAAGGATTTCGCTAACCCTGTTAGTGATAAAAAAAAAGCAGCGCTAACCGCGGTTAGCACTGCTTTTTTTACACCTGGTATTTTCCTGACTTAGCCATGATATCCTATGGAAGGTGGATATCATGGCTAAGTTTGTGAGCCCCTATCATCAAGCTAACGCCAAACTTCGAGAGATTATCGTTGGTTTTCCAGAGATAATATCTCATTTGGCAGTTAGCGCAAGGATTTTTATCACTTCTGAGATAAACCTTGCTAATATCAAGCTATCTCTACGATAATTTCTTGCGATGCTTAGCGTTAAACAATTTGTTGCTAAGCATCGCTAGGGATAAATATCGCTCATCGTTGGTAATATGCCCCTAAGAGTTTTATGTTTCATGTGTAGCTAGACCAAATGGGGCGGACAAGCAAAAGACTGATAAATCATCCACTGCAGCCCTATATCGACAGATATCGACAGATATTACTCGCTGTTGTGCCTCTACAGTATATAATGTGTAAATACCAATAAAAAATGTATATAAAAAAAAGAGAGCCAGCCGTGATGTCTCAGGGGTTCTGGGGACTGTCAAGCTGGCAGGGAAGGCATGTGAGGGCCAGCCTAGAGCGTAAAAGAGCTAGCTGAGGGAGGTAGGCGGGAAGGGAAATATCCATTGTAATGCAGGCATTAAAACGCAATGCCTTTACAACGCAGCCAATACAACGCAAGTTCCATTACAACACATACTATTGCAACACATGCCATAACAACCCTGACCAGCACATTCTCAGAGTTTAGCACTCGATCGTGTTAGAATAGTAAATTACATTGTAATGGTGCATGCTTTGTAATGGCTTATATTACAATAGCATGTGTTATAATGGAGCTTTCATTGTAAAAACCGCATTGTAAAAGCATGCATTGTGAAAGCTTGCATTGTAACGTCATACATCCAAGCGGGAACTACATGTTAGAAATGGGCAAAAGTATTTTTAAACAAGCACTCCACAAACAATCACCAAGATTAAAAAGTTCCTTTTGAAAACAATTGCAAAAAGCAAACTGTGCTGTGCATAAGGACATTTGACAAGAGGATATTTTAAGTTAAAACACATCAAACACATCAAAAAAAGCTTGTTTGGCAAAAATGGATTATCAGATTCCCAAACATGTCATCATCACCCTTCTTAGGGGCATATCATCAAGGGACATATCGCCACTTTCCTGGCTTTAAAAGCCAGAAAAGCGGCGATATTCACAGCGCACTATCAGCAAGCTCTCGCGAAGCCTTGTTAGCGCTAGTTTCCATGAGTTTGCTCCCAGTTTTTTATTGCCCTGCATGTCATCGCTAATGACATGCAAAGTGGGCGTTCTGAAGCTAAACTACATGGAAATAGTCGCTAACAAGGCTTCACTTGATTAACAAGCCTGCAGCAGACCTGCTTAGAGACCAGATTGATCGCGCTAAGCCCCCTTATCGCAGGATCTTAACACCTGCTTAAAAGTCGACTACCCCATCTCCTTAATGGGAGGTGGATTGTATGGTTAAGGTCACTGGGGTGTATCAGCAAGGATCTCCTTATCTCCTGCATTTTATCTCTTCTTTCTGGCGATACTGGCGCTTTTCGCCGCTATTGCTGGGTTTCATATCGCCTCGGAGAAAAGCCTTGATAATTATGCGCTATCTCGGCGTTGAAACCCAGCGATAGCTGGCGATATGTGAAATAGCGCTAAGCGCTCTTTGTGATGTTTATAACAACTTGTTGTTAATGTGCCCCCAAGTGAGGACATCATTTCTCTCCTTGTCCTAAACTACTCTAGACTTCAACGAAGTATCACAGTAACTGAGCGTTCGATCATGTCAAGTGTAAGTTTACAGTTAAATAATAGTGAAAATACCCTGAAAAGCAACAAAATAAATTACGAATTAAGAAAATACAAATATTTATTACCTACCATTATTAATTCGCAAAGCATTTAACATTCTTTCTTTCCAATGGACCTCTGCCATTAGTATCCCAGCGTTTTCATTAATGTATGCTATTGTGCTGCATTTTACTTGGCATATCTCATTCTATTTAAACCTCATTAATGCATTTGCACGTGTGCCACTGCCTGATCAGTATCAAGGACAGACAAAGGTCAGACATTCTTAAGCATCAATGCATAATTATATGCTTTTCCCAAGTTTTAAATTGCATCACACATATGCTTTCTCATATTACAAAAACAATAGAAAAAGATGCTAAGGGTGAGATAGGAATTGGAACGAGAAACGCTTAAAGATACCATTTCCCTCGTAAACAAGCAATATTTTTGTTTTTGACAATAGCATGCAGTAGTTACCACGGTTATTTATAATCTGTCCAAGATGCTTACATATATCCGATCTGCCTTGTCAGGTCAGTGCGTTCTGACCTGCAATTTGGTGAGTGTTAGAGGATGGAAAGGGAAAGGTAATGTCTTTAAAACTCATTAGTTCAATTATGCTGGCAACCTGAAAATATAAAAGTAGCAGAAAGTTTGCTTATCTTGCCTGCATCCTTTCAGATCCTGCCTGTTAGACCTGTCATCCTTAGAGTGGTCTTCCCCCAAATGTTTGGCCGGTTTGCTTCTTCTTTTTGCTTTACTTTTTGTTGGCCTTAGGACTCTGAGCACTTTACCACTGCTGACTAGTGCTAAAGCGCATGTGCTTCGCCCCTAAACATGGTTATATCGGTGTATACCTGATTGGCATATGTAATTGTTTTTTTTATTGTGTCTGCAGTCTACAGCCACTTTCATTTGACATTTAAAACTCCCCTTTCATTATGCATGTCACCTCTGAGGTAGGTCCTAGATAGGCCAAAAGGTAGGACATTTACTTTAAAATTTTACATGGCCTGGTAGTGAAAAGCAGCTACATTTGTTTTTCATTACTGTGAGACCTACACCTCCCATAGGCTAACATTGAGAATTCCTTAATGCATTTTAAGCTGCAATTCCTGTTTAGAAAGGAGAGTGACCCTTGACCCTGCACCCAGGAAGGTCGCTCCCCACGCCGCGTAGTTCCACCGGTCTGCGCCCATGCTTCCACCTAGCTGCTGCCGAGTTTGAGGCCCGCCTGGTAGGTCCCGATCTGCTCTCTCCCTCTCTACTTCAATCAATCAATCAATCAATCAATCAATCAGAGTACTTGTAGAGGGCGCTACTTACCCGTGAGGGTCTCAAGGCGCTGAGGGGAGGGGGGTACTGCAACTGCTCGAAGAGCCAGGTCTTGAGGAGTCTTCTGAAGGTGAGTAGGTCTTGGCTCTGCCGTATGTGGGTAGCTAGGGTGTTCCAGGTCTTGCCGGCAAGGTAGGAGAAGGATCTGCCATCGGAGGTTGTTTGTTGGATGCGGGGGACAGCGGCGAGGGCGAGGCTGGCGGAGCGGAGCTGGCGCGTGGGGGTGTAGAAGCTGAGTCTGCGTTAAGGTAGGCTGGTCCAGCATTGTGGAGTGCTTTGTTTGCGTGGGTGAGGAGCTTGAAGGTGATCCTCTTGTCGATGGGGAGCCAGTGTAGGTCTCTCAGGTGGGGGGTGATGTGGCTGCGGCGGGGGACATTGACGATTAGTCGGGCGGAGGTGTTTTGGATGCGTTGTAGTCGTTGTAGGTGTTTGGCTGGGATTCCTGAGTAGAGTGCGTTGCCGTAGTCCAGTCTTCTGCTGACGAGGGACAGTGTCACTGTTCTTCTTGTTTTGGTCGAGATCCACTTGTAGATCCAGCAGAGCATGCGGAGGGTGTTGTAGCAGGAGGAGGAGACGGCGTTGACCTGCGTAGCCATGGAGAGGGAGGAGTCGAGGATGAATCCTAGGTTGTGTGCATGGTTGGTGGGTGTTGGTGCTGTTCCCAGTGTGGTTGGCCACCAGGAGTTGTCCCAGGCTGAGGGGGTGGAGCCGAGGATGAGTACCTCCGTCTTGTCCGAGTTCAGCTTCAGACGGTTGTTCCTCACCCAGTCGGCGACGGCCTTCATTCCCTCGTGGAGGTTGGTTTTGGCAGTGTGTGGGTCCTTGGGGAGGGAGAGGATGAGCTGGGTGTCGTCGGCGTAGGAGATGATGTTGAGGTCGTGCTGGCGGGCCACTTGTGCGAGGGGGGCCATGTAGATGTTGAACAGCATCGGGCTGAGGGATGAGTCCTGGGGGATGCCGCAGATGATGTTGGTGGCTTCGGATTGGAAAGGTGGGAGGCGGACGCTCTGGGTTTTGCCGGAGAGGAAGGACGTGGTCCAGTCGCCGTTGTCTAGTTGGCGCCTGATGTTGTCTGTGGCGGCGATGAAGTACTGTCTCGGTGCTGTGGTTTCATCTGAATCTAGACTGGGACGGGTCCAAGATGTTGTTGTCTTCCAGGTGGTGGGCCAATTGCCTGTTGACGATTTTCTCGATGACCTTTGCCGGGAACGGAAGCAGGGAGATGGGCCGGAAGTTCTTGAGGTCCTTGGGGTCCGCCTTGGGCTTCTTGAGGAGAACGTTGATTTTGGCGTGCTTCCAGCTTTCCGGGAATGTTGCTGTTTCGAAGGAGATGTTGATGACCTTCCGTAGTTGGGGTTCAATGGCTGCTTCTGCTTTGTTGAATACGTGGTGTGAGCATGGGTCTGACGGAGATCCTGAGTGGATGGAGTTCATAACCTTGCGTGTCTTGTCGTCGTTGACATTGGACCAGGAGGTCAGGCGGATGGCGCTGGTGGTGTTCGCAGGGGAGGTGGAATCTGGCATAGTCGGGCGGTTGTGGTGTTCAAGCTGCCGTGGATGTCAGTGAACTTGCGGTGGAAGAAGATGGCTAGAGAGTCGCACAGTTCTTGTGAGGGCGGGATGTCGTTGGCGTTGGCGCTGGGGTTGAAGAGTTCCTTTACGATGCTGAAGAGCTCTTTGCTGTCGTGTGCATTGTTATCCAAGCGGTCTTTGAAGGAGGATCTCTTGGCTAATCTGATGAGGAGGTGATGTCTGCGGGTGGTGTCCTTGTGGGCTACGTGGTTGTCCGGTGTGCGTTCGTGGAGCCATATTTACTCCAGTTTACGGCATGCGCGTTGGGACGTCTAGAGCTCGTTGGTGAACCAGGTGGCTCTATTTCTGACTTGGCTGTTTGAGGGTTTCTTGAGCGGGGCAAGGGTGTTGGCGCAGTCGTTGATCCACTGTCTGAGGTTGCGGGCTGCGGCGTCTGGGTTGGTGGAGTCGATGGGTGGGTTATGGTCGAGGGTGGTGATCAGCTGGTCTTCGGTGACTTTACTCCAGCAGCGGCGACACAGCTGTTGGATGCGGTGGTGCATGGTTGGTTTCTTGAAGGTGAAATGAATGCAGCGGTGGTCGGTCCAGTGGAGTTCGGTGGGTGCCTGTGGAGAAGACGGGGTCCAACGTGTGGCCGGCGGCATGGGTGGGTGCGGTGACGAGTTGTTTGAGGACGAGGTTGTCGAGGTTGTCGATCAGGGTGGCGTTGTTGTTGTTCTCGAGGTGGAAGTTCAGGTCCCCGACGAGGATGTAGTCCGTGGAGGCGAGTGTGTGGGTGTTGGCGAGGTCGGCGATGGAGTCGCTGAACTGAGCCCAGGGTCCGGGGGGTCTATAGATGAGTGTTCCTATGAGGGTGGTGTTGGGGTCGGTGTGGATCCGGAAGTGCTGGTGTTCGGCAGTGTGGAGGGTGTCATCTGCGTGGGTGGCGAACTTGAGGGTGGACTTGTGGATGATGGCTATTCCTCCTCCGGTTCCGTTGGCGCGATCCCTGCGGGTGATCTTGTAGCCAACGGGATGGCTATGGTGATGTCGGGTGCCGAGGAGTCGTTCCACCAGGTCTCGGTCAGGAAGGCCACGTTTGGGGCCGAGGTGTCGAGCAGATCCCAGAGCTCGACGGCGTGTTTGCGTGCGGAGCGAGTGTTGAGGAGGATGCATCTCAGGTAGTTGGGTTCATTGGTAGGTGGTTTTGCGGGTCGAATGCTGGTGAAGCTGCAGTTCCGGCAGGTGAAGGGCCCTTGGGTGCGCTTCGGGGTGGCCTGGTAGCAGGTGTGTTCTCGTCCGGGGTTGACACTTGACCCCATCTTCTCTGCAAGCCCACACGTCTCCTTTAACCACACCACCGAACCCCACTTGACCGATCACCGATGCGTCCATTTCACCTTCAGGAAGCCCACCACACACCACCGCACCCACCAGATGCCTCGTCGCTACTGGGGCAAAGCCACCGAAGAGCAGCCAGTCATCACCCTCTCCCAGAGCCCACCAGCTGACCCCACTGAACCCAACACCGCCACCCTCAACCTCCGACAGTGGATCGATGACTGCGCCAAAACTCTCGCTCCGCTCAAGACATCCTCCAACAGCCTCACGGGCAAGAAATCCACCTGGTTCATTGAAGACCTCCAGGCCTCCAAGCGTACATGCCGGACATTGCAGGAGAACTGGCTCCGCGAACGATCACCAGACAAATACACAGCCCTCAAGAACGCCACCCGCAGACACCATCAACTCATCAAAACCACCAAGAGGACCGCTTTCAAGGACCGCCTGGATAACAATGCACACAACAGCAAAGAGCTCTTCAGCATCGTGAAGGAACTCTCCAACCCCAGCTCCAACATCAACGACATCCCCCCTTTGCAGCACCTGTGTGACTCATTTGCCACCTTCTTCCACCGCAAGATCGCCGACATCCACGACAGCTTCAATGCCACGACTCCCCCACCAACCACCGAGACCTCCACCTCCGCGACCACCAGTCGCCTGATCGCCAGGTCCAATATCAACGACGATGACACCATAAAGATCATAAACTCCGTCCATTCCGGATCCCCGTCTGCCCCATGCCCACACCATATCTTCAACAAAGCCAGCACAATCATTGCTCCCAATCTCCGGAAAGCTATCAACATTTCTTTCAAGACATCACCTTCCCAGAGAGCTGGAATCACGCCGAGATCAACGCCTTACTCAAGAAGCCCGAGGCGGACCCCAAGGACTTGTGGAAAAGTAAATTTTGCCATGTTCTGTGTCCCTACGCCTCATCCATCATATGTTATGTGTGCATGACCAATATGCATATGTTATTCCCCGTGTCTGATTAATGACGCAATTACAGTTGTGTCCACCTCTAGTATGCTAGTTTCCAGTCCTCGTGAATACTACGAATATCAGGCCTAGGTAAAGTTATGTTGCCACGTTTCTCAGTGTGCACGTTATTCCATTATAAAGTCCCCGTTTCCAGGCCTCAAAAGGGCCCGGACATCAGATTCAGCTCCTGTCTCCTGAAAGCCTCGCTGAGGAGCGATACAGCCCCCACCTGTATCCTCGACCCTTCACTTACTTCCTGCCTCGCAGTGCCCGGTGCAGCTTGGCTCTGCCTCTGAGCCTGCCAAAAGTATGTTATAGTTCCAGTTATCAGTTCAGTCCTCCTTTTCTGCATTCCTAAGCTACTGAACTGCATCAATAGTTTCCGTCACTGTCTAGCCTTCTCGGCTCCACGTTAGAGAAATACTGTATTAATGGTCATTTAATATTCTTCATCACGCACTACATGTAGAATAATGCATGGTCCAGTCTTAGAATCAAGTTAGCTTTTCCCCTCATGACTTCTAGTTTATATCAACATGTTCCCTAAACATCAGATACCAGATAGGGTTTAGGTACATGTCGCTCCGACCCTCCAGACTCTAGTCTCTGCTCCTAGCACAGAGTCCGTAGCCCCCAGCTTCTCCTAGTAACACGTCATTGCCAGTTTTCGCGCACCATTAGGTTAGAGGTCCCGGCTCCTTAGGTAGCCCCCTCCAATGTTTCCGCCCATTCATGACATATTCTGTTACGTTTGCATCACATGTCTAAATATACTCCCAGTTACACCTCTTTCTACTGTTATCTTTCGCGACTGCTATGCGTCACGCCTTCTGCTCCACCCACTGCTACGCCTACTGCAATGTAATGCTATGTGTTTGCGCTATGTATATAAGTCGATGTATTGTTATTAAAAGTTAGCGCGCTCATCCCAGATCAAGCCCCGGCAGCTGCTGGGCCCCAGTTGTCCTGCTGGGCCCTGTTACCCCCGTTCTATGCAGGTTGTCCTGATCCTGTCCTTATGCTGTAATAAACCTGCAGAAACTCCTACTACCTCGAATCTTGACTCTTATTTTATTGAGCTATCTGTTATTCATTTATTCATCCAAAAATAGATCCGGTATTATTTATTTATATACCACATAATGGCGCCCGAATAGGGACTTGCCCTTTCCCCACGCGTCGGTGAAGCCACGCCGACCCCCTGACCCTCTGCAGCCGTGACGGAACCATACCGGCCACGTGCAGATATTTCTGCTTCAAGTATCCCTCAGGCCCACGGAGGAGACGGAGGAGGCGGTCCAGCATCCGAACGAGATGGTGGAGGAACGCGGCGAGTCCCGACCAGAGCCCAAGCCGAGAGTCCAAGGTCCGAGGTATCCGGAGGCCCACCCGTAACTGAAGTCCGAAGTCCGAAGTTCGTCGTCGTAGCAGTCCAGTCCCGTCCGAGGCCTTCCGTTCCGTGCTGCCCGGTGAGTACCATTGCTGGGGTAGTATCTAGACAGGACCAATCTAAATTGACTCCTGGTCCGTGGGTTGGTGGTGCCCAGACTCACAAACGAAGTGTTCACCTAGGTGGATACGGGTCTTGATGCGTCCCTTTATGGGACCGGTATGTTCCGTACTGTTACAGCAGTGCATCCAGTAATTCTAGTCTGTTCCGTTCTCGAGAAATTCTGTTCTGTTTCTGTTCTCAGTATTCCAGGTAATATTCTGTTCGAACTGTCATTTATAATGTTGTTTAATGTCTTTCCAATGTCGTGGTATGCCTGAATTGTTTTCCTAATTGTTATTGTTTTTCGTGTATTGTATTGTGTTCCGATTCAAGTTTACAATGCCGCTCTTTTCCAAGTTACGTCAGTTAAAAACTAGAAAGGGTTTATTAGGGGAAGCAGTTCCTGTCCCGCCCAGGGACAGTCCAGGTCATTTTATGTATCAGAAACATGGCATAAGCGCCATAATGTATCTAGATTTATGGGTAGAGTATACCAAACAGTTAGAAGAAAAGTATAGATGGCCCGTATCGGGTACATGGGATGCCGAATGTATCATGCGAGTAGAAGAAGCATTATGGAAAAAGAAAGCCAGACAGTCACAGAAAGATGCCATCGAGTTATGGCGTAAAGAAGCTCATAGAAGAACGGAAAAGGAAGTCAGAAAGTCAGAGTTAAGTAGAGAATCCCAGGAACGAGCCCAAGAAAGAGAATTAATCGAGATAGGTGAACAAGTCAAAGCCGAACAGTCAGACAGACAGAGGCATGCCCTCATTAAGGGTATGTATCCTCTTCTTGCCGAAGGTTTGCCAAAAGCGACCCCAGAGGCATCCAGTAATTTCCCGCCACCATTAGTTCCGACCAAGCTACGTCACAAACAGACCGCAGCTGATATTTTTATTTCGTCCTACTTGGACGACACAGTCCCAGAATATGCAAATCCTGTTCGCGCTCCGCCAGTCCCTGTAAATCAGGCACTTCCCGCTCCTCCAGACACCGGGGTGCCCTTAACAGCTCCCCCGGGTCAGCCTGCCATACAAGTCCAGCCCACGTTACAATTACCGACCCTGCCAGGACGAAGAATGTCAATCGACGATTCTAGTCTAGGGGCCGTAGGAGGAGGTCCTCCTCAAACCCCGCCGCCACACAAGCGTTTAACATTACTCGAATTACATGCTCAAGCGTTACAGCGCACGCCTAAACATCAGTCTGTTACAGAAATCAGGCAAACCCTTACCGAATGTGTCTATGATCCAGTTCCAGGCGAATATAATATGGTTTTATATTCCTTACGTGTAAGGAGAGTGACCGAGTATCTAGTCACCTTGCCGAATATGAAAGAAGATCTAAACAGAATATATCGTTTCATCCGTACAGGGGATGATCCAGAAAGTATTGGCGAGATTATATCTCAAAGGAAAGCCGAGATCCAGCTCATGATATTAAAGTTCCTGATCAATTGTCTAATAAGAGAACAAGATTACCCGTCTAAAGATTCTGCCGAAATGAGAATCCTGACAAGGTGGAGTGATAATATAGCCGAGGGTAAGCACAAGACCGTCGGTGCTATGGAGAGTATGTACAAGAAAATTCGTAAAGAAATAATAAAGATACACGAACAGCGTAAAGCAGCACAAGTAAGCGAGAAAGAAAGTATCTCTGATCCTGAAGAGGAAGACGAGAATCCCGCCAGAATAGCGTATGTAGGAAAATCTAGATTTCCAGATCGCCATTTACGCCTAGAACGCAAGTCTATTTTCCATCATCAAGCACCAGAACAAGGTTCTCTAGAACAAGTATTTCAAGCTACCGATCACATTCTGAAATCACGAGTCGGTTACAGTGAATTAAGTACTATGCATGAACAAGAACTAGCCCGATCAGCAGTCCGATGGATTACTGATTCTACCACTTTTCCAGACGAAATAGTGGCACAAATGTTTCTGAAACTGCCCCCAGCCGAGCAGCGACTGGTGGGTATGTATATGATCCAGTACCTCATTACTCTGTATGAGGGTCAACATTCTGATCCAGGCCCGTTACACGATATCCTGAACGAGTTACTCCAGTATAGATGGAGAGGTCTAGGTACCGATTTAATTAGTGTCATTCTAGAACAGCGCCACAAATATAGAACGTTCCTGAACCCGCATTTTGTTCATGTCTCACCCCCAGAAAGTAAACCATTCTACATAGACAGACAGAATCCGTTACGAGAGGTCCACCCAGTCCAAGGGGCGGGTGGCGTAATGCAACGAGTGTTTGTATACACTCCGATTTCAAAGATGGAACTTCTTGAAATGAAGAAATTAATTCCCTGTCATGACAAAGATCCAGCAGGGTTCCATAGAGAATTAAAAGACATGCTCCGTATGGGAGAATACACTTACCCAGATATCATTAAAATGTTAAAGGTCCTGCTGCCCGCAGGGGTATATGAAAAGCTAAAGGAAAAAGAATGGGAGGTGGGAGAGAAAAAGATCGATTGGACAGCTCTAGAAGCTGAAGACAAGGCACGAGTACCAGGTACCGGTCTTGGAGATAAATGTAAAGAATTACCAGAATTATTGATTCAAGTTTTACCCAGATTATTGACAACGAGAAAAGAAGACTGGGATGCAATCTCAGCCTGTAAACAGAAACAAGATGAAGATATTAGTGATTTTTATTCTAGATTTGAAAAATGTTTCAGTATCAACAGTGGTCTCAAGACAAGTAGTGAGTCATACCCTCACCTTTTCGTTACCAAATTAGTCGAAAATTCAAGCCCACAAATTAAAAACCGAGTTTTGAAAGTTGAAAGCACCTGGCAAGCAAATACTCCGTCCCAGATGCTCCAGATGCTCCAGTATCACCAGAATAGAATCAGGGAAGAGCAAGAACACGAAAGAAAACGTATGAAAGACACGAAAATGAAAGTACTAGTTGCACAATCCGTTCCTCAAGACAGTCAGAAGAGGGGTCCGAATCAAGCCAGTCATCCTGCAGCTCCCGTTAGAGGGAACTGCAATTATTGTAAACAGCCAGGTCATTTTATAAACGAGTGTGCAGTTCTGAAACATAATATAGCTACTGGTAAGACTAAAGAAAGACCACGTCCGCCTAGACAAGAACAAGTTTCACAGACTTCTCAGCCACAGAATGCACAACAGACAGTTACCGCACCGCAGCCTATCGCTGCAACACAGCATGTCACATCACAGATGTACCAGTATGCACAGTCTGAGTATCCAGAGTACCAGCCATATTCATGAAACAGCCTAGAGAGGGAGGTAGGCTTGCCTCTCATCGAGATACCTGTAGATCAAGAAGGTCCCTATGTTCACAGTCAAGTATTAGGGAAAGACAGAAAGTTTTTGATCGATACAGGGGCAAGTAGGACCACAATTAGTCATGCCGAAGTTCCAGGGGCTCCGCTCTCAGGCTCAAGAAATGTTTCCCTTGGATTTTCAGGAAAGCCAATAGTTAATGAGATATCTAAGCCAGTTACTCTAGAAGTAGGTCCATTGTCCCGTACTACTGATCTGTTACTTACTAAGTCATGTCCAGAAAACCTATTAGGCATTAAAACACTGAAAGAGTTAGGTGCAGTCATATGCTGTTCCCCAGAGGGAATACGTCTGTTCCTACGTGACTTTAAGGGTCACTATGTATTACGAGATTTTGATTCAAGATTGTCTAATGTTCCACAGCATTTATGGGCGCAAGGTCCAACTGATGTAGGTTACATGCAAATCACACCCCATCGTGTGACTCTCAAACCAGGTGTAGTGTTACCCCGAATCAGACAGTACAGATTGCCACCTGAGGCTGTAGCAGCCTTATCCAAAATTATTGACGAGCTCATGGCTCAAGGAGTAGTTGTAGAAACTGACTCCAATGTATGCAATTCTCCGATCATTCCAGTCATGAAACGTACTGATCCGAATGCACCCCCAGTATATCGATTAGTGATTGATTTACGAGAGCTTAATAAATGTATTATTCCTCAGTACCCAGTTGTCCCAGACATTTCTTCCCTGTTAACTGCTATTGATTCCGAAGCCATGTTTTTCACTGTCATTGACCTCAAGAATGCATTTTTCAGTGTTCCCATTCATCCAGACAGCCAGTTTCTTTTCGGATTTTGTTTAAATGGAAGGAGCTATATGTTTACACGCGCTCCTCAAGGTTTCACAGAAAGTCCTAGTATTTACAGTCAAGCACTCAAGAGACAACTAGACAATATTCACATGCCAACTGACACTGCCCTGCTCCAGTATGTCGATGATCTACTGATCACAGCCCGTTCTGAACGTGACTGCGAGCGAGTGTCACTGACAGTTTTGTATTTTCTAGCCGAGATGGGGCACAAGGTGTCACCTTCGAAGCTTCAATTCTGTGTCCAGCAAGTGGTATACTTAGGACACTTGCTGTCCAAGAGGGGTAGGCAGTTGACACCAGACCGTATCCAGTTAATAGCGAGTCTTCCCCAGCCCAGAACCCAGAAGGAGGTACGTGCCTTTATCGGCCTTACTTCTTATTGTAGACAATGGATTCCCCAGTATGCATTTCTAGCCAAGTCACTGATACAGTTAACGACACAGGAGGCAGCCGTATCGACTGTCCTCCCTTGGACATCTGACCATACACTTAGTTTCAATGAGTTAAAGAAAGCCCTATGTCAAGCTCCAGTTCTAGCTACACCGAACTACAGTAAGCCTTTTACACTTTTCGTTACTGAACGCGAAGGTACAGCATTATCTGTTCTCACACAAGATCAAGCAGGACAATACAAGCCCTGTGCTTATTTTTCGAGCACATTAGATCCAGTCGCCCAGGCGTTGCCTGCGTGCCTCAAGTCAGTTGCAGCCACAGCACTAGCTATCAGACAAAGTGATTCCATAGTTTTAGGGCATTCCCTGACAGTACAAGTCCCACATTCAGTAGAAGTTCTTTTAAACCGAACACAAACTCAGCACTTGACAATTGCACGTTTAACAGGTTATGAATTGACACTGTTCCAGCCACACATAGAAATTAGACGCTGCAACGTTCTGAATCCTGCTACACTGTTACCATCAGTTAATTCAAATCCAGACACACATGACTGTGTGGAAGTAGTTAACATTACGACAAAGCCAAGACAAGACCTGACAGACATTCCGTTACCAGATCCTGACCTGACACTTTATGTGGATGGTTCATGTATGAGAACTAGTACAGGAGAACTAGTCGCCGCGTATGCAGTAACTACTGACACCGAAGTTATTGAAACACACCGTATTGATACCCTGTCCGCTCAAGCAGCAGAGCTAGTCGCTCTGACACAAGCTTGTATACATGCCAAGAACCTGAAAGTTAATGTTTACACAGACTCACGTTACGCATTCGGAGTTGTACACGACTTCGGAGTGCTCTGGCAGGAGAGAGGTTTCATGACTTCTCATGGAACCAAGATTCAGCATGGTCTCCTTATTCAAGCCCTGTTAGAAGCCATACATTTACCGACATCCATTGCTATCATGAAATGCAAAGCACATACGAAAGTCACTGACATTATTTCCCAAGGTAATGATCTAGCAGACCGCACAGCCAAGCTTACAGCACAGACTCCAGACATTCCAGTTAACATGACACATACTCCAGATCCGATTACATGCATGACAGTTAAGGACCCTACACAAGATGTCATAGATATCCAGTTACATGCTACTCCCGATGAAATCAAGAAATGGTCTGAACAAGGAGGGGTCCAGACGGATCAAGGATGGTTAACGAAGGGTAGAGCCACATGGTTTCTCCCCGACTCTATGGTTCAAGTCATTATCAATACCGCACATAGTCCAGCACATTTAGGAGAAAAAGCTATGTTAGACAGTATCCGGAACATTTGGTTCAACAAGCATTTACGAGCTGCAGCCAAGCAGAAAGTCCGTACCTGTATGATATGTTGTCAGTTTAATCCAGGTAAAAGTGTCCCGGTGGAACAAGGTGGTTTCCAGCCCCCTGACCACCCTTTTGAGGTCCTCCAGATGGATTATATTCAGATGGAGCGATGTCGAGGTTTCAAGTATGTCCTTGTAGTAGTATGCGCTTTGTCCAGGTGGACAGAAGCATATCCAGTCCCAGATTACACAGCCGCGACCACTGCCAAGCAGTTGGTTCGTGAATTCTTCCCTAGATACGGACTCCCTAGAGTCGTATATTCTGATAACGGTCAGCCATTCTCATCCGAACTCATGAAGCATGTTTCCCTGTTGTTAGGGTACCAGTGGAAGTTTCATTGTGTACGCCATCCTGAAGCAGCCGGTCTGGTCGAGAGACATAATCAGACCCTGAAAATCCGTATTGCCAAAGTCTGTAAAGAAAAAGGTGTGGACTGGCTAGTAGCTCTGCCAGTTGCTCTGTTTTATATGCGCATGGTCGCACATTCCAGATCAGGTCTGTCCCCGTATGAGGTCGTATTCGGCCGCCCCCCTAACATGTGGGGTACTCCTAGACCCCGAAGTATTACCGATGTTTCATGTAATATGCTGACAGATTACCTAGCTTCCTTGATGTCTGCCCTCAACTCATGTCGTTCACAGGTTGCCGCCGCATTTCCAGACAATACCGAGGTGGCACCGCACGAGATCGTTCCAGGCTCCTTGGTGATGATCAGAAATTTTGACAGATCAAGTCCGCTGGAACCACGTTGGAAGGAGCCACGTCAGGTCCTCTTGACCACCCGTACTGCCGTCAAGTTGGAAGGCAGAAAAGGATGGATCCACCTTTCTCATGTAAAACTTTTTAAAGGATTGAAATCCGTTTCTAAAAACATTTCCCAGGATTCGAAAGATTGCCAGAACATTGCTCTTAAGGACTGTCCCGCACAAGACATTATTACAACCCCTCCCTTGTTAGAGAAAACTCCGCAACAGGAGTATAAGTTAAAGCTCAGGTCTAGTAAAATAAGTCAGTCAGTTTGATTGTATAAGTCCTCCCCTAGGTGAAACGGTTAGACTGTTTCTGACATGTATAAAATAGACCCCCATAGTGAGAGAGTCAGTAATAACTCAATTCAATGTATCGTTTTTCTGAGTTTCGTATTATTCATCAGCATAATGATTTCCTGCACCAGCTATGCATTCTATCTGTATTTTCCAGTTCCTCATGTAAATATGTCTGCTAATGCTACAGTAGAGCACACGTTTAGTGATCTGCCTCCTCACGAATATTCATACCGCCTCGCTATGCGCAACAACACATTTATCCGTATGTTACATTATTCACACCAGACCAGCAATGCCACTAATTGTTGGGTGTGTGGTCGACTCCCCCCTTTTCAGACATCAAAGGGAGTTCTGCCACTTTTTCCTTATCCATTCTCACATAATGGTTCGTGTGGAGCATGGTCCACGTTAACGTCATCCTCAACAGATATGTCTTTTCTTAACAGTACATGTTTTCCAGACAAGCAAGGTCTCCCCCACAGAACAGGTTTAGATCTAGAAAATGAAGTATATAATTTAGGTAATTATTCGTCGAATTTTATGGTCCTGAATGTTCAGTCTGATACTACTCCAGACTTACCTGCTATTTCAGTATTACCAGTCAAAGGCGAATTATGTGTCCGTAGTTATGGTTCTGTACATGTAGGTCATAGTGAATGTACTACTGTTATCCAGTATAGTGACGGTGGGAAATCTGTTTTCAAAGCTTCACGTCATTCTTATTTTATTTGTGGTCAAACCGCATATGTCCGTCTGCCCCTCGATTGGGAAGGAACCTGTTACATTGCCTTCCTACTGCCACCTGTTTTCCTAGCCCCATCTGATTATCACAGAAACACACATTTAGTACACATTAGACATAGAAGGGAGTCCCCAATTGTCGATTATACTGAAACTACTCTAGAACAGTATACAGATTTCAATAAAGGTTTCTTCTTCTTTGTAGGACCTGTCCAGAATAGTAAACTGATCCGTAGGTTAACAAGAACCCTTGAAGCTGTAGTAAATGAGACTGCCTCTGCTCTAGGTAACCTAACCGAAGAACAATCTGCTATGAGATTTGTCGTTTTGCAAAATCGTCTCGTCCTTGACGTCATACTGGCCGATAGGGGCGGGGCCTGTAGAGTCATCGGATCTAGTTGCTGCATTTTCATTCCAAATAACGCGCCGTCTGTTTATTCAGCTATAACCAGACTCCATAAAATTGCCCATCTGTTACACCAAGATCCAGGCACCTGGACATGGTCCGGTTGGTTCTGGAATATAATTTCCGCATGGGGATGGAAAGTCCTGTCCTTTTTAGGTATTGCAGTAACGATCATATTTAGCTGCTGCCTCTGTATACAATGTGGCCCTGCGATTTGCAGCATGTGTGCTACCTCTTGTATTCCTAGTCCCAAGCCCCGTTCTAAATCCCGTTCCAAGACAATTCGAGACGAGCAAATGGTACTGTATGAAATGATAGATGGTATCATGAATATTGATGTTTCCTGATGGAAACGTAGTGACAAGGAGGGAATGTGGAAAAGTAAATTTTGCCATGTTCTGTGTCCCTACGCCTCATCCATCATATGTTATGTGTGCATGACCAATATGCATATGTTATTCCCCGTGTCTGATTAATGACGCAATTACAGTTGTGTCCACCTCTAGTATGCTAGTTTCCAGTCCTCGTGAATACTACGAATATCAGGCCTAGGTAAAGTTATGTTGCCACGTTTCTCAGTGTGCACGTTATTCCATTATAAAGTCCCCGTTTCCAGGCCTCAAAAGGGCCCGGACATCAGATTCAGCTCCTGTCTCCTGAAAGCCTCGCTGAGGAGCGATACAGCCCCCACCTGTATCCTCGACCCTTCACTTACTTCCTGCCTCGCAGTGCCCGGTGCAGCTTGGCTCTGCCTCTGAGCCTGCCAAAAGTATGTTATAGTTCCAGTTATCAGTTCAGTCCTCCTTTTCTGCATTCCTAAGCTACTGAACTGCATCAATAGTTTCCGTCACTGTCTAGCCTTCTCGGCTCCACGTTAGAGAAATACTGTATTAATGGTCATTTAATATTCTTCATCACGCACTACATGTAGAATAATGCATGGTCCAGTCTTAGAATCAAGTTAGCTTTTCCCCTCATGACTTCTAGTTTATATCAACATGTTCCCTAAACATCAGATACCAGATAGGGTTTAGGTACATGTCGCTCCGACCCTCCAGACTCTAGTCTCTGCTCCTAGCACAGAGTCCGTAGCCCCCAGCTTCTCCTAGTAACACGTCATTGCCAGTTTTCGCGCACCATTAGGTTAGAGGTCCCGGCTCCTTAGGTAGCCCCCTCCAATGTTTCCGCCCATTCATGACATATTCTGTTACGTTTGCATCACATGTCTAAATATACTCCCAGTTACACCTCTTTCTACTGTTATCTTTCGCGACTGCTATGCGTCACGCCTTCTGCTCCACCCACTGCTACGCCTACTGCAATGTAATGCTATGTGTTTGCGCTATGTATATAAGTCGATGTATTGTTATTAAAAGTTAGCGCGCTCATCCCAGATCAAGCCCCGGCAGCTGCTGGGCCCCAGTTGTCCTGCTGGGCCCTGTTACCCCCGTTCTATGCAGGTTGTCCTGATCCTGTCCTTATGCTGTAATAAACCTGCAGAAACTCCTACTACCTCGAATCTTGACTCTTATTTTATTGAGCTATCTGTTATTCATTTATTCATCCAAAAATAGATCCGGTATTATTTATTTATATACCACAGACTTCAAGAACTTCCGTCTCATCTCCCTGCTCCCGTTCTCGGCGAAGGTCACCGAGAAAATCATCAACAAACAACTGACCTGCTACCTCGAGGACAACAACATCCTGGACCCATCCCAGTCCGGTTTCCGCAGCAACCACAGCACCGACACCGCCCTCATCGCCCCCACGGACGACATCAGGACCCTGCTCGACAACGGGGAAACAGCAGCCCTCATCCTCCTGGACCTGTCAGCTGCCTTCAACACGGTCTGCCACCGCACACTACGAACACGCCTACACAGCACCGGGATCCAAAAGAAGGCCCTGGACTGGACCACATCCTTCCTCTTTGGCAGAACTCAGTGCGTCCTCCTCCCACCCTTCCGCTCCATCGCCACAGAGATCACCTGCGGCGTACCCCAGGGCTCTTCCCTAAGCCCAATGCTGTTCATTATCTATATGGCACCCCTCGCCCACGTCGCCAGATAGCACGACCTCAACATCATCTCCTACGCGTATGACACCCAGCTGATCATCTCCCTCAGCAAAGACCCTCACACCACCAAAACCAACCTCCACGAAGAAATGAAGGCCGTCGCCGAATGGATGAAGATCAGCCGACTGTAGCTGAACTCGGGAAAGACAGAGGTCCTCATGCTTGGCTCCACCCCTTCAGCCTGGGACGACTCCTGGTGGCCAACATCACTGGGAACAGCCCCGACACCCACCGACCACGCACGCAACCTAGAGGTCATCCTCGACTCTACCCTCTCCATGTCTAAACAGGTCAACGCTGTCTCGTATTCCTGCTTCAACACCCTCCGAATGCTCAGCTGGATCTTCAAGTGGATCCCCACCGAAACGAGAAGCACAGTCACCCAGGCCCTCGTCATCAGCAGGCTGGACTACGGAAACGTCCTCTACGCAGGAACGTCAATGAAGCTCCTGAGACGACTGCAACGCACCCAGAATGCCTCCGCGCAAATGATCCTCGACATCCCCCTGCAGCCACACCACACCCCACCTGAGAGACCTACACTGGCTCCCTATCAACAAGAGGATAACCTTCAAGCTCCTCATCCACGCACACAAGGCCATCCACAATGCCAGCCCAGCGTACCTCAACAGACGACTGAGCTTCTACACCGCCACCCGCAAGCTCCGATCCGCCGGCATCGCCCTCGCCACAGTATCCCGCATCCAAAAACAACCGCCGGCGGCAGATCCTCTTCCCACCTCGCAGCCAAGACCTGAAACACCCTCCCCACCAACCTATGGCAGACCCAAGATCTACTGGCCTTCAGAAGACTTCTCACCAGACCTGGCTCTTCGATCAGTAGCAGCATGCCCCCCCCGCTCCCCCTGCCCCAGCGCCTTGAGACCCTCACGGGTATGTTGCGCGCTTAACAAATGTCCTGATTGATTGATTGATTGATCATGTTTCATATCTTTGGAAATGTAGTTATAAATCCTCTTTTCTGGTAAAGTTGGATTTAGCATTGCTGTTTTAGACATGCCACTTTTAGAAAGTGGACATTTTTTGCTCTTACTACTGTGCATTGCATCCTGGCTCAAATAAACATCTGGGGTGAGTGACAGCTACATTTTGTGCATTCCCTCTAGACAGCCACAAACACAGGAAGGGTGGGTGTGACATAAAACTCATCTGCATTCATCTGAATTCTCATAGCTCTCCCTGGGCAAGATGAGAGGGGGGGAGATGACTCTTACACCTAAATAGGCAGTGCCCTGACTCCCACACAAAAGGCTGATTACCCCCTACTTATAGTCTGGAGCCAGGGCTGGGAAGGAAGGGGGACCTGAGCACGTCAAGAGCCTGTTTTGAAGTCACTCCCACTTCAAACACACAACCAGGTATAAGTACTGGGCCTTTGAACATACTAAGACTTTACACTAGTGAACCTGTGAAGATCTCTGCCAGGAGTAGAGACTATTGCTGTGGTTTGAGTCAATCAATCAAACAATCAGGGGGTTTATATAGCACGCTACTCACCCGTGAGGGTCTCAAGGTGCTGGTGTGAGATGGGGGATGGCGGCTCCGGGTCAGTTGAAGAGCCAGGTCTTGAGGTCCTTCCTGAATGCGTACAGGGTGAGGGAGTGTTTGATGTTCACAGGGAGCTCATTCCAGGTTTTTGCTGCAATGTAGGAGAAAGCTCTCCCGCCGATTCTCTTTCTGCGAATGGGGGGGACATCTGCCAGGGTGAGGTCGGCGGAGCAGAGGTCCCTCTTGAGTACGTGGAAGGATAGTCTTTCGTTGAGGAAATTGGGTCTGATGTTGTTGTGGGATTTGTAGGCGTGGGTGAGGAGTTTGAAGGTGACCCTCTTTTAGACGGGGAGCCAGTGGAGGCCTCGTATGTGTTGGGTTATGTGCTCCTGGTGCGGTGTCCCTAGGACGAGTCTGGCTGCGGCGTTCTGGATGGTTTGAAGTGTGTGTAGGAGAGTTTTGTTGATTCCGGCATAGAGGGCATTGCCTTAGTCCAATCTATTGGTTATGAGTGCATGGGTGACGGTCCTTCTGCAGTCAGGGGGGGTCCATTTGAATATCTCAGGAGGATGTGAAGACAGTTGAAGCTGGTGGAGACCACGGCGTTGATCTGGCGGTTCATGGAGAGGGAGGTGTCAAGGATGATGCTGACGTTCAGAGCGTGGTCTGTAGGGTTGGGTGGGCGCCCGAAGGTGGAGGGCCACCAGGTGTTGTCCCAGGCGGTGCCGAAGGGTCTGAGGATGAGGACCTTGGTTTTCTCTGACTTTAGCTTCAGGCCGCTGTCCTCATCCAAGCTGCTATGTTCTTCATTCCTTCCCGGAAGCAGAGTCTGGTGTTTTCGGGATTCTTCGTGAGTGAATGGATGAGGGTATTGCCACTACTGCTCTGGAAGACCTACTTTTCTGCTTTGATAAACTGCTCTACTGCTTTCTGATCTCTGCCGTGCTGAGGACAAGGACTGGACCTATTTCACTTGAATCTTGAGTGGCTAAAATGGCTAGCTGGCTTGCTCCCTGATCTGTAGTCTCATGGCCAACAAAGACTTCCTTGAACCCTGCAGCATCACCTGGACTCTACAATCTCTGAGTTTTGGCCAGCCAAGTGGTGCCAAATCTCTCATCATGGATGTCTTAAATTAGTTATAATGTAAACTCCTCATTTAGCTCTATATGTTAGTGCGAAATGCTTCCTTGTGGTCAGCTAGTTTGCATTGTTCCAGCGCTATAATTTAGCTGCAAACGGTTGACTAGTTTCACGATGTAGCATCATGTCAAAATTTCAGAACATTTGCGTAAAAAAAGTTAAGTGGAAATTAAAAAATGATGTGAATTAGGCCAGCATAATTATAATTTTGCCTAAGGCTACTATATATTGCAGCAGAATATCTGAGCTAATGGCAAATTCTAACCTTAATTCCAAAGGAAAATACACACTTTTACTTTTAGTAAAAGATCTAAACTCACTCAAAGTAAAACACCATGTGTACAGGACCACTTCTAAAAATCAGTTTTGTCAGAGTCTGAAAATCTCCTGTTGCTATTAATTTAATTTTAGAAAGCTGAATGATACATTTGCATTTTCTTCAGATTTCACATCATACCGCAGAGGTCATACAAAGTCTAAATTCTAATAACCTTAAAGAATGTATCCGCTCCTTTGCAGTGTATTGGAATGAACTACTGCAATAGATTGGAAGTGCCCCCAAAACCCACAGTTCTCCTGCTTTGCTTAGAGGTGGGAGAAATTTTGGATTTCCATCAGGCGAGCTTCAACTGGCTCTGCCAGAAGAAACTCTTGAACAGGAGGCCACTGGGATGCCAGTTTACAATGATGGCAATGCTATCGTATTTAGAGCAGAAGGACCATAAATATAGTTTCCTCTATCAAACTGGGCACAGTGTCCTGTATTTACAGATAAAAAATGGGTAAATGATGATTTGATCAATGAGGCCAAACAAACTGTTCTGCCTTTAGTGCATCTGAAGTGCCTGCACAGGGCCAACTTTAGCACTGGTGGCGACTATGTTTGTTGGTGCTTCCAATAAATCCCTCTCTACCACCCTTTAACAGTGACGCCCAAGTCTTCATAACCACTGTCTCTCACATGCTTTTCTTTTGTTTTATAGTGCTACTCTTAGTGTAGGTTGTCGGAGAACTTTACATCACACACAAGTTACACAGAGACAATCAATCATACCGGTATAAAGCTGTGTATAGGAAATGTTACATAAGACAGAGGATGACAAGGTGTTTCAGTCACATGTCATCCATATTGGTAGGCAGTGTACATTTAGAGTGTTTGATCTGGAGAAGCACAAACGTACCACCATGGTTAGGGGTTGTCTTTACTAATAAGAGTTGATTTCTACCCAAATAAACCTTTTTTACAACATTAAGATAATGCAGACTAGGGAAAAAATCATAATGCTCTAATCTATACCTTGCAGTTTCCATGCAGCTCTTTTATGCCAGATATTAGCTCACTGTTCTATATTAGGTTTTAACTTATAAATTGCTAGTAACAAAAGGATCTCTCCAACGAAAGCGGTGAATTGGGTACAATATACACACTTTTGTGATCAGCATGGTGCACATGCTTTGCTTTGCAGCAGGCATATTGACCCTCTGGGCTACTTTATGATGAGTCAAAACTTCCACTCGACAAAACTCGATCTCTCTCCAGCAGGTCCATTAATCACCATTGTTTTCTTGACATTTTTATTGTTGCCTGATAACTGCTGGAGGCAAGGAACGCTGCAGCATTAGCTTTTAAATTCACAATATATCTGACAACACAGTGCCCCCTGAAGTCAACACCCAGTACAAAGGCACCATCGCACCCCCTAGAGGTGGCCCTGTCCGGCAGAAACACTGAAAGCATATAGAGGTAAGAAATATTGATTTCCATAATATTGGATTTAGAAATATAGTTTTCCATATTATCGAATTAAAAAATATTGTTTTCCATAATATCGAAACAGTTTTAGTGTTATGTATGCTAGTATATCTGTTAAAATTATATATTATTTTTGTAATGTATGTTTAATTTTTCTAAAGTAATGAATTTTATGTTATTTGTTTTTTGTGTAATTTAATTCCATAGCGGGTTGTGGGTTTATAGGGGAATAGGGTGGGAAGTAATTTAATTATAGTATATTAAATATTAATTTTTAGGAATTATTAATCATTTTTAATTTAATTTTGCATTTTAGTTCTGTAGCGGGTTGTGGGTTTATAGGGGAATAGGGTGGGAAGTAATTTAATTGTAATTAAGTAAACATTTATTTTTATCTATATGTGTTGATAATTAATTGATTGTTAATTAATTATTAATTGGTAATTATTTTGGATTGGTTATTAATTTTAAATAATTGTTTAATGGATAATTATGTCTACTGTATTCATTTATTATTTGGAGTGGGTTGTGGGTTATAGGGGAATTGGGTGGGAAGAAATGTAATTGTAATTAAATATTTATTGACAATATTTTTATGTATTGATAAATAATTTTTTGTTAATTAATTATTAATTGGTAATTCTTTTATTACGTATTACATTTTTGGTATTGAAAATTAGTGTGTTAAATAATTATTAATGGGTAATTAATTTTTAATAAATTGTATGTATTGGTATTGGTATTTATAATTAATTAATTATTAAATGTGTTGTGATTGGTAATTAATTTTGTTTTGGTGTTGATAATTAATTTATTCTTATTTAATAGAAATGTCATCCCCTACGCTATACAACGCTTTCCCTACTGTTGCACTCTCTGGAGTGCGAATAGTAAATTTTACCCCTACGCTATCCAACGTTTTCCCTACTGTTGCACTCACTGGAGTGGGAATACTAATTTTTACCCCTACACAAACCAACGCTTTCCCTACTGTGGCACTCTCTGGAGTGGGAATAGTAATTTTTACCCTCCCGCTATCCAATGCTTTCCCTACTGTTGCACTCTCCGGAGTGGGAATAGTACATTTTACCCCTACTCTATCCAACGCTTTCCCTACTATTGCACTCACTGGAGTGGGAATAGTCATTTTTACGCCAACGCTATCTAACACTTTCTCTACTGTTGCACTCTCTGGAGTGGGAATAGTAATTTTTACCCTCCCACTATCCAACGCTTTCCCTACTGTTGCACTCTCTGGAGTGGGAATAGTCATTTTTATCCCTACGCTAACCAACGCTTTCCCTACAGTTGCACTCACTGGAGTGGGAATAGTCATTTTTACCCCTATGCTATCCAACGCTTTCCCTACGGTTGACTCAATGGAGTGGGAATAGTGATTTTTACCCTCCCGCTATCCAACGCTTTCCCTACTGTTGCACTCACTGGAGTGGGAATAGTAATTTTTACCCCTACGCTATCCATCGCTTTCCCTACTGTTAGCTCACTGGTGTGGGAATAGTCATTTTTACCCTCCCACTATCCAACAAATTCTCTACTTTTGCACTTGTTGAAGTGTGAATACTAATTTTTTTCCCTTAGCTATGTAATGTTTTTAAGTTTTTTTATATTTATTGTAGTGTAAATGATTAATTAACATAGAAAGTATTAGTTTAATTATTTAAATTATTATATATTATTTATTTTTATATTTAGATAATAGGTTTATTTATATATATGTAAATATATTTAAATAATGTTTTACATATTTTATAATCAAGATGAATAATTATTTTATATTATTAAGTAAATATATATGTTAAAAAAAATTATTTTTTTACATTACATTTAGGGGTCGATTCCGATTCGGGAAACAAATCCGGATGACGATTCGGATTCGTAGCCGTTTCAGTACGATTCGTACAAATCTGTGCGAATCGCGTAGTAAGATCAGTTGGTAAAAAATACGCCCGAACTTTTGCGAACCGTACGAAAAACAAGGGAAAATCCATATGATACTGACTCGGAAAGTGAACCGTAAACATGCTGTACGACCTGACAAGTACGATCCAGACCGGAGACCGAGAACAAGATTCGTAAGGGAAAACGTTGTCGCGTATGAACTGCGATTTGTACGGAAAACATCACGTATGAGTGAGCCACAAAATCAAATACAAAACGAACCCCCCTTAACGAAGCGCACGTGAACCCCGTAAAAACGTGGCATATGAGCGAGCCAGAAAATCAAATACGAAACGAACCCCCTCTTAACGAAGCACACGCGAACCCCGTAAAAACGTTGCGTATGAGCGAGCCACAAAATCAAATACGAGACAAACCCCCTGAACGAAGCGCATGCGAACCCCTTAAAAACGTCGCGTATGAGTGAGCCACAAAAGTAAATACGACACGAACCCACCCTAAACGAAGCCCGCGCGAACCCCTAAAAACAGCACAAGGAGGGTGCAAACGACTCGCACAACACCACAAAACATGTCGCTTGTGTACAAGCTATTGGAAATGAATGTCCTGGCCAGATCCAAACAGGCAAACAGAGGGCCTAACCCAGACGCACCCCTTATAACACACCCACCAAAAATTCAAAATAAGCCCCACCCACAAATGGACCAATAAAAAGGGCCCACACACACAAACCATGATCCTTTGCAACATACCCATTGAGCTACAGAGACTGACTACACACCAACAACTGCACACATCCACCTTCACACATACCCCCAATCACATTCAGACCCGCACACCCCCATTCACATTCAGACCCACACACCCACATCCATACACACCGTCACCCCCAATCACATTCACCCAACACCATGTCCGCACAAAAGAATCCAAAGTTCACAAAGGAGGAGATGGAGATCCTTGTAGATGAAGTCATCAGATTCGAGCCACAGCTGTTTGGCGCATTGGTCAGACGGACCAGCATAGCTGACAAAACACGCCTGTGGGAGAGGATCGTCAATAGGGTTAATGCTGTTGCACCCATCAGACGCACCAGGAAGGATTGCCAGGCCAGGTGGTACGATCTGCGGAGGATGGTCAAGCGGAAGATGGACGAGGACTACGCCCAGAGCCACCACACTGGAGGTGGTGGTCCCCGCAGACCAGTACAGTACCATCCCTGGGAGGAGAAGGACATGGCCCTGCTACCACCGGTGGGAGTACATGGCATTGAAGGAGTCGTAGAGACTGGTGAGTATACAAACAACTCAAGTTACATGGGGGTAATGGCATCTACACTCCAAGTACACAAAATGCCCGCAACCAGCTCCAAGCGCCCGCTGCCCATAACTCCAGGCAAAAACAACGCTAATGCCACTAACATGTGTATGCCCCATTGACAAACCAAGGCCATGCTATGTCCCATGCTACAGGAAGCACAGACCCAAGAATTGACGTCCAGTATTCTGGGAGGGTGGCTGTCACAAAATGCATAGTGGGACTCCAAATAAAACCCAATTGCATGGGCGTCCGCAGGGGGGGGCAAGAGTGGCTCTTGGCCCCTCATGAATTGCCAGTGTGTCTGGTGTCGGCCAAGTCAGGGCCGGCCCTAGTCCATCAAGCTTGTGAAATGATGCCATTGTCCCAGGTGGCAGCACCCTCCATTGGGTGGGAAGGGAACAAGGGGTTTTCCGAGAATTGTGCAAGTCAGAGGGGAGGAGGGTGCAAGGCAGAGGGTGAGAAGGGTGCAAGGCAGAGGGCCAGAAGGGTGCAAGGCAGAGGGGATGAGGGTGCAAGGCAGAGGGGAGGAAGGTGCAAGGCAGAGATTGAGAAGGGTGCAAGGCAGAGTGCCAGAAGGGTGCAAGGCAGAGGGGATGAGGGTGCAAGGCAGAGGGGAGGAGGGTGCAAGGGGGAGGGCGAGAAGGGTGCAAGGGGGAGGGGGAGAAGGGTGCAAGGCAGAGTGCGAGAAGTGTGCAAGGCAGAGGGGATGAGGGTGCAAGGCGGAGGGGATGAGGTTGCAAGGCAGAGGGGAGGAGGGTGCATGGGGAAGGGCGAGAAGGGTGCAAGGGGGAGGGTGAGAAGGGTGCAAGGGGGAGGGCGAGAAGGGTGCAAGGGGGAGGTCGAGAAGAGTGCAAGGCAGAGGGTGAGAAGGGTGCAAGGCAGAGTGCAAGAAGTGTGCAAGGCAGAGGGGAGGAGGGTGCAAGAGGGAGGGCGAGAAGGGTGCAAGGGGGAGGGTGAGAAGGGTGCAAGGGGGAGGTTGAGAAGGATGCAAGGCAGAGGATGAGAAGGGTGAGAAGTGTGCAAGGCAGAGGAGATGAGGGTGTAAGAGGGAGGGTAAGAAGGGTGCAAGGGGAGGCCAAGAAGGGTGCAAGGGGGAGAGCAGGAAGGGTGCAAGGGGGATCTCCAAAAGGGTGCAAGGCAGAGGGTGAGAAGGGTGCAAGGCAGAGTGTGAGAAGTGTGCAAGGCAGAGGGGATGAGGGTGCAAGTCCGAGGGGATGAGGGTGCAAGGGGGAGGGCAAGAAGGGTGCAAGGGGGAGGGTGAGAAGGGTGCAAGGGGAGGTCAAGAAGGGTGCAAGGGGGAGGGGGAGAAGGGTGCAAGAGGGAGGGCAAGAAGGGTACCAGGGGGAGGTCAAGAAGGGTACAAGGCAGAGGGTGAGAAGGGTGCAAGGGGGAGTGCGAGAAGTGTGCAAGGAAGAGGGGAGGAGGGGGCAAGGGGGATGGTGATGAAGCTAAAACATGGCCACCCCTATTAACATTTTTGTGGACGCCCAGGCCAAATTGCACTCATCCCATATGGCCAGGTACGCACCCATGCACCATGCTCAATGCACATGGAGTGGGAATGTACTGACAAGATAGCTGACACTGGGCCCTGGTGTAGACAGCACAAGGCCCTCCTGTGACCAGTGCAAACACAAACACCACGACAACAAGGTCAGATATCTTGGACAGGAACTCACAACCACTGTCATGGCAGCATGCTCCATGGGGGGACAGCCACACCACGAGGGAGGCCCAGTACCAAATCAGACTCCAACTACCAGCACGGCCTGTCACACACACCCCTTACATAAACATAGCCTCCTGGGACAGGCAATGGAGTGCCCCACTGTCACAATTGTTATGTAACACAACAAAACAAATACAGATCTGATGAAGCTATCAAGCAAAAAATGCACGGTGCAGATTCACAAGTCCCTTGCGATTCTTTCACAACGCCGTTGGTTCACCGTTGTGACACAGCGGACGCACAAAAGTTATGCCATGGTGCTGGGTATTTACAATGTGATGCATCTGGGAGATGTGCCACGTTCTAAAGCCCACGCCAGAAGTAGGTGTTCTGGTCAGGGGGGAGGGTGGTGGGTGGCCATCACGGCGCAGCAACACCTCCCAAAAGTGGCTGAGTGAAATCTTAAAGATTTCACTCAGTCACTTTCATGCACATGCTGCCTCAAAACCCTGTGCATGCTTGAAGCAGGCGTAAGGATTGACACTGCATTGTGCAGATATTGTCACACAGAGCATTCATGGTGCTGCGTTGCACCGGCGTCTCAACTCCAGCAATGTGCCACTCCTACGGCACAGATGTGTGATGCAGCTGTGCCATTTTTCCACCATGCTGATCCACATTGTAAATGTGTTGCATCCATCCTGGCATAGCTGTGGCGCACAATGACTGACAAATCCCTGCTGATATGCATGGCTGTGAAAGTCATTATAATTATTCCCTCACATGTCAATGACTCCTGAGCGCAGATCAATCTGACCCCACAACATACCCATCGACAAGTGAACATTGAGAACAATGCAAAGCATAGACAACTACAAGGTGGAACAGTGCCAACAACAATGTATATGTAAAATGGATGTTGCATTAGATGGCATTAACATTGTCTGTCTCTCATACCCACAGGGCAACATGCGGAATCTCCCCCCAGCAATGGGGGAGAGGAATCACAGTCCCAGGCTACGCAGGACCCTCATCCCACTGACAGCGACACCTCTCACCCCTCCATGGATGACCCCGACCAACTTGGCACCTCTGGTGCCCAAACCTGTGCAGCAGCTGGATCAGGAACATCTGCGCCAACCACCACACCCATTCCTGACACATCCCAGCAGACTGCTCGGAGACCTGCCCACACTCAACAACTGAGCCAGACTGACAATGAGGGACAAGGTTCGCCGGGCAGCAAGGAGGTGGCAGACAACACCACCACTGCCATCCCTCAGGGGTCCCGTCGACCTGATGTGCCCACAACGGCAGGCCAGGCTTGTGTGGGCAGAGGTGGTGGGAGTGCCATAAGGCAGAGGCGAGAATCTGACCAGCCAGCTGCAGGTCCCGGTATGTCTCAACTGCGCAACATCATGGAGGCATACCGGCGGGACACCAGGGAGTTCAGCCAGGTTGTGGGGGCTCTCACCGAAATCAAAAACCTGCAGGCCGAGCAACATGCCAGTCAACATTAACACCAAGGACAGATGGAGGCAGGACTGGCTGAGCTCCTGGCGGTGCAAAAGGACATAAGCCATTCACTCTGTCGGATTGCTGACAACATGGAGCACCCTCCCTGTGTCACCAGGCAAGAAACATCTAGGCGAAGACCGCCAACATGCACAAGGAGGGAGGAGGAGGAGGAATCGTCTGACGGAGCGTCCCATGCATCGTCAAGGCCTGCATATGAGGATCCCCCAAGGAAGGTGGGTCTTCCATGGAAAAGGCAGTAAGAGGCAGTGGGCCATGCCCATCTCCCAGGTCACCTGGTCTGGCATCTTGCCTTTTTGTGCAACAGCATCACCTTATTGACTGTCCTACTCTCCCACATGGACTTGCTGGTTGCAGTCTGAACAATGATGCCAAGCACTGTAGTCTGGACTCTGTTGGCTCAAGCTGCAAGGCATCACATCTCCCTTTGTGAACTTTGGATTCCCAACATTTTTGTACAGAACCTAGCACTTATTTATGTTTCCCGCACAAGATAGATAAATAAACAAAACAAACACAAGTGAAATTGATGTTGCAGTCTTTTTCCCTGAGTCAACAACATACATGTGGGGATATGTCAAAGTATGCCAGAGTGTGGAACAAACTCAAGCCATCCATACACTGGGATCTGAGTCCGGTCGAGGACACACATAGGTCACAATTTATCATCAAATACATACATGGAGCACAATACTCACCCGTGATAGTTTCAATCTGCTGAGGGGGGAGGCTTGCCATACTGCTCGGACAGACAGTTTGGGAAGAGTTTAATGAAGGTGTAGAGGTCATGGGTCATGTGGAGGTGCCCAGGGAGGGAGTACCAGGTCTGTTTGGTGAGGTGGGAGAACCATCTCCCGCATGCAGTTGTACTGTGGATGTGATGAATGGTGCCCAGGGCAAGGTTGGCTGGACGGAGTTGGGGCAATGGGGTATTGGATGGGAGACGTCCATATATGACTTTGGGGCTGGGGTTGTGGAGTGCTTCCTGAGTGTGGCTGAGGAGTATGAAGGTGATCCTGCAGTTGACAGTGAGACTATTGTAGGTATCTCAGGTGGACTGTCATGTGGCTGTGGCAGGAGATGTTGAGGATGAGATGTGCGGATGCACCCTGGATGTGCACAAGTCCTCCTGGAGTCTGGCTGTTGTTCCTGCATAGAGGGCGTTGCTGTAGTTGAGACGGCTGGTGTTGTGGACCAGGGTGACTGTCTGTCTTAACTAGGAGTGGATCTATCTGAAGATCATTTGCAGCATGCAGAGGGACTTGCAGCATGAGGTAGAGATGGTGTTGAGTTGCATGGTTATTGTGAGCGAGGAGTGTACGATGAGCACCTGCTTGCGTGTGTGGCCACTGTGTGCTTGTGTGCTGCTCAGGCCAGTGTGACACAAGGAGTTGTCCCAGCCGTAAGGGGATATTCCTCAGATGATGAGCTCAGTCTTGTCCAAGTCCAGCCTCATGTGGCTGTTGTTCATCCATTTGTCAATGCACCTCATGCCTTCTTGAAGGTTGGATCTCGGAGTGGCTTGGTCTTTGGTGAGGGTGAGGAGCAGCTAGGTGTCAATGGCAGAGGAGATGATGATGAGGTCGTGTGCGCATGTGATGTTGGAGCGGGGGTCATGGAGACATTGTAAATTGTCACACTGAGAGATGAGGCCTGGGGCATGGGCCCGATGACCCCAGTGTAGTACATGCCAAAGGGGGGATGCAGACTCCCTGGCCCTTGCTGGGGAGGTACTTGGCAATTTCACCCTGGGCCTTCCCCTGGATCCCAGTGTTGGAGGTGTGTGATCTGACAGTGTGGTGGCACATGGTGTAGAATGCCGTTGAGAGGTCGATGGGGTGAGGGTGGTGCTCTCACCATTGTTGAGCAGGGTCCAAGATGTCGTTGGTGGTGGCAATGAGGGCTGTTGCAGTGGGGTGATTACTGTGGAAGATGGTCTGGTGCGGTTTGCCTGGAGATGTTTGCTTGGAGGGAGATGGTCAGTTGCTCGTTGACTGTCTTCTTGATGACAATTGCCAGGTAGGCAAGTAGGGTGATGTTCCAGGACATCCTGCGGTACTGCCGTCCGTTGTCAAAGAAGGGCCTGGGTTTCTGCATGCCTCCAGCTCCCATGGAAAGTGGCTTACTCAAAGGAGACATTCATGCCGTGCCGGAGGTGAGCTTCAAGGATGGTGTATGCTGTGATTCAGATGTTGTGTGGGAAGGGTCCTGATGCAGAGCCGGAGTGGATGGTGTACATGAGCCGGGTGGTGTCTTTGCTGCTGACGGGAGTCCAGGACCTGAGGTGGGGTATGTCCTGTGCAAAATAGCGCTGTCTGCCTCTGTGTGGTGTGGCTGTCGTGTACGTCCACGAGCTTGGAGTGGTAGTAAGTTGCAAGGGATCCCCTTGGCCTTGCAAGAGTGGGATGTCTTTTGGATGGAGAGCTGGGGTTAGATAGTTCACTCACAATGCCGATGAGGTCATTCATGTTGTGTGTGTTGGTGCCTAGGCCATACCGGAAGGTTGTCCTCTTGTCCTTGCTGATGATATGGTGATGTCTGTGTGTTATGGATTTCAAGGCTGAAAGGTAACTGATGGTTGTTTATTTTACAAGGTTTGTACATGAGTCAGGCTAGACCTGTATGAGTCCAGTAGGTCTGCCTTCTCCCTGGTGGCTTAACTGTTGTTGTCCGCCAATGTGGCAAGAGTGTTGGATCAGTCGCTGATCCGGTGTGTGCGGTTGCAGGGTGTGGCGGTGTCATTGGTTGGAGTGTCCTGTGTGAGGGTGCCACATAGCTTGTTTGTGTTGACTCAGGTCAAGCTTTTTTGTTGGATCTGTAGCGGAGTGTGGTGCAGTGTGTTGATTTTTGGACAACTGGATGCAAATGTTGATGTACTAATGCAGGATGGTGGTGTGGTTGTCCTCCAGTCAGGAGTTGCTGTCCCCCTGACCCATGTAGTCTGTGTAGGTGAGAGCCTGTGTGCTGATGTAGTTGTCCAATGTCTGAGGACCAATCAGTAAAGCCGTTTCCCAGCTCTGTGGTCTCAGATTTAGCCACAATTTCATAGGAAGCCTCTCTGCTCGAATTCCAGATGTGTAAATCCGGTTCCCCTATTGACCCCTTGCCCCCCAAGCAATACAACATCCTTGCTAAGATTCACAATCATCATTTAAACGCCATCTGGAACCTTTCCCTCAGATTGGGCTCTAATCCGGATGCGTGGAAACACACGTTCCTCCTGCCCATCTTAAGGAAAGCCAACGCAGATCCTGAATCTCCTTGCAATCATAGACCTAACTCTCTTTTACCAGCTCCGGCCAAGATTTCAGTGAAAATTTCTACCAGCAACTGATGGCCTTTGTTGAAGATAATAGCCTCCTTCACAACTCTCAATCCAGCTTCCATCCCGGCTATAGTATGGAGTCGGACCTCATTGAAATGGCAGACTCTATACGCTGGGCGGTCTTTGGAGGTTGCAAGATGGTGTTGGTGCTGTCAGACTTGTCTACAGCATTTGACACCGTCGACCATCCCATTCTTCTGAACCGCCTTAAGACCATAGGCATGGGTGGCTCAGAGCTGAACTGGATATTGTCCTCACTATCTGACCGCACACAGCAGGTCCGGACCTATCCATTCATCTCCCCAGTCAAACCACTGAAGTGGGGCGTGCCGCAGGGCTCTGCTCTGAGCCCTCTGACTTTAAATATTTACTTAACTCCGCTGGCTGAATCTATTGCCATGTCTGAAGTCAGAATCATATCATACGCTGATGATCTTCAGCTTCTATTCACCTTAAATGCTGTGTGTGTGGCAAATTTTAACCCACTCGAAAATTGTCTCAAGATTATTGCGGCCTGGATGGACCTCAATTTCTAAAAACTTAATTCAGATAACACCTAGATCCTATATTTTTAACCAACCTTCTCCCCTCTCTTCCAATCTGTGATGATCAGAGGAACTGGCCATTGCTCCGGCACACAAGGACTCGGTCAGGAATCTTGTAGTTAGATGGGACAATCAGCTATTCCTTGCCACACAGGTTCAAGAGGCATGTGCCGCTTGTTTTGGCAATAGAAAAATCATCAAGAGATTTATTAACTATGTGCACAATGTAACCCGGAAAACGGTGGTACACGCAATGATCACCTCCCATTTAGACTACTCAAGGTGGAGAAGTGTGGCTCAATGGTTAGAGCGGCAGACCCTGATGCAGAGTTCTAGCCCGGGACCAGGGTTCAATTCCCCGCCTCGGCGGGTCTTGGGCTCAAAAATTCCACGGACCTGATAATTCTCACCTCGGTGCCTATTCCAATCATGGAGTCCCACTCTGCAAATCTGGGCAATAGCTTGCTTAATCTCCACATCTGCCCCCACAACGCTAAGGATGCCTGGCCTCCACCTTGGGGTGCCCAGGAATTGACACCTCACAGGGAAAACCAGGATGGGTTCCACAGCTGTATTCGTACAAGCGCCTTGAGACCCTTGCGGGTGAGTAGTGCGCTATACAAGTATTAATTTACAATTTTAAAAGGCTCATTCGTGGGTGTCACATTAGGCTTTCTCCGTATACTGCAGACGGTCCAAAACGCTGCTGCCCGCCTGGTATGTGGAGTGTCACTTTGCCAACATATCTCCCCATATCTTAGACTACTCCATTGGCTGCCCATGGCTACACAAATAGATTTCAATGCGCTGACACTCGCCTTCAGGGCAGGACAAAGCCGTGGTCCGGTCTACCTTAGCAGGCGACTCCGTCCCTATTGTCAATCACGAACTGTACGTTTCAATGACAAGCACCTGCTCATTAGTCCTTAGTTTGCAAAACCTAGATCAGGAGGTGAAACCTTTTAGGTAGGAACCACCCAATGTTGGACTAAGCTACCTCTTCCGCTGCATATGATTCTGTTTGAATGTGAGTCTCGCAAAGCCCTTAACACCTGGCTATTTAGCCTGCTTCATTAGTTGCTCCTCCATATGCTGCTTCATTTTCTGCACACTACAGCGCTGGGACACCCCGTTGGGTTAGATGTGCGCACAATAAATGACTATGAATATAATTGTAGATGGCTTAGCAGAATTGTGGGTGTAGGCCTGGGGATCTGTAGATGATAGTTAGACTGAGGGTCGTCAGGGGGTTGGTGTGAAACCTGAAGTGCTGATGTTTGACAATGCTGAGTGTGTCCTTGGTGTTGTATGTGACTCTGAGGGTGTACTTCAGAAAGAATTGCAATTCATCCTCCAGGATTGTTGGTGCGTTCCCTGCGAGTGATCTCGTATCCGTCTGTGATGGCAATGTTGAAGTAGTGTTCTGAGTATGCGTTCAACCAGGTTACTGTAATGAAGACGATGTGTGGGGCTGTTGTGTTGAGGAGGTAACTGAGTCCAATGTAGTGCAGGTGGATGGAGCGGGTGTGCAGTAGGAGACACATGACCTGGCTGTACGGACATGGTCTGTTAGGCGGGGTAGCACGGTGTTGGCAGTAGGAGTTGCACACACAGCCTGCGAAGCTGTCATGGGTGCGCTTAGGGGATGCCTGATAGCAGGTGGATGATTGTCTGGTGTTCACTGTTTGGAGGGTGGCTGGAGCATGAGTCTGTTGTGTTACCTGCGTCATGGAAGGACCAGAGGGTCTTGCACTGTGCACGTTGCAGGCGCTGATGGTCCTGCCTTTGGCACGGAGGTGGCGCAACAGTGGCACTGACAAGCTGCTGCCTGCATTAGGAATGGGTGGAGGGAGGGAGGAGCATCTGGGAGGCGTGTGTATTTCAGAATCAGGGCACTCGGTGGTGCGGTGCCGCAGGGGAGGCAGCAGCAGGACTGAGTGAACACATGACGGCGGAAGTGGTGAGACACCATGCAAAAACTAGCACACAAAGAGAAGGAGGTTTGAAAGGCACAATGTAACAGGTGTATGGAAAGGAAGGAGTGTCTGGTTACTCATGGCTCACTGAAAGAAAAAGATGAACAATCACCAAATATGAGGGCCACAGGATCAGGCACCAAAAGGCCAAGCTGCGCACAAGACATACAGCGTCAGCAGGTGTTGCCTGCCCGTTGTGGGTAGCAAGGTGCAACAATACATACACAACCATGTACTTCATGCACAATATGGATCATTAGCCATGATAAACTGCATGCATGTTGCCACAGTATGTGCACAAACTTTGTAAATTATGCCATTTTTTTTGTCAAATCTGTTTTTATTGGCATTTTATAGTTTTCAAAAGTACAGTGCAAGGATCAACCAGTGTAATTCTGCAGTCCGGCCACACCGGTGCAACAGTCAAATATCTCAAAAACAGTACAGAGTATAATCATAAATCCGCGCTAACAATGTCACATAAACAAAGAATATACGCTCCGACCAGACCAATACGTGAAGGGCCTATTCCGGTGCCTTCTAAAGTAGTCCAGGTCTGTCAATATGTACAGTCTTGCACAATAACATGCCTGTGGGGTGGATCCCTTTACTATAGTCTTGCATATAGAAATGACATTTATCGAACAGTTATACAGAAACGTAATTATTAACCATAGCGGCAAAACACATACGCTTGTGCGTGTTAATCCTCCTTCCCCCCCTCTCTCCCCACCCCGGGCTCCCCCCCCACGCGCGCGCGCCTACATCTGCGAGTGGGTATACATTGCAGGCCTGCGCCCCCAGAAATTGGAATATTGTATGACACATCATCCGAACAGGAAAAACAGCCCACGGTGTGTCCCAGCCCCCAGGCCATCCACCTAGGTCACAACGGCACCCGGGTCACCTGTCCCCCCCGGCAGCTGTAGGGCATTAAGCATGTGTTCCCACTGCTCCGCCATAGGTTCTTTAAGGAGCCCCTTTGTTTCCTCCCTCCGTATGGCTATCCATTCTGCCCGGGCCCATGCCTGAAGGGAAAGGACCCATGCCTGCGCAGCAGCTGGTTCGCGCGCCTTCCACCGCCTCGTGAGGAGACGCTTCGCCACCACCAACCCCAGATCTAGGAAGCGGGAAGATGCCTTATCTTTGGGCGACCTCTTGAGGTGATGTAGAATATACTCAGGACAGTTAAAGGGAATGGCGCGACCCGTGCATGTCCCAAGCATTACGCATATCGCATTCCAGTAAGCGCCCAGTTTAGGGCAGCTCCACAAGAGGTGAAGAAGACCAGCGTCCAGATCATCGCACCTGGGGCATGACGCATCTGAGCGTTGGAAGTACCGATTGATCAGCTCAGGTGTAAGGTAGTCCCTATGAACGACGTAGAGCTGTATCTGGGGGATGCCTGATAGCAGGTGGATGATTGTCTGGTGTTCACTGTTTGGAGGGTGGCTGGAGCATGAGTCTGTTGTGTTACCTGCGTCATGGAAGGACCAGAGGGTCTTGCACTGTGCACGTTGCAGGCGCTGATGGTCCTGCCTTTGGCACGGAGGTGGCGCAACAGTGGCACTGACAAGCTGCTGCCTGCATTAGGAATGGGTGGAGGGAGGGAGGAGCATCTGGGAGGCGTGTGTATTTCAGAATCAGGGCACTCGGTGGTGCGGTGCCGCAGGGGAGGCAGCAGCAGGACTGAGTGAACACATGACGGCGGAAGTGGTGAGACACCATGCAAAAACTAGCACACAAAGAGAAGGAGGTTTGAAAGGCACAATGTAACAGGTGTATGGAAAGGAAGGAGTGTCTGGTTACTCATGGCTCACTGAAAGAAAAAGATGAACAATCACCAAATATGAGGGCCACAGGATCAGGCACCAAAAGGCCAAGCTGCGCACAAGACATACAGCGTCAGCAGGTGTTGCCTGCCCGTTGTGGGTAGCAAGGTGCAACAATACATACACAACCATGTACTTCATGCACAATATGGATCATTAGCCATGATAAACTGCATGCATGTTGCCACAGTATGTGCACAAACTTTGTAAATTATGCCATTTTTTTGTCAAATCTGTTTTTATTGGCATTTTATAGTTTTCAAAAGTACAGTGCAAGGATCAACCAGTGTAATTCTGCAGTCCGGCCACACCGGTGCAACAGTCAAATATCTCAAAAACAGTACAGAGTATAATCATAAATCCGCGCTAACAATGTCACATAAACAAAGAATATACGCTCCGACCAGACCAATACGTGAAGGGCCTATTCCGGTGCCTTCTAAAGTAGTCCAGGTCTGTCAATATGTACAGTCTTGCACAATAACATGCCTGTGGGGTGGATCCCTTTACTATAGTCTTGCATATAGAAATGACATTTATCGAACAGTTATACAGAAACGTAATTATTAACCATAGCGGCAAAACACATACGCTTGTGCATGTTAATCCTCCTTCCCCCCCTCTCTCCCCACCCCGGGCTCCCCCCCCACGCGCGCGCGCCTACATCTGCGAGTGGGTATACATTGCAGGCCTGCGCCCCCAGAAATTGGAATATTGTATGACACATCATCCGAACAGGAAAAACAGCCCACGGTGTGTCCCAGCCCCCAGGCCATCCACCTAGGTCACAACGGCACCCGGGTCACCTGTCCCCCCCGGCAGCTGTAGGGCATTAAGCATGTGTTCCCACCGCTCCGCCATAGGTTCTTTAAGGAGCCCCTTTGTTTCCTCCCTCCGTATGGCTATCCATTCTGCCCGGGCCCATGCCTGAAGGGAAAGGACCCATGCCTGCGCAGCAGCTGGTTCGCGCGCCTTCCACCGCCTCGTGAGGAGACGCTTCGCCACCACCAACCCCAGATCTAGGAAGCGGGAAGATGCCTTATCTTTGGGCGACCTCTTGAGGTGATGTAGAATATACTCAGGACAGTTAAAGGGAATGGCGCGACCCGTGCATGTCCCAAGCATTACGCATATCGCATTCCAGTAAGCGCCCAGTTTAGGGCAGCTCCACAAGAGGTGAAGAAGACCAGCGTCCAGATCATCGCACCTGGGGCATGACGCATCTGAGCGTTGGAAGTACCGATTGATCAGCTCAGGTGTAAGGTAGTCCCTATGAACGACGTAGAGCTGTATCTGGCGGAAGTGCATGTTTCAGGGAATGCGTACCAGGCTTTTAATGATTCTCTCCCACTCCTTGTCAGTCAGTGCCCTGTCCATGTCTCGTTCCCAATTGCCTCTGAGCGGAGGTACTGCATGGTTAAATGTTGTTCGGGTTCTATCCCCATGTCCCCCCATTTAGCTGCCAACTTCATTATGAGTGAGCGATGCAGCAGGAACCCCCCAGGAGGTAGTCCGTCCTCGGATACCAGTGCCTCGTAAGCCACTAGTGCTCCATCTCTGAAAAGATCTCCTAGTGTCTGGACATCGGCCTCCCTCCACTGCTCCAGCATGCGGAGCGTAATAGCCCCCTCACCTCCTGGGGAGCCCTCCAAGGGTATAGCAGGTGCGTACGGGGGCACCTTACGTGTGAGGAAAAGGGCTCTACGAAAGCATTTGTATGCTATCACCAGTAGCAGCGGTTTGGGCTTCTCAGGCGCTGTCAACGGGTGGAAGAGCTTGCTGACACGGCACAGGGAGTACGGTGGCTGGATCGTAGCACTGTCTTCCCTACCCTTATCTGCCAGCCAGCGGGCTACCCATTGTAGTTGTGTGGCCAGGTAATAGTGCTCAAAACAGGGGGCGGCTAGTCCTCCCTTGTCCGTTGGCAGAAACAGTTTCGCCAACGCTAGCCGGTGCCGGGACGTGCCCCAGATGAAGTCTCTCAGGACTGTGTTGAGTTTTGAGAAGAAGGGGGCCGGAATGACTACTGGCAGATTGACAAAGTAGTACAGGAGCCTGGGGAGCATGACCATTTTTGCCAGGGCTACCAAAAGCCTATCTGAGATCTGAGCGCCGTCACCGCCCGCCCTAGGTTGCCTTCAAACAGGTCAGCTGGCTGGCGATATATCTGTATCCCCAGATACTTAAAGGTACCAGCTCTCCATTGAACTCTCGTGCCCCCCAGGCAGTACTCCAGGTCCTCCACCCCATTATCGAACGCATATAAACAGGACTTGGCTACGTTTACCCGAAGTCCCGAGACTTCTGCGAACTCACTCAGCAGTTGGGCTATCTGTTCCGGTATACAATTCACGTCTCGCACAAATACTAGCAGGTCGTCGGCATTAAGCGAAACCTGGTGTGTTCCGTCTCCTAAAGTGATTCCCGCATCTAAGGTCTGCCGCATTGTCGACGCCAGAGGCTCTATCGCCAGTGCAAATAGCAGGGGCGATAGGGGGCAAACTTGCCTGGTGCCTGTGCCCACCGCCACCGCTTTGGAGATGTAAGGGCACAGTCGCACGTGTACAATAGGGTTTTTGTAGAGGAGGCCAACCATTTGCAGGAAGTCCGCTTCAAACCCGAAACGTAGCAGCACCTCGGCCAGATACCCCCCATTCCAGGCAGTCAAAAGCCTTTTCAAGGTCGAGCACTACGCAGCCCGCTCTGGGCCATTCCTTTGGTGCCTCAGCCGCTATTCTAAAGAACCTCCTTAGGTTCAAGGATGTGGACAGTGTCGGCACGAACCCGTTTTGATCAGCATGTATAAGATGCGGAACCACCAGTGCTAGCCTTTCAGCAAGCATCTTTGCCAAAATTTTGTAATCGACATTTAGCATTGCCAGTGGTCTGTATGAACCCAGCGCCGTTGGTTCTCTATCCGGCTTAGGCAGCGAGAGCAGGAAAGCCTCCCTCATGGACAGGGGAAGTGATCCCTCATCAATTGCTACGTTATACATGCAAAGGAGGAAGGGCGCCAGGGTGGTTCTGTAGGCCTTGTAGTACTCGGCAGGCAGGCCCTCCGACCCCGATGTCTTCCCAGTCGCGAGAGCCTGGACCGCATCTCCCACCTCCTCCAGCTTGAGGGGCGCATTGAGATCACCCTGCTGCTCGTCCGAGACCGTAGGCAAGATGACCGCATCTAGAAAGTTTCCTAACGCATGCCTGGGGCCAGTGCCACGCGCTCTATACAGCTGCGTGTAGTGTCCAATCAAGGCACAATGAATCTCGCGCTGTGTGTATACCATCTCCCTCTCCGCAGTGCGCAGGGCTCCTATCGGGGCACCCGACTCTCTCTTTGTATCAACCAGGCCAGGAGCCGGCAGGCCCTATCCGCTTTGCCGTGCGTTCTAGCTGTGTGCGCCGCATAGTTATGGCACCGTAATTGTTCCATAAGGGTTGCATGTTTAGCGCGTAGGTCGCTCAGCATGTGTGCGTGCTCCCCGGTCCCTTCGCCCTCCCTTTCGTATTGTAGGAGCGTGGTTTTCAGGCGTGTGAGGGAAGTGGACAGTTCTTTGCGTATGTTCCATGAGGATCCCATGCAGTGTCCCCGGATGGCTATTTTGTGTGCGTCCTATTCCACCGCAGCGCTACTTGCAGACCCCTCGTTAACCTCAAAGTAATCAAGGACAGCCGTGCCCAACGAGGAGCGAAACTCTGGATCCTCAATGGCAGCAGGTTGCAGCCTCCACGTAGGCACAGGTGAGCGGTCTGCCTCCCAATTAAGTCTAAACCATAGGGGGTTATGATCAGAGTGTGTTCTCCCCAGGTAGTCTGAGTCGGCAAGCAGAGGAAGCAACGAGTGGGTGGCAACTATCCGGTCTAACCGGACATGTAGGTCATGCACTGAGGAGTAGAAGGAATACACTCTGTCCGTGGGGTGTTGCATCCGCCACAGATCTTGTACCTCCCAGCGCTCGAGCCAGTCCTGGAACGCTTGCGCATTGGACATCGCTGGCGCAGCTCAGAGTGGGGGAAAGGAACGATCCAGCCTTACGTCTAGCACCATGTTGAAGGCTCCTCCTAATAGCCAGGGGAGGGCAACATACAGATGGAGGACCTGGTTCAGAGCCGCTAGGAAGGAGGGCTGGTCCGTGTTTGGGGCATAAAGGGATCCCAGCAGGACTTCCTGACCATTCAACTTTCCCCGCAGTAAGCAATACCTTCCCTCTGGATCCACTTTCACGTCCTTGCAAATGAAGGGGACACCTGCTCTCACCCATACCAGCGTGCCGCGCGCGTGCACAGAGAAGGTGGTGCCATGGACTTGTCCCCGCCAGCGCCTGCGGAACTTGTCAAGTTCAACCTGTGTCATGTGTGTCTCTTGAAGAAGGGCGATCCCCACACCGTGACGTTGTAGATAGGAGAAGACTGAGTAGTGCCGTGACGGTGTGTGCATACCGCGGATATTCCAAGTCAATATATTAATGTGTGTCATGTTTTTGCATATGTTGCGCCCTCTTGTTGCCAGGGGAGCGCTTCCAGGGGGGGTAGAGGACAGCATCTAGGGGAGGGGAGGTGCACGTGCCGCAAGTTAAACAGGAAACAATGAAAAAGAACATTACAACTAAAAGGGCGAGGCCCCGGTGGGGCATACGTCCAAACGTCAACAAGATCCACCCTCAAGGAAGGTGGGAGGTCAGCGCAGTGACTGTCTGAGTGAGTGTGTCGAAAACAGCCCAAGTAGCTCCCGCCCCAGTCACAACCCCCTGGGTGATCTAAAAGCGCAAGAGGGGTCTAGCGCAGGTAAGCGCATAGGGCAGGTACGGGCCAGCGGTAGCAGAGCCCTGGAGCGGAGCCAGCGCCTAACTCCATCCATTGCAGGCCGGCTGCCGTTCTCGCATGTGACAGACTAGGTTCCAACTCTTAACAGCATGTGCATACATGGCAGGACCCCCCCCCCTTTTACCCGCTGCCGACGCAACACCAGGCACTTTGCCAGTCAATAAAGGATACAACCAGCAGTGTGCTCAGGGGCAGGGCCCCTATTGGGCCTTTGTGAGGCACCAGATAGTCACATGAGTTGGTCAGCCGTTTGGGGCGTCACTACAGGCATGTTCATGTACTCAGATAGCACTGTGGACGGGGATGAGGAGCCGCTAGTTTCCGGATTTCTGCGTAGCTGGGAGTCCATGCGGCCGGCATCATTCATCTCTCCAAGTGTGACAACCGCGTCGAGTGCACTCTGTCATTCCAGTCTCAGTTTATCCGGGCTAGGTGCAGCGCGACCCGGGCCGCGGTGGCCCCCTCTCCTCCTGCGCCTCCTCGAGCGCTGCTCCTGCCTCCCGCCGTCTTCTGAGCCCATAGGCCGCTCCCCCGTCCATTGACCAGCCTCTTCCAGCCAGTTCCAGACATCCGATGGGGCATCAAAGAATCGGGCGCCATCTGTAGAGATCACCCGGAGACGAGAGGGGAATAGTAAGGAGTAAGGCAGCCCGAGTTCCCTCAGTGTCTTTTTCACCACCATGTGCGTGTTCCCGCGCCTCTGTACTGCTGCCGTGTAATCCGGAAAGAGCATCACGCGACTTTTTTGCACTGTGAGTTCTTCTAGCTTCCTAGTCTCACGCAGCACCACATCTCGGTCGCGATAATTTAGGAGCTTAAAGAGGAACGGGCGTGGCCGGGCACCGGATTTGGGTGCCTGCGCTGGCACCCTGTGTGCTCTCTCGACCACAAAGTGTAGGGCAGCACCCCAGGGGGTAAGATCCCCTGCAACCAACTCTCGGTGAACCTCTCCGGGTCTTTCCCTTCTTTGCCCTCCGGCAGGCCAACCACCCGCACATTTTTGCGCCGGGAGTGCCCTTCCGCATCCTCGATGCGGTCCTCCAGCACATGCATCCTGTCCATGATATCCTGAAGTGCTGAGGTGTGAGTTTGCACCACCGGTTGCAGATCTTGGAGTGACTGGCGCTGCGTGGCAACCGACTCCGATAGTTTGCGGGGGTCGGCGTGCAAGAGGGTAAAGTCTGAGGTGACCTTATCGATCCGGGCCTCCAGCGACGCTTTAGTTTGCTCCAGAGTGCTTCCGATTCGTTCCACTGCCGCCAGCACAGTATCCATCTTAGCAGCTAGGGTAGCAGCCGGCCCCATCATGTCGCTCTGGTGCCCGTGGCGCGAGCCGGAATCCTCCGCCGCTTGTTGTCGTTGTCTAGATTTGTCTCTGAGCCTGCCCATTACCAGTTGTTGCGCGGTAGGCATCCAAACTTTTTGCCAACAGTCTACTCCCTTGTGACAGGTCACTACTCGAGGGTTAGGAAGGAGGCCTCCTCACTCGGCCCGTAATAGCTCCGACCGCAACGGGATGGCACTTATCTCCGCAGACAGGCCCAGTTGTCTCTCTTGTGCCCTCTGCCGTGCCGAGTCGCGCTTCTCCGGCGCGGGCCCAGATCTCCGCGTCAGTCCAGTCCCCTCACCAGCCTATGCTCTCAGTGTCAGTGCGGCCTCCAATACCCACTCATGAGCGAGTGGCCAGACGTGTTGCCTTAAAAGTGCCTCAGGGGGTGATGATGGTCGTGCCTAGTCGCTTGCGGGCCTACTCTCCCATTACAGATGCCCCATGGTGCAGTGTTCCTGTCTGTGTGTTCTCCAGGTAGACGGGCCTACCTGCGGTTGCACAGTAGCAGGCAGAGCTCCGAGGGCGCCCCCTCGCCCGGCAGCAAGATCCTGGCAGGCCTCCACTTTCCACCAACCGTCTCGTCTCATCAAGCCTCGCAACTCCGCTGCAGCCGCTCCTGGTGTCACTAAGCTGCTCTCATGCCCTCACGCGCCAGCACCGCCACGGGGCTCCCTGATCCGCCCGGGTCCTGCTCCTCACCGCCCAGCAGTCGAGTCTGATGCTGCAGCCCTCCGTTGCACTCAGGTCCGTCGCAGTGTCCTCAGAGCACCACAGGTCGCATATGTTGGGGGGCAGCGCTCCGAGGGCCGCCCCACCTCCGGTCCACCCTCTCACCGGTACCGTCTCTGGTCCACCGCCGCTCCGGTTACAGTCGCTCTATCCCGGGCCCAGCTGCAGTCCTCTTTCTGGGTTCCTTGCTCCGTCGGCATCCGCCAGCAGCGCTGAGTCTCGGAGCCCAGTAACCTGCCAATCGACATTCCTTGCCCAGCACAGCAAGGCTTTTTACCGGAGCTGAGAGCGATGCCCAACACCGCAATGCACAGCGGCGTCCGCTCTCAGCCGCCCAACGGTTGCCGGGCCCCAGGGCAGTTTCGCGCCTCTCCGTGGGGGAAGCCGCTCCTCTGCTGCACTCCGCCGAGCGTTGCCTCTGCAGCTTCGGAATTCAAATTTCGGGTCTTCCCAGGCTCCGCATCGCCTCCCGCACCCGCTCGGTGTTTTACAGGCACATTGACGCTTTTTAGGATAAAATTCAGGATAACGAAGGGGTTTAGTGTCGGAGCTCTAGCAGGGCACATCTGCCATGGTGGCTAGTTGAACTTGTATGTGATGGGACTACATCTAGCCCCAAAAAACCAGTCGCACAGCTTCATGCCGCCCCTGGCGTGCATGTTTTCACCAAATTTTTTACCATTTCTTATGATGTTCCAACTTTTCTACATTATTTTTTAACTTCTCGTAAAACGTTATATTCACTCTTTAATCCAAATCCACTAAACCGGATAAAATGCCCATTTTCAATTTTCTACTATTCAGACTGTGCCCATCCAGGCCTCTTGTAAGAATATGAGAGATGCAAAGTTCATCGCAAGCAGTCTTTATTTCATGTGTAAACCCAATGCATTTCGGGCAGCTTGGTGCCCTTCTTCGGGGGTCACTACAATTAATAATAACAGAATAATTATTAGCACTATTGTTATGCAGATGTACATTACAACAAAATTCCCTTAACATTATGCATTTTCTAACGTTGCCTGTCTGCACTTTACATCTTATCTTTCCCCTCTCACTTATATACTGTGTGTATTGCACGCAAATCCCTCCTTCTCCTTTTCTAACCTTACCCCTCCGTCCTAATCCACCTCTAAACACTTGATCCCAGACTTCCACCCTTCCTTCACCATAAACCTCCTCAAACCCTCTATTTAACTGTTCAAATATCCCAAGTAGAAAAACGTCTTAATATCCCAAAATGAAAAGCGTCTTGACTCGAAGTTTAAAGCTGCTGTCAACAGATGTCAAAGTTTATATAAACATGTGTTTTTTACGGCCTCTTTTCACTGCTTTCTTATCACTTAAACCTCGGCATCCCATTCCGTCTCCCACATTTCATCCTAATATCACCGAATGAAAAAGCGTCTTGACTCGAAGTTTTAAGCTGCTATCAACGGATGTTAAAGTTTATACAAACGTATTTTACGGCCTGTTCTCACTGCTCTCGTAACATTTAGAACTTGACATTCCACTCCGTCTCCCCCATGCTTCTACATTATGAGTCAAAGCGTATCTTCCAACCCCCTTCCCTGCATACCTGCTGTGCTTGTAGTTAAAAAGCTATCGTCCTCGCCATCTTTCTCGAACAGAAATCCATTTACCTGTTCCCACCTCCTTATTTGTAGCTCTCTATCCCTATGCTCTCTCTCCCAATTGGCTAAGGCTCCATGAGCTTCCCGCCCTTGCGTGCCTTCTTCCTATTACAAAACTACATATCCCAATTGTTAGACCTGGCATCATTGGCATGAGTCTCTCCTCCATTTTTTCTGTTTGCCTCCTCTGTTTACGGTGTTTTTGCTGGTAAATGCTTTGGGCACTGTGCCACTGCTGATCAGTGCCACAGTGCAAGTGCTCCCTATGTGAAATTGCTGTATTGATTGAATTCCATGTTTGGCTTATTTGGTTTACTGTCAGTCCCTAGTAAAGTGCACCAGGAGTGCCAGGGCTTGTAAATACAAATGCTGCTAGTGGGCCTGCAGCACGTGTTGTGCCACCCACAAGAGCGGCCTAGTAAAAGTATGTCTGAAGGTCTACCATTGCTAGACCACGTGCAGTCTGGTACTGTCACGCAGACTGTGCAAGTACACCTACTTGCCAGTCCCTAAACCTTCCCTTAACTTCATGTTAGTCACCCCTATGGTAGGCCCAAGGGCAGGGTGCATTGTAAGCATAAGGTAGGACAAGCCTGACAAGGTTGGCATGTCCTAATAGTGAATTACAGCCATAGTCGTTTTTCACTATTGTAAGGTAACCTGCTCTCCATCAGTTAGAATGGGCTGCCAGGAATATTAATGCTATAATCCTAGCGGGCTCGGGGAGCATGGTGCAATGTCGAGTTTGGTATCCCTGAACTCAGGGTTTAATAACGCATCCATTTGTGTGGATGGTTTTTGGACTCTGTGTTTGAAAATAGCACTTTTAGAAAGTAGCTATTTTCTTGTCTAACTGTCTACCGGTCTCTGCTGGTTCTGGTGTGCGTGTGACAGGAGCTGGGTGGCTCCAGAGGTCTGAATGAGTCAGTGTGGGGTGAGTGGGACATTTGCATTGAGAGTAGGGGAAGAGTAGCTCCTGATAGCCTGCCCTGCCTGATACAATGCTGGCTCCGCCCCCCTGCCAGGCGGCTGATGACTCTGTGCCTGCCTGGGACTTTCCTGGCCCACCTCCTGCCGGGCACTTGATGGCCCTGCCCCTGCCAGTGACAATGCTAGCTCCGCTCCTGCTCGGCGGCTGAAGACTCTGCCCTGCACAGTGAATAGGCCAGGTGCTTCGGCCTGGCAACACCCACAACAAACCCAAGATGGGGGAAATTCCCCTGCATGGACAAAGGGATCAAAGCCAAAAAGGGGTATAAGAGAAGGACCCCTGAACCAAGAATTTAGATCACTTCTGACAAGGACACCTGAACCAAGGACAAGAAGCCTGCTGATCTAAGGACTGCCTACCCCTTCTGCCAGAGTGCTGTTTGTTGGGGGAATCCTGCATTGCTTCTTTATTTTTGCCAAGGAATCAGGAGAGAGGAACTGTGTGTGTACTCTCACTCTTTGCTAAGAAAATCTCCAAGGGCTGGAAGAGTGCCAGTCTCCTGTTGAAGTCACAGGGCTAAAGGACTTCATCTGCTTAAAGTGCTATTTGCTGGAATTTGTGAATCCAGCACCTCTGAAAGAATCCAGCCATCTCGACGCCGACGGACGCCGCCGAATCCAGCTCGACATCGTGAGTAACGGCTCCAGTGTCCCGCTTCCTCGACGCCGGCCGCCGGGCCCGATCGACGCCAGCAGCAACGCCAGTGAGTAGTGAGTTCGGCTCCAGCTCCAAGTGACCTCGTGTCTGCACCGCCGCTGATCGCATCGACTTCGAGCCCTCTCGACGCCGTGAGCGCTGCTCACTCTTGCAACATCGACATCGACGACGTCGTATCCTGCTTCATCCCGTGAGCGCTGCTCCCGCCTGACTTCGGTCGACGCCGCTGCAGATCGCCCCGACTCCGCGGCCCGATCGACGCCGAAGACGCAACGCCGGACATCTCGACGCCGCTGATCATCGAGTGCTTCACTTTTCCAAGGTACTGTGTTGTTGGGGTCTGTGCGACTCCGGGCTCGACGTAGCGCTCCTCGCGGTCGACGCCGAACCTTTGGATTAACTTTGCCTCGACGTCGTGTGACTCCCGTGTGGGTTACATTGTTGCCAAGAACTGTGTTTTAGAGAAGAAGAGTTGCTTTTGATACTAAAGACTTTTGTGCTAAGAAGAAACTGTGCTTGAACTATTATTTTTCCTTCCAAGAGTATTTATTAAGATTGTAGTATATTTTTGTCGTTATTTGGTCTTGTGCTAAACCTTATATAAAAATCCTTATTTTTATAATACTACTGTGTCGTGTCCATTTGTAGTGTATTCACTTTATTACTGTATGTGGTCATAAATGCTTAACGCACTGCCTCTGAGATAAGCCTGTCTGCTTTGCCAAGCTACCAAGGGGGTGAGCAGGGGTTATCTAAGTGTGTGATCCCCTTGCCCTGACTAGAAAAGGTGTGTCCCTATTTGTCAGAAGTGTATACCTCTGCCAACTAGAGACAGCCGCTTCTAACATTGGTGGGTCAGCGGTGGGATTTGAACTTTGCATTTATGACCCATGTGCAGTGATTAGTGTGCGCTACATAGTGAAAGCAGACCATAGCGCAGCCACAGTCTAATTTGGAAGGATTCTATTTTTGTTCTCCAATTTCCTGAAGCTTGATTTTTGAAACTGCCAGTTTTGACCATAAGTGGTGCCGGAGTCACTACCCTTGTTGTTGTGGAGGAGTTTGATAGGAGTAAGATAAAGAAATACAACAGAAAGCAACTGGAGCACTTTTGCGAGCAGTTGAAAGTCCCTACTCCAGGCCTCTCCAGAAAAGCAGAATATCTCAAAGCATTGGAGGCCTGGTTAGAGGCCAGAGATCCCTCTGATCCGGTGGTGGTACCGACAGGGGAAGGGGAGAAGGAAGTGCCCGTGAATGGGTCTGTATCCCCTCCTGGCAGCAGTGTTTCCTCCAAAGGTCTTTCTCCTGAAGAAAGAGAAGAAAGGGCGAAGGAGCGAGCATACAACATGGAAATGGCAAAACTTAAGATAAATGGGCAGTTGGAGTTAGAGAATGCAAGAGGCAGGGGAGAAGCTGATTTGGAGATCAAAAGGTTAGAGTTTGAAAGAGAGAAGTTAGCTGTTGAGCGTGATACCAGGATGAGGGAGTTGGAGCTCAAAGCTAAAGAGTTAGAATTGAATCCCTCTGGTGGCAGCATCCCATCTGTGCCTGCAGAAAGTAGGTTTTATTTTCCTAAAGATGTGATCAAAGATTTTCAGAAGAATGAAGATATTGGTCAATGGTTTAAAGCATATGAGTTAGCATTGTTGGCCCACCGGGTCCCTGAGAAGGATTGGGGAGCGGGGTTGTGGGGTCGCTTTGTGAATGAGGGAAGAGATACCCTGTTAGACATGCCTGTTGAGGATAGGATGTCTTATACTCATATGAAAGATGCTTTAATGTTAAGGTATGGCCTAACCCCAGAAAAGTACAGACAGGCCTTTAGAGAATGTAAGAAATTGCCTGGTACGACGTGGGTGGAATATGTGTCATATTTTTGCAGAGCCATGGATGGTTGGGTAAAGGGCAGCAAAGTGGAAAGTTATGATGCTCTTTACGATTTGTTTGCTTGGGAGCACTTGTCTAATAACTGTTTTCCAGAGCTGCGCCAGCACCTTATTGATAGCAAGATATCTAACCCTAGAAAACTTGCTGAAGAGGCGGACCGCTGGGTCAGTACCAGGGTCCACAAGGGTCCAGTTGGAGACTCAGCCAAAGGTGGGCAGGGTCCCCAGCAGAAGAGTGGGGGGGACAAGGGTAAACAGAGGGAGTTCCAGAAAGGGCCCCAAAGTAATCCCCAAGGGAACCAAGGGAAGGGTTCCCAGCCTCCCCCAGAGAAGAAATCAGAGGCCCCGACAGGTAGACCTGTTCGTAGGGGCCCAATGACCTGCTTCGCTTGGAAGCAGGTGGGACACCGGTTTTATGATCCCCAGTGTCCCTTGAAGAACTCTAGTGCACCACCACGTGCCGCCCCCTGTCAGTTGGCGAGTGTAGCCCTGGGAGGGGAGGAGATGGTTGCCCCTGGTGGGGAGGGTCCCGCAGAGATGTCCCTGGTCTCTCTAGGAGATATGGAATTGGTCCCTCCACCCCCTCTGCCTAGTAACACTAAGAAATATAGGCAGTGGGTGACCATTAATGGCCATAGAGTGGAAGCTCTCAGAGACACCGGAGCGAGTGTGACAGCTGTCAAGTGTCACTTGGTGTCCAGAGAGCAGGTTGTTCCCCACGCATTCTACCCTGTGATAGCTGCTGACAACTCCCAGAGAGAGTGTGAGGTAGCTCAAGTTTCCTTTGAATGGGGGGGAGTTTCAGGTACTCTTCAAGTTGCTGTAAGGCCCGCCATGCCTGTTGATTGTCTCCTGGGCAATGATTTGGAAGACTCCCCTTGGGCTAAGGTGGAGAGGGAGACACATTTGAAAATGTTGGGTGTGCCAGAGTGGGTGTGTGCAACCACTCGATCCATGACAGCAAGTAAGGGTGTTGATGGGGTTCTGGAGCCTGAAAGTATGGCCCAGGACCCAGCTGTGAAGAGAAGAGGCAGGGGGCGCGGGAAACCGTCCCCCGTAGTTCCCGTGGTCCAGGAGGAGGCAGGCCTTGAGGGGCATGCCCTGGAACCCACAGGTGAACAAGTTGCTGAACTGGGAGACCTGCCCGAGCTGACCCACTGGCAGCAGGATGGTGGTCCCTCCAGGGAGGAATTCTGTGCAGAACAGAAAGTGTGCCCTTCTCTTGTGGGTATGAGGCAGCAGGCCTCAGCCCAAACCTCAGGTGATCAGTCAGGGTCACATTTTGTTTACTGGGAGAACGACCTCCTGTATAGCGAGCCTAAGGCTGCTGAGCCTGGGTCAGCCCGTGTGCTGGTGGTACCCCAGCGCTTCAGAGCCTTCCTACTGGGTTTGGCTCATGACGTTCCGTTAGCTGGACATCTGGGGCAGGACAAGACCTATGACAGGCTTGTCAACCATTTTTATTGGCCTCAGATGAGAAGGGATACAGATATCCATTGCAATACCTGTCAAACTTGCCAGGCAAGTGGGAAAAGTGGGCGGAAGCAGAAGGCTCCCCTCCAACCTTTTCCCGTGGTCAGTACCTCCTTTGACCGGGTGGGTATTGACATTGTTGGGCCCCTGGACCCCAAGACAGCCCTGGGCAACAGGTTCATCCTGGTCTTGGTGGACCATGCCACACGGTACCCGGAAGCCATCCCTCTCAGAACAGTGACGGCCCCCGTGGTGGGACGGGCACTGATGGGTGTTTTCTCCCGAATGGGGTTCCCCAGAGAGGTGGTGTCAGACCGGGGCACCAACTTCATTTCCAACTATATGAAGTCTCTGTGGAAGGAGTGTGGGGTAACTTATAAGTTCACCACTCCTTACCACCCTCAAGGTAATGGGTTGGTTGAAAGATTCAACCGTACCCTTAAAGGCATGATTATGGGTCTTGAAGAACCAATGAGGCGTAAATGGGACGTCCTCTTGCCATGCCTGTTGTTTGCTTACCGTGAGGTGCCACAGAAGTCTCTAGGGTTCAGCCCCTTTGAGCTTTTGTATGGTCACCCGGTAAGAGGACCTTTGAGTCTGGTCAAAGAAGGCTGGGAGCAATCTCCCAGGAAACCTCCCCAGGATGTATACAGTTACATGCTGGCCTTTAGGAACCAGACTAGGCGCTTCATAGATCTTGCTCAGGCAAATCTGGAGGCCAGCCAGGAGGAGATGAAGCGGTGGTATGACCAGAAGGCCACTCTGGTAGAGCTTCAGCCTGGACAGAAAGTTTGGGTTATGTCCCCTGTGGAACCTTGTGCGCTCAAGGACAGGTGGACTGGACCATTTGAGGTTGTGGAGAAAAAGAGCGATGTCACCTACATGGTGGACTTGAAGTCTCCCAGGAACCCCTTGCGGGTCCTGCATGTCAACCGTTTGAAGCCCCACTTAGAAAGGTCCGAAGTGGGCATGCTCCTAGCTACAGATGCTGGAATGGAGGAGGAGAGTGAGCCTCTTCCTGACCTCCTGTCTGCAAAAGAGCAAGATGGGTCAGTGGATGGTGTTGTCCTCTCTGACACACTGACCCCTGAACAGCAGCAGGATTGTCTCCAATTGTTGGGACAATTCCCTGATCTGTTTTCCTTGATTCCTGGTGTCACTCAGTGGTGTGTCCATGATGTGGACACCGGGGACAGCACTCCTGTGAAGCACAAGGCTTACAGAGTGACTGACAAGGTCAGAGCATACATCAAGGAGGAGGTCTCCAAAATGTTTGCCTTAGGGGTGGTTGAGTCCTCTAGCAGTCCTTGGGCCAGCCCAGTGGTCTTGGTCCCAAAGGCTGCAGCGCCTGGTGCTTCACCGGAACTTCGGTTCTGTGTGGATTACCGAGGACTCAATTCAGTCACCAAGACTGACGCGCACCCCATCCCCAGAGCTGATGAGCTCATAGATCGGTTAGGGGCTGCCCGGTACCTTAGTACGTTTGACCTAACGTCTGGGTACTGGCAGATCGCCTTGACTGATGGGGCAAAAGAGAGGTCAGCATTCTCCACACCAGATGGGCACTACCAGTTCCGGGTGATGCCCTTTGGGATGAAGAATGCCCCTGCCACCTTCCAGAGGTTGGTCAACCAGGTCTTGGCTGGACTGGAAGATTTCAGTGCCGCCTACCTGGACGACATCGCAGTGTTCAGCACCAGCTGGGAGGAACACTTGCACCACCTCCAGGAAGTGTTGTTGGCCCTGCGCAGAGCAGGCCTCACAATCAAAGCCAGTAAGTGCCAGATTGGGCAGGGTTCAGTGGTGTACTTGGGGCACCAAGTAGGGAGCGGCAAGGTGGCCCCCCTGCAACCCAAGATTGATACCATCCTGGCATGGGCACCGCCCAAAACCCAGACTCAGGTGAGAGCCTTCTTGGGTCTCACGGGTTATTACAGGAGGTTCGTCAAGGATTATGGTAACATTGTGCACCCCTTGACTTCGCTGACTTCCAGGAAGCAGCCACGACTTGTGATCTGGACTGACGCCTGTCAGACGGCCTTTGACACCCTGAAAACTGCAATGTGCACAGCACCCATACTCCAGGCACCCGACTTTTCTAAAGAATTTGTTGTTCAGACGGACGCTTCAGAGCATGGCGTGGGGGCTGTTCTAGCTCAGGTGAATGAAGAGGGCCGAGACTTACCTGTAGCCTTCATCAGTAGGAGGTTACTTCCCAGGGAACAGAGGTGGAGCGCGATAGAGAGAGAAGCCTTTGCTGTGGTCTGGGCGCTGAAGAAGCTAAGACCCTACCTGTTTGGGACTCACTTCCGGGTTCAGACAGACCACAGGCCCCTCTGATGGTTGATGCAGATGAGGGGTGAGAATCCAAAGCTGTTGAGGTGGTCCATTTCCCTACAGGGGATGGACTTCACGGTGGAACACCGCCCTGGCACAGATTACGCCAATGCTGATGGTCTGTCCAGATTTTTCCGCCTTAGTGATGAGGACTCCCTAGGGTAAGGGTAGTTCTCCCCACATTTCAGCTGGAGGGGACACGTGTTAGACCTGGCATCATTGGCATGAGTCTCTCCTCCATTTTTTCTGTTTGCCTCCTCTGTTTACGATGTTTTTGCTGGTAAATGCTTTGGGCACTGTGCCACTGCTGATCAGTGCCACAGTGCAAGTGCTCCCTATGTGAAATTGCTGTATTGATTGAATTCCATGTTTGGCTTATTTGGTTTACTGTCAGTCCCTAGTAAAGTGCACCAGGAGTGCCAGGGCTTGTAAATACAAATGCTGCTAGTGGGCCTGCAGCACGTGTTGTGCCACCCACAAGAGCGGCCTAGTAAAAGTATGTCTGAAGGTCTACCATTGCTAGACCACGTGCAGTCTGGTACTGTCACGCAGACTGTGCAAGTACACCTACTTGCCAGTCCCTAAACCTTCCCTTAACTTCATGTTAGTCACCCCTATGGTAGGCCCAAGGGCAGGGTGCATTGTAAGCATAAGGTAGGACAAGCCTGACAAGGTTGGCATGTCCTAATAGTGAATTACAGCCATAGTCGTTTTTCACTATTGTAAGGTAACCTGCTCTCCATCAGTTAGAATGGGCTGCCAGGATTATTAATGCTATAATCCTAGCGGGCTCGGGGAGCATGGTGCAATGTCGAGTTTGGTATCCCTGAACTCAGGGTTTAATAACGCATCCGTTTGTGTGGATGGTTTTTGGACTCTGTGTTTGAAAATAGCACTTTTAGAAAGTAGCTATTTTCTTGTCTAACTGTCTACCGGTCTCTGCTGGTTCTGGTGTGCGTGTGACAGGAGCTGGGTGGCTCCAGAGGTCTGAATGAGTCAGTGTGGGGTGAGTGGGACATTTGCATTGAGAGTAGGGGAAGAGTAGCTCCTGATAGCCTGCCCTGCCTGATACAATGCTGGCTCCGCCCCCCTGCCAGGGGGCTGATGACTCTGTGCCTGCCTGGGACTTTCCTGGCCCACCTCCTGCCGGGCACTTGATGGCCCTGCCCCTGCCAGTGACAATGCTAGCTCTGCTCCTGCTCGGCGGCTGAAGACTCTGCCCTGCACAGTGAATAGGCCAGGTGCTTCGGCCTGGCAACACCCACAACAAACCCAAGATGGGGGAAATTCCCCTGCATGGACAAAGGGATCAAAGCCAAAAAGGGGTATAAGAGAAGGACCCCTGAACCAAGAATTTAGATCACTTCTGACAAGGAAACCTGAACCAAGGACAAGAAGCCTGCTGATCTAAGGACTGCCTACCCCTTCTGCCAGAGTGCTGTTTGTTGGGGGAATCCTGCATTGCTTCTTTATTTTTGCCAAGGAACCAGGAGAGAGGAACTGTGTGTGTACTCTCACTCTTTGCTAAGAAAATCTCCAAGGGCTGGAAGAGTGCCAGTCTCCTGTTGAAGTCACAGGGCTAAAGGACTTCATCTGCTTAAAGTGCTATTTGCTGGAATTTGTGAATCCAGCACCTCTGAAAGAATCCAGCCATCTCGACGCCGACGGACGCCGCCGAATCCAGCTCGACATCGTGAGTAACGGCTCCAGTGTCCCGCTTCCTCGACGCCGGCCGCCGGGCCCGATCGACGCCAGCAGCAACGCCAGTGAGTAGTGAGTTCGGCTCCAGCTCCAAGTGACCTCGTGTCTGCACCGCCGCTGATCGCATCGACTTCGAGCCCTCTCGACGCCGTGAGCGCTGCTCACTCTTGCAACATCGACATCGACGACGTCGTATCCTGCTTCATCCCGTGAGCGCTGCTCCCGCCTGACTTCGGTCGACGCCGCTGCAGATCGCCCCGACTCCGCGGCCCGATCGACGCCGAAGACGCGACGCCGGACATCTCGACGCCGCTGATCATCGAGTGCTTCACTTTTCCAAGGTACTGTGTTGTTGGGGTCTGTGCGACTCCGGGCTCGACGTAGCGCTCCTCGCGGTCGACGCCGAACCTTTGGATTAACTTTGCCTCAACGTCGTGTGACTCCCGTGTGGGTTACATTGTTGCCAAGAACTGTGTTTTAGAGAAGAAGAGTTGCTTTTGATACTAAAGACTTTTGTGCTAAGAAGAAACCGTGCTTGAACTATTATTTTTCCTTCCAAGAGTATTTATTAAGATTGTAGTATATTTTTGTCGTTATTTGGTCTTGTGCTAAACCTTATATAAAAATCCTTATTTTTATAATACTACTGTGTCGTGTCCATTTGTAGTGTATTCACTTTATTACTGTATGTGGTCATAAATGCTTAACGCACTGCCTCTGAGATAAGCCTGTCTGCTTTGCCAAGCTACCAAGGGGGTGAGCAGGGGTTATCTAAGTGTGATCCCCTTGCCCTGACTAGAAAAGGTGTGTCCCTATTTGTCAGAAGTGTATACCTCTGCCAACTAGAGACAGCCGCTTCTAACACCAATATGCATGTCTGCAGTCAAGCATTCCGTCTTTCAATTGCCATATCTATTCATTTAAAAAGTGCCGCAATCTTCAATATGTCCATCTGTAAATCACTCCGTGTGATTGCTCTGCCACTTGCGGTGAACTCCGGTCCTTTGATGACTCGTGTGGATTCAAAAGGTCTCTTTTTATTTTCTTATCCATATACTTGCTAATCCTGCGGGTGCACTCCCTGGGTAGGGCTTTAGTTATGAAGTTACTTGTGATAAAGGGATGCACACCTATTTTAACACATTTCTTTTCTTCTCCAATTTTGTCTGTCCTCCTTTATCAATTGCGTGCAGATCGGTTATTAGGCGTGCCCCACTGCCATCAGTCAAAATGAACTTGTATGTGATGGGACTACATCTAGCCCCAAAAAACCAGTCGCACAGCTTCATGCCGCCCCTGGCGTGCATGTTTTCACCAAATTTTTTACCATTTCTTATGATGTTCCAACTTTTCTACATTATTTTTTAACTTCTCGTAAAACGTTATATTCACTCTTTAATCCAAATCCACTAAACCGGATAAAATGCCCATTTTCAATTTTCTACTATTCAGACTGTGCCCATCCAGGCCTCTTGTAAGAATATGAGAGATGCAAAGTTCATCGCAAGCAGTCTTTATTTCATGTGTAAACCCAATGCATTTCGGGCAGCTTGGTGCCCTTCTTCGGGGGTCACTACATTTTGGGATATTAAGACGTGTTTCTACTTGGGATATTTGAACAGTTAAATAGAGGGTTTGAGGAGGTTTATGGTGAAGGAAGGGTGGAAGTCTGGGATCAAGTGTTTAGAGGTGGATTAGGACGGAGGGGTAAGGTTAGAAAAGGAGAAGGAGGGATTTGCGTGCAATACACACAGTATATAAGTGAGAGGGGAAAGATAAGATGTAAAGTGCAGACAGGCAACGTTAGAAAATGCATAATGTTAAGGGAATTTTGTTGTAATGTACATCTGCATAACAATAGTGCTAATAATTATTCTGTTATTATTAATTGTAGTGACCCCCGAAGAAGGGCACCAAGCTGCCCGAAATGCATTGGGTTTACACATGAAATAAAGACTGCTTGCGATGAACTTTGCATCTCTCATATTCTTACAAGAGGCCTGGATGGGCACAGTCTGAATAGTAGAAAATTGAAAATGGGCATTTTATCCGGTTTAGTGGATTTGGATTAAAGAGTGAATATAACGTTTTACGAGAAGTTAAAAAATAATGTAGAAAAGTTGGAACATCATAAGAAATGGTAAAAAATTTGGTGAAAACATGCACGCCAGGGGCGGCATGAAGCTGTGCGACTGGTTTTTTGGGGCTAGATGTAGTCCCATCACATACAAGTTCATTTTGACTGATGGCAGTGGGGCACGCCTAATAACCGATCTGCACGCAATTGATAAAGGAGGACAGACAAAATTGGAGAAGAAAAGAAATGTGTTAAAATAGGTGTGCATCCCTTTATCACAAGTATGGTGGCTAGTTGGCCACGCCCCCCTTTGTAAATTATGCCATAGATGACGCATGCAAACTGGCAAGAGATCTGCGGTGACATTAATGAGGCACATTGTTCTGTGGGGAACACATTTTCTACACAAATGGATCAAGTTTGTGTTGAGGCCATGCTGCTTTAGCCAATGTCCATGGCCAGTGCCATTGTTCTGAAGAAAATAAGTCATGCAATGAGTTTACCTATAATGCTGGTGAAACAATGTGCACACAACTTCCTGGGACTGTCGGTTCCTTGAATCCTCAGAAACGTGCGATGCTCAAAGTGGTCCATCTCCCGATAGCCCCTTGGTCTGAGTAGAAATGACAGACTCAAAAGGGTGATCAGGCAAGGGAAGGAAAGGAAGGGAACAGCAGGGAGGGAGATCTGAAACAAAGGTAAATAAGCATAAGGATTCAACACTTCTTGTCACTGAATCACAGAATACCTCAGGACCAATACTGTAACAGTTACACCTCTAAAGGAAAACAACAGCCACTTTATCCTATTTGGGATCACAGTAATGAAAATGATACTAGATCTGAGGATTGAACACGGACACATAAAAGGTAGCAGAGTTTTGCAGCTAAATGAAGGGGGTACAACGCTCTGCAGGCTGCTTCAATGCAATTAGAGCCATGTGGTAATCAAGGAAATCACAGTGTATGAATAGGGCTCCAATAAACGGAAATTCTAATCCGCTGTAGTGGTACTCACACAAAGGCAACAATCCATAGTTACCCCTGGGAATCAGGGAGGGTCACGAAGGGAAATTACACATCACCTGCAAGAGCCTTAAGAAGCTCATCCAACGAGGGAGGGAATTAGGTAAACACAAGGAAGCCCCGCAAGAGCCAGTCATTGGCTCGTCCAATTGGGCTTTGAAATGCCTAACATAACAAGCTGCTGGACCGGAACTCAACAGAGAGTAATGAGGAGCAATGGCACAAAACTACCCCTACCGTGACCAGGATATGCAGCACGCCACAAGAGAATCCTGGGATTAACGTCACCCGACTGGTGCCACGGAAGCGTTTACATTTGCTACAGCACAACGTTGTGACGTCATCAGTGCAACATTCCCGGCATCATGGGAATAGAAATTTAACATCAACTTACTGAGAAGGCTTGCAAAGCTGTGTTCTCCACCGACCCTGAGGAAGTGATGTGACAGTGACATGACATACTGGCACAAGGGGCAATGCATCCAAAAGAACAGACTCACAGGACATTTGACAGAACATGTGGGACATACGCTGGCCCACACCTTCACAACATGGTTGATTGGAAATCAAACTGTACTGGCACACAAGATTAAGTGGATGAGCCAAACACATCCTGCTACACACAGTGAGGCTGCAATTCCCCATAGAGCCTGTGGTTGTGATGTCCCACACAATGTCAACCCGTGGTATCCGCAATGTGTCAGGGGCAAGGTTTACACACATTAATGCCTTCACCAGCGTCAAAACTCCATAACAGATGACTGTCAAGAAGGGTGACTGTCCTGTCATGGGAGTGGTGCAACATGTAATTTGATCCATTTATGGATGGTTCTACCACATGCACAGAAACAGTTCCCACACATTCTCAAACCATACCAACCCCAAACAGCCTGTTTGGATTTCTTACCCGAACTGACATTTACACATGTCCATGCATGGAACGCTGAATCGGGCCACGTTGCAATCATCATGAGGAATAGCAGGAAGACTAAGATGACACGAACAGACAACAGGCACAGCAACCTGGGAATGACAGACACACAAGGGCTCACCGTTAAAAATCTTTGCTAAAGACATGGGCATGTACAAAACAGGAACATCAGCACTTGCGTGACACATCAGAACACACATCAAAGTTACTTTGCATACAGTCAGCTAGACACACACATTGCAGCACATGCCACTCAATGCTACAAGCTTGCACACTCATTCCCAGTGACTCACAATTATGAGAAGAAGTTGCGTATGAGCTGACTCCGGATATCATCCTCCTCCTCATCACTTGCATCGTGACCAAGCCCTTCATCCTCAACGGGTGGATGTTCCTGCTCCTCAGGATCCAGGATGAGTGGCACTGCCTTCTCAACTGCCATGTTGTGTAGCATGCAGCACATGATGAAGATATTACAGACCTTGGCCGGGGCATATGGGAGGGATCCGCCGGTTTTATCAAGGCACCGGAATCGGCTCATCAGGAGGCGAAGCGTCCGCTCAATCACTCGCCTGGTCTGCCAGTGTGCATTATTGTACCGCTGATCTGCAGCTGTTCTTGGGTTGCGGAGAGGTGTCATTAGCCATGGCATGTTGGGATATCCGGAGTCACCTACAAAGATACATCATGTAAATAAGTGGGTCAGGAGATGCCGTCAGAGCAAAAGATACTGAACCACACAGGACAAATAGAGTTTACCCACCAACAAGACATGCCCGATCGTTGCGCAGATGCAGCATCATTTGTGGCACCCTGCTATGCCTCATGATGAATGCATTGTGTGCCGATCCTGGAAAACGTGCACAAACATGGGAAATCAGCATGTTAGCAAGACACACCACCAGGGCATTTATTGAATGATAATGTTTCCTGTTGCGGTAAGCCTGCTCCTGAGCCTGTGGTGGCACCAAAGCCACATGTGTCACATCAATGGACCCAATGACATGTGGCATCCCTCCCAGGGCATAGAATTCACCCTCGACATCTCTCAACTCTTCAGGAGTAGGAAATTTGATGAATTCATCAATGTGCTCTTACATGGCTGCTAAAACATCACGCAGGACACGGCTGAACATTGTTTGTGACATTCCACTGACATCAGCTTTGGTTAATTGAAACGTACCTGTAGCAAAAAATGGAGGGCTGCCATCACCTTTAGCTTGGGGGTCAGTGCAGTAGGATACCTGTGTTGCGGTTGGAGATGTGGTTCCAGCCTGTTCGTCAAGTCCTGAATCAACTGTTGAGTGAATCTGTAACGTCGGATGCAGGCACGTTCCCTCATGGTAGCCAAGTCTGGAAACCCAATGGTGAAGTCGGTGCCCTGCAGGACATATTTGGGAAGAATGCAGAATAACTGTCAGCCAACATCGATTTCAACGTACATAGCACGTGCAAAAATGCTACTACACATCAGGTCACTATGGAGTCAGGCATGTGCAATACATCCAGGACACATATGCCAGCTTGTTAGCACTCCTACGAAAACACAGATACACCTGTTGTATGACAAATAAACATGACATGCCCTCAAATGAGCTGCTGGACTGGTCTGAGTGAACAGCCCGATATATCACTGGAGTGACACATGTAACCAAACCTGCAGTGGAAGGTTGTCATCCCATCCAGACAGCTGACTGCAAGGCACACGCACAGGTCACATGGAATGTCAAATGTACATATCAAACACATTGCAAATAAGGTGTGCATGTGACAACAAAACAACACAGCCATTGTCACGATGTAGACATGTATGCCTTGGGAAAAATTATGTATGATGCCGTGGGAATGCACATGTGGCATGGTGTGCGTACATGTGAAACCATTCCCATCTCAACACAGACCCATGTTAGAAGCACCAACAGCAGATGCATATATTTAAAGAATTGGGAGCGGTGTAAGCCAAATTCTCTCTGTAGTGACGGAAAGGATTGCAGCGCACCTTTTTTAATTATGTCTCCCAATGTGGAGATGCCTATGGCATCCCATCCCTGAAACCCTTTCAGCTTACTAAGTTCCTTCAGCCAAGTGCAGTTCCATAAGGAATTTGCTTTGTTGGTTTGTGTTCCCACTGAATTGCCTTTGTTGCCCGTTTCCATGATCCCAGCGTGATCTTAGTAGCCAGCAGTAATCTGGCCTGCCCCTTTCCTCTGTAGATGTAGTATATGCATGTGCGAGTACCCATATTGTGTCTTTCTTATGCATAGGTGGGGTGTGTGGCAGGTGCATGTATCCATTCATTAATGGGTGCCAAGTGTTCCGCCCAGTAGTAGGCCTCCAGGTCGGGCAATGAGATGCCCCCATCATATTGGTGCCGCTGTAAGGTCGATAACGCTATTCTAGGTTGTTTACCCAGCCATAGGTAGGACCTCAATTCCGCATGAATATCCCGGAAGACCTTACATTTCAGTGGGAAGTATTCATTCTGAAATGCATATAAGAATCTTGGAAGTGAGATCATTTTAAACATGGCTGCCCGCCCAAGGATCATCAAAGGAAGCGATTGCCATCTGCATGCGTCTTCAGTAAAACTGCGTATGACGCGATGAATGTTGCGTTCATAGGAGAGATTGCCGTCTGTTGTGACAAATATCCCCAGATACATGAATGCCTGTCGAGTTGTCTGGAGTCTCTCAGGCAGATTGGGCCACTCGTCCCCTCCTTGGGGGTCATAGAGCGTTGATTTGTGCCAATTGATCTGGTACCCAGACTTGGCTCCGTACCTACCTAGTGCGGCAAACAGGGCCGGTATAGTACTGTTCGGCTGTGTAATATAAAGCAGGACATCATCCGCGTATAGGGACAGTTTTTCGTCACTTTCATCCGCTTGCCCTATCCGAAATCCCGTAATCCCTAAATTCTGTCTAACCGCACAAGCCATCACTTCAATAGAGAGGGCAAACAAGAGGGGAGACAGGGGGCATCCCTGCCTGGTGCCCCGTTGTATAGGGAAGGCCTCCGGTAGTGTTCCGTTAACCCTGACTCTAGCACTAGGGCCGGTGTATAGTAGACCAATTTTACGCCTGTATTTGGGCCCAAATCCCATGCGTTCTAGCACTCCTTCCAGAAAAGGCCAGTGGACAGCGTCAAACGCCTTTTCTGCGTCCAAAGATAAAAACCAATGCGGCTCCGTCCTGTTCTCCACCTCTTTGAGCCAGTTATGAGTCCGCCTCAAGTTATACCTAGTTGTCCTTTCCGGGATGAACCACGTTTGGTCCAAGTGGACCAGCCCTGGTATGACCCGTCTCATGCGAAGAGCCAGAATTGTTGCGTATAATTTTGCCTCCACATTTAGTAGGGAAATGGGGCGGTAAGACGAGCAGTCATCAGCCGGTTTCCCCTGCTCGTGGATTGGGACAATTGTGGCCTGTCTAAGGTCTAGTGGGAACTGTCCCTCCACCTCAGCGTCTAGGAAGAGCCCCAGTAAGTGACGGGTCAGGAGATCTGCCGATTTCTTGAAAAATTCCACAGGGAAGCCATTGGGACCCGGGGGCTTTTCCGTGTTGAGCCTGGCCAGGGCCACCCTAATTTCCTCCTCAGTTATATCGGTTTCTAAATCTCTTTGGTCAGCCTCCTCCAGCCCTGGGAGGTTGATATCCGCCATGTATTGCAGTGCATCGTCCTTTGACCCTAGTTCTCGTGCGGCATAGAAGGCCTTATAAAACTCAGCGAAAGTATCTGCTATTCTGTCATCTGTACGGGCCCATCCATCCTGACCATCTTTCACCTTTTCCACCCACCGTTCGTCTCTCTCCTTCCTGCTTAGCCATGCCAGGAGCCTCCCGAATTTGTCTCCTACATCGTATAGCCGGTGCAGAGTCGCTAGCGCCTGCGATTTCGCCTCACCTGTCACTAGTTGCCTATACTGAACTTGCAGATCGGAAAGGCACCGAAGTTGCCCCGGGTCCCGGGTAAGCAAGTGTTCGTTTTCAATCATCAGTATCCGTGTTTCCAGTTCCCTAATCTCTGCCTGGACTTTTTTCTTTTCCTCTGCCAGTCTACATTGTGCCCTATCTCGGAGTACCACTTTAAGTGCCTCCCAGAGGACTACCCAGGAGTCCACCGAGCCTATATTTTCAGCGAGGTACACCTTCACGTCCGTTCTCAGGCCCCTCAGGAGTTCCACATTCTGTAGGTCCCATGCCGACAGTCTAAGTGTCTTGGGCCCCTCCCTCTACTTCCTTCCCACCTCTAACAACAGTGGAGAGTGGTCAGACATTTCGCGAGCACAGTATTCAGCTGTGTCCGATACCTGTAGTGTCTGTCACGCCATAAAAATGTAATCTTGGCAGGAATATACTTTATGCGCTCCGGAGAAGAAGGAATATGCCTTGGCGTCTGGGTGGAGCCATCTCCAGACATCAAGGAGACCGAGCGCAGCCATGGATTTGGCTAGTGGTGTCACACTTCGCGGCCTATCACGGTCCCCTGTCCTATCTAGTAAGCATGGGCGGAAAATCCGTTCCGCTCACGGATTTTGCGGATTTTCGGTAAGTTCGCAATCCGCGAGATTCGCGAATTCACCGCAAAATCCGCGAGCGGAACGGATTGGATCAAAAGTTCAAGCTGACTTTTTGTAACTATTTTAGAATGGCGCCGGCAAGCTGCCAGAGCCTCTAAAATAGTTACAAAAGTCAGCTTCAACAGGAAGCACTAATAGATAAAGTAAAGCAGGTGCTAGAGTTGAAGCTCAAATTCAGTTACACAATCATTAATCACCCCAAACTTGGGGTGATTAATGACTGTGTAACCTAATTTGACCTTCAACTGGAGCACCTGCTTTACTTTATCTATTAGTGCTTCCTGTTGAAGCTGACTTATGGCTGAGGGTTGAAGGGCACAAAGTGGGACAGAGGGCATGAGTTAGGCACAGGGCAGCAGGGCACAGAAACCAGTGGGGCAGAGGGCAAAACGGCACAAACAAGAGTGGGGCAGAGGGCAGAAAAGGACAAAAACAAGTGGTACAGAGGGCAGAAGGGCATAAAAAACAAGAGGGTGTCAGTGATGAACCAGGCAAAAAAAAAATGCGAACACGCAAAGCGCCCCACGAACACGCAAAGCGCCCCGCGAACACGCAAAAATAAAAAATCCGCAAAATTCGCGAGAGTTTGCGGATTTTGCGGATTGCGAATCCGTAAATACGCAATTTCGCGGATTGCGAATCCGTAAAATTCGCCCATGCTTACTATCTAGTACGGGGTTAATTACGTCATTGAAGTCTCCCCCAAGGATTTGAATTGTATCTGCTGTGTTAAGGATAATGTCAGAGACTCCCCTTAGTGTACCTGCCTGGAGTGTAGGTGGGGCATAGGCGGAAATAAACGTGTATTCCTTCCTTCCCCATTTCCCGCGCACTCCTACATATGTTCCCTGTGGGTCTGCCCATACCTGTGCTACAGTCATAGGTGGGTGTTTTCTAATGTCAGAGCTGTATGTTTAAAGGGTTTGGAGGAAACGTACGATGCAAACGAATCTGACCTATCACTCTGTACTCCTCTAGCCGAAAGCCCCTCATCAGCACTGATTTAAGGCAGCAAGAACCCCTGAGAGGGCACTTGCCTGCACAACATTGGAGTGGACCACACTGCTGCTGTCTCTGCATCCTCTGGCATTTCATGGCTCGTACTATGGAGAGGGCCCCAGCTTTCACTGAAGAGGAAAACCAGGCCCTGCTGGATGCCCTTCCACCACAGTACAGCAAGCTGTATGGGAGACCAGAGAAGCAGGTGAGTGCTGACTGCACTACCTTTGAGTGTGCACCTGTTGTGTGAGTGTCATAACAGGCATTGTGTATTGGTGGGACAGACATGCAATGTGGTTGTGAGTGAGTGCCGGGGTTGTACATGGTGGTGTCTCTCATGCAGAGCATGATGTAGTTCATGTGTGTTCACTCCTCACGTGCATTGTGCTTACTGTGACATTCACTGCATAGTGAATGACACATTCAGCCATGCCAGACCTTGGTGGCTGTATTCCCAAATGTCCTGAGGTGGAACAGTGTTCCCCCAGGAGTGACAGGTGACTGTACTCACAGATGTTTATGACTTCAGGGGACCTGTGGTGAGATTGTCCAAATGATGTGTCTAACCTCAAGGACATTGAAGTGTGTGAATGTTCCTTGTCATCTGGGTGAGTGTGTATGTGATGTGTTGCACCACTGATGCATGGCGTATGCAGCAGCTCCAGTCATCTAATGTGACAAGTAAGCAGTGCTGTGTGCCTGACTTGCAAAGTTTCGCACAAAAAGAGATAGGTCCTTGACGGGGCTGAGAGAGGGCTGGACCCTATTATAATAACACACAAGAGATTGCTCCCTTCCCAATTTACTTTTAGTAAGGGACCAAATGAAAATGTATTAGATCTAGTCCGGTATATTTATTTTGACCTATTACTCATATTTTTTCATACAAAAATTATTTCAAATAGCAGAAAGAAAATACACAATACAAACAATTACTAACAATCTTACAAAATTACAACCTACCACAAAATATATTATAAAAATTCTCCAAAACAAATAACATCAATATTACATCCAATGAATCATACAGATTGCAATGCAGCAATTTCACATTACATTAAACCATTTCATTGATCCAAATTCAATAACATGGAAAGAGTTACTTCGTCACAAGAGCAAAAAAATGCGTGTGTTACTATTATCTTAAACCACACTAAATGTTACAGTTAGCTCTTGCTGGATTTGCCGACGCGTTTCAAGTTCGGGCCATGAATGTCCAAACCATCATCAGGGCTCTGTTATTTTTCTGTATGTTGTTATGTAGTTGGCCAGGAATGATTTAAATGGAGACAATCCTTCCGGTCTCAACTTGGGCAACTTTATCCACGAACAAATCTTAATCTGAGCAAGCTTGCGATGCAAGGAGGGGCGGAGGAATATCTTTTTCTTTTTCTTTTACTTTCAATCCTGTAGTGTACACCGTTTTGGTCGTGGTCAACCGCTTCGTCTTTCCATTAAATGTTGCCACGTATACCTGTACTGTTGCGGAACGAGGCACTGCCTCTCGCCCCCCGTCTAATCGCCACGTCCGGGGCTGTGAGTCTCTCGGAATCGCCTTCTTTTTACTACTTGCATGTTCCGATATTAACAATGAATTCAATCGTTCTCTGCTTCTGCAGTCTGTTTGTATACGCCGCGTCTACGCGTTGCTTCTCAGTCGATCGCTTGCCTGTTTGTCACAGTAAAAAGAAGGCGATTCCGAGAGACTCACAGCCCCCGACGGGGCGATTAGACGGGGGGCGAGAGGCGGTGCCTCGTTCTGCAACAGTACAGGTATACGTGGCAACATTTAATGGAAAGACGAAGCGGTTGACCACGACCAAAACGGTGTACACTACAGGATTGAAAGTAAAAGAAAAAGAAAAAGATATTCCTCCGCCCCTCCTTGCATCGCAAGCTTGCTCAGATTAAGATTTGTTCGTGGATAAAGTTGCCCCATTTGAGACCGGAAGGATTGTCTCCATTTAAATCATTACTGGCCAACTACATAACAACATACAGAAAAATAACAGAGCCCTGATGATGGTTTGGACATTAATGGCCCGAACTTGAAACACGTCGGCAAATCCAGCAAGAGCTAACTGTAACATTTAGTGTGGTTTAAGATAATAGTGACACACGCATTTTTTTGCTCTTGTGACGAAGTAACTCTTTCCATGTTATTGAATTTGGATCAATGAAATGGTTTAATGTAATGTGAAATTGCTGCATTGCAATCTGTATGATTCATTGGATGTAATATTGATGTTATTTGTTTTGGAGAATTTTTATAATATGTTTTGTGGTAGGTTGTAATTTTGTAAGATTTTTAGTAATTGTTTGTATTGTGTATTTTCTTTCTGCTATTTGAAATAATTTTTGTATGAAAAAATATGAGTAATAGGTAAAAATTAATATACCGGACTAGATCTAATACATTTTCATTTGGTCCCTTACTAAAAGTAAATTGGGAAGGGGGCAATCTCTTGTGTGTTATGACTTGCAAAGTTAGCACAACAGCTGTGACACCCCATTGTCAAGTGGCACATGTGCAAAGTGAGGGTTGTATCTGCTGTTGTCAGTGACAGGCGAGTGATCTGTGCCAGGGTGTGTCTGTCTGGTCTGCTGAGGGTTCCTAAGTGGAGTGGGATATGTGACTGCTTGGCACGTACTGTCCCAAACCCTGCAGTTGCATGTGTTGCCCAGTGTGTGCCATGATCAGTGACTTTGTTGCACCTGTAACGCCATCTGTTGCCTTTCAATGCCATGTAGTGTATTGGGGCTTGCCCACAGGCCTAATTCACATGGACAATGATGCAAGTCCTGTCACGATCCTATGCCCTGTTCACATTATCAATGGTGTGCAAGTGTGTGTCTCTGGGACATGGAGCAGGTGTAGTGATGTTGTTTCACTTTGTCTTCCTGACAGGTAACTGCCTATGAGAAGGGGTAAATATGGATGGACATTGTTTGGGCCGTCAGGTCTGCGGGGGGCCATCACCGGCGGCTGCGCAACGTCCAAAAGAGGTGGCAAGACATTCGGTGCTGGACCCGGTGCATCGCCCGGGTCCAGCTGCTGAAAGAGCCTCCACGCCGGCATGGCAGAAGCCGACACCTCACCCCCCACATGCTCAGGGTCCTGGCAGTGGTGTTTCCATACCTCGATACGCAGTTGCAGGAGAGACAGCAGCAAGGAGGGGGTAGGTACATGGCTGTTTGTTGTGTTGTGTGTTACCTGCTTTTTGAAGTGCTCTGAAGCCTGGCTACACTCCCACAGTTGGGGTGTCTGGTCAGACAGGTTATATGTGCAGTGTCTTTTCGATTCCCCATAGTCACCTGGCGCTCATTTTCATCCCTTCCCCTCCTTAACATGTGTCCCCTGGTCTGTGTGTAATCACATTGGCACATGCTCATCTAGGGTGCAAAAAAATAAGAATGCACATTGATTTTCGCATCATGTGTGAGGGTAGTCTGTGACATGGGTCGGGACATTGCCTGTGCCATGACCTGTGCACTGTGTTTGGGCTTCATATTTGTTTGCACTGATGATGAGTCTCAACATAGGAGTGTGAGGTTTCAACTGCACACCCTTGCAGCATGCATGACCCATGTTGTGTTCTCAGACATGAGGTACATCAGTGTGAGATATGCATAGTGCCATGACGGTTACTCATGGTACAGTCAGCCCATTCCTGACCCACGGATCAGTGTGCCCACTACAGTCCCCTGAGACACCCTGGCCTCCTAATCATGTGTGTCATCCAACACAGTGCCCATTCTATGTGGGTTCAGCATGGGTCTGCCTCTGTGGTATTGGTCCCTGGCATAGTTTGTATTTTTCCTGTGTCTGCTACATGTGTCAACTGGACATGGATACAAGATGTGGCTTGTGCATACTCACACTGGGCAGTGCCTGTGTGCCTATTCACAACAATCTGTTGTTGGTTGTTTGTGAATAATATGTATTCCCAGCCCCACGAGGTGAGCTTGGGTTACTTTTGGAATTGTTGCGCAGTTTTTGTTACCCTGATTCTGAGGCCTCACTTCTTGAGCTATATCAATCACATTGACTGAGGTATGGGGGTGTTGTGCAGGAGAGGTCTACATGGGCCTGTCTCATTTAGCCTTGCCAGGTCCGACCTGTGGTTGGGAATTGGCTGATCAATGTTTCACCATGCACTGCCCCTGTGATGGTGGCCAGTGATTTCATTTGGTGCTTGGCTGCCGATGTCATTTGGTTCCAGACATGATTCTGCCTCATACATTTTTGCCACATGTATGTTGTTCAGATGCAACGCTGTTTTGTCTTAGTGTGCACACTTCTGTGTTGACATTTTGCCTGATGATAACGGTGTGTCCACAATGCAGCAATGATTTTGTTCATCACAATTGCAGGCCCATTAGGTTAAGCATTGTCCTCATTTGGGACATGTGTGCCACTTCACATGACAGCCAGTAGGTCTTATGTGCAAGCAACTGTGTCATCAGGGAATGGATGCCCATGTGAGGACTGACATATTTCAAGTAGTGTCACATAAATGATTGTACCTTGGCACTCACAAGACTTGTTAAAAGTTGTTCATGTTTTGAATGTGTTAATATGATGAATTGTGTAAAGGACACTTATGTGCCTGCATGATAGTTGGCTCACAAGGTAGTGCACACAAAACAACATTTCCAATGTTTTGAAAGAAGCAGGCAGCTTTTCAAAGAGGCCAGTGTTAGTGATTATTGGTGTGCCTTGATCTCCATATACATGTCCCCACAGTGGTCTTGAGGTCTTGAAACTCCTTTGTTGTCAATTGTACAAACTAATGAATGTCAAGTCATCAAGACCTCCGTTGGTCCATGTGTATGGCAAATCTGCAACGCCATTTGTTTCTAACAGTGTTTTATCTTAAATGTTGCCAGCTGTTTCGACGAATGTGTAAATCTCTTTTGTGTGCATTTCATTGTGAGACATCTGTCATGCATGCACATACGTGTTGTTTTCACAAGATGGCGAATTACCACATTCAATACATGTCGATTGTGTAAAGTGTGCCAACATTTATTTACATTGATTTTTTTCACCAATTTACTTACAGGGCTCTGAGTGTGGTATCACGTTGGGGAGTGAGGTGGGTTAGTTTTCCCTGAGGGGCACCACTGCTGCTTTTTTTGTGTACTTGAGGTGGCATCACTTCATTGTATTGATCTGCTCTCCTGTAAACAAACAGTAGCTTCTCTGTGTAATTCTCATTCAAGTTGTGGCCTGGTGTGTTCTTTGGATCCTTGTGTCCAAGTAGCATTGTGTCTAGACCAACTGGGCAGTACAAGTCTCAAATATGTGCAGGGCTATCTGGCTGCTACTCATGATGCATGCCATGATTTGCAGTGTGACCTACTAATTTTGTGCTCATGTGTCAGATGTGTACAGGTGACTGATGCATTTCTGTTTCTTCTCCTTGCCCACAGCATCATCAACAGAGACAGGAGGAGACAGCTGCACGGACCAAGAGGAGGGACCCAGCCACAGTGCCACCATCGCTGAGGATTCGGAGGGAGCCAGTGGCACAGAGGGTGAGGGGAGTCAGCCTGCAGACCTCTTGGAAGGCGATACTTCCTACCACGCAGATGGGTCCACTTCTGACTGCCAGGAGGAGGGGGAATACGCCGCAACACCTGGCAGCATAACTGTGTCTGTCCCCGCCTCCTCCAGAACCATCTCCACCCTCCCAGTTGCTCCGGTCCCTTCTGTCCGTGCAGCCCCCCATGTCTCCTTCGGCCCAGGCACCGCAGCCCCTGCCCCTGTCTCCCCTGCTGCCCTCAGTGCGGAGTCTGTGGACCTACTCCGCCAGATTCAGGTTGGTCAGACATCAATGCTGAATGTCCTCCATGGCCAGACTCAAATACTGACCCAGTTGTTGTCGTTCATGGAGGGCATGTCAGCAACGATGTCTGACCAACGGCGGATTCTCACGTCCATGAACTCCTCACTGATGGCAGCAGTTTCCCTCCTGCAGCGGGTCCGTTCCCCCCCTCCTTCGGACCCATCCCCACTTCCTTCTCCCATACCTGTCCAAAGCACACGCAGGAAGGCACGATCACACACACCAACAGACACAAGCAGCACACCCCCACAAAAGTCAAAGTGCACACCTCCTGGCACGCAAACTCAGAGGGCTGCAGGCACACCCACGGAGACTGGGGTCAGGCCGCAGACACGCAGGCAAAGTCACAGTCCGCAACACTCACAGCCCTCTACCTCCACTCCCATAGTGTCCTCGGGTGCAGGGGTTGGTCTGGACGAACTGGCAGCAGTGTGCAGCGCTGAGTATCTTTCCACCTTTGGCGCTGCAGACGCCACTGAGGACGATACGTCCCACCCTGCACCCACCACACCTACCCTTCCCACTACTGTCCCAGCGGTGCCTAGTCCTGACCCTGATGATGCCCCCCTAAGGGTCAACAGCCCATTAGTTCATTTCTGTGCAGGCAAGTTGGGGATAGTTGACCTCCCCAACGTCCCCCTACAAGACATTGTTGTGGACTGGCAATTGGCCTTATTTGAACTGGGACTCATTTTTGCACTTGTTTTCATTTAAAGCTGAATAAAGCCTTTTATTTTGCTTCATGCACTAATGCATTTCAGGTATTTGATGTTGGTGATGAGGGCCCTGGAGTTGGTGCCATGGTAATGTTTTGGGGTTCTGAAAGATGTTTTTTGTTGATGGTCATGAGGTGGACCATGGTATTTGTGTGCCATCAAAATGTCTCTGCAATTAATCATTGGTTGTGTGGGTTCAGTTTGGCTACAGACATTGTCCCAAGGAGTGTTCCTTCCTCTGTGACACCTGAGATCTTCACTGCAGACAGTTGCACAATTGTTGTGCTGCAATGCGTGTACATTTCCTTTTTTGGTGACGGTTCCCTTCAGCAATGGCCATGCCTGCTCACAGATGTCTACTGCTCATTTGTCTGTGCCATCCATGCTACTCACTGTACTTGTGTTTTGAGTATGTACAAATGCCTTCATGGACACATTCAACCTTTTTGCCACTATGCATGTGTGTTATTACAGCCTACCCCTATGCTGGGAAAGGTTCTGCAGGGTATTTGGGCACATGACTCACAATTTTGAGCATTGTACCTAAGGGTTTTCAACCCTATTCCTTCGATTAGAAACAACATCTTGGGGGCCTGACCATGACCTGGACATTCATATCAGCCCTGGGATGTATGTGACAGTGTGTGCTCTCTTTGTTTGGTGGCCTGTTACATCACTATACACTATTGTGTCATGATGGTAGGGTGTGTATTTTGCCAGCAACCTCCATGGGTGGGTATGCATGTGGAATTTGACATCACACCCACATGTGGTGTGTCACGCAGTGTGTGACAGAAATCCATCCTCCATGGAGTGGGACACTGCTATAAGTGACGTCTTGCTATGGCACTATCATTATAGTCACACGTTAGGGATGTGCACATACCCCCATGTAGTTGTGGTATGCTGATGATGATGTACCCACATATATATGAGCACTGCTGGGAGTCCTCTGCACCCACCCCTCATATGACTGGACACTGCTGGGAGTCCTCTGCACCAACCCCTCATAAGTCTGGACACTGCTGGGAGTCATATTCACCCATATCTCATATGTCTGGACACTGCTGAGAGTCATATCCATCCACCCCCATACTGTTGGCCTTTGCTGGGAGTCCTCTGCACCCATCCCTCATATGTCTGGCCACTGCTGGGAGTCCTCTGCACCCACCCCCATACTGTTGGCCTATGCTGGGAGTCCTCTGTACCCACCCCTCATATGTCTGGACACTGCTGGGAGTCCTCTGCACCCACCCCCATACTGTTGGACTATGCTGGGAGTCCTCTGCACCCATCCCTCATATGTCTGGCCACTGCTGGGAGTCCTCTGGACCCACCCCCATACTGTTGGCCTATGCTGGGAGTCCTCTGCACCCACCCCTCATATGTCCGGACACTGCTGGGAGTCCTCTGCACCCACCCCCATACTGTTGGCCTATGCTGGGAGTCCTGTACACCCACCCCTCATATGTCTGGACACTGCAGGGAGTCCTGTGCATCCACCCCTCATATGGCTGGCAACTGCTAGGAGTCCTCTGCACCCACCCCATACTGTTGGCCTATGCTGGGAGTCCTCTGCACCCACCCCTCATATGTCTGGCCACTGCTGGGAGTCCTCTGTACCCACCCCCATACTGTTGGCCTATGCTGGGAGACCTCTGCACCCACCCCTCATATGTCTGGACACTGCCGGGAGTCCTCTGCACCCACCCCCAAAATGTTAGCCTATTCTGGGAGTCCTCTGCACCCACCCCTCATATATCTGACCACTGCTGGGATTCCTCTGCACCCACCCCCATACTGTTGGCCTATGCTGGGAGTCCTGTGCACCAACCCCTCTTATGTCTGGACACTGCTGGGAGTCCTCTGAACCCACCCCTCATATGTCTGGCCACTGCTGGGAGACCTCTGCACCCACCCCTCATATGTCTGGACACTGCTGGGAGTCATATCCACCCACCCCCATACTGTTGGCCTATGCTGGGAGTCTTATCCACCCACCCCATACTGTTGGCCTATGCTGGGAGTCATATCCCCCCACCCCCATACTGTTGGCCTATGTTGGGAGTCCTCTGCACCCACCCCTCATATGGCCCCTCATATGGCTGGCCACTGCTGGGAGTCCCCTGCACCCACCCCTCATATGTCTGGACACTGCTGGGAATCTTCTGCACCCACCCCCATACTGTTGGCCTTTGCTGGGAGTCCTCTGCACCCACCCCTCATATGTCTGGCCACTGCTGGGAGTCCTCTGCACCCACCCCCATACTGTTGGCCTATGCTGGGAGTCCTCTGCACCCATCCCTCATATGTCTGGCCACTGCTGGGAGTCCTCTGCACCCACCCCCATACTGTTGGCCTATGCTGGGAGTCCTCTGCACCCACCCCTCATATGTCTGGACACTGCTGGGAGTCCTCTGCACCCACCCCCATACTGTTGGCCTATGCTGGTAGTCCTGTACACCCACCCCTCATATGTCTGGACACTGCAGGGAGTCCTGTGCACCCACCCCTCATATGGCTGGCAACTGCTAGGAGTCCTCTGCACCCACCCCATACTGTTGGCCTATGCTGGGAGTCCTCTGCACCCACCCCTCATATGTCTGGCCACTGCTGGGAGTCCTCTGTACCCACCCCCATACTGTTGGCCTATGCTGGGAGACCTCTGCACCCACCCCTCATATGTCTGGACACTGCCGGGAGTCCTCTGCACCCACCCCCAAACTGTTAGCCTATGCTGGGAGTCCTCTGCACCAACCCCTCATATATCTGACCACTGCTGGGATTCCTCTGCACCCACCCCCATACTGTTGGCCTATGCTGGGAGTCCTGTGCACCCACCCCTCTTATGTCTGGCCACTGCTGGGAGACCTCTGCACCCACCCCTCATATGTCTGGACACTGCTGGGAGTCATATCCACCCACCCCCATACTATTGGCCTATGCTGGGAGTCTTATCCACCCACCCCATACTGTTGGCCTATGCTGGGAGTCATATCCACCCACCCCCATACTGTTGACCTATGTTGGGAGTCCTCTGCACCCACCCCTCATATGGCCCCTCATATGGCTGGCCACTGCTGGGAGTCCTCTGCACCCACCCCTCATATGTCTGGACACTGCTGGGAATCTTCTGCACCCACCCCCATACTGTTGGCCTATGCTGGGAGTCCTCTGCACCCACCCCTCATATGTCTGGACACTTTGGGGAGTCCTCTGCACCCACCCCTCATATGTCTGGCCACTGCTGGGAGTCCTCTGCACCCACCCCGATACTGTTGGCCTATGCTGGGAGTCCTCTGCACCCACCCCTCATATGTCTGGCCACTTCTGGGAGTCCTCTGCACCCACCCCTCATATGTCTGGACACTGCTGGGAGTCATATCCACCCACCCCATACTGTTGGCCTATGCTGGGAGTCATATCCACCCACCCCCATACTGTTGGCCTATGCTGGGAGTCATATCCACCCATCCCTCATATGTCTGGCCACTGCTGGGAGTCCTCTGCACCCACCCCTCATATGTTGGACACTGCTGTAAGTCATATCCACCCACCCCTCATATGTCTGGACACTGCTGGGAGTCATATACACCCACCCCATACTGTTGGCCTATGCTGGGAGTCAGATCCACCCACCCCCATACTGTTGGCCTATGCTGGGAGCCATATCCACCCACCCCTCACATGTCTGGCCACTGCTGGGAGTCCTCTGCACCCAACCCGTCATATGTCTGGCCACTGCTGGGAGTCCTCTGCACCCACCCCTATACTGTTGGCCTATGCTGGGTGTCCTCTGCACCCATCCCTCATGTGTGTGGACACTGCAGGGAGTCCCCTGCACCCAACACTCATATGTCTGGACACTGCTGGGAGTCATATCCACCCACCCCCATACTGTTGGCCTATGCTGGGAGTCATATCCAGCCACCCCCATACCGCTGGCCTATGCTGGGAGTCATATCCACCCACCCCCATACCGTTGGCCTATTCTGCGAATCCTCTGCACCCACCCCTCATATGTCTGGACACTGCTGGGAGTCATATACACCCACCCCCATACTGTTGGCCTATGCTGGGAGTCCTGTGCACCCACCCCTCATATGTCTGGAAACTGCTGGGAGTCATATCCACAAACCCCCATACGGTTTGCTTATGCTGGGAGTCCTATGCACCCATCCCTTATAAGTCTGGCCACTGCTGGGAGTCCTCTGCACCTACCTCCATACTGTTGGCCTATGCTGGGAGTCCTGTACACCCACCCCTCATATGTCTGACCACTGCTGGGAGTCCTCTGCACCCACCCCCATACTGTTGGCCTATGCTGGGAGTCCTCTGCACACACCCTTCATATGTCTGGCCACTGCTGGGAGTCCTCTGCACCCACCCCCATACTGTTGGCCTATGCTGGGAGTCCTGTGTACCCACCCCTCATATGTCTGGACACTGCTGGGAGTCCTCTGCACCCACTCCTCATTTGTCTGGCCACTGCTGGGAGTCCCCTGCACCCACGCCCATACTGTTGGATTATGCTGGGAGTCCTCTGCACCCACCCCTCATATGTCTGGACACTGCTGGGAGTCCTGTGCACCCACCCCTCATATGTCTGGACACTGCTGGGAGTCATATCCACCCACCCCGATACTGTTGGCCTATGCTGGGAGTCCTGTGCACCCACCCCTCATATGTCTGGCCACTGCCGGGAGTCGTCTGCACCCACCTCCATACTGTTGGCCTATGCTCTGAGTCCTCTGCACACACCCCTCATATGTCTGGCCACTCCTGGGAGTCCTCTGCACCCACCCCTCATATGTCTGGACACTGCTGGGAGTCCTCTGCACCCACCCCCATACTGTTGGCCTATGTTGGGAGTCCTCTGCACACACCCCTCATATGTCTGGCCACTGCCGGGAGTCCTCTGCACCCACCCCCATACTGTTGGCCTATGCTGGGAGTCCTGTGTACCCACCCCTCATATGTCTGGACACTGCTGGGAGTCCTCTGCACCCACTCCTCATTTGTCTGGCCACTGCTGGGAGTCCCCTGCACCCACGCCCATACTGTTGGCCTATGCTGGGAGTCCTCTGCACACACCCCTCATATGTCTGGCCACTCCTGGTAGTCATATCCACCCACCCCGATACTGTTGGCCTATGCTGGGAGTCCTGTGTACCCACCCCTCATATGTCTGGACACTGCTGGGAGTCCTCTGCACCCACTCCTCATATGTCTGGCCACTGCTGGGAGTCCCCTGCACCCACCCCCATACTGTTGGCCTATGCTGGGAGTCCTCTGTACTCATCCCTCATATGTGTGGACACTGCTGGGAGTCCTGTGCACCCACCCCTCATATGTCTGGACACTGCTGGGAGTCATATCCACCCACCCCCATACTGTTGGCCTATGCTGGGAGTCCTGTGCACCCACCCCTCATATGTCTGGCCACTGCCGGGAGTCCTCTACACCCACCCCCATACTGTTGGCTTATGCTCTGAGTCCTCTGCACACACCCCTCATATGTCTGGCCACTCCTGGGAGTCCTCTGCACCCACCCCCATACTGTTGGCCTATGCTGGGAGTCCTGTGCACCCACCCTCATATGTCTGGACACTGCTGGGAGTCCTCTGCACCCACCCCTCATATGTCTGGACACTGCTGGGAGTCCTCTGTACCCACCCCCATACTGTTGGCCTATGCTGGGAGTCCTCTGCACCCAACCCTCTTATGTCTGGACACTGCTGTGAGTCCTCTGCACCCACCCCATACTGTTGGCCTCTGCTGGGAGTCCTCTGCACCCACCCCTCATATGTCTGGCCTCTGCTGGGAGTCCTCTGCACCCACCCCTCATATGTCTGGACACTGCTGGGAGTAATATCCACCACCCCCATACTGTTGGCCTATGCTGGGAGTCCTGTGCACCCACCCCTCATATGTCTGTACACTGCTGGGAGTCATATCCACCCACCCCCATACTGTTTGCTTATGCTGGAGTCCTATGCACCCACCTCTATACTGTTGGCCTATGCTGGGAGTCCTGTACACCCACCCCTCATATGTCTGACCACTGCTCGGAGTCCTCTGCACCCACCCCCATATTGATGGCCTATGCTGGGAGTCCTCTGCACACCCCCCTCATATGTCTGGCCACTGCTGTGAGTCCTCTGCACCCACCCCCATACTGTTGGCCTATGCTGGGAGTCCTGTGTACCCACCCCTCATATGTCTGGACACTGCTGGGAGTCCTCTGCACCCACTCCTCATATGTCTGGCCACTGCTGGGAGTCCCTTGCACCCACCCCCATACTGTTGGCCTATGCTGGGAGTCCTCTGCACCCACCCATCATATGTCTGGACACTGCTGGGAGTCCTGTGCACCCACCCCTCATATGTCTGGCCACTGCCGGGAGTCCTCTGCACCCACCCCCATACTGTTGGCCTATGCTCTGAGTTCTCTGCACACACCCCTCATATGTCTGGCCACTCCTGGGAGTCCTCTGCACCCACCCCATACTGTTGGCCTATGCTGGGAGTCCTGTGCACCCACCCTCATATGTCTGGACACTTCTGGGAGTCCTCTGCACCCACCCCTCATATGTCTGGACACTGCTGGGAGTCCTCTGTACCCACCCCCATACTGTTGGCCTATGCTGGGATTCCTCTGCACCCAACCCTCATATGTCTGGACACTGCTGTGAGTCCTCTGCACCCACCCCATACTGTTGGCCTCTGCTGGGAGTCCTCTGCACCCACCCCTCATATGTCTGGCCACTGCTGGGAGTCCTCTGCACCCACCCCTCATATGTCTGGACACTGCTGGGAGTCATATCCACCCACCCCCATACTGTTGGCCTATGCAGGGAGTCATATCCACCCACCCCCATACTGTTGGCCTATGCGGGGAGTCCTGTGCACCCACCCCTCATATGTCTGGACACTGCTGGGAGTCATTTCCACCCACCCCTCAGATGTCACGCAACGTACCCCAACAATTATGGTGTGTGTGCGGCTTGTATCACTATTGCAATGGTGCCATATGTGAGCGTGTGAAACGCACCGTACCCCAACATTCATGGCGTGTGTGTGCATCGCCTGACCTGCACCGTACCCCAACATCCATGGCGTGTGTGTGGCTTGTATCACTATTGCAATGGTGCCATACGCGAGCATTTGACGCACCATACCCCAACATTCATGGCGTGTGTGCGGCTCGTAGCACTATTGCAATGGTGATATACGCGAGCGTGTAAGACGCACCGTACAAGTACACTTCCGTTGCTGCAGTACGTTGTTCTCACTGTCTGCGCCGTTGTCGGCTTCTGTGCACCAGGTCGTAGGCGTACAGAACTGGGATGACACGGACGATTGGGTTCATGGCATGTATGTCGCGTACCGGGACTGCAGTTCGGGTCGGACTCTGCTTTAATGGACGTTTTCAGCTCCCGTAGAAAAAAGGTCGTACGGGATGTGTCGCCGACACGAATCGTACTTGCTGGGCTGGAAACTGCTGCTTGTTTACGTACGGAACGGCGTACTGCGTGAAACGGATACAAATTATATGTATTTTTTTGTCGTACGGTGTTTGGATACGAATCGTACGGGTACGATTTGTATGGAAAATACAGCTATTTGTTAGGGATTTTACCGAATCGGAATCAGCCCCTTATTATTTTTACATTTTAAGCTTATTTAAATTATTTTAAACTATGTTTTATTTAATTTTGTTTATTATTTAAATACTTTTATATTATTTTAATTACATTTAAAAATTCAATATTTTAGTTGACTATATTTTAACTATCGATATTTTGTACTCAATATTTTGGTACTTGCCTGTTTGTATGTAGGGATTCTATATTCTGTCAGTCGATATTTATTCACTGAAACTTGATCTCTAACTATGGTGGGGCGTGCCAGAGTCTCTTCAGACCTGGTGTGCTGGTGTGTCACATAACAATGGTTTCATAACACTCTTGCTCTAAGACAACTGAAAAAAGACAGTATGAAATCCCAAATATATAATTGCATTGTAGATTCTCATTCTCTCTTGAATTATTATTTCTCTCATTGATTCAATCAAGTGTCATAATCATCATTTGTACAGTTGTTAATTCTGAAGTTAATAATCTCCCTTCTTTATAGTAACTCTCCCTTTAGTCCATGTTTTTCCCAATTTGGTTGTCCTTATATCCCCATATCCTCTGATGCTAAAACTTCAAGATCTTAAAATATACTTAAAATCATTCCACCAAAACTAGATGTTTAGGAATGTTGATGTTTTACCACAACGTGTTCTTCAAATTACCATAAAAGATAATTTGTTCCATTTTCTAAGAATTGCTTCAACATCCTTCTCAAGTTTTCTTGATTTTCTAAAAAGGTTTGAAATGTTGAAGGTACATCTCTAGTCATTTTCATTTTGTTTTCGGTCACTTTATAACCTATGTATTGAGCATATGTTGTGTAACTTCAAATAACATAAATCAATGAAACATCACTGGCTCCCTTTACCAGCCATAATCATCTTCATACCCAGCAATATAATGTACAAAGCCTTCCTGATCAGCACCTCTGTTTATTTGGCCTACAAGCTCTCCAGCTCAGTAGCTCTCAGAATTCTTGCAGCTAGGTGCCCATTCAGACTGGGGACGAAGAAGTTAAAAAAAGAAAAATCAAGACAACAGGTCTTCTCCATGAATCCAACATCTGGAGCAACATCCCTGAATCCATAAGGATCTCCACAACTCGGCTGCAATATAGGAAACCAGTGAAGACACACTTTGAAGAGCATTCCATCACAATGAAGCAACAGACCATTTTTACTCTCAGACTCCAATTCCCCCTCCAATCACATTTTGATGACAGAACCTAAATCTCCACAGTGAAAATAGGTTTTGAATATTTAGGCGCTGTGAGAGCACACTATTCCAAATATGTAGTGCGTCATTTTATGTATATATTACGCACTCAGTCCTGTGGCCTTTTCAAGCACATTTAGGGGTTACAATATAAAAATAGGTTTTTAATAAAATATCGTCTTACAAAAATAGATTTTCGTGCACTGCAAAGACACTTTTCCTTACTGTTTGTCACTGCAGTGTTTGCAAAATGAAGGCCAGGCAGAGAACAATGGTATTCCTGGCAGTCATATCCGTGGGCAGTGTAGGTGGAATCATGAACAAGCAGCCTTAGAGTTCGGCAACATGTGGTGTCCTGCTGTTCTCAAGTGGAATCTGGAACACTGGTTAATGGTCCGGATTCCACATGGAGATGATTAGCCCAGGCTTGATGGAGGAGCTTCACAGGTTATTTCTGCTATTAATAAACCTACCTAGACTTCATATCTGGATCCTGTCATTTCTTCACGACACTGTAACACTGGCAACGACTGGGAATAAAGCATCAAGCCTGGAGCTCGCTCTTGAATTAATCACCACTGGAAACTGTGTGGTGTGTTGAGTGCCATTTCCTGGCTTCTTCCTTGGAAACCCCACCTTCCTGAGGTATTGCGGTAAGATTTTGTACATTTTTAATGGGATATTTTACTTTGCGCTGGCTGGTGCAGTTTAGCCAGTTTGATCGCGCTGTTCCCGCACACTCCATTACATCAGAAATTGTTTGTGAGCAAGTCTCTCACTTGCGTGTGCCAGTTTCGCGTCCGCCCGTGCCTAAGAACATCATCCAGGAGATGCTCTTGTGCGCCATCAATAAATATGATGCGTCCTCGCTTTCTTCTGGCAACTTAGTGTAATTGTAATCTTCGCACATGCGCACACACATCGTGAAAGGGTACAACGTTCACCTGCGTTTTCATTCTGGTGGTGTTCTTCACGCATGTCGTACTCGTCTACTATTTTACCAATGCCAATGCCACTTTCTTTTCCACAAGCAATGAAATTGCTAAGTGCGGCCAATTACTTTCGGTGATCCGCACACCATTATTAAAGTTGGGAGATAATTTCATTGATTTGCACACTTTCTTCGTGTGAGCAGACTGCTGTAAAGCATTATTCTACAGCATTTCTGTGATTCGCACACTTTTCTCAATTGAATAAATTTGTGAACCCAGTACTATCGGCGATTCACTCACTGTTCTCTAACTGTGCACTCTAGTGGCTGCTTAAGAAATCACACTCTACTTTTTTAAATCTAATATTGTGTGGTTTCATTATGGATGGCATTGGTGCACCACCTCCATTTTTAGCTACACCAGGAGCACCTATGTTAGAGTGGAAACACTTGAAAGAAGGCTTAGAAGCTGACATAGAAGCTATTGGTGGTGATGATTATACTGACAAGAGGAAGCTTGCTATTTTAAAGCACTGTCGTGGTGCTGAAGGTAGATGTATTCTGAGTCACTTAGCTCCAATTTCTACAAATCTTTCTATACATGAGGATGTCATCGATGTGTTTGACAATGCGATTAAACAGCTTGACAAACTGTATGAAAAAAAGGTTAATGAAGTGGTTGCACAACACAAATTTCTCAATTAGTGAATGAATCTATAGACATTTTTGTCAAAGATTTGAGGACTTAGGCAGCCAAGTGTCATAATTCTTCATTTCATGATCAGATGGGACGTGATCAAATGGTGCATAAGGTAGCTGATGTCAAATTACAATAGAAAATATTCACCTCTGAGGATTTAAGTCTTAATAAAGCCATTGATATCACTTTGAAGGTATGAAACTAGGCATGAAAGAATTGTCAGAGAAGAATGCCGCTGATGTTCGTTTGGTCAAAAAGACTAATACTGACAAGGCTATTAATTTAAGAGTAAGGTTTATCCCAACCAGGAAAGAAAAGAATATGTGTGTTTCAAGTTAGGTATTCCTGGTCATTTGGCCAATGACAAAAGATATCCTGCCATCAGTCAAGTATGTAGGTATTGTAAAATAAAGGGACTTTATGTTAGAATGTGTAAGAACAAAAATACATTTAGAAATAGAGGTCTAGATTCTAGAAACCAAAACACTGATCAAATTAAGAAAGTTAATTGGGACCTCGAAGATGAATAATTTCTGCTAACTGTTGTGAGGTTAATAGCAATGGGAAGGATGCTCCTTTTGTACAATTTTAATTGCTAACAAAGAAGTAAAAGTCATGGCAGATTCAGGTGTTAGACACACCCTTATTGGGGATGAATGGCTAAAAGAGTTTCCAGGTGTACATTTATCTCCTCCTGACTTCAAACTTGTGGGGTATGGGAGGAAGCATATTGAAGTTTTAGGATTTTTCACCACCAATCTTAGTTGTAAAGGCAAATCCATCTCTGCAAAAGTATATGTTGGTAAGGAGGGTTCATGTCTTTTAGGTTGGCCTCAGCAAAAAGACCTAATGATTACCCTTGATCCCAGCCATCCAGAGCAAGGGTTACTTAGATCTGATTCTCCAGGTTGGAAATGATCCAGCAACCAAGTGCGAAAAGTTGTTTCCCAGTGTGTTTCTTCACATTTGGGTCTGCTTAAAAATGTTGCTCACAAGATTATTTTGAAACACAATGTCATACCCAGGGTACTTCAAGTCAGGAATGTTCCATTACTTTTAAGGAATGCTGTGAAAAAGGAATTAGAGAGATTGTGTCATCTTGATGTCATTGAGGAAATTGAATCCTCTGAATGGTTGTCACCCATCGTAGTTGCACACAAACCTAATGGAAAAGTTAGGTTGTGAGTGGATTTGGGAGACCTTACCAACAATGTGTGGTAGACAGACATCCCCTGCCTAATATTGGGGAGATGTTTGTCAAACTCAAAGGGGCTTCAGTGTTCTCGGCTTTTGATCTGTCAAAGGCCTATTATCAAATTGCCTTACATGAAGGTAGCAAACAACTCACCTCATTCATCACTTCTGTAGGTGCCTTCAGGTATAAAAGAATCCCATTTGGTTTAACCTCTCCATATTCTGTCTTCCAAAGGGTTATGCACAAATTATTTAAAGACATGAAAAATGTGTTATATTTTCAAGTTGACATTCTAGTTTTTGCATGCAATTCACAAGAGCATACTGATACATTACACAAAGTCCTGTGTATTTTATGAGATAATGGTTAGACCTTAACAAAGGAGAAATGTAAGTTCTGTGGATTATTTGGGTCACTCCATCTGCAAGGATGGTATTTCTCCAAAACAAAATTTTATCAAGACCATAGAGGAGGCCCCGGAGCCTCAAAATAAAGACCAACTTAGATCCTTTTTAGGTCTAGCAGAGTACTAAACTAAATGTATCACTGTGTTTTCTGACAAAACAGTTCATATGGGAAATTTGATGAAAAAGAATCAATCATTTTCATGGGATGACAATTGTGCCTGCGAATTCAAACATTTAAAAAAATGGATATCATCCGCACCTGCTTTGGCCACTTTTAACACTGCTTGTGATTCTGTTATTGTCTCCGACGCCAGCAATGTTGGCATAGGTGCTGTCTTCATGCGAAACCAGAAGGGACATTTAGTCACAATTGCCTTTGCATCCAGACCGTTAGGTGCTGAATGCAAATACTACACCCTGGAAAAAGAAACTCTTGCATGTTGGTGGGGCATTGAGTATTTTAAAAAATATGTTTATGGCACTGTTTTCAGGGTGAGGACTGATCATCGACCTCTTGTGGATCTGTTTGCAACCAAAGGTTGTGGAAAGGCGACCCTTAGGAGTGCGAGATGGCAATACAAATTACAAGATTTTCACTCCAAGGTTGAGTACATTCCTGGTGTAAAGAACTTCATGACTGACAGTCTATCAAGATTACCTGTAAAAGATGATAATGTGGTCGAGGATTATGTGGATCCAGAGAGGGTTGTTTCTGTGTGTGAAGTATCTAAGGGTTGCATCAAGGAAGATCATTGGAGATTAGCATGCAATAAGGATGTGAAACTTAAAGAAGTTTTAGGTTTTGTCAGATCTTCATGGCCTGGGAAAGCTGATGTTCCCAGTATGAAGAGGAGAATCAGGAGTGAATTCTGGTGGCCTGCAATGGATAGGTGCATAGAACGCAAAGTCAGATGTTGTGTCGAGTGTTGGTTGTGTCAGTGATAAATCGCAAAAAACTGTTGCATATGAACGTCTTCCTGTTTCTAGACCATTACGTATCTGGAAATGTGTGTCTCTCGATATTGCTGGTCCAATGAGTCTTAGTCATAATCCTGTGTATGCCATTGTCCTTGTTGACCAGTTATCCCAGTGGCCTGATGTCAAATTGGTTCCTCATATCACTTCGAGAGTTGTGATTCAGTTTTTTAAATGACATTTTTGAAAGGGAACGTTTTCCTGAATCGTTGCTTACTGACAATGGGGTGCAGTTGACATGCATTGAGATGAAGGAATTTCTTGAATATCATGGTATTGCACATAAGCACTTTTCAGTCTATTATCTCCAGAGCAATGGTATTGTGTCAAGGTGGATCAGACTGTTAAAAGAAGGTTTACAGCTGGTGATTAGTAATGGTAAAAACTGTCATCAAGCCATTAAGGAGAAACTTTGGAGTTATAGAAACACTACTAGAAGTGATGGTGATTTGTCTCCTTTTGAAAAAATGAGGGGTAGGAAGAGTGTGTGCAATATAGGTCAGGGATAGATGAGAGATTTAGTGAGTAGAAAGGATGACAAATGCAATACTGGTTATGATAATATTGGTCATGATCATATTGCTAAAACTGTAGTGTCCCCTTTGAAAGTCGATGATTGGGTGCGTGTGAGGAAGGGGAGATTGGTGAAATCTGGTGAGTCAAAGTTTTCGTCTCCCATGGAGGTTGTCAGAGTTAGCGAGCAGTTGTGGATAGGAATGTTTGGAGTCTGCCCAAAGTTGTGAAAATTCCTCAATTATTATGGCCTGTCCAGTATAATATGGGTTCCAAGGCTGTGCTGGATCTCAAGCTGTTGAATGATAAATTTAATTGGCGAAACAGTTTCGTCACCAATCCAGAAACCTGCAACGGCATCAAGTGCAGAGTCAGCGATAACACCCAGCTTGATGTAAAGATTATTGCTTGAATATGTGAAACTTTTGTGTTATTTTTTTTATTTTTATTAATTAGTACTTGTGGCAATTGTAAATTAAATGTTTTCCTCTTTCTGTTTTCCTTCAAATGTTTACTGTTATATTGTTAACAAAGGGGGATATGTGGTGTCCTGCTGTTCTTGAGTGAAATCTGGAACACGGGGTTCGTGGTCTGGATTCCACATGGAGACGGTTGGCCCAGCCTTGATCGAGGAGCTTCACAGCTCATCTCCGCATCTTAATAAACCTACCTCGACTTCATATCTGGATCCTGACATTTCTTCTCGACACTGTAACACAACACCAATATTCATCAGCACCGTCAGAAACCTAAGTAAAACATTTGGCTCCAGTTCTTATTCTTTTACAAATTAAGCACTATTCACATTAACTATGATCACAGGGAGATAAGTTCCTACTAAGAGATGATGAAGCAAGACTGAAGCAGAAGCCAGAGGCGTTTAATGGGTGCACTAACATGGCAGAAAAGGAGTTAGTCATTTTAGTTGTGAAAAAGAAGAGATAGTATTAATTATTTATGGAGAAGGGCAACGTGTGTATGGATCTAATATAAATGTCTATAACTTACAACGAAGATTAGATATTTAAATAATGAGCCTTAACTGCATCCATAGACAAAAGGTTGAGAGTGTGCATGATGTATCCCTTTGAAAAAGTGCAAGCATTTTAATTGGCCGGCAATTGTGTTTGGTTAGAGTGTGATATTTAAGCAGTAGGACTGGATAAATTCTTCATGAATTGACAAGTGTTGTAGCAGCAAGCTTCACCCACTCATTTGCTTCGTTGATGGGTTTGCACTGTATGAATGCTAACACACAAACACATCATTCAGACAAGGCCGCTAGCTTCATCATAAGAACTCATGCCACAGGGTAAAATCAAAAATCCCATCTGCTTCTTCATATTTATGGTTTATAACTCCAAACGCGCCAATACTCCCAATGTATTAAATACAGTCGTTTCCTTGCAGTTCTTGTCACATCATTTATATATGTAGCAAGCAGTACAGCCTCAAGCCGTGATGTGTTCGGAATCATGTTACTTGAATTCACTGTCACCCTCTTAAGCGCCTCTGACCATTGGCGGACAGCTAATAATTTTCTGATGTCATGCTCTGATTACAAGTCAGCGCCGGTGACTAACCTCACGCTTCAGTGGGGCTAGCATGATGTGTGCACTGGGCGATGTGCATTCAGCTGCTTTTCAACAGAAGCTATGAAGTGGACTGATTAGATGTCAGCCTTTTGAAACATACAAACAGGATTGTTTGCTGTGGGTCATTGACTAAAAGGTGGTGTCATTCAGGCGGTAATGCTGGTACCAGGTACAATTTGCCAACTTGCTGTCTGGCAGGGTTCTGAAGTAACATGAATTCTTGATTGCTGAAAGGTGCAGAGTTCTACTGTTTCTTAATTTTTTTAAAGCATCATTTAGCTTAGATTTTTTTTAAATGCCTATTTAGTTCTTCAGTAAGAGCATAGCATATGTTTGAAAATGCAGTGCGCGTCATGTATTTTAAAATAGATAATTCTATGATACTTGCAATTCATTTGCAAATATGTCAATACAACAAGGGCTGGCGATCTTTGAACGGGCCTGGGGTGTAATACCTGCCTCGTCTTCTAGCGAGTCAACCAAACAAACGTGTGAAACTGCTATTAGAAAAGTTCAGTTCTCCCACAAGAAACGTTTTTTTAAATATATTTTTAAAGGATTCAATCATAAATTTGATAGAATGTCATAGGCTAATTAAATATTCAAGTACTTTCATGGTGTCCCAATAAATCATGCCTGTCAGGTGAGTTTAAACACAAGGGTACCATCACGTGTGTTAGAGCGCTTTGCAAATATGTATAACATAGCATAACATCAGTGGACCTAATTTTTCTTTCAAAATGCGTCAGGTGAAACCACATATATGAATATTGACCCCAGGGGCCTTATTTATGAAGGCCTTGCGCCGCCGATGCGCCACTTTTAAAATAGGAAAAAGTGACGCACCGGCGGCGCAAGGCCTTCATAAATAAGGCCCCAGGTTTCCAGCTCATTGTGTAGCGGCTGTGCCAAGCCAACATCCGTCAGAAGTTTTACAACCTCCTAAGAACAACGGTCGCAGCTTATAATGTTTCTGTAATTTGATTTTTTTTCGGCAGAGCTGGGGTGTCTTGTACTTCAGTGCCAGGCTCTGTGAACAGAGTCCCACCACTTTGATGCAAGTCAAGCCTAAAACAGAACCAACTACTTAGCATGACAGTGGGGAGATGCTGTGACTAAATGGCCTGAGCTGCTGACTTTATATCTGTAAAAACCAGAGGGCATATTAACAAAGCCAGGCGATAATTATCGCTAAGCGCATTTAGCGCTAGGATAATTATCACCGGCCAACTCTGAATTTTATCGCGGAGATAGCGTGCTATCAGCAACACTTATCTCCAAAGCGATAAAATTCAGAGCGCAAGCTGCCTATTGTGAAGTTATTGCTGGAAATACAGCGATAATCCTACAAGATATTGCGAAAGCTTGCTGATAGGGATAGACATACTTAGCCATGATATCCACCTTACATAGGATATCATGGCTAAGTCAGAAAAATACCAGACGTGAAAAAGCAGCGTTAACTGAGGTTAGCGCTGCTTTTTTTATCACTCACAGGGTTAGCGATATCCTTGATAATAGGAGAAATGTCGCTTAGCGACATTTCTCCATTATTTTACTCTGGAACGCCCCCTTTGCATCTCATTAGAGATGCAATGGGAAGCGTAGAGTAAAAGGGTGCTGACATGCAAATTTGCGTGTTAGCACCCAGTTGCTGATAGAGCGCTAGTTTTATCTCTACTTTTTTGGATGTTAAGCCAAAAAAGCAGAGATAAAGCCCTTGTTATTATGCCCCTAGGTTTGAGTCTCTGCAGTGGGCTGAAAATGCTGTGATGCTGGTCCAATCACTTAATCTCCCCGTAAATAAATGTGTCCGTAACTTTTGCTCATGTAAGCACTGGTGTTGATGATTAGTTGCTGGTGCTGACCACAGGAAACCACTGGATCAAATGAAACACTGTCTCAATCTCTCCATTATTGGTCGGTGGTGATGTGTTCAAAGTGCCTCTCTCCTCATCAGCTCCGACGCGTCAAGGTCCACCCATACTCACAAGGTAAGAAACTCATACATCATGAATTAAAAATTTTCAGCTTTGCCCGTCCTTCCCGATTTGACACTTGCTTTTGGCAAGTACTAACTCCAAAATGTGAATGTAGCAATTTTCTATGTTTACCATCCCTTATGCCATGAGTATGTCATGGCCAAAGGCAAAAACAGAGCACACATAGACATTTGCTCACATGCTCCCTCACTCTCACTTGCTCACAAACTTTCACTCATTGTCTGGAGCATCTCTAGACCCTCAGGGGTGATTTGCCGTGCTTTACAAATCATGATTGATTGATTGACTATCTAATTCACATGCTCCTCAGTGTCTCATACACTGTCACACTCCCATGCTCATACGCTGCCTCACTCACATGCTTAGTTACGGTCTCACTTACATGATTAGAAAATGTTTTACTCGCATTAGCATTCACTGTCTCACTCTCATACTCACTGCCCTACTGTCACTCAGTGTCACTTACTCACTCTCTCTGTGACCACTTGTTCTATGTTGTGTGGATGCCATATGTGTATTGTGGAGTCATGAGGCCTGCCAGGAAGTGAAACCTATCTGCCGTCAGACATACAAATATTCAGAATGGTGTCAGTATGTTTTCCAAAACGAAAAAAGCTATTTTTGTCACTCTAACATGGTAATTACATAGGTTGAGAGAGCAACAATCATTGGAAATTAGTTACACATAATACATTTAAAAGTGCATTTTTATTGTCTCAATCCGCATTTTAAATACCATTTACTGAAAAAAGTCTTTTCAGTAAAAAATAAAACCATAACAGCAATTAATTTTAGAATAATTTATGGGTACCTAGCTTGACGGTGGTAGATTCCAACAGAGGTTATGGGTCTTTTGGAATAGAGCACAAAATACAGGGAATGCAATGTATGTGTAAGGATACAACGCAAGGCCTATTGCAGTGACTACTTGGTACACCATTGCAAAATTGTTCCACCTTTATTGGTAATCATTGCTGTCAATTAGCGTCGGTGGAAATGTTTGTATTAGCCTGTTCGGCTCCCATAATCATGCAGCATGGAGTCACATTCAACGCTAATGTCTTTTACAGCAGCTCCCTAATATCACTTTTCTAAGACCTAGTCCTAGCTTAGCTCAATGCGGCTTTTAAGGCATCCAATACCATTTTTATATTCAGTACCATGAAAAACTACTTGAAAATGAGGTCACTGTGCGACATCAGACCTCTTGGTGCAAAATCTAAGAACTCAACGGTTTGCGACAATGTTCAATGTGAAAATTAAAATGATTTAGAAGCCTTGTCACTATCACTCGTGAATTATACTTTGAGTGCTCCCCCCATTACTTGAATCTCAGAGACTCCTTGCACATCCCGCATCAAATAGCAAAAACTATGCCACCATTATTGCCTCTATGTGCGTACCTGCAAGTGCAACCCTACGAGAATGTCCCACCTTCATTAGCTACAGAGACAACCTGTACACTGCAAACCTTGCGATTTTTTTAGCACAACACTATTGGCCCTCTTTAAGCCAGAGTGTTAACTGCAAGTGCCAGTGTCTGATGCATATTTTCCCCCGCTCGATCTGACCTAGCTTCCTCGGTAAAGTATTTGAGCAATAGTTGGCAAACTGAAATCAAGATCATCTTCGGAGAACCTTCTAAAAATTCTCGAGCACTAGAGGGAAAGCATTTGCAATAAGCCCTAAAATATTGTAGAATTTTCTCTATGGAAATATATGCAAAAAAGACACCGTTTGGTTTTTGGTATAAGCATCTGATAAACTGGTAGTTTGCTAAATATATATGTGATCTGATAAGTGTAGCTTGAGTTGCTCAGATACAGGAAGGCTTAATATGCGCCTAGCAGTTAAAAATATAAAGTAGAGCTACCTCTCACTCATCATCATCTAAAATATTGTGCAATATATTGTTCAGACTGTGCTTTGTCAAGCCAGTTGAATAATGTTTCCATTGTTATTGAATGTATCCATTTGCACTGCTCTCTGTTATACATAGATATGTAGTTGTTTAGCATTCTGGTAGCTGCAAAGGATTACAGTGTAGCCCAAGGGAAGAATTGCTTGATCAGATACAACAGTTACCATTATGGAAGTGAGCTAAAAGATGCATCCGTCAAAATGTTTGCCATGATTATGACTGCTCAGCACTGCTAGAGCTCTAAGTTCATGTCTCGTTATGTTTCCCTCAAGTATCCTGTGGATGGGAGCAACGGCTCGCTGTCCCAAATAAAACACTTGGCTCCTCCAGCCACCATCTCCATCTGCAAGACCAGATGAATCAGTCTTAAGAGGGCCTAACAAGGATTATCACAATGCAGATCTTCTACGCTCTGTATTTTTCAATTGAGTTAACCAACATTGAATCCCTTGAACGTCATGGTCATCTGTGGGAGACCATGTAGCAGAATATCTGCCTGTTTGCTTTGAAACAGTGAAATAGCACTCCTCTTTTAAAGACATATTGGCCTTTATATATGCTTTTTGCAATATATTTGACATATTTACTACTTTTGTCGTAAATTTGAAAAAAAAAAGCAGACTACACCTAAGGCATCTGACACAACATTTTTCACTGAACTTCCAATGCTTTTTATTTTTATCATTGGCTTGTCACCATGGCAAATGATGCATACCGTATTAGGATTAGGTGTGCATACAATTTGCGTAATTTCCTTTTTTGCATAAGTGTATACAATTTCTGCAAAGTTACATGAAATTGCGTGTAATTAAGTAAAATGTGCAAATGGCATTTTAGTGCAAAGTGTGTCCTCACATCCACTTTGCATATGAGTATATATATCACCATGAAAAATATTGCAAAAAAAGCAAAGCACGTCAAACAGCTGCTCATACTGCATCATCCTAGTTGTTCTTTTTCTTTCCCAGCATAGTTTTACATCGAATGGCGCAGAATTATGTGTAGTGGTATAATTGCATAATTTCAGAATGTTGGTGTAATAACAGTGACAGAAAATTCCCAAATTTCCCCTAAATAATCTGGCATAACACATTCGCCAAGGCAGGCCTTATTACGATTAAATTCCCGCAAGAAATTCATAAGGCACACGGACGTTAAATTACAATTATGTAAAAAACTTCTGTGGGTAAAACAATACAACTCCTCCCAGAAGGACCTAATAAGGATTACCACAGTGCCGAACTTCTATCCTAGGGGTTCAGCAGATGGAGGAATCAACACTAAAGCCCTTCCCATATATGTTATTCTGTGAGATTCCTTGTAACAAATACCTGTTTACAGATTTAAACACAGTGTAATGATGACACTATTAAATGCTTTTTGCAGTTACCATATGCTTGTCGCAAGTAATAAGTCAGCCTACTGCATTTTGTCATGACTTTACGCAATAAAGAGATTAGACCTATGGCTTTGTCATTTCTTTTCCAAATAAAACAATCAAGTTCATAAACTCTTTTGAGAATAAACATACCCACAAGACAACCATCAAGCATACAGTCATAAAATTACAAATATTTTAAAAAATCACAATTGCAAAACCACTTGTAGCACATACTCAAGGAGAAACACAACGATTCTCCTACTGCTAAACCCCTACCCTCAGAGTCTGACAGAGGGTAACCAGCAACAAAACCCTTTTTATCAGGAAATGTGTGAACTTTCTTCTAACAAAGTGCATTTCAATAGTCTTTAACACACTGTTATACGAATCCATTCTTAAAGGTATTTTGACTTTAAAAAAAGATTTTTATAATAAATGTTATGTTACATTATGTTATGTTATGTTACGTTATGCTATGTTAAGAAGGTATTTGTAAAGTTTTGATACGCATAAGCCTTTTTGCCCTGTATGACTAACACAACCTGGTGATAGCACCTGGTGTTATAGACATTTACATGTTAAAAACACGTAATTCAAGTATTTTCTGAAATGGAGAAGACAGGTTTTAGATTTGTTGGGACAAGGTAGTGAGTTCCAAAGTTTTGCAGTAGCTATAGTGAATGCTTTGTCACCACAGGAGGCTGTTTTTGATCTGTAGACTGAAGGAATAAGTTGCCAAAGCACAGCTTTCTGATGGGATCGTGCCACGAAAATTTGGATACAGCAAACATTGGAACATTTTTATTATAGGCTGTGTGCAAAATTAAGGGCTTCATAGTAATTCTGTGCCACACTGTCAGTCCGTGAAGCAACCTTAAGAAAGGTATATCATAGTGCTGTGTAACCATCTGACTACAATGTTAGCTGCTACATTTTGCACAAGTTAAACATGTGGAATGAGGTTCCTAAAAGGCCCAATGGACTGAATTAGCATAGTCCAGTCTTAAAAGGATCAATCTTTTAATAACTGTCATGTCGAATCAGCTTCAAGAATAGGGGACATTTTGTTTAGACCGTTGAGCTGAAGGAAGCAGAGGTTTGCTAAATTGGTGGCCTTGATTTGCAATTGCAACAATATATCAACGTGAATCCCTAAATTTTACTAACATAGACAGGTTGAGGGTAGACCTACTCCTTAGGGAGTTCCAGCAAGCCCCTGAGTGTGTTAGGTCTCGTAGTTCATGCTGATATTTAGCGCCAGGCATTTGTCCCACGCTGGAAAATCAACTTGAATGGCACCATGCTCAGTGCAAGAGGACACTGCTTCTTTCTGCTGCTTGAGAAGATTTTCCATTCGATCAGCAGCTTTCTCAACGACAACAGATGGTTTCCCAACGCGTGCGTCCATGACCAACTGTAATAAGAAATCTAGCTGGGAGGTGGTGTAGCTTTGGATTTTCCTTGCTTACACTGGTACGAGCGACACCAGGTAAAAAAAGCTGCTCCTTTATGTGAGCCCCCATGGGCCGTGTTGATCTCGGATGTCAGTGTATAAGGGGTGTCCTCTAATAATGTATTGGTGCTTTGCTATGCTATTAAACCCTGTGCTGGGCATGTTGCGAGGACAAATGATGTTTAGGTTCCCACATGAGCGACAAAGTTTTAGAGGTTACTGTATGAGAAGAAACAAGTACCTCCACGTATTAAGCTGTAACAATGGAACAAGTGGATTATATTTTATTATGTTTGGAAAAATCAATAACATATATTAAAAACATATTCTTCTCTGAAAAGCAGAGATTTTCCTACTCTGCATGCTCCGCAGAGTCCGGAATACTCCAAAAACTCTGCGAACGGAACAGAGGTTACTCCCTAGGCCTACTTAAGGGCCTACTGATAGAGGACAGGAGATCTTGTTCGATTGATCTGCTTGCATGACAGTAAGCAGGACACGGTTCTTTTGAGGATTTAGCTCCAGATAATTAGAGGTAACCACTGAGTCATTGCCAGACATTTGTTTGGGTTGTCATGATTAGGCTTGATGTATAAAGATTCTGGTGGCTGGATGTGGTGAAATTAATCTGTGTGTCACATGCATGCATACACACAGTTATTTCCACGTACCTCCTCCTAAATCTCCTCTCAATAATCTTTTATACTTAGATGAGGCTATTATCCTCCTATTGGCAGAAAAAACAAACTTACTGTGCTTAATGACTTTGATCATTGGCTTGAAGTTCTGTCTTCTAATATTATTATTAGGGAGTTTTATAAGCGCCTGGTTTACGCCCATAGGCGTGTCCCCGTGCTGTGGTAAGTAGGGTAAACAGTCTAAACAGCCATCACAGTTACTTAGCATCTGAAGAGATGAGTCTTAAGTTTCCGCCTAAACAAGGATTCTGAATGTTCCAAACGTAGTTCTGGCGGCAGGTCATTCCACCGCTTCGCGGCCAGATATCTGAATGATCTGCCCCCCATGCGTGCTTTCTTTATTTTGGGGATTTTCAGAAGTCCTATACAGGAGGAGCGCAGACTCCTTGTAGGCTCGTACCAAGTAACCAGACTCTGTAGCGGGGCAGGGGCTTTGCCTCTCAGAATGCGGTGACATGTGGCAAGAGCCTTGAATTCCACCCTGCTCCTGACCGGAAGCCAGTGCAAAGCCTGGAGCGCTGCCCTGGAGGAAGATCTTCTAGGAAGCCTCAAGACAAGGCAAGCGGCAGCATTTTGCAGCACCTGGAGGCGGTTGAGAGCCTTTCCCGTGGCCCCCAGATACAACAAGTTGCTGTAATCCAGGCGCGTGGTGACTAAAGCATGCACCAGCTTCCGGCGAGCTGTGATGGGCAGGAGAGCCAAGACCTTCCTCAGAGTTTTTAAAACTCCGAAGCATGTCCCCACCACTCGGCTAACCTGGGAGCCAAAGGCGAGATCAACATCCAGCCATACCCCCAGGTTCCTTACCTCCTGGCAGGTAACAGGTACCTCTCCCAGGCACGATGGCCACCACGCCGACGACCAAGCAGATGGGCTTCCCCCCACCACGAGCACCTCGGTCTTACTGCCATTAAGTTTCAGACAGTTGGCGGACATCCAGGCTGCCAGTTCTTGCATGCAGGCTCTGAACTTGTCCGCCACTAGACCAGCTGCACGTGAGAGGGATATTACCAGCTGCGTGTCGTCGGCATAGGACACAAGACGTAGTCCATAGCTTTCAACAATGGCAGCCAGCGGGGAGACATATAGATTGAACAGGGTCGGACTCAGGGACGAGCCCTGCGGCACGCCCTGGCCCACCCCAATCTCCCTAGAATAGCAATCTCCCTGCCGGACTTGGAAGCATCTGCCTGACAGGAAAGACTGGATCCATCTAAGCGCAGCTCCTGACACCCCTCCGTCATTCAGACACTGTAGCAAGGTGGAATGAGCTACAGTGTTGAATGCTGCGCTTAGGTCCAAGAGGATCAGGGCTATAGTTTGGCCCTCATCCACTCCCTGCCGTATAGACTCTACTGCCATGAGCAATGCTGACTCCGTCGAATGCCGTGGGCGGAAGCCAAATTGAGAGTCATGGAGTAGGGAAGCTTCCTCTACAAAGCCCATCAGCTGAAGGTTTACAATTTTTTCAGCAATCTATGCCATGTATGGCAAGAGGGAAATGGGGCGAAGATTGTCTAACCTATCGTAGCTGATATTGGGCTTCTTTTGGAGAGGAAGAACTACCGCTCATTTCCAGTCATCTGGGACAGTGTAGGTCTCAAACGAGAAATCCAGGAGATGACGGATATATGGCTCTAAGACATGCAGACTGCCCATCAGGCGTCTGGGTGTAGTGGGGTCTCGAGGGGAGCCTGATTTAATTGACCCACAAATCTGGATGAGTTTCTCAGTAGGTGGGGTTACGAGTGTTGTTAGCACCCGTTGTTCTTCCCTTACCTCGAGTACCTCTACAGTCTCGAGGTCTATGATGGCCCGGCTGGGGAAAGCTGAATAGATGGTTGCTACCTTATTGGCAAAAAACTCCGCTACTCGGTTGCAGTTGTCCACCGTGCAGAATTCTTCTGGGACTGCTGCAGGCTTCCCCACCGAAAGGGATTTGTATATTAAAAACAATTCCTTCGAGGAGTTCTCAGCTTCCCCAATCCTGGTGTCGTAATACACCTTTTTAGCCTTTCTGATTAGTCTGTGGTAGTTGCGCCTACTTGAAACATAGGCCATTCTGGCCTGAGTGGCGAAATCTACTCTCCACCTCCTTTCTGCACGTTTACACGCGATCTTGGCTATGCGCACCTCTTCATTAAACCAAGATGCCGTTTTCAGTGCACGTCCCTCTGTTTTAATCTGGGCGAGCGGGGCAACTTGGTCCAGGGCAACTAAAATGCGCTGGTCCAAGTTATTATTAACTTCTTCCACATCCTCTCCCCCTGGTCCGTCCCCCACCATGAGAGCCTCATTAAACCTGGCAAGGGAAAAGTCAGCCCATCTCCGACTCGGGCGATGCAGTGCTACCTTTTCCGATGCTCTAGCTCCCGGAATAGAGATCGAGAAGGGCACCAGATGGTGGTCCGACCAGGGGATAGGTACGGGGGTCAAGGCCTCCACTTGTCCCCAGTTGGCAAAAATAGGGTCCAACAAGTGGCCCCATTGATGGGTAGGAAATTCACCTATCAGCTCGAGCTGGAGCGCACTCAGCTCTTTACATAGGTCCCCTGCCACCTTGTCAACAGGATCGTCCAAGTGTAAGTTGAGGTCACCCAACACCAGGAACTTATCCGTGCGTAGGGCTGCCTCTGTAACACTTTCAACCAGGCTGTCCACAAATGTGGCTGATGGGCCAGGTGGCCTGTATATCAAGATGCCCTTCACCGTGTACCCCCCGTTAACTTGAATGGAGAACGCACCCGCCTCACTATCTGAGACCACAGTCTGCTCCAAAAGGCAGCGTAAGCCCTGCCTTGCAACAATGGCTATTCCTCCACCTCTGCCCTTCGGTCTATCTTGCCTTACAAGGGTATAGCCCTCCGGGATGGCTTCCAGGGCCTCTGGGGAGGAGTCACAGTCCAGCCATGTCTCCGTGAGAAAAACTAAATCCCATTGTTTTTCCCTAAGGAGATCGTAAATATCTAGTCTGTGCTTGCGTAGCGACCGGACATTCAACAAGCCACAGATCAGCTTGTAGTGCTCCCTTTTAGTCTTTTTAGACAGGTCAAACGTGAACTGGCAGTGGCTACAACCAGAGTTCTTTTCCACGCTCATACTGTGCGGGCAAAAGTTGCTAGCACACCTATTGCGGAGGGACAGCAGATCAGCTCTGCTCCAGCGTATGTGTCCTATCCTTCTTCCAACTCCAATCTTAAAAAAAGATTTAGAATGTTTATTTTAAACTACTAAGAATCTAACAGCCTGATTCATGAAGGTAAATGTGCTCGCAAAAGGGCCAGATTCTCAGAATCTGGCCCTTTGCGAGTGCAATTTTTGCATTTGGGATTCATCATCCCAAATGCAAAAATCGCTAATAAAGAATTAGCAAATATGCGAGGATTAGCATTTAAGGAATCTCTATTAGAGATTCCTTAAATGCTATTCATGACACATTTAAAAATTGCGAATTAGCAAATTTGGGCCGCTATTTACCGAGAGGTCAGACCTCTCGGTAAATAGCAAGAACTTAGAAAAATGCTTTTAAAAGCATTTTTCTAAGTTGCATGTTGCACACACACATGTCCCTTGGACATGTGTGTGCGCAACACCTGTTTCAATTAGCATTTCAGGGGTGCTACAGGGTGTCCTTTGGACACCCCTGGCACCCTTAAAATCGCTATCTTATTTGCGAGTAGCAAATTGCTACTCGCAAATAAGGGATACTCCCCATTCATTCCTATGGGCCTTTTGGCCCATAGGAATGAATGGGGAGTTATTCCTTATTTGCGAGTAGCAATTTGCTACTCGCAAATAGAGAATATGTAGGAATCGCTATTTATTTAGCAATTCCTACATGAATACCGTTTTGCGAGTCCTCAATAGCGATTCGCTATGAATCGCTATTAGAGACTCGCAAAACGGTACCTTGATGAATCAGGCTGAAAATCTCCTCTAAGGCATGTTATCTTCTTGATCCAAAATTATGTATCTCAGATGACTTCACTTTTAAAGATCCTATTCAGTTTTTTGGGTCATTTTGGGCGAATTTTAGGATTACCTTTTGCTTTACCTTTCCCTACATAAAGCACTACCAGGGTCTAGATTGACAAAGTGTTGATGGAAATTGGAAATCCCTAAACTCTTTGGTAACTGGGCCTACTATTAAAGTAGTACATTCTGCATCAGATGATATCAAAGTCAGTAGACTCTAATACTTTAAATAACTGCCCTAATATCAGCATTTCTTCTGCTCTTGACCTAATGGTTCCAGCATCAGTAAAGAATAATCAACGTACAACCAACTGAGCTCAAACTCCTTATTTCTCTCCAGAACTAAAATCCTTAAAAATATCAACTCAACAAGAAGAACGGAAATGGTGGTCACATTACTCCAATATTGATAAAGTGCTCTATATCAAAGAGCGTATTAAAATAAAATATGAAATAAAGAGAAAGCCTTCATTTTTTAGTGTATTGGATCCGCCTCAAATTTATCCAAAGAACGCCTTCACCTTGTCAATGAACATCAATTTCTTAGGTGGTTATACCAACATATTGAGTTGTAAATATAGTCTTTGATAACCAAAGAAGACGGCCAAAATAAATGACTGTCTAACACTAGAGTGTCTTGCACCTCAGAGGTTTGTTAAGAAAACCCTCACACACCAACGTGGTTGGTGTCATGCTTCATCATCGGGTCCCAGCTGGGTAGCCGAATGCTACCCAGCTACGACACCTGTTTACAGTGGAGCTGGTTGAGGTGTAGGTGAATGTGATGAAGTGAGTGTAAATGTCAAAATACCTCCAGAATTCTACCCGTTAGTTTATTCCTGGTGATCTGGGGTATGTTTAAAAACAATAGAATGAATAATGGGCTACAGATACTAAGGGGCCCGTTATGATGTCAAGCGGATTGCCCCCGCCAGGCTGGCGGGGGCAATCCGCCCGACATCCTCTCCAGAATTCCCCCGCCATATTAGAATGGTGGGGGGGATGGCGGCAGATGGAAAGACCGTACGCCGCTTTTCCGCCCCGGTCGCCTTGCGTCTATTAGACACCGCCAGCCATATTGGCATGGGCTTTCAGACATGCGGTCTTCACTCTGGGGGCCCCCTGAGGGCCCCCAGAGTGAAGGAGGGGTGGGGGTTGCACACGGGGGGTACCTGTGGTACCCCCTTCATTTGCATAAACAAAGCGGCAGGCACCGCACGGTGCCTGCCGCTTTGTTTATGCAAATGCTGTAATGCATTTTTAGCATTGTGGCGGGCGGTGCTGAGAGCACCGCCCGCCACAATGCTAAAAATGCAGGATGTGTTCGCCACTGTGGCGGGCACATCCTAATAACCCCCACGGGACCCGCGCCCTTATGGCGGGCGGTCCCGAATTCCGATAGGATGGCGGGCGGACTAAGTCCGCCTGTCATCCTAATGACCCCCTAAGTGTAGCTTATTATTACCCTATGATGGTTGACATGTTTCAGCCTACTTGAAAAAATATTAGGGCTTTCATCAGGACCACTCAAAATCAAAGTGAGTAATGTGAAAAAGTGAGTGGTAAAAACAGCTACCAGGTGTTAAAGCATTTTTAGCACTCGCGCTAAGGAGTGCTATATATGCACAGAGGACTGACCGTATGAGGGTCCTCGCAAATTGTCAAATACCTGTAAGATAAACAATATGGTACAGTACAATGGTTAAAAAAACATTAAAATCATTCCATGGATATTGCCAGTATTGATACCATCTCTATCGTTACTACCGACTAATAAATGCTCTGAGGCGGCGTTGCAGCTAAAAAGTCTATCCCTGGGGCGTGGGCTTAGGGCTGCCAACGGGAGATCACCCTCAGATATGGATGGTACTAATACCTTTTCTAATGGGTATAGATGTAGTAGAATTGATTACATTCTCCTTAGCTTGGAGCTATGGCCTAGATTTGTGGACATGTTGGTCCACCATAGACCTGAGAGTGACCATGATCCTCTCCTATTAACTTTAGCCAGGAAGGGATTAGATCACTCCAATGCTGTTACGGAAACCGCTGTAGGAGAAGTAATTATGTCCCAAGATTGCCGCTGGGTGAAATGGGCAGTAGTCTCAGGAGATGAAGGCGCCGTAAAGCAGATTAAGTTAACCATCGAAGAAACTCTAGCACTGCCTGGTTCTATAGATGTCCACAATATTTCTTTTTTACATCTCATGAAGGTTCACGAGGATCTATTCGCTCAACTAAAGTCCCTGTTTACAAAAAATATGAGACCATATAGGCATACTATAAAAAAAACAGCCAAATGGTACGATGAGGCATGTGGAGTTGCATTCAAACATCTCTCAACCGCAATCAAGACAGGAGTACCCCATGTGATCAAACTGGCAAAGGCAAACTATAAAAAAGCACAAATGCAGGCAAAGAAGTGTTTTGATGAGGATAGATGGGTAAGCTTAACCAATGCCAGCAAGGAGAAGAACAGGACTTAATTTTGGCAACTAGTCAAATGGGGCAGTGGAGTTATTGATTCTACTCCAGTTATTAATGTACCCCCTGAACCTTGGGTGGAGCATTACAAAGCTCTATTTGCCTCCTCGACCAGTAATGTAACAGCTTATCCTGAGGTTATCACTGAGGATGTTTTATCATTTGATAAGGGGGAGATGAAAGGGTCCTGGATGGGGTTCCAGCAGGGAGGGCCCCCGGCCCGGATTTTATCCCGGCTGATATTTATAAGTTTGATAGGAAGAACTGGACAGAGTACATTTTTATTATAATAAATGCTATTGCTAGAGGTGCGCCAATTCCAGACACTTGGCGTGGGGATGAAATCATTCCCATATATAAAAAGGGTGACTGTGCCAGTCCTAGCAACTATAGGCCTATAAGCCTAATTGACACTTTGCTGACAATAGTGTCTAGACTTGGGCTAGGTAGGGTTAGCAAATGGGTAGTAGACCACAATGTATTATTTACCTATCAAGCGGGCTTCAGACCCCACATCAGCACCAGTGATCGAGTTTTTAGATTTGTGATGATTTATTGGAGTACAGTGATCCTTGCGGGGGGGACGCTCTATGCAGCCTTTGTTGATTTAAAATCAGCATTTGATTTAGTGCCACGCCATAAGCTATGGGACTCATTAAAGGAGGCTGGGATGCCCCTAGGAATTTTAGGTTTCATTATCAAATTGCATGAGGCGAATTATGCCCCGGTAAGGTGGGGACAGCAGGGCGATTTAACTGATCGGTTCTAAGGTAATAAGGGAGTGCGGCAAGGGTGTGTCCTTGCCCCCAACCTATTCTCCCTATTTATAAATAAGGTTATCACTTATTACACTAATTTTCCAACCAATGCTCCATCTTTTGCCGGTTCAAGGTTCCTCTCTTAATGTTTGCGGACGATACTTTAATTTTATCTAGAACTCAATCAGGTCTGCAACGTGCCCTTGACAGATTTACAGATTTCTGCAATGATCATGATCTTATAGTAAATGATGACAAAACTAAATACATGGTGTTGCACAAACACAAACTCATTAAAGGCAGAGTAGAAATGGAAAAAGTAACCTTGGAACAAACAGATATCTTTACTTATTTAGGAGTGACTATGGGTAGGAGGATGAACTGGACACCCCAATTAGATGTCCTAGTTCTTAGGCACAACCAGCTAGCAGGAGCCCTACTAAAAGAACACGACTTTCAACCACCAAGCCAGTGGGGCTGCTATACCGATTTATAATGGTAAAATCAGAGCTTCTATAATATATGGTGCTGAACTCTGGGGGTTCGAAAATCTGTCACCCCTAGTTCTGGCACAAAATACGTTTCCGAGTTCATTGACCGCCCTTCCACAATCAACCCCTATTAAGCCCCTGCTACTAGACCTAGGCTGTACTTCCTCTGATGCGGTGGCGAGATTTAGACCCCTCGCATACTGGAGGAGGCTATGGACCACTCCAGAATTGGCGTCTTACGCCAATGCTCTAATGTACATTAGAAATGCTGATCTGTCCTTGAAAATTAAATGGCTGCAGAAGCTTAAGTGCAATTTGTTTGACATGGGGCTCAGACACCTGTGGGAAGACCTGACAGGGAATCCATTCCCCAATAAAAATGAGTACAACGCACTCTATTGGCAAATGATCACTAGGAGGACCCTGTCGGTGGTGGACAGTAATTCGCTCACAGGTATCTTCCTGGAACACAAGTTTGCAGTGAAAGTATAAGCCTACTGGAATTTGATTACGAAGCCTGGTGACAGGAAATGTTATCATCAATTTAGAGTCGGCACTCTCCCGTTAAGATCCTTCACTGCAAAATGTAACAAAGCTCAAGATACCAACTGCCCCTCTTGTTCATCTCCGGAAGAGTCTATGGGCCCGATGTAGGTAATGTCGAATTACCTAATCTTAAATACCGAATCATACCGATTCGGTATTTAAGAGTAGGTAAATGGGATGTAGGTAATTTTACTTTTGAAATTACCGAATCGGAATGATTCGGTAATTACCGAATCGGTATTTACCGATTCGGTAATTGCCATTGATTCCTATGGGCCTTGAGGCCCATAGGAATCAATGCCAATTACCGAATCGGTAAATACCGATTCGGTAAAATTACCGAATTTTAAAGGGGGACAGAGTGTCCCTTTGACACCCTGTTGCACCCCTCAATTGTGCATGGGTGCACATGTTGCTGACATACATGCCCTTAGGGCATGTATGTCTGCAACATGGTCCATTTTTTAAAGCAAAAAAAATGCTTTTTGTAGGGTTTTCATTATTTACCACCAACTTCTAGTTGGTGGTAAATAACGAATTCTTAAACCCTTGTAGCACTGATTACAGTGCTACCTACATGTTAAATCACAGAATCGGTAATTTTACAGATTCTATTTTACAGAATCGGAAAAATTACAGATACGGTAAAATTACAGATTCTGTAATTTAACATGCCCCTACATCTCAATATCCAAATACCGGTCGGAAACTGCCGAAAATCGGTATTTTCGGCCGTTTCCGACCGGTATTTGCCTACCTACATCGGGCCCCTAATCCCATGTATTGTTTGTGTGCCCGGCTTATCAGAGGCCTCGCCGCAAGTGGCTTAAGCCGCTGTGTTCCAACCTTGGTACTAGATCGGGTATGATAGCTCTGCGCATTCTGGTAACAAACACTCAAGCAGACATTGTCATTGCCACAACAACATTTCTTAGCTGTTCCTGGGCACTGCGAAGGAAAAATTCCCTACTCTAGGAATTACTACTTGAGTACACCATCGGTAAGCGGGTTTCTCCCCAGGTGACCTTGTATGATATTGGTTTATATGGAATTCTTTTTAGAGTTATTCAACTTTTATATAATATATAATTGCCAGGGTCTTTCTATAATGCTGATATTAATTTATGTAGATTGTATGTTTTTTGGTGATATCCTTTTAACAACACTTTTATGACTGTATTGTGTCTTTTATGATAGAAACGTTTTCGAATAAAGACTAACTGATGATAACTATTGCCAGTATTGATAGTGGATACCCAGTGTTTTTTGCAGCACGAGGTGTCAGACATACGTGCAACATCTTTCATACACATGCCATGCACACTGTACAACATGTCTATGTATGCTGATTGTGCCTTCGAAAACTCTAAGAAAGGCGCGTTTTTTGTGCCCTGTGTAACAGGTAAAACAGTGGCAGTAGCTAATCTGTGGGACTTATGGTGATTAGTTATTGTGGAAAGTCCAAATCGGATAGCTATCGCGCGCTGTGAAAATGACTATGTTAAAGTTATTTAGCACGGTGTGAATTTGTAATGAATATATTGACTTAAGAAATAAGAAATAATTACACTAATAGATTTTCAGGCTTTCACATCTGGTCCTAGGGGGCAGCAAGCCTCTCTTAAGTCACATACTAAAATGAGGAGTCTTACCATAATATCATTGCATCATTTTACCAATATTGTAATTATGAATGTACATGAAATGCAGTGTTTAACCTAAGATCATTATATGCACTTGTAAAAATTATTGAGCATCATCAAAACTTTGTATATGTTTTGCGAACATTATATACTGAAATCATAGAAGCACACAAATTACTTTTCGATGCTACATAGTGTGATTTCACTGAGTGTGAACTTGATACATTGAGTAACATAAAATTCCAATGTAATCAATGTATGCTTGTGCACATACACTTGTGCAATGAAAATATAGTTAAAAAATTGGTAGGCAATTTATGTAAATACTCTATTATTGCAATACCTACATCATTGTTACAGTGCATATTATTTGATAAGAAACACCCTGTGCAAGTGATGCAGGTAATCAGAAACCTCTGCATAATCAGTTTCTTTTCAGTCCTGCCTACTTGGACAAAATCCAACATATAATAATGGGGACCACGAGCTAAAATAATATATTGTAGTTTTACGATTCTTCTAGGGTTAAAGCTTATTTCTGATATGCTTATTTCCATTTCATTTAAGTGAGCAATGCATGGAAAATCAGCTCAAGTAAGAGGACACATCTCAGATTCATGCAGTGACTATTCATTATCATTTTCTTTCTACAAGTTCTAAGCCACTAAACCACTTAAAAAGTGCCAGCAACGACCAGCAAAGTGAGACCTGCACTTTGTGTTACAGTAATGACAGCCCACGACAACCGCCCATGCAAGACAACAGAAGTGACTCCCCAACCTGTTATTTGCGCTACTGCGACATCCATTTGCCAAGCCTGACCTACTCTTTGCACTACAACGACCGTATGCAATCCTCTGCCTGCTTCTCATGCCTTCCTCCATAGCAAACGGAAATCTTTCTGACAAACTTTAAAGGTAACTTTCTAGCGGGACTAACCTGGTCTGCGTATCTGACCTGTGCTCCATCATGATTCATGTGAACTTGTGACTTTCTCTTGGTCTAGCTTGATCAGATGACAGTGAGTGGCGCTGTTTGCTTTTCTGCACTATTTTCACAAAACGTTTTAAACTTGAATTTCTTTGGTTCCACTGATTGAATTTTTGTTATTCTGGTATCATTTTATTTATTGAAATATACTCTTTCTTAAAATAGGTTTGGAATTTTTCTTGTGTTGTGTTGTCCCTTTATTACTGTTTGTGTGCTGCATAAATAATTTGCACATTGCCTTTAAGTTATGCTTGACTGCTTTTGTGTCAAGGTACTAGAGGATTAAGCACAGATTAATTTAGTGACTTGTTGTGTTTCACCCTGACAAGGTTTGTGGTTGTTGCCTGATTGTGTCTTCCACCCCCAATCAATAACTACATTTCATACATTCATTATTTCCATTGTGATGTTCATGGACATGATGTGCCGACATGATTTGCCCCTGGGCAATTTTCCTCACTGTATTAGTGCCCCTTTATGTTGCAGAAATTGCACCATAATAGGGTCTTTGGCTAGGCACAGCATGAGGTCGGACGCTCTCCCCGCTGTGCATGGCCTTTTGTCCAGTGCTGTGTTGGGTAGGCACAGGGTGTGGCCTCTCCCCACACGGGGAGCACACCTGATTTTTCGATGTAACAATATAAAGAGTCAGCACGCCAAAAGATAAAATGCAGGCCAATTGGCTTTATCAAGGGGTCAGTACATCAACATATATAAAGTGGAGAAGTGTGGCTCAATGATTAGAGCTTGTAGGAAGCACAGGAGGTAACCCATAAACCACGTTGGGAAGGGTGCGTTATGTAAACAAGAACAGGTCCCAACAGGTATTATTTAAGAGACTGTTTCAATAGGAGTATGCCACAAGCATTACTAAGAACAGAACACAAGGAGTCAGAGGATTGAAAAAAGGGTGGTATTATTCACCAAGGGCAAGGGGTAATACATTTACAGTTAAGACAGCACTGTAAAGATTAGATCTTGTGACAACCCAGTGGCACTTGGTGCAAGGTGCTATATACAGTTTGAAGTGAAAATGAGAAGTGCAAGTGCTTTTAAAAACAGCATAAGTGGCGCATACATGAAATTATGTACATCATTTAAAGCTTCAATTACAGAACAAGTTACAATCACTTGAAAAATAGTTTTTGGTAAAAGCTTTAAGTGTGATATGCGTCGTATGATTCAAGCTGTGTGGTCGACGGCGTTTCGATCCCCTTGGTTTGGGATCGTCATCAGGACGGGGTTGTCGATGGATACAGTGCTGTGGACAAAGGAGGGGAGTCGTAAGCAAGGGCAATAGGCGGGCAGGGAGAGGTAGGTGAGGGGTGGGGGATTTTGGTTGGACTAAATCGAGTTAGATCTATCGTGAAAAAGGGACCGTGACTGTAGTGGTGGCCAGAGAGGGAAGGAGAGTGCTATTAGGGGTGACTAGTGTGGAAAAATTGGGCCAGGCGAGGGGGAGACCTTTCAGTGGAATGGTGATCCACCTATAAGGGAAGGAACTTACAGTTGCCAGTTGGGATGGCGAGTCTGGCGGCACACGGCTGTTACTAGCGTCAATTGCTGTAGAAAAAATATTGACGTGAGTATTAAAAAGCAGGGGTGTAACAGGATAGTGCGGGAGGGTCTCTGGATGTGATTACCTGGTCGCGTTCCGTCCCAGGGATGCTCACAGAGTTGGGCAGCGTCTGGGAAAAGAGAGCGCGCATGCGGTCAGTTAGGCTGTAAGACGCTCAATGATAGAGCAGATGCTGACTAAATGCGTGCCATCTGGTGGTGCAATCTCTCTGACACACTCTTACCTGGAAAAATGAAAAGCACAGAAGGCAAGCGCTCATCTGGCGTGGCTGGTCGGCAGTAAATGCGGGAACAGACCGCGCATTACCTGAGTCCTGGCTTATGTCCAGGTTGCCGCGCGAGGGGGGTGGGAGGGCCGGCGGAGTGTGGGCGTGAGCCAGGGGCGGGGTTAAGGGAAGGCCGGGGATGTGTCGCGAGGCCATTGGTACGAGTAAAGGAAAGGGGCGGGAATGGGAAGGGCCGGGGAGGAGTGGTAGGGCGTGGGTGAAGATTCCCTTGGCAACCCAAGTAAACAGGAAGGAAAGTAGTCTCAGAACGCCGTCAAAGGCCGGCAGTCGCGTGAAAGGGAAATGTCAGCAATTTAATGTAAACAAAGGTTGAAAAAAGCTCAATTGGCGCTGTCGGCGTTAAAGGCATGAAAAACATTACAGCATGTTGTGAGCCAACAGGTACAAGCAAATAACAATAATAATGCTCGCAGTGCAAATAAGGCATGTTAGAACCAGAGCAACAGGGTCTAGTTGGTGTAAAACCGGGCGGTTAATTTACAGGATGTAAAAAAAGCTTGGAGGGTACGTGGAGCCAGGTCAAGGGTTTGGTCTGGACGGAGGTTCATACTGTGGAGGTAATATAATTACAATACGGGAATTGCAATACATGGAAAAAAAAAAAAAATTGTACTGTTTATGTACCTCCGGTGACGCTCTGGACATGAATGTGGAGTTAATACGTTAATGTGATCATAATAGAAAACAATAATCTTAGAACATGTTGTAATTTAACAGCCACGAAAGAAGGGTTTTTGGTGTGAAACCAGGCGGTTAATTTACAGGGATTTGTGAAAAAGAGTACTGGTCAGGCTGAAGGATCAAATGAATTTGTGTAACGTGGAACGCAGTTCAGGGGAGGACAGAGGGACTTAGGTGGTGATGGTACTGGTCCATTCATCAAGGGTGTTGAGCCCGTGGTTGACCGAGTCAACTCTGGCGATCCATTTGCATTCAGCTCTGTTGAGCAGAGCAGTCATGTTGCCTCCTCTGAGGGGTAGGGTAGGCTTCTCAATGACCTGCCATTTTAGGTCCGTGTCAGTATGAGAATGTTCAATGAAATGTGAGACCAGGGGCGCTGTGAGTACCTTACAATTGATTCTGCTTTTATGTTGTATGATCCGCTGTTTCACCATTTGTGTTGTCTGGCCGATGTAGATCAAGTCACACGGGCATCGGATGGCATAGATTACGTTTTGCGTTTTGCAATTGGTTAGATGGGTGAGCTGGTGTGTTTGTCCCATGAATTTGAATTCTTTGGTGTTGCCCCCTGTCATTGGACATTTCAAATGCCAGTCCTGTAGTGTGTGCGAATTGACAATGAACACCAAAGAATTCAAATTCATGGGACAAACACACCAGCTCACCCATCTAACCAATTGCAAAACGCAAAACGTAATCTATGCCATCCGATGCCCGTGTGACTTGATCTACATCGGCCAGACAACACAAATGGTGAAACAGCGGATCATACAACATAAAAGCAGAATCAATTGTAAGGTACTCACAGCGCCCCTGGTCTCACATTTCATTGAACATTCTCATACTGACACGGACCTAAAATGGCAGGTCATTGAGAAGCCTACCCTACCCCTCAGAGGAGGCAACATGACTGCTCTGCTCAACAGAGCTGAATGCAAATGGATCGCCAGAGTTGACTCGGTCAACCACGGGCTCAACACCCTTGATGAATGGACCAGTACCATCACCACCTAAGTCCCTCTGTCCTCCCCTGAACTGCGTTCCACGTTACACAAATTCATTTGATCCTTCAGCCTGACCAGTACTCTTTTTCACAAATCCCTGTAAATTAACCGCCTGGTTTCACACCAAAAACCCTTCTTTCGTGGCTGTTAAATTACAACATGTTCTAAGATTATTGTTTTCTATTATGATCACATTAACGTATTAACTCCACATTCATGTCCAGAGCGTCACCGGAGGTACATAAACAGTACAATTTTTTTTTTTCCATGTATTGCAATTCCCGTATTGTAATTATATTACCTCCACAGTATGAACCTCCGTCCAGACCAAACCCTTGACCTGGCTCCACGTACCCTCCAAGCTTTTTTTACATCCTGTAAATTAACCGCCCGGTTTTACACCAACTAGACCCTGTTGCTCTGGTTCTAACATGCCTTATTTGCACTGCGAGCATTATTATTGTTATTTGCTTGTACCTGTTGGCTCACAACATGCTGTAATGTTTTTCATGCCTTTAACGCCGACAGCGCCAATTGAGCTTTTTTCAACCTTTGTTTACATTAAATTGCTGACATTTCCCTTTCACGCGACTGCCGGCCTTTGACGGCGTTCTGAGACTGCTTTCCTTCCTGTTTACTTGGGTTGCCAAGGGAATCTTCACCCACGCCCTACCACTCCTCCCCGGCCCTTCCCATTCCCGCCCCTTTCCTTTACTCGTACCAATGGCCTCGCGACACATCCCCGGCCTTCCCTTAACCCCGCCCCTGGCTCACGCCCACACTCCGCCGGCCCTCCCACCCCCCTCGCGCGGCAACCTGGACATAAGCCAGGACTCAGGTAATGCGCGGTCTGTTCCCGCATTTACTGCCGACCAGCCACGCCAGATGAGCGCTTGCCTTCTGTGCTTTTCATTTTTCCAGGTAAGAGTGTGTCAGAGAGATTGCACCACCAGATGGCACGCATTTAGTCAGCATCTGCTCTATCATTGAGCGTCTTACAGCCTAACTGACCGCATGCGCGCTCTCTTTTCCCAGACGCTGCCCAACTCTGTGAGCATCCCTGGGACGGAACGCGACCAGGTAATCACATCCAGAGACCCTCCCGCACTATCCTGTTACACCCCTGCTTTTTAATACTCACGTCAATATTTTTTCTACAGCAATTGACGCTAGTAACAGCCGTGTGCCGCCAGACTCGCCATCCCAACTGGCAACTGTAAGTTCCTTCCCTTATAGGTGGATCATCATTCCACTGAAAGGTCTCCCCCTCGCCTGGCCCAATTTTTCCACACTAGTCACCCCTAATAGCACTCTCCTTCCCTCTCTGGCCACCACTACAGTCACGGTCCCTTTTTCACGATAGATCTAACTCGATTTAGTCCAACCAAAATCCCCCACCCCTCACCTACCTCTCCCTGCCCGCCTATTGCCCTTGCTTACGACTCCCCTCCTTTGTCCACAGCACTGTATCCATCGACAACCCCGTCCTGATGACGATCCCAAACCAAGGGGATCGAAACGCCGTCGACCACACAGCTTGAATCATACGACGCATATCACACTTAAAGCTTTTACCAAAAACTATTTTTCAAGTGATTGTAACTTGTTCTGTAATTGAAGCTTTAAATGATGTACATAATTTCATGTATGCGCCACTTATGCTGTTTTTAAAAGCACTTGCACTTCTCATTTTCACTTCAAACTGTATATAGCACCTTGCACCAAGTGCCACTGGGTTGTCACAAGATCTAATCTTTACAGTGCTGTCTTAACTGTAAATGTATTACCCCTTGCCCTTGGTGAATAATACCACCCTTTTTTCAATCCTCTGACTCCTTGTGTTCTGTTCTTAGTAATGCTTGTGGCATACTCCTATTGAAACAGTCTCTTAAATAATACCTGTTGGGACCTGTTCTTGTTTACTCAATGATTAGAGCAGCAGACCCTGATGCAGAGGTTTAGCCGGGGACCAGGGTTCAATTCCCCGACTCGGTGGGTCTTGGGCTCAAAATTCCACGGACCTGATAAGTCTCGCCTCGGTGCCTATTCCAATCATGGAGTCCAACTCTGGGCAATAACTTGCTTAATCTCCACAACGGCCCCCACAACGCTAAGGATGCCTGGCCTCCACCTTGGGGGTGCCCAGGAGTGGACACCTCACAGGGAAAGCCAGGATGGGTTCCACAGCGGTATTCGTACAGGCGCCTTGAGACCCTTGCGGGTGAGTAGTGCGCTATACAAGTATCAATTTACATTTAAAGCAGACCTATTGTCTTTTTCAAAATTCACCAATGACGCTAGTCAAACTGTATATTTTATTCATCCACACATTGCAATGTTGAATGAAAGTGGTTGCCATTCTATATTTTAAATAAAGCCTTGTTTATAAAAAAAAAAAACATGTAGTCAAGTTTTTGAAAAAATATATTTTTCAGGCCACAGAGTGGAGCCCTAGAACAAACCACTGCACTCCAGTCGCAGAGCATAGAGTTTCAGCTCAGAGTGATTTAAAAAATATGGTAAGATCGTCTTGGCCATGGATTCAATGAACCATGAACCAGGAGACTTACTGTGTTCTTTTGTTAATGCTGCTGGGGGTTGCATATCCCCCACCCCCCCACACAAAATTAAAACAAAAATGGCTGGTGGTGTCCCTGCCCCTTCTAGGGGAAACAATTCGAAGGGAACTATGAGGCAGTCCTTACACTGATCAATGAATAATACCAAAAAGGATAAGTCTGCATCACTTATCCCCTTTAGGTCTAATTCAAGATTGGTAAACTGGAGTGCCCCCAAGGATTTTGCACTCTCCCCACTGCTGTTCAATGTCTACATGCCCCATGTGCTAGGTTAATATATTCATATGGGGCACTGTTCTGTATATATCTGTGGATGAGTCAGGTCTTCCCTTTTTGTTTAAATGTTTATAATAATAAACAGATCAGACCTTTGGCTTCTGACATATTTTGTCCCAATTAATCTATCTGGTCTACAGCTTTGATTATTGTTTTGTCACCATAACCAACTCAGGCCTGCGGTATTCAGCAGATAGCTTCCGACAAGGCAACTTTCAGGCATACAGTCATAAATATACACATGCATACACATTTACCGTCGTAACAATCACAAATATATACAACATTGCAGAATTGTCAGATTGCAAGTATTTTATACCAAGGGGTAGTCTGAGGGTGCAACTGTCGCCTTTATCCTTTCTTACTACAGACATATGTGAGATTGCGTGTAAACAAATCCGGTCTACAGGTTTTAACACTGTGTAAAAATAATGCACCTTTACAGTTCTATGGACTTTAAAATGTCCTTTCCACAATAATTAAGTCAGGCCTAGTGTATGACTACGATAATAAACATTTTAGACCCATCGCATTTGACATAACTTTTCATAATGAACCAATCAGGCGTATAGCCCTAGGCAAGTCATGCCACAAAACTTTCAATAATATGGAAGGTACTAAGACTGGAGCAAAGTCTGGTAGTGCCATCCCTTTCAAGAAAAAAGAAAACATGGTGCAAGTTATTTTTGCCTACTTTTTTGCACCAAAGCAAAACAAAAAAATGTCACACCGTAATTTGTGATGAATCTACAAACCTTCATATATCTCTACTTTAATACGTGTTAGCGGTAACAATTTTACAGTGCTCACGTAATTACTAAGGACAGAGCACTGAAACTGTACCCCAGAATTATTGTGGCATGATGCGAGTATGAACATTTTGTGTACAATGGAAAGTCTGTTGGCACTGTTCCGCTCAGTTGGAAGAAAAACTAAACTACACACCAGAGAAACGCGTTTTTCACTTACTGATAAGCGACTACCCCAACAAGCACAGACAGCAATTAACTAGCAGTTTGATTTTTGCGGAATTCACCACAGACATACTTTCTCATAAAGTAAGGTTGTAAAATCAATGACCTGCAGATACCCGTGGGCAGCCCTCGGCTCTGCCTCCAAGGCAGCGATGGATATTTATATCCACCGAATTAGTTCGTTTGTTTCACATTTTATTTTCTCCTACTTAAACAGTAACTGCTATCGAACCCATCGCCATGGTTTACGAGCCGCCTGGGCTGATGAAATGTAAGTGAAAGATACATAAAATACATATACCTCAAAATTGCCACTGCCTATATGCATAGTTTGACAGAACATGTTTGTGCATATCTGTAAGCACTGCTATGAAACAAAATGATGGGAAAAGACAACAAGATCAGCAGTTCACTAGCTGTATTGAAGTTTCACTATTGTATTGTAATTGTATTTATATAGTGCTTACTACCCATGATGAGGCATGGAAGCACTTTTCTGCGAGAAACCCAAAAAGGATTAGTGGTGGATTACTATTGTGAAAAGTGAGTTAATTTGAGCGGTTGACATGTGAGTCTGTTAGTTGCATTGAAAAGGATAATGGGGGATAGATAATAGAAGAGTCTAGAAAGTGTTTATTGGGAGATCATAGTAGTAAGATGAAAGATCATAGTAGTAAGATGAGGCTTAGGATGAGTGTAAGGAGAGATGTCAGAGGGAAGAATCTCTAGATTAGGGAGATCATTGTAGTAAAATGAGTTTTGGGATGAGCCAAAGGAGGGATAGGTGAGGGAAGAATTTAGAAGTTTTTTTTGGGAGATCATAGTTTTAAAATGAGGTTTGGGGTGATCCAAGGAGGGATAGAGGACGGAAGAACCTAGGATGGGTTGTTTGGGAGATCATAGTAGTAGAATGAGGTTTGGGATGAGTCAGGAATTAGAAGTAGAGGGTGAAATATAAGGTAGTGCATTGGAGTTAGTCAAAGTTATTTTTTTACAGTTGGAGTAAAGTAATACATTTATAGATACATAAGTACATATTAAGGGCTTGGGTGCTTGTCTGGACCCCTCTGATACCAAGTGGAGCCAATTCCGTAGCCTGATTGATTGTGTCCCTCCCTGCAGTAAAATTGCAGTGGCCAGCCTGCGTGGTGTGGGGGGGGGGGGCCCAAGTTGAAGGCCTGAGTATTTGTCTTCTTAATCATTTCACCATGTGAACTGGGACTAGAGCAGGTGAGGGAAGAAGCGCTTGAAGACCCATGCTCATAGTCATGCTGGGAGACTGTTGGATGTTGTTGAATGCTGTCTACAGGCCCTGACACGTAGAGACAGCCATGTGGGTGAGGGCAGTGCACCTGTACACTCCTGAAGCCTGACTGACTCAAGAGCCTCTAGTGCCTTCTTTTGTGGAGAGAAGGAGGGGTGGGAGCCTTCTTGCAGCTGGTTTGAAATATTGACATAGCTGGCGAGGCTCCTGGACTGCTTGAGCCCCCTAGCAGCTGGGTCAGCGGTGAGTCCTGGCACGGGTGGGGATATTAGGACTTGTGGCATCAGCGGTCTACCTCCCTACAGGTCTAGCACTGCTGCAGGGTACTTTTGACATAGACTTGCCTAGTACTTATTGCTCCCCATTGTTTCCTCCTTAGGACAGCTTGTGCCACCCCATAAACTCATCAGTGACTCCACTGAATGTCTGGCAGGTCCATGGTTGCCACTCACTAAATACAGTGTGATTCCTCATGTCGTCAGAGTGGTGGCCAGGTGTAATACTCAACTTCTGGAGAAGTCCGACGATGGGAAAAAGGGGAAGACCGGGGCACCAATGACTGGGGTGCTCCAACTCTGACCATATAGATCACACTAATAGGGCCTAGAAGTTAGATCTATCAGAAAAGACCCCCACTGACTCAATAGTAGACAACATATATGAGGCCATAGCAGAATCTGAACAGTACCGTTGCACCAGAGTTGATGCCGTGGCAGAAGAACCAGGTATGCTACATGATGACCACAGGAAGTTAACAGATCATGTAACTCACACCAAAACCACTATATCAGAGATTCAACCATCTCTAAAAGATTTGGAGGGGAAAGCCCGCACCCTCGCTAAGAGTAGCATGTGATAGCTTTCACCGTAGTCTGCGCCTTATGCCTTCCATCTCGCAATATTCATCTGAAATACCCTTTAGCTTCATCGCATTGTTTACTGATATGTTAGAGCGGGAAGGTTTAGAGCTATGGAAGTCAGCAGGGGTCGGCACATTGGATGCCTTATTTCATGACTGGGAGCTCCTGGCCTTCAAAAGACTGCAGGAGGAAAGAAAACTACTGGTCATTAATTTCCTGGTTTATGGCTGCCTGTTAACATTGTGATGCAGAGCCAGACCAGCTCCCCCTGATACACACGCTCCACATAATAGGTGAGGGACTTTGATTAATCATGTGGTTTGTTCAAGCTTTGGCCTACACCGCACATGACCCCTTGGCCACAACCCGTTGTAATTGGGTGAGGAACATAGGCACGGAATTGACGAAGAAGGGGTAGGAGAGGGCACTATTACAACCAAAAAAATTATCGGGAAATGATGTTTCAATACATACAACATAACATCCTGCATCGAGCCTACCTCACACCAGCAACACTCTACCAGATGTTTGGGTGTGTTTAGAACTATCCTAGATGTCACAGACAGATATGGCTCAAATATTTTGAAACTGCCAGGTGGTCGCAGATCTCTGGGACGATGTTTCCAATACATTGTGAGAGGTGACTAGTTGCATCAATGAATGTACAATGGAAGGTGCACTGCTGGGACTGTATATGCACTTAAAAACAGTGAAGGCCTTCAATAGATTTATTAGCTTACCACTGCTTGGATCACTGATAGAATATCGACTCCTAAAACCTCGACCTACAAAAATATTGTGGAAAAAATATCGTAAACAAAAATATCGACACCCTATACTTGAACAAGAAATTACACAATCATTGATGAAAATATATCATCCATAAAAATAACGATGACAAAAATATCAACAAAAAAAATATAGATTAAAATAAAATGAAACACATCACAAATAAAATAAAATATAAATAAAATTCATATAAACAATTTCGAAAACAACATTTGAATTGATAATATACTATTAACAATTCTATAATTAAATTACATGTCCCAAATACTTAAAATAAAGTATAGCATTACATATAAAAAATATTCCATTATTTTAAACAAATACTATAATAATACAAACACAATAGCGGGGGCATGGCCAGCGAGCCTACATGGCGGATGCGGCTGACTGAGGCTCTGCCGTGATTCCCTCTATGATCCTGTCATCTACCCTGTACCCTGACGCATCCGCCCACGATCTCAGTGGGGATCTGCTGCTGCCAAGTTGCAGAGCCCGGTGCGACCCTCCAACTGCGGCACTGGATAATGAGGCCCCCGCTCCGATCGATAAACGACGCATACCTGCCTGGCAGTGAGATGTACGTGAGCCCGCTGCTCTGTCCGCAATACATCTGATTGATCCGCTATGGCCTCAAACAACTAGGTACAGGTCATTCACACCTGTCGCTGGCGAGGTCCAAGCACGGGCCCCTACTGGAAGCCACTGTTAGTCGGGTCTCGCGGCACAGACCCCCACAGTGCTGACGTGGTGGCACAGCTCGAGGGCCTTGCGATCAGCTCTGCTGGGCGGAGCCAACGTGAGGAGAGTACCCACCCAACCCGCATCCTATGGTAAACCCGTGGCGCTGTGTCCTTGGGCTCCTGGTGCCGGGGCGCGCTGCGGAGCCGGCTGCAGAGGAATCAGAGAATTGCAACAGTCCTAGACCCTGATGGCTGTGCATGTCGGCCAGTGTGAGGTGAGGCTGGGAGTAGGAGCGCTGCGTCCAGTGAAGGCAAACAGTATAACCACCGGGAGACTGCTGGGTTCCCCGATGTTTTGGACAGCGAGCGCAGTGCTCCCACCAGGGCTGCCCTGTCTATGAGGTCTGGCCTGGACACTGTGGCAATCCCAGCCTGGCCTGGGGGAGCGCCCTGAGGACGGGTACAGCCTACGCTCGGCTTCCTACAGGCCCGTCTTCCGAAACTGCGACAGTGCGGCCTGCTGCTGAGCTGCCCCACTTAGGAGATGCGGCGAACTGGGCCAAGCCCCGGAGGGACTCTGAAAGGTAGGCCATTCCTAGACATCACTGGAGGGGACAAGCCTGGTCCTCTCTACGGGGCTGGAGCCGCCGATTCAACACTGTGAGGTGTGCTTGAAGACTTCATAAAATGGAGAAACTGTGGATGCCCTGGCCTCGAACTGTTTAGGACAGTGGCCTAGTAGTGGATGCAGCTTGTGCACTGCTCTCGTTGGCCCGACTTTTGAGGCAGAGGCGGTGCGGTCTACTACATAGGTGCCTGAAGTGAAGAGCCTGTTACGCTCTCTGAGCTGGGTCATCTGCACCAGCCTTAGAGTGCCCTATGATTTGCATCCTCCACTCGCCCTATACCTACCTGAGACCAGCCCGGACCCGCTAGTCCGTCACCATAAATGCCCCAGTCCAGGGTAAATCGCCCTGTGACACGGAGTTTGTCCAAATCCTACTAAATCTGAGATCTCACTGATGGCACATGTCTTGAGGTGTATCGGAGAGGGCCCTCCCCATTGTCTATAAGCTGCTCACCCTCCCACTGGGCCCACGTATTGTGATCTGGTACAGCGGGCAATCTGCTGGTAACACACTTCCTTAAGTTTGTGGCTGTACTGCTAGAGGTGGATCTGGGTCAGAGGTGAACCAGTGCAAAGGCTCTGATCCCCATAAACTTGACATGGGACATTGATAACGCTGCACTGCACTGCAACATTGAATGCTACTCACATTGCGACGCGCACAGCTCGCAGGAGCAACTGCACACCCATACTAATATAGGTCAGGGCGGAAACCCTGTTTGTTTTTGAAGAAGACATAAATGACACAGATGGTAGGTATACTTTTGTGAAAGGGCGTTTGAATGGCCAGGAGATACTATTCCGCTCTCTCTATGCCCAAACTTGGATCAGGCCTCTTTCCTTCCACACGTATCTGAGGTGGTTACTCGCTGGAGTGGGATCCCCTGGCTTCTGGGGGGAGACTTTAACTCCGTTTTGAATGTGGACCTAGACGGGTCATTCCCGCCCCTCAACAGGACCCTCTCTGCATCTAATGCACAGGCCCTTTCTGGCTGGCTGGCACACTGGGCCCTACACGATGTGTGGTGAATTCCTAACCCCACCGCTCACATATACTCTCATTACTCTGTAGTACACGGGCTACAGGTGCATCTAGATAGACTGGTGGCCTCACAGGCTCTACTCCCACTTGTCCGGGGTGCTGACTATCTAGGGCAGACCCATTCCGACCACAATCCCCTACTGCTACACCTCAGATGGGAGTGCAAAAAACAACAATTGATGGACAGAATGCAGAACAATGTCATAGATTCACCCCAGTACAGAGATCTGGGCCTAAATGCATAGTTTTTTGCTCACCATGCCATTCTAGTATGGACCCAGCCATATGCAAATCAGTCTAGACCCTGCGCCAAATGAGAACAGTCCACCCTGAACTGCCAGGCAAGGTTCTCTCTGGACTGGAAACAAGCATCCTAGGACCAGTTTCGGGCTTTCAGCCCTCATCAGCCAGTGGCATGTAGAGCACGGGACCCATATCTAGGAATACCCGTCCCATCCGGGGTGACAAATGCAAAAAGATCAATTGATGGACAAACTTCAGAACAATGTCATACATTCACCCCAGTACAGAGACCTGGGCCTAAATCCATCGTTTTTTTGCTATCCCATTTTGAAGTGGGTCCAAACTCGGGTGGTTTGGTGAGCAAAAGAATGATGGATTAAACCCAGATCCTTGTGACTGGGGGTGAATGTTTGCATTGTCCAGCATTCCATTCATCAATTGTTTCTTTTGTACATGTTGCCCTAAGTGGGAAGGGTATGCCCAGACGTGCTCACTACACCACTGGATTTAAGCTAGCCTGGCTAATGAAGGGTGATGCCCTGAAACCAGTCAAAGGATGCTTGTTTCAGGTCCAGGGAGGACCTGGCTTGGCAGTTCGGCTGGAACAAGGAACAGGGTCAAGACTGATTTTCATATGGCAAGGTCCAAACTGGGGTGGTGTGGTGAGCAAAAGAATGATGGATTAAACCTTGATCCTTGTGTCTGGGGTTGAAGATTTGCATTGTCCAGCATTCCGTCCATCAATTGTTCCTTCCCAAATGGATAGATCGAAACCCAAACTCACAATCATGCACATCACTGTACTATGACTCTTTATAACCAAGACCTCTACCTCACACCTAGCCTGACTCCTCCACACTATCCCTCTGGATTGGAAGGTTGCGTGGCTTGAACATCTGTGACCAATATTACGAGACTATGAAACTTTCCCACTTTCGTTATACAATACGCAAAGCCCTCTACTGCACCCTGTGGTTTCACTGCTATAATTTTTTTTCCTTTTTACTAAGGGTTGTAAAGTGCTCCGATACCTTCAGGTCTGGCTAGCACTATATAAAACTCCTTAATAAATAAATAAATAAATAATTGTTTCTGTTGCATATGTCGCCCTAAGTGGGAAGGGTATGCCTAGGCGTGGGTCCCGTAATCACTACACCACTGGATTCAAGCTAGCCACGCTGATGAAGGGTGATGCCCTGAAACTGGTCCCAGGATGATTGTTTCTGGTCCAGAGAGTATCTGGCTTGGCAGTTTGTGCTGGACTGTTCCCACAAGGAAGAGGGTCAAGACTGATTTGTATTTGGCTGGGTCAAAACTGTGGTGGTGTGGTGAGCAAAAGAACAATGGAGTAAACCCAGATCCTTGTGACTGGGGGTGAATGTTTGCATTGTGCAGCATTTTGTCCATCAACTGTTTCTTTTGCATAAGTCGCCCTAAGTGGTAAGGGTATGCCCAGACGTGGCTCCAGTGCTCATTACACCACTGGATTCAAGCTAGCCTGGCTGATGAAGGGTGATGCCCTGAATCCGGTCCCAGGATGCTTGTTTCCGGTCCAGGGAGGACCTCGCTTGGCAGTTTGGGCTGGGCTGTTCACACAAGGAACAGGGTCAAGACTGATTTGCATATGGCAGGGCCCAAACTGGGGTGGTATGGTGAGCAAAAGAATGATGGATAAAACCCGGATCCTTGTGACTGGGGGTGAATGCTTCTATTGTCCAGCATTTCGTCCATCAATTGTTTCTTTTGCACACCTCAGATGGGAGGCATAATGACCTCCAGTCCCCACTTGGCGTCTCCAACCTAATGCCCTTGAAGATCCAATATTCCGGTCTTCACTATGGACAGCACGATCTTAGCATATTTTGAGCTAAATGAAGGCACGGCCAGCGAGGCGCTCATCGAATGGGAAGCTTTTAAAGTGTCCATATGGAACCATTGTATGGGGGCCACGTGGAATGTTTGCAAACAGCTTTCTGATTCCCTAACACAGCTTGAGGCTCAACTCCTCTGTTTTGAGTGTGAGGGGGAGTGGCAGGCAGAGACATGCAGTGCCTAGCGGCATTGTGCTCCGAACATGCAGAATACATGGAGCATCTTTGCTGCCACAATTATTGTAATTGTAATAGGTTCCTATATAGCGCAGACTGCCACCCTACGGGTATCCTGGGGCTTAGACTTGAGTATGACCATCATGTGAGCAGACCGAATTAACAGGGAATTGGAGATCAGTCCTTAGGAAAGAGCCAGGTTTTCAGGCTCTTTCTGAACTCGGCCAGGGAGTTGACATTTCTGATGCTCTGAGGTAGCTCATTCCATAAATGTTCAGCAGCCACACTAAAAGCCCTCTCCCATCCTAGAGCGCTTAACTCTGGCAGTCGTCATCAGATTTGCGCTGGAGGAATGAAGTTGCCTTCTGGGATTGTACCAAGTAAACTTCTCCTGCAGTGGGACCGGGCCAAATCATGTACTGCTCTGTATACCATACAGAGTGATTTAAACCCGACCCTTTCTTTAATAGGCAACAAATGAAGATCTCTCAAGGCCAGAGTAGTAGAAGACCTACGTTGCCTATTTAGCGCCAACTTTGCTGCCATAGACTGGACTCCGTGCAACCCCTGAAAGATGTATTGAGGTGCTCCCAGATACAGGGAGTTGCAATAGTCCAGCCTACTCAGCACTATGTTCCTCACTACAAGGGGGCGCAAATCCTTTGGTAATAGCTGCAGAATCTGCTGTAGCATGCGCATCAAAGAGAAGCACACGCTAACATTTTTGTTGGCCTGCAACTCCATTTGGAGATTGCCGTCCACCAAGACCCCCAAATTACGCACCATATTGACTGGAACCTCAGGGGTGAGCCTAAACTCCAGTGGTATATGCTGGAACATTCTGGTAGTAGAGCAGTACACCACCTCTGTTTTGCCCCCATTAAATTGTAGAGAATTTTTCCTGAGCCAATCAGCAGTCTGATGCATACAGTCCTGGAATGTGTCCATGGATACTGCGTGTTTCACTTCCAGGGAAAACACCAGTTGGGTATCATCAGCGTAGTGGACCAGGTCGATTCCGAAAGAATAAATGAAGGGGAACAGGGGCCGTAGATAGATATTAAAAAGAATAGGGCTGATCGCAGAGCCCTGCGGTACCCCATGGTATACTGGAGATTTGCTAGAGGTGAACGGTGCCATGGTCACCACCTGTTGCCTTCCTAGTAAATACGACTGTAACCACTGTAGGGCCCGTCCTTTCACCCCTATCTCCTCCAGTCTCTTCCCCAGTACTGTATGGCTCACCATGTCGAATGTGGCCGACATATTGAGTAGCACTAAAACAGTAGCATTCCCATTGTCGACTCTCATTCGTAAGTTATCCAGCACGGATGCCAGAGCAGCCTCGGTGCTGGAACATGGGCGAAACCCAAATTGGTCCCTATCCAGCAGATGGTTATTCTCCAAATAACAGGATAGAGTCTTACTTACTGCTTCTTCCAAGATTTTAATCAGATAAGGCAGAAGAGAGATAGGTCTTAAGTTTGCTGGGATTGTGGGGTCCAAGGAGGGCTTTTTAAGCAGGGGTCTCACTACTGCCTGCTTCCACATCTCCGGAACCATTCCTTCTTCGAAGGATTGATTACAAATCTGTCGCAGCCAAGGGAGAGTATCTTGACCAGATGTTTTCCAGATTCTATGTGGAAGGGATCGAGAGGGGAGCCCGAAGATACACTGTGAGCCAAGTTGTTAAAAGAGTCATCAGTGAGGGCTTCAAGATTTTCCAGAGAGATATTCCCTATCCTGCTTCTGGATGGAAATCTCCAACAATTTTGGCAAATTTATTTTTAAAGTGAAAGGTGATCTCATCACGGAGTTTCTGCGATGCAGCCACCTTATTGCTCTTGCAAGTCCGAGTAGAGAGGTCCCTAAAGATATTAAAAAGAGCTTTAGTGCTATTGGGCGCTTGTAAGATAGAGTTAGCATAAAAGTCAGCCTTAGACTTTAAGATAGACTCCTTATATTTAGCCTGTGCTAATTTCAGTTCTTTCTTATCTAGCTGTAGGTAATTTTTTTTCCATTTCCTCTCAGCCTCCTTGCATGACACTCGTAGTAGTTTCAACTATTCATTGTACCAGGGAGCAGAGATTTTGTTTCTATTTTTAAGTCTTTTTACCGGGATTAGCAAGTCCAGAGTGTCAGCTATGTGGTTACCATATGTTATGGTGGAGGCAAAGAGATTTAGATTTGGGAAAATCGGATAAGTCCTATTTTTCCTAGTTTCGTCCACTCTCTTCCTTTCCGGTATGTCGCCTAGCGGTTATTATTATCCTCTGATCTAGGTATCTTGATGTTAAAATGGATTAAATAGTGATCAGTCCAGCTTTGTGGGAGTATATCGATCACTTCAGTCTCAATCTGATTTGCAAACAAGAGGTCTAAGACATGCCCCCCTTGATGAGTAGGTTATTGTACCAATTGTTGCAAATCAAGATTCGCACATGCATGCCTCAAATCTCTCAAGTGACTGGATAAGCTCCCATTATCCCATAAATTAAAGTCTCCTAGTAGAATTATTCAGGAGTGGGTTAGGGTCATATTAGTAATGATGTCCAGAAATACTTGGTATTGGGTATCTTGTCCTGGGGGTCTATAACAGACCATTCCTGTGAGTAGCCTACCTCTGGCCTCCTGTAGCGAGTAACCCAGGAGTTCAATCCCTGCGACATCATCTATATTTAATGGCGCAAAGTTCCACTTCTTAAAAATCACTCCAACCCCTCCTCCTCTACCTGCAGCCCTCGGTTTATGAAGGATTTTATAGCCTTCGGGTCAGGCAAATCCCATTTCCACCCCAGAGTCAGCACTGGTCCAAGTCTCTGTTAGAAATAGGACATCAAGGTCCATGTCTTCTATCAAGACGGACACCTCCAGGTGATGTTTAACTAGCGATCTGCTATTAATTAATCCACAGTTAAGAGGCTTTTTGTCATGGCCTGTAACATGCGGAAAGTGATGATGTCATTCAACCTCCCTCTTACCCATATTGAGCAGCTGCTCCCTGGAGTATCTCGTCCGACCTTAGTCTCTATCGGGACAGGCAGAGTGGCGCAAAATCAAGTCAAACAGGGTACTCACTCTGTGGCAGATAGAGCTGGCAGGTTGCTATCTTGGCTGATCTGACAGGACCATGCCAGCGCCCGGATTGGAGCACTACATGCGCACACGGGACAACTCTTAGTTACACAACGCGACATACACGCAGTTCTGACATAACCCTACACACTTCTATACCAATCCCGCTGTAGCTGCGATGATCAAGATCTGGGGAGGTTTTTAGATGGTCTGCAATTGCCTAAAGTGACTAGGGAGCACAGAGAGATGCTCAATGAGCAGATCCTGCTGGAGGAAACCGGCGAAGCCTTACAATCCCTAGCATCTGGGAAGACCCCAGGGCCAGACGGGCTGCAGGCAGAGTATTATAAGGCATACTGCATCTCATTGGTCCAACGTCTTAGCACTGTCCTCAGTATTGCACTGGACTCTCGGTGGCTTCCCCCCTCCATGCGCGAGGCTCACCTAATATCATTTCTGAAACCGGGTGATGACCGGGTGGAGATGGACTCCTATAGACCCCTAGCCCTGCTTAACACGACTATAAAATGCTGGCAAAGCTGTAGGTGGAGTGGTTGGCACAGGTTGTTCCAGGATTGGTCCATACAAACCAGAATGGCTTTGTACCCACCCGCAGTACCTCCCTTAATCTGCATGCTTCTACAGAGTGGCAACATATGCAGTTGGGGAGTGGCCGAGAGCGGGTTGTCTTGTGCTGGACCTGGAGAAGTCCTTTGACTCTTTAGAGTGGCCTTACCTATTTGAAGTACTGGAGAAGTTCGCTCGTGGCCCAACCTTTATACAGCTGACGCATCTTCTTGACACTGACCCAACCGTCAGAGTTATAGTGGGCCCCTACATCTCAGATTCTGTCCCTATACAGCGAGGCACGCATCAGGGCTGCCTTTTGTCCCCGCTTCTGTACGTGCTCACCATGGAGCCCTTAGCGGAGGCGCTGCGCACCCAGTTGGGGGATGGAATACACTTGGGAGATGCTACCCATCAGGTTTCGCTGTATGTGAATGACCTTCTCATCTATGGCAGGGATATTACTCGCATTCCTGCTCAACTGTCCCAACTCTTGGAGGGGTTTGCCGTACTCTCCGGATTGAAAGTAAATGTGTTAAAAATCCTGCCTTTAGCCATTCAAGGATGGACTTGCTGACCCAGAATTCACTATCGGTGACAAGCCAGTAAAGTGGAAGCCTGACATGTTCCGCTATCTAGGGATTCGGATATACCGGCAACCAAACAATCGGTGACATCCATTACGTCGCAAATGCAATTCTGGAGCACGCTGCTATTGGCTGTGGCGGGTAGAAAACCACTCGCTAAAATTGTGATACTTCCACGGCTCCTATACTACTTTACGAATTTGCCGCTCTATGTGCATGCTTCCTTATTCATCACCTTTGAGAAGCAGCTCAGAGCCTTCCTCTGGGGCAATACCAGGCATAGGATGGCACTTAGCAAATTGTATCTTCCAACAGACCAAGGCGGACTGGCGGCTCCCTGTTTTAAACATTACTATTTAGCCCTTCAACTACAATGGATTGCACGGTGGCTGTCGAACCACCATTGTGCAGACCCTGCAACTACACGGCTGCCCCAACTTCAGGAGTGCATTGTTCAACTGTTCTATCCGGGAGCACGCCTGCATCCGCCAGAACCTTTGCTACTTGCTGTGGCCTACAAATGCTTCCACAGGAGTCTATATATAACACGCAACCTGATCCCCTAAGCACCGGCGATACCACTGGAGGATACTCCCACTGGGCAAGAGGTACTGACAACACTTACACTTAGGTAGTGGCAGGAAAAGGGCATCCACACTCTTGGAGATCTGTATCATGAAGGGGTGCTTACACCATACACAACACTTGTGGACGAAGAGGAACTACCGCCTGGGCAGTTTCTCGCTCACCAAGCATTGGTGCCCCCGCTCATGGCAAAATGGGGGGACGTCACTACAGAGCCACGGAGACACCTCACTATGCAATATCTAGACATAATGGGGCAGGGTAGACATCGGACACACTGGTTTGCAGCCTCGCTCAGGGCCCACGTAGTGATCAGCCTTGATACACTTCGCCCAAAATGGGATCAAGATCTAGGACGCCAGTTCACTGATAAAGAATGGGTCCAGGTACTCGAGTGCCTGACACTCATCCCCGGGAACATGCGCTTCTGGCAGATACATAGGGAATAACTCACACCAGCGAAAATTAACCAATACCTTAATCGTGGAGACGCTATATGTCCAAGATGCAAGGAACTGGGGCTGACTTACTACACATGTTCTGAAGCTGCCATAGAGTGGGTGCATATTGCAGGGAGGTGGCTACATTGCTGCACGCTTGCACTGATCAGGAGTTGTCATTCAAATGGCCTGCGTATCTATTACATAAGTTCTGCAGGACTCCCACCACAAAAGTCACGCCCATATTTCTCGGTCTGGGATTGATAGTAGCCAAGAGGCTGATTAGTAAAAAGTGGAAAGCATCTGACCCCTCTCATATACATGCTTGACGTAATTCCATGCTCGGATGGGCCAAAGCGGAAAGTTTCGCAATTAAACGCGAGGAAACCCTAAGGCTACGCAAGATCCCTATTGCCACATACTGGGATGCCATAAACACTGAGCTGCAATATAACACAGACTCACCACCTCTAGATCATCCGACGCCCCAGCTGCAGACCACTAGTGTATGTACCGATTGACGCAGCGTATACACCATGCCACTCTCTTTATGGCAAGCATAAACTGGCTGACACAACACACATGTACACATCTTGGAAATGGTGAGGCAGGTAGTAACTGAGCACTGTATGGACCACATGTAACACTGTCTATATAGATGTGGAGGGGTCACAGGCTATATGTTTTATATGTTTAGTTGCATATGTTTTTTACATAGTTATCTGTGAATCATTTGCTGACATCTAACTGTACACAAGCGCCAGCACAACCAAGGACGCTGCATGGTCACATGTGCGCAGGCATGAGGAGGCAAGCATGCACTAATTCCCAGATTTTAATGAACACTTAAGACTGTGAGATATGGATTGACTCTTATATCCTTATGTCCCCTCTCCCATTCCCTTTCTCCATCCCTTCCCTGGGTACTGGAGATGTACTGGAGATGTGCATATTGGCTTTGTCCTCCCAGGTTTCTTACATTGCTTTGTGACAGGTACTGACATTGTGTAAGCACCTGTACATGGCGTGATCTGTAACAACTGAAACGCCCAACAGTGCATATATATGTAATTTTCATGATGTGCTTGTATGAAAACTCAATACAAACAGATTTAAAAAATCTATAAAAATAACATGAACACAAATAAATAAATTATCAATACAACAATAAATAAATATCCAATGAACCAAAAAGGAACTACAATAACTATAAATAATTTAAATTTCATTTCTTTACAAATATATTTAAATAACAACATTAAATAACATAAAAACAAACGTTAAATAAACATTATATATATTTAACTAATTAAAAGGTAACTGTAAAAAATTCAAGAAAGGTATCTCGACCAATAAATGTAATCTAAAGAAACACAAACCATTAAAAAACATTAACTAGTTAAATAAGCACTATAAAAACACTGAATTATTTAACACAATTTTACTGTATATCGGCTAACAAGGAGGAAGAGAGTTACTTTGTGAGAGAGAGAACAGAGACGAAAGAAGAACTACATAAACAACTATATTGATAATTTTACTATACTGGTAAGAACAAAACTTTATAACAAAATAAAATAACTTCACCTTTATAATTTAATTAATTAAATCTTGACATGTTTTTCTTAAATATCACACATTAAACTTCATTACAAATATACCTCGAAAATACAGGACAAAGACTTTCCTGCCAACAATATTTAACTCAACATCATTAAAAATATAACAAAGTATAGATAGAACTTAGCCTCCAAAGAAAATCAATTATTTTGATTCTTTAAACGTAATAACAGTACAAAACATAGCTAACAAATACTTTTCTTTTTACGCCTGCCACAAAATTCTACTACACATCAACTTCAACTTTAACAAAAACCACTTCATCAATGAAAAATAGTAAGTTTATAATTTGTATTACAAAATATTTTAAAATAAAGCCTAATGAACACATGCATCAAGTTTATTACCGGTCACAAATTAGCCGTTTCTCAAGATAGCCTCATTTACGACAGATAAAAGTACTTTTAAAATACATCAACTAAAAACTCAATAGCAAAATAGGTACTGTCAAACTGCAAATAGTTTCCAATTCATTCCTATGGCCCTCTATACCATTAGCAATTAATAACAAAAGATTTTACTCCAAATTACAGATTGTGTATAAATATCAATGATTTAGCAATTCCTACATGCATTAAAAATTGCGACTCTTAAATAGCGATTCCTTAAAAATCGTTAATAAAGATTCACAATTTGTTAGCTTCATACATGTGGTCATAAATTATAAAAATAATCTAATAAATTAAATATATAACCTTCTCTATTTTATTTCACAGCTTACACTTCACTACAACTGCTCCAAAACAGTACCAACAGACAAACTTGAAGAAAACTACAAAATCTACATTAAAGAAAAACATCGAACTAAGGGGCTCATTACGACGATGGATGGAAGCCCATCCGTGCTGGTGGCAGTGGCAAAAACATTATTTTCCTGCTCCAGGTGCGGTCATTGCGACCACCAAAATACAATGGTCCAATAGAAGCCATTGTTCTTCTGTCGGGGTCTGTCAGACTCTGCACAGTTTTTTGCATACGCAAGTGTGGTGGACGGAGCCAACAGAGCAAGACCGGCATGTGAAAACACGTTCCGTCCATCAACCAGATTACGATATTGCAAACAGCTCTTCCCACAGCGGCGTAGAAACCACCACATCACGGAAGCCAGAAACACAACAACGGAGAGGAAAAGCCGATACAATACCCATCTAATCCACCGGAGCCACCATGGATCCTGCGCTACAGGCCTTCCCGCAGCTCTACCTGAAGCACATCCGGCAGACAAGATGCCGCGGCATTCAGCAGCAGAGGTATGTACCAAACATCTCCACGCATGGAACCCCTGAACAACTACAACTCCCAGCAAGCATGGTGTGACCACAATGAATGTGGCCACCTGGAAAATGCAAAGTGCGAAGCCCACCTAATTCCCATGAGTGACCCTCGGTGCACCTGAAGGCAAATGGGGCCAAGGCCGAGCCCTGAAGTTGCAGAGCATGCACACTGCAATATCAAAAAATGTATGCCGCCAAAGGCTCACATTGTCTGATGGCTCATTCGCATAGTGTGTGCCACACTGCGGCGGCCTGGAAGCTGTGACCGCAAACATGCAGCATTTAATTGGGGCCAATGCGTGTCATCTCTGCGGATGCCAGGTAAGGCCCATGCAAACACATTCTGCTTTAGCATTGTTGTCATGCGAATTGCACCACACATCACAACTCATTCACCTAAAGTGATTGTTGCACCCCATGTGTGATGTTGTGGGGCACGAGGCACCCATGCATATAAAGTAACCTCACAGATACCGTACTTCAATGGGAGAATTGGCCCAGTGCTTGTGCCCCATTTGTTGTCAGGGTCACATGTACAGTGATGCCTGTGCTGGGCGGCTGTGGGGTAGGGGGTAAGCCAGCCTTCTGGGAGTGACTGGCACATCAGAACAACTAGAACAGTGGCCATCTGGTCACTACACTGTGAAGGTATGGGAGAGTGTGACATTTGACTCAAGTCTTCACACACATGGTAAGTCCAAGAAAAGGAGAGTGAAATTACATACATAGTCATGCCTCGTGGCCAGCACAGACTGAAGTGAGGGAAGGAGTCAAAAAGAACAAAGGTCACTCGCACTGTACCAACGCTATGTAATGATCATCCAACCTGTGAACATCTTGAATATCCCTTGACATCTGACTGGTGTCTCTTAGCCAGGGGTCAACTTGTGAGGGGCCAGTGATATAGGCAGACAATCAGAGGTATCCATTGTCTGCAAATCAGATATAGTTGTAATCCCTAGCACTCCCAACACACATACTGGTGTGGCGTGCAGTGTGCCTAGTTGTCATTGCCTGTAAATGTTTCCTCACATGTCATAGGAGTGCACATGGGGAACAAACAAACATAGCTCTGCCCGACATCAGAGGTCATTGTCAGCCATGTGGGCATGTATACACAATCCATGTGCATTAGTGCCTCATTCAGGAGAACATTTGCAATGTCTGTTACGCAAATTCCACACACACTCACACAGGACTGACCCTATAATGTCCACTTGTCTCTGTCCACCATACTGTATATCCATGTTAGGTTGCCCAGATGACACTTACTGCCCTCATTCCGTAATGTTGTTGTGTATTATGGGACTAAAGCTTACGCTTGTGCAGTGACAGCAGCTATATGCAACTCAGCACTGATGCTGGGAAACCCAATTGCTGTGCCATCTAACCACAGGGCAGCTCATCCTTCAATGTTGCAGTGTACTATATGCCATACACATCAACCTCTTTTGATGTTGTAGTGTCAGTATGTCAAGTGAGTGAAGAAAAACAATGTCTGAATGCAGGTCACTTATGCATTTCACTTAACCATAAGTCCTGACAATGCTGTGGTTGTGTGAGTGTCTGGGTAAGCAGTCCACCACATCTCATCTATTACTCAGCCCATGCTTCTGTACCCAGACATACGTAGGAGGAGGCCACCCATCTTTCGCACTGTCCCTGACCTGACGACGATGGAGACATCGAAATTATCAGGAAATTCTGTTTGGATAGCCACACCCTATGGAACCTATATGCCCATTTATATTCCTATTTGAAGCCCAAAATAAGACATCCGGCTGCATTGTCTGCCACAGTGAAGGTTATGGCTGCACTGCATTTCTTCGCTACTTGGTCTTTCCAGTAAACTGTGGCCAGCGCCGGTGGGATGTCACAGCAAATGTTCAGCATGGAGTTGTGTGACGTCCTGTCAGCTCCATGACCTGAGAGGCAAACCAAATGAATTGGGAGCCATTGATGATACCCACATTGCCCTCCTTCTGCCACAGGCAAGTAAACAAATCTATAGTAACCGTAAACACTACCACTCCATCAACTAGCAAGTGGTATGCCAGGCTGATCAGATCATCTCACACATGTGTGCAAAGTATCCGGGGTCGGCACATGACTCCCACATCATGCGGAACAGCACCATACCCCAATTGATGGCCAATCTGCAGCCCAAGCAGGCCTGGCTTGTTGGTGAGTGGGCTGGGTCAATTACTGTGATGTATGTGTGACATACTGCTCTCCACGCATATTCAGATTACACTGTTTGCGTGTTCGTCTCACAACTAGGTGACTCTGGGTATCCCAATCGTCTGTGGTTGCTGTCCCCACTGCGGAATCCAACAACGCTGGGGAAAGTCCAATAGAATGATGCACATGGGAGGACACGTTGTGTGGTAGAGCGCCCTTTTGTAATGGTGAAGTCAAGATTTAGGTGCCTCGACAAAACTGGTGGTGCACTTATGTATTCACCACAGAAGACATGCCAGACTGTAGTCGCCTGCTGCATGCTACACAACCTGGCCTTGCGCAGCAGAATCCCACTAATTCTGGACGACGATGAACAGCAGCAGCACCCCACTCCTAAACCACACATGCCCAGTGACAATGACAGTTGTGAGGAAGAGGGCCTTGACCCGCGTCAACAGCTCATCGTCAACTACTTCCGTTGAGTGTAAGTGAACAATGATTGACTATGACTATGTCTGTGTACCTTGCTGTTGTCTCACAGATTTGGGATTTGTTCCTGGCATTTTGTACACATACAGGACTATGCACAGGAACAGAGAACTTGGCCAGGCAGAGACTGAGCACCCAGAAGCACCCCGAAGCACAGAAACCAATTGCTATAGTGCCCCACTAGCTCTCCTATTCACTCAGAGGTATTCATGTGCCTGTACACAAGTAGATAAGTTGAAAACAAGAAACACTTTGAAATGTGCATTTTTTACTAGTGTCAAAAAATGCAACATACATGTCACAACAAGCTGAGAATGCATGAGTACAAAAACTGTTACCATAGTGACACATTCATATCACATGAAGCAAGACGTCACATCAATAATCCCTCTGGACGAAGACCCACATGCATATTCCCCCACCCCTTGCAGGAAGGAGTTTAACGGGATGCCCCTGGTCTCTGGGCTTTGTCAGCAGACCCCATTCCTCAGCCTACACATGGTGAAATGTACATCCCATGTGCTGTGTCGCTCTCATCACTGGATGGATCACTCTCCAAGTGTGGGGCATCTAGCCCACCTTTCCATGACATCTAATATGCATCTGTGTCCTCTAGCAGCTGTAACACTTTGTTGAGTCGGAGTGTTAGGGCCAAACCAGAACAGAATGACAAGGAACAATGTTCTCTGACCAGGGACAGATTTTTCAGACAGTACTCTGGGACCGTACAGAGAACAAGCTCTGCCAACACTTCTCATGTGACAGACACATACTAAGGTACTTGCAAAACAACTATGCCATATATTATTCCTGGGCTACAGCTGCATAATGTAAGCTGGGCTCATGCCAGTCGACAATGTCCACAATGGTTAGATGACAACCTCCCCATGCTCAGTCCTGTGGCACCAAGCAACACAGACCTCAGAGGTCAGCAGAGTGAAAGCTAATGCAGACAGGGCAAAAGTCAGAGGGCTGAATGACAATTCCTGTCAGTAGGCATGAAAAAGGCCAAAGGATTTTAAATATTCACAACAGTTCCTGTTGCTGTTAGGTAGCTCAGAATCCAAGAAGGCATAGGCAGCTTCGGAGGCAATCAGTTCTAAAAGAGAATCCAAATCATCTTCAGCAAAAAGAATATGAACAACAGTGCCCCTGCACAAACACAAAACCATATAGTAACAATTTTCGTGTACGATTGTAACACACAAAAATGACATATAGTGCATCAATCTAAACAGTTCGTGTAGATACGTGATTCAATGAAAAGTTCGTCTATTTCGACGGGTAAGTCAGTCAATAGTCTGTATTGGGGGTGTCCATTTTCTGTTTATTGTTCCAATTCAACAAAAGCCAACACGTGTTTCATCGCAAGGAACAAATGCGAATCTTCAGGGCTGGAAACAGGCTTTATAGACCTGGTATGCTGGTAAGGAGTGGACACAAGCAAGGGCGCGAAGAGACCGGTCAGGGCTTGAACCGGCCAGCCAATTATATTGTCTATTTGGCTAAAAAGTAGGGGAGGTGACTGCCTCGGTAACGGCAAGAGACCTCGTATGGCGTTTATTAGGACTGCAGTATCCGATGTATGGATAAACACATCTTAGTTTGCTGCAGGTCACGTGGAAACCGGGAGGAGCGGGGTAAATGTGGTTACAGGGCGGGTGCGCTCTCAAACCACAATGTGCCTTGTCCTGGCGGACGTGTTTCTCCCTCTACGTGTTTCCCGGCGCCGTGTTTCGTGAACGGCGCCGGCTTACCAGCATACCAGGTCTATAAAGCCTGTTTCCAGCCCTGAAGATTCGCATTTGTTCCTTGCGATGAAACACGTGTTGGCTTTTGTTGAATTGGAACAATAAACAGAAAATGGACACCCCCAATACAGACTATTGACTGACTTACCCGTCGAAATAGACGAACTTTTCATTGAATCACGTATCTACACGAACTGTTTAGATTGATGCACTATATGTCATTTTTGTGTGTTACAATCGTACACGAAAATTGTTACTATATGGTTTTGTGTTTGTGCAGGGGCACTGTTGTTCATATGCATTGCTGACCAGGTTCCTGGTCATCCTGAGTGGTTGTGAGGTATTACCACTCGCCCTATTGCCTACACTATTTTGTACTAGTGCCTGTCATTACTCAGCGGTTTACTAGTTGTGCGCCCAGAACATCTGGTATTTCTAAAAGACCTCAATAGGTGCTTACAATCTTCAGCAAAAAGGACCGACATCCAATCCAGAAGTATCAAGGAACAGATGTGCTCCTCCCACCACAAGGTTGAAAGGAGCATCCCATGGCAACCTGGGAGAGGTTTGATGTAGGCATGGCACAGAAGGCATTGCGCAAACGCACAGGCGCAGCTGTCAGTCTGTCTGACACATTGAAAGGCATCCTATAAACGTGTATCACCAAAGCAGTCCTGGTCATGGGCCAACAAAGGACTTCTCCTTTGTTGGCCTGTACTTCTCTGCAACAGGAGAACACAGGTTGACCGCAGGTGAAATAGGCATAGGTGAAGGTTAGCATATAACTGATGCATAGCACAGCTAATGGCACACATCCGAAGAGAATCTGCATGCGGGCACGGTACAGTTGCAACTGACCAGGGTAGGCCTGGACCACAGGATGGTCAGACATGGTGTGAGAGCAATCTCAGAACCAGCGCTCAGCTGTACAGCCAAACTAATGATTTGAACTGCTAAATGCAGTATGTAAATTGGAGGAATGACACCCCGTAGGACTCCAGAAATAGCAATAAAAAATAAGGAACAAGGCCAGAGCACACAAGTTCGAAAAAAATGTGCAACGGCCTTTAGTGTCAGATGCTATCAATAACTTGTGTGTAAATTCCCGAGAAAAAAGTGGGAGTGTCGTGTTCAGCAGTGACTGAATCGCGCAGGACAGTCAAGACATCTGGAATGCGAAGGTCTCCAAGCTGATGTGGGAGTGACTCCTTGTCCAGATAGAAGCTCATTGTGCCTGCACACTGATTAAAGTATGCTTTCACTGTGGGAATGTGAGGCCACAAATGAATATCCACAATCACATATGGGGGAGTGAGGAGAACATTGCTACAGCAAGAAACATGTTGTGCAACAGTTCCCATACACGTGATGCCTGTCCTGTGACCGCAGCAGTTGTACTCATTCAGGAGAAGATAACTTTGGTTGGTACATAGATGTAGCGTGGGTATGTTGTCATGTACTGTTGTTCATGTGGTTAAACACGCATGAATTGCACATGTCACATGAAAAGCCCTGTGCAACAGTACTTGAGTGTGTGACTGCGACAATGTCATTATCGTCCACATGACAGGATGTGTTGTGATGCTGGCTCTTGTGCGCACACTGTTAAGGATTTCATTGGTCTGCGCTATATATTCTGTGACAACATCCGTCATGTGCATGTTGATGTTGTTAAGGGGATGGGAGTACACTGCTTCATATCCCAGCACAGTTCACCCCTTAGCATTTGGGTAAATGCAGTTCAGTCATAATGCTTACTTGTCATTGGACTGAAGTGTTTCACCTGAGTCAGGCAGGAAGAGGTACAGCGACACAAGTGGATTGGGCCACTCCCTCAGCAGAAACCGATCACAATGTATCTAACCCCTACTGATATAGGATGATAACGCCACACACATGTGTCTAGGAATTGACAGCACTGACCTGCATACAGCCGTGGTGACTCACTTCCATGGAAAGACAAGTAAGCATTCCAACTGCAGTGCATTTACAACGATGCTGAGGGGTAAACCGTGCTTGGAGGTGTAGTCGTGTGCTCCCATCCCCCTTCTGTCCATGTTGATGGTGTTGACCTGTGTTAACTGTTATGCATCTTGTACAGTGTTGCCTAGGGCAGTGCTTTTCCTGTACTGCCATCATATGTCAAATCACTTTCTTCTCCCTGTGTCATTCCAGGTTCCTCTACTCTGTTAATGGATTGTCGCATTCACGTCTCATGATACATTGCAATGTGAGTTAACATGCTACTTACTATGATAAATATTCCCCTTGACACAAAGGCATACAGGTGTGATTTGGGTTTATTTGTAAATGAGTGACAAGTGAGGGTTGCAGTTGAGAGTGATGGTACATGAATGGTTTGGGTAGAACACACAATGGTGAGATTCCACAGTCCAATAGTACATTCCTATCCTTGCGGCAATGTGGGATCGGATTTAAAACAAAGTCAATGCTCGGTGTGGCACGGGTGACATCAACGGTGGCTCTGAGAACTGCTACGGCATGGTCCTTTGCCACGTGATCCTCCCTGGGACTTTTTCAGATGCCCCCTATGCCGTTTGGCTGGGGGAAACCTGCTGCATGATTGGAGGTATCTGAGGATTTGCCGTAATGAGACTCAGCTCTCCCCCTGTGGCCGCTGCTGAAGGGGTGTGTCTGTAATCTGGCTGGCCACTGGGGGGGGGGTGACCCGCTGTTTGTGCTGCATGCCTGTCCCTCTGGACACCTACAAGCTGGCCCATTTATTCGGCAATTTGTCCCAAACGAGTGTCCATGGACCTCTGCTGCATGCGGAGTTCACACAGTTCGTCAAGGACCTGGCCCATCTGCATCAAGGACAGTTTGCATGGTGGCCTGGGCCTCCCTGTCTCATTGTCCTCCTGTGACTGTCCCCCAGTTGTCCTGCCACCTGCCCTACTGCCATGGACCACTAGCGGCGCCTGGTTCAGCCGCTGCGCACACTGTCCCTGCCATCCTGAGGCTGCCTGGTGGTGTTGACGGTAATTGGCACAGGGACAGTGTTGGAGGCAGTGATGGTGGAGATGGCTGCCATGCAGGTCGGTGCTGCAGGGGTCAGCGTTGTTGTTGCAGCTGTTGTGGAAGTCGTGGTGGTGGTGGAGAGAGTGAGGGCCAGAGGTTTTGCTTTGCAGTTACATGTGACTTCATCAATGACCGTGTGATTCATGTGAAATATCAATGACTGAAACCTATGCAGCTTGACACAGTTGGCTCATAAAATGCAGGATGTGCAGGTCAGCTAGTAACCTGCTGTTTGGGAAGGAAGAGAGAGGGCCTTTGTGGGAGTTGTGGTCTTGATGTCAGGTCCCAACAACCCACTCCACTACCTACCTCTTAAGTGTAGCAGAGGAAGGAAATGCTAGCCTTATGAGACATTCATGTTGACAGCGTGCATTGTAAATGAGTTTAATTTTGACTGCCAATTGAGGCTCCCTTGTTGTGCACAACAGTACATTACAGTGGGATGTGGTCATTATATTTCTACTTACCAGCCTCCACTCCCCCCTCAATTCCTGTGAGACTCTTGGGATGCAGTATGGCAAGCACCTTCTCCTCCCATTCAGTGAAGGTTACTGGTGGTATGTGAGGGCTGCCACCAGTTCTATGGGCCTCCTAGTGGTTCATGTGGGTCCGATGCTTAACCCCGGCCTTGAGGTCAACCCACCACCTTTTGATGTCACGCAGTGTGCGTAGGTTGGTCCCTACAGCATTGACTTTGTTGTAGGTGATTGTCCACATATGGGTTTTGCGCAAAAGTGGGGTATGTTGGACCAGGCTTCCATGCAAATGTGGTTCTACCCTTATTATCTCCTCTAACATCACTTTCAACTCGGTGTCAGAATGGGGGCATTTTTCTTTTGGCCATGGTGCAAAGGTGATAAAGGTGTAGAGTGCGGGGTGGTGGAGTTATGCAAAGTGTGTCAAGAGTGTTGTTGGGGAGTGGTGTTGTGTGGAGATAGGTGTATGTGATGTTGTGCTGTGTGTGTAAATGGTGTCCTGTCTCTCTATGTCGGCTTCTAGTGTGCAAAGGATGTTGGTCCAGGAAGGGGTTGGTTTTATGCTGTGGTATGTGGGTGTGTCCACATGTGTGATGTCCTCTAGGTGTTTCTTCCATGTTGGGCATGGCTTACATTGCTATTGTAGTATAACAAACGGGTTCACCCAAACATAGTCACTGGGACCTGGGTAATATCGGTACTGAGAAAGAGGGGTCCCAGTGTGTAATCATCAATTATCACAATTAAATCAAGATAAAAAGACAGTGAATGAAACTACACCGTTTTATTCACAATGTAGATGTATCTTGAATATCATATTTTGAAATCAACATTCAAGAAGGCTGTGGAGTGCCCCGAAAGAAGGAGGGAAGTGGTAAGGTGAGGGTGGTGTAGATAGGAAATAGTGACAATAAAAACAACCAAATGGCGCAAATGCATCTATATGTTAATTTAAATATATAAACCAACAAAAAACCATAAGTTCAATGCATCACTTAATCAAAATCATACTTCACAAAATACATTAATGTTATAATTGTGGCGTGAATCTGATGACCAAAGGAACAGTCGTCGACGTTTCGACCCTCTAACAATTGCAGGAATTAGTGGTACCCATGCTGAGGGGTCTTCATTAGGACGACGTTTCGACCCTCTAACAATTGCAGGAATTAGTGGTACCCTTGCTGCGTGGTCTTCATCAGGACAGGATGGGGGCAGACAACCTAATTAAATACATATCAATAATTAATTTGAACTCCTAACAATAGGTAAAAGACATGTGCAATAAATGTAGCACACTAAGAGCATTAGAGCATACCAAATCAATTGTCACTCTTTGTCACATTGATCATAGGAAGGGTGATGGACATCTCATGTTTTTAACTTTAAATCCTGTGATTGAAAGAGAATAGGAAATTAATACCAGGTCGGGAAATGCTTTTAACGGGTATTGTTGTCACTGAACTGACTCGAAAAGCACTTACATGATGTGCCGTGGATAAAGGGCCCTGAGGTAATTAGAACTGGTGTTGACGGTTGAATCGAAACGAATCACAGATGGAGGTCAGGGAAAAAAATCTATTGAAAAAGGGGGGGAGACCTATTTAGCGATATATACATACACGGTGGCAAGCCCTAGAGCGTGGCGTAAAATGGTGGTGGAAGCTTACCGGCAGGCAGACTTCTACAAATCACGTCCACGTTGGATTGACGGGGATACCGGCACCAGGCACTGTCTGGGAAAGGATCGGGTGACATTTAGTATCACAGGCGGTTATCGTGTGAGAAGTGACGTGTTGGAAATGGACTGGGAAAATTCACCATAGGTGGAATGAATCCGTCGTATCGTGAGCTCGCGTCTTGCAATGGAGAAATGCGCTTCCTTTTGGGGCTTTAACTAAGGCAACCAAGTCACGTGAGCGCGGGGTTGCGAGTAAACACTGAAAACAGACTAAGGGCTATCGAAGCGAGAGTAAAACACCATATACTGGTCATGATATTGCCTCAAAGTTGTTAAAACATCAAAAGGGGGGGTTAACTAAAGGAGGAAACCCGTAACAACACTCTGATAAACCCGAACAAATTACGAATGCGTCAGATTCCATTTAGCTAGGGAATCATAAGAGAAACCAATAGGGAACGGCAATTGGATAATATTGTGCCAACCATTAGCAATATGGTATGGTCCTCATGAGAATTGGAAAAACTTGAGCATCACTTTTTTAAAAAACCATAACATTCATCATCAATCGCCATGAGATTATCATAGCTGAAGATCTAACTCACAGGTTATGCAACAACAGGACGTGACCTGTAAGGAACCATATATACATGTATACATATAACAATCCTTATCTGGCGTACCTATCACATGATGGTAAAGGCCATAAATTGGCAAGATGAAATGATTAGTAAAGACCATTTGACCATCATCACAGTACGGGAGAGAATATGTATTTCTAATATTATCAGCATATAACTGCAATTAACATTTATCTTTTGATCATCCCACAGATGGCGTACCAATCACAAGACGGTAAAGGCCACGAACAACAAAGCCGCCCAAAGACCACTATCAGAAAAGTATCTAAAGAAAAGTTAGGGCAGAGTTGCTAATTGGGAAAAGGAGCTGTCATGTTCATTGAGGCCATTTTGAATCGATTCAAAGAACATCAACCACTTTAATTCTCGTCTGTTGAGAATACTGGTGATATTGCCTCCACGAGGTCCCAAGGTTGCCTTCTCCAGCACGACCCATTTGAGGCTCTCTGGGGGATGCGTGGCCGATTTAAAATGGTCCACAAGTGGTGCACCCTGTACATCACATCTGATCCGGCTCATGTGTTGAAGGACTCTCATTTTTGCCTTTTGTTGTGTTTGCCCAATATAAATCAAATTGCATGGACACGTTATTGCATAGATCACGTTAGAAGTATTGCAGTTGCTGTGAAATTTGAGCTGGACTTTTCGTTGGTTGTGCTCGAATTCTTTAGTTTGTATGGTATTAATGCAGGCCTTACATTTTCCACACCTGAAATGACCGACGATTGGTGGGAGATTCCAAAGAGAGGTGATAGTACGATCTTCTGAAGTGGGTAGGAAAGATCTTACTACATATTCTTTTACACTTTTTGCTTTCCTAAAAGCGTGTAATGGTGTACTGGTTTGTTTGACGTCGTCTGCAATCAAATCCCAATGTTGATTCACAATGCGCTTTATTTTGTTGCTTTTAGTTGAGAATGTTGTCACACAGACAATTCTCTCATGTTGTTGATCAGTTCTGTCTTTGGGGATGAGTAACTGTTCCCGAGGGTAGAACCAAACGCGTTTCCTTGCTCTTCTTACTAGTCGTCTAGGGTATCCACGCTGTTGGAGACGATTGAAGAGATCCTCTGACTTATCAAAATAATGATCCTTATTGGAACAGTTCCTACAGATCCGTAGGAACGGCCCGAAGGGCAAATTGTCACGCAATGCACGAGGATGGTGGCTATTATATTGTAATAGGGAGTTCCTTTCAGTTGGCTTGTGGAAAAGTGTTGTAAGTAAAATGCCTGAGTTTTCATAGATGGTAATATCCAGAAAATTAACGGTGTGGTTGTCAGACTGGATCGTGAAATTGAGATGTGGGGATTGCTGGTTGAGCCATGTATAGAACGATGTCAGTTGGTTAGAATCGCCCTCCCAAATTAGTAGATTGTCATCGATGTATCGCATCCAGAGACCCAGACGGTCTCTGAATGGATTGATGTTATTTAGAACAGTGTTCTCCTCAAATGCTGACATGTAAAGGATCGCCACATCCGGGGCAAAAGGAGCACCCAATGCTACTCCTTTTGTCTAGATAAAGAACTGGTTCTTAAATATGAAGAATTTTTTGGTCATGGCTATCCTGAGTAAGGCAATGATGAACTCCGTTGGTACTGTCACTGGAGCAAGTCGTCGTTGGAGACATCTGGTTATCACAGCAAGAGCTTCCTCTTGAGGAATACATGTGTATAAAGAGACGATGTCGCATATAGCCAATATTTGATGTTGTGGGTCAAAAGGTAAATTCTCCACAATATTTATTGTGTGCATAGTGTCTCGCAAGTATGAATTCGTGGATTCCGCAAGCGGTTTCAGTGAAAAGTCAATGTATCGCCCGAGGGGCTCAAGCATTGAGCCACAGCCCGAGACGATGGGACGTCCAGGGGGGTCAACCATGCTCTTATGAATCTTCGGTATGGTATAGATGGTAGCCAATCTGGGATTCTTCGGATTCAAATAATGGAACTCGTTTTCTGACAGAAACCCTTGATCCAAACCCTCCTGGGTTATTTCCATAATTTCAAGAGCTAAAGCCTTTGATGGATCAGATCTCAGTTGTGGAAAGCTAATACCATCTTTCAATTGTCGAAAGATCTCCATTTCATACTTAGACACATCTTGGACAACAATGGCCCCGCCTTTGTCGGCCGGTTTGATGATAACCTCATTGTTGCAGGCAAGTGATTGAAGTGCCGCCTTCTCCTTTGTGCTTCTGTTGAACTTGGTATAGGTTCTCTCTTGCAATGTTTGTTGTACATCTCTCCAAACAACCGCCTCATATGCCAGAATCTTGTGTGACATTGTACTTGATGGAGGGACAAACGTGGAAGGTATCCTAAGACCAGTATGGATGGATTATGGTAAGGCACAGAGTTACGAAAGAAATATTTTAAACGGATCTTTCTGAAGAAATGGAAGAGTTCAGTTCGTATTGTGAAGTGATCCGGTTTGTTAGTAGGGACATAGGATAACCCTTTACTTAGTACTTTCAATTCATCGTCATTCAGGTTGTATTGAGATATATTGACAACCGGGCTGGGGGTGGATATGGGATTCACCACCGGTAGGTCTTGTTGCGTGTTACCCTCTCTCCATGTTGCTCCTGCTGGAAGTGGACCTGCTTCTGGGCTTGACCTCGGCCTCCGTCCCAATTCGTGGTGTTCTGTTGCTGGCCACGTTGTTGTCCTCTGGGCCGATTGTTGCCCCTGCCTCTCGGGGGTCGCCATGGTCCTTGGTGTTGTCCTAAAAAAGGAGGATAGTAAGGATGTTGCTGGTAGCCGTAGTCTTGGTAGTTGTAAGAGTAACTGGGGCCCGCTTGTTCTTGTTCGCCCTCTGAACTGTATGATGAATCAGAAAAAGTAGGGTAATTACGTCTACCACGATAGGAACCGCGTCCTCTATTGGTGAATCGCCCCTGATTGTCCTGGCGGTAATAATCGTCTTGGAGGTAAGGATAAGTTTTCTTCTCCTCATACAGACGGATTTCACATGCAAGTTTTTCCAATTTGCGATTCTGTGTGATAAGGTCAAAATCCTTGAGTGATGCCTCTAGATTATTCAATGTTTCCTTAGCACTGGCAAAGTTGACATCAGCTGCTATTTCTGCTAATTGAACCAGCGATCTTCATTGAGGTGCCTAAGTTTAAGGAGGGATTCAGTCACGTCGCGAACAACTGCTCACGCCATTGGATGGTGTTGGGTGTGGAAACTGCTGCTGAACAAATCCATCTTATTTCAGCTGAAATCACAGCACTCACACCGTCTTGTGATTGGTACGCCATCTGTGGGATGATCAAAAGATAAATGTTAATTGCAGTTATATGCTGATAATATTAGAAATACATATTCTCTCCCGTACTGTGATGATGGTCAAATGGTCTTTACTAATCATTTCATCTTGCCAATTTATGGCCTTTACCATCATGTGATAGGTACGCCAGATAAGGATTGTTATATGTATACATGTATATATGGTTCCTTACAGGTCACGTCCTGTTGTTGCATAACCTGTGAGTTAGATCTTCAGCTATGATAATCTCATGGCGATTGATGATGATTGTTGTGTTTTTTTTAAAAAGTGATGCTCAATTTTTTCCAATTCTCATGAGGACCATACCATATTGCTAATGGTTGGCACAATATTATCCAATTGCCGTTCCCTATTGGTTTCTCTTATGATTCACTAGCTAAATGGAATCTGACACATTCGTAATTTGTTCGGGTTTATCAGAGTGTTGTTACGGGTTTCCTCCTTTAGTTAACCCCCCCTTTTGACGTTTTAACAACTTTGAGGCAATATCATGACCAGTAATTGGTGTTTTACTCTCGCTTCGATAGCCCTTAGTCTGTTTTCAGTGTTCACTCGCAACCCTGCGCTCACGTGACGTGGTTGCCTTAGTTACAGCCCCAACAGGAAGCGCATTTCGCCATTGCGAGACGCGAGCTCACGATACGACGGATTCATTCCGCCTACGGTGAGTTTTCTCAGTCCGTTTCCAACACGGCACTTCTCACACGATAACCGCCTGTGATACTAAATGTCACCCGATCCTTTCCCAGACAGTGTCTGGTGCCGGTATCCCCGACGATCCAACGTGGACGTGATTTGTAGAAGTCTGCCTGCCGGTAAACTTCCACCACCATTTTACGCCACGCTCTAGGGCTTGCCTCCGTGTCTGTATATATTGCTAAATAGGTCTCCCCCCCTTTTTCAATATATTTTCTTCCCTGACCTTCATCTGTGATTCGTTTCTATTCAACCGTCAACGCCAGTTCTAATTACCTGAGGGCCCTTTATCCACGGCACACCATGTAAGTGCTTTTCGAGTCAGTTCAGTGACAACAATACCGGTTAAAAGCATTTCCCGACCTGGTATTAATTTCCTATTCTCTTTCAATCACAGGATTTAAAGTTAAAAACATGAGATGTCCATCCCCCTTCCTATGATCAATGTGACAAAGAGTGACAATTGATTTGGTATGCTCTAATGCTCTTAGTGTGCTACATTTATTGCTCATGTCTTTTACCTATTGTTAGGTGTTCAAATTAATTATTGACATGTATTCAATTAGGTTGTCTGCCCCCATCCTGTCCTGATGAAGACCCCGCAGCAAGGGTACCACTAATTCCTGCAATTGTTAGAGGGTCGAAACGTCGTCCTGATGAAGACCCCGCAGCAAGGGTACCACTAATTCCTGCAATTGTTAGTGGGTCGAAACGTCGACGACTGTTCCTTTGGTCATCAGCTTCACGCCACAATTATAACATTAATGTATTTTGTGAAGTATGATTTTGATTAAGTGATGAATTGAACTTATGTTTTTTTGTTGGTTTATTTATTTAAATTAACATATAGATGCATTTGCGCCATTTGGTTGTTTTTATTGGCAATATTTCCTATCTACACCACCCTCACCTTACCACTTCCCTCCTTCTTTCGGGGCACTCCACAGCCTTCTTGAATGTTGATTTCAAAATACGATATTCAATATACCTCTACATTGTGAATAAAACGGTGTAGTTTCATTCACTGTCTTTTTATCTTGATTTAATTGTAATAATTGATGATTACACACTGGGACCACTCTTTCTCAGTACTTACATTGCTATTGGACATTTGGGGTGTATCACTGTGGTGTGTGTGATGTGATTGTGGGCAGGGTTGAGTGCAGTCACACTTTGTGCATCGCTGCTCAGTTTGTTACTGCCGCCATTCATTTGGCTCTATGCGCGAGCAAGGAAATCGGTATGCAAATCTCCGTCCTCCAGCTCTGGGGTTTCATCATAATTGGCCATGCCATAATTCTGCGGCAGGAGCAGCCTTTTTTGTTCCTTGAACTGCATTCCCCGTCTGCCGCGGCCAGATTTGCAACTTTTCCGAGCATGGCGGACGGTCATTTGTGTGTTCTGTCCTCCGTGGTAGGATTTTCCATGCACTGCATCATGATTTGACCGACGGAGATGCCGAGGGTCATGCAGGTGGATTTTTGACGCAAGCACGGTGGACGGACGTCTTTTTCGTCCGGCATCGTAATGGGCCCCTAAGTAAGTATATAAAGGAACTAACAAATAGAACAAAATAATAAATGATAAATAAAAAAAAAAAAATATATTTAACTAATAAATACTTTACTCTTCAGAGCTTCTAGAAACTGCACCAACAAAAAACATCCACAAAATTAGATTCATCGACTACAATTAGTAAGTATTACTTGTTTTACTACTAATACAAATAGATACAATAAAATAAAAAATATATGTAACATTTTAAACAGTTTGTTTCATACCAACAGACAATACAACAGTGAATAAACAACGACCATCCAATCATACCACCAACAAAAGTAAAGCAACATTAATGTAAGTATATTTTATATAATATTAATTATACTAACATGTTTATTATTAAAAATTGCATAATTATTAAACATATATATATAGACGAAAATACAACCAGCAGCAAAAGGCAGTCCACAAAAAAAACATTGAGAGGGAGGCAAGATGGCCGCCGCAGGCCGTAAGGGATGGTCGCACTCTCCCTCTTCTCCTGTGGCTATACTACTTACTGATTCTTGCTGGCGCTGTTATCCTGAGCTGTGCATCAACAATGGCTAAATAGAAGGGAGCTACATTAAGTGGATTAATCGAGATAGTAAAGGAGAAATGCGACGGCTGCAGTTGAATAAACTAAGCTTGAAGGCTCAAAGAAAAATCCCCCGGAGTGTTAGCGGCGGAATTGTAGTCATAGGGATATTCATCTGCCACAGCTCTCTTTGGTGTTACTCTAAGCGAAAAATGGCCCCGAAACTTCAGCGGGCAGTAAAGGAGCTGAGAGACTTGCTGGGAGAAAGAGAGAAGGAGCACGAAAACGATAACGCTGTGCACAGTGACCCCAATGCCCCAGCAGATAATCTGAGAGCGAAGTCCAGGCTAAAGATACAGGCTTGGAAGGATGGAACACTTGCTCTGGAGAAAGATGAGAAAATATCTGAGAGCATAGCTAAAAAAGAAAAAGAAAAGGAAAGGAAGGCAAAAGCGCTTTTGATTAAGAAAAGCGCTAAGGATCGTTTGGCTCATTTGGAGCCAGCAACAGCGGCTGAAGGGGCAAAAGAGATGGTTCTCCGCCAACCTACTTTGCTTGAAGTTTTCTCCGCGGTACCACTACCACTTCCTCCGAGAGCAGTTCAGGACTAGGCATCTCTCCCACCGCCGCCTCTCATCTGTGACACGGGAACAGAGGCAGCCGGCGGCAGCGGCCTCCAGGGTGAGACTTGCAAGGCGAGCTGCGAGCAATCGGCGAAAACGGCAGAAACGGAGACACAGGCCGCGGGCTCGACTTCAGGAGCCCAGAACACGAGCGTCGGGGATGTGTTGGTGGAGAGCTTAGCAGTACCCGCTCCCCCGCAGAAAGAAGCAGGACAGATCCCGTTCGAAATTCAGGTACTAGGGCAAGCATGGGGGGATAGCGATGATGCGAGGTCGCAGTTAGCAAACACGGAATTTTTGGAAAAAGGAGAGACTCGGGAGCGGACTCAGGAGCAGGACCTTACACCTATTGATATATTAGTGTCCGAAATTGCACTCCATGGAGACAGAACATTGAGCGGGCCTAGTATAAGAACACCTGCTGTGCTAGGCGCGGTTGAAATACAGTTGAATCTCCCACGATGACCATGGGTTATGACTTTTTAAGGCAAGAAGCTGGGGGTGAGTCTGGGGTGATGAGACTACCAGACCTAAAGGAAGGTAGGGCAAACAATGGAGAGGAATATGCTACTGGCGTTCTCATTGCTCAAGGACTAAGTGTGCCAGGCTCACCTAGCAATGAGTGTTTTTACTCAGTCAATGATGAGGAAGGTGCTTCTGAAACGGATGTAGGCTCAGGACTAAGCGAGAGCATTGAATCAGACTCAGATGAGGTCTCCCTTTCACCGGAACAGCAAACCGGGAACTCAGGGCTAGAAACATCAGAAGCTGAACATGCAACTGCACACAGGGCTCCCGCACGTCAGAGTTTTTTTTAATTAATAGGGGTAGCGCAGCTGCAGGTATAGTTTGGGACGCCTTTAAGGCGGGAGCACGTGCGAAACCTTAAGCTTTAATACCCATAAACGAAACCTGGAACAGTCTAGAAACAGAGATCTAGCTAGGGCAGTGTTGGATGCGGAGGAAGAGCTTCATCACTGTGTCTCAACAGGGGCTCCGTTGGATCAGGCCCTCCTAAAAATAGCAAAGGTAAAAATGGAGGCGGAAGAGGATATTGCAAACAAGGCAGCTAAGATCTTTCTGTCCAAAAAGGAGAGATGCCATGAGTTCAGCGAAACAGTTGGGCGAACCCTAGCCATACGCACTAGGCAAAAGGCTGCCTCGGGAGAAATAAGAGAAATCAGGGACTCTGCAGGTATATTATACACAGATGCAGACGAGATAAGAGAGGTATTTAGGAAGTTTTACGCTAAACTGTATGATGACCAGCAAGGCAGAGACCCGGAGGAAATAGGGACATATTTAGAAGACATCCCCGTGGTGCGACTGACAGAGGCAGAATCGGAAGGATTGGAAAAATTGTTAGATTCAGAAGAGATTAAAATTGCTTTATCAAATCTCCCTTCTGGAAAAGCGTCAGGTCCAGACCAAATTCCAATGGAATTTTATAAGGTATTTTGGGATGCTCTCAGGGAGGACATGGTTACAACGATGCAGAAGGCACAGGTTGGGGACTCTATACCGGGGTCATGGGGAGGTGCTGACATAGTGATCATTTTAAAAAAGGGGAAGCCAGCCAATGAACCCGGTTCATATAGGCCAATTACGCTTATGAACTCTGATACTAAAATATTCTCTAAGGTCCTAGCAACAAGATTTGCTCAAGTAATAGGCTCCCTTGTGAGTAGTAATCAACATGGGTTTATCCCGGGCAGGGGTACGACTCATCATACGCGTAAGGTTATTGCCTTATTCAATGCCATGGAGGTCGTAGGAGACCCGATGGCGGTAATGCTATTAGACGCAGAAAAAGCCTTCGATTGGGTCTCCTGGGTCTATCTGTGGCATATTTTAAAAAGAGCAGGCCTTTGTAGTGGTTATATTAAGGCAATTCAAGCATTATACAGGGACCCGAGAGCTGCAATTCGGATTAATTCAGGTTCAACCCGCCCTCTTCAAATAAGGAGAGGCACCAGACAGGGCTGTCCATGCTCTCCGCTTCTATTTGCGATGCACATGGACCCACTGATTCGAAGAATAGAGAGCTGTGATAGGATTCCCCCAATGCATACGTGTATGGGACAATGTAAAGTGCTCCCATATGCCGATGATGTGGCAGTGATAACACCTAACCCCACAGAGGCCGTAGTGCAGGTCGAGATTGAGGCTATGAGATTTGGACAGGTCTCAGGATATGCACTGAACACTAGTAAAACGCAAATAATTAAAAACAATTATGTTGACTGCTCTGATCATCGAGTGGTGCAGGCTGGAGTATACTTGGGGGTAACCATCTCGTCTGATTTAGATACCCTAGTGGAGAAAAATATAACACCAATTTTGGCTAAAGTGAGGAAGGATTTGGATAGGCTAGAGAATTTACATCTCAATTGTGGGACGCACTAACATTGTAAAGATGATGATTTTACCCAAGTTTTTATATATTTTTAGAGCAATACCATTGTTGTTTGAACTCAAATGGTTTAAGGGATGTGAGCATATGATTAATAGATTTATTTGGGCAAAAGGAAAGACAAGGAGAGCGCTTAGGTATATGGCACTGCCCCGGGATAGGGGTGGATGGTCGTTACCGGATTTAAAGCTCTATTATTGGGCAGCGGCACTACAAAATATGGCAGGTCTTGTAGAAGGGGCAGAAGCAGAAGGGCAGGATGAGTTCGGCACATTAGCAACATACGGTTTAGCTATGGGAGCGGAAGCAGAGAACTTGTTTTTGAAGTATACTGACTTTAGTTATTTTAAAAGGACACGATTTAAGACGATTTTGGCAGCTTACAGCATTTGGAAAGTGTTTCCAAAAAGTTTTGGACTTGGGAAATACAACGCTTACACTAGGATGAGCGCGAATCCTAATCTCCCTGCAGATATATTTACGGGATTGGTTTTTGGAGAATGGGGGAGGAAGGTGATAAGGATGATTGGCGATCTCAGGAACACACAAGGGTTATTGCAATTTTCGGAGTTGCAGACAAAGTATGGAATAGAGCCAAGACATTTCTTTAAATTTTTACAAGTGAGAAGCTGCATCGAAACAAAGAGGGGGGGACCGGCAGGGTTCGGCAAAATTCCAATTATGGATATTATACAAGCAGGCTCGGACTGTACGATTACGAGGTTTTACTTGGAACTGATAAAAGTGAAGCAGAATGACATGGATAGGATGGCAGAGAAATGGGCAAACAAGCTTGCAATAGGAGAAGAATGCTTCCATACATCGTTAGAGTTGGGGCATAGTATCTTATGCTCTGCATCCCTCCAGGCGCAGCTCTATAAAACTGTTTACCATCTATATTATACCCCTGCGAGAATTGCACAGTGGGGAGGGATTTCAGGAATTAGCTGTCCTAGATGTGGAGGTGCAGACGCTGATTTAGCACATATGTTTGCGACATGTACACATCTGCAATCAACCCAAAAAGATATAGAGAGATTCCTTAGCAGAGTGTTAGGTGGTAACATCACTCTGTCCCCTTCGATAATCCTCCTTGGTGTTAACAACAATGATAGGCATATGAAGGAGGGATACTTTATATTTGTCGCATTGGCAGTGTTGAGACTATGTATAGCTTCAGCATGGTTAGATGTTATACCTCAAACATATCATCAATGGTTAGCCAGATTATTGTCTATATATAATTTAGAGATTGCAATATATGTCAGAAAGGGGAAAAAAGGGAGAAAGCTGGGGGAGCGAATTTGGGACCCGATTAGGCAATGGAAAGAGGAATCTAGGGCCAGATGTAGGTAATTCCGATTTACATACTCTTAAATGCCGAATCATACCGATTCGGTATTTAAGAGTAGGTAAATTGGAAGTAGGCAGATGTAGGTAATTTTTATTTTGCAATTACCGATTCTGTAAGATTCGGTATTTACCGAAACGGTATTCCCCATTGATTCCTATGGGCCTTGAAGCCCATAGGAATCAATGTGAAATACCGATTCGGTATTTACCGAATCTGTAAATACCGAATCCAGGCAGGGGGAACGGGGTGTCCCTTTGACACCCTGTAGCACCCCAATTGCAGGCTTGTGTGCCATGTGGCACACAGACATGCCCTAAGGGCATGTCTGTGTGTCACATGGCATAGGTGTACATGCACAGATGTGCATGTACACTGGAATTCGGTATTTTAAATAAGAAATCCTAAGGGCCTGTGGCACTGCAAACTCTGCCACCTACATATGGATTAACAGAATCGGTATATTTACAGAATCGGAAAAATACCGAAGTGGTAAATTTACCGAATCGGTAAATATACCGATTCTGTAAATTCCGAGCCACATACATGTCAAAAGCCAAATACCTGTCGGTAACGGCCGAAATCGTCCGTTACCGACCGGTATTTGCCTACCTACATCTGGCCCCTAGTCTCTAGACTTGGAATTATTATGATGTGCGTTGTGCTGCCTATTTTCTTCTTTTCTTTTGCTTCCATGTTTTCATAGAAAACTCTCATCTGATGTGTTATTATATATTCCGTTATTGATATAATAAGAGAATAATGTAGAAGTTGATTCTTGTAACCAATATATGCAAAACATGTGTTTGTTTGTTTGTATAACGTCTGATTCAAATATCGTGTCCTGTATCAAAAAAGGGGATAACATTTTCAATAAAAATATTTCTTTAAAATAAAGAGAGGCAGATGGAACCGCAAATCAGCAAGGCAAAAAAGAATTTTGATTCAAATACGGTGATCAATTTGACAGACATAATCTTAAGTATGGCTGAACAACAAATCTTGGCTTTGGGGCTCTTATACAGCCCAGAGAGCAGTTTTAAATATGCGAAAACCCACATGGATGTTTTTAGATTCATAAGAAAACTTAAACTGCATAAATTCCATCTATTGCAGGCCAGAAAACAGCCAAAGACATCTATTTCTTCTACTTCAAGTCCCTCCCTTCTAATAGCAGGGGATGTGGACTTGCTACAGGATTTATACCATCTGCATAGTGATCAGGCTCCTGACGCATCAGGATTGAGCATGGCCAATCATGATATAGGTGGCACTGTCACAACACCATTTAATTTGAAGTACATTTTTCAACCGATAATGTTACATGACAATCTAGATGTATACCATGAACAAGTCACACACAAATTAAAACGATTATATAAATCCACCACCAATGCCCACCACAGACGTAACAGACAAAATCATTGTTACGTTCAACTGATGAAAAAACTTCAGGATAATGACAACATTGTAGTGAGCTGAGCAGATAAAGGGGGCAATGTGGTGTTGTGGCCCCTGTATTATACATGGGGGAAGCACTAAATCAACTGAGTGACACTGGGTGCTACAAAAAAAGCTATTTGCACATGGTAAAATTGTCTTGGAAGGAATACTACCTAAAACTACTTGCGTGGACAAGTGGGGGATTGCTAAGCTAAGATTAACTCCGCTTTCTGAAAAAGGAGCATCCAGTAATCCCCGCTTTATATTTCATCCCAAAAATCCATAAGTGTACAGCAAGACCACCGGGAAGGCCAATATTTCGGCTATCAACAGTCTCATGAACATACATCTAGATATTTAGATTATTTCTTACAGGAGTTTGTTAAAGGTTTGCCATCTTATCTGCAGGACACAACCAATTTCCTGAGGAAAATCAGCGATATGACATGGAATCCAGATTTTGTATTGATAACATTGGATGTACCATCATTGTACACATCTATTCGCCATCAGGATGGCATTAAGGCGATTGAACATTTTCTTAACAAAGGCCAATGTGGTTTTATATGCACAATAGAATGCTGATCAATATGGTTTCAACATGTTTAGAACAAAATGTCTTTCATTTTGAAAATCAGATCTATCAACAGACTAGAGGTGTTGCAATGAGGGATTGCTTTCCCCCCAGTTATGCCTGTTTGCATATGGGACTGTGGAAGGAGCAGGTCCTCAGGGTGCAATTTTCAGACACAATGGAACAACATGTCCCTTACTGGTTTCGATATATTGATTGTTTGTTTTTTATTTGGCGAGGTCAAGAGACATTGGCTAGCCAATTTATTGAACAGCTCAACAACAATTACCTAAATCTATATTTCACTGCTAACATTAGTAGAACTGCGGTTTGTTTTATTGATGTAGAGGTTATTGTAAAGAATGAGAGTCTAGAAACCAGAATGTATAGAAAACCAACTGCTGGAAATACAGTGCTTCATGCACACAGTCACCAACCCACACACCTGATACACAAATGCTGCGTAACAGACGGATTTGCAGCACTGATGAGAATTGCATAGCCGCACAGCAGGCAAGCAGGATAAGGTTCCTAGAGAGAGGATATGCTGCTAGCATTATCTATCGAGCGGATCACTGACATAATATAGAATGACAAATTATAGACTTACCAAAATATAGTCACCAAAATATAGAATGCCAAAATATCGAATTCCTATCTACAAACAGGTAAGTACAAAAATATCAACTCCATAATATAGTCTGTAAAAAATATAGTCAGTCAAAATATCGAAATTTTTTTAATGTCTTAAAAGTAATTTAAAATTAATGAAATAATAAATATAATTAACAAAAACATACTTAAAAATACTCAAATAACCTTAAAATTAAGATATAATTATTTTAAGTTATTGTTAAAAAATGTACAATATTTTACCGTAGGATAGCAGGAGGGTAACATTTATTATTACCACTCCAGTGAGTGCAACAGTAGGGAGAGCGTTGGATAGCGTAGGGGTAAAAAATACTATTCCCACTCCAGTGAGTGCAACAGTAGGGAAAGTGTTGGATAGCGTAGGGGTAAAAAATACTATTCCCACTCCAGAGAGTGCAACAGTAGGGAAAGCTTTGGATAGCGTTGGGGTAAAAATGACTATTCCCACTCCAGAGAGTGCAACAGTAGGGAAAGCGTTGGATAACGTAGGGGTAAAAAATACTATTCCCACTCCAGTGAGTGCAACAGTAGGGAAAGCGATGGATAGCGTAAGGGTAAAAATTACTATTCCCACTCCAGAGAGTGCAACAGTAGAGAAAGCGTTGGCTAGCGGGAGGGTAAAAAATGCTATTCCCACTCCAGTGAGTGCAACAGTAGGGAAAGCGTTGGATAGCGTAGGGGTAAAAAATACTATTCCCACTCCAGAGAGTGCAACAGTAGGGAAAGCGTTGGATAGCATAGGGGTAAAAATTACTATTCCCACTCCAGAGAGTGCAACAGTAGGGAAAGTGTTGGATAGCGTAGGGGTAAAAAATACTATTCCCACTCCAGAGAGTGCAACAGTAGGGAAAGCGTTGGATATTGGAAGGGTAAAAATTACTATTTCCACTCCAGAGAGTACAACAGTAGGGAAAGCATTGGATAGCGTAGGGGTAAAAATTACTATTCCCACTCCAGAGAGTGCAACAGTAGGGAAAGTGTTGGATAGCGTAGGGGTAAAAAATACTATTCCCACTCCAGAGAGTGCAACAGTAGGGAGAGCGTTGGATAGCGGGAGTGTGAAAATTACTATTCCCACTCCAGATAGTGCAACAGTAGGGAAAGCTTTGGATAGCGTAGGGGTAAAAATTACTATTCCCACTCCAGAGAGTGCAACAGTAGGGAAAGCGTTGGATAGCGTAGGGGTAAAAAATACTATTCCCACTCCAGAGAGTGCAACAGTAGGGAAAGCGTTGGATAGCGGGAGGGTGAAAATTACTATTCCCACTCCAGTGAGTTTAACAGTAGGGAAAGTAATGATTTAATATATTATTAAAAATAAATTAAATATCAATACCAATAAAACATTAATTTAAATTAATAACCAATTTAATATTATGTAATAATTAATTAGAAATACAACTACATATTAGTTATTAAAAATTAATTCATAATTATTTAACAACTAATTAATTTTCAATAACAAAAAGTAATTAATAATAAAAATCAATTAAAAATTAACAGTCAATTAATTATCAATACACAAAAAGTATTTTTAATATGTAATTAATTACAATTACATTACTTCCCACCCTATTCCCCTATAAACCCACATCCCACTACAGAAAATACATTAATACAATTATCATAATTATAAAATATTTAATTAATACAAAATAATTACCAATTAATAAAAATTAATTGCCAATTAATAGAAATTAATTACCAATTAAAAATGAATTAACAATACATTTAAAATCAATACCAATAAATGAGAAAAATGATTTACTTAATTACAATTAAATTACTTCCCAGCCTATTCCCCTATAAACCCACAACCCACTACAGAAAATAAATTTAGAAAATTAACATAATTAACAATTATTCAATTAATACAAATTAATTGGCAATTAATAAAAATTAATTACCAATTAAAAAATAACAATACATTCAAAATGAATACCAATAAATAAATAAAAATATTTAATTGATTACAATTAAATTACTTCCCACCCTATTCCCCTATAAACCCACAACCCGCTACAGAACTAGAAAGCAAAATGTAATTAAAAATTAATAATAATTGCTAAAAATTAATATTTAATTTAATATAATTAAATTACTTCCCACCCTATTCCCCTATAAACCCACAACCTGCTACAGAATTAAATTACGCAAAAATTAAATAACAAAAAATTCATTACTTAAAATACATTAAACATACATTACAAAAATTAATATACACTTTTCACACATATACTAACATAAAAAACACTTTAAAAAAATTGATATTATTAAAAAATCGATATATTTAATGCCTATATTGTATACTTCGATATTTTGACTTCTATATTTTGAAAATCGATATTACTTACCTTAAATTCGATATTTTTAACCACTATATTGTGTCCATTCGATATTTTGTCCATTCTATATTTTTACTTCGATATTATGTCCATTCTATATTTTGGAATCAATATTATGACTGTTTACCCTATCGAGCCATTAATAAAACCAAGGCCATCGACAGGGGACATACCCTAGCAAACAGAACAAATCAGCAAGCTGTGGTTGTGGATCAAACAGCACAACCTACAAGGATGATTCTGACCAGCAAGATCAATAGCCCTGAACTAAGATCAACTGGTAACTGGCTCACAGCTCATAAAGGATTTGTTAAGTGCCCCACATGTAAAGCATATACATTTCCTCAGAATAAAACATGCTATAGGAGCCCATTCAAAGCGGACCCTGTACCCATCACGAAAAGGCTTACATGTAGGACTGAATACGCTGTATATGTGCTGGAGTGTTCCTGTAATTTACGGTATATCGGCAGCACTATGTTGCCAGTACAAAAGCAGATACTCCAGCGCATAAGAGCTATAACAAACAGAGATTCAGCCTACCCTATGGCCAGACATTTTGGGGAGACACATGGAGGTAGCCTAGAACATCTAAAATATGTTGTTGTTGACAGCATTCCTCCATTGAGGAGGGTAGGGAATTGTGAGGCTGAACTCCATCTCTTAAAAACAAGGTACATTCTGAAGCTTGACATGAAAACTCAGTTTGGGCTCAATGCCAGTGAGGATTTTTTCACTTGATTATAAGGGGTTTCTCCTATGATGAATTATTTAATAACTGACGTTTAGATCCCTTGCTTTAGTATGAGATATATAATTCTAAGTACACATTTAATGAGAATTTTAATAACCCTAGCCTCTGAATCGTAAAGTTTTTTTACGACTTTTTGGTATCTATTTTAGATTCCATAAGGTGACACGTTACACACTTTGTTATTTAATCAGGATAGGACGTGGAGGAATTAAGAAAGCTCACTTAGGGCTTAAGTTTTTCCGATAGCATAGAACCAATAGTAACCTTTCAGACACAATAAGATAGTAAGTAATAAGTACATTTATTTAGCATAGTTAATTAAAACCATTGCAATACAAAATCAGAATAAAAGAAATGTTTAAAACTACATACTTGATAAAACCAGCAAAGCACAATCACAGTTTCTCGATTCATTTTAGACACGAAATTTCATCCTGTTAAATTAATCTTTTAAAAATTGATACAGTTTTGTTTTATAATATATTGTAGAGTCAGATTCAAGTTGTGCCTATTTCTTTCCCAGTGCCTTCATTTTTCTCTTTAAGTCAGCCATGACAATAGATGCAGTTTTGTTTTATTAAACTGTATGGAGACCTTTGGGGATCAGTTTTTGGCATCTTCTTTTCCACTGCCTTCATAAATTTCACAAAACTACAGTTCAACTGTGGGTCCTGATATGCAAAACAGGCAAGAACTGCATTCCTTCGTGTGCGTATCCCACGTCGATTAAAGTGGTGTTTCACCAGATATTTCCGTTCATCCAGCAGTTTCTCACAGGAGCATAGCAAGTGCAGCATCTCCTCTTGCACTAGGCCGCATAACCGACAGAGGGAGCCTGCCTTGTCTTTTAGCCAATGTGGGAAGTGTCGAATGCAAGGTAGCAGGCCCAACTTATACTTTAAGAAACACATTTTAACGGTTTTGGCATAACCCAAACCAAAGTAGCTCTGTGGTGCTTTTGTTGAGTAAGAGTTCAGGGTCATCCAGCCATGCGTTCTTTTTGAAGAGGCTGCCTTATCTTGAACCCACGATAGTTGTTTGATCGATTTCTTGACCAGATTTGTAAACGTTGTGTGATTTGTTGAGGTATGCCAAAGCTGCTTTAAGCCCGTTTTTACCAGGCTACTCGTAAGGTACTTGGCTGCTGGTGAGGAAGGGTGTTGCTCTAGCTCTGTCCATAGATACTCATTTAGAGTTCCTTGTTTGGATTTCCTCACTTTGTCCCAGGCAGAAATATAGGCCCCCTGTCTTGCCAGGAGCTGTTGTTGGATACCGAACTCTAGCCTGATTTGTGCTGGTGAGGTTCGCTTGGGCAGGCTAAAAATGATTCTGTATGCAGCTGTAATTGTATTGTCAAGGGTCTTAGCGTCTCTGCCTCTCTGTACCTCGCTCTCATAGGTAATTGTTGGCAGAAGTTTGGCACAGATTACTTGTACCAGAGGTAAAAGAGAGGGCCCAGAGAGTTTACTGTTTAATGTTTTTAAAGAGATTGCCAAAGCAAGCCCTTTTCCTCTGATGCTTGTTCTCTGAGCAGTAAACTGCCCGCTGTTATCAATCTTTACTTCTAGGTATTTGTACATCAACATATCTTCAATTCTTGTGTTATTCCAGAAGCATGATATAGATTTTCTTTTGTTCTTGCTGATGGTTTTCTCCAAATTTATTGTCAGTTTGTTTGCTTTAGAGTAGCAGTGTGTTATATTCACAAGGTGTTGAAGCCCTACCTTTGTGTGACTTATTAAGACTATATCGTCTGCATATAGAAGACACGGTAGTTGGAGCCCTCCTAATTTGGGAGCGTGAGAATTGCAGCTGTTTAGGATCGGTACAAGGTCACCTAAAAACAGGTTGAAGAGAGTGGAGGCCAAGACGCAGCCCTGTTTGAGGCCCTTATTGTTCTGTATGCGCCTTGACAGAAGTGATCCTTCCCCCACCTTCATCTGTACCCAGATCTCTGTGTGAAGGTTGATCAGCAGATCCAACAGATGCCGCGGAATCCCCCAGCCATTCAGTTTAGACCATAAAATATTCCGATTTATGTGATCAAAGGCAACCATTTTGTTTAATTCTGCCTTATCTATAAGCATACCCATAGTTAAAATATTGGTCATTGTGCCTACTGATTTGGCAAAGCCTGTCTGGTTGACCGGAATTAGGGATTTCTCCGTGGCCCATGCCAACAATTCCTCCAGGAGTATGCCTGCAAAATACTTTGCCTCATTATCAATTAGGGCCACCAATCGATAGTTTTGTGGGGAAGCCTTGTCCCCTGCCTTAAAAATTGGAGAGATGATAGAGCCCTTCCAGGAGCCTGGCAGGATGCTATAATGTTTTATCTCCAAAAAAAGGGGTTCGAGAGCTGCTGCCCAACCGTTCACGTCTTGTTTGTAAAGGATTGGTGGGATTCCATTTGGTCCTGGAGCTCCCTCTCTTCTTCCTCTCTTAATTTGGAGCTTACTGGTGCTTTGTAAATCCGACAAATCATCATTTAAGATTGATTTCTGACCATCTTGGATGCTAATGTGCATTTGGGGTGATTGTGCTTTGTATTCTTTAAGATTATCCATCACACGGTCCGGTAATAATGCCTGATTGTTTGCGTAGCCTGATTAAAATGGGTTCCAAGATAACTTGCCCATGTTTCTTCTGTGATGTTGGATGAAACCCCATTATGCATAGGTCTTATGAGGGAGTTTATGGTTTTCCAAAACCTTGCCCCATCGTTCCGTTTTGTATCAGAATGAAGTCTTGCCCACATGTTATCCTCGATGGATATATTGGCTTCCCATTTTAATTTTTTCAATGTTGCTTTCAGTTTCCGTAAGTGGTCATGCTTCACTATATCCATGGGTTTCTGCTGAAGTTCTCTCATCGTGCGGTAAATTGATGTTTTTGTGCCACTAATTTTTTCTTCATACTCTCAAGTAAATTTTTTCATGCTGCCACAGCCTGGTTTTACCTATGGTTTAGGTCTTGTAGCATAGATAGACATGGTTTTTGTAAATGTTTCCCATTTTGCAATTTCACTTGATCCAGTGCGGGCCCCAAAGTGCTGTTTTGCCCTTTCTAATAAAGTTTCATCAGTTGCTGCCGAGTATTTGATTTTTTTGAAGTTAACGGTATAGACCGACTCTTTTGGTGCGTTGGATAGCTCAAATTTAGGCTTCACGATTTCCAGGGCGATTTCTTGAGGACAGTGATCACTATCTGTTTTTTTACCTATCCGAAAAGAGGTTGTGTATTGGAAAAAAGGTAGTGAGATGAAAGTGTAGTCTAGTATGCTGCTTGTTCTTGTTGAGTGAAATGTTGAATCCGGAGGGTTGTCTCCAGCAAACCTTCAATTTAGAGCTCTGATGTTGAAATGTTCCAATTCTTATAATATTTGATTTCCTAGTTTTGTTTGTTTGGATATTTGTGACTTCCCTTGTGGTGGGATATCCCAAATTGAATTTTGAGTTAGGATCTCATCTTCTTGCGAGATGCCCATGAGGTTGAGATTAAAGTCCCCAGTAAGCACAAGATTTGTCGTGGGTCTTTTCCTTATGCACTCCTCCATGAAGTTGCATAGTTCCTTGGCTGCCTTTGTTTTCTTTTTGGGATAGACATAGGCGTTAATCAAGGTAAAGTCAGTATCAACTTTACCTGGTTTTAGTTGCGCCAAAGGAAAGTTTACTGCCAGTGACGCTGTAAAAGATGCACCAATTTCTTTTACCGTAAAGGTACTTGTGGCTGATACATATATTAGGAGGCCACCGTGTAGATGCCCATATTTTGCTGTCCTTTTTGCACCAGTGAAGAAACGTAAATATCCCTGGAGATGTGGGGATCTGCAAGCCATGTCTCTTGTAATGCCACTACGTCGAAAGATCTTATGTAGTCTATAAACTCTAAGTCAGATATTTTAGTGGCTAGGCCGTTGATATTCCACGAACATATACGTAATAGGTCATGCTTGCTCTCACTTGAGGTTAGGCCGGTTTGTCACTTGTTGTTATTTATTGTTCTGGCAATCCATGTTAGGACTGACAATCCAGTTGGTAGTATTTTTTCATCTCCGATCCGTCGAGTGATGCCGGTATATTGGTCGATGCTTGTTCTGCATGACCCTGCCGCTCCTCTGAGAACAGAAGTTCTGGGGCTTTTTGCAGTGACCTGGTCCTCCAACTTTGCCACCGGAATTAGTATTTCCAGATATCCTGGCTTTATGCATGGATTCATTGTTATCCCCCAATTTTTGAAAATCTCGACTTCAGCTTGTATTTTCTGAGAGATTGCTATGGTGGCCCAAGTTGCTTTCGTTTTTTCTCTGCCCGTACCATCATAGTCTATGAATTTGATAGAGACCAGATCAGAGCTTTTCATTTCTACCAGAGAGGGGATATGAGATAACAGCCGTAGGATGTTACCTCTATTAAGTGTATCATGCCTTTCTTTCGAGATGTAATCTGGGTTGAACCATGTGGCACCTGTTACATTCCTTTGTTCGTTTGTGATCCCGCTCCCTTTGTAGGTTTGGCTTGATGGTTTGGGCTCAACTCCACGTGTTACAGTTAATTTGGCCTGGTTAGTGTTGACTTCATTCGCGTCTTTTGTTACTTGGCCAGATATGTGCTGATTTGATACAGGCAGTTTAGCCAGTTGGTAATTCTCTCCGAGCCAAGGGGGGTAACACATGGGATCCGCAGTCTTTGCGGTTACTGGTTCTTCTTCTGTGTGATCAGCCCATGTGTGTACGGACGGAGTCGCTTGAGTGATGTGGATAGTTGACTATCTGTCGACCCTTTGCCCTTGCCTAGGTTTTTGGGCTCCGGGTTATTCCCAGGCCTTTTACCCAAAATGTGTTCTGGCTTGATAGTTTGTATGAAATTAGAACTAGTCATCTTGCTACTTTTTGGTAGCCATTTCGAGTCGGATTCAAGAGATGCTTTACTGTCCCCGCAGGGTTGGAGGCATATGATTAGCCTATCTTGTGATGCGGCATCTGGATCTTCATACATAGTATTTCCAAGTGTTTCCAAGTTCTCGATTTTTTGCCCATTTCCGTTGGTGGTTTGAGTTGATGCTATTACCTCTACAGGGGTCTATGATGTACTAGTGCCTCCCTCAAGTTGGAGTATGCTTTGTTCTGCAGCAAGGGTTCTCCCAAAGAGATCCATAAATCCTTCGCGGTTAGAATGAGTTTTATGTTTCCTGCCTTTACGTTTTTTTGCTCGTCTTTGTTTAACGTTCATTTTTGTGTCTGTATTAACTTCTTCCAAGGTTTCAGGAAGTAGAGGACATGATGTTCCAATTTCACTGGCCTCTATACTGGATATATGGGATAGGGGGTCTATTGTTTTGGAGTGTCCTGGTTTATAACTTCCCAGCAATTCTGTATTGCTTGAGGTTTCTGTTTCTTCTCCAAAATGTCCATCGCAAGGATTGCTTATCGCAATAAGATAGTGCTCGTTGGTGAAATAATATGATAAAAGGGTAGCTAAATACTTACTGTTAAGCTAGTTTTTATTATTTTTATTACATCTGTTTAGCACAATTTTCAAAACTTGTATTTTTATGAATATACATTGTGATTTAAATAATTTACAGGTTCAATACAGAATGTGATAATTGGAGGGCTGTTCATAAAGTACCTCTAGGATCAGCGATTTTTTAATAATTCCTATTCTAAGCTATATACAAACTTTGTAGGTCAAATTCAAAATTTTTCAGACAATAAAAGAGCTGAAAAAAAGATTGGAGGAACTGAACAAAACAATGACAGATTTCGAAGTAACACTAAAAGACACCAAATATCAGAAATTTAAAAAAGATGCTAAATATTTTAGCCACAAAAAGGTATACTCCCATATCAGGGAAGACTATCACCTGACCGAAAAAAAAAACAGGGTACAACACAGATACCGAAGGATCTGACGCAGGCTCCAACAGTTCAGACAATAGTTTTGGCCACAGGAATAACACACAAGGCAGCTGCAATCATAGTGGAAGAATGAGGAACAGAGGAGGTCAGGGCTTTAGATGGCCACCTTTCCAACCACCCCCATTCCCTGCGCCACCATTCTACTATGGCTCACCACAATACCAACCACAAGCATACCCTTATTGGGAAACCGGCCCACAGCAAGATCACTCTGGATCATCGGCTCCTTTTTTAGGAAGAGGCAAAGCATACAAAGAGGAAAAACAAAGAGAGGACACTAGGTGCAATGGGCACAATCCCTAGAACAAATGAGTATGAACACAAGGAGCATTGTCCCACTGAACTATCCTACAACCAACAACAATCCAGTTTAGTAGTAAATCTATCAGGAACAACCTTGTCAACAACACAACTGATGGTCCTAGAAAAAGGACTCAGTTTTGTACCTAGACCAACTTTAGAAAAGTTCTTACTCAGCTATAAGCTAAATAAATTCATAAGGAAAATCAAGCTACATGTGTTTTTTGAAAACAAACCAACTATGAAAATTAAAATAAATGACACTGGCTTTTATCCAAAATCCACATTTAGACCACCATCAGTCACACTACCCGTAGAACTATTAGCCTTTGAAAAGGTGGTTCTAAAAGAAGTAGGAGAGATGGCTCCAAGAACCATAAAAACATTTCATAATACCACAAAGAAGGAACAAGAAGCCATCAAGGAATTGGTCAACAACAGGGACATCACAATAAAACCTGCTGCTAAAGGCGGTGGCATTGTCCTACAAAGCACAGAGGCATACCGAAGTGAACGCCTGAGGCTCCTTTAAGACGAAAGAAATTACGAACGTATCAAAAAAGACCCTACAGAACGATTACGAATTGGGATTTACCAGCATGATTGAAGAAGCATTAACACATGATTGGGTTACTAAGAAAGAAGGAGAATTCATGACCAATACCCAACCAGTTGTGCCCTATTTCTACACTAACCCAAAAATTCATAAGTCGCTGGAAAACCCTCCAGAACGTCCCATTGTCTCTGGTATCGGATCCACCCTAGAACCACTTTCAAAATTTGCAGATGCCTTTCTACACCCCTGATACAAAAAAACAATACATATTTAAAGACTACGAAAGCAGTACTTTGCCTACTCAAGGACCTCAACCTTGACCCTGCACACAAAGTTTTCTTTGGCTTAGATGTAGAGAGCCTATATATAAGCTTACCATACAAGGAAACCCTAGATATCCTAGAGGAAACTCTATATGGAGCAGAATGTCCCTACCATACACCACAACATATAGTCCTTGATTGCTGTAAATGGGTATTGTTTCCATTTTGAAGACATAATGTTCCGACAACGACATGGGAACAGCATGGGGAGTACCTTTGCTCCAAGTGTGGTGGGATTGTACGTTCATCACTTAGAAGAACACAAGATTTTGTCAGACAACAACCCACACTGACAAAAAATACTGGAATGGAAGAGGTACATGGACGATGTCCTTATGGTATGGAAAGGCAACGAATCGGAAGCAAATGAGTTCCTCCAATGGCTCAATCTAAAGGACCCATTCCTAAAATTCACACACACCATGAGCAGATCAGAATTGGTGTTCCTAGATTTCAATATCTATGCAGCAGAAGGGACTCTTAAGACTACCACTCATTTTAAACCCACTGCCAAGAACTGCCTACAAATTATGACAGTTTTCACCCTTGCCACTTGAAAGAAAACCTCCCTTTTGGCCAATTTCTCCGGCTCAGGAGGAATTGCTTGGAAATAAAGGGTTATGAAACAAAGGCAAAAGACCTATCTGAAAAACTCCGGAAGAGAAAATACCCTGCTACGACCATCAATAAAGCAAAGAAAAGAGAAGCCAATATTCACAGGGGCGCTCTTCTGGAAACATATGACAAAGAGGACAGAAAAAAAGAGAAAATATCCATCTGTATAACAACATTGAACATAGCATTGGACCAAGTCTCTAAAGTAGTAAGAAAGCACTGGACCATCCTCAACAGTGGGAAATTAAATATCCCACTACCTATGTTTTCACATAGAAGAGGAAAGAACCTCAGGGACATCCTAGTACATACTAGCCCAAAATACAAACTCAAGAACAACCAACAGGTAATCAGTTTGTTACCCACAGGCCATCACCAATGTGGCAACTGCAGTGTGTGCCACCTAACAGCTACCACAAAGAAAGTGACTTTCAACACTGAAGCAACTTGGGAATTAAGAACGTTCACCACATGCAAAAGCTCAGGGGTGATATCCATGATCACATGTAGCTGTAACCTACACTATGTAGGCATGACTACTAGAAAGGTCAGCAAAAGAATATGTGAGTACCGTAGCAACATCAGGTGTCACAAGACAAGCATGAGGAGAACAGTGCATTTTCATTAAAAGAAACACACCCCAAATGACATGCGATGGGTAGTGTTTGAACATATAACACACTTTGACAATTTAGAACGGAAGCTGCTGGAAAAAGAACAAAGATGGGTGTTCAAATTGCACACAGATGTGACAGGCCTGAATGATAATATCCCATGGGGACAGTTCACAAGATGAATTACACCTTCCCAATACCCCTCCGGGACTGTTTTGTTTACATAACCAAAAAACACTTAAATCACAGCTGAGAGGACTGGCAGGTACTCACATCACCTCCAAGTATAGGTCCCACGAACAGATTCCCACGTGAGACCCCACATTGCTTTTATACACCCCACTGGCATGATGTAAGGAACTTGCCAATACTGAAACAACCGCATCCATGGCCACACAAAAGCAACAGTCTAAACTCTACTGCCTCGCTATCAAATATAGGCTTTAGAGTAGTTTCACCTTTCTAGAGACACCACACTAACTACACCTCAATTGGTAATCTTTTAACAAAAAACTGGATGTGGACCATTTCAGATCTCTACTTCCAATATGGCGCTCAAACCTTGCCAATAATGCAATGGCCATTTTTCATAACCTTGTTTCATAGTCTTTTTTCTTTTTCTTTTAGTCACAGTCTTTTTTCAGTTGCAGTAGTCACCTCAAGAATGCTGACAAATTATTATTTAGTCATCCCCCATTTTCTACAATGCCACTAATGAATTTGTCCAACATTGATTGGGACGAAAACAATCCTCCCAAAATGGTGCGGACATAGCTCCGAAATAAGACAGCAATTTTTTCACAACGCAGTCTACTCTTTACTCGCATATGAGCATGACTGGGCTTCTCCTGCCAATGATTAAACAACATCGGGCTGAAGACACGCTAATATGTGATCCACCCTGGTAGGTGTCATTGATGGAGGAGTGCTGAGCCAAGTAAGATCTTTTTCTTCCCTAAAAAGAACCCAGGATCCCTATAAAAACGCGGGTATTTTCCTTCCAGGCCATACAATGGGGAATGACTAACCAGAATTTCACATTTACTTTTGGCCTTTTTCTTGACTCAAAAACCTAATATACATTCTTCTAGGGTTACTACAAGCCCCTCCACCCTGGCAGTCTATGAGGCACAGCGTTGCCAAAACAGAAGTATGTTCTTACAAAATATGAACAGTAAGTTTATGTGTTTGTCTGTCTTGTGATGTTTTCTCACAAGTGTTTCTTTATCTTTTTACCAATGTGTTATTGTTTATTGTTTAACCATGCTTTCTCACAATAGAGTAGTCCGTTGTGTTTCAAAGTGACACATTGGATACAAGCACTATTTTAATAGTTTACTACTACCGGTACCAACACCTACTATAGACGAGCGCATTGATTTAAGCACTACATATGGTATGGACCTGCCCACGTATGAGGTAGGCAGGCAATATGTACTAATCTCCTTGTCACTTTATCTCCTTGAACAGATACTACGATTCTGATATCAACCGTATGTATTTAGTTTTGATGCTTACACATTAGGTGTGCACCTGTTCTTTATCATATTATTTCTTTTGTACAGAGTTGTTTTCTCACGGAGTGGTACTCATGGGGCTGGTTCCCATGTGATCCTGAAGAAGAGGTTTAGGGGATACCTCGAAACATGTTGACCTAATACTAGGGATAGTATACACATAACAGTTACACTTCCTCCCTATTATTAACCCCTTTTTATCCATACCAACTAGGAGCAGGAATAAATTAATCGCTCACTAGCTAGGTATTTTTTAGCATCACCATCACCACTCCCCCCATCACTGCACCACACATTTTTTCACAAAAAGTGCTCCTACGTAGTTCCGCAAGTTGCAGCACGCCCCAGACAATAGCTGTCCGGGATGGCCCCAATGACGAAGCATGTCACCTAGGGGCAGCCCTTGGTGAGTGAGGGGATTCAGGAAGAGAATTTTCACTTCTTAGTTTGGGGGCATTGTTTCGCACATTTAGCGGAAGCCCTTCCCTTTGGTTAGGTTCTCTGATCTGCCATTTACATATTTGTTAATAACTATTAGATGTTATAAACAAACTCCCCATTTTGTCCCATGGGAACAGGTAGCCTTGCAATAGTGAAAAACGAAATTGGCAGTAATTCACTATTAGGACATGCCACACACATCAGGGCATGTCATACCAATGAGCTTTAAAACCAGTGTGAATTAACAGGTAATGGTTCATGCAAATATTAGTATCAGTTGGCAGAAATGCCCACCTCTCCGAACCAATTTGCAGCATATTGAATGTTTCATTCACAATCATCTAAGCTATATCTTCATTGTAGATAATTAATTTAATTTTAAATTTAGCCAGCTCTGCTGCCATGGGGTTGATGGTGTTCTCATGTTTTTCACGTAAGCAAGCCTTAGACATGTTGTCCGCTGTACTGAATCAGTCAGAAAATGCATCACTTCAAGAATTAAACAGGCACAGAACAAATCTTCCTTGCTCTGAATGTGCCAATCTTTAGAACCTCAAATGGATTTACACTCTGTAGTCTTTTCCCAGCATTCATAACCTTCTATGTTTAATATGTTATTAAATTCATTGCAATATATTAACCTGTTGTTAGTTATCAAATCCTTTCCTGGGGGGGCAACTTTCAATTTGAAATTAAAGGAAGAAGCATCAGTTTGGTTACCAGCATCAAAATATGGAAACTTTCTCATTTACTGGTGGTGTTTCAAAATGGTCCCACTGTATGTGTTCATATATTTATCTTGGAAACTTAGTTCTATGCAAATAATAATGACCATAGTGTTGATACCAATACACCTCTGCATATAAGTCTCAAGTGTAAAAAGTACTTTAAGCTTCTAAATGTAACACCATATGTTTTACTGCAGAAATATCCCAGTTTTCTGAGATTGAGCTCCATGTAATAACATGATGAAGTGATATTTTCATGACATATTAAATTTTCAAAAACTCATTTGGGCCTAAAATCTGGTATGGGACTTTATCCCAAATATACCCATCATGTACTGGAGTAGCAGATATTTTCACTGTATATAAGTCTCATCAAAATCCGTGAGAAGAAGAATGGGGCTGTAATTCTTTAATCAACATTTGTGGCACATTTCTACCTGCAAGATATTGTCTGTTAATTAACAATAATACTACAGTCACTAAAATTATCCACGTAAGGAAAATGATGATACCTGTTCCTAAGAATATGTAGGACCATGGAGGCCTGCAGTGTTGTTTAGTAAACCAGTTCCACAATTTATGGACTACTCCTGTCTGGATGCTGGAAAAATCACTAGAAAAATCATCAACATCAACAAAGTAACTTGATGCTTTTGAATGAAACATTGGAGCCCTCACAGGAAGTAGTTGCAAAGAGTTCTGCTGAGTGAGGGGGGCTCATAATACACCATAGTATTTGACTGCGTTACAGTACCTGATGAAACCAAATTTTCAGTCTCCTCCATGGAATATTGTACATGTTAAACAACTGCCACTGCTGCCTGCTCAGCTGTCACAGACAAGGCACACATGCTTTCCTGTACATGCAGAGTGTCCATCGGAATCTCTTCCAGGGCAAAGAGAGGATGCAAGATGTTAGCCTGGGACCGAAATGTAAGTCTGCAATGTGGGTTACTATATAAAATTGGCCAAGACATGCTGCTGTTTAGTTGATGTAGCCAGCTATCACTTTGTGTCCTCAATGGACATCCATCTGTTATTTTTAGTACCAGGCAAAGGAGGCAAATACACAATTCTTGTACCTCTCAGGTCCAAACAAAACAGGCACTGGTTGTCTGAATACTGGTTCAAACACTTCTTTGTTTGCAATCTTCTCACAGACCTGATCTTCAACTTTAGGAATCCATCCTGAAGTGGTTGACAACACTTTTATTCAATCTATGGCAGAAGCACCCAGTGAAATGGTTGACAATTTATTTCTTATACTCTATATTTTAATTAAAACATTCAAGTGTTGATTTGCATCTGCCGCTGCTACACAGCCAGCCAGGTTTGGAACATACATTGGCTACCAAAGATCATCTCATATGTATTGCATACCCCCAACATAGCCCTTGGCAGATTATTTAATGCTCTTTGAACCCCATATAAATGATTGACCCAGTTTAAGCATTTGCTAAGTACTTGAAAAGTAAGTACTTGCTTGATGTTAAGATTTGTATGCTCACATACCCCATTAGTTTTGCATCCATTGGGGTTAGAATAGTGTAGTGTGACAGCCAGGGATCTCATGGGGTTCTCGAAGCCCATGAAGGAAACACACGATCATTGTCCGAGTGGAATACACACACACCAAATAAGGCAATCATAACAGAGAGGTCTTTAATGACATTACAAGTATTCACTGCCGTCTAGAATCTAGAACTTGAATCCACTGTGGCCAAAATGTATTAGTATTGGTTGTCGGACTCTAAAGTGCCCAAACGATCTAAGTTCACAAAGTGTATGTGATACCATCAATGGCTGCTCTGCTGGTCTTCTAACTGCAGAACATTTAATCTGTTGAGAGATATCACATTTCATCAAATAACCTCTAGTAACTTTCACTAATCTTGCCCACCATTATCGCCATTGTAACAATGATATGGTAGCATATACATCAACATGTGCAGATGCTATTCCCTCATGGGTGGCTTTATTCAACTCTAATCTGGAAAGTTTATTAGGTGTCATCCTTATGCCTATTTCTGCAGGTGAATCTGCTTAGATACTCTTATTGGAGGATTGTAAACTTTGAATAAGACATTGATTCCATCAAAATGTCTTCATCAGTTATTTTCTGTGATCTGTTTACTGCAGCAACTGATACAAGGGCATGTTGGCCCATGTGTTTAAGTGACGTCACCAACATTACTCACATTGTAGGCATGTTGTATGTGTCTTCATTAATCAATGAGGAAAAATTCATATTTTTACAAATGCACCCATGTAACTTGTGTACCAATAACATTTATACATTATTCCTATGTTTTGCAACTATGTCCATCATCCACCCCAGGCAAGATGGTGAAGGATAAACCAATGTAATGAATGCGTTTACAGACAAAGCCAGGATCTACAGACCATGGAAGAAAGACACATAATTAAGAAGTACATGCTGAAATGCAATGCTAGAGTACAGTCCAACTGAGACCTCCTGAGGCGGTAGCCGGGAGCGCGACCACTTGATTTTTAAAAATATTGAAATTGTTTGTTTTTTCACCTGTGTCCATCGCTTTTAAAACCACTCACCATCTGATCCTGATCCCCCGCGCAGCCGACTTAACGCTGTCGCGGTAGGACACCGATCAACTTCACCCCCTGACACCACTTTGGCGAGTGCTGAGGCCACGCCCCTTTACTGAGGCCACGCCCCCTTCCGTCGCGCATAAATAGGCGCTGAACATTAGCGTCTGCCCAGTCCAACTGAGACCTCCTGAGGCGGAAGCTGGGAGCGCGACCACTTGATTTTTAAAAATATTGAAATTGTTTGTTTTTCACCTGTGCCCATCGCTTTTAAAACCACTCACCATCTGATCCTGATCGCCCGCGCAACCGACTTAGCGCTGTCGCGGTAGGACACCGATCCACTTCACCCCCTGACGCCACTTTGGCAAACGCCGAGGCCACGCCCCTTTACTGAGGCCACGCCCCCTTCCATCGCGCATAAATAGGCGCTGAACATTAGCGTCTGCCCAGTCGAACTGAGACCTCCTGAGGCGGAAGCCGGGAGCGCGACCACTTGATTTTTAAAAATATTGAAATTGTTTGTTTTTTCACCTGTGTCCATCGTTTTTAAAACCACTCACCATCTGATCCTGATCCCCCGCGCAGCCGACTTAACGCTGTCGCGGTAGGACACCAATCAACTTCACCCCCTGACGCCACTTTGGCGAGCGCCGAGGCCACGCCCCTTTACTGAGGCCACGCCCCCTTCCATCGCGCATAAATAGGCGCTGAACATTAGCGTCTGCCCAGTCCAACTGAGACCTCCTGAGGCGGAAGCCGGGAGCGCGACCACTTGATTTTTAAAAATATTGAAATTGTTTGTTTTTCACCTGTGTCCATCGCTTTTAAAACCACTCACTATCTGATCCTGATCCCCCGCGCAGCCGACTTAACGCTGTCGCGGTAGGACACCGATCAACTTCACCCCCTGACGCCACTTTGGCGAGCGCCGAGGCCACGCCCCTTTACTGAGGCCACGCCCCCTTCCATCGCGCATAAATAGGCGCTGAACATTAGCGTCTGCCCAGTCCAACTGAGACCTCCTGAGGCGGAAGCCGGGAGCGCGACCACTTGATTTTTAAAAATATTGAAATTGTTAGTTTTTTCACCTGTGTCCATCGCTTTTAAAACCACTCACCATCTGATCCTGATCCCCCGCGCAGCCGACTTAACGCTGTCGCGATAAGACACGATCAACTTCACCCCCTGACGCCACTTTGGCGAGCGCCGAGGCCACGCCCCTTTACTGAGGCCATGCCCCCTTCCATCTCCTCGCCTACTATAAATCATGTGCTTTCATCGAACGCGCAGCGGACGAGCGCAGCGGGCGCAACGAATGCGCGCCGAAGGCGCGCCTAAGGCAAGCCCGTCTGCGCCCGTCCACGACCGAACGCGCCTAGCGCCCAAGCCACCCCACTATGCCCAATTGCAACGATATTCATTTGCGCAACTATATGGTCTCCAAGGCACTTGGCCGATTGACGCCTCTATGACCAAATATATTAATAGCCTGGGACTGTCTGCCTCAATCCCTTCTCTCTCTTGTCCTGCTCCGACCCACCCGCTCCCTCGCCCCCCACCTCCTGTTCCGATTCCCCTGCTGGACCCAAACTCACTTCTCTCTCCATCCATTATCTCAACACGCGCTCTGCAGTCAAGCATTATCATGAACTCTCTGTCCTACTTGATGTCCACAAACCTGACCTCTTATTTCTTACGGAGACCTGGTTCCGTAATAGTTCCCTCCCTTCCCTATTAGCTTCCCTCCCCACCACTTACTACGCTCTCCGTGCTGACCGGCCATCTGGCAAATCGGGCGGGGGCGTCGCCCAGATCGCTCGGAAAGATCTCCCTTTTCAGCCCCTTATTTTTTCGCCTATTGGCTCCTCTGATTTCCTAGTTGTCCGTTCACTCTCCTTTAATATACCTCTCACTTGTCTACTTATGTACCGCCCCCCCAACCATCTCAAACCTTTCTTGCTGGGTTTCAAGAGCTTGTGGCCACCCTAGCAGTTAACAACTCCTCCATTATGCTGCTAGGTGACTTCAACTTCTGGCCCTCTGACCCTTCCGAATGCTCCACCTCCAAAGAAGTTTCCGATATTCTACGATCTCTCAACTTCATCTCGCATGTCCTCTCCCCTACGCACACTCAGGGCCACATCCTCGACCAGATCTGGTCCCTTAATTGCCCCATTGCGTCTCTATCCATTTCCCCCTGCCCCTGGTCTGACCACTCCCTGATTTCCTTTTCTTTACAACTTGGCCCACCCACCAAGCCCTCGCATCCCAAGAACATCTGGGTACGCTCCTGGGGCCGGGTGGATGTGGCCTCTTTAGCCACCTCTCTCTTCTCTTCCAGTCCAGACCTATCTGGTCTGTCTATCTCAGAACAAGCCGACTCCATTAATTCCTGGCTATTATCAGGCTGTGACTCTATAGCCCCGCTTAGGCGAGTTTCCTCTAGACGTACCAACGACTCCAACCGCTGGTTCAATGAGGAACTGAAGGCTCTAAAACTCACAGTCCGCCACACCGAACGAGCCTGGAGACGACAATACTGCCCCATCCTCAAAGCCCAGTACACCTCCCTTTTGTCGCAATACAAAAAAACTGTCTTGACTACCAAAACGGACTACTTTTCCTCGAAAATCCTAGTCGCTGAGAACCAGCCCAGAGAAATTTTCTCTATTGTCAACAAACTCGCTTACTCTGATAGATCCACTCTCAAACCGTCCCCGTCACAATCTTTATGCGACTCCCTGAATACTTATTTCCTGGATAAAATCGAAAAAATCAGAGCCAATATCCTCCCCCCTTCTCCCTCTTTCATTAATCTATCCTGCCCGCCTTTAGAGGCTCGTCTTGACTCATTCCCTCTCCTAACGGAAGAATCTTTTCTTTCCCTTCTCCCTCTGGTCAAATCAGGGTCCCCACTTGACCCGTGTCCTGCTCATATTCTCAATCACATTTTTACGAATTGCCCGCTACCCCAGCTCACTTTTCTTAACTGCTCCCTGTCTCAGGGTGTTGTTACCCCCACTCTCAAAACTGCTATAATCCTTCCCATTCTAAAAAAACCTGGTGCCGACCTCACTGCTCCCGTCAAGTATCGCCCCATTTCTTTACTCCCCTTTTTAGGGAAAGTTCTGGAGCGACACGTGACCAGAGTACTCACCGCCTACGTGGAAGAACACCGAGTTTTAGCCCCTCGACAGGCCGGTTTTCGCCCAGCTCACTCCACCGAGTCTGTAGTGTTATCGGTACTTGACAACCTTAGAGAAGGATTGGACACCAACCTCCCCCAGGCCTTGGTCCTACTCGACCTTTCCGCCGCCTTTGACACGGTGGACCATTCCATCTTACTTTCCCGTGTCGGGGCGGCGGGGGTCGGCGGCTGGGCCTTGGTCTGGTTGCCCTCCTTCCTTAGTGACCGCACCCAAGCAGTGCGCCTGGGCGACTTCACGGCCGAACCACGGAAGGTTTTATGCGGGGTCCCACAGGGCTCCTCTCTGTCTCCACTACTATTCAACCTGTACATAGCCCCTCCTCATCTTTGCTCTTCAGCAAATGGAGGTATCCGTATTCAACTATGCGGATGACCTCCAGCTCATATTCTCTCTATCCCATTCCCCTGACTCTAAATCTAATTTTCAATCTACTATGATCTTTATCCGGGACTGGATGAATTACAACCACCTGAAACTAAACCCAGATAAAACCAAGCTGGTTTTGACAGGTGGTTGCTCCAGTCCCTGGTCCCCCCTCTTTTGGCCCTCCTCCCTTGGTCTCCCCCCACCCCCTTCCTCCTCCGTTAAAACGCTCGGCATTAAGCTCAACAACCAACTCACTTTGCACTCCCAGGTAAGCTCAGTGGTTTCCTCTTCTTTTCTTTCCCTCCGTACTATCCGCAAGGTCTCCCGCTTCTTCTCCTTCACTACCCTAAAACTAATCGTACTAGCTATGGTCGTCTCTCGTTTAGATTATGGCAACGCCCTTTACTACGGCATGCCTGCCTATAGCGTACAGCCTACAGCTGGTTCAGAACCAAGCCGCCCGCTTGGTTTACAACCTGTCCAAAATCCCATCACGTCACCCCCCTCTTAAAATCCTTGCACTGGCTCCCCATCCGTGAGCGCTCCCAGTTCAAGGTGGGTTGCCTCACTTTCCAGGCTCAGCTAGGCTCCTCTCCTGCTTTCATCTCCTCGGAGATTAAAGCCTATGCCCCCGCCAGGGAACTACGCTCTTCCTCTCAACACCTTTTGATAGTCCCCCGCTTTCACCGTAAAAAATGGGGAGGCTCAAAATTCTCCACACTTGCCCCCTCCCTCTGGAACTCCCTCCCAGCCCACCTTAGATGCTCCACCCAATACTCCCTCTTCAGAAAGGCGTTAAAAACCTTTCTGTTCTCTAAAGCCTTCCCCCAATAAATCCTCCCTTGTCCCCCTCCCGTTTTGCCTCTCAAGGCTTCAGTAAACTGTAGCGCCATGAAACCGCCAGGTGTACGCGCGCTTTAGAAATAATTTAAAACTCAAAACTAAGATGTCCTTGCATTTCTATCCTACTGAGTCATTCCAGTATACTGAGGATGAATCAAATGGAATGTCTCAGTCAACTTTTTTCCTTTCTTCACGAGTTCCTGGATGTTATTCCCAGATCCATAATCCAATTTCTTGTGGATAATGCTACCCTTAACAATAGCAAGTACAAATTATATGTACATTGATGGAACCCACATTTCATTGGTGCCTTCTCATGACAGGTAGAAGTGTAGCACAACAGTAAGCATTTCCTCTTCATTAATAAGCAGATGGTTTGCATTGCGGCTCTCTATATGTGTGCAAGTTTTCCAGACTCTACCCATGACTCGCTGTGCTATGCAACAGCTGCATACCACAACAAATGCAGGTCTTGCACTGAAAACGGATTGGTTATTTTGAATGCTGCTCTCTCTAAATGATTCCATCTACTTCCTCAACAATCCATGTTCTTATCCAAGAGTAGTACATTTTTCCCCTTCCTGAGGTTTTGTTTTTATAGATAATGGGAAGCTGTCTGTTTATTGGGGGTTCTCATATTACAGGCTTTTCTACAATGTGCTCTTTGTCATTTTGCATTCTCTATCCCACCAAGGCACTGTCTTTGCACACCCTTTGTTACTGCTCTTTACTGTTTCCAGTAACATCTGCACCTGTTTCATGTAATTTCACCATTCTCCTGCTCCATTCTTTTCAATCAACTTGGAATGCCTATATATATGTACTTATGGAATACAAACCTAGTCGTAAGGAAGCAGAGTGCCTTATAGATACTGTAAGATAGATATACTGTAAAGATGAAGATGAATTCAAATGGAGGGGAGACAAATTACCACTGGTAACCTCGCTGATAAGGGCGCTCAATATATCACCAGGGAAAGATACTAAATTTACAAGTCAGTGGTGCTGCTAGGTGAGAAAGAGGGTGGTTACCAGACTACCCTCAAGAAAACGGGGGATCTCACCTGAGCTCCAAATATCTAAATTAAGGTAAACCTGGTACAGGCTCTGTAGTCAGTAGAGTTGCACATCACAAAGTTATAACGCATAACACAGTTATAACAGTATATTCTTGACCATAAGTAGCTGGTCATAAGCGGACAGTGTTCATTCCTCAAATCCTGGTTAGAAACTCCAACACATCCAAAATCAAAAGTTCAAAATTATTGTCCACAACTGTATGTCTGATCGTAGTATTCTTCTTTATTCTTAATCTTTGTTGCTTGATGTATCAAACTTCAATACAGTCAGTTCACAGCCAACACGTGTTTCGTCTGGCCTGTTACATCAGCCAATGACTTCATCAGGGCTCTAAATATAAGCGAAATGACGTCAATGAAGATTCTTCTCATCCTCTAGACTAAGAAAACAATCATCTTGTCCTCAATAATATATATCTCTCATCATCAATTCCCAAAGGTTATAGGGAATGAGTAATAAAAATCGGCTCCTAGTTGCACGCGGGGTAATATTTACCGGGTCGTCTTCTTATATTCTGTTATTTTCCACGTTAGTATAAGTAATGAAGTATTTCAACACGTGTTTCGTCTGGGGTGTTACATCAGCCAATGACTTCATCAGGGCTGTGTTATAAACATCAAATAAGTATATGTCAGTACACCATTGTTATTACAAATTTTTATTAGTACCTGAAGGTAGATAAAGATAATAGAGATCAAACTAGTATACACCAGTGTTTTGAGAGGAATATAAAAGAAAGTGTACTACGGCACCAGGGTCATAGGGTCCCCATTGTGCACACCATATTGCTCATGATCTAGTTCAAATAAGACTATAGTCACCTCTAAATATAAGCAAAATGACGTCACAGAAGATTCTTCTCATCCTCTAGACTAAGAAAACAATCATCTTGTCCTCTGAATAATACAAATAAATCAGGTCAGTAATTGGTCTAACTAAACTACAATACCCTACCCTATTATCATCGCCACATATAACCCAATCCTAAATTAATCTCCATTCCATATTACTAAATAGTAATAGAAAACATTTCCCTCTAAACTATATATATCTCTCATCATCAATTCCCAAAGGTTATAGGGAATGAGTAATAAAAAATGGAGGGGAAGCTGGCTTCTGTGAGTGGAGGACTGTGTCTTCATCAATAGTCCTTAAAGACGTGTGTGAGAAAGTTTTGCCCTGATCACCACCATTTGTTTGACTGATACCAGTGGTAACTGAATCTGGTTGTGCTTTGGGCTCTGCTAAACAGGCCCAGGGCCAGTGCTTTGTCTAAAAGGTATATGGTAATTAGGAGTAATTACAATTAGTTCTGACAACCTACTTGTGAGTCCCTATTACATTGTAGGGCATGTAGGTTTGGAAACCCCAGTGGATTTAATACTTTTAAGTGTGCACCACTGCGGTGTCTGTTGTCATTTTAAAGCCAGCACTGCTTTGCAGCCTGCTTTTAAAATAAAGGTGATTCGACTTTGGATTTCAAAGTATGCTCAAAGTCTAAAACTACCTTTTCATTACATATGTCACCCCTAAGGTTTCCATTAGGTGCCCCAATGGTAAGGTACCTTGTAATTAAAAGCAGGTCATTATAAAATATGTTTTATATGCCCTGGTGAAGGAAAAAAAAACGATTTTGTTTTCCCCCAATTTGTTGTTGCTAGCTCCACAGGCTAACATGGGCTTCCTAAACTTTAACAAAGTCTAACTTTTGACAGGAGTGAGTTCGAACAATAATTCAATGTATGAAAATAATAGTTACACTAAATCCGAAAACTTGCCAAGGACTGATAATTTTTTCCATTTTGATTTGAACTGTGATGTTCATTCTGGGGCAAAAATATGCCACAACATCGTGTTAATCAGGAATTACTGATCTCTCCAATCAAATACATGTTTCCTTCTACTCACACCAATGCAGTCATCTACAGAAGGATGTGAATCTGTCCACCCACCCTTCTTCTCAAACGTGTCAACCTATGGACTCATCTCTTTAAGAGGTGTGGAAGAGGTGTGGCGCAGGGGCCAGGGTGCCTGACTCTGGACCACAGGGTTCACGGTTTGATCCCTGGTGCCGGCTGCAGGTTAGCCCAGCCCCATGTGATCTGGGCAGTAGCTTGCTTAATCTTTCCGACGGCCCCCAGCGCTGGTACACCTCTCCATAGGTAGCTGTGTGCTTTAAAAATGCTGGTATTTATTATTTATCCACCCAGCCCATACATCTAGCCATACCCATTCATCTATACACAAATTCCCTTGAGTCCATATTCTGCCACACACCCAAGTGCATATCCATCTATCCATTTACACTAAAGCTTTCATTCACCATTCCTCCTCTAAGCAATCACCCATTCACTATTGTATCCATCCAGTTAACATCAAAATCCATCCACCTACCCACCCACTGTATACACTCAGAAACAACCGGATATCTATTTAACCACAGCACAGAATCTGTCCTCTTCACCGCAACAGGTGACATCGGAGTGATCCTAGACCAAGAAGTCACAGCAGCTCTCCTCGAGCTAGATTTATCACCTGCCTTCAGCACAGTTGCCAACTCAACCATAATCAGAAATCTCCATGAAGCACACATACAATGCATCACAACTGGATTTTTTCCTTCCTCACAGAAAGTACATAAAGAGTATGCCAGACACAATACACATGAGAAGTCAAAACCTAATCTGTAGAGTCTCACAAGAATCTTCGCTTAGCACCACTCTGTTAAAATTTTCCATGACACCACTGGTGGGCGTCATCAGATCCCATGGCATAAGCACTCTCTCTGATATGGGTGACAACTAGCCCATATTCATCCTGTCAGACAAGACCCCAACAATGAAAACCAGTTTCAACACCTACAAGTCCGCACTCTACACATGGATGAAAAACAACAGCATCAAGCTCAACCCTGAAAAATCTAAAATTGTGATCTTCAGAGGAAAGACCTCCCTGTTCACCTCCCCATTGTGGTCAGCAAATTTAGGACCTGATATAATACCCAAGGTGCACGCAATGAGCCTAGGAATTGTGCTGGATGGGAAACTCAGCATGACTGCACAGATCAACGCAGTGACCACCTCATGCTTCCAATTACTGAAGATGTGGCAAAAGATCTTCAAATGGTTGCCAGAAAACACAAGAAAAACAATCACACAAGCCCTCATCACCACCAGACATTAACTACAGTAACACCCTCTATGCTAGGGCCAACAAGCAGGTCCTGAACAGACTACAAATCATCTGGAATGCGGCAGCAAGACTCATTCCCAACCTCCTGTGCCTCACTCACATCACCACACACCTCTAGAAGCTACACTGGCTCCCAATCAACAAACCCATCCACTTCAAACTCCTCACCATGCCTACAAAGAACTCCGCAACCTAGTCCCTACATCCCTCAATACCTGCATACACTTCCACCAGCCCGCCAGATACCTCAGCTCAGCAGACTGTCACTAGCACACATCCCCTGCACACATAATTGCAGAGCGGGAGGTCATGCCTGCTCATATACCACCCCTAAGGTATGGAACAAGCTACCTTAGCACATCAGAACCTCCTCACTGCTTGAATTCCGCAAGGGCCTGAAAACCTGGCTCTTCGACTAGCAGCCAGGAACATCATTGCCTACACAACTGTTAAGCGCCAGGATAGCCTCAAAGGCAGATAACAAGCCCTACAAATCAACATATTACAGCATAACATTCATGCTTGAGTACTACTGCACAGCTAGGAGTCCATCCATGCATCGAACCAAAACCCACTTGGGTACGGTAGTGTCCATGTGTAAGCTTCTGACTGCATGTGTTTCTGTATGTGCCTGTAAGCACCTGAGTACTGTCTGTTTATATATCACTGCATGCATGTGTATTTTCCGATTGTGCTTCAAAAAATTTCACTAAATGTCCTGTAGCCATTTCAGAAAAGAACATAATAAGGTAGACCTGATGGTTTTGCTGATGGCAGTGAAACATAGCTTTTCAGACTAGTGCCTGTGATGCAGGCTCATTTAGCATTTAAAATAAGATAATATTTCCAGGTTCTTTTTTTGAGTTTGCATTATCCCCTCATATGCTAGAATAGGACAGAAATCCTGGCATGTTTCTATAATCTAACCCTCGGCTAATCTGACAGGTACTACACGCAATACTCGACTGTAAAATAATTTTAATGCCTGCCTCTGTATTCCTGCCTGAAAGGCTAGCTCAACTTAAATGTGTTCTATTCCTGCTGAGTGTCATGACATCTGCAAACAGACGAACCCTCTAGCGTATAATTCTACCTTGTAGCAACACATCCTTTTCATATCATCCCTTCATGCACAGCAGACTGATAACTACTGAAGAGAAAATAACGATTTACAATTCATCAAAGACACATCCTTAAGAATACAACATAGTACTTCAGTGATATGTGATTTTCAGTAAAAAATCAGCGCGGCCAAATAAATAATATTTAGGTATAAAACGAGCCATTCTAAAAAACATTTTTCTCACATTGAGTTTTAAGAACCATATTATGAAACTTAGCCGGTTTAAACTTTATACAGAAAAGTGAATTCCAGACCAAGATGCAGCCTTTTGTTATTCTGTCATGAAGTTGTCAAAATGCTGTGGTTTCTAGCGTTTAAGTTGTCAATAGTCAAAAAACGTGTTCATAATGACATTTCAATTATAATGACAAATCAGGATGTTTAAATTGCTTAATTGCCATATGTGCTGAATCCGTACAGAGGATATAACCTGGTAACACCGAGAGCATTCTAATTGTATGGGGTTTGTCAAAGAAAAGGAATTCAACACGTCTCAATTATAAACATTTTTTTAAAAGGGCATATTTGTTGCAATAGTAATCCATACAGCTGTGCTTATTGTTACTACTTGGGCCTTTTTTAGAACAGCACAATGGGCAGGATTCACAAAATGCATTGTGTAATACTGGCCGGAGAACTCTCCCTCTTCTATCTATGCTGAGCAGAATGATCTCGCACATTTAAGTATACTACTTAGGACCCAATTCTCATGCGGTTAGAAAGGCCTCCTAATGGCATTTGGCCCATCCAAAACAGACCGGGAACCACTCTTTCCCACCGAGGGCCAGATTCTGATACGGTTTGAAAAGCTTCCTGACCGAATGGGTTTGGGAATGGTTTCCGACAAAATCAGATCATGAGAGTCCAACTGACCGAGTATGATGCATCCGGATGCTTCCAGATATGATTTGGTTGCACTCCCATTGTCTTCAATGGGAGCCTTTGTTTTCTGACGGAATTCATAGGCTCCCATTAAAGAAAGGGGAAAATCGGGCACCTTGCAGCAGGCACCAGAGGGTGCCTGCCACACTTTGCATGCCTGCTAAGTGGGGACCCATGGGTACCCCCACAGTCCCGATAGGGAAGCCTGCTGATTCAAGTCAGATGGCACGATTCGAAAAGGCTGTTGAAATCCAGCATCATACTCGGTCGTTCGGAAATGCGGCCTGTAGAGACGTACGATTCTGCTCCGTAGAGCTCCGTCATTCCAAATGCTGTTGGGTTTGGATTCAGATATTCCTAACACCTAATGCCTAACTCGCATCATACTTGGTCGGTCAGAAACCTTGGGCCCATAGGTCCTCCCTTACCAGCAATGCACAGTGTGCCAGGCACCATGGGGTGCCCGCCACAGGGTGCCCTATTTTTGCCAGTCACCCTTTTCTTCAATGGGAGCCTACACATTCGGTCGGAACAAAGGCTACTATTAAAGTCAATGGGAATCCAACCATATTGTATCTGGAAGCATCCAGATGCATTAATACTCAATAGGTTGGACTCTCCCGATCGTATTCAGTTGGAAACCATTCCCACACCGATTCAGTCTGGAAGCTTTCCAAACCGCATCAGAATTGGGCCCTCTGTAATAAGTAAGCAGTGGTGTAAAAAATGTGAAACATTACTCAAAAATAAGTAAGGTTTATGGATACTTAAGTCAAGGTTGAGGAGGGACATGATAACAAAAAACGTACAGCACCTCTTGCTATCAGTAAGGAGGAGGCAACCGAGACTTCAAGGCCAACACACTGACCAGAGAGGCTGAGGCTCCGACATGCAATCACTCCAGCAGAGAGTTGTTTGACTATCTCTTGCGAAGTCCCACACTCTCACTATTCAGGTAATACAGTTCGACTAAATCCTAGCGGGACTCTTGGTTCTAGTCTGAGGCTCTTTTGCACCTACTCACATGCTAGGTACACTTAGGTACATCTAGGCAGGCATTGTACGAGTACGCACTATATTTTATAAATACATTTTACATTCATGTATGTGTTCATGACTTTTGCAAAATGGTAGAACTGTACTATTCCTTTTTATTTACTGTAATGCTGATCTTATATGTCTGCTACTGTGTAACAGTTGTAGCAGCGCATATATTTTACATGAGAAGAACAACGGTACAATAAATTCTTATTGCAAACACACCCAACTGTTTCTTCTGTGTATCTCTCTGAGAGAAAACAAGCAAGCACGAGTGACTGGGTGAAAAGTAGTGTATTGTTTCCATGAGTCTGAGGAATCAGGGTTTGTTGTGTTCTGATGTTGCCAAAAACGAATCGCTCTGATATAAGGAGATTCTAGTGGCACTGGGAGCTAGCTAATGCAAAAATAGGCTAACGTACCAGGGGGGGTGTACAGAGTTAGTCTGCCACCAGGCCCAGAGTATATGTTATCCAAAAATAGCACAGGTCCTGCGTGGAGGGTACTATAGGAACTACACTACATGGCACCACCAACGTTTGGTACTTAAATAACAGTAGAATCTGAGTAGGTCAGTTGTGCTTATTCTCAGAGACCCATAGTTACAAAAACCAGAGACATCTGGAGTGGGTGGGCACTAAACTCTCCCACAGTTGAGTATGCGAGATATCCTATTTATTGGCTGGTGGTTAATCAAGCTTGAAGGAATTTTCCCAAACTGTGCATAAAACCTTATCTTAAAATTCCTTGGACAGTTATTCTGTGTCTTAAACATGATGTCTAACGAAGGAGGAGTCTTCTTAAACCCAATAAACCAGGCACTGAAGAAGTCGATGCCAATGCAATATAGATTGCACCCAATGTGAGACATACTCTGACAGTTAACCTACTAAAAAATGGGTTACCACCCAGAAGAGGTGCAGAAATATTCATGATAGAGGCACACGAAGATTTTCAACCAGAGGTATTCCCATCAGCGATTGCTGTAACAGAAACTTTTCATTATTACACATATGGAGAAGTTCCAGGGTCTACACTCCATTTGCGGATATTCAGATCCCCGTTAACTACCAGGAGCAATTTTTTCTGGTTTAATGGCGTCCTACCCCAAGTTACAACAAGAGCAAGGCTTGGTCGTTTAGGAAGACCAGGAGCAACATGCCACCCCCCTGGCCACCATTGTGGAGAAAGCCGGCCTCATTTTAACTCCTATGCCGATTATACACAAATTATTTTTTCTCTCTCCAATAAAGAGTGCAAGGATATCTCTGCTCTAAAAGAAGGTTTGACTCGAGTATCCGATTGGATGAAGTGCAACTTTCTGAAATTAAACGGTGAAAAGACCGAGGTTGTGATATTGGGCAAGGGTAAGGATCTTTGGGGCCCCCACCATTGGCCCAAGGATATGGGAACTACCCCTCAGCCCTCAGCTGTAGTACGCAATCTCGGGTTTCTCATCGATGAGAAACTCACAATGAGACAGCAGGCCGTGAAGGTGGCTTCCATCTGTTTTGCCACCCTAAGATGGCTCCAAAAAAATCCTTTTGATGTTGCCTTTTTCCACTCAAAGAACTGTAGTCCAGGCGTTGGTTATGTCCCGCCTGGATTACGGCAACGTCCTTTATCTTGGAGCCGACCTGACTACCATAAAAAAAACTCCAGGTAGTCCAGAATGCAGCTGCCCGGCTCCTCTGCAATGTTCCCAGGAGAACATCTGCCTCTCCCGCACTTTGTGACCTTCACTGGCTCAAAATCCCGAGTCGAATTAAATTTAAAGCCCTCTGTCACGTCTTCAAAATTAAACAAGGCATAGCCCCCAAATATCTTCAGGGCCTTATCCAGGCCTATAAGCCAAGCCGTACTCTTCGATCATCAGGGAATGGTGATTTCTCCGTTCCTAGATTCAGGCTAGCAAAGATGGGAGGCCGCTCTTATGCCCATTTGGGTCCTAAATTTTGGAATGCCCTTCCTGTGACCCTGAAGACAGAAACCAATCTTTTTCGTTTCCGTAAGGGACTTTAAACTTGGCTTTTCAGCAGTGATTTGTAGTTCCCTTCAGTAAAGTCAGCTTGCAAGTCTTCTTCTTTAGTCTGTCCCTGAGCGCCGGGAAACCAATTGTGGGTAGCTGTGCGCTTTATAAGCTTAAATAAATAAATTAATAAATGCCCGATATTAGCGACCTATGCACCACATCCTGACATTGACACAATGCCACGTGATGAACTGCTTGTTCAACTCAAAGAGTTGAAAAAACTTTACAGAAACATGACACACTTCTTGAGGACACTAGCAGTCCAACCTACAGTAATTACACATAATGTAGCTCCTACACACAGCACAGGTACTAACAATTACTCCACAAACATTACACGCGGTTGTGGTCAAAGTGCCCACAAAACGTGAACAAATTCCTTTCTGGTTAGCTCAGAAAATAACCCAGTTAATAGCAGAATTCACAAATACAACACCATTTGAAAACACAGAATGTTAACAATCTGCTTGCCCATGGGAATTACACCACAGTTAGAGGATTGAACCTGTTGGGGTACAGTCTTTGCTGCCAAATATACAAGAAACACATGGTATTCCTTCATTAGCAGTGATACCAGATGTATTAAGACAAATACAAAATGAGTACGGAGCAGAACCTGCTCTAAACTTAGGGATGAAGTTATTAAATAACAAAAATCAGGTATCAGCCATAATACTATCTAACATTAAAAGGGAAGCAGCATCAGTGGCAATCCACCAACACCTAAGGGAGTTCTCTCCATTAATGCAGGAGAACGAACTACCCAAAATAATTGAAACTGCGTATGCAGAATTAGGCAGGGATAGCTTGGGGGGAAGACCTTTAAAACCTCAACTACAGGGCAGTCCCAAAAAGGAACGAAGTGGGATAATAAAAAAGAAAACTAAGTATGGGCGATTTTTGTGGATTTGCGGTCCGCAAATTCACGTGAAATTGCAAAAAAATTTGCGAGTTCGCGAAAAAATTTGCAAACTTTCAGATTTGCACAAATAGACTGTTTCCCACTGTCTACTGGCTAATCAGTAAGTGCTACCTCGTTGGTTAAATGTATAGTGCTTTTCCTACACTACAGCTGCGTAAAATGCCAGAAGAGTTGTCTCCAGTGAATATGTGTGTGTTACTATGCCATCGCACCGAAGGGCGCAGGGGTCCCTTGACTGAGCTGTCCATCATAGTGGGTAAATGGCGGGAAGACGGTGCACACCGTTAGAGTGTGGGCGGGGCCAAACGGGCAGGCCTTCTATGCGAGTTCACATGCTTCTTGTGTGTATAAAAGGTCAGAGACCGATCAGAGCAGCAGGTGAGGAGAAAGAAGCTCCTGGTCACAGGAACTGCACAGGATTGCACTCGTGAAAGTGAAGAATGCACATGCCTCTATCCAGCATCACAGCTAATTTTCGACAGTAGATATGGGGAGAAAGCACACCTGCCCAGCCTCGACAAAGCTCACGATTGTTTTTGGGCTGATGAATGCGTTACTGAACTTGAGCTTAAACTCAGGCACCTGCTTTATTGTTATCTGTAAGTGCTTCCTGTTGAGGTTTAATTTTTGTGACATGAGCATCATGCCAGAATGAACCCTGCCCTTCATAGTTATCCAAGAAGATGCCACCAGTTTGTGCAATACCTCTACTCAACTGGCCAAAATCCACCCAAGAGCGGATTTGCAAATTTTTCGGCAATTTCACGAGATTCGCGGATCGCGAAATTGCAGAAAATCCCCAAAATCTGCAAGCGGAACAGATTTTGCCCCCACGCCTAAAGAAAACTCTAAAGACAAGAGATCACAGTTCCAGGGTAGGTCTCTTCAACAGGAGCACTCTGTAAATAGGTACAACCTTAGGAATAGGGATAATATTAGGAAACCTGACAGGTATCAGGATACTGATACACGTTCCTCTCATTCATTTCAGGGCTCAAAGAAAAGCTCAGAAAAAGAAGGATAGTCAAAAAATAGAGAGGAGCGCACACAGTCCAGACACAAACAGTGAGCTCAAGTCTTTACTTCTAAAAAAGAAGATAAGCAAAATTCAAAACCTCAATTTAAGAAAAAGAAAGTTGCTGGTTTGAAAACCAGACATGCCCAGAATTCTGAGGACACAACCTCTGAATGGGGAATGGGCTCTGACAATGCTAGACAGTGCGGCAGAAGTAACAATAGCTCACCAGAAGCTGAAGGAATTTCTGGTGACAGCGGACCTGAATGATTACAACCCGGTGGAAAAACCAGACACTAGGGTGGGAGTCCCACATAAGTTATATGAAATACCACTCCGTTGGAGGGGGACAAGCCCAGAAAAGTAAAAGTTATTTTTCGGAAGAACTTATCATCTGGTTATGACATCCTGTTAGCAGAATAAGATTGGCCGCCTGCATTCGTAATGGAGTGCCCCAGGGGAAAAAGTATAAATTTTCCTGCATTTTCCAACCACGTTCCCGTTCTTCTTAAACATACATATGCACAGGAGTGGGCAGTAGCTCAAGCTCCAGCATTGTACAAAAAAAAAAGCTGGGTGGGATGAGAACTCAACCCACAACGTGATCCCCTTAAAAGTCTCACCTAATGCTCAGAGGCAATATCCAATAAAGCAGGACGCTAAAAAAACAGGTCAGGGAGATCTTACATCAACTTGAATACCAGGGGGTCATTGAAAAATGTACCTCTCCAATGACCAATCCTTTATTTCCCGTCTCTAAACTTGACAATACATATCATCTGCTTGTAGATTACAGACATTTAAGCTCATGCACAAAGACATTTGCTGTCCAAAATGCACATAGTGCTGCATTGTGCACAAAAAATACAAAACCATACTTCATATCTCAAATGGATTTTTCTGCCAAAATATAGCACCTGAAAGCAGGTATCTGACGCATTCAGTGTGTTAGGGTCCAAATGAAAATGTTGTCAACTAGCCCAAGGGTATAAGAACAGCCCCGGTGTATTTTCAGCAAGATTAACAGAGTTACTTCAAAAATTTGATGAAGAAGCATTGTCCTATGTGGATGATATTTATCTAATGGACGACAGCTTAGAGAGGCACCATTTTTATGGGATTTGCCACAGAGGGCTACAAATTCAACTTTAAAAAATCAAAAATATCCCACCTCAATGTCCCATTTTTGGAATATGAGCTGTCAAGTGAAGGCAAAAGTCTGGCAGCTAACGTTTTAGAAAAATATGCGCTTCCCCAGCCTCCAAAATCATTAAACAATCTACAAACAATACATGGATTCCTAAATTTCAGCAGGGCATACATTTTAGATTATGCCCAAAGGGTAAAACCTTTCTATGACTTAATAAAACCTGACTTTTCTACCAGAGATTGGACACAAGAACATACTAATATTCTTAATTTACTCCAGGAAGACATGATTGCTTCCCAACACTAACAAACATGCGTAAACTTACGTCACTTGGTGATCCGAATATTTGCGGGTCAATGTGGGTACACTTATTTGACCTTCAATTAAGGAGAAACTGTACCAATCGCATACAAATCACCCCTGTATTCAAATGCAGAAAAGCCTTTCACTGCAACAGAAACAATCCTGACAGCTTGTCAGACTGTTGTAGCAAGAGAATGAGGAATGGCTCAGGAGAAGTATATTATTGTCGTAACCCCGGTACCAGCTTTAGAAGCTGTTTCAAATGCCAGAATCTCAAATGCGAAAGCGTTACATCCATGATGGATACAATGGGCTAGTTCTCTTACTGCAACAGACATTGAATACAGATTTGATCCAAGTTTAAAAACACAGGCATTCCTGCAATATGAACAAATATATCCTCTAGCAAATTAAATCTTGCCTCTCATTCAGTATGAAAATATTATTTATACTGATGGATCTGCGCAACCGGCCATAGGAAGTGAGCAGCAATATTTTTTGGCGTTTTCTATCGTTAAAGGTCACATGCGTGATGGCAAGTTCCATCCTAGTTGCATAAAAACACGGCTCAGTTGGCAGAATTAAAAGCACTGATACTGGCACTTGTAAATACAGATCACGAATGCCCCATACTAATCGTGTGTGATTCCTTTTACTGTGTAAAATCATACAATGAGTACTTACAACATTGAGAACAAAACAGGTTTAAGGATGTGAAAGGAGGCACAATTAAGCACAAAATGCTATGGGAACAGGTAGCAGAGTTGAAAGCCGAGCTACCGAGGACTCACGTGATCCATACACTGAGTCAACAACGTGATGGCGTTCAGGTTACAGGGAATTCATTAGCTGATGAAGCCGCAAAGGGGGCTGTTCGCACAGCTTCTGTAGCTGTGCTGACTTATTCAAAAACAAGAATAGATGGAGATATTATGGTAGCTGTCATTGTTTCACGCAAAGGCAGCTCAGCAGTGACTACAAAATTTCCACTCAAATACTCCTACAAGTTAGATGCACAAAACATTCCATATGCTCAGATTCTTGGAGTGGAGGATAGAGTAATACCAAATATGGATCGTAGGCAAGGTTTAATACTAGCTGCACACAAGGGTTTGGGCTCTGCGCACACAGGCGCTACAGTGAATATTTCTTTGCTGAAACAGCACTATTGGTAGCCAGGGTTAACTAAGCAAACTAAAGACTTTGGGCCAGATGTAGGTCACCAAATACCGGTCGGTAACGGCCGATTTCGGCCGTTACCGACCGGTATTTGGTGATTGAGATGTAGGGGGCCTATATTTTACAGAATCGGTAAATTTACTGATTCGGTAAATTTACCGATTCTGTAAAATACCGAATCGATATATTTACCGAATGGGTCAATCTATATGTAGGTGGCACTGGAAACAGTGCCACAGGCCCATAAGAATTCGTTATTTACCATGTAATACTATTGCATGGTAAATAACGATCTTTTGTGTACATGCACATCTGTGCATGTACACCTGTGCCATGTGACACACATACATGCCCTCAGGGCATGTATATGGCCCAGAGGCCCATAGGAACCAATGTCAATTACCGAATCGGTAACACCCTGTTGCAACCCTGATTCAGGCTTGCGTGCCATGTGACACACATACATGCCGTCATGTATGTGTGCCACATGGCACACAAGCCTGAATCAGGGGTGCAACATGGTTTCAAAGTGACACCCTGTCCCCCTTGTAAATTCGGTAATTTTACTGAATCGGTATTTACCTATTCGGTAATTTACATTGGTTCCTATGGGCCTCATGGCCCATAGGAATCAATGGCAATTACCGAATCGGTAAATACCGATTCTGTAATTACCGAATGTTACAGATTCGGTAACAAATTCGGTAAATATACCTACACTGCATTTACCGATTTGTAAATACCGAATCGGTAAAATTCGGTATTTACGAATCGGTAAATGCCATTTACCTACATCGGGCCCCAAGTCTTAAAAAGTGACATCTGTCAGCAGATAAAAGGCTCCACCGTTGCAAGCCTGGCAAAGATGCCGTCATTAAAATCAGACAAACCTCTCACATGTGTGTACTTGAACCACTGCGGCCCCTTACAAATGGACGGGGATTACAAATATATCATGGTTTCAGTGGATTCATGCTTGAGATATGGCCTCAGCGCTCAGCTGATGCTTAAACTGTTATAAAACATTTGCGAGACTTTATCGCCACATACGCAGTTAGCATGATACATTCTGACTGTGGCCCTCTGTTTAGTTTTCGGGCTTACAAAGAGGCCATGGAAGGAATGGGCATTGTATTGCGGTTCTCATCTTTGTACCATCCAGAGGAATATTCGGTTGTGGAGAGAAATAAATGGGACTTACAGCAATCTCTAACAGCTAGGGTATTAGGCAAGGGTACCTTTATGGGATACAGCGGGCTTTAAACAACCCGCCAAGAAACTTTCTAGGGGTTGTCTCTCCATATGAGGTCCTCTTTGGGACATAAATGTGGGTACCTGATCTTGATTGTGAAGGCACAGTGGCGGATGGAAAACCATTTGATATCCATGATCGTTTGGCTGTTTTACAAGATCTACATGAATCCAGGACAAAACAAAGCAATATCCATCTTAAGCAGACCGTCACTGAGGAAGTCAAGGTAGTCACGGCAAGACCTGTCTGGTTCCCAAAAGTAGGGGATCTGGTCAGAGAGAAAATTGTGGACCTTCATACAGAAAACCTGTACCAGTCCTTGCAGTACAAGGAACAAGAACTGTACTGCTCCGGACTCTTGCCGGAAAAAAGGAGAAAATATTTGTCTCTATCGACTTAATCAAACCACACTATGTGGTCGAAACTAAACAGTAGGCCTAGTGGACACCGCTGTAGCAGATGCCCTCCTCTAGCTACAATCCAAGAAGTTCAAAAAGAAAGACTCATCATGTTTGAAGTGCCCCATGCAAGAAATGAAGGACCAATCAACAATGCTATGGAACTTGTTCCACTTGAACCAGACATTCATATTCAAAATGAAAAACAGAATAATTCACAAGTTGCAATTAGACCTAATACAGACATCTATATCAACATGCCTCGTCGAGAGGAAAATAACATTTCAACAAATACCGATGCAATTCCAACAATTGATCGAACTGCTTCTGGCTACTTCATTAAATTTGATAAGTTTTCTCTGGATCCAAGCGAGCCGGAAACAACACCAGCCAAAACACCATTCAAGCAACAAGCAAAGAACTTTCTTCGCTATCTTCAAAATACATACCTGGCATCACCTTGGATTGAACTCTGGGAGATTTCTGGGATATTGTTTTTTCTTTTCTGGATAAGCTTAGTACTAACTTTTAGTATGCTTATCAATGAACACTATCTTCAACAAAGTTCCACAGCCCAAAAGGTCAACATTCTACTGAAGCCACATACATCATCACATCATGAACAAAGGGACTTGTCATCAGTGAACATTACAGCAGTTCCTGTACCCGATGGTATAGTATGGGAAAAGTTCAATTTTAACATATTCGGACCGATTGAACTTTTGAAAATTAATCATATATTTAAAATATCATTAAGTGATATCATTACCTCAAGTACATTTTCTGATGATTGAGGCACTTAAACAGAACAGTAAATAACATGTTGTTTGTTTTAGAGAAAACTGCTCCATTTTCTAATAATTAAATGTTAGAGGGTTCATCAGACTATGACAAATGGTACTGTTACTAACATTATGGTCATCATTTCCTGCACAAATCCATTTCAGCTAGGAATGTATTGACTACCATCAGTGGGAACATTGCCCAACACCACCAAAAAGTAGTTTATAAGCGTTTGCACAGAAAGTTGCATACTTTTCAGGATTTAACAGAACAGATTCATCCTCATATTATTATAAGGTTGCACCAACATTAGCACTGAATATTTACCATATAGATTTTGATGCGGTAATGGGGATCGAGCAGCGTTTCTTAGTGGTACAAACTGCAAGAATGCTTTAAGCGGTACTCTCATATGCCAAGATATCGTTTTGCATGGAGCCTTTAATGGTTCAATTGCAAATCTGTCTTGCCACATGAAATGAACTCCAGCTGCTGTGATCACACCAACGTTTGAATGGGAGTTACTTGACACTGAACTATCAAGGTTGTTGTGGATGCTCCCGGGCATTGCATATCTGGTCACCGTCAACACCAGGGCTACTTCCTGTATGCAAGTATTGTTTCATTCGACAAATACAATCAGGGAGGCCCGCTATGGCCTTCACTGAATGTTTTTTTATAAAGTTTGATGCTTTGAGCAGACTGAAAGCCATGCTTTTACAGTAGACCGTGGCATTAACCCCCTTTCAAGAAACCCTTAAACTTCAAGTTGCAAGGACCTCAACGGTGATACAGGCGTTAATATGTACTAACAGCCCCTGCCATTTTGTAGAAATGGTGGGTCGTATTGTTTATATATCAGATACGAGCAGCATTATACACCTATTTAAGACCATAGGGTCAGTATTCCTTAGCACCTTTCAACCAATCCTCGGAGTGATTCCTAACTTTATACACTCCGTATTTGGAAGCATTTTCATGGGTCTACCTCTGATCCTGCTCGCTTTAGCTGGAATCCTGATTATCGTCCACCTGCTGTGCAATGGATGGACCATCCGCCAGCGAGATTTCAAAAGCTCTCCTGAAGAGATATTACCATGAGCGCATGATACAGCATCTGGTTGCACCTCGCCTACAAGAACTAAGTGCTTCTTGGTTCTTGTCCTTCAGACCAGTCTTTGAGGACTGCATCGCACCTGTCTTTCGATGCCTGTCCTGCAGAGGAGAATGCGAGTTGAACATCTGCCTGACACCTCTAATGGAGACGCCAGCGGACGTAGACTCCAGGCTGGAATCACTGAGGTCCCATGCTCAACTCTGTCCGCAGCGTATTCCCATCTTGACAAATGCATTCCTCGTGGATCCGCAGGTGCCGTTTTCAACTTTTTCTTGCCCCTTTTTCTTCAGAATACGTTTTTTCAAATTGGCACTTTCAGAAAGCATGGCCTTCTAAATACGCTTGCAGTAGTGCAACTTGTATGATCAAAGTCATTTTGAACTGTGATTTGCGGAACTGTACAACAAAATCATTTTTCAAGAGATACATGTTTCTCTCTCCTTGTTTTTTAAATGTTTTTGAAATGATTGTTTACGTTTTTTGAAACATTTTAAATGACTCTTAGATACTCTTATGCACTGACACCATTATAAATGTGTATCTGAAATTGTGTATTATTTTTGTTTAGTATTAGGTGGAGTGGGTGTTATATTTCATTCTGGTACCATAATATAGGTCCAGGGAACATTGTATACCTACCCTACATTATCTTCCCTTCATTTCATATGAACGAGCCTTATAAGGTCATAACTCCTAATAAGGACATGCTACCTTATAGGGACTGAACACCTTATAAGGACTGACCCCTTTTATGGACTAAACCTTTCACCTACTTCCCAATCAATATTGCTAAGACATCATCCTTAGCGTTTATATGAATAATTTATGAGAACGATACCCGGGGGTATACTTCATCTCTCCTATCCACGCACAAATTTTAATCCCCAACGTCATCCTCATACTAAACAATAGCTAACAGACGCACATAGACTGTATAAATACAGCACCTCTTGCTAACAGTAAGGAGGAGGGGGCCGAGACTTCAAGGCAGTCACGCTGATCAGAGACGCTGAGGCTCTGACATGTAATCGCTCCAGCTGACAGTGGTCTGACTATCCCTTGCGGGGTCAATCAATCAATCAGTGGTTTAAAGAGAGCGCTACTCATCCACGAGGGTCTCAAGGCGCTGTGGGGAAAGCTGCTCTGGATCAATTGAATAGCTAGGTTTTGAGGTGGTTCCTGAACATGTGCAATGTTGGGGAGTGTCTGATGTTGACAGGGAGGGCATTCAAGGTCTTGGCTGCAATGTAGGAGAACGCCCTCCTGCCCGCCCTTCTTCTGTGGATGTGGTGGACCTCAGCCAGGGCGAGGTCGGCGGAACGGAGGTTCTTGTTGGGTGCGTGGAAACATACTCGTTCATTGAGGTTTTTGGGTCCGTTGTTGTTGAGGGATTTGTAGGCATGGGTGAGGAGTTTGTATGTGACCCTCTTCTCCATGGGGAGCCAGTAGAGGTCTTACATGTGTTGGGTCATGTGTTTGTGCCGCAGTGTCCCTAGGACAAGTCTGGTGGCAGCGTTCTTGATAGTCTGGAGCTTATGTAGAAGAGTTTTGTTGATTTCGGCGTAGAGGGCATTGCGGTAGTTGAGTCTTCTGGTGATGATTGCGTGGGTGACAGTCTTTCTGTAGTCGGGGGGATCCATTTGAAAGTCTTACAGAGGATGCAGAGGCAGTTGAAGCTGGCAGAGGAGACAGCCTTGATTTGGTGGTTCATGGAGAGGGAGGAGTCGAGGATTATGCCGAGGTTCCAAGCATGGTCTGTAGGGGTGGGAGGGCTCCCAAGGGCAGAGGGCCACCATGTGTTGTCCCAGGCGGAAATGCAGGGTCCAAGGATGAGGACCTCGGTCTTCTCCGAGTTGAGTATTAGGCAGCTGTCCATCATCCAGTCTGCCACGTTTCTCATATCTTCCAGGAAGCTGAGTCTGGTGATTTCTGGGTTATTGGTGAGGGAGAGGATGAGTTGTGTGTCATCAGGGTAGGATACAATACTTAGCTCATGTTGTCTGATGATGGCGGCGATGGGGGCCATGTAAATGTTGAAGAGCATCGGGCTTAGTGAAGATCCTTGGGGTACTTCACAGACGATGTCAGTGGGGTTGGAGAGGAAGGGAGGAGTCTGACCCTCTGGGTTCTGCCGGAGAGGAAGGATCGTATCCAGTCGAGGACGTACCCCTGTATTCCCGCTTAGTGGAGTCTGGTGGCTAATGTGCGATGTGAGACGGTGTCGAAGGCGGCAGAGAGGTCTAAGAGGATGAGGGCTGCGGTGTGTCCCTGGTCGGACAGCATGCGGATGTCGTCAGTGGCAGCGACGAGGGTAGTCTCGGTGCTGTGGTGGCTGCGGAAGCCGGACTGGGAAGTTTCCAGAATGCAGTTTTCTTCAATGAAGGCGGTAAGCTGGGCGTTCAGAAGTCTTTTGGTGACTTTTGCTGTGAAAGGGAGGAGAGAAATAGGCTGGTAGTTCTTCAGGTCGGTAGGGTTGGCCGTTGGTTTCTTGAGGAGGGGTTTCACCTCCGCGCGTTTCCAGTCATTGGGGCAGGTGCTGGATGTGAGGGAGAAGTTGATAGTATGGCTTAGTTTGGGAGCGATTGCAGTGGCGGCCCTGTGGAAGATGTGCGGGGACATGGGTCCGTTGGGGCTCCTGAGTGTGTCTTCTTCATGGTTGAGGTGATGAGCTTGACAGACGCGGTGTACCAGGAGGTGATGGTCGGTTTCTCGGCAGTGGTGGGTGGTGTGGTGCTGTCTTCTGCCTGCTCACTGAAATTGTCGTAGAGGGCCTTGATCTTCAGGTGGAAGTAGGAGCTGAGTTTGTCGCAGGGTTCCTGGCAGGGTTCAATGTCAGTGGCTGTGCAGGAGGGGTTAGCAAACTGCTGAATGGCATTGAAAAGCTCCTTCGTGTTAGATTCGTTAGCCTTGACCTTATCACTGATGAAAGTAATTTTGGTGTCCCTTATACGCTGGTGGTAGTCCTACATGGCGATCTTGTGGTTGTTATGTGCTTCCATGGTCTTCTGGTTCCAGAAAGACTTCTCACGATGCCTGCAGGCGCGATTGGCTTCTTGGAGTTTGGTGGTGAACCAGGCGGCCATGGGCGGACGTTGTTTGGCAGTCTGTTGGAGAGGTGCCAGCTTGTCGGCGCAGCAGGCGACCCATTGGTGGAATTCCCTGGCTGCGGAGTTGGTGTTGGTGGTGGCCTTGGGGGTGTTTAGGAGGAGGGTGGAGTTCAGGCGTTCCTCTGTGACCTTACTCCAGTTCCGCCGAGGCGGGCACAGGGTGGGTTTGGGCACGGTGGTGGTGTTGAAGGTGAAGTTGACACAATGACGGTCAGTCCAGGACGGCTGGGTGGTGTTGCTGAAATGGATGTTTGATCCTTCTGCGAAGATGGGACCAAGGGTGTGCCCTGCTCTGTGGGTGGGAGTGCTGACGAGCTGTTTCATTCCCAGGTTGGCGAGGTTCTCGAGGAGAGCGGTGGAGTCAGTGTCCTGGCTGTTCTCGAGGTGGAAGTTCAGGTCTCCAAGCAGGACGTAGTCAGTGGAGGGGATGGCGTGGGGTGCGGCGAGTTCAGCAATGGCAGTTGCGGGCTTGGCGCGGGGTACTGGCAGTCTGTAGATGGGTGTACCACGTAGCGTGGTCCTGGGGCTCGTCTTGATCTGGAAGTGAATGTGTTCCATGTTGGAGTGTGGGTCGCTCAAGCTGGAGGTGTAGAGTCAGAAGGGGGTCATGAGAGCGATGGGGAGCCCCCCACCCGGGCAGTGTGAGCGGTATTTTCTCTGGATCTTGTAACCATTACGGATACCTGTGGCGATGTCGGCACCAAAGGTGGCGTTGGTCCAGGTTTCTTTAAGTAATGCTACGTTGGGCGTGATGGTGTCAACGAGGTCCCAGATTTCTATGCCGTGTTGGTGGAGGGAGCACACGTTGAGAAGGATGCAGTTCGGGGTTCCATTGGATCATCCCGTAGGTGGTCCTTCGTTGGCATTGTGGCATTGTATCGACGGTGAAAGATCTACAGCAGTGTCCCTGGGTGTTATTGGGTGCGGCTTGTGCGTAGTCGGCAAGGCATCTGGGGTTGAGCACGTGGAGGCTGGCTGAGTTGTAGCGGTGAGGACCAGGAGAATCAGGGTTTCTGGCGCTGGTCGCAGGCGGGACGCGGACAGGCACAGCCGGGCTTGCCTTAGGCGTGACCGCGCTGCGGTTCCTGTTATTTAGAAGAGGGGGCAGGACTAGAGCTTGAGGGGAGAGTGGAGCTGGTCAGGGGGCGGGGCTATGAGGAGGAGCAGGAGTGCTGAAAAACAGGAAGTGCTAAGGCACTGCCAAAGGCGGAGGACAGAAGCTGAAACCTGAAAAGAAAATAATAGGCAATATGGAAAAATACACGCACACAGAACTGAGGCAATTAGCGAGAATCCACAAGCACACGAACAAAACCTGAGGCAGAGTCAGGTGCGAGGCTCGAATTCTGCTCTTGAGGACTGCTGGCTAGAATCAGACTGGTGGAGCTGCCGGGGAGAGTGCAACCTGGACCGAGGTCAAGGCGTTACACTGCAGTGTCCAACTCAATTCCAGGACGAAGTCCCACACTCTCACTATTCCGGTAATGGGGTTGGACTAAATCCTAGCGGGATTCTTAGCTCTTAGGCTTTTAGGCTTAGGCTTTTACACACCCGTTCACTTGAGATTTGATATCGAGACACAAGGTACAGTGCACACACCAGTAGTAACCCAGTGGCGGTACTTTGTTCTGAATAACACCCAGTAAAGGACATTTTGTCCCTCATCCCAAACTACTAATAAAGTATTTCCCACAGTGTTACCCTCTGCCCGATGGGTGGGCACAATACCGTTTTTTTTACATACATTCACATGAGCAGGTTAGCGTTCTAGCTTTCGTCTTTCGTACGTAGAACGCCCCACGTAACTGATCACGTGATTGGTTTCATTTCCAGAATTTGAACCTAGGCAGCGGACACTGAGGTAACATTCAGGTCAATGGATCGGAACTGATAGGTGGATTGCGGGCGTGCACGCTCTAGAAGTAAGTAGGCTGGGGCATTTTCATCTGGAAACCGAGGTCGGATTCCCTTCTTTTCTGACTAAGTTTTCTTTTCCCCAAATAGATCCTGAATAGCGGCGATAGCTCCCAACTGGACGTGAAACATTCTTTACTTTACGTAAGTCCTTCCTTTTACATGCTTTTAAGTTTCATTTTACTGCCACCTTTTTGATAAGCGCGAGTTCTTCTACCACTCCCACTTTTACGAGTTAGCCATTGTCATGAAACCCGACTGCATCATTGATTATGCATACAGCGTGCACAATATGTAGCAGCTCACTGGCAACGGGGTGCCACCCACAAAACAAACCCCTCTGCATGTGAGTGTGTGACATGGAGTGTTAGTGCTAAACTTACTGTCACTGACATGGGTACCCGGATTGGTATTTTCCTTAGCATACCACAAAGCGTTAAACAGTATCCAACAGCATGAGGTTGTAAACACTCTAGATCCAAGGATACCAGAGTTACAGCATTGCGGATCTCAACAAGTTGTTGTGTCTGTTTTTATATGTGTTTATTCTTACAGATTTTACGGGCTGTTGGCAACCCTGAAGGCCACAATGGATAAACCTTGAGTTTGTTCGCTACATCCCCCACAGGTTAGGTTGCACCTTAGTGTGCACATACCACGTGGTTGGTTGGTCCTGACGAATGCTTCGCCAAATTGCACTTCTGAAGCAGAAACATGTTCACCACTCTTTGCAATTAGTTTAAACAGGATGTGCCTGGTCAATCTAGTCAGCTGACGAACATCTGCATCACTTGTTGTTTTATGATACCTTGCTTTCCACCATCAAAATTCTTCTGGGAATAAACCAAGGCATCTTTTAACCTGCACATCTTCAATGCTGCACTCATATCACAACATTAATACCTGCTCTGCTGTAATAGAGGCGTTGTAGCACACCATGGAGGCTTTTGGCCTCTCTGGTGGGGACCCAGTGATGAAGCATGTCACCAACTAGATTGGTAAGTGAGGGTTCTTTTAAACAAGAGTGATTCCTCGTGCTGATACCTCTCCTTCTTTTTCGTTTGACCCCTATTTATTCACCATGCCACATACTTCTACTACGCAAATATACTCCACACTACACAATTTCACCCCAAACAATTCCAGAAACCATTCCAATTCCAAAGCAAAACACATAAGTAAAACACATTGTAATTTCAAACACCCATGGCTCTAACTCTCCCAAAGGTGAGACCTATTGCATTGCAAATGCTTGTTTTTCCGTACTGTAATGACGATCCGCGTGCAGGGGGAGAGGGGGGTAATTTCCCCCAATCAACCCCAGATGGCAAAAAAGCCCTTAAGACATTAGTGACTGCATTCATGTAATATTTCTGGGTGGGAGAGGCCCCCACTGGAGTTACGCTTCTGCTCCCCCGTCATGGGGCCCAATGGACCTGCTACCCCTCCTGGGGGGAACAGAGTATTCAACCTATCAGACGCAGACAGTTATGAAAAATAGACATTGGGGGTGCCCAGGGTTGTGTACTTTGCCTGGATTCCACACAATTTCTGACCCTCATTGCCCTAAAAACCTCAAACCTTGACTAAAAACACACATTTTCATCACATATCTGTGAAGTAAACTTCTGGAATCTGCGAGAGCCACATATTCACTACCATACAACATTCTCCACAGTCTCTTAATAAAAATGGTGCCTCACTACTGAGCTTTGGCCAAGAGACCTTGACCCAAAAGTCCCTCGAGCGCTATGTGGAGAGATCAGCTTATAGGGGAAGCTGCAGGATTTCGGGTAATGCTCGCTTGCAGCTCATGGAAACCTACCAACCACAGACATTTTTGGTAACTAGACAACTATGGGATTCAATGGTGGTATGCTTTTCAAGGATCCCTCAAGGGTTTCTTACCCACAGTGCCCTGCAAACCTCAAACTTTGTCTGAAATCACCCATTTTCCTTAAATTTCCGTGATGGAAACTTCTGAAATCCACAGGAATCCACAAACTTCCTACCACTTGCTCCAGTTGTGCCAATAAAAATACTGCACCTATTGTGTGGTTAGGCCTAGTGCCCACCATAGGAACGGATCTAACCTAAATCAATGGGAGTCCCCTCACAAGGGCTCCCATTGATCTTGGTTTGATCGCTCCTTTAAAAAATGTCTGTGGTTTTTAGGTTTGTATTGGTGACGGCAAAGCACAGTCCCAAATACTGCAACTGCCCCAGCAGCTTCTAAATCAACATATCACTTTAGGGCCTTTGTGTCATGGTCTCTTGGGGAACCATTCTTATCAGATGACATGTGGAAACTCAGGGTGGTAGGAGATGTGTGACCTCCTGCAAATTTCAGAACTTCCCATCACAGAAATGTGAGCAAAATATTTGTTTTTTACCAAAGATAGATGCTTTCAAGGGCTTCTGGGTAAAATTACCTAATGAGAGCCACGTAAGTCATGCACCCTTGGACTCTCCTGGTTGCCTAGTATTACAACATATGCAGGCTTTCTAGGTTTACCTAGGTGCAACTGAGCTAGGGCCCAAAATCCAACCCTAACCCCTATCAAAAAAACGGGTCAGTATTAGAAAAATGTAATGTATCCATGTTGTGTTTTGGGTAATTTCCTTTTGCATGCACTAGGCCAGCCCACACAACTGAGATACTATTTGTCCATCAAAGTTTGAGGTTTGCAATGGATTCTGGGTAAAAATGCCTAATAAGAGCTATACTAGTCCCACCATCTTGGATTCCCCTAGGTGTCCAGTTTTAAAAAATGTGCGAGTTTGCTAGGTTTCCCTAGGTGCTGGATGAGTGTGGGCCCACAATTTACAGCTACCTACTTTGCAAAAATGAAAGAATCCGTTTGGAGTGGAAAAATGTGATGTATCCATGTTGCGTTTTGAACCAATTTCTGCTGCAGACATTATGTCTACCCACACTAGTGAGGTGCTATTTTTATTTGGAGACATTGGTGAATGCTGGGTAGAAGGATTTTTGTGGCTCCCTGCAGATACCAGAACTTTCAATAACAGAAGTGTGAGGAAAATGTGTTTCTTTAGTCAAAAGCAATGCAAGTCACTACACCTTGGCTTCCCCCTGGTGTCTAGTTTTAAAAAATGTGCATGTTTGCTAGATTTCCAGAGGTGCAGGCTGAACTAGGGCCTAAAATCCACAGCTACACACATTGACGAAGGGTCCGTTTTCAGTAGAAAAATGTCATAGGTCCATCTTGTATTTTGATCCGTTTACTGTCAACAGTCCACGCAAACAAATCCTGTTTACTGTCACAGTCCACCCAGACAAGGAAGGTACCATTTTTATCAGAAAATATGTGGAAGTATAAGAGAGTACAACATTTGAGATTACCAATTGGATTTTGCTGCATTTGTGCCTTCCAGATGTAAGCCAGTATGTGACAAAGGCAACATTTTGAAAAATACCCTCTAAATCATATGCTAGTACAAATAACCAAAAATTCAGAGATGTTCAAATAACTACTGCTCCTAAATCTTGTCCCCATTTCAGAAATACAAACGTTTCCTTGATACCTATTGTACACTCTACATATTTCACCATATGAATTGATCTATACTTGTTACATAATGGAAATCCATTGTATGGTGCAACTCAGTTATTGGCAGTGGGTAACCTTGGATTCTTGGAATTCCTACAAACCCCATATATCTCACAGCCAAAAGGATCTAGCGGACATAATACATATTGGTTTTGTAAATTGGCCATCAGGACAAAAAGTTACAGATGTAAACATTGTTACAAACGGCTGTTTTCTCCCACTTGTTTTTAAGATTTCATCATTTCAACAGTTAGTTTCTTTGGAGGTACACATATGAGCCCTAGCTGAATTTGGACGTTTACCTACTTTCCAGGAATCTGTAGGTTTTCTGGATCATCCATGGATTTTACACTTGTTTTCACCATAAACTAAAAGTAGGTAGAGAGCACAAAAAATAGGGAAAAAATTAGCTACCTACTTGAAAAATGCTAAACTGTGATAAACATTTGTTTTTTTTTATTCAGCTCTGCATGCTCCTGAATGCTGGGAAAATGGTGACTTTAGCACAGCAAAGTTCATGCAATTTTTAGGAAAAAAACTGACACCATTATCTATAGCACTTTTTTCCTATTTTTCCCCCAAAACTCATAATTCAGCTATATTTTGCCTATTTTCTCAGTCTCCACAAACCCTGGGTACTTTTAGTATCCCAAGTATGTTTGACAAAAAGATGCAAATTTGATGTGGATACCGTATGTGAAAAGAAAGTTATGGAGTCCTATGCGCCCTAAATAGCCAAAAAAGTGCACACACTGGGTGGGAGAAGCCCCAGCAATTATGAGGTTAAATGGGTCAAATTCACCATAATAAAAGAAGTGAAGGGGATGTAAACAGAGGTCAAATTAAGTAGAGAGGGGAACTAGAGCAATGGAATACAAACCAGTTGAAGCGAGGGGAATAACATTTAGAAAATGGACATACGATTAGAAAGGAGGCTGAGATGTGCTGATGGGTCTGGGCATGTATCTCTTCACAGAGCTGTGCTGAGAAGGATACAAATAATGCACAAGTACTACTTGAATCACAGCAGTGAAAGTCTTTAAAATGCAATATGTAGGTAGAAATATGCATTATGTATGTGGAGTTTACTGATGACTTGAATCAAGCCTTGGGTATAAGTCGATCAATTCAGTGGCAGACTTGTGTCACTACATGGAGAAGTTATGCATGTCTTGAATATCGTATAACCATGTGGCAACATAATCTGTATTACTGGCATTGCTAGTGAACCATTGCAGAGGGCAAGGAATATTCCTTGGCAACTTTTTCTTTGAATTCAGAGCTTTAGATTTAGATTACAACATGGGATCCAAGGTCGCATTCCAATGGTTTATGGCATATTAATCTCTGGAAACTTCACAGGAGGTCCAATCACAGATTTTGTCACTATTGTTATGAGATAATGCAATTACTTCCAAAAATGTTAGTTGGTTGTTAAATTCTCAGCCAACGTAGAGCTTAGGAAGCACGCTACCCTAGAGTGGATTTATTTTAAGAGTTAGACTTGACTAAATTCATTTGATAAGGTCCTAGAGATGTATGTTTAATAGCTACAGAAACTTAGAGCTTGTTTTGATTGAGGGCCTTAACTTGAACAACCTGTTATAAACTATGTGTGATATAAGGTTGTATTCTACATGTAAAATATGTAGAATCATATTACTGAGGAGTGCTGACTGATGTCAAATGGACAATGAGAGCAAACCTTATGTTGTCAATGATGTCACTCAGATCCTAAAGGTGTAAAACATCCCCGCAATTCACTTTTTACCTATCTATAATTTTATGTTATACATGGCCCCCAAAGTCATCTACACCTGACTTCAACTACTACACTGGGGCTGTGGATAAGGGGAGAGTTATGCATAACGTACCCTCTCCTTCCTGACTCAAATGTGAAAAAAAATATCTTACTTGCTATCCTTAACCAAAACCCACTACCTTTCCTGCCATCCTTCCACCTCCTGGAGCTGTGGCTACAGCTTTCTTTCATAGCAGACACGCAGACCTTCGCTGGAGCCCTGTCACCTGCCCTGTAAGACCTTTATGGCATCACACCAGTTGATAACCAGTTTTGTGACGTCACAGCAAGGAGATATGACTTTAAGAAACTGAAATAAAAAAAAGTCTCTCCATGAGAGCCATACATAACAATCTTTTTTTTTTTGTTTAGTTGAATATGCCTAGAGGCGGTTTAATGTTAAGCAACACATTGCATCGTATATAGATATTAAGGCATTACAAAAGTACAACTGGAAAGTAGAGAAACTGGAGGAAGATGAACAGTAATGAAAAATAATGTTCTGCTACTTAATATGTCTATATTAATAAACCCATACAGCACAATAGATTGTGCCTCGCCAGGTAAGCCTCAAGAACAAACAAAATTGCATCTGTGCCTAATCTTCCGGCAAAACACAAAATGGTATTGATCTTGCCAGAGTAAAGCTCCTCTTATCAAAAAACAGTTTTGGCTAATCGTACACCCAAGTATCAAATTAAACGTCCTTTCAAGCTTAGCTCTTTCAAAATACAGATCTATGTAGGATAAAATACTTGTGGTTGCTTCTGGCAGGAATCAAAGAATGTTTTCATAAGAGTCCATAACATCAATGTAAAGGTTAGAAAGGAAGGGACATGAGGAGACGCGCGAACGCACAAATCAAGATGGCCGCCACCTGGTGAGCTCCTCCGCGATTTTGCCCGTTTTTTATTTTTACGATGATAATTCTGTCAGAAAATTGCTTCCTATGAGGTCGCTGCTATAAATAACTTATTACCTGCATTGTGAGGTGGTTTCAAGCTTTTCTACACATTCGGAATGGTGTTTGCAGCTCCCTGGTTCCTGCTTCCAGCTCTGCAATAAGGTACAGCCTGAATTGTCTGTCAAGGGGGTGGAGTGGTCTTCAGGAAAGGCAAGGTGTGGGCCTAATCACACCCACAGTCCAGTTTAGCTGCTGCACCAGTCTTTCTGAGGATTGCTTCATATCTTTTACTATATTTACTCATAATTTGCTCCTATATCTTCAATTTTTATTATTTATACACGAAAATGAAAAATAAAAATCTTCTCAGCAATAAAAGGAGACAGCAGGTTTCACCCCCTCCAATAAAATCGAAAGTAGTGGAGTCATCTGAACCTTCATTATCCTTAATTTTGGAAGAAATACAGGCACTTCGTGCTAATACTGATACTATTGTGACAGAAGTTAAAAATGTGCTAAAGGAAATGGTGAGTTTGTCAATGAAAATTTCTGATAACTCAATTAAAATACAAGATAATAAAGTCAAAGTGGATGCTTTCACCCCACATGTAGCGAAAATATCACCTATGTGCTCACATCTTTTGGACATGGAAAATTGCAATAGACAATACAACCTTCGCATATTTAAATTTACCAGAAGAGGTTGAGGGATCTAACTTTTGGTTATACCTGGAGAACCTAATTCCTGGTCTTTTAAATATCAAATTTCCAGAAAAATTTGAAATTGATAAGGCTCACAGAATTCCTAACATCGCAACCCTGAACATAATAAACCTAGACAAATTATATTTAAAGTTCTTCGTCATCATCATTTGGTTATGGTTAGAAAAGCAGCAAGAGAAATTCCTTCCTTGATGGTCAATGGCAATAAAATCTTTATTCCTCAAGATTTTGCTAAAGAAACTGTTGCAATAGGAAAGGAATTTACTGATCTCCGCCCTCAATTACGAAGCCTTGGATACAAACGTGGCCTTTTTGATCCATCAACAATGTGAATTTGGAAAGATAATTTTTCAAACTCCTTTCAGCGTCCGGAAGAACTGCGTCATTTTCTAGATCAACAAATGCAACATTCAATGGACACTCATGACCCTACTACTTGACTTTTTTCCAACATGATCTTTCTGACAAATTTATAAATTATTCATTCATATTTTGGGCTCCAACGGTTCTGGCCATGTTTGCAGAGCGTATGTGCGTTTCAATATTCATATTTATGTATCTTGTTTGTCTCCTTTTTCATGTTTTACTTTCTCCTTTCCCTTTTGCAAGTTCTAGAGCTACTGTCTTCTTAGTACATTTTTCTTAAGCTCCTCTTCTTAACCTTTTCTCTCTTTTTACTCCATTATGGTGAATATTAAAGTAGTTTCATTAAATGTTAAAGGTTTACGCCATCCAGTTAAACATACGAAAATTTTAGAATACTTGGGTAGTTGCAAAGCTGATTTTTGTTTTTTTCAGCAAACTCATGTAGATGATACAGTATTAGATTATATGAGGGAAAAATAGGTTGATAATATTCTTTCTTCTCCTGCTAATGGCAAGAAAAATGGTGTAGCTATATTATTTGCAAAAAAATCGCACTGCTAAATTCAGAGTAAAATTACAGATATTGATGGGAGATATTTAATTGTTAAAGTTAAAGTTCATGATTCTATCATATTTTTATTAAATGTTTATGGTCCTACTGCAGATAATCCTGTTTTTTGGACTAATCTTTCAACTTACGTTTTAAAAATTGGTAATGCGCCTTTAATTGTTGCAGGTGATTTTAATGTCATATCTGATCCTTTGCTAGGTAGATTATCTCGTACTAAATTCCATACTCCTATGGTTTACTTTGCTTTTAAATCATTTCTTCAAACCACTAAGTTAGTTGATATATGGCGTCTACATTTCCCTACAGAAAAATGTTTTACTTTTTTTTTCAAATCCTCACAATTCTCATTCTAGGATTGATTACATGTCACAAGACAGCTAATTAACTCTGTCACTACCCCAAAGATTGGTAATATTGATGTCTCTGATCATGCGATGATTTCTTGTATTTTAAATTTAAATTCATCCGTTACTTAACAGTCTAGATGGAGAATTAATTCAGGTATAGCTCTCAAGGAGCACAATAAACCAAAACTCTTATCCACTATTTATGATTATTTTCAGTTTAATCCTGAAGGTTCTACTTCAATGGTTAATAGATTGGTTGTTTTTATAGCTTATATTATAGGGGTTACTATTTCTATTATGGACCATGAAAATAAGACATTTAGTGCAAATATTAAACAGTTAGAAAAACAAATAGCGAAATATTAACAACTTTTTTATTACGTCTAATGATGCTCAATATAGAGTTAAGCTGCAACAACTGCGCTATGTGTTTCATACAATTCTTAGTAAAAGAGCAGGCTTTCATATTTTAAGGCCACAGCAAAATTTTGTTTTAATGCAAATAGATCTGGTAGACTGTTAGCGAATTACCTACGTATTAAAAAAGATAAAACTCAAATCAAATCTATTCATAGCCCCAATGGTAAGATTGCTTTTTCTCATAAAGATACTGTTAATTAATTTTTGGATTTTTACTCTAAGTTATATAGCAAACCTGATTTTCATGATGATTCATTAGTTGATTCATTTCTATCCTCATGTGATTTACCCAAGATTTCTCAATCAGATAGAATTGGACTTGATTCACCCATTACCAAAGGTGAAATTGTATCTGCTATAAAATCTCTCAAAATAAATAAATCTCCGGGTCCTGATGGTATCCCGGTGGAGTTTTATAAAGAATTTAAATATGAACTCTCATCTTATTTATTTCAAATTTTTACAACAATTGAATCTTCAGGAATTACTTCATGTTCTTTTACTGAGGCTTTAATTATTGTACTTCCCAAACCAGATAAAGACCCCTCCCTTGTGTCTAACAATCGCCCTATTTCTTTAAATAATCAAGACTGTAAATTATATGCTAAAATATTGGCCTCACGACTATGCCCTGTTTTAGATTCTATCATACATCCTGATCAATCTGGATTTATGAAAAATAGATACTCTGCAAATAATACACAAACTTTGTTACATATCATTGAACACAGTCAAATGTTAACCATTCCCTCAGGAATTCTGAGTTTAGATGCTGAAAAAGCCTTCGATAAACTTCATTGGCCATTTTTATTTTATACTTTATCCTCTTTTAATTTTGGTGATACTTTTAACCGAATGATTTCAACTTTATATTTTGCTCCCACTGCTCGTTTATTTATTAATGGCCAAGTTTCAAATAAATTCTCCCTTTTTAGAGGTACAAGACAGGGGTGTCTCCTTTCCCCGCTATTGTTTTTAATTGGTATTGAACCTTTTCTTACCGCTATAAGAAATTGTGATAATATTTACAGAATCAATATTAAGGATTTTATTATTAAAACCTTAGCGTATGCTGATGATGTACTCTTATTTATCAGTGATCCTTTATCCTCATTTCCTTCTTTATTAGACATTATTGCAAAGTATTCTATGGTTTTGGGTTACAAGTTAAATACTAACAAAACAGAATTGTTTCCTTTACATATTTATTGTACTCCTGATATGATTCCCATGAATGACATTATTTGGCAAAAGAATACATTTAAATATATTTGTATTTTATTTTCTTCATCTATAAAATCAACAATGACTTTAAATAGTAATTTTGTCTTAGATTATATTAAAGGCAAAACGTCTAAAGGATCATTATTGCATCTTTCATGGCGGGGTAGAATGAAATCTATTAAAATGAATATTGCTTCTAAAATCTTTTACACCCTTGCCATGATTGCTACTCAATTTCCATTAAAATTTTATAAAGATGTTGTTAAACTTCTTTCCAAATTTCTTTGAAACAACAAATCACCTCGTATTAGTTATAAGAAATTAAAAATGCCTAAATGTAATGCAGGATTCGGTATCCCAGATAAAACCAAGTGCCATATGGTTTAATCATTCCTTTTTACAAAATCCACCTACTTGGCTCAATATTGAAAAATCTATTGTAAAACCGTTCACACTAACAACTCTGTTAACTGTGTCTTACAAATCATAATTTTTTCATAAATCTGTTATTCTTAAATCCACTAAACTGATTTTTAACGATCTAGATTACATTTTTCTATATCCCATGAATAATACTGATGAAATATCATTATGGTATAGCAATGTTATTAAATTGAATAGAAATATTAGTTTTTGGTTTTTATGGATTGGATCTGGTATTTTTTTTCTTAAATATGTTTATTCCAATAATACCCTTATGCCATTTGAGGAGTTAAAATTAAGGTTTGGTTTATCTAAATCTGAACTTAATAAATATGAATATTTAAGTAATTACATTTTAGATTCTTTTCAGCAAGCTATTTCTTCTAATACTAAACCTGAGTTATCCATTTATATCCAAACTATATCAATGTCAACTCATGGGGTTTCTGTTTTATATTAAAAAAAATCAAATACTCTAGGAAGTAACATAAATATAATTACAACGTTCTGAAATAATGAACTATTACTTTCATTGTCTATTGATAGATGGGAAAATATATGGCTTACTGTTGTCACCCCTGTTGCTTTCCTTTGGACAGCTGGTTCACAGGTAATCACATTTCTTGGTGCAGCTGCACTGTACAGTCATACTGAGGAGAATAATTATGAGCCACTTGTGTCACCAGAGTGACACTGTTTTTGACACTCTAGTGGCACAAACTACAAAATCATATTTATGAGGTCCCGAAAAGCCAGTTTGCATGACTTTGAATAGCGTCATAGATATAGAGTAAGGCAAGGCATCTCAAAGCACTGCGTTGCCTTGCTCTGCTCTAGAAAGGCGTTCCATGGACGTTCCCTTGCAACACCCATGGATTGTGACACCTTTTCAAATTTACAAAGTCATGCAAACTTGGGGAAGTGCCAAAACCTTACGCCTGCCATGGGGAGGTGAAACGGGGAGTAATAACTTTATTTCTCCTCGTTTTGTTTCCTCTTTCAATGTGTGCTGCTTTTTGCAGCAGACATGGAAATAGGAAAAAGCCTCCCAGGATTGCTTTTGTGCAGCTCCTTCCAGCACAAAAACAATCCTGCCGAAAACACAGACACCCTTACACCATGCAAGGGTGCCTGTGTTGGCACTCGGCTGCTGAAATGGCACCAGCACAGGGGGAAGGAAGAGGAGAGCACTGTATTGGATCACTTAGACATAGGGCAGTGCAGCAAGGTGACTTGCTGTGCTGCTTTGAGCCAAAACCCCATAAATGAGGTCCTCTGTGTAGGTCTTAATTTAGAAAACGTAGTGCAGGGGACAGACTGCGGAGCTCTTTGGAGTACACGTGTGCATGGGCATGGGCATGTTGAGCGGCGTCGTTCAGCAATAGCAGTATGCCTTGCACTGTATGATCTTCACAGGGAGGCACTGCCAGACAGTGATTTGGTTCTGCAGTGGTGTGTCCTCTTTACACTCTGCCACAGCAATAGGTGTCTTTAAAGAGCAGGTAGGTCGTGGAGTTGAAGCAGTGAGGCCTAACTCACAGTTCCAATTAAAATAGACTGTAACTGAATGTATTTATACTTTAGCGCTTTGCCTGCTAAAGCAAAGAAGTAACTAATACCATTCTATCCATTTGACATGTTTCTAAAATATTACCCGAAAGCCAACTCTGATTCCATTCCTCAACCCTTAAATTTTTATATAATCAAAAAATTTATTTTTCTTCTGTAAGCGTATCTCTAGCTTCAAAATATGTAATGAATGGAAATGTATAAACTTTTCATTCCAAAATGCTTCAGAGTTTCCTCTTTTCGGTGTCTCCCAACACAAAACACTTAGGGGTATATTCACAAGAACGTGTGATAACTACAGCAAGAGTAGCGTAACGCAACTTTCAACATCGCAGCCCATCGCGGGAAAAAAACCCTGTGTCAATGTGGAATTCCCAATGTGGACAATGTCCGCGATACAACCACCTCGATGGAGACAAAAACACAAACTACAATACCAAAAAACATGCGATGGGCCAAAGTGCGATGAAGAAACCGGCGATAAGCAGCGCCAGGCCTGCAATACACATCTGGCAGGTGGGACAAATCACCATAAAAGTAGTAAAAACACCCAAACACAAACTGACCAACACCCAAGCACCATGGAGGCAGCAGGAGCAGGTGTAGAGGTCGAGCACAATCCCACAAGCACACCGGACGACAAGCCCGGGACCTCGGGGACAGGGAAGGGCAAGAACAAGAGGAAGAGGAAGCCGATGTTCAGTCCGCAAGTGAACAGGATCACAGTCATGGAGGTCATGGAACATCATCGACAACTGTTCGTCACCTCCAACGTGTCATTGGGCACCGAAAATGGAATATGGCGGGAGATGGTGGACAAGGTGAATGCCATCGGGGAGCACAAGAGGACAATGGATGAGGTCAAGAGGCGATGGAATGACATCAAGTGGTGGACCAAGGAGAAACTCTGCCACCCAGAAGGCAACAACGCAGACTGGAGGTGGGGGCCCAGTGCCACAGTTCGTGCTGGATGACTTGGAAGAGCTGGTGTTGACAGTCATCAGTGTGGAGAATGTGGCCGGAGTCGGGGTTTCGGACACTGCTCAACAGGACACAACACAACCGCAACAGGGTGAGAGACCACCAGGTACTGGGGGGAAGGTGGAGATGGGCGCAATGGCACACATGCACACTGTTATGTTACTGCCACTTTTATACCGCAACAGCTGCCCCAGCAAAGAGGCATCCCGGCGTTGTCAGCAAAGCACCTAACATGAAGGGAAGGCAAAGGCTACACAATGGGAGATAGGTATGTTTTTATGGCCTTCCTGAAAGCCAAGTAGTTAGTATGGCTTCGAATGTGAGTGGGCAGTGAATTCCAAAGGAGGGCTGCCCTGCTGTGGAAGGAGCGGCCTCCTGGTACCCTCACCATGTGCTGGCCAATGAGCTGGCATGTGGGAATGTAGGGAATAACTAGGTTCGTTAGAATACTGGGGGTGTTGAGTTTCAGGGTTTTAAAAGTGATGCAAAGGGCCTTAAATTAAATTCCCCTGGCCACCAGAAGCCAATGTGGCCGGCGGATGGTGGCAGCCACAGGACAGGACCTGCATAAGCCAATCAGAGATCTGGCTGCTGCGTTCTGAACTCATTGTAGCTGCGCAATCTCGGCCTTATTTGCCCCTAAATACAGAGAGCAGGCATATTCCAATCTGGACATTATCGCTGCTTGAAAGATGGTCTGGCGTGTCATGGGTAAAAAAAAACAGTAGGAGTCTAAGCCCCCGTAGAAGCCTGAAGCAAGTCCCTGCTACCTTTTTGGTTTGGACTTGATAGCTGAGAGGTTGGGAGGGGTAGCGCTACCCAGGCTTTCTGGCCACCAAAGTTCGCTCCACAGACCATGGTCCTTTCCCACCAACAACACCTCTGATTTACTGGCGTTCAACTGGAGGCAGTTGGCCGTCATCCACTCGCCGAACGCCGCCAGATCGCCCCGCAATTTCAGGGCGTCCCTCTTGGTGTTACTTGAGAGTGCCACAACCAGCTGAGTGTCATCGGCGTAGGAGACAATGGTCAGTCTCCTGTTTCTAGCCACCGCGGCCAGCGGTTGGACATAGAGATTGAATAAAAGGGGACTGAGGGAGGAACCTTGTGGGACACCTTGTTTAATGGGGTGGAGGCCTGAGACAAAAGGGGGAACAGTAACCATAAATGACCTCTCACTGAGGAATGAGGTGAGCCACTTAAAGGCCGGACCAACTATCCCTGCCTCCTCCAGGCGTTGTAACAGAATGACATGGGACACTGTGTCAAACGCCGCCCTGAGATCCAGAAGGATCAGCGCCGACGTTTGCCCAGCGTCCAAAGCAGACCAAAGATGTTCTGTCACAGCCAAGATAGCAGACTCCGTGCTGTGATCAGGTCGAAAACTGGGATTCTGTGAGGAGTCCAGCGTGTTGTTCTCGGCCAGGAAATCTGAGAGGAGAGTGTTGACATGCGCCTCCGTGATCTTGACTGCCAAGGGGAGTAGTGAAATGGAGCGATAGTTTTAGGGATTGGCCAAGTTCAACAGAGGTTTTTTAAGTAAAGGTAGCACCTTGGCATGTTTCCACACCACAAACCACCACAATCAAGCAGAGTACAGTGCACACCCACAATGACTCTGGGTCCTCTCCCAGATCTACAGACGGTTACAATGTACAATGCTATGCTGTCTGAATGTCACCATGTAACATGCCGCTACTTACATGTGGACACATTGTAATACACCGTCTCCCCTTCACATCACAGGGGCACAGTCTACACCGCCTGCAGAGCAGTCCCAGCCACTCTTCACTGATGACGAGGAGGACAACACCAGCCTCGACACCCAAGCCATCCAAGTCATCATTGACATCGTCGGCCACTCACCTCCAGGATCAGGGCAGGCCAGCTACATTGAGAAGACCCCACCCACTACCCTAAGCACCCAGCAGGAGGCACCCACAGCCCCGGCACTCTCCCAAGACCCCCTGGAACAACACATGGCTTTCCAACGCCGGGTGCTGGAGTGCCAGAGGGAGACCGCAGAGCAGGTGTGGTTGGGCTTTGGCAACATGGCAACCAAACTTGACGCCATCCTTGGTTGGATAGCCCCGCTTCATGGTCTCCATCGAGCCCTGACTGACAGCGCTGGAGACATGACGTGGAGAGAACACACTCAGAGTGGCTTCAGCGATACCAGCCGTGAGCTGGCACACATTCAGAGGCTAATGGTGGACAGGGTGCGGATGGAGGTGGAAAGGATGGCAGCTACTGCTGCACATCAGCGGAATAAAGCTGGGATCTACCACGCCCTGCGAATCCTCATCATGACATTGCTGCTACAAGGTGTGGCAATGTTGAATGCTGCTGCCCCCACACCATCCAAATCTCCGCCCCTGGTGTGTCCATGCCTCCCTGTGCGGCAGGCCTAACCACTCCGGCACCTGATGTTACAGTGCCACACAATGCGGCTGACAATCTACCTCCGGCATTTGAGGTGTCATTGGCACACAGTGCTGCAGCCGGTACAGCAACACCCCCAGGAAGGGCAGGGCACACATCCGGGGACGAGGATGTGGATGGGATTGGGATCAGAAGGGCTCAGTAGCATTCGTTTCTGCCACCTTGTCTGTTCCTGGTTGGTCCCGCAGATGGCCTCATGACCTTTCACTGACCCCCGATTCACTCAGATGCACTCACCTTGGACAGCGACATGGACTGCCACATCCTGTTTGATGACCAATGACATGGCGACTAGACTGCGGACTGCACCCCTCCTCTTCCGCAGTACTTGTCTTCCACAGATGGGCTCTTGATGGCCCTCCACAGGCCTAATCGTGTGGTGTATTCATCAGTGCCCTGTACCACTCCAGCTGCGGAACTGCACTGGATGTGCAATAGACATCCAATGAAGCACTGCTTTGTCACGTAATTCATCATTCATGTATGCATGTGTGGATGGATGTAGGCACAGTGATTTCCCTTGTGTCAATGATACTCATCCTGTGGGATGCCAGTCAGAGGGTGCTACATAGCGATGTGTGCATGGTTCCCATGGACACCACAACAGGGACATACGCACCAGCCACTTTCTTGTCCGGACATGGACTGAACCACGCCGAGTGCCCACAAGCCATTTTTGCAAGCCCTGCGCTATTCCGGCTCGCGCTCCCAGGGGGGCTTCATTGCTACCCATCGCAGGGGCTGATGTTGTGCAGATCACTGGTCTAGTTGTCAGCATGTCACAGGCACTCGCTGTGGGCAGGTTTGTATGCACACCACACCCACCCGGCACAGGCATCACAGGCCATGTGACCCGCAAATATAAAGAGCCAACAACATCACATACCCCTCTATCGGTGGTGACTGGATGACGAACGCGAGGCCTTGAGGCCGACACAGGCCTACCACTATGTGGCGCTGACTGGGGTTGAACAGAGTTTGTGGCACATGCTGCATTGCGGCTGGCACAGGCACCCCGCCACGGGATGCTGACTGGGGTTGAACAGGGTTTGTGGCACACACTGCATTTGCGGCCAGCACAGGCACCCCAGCACGGGACAGTAACTTAGGGTGCACTTAGTCATAGGCACCTTGAGCTGCTGAGCGGGTGTGCAGCCTGCGATGATGGCCCATCCCGGCAGTCCGGAATGCTCAGGATTAGTGTGCCTTGTTGGACTGCAGTGTAGGCCGCATCAGCGGGCTGCGCAGGCCTACCGCCATGTCACCTCGCTTACGGGATCACAGAGTTAGTAGCACCCATTGGGATGAGTGGCTGTGCAGGCTTTAATATTGCCGGGTGCCCTGGTATGTCCCATCCCATGGTGTAATCAAGACCCAGCGCCAAACGTGAGACCTGGTGGCCTGCGCTGGGTGGCTGCATGGTATGGAGGGTGCCATGTCGGCGGGCCCCAGACTTGTGGCTTGCATCGGCATATGGTGGGACCTGCAATCTACATGCTGGTGGTTGAATGTGAGCAGTGTGGCCTGTGTGTGCATGGGCGGGCATGCTCCGATGGGCGGCGGGAGGGGCTGGGATGCCTCTGCCTGGGTGTGCATACAGGCAATGTTATCTTGTGCAAGTGTGTATACTGTGCCAGTAATGTCTCTGGACTCTGTATCAGATGACGGCTCTGTCTCAAATGTGTGACCTGATGTACTGATGTACGTACGGGCAAGTGGTTGGAGACACACCAGTGGCAGCAAGTGAGCAGTGTGGCCTGGGTGCACAGGGTCAGCTCTCTCTCTCTCTCTGCCTCTCCTCTTCACTCTCTCTCTCTTTCTCTCTCTCTCTCTCTCCCCCTCTCTTCTCTCTCTCCCCCTCACTTTTCTCTCTCTCTCTCCCCCTCTCCTCTACTCTCCTCTCCTCTCATCGTCTCTCTCTCTCTTTCCCTCCCTCTACTCTCTCCCCCTCTCTTCTTTTCTCTCTCTCTCTCCCCCTCTCCTCTTCTCGCTCTCTCTCTCTCCCCCTCTCCTCTTCTCCCTCTCTCTCTCTTTCTCTCCCCCTCTCTTCTTCTCTGTCTCTCTCTGTCCTTTGATGTGCGCAGGACACACCTTCTCATTATGTTTTTAGTCTTGCAGGCTGTGACCTACGGATTGTGTTGAGGGGAGCAGCCATGTGTCTTCATTTGATTTCTGTGTTAATGTCAATAAAGTTTAATTGTTTTCTTCTAAAAGTAAATGTGTGATGTGCATTTCTGTGATGACACATGCATGTCACCAGTTGTGATTGTGCGACATCAGGCGGATATTTCGTACATGTTTCGGTGTAGCTGATGTGGCATGTCTTTGGTCAGGGGTGCCAGGGAGGGGTGGTCCTGAGTGTGGTGTCAGTGGGTGTAGTGGCCCTCTTGGGTGTCCGTGCTGCATGTTCAGTTGCTCTATGGCATCTGTTTGTCTTCAGGTGTGGATGTGGGCTGTGCTCCCTTTTGTGGTGCATGCTGTTGTCCGACTTTACACCAGGTTAGAGCAGGTGTATATTTCCTGCAGCTAACGTGCCTTAACCAGTCTTGTGGGTTCTTATCGCCGGTCTGTCTGGTCTTTGTGAATGTTGAGGTGTGGTGTTGTCGCGGGTTTTGTCACAGGAATGCCTACTCTGCATCTCATTAGCGATAGTTGCGGGGGTCCTCTGTGGCGATGTTTTTTGCAGCTGCTATCGCAGGTAAAATGGTGCTGTGGGCTGTTAGCACTAGCTTGTGGAGGGTGGGGTAAATTTAGCACGACTTTGGCTGCGATAAAGTGCCAATAATTCGGCAATACCTCCTTGTGAATATGCCCCTTAGTTAGTCAGGCCTTTCTATCATTTTGTGACGTTATATATGCTGTATATGATGTTGTGTATGCAAGCTGATAACATAACATGCACTAACGTTAGAGAGCTCTTACAGCAAAATAGCACCTCACAATGCAGCAAAATTCTCAAATATGATACACCTATTTATCAATGGCAGTGTACTTTGTTTGGAAACACATGCCAGGAGCTCAAAGCACAATATTTAAAATGTTGGAACAGAACTAAAATCACCCAAAGGGAAACATGGCAGCAGGCTGACCCGTCGCGGGAGCTCCCAGGAACGAGGAGAAAGTATAGTTGCGATTTGAATGAAGACTCAGTGAAAAAATAAGGAAACAATGCGAAAAACAATTAAGAGCTGCTATAGATTTTCAATAAGGGAAATTTAGCTCACCCGAGGCCGGAATACATTGGTCTCGATACGGAGGTGCAGAGAGTAATCTGACGCTGAGCAGCAGACTGCTGGAAGAGGACATGCGTTGATTTACTGCTGGCAGGGTTCCAGGTCAGAGGAGGCAGTGTTAGTACAGGATGCTGGTTGCCTGAGAAGAGGTGCAGCATGGGCGGCGGCGGTGAGGTGGAACAGGTTTTCAATTGGAGTGCACAGGAGGAGGGCCTGCGAAGTGAGGAAAGGAGTCGGATTTGGAGTTCGAGAGGAAGTCGCACAAGGGCCTCGGTACAAGGCCCTTGGAAGCAGATGAAAAAGGACTCCCCCCAGAGGTATTGATCCACAATAGGCAATCCCTAATTTGATGAGGAAGGCGGAGAGTATGGGCTCAGTTTCTGGTCATAACAAGGACATTAGGGAAAAAACTGAGATTATGGAGTGGAATCAGAGATTGAAAAGTCAGGAAGCCAAAAATCAAATGCTTTATCTGGGGGTGTTAATTACTCAGAAGTTTGAGGACATTCCAACAGTGAACTGGAAGAAAGTTTGCCAGGAGATATTGAATCTTTTATTAACATGGGCAAACTTACCGTTAAATCTCATAAAGATGATTATTCTTCCAAAAATCACTTTTCTTTTTAATTCCATCCCTCTAACTTTTTGGAAGGAGGATATTGCAAAGCTACTGTGGAAAAGGTGTAGTTTTATTTGGACGTCAAAAGGTCAAAGGATAGCTTGGAAAATGTTGAGAAGGAGACTAGGGGCAGGAGGATTGGTGCTACCGGACCTGCTTGTTTACTGTCATGCTTTCAATTAAAAATTATTTGTATGCTAGCTAACAAGCCAGATAGGTCATCAATGGGCTTACTATTTGCAGCTATGCTTGGTGAAGTCTGCCAAGGTCAGCATATTTTTTTTAAAAAGGTGAGGTTGAAGATTTTAAGTTCCGCTTTAGGAACTTGGATGTATATACGGAAACGACTGTGAATTCCATACTATTCATCACGGGCACCGATTTGGGATTCGCCGGGCACCCCTGAACGCTTGAAAGATCAACTTAGTCAGGGGGCATATCTTATTGGGCAGACCTTATGAAAGATTCCAGCTTAGTGAGTTGGGAAGTGTTTAGCAACCTTGCAATGGGAAAATTGGCAAGATTCAAGTATTATCAACTAGGTTTTTGGTGGGCAACACAAGACTGGACATGGGAGGAGGAAGACAAAGCTAGATCAGGTGATGAGAACAGATAAGTGGAAAAAGGAAATCTCTTTCTGGTATTGGGTCTTTGTGGAGGCAGAAGATGATATACAAACCGAGATTACAAACCTATGGGATAAAGAGTTTGGCGATGAAGAAGTAAAGACTCTGTGGTTTAATTGATTTGATATGCTACGAACAGTGGTGAAACAAGCATCGCTTAAGCATAACCATCTATTCACTGTCCACAGAGTTTATTGGTCTCCATTGAAGTTGTCAAAGGTCACAGGCAATATGTATAATTGCCAAAGATGTATGCATACAGCAGCAGAATACCTGCACATGTGTATGGAGTGCCCGAAAATTGTGCCATACTGACCTGCGGTTTATAATTTTCTGGAAGAAATACTGGGTAAACAGATTAAGGTAAGCCCTCACTTAATATTTTTTGGACGTATGCAAGATGAAGAACTGGGTATGGAGGCTGGCTCTAAGTTCATTTTTTATGTGATAGTGTTGGCAAGGTGTGAGATCTGTAGGATGTGGAAATATGAAAGTCCTCCATCTTTTACCGTGTGTTTAAGGAATGTCATACAAACAAGTGAATCGGATATGGTCTGTGATCCAGGAAGTAGAGATAAGTTGCCGACCTTATTGGTTGATTGGCGAGAGAAGACAAGTGGGTCCAATGATAAAGGCAAATATGCTGTCGGTCCTGGCCTCTCCAGGAATTTCTCTATGGCCCGAGGGGGGAAAGGAGATGGTAATGGAAACAGTATCCTTCTTATGGGGTATCTGCTTCTCCTCTCTAATAGTCTTCACATTCAGCATAGAGAGATAGGAAGAGTCCCAACAAGTAGGTGGCAAAATGAGAATACGAAAAAAAGGGGGGAAAAATAACTAAAATCACCAATTACACTTTTCAATCTTAACATACTCAGCAACGGCCTGCCAAGTAACAAGGTGAAAGAATTGTGTGCACCTTTTGGAAGCTTTGCCATAAGTGGTCTGTAAATACTATAAAGGAAGTCTAGGTAGTTGCATTTCAGTTATTGCCATAGGAATGTTGCTAAAAAGCACTGCAAGTAACAGGCAGTATTGTCACTGCTCCAAAGTACTTTTATATAGATCTCAGAATTATGATAGACTGCCCTAATTACACTGGAATGTAAACCTGTAATTTGCAAGATGTACAATGAACTCTGCAGCAGGAGATTATCTCGATCAAAGCACTAACTAGCAGGAGTTATTATAACAAATCATTGGTGCTGCTCTCTCAACTTCGAAACAATCAAAGGCTTACTCAGCTGGGATTTAGGGTTGTAACTTGGTGGTTGTATAATGATCTTCAGACCCATTTATGTTGGTTGCAGTTGATTAAGTCACTGAGCAATGTTATCAGCTTAGATGGAATAATAAGAGCAATGTAAAGGACGTATTTCAAGAAGCTCAAACCTGTGTCATGTAATTTTAAAACAGCTAAAACAAATCGAGACAAAAATACTTGAAAACACGATCATTCAAAAAGTGCTCAGCTCTTAACCAGACACTTTAAAGACTACTCAGCAAACTTATCAACTTATATCAACCCAATGCCATACACAACTAAACATTTAATTAGGTAGCACTGCTTCATGAAATCTCAGATCACAATGAATAAACAGTCTCATTCTACTGAGGTGTTCCTCTTTGCTGAAAAATATAAGAATTTGGCCCATGCTCCTCGACGTGTGCCCCCACTAAGCAATCTTAAATTGGGTACATACCTATTTATGTTCATTTTGTGGTGTCCATACATTGGGCATCCCCGAAGGGACTACCAAAACTTTCTGTCAAGTGTACCTAGATAAAAGGCACATTGGAACACAGTGTCCCCTGGAAGACCAAATTTGCAAGGAACTAAGGGGCATATTACCAACGATTAGCGATATTTATCCCTAACGAGGCTTCGCAACACATTTTTTAATGCTAAGCATCGCCGGAAATTATCGCAGAGATAACTTGCTATTAGCAAGGTTTATCTCAGAAGAGATAAAAATCCTCACGCTAACTGCCAAATGAGAGATTATCCCTGGAAAACCAATGATAATCTCTCGAAGTTTGGCGTTAGCTTGATGATAGGGGCTCACAAACTTAGCCATGATATCCACCTTCCATAGGATATCATGGCTAAGTCAGGAAAATACTAGGTGTAAAAAAAGCAGCGCTAACCGCGGTTAGCGCTGCTTTCTTTTTATCACTAACAGGGTTAGCGAAATCCTTGATATTAAGAGAAATGTCGCTTAACAACATTTCTTCTATTATTTTTCTCTGGAACGCCCCCTTTGCATCTCATTAGAGATGCAAGGGGAAGCGTAGAGAAAAAGGGTGCTAACATGCAAATTTGCGTGTTAGCACCCTGTTGCTGATAGGGAGATAATTTTATCTCCGCTTTCTTGGCTTTTAAAGCCAAAAAAGCGGAGATAAATCCCTTGATAATATGCCCCTAAGCCTTCTCCAAAATTACTTCACTCTGCCCACTTTCAGACAACACCAGAGCATTCATTACTAGAGTGGTCATGATAGCTTGCGCACAATAGGCAGGAAAGCACATACGTAAGACCATGAAAGAAATTGAATATTGGTTTATCTCCCTGAGAGGCGTTTTCATCAGGGGACATAGAACCCCCTGTTCCTAAACTATCAGATGGATTATACCAATGTACATTCTCACTTTGTTTAGGCTATAAGCCACTGAACAAAAAGGAAATGTACGTGAAGAAGCGTCTGCATGGCATGGTTTGCACCACATGTAGCTATGTTATCATTAATTACTCTTAAGCCTTTTAATTTGCGAATGAATTAATGACACATCATTACTTTTGATGTAAAACTAAAAACAATACCCATCTAGTGGCTAAATTGCACAATGAGAAACTAGGGAAACAAATATCAGTCCTGATTCCCCCAACTGGCCACAGTATGTGATCCTAAGCCAATAATTATTTGGCTGTGCCTCATTTTACCTCATCATCACATTGAGAGCACCTTGAAATATAAAAGGTCTTTGTGCACTGTACAAAATCCTTTCTTGTAATATACTTTAATAATGCTCTATCTATGACAACTTAGGCTGCATATAGGCCACATATTAGGGAACATATTAGGGAGTCGGCTCTTGTTTCACTAGTGGCATCCTCAACATGGAAGTGGGGAAAGGAACACAAATTTGTCTAATTTAAAAAGGCTAAAGTACGGTTATGCTTAGCATTCTGTGCCCAATGATCTTCCCATTATGCAAAATATTCATTTGATATTAGGTGAGGTGTATTTTCCATAGTTGTACACTACTTAAGAGGTTCTTACCTGATTCTACATGATTCTACATAATTTCAGCCAGTTTCTGAAGATATCGTTTAGAACTTACACTGTATGTGGGAGTGTTGGAACTGGCCCTTTTTGCAGGGTAATCCCTGAACATTTTGCCTTCCTCTTCTATTTTTTTGGACCTGCTTTTGTTGGTTTGATGACTCTAGGCACTTTACCACTTCTGATAAGTGCTAAAGTACCTGTGCTCTCTCCTGTAAACTTGGTACGATTTGTCTACACCTCTTTGGCATATTAGTTTACCTCCAAGTTCCTGGTACAGTGGTATTCTATATACCCAGGGCCTGCAAATTAAATGCTCCTAGTGGGTCTGCAGCGCTGCTTGCCCCACCCACAGAAGTAGTCTTTCAAACCTGTCTTTGTCCTTTGCCGCTGCAAGGCCTGCATGGGCTGTTTACTGCCACAGTGACGTGGCATTTAAAGTGTTTGCCAAGTCTGAATCTCCCCCTTTACTACTTATACGTCATTTCTAAGGTAGACCCTAGGTAGCCCTCTGGGCAGGGTCCTGTGTAGGTAAGAGGTAGGACATGTTCCTTTGTTGTGTAGCATTTCCTGATAGTGACAAACAGCCTATTTTGTTTCTCACTGCAGTGAGGCAGGCCCTCTTATAGGTTTGCATTGGTAATTACCTGATATGTGTCTGCAGTGGTAAGTTCTGATATTTAAGGGATAGCGTGGTCATGTTTGGTATGTTTGGAATAGTAGTGATAAATACTGCTTATTGGTGAAAGCGGACTTCTTATTTCTATTTCTAGAATTTCCACTTTTAGCAGTGGGCATTTCTGTGTGTCTATGACTCTTTGTGCCCTGCCTGGTTGTGTATCTACATCTGATTTAGACTGAGAGGAGCTGGGGATGTGCATTCACTCGACAGTCACAAGGAGAGTTGAGGTGTGTCCGGCCTGTTCAGGCTGAATAGTCCTGGTCTGCAGTTAGAATCCTGGTAAGACTTGTCACCTGCACCTGACTTTCTGGATATAAGTACATGAGCTGTGATCCCATGATTTTAGACACTGCGTGGGACTTGTAGCCAGAGGCTACTGGCTCTACATGCTGCATCCTGGAGCCTGTGCCTCAGGAGGAACCACCATTTGGGGTATTTGCCTCATTGGGCTAGACTGCTGCCTACTGATGATTGTTGGGCTGCAGAGGGGACTGCGACTCTGCAATTGCTGCCTTTGTGCTGGCCTGCTGAAGCCCTCTGCTTGTGCCCCCCAGTGCCCCCCAAGGGCAAGCTGGCTCTTGCTACATCAGCACATGGTGAGCGCTGCACCTGATTACTTCTGATGCCAAGAGGAGTGCATAGAGCGAGCTCTACCCTCTCCCTGCAGTCCGGGATCTATTGAGGGCAAAGGAGATAACGCATGCTGCGTGCTCTCGTCCTCATTTCCGATTACAGCCCTTGAAGTGGGAGTGTCCTGCTGTGGCACCCACTCTCTGGTGTCAACCAGGGAGAGCTCCTTCCCAATGAGCATGCCACAAGCTGCACTAAGGGATAGTCAGCACGACCTGATCACCTGGGCTAAGGCATTCCATTGCCGTGCATGACGTGATGGCCTGCGACGGAATTCTGTTGACCTGATATTGCCGCTGTTCTGAGAGTGTCGGCCTCTTCGCATCCCCTAGGGAACTTGATGTTCAGCCTAACGCCCCCGCACGTATGACCGGCTTAGTGTGCACATGATTGACAGAGGTCTGAGAAGCCCTCTGACCCGCTGCCATCTCGGGCAACTTTGCATTGGGTAAGTCCGCCGCAGTTAAATATTTTGGTGTGGACATCAGTTTCACAGTAATTTGCATGTGGACCACCAGGAGAGACACCTGGAGGATTCCTCTGCCGCAGTTCAGCCGCCAACTCAGTGACTTGTGTAGCTGCACTGCAAGCTCACAGGTGGCTACAGTGGGCCATAGTGCACATGGAGACTTATTGTGTGGGTGGGGTCCTTCCCTCCTTTCGGGAACATACTGGGGACACTGTTGCTCGATTGTCAGGATGGTGTGGAACTTTGACGTAGGCCCCCGACTCACTGTGAGAATTATTGTACTCCCAGTTATAGGTGCGCATGTGCTGCTGGACCCAGGATCCTTGCTTTGCATTACTTCATAACCCCTAATAGGCGTGTAGATGCGCTGCAGCATATATTCCTATGGGGATATTTTGTGATCCATGCTGTTCTTGTGACATGTGCTAATCCATGGGTGTACATCCATGGGTGCTACTGCTGTATTTCATGCCCTAACTTAGTGATGCTGGTTGGTCTGATGCACAGTATTGGTGATTCATGTACCGGGTTCGAGTCTCGGCAACGACGCTCAATAGCCTGTGGTTCTGGGTCAATCACTTCATCTCACTGTGTCTAAAAAAATGAATGTGCCCGTCTGTAACATGGTGCTCTTGTAAAGCACTCTGATACGTGATATCATTGGGTCTAATTCACACTATTTAAAACTCTAAAAGCAAACAAACAAATAATTGTTTCATATTTATGCCCTGACGTTGTGATGTATATTGTGTTTCCTCACATTCCCAGGACTGGGTTAGTATGTCAAGTTGCCATGATTTATTTGCATTTTAAGCCCTGATGTTATGATTTATGTTGTGTTTATGACTTGTAATGACAGGATAACGAGTATAATTTCAGGATCTGTGATGGTATTTTTATGACATGTGCAACCTATAAATAAGTATTTCCTTCATGCACTAACTGTGATGTTATGAAAAGTGCCTGGTTGGCAAGGTGATTTATAATCTAAGTGATGTCATGATAATTGCCTAGTAAGGCAAAGGGATGTATGTGTTTGTTGTCTATGTGTTTTGTATACAATTTATGTTATATACATAACCGTGTGTGGAGTTTCTTTTGTGGTGTGACTAGTGTGTCACTGGTGTGTGTATGTTGCGAAAACACTTTACAAATTGCCTTTGGGATAAGCCTGACTGCTCTGCTAAGCTTCCAAGAGTGTGAGCAGGGGTTGTCTTGGGTGTGTAACTCCCTTAACTGACTAGAGTGGTAGGTTAGACCTGGCTTAGCTGCATACCCTAGCCAACCAGAAACCCCATTTCTTACAGGGAGGATTTCAGTAGGATTAAAAAAAAAGTATGCTTGTGAAGAGTATTTCCTTTGTATCTGCTAGTGGTTTTCCAATTGCTTTTAGTGACGGAACTAGCTAAAGTTCAGTGATGGCACCAGCATAAAGGACATGTGATTTCACTTCCTGTGACATAACTTTGAGTGTCAAAGGGAATGTGACATCACTTCTTCTAGCCCTGGCATTTTGGTGAATTGACATCCATAGTCAAAAGGGGAAATAGTAGTGGGACCAGATTAAGAATACATCTGTAAATATGTCAAAACGTGGCAACATATGTTGCATGTAGAGCAGCACTTTTAAAAGACACAGTATTCTATATCAATAAAAAAAATGGACACTTGACCAACAGTACTGACTTTTTCTTTAATACCTGTTAGGAATAGAAAAGAGCATTTGTATCCTTAATCCATTCTGTCAATAGACTGAAAACCATTTTGTAAACAAGTCTCTGGAAATGATCAGTTAGGATTATTGGCCTATAATTGGTTGGGTCAAAAGCATACTGATCTTGGACTTCATCTGCCCAATCCTGTTTAAGGAATGTGTGTCAATTGTGAAATGGCATTAGAAATGGTTTGCTAATAAAGAGATGAAAACATTTGTTTCTGATCTCAAATATTTTGTGGGAATTCTGTTTAAACAGGGAGTTTTGTCCAATTCCTGGCTTAATACGAAGCTTTCACAATTCTCACCTGAGAAATATACCATAGTGTTCTCATGCAATATTTTTCAAGGTGCTTCATGAACTTCATAACCAAATGATTCAGTGCATAGGTTGCCATTATTATACAAAGGTATTAAATGCAGGATTCATGTCTCAGCATTATTTGTACCTGGAGAAGATAAACATCCGAGAGATTTAGTGCACCAAAAGACATGGTGAGTTAGCAGCTGTAAGTAAATCCATCAATATCTTTGTTTCCAACTGGTCCTTCTTGAAATTGAAGATCAGTTTTATAAGGTTCACATACTGCAATTATTTTAACCTTATCATGTCCTCTAAGGGCATCTAACAATCTACTTTAGTGTCTTTACAACCCCTGTCATGCCAGTGGCGTTGTTTCCTTAAAGAGCCAACATTGTCCTCAAGAGAGACGAATGATGGCATGTCTCTTGTGAAGCAAACACTAGAAAAGAAACAGCATAATCATAGATGATGGATGAAGGGTCGGGTTTTACAATTACATAATATTAAACTTTGGCAATGAGGTGTAAATGAACATTCTTACGGGTTTGATGGAATGGATGCCTATCGTTACTATCAGTGGCGGCTCCTCCAGTAAGGCGGAGGAGCGTCGTCTCACTGCTCAAAAGGAAAAATAAAATGATAATAGTGTTTAGTTGTTATCATTTTATTTTTCCTATTGCAGTCAGTGGAGGGGTGTGGCTGCCCAGAGCAGCGTTTGCACTCCCTAAGTGGGCATGGCTGTCGGCCGGCCTTCTTATGCCGGCCACACACTCATGCGCACTTTGCATGTTCCCCACCAGGCAGCATTACACAGGCTGGTGAGGAACTTGCACATGCTCCTTTTCCCCTTCTGAGCACTGAGCCATGGTGGTCAGACCAATCACAATGCAGCATTGCAGCGTTCTGATTGGCTCAGGGAAGCCAGTGTGCCTGGGTACTTCCACAGCAGGCTGAAACAAGAAAAAGGAAGATGGAAGAGGACGGAGGAGAGATGGCAGCTGGCCAGCCGGCCAGCTGTTCCAAGTAAGGTAATCTTTTTTAACATTACACTCCCTCCCTCTGCCCCCACCCCAGTCCAGTAGCAGCCACTAATAATTACTATTAGCAAAATGACTTTCAGAGGTAAAACTTAAAGTTCCTACTCACTTTCAGGTCTTTCAAGATACCAGTCTAGTACATGGAGCATAATGTATTCAATGTGACTCAACTATTGCCCCTTTTCCATATTTGCCAAGCTTTTGATGAAAGGTAGTGTATCTATTACAGGTGATAGGACCATGCATCATTGTAATAAAACCCAACTTATGTTCATATGGTGTTTGAGCATTCAAACACATGTGTAGTCAGTTTTGGAATACCCCAGGAGCCATCCTCTTTTTTTTGGGATCTCCGATAATATAAAAAGTGGCTGAAATATTGCTCAAGTCTCCAGCCACCAAACTCACAGTAGGGTAGCATGGGTATATTGACGTATTACTCTATGATGTTTCATTTGAGATTCAATATCTATGCAATATATATATTTACATTTTATTTGTGCCTGCATTCAAAGAATATTAATTTAATTTGTTAGGAAATTGTGCTGTTGGATGTCAGACTCATTCCTACTGTTTGATGTATACCTCTTTAAGATGGCCTCTATGCATTTTTCCGATGTCAGGGACTCAAATGGCTGTTGTTTATGTTTAGCACCTTCTCAAATTGTAATTTAAACTATGAAATGTGTTTGCTCACTACCAGTGACCAAGGCTCCTGAAATGCAAAACGCGTTGGGTGAGTTTTTGTATACTGCTGGATTGTGGGTTTATGAAGCAATAAATCTACGCTAAATTACACACTGCTGCAGTGCACACTGTTTGTCTCAGGAAAATGTGTGTATAGCTCCTGAGAAGTGCTTGAAAAAATAACCTCCTGCTAGTGTGGGATGGATCAGAAAATGAATTTAAAGAGTATTTTGAAATCCTAAACAATTCACAGCCAATTTCAAATTTAGATATGAAATGAGTGATAAAAGAGTAATGTTCCTCGACACAGAAATTTACATTGAATCAAATCAAGTACACACCACTTTACACAGAAAAAAGACAGCCCCTAATGCAACACTGCATGCCGGTAGTTTTCATCAGCAATGTTTGTTTGAAAACATTTCATATGGAAAGTTTTTAAAACTCCGGAGAATATGTTCGGAAGAGTCACAATGGGAAGAACATAGTGCTTCCACGGCAAAAAGATTTGTGAAAAGAGGATATTAAAAAAAAAACACATAAACAAAGGATGGGAAAGAGCGCATCAAAAAAACAAGGATACCCTGTCACAATCAAGGAAAGAGGAAACCATCACCAAAAGAAGTGATAATGATGCAATAAGATTTATAACAACATTTTCGAATGAATCCATACAAATTATGAATATCCTGAAGAAAAATTGGAAAATCTTGAAATTGGATGCAACCATTGGGCCGTTTGTGGGTAATACACCACAAATAACATATCGCCGTACACACAATTTGAAAGATCGATTAATTCAGAGTCATTTCTATAAGGAAGAAAAGAAACCATGGCTGCAGGGCAAGGGTTTCAAAAAGTGTTACAAATGTAAAGTGTGTCAGATTGCTAAGAATGTTCAAAATGTAATGCTGTCAAATGGAAAGATCTGGAACATACAAGAACTTATCACGTGTAAGACACAATATGCAATCTATGTAATTGAATGCCCCTGCCAACTAAAATACGTGTCCGAGATGAAAAAGAAGGGGCTCATCTAGGGCAACATAATTTACCAAGTCCACTTCCCCTAGAAGTAGACCCCAGTGATTAGAACAGTTTCAGGCTTGTTTGGACAAGCAGGCTTTCCCTTTACATTCAATTTCCGCTTGTCCGGTTGTGTATATATAATTTGAAGGGCTGGCGCCTCGCAATGAAATAATTTGAGGCAGTGTACAGTTGTCGATTTGATTTGTACAGCAATTTTTCACATGCATTTTGTATTTTATGTATCACATTACTTGAATGTTTGTATTTGTCAACAATTGTGTGTTTTTTCTTTGATATATAAATGAACTTCCCCCAAAAACTTTTATAAAGTGCAAATGACTAAATCATACAGTCGTCCAATCTAGTAATGTGTGTACTAGGTGTGGAAAACAGATAGAATTTAACCTGTCTGGCCATTGTTGTTGTTTATTGAATTTGAGTGGTCCAGGCCAGTCAGTGACAGGATCCAAGCCTTTTTCCTTCCCCCAACTAAAATACGTGAGCAACACAAAATGCGAACTAAAAAAGAGGATTTTGGAACACGTAAGGGCAACCATACACCAGGACAGAAGCAACGCAGTTGCCAAACATATGGAGTCACATCATGACAGCAACTGGAAAAGCCAAATGTTCTATGGAATTGATACAGTGAAGAAACAGACGAGAGGAGGAGATAGAGAAAAATCATTAACAATGAAAGAATAGAGATACATTCTCAGCCTACGATCTATGACTCTGTATGGACTCAATCAGAGCGAAGAATTGTATATACATTTGTAAATAGTCATACCTAAAGGGAAAACATAGTCTGGTTTGTGATTTTGACATGATATAGAATGTACAAGATAGTAGTTTAGTTATTTCCATCAGGAGCAAAAATCGAGCTTTTAAAAGTGCACATTTTTCACATAATAATTTTTGATTTGATTACACCTCATTATGAAAGAACAAGATTTAACAATTTGGACCAGGGAGTGTGGTAGGAAGGAAAGCTTTCAGATTATAATATGCCACCAGAGGCACAACAGTATTGTATTAATTGCTGATTTTATTTGATTTCACTAGAATTAGGTTGAGAATAGCCACTGGAGTCTTCAAAACAGGACAGTGGATCAAAATTGTGGATAGCAATAATGAATCAATTATTGCTAAAAGACATAATGGTACCCTAAGTCTCACAAACAATAAAATGGTCCAATTACAAATGATCATAATATTGATAAGGAGTATGTAATTATCATTCTTTTTTTTTATAAGCACGTTTATTTTGCACAAATATTTGTTATTCAGGTTTAATTTGGAAAATTGTCAGTTTTGGCACTGTAAATATGAGCACTACATTAACCATAATGCCCCATGGTAAAAAAGTTAAGGTAATGATGTAATAAGAACATCTTCCCTTTAAATAAGTTTGGAAACATGGGGGCGTTACTGTGAGCAACTACTCAGGCAGAGATCGAAATGCGTTGGTGTTTGGATGTTTGGAAACCCTTTGAAAATAAAGTAATTGGAACTTTGAAATAATTGCTGGAGTGCGACCCAAATTCTTTCTGTCAGAAGAAAGGGAGTGTGGATTTGACGGCGGTCTGCTCGACCGCGGGGTGACGCTTGGCTGAAAGCAGCACCTGCACCGCGCAAAGTGCAAAAGGTGAAATATATATATATGTATATATATTCATCAAAGGTGCCCTGAGGTAAGAACCAACCAGCAACAGAGTAGCTTGCACCACGAATTTTATTTTCATCAGCTTGCTCAGTCCACAGTTAACATAACATCACAACACGTTTCAAAGTCTTCTTCGGGGCACCTTTGATGAATTTTAATACGGCGGTCCGGCCGCAGAGAACCTGCCACTGCCTGTCGGATGGGGCCTGGCGACGGAAAGAATCTTCATGTCGATACCAAGGCGTAGCAGATATAATATTGAAATCTACAGCAGCCTCGGCCTGGGGGCCCACTGGGGTGTTTAATTTTTGTTTTAATGGCAGAGTGAAAACGGACCCCACGGGAATAAATAGCCCGTGATTAAAACTACAAGCACCAGCATGCCTGCATGAATCCACTTGGGCGTGGCACGTAACAATTAGTGCATGCGTTTAAAGGCTTGGGGCAATGCTAATCCATTTCAACCTGCTTTCCCCCGAAGAAAGAGTCGCAAGACTTTGAAACGCTTTGGGATGTTATGTTAACTCTGGACTGAGCAAGCTGATCAAAATAAAATTTGTGGTGCAAGCTACTCTGCTGCTGGTTGGTTCTTACCTCAGGGCACCTTTGATGAATATGTATATATATATGTATATATATATATATGTGAAAGATCGCAGCTTTTCACCACCTCCTTTGTTTTTCGAGCAGTAAGCAGACACGGACCCAGGAATCAGTGCTTAGAATGCTGGTTTATTTTCCGCCATATTTACATACGTATGTATACATATTAAGGCTTTGTGGTTATCTGCAAAATACTTACATTTTAATTGTAAAGACATGCGTGGTAAAGACATTTGTGGTTTTTGCACATTATATGTATAATGTTCTGTATATTAATAGTTTATGCACACATACATACATATATATAAATATGTCTACTTCGATAGAAGAAGATGGTGTTTTGATGTTTACCATGCAGCCAGTGACACGCATGGCGACCCTTCCAAAAAGAGTTCTGGGTTCAGTGGCTTTAACCTGGACCACCGCTCATCCCAAGGAAGCAGAGGCTCTGCTGTCATCCGACAATCCGTGACTACATGGAGAGACGTAGTCACTGAACCGGCGTCTCCAGGTATGCTACCAGCAGGAAAGTGTGGCTGGAATTGAGGGCTCAGAAACTGTTTGTTTCCCAGCACAGAAGCTACTGTTTCAACCTAACCACGTTCAAAATCAGCCTCTCACTTTGAGTAATATAAAAATCCGGCTGAAAGAGACATTCATCCGTGCCACGAACAAACTGCATGATGGGATTTGCAGTCTTTAAACATTGAACTGCTTGAGTGTTCTCTGATGAAATGTGGTTCAGGTGTGCACCACGCTACTTTAGAAGGAGGGGCAGAATATAAAAGACTGAAAAAAGAAAACCTCAAGCACCGAGTCATTTGAGAAAGGCTACTGCTGAAACGTGTCATGCCAGAAGTCTGAATGAACGGATTCATGAAGCCCCTCCGTGTCCCCTTGTCTACTTCAATAGAAGAAGATGGTGTTTTGATATATAAATATATATACATATGTGTGAAATACATACATATTTATATATATATACATGTAGATATATATACATATGTATATATATATATAGTTCTTGTTAGATTTGGGGGTCTCTAGTTGGCACAGGTAGGTACTTGTGACAAATAGGGACCCTCTCCTCTAGTCAGGATAAGGGGATTACACTTCTAAAATAACCCCTGCTCATCCCATTGGTAGCTTGGCATGAGCAGAAGGGCTTTACTTCAGAAGCATTGTAAGTTAAGCAGTTGTGACCACATACAGTAACCCAGTGACAACACTACAAATGGACACCACACAGGTTTTATATAAAAAATAAGTAGACTTTATATAGAGTTACCACAAGACCGTAAACAACAAAAATGCACACTATGATTACTTTACGATGGTAGATTTAAGCTTAGTTCAGTTGAGTTCTTAGATGCGACACTCTGCATCAATGTACCTTAGGTTGTGTTGCGTTTCCACGACAAGCAATATCGCAGCGATGGGAAATGCGACAAAGTTTAGATACAAATAAATAAAGACGTGAAGATCTTCCAGATGCGGCACGCTTCTCGGGGATGCGAGAAGTTCTCGGTTCGATGTGTGGACTGCAGCGGCGACACCCTCACAATGCAACGGCAACAGCTCCAGCTGCGACGCTCTTCTCCCATGATGCGTGAAGCTTCCGCTCTATGCGACAACCGACAAATACAGCGGCGACATCCAAGATGCGATGGCAGCAGCTCGGACAGTGGCACGCTTCTCAGGATGCGAGGTGCTCTTGGTCGATGGGATGCAAAGCGACAGTTCCAGCGGCGACACCCTCCTTCGGAGTTGAGACGGCAGGCACAGCGACACGCTCTGACCTCAATGCGAGATTCTTCTTCTGATGCGGTGCAGTGTGACAACTACAGCGGCAACAGCCTCCTTTTGAGTTGCGACGGCAACAGCAGCAATGGCGACACACTTTCTCTTCATTGCGGCATGCTTCTCTCCGATGTGGTGCAGTGCGACAGTTCCGGCGGCGACACCCTCCTTTGGAGTTGCGACGGCAGGTACAGCGGCACGCTTCTTCTCGTTGAGTTGCGCTTCCAGCTCCTTGCGACACGCAGTTCCTGAGAAGGCCCAAAACAGCAGCAGGCACTTCCATAAGAACTCTGGGGAGCTGGGGGTTGAAGTCTGTTGTCCCTAAGACTTCGGCAGGGGCCAATCTCTTATCTAGGCCCTTGGAGATCCTTCACAAGTTGAAAGCAAAGTTCACAAAGTTCCTTTCTCCTTCATTTGGCAGTAAGGCAATCACTGCAGGCCAATCCCCCAAGCAGCACTTCAGCTTGGGAATAGTCTCTCCTCAGTTTCTTCAGGTTCCTCTCCTCAGTAAAAGTTTCTTCTTGTAGTCCAAAGTGATCTAATTTCATGGGATCAGGGTCCCAATATTTATACCCCAAAATAATTTGTTCTTTGAGGGGAGAGGGGCCTTTGCCCAGTCCAAACCAGCACTCTTTTTTATCAGACTTCTCCTTTCCCTTCACAGTACAGGGCAGGCACATCAGATGCCCCTCAGGAGGTGGAGCCAGCAAGGTGGAAGGCAAGTACATTCCTGGAGCATTTTGTTTACAGGACTACTTCTCTTCTTTCAGTGTGCAGGGCGGAGACATCAGCCTCTCCCCAGGGGGTGGAGCCAGCATTGTGAAGGCAGGCACAGTCCTATTCAAGGTTCAGGTGCAACTCCTCCCTCCCATCTAGATACAGATCTCTCCATTCACCACCGGGTGACTCTGCCCGTCTCCTGGAATTCCCCAGCCCTGTCACTCACAAAACCAGACATAGGAATACACAACCTAGCAGAGGCAGGTTTGAAGGGTTAGACAAGCAAATACCTACTTTCTAAAAGTGGTATTTGCAAACACAGAATATTAAAACCAACTTCACTAAAAGATGTATTTTATTATTCTGAGTTCAGGCATACTAAACTCGAATTTCTACATGTTCTCTGAGACAGTTAGGATTATAAAATGTAATAACTCTAACAGCCCATTCTGGCCTATGGAGAACAGGTAGCCTTGCAATAGTGAAGAACGAAAATGGCTGTAATTCACTATTAGGACATGCCACACACATCAGGGCTTGTCCTACCTTATACTTTCAATGCACCCTGCCCTTGTGCCTAATATAGGTGTGACTGATATGAAGAAAATGGAAGATTTAGGGACTGGCAAGTGAGTGCACTTGCCCAGTCAGCATGACAGTACCAGACTGCACGCAGGCTCTGCAATGACAGACCTTAGATGCATTTTAAAAGGCTGCTTCTGTGAGTGGCACAACCAATGCTGCAGACCCACCAGCAGCATTTGGATTTACACGCTCTGGGCACACTCAGTGCACTAGACTAGGGTCTGACAAGTAAACCAAATAGCCAAACATGTATCCACTGATTAACACATTAATTTACAATAGGGAGCACTTGCACTGTGGCACTGGATAGGAGTGGCACAGTGCCCAAAGCATCTAACACCAGCAAAAATACATGAGGCAACAGCAAAAATGGAAGGGAGACCCACGCCAATGGTGCCAGGTCTAACAGTTCTTTTTTCCCCAACATTCCTCAACCCTTAAAACCATACCACCCTAAATCCTACAAAAAAAACCTTACCATCCAATAACCCATACCTACCCTAAACCCTAAACAAATACATTGCCACCCAAAAACCTGTACTCACCCTAAGCCCTAAAAATTCCCTTGTTCCCCAAAAGCCCATACCAACCCTTAATCCTAAAACTTCCCTTGCCACCCAAAAAACCATACACACCTGAACCCTAAAAATTCTGTTACCATCCAAGAACCCATACACACCTTTAAACCTACAAATTCCCTTACTACCCAAAAACCCATACCCACTTTAAACCCCAACAAATCCCCTTGCCACCCATAATCCCATACCCCCTAAATCCTAAAAATGAGCGTGCCACCCAAAAACTCATACCCAACCAAAACCCTAAAAATTCACTTGTTACCCATAATCCAATACCCACTGTAGCCTCAAAACATTCCCTTACCACCCACCACCTCTGCCCACAGCAGGCATTGTCTCTGGATCCAGGGAGCTCTGGCACTCTAACCAGGGGTCCCGAAATGTGTTTGGTGATGGCAGGCTGGCTAAAGCTAGACAGGGACAACTTCAGGGGTTGGTAGGGTTTTCAGCACCCGCCTCCCCCCATCAGGGTCTCCTGTGTGAATTTATTAATAAATCCAATACTTTCATCCGCAAGAATTTATTAAGACGAGATGCTTGATACTAAAAATCTTAGAAATCAGTGAAGGCGTCATGGAGCTAGGAAACTAATGTTAAGTATCCAGCCCATGTACACTTTCAGGCTTCCCTATTCACTTAAAACGCCCAAAATGGACTGGATATTGTAGGGGCATATCTGCTCATGCTGATATGCCCTCACATAGGATATAGTGCACCCTGACATGGGGCTGAAGGCCTGCAGCAGAGGAGACTTTCCTATGTGATAAGTAGTGTAAGGGTGGCATGGCATATGTTGGAAATGAATAAGGGAAGTTGGAATGGTATATGGGGTTCCAGGTTGGCAGTTGCTGCCTGGGGCTTGGTATCACTGGCAATAGAAGGATTTACTGCTCACCTGCGTATTGTCCTCCTTTTCATGTGGCGACAAGTGTCAACGGCACTGGGTTCAACTGTGTGGAAGGAGCAGTTCATGTAATCACACCTGGTTCAGCTGTGTGGACTGGGCAGCTTCTGTAGTCGCACATCTGTCTTCAGTGGGGGCGCTGGGAGGAAAAGCCTTACTCCGAAGGTAAAAGTGCCTGATGTTGGAGGATTGGCTTAGCTTTGATTCACTATGGACACGCTGTGGGACCCTAGGACTGGGCTCGCCTTGCCATGGAATTCTTGTTGATTTCAACATTCAGGTGATGTTAAGCGCGCAATTGGTGCAGATGATGGCCACATTGAATGCATAGCTCGCAATATCTCACATCATCAGGGTATACTTAGAGCCCATTTCAGGTGTATTCAGAGGGCAACTCCTAGACACAGCATACACAGCAGATATACCATGTTGACAGTATAATTGTTGAATATTCGGTAGCTGTGGATTCAGTGCGCCTGGATTCAGTGCGCGTTAGAGTGAGGCCTCATTCCTAGCTAATTGCAAAGCTAATTACAAGCCTTAATTCTTGAAGAAATAGCTACAGAAATCGGCGGCCATCTTGGAGGTAGGAATTGTGTTTGGTTGCCAAATGACGCAAGGCTGATAATATTATTGCATCAATCCTTGTGTCAGTCCTTGTATTGTGCTTACATTAATGGGGATAGGCACACCAAATTCTGTGGGGACTGCAATGACAGTGACTAACACGCCAAAGACAGCAACGTACTCACATTGATTACTATAATTTAGGTGAACATAGATAAAATTGCAGCACCTCCACCGTTTTTAGCAGTTCCTGCTACCCCTCCTACATCTTGGGACTAACGGAAGGCTTGAGGCATGTTGGGAGGCCAATCATGGTGACATTTTCACTTCAAAAAAAATGAAAGCCTTATTAGTTACAATATAGGTTCTGAGGGCAGAAGTGTGTTGTAAACACTTCCTTTAGAAACTGTGAGTGTGCATACAGGGGCTGGAGCAGGGGATGAAGGGTCGCATGAGGTTATCAATGAGTACCTTTCTGTGTTCAAAACTTTGGAGAAGAGGTGCAATCCTAAGTAAAATACAGTACAGGAGCGGCACAAGTTTATGCAAAGATCGCAACTTCCGGGTTAACCAATCGACGGCTTTGTGGCAGCTTAACGCACATTTGCATAAACCTGGAATTATAGGGGGGGTCTAAAGATGAAATTATTTGTGATCAACTTATAGAAAAGACTAATAGTAAGAAGATGAAAGAGAAATTATTGTCTACGGAAGATCTGGATTTGGAAAGGGTGCTTACAATTGCCAGAAGTATTGAACATTTTGAATATTGTGTCAATGAAGTCAGTGAAGTGGATGAAAGGAAGTTATTAGTAAAGCAACCTGAAAAACCAAGAGAGAGAGAAAAGCCACTTAATAAAGTGAATGTTGTTAATCGATCACCCAGAGTGTTGGGTGTACGGGAGAATGCAAAACAGGGGAGGAGTGAGCTGATTTGTTTTCGGTGTGGGAGCAAAAATCATTTGGTTTATAGTAAGACTTGCACTGCTGTTGTAGAGTCATGTTTTAAGTGTGGAAAGAAGGAACATTATGCCTGAGTTGGTAAGTCAGGGATGGTTCCAAAAGTTCGAAGTGTAAATGCATTGGATAATATGGAGTCTGAATCTGATGAGGATTTTGTATTGACAATATCCTCACCTGTAGATGACGAAGGGACATCAGTAGAAATTGCTTCTGTAGGGTCAATGAGGAAAAGGAAACCTCCTCAATCTGAGGTTTTGGTCAATGGTAAAAGAGATGAAGTGATGGCAATTTCCGGGTCCCCTTTACCCAGGTGTGTATGGATGACTTTAAGCAAATCCCAAATTCTCCATTAGAACCTTCCCAAATAAAAAAAATGGAAATCCCAGGCAAATTCTCTGCTAATATAGAATTTGAGCACAGCTCCACTCAAGGACTATTTGCATGACAAAACATCATGACAGAAAATCATGCAAATCTTTTGTAATTGGGTCGAGCAGAGTGAAATTGATATAGTGTTTGCCCTGATTCATCCCGAACAAGTAATTTCGAAGGCCAGAATATACAAAGAGAGTGAGACGAACATTGTTACATTATGACTGTGAGTGGATTAGGCGGTACCCCACTGTGCTTACGAATGAGTTGGCCAAACTGAAAGGGTTCCAACACTGTATTGTTCTGAAAGCTAACTCATATCCTGTAGTGCACAAAGTACGTCAGGTACCCTTGGCATTAAGGAAGGAGTTAAAAGAGGGGCTCTAGAAGTTATGTCGTAAGGTATAGTCTAGCCTTTTGAGGGGTCTTAATGGCTTCCTCCCATGGTGTTAGAGCGCAAAGTAGATACATCGGTGAGACTGTGTGTAGATTTATGAGATTTGAATACAAATATTTGGGTGGACCAGCAACCCCTCCTAAATATCAACAGAATGCTAACCACTCTTGATGGAGCTGAAGTTTTTACGTCCTTGGACATGTCAGTGGCCTATAACCAAATAGAATTGTGTGAGGAATCTAGACACTTTTGGAATACCCCAGGAGCCATCCTCTTTTGTTTGTATCTCCAATAATATATAAAGTGGCTGAAATATTGCTCAAGTCTCCAGACACCAAACTCACGGTAGGGTAGCATGGGTATATTGATGTATTAATCTATGATGTTTCATTTGAGATTCAATATCTATGCAATATATATATTTACATTTTATTTGTGCCTGCATCCAAGTATATTAATTTAATTTGTTAGGAAATTCTGCTGTTGGATGTCAGATTCATTCCTACTGTTTGATGTATACCTCTTTAAGATGGCCTTCATGCATTTTTCCTATGTCAGTGACTCAAATGGCTGTTGTTTATGTTTAGCACCTTCTCAAATTGTAATTTAAACCATGAAATGTATAATTTAAACCATGAAATGTGTTTGCTCCCCACCAGTGATCAAAGATCCTTAAATGCAAAACGCGCTGGGTGTGTTATTGTATACCGCTGGATTGTGGGTTTATGAAGCACTAAATTGCACAGTGTGCTTACGAATGAGTTAGGCATACTGAAAGGGTTCCAACACTGTATTGCTCTGAAAGCTAACACATATCCTGTAGTGCACAAAGTACATAAGGTACCCTTGGCTTTAAGGAAGGAGTTAAAAGAGGAGCTGGAGAAGTTATGTCGTGAGGTATAGTGCAGCCTTTTGAGGGGTCTGAATGGCTTTATCCCATGGTGTTAGAGCGCAAAGTAGATACATCTGTGAGATTGTGTGTAGATTTATGAGATTTGAATAAAAATATTTGGGTGGACTGGCAACCCCTCCCAAATATCAATGGAATGCTAACCACTCTTGATGGAGTTGAAGTTTTCTACGTCCTTGGACATGTTGGTGGCCTATCACTAAAAAATTGTGTGAGGAATCTAGACACTTAACATCTTTCGTGAGACCTGAGGGGGCTTATCATCAAATGTGCATGCCATTGGGTTTAGCTTCTACCTCAGCTGTATTTAAGAGGGACATGCGTAACCTGTTCAAGCATATGTTTGGTGTAGCATACTTCCAGGATGACATATTAGTGTAATGGAAACATCAGAAAGAACATAAGTTATTGTAAGATGATGTTTTAAAAATACTCAGAAAGAGTGGTCTTACATTATGGAGTGACAAGAACAAATTCAGTCAGCAAGGTGTGGACTATTTTGGCACCACATATCTAGTAATGGTATTGAGCCTAAAGTGAATATTTTAAGAGCTACATTGGGAGCACCTGCCCCTATGGATAAGGATCGACTGAAATCATTCTTAGGGCTCATTTAATATTATTCAAAATGTGTTCAGAATTTTGCTGCAAAAACAAAGTGTTTACATGCACTTTTAAAATAAAATGCTTAGTTCTTGTGGAATGATGAATGTGACAGGACCTTTGTTTCTTTTTTTTTTATTTGCACCATCAATATATATATGTACACACAATAGAATTGACGATACATTCATACCATTAGTGCATTTTCCCTTTTTAACCCTAAGCTACCCACCCAGAGGGGCTGCTAAGATCTCAGTTTAAGTTCCTGACGGCCCTATCTGATCACACGTTCTTTGATTCCCAATATGCTTGCTGCAGTGTAATTGATCCTTTCTCCATTACTTTCCCCTAAGTACTTTAGCAGTTTCCCTCTACCCATCTGCCACTGGCACCCACCTTTTGACACCCTTAATTTGTGCACAGATCTCTTTTCTGGCATACACAGCTTTGTCTAGGTTATAAATTGCCAAGCCGCGGGAAAGCCACAGCTGAAAAGTTGGAGGGTTAGGATCCATCCATGCGATGCTATACAAAGTTGTAAGACCGCCATGGCTATGAACAGTAGTTCTTGACTCGTATTCTCCAGTTCAGTTTCTGCCACCCCTAAAACCATCATGCAAGGACATAGGATGCATTCTATTGCAAGAGTTTCTTTGAAAAATTTAGTGATGTCTTGTTATATGATCATGAGTGTGTTGCAGGAGGGAAAAATATGCCTGGTATAGAGCACATCGAGAAAATATGTCCCTTTACCATTACCCCATTTAGCTATCTTTTTAGGAGTATAGTATAATGCAAAATAGGTCTTGATATTGCGCCTGTAATGGAGCCAGGACTAATATATTCCGTGCCATCTCAAATGAGTGCTGAAATAAAGTCTCTGATATACCAATTTGCTCTTTCCAACTTTGTGACCACCGTTCCAGATTATCTTTCATCAGGGTGTTGAAGAGATTAGATGTTATGTATGGATGGATCCCTGTGTCCTACTAATGTGTTTAATTATACTATTTCTGGAGAAGACAATTGGCCCACCTCCCTTTTTAGGTGCAAAATTACGGTACTTGGAGATACTTCAAAAAATCTCTCCGCTCTATCTTAAACATTTCTCTTAGATTTTCGAAAGAAACAAAACCTTTGACAGAAAAGACGGACCCAAATTTTGACAAGCCCAGTTCCCCCATCTTTTAATCGTTTGATCTTTAAATATTCAAGGCAGATTTGGGTTGCTTAACAATGGTGTACAGAAATTTAGTCTTCGGATACCCAGTATTCTACGGACAGCTTTCCAGACTTTAAATCCCCCTGGCAAGGTCTTAGATCTAATATTTTTTATAGAGAATATTATTTAAATAACGTCATAGCCATCCCCAACCTCATTCCCGAGAGTAAGCTCAAGTGGATTCGGAGCCTCTCCAATGCGTCTATCGGCAGTTTCTCCTGGACCAAAACCCGGTTGTATAGCAGTGTAGTGGCCCAGTAATACAATCTAAGATTGGGTAAGCAAAATAATTAAATTAAATAAAATAAAAGAATTGATGAATGGATGTGGACGTTTAAAATAGAGCAGATATTTCCCCGTTTAAAAATAGTTTATCCAAAGTTTAAACTGCTCTTGTGGATAAACGGACTAAAATACAAAAACAAGGAATATGTATCTTTATCCTATTTTAATAAGAACAATATAACCATACATAAAATTGCCCTATAGTTAAATTGGATCGGGTCGTTGAGTATCTTAACCCATTCCAAGATGGCCGCGGCACATGCGCGATAGCTAAGAGGACACACAGTTACGGAGCTTAGATCTCGGTTTAACTAAAACTCCCGCGATATCATATAGCGGAAGCGAATTGCCATCTGGATAAATACGCGGACAATGGGGCAGTTCGTTTCTTGCATGAACTCGAGGTTACACACTACGACACAGAGGTCAGAACAACTCGCGCTGCTGCTCAGATAGTGCGGGGAGGCTTTTTAACTCTTCTAGATACTCGACCCCCAGCTTATCAAAACCACATTTAATGTTAGGAAGTTAGACGCTGCATTAGGGGTTACGCGATCTGATAACCCATATAATTGTGCACACAAAGGATAAAATGTACCAATACCCGGTAAATGAAAGGTGCTATGAACTGCAGGCCAGAATTTAAGTGCACAAAAGGTTTTAACTACGTTGCAAATAGAGGTATGTTTTATTCTACCTGGTCCCTCTGAAAGCACCAATATGTGTAATGCACAGTAACAAATAAGTACCATCCGGATATTGTCTTTATATATAATCTGTATAGGGTAATTTATAATTATAAATAAGGGGAGATGTCATTGCGAACTTTACTTGAAATGCCGTACATATAGTAAAGATAAGGAGATCACTAGATTAACAGCTAAAGAACGTAGCATGTCAGTATATAAACGCTCACCGGAAGGTGAAAAGGAGCGACAGCAAATCATCCATTCTAAAGGGGGAGAATGGCCCATATCAGTAAGAGAACTATCTCTGAAAGAGAAATCTACAAATCGCCTAATATATATAATATAGAGATGGAGCATTAATAGATTTTAGAATAGAAAATAGATACATCCTCATCTCATCTTTTATTTCCACCCTGGTAGCGGGGCACATCATTTATATCGATAGACACATCAGAAAGTCTACGACAAATACAACGTGGGTAGGACACTACTCCCACAGCAGGGTGAAATTCCACCCACTACAACTGTAAAAAACCAATAAGGTAAGCGAGGTATGACAAGATATGAAAAGGAAACTAGAGTGAAAGCAGTTGAAGCCTTTAGAATAAATGCATAATTACATCGGGTATGTGTTCTTTCTTAGCTCCAGTTGACATAATCACACTGTGTTAACGGGAAGGATTCTGGGTACCGATGTAAAGTGAAAAAGGACCAGCTTATTACATAAGAAGAAAAATAACTATCAAGACTAGAGTGTTGGAGGTCATTATTAGAAAAAAAACCATTAGCACACAGAACCCTATATCCATAAATAGTTGAATTAGGTGTTCTCTTTTCCTTTATAAAATAAATAGGTCCAACATCGAAAAAAGGACCCATGGACAGAAGCGTTTTTTAACCTTATGAATGTCATGGTCTACATCATACCATGGTCAGTATTAGTATGAGTAGATGTGAGAATCTAGTGATATGAATGGAGTATGACATTAATGGAGTGTGATAATAGCAAAGACTCAGTTCCCTACTTAATTCTGTTCTCTTCTTCTTCTGTCTACATAGCATGTAGAGATAGGGATGAGTATTTAAGAACTACAATGAACCCACTTTGAATTATAGTGTCAAATAAAAAAAAGAAAAGTAAAAAAACTAAAATGCAATGCAATGTTTAAAGCTGATAAAATTTGTGTAAGGGTGAAAAAACTATGAAATGAGATGTCTTTGTGCAATGGGGATAGGATTATAGGAAATGTGAGATTAGATTGTCAAGAAGACATCATTTGTATAAGTTGGTTTACATATGTTTTTTTCTTATGTAGATTCGTTTTTAAATACTATGAAAAAAAGTGACCCTGTATTGATATTTATCCTGATTAAGGTGGTTATTGCACATTAATTCAACCCTTCTACCGAAACGCATCGACGCCTTTTGCCTAATGAGAATCCAACAAACAAAGGGATATTAGATAAGAAAGAGAACTTCTTACAATATATTCCAGAGGATATCAAGTTTTGTGATTGGATCACTTGGATGTTTTAACAGATTATTGTGATTTCACTGTGTTTAGGGTCTAGGTACTCATCTATTTGTCTTTTTTGCCTTTTTATACTTTTGTGTGATACATAGCATATGGAATTGTACAAACTATGACTGTCCGATTTTATTTTTATCTTCTGAATTCATTGTACTTATATTGAATATTTTAATGTGAGTGGAGACCTGTACTTGTTTTAATAAAAAAACAAAAACATTTTTTATACAAACACTATTTTTCAGTTGTGGGACTATAATTGTGTTCAAATATATGTTGAAGTTTTCTAGGGTAGGTTTCTAAATTGCTAGTATAATCTTGGGACAAAGAGTAGTAATATTGGACAACCTCTTCCCCCATATTGGACAATATTAAGGTAGTGATGTGAAGGGTGTATTGTGTGTAGAGTGAATGATGAATAGTACATACCTTCAGGGATTTTTCTCTGATTAATTGTCTTAAGAGCCCTGTTCCCTGGAACTAGTTGGGCTACCTCTCTCTTTATTTACCTAGGATTGGGTAAGGCCCATCCTCCTCTTACCTTCGGGAGCATAAGCAAATTGAAAACCCTCTTGGCTTGGTGTAATCCCAAATATATTAAAGAGAACATATCTTGCATTTTCTTTAGGCAGTCATTCGAAAATTCTAGTGGTATTGCTAAAAAAAAATATTACATTTTAGGAAAAAAAGCATTTTTATAATATTGCATTTCCCAATAATGGATAGCTGAAGGATAATTAACCTATATAAATCTTGCCGAGTGTTAGTAATCAGAGGGTCCATTTAGCCTAAAATCATCTATTTTTGCAGATATATCTATCCCTAGATAAGTTGCTTTTTCCATAATTCTGTGATCATTAATTGTTCATTAATTACAAGCTGTGTTTTGGAACAATTAAGAGTATATCCAGAAAGTTTCCCAAATCTATCTGCTTCTTTTTCGATTTCCAGAAGAGTATTGACAGGTTCTGGGGTTACAAGGCCAATAACGTCCGCATACGCCAGCACTTTCGTCTCCCAGCCGTGAGTCACCATGGGTTTGATAGCTTTGTTATTTATTATCTGTCGTAAAAAGGAGTCAATGTAGATTGCAAATAGTAGGGGTGAACTCGGGCAGCCTTGTCGGGTCCCCCTAGCTCTGTCAAACGGCTCAAACAATGTGCCATTAACACAGACACTGGCCACCGGCTGATAATAGAGCATTCTAATGGCCTGTAATAACCCCTCTTTGATACCGACCCTTGACAGGGCATCGCATAAGAAAGACCAGGAGACCCCGTCAAAAGCTTTTTCAGCGTCTAGTATAATTAAGGCCATTGGGTCATTAGATGTTGTTGCCGCATCTAAGAGTGTATTACCCTCCTAACATGATCAACTATCCCGCTCCCTGTAATGAATCCATGCTGTTGCTCAGAGAAAACTTTATGAATAATTGGAGCTATACAGGATGCCAAGACTTTGGAGTGTATCTTGCTATCACTATTTATTAGTGTTATTGGTTGATAAGATCCAGGCTCACTCATCTGCTTATTCTTTTTAAGGAAGATTACAATTTTGGTGGCAGACCAGGAGCTCAGTGGTTTACCCCCTTTAAATACATGGTTAAATAGCAGTCATGCAATCTTTAAGTTGCTGTGAATTCTTTTTGTAAAATTCAGCAGGGATGCAATCCAGCCCTGTGCCTTTATCATTAGGCAGGCTGTTAATGCTTAAAAGTATCTCAATCCAGTCCGGGGGAGCCTCTAGTTGTTGTTGATCCTCTGCCAACAATTGTTCTCCCATAGTTAAATTCAGATATTCTTTTATTTTCATGGCATCTCCTGGAAGATCGTCCTGATATAACTTTCGATAGTACAATAGAAATGTGTTTCGTATACCATCTGCATCCGAGACTAGTCCTCGTTAGAGTCAATTATCTCCTTTATTGTATTTTGAGTATTTTTTTGTCTGGCTATCACGGCCAAATGATGCCCTTCCTGCTCACTACACTCGTATGCTGCCTCTTCCGACACAGAAAGTTGCATCTTTAGCGATCATTTCCATAATGCATGCTTTTGCTACTATCACCTTGGCCTGTGCCTCCTCAATCCCCCCTCTGATTTGAAGCGTTTTGACCACATCCTCCTCTGCTTGAGCTAACGTGGTTTATAGACCGTGAGTTTGTTGCTGTTTCTTTTTATTGAGATTCAGGAAAAATCTGAGGGTTTCCCCCTGATACCTGCTTTCAGTGCGTCCCAGACATAATCAATTCCTGTACTACCTATATTTTCCCTTACAAACAGAGGTATCCAATTTCTGATATGTTTGGAATAATCCTCATTCAGGAGTAGGGGTCTCTCAAATCTCGAAGAGTGGGTCTGGAGTCTAGAATCTTTTCCCTTGATTTCTATGACTAAAGGGTAACTAGGTTAGCTCCTGGAGTGAAGATGGCGTCTGAGTAATCGTCCCGCTCGAGACGCTCCTCAGATCTAAACCCTGTAGTCCGGATTGATGACCCAGATGGACACCTGATGCCTTGTCAATGATGAGGGAAGGCTTGGTGATCACTTACCAGAGTTTCAGAGGCTTCGCTGCCATGGACTTGGACCCGCTTGGGAGCTCCCTCACAGAGGTGTAGCGGATACCCAGGCAGTTGGATCAACCCATAGTTGTGCTTGTTGGCCTGGATGGGGCTGACACAGCGCATCTCCCGCCCCAGGTGCTTTCAGCAATTTCCATGCTCCCAGCCGGCCTGCCGCGGGATCGCACACATGATCTAGTGTGGTTGGCAGTAACATCCATAGACACAAATGCAGTGATAGTAAGGAGGAGGCGCTGGCAGTGAAAAGAGAGACTTTTGCTTTCCATTTTGGGGTGCAACACTGTAGCCGGCGTGGAAAACCTCACAAAGCCATGAATAGTCAACAATCCTTGGCGACTGCAAGCCAGCCCTTAGCAAAAAATCGGAGGGGCACAGCTGCAAAGGAAAGGAAAAAGCTGCAGAAAAAGCTGAAAACATGGACAAATAAAATAAAATTTAAACAATCAAAAAACCCCATTCAAGGGCTCACAGGACCCAGCGGACTGTCAACCTTTAATTTCCAACCTTTTTGGTACTGCTACTCAAAAGGGGTCATCCTCATCAAGAACTGTGGACCTGGGCAAGTGAAGAAATTAACAAACAACTGCTAATATTAATTCTACTCTCGTGGCTGAACTGTCCCTCAATGCTCAGGATAATTCTGACGTAAGCCATGTTTTAGCCACAAAGGATCTTGCCCCTATAAATCTTAATGGTGGACTTCAGAAGGGGGACAACGTTTCTAAAATCAACTTGGGAGCTATTGAGGCAATGAATACTCCATCAACACAGGCTAGGACATACCTGAGACATTTGTTTCACAAGCAGATGACTCTGAGATCTCCAATGTCAGTCTATCGGCCTCCAGTGAAGGTGAGGGGGCCAACCAGAACAGCAGGTCTGAAACTGGGTTTCATTCAGCCACGGTGGGGCAAAATAAAAAGGGAGGAAAAACCCACGTGAGACTTCTGATTGTGTCAGTCTCAGGATTTGAAATGGGACTACTCTGCTTCACAGCTTACGTCACAACCTGGTCAAATGGAGCAGAAGGGGACCCTGTTGGAGAACTGGCTGGCGCCAGGCAGATAAAAAACCCAGTTTTATCAGTGGTATTGCAAGCAATCAAGAGCTTCCAAGAGGAGATGAAGATGGACAATCGGAGGGCACGCTTGGCAGCAAAAAAACTGCAGGGGACTGTTAGGAAGGTCAGCAAAACATGTGCAGATATTGCAGACAGAATGGCCTTGGTAGAAGCATGCACCGAAATGCTTGAAAAGGATGTCGCCGCCTTAAAGACCCAGAATGATGAGCACGAGGGAATCATAAAAGATCTGAAGTGGAAGATGGACGGCCAGGAAAACAGGTAACAACGCAACAATCTAAGTTTTCTGGGAATTCTTAAGTGGGCATAGGGAAGTGATCCCAGAAGATCCATGGTCTCTCTACTGAGAGGGGCCTTTCCCGAATTGAGCACCTGGGAGTGGGACAAGGAGATCTAGCGAGCTCACAGATTTTCCTTAACACCCTCAAAGCATCCAGTGAATGCCCCAGAATGACCATGTGCTATGTTGGTATACTTTGAGAACTTTTTACTACGACAATCTCTATATGTTCTGACCCACCCAACAGCAAAAAAGGAATATGAAGGAGTGAGTTTCTCTGCGCTTTCATTAGTGGGAGTGAATATATGTATGCCGGCACAGACCCCGGGAAGGCAATCCCCGCCATCTGCCCCCAAACCAACACTTTAACTGGAGAAAAAAAACTGACCAGGATAGAGACAGACAGACACACAAGCGATAAGACTGACACACAAACACAGGAGCTGCACCAGAAAGACATACTGACACACAAGAGAGATGCTGACACACAGGGAGCGACTGACAAGCAAAAACACAAACTGGCCCCAGAGGCAGGCATACACAATACGGCACATAGGAACACATTGGAAAGAGAGACCGACACAAAGGACAGACAGACAGACATACAGCGGATGCTGAAGAGCAATACAAGCAGACTGCATTAGACAGATACAGAGTGTCAGTCAGTCAGTCAAATGCACTTTATTCGATTCGTTAAAATCATAAAAGCAATAAAACATTTATATACAATTAAAAAAAACACTTATTTCATACATATACACATTCATTGCAAATTCATTAATGGTGCATATTGTAGACAAATGCAAACCTGAACACTTTGTAGATATTTCAGTGTTAATGCACGCTTCAACCGTACAAAATCCCACAGTGGGCCTTTTTTGATTTAATTCTATAAGCCGCCACTAGGAAATTGGCCACACAAAAAATGACACGAGTACTACATAAAGACTGTAAATAAACTAAGGCAGGCCTATCCTGGATAAAGCCTGCCTCTCTTAGTAGGGGTGCCAGATATTTCTTCCTAGGGACCGTGTACAGACTGCAAAACATGATAAAGTGCATAGAGTCCTGCAAGGAGAATTCGTCACAGCTGCATGAGGGCTGCTTTCCGGCTTACACCATGAATGTTAAGTGCCTAGGGAGTAGTGAATTAAATTAAATCTGAATTTAATTAACAAAAATCGATGAAAGGGCTTAGTTACGATTCTGAAATAAGGCTCAAGGGAAGGCAAACTTAATAACAAATAATGTTGTCTGACCGTTGGTTTCATCAGTTCCTGCTCTTCCCGAGCTACTCTCGCCACAGCCATAAAATTCTTTTTAGTCCAGATCACGTCCTCTCGCCTAATGCTGGATGGGACATTATATAAATCTGGACGTCCTAGCCGAGCAAAAGTGTGCCTTACATATTCTAGCCAGGGTATTTTCTTTGCATGGTCTAATGTCAAGATGGAGTGATTAAGTATTAACTCATCATTAAGCCATGTCTTTAGCCAGAATAATAAAGGGGCCAATCTGATTCTATCAGTTACATAGTCTAGTCCCACCTCCCCATGGATTGAGAATGTTGGTGTGGACTGGGGGGTCGATAATAAGTGTCTCAAGAACTTGTTTTCCGCTTTTTGTATCAGTTCTTGTGACACATAACCCCATAAGGGGAACCATACATGACTATGGAAATACAATTGGAGTCATAGATTTTTAAAAGAGCATCCATGGGTCTGGCCCTCAGTCTTTCTGAAAAACTCAGCAAGGATGAGGTTGCTCTCACCATTGATAGACTTTTAGCCTTTATTTGTGGACCCCACATGCCCTTATCATCAAAAATAACTCCCAAGTAGGAAAAAACTTCCACCCTAGACACAGCCTCTCCCTTACAGAAAAAGGATATGATTTTCTTATTATTTCTGTGTCGGCCACCACCATAGTATGTGACTTGTTCGCATTGATCTTTAGGTCCAGCTGGTCCATAAAGGTACCAAAAGAATCAAGCAAACGCTGGAGACCCACCCTTGTGCGTGCTATTAGGACAGCATCATCCGCGTATAGGAGAGCCGGGATCTTCGCTTCTCCTACACGCGGAACGTCCCCCTCCACAGCCTCGAGATGTTTACCCAGGCCATTTATATAGATGGTAAATAGGAGGGAGGCCAGGATGCAACCCTGACGCACTCCTCTTAGCGATTTGATGTGACTTGTGCATCTCCCCTCCTTTGTGACCCTCACTTGGGCGAATAGTTCCTGATGTAAAGAAGCCAAGAAATACACAAGTGGTTTGTCCACCCCCATCTGCACTAGAACTTCCCACAGTTTTGACCTATTCACTAGGTCAAAAGTCGAGGAGAGGCCCATGAAGGCTAGAAACAAGGACCCCTCCTTGGCCACTGTGTACTTAGATAATATCAAGTGCAGATTGGAACACTGGTCCACCGTGCTCCTCTTTTCTCTAAAGCCGTATTGAGTGTTTGTTAGTCCCCCACACCTATCGATGTTATCTCTAAGTTTGTATAATATGACTCTGCCTAAGATCTTAATTGCAGAGTCTAAAAGGGAAATTGGCCTGTAACACCCTGGGTCGTACCACTGGCCTTTTTTAAAGATTGGCACGATGATAGAGGTGGACCAAGTACTGGGGAAGACTTTGCCATTTGCGACTGCAAACACATTTGTTAGAACCCCCGCCCAGAGTTTTGGGGAGTGTCTGCAAAAGTCAGCAGGGACGCCATCGGGCCCTGGGGCCTCCTTCTTGGAAGTCTCCACGATTGCTCTCTCCACCTCCTCAGGGGAAAAGGACAAGGGAGAACACTCACCCTTCACCCACGAATTCTCAGAGGCTGCAGTTTCTCCATTGCCGTATACCTCCCCAAAATGCCTCACCCATTTGTCATCTGGTATGATACATTCTGTAACTGTGTTATCCCCCTCTTCAAAAAATGAGTGGTTAACTATGGCCCAAAACTGTGAGCTGTTGTGCAGAACCTCACAGGATAGTAGGTCTTCCCAGGCCTTCTTTTTAATATCATTTTTCCTCCCATTTACAGCGGCCTTATACTCCTTTCTTAAACTGGCCACAGTTGCCCTATCTCTCGGGGTCGATTTTAAGGCTGTCATTAGGGCCTTATGGGCTTTGGAGCACTTGGCATCGAACCAGTGATGCAGTTTGGTCCCCCCCTGTTGAGGTTTAGTCGTTAAAGCTCCAGCAACATGGGAGCATATAATTTTAAAGGCCTCCATGACCTCAAGGGCAGTAGCCTGTTGGTCCTGGCAGGTAGCCATATGTCCCTCAATTGTGGGCAATAACTTGTCCATAAAGTCTCCAGGAACCACCTTTGCCCATTTGACCTTCTACATTGATCCACAGGGCATAAGGTGTGACCATTGGCCGAGGGACAAGGCTTATCTTCCCTGTAGACTCCCCAGTGCATAGATAACTGGACCGGGTTGTGGTCACTATGGATTGAATCTAGGGCTTTATAGGACAACACTCTGTGTACTAAGCCTGAGGTCGTAAAGATATAGTCTAAGATGGAGCCAGGGGCAGTACCTTTATATGTAATGGTTCTAGCCCCTCCCTCACTAATACAGGGTTCATATAGGTTCCAACTAGCAATCAGTTCCTCAAGCGCCTCCCCTGCCTTAGTATGCTCAAAATGGGGTATCCCTATGCCCGTTTGACCCTCCTGTTCGCCTAGAAAACATAATTCACTGCAAGGGTGTACATTAAAATCTCCTAATAGGATTATCTCGAAATTAGTGTGATTCATTTGACTGTACATATTAATACATTGTTGCAAATCAACTAGATGATCATTTTCCCTGTCCCTATCCCAAGAATTATAAAAATTAATTAAAAGAGTTTTGCTACTGGACTGGACGGTCCATTCAACAATTAGAATGTTCGGTCAGCTACTGTGGGCCTTCTTGAAGGTGCCCTTGAGATTGAGAGAAAACAAAAAGGCAAGACCACCCTTTGCCCTACCAGCAGGACTAGGAGAGGCCGGGGTAGAATAGGATGAGTAGCCATCTAGCCAGAAGTTGGGTGATATATCCCACGTTTCTTGACATGCTATAATATCGTGGCTACTTACAAACTCGATCTACGACGGATCAGCCCTCTTAGTTCTAATCCCGGCTACATTCCATGTTATCAATTTACAAACTATTGCTTCACCTGGGTTATGGATCTCTTGAGTAGCTGACTGGGGTGGGGGTGATTGTCAATCGATTTCTTCGATGTCGGAAAGGGGCGCGAAACGGTTGCTCACTACTACCGCTCCTCCTTCCTTATGAATGTGTGTCGGCTGCAAGTTTGGGCAGTCTGTGTTCCAAGGTTCCCCCTAGTGTTGTACTCTGTAGGTCTAACTGGTCTAGCCCCAGCTCCAACTGAATTCCGGCTTCTGCTAGCTAGCCTTGGGTAGTCAGTGGAAAGATATGTGGTGGGGGTGGGTAAAAAAAAACCAGGGGGCTGGTCTCATATGAACTGCCCCCTCTATGTCGGAACCATCCCAAAAATGTTTGTTGGCCTGATCCGGACGATCAAAGTTTACTACTACACAGTCCCCCTGCACTATCTTGGGACGTTTCCCAATCCAGCCCACCCTGTTGGCAAATATGACCCTATCTGCTATATGGGTCCCACCACTACTAGCTTCTGCGCACCATGACCTGGCCTTTCTTAATAAGTCAGTAGCGGTTTCCACCGTTCCCTCTACTAGAGTGGGTACACCGATAAAAATAGCTACTAGTGGAGCTGCCTCCGGGGGTAGATTTAGTTTCAGCTTGCTTCCCATGGCCTGCCGATTTGGAGCAGATGTTCTTGAGCAGGTATTGGTGTTGGCCCCTATATTCCCCAATAAGGGATCCCCTATGTGGGGGGCAGTATCAAGTACATTAGTAATTCGTACCCCATCAGACACGATATTCTCCCTAGTAAGGGGCGGATGGGAATCCGGGGTTCTTTTAGACATGTCAATAGCAGTGTTATTACCAGGGGCAACAGTGTCACCTTTAAGTAAGACCGGCACAGATGATAGATCCTTGACAATTTTATCAATTAAGGGACATTTCTTTAAAAGACCAGATAGGCAAGTGTTCACCCATACTTAGGTCGGACCCAGCGTGCGAAATCGCACTGGCCACCGCTTTCTTCCCCTTTACAGAGTCCCTTTTGGGGCCTTGGCCCGTGGTCGGGTCCCTCTGAGTTGGTGGTGGCATTGAGGTAATAGCAGATGATGATAACACCGCAGATTTATTGTTCGTGACAACCACCTCAGGTTCTAGGGGATAACAGGCCCTCTGTCACAGTCAGTAAGTTGTGCCACCGTAGATGATGGGGAAGACGACAGACCCAGTTCATGTTCCGCACTCGCTATTTCCTTGGTTAACACCCCCAGAGCCGATGAGAGATAGGAAATTATCGCCTCGGAGTGTCTTGGCACCTTGGCCCTCTTACCCCCGTCCTCCACAGTGACAATGTTCTTGTGCTTACCCATAGGTGGATGTCAGGGGGCTGGCCCTGCCCTGCCTCTTCCTGCCCACGACTGCCACAGACTACCCGCCCTTAGCCCGGGCGCCGCCCGCGAGCGTCCGCGACGCGGAGGGAGCGTCCGATGTTCAAGCGCCTCCGGGCGAGTTGCAGGGCGGAAGTGGTCGGTGCTGTAGGGATGTCTGGGAGCTGTAGTCTCCTCCTGCGGCGGCCGTGCAACGGTGAGGGGGACGGCGGCAGGGGAGACCAACAGCGTGTGGAGCCCAGAAACAATGTGGCAGGTAAGATGTTGACTCTGCGCTGTCGGAGCGTCTCTGTGCCTCCGTGTAGAAAGACCAAGCCCCCCAGATACAGAGTTATACAAGAGGGACAGGCCAATCCAGCTCCCCACCCCGCTCCTGCCTCCCAGCTGTCCAGCCCTCCCGACCCCTACTTAATGGCAGCCGCTGCGGGAACAGGTGAGCAAGACCACTGACTCATTGTTAGTGAAATTGCTCTCCTTCCCTCGCAGCTCCACCATTAAGTGAGGCCTTCCCCAGAGCCCCTGCACTCTTGAGTATTGGTGTTCGAGCCCCTCCTCCACCCGCAGGTTTTACCTGCGCCTCATCCCTGGTGGTCCAGTGGACCTCGGTCGCATTTCTCTCGCTCTGCTTTTTCTCTTCTTTTTCACTCATTTTTTCCTTGTTTCTATCTCCCCCTTTTACTCTCCTTCTGTGTCTTTCCTCCTTTTCCCCTCATTTTTTCCCTCATTTCAAGCTACCCTTATCTCTCCTTCTGTGTCTTTCCTCCATTTTTCACTCTTTTTTTATCCTCATGTCAATCTCCACTTTCACTCTCCTCTGTGTCCCCTGTCGCTTTCTTCCACTCTGTTTGCACTTTTGCTGCCTTATTTGCACTTTTCCCTCTCTTTTTGACTTTTGCCTTTGCCTTTTCAGCCCATTTTCCCCGCTGCTGCTGCCCCAGCGGCCCCCCATCACAAACTGCATGATCGGCCCATTCCACCTCCCCTCTCCACTCCCGCCTCCCCTCTGTCCGCCTTCCCCGACTCCTACTAAATGGTGGCTGCAGCACGGACGCACCGTTGGCACACCAAACGCAGGCCCGTCTGCACCCGTCCACGACCTGACCGCGACCAGCGCCAGGAACCATGGATATTTGCACCCCCAATGCAACAGCCCAACTGCACTCCACGCACTCAACTGAGGCTGCAACAACTACTGCAAGCTAGCATCACCACTTCAGCTGTCACCACTGCCAGCACACCGGCAGCACCGCCAAGACCGCGGACCCAGCGCAACCCACCCGTAAGAACACAACTGAACCGAAGACCCTGCAATGCATCCTCCTCAACGTTCGATCCCTCCACAAACACGCCACCGAAATCTGGGACCTCCTCGACAGCACCAGCCCGGACGTAGCATTCTTCACCGAAACCTGGACCAAAACCACCTTGGGACAGGACATCTCCATCGCCATTCCTCAAGGAAACAAGAACTCCAGGAAGGACCGCCCCACCCAGGAGGAATCACCATCGTCCACAAATTCAAATGCCTGAGCACACTCCCTGACAAGCCCACAGACCTGATGGAACACATTCACTTCAAGATACTTGCCAGCCCCACCTCCACCCTCCGAGGAACCCTCATCTACCGACCCCCTGGACCCTGCGGACCTTTCGCCAACTCCATCACGGACATCATCTCCCAGCAAGCCTTCGCATCCACCAACTACACCACCAACTTCCACCTTCAGCCACACCACTGAACTCCCATTGACTGACCATCAATGCATCAAGACTTTTGAAAAATGGACAGCACCCTTCAAAATTAAATACACAGTTTTTTGATAAACGATGTCTCGGTATTTGTTAAGACACATACAACATTGTCATGCTTGGTTTCCCAATGAATATATACACAAAAGACTTTAGATCTTCAATTTTCTTTCTTTTATTCAGTTTTTCATTTTCCTTAAAATAATCGCTGATAGCCAAAAAGCCAACGCGTTTCGTCCGTCACCAGACTTCTTCAGGGCTATACATGATAAAAGAGATACAGAAACACATATTAACAAAGTGCAATCCATAAAAAAGGAATAATACCTAAACAAACAAACGTTATCTAAGCAAACAGAGAACCAGAATTTTTTTCAATACTACAGAGAAATTTTCACACATAATATCTTTTTTTTTTTTGAGGGGGAAATTATTTTCATGAGTAAAAATACCAGATAATAGAGAGAAGACACAAGAATTCATATACCCTCAGAGTACATATCCAAAATTGTGCATAAGACCTAATTAGAATAATATAATTGATGTGCATAGGTTCCCATACCTATAGTTGCTTTGCAGTTTTTATATTCGACATACTGGTGACTAATGAGGCCACAAAAAAGGAAATTTCAACAAACCTAATGAAATCATATACATAAATACATTTATCTACAATTACTGCAGTTGCATATGTCAAAATTATAAAAAACATGTTAGTAAATGTAACAGTCAAGAGAAATACATAGAAGAATACCTGAATAAGCGTATAATAATCAAATTCATAGATGCTGCATAATTTCGTGCCAGAAAAAAAAGTTCATCTGGAAGGGTAATAATAACCTATAAGTATTCTAATACAGTTCGTTATATCGATGATTAATCTGAATAGTTTATACAACTTTATTATACTCACAAAATATCAAAGGAAAATCCTTTCTTGTATATGGAGTTTTGATAGTTCAGAATGACGTCATAAAAGGATGTAGCAACGATTTTAGATTGGCCAAGGTAAGCCTTAAAAATAAAATAAAATAAAATAAAAATAAAAAAGAACAATGTTTTGTTTTCCTATTAGAAGGAAAGGAAAAGTCTTTATATCAAAACACACACAAAATTAAGTTATAAACTAAAAAATGAGGCCAACCAGTAATAATTCATAGGCACGTTCTCCACATACGATCCCAATTTTGAGAAATGGGATGCATGAGCAAGAAAAAAATCTAGTGAAAATTATTTAGACGTCCTCAGTCCAAAGTACCGTATAAGATAAAGTGCGGCCCCATCTATCTTTGATAGGAAAATGCAAGGTACTACCTCACCTAATTGAAAGATGTTTACGAGGAGTAATGAGCAGCGCCATCTTGGATAAACCCAAGGTAGACAGAGTCGTTATCAGTTACCTGCCCAATTTGCATGTGGAAGCGCCCTACAAACTTATATGCGTGAACAAAATGTATCTCCACGCTATATAGTCGTGCCCCAAGGTGGTTCTAATACTTAAAAATGGAAGGAAGGAAAAATCGTAAGCTCCACTTACCAACAAACCGCAACGACGAACGTAGCAACAGGTCCTCTGGTTCAAATGAAAGGCCCAGAGGGCCCTGCTTATATACCCAAGGTAATTGACAAGTAATTGAATAATTGCTAGAGCGAGATCCAATATTAAGACGTGCGGGCGTGGTGAAAAAAGGTCGTAATCACACCATATTCAGTGGGCTGTGGAGCCGTCAAAAAGCGGCACCATTTTGAATGACCAAAAATCCTATCAAAAACAAAATTACCATGTGCTAACAAAGTGTACACAACTTTAGAAGTTAACAACACATAGTAAACAGTGATGAAATAACCCAAAAGGAAATGTACTATATTATAACAGATGAGACAGAACGTGAATAGTTCATAGAACCCTATTTAAATTCAAACGTGCTCCCATAATAACACAAAACACTTAGTAGGTTAATCTATATAACCTTTGATTACTCAAAAGTCGATGTGCGAGAATTGTCAAACAAAGTCTTTATACAATGTCGTATGAGGACGTTTCTGAATTGCTCAACCGAAGTAAAGACGACATGTTAAAACAAGTAAAGGAACTTCACAAAACAGCAGCGCCATATTGGAACAGCCATATAATGCGAGAAAACGTATAACGTTGCAGTATAAGAAACAACAGAGTTAGTAAATAACCTCCGAACACAGCGACATCACGAGACAACAAAACTACCTAAATCGATACACCATATTGAAAAAAATAATATAAAACATAAATGAATACACGCGTCCCTATATGGAAAATCTACCCGACCCGATCAAAAATTCGGAAAAAATATTACGAGTAATGCAATATAACTCAACGTAACTTGTATTACGTCTATACATCTAAAATAGATGGATGGCAGTATATAATTACTGTGAAAAGAAAATATCACATAAAAAAGCATATCTATATGAGACAGCTGAAATATCAGCAACATGTAAGAGCAAAAAAGAAAGAGGCTAAATGGCAACGCCATATTAGAGCGAGTCAAACAATACATAAAAAGTTTCAAAGAATCAAAGTTAAGAGTTAACAATGGCAACGATTCAGTAAAAAACGGCAGAGTGTATTGGAAAATACAACACATCTCAAAAAAGTAATTCTCATATGAGAAAAAGAGGCAAAAGCTATTTTTTTATTTAGTTTTATAAAAGTAAAACAATAAAAAAGACACATCAGATAGTCTGTAATAAATGTCCAGTGAGTCAAAGGTTCATCAGTACAAAGAAAGCAAGTTATATATAGCAGATGGAGTTTCTATTCATCAAATGATGAAACCTATATGCAGCAGGTCTCAGGGTTTGGGACTACAAATGTCAGTCTCTACAAAAAATGATGAAATTCATTATTGGTATTCATACCCTGGTGAACCGACCTCAATCTGCAAATCCAACGGGATTCTTGTTGTCTCAGGAATAGAGTTCTGTCGCCGCCTCTGGCATTAATTTCCACATGGTCAATAGCATGGAAACTAATAGCATCATCATGGGGATGACAGTCCAAAATATGTTGTGCTACTGGACTACGTACATCCCGATTTCTAATATCCCGCAGATGCTCCTGAATTCTCACTTTCAGGCTTCTAATGCTGCCACCCACATATATCTTTTTGCAATGGCAAATAGGCCCATACACCACATGGGTCGTGTTACAATTAATAAAACCCCTATGGTATAGTTTTTTGGGCCATTGTACTTGAATGTTTTAATTTTATTGCAGCCAAACTTACATACCGAGCAATTCCCACATATGTGGAAACCATCTGGTTTCTCTGGCCACCAAGTAGATGTTTTTTTCTTCTCCAAGGATTTGACATAGCTAGGGCAAGTTAGATTTTTTATTGTGGAGCCTTTCTTGTACACAACTCTAGGCCGTATGGATACTATGTCCTTTGGCATGGTATCTGACTGTAACAAATGCCAATGTTTACGAAGTATGTTATACACATGGCTGCTGTATATACCATATTCAGTCACAAAGACGCACTGATTACGAAAATCAGTGTTTCTTTTTTTGGGTTGACTAATGAGGGTGTCTGTTCTTCGTTTCTTCCTTATTTTTTCCTCTGCAGTTTTAACAATGCTTGGATCATAGCCTCTTCTTTTAAAATCACAAGCCACTTTGTTCAAGCCTTTCTCAAAATTAGATTCTTCACTGCAATTGCAGCATAAGCGCACCATTTCTCCAAACGGAATGGCAGCAATCGTACTTTTGGGTTGGCAGCTCGCCGCATGCAGAACACTATTGCATGAAGTAGGTTTTTTATACATGTCGCTGTGAATTATGCCATTCTTGGCATATAGCCTTAGATCAAGGAAAACAATCTCTTGTTTGGAACTAGCCATTGTCAGTTGAATGTTACGTTCATTTGAGTTAAGGAAGTTAAAGTACTGATGGAGATCGTCCTCACTTCCCTTCCAAATTAAGAAAATTTCATCAATATAACGAACATAAAAAAGAATATGTTCAATCCAGTCCCTTGCGCCACGGCCCCAGGCATGCTCCATCTCATACAAGCCCATAAATAGGTTTGCATAGGATGGAGCAAACCTGGAGCCCATGGCTGTACCACGTCTCTGTATATACCACGTGTTCTCATGCAGTGAAGAATCCAATTTTGAGAAAGGCTTGAACAAAGTGGCTTGTGATTTTAAAAGAAGAGACTATGATCCAAGCATTGTTAAAACTGCAGAGGATAAAATAAGGAAGAAACAAAGAACAGACACCTTCATTAGTCAACCCAAAAAAAAAAACACTGATTTTTGTAATCAGTGCGTCTTTGTGACTGAATATGGTGTATACAGCAGCCATGTGTATAACATACTTCGTAAACATTGGCATTTGTTACAGTCAGATACCATGCCAAAGGACATAGTATCCATACGGCCTAGAGTTGTGTACAAGAAAGGCTCCAGAATAAAAAATCTAATTTGCCCTAGCTATGTCAAATCCTTGGAGAAGACAAAAACATCTACTTGGTGGCCAGAGAAACCAGATGGTTTCCACATATGTGGGAATTGCTCGGTATGTAAGTTTGGCTGCAATAAAATTAAAACATTCAAGTACAATGGCCCAAAACACTATACCATAAGGGGTTTTATTAATTGTAACACGACCCATGTGGTGTATGGGCCTATTTGCCATTGCAAAAAGATATATGTGGGTAGCAGCATTAGAAGCTTGAAAGTGAGAATTCAGGAGCATCTGCGGGATATTAGAAATCGGGATGTACGTAGTCCAGTAGCACAACATATTTTGGACTGTCATCCCCATGATGATGCAATTAGTTTCCATGCTATTGACCATGTGGAAATTAATGCCAGAGGCGGTGACAGAACTCTATTCCTGAGACAACAAGAATCCCGTTGGATTTGCAGATTGAGGTCGGTTCACCAGGGTATGAATACCAATAATGAATTTCATCATTTTTTGTAGAGGCTGACATTTGTAGTCCCAAACCCTGAGACCTGCTGCATATAGGTTTCTGTCATTTGATGAATAGAAACTCCATCTGCTATGTATAACTTGCTTTCTTTGTACTGATGAACCTTTGACTCACTGGACACTTATTACAGACTATCTGATGTGTCTTTTTTATTGTTTTACTTTTATAAAACTAAATAAAACAATTGCTTTTGCCTCTTTTTCTCATATGAGAATTACTTTTTTGAGATGTGTTGTATTTTCCAATACACTCTGCCGTTTTTTACTGAATCGTTGCCATTGTTAACTCTTAACTTTGATTCTTTAAAACTTTTTATGTATTGTTTGACTCGCTCCAATATGGCGTTGCCATTTAGCCTCTGTCTTTTTTGCTCTTACATGTTGCTGATATTTCAGCTGTCTCATATAGATATGCTTTTTTATGTGATATTTTCTTTTCACAGTAATTATATACTGCCATCCATCTTTTTTAGATGTATAGACGTAATACGAGTTACGTTGAGTTATATTGCATTACTCGTAATATTTTTTCCGAATTTGTGATCAGGTCGGGTAGATTTTCCATATAGGGACGCGTGTATTCATTTATGTTTTATATTATTTTTTTCAATATGGTGTATCGATTTAGGTAGTTTTGTTGTCTCGTGATGTCGCTGTGTTCGGCAGTTATTTACTAACCGCAATGTTATACGTTTTCTCGCATTATATGGCTGTTCCAATATGGCGCTGCTGTTTTGTGAAGTTCCTTTACTTGTTTTAACATGTCGTCTTTACTTCGGTTGAGCAATTCAGAAACGTCCTCATACGACATTGTATAAAGACTTTGTTTGACAATTCTCGCACATTGACTTTTGAGTAATCAAAGGTTATATAGAAAAACCTACTAAGTGTTTCGTGTTATTATGGGAGCACGTTTGCGTCAAAATTTAAATAGGGTTCTATGAACTATTCACGTTCTGTCTCATCTGTTATAATATAGTACATTTCCTTTTGGGTTATTTCATCACTGTTTACTATGTGTTGTTAACTTCTAAAGTTGTGTACACTTTGTTAGCACATGGTAATGTTGTTTTTGATAGGATTTTTGCTCATTCAAAATGGCGCCGCTTTTTGACGGCTCCACAGCCCACTGAATATGGTGTGATTACGACCTTTTTTCACCTCGCCCGCACGTCTTAATATTGGATCTCTCTCTAGCAATTATTCAATTACTTGTCAATTACCTTGGGTATATAAGCAGGGCCCTCTGGGCCTTTCATTTGAACCAGAGGACCTGTTGCTACGTTCGTCGTTGCGGTTTGTTGGTAAGTGGAGCTTACGATTTTTCCTTCCTTCCATTTTTAAGTATTAGAACCACCTTGGGGCATGACTATATAGCGTGCAGATACATTTTGTTCACGCATATAAGTTTGTAGGGCGCTTCCACGTGCCAATTGGGCAGGTAACTGATAACGACTCTGTCTACCTTGGGTTTATCCAAGATGGCGCTGCTCATAACTCCTCGTAAACATCTTTTTATTAGGTGAGTTAGTACCTTGCATTTTCCTATCAAAGATCGATGGGGCTGCACTTTATCTTATACGGTACTTTGGACTGAGGACGTCTAAATAATTTTCACTAGATTTTTTTCTTGCTTATGTATCCCATTTCTCAAAAGTGGGATCATATGTGGAGAACGTGCCTATGAATTATTCCTGGTTGGCCTAATTTTTTAGTTTATAACTTAATTTTGTGTGTGTTTTGATATAAAGACTTTTCCTTTCCTTCTAATAGGAAAACAAAATATTGTTCTTTTTTTATTTTTATTTTCTTTTCTTTTTAAGGCTTACCTTGGCCAATCTAAAATCGTTGCTACATCCTTTTATGACGTCATTCTGAACTATCAAAACTCCATATACAAGAAAGGATTTTCCTTTGACATTTTGTGAGTATAATAAAGTTGTATAAACTATTCAGATTAAACATCGATATAATGAACTGTATTAGAATACTTATAGGTTATTATTACCCTTGCAGATGAACTTTTTTTTCTGACGCGAAATTATGCCGCATCTATGAATTTTATTATTATACGCTTATTCAGGTATTCTTCTATGTATTTCTCTTGACTGTTACATTTACTAACATGTTTTTTATAATTTTGACATATGCAACTGCAGTAATTGTAGATAAATGTATTTATGTATATGATTTCATTAGGTTTGTTGAAATTTCCTTTTTTGTGGCCTCATTAGTCACCAGTATGTCGATTATAAAAACTGCAAAGCAACTATAGGTATGGGAACCTATGCACATCAATTATATTATTCTAATTAGGTCTTATGCACAATTTTGGATATGTACTCTGAGGGTATATGAATTCTTGTGTCTTCTCTCTATTATCTGGTATTTTTACTCATGAAAATGTTTTCCCCCCCGAAAAAAAAAAGTTAATATGTGTGAAAATTTCTCTGTAGTATTGAAAAAAATTCTGGTTCTCTGTTTGCTTAGATAACGTTTGTTTGTTTAGGTATTATTCCTTTTTTATGGATTGCACTTGTGTTTCTGTATCTCTTTTATCATGTATAGCCCTGAAGAAGTCCGGTGACGGACAAAACGTGTTGGCTTTTTGGCTATCAGCGATTATTTTAAGGAAAATGAAAAACTGAATAAAAGAAAGAAAATTGAAGATCTAAAGTCTTTTGTGTATATATTCATTGGGAAAACAAGCATGACAATGTTGTATGTGTCTTAACAAATACTGAGACATCGTTTATCAAAAAACTGTGTATTTAATTTTGAAGGGTGCTGTCCATTTTTCAAAAGTCTAGTTTGTCAAGGGAGTAGGGTTTCCTTATCTTCCTTGTTGGGTTTGTATAGGGATTACATTCCTGGTTCTAGCACCTTCGCTTTGGACTTAGTTGCGGTACTTAAATAGTGGTGCAAACGTCTTTGCCTTAATCCCTAAAATAAAATTACCATCAATGCATCCACTTCACCTTCAGAACACCCACCATCCACAGACACCAGCACCTGCTCCCACAAAGAAACTGGACCAGAATCACCGACAACAGCTAACCTAATCTCTCAGCAACTCCACCCCAACCATCGCGGAAAACGACAACACCGCAGCCCGAACCCTGCACAGATGGATCTCTGACAGTGCCAACACCATAGCCCCCCTCAAGAAAAACAACAACGGCCACGCCAAGAAAGCTTGATTGTTTACCACTGAACTTCGAGAGTCCAGACCCACAGAAACTCAAAACAACTTCAGATCCTCCACCAACGCCCACCACCAACTCATCAGAAAAATGAGGAAAAAAGCGATTGAAGACAGAATCTCCATTCATGCACACAATGGCAAAGAACTCTTCAACATCAGCACGGAGTTCGCCCAACCCACTAGAGCGTCCACCGACATCCCTCCCTCACAAGACCTATGTGACAAACTCAGCACCTTTTTCCACCACAAAATCAAGAGCATTTACAACATCTTCGACAAAGACAACCAACACACTGAACCACCCGACACCCTGAAGCCATCTATTCTCAACTGGGCAGCACTGACTACCAAAGACACACTGAAGACGATAAATTAAATCCCCTCCGGAGCCCCACGGACCCCTGCCCCCTACACATTTTCAACAGAGCCCCCGACACCATCGCACCTATGCTCTGCCACACCATCAACCACTCCCTGGCAACCGCCTCGTTCCCCGATGACTGGAAACATGCTGAGATCAACACCCTCCTGAAGAAACCCTTGGCGGACCCCACCGACCTCAAAAACTACAGAACAATCTCCCTGCTCCCGTTCCCAACAAAAGACATCGAGAAAGCCATCAACAGCCAACTCGGCACTCTCATCGAGGAGCACAACATCTTCGGCTACTCCTAATCTGAATTCAGAAAAAAACACAGTACGGAAACCACCGTCCTTGCCACAACAGATGACATCCGCACCCTACTGGACAAAGGAGAAACAGCAGCCCTCATCCTTCTCAACCTCTCAGCAGCATTCGACACAGTCTGTCACCGCACCCTAATATGCAGGGTCCATGACGCAGGGATCCAAGACAAGGCCCTCGTCTGGATCCGCTCCTTACTCTCTGGCAGAACGCAGCGGGTCAGACTCCCGCCTTTCCTCTCAGACCACACACCTACCATCTGTGGAGTCCCCTAGAGGTCCTCCCTCAGCCCTACGCTCTTCAATGTCTACATGGCTCTGCTCGTCCCCATCGTCAGAAGCTATGAGCTCAAAATTGTGTCATACGCAGATGACACCCTACTCATCCTCTCCCTATCCAACGAACCCAACACTGCCAAACACAACGTTCGAGAAGGCATGGAAGCTGCTGCCAAATGGATGAAAAAGAGCTGCCTACAACTAAACACAAAATGGAAGTACTCATCATGGGCTCAAACGACGACACTTGGAATGACACCTGGTGGCCCCCCGTCCTTGGAAGCCCGCACACCCCCACAGACCATGCACGCAACCTGGGAATCATCCTGGACTCCGAGCTTAAAATGGACCGCTTGATCAACTCTGTCTCGTCCTCCTGCTTCCACACCCTCCGCCTCCTATGTAGGCCTTCAAACGGATCCCTCTTGAGCACAGAAAGACCGTCACTCATGCCCTGGTCACCATCAGACTCAACTACGGCAACGCACTCTATGCCGGAATAAACAAAAACCTCACCTGCAAGCTACAGAACATCCAAAATGCCTGGTCCTCAACCAGCCAAGACACTGCCACATCTCCCAACACCTGCGCACTCTCCACTGCCACCCCATCAAAGCTAGCGTCACCTTCAAGATGCTCACCCATGCTCACAAGGCCCTGCACGACACCCGACCAGCATACCTGAAAAGCCGACTCAATTCCACGCACCCCAAAGGACCCTACCATCAGCCCAGCTCTCCTTGGTAGCAGTCCCCCGCACCAGAAAGACCAGATCGGTAGGCCGCTCCTTCTCCTTCCTCATGGCCAGAGCCTAGAATGACCTTCCGCTCCACCTCAGACAGATAACAGCACTCTCCATCTTCGCATGAAACCTCAAAACCTGGCTCTTCGACAGACCCCTTCCTTGAAGGACTGGGACCTGTGAACCCCCAGTGCCTTGAAACCCTTATGGGTGAGTAGTTATGCTTACCAAACATCTTAATTGAGTTTCTTCACCAGGCCTGACTTCGCCCACGCTACCATGGAACGGAGGTCGAGAATATGACAACTTTTTTTCCCCATTTCATCAGATCGGCACTTAGGTATATTTACTGAACCCCACCAGGCTCAAGATTCTTTTTAAGGGAACAACCCACAGTTTTGTCTCACAGATCCAAGTACAAGCATATTTGAAATAGATTTCCGGTAGCCCTGGGAATAAGGACTAACAGAAAGCATAAACATTTATACAGGGGACATGTCTCAACATGTTGCTAGGATAGTCTTCATTATTAAGAAATTAATTTAATCAGCAGTGATATTTCACAGGTGTTACTTTGTAGAAGAGGGGAAAGGTCCGAGGAGCAACAAGGTCACTACTTCTTAGATGCCATCATCCTGGCTTGGGACGAGCCAGGTCATCTCAGCTAAAGGCGGTGGGAGGAGGAGGGGGGTTCAGGGGCTGAGGGGATTCCTAGGGGGGAGGGGGTCTTTCCAGTGGGAGAACGTTCTTTTCAAGCCTTAATCATGCTTTTTCTTTATATCTTTGATGGATAAGATACTTATTGCCACCATCAATATCGATGGCCTGAATGACCGTAAGAAAAGACGCCATACGGCTTTGCCTACTAAAAGCAGATGTAGTGTGCATACAGGAGACCAACATAGAGGGGGCACAAAGATATCTCTTGAAATCATTAGGATGTAGGGTGGTAGAGGGACAACACAGAACACACGGACAAGAGGGATGGAGATTTTGTCCATAAGTGCTACATTACAATTTCCTCGATCATTGGCTGATCAAGCAGGGAGATGGGTGATAACAGAGTGTCGTGCATCCACTGGAGAATCACTAACCATTTGCTCAATCTATGGTAGCATCCTCGATGATCCCGGGGTATTTGATCAGGTAAATAGTGAACTTGCAGCGTTGCCACTCATTATCGTTTTTTGTGGGGATTTTAATATAAATATCCCTGCCAGCATGGAATTGAACTCAGAAACTAAGGGGTCTTATAATGGCAGGAAGCCTAAAGTATTCCGAGCATTAAGGGCACTATGTATAGATCACAGACTGAACGATGTATGGAATTTGCAAAATGCCTTGGATCCAGGTTTTACCTTTTTTTCTAATCCTCAAAGTGCATGCCTGACTTGATTTTATATTGGTTTCTTATTCCCTTCTTCATGATTGTAAGATTAAAAAAGGCCTACGCATACTCTCGGATCAAAATCCTCTAAGACCTTTGTTTTTATCAAAAAGAAAATAATTGCAGCAGGGCTACGAGGCCCTTTAACACCAGTGATGTGTGCATTATTACCACAGGTGCAAGTAAATGTGGCTTAAGGTTAGTCCTTATGGAAAAAAGAAGTAACGGTAAATAGGAGATTATTGCCTTTGCATCAAGAGCATTACAGGGTGCTAAACACATTTATTCTACCATAGAAAAGGAAGCTTTTGCAATGTGGTGGGGTATTCTGTACTTTAAAATATTAATTTGGGGAAATGAATTTCTCTTAAGGAATTCACCATAAGCCATTAGTGGAGTTGTTTGCAATCGAATATGGTGGTAAAGTAATTCCACATATAGCCAAACTGCAATATTGACTGTAGAAGTTCCAATACAAGTTAGAATAAGTTCCTGTTGTGTGTAATGTTGCAGCCGATTGTTTGTCCAGGTAATCCCTGAAGGATCAAATTGATGAATGTGATCGGGACTTTGAGGATGTAGAATTTGTGTGTGCTGTGATGTAGCAATGAAGAGTGCACTTTCGGAGGAGAAGTGGAAGGAAGCGTGCTCAGAAGATGAGGTGATGCAAGAAGTAGGAAAATGTTTGTCAGGTTTGTGGCCCGAAGTGAAAGGAATGCACAAAAATGTAATTCCCTTTTGGAGAGTGGCAGAAAAATTATCTATAGTGAATGGAGTGATGCATATATGTGAGCTGTTGGTTGGCTGTGTGTTCTTCACTTTATAGTCAGCAGCGGCCAGCATGGGTAAGAGCGGTCGTGCAATGGGCCAAAATACCTTGGAGTAATTTGGCATTGGACATTGCTGGACCTTTGACCATTCAGAGTGCTACTCCTAAATAGGTTTTGGTCCTAATAGACTCTATGTCTAAATGGCCCGAATTGATGTTTGTGGAAACAGTGAACACTACAATAGTGAGTCATTAACTGACAATGGAACTCAACTTGTATCGAAGGAGATGCAGGAATTTTTGGAGTTAGTAGGAATTAAGCACATTAAATCTTCTTTATATCATCTCCACAGCAATGGATTGGTGGAACTAATTAATCACACCATTAAAGATCAGTTACAGTTAGTAATGGTTAATGGGATGGACTGGAAGGAAGGTATTTGAGATATGCTTTGGGTAATTGGAATGATGTCCCACATAAGTCCAGGAGTTTCACCTTTTTTGTTGTTAAGGTTAAGAGTTAAAGATTGCTGGTTCCAGATTGAACAAGGAGTGGATGAATACGAAGGTCATGGACTCAAGCAAACTGAAAAGAGTGACAGAAGCTAAAAGTGTGGTTCAGAGAAAATACAGCACTGTGGAGAAGGTAGAGAGAGTACTACCAGTGAGGGTAAGAGATTGGGTGAAAATTAAGAAGCGTCCTTTTGCAACCAAGGGGCAGCCTAAATTATCTGGGCCTATTAAAGTTAAAGACGACAGGGATCATGTTGTTGTGTTGGAGCATGTAAGATCTGGAACAAAAGTATAATAGTGACCGTTTCTGATACCAAGGCTGTTAATGTGTGTGAAAAGTTAAGCAATAATTTGGGACATAGAGGAGGTGTAGTGACAGACTCAGTGGAGTGTTTGATGTCGGACATTGAACTAATTTTGACTGGCAATATTTCCAGTAGTTAGTATCAATTAAAGTTGTTTAATGTTAATGGATAGCATGTCATTATTATTCTGAAGGTGGACCTGTTATGTTTTACCTTCCATTTTATGTGAACTTTATGATGTATATTTTCTGTATATTGTCATTCTCATTGCAGCCTAGTAGTATTTTTCTTTTATTTGCAAGTTTTATTTTTCTAATATTTCACATTTGCTTATTATTGTGGAAGGAGGGGGTCTGTGTTGGATCCGGTTTCCCTGAGGATATGGGTATGGAATGTTGGAGTGGAATATGGGAAGTTAGAATGGTGTATGGGGTTCTCACCCTGGGGATATGGGTATTGAATGTTGGAGTGAAATACGGGTAGTTGGAATAGTGTATGGGTTTCCAGGAATGTTGGAGTGGTAAACAGGAAGTTGGAATGGTGTATGTGGTTCCAGGTTGTCAGTTGGTGCCTGGGGCTTGGTGTCGCTTGCAATACAAGGATTTACTTCTCATCTTTGTATTCCCATCCTTTTCAGAGATTAAAAAAAAAATAATCAGGAGCGAGAATGTATTTCTCCAATTGACACATATTGAGATCGGAATTGGGTCTATTGGCTTGTATGGGACTTTGAAGTGTGCTGCCGCAGTATCGAATATGAGAAATAGCAAATATACTTTTTTCTTCACATGTCGGGCAGAGAGAGTATGATAAATATGCACTCGCTTGCAGAGCAGGCTACTGTCAGTGCATACTATGAGTCACATAAAACCAGTCCCTGTCAACTGTAGCCAGCCAATGAACTGGGTGATTCTATGCAAGCATCAGGAGGCGGGACACTAACCTTGAAATCTGTGGTCTCCCGCCTGAATTGGGAGGTTTCGCATATATGCTGACAGAAAGTTCTTGACTTATACACAACCAGTATAAAATTGCGGTATGTTTTGAGAATTGCTTGCTCTGCAATTTTAATGGATTTGTTTTGGTATTAGTCTAAACGGAAAAGAAATGTTACATTATTCATCCTAAAATCTAAAGATAATAGGTTGTCTCTAACCTCCAGAAAGACTATATTTAAGTGAATGTAAACATACAACTCAATATCAGATTAAAACCATTTGGCATTGGTAATCACTGATAAGCTCATTGAACAGAATTACATCATACTTTTACAAGAGATTTCCTATTTTTCTACTACATCCAAATTCATCTTGGAGACACAACTATGTAGACCAAAGGTCCACAAACTGTGGGGCATTCCCTCTATGCAGGCTGTGGCCTCATCCTTAGGAGGGTGCGCTTTCACACGTGATCAACTCGCTATCTTTCACCACTCAATGAATCTGTAAAGTGGCATCCACAATGATGATGAAAAGTTTATCGTTGTGTAGGTTCCAGTTGTTTTGGGCTTCTTTATGCAGGCAGATGCATTTGTATTATAAACATGTCCATAGAGAGGTGAGTGAACTATCAGTGGGGCAGTCTAGGGACCAGAGCAGAGATTCGGGTGTGCAGAGAGAGGGGACCCAAGAAGGTAATAAGGGCAGCTGACTAGTATTTTACTGGCCTGGTCTATTGGTATTCAAAAAGAGGTAGGTAGGAATATCAGTGTCAGAACTTTAAAATCATAGTTTTTTCTACTTGAAACCTGAGCTGGAAGTCACAAATATAGGATAAAAAAACGAATCAAAATTCTGCCTGTCAAATTCCTGAATGTGGAGGTAGAATTACTGGCTGAAATGATGTGTACCTCTCATTGCCATGACCAGTCGAATACCTTTCAAAACCCTTCCTCTCAGAACAAACACATCAGTCTGAATACTCAGTTACCAATTACATTTTGTGGCAAATATTTGCATCTCCTCCAGGGATCGAGCATGTTCAACTACAAACATCACAAAGAGCTACGTTTTTGTTATCTTAAATGCTTCTAAATCTGTTACCACTTGTTGTTGTCATATGCACTGTGAACATATGCAACTTCAATGCCCACAGTTTGTATTTGTGACATCTATTTCTTGACTATTGCATGGAGTAACTGACCCTAGATTTCTGCACTAGGAATTTCTGGTCTGTCATTAACATGAAATGGCTGCCATATTCTTACTAATTGAAGACCAATCATCTATCCAATAGCATAGAAATCAACTGCCTTTCAATCGAAAAGCATTGACGGTATCTAACACAAACTTGTATTACAGTACCAGCTTCTGGCCTTTCCACAACCCCAAAACCTACACAAATGGATGGCATTTTCTTTGAAAAAGATGGCAACTCTAGAAGGAGGTGCTGCAGGTTCCTTGTGGCTGAAGCGCTGCAGGAGACTGAAGGATGGGATTTGAGAGGCCAGTGATGGTAAGAGACTACTGAATTAGAGAGGAATAGAGAAGTGCCTGAGCCAGTAGCAGGTGTGTGCTTCAGAATCCTGGGAGAAGGTGTGGTTGCAGGAGATTACAGTGAGGGGTGCTAGATGAGCCTGAGGTGAATATGTTTCCCTGACCCATGCATGACTTGCTGTTTCAATGTGTATTCTGGGAGTTATAATTATACACATTATAAAACCCTGACTACACGTCCAAGAATGCAAGGAACAAAAATTGGACGGCAGTCAAACATGGCCCTGAACAATTTTACAGATGTAGATAAGGAATTGTTGCAGGAGCCTGGAAGGAACAAATGCTGCAGAATCCTAGAGGGAAATGCTTCACGAGCGATTAAACAATGGCAATAAGAAATGAGAGTACTATGGGTGGTGGGACTGTTACAGGAGAAGGTAGGAAAGCCTAGGAGAATTACAGAAATTCAGGAAGTAGGTATGGATACTTTGTATGCCTGAATGAAACAGTGCAGGAGTCAGAAGCTAGGAGTGGAAAGATACAATAGAAATAGTCCATGACTGTACCACACATATCCGAGTATAATGCTCGATGTTGAATACCGTTGAATACATTTCTTCACTCTACATATTGAATGCACTCTGCAAAACCTAATCTGCACACACCCATTAGCTTTAGGGGTGCCCGAACCATAAAAGGCGTTTTTGTATTATACATTTGGAAGACCACTAATGCAAACTGAAATCTTGTTTTTCCAGTCGAAGCTCTCAACTGTATAAACCATTACCATGCCCACTAGAATTGACTATACAGATTAAGTCACCTATCATTGGATGAAGTACCAGCTGGTCATACTTTCCACTTCAATCCCAGCTTTCAGCAAGTTTATGGGGAAGGGCATTATAGTGACAATGTGCATCTATGACTTACTGTAAAAAGGGAGGACTTCGAGCACCCTTAGCATCACCTACTCCAGTATTAAAGTGATTGCAGATTGAATTTATGAGACAGTTATGGTTATTAACTTGTCAAATGTTAATTTTTTCGTGCAAATAATCAGCTCTCACATTCTCTCAGATATCAGACTTACATAAATAAATGTTCTAGTTGAAGAGCACCCAACGTATAAACCATCTTGCCTATTGTTACCATGAATTCATCAATTTTGGCTAGCCAGGCACAGGTGGGCTTTTCAACAGACACATTTGAAGTGCTATAAGTTGTCATACTTGCTACAAGACACATATACCTGCAGTAGCATGCGCTGCGATCATTTCTTCTGCTAGTAGGGTCCTCAGTCTGCAGAGCTTTTTGGGCAAGTTTGGTGATTAAGGAAGGCTTGTGACTCACGGTTGCAGGGTTAAGGATGCCTTTTACGGGAGAATTTTTTTTTTCGGTTTGCACAGCTGTGCAGTCAGGTTTCTCATTGGGGGAGCTCTGCACTTTTCCACGGAGGGGCACCTTCGCAAGATAGTGAGTGTTAGCCTGCATTTTGGAGAATCCAAGGGAACAAACAGAGAATAGTGAAAGTTAGGCTTTAACTGGAGATTTCACAGGCAAACTTTGAGAAGGAATTGTAGAATGAGAAGTGTAAAATAAACTGTAGAAAAGATGGCGGTGAGAGAGATTGCCTGAGATAATAAAGTAAGGTGTTGCTCAGGAAGATCAGCCATGAACTCAAATAGAATGAGAAAAAGATGTCACAGGATGGGAAAACATGAGAGAAGATCGAGAATGAAACTACAACGTAGAGTTTAAGAAAGACAGTACTGACAAGTGAGAAAAGAGAGAACAACTCAGGATATTATTTTCGGACTAACATTGCTACAATTATACGAATGTTGGTTTAGCTATGTTAAGAGCGGGGATAGCTACAGCTGTAGATATTATTTTGCAGGCAGAAAGAAGGCAATTCTTGGTCATCTGGGGCTATGAAGATATGCTAAAGTGCCATTATCCTTAATAGAATTGAAACTTTCAGTTACGGTATCTAGGACATTTTTCGTTGTTGGGATTCATTAGTTCTTGCAAAACGGGCTATATGACGTCACAATACAATATTATGGCCCTCAGTGACTTATTTGTATATGAAGAGGGCCTGGGAACCATAACAACAGACACGTTTTTATTAACATCTTGTGGACCTTTAATAATGTTCTCTTGCTTTTAATGCTTATATTTATGTGGTGGTAATGTTTGTCTTAGATTTTCTTTAACTTGGATAAGCAAAATATTGAACTTGACTTTAAGTTTACTTTGATGTTATTGTATTTTTTAATTATTTATCAGCACCTAAACGGTATTTAATATTTTGTTTCCTTTAAATAGGGTAATCCACAAAACTCGTGAATCTTTCTTAAAAAACATACGTATTTTAACCTCTGTTTTAAAAAATGAATTACAAGATTGGCTATTAGTAGAAGATCTTTGATGCGCAAATCAACCTTGTGTGAAGTTAATCTTTGGTAAATAATCCCTCCTGTATTTTAACTGTAAAATGAAAAAGAAAACAATTAAAATGGTGTTGCAAGAAAGGAATTCCACGAAATGACAGTAGTTCAGAAGTGGTAGTTTATTTCCATAAATACTCCACCCATCTCATGATGCATCCGAACAGCAGAAAGCCCACCGGTGACTGAAGCAACATTAGGAAATCTCTACTGAACGGACTCGCCATACGTGAGCCATTACATTTGAAACATAATACAATGTTGAACATGGAGCGCGTGAATGCGCGAGAAACAAAGAACATAGGGCCTTATTTATGAAGGCCTTGCACCGCCGGTGCGCCATTTTTAAAATGGGAAAAAGTGACGCACCGGCTGCGCAAGGCCTTCATAAATAAGGTCCATAGAACATTGAATAAACATTGCGCGGTGCTCCGCGCTATGTGTACTAACACTTATGTTAAAAAGTAGTCATCTCAGTAGTAGTAAATCAGAATAGGTTTATTAATAACAGCCCCACACCATTGGTGGTGCGTGGGTCAGTGGAACATCAGTTATGACAGTTCATGTCATGTAAACTAGGAAGGAATGGAATGTGGGGGAACCAATCAGGGGGGAGAAATGCAAGGAAGCTCACGCGCAGGGGAGGGGAAGGTACCAAGCGCAGGCACGGGGGGTAAGCATAAGTGAGATACAACACATCTTCCTCTCTTGAGAGTTATAACGAATGAGCCACGGAATGTGGTAAACATTAACATGGGGATGGATAAACTGGAGACAGCTAGTCACAAACAAAGTCATCCAAGCGTTTAGGTCTTCGAATGGTTCTGCCAAACCTCCCAGAGATCAACGGTAGGTCAGGTGCACATTCAGAGTCAGAATGGGAATCATGACTAGATCTGCTGAACCTGCTACTGAACCTGTGACCGTCACCTTCAGAGTCAGAATGTGGGTCATCGTGACAACTCCGATTGTATGTCGAAGTGCTTGGATAGGCACCAACAGACCGATCTGTCGACTGATCATCATCTGAGTCAGTGTCAGGTTGGAGATCGTGTGTGATGGCATTCCTAGACGTATTACTCTCTTCAACACAAGATTTATCAACATCCACCCACAGATCACTGTTAACAGGAACACGTTGTTGTTGGTTGTGAGTCTTGCCACCAGGATGATACTTTGCCAGTCTGCTCATGTGCCATACTTTACCATCACTAAGTCTTGCCGCATTGTTAAACAGTTCATCAATGTAAAATGGGGCAGTGAATCTGCTTTCTCCTTTCTTTACTTTTTTTTCCAAACGAACTTTCACAAGGTCGCCGACGTTAAATGCATGTTCTTTAGCACTGTGTTTCGAATCATACCATTCCTTGTAGTATTTCTGGGCTTTGATAATGTTATTCCTGATGTTTTCAGGCGACCATTCAATTTGCTTAGATTTGGACATCCAACCCAGGTCGATGCTTAAAGGCTGTCTGCTTCTCATGAGAACAAATGGTGCTGTGCACGTGCTGGCACACGGAGATATCCTGAATGCCCAGATGAGTTTGTAAATTTCTTCTTCCCAGTTTTGGTTTGCGTTTCTAGATAGTTGTATATGTCCCTTCAAGACACGGTTGAAGCGTTCAGTGAGACCATTACATTCAGGATGGTAAATTGAAGTGGTGTGATGAGTGATGCAGTTCCTTGCTAGAAACGACTTGAATGCCTCTGAGCAGAATTGTGGACCATTATCTGTGAGTACAGATTTGGGTAATCCTTCACTCAAAAATAGTTTGTCCAAGAAATTAATGAATTCTGAGCTGTCACTTTCATCGACAATTTTTATTTCAGGCCATTTGGAGAAATGTACTTGATCTCTCCGCCATGACCTTCGATGGGTCCCACTATGTCTAAGCCCAGTTTCTCCCATGCCATTAGGGGGGGTTGAATTGGAGAGAGACTGACTTTTGACGTTTTGAGGGTTTTGTCTGAGTCACAGCATTCTACACAGTTCCTGACCTGGACTTCAATTTGTTTGTCAATACCCGGCCACCAATAACTTGACCTGACTCTCTGCTTAGTCTTGGTGATGCCAAGGTGGCCTATGTGGCACAATCTTAGAATTTTGTCTCTGAGTGTGACAGGGGCTATAGCTTTACCGATTCTGTACAACACACCGTTTTCCAAACTGAGTTCGTTTCTTGTTTCCCAGTACGCTTTGACATTGTCGTGTAGGTTGCGCTTTTCAGGCCATGCAGTGTTGACGAATTTGCATACCTCTCGCAGCGTTGAGTCGCGCAACATGTGTTGACCCCATTCTTCCGCTGATATTCCGTCCAGGTCAGAATTGAAGAGCAGCGCCACTTTCTCCTCATCTTCCTGTGTGGCCATGTTTTCAGTGTGAGGCAGAGGTAGTCTGCTGAGGAAGTCTGCAATTTTGTTTTTGACTCCAGGCCAATATTCCACCGTGTAGTTGTAAACCAACAGCTTGATTGACATTTTGCTCAGTCTTGGTGAAGCATTTTGTAGACCTGAAGCTGACAGTATCTTGATCAATGGTTTGTGGTCTGTGCGCAGATAGATTTCGTATCCCCACACATATGCTCTGAAGTAATTGAGCGCCCATGAACAAGCCAGCATTTCGCGCTCAATAACAGAGTACTTTTCCTCTGCAGAGGTGAGCGACCTGGAGGCAAAGGCTACAACCCATTCTTGGTTCGATGTGTCCTTTTGGGCTAGAACGGCACCAATTCCCTTGTTGCTAGCGTCGGTGGTTATATAGATTTCTGCTTTGGGGTCAAAACCTTTGAGAAAAGGTGCCTCGCTGATTTCCTTTTTGATGGTATCAAAGGTGATCTGACAGTCAGGTGACCAGACAAACTTGGTTTTATTTTTCAGTAATTGTCTTATACTGTAGGTCTTTTCTGAGAAATTCCTAATGAACTTGGAATAATATTCCGTCAAGCCAAGAAAAGCTCGCACATCTTCTTTGCTTGAGGGACACGGAGCATTGAGGATAGCGTCCACTAAACCTTGTTTGGGTTTAATGCCTTCCTGGCTGATGGTGTGCCCAAGGTAAATCACTCTGTCTTGTGAGATTTTACATTTGTCTAGTTCTACAGTTAGACCATGGGTTTTCAATTTGTTAAAAACTTGCCTGAGGCGTGTGTCATGTTCCGATTGGTTGCTACCCATGACCAGGATATCATCCTGGAAAAACCTTATGCCATCAACACCTTCCAGAATGGATGTCATGACCCTTTGGAAAAGTGCTGCAGCAGAGGCTAATCCAAAAGGTACCCTGGTAAACCGATAACAACCAAAGGGTGTGATAAAGGTTGTGAATTTTTTGCTGTCAGCGTGTAGTGGAATTTGGTGGTACGCGGATTTCAGGTCTAAAATGGAAAATACACACATATCATTGGTGGCACTAAACATTTCACAAATACGTGGTAGGGGATATTGATCTACAATAATGTTCTTATTGAGGTCCCTGAGATCGATGCAAAGTCTAATTTTCCCATTGGGACGTTTCACAACAACCAAGGGGGAAACCCACTCTGCCGATTCTACCTCTTCTATAATACCATCTTTGACAAGTTTGTTTAATTCTGCTTGGACATCATCTCTTACTGACACTGGTAGATGTCTTACCTTGTGAATGCAAGGAACAGCTGAGTTTTTTAGTTCGATTTTATGTTCGAAGCTGTTGAGAAGACCAACTTTACCTGAGAACACTTCCGGGAAGTCTTTTAGTATTGCCAGTTTACTAGAATCATTAATAGACAACACTGGATCATCACTGTTGGGATCGAGCATGATACCCAGATCCGCTTGATCACTCCAGCCAAGGACAGAAGGGCCTTTCTTAGCAACATAAAGTCTGCAAATTGCTCTCCTGTTTTTAAATTCAAATTCTAGATCACGAGTTCCTAAGAATTCTATGTTGTTTCCCGTGTAGCTTCTGGCGATGACTTTTGATTTTTCAAGAGTTGAGCCAACTTTATCCGTGAATTGCTTCCACACATTTTCGTTGATGATCGTGAAGGGAGACCCAGAGTCTGCCATAAGATTTACTGTCACACCACCCAATTTTACATCACACATGGGTTTTTTCTTCTTAGTTGGCGTGAGTTCTAACACATCATATTGGATAGAGAAGACATAACTGACGCTGTCGGAGTCAGAATATTCAGAATCTTCATCTGTGGAATCACTCTCTTCATGAATTTGTCGGACCTGTCTGCTTTGTCTATACATTTTTCTATTGCATGCCTTGGCAATGTGCCCAGTCATTCCACATGACAAGCATTTTTGATGTATGGCTGGACACTTTTTCGAATCGGCTAAATGGGTTGGAGATCCACAACGATAACATCTAAGTTCAGCAAACTCATTGTCTCTAGTACTACCACGTCTTTCACTGCTATGTTTAGGTTTACTTGGTTCACTTCTTTTGTGAAATTCATGTCTCACTTCTCTTTTGTTTCCTTTGTGTTTTAGTTTAGTTGCATTAGAGGATCTTATAGCTTTAACTTCCACAGGTTCATCCATGACTGCTTTGGCGCATCTGCCTGTAAGTTCAGCTTTCTTGACAAGAGCAACAACTTCCTTCAAAGAAGCCTCACCATTAACCCAAAGTTTTTCTTGGATATTGGGGTTGCTGGCGTGCATAATTATTTGATCACGCACAAACTCCTCTTGCAGTGCTCCAAATCTGCAGGTTAAGGCTAAGTTGTTCAAGGCTGCAACATAATCTTCAATGCTCTCTTCTTTCCCTTGCTTTCTTCTTGAGAATTTGTACCGGTCAACAGCGACGCACACAATAGGCGAGAAGTGGTCATCCAGATCGTCCAAGGCATGTTGATATACATCACCACCCGTTCTAACTTTCTTCTCTATGTTGTTGTAGGTCTTAACACTGCCTGGACCAAGACAGTACAACAGTACTTTTTTTTTCTTTACAGCCGTGAAATCGTCATCTTCCACTGTCTCAATGTAATTAATAAAGTATTCTTTCCACTCTTTCCAAGGCATGCATGGTGCACCTTTTAAAGGTAGGAACGCTTGAGGTTGGGAAAGATTCAAAGAACTAAGAGCACACATGGCGATGGAATATATTAATGCACTCCTACGAGACTTGTTCTAGATTCTATTAATTTTTTTTAATTTGTGTGTGAGAGTTGAAGTCGTTACCTTCACAACACGTGAGATGTAACTCTAACTGAGATTATGATATTCTCTAATGGCCCAAATAGCTAACAGTCCTTAGAAAAAAAAATTATCTTGCACATCCAGTTACTTTAGAAAAATTACTGGCCCCCTTTTTGTTCATTTCAAACTGTTCACAACTATTAAGCGTTGGCCAGGCTCGAACACTGAAACTGGAAAAGACGGACGATTTCAATTATCCTTCTTTTTTTTTTTAAATGGCATCCAGCGCTGCGTTTCAGTGACGTCACACGCAGCCGAGCATGTGCAGATGAGGTTGAAATTTAAGCGCGAACACAACTGACAGGAATTGCCTCAGAGAATGCGCACAGCAATCGCAGGCACAGCTGACAGGAAAGTTTCACGAAGGCACTGCCGATGACCGGAGATACTTCAGGCAACCTCCGACGTGAAGAGGAAAATTTGAAATGCCGTGCGGCCGTACCTTCATGCGACGCTGTGACTGTCACGTCATGAAAAACTGCTTCCCTCATCCAGGATCAATCGTGAAAATCACCGGACTGCAAGTCACCGGACGTCCTGAGATACTCAAATCTCGGCACAAGAAGTTCGCTTCCACAGCCTCCGACACAGCAGAGGGTCGGGAGCACACCACCGACTTATGTAGGTGACGTCTTCATCCACTGATGACAGTAGGCAGTCCATAAACGACAATTCATAAACGAAAAAAAAAAACTTCCACAGGTAGGAGGAATTCGTCTCGATCTGATGTTCCGAATTGGATTTCATTAAAGTATCCTAAACGTCAGCTGTTTCAGGAAGTACCACGGTGCGAGGCTGCAGTTCCGCTCGTCGCCACTGTTAAAAAGTAGTCATCTCAGTAGTAGTAAATCAGAATAGGTTTATTAATAACAGCCCCACACCATTGGTGATACGTGGGTCAGTGGAACATCAGTTATGACAGTTCATGTCACAGGTGGTAAACTAGGAAGGAATGGAATGTGGGGGAACCAATCAGGGGGGAGAAATGCAAGGAAGCTCACGCGCAGGGGAGGGGAAGGTACCAAGCGCAGGCACGGGGGGTAAGCATAAGTGAGATACAACAACTTACCACTACAAATGGTTAATAAAACAATTTTAATTTAGTTGCATAGTTCTCCAAATCTATCGCCTAAATAAAGAGTAAAACACTGCCAGGCTTACACTTCATATTTTCCAACTTGAAAAACAAAAGGCAGGCTGTGGACGTTTAATAAAGTATAAGCACATTTGGAAAATAGTCCCAAAATAGAGACATAAAAAATCTACATCGTTTTCGAAGTTTCTATCATCAGGATGTGGGATGATTGTTCCTTCGGTGGCACTATTTCTCGTACAGGCGATATGGGCATTTAAAACCATTAGATTCAAGTGCTGATGAAATGCAGCAGGACTAACAGCTTCATATGCCTCATTCAGTCACATCAATTGTTCTCTGAAGGGATATTGCAATTAACTAGAAATCAAATGAGCCTGAGTGAGTGAAGAGCTGAACACTGTTTTTGTACATAACTGCACTGCCTGTAGATGTCGATGACAACGTTTTTCACTCAAGTCGTGGTTCTCCTGTGATGTCTGTACAGTTCTAAAACCTTAACTGAAGAGTAGTTATTGGCAAGAACAGTAAGGATCACAATGCAGCAGGTACAATAACGACACACAGTAGCAGAATTTGTTGGAAACCAACGATCATGGAAAGGAGATTATTCATGATTTAATTTAAAGTTGGTCAGTTTGACTGAGTGGTGTGGGCCACATAGTTGAACAAATGCTACCTGCCTAAGAAGAAAGAAGTAGTTAAATTGAACTGCCATACATTAATTCCCTTGAAGAGAGGCAATATCCAAGATTTGCCTCGGGCAGGTGGGTGTGGGGCGCGGTTTATTGATTGGCTAGACTGTTTTACCACTTACCCATTCATCTCCTCTAAGTAAAAACATTGCCTCCTGTACTGTATTACTGAAAGCTAGCAAGTTGCTGGTTGCAGAGTATTCATCCGTTACAATTCTTTATCTGATAGCACAGGCTGACAAGTGCCAGAGCTGGGATTCTTGTTTCTCAAACCCCAAGTATAATCATCAAATAGCCCCGCCATTGGTTATATGGCCCTTTGTTAGTTGACAAGGAGAGATGATAAAAAGCTCTTGTTTACATTATTTATCATAACAGTGAAGACCAATGTGGATAATTCAAATAAATTTAAAGGTGTAATTAGCAAATTAGTTCAAATCATTAGCTCATTAAGTATTTCAATTTGAGTCATTAATACATATTAAAATAATCTAAAAGTCAATATTTAAAAATAAGGTAAAATGTTCCTCACATCTTGACCATGGTTCATACACGATTACATGTTTTTTTTTAAGTTTGATTTTATTGAAGTATATGGGATACAAAAAGAAAAAAGTACGCAGGGAATCAGAAGATCAGGAAAAACAGGAAACTGAAGAGAACAATCAAAGGTGGATCAATCAAAATATCATCGAGGGGGGTAGGGGAGGAAGGGGGATGGAAATCATATAGCATTGTAAGTAGTACGGAACAATATAACCAATAGCATTCAAAATATCAAGGTAAGCAGTAAAAACATAATAGTATAAACATTGTATGAACATTCAAGGAAAAAGTTTTAAGGTGGTTTACGGACCTCAAGAGAGTGGGTATCAAAGGTGATGGAGGAAGGGGCATTGGAAGAGAGGTATTCAGATAATGGTAACCAGAGGAGATCTCGCTTTATGGCCAAAGAGACAGGGGAGACAAAATTAGTGTCTAATCTATGATGGAAACATATTGCATTCCACCATGATTTGAAGGAAACAGAGGAAGCCTGTTTCCAGTTGGAAGTGATGTGATGAAAAGCAACAGCCAGAAAGAGATCCATGAGAAGATAATGTGTGCGGCCTTGGGGAAGTGACGGAGAGAGGGAACCCAAAAAAGCAAGAGTAGGGGAAAAGAGAGTGTTGAAATGAAAGATCTTTTGAAGGTGCGACCAAGCTAGAGTCCAGAACTGAAGAATAGGAGGGCATTCAAAAAGCATGTGAAATAGAGATGCTGAAGTGCAAGGGCATGACCAACAAATGGGAGAGGTGTCCGCTAAGAAAGAGGACAACATAACAGGGGTAAAGAGGGTGCGATTATAAATAAAATAAAGAGTTTGAGTCGTGTTGGCAGTTCTAGAAGTTTTATGAACTTTGGTCCAAATTTTGGCCCATAATGCAGTTGAAGAGAGATCCTTCTCCCAAGCCAATTCACCTTTTGTTTTGGACCTGTCTGTAGGGAATTGAAGTGAGCGGTACAGAAAAGAAGCCGAAGGGGAAGAATCCAAAGCCAAGGCTATAGGACGATGCTCAGGGGGGATGGAGTGAGAAGCCGGCAAAGATGTGAGATAAGAAATAAGAATGGGATAGAGAGCATCGTATTGGGAGCGTGAGCTAGAGGGTAATGAAAATTGAGACCTAAGAGCTGAGAAGGGAAGAGGTTGGTTGTGAGAGAGTAGCTGAGAGATCCAACGAATGCCTCGAGAGTGCCAAGATTTCCTGAAGAAAGTACGATTGCGGAGTAAGAGCGCTTTATTGTGCCAAATAGGTTGCTCATGCGTTGAGGAAGAGCAAGGATAAGAAGAGGAGAGAAACTGAAAAAGGAGCTTGCGAGAATGAGAGAGAACAGGGAAACGGAAACGAGTTAAAGAGGAGGTAAAAGATAGATATTCACGAAACTCAAAGGGGGAGAGAAAGGAAGCTTCAAGTGAAAGCCAAAGAGGAGGATAAAAAGGTAGATCTACAGAGAGCCAACGAGCCGATTGTTTGAGAGAGAAGGCACGGTGGTAAGCTTTGAAGTCAGGGAAGCGAACTCCAGAATGAGATTTATCTTTACGTAAAGAGGATAGAGCGATACGAGATTTTTTACCTTTCCACAGAAACTTCAACAGAAGAGAGTCAGCTTTTTTAAAATAATAGTCGGGAATATGGATTGGTATCATTGAAAGAGTGTAAAGGAGAAGAGGAGAGAGCATCATTTTGATGGAATTCAAACGGCCCCACCAGGACAGGAAAAGCGGAGACCAGCGAGTAATAGTGGATTCTAATTTTTTGTAGACATACTCGAAGTTGAACTTCAATGTGTCTGTTAAGAGGGGGGCGAACCAAACGCCCAAATACTTAATTTTAGTCGGTTGCCACGAGAAACCAGAAATGTCAAAAAGATGTTCTGACAGGAAGAATTTAAAGGGAGAATTTCACATTTGTCGACATTGAGACGATAACCCGAGACGGCGGAGAAAGAGGAAACCTGCTGTAAAAAGGCGGGAAGGGAAGAGAGCGGGTCCAAACAGTAGAGAAGAATATCGTCGGCATATACCGAGAGTTTAATCTGCTGAGAACCAAAAGGAAAACCAGCGATTGAATTGTCTTGTCGAAGTTTGGTGAGAAAGGGTTCCAAGGCCAAAACGAACAATAAAGGGGAAAGGGGACATCCCTGACGAACCCCCCTACTGCGTGTGAAGTAATCAGAAACCGTGCCATTAACAAAAATTGACGCCTGGGGGCTAGAATACAGTAGAGAAATGAGAGAGACGAACTTAGAGGGGATACCAGACCAAGAGAGAGCGTGAAACATGAAGTCCCATCCAATCCTGTCAAAGGCCTTCTCCGCATCCAGAGAAATGGCGGCAAGGGGAAGATCTAACAAAGAAGCCTTGCTAATGATGTTAAAGAACACTCTGGAGTTATCTGAAGCGAGACGACCTTTCAGGAAGCCGGACTGTTCAGGACCGATCAGATCTGGCAGGATAAGATCCAGTCGAAGAGCCAGGATTTTGGCTAAGATCTTATAGTCAGTGTTAACTAATGATATAGGTCTATAGTTTTTACATTGTGAATGATCCTTACCATCCTTAGGAATCAGGCAAATGAAAGCTTGTTGAAAAGAACCACTAGAGAGACCAGAGGCTATAAAAGTATGGTAAAGAGAAAGCAGTTTTGGTAGGAGAAGGGGGGCAAAGTGACTATAAAATTCGATGGTGAAGCCATCAGGGCCCGGGGCTTTACCATGCCGAAGTTTAGAAACAGCATGGGAGACCTCTGAGAGAGTGATATCAGCATTTAAAGGTTCGAAATGTACATGAGACAAAGGGGGGGAGAGAGAGACTGAAAGTAGGAAAGAAGATCATCAGAGCAAGGGACAGATTCAGGTGTGTAAAGAGATTTATAAAAAAGTGAAAATTCGTTAAGAATTTCTTTATCCTTAAATAAAGTACTGCCAGAAGAAGATTTAATTTGTTCAATTTTCGTGCGTTCCTTCCGAATTTTTAGATAATTGGCGAGTAATTTCCCCATCTTATTTTGTCCACCATAATATCGAGCATTATATTTTAATAGTTGGTTAGATGCAGCTTCAGTGGTGAATTTGTTAAACGAGACTTTGGCCGCGATAAGTTCTTTAAGAGAGGATTCAGTGTTTGTGGAATGAAAGGCAAGCTCCCACTTCTTAATATTGGCAAGTAGGGAAGAGGACTTGGCCTCATTGGCACGTTTCTTACGGGAAACAAAATTAATAATAAAACCTCTAGAGGTTGCCTTGTAGGAATCCCAAACTGTAACATAAGAGGAAGTGGGTATATTGTTGATCAAGAAAAACTCAGTGGTAAAATCAGAGAAATCTTTACAAAAAATAGGGTCAAGGAGAAGGGAGTTATTGAACCTCCATCTACCAGAATGGGGAGAGAAAGGAAGGAGGTCAATATCTACGAGTACCGGGGCGTGATCTGAGATCAGAATAGAACCAATGTCAGAGTGAATAGCATGCTGTGTGAGGGTTTTACTGAGAAAGAGGTAATCAATGCGTGATTGTGACCTATGCACGGGGGAGTAGAAACTATATTCTCGGAGATCAGGGTTACACAATCTCCAAATATCTACCAAAGCATTGTTACAAATAGTGTTAGTAAATTGAGAGTGCATCTTAGAAGGAGAGAATCTAACTTTAGAATGACGATCAAGGATGGGATCGGACACCAAGTTACAGTCACCACCAAAAATAATATAATTTTCAGTGAGAGTGGAGAGCTTAGCAGAGATCGAGGGCCAAAATAATGTATCCGTACCAGTGGGGGCATAAACATTGAATAAAACAATCTGTATCTTATCTATAAGTAAATGAACTAAAACCCAATGACCCTGGTCATCACATTCCTGTGAAACAACAGAAACATTTAACTTTTTATGTAACAAAATCAAAGTCCCACCCTTCTTAGAATCAGTGGGAGAAAAGAAAACATGACCCACCCAACAACGCTTAACTTTTAAGGCTTCCGCTTCATATAAATGTGACTCTTGAATAAAAGCTACATCAGCCTTAAGTCTAGCTAGATGCGAGTACTCGCTGTCTCTTGATAGGGTTGTTTAACCCCTTAACATTCCAGGTAACGACACGGAATGGAAAACAACAAGAAAAATATACAGTAATACCTAATTCTGCTTACCAAATCAAGAATAAGAGAGAAAGAAGAAATTGAGAATATGATATGTAGAAGAAGTAACAAAGAGATGGAATAGAGAAAGAGGAAAGGGTGAAACAGAACGAAAGAGGGGGAGACAGAGAGAAGGAGAGAAAGAGAGGAGGGAGAGAAAACAGAGACAGATAAGATCAAAAAGACAGTACACATCCAAAATGGACGACTGAGTAACATACTTACGGAAACGAAAAGCACAAACGGAGGTGGGGGTGGAAGCACCGAAGGGAAACGACGACACCATAAGGAGCAGGAGACAAGCCTCAGGAATCATGAGTCCAAGGGGCAGCGTACAAACAAAAGGAGTACATCAGGAAAGGGTGAGGGATAGTAACATCTGTAAATATAAAGGAGAAAGACGGGATAAATACATGTTAGGAGTATGAGGGAGATAACACACAGTAGCAATAAAAACAAAAACAGCCATAGAAAAGAACCAATGGAACGCCATCACGAGTAATGACGAACAAAAGACATTAGCAAGCAAAGCAAAAAAAAAGAGCACAAAATCCTTCAAGGTGGTCTGGAGACGTCCATAGAATCAGAGCCTTGTCGACGCAGGAACTCCCGAAGAACAGCAGGGTCTTCATACGTGGTGGTTTTGTCCTTGTAGGTGACCTTGAAAAGGCAAGGATGAAGAAGACCGTATCGTGCATTGAGAAGTCTGAGCTGGGGACGTAAGTCCAGGAATTGCTTTCTTCTGTCTGCGGTGACCTTGGAGACATCCTGCGACAAGTAAAGGCGGTGTCCTTCCCATATAATTTGTTTCTTAGCCTTGGCGGCTGAGAGAACTTGCAAAAGATCAGTAAATTGAAGGAACAGCATGATGACACCCCTAGGTTTGGAAGAAACTCTAGGGCGAAGGCGGTGGGCTCTTTGTATGTTGACAGAGGCCAGTGTTGGAGTGTCCAGGATCTTTGAGAGAAAAGCTGGAAAGAAAGCCGTCGGATGGACCCTTCTGTTAGTTCCGGAAGTCCATACAGGCGAAGGTTGTTCCTACGGTTCCTATTTTCCAAATCCTCAGTTTGTTTCTTGAGCAGAAGAACCTCAGCCTCCAGTGAAGGAAAACTCGAACATGTAGAATGAAGGGCTTCCGAAGATTGCTCCAGGAGAAGTACACGAGAGTCTAGAGATGACCACTTGTCTTGCATAGCCAGCATGTTGGTCGTGGTGGCCTCTATAAATGGTTTTAGGGCTCGGATCTCCTCTAGAATAGTGTCCAGAGATGAAGACGAAGTGCTATTATCAGGTGAAGGCGGATCCTTTTTAAGACGCTTGATGGTAGGCAAAGCTGAGGAGGCTTTCCCTCCATTTTGAGACTTAGGGATTGCCCCAAGTGTGGCGTCCGGCCTTGACATGGTGGATGCGTGGATGCGTCCGAGTCCTGAAGGGGTGAATCCGAATCTGAACCAGGGGGTAGTTTAGTGGTTGTGGCAAGCTTCAAATTACGGAGTTTCCCCATAGAATACCACAGCACAGCGAGTAGTATGAACAGGGGGGACCTGAGGTAAAAATCCAGGAAGGACAACCAACAAGGAAGCGTGCCCGACCACACTGGATGCAGGGAGCAATGGGAGTATGAAAGAAGCCAGGGAAAGTCTCAGCACATGATGAATAGACACCTCCCAAAGTCGCAGGACAATGAAGAAAAAACAGTGCAATTCATAGAAAGGCTCATGACGGTCCAGAAACCATAGAAGCGTCGCTCTCAGCACCAAATCAGTCCATTCAGAGGAAGAGGTGAGAAATACAGCTCAAGGCGCAGGTGAGAGCTCCAAAACTGAGAGGAGCAATGTCATATGCAGGCAGGCAGATAAAGCAGTGAGGCAGAGGTATATAGCATAAAGATGGAGCATTCAAGAAGCATGTGGAGCAGAAAAAATAATACAGGAAACTGTAGTCCTCATTTGCAATAGAGCGCCCACATAAAACTATTGTCAAAAGTGCCCAGAGAAAACACTGGATGCATGACTGAACAGTATGGCAGTTTGGTGATGACGCATGAAAAAGCAGGTCCAGCGTCGTCAGAAAAAACGGTAAAAAATGCAGATTGCAGAAAGTTACATGTTGGCAGCACTCACCGCTCGCTGAGAACGTAATTTAGGAGCATCGTTGTCCAGGGGTGAGAACGAACGCCGCCGGTTCCTCAAGAGGGAAATGCGTGTCTCACTTGAAATGGCGGCCGCCTCAGAGACGGCCGGTATGTGTAATTTCTCCCCGCAGCGTCCGGACTTCGAAAAAAAGCAAGAGAGTAGGACGACCTCCCTTTCCAACGATGTATCCTGCAGCTTGTTGACAGGTACAGCCTCAGGGGACCCTGGAAGTCATTTAGGCGCAGAGGTCGGCTCCGGAGCTCCGGGACTACGCCGCCATCACCCTCGGCGCGAGACTCGTTTGACGATTACATGGTTGATTTGTTAGTTTTAACAGAAGCTTGTGTTGCAGGCAACTCTGCCCACTGGTCCTGCTTCCTTGAGAACGTTACTATCAGTGGTCTTATATATAACACATGACTGTGCAATAGCTAATAGAAGGCTACAAGAAAGTTACAGCATTGCAGAGGGAGGATAGAAAAACACATCTAGTTTAAAACAACTGCATGAATATGTAAACAGGCCTATTCGCATTAAGTAAGGTTGAATGTCGACATTCAAAATGACATCTGCATTTAAGCTAAATTAGCTCATATCATGTTAACTAGTGTGTTTGCTTATATTATCTAACTGTGATTACCTACTACATATTTCGTTTTAAATGTTATTTAATGTTACAAATTGCATGTTGCTAAAACATGCATGTAATTAGTAAAGTGAGGAATTTCACTCTTTTACAAGTAAAGCCTTCATTTAAACAATGAATGCTAAGCCCCTGCTGACCTATACTTAATATAGATCCGCCTGCATTGTGCTAGCACCCTCTTTATAGTTAGGCCCTTGATGATTATTAAAATTACCTTTTCATAAATGAAACTATCTCAGTTGCCATTATTTCAACAAAAAATCCTACCTTCCACACCCCTAATATTACTCGGAAACTTTGTCACATTAAAAACAAATAACTTATGTGAGGGAGAAGATAAGTTAGCAAATCTGGTTCATATGGGGTGAAAAACTATTTCTACTAGGTTCTCTGCCACTGCCGGGTGAAAAACCACCATGGGCCTATTAGGTTGCAGTTCCAAATGGCTCTCTCATGAAAGATTTGTTATGGAGGGTGGCAATGTTTTTTAATAATATTAGGGATATATTACGGGTGTAAGAAGATAGGCTTATTTTCTTGAAATTGGATTTTGAGTTGCAGGATTCCCTTCTTTCCTTTATTTCCCTCTAAGCTCCTTATTTTTGGTATCATTTGCCACCCTGCCAACATTCAAAGTACACAACAGTTCACTAAATCCGGAAACTGATTCCCTACTAGCAATATATGTTTCAATGTTGACACCCATAATTTCAGATTAGACTTTCTTCAGCTCACTAATGTCTGATTATGTTTATGTCTACATTGTAAGTGCTATATAGTTATTTTGACTGCTGTTTTTTTTTTAATACTTTGCTATTCTTATAATATTTATTCCTGTAAAATTATGGCCAAACGGATGAGGTGCGGGCTACAAGAGAATTTTTTGTTTTGAAAATAACTTTGGCTTTGTTTGACGCTCACTGCAGTTGCTGTTTTCAAAATTTCGTGGTGCTCTGTCAAGTGAGGGCCAAGAAAAAGGAGGGTCCCAAACACATTTTCCCCATGTAAATTCCCTTCAAGATTTTAGACACGACTACAGCAAATACTGCTGAACGGAATTTAAAAAAATTTGCAGAAAGGTAGCTGTTAGTCAAGAAAGTGACCTTTTGAAAATTTGTGTAAATCCGTTCAGTAGTTTTTGACATATATAGAAAAACATGTGTTTGTATATATGGGAACGCGAATTCTCCACAAACCCTCCCAATCGCGTGCTGAGATATGATCGGCTGTCAACACTTCAAACAGGAAGTGTTGGCAGCCATCTTGGGACTCATCAGAAGCGGAGTCCCACAAAAAACATTAAAAAACAGAAAAAGGGGCAGAGTAGGAATACTCTTACCCCCTAGGCCTCTTGGGGGAGCTTCCAGAGAGAACCCGTCAGGGCAAAAAAAAGTGTTTTTAAATTGTTGGCAAGAAAGTACAACAGGGTCAAGAATCTGTGGTAAATATTTTTTAAAACAAATTGCAATCTACCGCGCTTGCTTTAATTTAACCCTGGGCATAGTGTGTGTAGCGGGGCTACATGGAGTGCCACGGAGTTGGCAACAAACTCTGTGGAACTCCGTTTAGCTCTGCTATGCCGCCTGCCTCCACCCCCTATTAATATATAACTTAAAACTAACTTAAAGCAATTAAAAAACACTTACCTGTTAACCGCAGCATCCCCGGGCTGCCCTCCTGCTCTTCTTCGCCATTAGAAATACTACTTAAGAAAACTGTGCATGCGCGCACGCCCGTGCATGTGCAGTTTTCTTAAGCAGTTTTAAGTGATACATTAACAGGGAGGTGGAAGAAGGTGGCAGGCTAACTCTGCTCCGCTGCGGAGTGTGCAAAGTTGTACCTACTCCGCGGAATGCGGAGTAGGCAAAATTCCACACACTCCGCGGGCGGAGCAGAGTTCTCCGCCCACAGTTACTGGGGGCATACTACAAATATAGGAGGGCAAGTATGGGCCCCGCTCCTAGGGCTTATGAAAGCTCTGGGGACCACCACCTACCCGGAGCAAATGTTTTTGAATGAATGTGGAGTGACCGCATTGCCCCCGCCGCAGGCCTGCGAACTTCAACCTCCACTACATTATATATACGAGGGTGGGCCCACTGGGCCCACCTGCACCCCTGGAGCCACCACCTCCCTTCTGGCAAATATGTTTAAATAAATGCTGGGGGGCCCACATAGCCCCCACCCCGCAGCCCCAGGGATGCCACCTTCCCAGAGCAAATTAAGCTAAAAGAATGTAGGGGGGGCCAGTGTGGCCCCACCTTCATCTCGGGGACCACTATCTCCCTTGGGCAATTTATTCAAAATAAGGGGGAACTGTGTGACCCCCATGCAGCCCAGGGACCGCCACCTCCCAGTGGCTGAAATAAATTAATGTAGGGGGTCCATTGCGTACCCCCGTCCCCGGGACCACCACCTCCCTGGGGCAAAGTTTTGCGATAGAGGGAGCCACATGGCCCTTCTACTGTAGCCATTTATGGCCCTGGGGATCGTCATGCCCCAGGGCCGGCTCCTGACACCTCCCAAAGTGCCCACCCTTGGGAGGCTGATGCTTGCTTTTGCTTAGTGGGAGCTAATAGCTCCCACCAAGCAAAAGCAAACATAACTCTGTGTTTCTCCAAGCTAGAGCTGTCAAACAGGTCTGGCATGCATAAAGTGTAATTTTCATCACGCAAATGTGTGCAGGGAAACATATAAAACATTACTCCCGCAAGCAGGGAGATGCTATGTCAAGCAACTCCCTGCTTGCAGGAGAAATGCCGGCTCCAAAGGAGTCAGGAGCTGTCTGGGACCACGTGTTCCCTCTACAGTCCCATAGCACACTGGGTACACTGGGGGCGCCCAGGAGCCATGGTTTTGCCCCATGGGATGAGGTCCCTGAGGCTGAATTCAGCCCGGGAAGGGAGGCCACATGGCCCCACTACCCCATTGGATAATGACCTGGCCTCTGGGGATTTTGTCTCTGGGACTGAAGTAGGCCCAAGGAAGGGGGGCACCGCCTTCCTTCCCCTTTGAATTAAGGCCTGGCCGCTAGGGGATGGGGGTCCCCTGGCCAGGGGGTCCACCCGGCCCCCTCACCATTTGTTTATGACCCGGTTCCAGGAGATGGGGTCCCGAGAGAGGACTCCTTCACCCATTTAAAATATACATTTTTAAAGGCAGAGCCTACAGGAAATGGTGTTCCCAGGGCATGACTTGGAACATCGGCCTAACACAAGTCATGACAATTCTATTATGCTTCTCATGACGCAGAGTGAGATACACAGTCATACAGTTTCAAACATGTTACACATCTGCGGTATCCCCGTCCCCTATCTGAACCACTCTGCAAAGGGGCATCCTGTTTCCTTGGCACTGAGGGTCATCGGGGGCCAAGAGTCCCTATTGTTGTGACAAGTAAGTTTATCACAGCCAGATTGATGAGATGTTGTTGGAGCCCCACCCCCTTTCTCAACCATTCTGCAGAGGGGCTGCTGGACTCACTACTGGTTGGGGATGAAGTCCCCTAGGCTGATGAGGGTTATTGGGGGTCAAGAACCACTATGGTTGTGACAAGTGAGTCCCCCACAGTGGGACTGCTGAGATGTTGTTGGGGGCACTGTCCCCTTCCTCAACCACTCTGCAAAGGGAAAGGGGCCTCCTGGCACACTACTACTTGTGGGATGAAGTCCACTTGGCTGCGGGGGGTCGGTGGGGGCCAAGAACCCCTATTGTTTCAATATAGATGAAATTCTGTTCAAAGTGGGCCATGTAAATGTTGGCTGCTGTGGAAGCACACAAGGCTCCCATGCTTACTCCTTTAACTTATAAATGTTTCCAATGAACTCGAAGGTGTTTTCCTCTAACATCACTCGTTGAATGTCTGTAATGAAAGTAGACCAGCAATCAATATGGTATTGTTCGATGAAACATCGCACTTCTTTTTAGGGCCTCCATTTGATGTATGTTACTATATGGGGACTCTATATCCAAAGTAACAAGAATCTCTCCATAGCATTAAATGGAAGGCCTTCCACTGTTTTAAACATCTCTTTAGTATCTCGAATTTAGGAAGCAATTTTGCAGGAGAAATGCCGGCTCCACAGGAGTCAGGAGCTGTCTGGGACCACGTGTTCCCTCTACAGTCCCATAGCACACTGGGTACACTGGGGGCACCCAGGAGACATGGTTTTGCCCCGTGGGATGAGGTCCCTGGGGCTGAATTCAGCCCGGGGACAAAGGAGGCCACATGGCCCCACTCTCCCAATGGATAATGACCTGGCCTCTGGGGATTTTGTCTCTGGGACTGAAGTAGGCCCAAGGAAGGGGGGCACCACCCTCCTTCCCCTTTGAATTAAGGCCTGGCCGCTAGGGGATGGGGGTCCCCTGGCCAGGGGGTCCACCCGGCCCCCTCACCATTTATTTATGGCCCAGTTCCAGGAGATGGGGTCCCGAGAGAGGACCCCTTCACCCATTTAAAATATACATTTTTAAAGGCCGAGCCTACAGGAAATGGTGTTCCCAGGGCACGACTTGGAACGTCGGCCTAACACAAGCCATGACAATTCTATTATGCTTCTCATGACGCAGAGTGAGATACACAGTCATGCAGTTTCAAACATGTTACATATCTGCGGTATTCCCGTCCCCTATCTGAACTACTCTGCAAAGGGGCATCCTGACACAGTACTTCCCTTGGCACTGAGGGTCATCGGGGGCCAAGAGTCCCTATTGTTGTGACAAGTAAATTCATCAGAGCCAGATTGATGAGATGTTGTTGGAGGCTCCACCCCCTTTCTCAACCATTCTGCCGAGGGGCTGCTGGACTGACTACTGGTTGGGGATGAAGTCCCCTAGGCTGATGATGGTTATTTGGGGTCAAGAACCACTATTCTTGTGACAAGTGAGTCCCCCACAGTGGGACTGCTGAGATGTTGTTGGAGGCACTGTCCCCTTTCTCAACCACTCTGCAAAGGGAAAGGGGCCTCCTGGCACACTACTGCTTGTGGGATGAAGTCCACTTGGCTGCTGAGGGTCGGTGGGGGCCAAGAACCCCTATTTTTCATTATAGATGAAATTCTGTTCAAAGTGGGCCATGTAAATGTTGGCTGCTATGGGAGCACACAAGGCTCCCATGCTGACTCCTTTAACTTGTAAATGTTGCCAGAGAACTTGAAGGTGTTTTCCTCTAACATCACTCGTTGAATGTCCGTAATGAAAGTAGACCAGCAATCAATATGGTATTGTTCGATGAAACATTGCACTTCCTTTTATTTGCCTCCGTTTGATGTATGTTACTATATAGGGACTCTATATCCAAAGTAATACGAATCTCTCCCATAGCATTAAATGGAAGGCCTTCCACTGTTTTAAACATCTCTTTAGTATCTCGAATTTAGGAAGCAATTTTGGGTCTGAATGGACGGAAAATCAAGTCCACATATTTGGAAATAGGTCATGTGACTGAGCCTATAGTGGGGATAATCGGGCGGTATGAGGGATTGGTGCTATTCTTGTGTATTTTAGGTACCCCATAAATACTCGTCATGCGTGGATGATTGATGTTAAGAACGTCATATTCATTCTGACATATGCTCCCCTGTTCTAAGGCTCTTTTAGTAAGAACTTGAATTTTTCTTTGTTCTCTGGTGGTAGGGTCTATTTTTACTGGTAGTTATTGCTCTAAGTGGTTTAAAAGGGCACACATGTTTGTCACAAACTTTTCTGTGTCTAGGACTACAATGCCTCCATCCCTTATAACAGTTTTTGATGGTTATATCAGAGGTACTGCCTAGCTCTCGTTGCATTGAGTTCACTCTAGTTAGGAGAAGAATGTCGTATGTCATTGGTCACTATTGGTCACTGTTTCAAAGGGTTCCCTACTGCAATTTTAAAATTACTCACTTCTGGGCATACCTGGGCCAGGGTGGGAGTGAAAGTGTATATGGTTTGTCAGCGAACATTGTTTTTACCTCATTTTACGAAATAAGGCCATAATGTCTTGAAACAGTTCGAAAATAATTTCACCAGTATGGGGTACAAAAGATAGGCCTTTAGATAGTAGAGAAACTGTTGACAATTCTAAAGGTTTCTGTGGTAGATTGAAAATAGGTATTTCTTTTATGTTCTCCAATACTGTGCATTGCGCGTTACTAGACATTGTGAGGTGTTTAGTTGAAAATTGCCCTGATTGAAGTTGTAAGGATATCTGGGTTGATACCTGGGTCTCCGAGGCCCCTCCATGCTCCTTGTGTGCCTAAAAAAGTTTGTCCTTTTGTGGGATTTGACTGGTACAATAATTTATCTCCATCTGAATTAAAATATAGGAGCTACCTTCATTTTCCGAAATAGACGTATCAGAAAAAGTGACCATTTTACGCCTAGGTTGTTGCTGTCCTGTTGTATCCGACTTTTGATATTCCCCTTGTGGGTTAAAATGTTCATTTAAATATGGATATTTCCTCTCTTTGGTTGTAAATTGTATGTGCTTTTTCAATTTGTTTTGTTTTTCTCTTAATTAGGTAGTCCGACTAAGATGTTACTTCCTTATGTATTCGTTTACGAAATAGACGTATCAAAAAAAGTGACCATTTTACACCTAGGTTGTTGCTGTCCTGTTGTATCCGACTTTTGATATTCCCCTTGTGGGTTAAAATGTTCATTTAAATATGGATATTTCCTCTCTTTGGTTGTAAACTGTATGTGCTTTTCAATTTGTTTGTTTTTTCCTAATTAGGTAGTCCGACTAAGATGTTACTTCCTTATGTATGTCTTCCAGCTTTTTTTTAGCTTCATCTTGGGTATTGCTCCATCTGATCTTATCTGCTAATGCTGTCATCTCTGTCAACAGAATTTGTACAAGCTCTTTTGCAGTTCCACTATTAAAATCCTGAAATCACGGGCGCATCGATTGGCAATTAATGACCATTGTTCGATAAATTGTCGTACTTGGACAAAAAGGCCGGGTATGTTTGAAACTCGTAGACCTTGAATGATGACTCCTGCCCTTAAATAGTCAAGCATGAATTGCATATTGAGCTCTAATATTTGAATTTTTCCCCTTAATAAGTATATTTTATTTATATTTTCATTATTAGCAGGATCAATACTAGTACCTGCTTGCTAATAATGCATATTGTTCGTCAGTAAAACCAAATGTTTGTAGCATCTGCATGGGTCAGAAAAAGGTGGGTGATGGCATGAAAAAAGGAAAGTAAAATAAGTATCAGCATCAGATAAAATAGCAAGTAAAGTAATCTCAAGAAAAATCACAAGTGAAACAAAAGAGAGAATTAATTGAATAAAAATACAATAAAAAAATAAAAATACAAAGCAGATTGCAGAGCAAAAGAAATAGTTTTGGTAGAAAAAATTACTGTAGGTGACAGGAGGGCTTTTTGGCCCCGAGGGCACTCTAGAACCCAGGGGGGTTTATCTTCTAACCAGCGGTGTGCCAAGAAGCGCATTTGCTGAATGCTGGAGAAAGGGGGTGTGGCCTCCAAAGTCCTCTCAGCAATTGAGCTCTGTGGGACTTACTGGAGGTACAGGGGGCTTAATGGCCCCCAAGAACCTTCAGCATCCAAGGGGACTGCATCCCCAGATGAGCAGGTTCATTTGCAAAGTGGTGTTGAATGGGGGTGTGGCCTCTGAAGACCTCTCACCAATCACACTTAGTGAGACTTACTGGAGGTAACAGGAGGGCTTAGTTGCCCACAAGGGTTCTCTGAAGCCAATGAGATTTCAGTCCCAACCAGAGGTGCACTAGGACTCGGGAGTCACGTTTGTAGTGTGGTGGAGAAAAATGTATAGTCTCTGAAGTCCATTCAACTATCACGCTGTGTGAGACTAGCTGGAGGTAACAAGAGGGCTTGCTGGACTCCAAGGACCCTCTGCATCCAAGGGTACTTCATCCCCCAAGCAGCAGTGCACCAGGAGGTGTGTTTGCAGAGTGGTGGAAAGGGGAAATGGCTTCTATACACCTCTCAGCAATCCCCCTGTGTGGGACATACTTGAGGTAACAGAAGGGCGGCTTGTTGGCCCCCAAGTATCCTCTGGAATAAATGGGACTTCATCCCACTACCTGTTTAGCACTAGGAATCATGTTTGCAGAGTGGCGCTGAAAGGGGGCGTAACCTCCAGTGACTTGACAGTTGATCTTATTTTCTATCTATTTTTTTTTTTTAGGCCCAGGGAAACTCATTCCAGTGGCCTGGTCGTTTTAAAATATTTTTTTTACAATAAAGGTAGGAGGGCCGAGCAGTCCCTCTCCTGGGCCTATTTCAGCTCCAGGGTTCCCATTCCCCAGAGCCTGGCATTTTGTTTTTTTAAATAAATAAGGGGATGGGGGCTGTGCAGGCCCATCTCCCTGGGCCCAGAATCTTTTGTGGGTGCGCTGGTTCCACCCAATCTAGATTGTCATGGTCTGTAAGTGGTTAGAACCTATTACAAATTATAATTGTGGATTTCTGTTGTTCCAAAAGCATATTCAGTGTTGGACAGCCTCTAGGAGGGATTATTGCATGGAAAGGAATAAGATGTCTGTAAAACAATACCCCAAGGGAACAATGCCTATGCCAAACCCCACACCCTCCCAATAAATGTTGGCACCACAAATAATCAATTGTTCTGCAATTTTGCTGTATCTGCAGTTTGCCAATATGCAAGCACCATTTATATTTTTGTGCATTGGGCAAACCCACCCCACCTTTCTAACATATAAAATATCCTGAAAATTAATGTTCTTAAAATCTATTTTGCATGATAACCAATGGCAGACTTTATTCTTCAGCTGGCACATGGAATCGTCACTATTGTCACTCAACTGGGGGACATTGGATAAGATTGCCTCAAAAGGGCTACACAATGAAGGAAGATCCAATTTAACCTGCTTGTTGTGGGCTGCAGATCTAGAGCCCCTCTCATTACCTTTATGCAGGTGTCATCCTTCCAGACCCACAGCTACCTTTTTTTCTGATCTACTCAATGTAGCATTATAGCCTTTTGGTGCTCCCTCAATCTGAAGATCTACTGTTTCCTTTATTAATGGGAAGGGAAGAGGAAGAGGATGAAGTAGAGGAATAGGATGGCAGGACAGGGGATACAAATGGACCACCCTGAAGACCTCCCTCTTAAATACTGTAAATCCTTGCCAAACCCCGCTTGACATCCTCTTGAACTTTCAAGCTATCCAATTAACTTTGGGCCAATGATACAGAATCCTCCAATTTACCTAATCTGGCCAATAGCGGCAAAAGATTTGCTGTCACTACAGTTCTCAAATTTGCAAATTTTGTAGTGCAAATCCAAGTCAGATTTCAATGAGGGACCAGGGACTTTTGGAGCTGGAGTCCTATCCGTGTTTGGAAGCAAGGATGGGGTGAACATATCAACCATTTTGCATTTGACGCCTTGTTCCATTTTACCTCTGGTTTAATGCCCATATGCTTAGTTTTCTTTTACTTCTTCATCTGAGGTCCAACTACACTGAGTATTGATGAATGAGGCAAAGTGTGAGAGAACTGTTGATTTCCAGGTATAGCCTCAACCGCAACCGTATGGCTGATTTCACTATGGGAGGACTCTAAGTTGCTACAAAAAGTTACTGTAAATATCATAGAATCTCACATTTGCAATGTTGGGCAGTGTTCAGTCAGTGTGAGCTCATTGTTAGTGACCCTTACAGCGCTCACTAAAAAAGAGTCCAGAGTAGTACCTTGCCTCCTCTTGGAAGAAGCTTCTTTGTCCCACCAAAGTTTTACATTTCAACATTTTCAGTGGGTTTGTTATGCCTGCACACTTGAAACTTAATAGTTACATTCACATTTTACTTGTAGCACAAAACCAGATCCAAAAGGGGTGGTCCAACTCAGCCACGACCAGCAGCCGCGGCCCGTGGAGGGAGTTCCGTGGGGCAGGCAAGCGGCGCGGGCGAGGGGCATTAAAAAATGAATTTCATTGCGCGCCCTGCATCCCATTTTGCGATGCAGGGCGAGCAACGAAATTCGTTTTATTAATTTAATTGTTTACTTACCTGCAATCATCCCTATTCCGGTGTTTATCACCCCCGCCCTGGCCCTCACCCACCCCGCCTGCCTGCCCCACGGAACTCCCTCCACGGTCCGCGGCTGCGTGTGAACGCAGATGGGTCCCCTCTTCACTCAGGCACACATTTCGTGCTGTGGTAGTGAAGAGCACTTTTCAAGCGCTACGAGGCCCCTTCCTCCTCAGGGAAATATGAGGTAAACTGTGCCTGTTGGGGGAGGTAGTTCCACCCCAGCAGAGGAGAGTGAGTCCAAAAAGAAAGAATGCTGATCCCAAGTAGTTTCCGGTAATCTCTTTGTTACTGCCTTAATAGACCCTAACAGACCGTAGCTGGCAGTGCTTTCCAGTGAGTATGTTAGTAGAGGGAGGGAAGTCCCTCAGACTACACTCGTAGCACGAAAAGATGACCACTAAGATGCCAGAACCAGCAGTCACTGGAGTAACAGTCCAGAGCAGGAGGAAGGAGATGCAGGTGGAGCCTCAGTAGTACAAACTGTGTTGGCTCACTAGAGAGGCCGCCTCCTCACCTCAAGCTTCCGACACTGTAGCACCTAATGTGCCCTCCTCCCCTCACTTTCACCTTACCACCAACACAGGTTTGAAAGAAAAACTTGCATAGATGCAGTGGAGTGAAAAAGAGGTGGAATATGCCGGGGACTGCAGAACACTGCAAGTTCAATGTGCTCAATGGACTCTTTGGCTCACTCTCGTTTACATGGCATCCGTGGCTCTGCCCAAGTTTGCATTCTCAAACTACCCCTCCGCCACCTCTCAGCAATGGACTGACTTACTAGAAGCCCACTGGACAGCCTGTAGAGTGCCCCCCCAGCAGCTAGTGACTAGCGACGGCAGTAACAGGAACATGCATTCAATGGGGAAACACAGCACACCACCTGGTGCACCCCGGTCAGCGCGACACCCTCAACCCTCTGAACCCCAGCCTTGCTCGGCATTGCTCCGCAAACCTTTCATCCTCTGCAACTATTTTCAGTCTGTATTTTGATGCATAGCGGTGCCAGATCAAACAATGCGTCTTTAAACACAAAATATAATTGAAAAACATCATTTGAGGCCGAGAGTGATCTAGCAAGACATCAATTCCACTCTTGACTGGGGCCTGTTAGTAGAGGGGATGGTCGAAGTTTTAAACATTTAGAGAAGTTTTAAAGATTTATTAAGAGTCTGTTGCTATGCAGCATACATTATGCAGGCATTACATCATGTCAGTATCAAGTCCTTGCAACATAATATGATACGAGTTTAACTTTTTCTCATTATCTTAAATGGCTCTGTTCTGTTTTCAGGACCAGTACAGTTAACAGGGTAATGATTATATGATATATTACATATGTTGGTAAATAGAGTGCATTGTATTTTTATAAATGTTCATTGTTGCGAAACAAAAGTATGTACATATTTTTTATATTTGTAACAGCCCTGAAGAGGCGCAAAGTGTGTGATACATGTTGGCTGTTTGATAAATACTTATGTATATGAATAAAAGAAGCCATCAGAAGAGATTCTGCTGTCAGACACAGTTATTTTTTCTCAGTAATATTTATATGTATATATGTGTGTGTTTGTGTGTTTGGTTGTGTGTGTATAAATATATATATTTGTTTCGCTAAAAAAACGGTTACAGGGACGTTATAGTTAGGCTCAGATTTCACTTGAACAAAATCATGGAAATTCAGCATTTATAGTTACTTGAGCTAACTGTAACTTATGCCCCCATAGTCACCGATGACATCACTGATGACATCTCAAATGACTTCACTGATGACATCAGTAAGTGAGTATGAGTGTTTTCAAGAGTTTATGGGTATTAAACATATATACAAACGTACTACAAAAGTTAAATTACTATGCTAGGTGCACTACTACTGAGTGATACTACTACTAACATTTATTAAGTGAGTGGCTGTGTGACTGTATGTATCCTTGTGTGTATAGGTGTGTGAGTGGCTGTATGGGTTTATAGGTGGGTGTGCGAGTAGCTGTGTGGGTGAGTGAGATACTGTGTGAGTGGTTGTACTGGGTACTGAGTGGGTGTGTCAGTGGCTGTATGGGTGAGTGAGTAGCGGTATGAGTGGCTTTATGGATGGGTAAGTGGGTGTGTAGTGACTGTATGAGTGAGTAAATGGATGTCTGAATGGCCGTATGAGTGACAGAGGGTGTAAGTGGCTGTATGGGTAAGTGACTGTTTGAGTGGGTGTTTGGTTAAGTGGGTTGGTGTAGGAGTGGCTGCATTGTAGAGTAAGTGTCTTTGTGAATGGCTGTTTAGGTGAGTGAGCAGATATGTGAGTGCTTATTTGGAGGTGTGAATGGGTATGTAAGTGGTTATTTGCTTGTATGAGTGAGTGAGTGACTGTGTTAACAGTCTGTATGGGTGAGTGAGGAGGCATGTGAGAGCCGATATAGATGAATACGTGGTTGTGTCAGAGATTCACAACGGCAAACCCCAGGTACTGCACCTTACACCAGTTCTGTTGTGAACGTATCTAGGACCCTATTTAAATATTCCCCATTTATGCCCTCATGTGGTTATAACAAATCATATCCTTATAAAAGCATAAGAATCATATCCATATTTAGTCATAGCCAATGCAGTCCAAATACGGCAAGGCTACTCACATAGACTCCTAGAAAGTACAACGCGTTCTTAAAACAAACCAAGCCTCCAGCAGCCCGGGAATTCCCCCTGCTTCTGTTTTGATTTGTCCAAGAACTCCTGGAGTCCTAAAAGAACAGCGAGTTCTTAGTGACGTCTTATGTCCAACCTTACATCAAACTAGGCACCTTCCAGGTAAAAATATACCAGCATGTGCCTTAGCAAACACACGGTGGTTTGGAGCAGATCGGCTATCTACTTCCCTGACGCCCTGCTGTAACCAGTGCCGAAGAAAGCCGACCCTCCCATAGACACACTGAGAGAGACGCTGTCTTTTCTCCTGCCGAGAAATCCAGCTCCAGTGTTTCCAGTCACCCTTGCGGGTTACTGGGAGATCGAGTCCTGATAGAGAGATACTAGACCTCCTTCATTCTACAACCAAGGTACGGAGCTGATTAGAACCTTAGAGAATTCTTGATTCAGATTCTTGGCAAAAACTATCTCACCTTAAACTACATCTCACTTACTCCTTCCCACGTACTAGGCCTAGGTTAGGTACTCCGGGGTAGGCGTATTTTAGAAACACCAGTTGAGTACGTTTAGTCAACTTTTATCATTGTATATATTTTATCCATTCTAAGTATCTTATGGCTTAGAAACCATATCAATGCTTTTACAGTATTATTTCGTAATACTCCTTTTACTGTACGCACTTTACTTTATGACAAGTATTGCAATTGTAGCAATTCACTTCTCTTGCATGAGAAAGAAGACTGTTCAATAAATAACCACTTTTATTGAAAACGCCCATCTCTCTGTTTCTCTGCACTTCTGGTGAAACTAAGCATGCACGATTGACTGAGTAAAATAGTTATCTATTGTTTCCGCGACTCTGGCGATATACTCCTTATTCTGGAGGGAGCAAAGTTGTCATGTTTATGCGGTTGCAAAAAACACAGTTGATGGACAGAATGTAGAACAATGTCATACATTCACCCCAGTACAAGGATCTGGGCCTAAATCCATCGTTTTTTTGCACTAAACACCACCCTGGGTTAGACACTGGCTATATGTAAATCAGCTCTGACCCTGTGCCTCATGGGAACAGTCCAGTCCGAACTACCAAGCCATGTCTTTTCCAGACCGGAATCAAGCATCCAAGGACAGGTTTCTGGCTATCAGCCTTCATTCAGCCTGGATAGCCTGACTCCAGTGGTGTGGAGAGCCTGGGACTCACGTCTGAGCACCCAGCCCACTCGGGGTAAAAATTGCAATAAACACTGTTGATGGACAGAATGTAGAACAATGTCATACATTCACCCCAGTACAAGGATCTGGGCCTAAATCCATCGTTTTATTGCACTCCACACCACCCTGGGTTAGACACTGGCGATATGCAAATCAGCTCTGACCCTGTGCCTCATGGGAACAGTCCAGTCCGAACTACCAAGCCATGTCTTTTCCAGACCGGAATCAAGCATCCAAGGACCGGTTTATGGCTATCAGCCTTCATTCAGCCTGGATAGCCTGACTCCAGTGGTGTGGAGAGCCTGGGACTCACGTCTGAGCATACCCAGCCCACTCGGGGTAAAAATCGCAAAAAACACAGTTGATGGACAGAATGTAGAACAATGTCATACATTCACCCCAGTACAAGGATCTTGGCCTAAATCCATCGTTTTTTGCACTCCACACCACCCTGGGTTAGACACTGGCTATATGCAGGCTATATGCAAATCAGCTCTGACTCTGTGCCTCATGGGAATAGTCAAGTCCGAACCACCCAGCCATGCCTTTTCCAGACCGGAATCAAGCATCCAAGGACCGGTTTCTGGCTATCAGCCTTCATTCAGCCTGGATAGCCTGACTCCAGTGGTGTGGAGAGCCTGGGATTCACGTCTGAGCATACCCAGCCCACTCAGGGTAAAAATTGCAAAAAACACTGTTGATGGACAGAATGTAGAACAATGTCATACATTCACCCCAGTACAAGGATCTGAGCCTAAATCCATCGTTTTTTTGCACTCCACACCACCCTGGGTTACATACTGGCTATATGCAAATCAGCTCTGACCCTGTGCCTCATGATAGCCAGAAACCGGTCCTTGGATGCTTGATTCCGGTCTGGGAAAGACATGGCTTGGTAGTTCGGACTGGACTGTTCCCATGAGGCACAGGGTAGAGCTGATTTGCATATAGCTAGTGTCTAACCCAGAGTGGTGTGGAGTGCAAAAAAACAATGGATTTAGGCCCAGATCCTTGTACTGGGGTGAATGTATGACATTGTTCTACATTCTGTCCATCAACTGTGTTTTTTGCAATTTTCACCCCGAGTGGGCTGGGTATGCTCAGACGTGAGTCCCAGGCTCTCCACACCACTGGAGTCAAGCTATCCAGGCTGAATAAAGCCTGATAGCCAGAAACCGGTCCTTGGATGCTTGATTCCGGTCTGGGAAAGACACGACTTGGTAGTTCGGACTGGACTGTTCCCATGAGGCACAGGGTCAGAGCTGATTTGCATATAGCCAGTGTCTAACCCAGGGTGGTGTGGAGTGCAAAAAAACGATGGATTTAGGCCCAGATCCTTGTACTGGGGTGAATGTATGACATTGTTCTACATTCTGTCCATCAACTGTGTTTTTTGCAATTTTCACCCCGAGTGGGCTGGGTATGCTCAGACGTGAGTCCCAGGCTCTCCACACCACTGGAGTCAAGCTATCCAGGCTGAATGAAGGCTGATAGCCAGAAACTGGTCCTTGGATGCTTGATTCCGGTCTGGGAAAGACATGGCTTGGTAGTTCGGACTGGACTGTTCCCATGAGGCACAGGGTCAGAGCTGATTTGCATATAGCCAGTGTCTAACCCAGGGTGGTGTGGAGTGCAAAAAAACGATGGATTTAGGCCCAGATCCTTGTACTGGGGTGAATGTATGACACTGTTCTACATTCTGTCCATCAACTGTGTTTTTTGCAATTTTCACCCTTAGTGGGCTGGGTATGCTCAGACGTGAGTCCCAGGCTCTCCACACCACTGGAGTCAAGCTATCCAGGCTGAATGAAGGCTGATAGTCAGAAACCGGTCCTCGGATGCTTGATTCCGGTCTGGGAAAGACATGGCTTGGTAGTTCGGACTGGACTGTTCCCATGAGGCACAGGGTCAGAGCTGATTTGCATATAGCCAGTGTCTAACCCAGGGTGGTGTGGAGTGCAAAAAAACGATGGATTTAGGCCCAGATCCTTGTACTGGGGTGAATGTATGACATTGTTCTACATTCTGTCCATCAACTGTGTTTTTTGCAATTTTCACCCCGAGTGGGCTGGGTATGCTCAGACGTGAGTCTCAGGCTCTCCACACCACTGGAGTCAAGCTATCCAGGCTGAATGAAGGCTAATAGCCAGAAACCGGTCCTTGGATGCTTGATTCCGGTCTGGGAAAGACATGGCTTGGTAGTTCGGACTGGACTGTTCCCATGAGGCACAGGGTAGAACTGATTTGCATATAGCCAGTGTCTAACCCAGAGTGGTGTGGAGTGCAAAAAAACAATGGATTTAGGCCAGGCCCAGATCCTTGTACTGGGGTGAATGTATGACATTGTTCTACATTCTGTCCATCAACTGTGTTTTTTGCAATTTTCACCCCGAGTGGGCTGGGTATGCTCAGACGTGAGTCCCAGGCTCTCCACACCACTGGAGTCAAGCTATCCAGGCTGAATAAAGCCTGATAGCCAGAAACCGGTCCTTGGATGCTTGATTCCGGTCTGGGAAAGACACGACTTGGTAGTTCGGACTGGACTGTTCCCATGAGGCACAGGGTCAGAGCTGATGTGCATATAGCCAGTGTCTAACCCAGGGTGGTGTGGAGTGCAAAAAAACGATGGATTTAGGCCCACATCCTTGTACTGAGGTGAATGTATGACATTGTTCTACATTCTGTCCATCAACTGTGTTTTTTGCAATTTTCACCCCGAGTGGGCTGGGTATGCTCAGACGTGAGTCCCAGGCTCTCCACACCACTGGAGTCAAGCTATCCAGGCTGAAAGATGGCTGATAGCCAGAAACCGGTCCTTGGATGCTTGATTACGGTCTGGGAAAGACATGGCTTGGTAGTTTGGACTGGACTGTTCCCATGAGGCACAGGGTCAGAGCTGATTTGCATATAGCCAGTGTCTAACCCAGGGTGGTGTGGAGTGCAAACAAACGATGGATTTAGGCCCAGATCCTTGTACTGGGGTGAATGTATGACATTGTTCTACATTCTGTCTATCAACTGTGTTTTTTGCAATTTTCACCCAGAATGGGCTGGGTATGCTCAGACGTGAGTCCCAGGCTCTCCACAGCACTGGAATCAAGCTATCCAGGCTGAATGAAGGCTGATAGCCAGAAACCGGTCCTTGGATGCTTGATTCCGGTCTGGGAAAGACATGGCTTGGTAGTTCGGACTGGACTGTTCCCATGAGGCACAGGGTAGAGCTGATTTGCATATAGCCAGTGTCTAACCCAGAGTGGTGTGGAGTGCAAAAAAACAATGGATTTAGGCCCAGATCCTTGTACTGGGGTGAATGTATGACATTGTTCTACATTCTGTCCATCAACTGTGTTTTTTGCAATTTTCACTCCGAGTGGGCTGGGTATGCTCAGACGTGAGTCCCAGGCTCTCCACACCACTGGAGTCAAGCTATCCAGGCTGAATAAAGCCTGATAGCCAGAAACCGGTCCTTGGATGCTTGATTCCGGTCTGGGAAAGACACGACTTGGTAGTTCGGACTGGACTGTTCCCATGAGGCACAGGGTCAGAGCTGATTTGCATATAGCCAGTGTCTTACCAAGGGAGGTGAGGAGTGCAAAAAAAGGATGGATTTAGGCCCAGATCCTTGTACTGGGGTGAATGTATGACATTGTTCTACATTCTGTCCATCAACTGTGTTTTTTGCAATTGTCACCCCGAGTGGGCTGGGTATGCTCAGACGTGAGTCCCAGGCTCTCCACACCACTGGAGTCAAGCTATCCAGGCTGAATGAAGGCTGATAGCCACAAACCGGTCCTTGGATGCTTGATTCCGGTCTGGGAAAGACATGGCTTGGTAGTTCGGACTGGACTGTTGCCATGAGGCACAGGGTCAGAGCTGATTTGCATATAGCCAGTGTCTAACCCAGGGTGGTGTGGAGTGCAAAAAAACGATGGATTTAGGCCCAGATCCTTGTACTGGGGTGAATGTATGACATTGTTCTACATTCTGTCCATCAACTGTGTTTTTTGCAATTTTCACCCTGAGTGGGCTGGGTATGCTCAGACGTGAGTCCCAGGCTCTCCACACCACTGGAGTCAAGCTATCCAGGCTGAAAGATGGCTGATAGCCAGAAACCGGTCCTTGGATGCTTGATTACGGTCTGGGAAAGACATGGCTTGGTAGTTTGGACTGGACTGTTCCCATGAGGCATAGGGTCAGAGCTGATTTGCATATAGCCAGGGTCTAACCCAGGGTGGTGTGGAGTGCAAACAAACGATGGATTTAGGCCCAGATCCTTGTACTGGGGTGAATGTATGACATTGTTCTACATTCTGTCTATCAACTGTGTTTTTTGCAATTTTCACCCCGAATGGGCTGGGTATGCTCAGACGTGAGTCCCAGGCTCTCCACAGCACTGGAATCAAGCTATCCAGGCTGAATGAAGGCTGATAGCCAGAAACCGGTCCTTGGATGCTTGATTCCGGTCTGGGAAAGACATGGCTTGGTAGTTCGGACTGGACTGTTCCCATGAGGCACAGGGTAGAGCTTATTTGCATATAGCCAGTGTCTAACCCAGAGTGGTGTGGAGTGCAAAAAAACAATGGATTTAGGCCCAGATCCTTGTACTGGGGTGAATGTATGACATTGTTCTACATTCTGTCCATCAACTGTGTTTTTTGCAATTTTCACCCCGAGTGGGCTGGGTATGCTCAGACGTGAGTCCCAGGCTCTCCACACCACTGGAGTCAAGCTATCCAGGCTGAATAAAGCCTGATAGCCAGAAACCGGTCCTTGGATGCTTGATTCCGGTCTGGGAAAGACACGACTTGGTAGTTCGGACTGGACTGTTCCCATGAGGCACAGGGTCAGAGCTGATTTGCATATAGCCAGTGTCTAACCCAGGGTGGTGTGGTGTGGAGTGCAAAAAAACGATGGATTTAGGCCCAGATCCTTGTACTGGGGTGAATGTATGACATTGTTCTACATTCTGTCCATCAACTGTGTTTTTTGCAATTTTCACCCCGAGTGGGCTGGGTATGCTCAGACGTAAGTCCCAGGCTCTCCACACCACTGGAGTCAAGCTATCCAGGCTGAATGAAGGCTGATAGCCACAAACCGGTCCTTGGATGCTTGATTCCGGTCTGGGAAAGACATGGCTTGGTAGTTCGGACTGGACTGTTGCCATGAGGCACAGGGTCAGAGCTGATTTGCATATAGCCAGTGTCTAACCCAGGGTGGTGTGGAGTGCATAAAAACGATGGATTTAGGCCCAGATCCTTGTACTGGGGTGAATGTATGACATTGTTCTACATTCTGTCCATCAACTGTGTTTTTTGCAATTTTCACCCTGAGTGGGCTGGGTATGCTCAGACGTGAGTCCCAGGCTCTCCACACCACTGGAGTCAAGCTATCCAGGCTGAAAGATGGCTGATAGCCAGAAACCGGTCCTTGGATGCTTGATTACGGTCTGGGAAAGACATGGCTTGGTAGTTTGGACTGGACTGTTCCCATGAGGCATAGGGTCAGAGCTGATTTGCATATAGCCAGTGTCTAACCCAGGGTGGTGTGGAGTGCAAACAAACGATGGATTTAGGCCCAGATCCTTGTACTGGGGTGAATGTATGACATTGTTCTACATTCTGTCTATCAACTGTGTTTTTTGCAATTTTCACCCCGAATGGGCTGGGTATGCTCAGACGTGAGTCCCAGGCTCTCCACAGCACTGGAATCAAGCTATCCAGGCTGAATGAAGGCTGATAGCCAGAAACCGGTCCTTGGATGCTTGATTCCGGTCTGGGAAAGACATGGCTTGGTAGTTCGGACTGGACTGTTCCCATGAGGCACAGGGTAGAGCTTATTTGCATATAGCCAGTGTCTAACCCAGAGTGGTGTGGAGTGCAAAAAAACAATGGATTTAGGCCCAGATCCTTGTACTGGGGTGAATGTATGACATTGTTCTACATTCTGTCCATCAACTGTGTTTTTTGCAATTTTCACCCCGAGTGGGCTGGGTATGCTCAGACGTGAGTCCCAGGCTCTCCACACCACTGGAGTCAAGCTATCCAGGCTGAATGAAGGCTGATAGCCACAAACCGGTCCTTGGATGCTTGATTCCGGTCTGGGAAAGACATGGCTTGGTAGTTCGGACTGGACTGTTCCCATGAGGCACAGGGTCAGAGCTGATTTGCATATAGCCAGTGTCTAACCCAGGGTGGTGTGGAGTGCAAAAAAACGATGGATTTAGGCCAGATCCTTGTTCTGGGGTGAATGTATGACATTGTTCTACATTCTGTCCATCAACTGTGTTTTTTGCAATTTTCACCCTGAGTGGTCTGGGTATGCTCAGACGTGAGTCCCAGGCTCTCCACACCACTGGATTCAAGCTATCCAGGCTGAAAGATGGCTGATAGCCAGAAACCGGTCCTTGGATGCTTGATTACGGTCTGGGAAAGACATGGCTCGGTAGTTTGGACTGGACTGTTCCCATGAGGCATAGGGTCAGAGCCGATTTGCATATAGCCAGTGTCTAACCCAGGGTGGTGTGGAGTGCAAACAAACGATGGATTTAGGCCCAGATCCTTGTACTGGTGTGAATGTATGACATTGTTCTACATTCTGTCTATCTACTGTGTTTTTTGCAATTTTCACCCCGAATGGGCTGGGTATGCTCAGACGTGAGTCCCAGGCTCTCCACAGCACTGGAATCAAGCTATCCAGGCTGAATGAAGGCTGATAGCCAGTAATCGGTCCTTGGATGCTTGATTCCGGTCTGGGAAAGACATGGCTTGGTAGTTCGGACTGGACTGTTCCCATGAGGCACAGGGTCAGAGCTGATTTGCATATAGCCAGTGTCTAACCCAGAGTGGTGTGGAGTGCAAAAAAACAATGGATTTAGGCCCAGATCCTTGTACTGGGGTGAATGTATGACATTGTTCTACATTCTGTCTATCAACTGTGTTTTTTGCAATTTTCACCCCGAGTGGGCTGGGTATGCTCAGACGTGAGTCCCAGGCTCTCCACACCACTGGAGTCAAGCTATCCAGGCTGAATGAAGCCTGATAGCCAGAAACCGGTCCGTGGATGCTTGATTCCGGTCTGGGAAAGACATGGCTTGGTAGTTCGGACTGGACTGTTCCCATGAGGCACAGGGTCAGAGCTGATTTGCATATAGCCAGTGTCTAACCCAGGGTGGTGTGGAGTGCAAAAAAACGATGGATTTAGGCCCAGATCCTTGTACTGGGGTGAATGTATGACATTGTTCTACATTCTGTCCATCAACTGTGTTTTTTGCAATTTTCACCCCGAGTGGGCTGGGTATGCTCAGACGTGAGTCCCAGGCTCTCCACACCACTGGAGTCAAGCTATCCAGGCTGAATGAAGGCTGATAGCCAGAAACCGGTCCTTGGATGCTTGATTCCGGTCTGGGAAAGTCATGGCTTGGTAGTTCGGACTGGACTGTTCCCATGAGGCACAGGGTCAGAGCTGATTTGCATATAGCCAGTGTCTAACCCAGGGTGGTGTGGAGTGCAAAAAACGATGGATTTAGACCCAGATCCTTGTACTGGGGTGAATGTATGACATTGTTCTACATTCTGTCTATCAACTATGTTTTTTGCAATTTTCACCCAGAGTGGGCTGGGTATGCTCAGACGTGAGTCCCAGGCTCTCCACACCACTGGAGTCAAGCTATCCAGGCTGAATGAAGGCTGATAGCCAGAAACCGGTCCTTGGATGCTTGATTCCGGTCTGGGAAAGACATGGCTTGGTAGTGCGGACTGGACTGTTCCCATGAGGCACAGGGTCAGAGCTGATTTGCATATAGCCAGTGTCTAACCAAGGGTGTTGTAGAGTGCAAAAAAACAATGGATTTAGGCCCAGATCGTTGTACTGGGGTGAATGTATGACATTGTTCTACATTCTGTCCATCAACTGTGTTTTTTGCAATGTTTATGCGGTTGTCAGAAACTAATCCCTTCTTGTCTATTCAGGAAAGTTAACTCCTACCTGTTCACTCGAGAAAGTTTCTAGTGACCTCTGAGCTAGCTGGCATTCATAATTAAGTCTAACATATTCAGTAGAGACCTAGTCGACCTCAGTCCCACGTCTAAACTATCGTTTATGTTATTCCAATGCGCAGAGCCTATTGGGACTATAGGAACTACACTACATGGCGCCCAATGTTTGGTAAGGCGATAATTTAACGCTAAATACTAGAGTAACTCAGTCGTGCTTTTCACACAGACCCCTTTTTCCCGTAAAAACTCCAATAGACGTCTGGAGTGGGTAAAAAGTTAATATCCGCCAGAACTTAGTAGGATGAGAATCCTAACTATTAGTTTTTTGTTTAGTCAACTTTGAAGGATACAGTGTTCCAAAATATTGTGCACCTAATCTTTGTTTCCTTGAAACTTACTCTGCAAACTTTCTGTCAGCAAAAATGTCGGAAAGTGACGATGAAAGGGAGAGAGCTAGAATAGAAGCTCAACTCTTAGCGGATGACACAGCTCTCCAAAATGATGACCCGGGTGCTATAATCATCCCAGTCAATGTAAGGAAGAGTGTAACTTACAAACTTATAAATAATGGGGTACCATCAAGAGGTGGTACAGTCATACTTGTGGTAGAGGCCCATTAATATTGGCAGACAGAGGTATTCTATTCCTGGATACATTTTCCGGCAGCAAATGCCGTGACACCCGATTTTCACTCCTACAAAATAGATGAATCTTCAACGGAATAGGTTCCTTTCGAGGACATTGAAATTCCACTAACTTACCAAGAGCATCAGCTCTGGTTTAATGGCGCCCTAAAACATCAAATTCACATTACAAGGCTCGGTCCACTTGGTAGACCAGGAGCCACATGGCCAGTTCTAGCCGGCTACACACCACATCCCGAAATTGAAGAAATGTCAGACAGAGAACTTTTAGTTCAGCTGAAACAATTAATTAAAATACATAGACAATTGATACAATATGTCATGCGGACTTTGACAGTCCAACCAGCAATAAGAATTCCACAGCATACCCCTCACCAGGGGAACACAAATAAAGTTACACCACAGACTATACAATCAGTCATTGGCAAATTACCCACAAAACGGAAACAAATTCCATTCTGGTTAGCTCAAAAAATTACTCAGATAGAGGCAGTATTTCCGGATACTACCCCTCATGATAAACACAGGATTCTGACAATCTTCCTACCAATGGGATCGCACCACATGTGGAAGACTGTGACACGTGGGGAACAGTCTTTGCTTCAATATACACAAAAACACATGGTGTTCCGTCTATGGCGGTTATACCAGAAGTACTAAGACAGATTCAAAATGAATACGGTCCAGAACCTGCTTTAACTCTAGGTAGGAAGTTACTGAAAGACTTTAAGCAAGTCTCTGCTATATTACTAGCCAACATGTTATGTTATGTTACAGGAGTTTGTAGAGCGCCTGGTTACACTGACCCAGTGTGTCCCCGCGCTAGGTTACAGAGCAGAAAAAACCTAAGTCCACAGACAGTACAGCACTGATTATGTCTTTGGGAATAAGTGAGTCTTCAGACCCTTCCAGAAGAGAGTTTCGGATTCCTCCAAACGGGAGCTTTGAGGGAGGGTGTTCCATAGTTTAGCCGCCGTGTGGCGGAAAGAGCGGCCACCCATCCTGGCCCTCTTGATCCAAGGGACACATACGAACCCACTTCCACTGGATCTAAGCTTCCTGATTGGGTCATATATGCATAGTAAATCATGCAAATAAGCAGGACCCTTCTTTCTCAGGATACGATGGCTCACACACATGGCTTTAAATTTCACTCTTTCCCTGATAGGGAGCCAGTGCAGACAGGACAGTGGTGCCTTTGCTGATGATCTCCTGGGCCACATCAGGACAAGCCTTGCTGCCGCATTCTGGATGCCCTGCAATCTACGCATACACCTATCGCTGGTACCTAGGTACGATAGATTGCAGTAGTCCAGACGCAAAGTTACCAGTGCCTGTACCATAATCCTTCTGGAGGTCGTAGGGAGGATGTCCAAGGTTTTCCATAGATTACGAATGATGCCAAAACAGGCACCTGCTACCCTTTGGGTATGGTAGTTAAACGACAATTGATTGTCAACCCAAACTCCCAGATTTTTAGCATGTTCACATGGTGTAGGAGTGGGGCCCAACACCTGTGGCCACCAAGTAGAAGACCAGACAGAAGGGGCTCTCCCAAACACCAATACCTCTGTCTTGGAGCCGTTAAGCCTCAGACAGTTGCTTGTCATCCAGCTCGCCAGATTTTCTAGGCAAAGTCTGAAGTTTCGGTCGGCATCACGCTGGGCTTGGGTCAGTGAGACCACCAATTGGGTGTCATCAGCGTAGGACAGAGTCCTAATCCCATATTTGTCAGCAATGTCCGCAAGGGGGGCCTTATAAAGATTGAAAATAGTCGGGCTCAGAGTCGAGCCCTGAGGCACCCCCTGCCTCATCTTGATGCTTCTGGAGTAGAAATTCCCCTGCATGACCTGGAAAGAGCGCTCAGTTAGGAAGGATTCCAACCACTTGAGCGCTCTATCCATTACACTCGCACTCCTCAAAGCCTGAAGTAGTGTGTGGTGAGCAACCGTGTCAAACCCGGCGCTTAAATCCAACAGGATAAGCTCCGCAGTTTGTCCATCATCCACATTTCTCCGTATGGTTTCGATGGAATATAGCAATGCCGACTCAGTAGAGTGGAGAGTGCGGAAACCAGACTGAGAAGGGTGTAAGAGATTGTTTCTCTCTATATGCTCAGTTAATTGAGTGTTTACAATTTTTTCCGCCACTTTAGAAAAATAAGGCAGCAAGGAGATAGGTCTAAGGTTGTCTAGTTTTTCTGCACTAATATGGGGCTTTTTCTGTAGTAGAAGTACCACTGCTTCCTTCCACCTAGTAGGAACCACTCCTGACCTAAAGGACAGGTCCATTAGGTGTCTGATATGAGGCTCTAGAAGGTCCAGGCTGCCTTTAAGCACCTTAGGGGTTCCAGGGTCTCTAGGAGACCCAGATTTAATGGTCCCAGCTATCTGTTTAATAATGTCCGGCTTGGGCACAAAGAATTCATGAAGTTGTTGAGAGATAGCATTATTCACGGCGCCTTCCATTCTCCCCGGGGTATCACGGGCTGAGACAGGGAAGGAAATTTGCTCCACATTGGCAGTGAAGTAGTCCGCAATCAAGTTGCAAGATTTCTCAGAACCTATAATCAGAGCTGCAATAGAAGACAGGAAGGTGATTTCATCCTGAATCTTAAACAGCTCTTTGGTAGAGTTTTCAGCTTGCTCAATCCTCTCCTGGAAGTAGGTGGATTTCGCTTTCCTTATCAGTGAGTGGTATTCCCTAATAAGGTTCTTATACTCCTCCTTGACAGTACCCGAGAAGTCCTTCCTCCAGCGTCTTTTAAGACGCTTGTACTTGGTTTTCATTTCCCTAAGTTCTTTCCCAAACCACGGGGCCGATTTAGCTGTCCTTCTGGACATCCTATTAGTCCAAGGTGCCATGTGGTCTAGGGCTGCCATAATGCGCTCCTCTAGAGCTGCGCAGACTTGGTCAACCTCCTGTCCATCCGGTGGACCCGCCTGACGAAGGGCCGCATTGAACACCTCCTGTGAGAAACCAGCCCACCTGCTGCATCGCCGCCCATTTTTGATTACCTTCGTTTGTTTAGGTCCTGAGGTCTGTATCATGAAAGGTATCACAAAGTGATCAGACCATGGAACAGGGCAAGGGGGTCTAGCTTTTACAGCATCCCAGTTGGTAAAAATGGGATCCAATAAGTGTCCCTGTTTATGAGTAGAGCGGTCTGATAGAAGAGAGAATTGTAGAGTGTTTAGTTCCATACACAACTCCTGTGCCCCCTGGTTAAGTGCGTCTTCAAAATGTAAATTAAGGTCGCCCAGTACAAGCAGTTTATCGTATTTTAGTGCAGGTTGGACCATAAAAGGAGAAGCAGCATCTGTGGCGTTCCGCCAAAAGTTGAAAGAAACAGATATAGCAGAACAACCTTTTGAACTTGCCAGAATAATTGAAAAATCCTATGAAGAATTAGGTAGAGATAGTTTGGGTGTAAAACCACTAAAACCACAACTAACTGAAAATCCTGAAAAAACCTTTATCAAGAATAATATTAATACTCCAAAAAAGAGGTGGGAGGGTAATAAACAGACCACTCCCAGAGAAAAACAGTTTCAGTCCAGAGGAAGGTCTCCTCAATGGAGAGATAGATCTCCAGAACGAGGAGGCAAGTCTCCACACAGGGAGCCCTCTGAAAAAAGATACAACCTTAGAAATAGGGACAATTTAAGAAAACCTGACAGATATCAAGATATTGATACACGTCCCTCTCGATATTTTCAGACTTCCTCACAAAATCGGAAAGAAGAGGACGGTCAGAACACAAAGAAGAGCGCGTCAAGTCCAAAGACAATGAACCTGCTCATCAACCTAAAAAATTACAATTTCCAAAAAAGAAGGTAGCTAGTATTAAAAAAAACATGTCGAGGATTTTGAGGACACAACTGAAAAACGGAGAATGGGCCCAGACAATGCTAGACAGCGCAGCAGAAGTGACCATAGCTCGCAAGATCCTGATGAATCTTCTGGAGACAGTGGACACGAATGAATACATTCAAGTGGAAACTGTAGAAACCAGAGTTAGCATGCCCCATAAATTATATGAAATAACATTACGTATAGAGGGGGACAAAACTAGGAAAATAAGGGGTCTCGTTTGGGATAACTTATCTAAAGGCTATGAAATCCTGCTAGCAGAAAAAGACTGGCCACCAGAGTTTGTCAGGGAGTGCCCACATGGCGCAGAAATGATTATGCCTGCCTTCTCAAATCACATTCCAATTCATACAAAATACACATCTGCTAGAAAATGGGCAGTGGCCCAAGTCCCTGCATTATATAAGAATCATGTAGGATGGGATGAGGATTCTCCACACTACACAATTCAGTTAAAAAATCAACCTACTGCACAGAGGCAGTATCCTGTCAAGCAAGAAGCTAAAAAGCAAGTCAGGGAGATCTTAGATCAACTTGAATATCAGGGGGTGATTGAAACATGCACCTCACAAATGAACAATCCTTTGTTTCCTGTCGCCAAACCAGACAATTCATATCGTCTACTTTTGGACTACAGACACCTAAACTCTTGTTGCAAAACATTTGCAGTACAAAACTCACAGTGCAGCACTAATGAATAATATCGTGCGCAAAAAATGTAAAACAACATTAGATATTTCAAATGGATTCTTCTGTCAAAACATTGCACCAGAAAGCAGGTATTTGACCGCTTTCTCCAGTATGGGGGCCTAAAGGCAATTTTGTCATCTCCCACAGGGATTCAAGAATTGCCCAGGATTATTTTCAGCCAGAGTAACAGAGTTACTACAAATGTATGATGATGAGGCATTATCTTATGTCGATGACATCTATCTTACAGACGATGACCTGGAGACGCACTTGAAAAGAGTGAACACCATAATACTTGGGTTCGCAGCTGAAGGGTACAAATTTAACTTTAAAAAGTCACGAATTACCCACCTCACTGTCCTATTTTTAGGATATGAATTATCAAGTGAAGGCAAAAGCCTAGCAGACAACTTCTTAGAGAAGTGTGCAGTACTCCAAGCTCCAAAAACACTGAAAAACTTACAATCAATTCTAGGTTTCCTGAATTTCGGAAGAACTTACATTCTAAATTATGCAGAGAGGGTTAAACCTCTCTACGAATTAATAAAACCTGATTTCAAACCAATTAATTGGACTCAGAAACACACAGAAATTTTAAGATCATTACAAACAGACATGTTAACTAAAACAAAACTGCAAACACACGCAAACGAACGCAACCTTGTAATCCAAGTCATCCCAGGAAGATGCGGATTCACGTACCTGACCTCTAATGAGGGAGAAACGGTACCAATAGCTTATAAATCACACTTGTACACACAAGGTGAAATGAAATTCAGTTCTACTGAAAGAATTCTGACTGCGGTTCAAACTGCTGTTGCAAAAGAAAGAGCCCTCGCACAAGGTAAACGAATAATAATCGTTACACCAGTAGCTGCCCTAGAAGCAGTAACAAGAGCAAGCATTCCCAATGCTAAAGCTTTACACCCGAGATGGATACAATGGGTTAATTCTCTTGCTGCATCAGACGTAGTATCCGAATTTGATCCTAACTTAAAAACACAAGAATTTCTCCAATACGAATATGAATGTCCTCTGCCGACCGAAATTCTGCCTCTCGAACATTACGGTTCCATAATATATACAGACGGTTCAGCACAACCCGCAGTGGGGGGTAAACAAGCATATAGTGCTGCGTGCGCGATTGTTAAAGGTCGTTGGCGCGAAGGAAAATTCAGACCACTGGTCACTAAAACTCAATCACTCGGAGACTGTACAGCTCAGCGAGCTGAACTACAGGCTTTTAAGATGGCGCTTGAAAATACCGATCGCAAATTCCCCACACTAATAGTGTGTGATTCATATTATTGCGTCCAGTCTTACAATGAATACTTGCAGAACTGGGTTCAAAACGGTTTCAAAGATGTAAAAGGTGGCACAATCAAGCATAAAATACTTTGGGAACAAGTAGTTATTTTACAAAAAGAACTACAAAAGACTCACGTGATACATACACTGAGTCATCAACGTGATGGAGTTCACGTTGCAGGGAATTAATTGGCTAATAGAGCCACAGCGGCGGCTGTTCAATTGGCTTCCGTAGCTACAAAAAAGCGTTCAAAAAATCAAATAGATGGAGAAACCATGCTGGCGGTAAAAGCCTCATTAAAAGGCGACTATGCAGCATTACCTCTCAACTATCCACTCAATAATACATACTTAATTGATGCGAACTCCGTTCCTTTTGCTCAAATCCCTGGAGTGGGGGATAGAGTAATTCCAAACACGAACCGGAGGGCTTTCTTGATTCAAGAAGCACACATGGGAGTGGGTCTGAGGCACCAAGAGATCTTGAATCCTCTAATAGAATTGCAATCACAATACTGGTGGCCGGGAATGAGCGTGCAAATTTATAACTTTGCAATAAATTGTCAAAACTGCAATAGAGATCGCAGTTGTGAACCGGACCAGACACCTGCCTGGACACCTCTATTAGACAGCATAAGGCTATCTATACGCAGACATCCAGACGGAAAAAAGCGATCCCATAATTATTAAGACAAGATTCATTTGGAAGTGGCCCCAGCGCTCGGCTGACGCCAAAACTGCTATAAAAGATTTGCGAGTCTTTATCGGCACATACGCAATTGGCATGCTACATTCTGACCAGGGTCCGGCGTTTAGCTCTCGAGCTTACAAAGAGGCCATGGCCAGCATGGGCATTGCATTGCTGTACTCTAGTCCATTCCATCCCGAGGGAAATGCGGTAGTGGAGAGAAAAAACCGGGACATAAAGCAATCTATAACAGTGAGCTTCGGGTGACGGGTGGGTCAAACATCTAATAAGTGTCCAACGTAGTCTTAATAATCTGCCAAGAAATTCTCTAGGAGGTATCACTCCGTACGAACTTTTGTTTGGTACTAGAATGATCATTCATGATCTCGATTGTCAGACTTCAGTAGTGAAACAAAAAACATTTGATGTCAAAGATCGTTTGGCTGTTTTACAGGACTTAAATGAAACAAGAAGAAGTCTAAGTAACACAAAACTAAAGCTAACAGCCACTGAAGAAAAACCACCTGTCCCAGCAAGACCTGTATGGATTCCAAAGATTGGGGATCTGGTCAGAGAAAAGATTGCGGTGAAGAAGGAATTTGGGCCTTCTTACAGAAAAACAGTACCTGTCTTAGCTATCAGCGGAACAAGATCAGAAGTACTACCACCCCTTGCTGGTAAAAAGGAGAACAGAGTTGTATCAATCGACATGGTAAAACCACAATCATGTGGCCAATAATAAGTAGTAGGCCCAGTAGACTCCCAAGAAGTAGCAGAAGACCAAACCTTGCTACAATCCAGGAGGTTCAAACTGAGAGACTAATCACATTTGATAAAAATGCAGTAAATAAAGAAGGACTATGCAACAAAGCCGTGGAACTTGTGCCTCTTGAAACCCAAATTGCAACAGTTCATCAAGAAACACCTGTCTACAATGATGTAGCCTCTGAACATACAAATCCAAAGATTAACGAAAATCTGGAAGCAATTCCAACAATTGATAGAACTGCATCTGGCTACTTCATCAATTTCGATGACTTTTCTGATGATCAAAGTGAACATGAGGACAAGCCAGCAAACAGAACTTTCAAAGACAAAATTACAGAACTCTTTCATCAACTTGGAGAAACATATCTGAATTCACCATGGATTGAATTATGGTTTGTGTACTTTTCCTCCTACTTTGGCTCATTTTTGTTTTAAGTTTGGGTAGATTTATTGATGGAAAATATAGTACAATGGACACAGCAAGTCAGAACATCAACCTGGTTCTAAAACCTCACAGCTAGCTCGTCTCACATCGAAAAAAGAGAACTGCCATCAGTGAGCATCACAGCCAATCCTATACCCGGTGGTGTAGCATGGGACACAGCGGATTACGAAATCTATGGCCCGATTGAGCTCTTGAAGTATCCACATCAGTTCAAGGTTTCCTTAAGTGACTTTGTATCAACTAGTACTTTCTCTGATGATTGGGACTTTGAAAATATTAATAATATGATGTCAGATTTAGAAATGTCAGCAAAATGTACAGAACATGATAATTTACAAGGTTCATCAAATTATGAAGAAATGTATTGCTTTAACCATTATGGGCATCACTATTTGCATAAATCTGCTAATCCTAGAAATGTTTTTACTTATAATCAATAGGAACATTGTCCAACACCGCCAAAAGGTAGTTCAAAAACATTTTATGAGAAATTCCCGTACTTCTCAGGTATTAATAACTCAGATCCAGAAAAGTTTTATTTTAAGATTATAAATAAGACAGGAATAAAAAACATGTTGACAAATACTAAATTGATTTATTCTGAAAAATTTTATGAAACAATGTCTACATTTGGTTTTGAATTTTGGAAAAACAACATTGAGACAAAAACTATCTGGGGTACAAAAGACTGGCAGGTACAAGGTTTAGAATCATTATTCAGAGCCTGCATGATCACAGAACAGATAATATTCCTGAATTACACCATTCAACAAACAACATGTCTTGGCCTAGCCAAGATAAAAGACGTAAACAAACCGTCTATTCCAAAGCCCATACCTCATAGTGATAGCACTACAGATGTGGAGATAGACGTATCCGATATTTTACAATAAAACAGAACAAATCCTGATTGGAGAAAATGGTTGATCTGGCCAACAGACACTAATAACTGTCAAGATAGATTCCTGAACAAAACACAGGAGTTCAAACAGAACAGGCCAGACCCAAGATATTCCCAGAGACAACATCCAGGGATAATTACAACATACAGTGTAGGAAAACTATGCCTCGAATGGCTACAGAAATCCACACTACCTGAAATTAAGCAACACTTGACTTTACTTAAAGAATGTGCTGACTTGCGAGATTTCATAATGGGACCTCGCAAACAGCGTCAAAAACGTTTCATATACGCCGGTATATAAGCTGCTTACAACGAAGCTTGGAAAGTAACGCAAATTGAAACTGCTGAAAAAATACGAAAAATTGATTGTATTAATTTGGAAAAATCACTGTCTGTAGTGGACAATGGGTTAACGACTCTGTCCTCCAGAATTTATTCACTGGACAGCATTATATCATCTGCTATTGATATAATAGAACAGGATATGCTAATGTTACAACATGGCCAGTCCCAATTACGTTCTATTGTACAGTTAGGCTGGACGTTACAAAACCTCCGATCCGGCTACGTGCCATGGCGTCTAATCAACACAACGTCATTATTTTCTATATTTAACCTTACAGATAAACAAATCTCTTTGGCACAAAAAGGAGCAGACTATACGGTACTGAGCATTGAAAAACTAGAAAAATTACCATTGACAATGTCAGAACGACCTGTCATTGAATGGATAATACATGGTACAATTACAATTCCGATAACGACTTTTCAGTTTCAATATTGCCAAAAGTATATACCAGCAGGCCTGTATGAAAGGTTGGATAAAGGATACATCAAGTCAGCCTGGAATTTATCTTATACACATAGATGTTATAGTGAAGGGAAAAAAGAGGTATTTCTTAGTGGAAACAACTGTAAAAATTCACTAAGCTGTACACTTCTGTGTCAAGGTATTAACTTGCATGGAGCCTGCGAAGGTTCATCAAATAACCTTTCATGTCACCTGCATGGCAGCCCTGCAACACAGATAGAGCCTTTTTTCAGACAGCTTTCCAACGGCAGCTACGTTATAATAAGTGACCACAGCTGTTGTGGCATGGTGCCAGGAATAGCCTATCTCATGAGCGTTACTTCCAGGGTCATTTGCTGTATGCAAGTATTGTATCCAAACAGCAAACCAGACAAGGAGGCAGCAATATGGCCTTCTCTGAATATCTCTTCTATTCGAATTGATACTTTAAGCAGGATGAAGTCTATTCTTTTACAGACAACAGTGCCTTTAACCTCGTCCAAAGAGACGTATGATCTGCAAGTTGCAAGGACAACGGCAGAGATACATACACTATTATCGACAAATTGCCCTGTGCTTTTCCTAGAAATGCTAAGCCAAATCTTAAACATGTCAGATACCAGTGGCATCGCACATGTATTTAAGACAATTTTTTGGGGACTTTTAGCACCCTTTGAAGCAGTCCTGAGCATCTTCCCGAATTTCTTGCACTCTGTGTTCGGCGGCCTGCCTCTCATCTTGGGACTCGTAGCAGGAATTTTATTTTTGTTCCTTCTGCTCCGATATGGCAAGTCCAGTCGCAGACAAAACCCAGGCAACAATGGAAGACACGATCCTAGCAATGCGATACCGAGAACGGATTACTAAGGTCCTTGGCTAGGCACGGCTAAGAGATCTGAATACTACCTGGTTTCTTTCATTCAGACCAATCTGGCAAGATTGCATCTTACCTGTTCTACGATGCCTGCTATGCGGAGAAGAATGCGTGTTGGATGTCTGTCTTACACTACCATCAAGTGAAAGCGAAGTTCCCTTGAACTGAACTTTAAATAAAAGTCGCAAAAGCAATCTATACCTAAATTAAAAAGATTTTTGACAAATTCACAAACTAATCTGAAAAAAGGGATCACGATTTATTATGTATACAAACAATAAAATACAATAAAATACAGTAGATACTAGACAAACCAATACTAGAAGCTAAATAAAAACATTTCATAACACATCATAACAATCAATTATGACCCGCATAATTGGTGCACAAGGACAGAAACAGTAAGACATAAAAATTGTACAATACTAATCGTATATTCGGACTCCTGGTTTCTAACATCGATGTTTTGTACGCGAATAATTAATGTTTCAACAACGATGACAGAGTCTTGAATTATACAGGACAAAAAAGCGTCGACGCGTTTCGGTGGATTTCCCAAATTTTGGCCACCTTTCTCAAGACTTTGCACAATATCTGTCGTAACCAGGGGATCATTAAAATTTCCCCTTATGTGAACAGAAATAGATGGGTTTCAAAACTGCGTCCCTGTATCTGCGGGTATATGGCGAAATGTACAGAATCAGGGTATTTGACCTTAATAGGGTCGAGGATGTTGCATCTGGTTAATTTAAAATGCCATCACCCTACACGGAACGAATAAGAACGTCTCGTTATCTTTGTAATGAACCAGGGAATAGCCTGTATCAATGGCCGTGAAAAGGTGACTTTTAGCTGTTACGTCGAGCTGTAAGAGTTGCTCCTATATCAACAGTTAAGTGCGCAGCCCTATTCACTCTCTGGCACTCGTTGCAGAGATTTACCGCTTTTTGATCGAATCTTGGCGCCCAGCTTCTATACTTTCCATGGCGTGTTACACTACCATCAGCAGTACCTATGGATATCGATACTTTGCTTGGTTTGGTAAGGGCTCATGCAATGTGTTGTCCCCAGCGGCTACCTATTCTGATGATGGCATTCGTTGACACCTCACCATTACGATTAGGTGGCGGTGAGGTAGGAGATGAAAGCGGCACACAGGTACAACCTTCTGTGACCATTGCTGATCTAGACGCCGATGAAGGCAATTCTTCGCACATTTGCACTATTTCTACTTTTTCGGACTTGGTCCAACTTTCACCTACTGTTTTAGACGAATTCTTTGCCAGCCTATCTGAACTTATGTTCTCCCCTAACAACGAGAATAACTTTTGAAACAAAACATGAGCACACAGCGTTCCCTGAACTCTGAATTTGGCCTTCAGTTTTTGATAAACATTGGAACTATTTTTTTTCTCTCTTCCCCTGGAATTATTTTTCCCGTTCCCAAAATATTTACTTTTTTGGCACATGATACTCTGCTTAAAGTAGAACTATTCTTAGAGAACAAGATTTCTATTTTTCAAACTTTATAGACAATATTTCGGCCTAGCCTCTAGCACATGCCCAAACTTGTATAAATATGTGATGAAATGGTCTCGACCTTCTCTTCTGTATTAAGAGCCATTTCATGAATGTAATTTTCGCAAAATTCATTTAGCAAATATTTTAAATGTACTATATATGCATAATCTGAATGATACCACTTCTTGAAAACGTAAAGTATAATACTAATTTTTCGTGTATATACCATTTCAAATGCATTTTATGTGTTTTGGGGTGGGTTGGAAAACACATGCATCGTTATATGTTTAGTATTGCTTAGTATTTAGTGATGATGGACATTATACATGGAGTGGGTGTTGTGAACGGATGTATGACATTACAACGCATACTTTTACCACGAATGCCTTTACAACGCGGTATTTACAATGAATACCTTTACAACGCATAGTGCTTTGGGGCGCTGGATAGTGAATAGTTTAATTTACTATTCCAACTCCAGTCCCCGTGGATAGTAGGGAAGGTGTTGGATAGTAAATTAAATCTATTCCCTATCCTAGAGCGCCCCCCAGCGCAATGCGTTGTAATGGTTTGCGTTGTAAAAGTTGCGTCGTAAAGGCACTGCGTGGTAAAAGTTGCGTTGTAAAGGATGTTTCCCGTTGTGAACGTATCTAAGACCCTATTTAAATATTCCCGATTTATGCCCTCATGTGGTTATAACAAATCATATCCTTATAAAGGCATAAGAATCATATCCATATTTTGTTGTATAGCTCCTATATATCCTTATATCGTGTTAAGTTAGCATAGGTACATTTCAGATTTAAACGCCATTTTTCCTTTCTTGCAACTTCTGCACACGACCCTTAATTGTTGACTTAGCTTTCAACCTAGTGGTTTGCCGTGGTGTATGTGAGAATAATATGTTATTGCTCTGATATCAGTCTTGTTTAATAAACCATGTCTGCACGGAGAGTGCTGAAGTTTCAGGAGCAACACGATATGGAATTGTTATGAGGTCTGATCTCCACGCCTTCATAGTCATAACACAAGTGCAGCCTTTGCCAACTTGGGCTTGAGGCGGGATTGATATTGCTTTGCACGAGAATTGTTAACACACTTGATGCGGTGCACATGCAGAGAGAGCTGGTGTATGCTGATGTGATTCCTTCATGCTAGGACACTAAGGTATGGGCCCGCCCTAAAACAACCCAAAGAGACCTTCTTAGATAATAATATAATATATGTGTTAGGGAGGGTGAGATATAAGTGTTGTTAACTCTTATTCATTACAGCATGTTAACATGCTGTCACCATTCGCTTTTTATGTCTTAGTAACTATGCTGATAATTTTGCTACTGATAATAAGTATACTTGTATTATCAAAGATACTGCGCCTGAGAAGACGGCATTAGTAAATAAACATTTCAAATGCACATGTGTCTTCTTTACTCCATGTTCTGGTTTGTAATGATAATATAACGAAAGAGTGTTCATGAGTCCCACGTACCCTGAGGTACTGTAAGTTCATGTTCTGGTTTGTCTAAACATTGGGTGTTTGATATGTCCAATGAGACACTGTAGCTAGCTCGGTAAGGGGTGAGTTGGTTGCTAAGGTAAGTTTTGGGACATCCTAATTTGCCGAGGTTCCACTCCTCTGTGCACAGTTCTGTGTGAGTACAGAAACCCTGCAACATGGCGCCCAACGGTTTCGGTGGTCTTATATCATGACACTCGAGTAGTTTATCGTTCATGCCTTAACCCCTTCACGTCCGTTTCCGGAAAACGGGGTGTCGGTGAAACCTACCTATTTTTTGAAATAGGTCTTTATTCAAGCTTGATTCTTTCTCAAACGGTTTCTTTGAATTACTACCCAGTTGTGCTACAAAGTATTCTTTGTTTTTTCTTGTTTCCAATTCTGTAATGGCGGCAGCGGTGGCTATTGCGCAGCATAGTCGCGTAGCGGTACGCAACCATCTTCAGACGTACCAGGTCCCAGTAGATGGGATGGCTGTGATTTTCGTGGTATGTGCAGATCCGGCGTTTCCTTACGAGTTGTTTTACTCTTGGGTTACGTTTCCGGCTGTGGACGCTAATTCTGGTTTGTTCCACTCCTACACCGCCTCGGATGTCCCGGCTGAATATACGCCGTACAGGGCATTGGAAATACCTATTGATCATTGGCAGCATCGAGTTTGGTTTGATGGCGCCCTCCCCCACTCTATGTCCCCTGCGAGGTTAGGCCCACTCTCAATTCCAGGTACTAATTGGCCTGCGTTGGGGGGCTTTACCCCGCACCCGAATCACGGGGCTTGCACCCTGGCAGAAATTCGCAGGCTGCATGTAGTTTCCATTTCCGTGATTCGTGCCTTAGTGCAATACATCGGTCGACATCTTCCTGGTGGTCCCCAGGGGGGCGCGGCCGCTCCCATGGAACGAGGCGGAATGCGCCTCAATCCAGTGATGGTTAATTCGGTTTTTGGTGCGCGTCCAGTTGACAACGATGACTTCCCATTCTGGCTAGCAGAGAAGTTTGATCAACTGGAGGCGGTTTTTCCGAATTCTACTCCTGCTGATAAACATAGAATGTTGACGATTACTCTGCCGAAGGATATTACTCCTGAACTTGCTGACTGTGACAGCTGGGGAAAAACATTTGCGGCAGTTTATACAAGGTGCTTCGGCACCCCGTCTATGACTGCCCTGCCTGAAATCGTTCGACGTGTTCAGAATGATCACGGTCCAGAGGCAGCGGTTGAATTGGGTATGCGCCTGTGTGGTTCTTTTGAGATTGTAAGTGATCTCATTCTCTCCAATGTTAAAGGAGATGCAGTTAACTTTCAGGTGTCGAATGCTTTGGCTGCTCTACCCGATGCCGACAAACCCCGCCAGTTGGCAAAGATTGTGGTGGCCGCTTATAAAACGATTGGCCGCACAAGTAGAGGTCTGAAATATTTTCCAGTGAAGGAGAAAAAACAACCACAGGGACAATCTGCAGTGACAGATGTCCAGCCCAAGTCCAAAAAACAGAATTGGCCTAAAAAACAGACACAGGGGAAGCAGACAACGCAGACTCAGGGTACTTTTCCTGCAATACAAGCTCCTGCGCCACCCGAAAAAGTTTATGATTTGCGCGACCGCGCGATGATTAAATCGCCTGATCGTTTTCAGGGTTCTGATCAACGCTCTCCTCGTTCCTTTCAGGACACATCGGCCCCGAAGACCGGTGGAGGAGGAGGGGGTGGACGTGGACGTGGTGGCCAGCAAGGACGTGGTCAGTCCCGCCAGACGGACGGCGCAGTGAAGCAGGAGGATTCTACGCCTCGGCGTCCGCAGTTTGCGAAAAAGAAAGTCGCAGCCTTAACTGCGCATCGATATGCCACAGATAGTGAGAACGCGGCTTCGGAATCTGACGTGGGCTCTGACCTTGCTGGACAGCGCGGCGGAGATAACCATAGTCAGAGAGGCGCTGCGTCCACTACTGAGGGTGACAGCGACTGATGTCTACGTTGTGATAGAAACAGCGGATACGAGACTTGCTCCCCCTGAAAGACTATATGAAATTGTCCTGTTAATTGAAGGTGACATACAGCGTACCGTTAAAGGTGTATTTTGGGAGAATCTGTCTTCTACATATGATATTTTACTTTCGGAGGCTGACTGGCCCCCACCTTTTGTGCTCGCGGCGCCGCGAGGGGAGGAGGTAATCCTACCCAGTTTCGCGAACACTGTCTCGAAAGAGCATGCGCAGCATTTTGCAGAAGAGTGGGCTCGGGCTCTCGCGCCGGCTCTGTACCGTAACCAATGTGGTTGGGATAAATTGTCGCCTTGCCACGAAATTCCGTTGCGGTCTCAGCCGCAGCCTCAACCTCAATATCCCATTCGACGTGAAGCAAAATCTTCCGTCGCGGAAATCCTTGAACAATTGGAATATCAGGGAGTTATTGAAACGTGTGTGTCACCGATGAATAATCCCCTTTTTACTGTGAATAAACCTGACGGATCATATCGTTTGGTTTTGGATTACCGGCATTTGAACTCGCATTGCCGTAACTGTGCAGTACAGAATACCCACGGCTCTGCCCTAGTGGATAGTCTCGTGCGTAAGCGTTTCAAGACAACGCTTGACATATCCAATGGTTTTTATGCCCACAGATTGGACAGCTTTAGCTCCCAATGGACCAGTTTTACAAGCGCTGGAGTCCAAAAGCAATTCCGGCGTCTTCCAATGGGCTACAAGAATAGTCCTGGTGTATTTACCGCTCGAATTGTCTCTATTCTGGAGGCACTCGACCCTGATGCTTTTTCGTATGTGGATGACATATATCTCACAGACGACGATATTTGGGAGCATCTGTGTCGTGTGAATTCTCTTGTTTGCAACTTCGCAGACATGGGTTACAAATTCAACTTTGCAAAATCGCACATTGCTGAACACACAGTGTTGTTTTTGGGCTATGAGCTCAACAATGAAGGTAGAGGTTTGGCGCCTCACTTCTTGGAGAAGTGCGCACAATTGCGCACACCAACAACTCTGAAAAAATTACAATCCTTACTGGGCTTTTTGAATTTCGGCAGAACTTACATTCCGGAATATGCCCAGCGTATCAAGCCTTTGTATGCTTTGATACAACCAACTTTCTCAAAATCATGCTGGCTGCCTGAGCATTCAGCCATTTTGCAAGCCTTGCAGGCTGATCTGCTCGCTTCTAAATATTTACTGACTCGTGATAACCACACCAACCTGGTCATAAGAATAATTCCTGGGACGGTGGGTTTCACTTACCTCACTTTTAATGAAGGAGACACAGTACCTATTGCTTACAAGTCACACTTGTACACCTCGGCTGAGATGCGGTTTCCCACCATAGAAAAGGTTTTAACTGCTGTACAGATGGCTATTCTAAAGGAACGAGCTCTGTCACAGGGGAAACGCATGCTAGTGGTAACACCCTGTCCTCATTTGGAGGCAGTCACGAAAGCCAGTGTACCAAATTCAAAAGCTTTGCACCCTCGGTGGATTCAGTGGGCTGCGTCATTGTCATCCTCGGATGTCATGTTTATTTTTGACGCTTCCTTACGGTCGCAGGAGTTCTTGCAGTATGAATTCGTTCACCCTGCTCCTCTGGCGATGCGACCTTTGGAGGACTTCCATTGCATCATTTACACTGATGGGTCGGCGCAGGTTGCGCATGGCTCTAAACATGCCTACGTTTCCGCATGCGCCATTGTGGTCGGTGCTATGTTGAATGATGAGTTCATTTCCAGGGAGGTACACACGTTGCCCCTGGGCGATTGCACTGCACAATTGGCAGAGCTTCGTGCTCTCTTACTAGCTTTGGAGTACGCAGATCCAAGTGTAACTACTCTAATTGTAAGTGATTCTTACTACTGTGTCCAGTCTTACAATGAAAACTTGTTCTTTTGGATTCAAAATGACTTTCATGATTCCAAGGGTAGCACAATAAAACATAAAATGATCTGGGTTCGAGTGGCAGAGCTTAAGGCTATGTTGCCACTCGTTTATGTGATTCATACTCTCGGTCATCAGCGCTTAGGAGTTCACGCTGTTGGCAACTCGCTTGCTGATGAAGCAGCGAAATCAGCAGTATCTACATACTTAGTTGCAGCAGTTACTAGGTCTAAATCCAAGATTGATAGCGACATCTTGGCAGCGATTGCTGCCTCTGAGAAGGGAAGTAAACATCCTGCGGGATTCCCTTCGAAGTATAAATACCACTTAAGTCCCGAAAAGGTTCCTTTTGTGACAATTCCTGATGTTGGGGAACGGCTGATTCCCAACTCGGATCGCAGAACAGACTTGATTACAGCGGCTCATGAAGGTGTGGCGTCTGCGCATGCGGGCGTCTCAGCCACTGTAACGCAACTGCAACAACGTTTCTGGTGGCGGGGACTGTACAAACAGACGCGTGATTATGTCCTTCTTTGTGACATATGCCAGCAGATTAAACCTTCAACTGCTACGCGTCCTCCTCAGACTCAGTTGTACATTTCTAATAAACCACTAGGCTGTGTTTATTTAGATCACTGCGGTCCATTTTCATCTGATACTGCGTATAAATACATCTTAGTAGCAGTTGACTCATGCACACGCTTTGTTTGGGTATGGCCACATCGCAGCGCTGATTCCCGGACTGTCATCAGAGATTTGCGTATCTTTATAGGGATTTTTGCCTGTGGTACCTTCCATTCGGATCAGGGTCCGGCTTTCGCCTCTAAGGCATATAAGGATGCCATGACTTCAATGGGGGTCCAAGTCAAGTTTTCGTCACCCTACAGACCCGAGGGTAATAGTGTAGTTGAACGAATGAACCGTGATTTAAAGCAATCTTTGACAGCCCGAGTTATAGGCACTGGCAGAAACTGGCTGGCTCACCTCTATGGCGTGCAGCGTGCTCTTAATAATCTCCCTAGAAGGTCTCTGGGTGGGCGGACCCCATACGAAATGCTCTTTGGCATCAAGATGTTCGTCCCTGACCTTGACGGTCTAGACTCGGTGGTTCGCGCCACTTCCTTTGACGCAGATGAACATTGCAATGTTTTACAGAATCTACAAAAGACGAGAGACACTCTTGCAAAGGAACATTTGCCCTCCACATCGGATGATGCGTTGCAGATCCCGGTAGTTGGCTGGCTACCCCAAGTTGGAGAACTGGTTCGAGAGAAGATCGACAACAAGAAAGAGTTTGGTCCCTCCTATCGAGCTCCGGTCCCAGTGCTTGGAGTGAAGGGCACAAGAACAGTCATTTTACCACCACTTCCAGGTCGTAAGGAAAACAGGTTTATTTCTATTGACAATGTCAAGATACACAGAGTGGCCGATTCTTCTTAGCATGACACCGGCTGTTTCCTGTCCTTCCATTGTGAGAAATTCAATTATGCCCACTGCTTCTAATAATGAACCTGAGGTGGCCATCGAATTACCTGCTGTTTCCAGTCCATTATTGAATAATTTACCAGGAACTAACCTTGATGAGACAGACTATACATACCCCACTGATTTGTCCATGCCTGACATGCAAGCTCGTTTAGCCACGGAATCCAGATTTTCATTTGACTCTGCTTCCCTTGCCTCGAAAAATCCCTCTAAAATTGCAGTATATGCTAGCCTGTTTAAAAAACATTTTTTGATACCTCCTTGGATATACATTTGGCTGGTCCTTTTTTCAGTTTACCTTTTTATGTCAATTGGTTTTGTGTTTTATTTTTTTCGCATTATGAATGGACACTATGTCGAGGAGAGAACTTGCATTACTCATTTGAATGGAACTTTGGCCCCACTTTCCTCTTCACATTCTACACACAGATTAAAAAGAGACTTGACTTTGGTTAACATCACAGCGTGGCCTGTTCTTGATGGAATCGCGTGGGATGCAGTTCGTTTTCAGATTCATGGCCCAACGGAAGTCGTTAATGTCCCTAATGTACTAAGAGTTAATATGGGGGATGTAGTGAAACAAAACATTCGTTCTGATGATTGGGATGTTAATGCTGTGGAAAGTTTGTTTTCTGATTTGAAATATTATGCTGCTTTTGATGCTGAGGATTTATATTTAGAATCTGCTAATTATGGTGAATTGTTCTGTTACCAACATTATGGCAATCACTTCTTACACAAGACATCTTCCCGAAGGGATGCGGTTAATTTTACTCAGTGGGAACATTGCCCAGCACCAACACAAGGGAGTTCAGAAACGTTTCTTAAAAAGTATACTTATTTCACTGACTTTAATCAATCCAATCCCGAGTCCTTTTATTTTAAATTTCACAAACAGCCACTGTCCAAGGTTCGACTTACAAATACAAAATTGTTATATTCAAAGGCCTTCCTGGATCAATTAGTTACTGGAGGGTATGAGTTATGGAAGGATACCATAGACCTAAAATCAGTTTGGGGCTCAAGGGCCTGGCAGGTACAAGGCACTGAGGCTTTGCACCGTGCATGTCTCATCCCAAATCATATGTGGTTTTTAAATGAAACCATTTCCCAGACCACGTGCTTTGGATTGGCTACATCTAAAAGGTTAAACACCCCGTCTTTCCCGGAGTTGGAGGAATATGATAATTGGAGTAATTTTACTAAATTGTCCATTAGAGATATACAGGCTCTGCTTCTGAATTCCTCCTTTAACATTTCCAGTATGAATCCCAAGGGTTGGCTGCTTTGGCACCGTAGTGCTGATTCTTGCCAAAAGAGATTTTTAAATATAACTGACGGTTTTAAGACTGTTAGATCTGATCCCCGTTTTGATTTGAGTCATACTGTCACCTCTTACTCAGTTGGCAAGTTGTGTCAAGCTTGGCTGAATCATTCAACTTTACCTGCGGTTAAGTATCACCTTTCCAAACTGAATGCAGACGTGGATTTGAATGATTTCATTACGGGCCCAGCTAGTGGCAGGTCGAAAAGGTGGTTATATGGTGTTTACAATGAAATTTGGAAACTCTCACAGATTGAGGCTGCTTCACGCCTTAGGGCTATTGATCAGGCAAATCTTGAGAAAGTGCTTGCAGTGGTTGACAATAGCATTAACGTGCTTTCCTCTAGAATTTACACATTAGATAATATTGTGTCGTCTGTTGTTGATATTGTGCATGATGAAGTGTCTGTATTATACCATGGTCAAAATCAATTACGTTCAATCATACAGTTTGCATGGACACTACAGACTCTAAAAATGGGTAAAGTTCCCTGGGGATACATGAACGTTTCCTCTTTATTTGCACCGTTTAATTTGACAGACAAACAACGCTTGCTTTCAATGCGTGATGCTTCCTTTTCTATGCTCCATATTGAAAGATTGGAATCTTTACCTTTTTCTGTGGCAGAGACCACTGCTGCTACGTGGCTTATCCACGGTTTAATAACGCTGCCTTTTGCTTTATATAAGTTTTCAAATTGTATGAAATATGTGCCAATAGGTCGTTTTGAACCCTTAGGTAGCGGTTTTCTTCATGAGGTCTGGTCACTCCCATACACATACAGATGTTTCAAGGATGACCAAGAAGTTTATCTAACAGGGGATGAGTGTACTGAGACGCCAGATCATTCTTTAATGTGTAGACACATACAGTTACACGGTTCATGTAACAAGGACAGACCGAATATGGCTTGCGTTTTACAGGGCACGCCAGTTCCTGCTATCATCCCCACGTTTAAATTGTTAGAGAATGGTAGTTATTTAATGCTCAATAATGAAAACTGTTGTGGTTTAATTAAAGGTATAGCTTTCATAGTAACGGTTAGTGAGCGAGTTATTTGCTGCAGAAATGTTCTTTATCCTCCCACACGTGAACATAGGGAGTCTTCCATTTGGCCACAGATACCGACCTTGGGAGCAGAATTCAGCGGCATGGCTAGAATAAGAGCTCTATTGTCCCAGAAAGAGGTGGCCTTGAGCTCGGCCCGTGAAACTTTCGTGCTTCACATTGCTAACACCCGTACGGAGGTTCAGGCTCTTTTAAACACTGATTTGCCTTTGCATTTCGGAGCCATGGTCCGTTCTATCTTTAACGCATCCTCCACAACGGGCCTAGCACATTTTTTTAAAGTTGTTAGCGGTGGTCTCGTGACTTCCTTTGAGAAGATTTTTGGAGTCATCCCTGCCTTCTTCCATTCTATTTTTTCATCCTTATTTGGAGGGTTCCCGTTTTTGCTTGCATTAGCGGCTGGCGCATTGGTGGTTTTCTGCCTTTTTAAATATGGATGCCCTTCCTGTGCAAGTCCACGCACAGCTACTACTGACGCGGTTTCGCAACCGCATGCTTGATTATTATGGCACACTGCCGTTGGCGACTCTAAGCACGGCTTTTGGATTATCTTTTCGGTTCTCCTATTTCACCTGTGTCCAGCCTGTATTTCGCTGTCTGACCTGTGATTTCCTTTGGGCCATTGATTTGTGTCTCTGCGGACCAATATCTGCTGACGTCGATTTTGATCAACTGATGAGTCCTATCATTGCTCACGAGTTGGTTTGTTCTGACGAAAGGATTATGGCCTTGGCGGTGGCACATGGACTAATGGGTCCCTGGGATGTGTTGTCGGCAGCGCAAAGTTTCTTGGAACGAAGTTTTCTTGAAAACCCACCGAGCTGTCCTCTGATGGTTATAGAGGATCCGGTGCTGGAAGATCACGTATGTTCCTTTCATCTTTTAAATTGGATGGCTGAACTGTTTTCGGATGAGGACAGTGACTTCCTCCTGGAGGCTGTTGCAGCTTACTTTTCATATACAGTCTTATCATAAGACACTGCCGCGAATTGGCATGCTGATTGATAGCATTTCCTTGATTTTATTGACTTTTGGTCAAGACATTTTATTTTTGCTTGCCTATTGGCTTGAGCCACATTATATTTTTGGGCTATTTTTTAGCATTAGTTTTTATTATTGAATTTTTATTCATGCTCGTTTATAAATGGATTCTGCTCTCATGTGATGGCACTTCTGTTACCTTATTTAGTCCGTTCTCGGATCATGGGGGGGTGTTGTATAGCTCCTATATATCCTTATATCGTGTTAAGTTAGCATAGGTACATTTCAGATTTAAACGCCATTTTTCCTTTCTTGCAACTTCTGCACACGACCCTTAATTGTTGACTTAGCTTTCAACCTAGTGGTTTGCCGTGGTGTATGTGAGAATAATATGTTATTGCTCTGATATCAGTCTTGTTTAATAAACCATGTCTGCACGGAGAGTGCTGAAGTTTCAGGAGCAACACGATATGGAATTGTTATGAGGTCTGATCTCCACGCCTTCATAGTCATAACACAAGTGCAGCCTTTGCCAACTTGGGCTTGAGGCGGGATTGATATTGCTTTGCACGAGAATTGTTAACACACTTGATGCGGTGCACATGCAGAGAGAGCTGGTGTATGCTGATGTGATTCCTTCATGCTAGGACACTAAGGTATGGGCCCGCCCTAAAACAACCCAAAGAGACCTTCTTAGATAATAATATAATATATGTGTTAGGGAGGGTGAGATATAAGTGTTGTTAACTCTTATTCATTACAGCATGTTAACATGCTGTCACCATTCGCTTTTTATGTCTTAGTAACTATGCTGATAATTTTGCTACTGATAATAAGTATACTTGTATTATCAAAGATACTGCGCCTGAGAAGACGGCATTAGTAAATAAACATTTCAAATGCACATGTGTCTTCTTTACTCCATGTTCTGGTTTGTAATGATAATATAACGAAAGAGTGTTCATGAGTCCCACGTACCCTGAGGTACTGTAAGTTCATGTTCTGGTTTGTCTAAACATTGGGTGTTTGATATGTCCAATGAGACACTGTAGCTAGCTCGGTAAGGGGTGAGTTGGTTGCTAAGGTAAGTTTTGGGACATCCTAATTTGCCGAGGTTCCACTCCTCTGTGCACAGTTCTGTGTGAGTACAGAAACCCTGCAACAATTTAGTCATAGCCAATGCAGTCCAAATACGGCAAGGCTACTCCCATAGACTCCTAGAAAGTACAACGCGTTCTTAAAACAAACCAAGCCTCCAGCAGCCCGGGAATTCCCCCTGCTTCTGTTTTGATTTGTCCACGAACTCCTGGAGTCCTAAAAGAACTGCGAGTTCTTAGTGACACCTTATGTCCAACCTTACGTCAAACTCGGCGCCTTCCAGGTATAAATATACCAGCATCTGCCTTAGCAAACACACAGTGGTTTGGAGCAGATCAGCTATCTACTTCCCCAACGCCCTGCTGTAACAAGTGCCAAAGGAAGCCGACCCTCCCATAGACGCACTGAGAGAGACGCTGTCTTTTCTCCTGCTGAGAAATCCAGCTCCAGTGTTTCCAGTCACCCTTGCGGGTTACTGGGAGATCGAGTCCTGAGAGAGAGATACAAGACCTCCTTCATTCTACAACCAAGGTACGGAGCTGATTAGAACCGTAGAGAATTCTTGATTCAGATTCTTGGCAAAAACTATCTTAACTCAAACTACATCTCACTTACTCCTTCCCACGTACTAGGCTTAGGTTAGGTACACCGGGGTAGGCGTATTTTAGAAACACTAGTTGAGTAAGTTTCGTCAACTTTTATCATTGTATGTATTTTATCCGTTTTAAGTAGCTTATGGCTTAGAAACCATATCAATGCTTTTACAGTATTATTTCGTAATACTCCTTTTACTGTACGCACTTTACTTTATGACAAGTATTGCAATTGTAGCAATTCACTTCTCTTGCATGAGAAAGAAGACTGTTCAATAAATAACCACTTTTATTGAAAACGCCAGTCTCTCTGTTTCTCTGCACTTCTGGTGAAACTAAGCATGCATGAATGACTGATTGAAATAGTTATCTATTGTTTCCGCGACTCTGGAGATATACTCCTTATTCTGGAGGGAGCAAAGTTGTCATGTTTATGCGGTTGTCAGAAGCTAATCCCTTCTTGTCTATTCAGGAACGTTAACTCCTTCCTGTTCACTCGAGAAAGTTTCTAGTGACCTCTGAGCTAGCTGGCATTCATAATTAAGTCTAACATATTCAGTAGAGACCTAGTCGACCTCAGTCCTACGTCTAAACTATCGTTTATGTTATTCCAATGCGCAGAGCCTATTGGGAATATAGGAACTACACTGCAGTTCCAATATATTATATTCCTGTGTAAGACACCCCTGCACCAGCCGTTGCATGACACCCCTGTTTTCAGATCCAAGCTTATTTTCAATGAGTTGGGGGTGTACCAGGAGAATGAAGTCCAAAAGTCGTCAAGTAATGTCAATAAAGTTTTTTATTTTCAAATTATACAAATTGCATCAAACGTATTAAGGCTCTGCCAACGCGATTCATTCCCTCTCGGGGAATTTCATCAGGGCTCACAGGAAATAATAAGAGCATCAGAAGTTCCGACCGGCCTTACTGAAGGTTCAGCACAGCACATGATGTGGGAACTCCCTGTTGCAAAAATACAAACCAAGGTTCCTGAGTTCCAGCACCTGTATTTTCAAAGGGCAGAAATAGTAAGTATATGGTCAATCTCGATGTCAAGGTCCAGTAAAATAAACTGGATCAGATCCCTTTTATTGGAGGGGGCATGCAGTCCCCATCCTCTGACTTCATAGAGGTCCCTCAATCCATCACCAAGGGCTGGGTTTCACATTTTCTGTATTCCCTGCCCACAATCTTATGAGAAGGAAACACAACTTTGCTCCCTCTCAGGCAGTGGCAGAGAAAAAAGCAGCTCCTACCTGGGTGGGAGAAAAGTATCAGCCGGTTCCCACTAGCATCGAAAAAGAGTGCTGACTGAGGAGGCTTGGCACCGGCACACCCACTAAAAATAAACTAAGTAAAAAAATATGAGTGGCTAGAGTGGGTCATATATCATTCATTTCTCTTTGGAAGGAGTACCCCATAATGCCTTGTGAGGCCTTTTGAATAATAGTTGTGGATCCTGGTGGTGCACCTGGATGGGACAGGGACACCATCAGGCATTCTTGTAATATGATGGAGGGCTGCAGCAAGTGGAGCAGCCCTTCAACAACAATAAAAAAAGATCACTGTAAGTATCCTTGGTAATTGAATTCATGACCTCAGGAGATCTAGCCATATTTTATAAAGCACTTCAAGCAGGAGCTGTATGATGTTCAGCGGGTGTGCAGGGACCCCTTATGGTTGATGCTATCACTGCACTTTGAGGCCTGAAACATGTTAAATAAGACTTGAAGACAGATTTTTTTTTTTTAATCTTTATTGAAAATATTTATCACAGTCACTTTTCTTACTGCAACCAAAGAAGAACAACTTTGCTACCTATTTTACTGCTGTTCCAAATACCAGTTTCTCATAATCTTTAAGGCTGAAGTGCCTTGGAACTAACAGGATGTTTCAAAAGAACCCTCACTCACCAACCTAGTTGGTGACATGCTTCATCATTGGGTTCCAACCCTGGTCGCCGAACGCTTCCAGGGTGTACTACTACGCCTGATTACAGCGGAACACTATTGCTTCCAGGCTGTGTTATGATGCCTGATTACAGCAGACTTGTTTTTTGGGGTGATTTGCGACTCTGTTTGTGTTAGTGAAGAGTGATGGTAAAATTAGCTAGCGATTTCCTATCACCAATCGTGAATTTTCTAATAGTGGAGGTCCTGGTCAATGTTAAAGCAATGAAGAATAGATGTGAGATATTAGTTGATCCCACTTATCCTAAGTGTGGTCAACATGTTTCCGCCATCTACGTTCATGCCTCTAAGGGTCAGTGTGGATTTTGTCAGGGCCTTAAACAAAATAGGCATGCAAACTATGGAGAGGAGCCCCCCAAAAAATACCTGCCTCCACATTTGATCTACCTACATGACAATAATGCCATTTTCTCATAATTCTAATCTTACAGGATAAATCGCAAGAGGTGATTAGCGCCATAATAACTCAGGTTTGTAAGTACAAACCACATTTTCCCCACATACCATAGGCCTGTACTAACAACAGAGGAATCCAACTGGGGGGCAAGTATCCAATAGTTCAGATGGTAGACCAAACTAGGAACTCCACCATTATTACCAGATCTTTACAACAGTCCTTCACTAATAACAGAGGAATCTAACTGGGGGGCAAATATCCAAATGTTCAGGCCGTAGACCAGACTAGGAACTCCACCATTATTCTTTTTACTCCAGAATATGAATCAAAGGGTCTATTCGACCTCTTGAATAGAGGGAACTTACTTCGACTCCTCGGCACTAAACCAACCTTAAATGATCTATGCTCAGCTGACCTCCTCTCAGTAGAATTCATGAAATTCCGCAAAAACACAAGATTCAGAAGCCACAAACGCAACCTGGAGGTCGTCTGAAATCGCCAATATAATCCTGGAGGAGCAGGCAACCCTCAAAGCATGGGGGATTCAATCTGTCCTACACCACAACACAGGATACCCATTCCCCTTGCTTGAGAGACCACGAGATGGACCAACCCAGAAAAGCTCCAAGACCAGGTCAGTGCTTAGGGGTGCCCAGGGACGATCACCACCAAAAACTCAGGTGTTGAATATCCAAAAGAGCATAACAGCTTCTTATTCAGACAACCCAAATTACCTCCGGACCTTTAGAACGATTAATACCTTCAGCTACCCACAATGACAGGGCAACCTAATGAGGGCTGGTGTGAACTTGGACATTCCACTATTGAAACTATGCTCATGGAACATAAATGGGCAGAACAACAAGGCTGTAGACACCGAATTCCTTCAATACGCAAAATCATTTGACATCATCCTATTGCAGGAAACATGGCTAGAGGAGCCTGTGCAAATAGAAGGCTATATTTGTTTTCATTCTCCAGCTATAAGGAAAAGTAAATATGGTCGGCTAGCGTGTGGTCTAGCTACCTGTCAGAATCCTCCGTTGCTAATCCCCAGGATTGTATTGATGCTGTAAAGGGGCCCTCCTCTAGATCATCCCAAGTCTGGCTATGAATGAACCTCAGACTGTTAAGGAGATCAAGCGGGGGAAAAAGTCCGGAGGGGAACGGCTGGGCTGCAGGAACGGGGAACCTGAAAGATACAAAGCACGAAATAAGTGGCACTGTTCCCCTATTAGTGACATACCATTCTGCTCTATTAAGCTAATATCTCTCACCTGACAAAGCTAAACCGGAATGCTGATTATAGCGGGAAATAGAATGGGCTTCTTCTCATTCACAGGATTCTTTCTGTAAGATATGTACAATCTCAATATGACTTGTCTCTCCGTAAACAAACAATAGGTATTAGGCAAAAGAGAAAACACCTACCCTATTCAGAATGAGGAAAACCTGACTGCCCTCTCCACTGATTCTCTCTATTCCCCCTTCTCCGGTATGGAATATGAATTCAAACGCTCTGTTTCTTTTCCCCCAGATAGAAACGTTCATTCCCTCCAAGAATGTTCCAAATACATTACTTCATGTATTTGCCGTGAATGATTGCATCACACATAGTTCATTAGCAATGTTATATGCAACCACCCCTGTTTCTTGTAAATTGATAAGGCAGTTCAGCGTGAACAAGAACACAAAGAGCAGCTCAGCCCAAATGAATATGATCGGTTCCTGTGGCAGACGGCCTGTCTACTACAGATCAAAGAAAATAAAGAAATGGATCTAGTCTCCAAAGCAGAACACCCGTCTCCTGTCAAACACGAAAACAGAAGACCAGAGTCAGCAAAGGTTGACAGAAGTTAACTGGGGAGTAGGCACCGCACGACACCAGCCACTGTAATTAGAACGAACCCCCCAGGGCACCAAAACCTGAAACGAGGAGCCCCACGATGCGGGCGCTTCCTAAGCCCCAGCCAAGTAATCCAAAGGATGACCACGATGTGCAGTCCAAGTCTCCCCGATGCGGGTGCTTCCTAAGCCCCAGTCGATAATCCACACCAAGGGAAAAACCAAAAGCAAATCTCCTTCCAGAACAAGACAGAAGACTCCAACACCAAACGCCAAGCCACCATTCAAGAATAATCGGCAGCGCGTCTTCCTGCTGGAGCACAGATATGCAATTCCCTGTCGCATAGCGTCATGTCGACGCGACGCGCAAAGGATCATGGGATTTGTAGTTTGAGTCCCGAAACTCGCTATGTTGCAGGCAGTGATTTACCAGCGGTCGGGAATCCTGACACTACCGACATCAAAATTACAAAAATCCATAGTGCTCAGGAACTAACTTCTCACTCTCCAGCCATAAACACTGTCAACATCAAATTAAATCTTAGTGGGAAAAAAGAAGAGGTCTTGTTAACTAACATTTACATTAACCCAAAAAAGAAAAAACAGGAGTCGAAATCTCTAATGGACTGTTTGCATCAATTAATGACTACGCACATCCCCTCTAATTTCATTCTGTCTGGGGACTTGAATCAATACATTCTAGGCTCCTCTTCAAACAAGGATATTCAGGCCCAGTCTTTCTTTTGGAACGTCCCAATCCAATCCCTTAGTGGCCAGGGAAAAACTCCCATGATGGGTATGCGGTCGGGAATCCTGACAGAACAGTCCCCTTCCGAGATTCACTGACTGCCACCAGGCTTGCCAGGATGCCTAAGGTGGAACTGCCGCACAAGTCTGGGAGCATGCACAGCCGCCACAGGCTCCCAAGAGTCCTCCTCCGGCCCATACCCCTTCCAGGAAACCAAATACTGTAGTCTACCTCTCACTCTCCTTGCATCCAAAATCCTCCTCACTTCATATTCCACATCCTGATGCACTCTCACTGGCAGCGGGGGGCCTACTGCCCGGACATTGTGCAGGCTTCAGAAGAGACACGTGAAACACAGGATGTATTCTGAAAGGAGCCGGTAGATGCAATTTCACAGTTACAGGGTTTATATGTCTGATTACTTTGTAAGGACCAATAAACCTAGGGTTGAATACACTGTACTTGCGAAATCGAATGTTCGAGTCGACAACCACACCCACTCTCCCTTGTTGTATGCTGGGCAGGACCTGCGATGCTTATCGGCTTGTATCTTATACCTCCGTTTAGCTTTAACCAGGTTATTTCGTGCTCGTACCATAGTGCTACGAAGATGAACCAAGCGGGATTGCAATTTAGGGATCTTTACCGCAACGGAGGGTACACTCAAGGGGGCAAACCTAGGGTGAAAACCGTAGGTACAGTAGAAAGGAGAGTACTGTGTAGATGAATGTATCGCATCATTGTATGCCACCTCTGCTGCCCACAGCCAGTCAACCCATGCATCAGTGGTGGTATCCACAAAACACCTGAGGTATTGCTTAAGGGTTTGGTTTAAACGTTCGGTCTGACCGTCCGTTTGGGGATGAAAGCTTGTGGAGAGTGAGGAAGAAATACACAGTTTCTCACACCAAGCCTTCCAAAACCTTGCCGTAAACTGAGCCCCCCTGTCAGACACTATGAAACGGGGAAGCCCATGCAACCGAATTACATGGATGAGCAGGAGATGAGCTAATTGACTAGCAGTGGGTACTTTTTTACACGCAATGAAATGGCCCAGTTTGGTTAAATAGTCCACCACCACTATGATAGCTGTCATCCCCTGATCTGGAGGCAAACCCACCACAAAGTCTACAGAGAATCTCTCCCAAGGAGTTGTAGGAGTAGGCATGCATTGAAGAAGCCCCTGTGTGGGCCGATGATCGCTCTTGGCTTGAGAACAAGTGGAACACTTTTGAACCCATGCAAACACATCAGGGCGAATGGTAGGCCACCAGAATCTCCGGAGTAGTTTTTCCAAAGTTTTTGTTCCTCCTGTATGTCCAGCACAGGGAAGATCATGACACCATTCAAACGCCTTTTTACGTAACCCCAGTGTCGGTAGTAACACTTGGGGGCCTTTCATAGGCAACCCTTGTCTGATTCTCCACTCCGGATGCATTCGTAACCAAGTCTTTCATTCGAATGTTCGTATGCCTCTCCTGATCTTTTGGAGAAAATCATCAAGGCGTATCACACCCAACACCTTCTTCGGTTCAATGATGCTCCTCTCTGGTGTAGGTAGAACCGGGGGATTGTTGTCTTGGCGAGTTAAAGCGTCCGCCTTCCTGTTTTCCCTTCCTGGGCGGAACGTAACTATGAAGTGAAATTCTGCAAAAAACAACATCCATCTGAGTTGTCTGGGTGTGAGATGTTTAGCTGCTCGCATGAACTGCAAATTGCGATGGTCTGTAAACACCGTGATTTGATGAGACGCTCCCATTAACCAATGCCTCCATTCTGTAAACGCGTCTTTTATTGCTAAAAGTTCTTTTTCTGCAATCGTGTAATTTTGCTCTGCTGGATTGAGCTTGCGAGACATGAATGCGATGGGATGGAGGTGACCGGTGCTCTCATTTCTTTGAGATAGGACAGCCCCTACCGCTATTTCTGAGGCGTCTGCTTCCACTACAAAAGGGAGGTCAGGATTGGCATGTGTCAGAACTGGAGCGGTCGTAAAGGCTTTCTTCAATCGTTCAAAGGCTGTTTGTTCTGCTGTGCCCCACAAGAATGGGATGTTTTTCCGAGTTAACCTTGTTAGTGGAGTCACCATCTCAGAGAAATGTGCGATGAATCTCCGGTAAAAATTCGCAAATCCTAGGAGGCTTTGAATGTCTTTGATGTTGTTGGGTCGAGGCCACTCCACAATCGCTTGTACTTTTCTTTCAGCCATCACCTGACCTGATGGCGTGAGCATGACCCCTAGAAACTCTACTGTGGTAACATGAAATTCGCACTTTGTCAATTTACAGTACAGATGATTCCGCTGTAATGCTCGAAGGACTTGGCCTACATGATCTTTGTGTTCCGTATCATTGTTTGAGTATATTAAAATGTCATCTATGTATACCACAACAAAGATATCCAGAAACTCACGTAGGACTTCGTTTAGAAAAAATTGGAAGGAGGCGGGGGCATTACAAAGCCCAAAGGGCATCACAAGATACTCGAAGAGCCCGTACCGCGTCTTAAAGGCGGTCTTCCACTCATCGCCTCGCCGCATGCGCACTAGGTGGTAAGCCCCTCTGAGATCCAATTTCGTGTAGATGCTGGCTGCTCGTACTTGTTCCAAAAGAACCGGAATCAATGGAAGCGGGTATTGATTCTTGATCGTTATAGCATTTAACGCTCTGAAGTCTATGCAACAGCGTAAATCCCCATTAGCTTTGGGTATGAAGAAAAGCGGGGAGGCCGCAGGGGACCTAGAAGGACGGATGAATCCCAGTTTTAGCAACTTATCCAGATATTCTCGGAGATGCACTGTTTCTGGTTGAGTGAGCGCGTAAATTCTACCCCATGGAATCTCAGATCCGGGTATCAACTCAATTCGACAATCATATTCTCGATGTGGTGGTAACACCTCGGCCTTGCTCTCACTGAACACGTCCTCGTATTCCCGATAACAACTTGGTAGTGACACCTCTTTCTCTGCTGCTGTTGTTATATAGTGCGTGGTTGCCAACACCTTGGCAGGATGATGGACGTCGATGTTGCAAAACTCCTGACAATATGCGGAGTGCAAATCCAAGGACTGTTCGTTCCAATGAATCGTAGGTTCATGTTTCTTTAACCAGGGGAGTCCCAATATTACCCCATACTGAGGGGCATGGATGAGATTGAAGGACAGGAGTTCTTTATGATAACCCCCATACCACAGCTCATACTCGGGGGTATGTTGATCAATCGGGCCTGATTCCAATTCACGTCCGTCCACTGCAAACACCACTTCCGGCATTGGTTTTCTTACCGGCGTCACCCCCAGTCTACGAGCCTCCTCCTTATCCATAAAACATCCCGTAGCACCCGAATCCACCATTGCTCGGATGTTTTTTGGGATTCGATCAATCCAGACCTCCATTTCTAGAAAGAACAGACGATTACCAGCATTATCTTCATTCGTTACTGAAAGGATGAGTTGCCTGCTTGAGTCACTCCCTTCAAATGGACTCAAGCACTGAAGTTTTCCGACCCCTTTTCCGCTGAGGAAACAGCCATTTGTCCTGCACGAAACCGAACTCCCTTAGGCTTGATAGGGCATTCCCGCAAGAAGTGTCCTTTTTTACCGCAATAAAGACCCAACCCAAACTTGCGGCGATGGTCTCTTTCACTGAGCGTCAAGGACGCTCTTACGGCTCCTATTTCCATGGGTTCCGTCTTCCCTTCAGTCTTTCCTCCTCCGCTCTGTTTGTCACCCAAAGGGATAGGCCTGTCTCTTCTTCCGTGATCCCCTTTTCTTTCCCTTAACCGATGGTCCAATCTCAATGCCAATTCTATGAGAGCCGCACAAGTAGTGGGTTGAGGGTCTACCTGTGCTATGACGTCTTTTAGATTTTCTGTGAGCCCCTGATAGAATATGACAGTTTGTTTGGCTTCAGGCCAGTCCGTCTCTGCTACTAGTCTTCTAAAATGATTCAGGTAAGTGACAAGGTCGGCTGATCCCTGTCTAAGTACTAACAGTTCTTTATCAGCGGAAAAGGTCTCCGCTCTCCTATCGAATGTCTTTTCGAATTCAGCTCGAAACAAATCCCAATCATACAGAAGGGGGTCATTGTTCTTCACTCTAGGGACCGCCCATTGTGCTGCCTCTCCTCCCAAATATGAGATCAAAAAGGAAACCCTCGCTTGATTTGTTAAAAAGGACTTTGGTTTGCAAGTGAAGTGCAACATTACTTGGGTCATGAACACCTGCACTTTTTTCCGATCACCATGAAATCGTTCCGGGGGTGCCAACGGAACTGGTGAGGGCATTTCTACCACCACTGAGGCCGGTTGAGGGGCTCCCGCATCAAAGGGGTTTCGCTGTAACGCGTCCACCCGAGCTTGTAATGCTGCGGTTTCCTGACGTGATGCGACTAACTCTGCTCGTAACAGACCTAAGGCCTCCAATACGTCATCCAAGGAGGCCATCCTTCTATCAATACAACCGGGAGGATAAGAATACGTGGGCCGATTATTCTGTCAGAATCCTCCGTTGCAAATCCCCAGGATTGTATTGATGCTGTAAAGGGGCCCTCCTCTAGATCATCCCAAGTCTGGCTATGAATGAACCTCAGACTGTTAAGGAGATCAAGCGGGGGAAAAAGTCCGGAGGGGAATGGCTGGGCTGCAGGAACGGGGAACCTGAAAGATACAAAGCACGAAATAAGTGGCACTGTTCCCCTATTAGTGACATACCATTCTGCTCTATTAAGCTAATATCTCTCACCTGACAAAGCTAAACCGGAATGCTGATTATAGCGGGAAATAGAATGGGCTTCTTCTCATTCACAGGATTCTTTCTGTAAGATATGTACAATCTCAATATGACTTGTCTCTCCGTAAACAAACAATAGGTATTAGGCAAAAGAGAAAACACCTACCCTATTCAGAATGAGGAAAACCTGACTGCCCTCTCCACTGATTCTCTCTATTCCCCCTTCTCCGGTATGGAATATGAATTCAAACGCTCTGTTTCTTTTCCCCCAGATAGAAACGTTCATTCCCTCCAAGAATGTTCCAAATACATTACTTCATGTATTTGCCGTGAATGATTGCATCACACATAGTTCATTAGCAATGTTATATGCAACCACCCCTGTTTCTTGTAAATTGATAAGGCAGTTCAGCGTGAACAAGAACACAAAGAGCAGCTCAGCCCAAATGAATATGATCGGTTCCTGTGGCAGACGGCCTGTCTACTACAGATCAAAGAAAATAAAGAAATGGATCTAGTCTCCAAAGCAGAACACCCCGTCTCCTGTCAAACACGAAAACAGAAGATCAGAGTCAGCAAAGGTTGACAGAAGTTAACTGGGGAGTAGGCACCGCACGACACCAGCCACTGTAATTAGAACGAACCCCCCAGGGCACCAAAACCTGAAACGAGGAGTCCCACGATGCGTGCGCTTCCTAAGCCCCAGCCAAGTAATCCAAAGGATGACCACGATGTGCAGTCCAAGTCTCCCCGATGCGGGCGCTTCCTAAGCCCCAGTCGATAATCCACACCAAGGGAAAAACCAAAAGCAAATCTCCTTCCAGAACAAGACAGAAGACTCCAACACCAAACGCCAAGCCACCATTCAAGAATAATCGGCAGCGCGTCTTCCTGCTGGAGCACAGATATGCAATTCCCCGTCGCATAGCGTCATGTCGACGCGACGTGCAAAGGATCATGGGATTTGTAGTTTGAGTCCCGAAACTCGCTATGTTGCAGGCAGTGATTTACCAGCGGTCGGGAATCCTGACACTACCGACATCAAAATTACAAAAATCCATAGTGCTCAGGAACTAACTTCTCACTCTCCAGCCATAAACACTGTCAACATCAAATTAAATCTTAGTGGGAAAAAAGAAGAGGTCTTGTTAACTAACATTTACATTAACCCAAAAAAGAAAAAACAGGAGTCGAAATCTCTAATGGACTGTTTGCATCAATTAATGACTACGCACATCCCCTCTAATTTCATTCTGTCTGGGGACTTGAATCAATACATTCTAGGCTCCTCTTCAAACAAGGATATTCGGGCCCAGTCGTTCTTTTGGAACGTCCCAATCCAATCCCTTAGTGGCCAGGGAAAAACTCCCATTATGGGTACAGAGCTGTTAGAAACTCTGGAGCATATCTGCCTGAGAGTTCTAAATGCTAGATTTGCTGACGATTCACCATCTGCCGCTTCATTCCACTCAGGCAACGTGACTTCCACAATAGACTATACGCTAGTGTCCATTCTATTTTTGATTATATACTAGGCTTTTGCCTAGGAGACAAAGAGGACAGTGACCATCAGCCTCAGGAAGTTTTCATTCTTGCCTCTCCAGACTTAACTCCCCTTAATCCGACAGTATAACATGCATGTCACACTATAAATCTCAAAAGAATTAAGTCTTCTGTAATAACTACCAAGGAGGTACTTCTGGCAGCAAAACAACAACTAAAACAGCCTGAACTATCCCATGGGTAACCCAATCATTTCAAGGGAAACTTTCACGGCCGCATTTGCAAATTCATAATTAACTACAGTACGGCACCTCCCGTCTTATTGCCCTACGGTCCCAGAGAAGATTTCAAGCGTCCAAAAATCGGCCCTGAAACACCACAAAAAACCCATAAAACAAATTATTAAGGCTGATGAGAACATGCCCAGGGGGAAACGGTCCTCTCCAACAGCTTCGTAAGCGCAAGGCCGCTCTTAAAAAACGTAAGCGGGAGATCAAAAGATCAAATGAAGATGACTTTTGGGCTAAACTTCATCACAACTCTAAAGGAAACAATAGTGCCCGATTTTGGTCCACATTGAATACATTTTTAAACTCTAAACAAGGTGGATTAGAATCACATATAACAGACAATTCCTGGGAATTCTTCCTAAATACCCAGTTCAACCAACAGGATGTCAGAACAAACATGCTCCAAGATGTCAAGGGGGCCTATCCATTGCAAATAGCAAATTCAAATGAAGACGCGGCAATTGAAATCAACGCTGTTATGATCAGGGAACTAATTTCTAAAGGGAGGAAAGATGGAGCACCAGGGCCAAATGGAATTCCACCAGCCCTCTTCAAATATAACCCGGAATACTGGTCAGAATCTCTGACTCCCCTCTTCACCTCGGTCAGTCAGTCCGGGTGCCTGCCAATCTCGTGGAAGGGTTCTATCATATCACCAATTTATAAAGCGGGGGATAGAACTCTACCAAAAAATTACCGCCTGATCGCCTTATTGGATGTTGAGGCCAAATACTTTGCGGGGCTTCTATTGATACAGCTATGCGAATGGGCCACTAAGTATAACATAATTCGGCCCAGCCAAACAGGATTTTGCAGAGACGCCGGAACCACCACAAACCTCTTAGCAATATCACTACTTATTGACAAAGCAAAATTGACCCGACAAACTCTTCACTTCTGCTCTGTGGATTTCAAAGCGGCTTTCGACAACGTTAATCGAGCTAATCTTTGGAGGAAATTGGCTCTTTGGGGATCCCTGCACCCCTTTTAAACCTCCTGATAGAACTGCATTCCAACATGTGGGTTCAGGTGAAGCTTGGAAATGGTACCCATCTCTCGAGGCGTATATCAACAAGCAGGGGTGTGTTCTAGCACCAACCCTTTTTAATTTATATACAGCGACCTGCCACAAGCACTAAAAGCCTGCAACGCGCACGGCCCTCGATTATAGGGTCAAACTTTGTCTAGCATGTCCTATGCAGATGATGTGGTCCTGGTTAGCTACACCACAGTAGGACTACAACAACTCATTAATAGACTGCATGGATATGCTGTGGAGAACCTTCTCGAAGTCAACATTGATAAAACCAAAATACTGTTAATCCCCAGGAATAAAAAGTCCCATTTCTGGTTCCTTGGAACAAGGGCAATTGCAAATTGCTCAGAATATAAATATCTTGGCGTCATAGTTGACAGGGGAGGCCGTTTTTCAAACCATCTTGAGGCCACTAAGAGAAAAGGCATGCTGATTGCGACAACACTTAGACAACTCAAAACCAAACTGACCGGTCCTACTTTTCTGCCATACTTCGTGTTGCCCAAATCAAAATCCAGTCATCAGTCACCTACGGCAGTGAAGCACTAAGAGGTACAGATGCGAAACTGCTGGACATTATCATTTCAAAAGCGTACAGAGTCCTCCTAAATTTACCATCCTATACCTCACAAGCCAGATCCGGTTAGAATTTAGACTAACAAAACAACTGCTCGCAAGGCGAGGATCGTTTATTAAGTGTTGGTACAAAATAAAGAATTCACCCGAGAACACACTGAACCACCAGCTTTGGCAAGATTTGCGTAGTAGTTCCATCGTACCGGCAAAAAATACTTAGAGGAGTCATTGGCTATTACAGGATTAAAAGAACTATGGTAAATTTCACTACTGCACGTACAATTTAAGCATGCAGTAAACAAGTGCATAAAGAGACTTTCTTTTATAGAGGACAAAGCCACCTTTGCCCATAGGTGCCACGCCTGGATGATTCTGAGGCACCTATAAATCACCCGGGCTACAGGCTTACTTTGGACTGGGGTATTGCAGGAAATCAAAAGAAGCCTTCCTAAAATATAGGCTAGGAATCCTACTAGCCATACCCCACGTACAACCATGGCTGAGAAGGAACTGCGGGACAACATGTAGGTTATGTGGTGTTGGGAAAGGATGTTATTAAACATTTGCTATGCTCGTGCACAAAGCTAAAAGAGGAAAGAGTAGCCCTCTTTAAAACCCCTTTTAACGAATACAGTATACATACACGGAGACAGGCAGTCCTTGCATGCTTTGACCCAAGACTTCCACTATTGCATGGGAAGTTTGTAAAATTTTTAAATCAGTGGTGCTCAAACAAGCCAACAGAGATGTTGGTGGTTTAGGAAAATAAGGAATTATGGACATTTCTCAAACTTTTACAATTACTGCATTTTTAACAAATTAAGGTTTTATCATTTTTTCTCTTAAAAATGTTTTATTGATGAAATGTCTTTCCTAATGTAATGGTTTTAATGAATCTGAAACAATAAATGTACTTACTTACTTACTTACATAGTCCTGCTAAAGGAGTGCTTGGGCTGGTCATGAAGAGGTTAAAATATATATATTACATCAGTGTTGATGTCCAGGTATGTTCCGACTGAACAACACACAGAGGTGCAATTCAAAATTGATTAGCAGGCCACAACCTGATCAATAGTGTGTGGTAGCCATTACAGGACTCAGAAACATATTTCCTGCACTCTCAAAAAGAAGTAATGTGGTAGCCACTACAGGACTCGGGGTCATTGATCCATTGAAATACATTGTAGTGAATAGCAAGTTTTGAGGATCACAAAAAGGAGCATATATAAGGGATGACAATGTCACAATATAAATCATTCCTAATTTTAGGAATTGTGGAGTGTTCAGGGTGTTTTTGATAAGTGAAAAATGCTGATCCTGTGCTGGGAATTATTGTTTTTTTGTTGAAAATATAAACAAGCAAGGCAGAAAAAATGTTATACAAAGTACCAATTCAAACGAGGAAGGAAAAAAAACAGTACATCAAATTCAGCAATCAATATAAGGAAAGGGAGGGGGGACAGGGACCGACTCAATACACTTACAATGAAGTAGTCAGAATGTGGAATCAGGGGGAGAGTGGGACATCAGTGTTATCTACTACAGGCGGGGTACATATGTCCCCACGATAACTATTCCAAGGTCCCCACGCTCTACATCATTTTCGGCGACGGCCCCGGGCCAAATATACCGTTTTTTCCCTAAACATACACCAGTCCATGTTTTCCTTACATACTTTGACTGTAGGAGGCCTCTGGGACCTCCACAACTGAGCAATATCTCGCTTGGCAATCATGGCCCCCAGGGTCGCCCACTGAGTCTGGGCTACATTATAATTCGTGGGTTCCCAAACATTTAACAAGCAGCGCCTGGCCTCCGGCAAGAGAGCAACACCCGTCACTTCATTTATTACCTCATGCACCCCGCTCCAGAAAGCAGCAACTTCATGACATTCCCAAATAATATGGAGAAATGTCCCTACCTGACCACACCCTCGCTTGCACAGACCCTCCTCAGAAAAGCCCATTCGAACCAAACGGGGGCCCGTGACGTATATCCTGTGGAGGATCTTAAGTTGTACCAGTCGGAGTCGAGCTGAAATCGCGACCTCCTTGGGAGAGGAGATCGCAGACTGCCAGTCCTCGTCATCTAACTCGAGGCCGTCACGGGTCCACAAGTGCCGAAGATGCAGACCTATCATTAATTAATTTTTTGTAGACAAGGGAGATAGTACTGTCAAGCACATGACCATCCAACAATCTATCTTCAAGCGGGGACGACTCCGGAATTACCTCCGCCACTGGGAAAACTGACATCAAGGCATGGTGAACTTGAACATAGCGGAAGCACTCTGTGTCACCCAATTCAAACTCCGTCTTTAACATCTCATACGATTTCACCTGACCCTTAACCCAGAGGTCTCCCCCCTTACTAATACCAATGAGGTCCCACTTATCGAACCCCTTGGTCTTCCACAATTTACCAAGCTTATCCGAGCCGAAAAGCGGGGTCACTAGAGTCAAGCGGTCTTTCCATCCCATCAAACTAGTTGTGTCCTACCACATACGTACTGCCGTATTCGTAGGCCCATACAAAGCCTTAACCACCGATTTTTAGTACAGCGCGATATAGTAATTACCCTCAGGCAACAGCCATCTATCTATAGCAAAAGCGGGGTTCAATTCCGGACCATACATACCATGATTAATGGGCCCCAATTGAGACGCCCAATAATAACGTTTGATGTCAGGGAGAGCAATACCCCTGTCATACCACGGGAGCGTCAGATTGGCAAGTGCGATACGAGGTCTACCGTCCCATACCAACTTTCTTTGAAGACCTTCAACTGCACAGAAGTAGCTAGCAGGAACTATATCAAGAGTGTTCTGGAGAGCATAAAGAAAACGAGGCAGAGACATTATTTTAAAGAGGGCCGCACGACCAAGCGGCGAAAGCGGAAGCTTACGCCAACCTGCGACGTCCTGCTTCAATCTATTCAAGGGTGGGAGGAGATTCTGTTCATACCGAGTAGCAGGGTCCAATGAAACATAGATACCGAGGTATTTAAACCCTGTTTGTGTCACCTGAATGGGACAGTTACGTGGAAGAAGAGGGACATCACCAGAAAGAACGTATAGGTAGGATTTCGTCCAATTAATAATCAGGCCTGAGTTCCTACCAAAAGAGGTCAAAACATCGCACAAAACTATCAATGACTTCCGGGGCGAGGTCAGATACAGTAAGATGTTATCTGCATAAAGCGAGATGCGATCTTCAAACTCAGAGGACCACTGAATACCCTTCATCGAGGGCTGCCACCGGATCCATGCAGCGAGGGGCTCGAGGGCTAGGGCAAACAGGAGCGGCGACAAGGGACAACCCTGACAAGTACCTCTCCCAAGACCAAACGGAATAGAGACACGACCATTCACAACAATTTGCGCAAGGGGGTCCTCATAGAGGAGCCGCACCCAGCCAATAAAACCGGGTCCAAACCCAAACTTAGCCAACGCGGCCCATAAATATGGCCATTCCACGGTATCAAAAGCCATCGTGGCATCCAATGACGCCAAGATGGCCGGCTCACGCAACGTCGCAGCCCTCGCGAGAATGCCATGCAGACGCCTAAGATTCAGGGCAGTGTTTCTATGCGGGATAAAACCGGATTGATCCGGATGTATCAACTCGCTAATAACAGTAATCAATCGGTTAGCCAGTACTTTTGCAAGGATCTTAGTTTCGGCATTCAAAAGAGATATCGGCCGGTACGATGCTCACCTATCCCTTGGTTTCCCCTCCTTATGAATAACCACAATGGTCGCAAGACGCTGATCACGGGGGGAGAGAACCACACTCACGAGACTCCAAAAACATATCCCTTAAATAGGGAGCCATCTTGTCAGGCCGCAACTTGTAAAGTTCAATAGGCAGACCGTTGGGACCCATAGCTTTCCCTGAACGCAGAGAACGAATCGCAAAAGCCACCTCATCCGCGATTATTGCAGCGTCCATTTGTTCCCTATCAACATCAGAAAGGCGCGGTAAAGTAATATCAATCAACAATAGGTGTGAGTCCTCCTCCGGCCTATCCAACACGGAGGAGTACACTGTCAGGAAGTGATCCGCAAAACACTGAACAATCTCTTCGGGGTCGGTGACCTGAGCACCACTCGCCCTCTCAATCACAGGCACCACACGACTAGCCCTATCTTTCTTATCCAGCCATGCTATCAGTATGCCTGCTTTATCTCCCACATCATACAGACGTCCCTGTTGTTCTCTACTCATGGCCTTAGCCGCGTCAGTAACCAACGCCCTGTATTCCAACTGTTTTAGTCGCAGAACATGCGTCTTAGCACGGGTAACCTCCTGCTCCAGGCCAAGCTCTAGGTCAGCTATCTCCGTCTCAATCTTAACCACCTCTTCATCCCTCCATTTCTTAACGCCCGCGATTAACGACAGGGCCTGGCCCCTAAGGACGGCTTTGAAAGCCTCCCAAAGCGATACCGCAGACGAAACAGAACCCTCGTTTTCCAGAAAATATTGATCAAGAGATTTTACCAGGTCAGCACGAGTTTTAGGGTTCCGGAGATACCAGGAGTTAATCGGGGCTACCCGTCCCTCGGTCCCGGAATTCAACTCCATTCGAAGCCATAACGGAGAGTGATCCAAAATTCCCCGAGCCAAATGTTGAACCTCAGTAATAGAAAGTGCCTATGCAGCCGGCACCAAAACATAATCAATCCTTGAAAGACTACCGTAAGCGCCCAAATGAAACGTGTACTGCCGCTGAGCGGGGTGTAACAATCTCCAGCAATCTACCAGGCCCAGAGTATCAATGAAATCGTGAAGCCAGTTCTGTGCCCCCTTAAGATCCCTAGGTGGATGTCGATCAACTATACCAGAAACCACAGCGTTAAAATCACCACCTAACAGCAGTGACCCCTCGGGGAGAGCGAGGATAACCCGCCCCAAGTCCGCAAAAGTAGTTGACTGCAAGCCAGGGAGGACATATACAGACACCAGGGAAAGGGTCCGAACCTCCCACCTACCCGTAAGAGCGACATAGCGCCCTCTATCATCGAGGACCGTGGCGTCAATCTCCAGCGGGAGAGAATTCTTAATAAGGATACCAACCCCCCTGGAACCGGAGGAGAACCCAGCATGGGTGACCAAAGGATACCCCTTCCTATTCATAGCAGGACAAGTATTACCTATCAAGTGCGTCTCCTGAAGAAGGACCACATCAGGGGAGAGACGTTTCAACAATTGCAGTACTATCCCACGTTTTATCTTATCCCCCAACCCATTCACATTCCAGCTCATCAGTTTCAACCCCCTACCCCCATCCCGAAAGAGAAAGAAGATCCAAACCCAATAAGAATCCAGCACTTCGATCAGAAGGTCTAACAATACATTGCCTTGCAGAAAAACAAACACACACCCCAACAGAACCCCATCCCCCCACCAACATCCCGTTACAAACCCCCCCACCCTGCACCCCTGCGTGGGACTAGAAAGCCACCCCAACTTGCAGTGTGCCTGTCGCCGGGACGCCCCTTTGCTGGGGCAGCTGCGCGCTTTACAAAAAGGATAACATAACATAACATAACATCTAACTAAGCTACAAAAAGACAATTAGAGGAGGAAGGAGACCCACCAATAGCCCCGCAACCCCCCCGAATGTCACATCAAATCACTTAACAGCATTAGCGAACCACAGTTCGAGGCCCACTAGAGACCCCAGAAACCAGACAACAGGTGCCTATTCCTGTTCCATCGGTCCGCCTTCCGCCCCGCCAGACTGTTCCTCCTGTGCACGTTGGTTCGGCAGAGTGTCTAGCCAGTCGGCCACCGCCTCCGGTCGATCGAAAAAATAAGTCCGCTCCGCATGTTCGATCCTCAACTTGGCCGGGAAAAGCATAGCGTACTTAAGGCCCATGTCACGCAGCCTTCTCTTTACCCCTAGGAAACCAAGTCTCTGCTTCTGGACCGATTGAGTAAAGTCCGGGTAGAAGCTGATGGTAGTGTTCTCAAATTTTATAGGTCCACCCATCCGTGAGGCCTGCAGGATAGCGTCTCTATCACGGAAATTTAAAATTCTTGCGATTATAGGCCGCGGTGGGGCACCCAACTTTGGTTTACCGCCCGGAACTCTATGGGCCCGCTCGACCGTAAAAAACGTACTCAGTCCCTTGGGTGCAAGGTGGCTAACAATGAGATCTTCGACGAAGAGGTCAGCCGCTGGATCTTCTGCCTTCTCCGGAACCCCTATGATACGGACGTTGTTCCGCCTAGCCCTTCCTTCAAAATCCTCCAGACGACGCGTATAGAGGTCACTGGAGGCCCTCAAGTTGCAGACCTGCGTCTGTAGGTCAGCGACATCACCCGTCAGACTGGTAGTCTTAATGTCCAACGACTTGACTTTCTCGTTCGTTTTCGTCAAGTCCGTACGGATCAGGTTGACATCTATCGCCACAGTATCGAGCTTGTGGGCGAGAGTCTCCAATTGTTGACGGAGGGAGGATTTGATCCCATCGATAGTGGCCATAACGTCCTGCAGGGTCAGCTCTGTTGCCGAAGTCGGTGGATCTCTCGTGTCCTCCAGTGACCTACCCGGTCCACCGGGAGATCCCTTAGCCTGGGCATAGCAATCCATGATGTTAGTCTGGGTATAGCCACCCTGCCGAGTGGTCCTAAATTTCTGCTTTTCCCCCTCCGGTTTACCCGCCATTGCGGGATGTACACCGACTTGGAACGGTAAGACTAAGCAGGAAGATGGCTGCCCCTGGGACCCCCGGGCGGAGGCTCAGCTTCAGCCAGAGGGCAAAGGCCAAGTGTCTTCCCAAAACCAGCAAGGCAATGAAAAAGCACACTCGAGGGCAACGGAGGATAACAGCCCTCGGCACGGGGGGTCGTTCCCAGTCAAAGATCTCTCTGGAAGACAGATCGAAAGTGAAAGTCAACCGGACCGGTCGTCCCTGCCCCCTCAGGCCGATGTTATTCAACTACAGCTCGGGCACCATGCCAACTCCACAGCCGCGCATCACGGAGACGTAGGCCGCAATCTTCTGAGCACCATAACACCGGTTCCCGGGGTCCGATTCAGAATCTAAATGCAGGTTTCGCTTCACCCGTGGTTCGTCTTCACGAAGACATCAATGAGGGACAGGAAAGATGACAGGATAGATGTGGGAGGTTACGAGGGTCTCGGGAGCCCTAAGCTCACGCGGCCATCTTGGTTGCGCGCGAAGCTCCTCCTTGGGGGAATTATTGTTGAACAATGTTTGAAAGAAAATTGTTTTCAATCATAAGGTAATGAAGCTAAAATGAGAGCGCATTTTCTATAAATTTGCACTATCTTCCTCAGTCCCCTTGGGGTAGGGCTTGAAACATGTAGACCCTTAGAAACACAGGATGATTATTCCCTCGTGTCTCGTTCTTTTCCCCATTTTTATCATAATAGACTAGACGTGCAAATAACAAATATTTTACCTACAAGGCAGGTATTTTTAATTCTTACTCCCCCCACTCCTATTGTTTACATCTACTATTAATCTATTATATCACACATATAAGTGCTCCCACGTAGCTCGTAGGTTGCAGCACACCTCGTTCCACAGCGGAAAGTAAAGGACCCAATGATGAAGCAAACCACCAAGAGGTTATCCAAAGAAAAGATTCTGTTTTCTAACTAGATGTAGAGGTCTAGTCCATGATTGACGGACGGGCTCTTTTTAGATCTTTATAATATTGACAGGAGGATGAGTCCCTCTGTTTCTTTCTTCTACCTCCCCCATTTGCTCTGAAATAAAATAGGCCAACATTATGAAAATCAAAAGAGGGAGATAGTGAAAAATATCTAGGGAATTCATTTTTGCCATTGCCTAACACAGAAACAGAGACAATTTTAGTCAGAAAACTGCTAATATAAAGTAATTTTGGGCTTTAAAAATTTGGGAGACTTCCTACATGAATCAAGTCTGTTGATATATATTGGCAGAAAGGAAGGGGCACGCACATGGACAATGACGGGCAGGAGGAGGGGACACGGCCGCAGGCTAATTACAAGGGACAGGCTGTCATGGGCAGTGGCAGCCAGCAGACTACGGAAGGCCATAGGGAAGAGGAAAATGGCTGGCACATGTGAGCAGGGGATGCAGTTATGGGGCAGAGGCAGTGTGCTGTGCTGACCACTGAGTGCAGACTGGCACAGACAGGGTCAGCAAACCAATCATGAAGGGCAGTTGAAAGGGAATGGGGCAGACTGCGAAAGGAGAGGAGGCAAGAGGGGCAGGGGCAGCTTGCTGGCTATGGAGATCAGACCGGTATGAGCAGGGGTAGCACAACAGACCCTGGAGAGCAGGACAAAGGGAGCAGGGGCATGCACATAGAGAACAGAGGGCAGGTGAGAGGGAGGTGGGGCACAGACATCAAGCTGACCACAGAGGGCAGGCCAGCATGAAAGATGCTGGTGGGGGTAGGGCAGAAAGCTGACCTTTCAGGCCAGGGAAGCAGGTGGCAGGGAGCGGCAAGCTCACCATTCTGTATGATCAACAGCATTTTCCCTTTTATTGAATTAAAACTGCCAAGTTTCAGTAGTATTTTGTATATATATATATTACCTACTGGCGGTCGCCAGTAGGTATATATAGTTAGGATTTTTTCTCTATGGGATTTTTGAAAATTCTATGTCGAATAACTTTGGCGTTTGAGGACGGAATTGGCTGAAATTTTCAGGAAAATGGAACATTTTGTTTCTGAGCAGCCCCTAAAAATTTGGGGGGGTTTCGTCAAGGGGGGGCCGAGAAAAAAGGGGGGTCCCAAAACGCGTTTTTCCCATGCAATTTTCCATAGGGCGGTTGGCCTCACTTTTAGCTCGAACGGCTGAATGGATTTCCACGAAACTTGGCAAAATTGTAGGGACTGGTAGCCCGATGTGCCTTTGCTAGGTCTCAATATATGTGTTCCAGTGGATTTTGAGAAATTAACGTTCAAAAAAATATATATATCTGTAAGCGCGCTCCGGGCAGCGCCCCGGTTCGCGTACTTGACGCGTAACGGAACTTCGCGAAGCGAAGCTGATTGGCTCTCCGGTGTCTGTCAACATTCTAAACAGTCCGGAGTGGCCGCCATCTTGTCTCTCGGTAGGATCGAGAGACAAGAGGAGGCAAAAACAAAGGGGTAAATGACCATAAGGGGGCATAGCGGATCCTCCCTGACCCCCTAGGTTTGATGTGGAGGCTTTAAAAGGGCCCCGCGGGGAACGTAATATAAGGAAAAAAGAATGATAGACTTTTTAAATATTGTATGTTTATTGATTGTTCGTTTTGTTGTTTTTTTTTTCGTTTTTTTTAATTTAAGTATTAATATGTAGGTACCAATGCAGAGTCAAAAAATTAATATACACCGTCTCCTTTGTAGATATCTTGCATGTTGTTTCAGAAGTAATTGTGGAATATGGAATTCATACCATAGTGTGTCAGGAAAGCAGAAACAATATGGAGGCAGGAGATGATAAAGAGATGTTATACACATTGGAGATAATATAAAGTTGCACAGTATACTATAAGTCTGACTTTACATTATAATCAATGTGGTACTAGTTTATGAATTAGATATAAAAATGATTAAAGGCTCGAACAATTTTTGATTATTAAATATACATTTATTTTTCTGATTCTTTTTCAAAATTTAATAGAACGTCTAACATTTGACTGTCCGATATGTCTTCTTTTTGACTGAACATAACTTCCCACATTTGACCGTCCTCATATTGAAGTAAGAAATCCACAGATTCTACACATTGTAGAAGTTCATGGTCTCGTGATTCATCCATGAATTCTAAGTCAATGGGTTAAATGATTTCCTCATTGTTCATCTCTAGGACAATTTCAAAGGAAACGTTCTGTTCTCCTTCCATTTTTGTGCTGAAATTTGCATAACAAATAAATATATCAGTAGAGATAGGGCACTGTTGGGTTTAAGTTCAGACAGGTACTTTTCAGGCGTGAAGTAGTACTATTAAAAAGTGCCTGTGAAAAAGCCTAAGTAAATTCATAATTATACCACAGAAACCTAAATCAATCCATAATTATAATAAACAAGCCTTTCTCAATGTCTAACTCTTACAGAGGGATAGTATATAACTATCTGAAAATGTTTTCAAATTTATAAAATAACATCTTACCTTTTAAAAACAAGTTTAAGTTGTCAGTGAAAATGATCTTGCAATGTAGTTCAGGAAGTAGTAGTCAAAATGGCTGTGTTTCTCTCTCTTTCTTTATATATATTCAGGTACATAACCAATCAAATGTCAGGTAAAAAAAGTAGAAAATGAAAGTAACATTTTAATTGGTTGTCAATTCCAACACTTCAGATGTGTTTTGTGAAGTAATTTACCTCAGGGTATTTAGAGAGGTCTACAGGCTAAATGGCTAAATGGAATTCCAACCAAATTTGTGAAAATGGTAGGGATTGGTATGTAGTATGAGCTAATCTATATTTGGTGAAAGTGTCTTCAGTGGTTTTTCTGTATATTACTTTCCCACCTTTTTTGAGCGAGCGCTTCCCGGTGCGCGCCCCGGTACGCGAACCGGCAGCGTTACGGGAGTCCTCCATTTTGTGTTTCGGTAGATTTGAGATACAAGATGGAGGACAAATAATGTTGAGTATGGGTAGAAGGGGGCACGGTAGACGTATCCTGACCCCCTAGGTTTTCTGAGGGTGGCTGAGGAGGCCCATATGTGCGAAAAAAAACCTATTTTTTTTCAAACTTTTGCACGGTTAGCGTCCGGTGCGCGTACCGGGTAGCGCTCCGGTGAGCGTACTTTGGTGAAAATTAGTGAAAAAAGTTAGAGTAAAATAATAATTGTGAGTGATCAGATGTAGGGTAGCTCTGAAAAGAGCTTTTGGGTCCTGTGGCTGATTTAGGTACCTACAAGTAGGTACCAATACATAGTCTTAAATTCAGGATGAAAATTCTGTTCCCCTCATCTGAGAAGTGAACTCCATCTCCTCTGTAGATATCTTACATGTAGTAACGCAAGTTATTGTTGTAGATGGAGCCCATTCCATGGTCTCTCATGTAAGCTGAAACAGACTTATTTACATGCTTCCTCGATTTCTCAATTTGTGGACAAAATTGGTTGGACCACCTCCATTTCTGTCTTTGGCATATATTTGAATATACCAAGGCAGTTTGAGGAAAAAGTGCCATCAATTGGTCAAAGGTGTCTTTTAAAAGCATTTCCAGACCTACCCCAGTCAAAGTGCCCAAGTCATTTCCTCCACAGTGCACAATTAACAGGTCAGGTTTTGGCAAATGCAAAAAGGTTTTCACCAATGGTATCAATTGGTGACATCTTAATCCTCTGTGGCCAATCCAGTTGATTTCCACATTTTGTAAATTAAGGGTTGTGTAAATTTCTGTTATCAGCATACCTTTGAGCCCAGTGGATATAACTGGTGATGCACCATTACATCGCAACTTTTACAACGGGAGTCTTTTACAACGGAACTTTTACAACGCAGGATCCATTACATCGGATGCCATTACAACGCATGGCATTACATAGCAGATGCTATTACAACGCATGGCATTACATCGTAAGTATAGGTAAGTATTTAATTTTTTTTAATTTTATTAATATTAATTATAATTAAATATATTTATTTATGTTTTTTAATATTAATGTATTATTTATTATATTAATTAAAGTAATTTTTAAAATAAGTACAGGTGTACAGGGGTGTTTTTAGGTTTCAGGGTAGGGTTTGGGTTTTGGGGTACAGGGGTGTTTTTAGGTTTCAGGGCAGGGTTTGGGTTTTGGGGTACAGGGGTGTTTTTAGGTTTCAGGGCAGGGTTTGGGTTTTGGGGTACAGGGGTGTTTTTAGGTTTCAGGGCAGGGTTTGGGTTTTGGGGTACAGGGGTGGTTTTAGGTTTCAGGGCAGGGTTTGGGTTTTGGGGTACAGGGGTGTTTTTAGGTTTCAGGGTAGGGTTTGGGTTTTGGGGTACAGGGGTGTTTTAGGGTTCAGGGTTGGGTTTGTGCTTAGGGCTAATTAAATTATATTTACCATTTATAAATTAATTAAAATATATTTATTAAATTAAATTAATTATATTATATTAATTACATTTTTTAATTAAATTAATTAAATTAAATAAATTATTTTAATTAATTTAATTTAATTACAATTTTAAAAATATTTAAATTAAATTAATTTCATTATATTAATTAATTAAAATTAATTACAATTTTTATTAAAATTAAATTAAATAAATAGATTTAAATTTATTAAATTAAATTAATTACTATTTTAAAATGTATTTTAATTAAATTAATTAAATTAAATTAATTACATTAACTTAATTACATTTTTTTTAAAAAGGTATACTTACCTATACTTACGATGTAATGCCATGCGTTGTAATAGCATCTGCTATGTAATGCCATGCGTTGTAATGGCATCCGATGTAATGGATCCTGCGTTGTAAAAATTCTTATGTAACGGAATACGTTGTAAAAAACCGCGTTGTAGTGACACCAATCCGATATAACTATGTCCAACAATCCAGACAGAAAACATGGTGAGAGGAGGTTCTGCTGCAGTCAGATGAAGTGTGGTAATGAAATGGCAGTTGGAACAGTAGGAGTATGTAATGAAAAAAACTGTGGAGTTTCTGTGGTAATTAATCAGTAGCAGTGATTGGTGGATTTTGATTGCTGAAAACAGAAAGTTAGGGTGCATGGATGAGTTCTTTGAAAGATGTAATTTGAATGGTCAAGAAAAAAATCGTTTTATGAAAGATTGCACTGGATACGCAGGTGTACTGAGAGTTCAGAGTTCAATTGAAACATTGTTGTGTAAACTTGCAAATATGAGAGGTCTTTCAGGAGGTGGTTGCTATGGAAAAAAGGCAGAAAGGGCAGAAGGGGGAAGGGTGTTGATTTGAAAAAAGTGAGGGAAGAGTTTTGATTGGGTGACATGAGAGATATGTGTGATGAATTACAGCATTTCTGTGCCATTGTTGGTTGCAGCCTCTGGAGTGCATACCTTTTGCTCTGCTGAAGACAAATTGGTGTGTGTCTGAGACTGTTTTGAAACTCAAAAAATAGTTGCTAAGGTGAAAAAAGATTCATTTAATTTAGATAGAGAATAGTATGCTTTAGGGAGAAAATTATGAAGAAAGTTGTGTATTTAAAATGTTGCTTTGTTTCATAGGTTGCTTGGGGCATATTTACAAGGCCTTTGAGTCCCTTTGATATTATTTTTCCCATTTTAATTTAAGACATTTCCCCGCGGTGCAAGGTCCTTGTAAATACGCCCCCATGTGTGCTTGGCAAATTTAGATTTTGTTTCTTTGAGTTACATAGCCATGTTAAAAGTGATGCAAAAATGGTTTAAGGGCCTTCAAAATACGCTTTCATGTGTGTTAGGGCATTTTAAGTCACTTCCCCATGAATGTAGTTGAATAACTGCTTTACTTGATGTGTTTAAAAACGTTTATTGAAGTCATTTAAGTTTCTTGATATGTACTGCTAGAGTTTCATAGGCTGCTTGGGGCATATTTACAAGGCCTTTGAGTCCCTTTGATATTATTTTTCCCATTTTAATTTAAGACATTTCCCCGTGGTGCAAGGTCCTTGTAAATACGCCCCCATGTGTGCTTGGCAAATTTAGATTTTGTTTCTTTGAGTTACATAGCCATGTTAAAAGTGATGCAAAAATGGTTTAAGGGCCTTCAAAATACGCTTTCATGTGTGTTAGGGCATTTTAAGTCACTTCCCCATGAATGTAGTTGAATAACTGCTTTACTTGATGTGTTTAAAAACGTTTATTGAAGTCATTTACGTTTCTTGATATGTACTGCTAGAGTTTCATAGGCTGCTTGGGGCATATTTACAAGGCCTTTGAGTCCCTTTGATATTATTTTTCCCATTTTAATTTAAGACATTTCCCCGTGGTGCAAGGTCCTTGTAAATACGCCCCCATGTGTGCTTGGCAAATTTAGATTTTGTTTCTTTGAGTTACATAGCCATGTTAAAAGTGATGCAAAAATGGTTTAAGGGCCTTCAAAATACGCTTTCATGTGTGTTAGGGCATTTTAAGTCACTTCCCCATGAATGTAGTTGAATAACTGCTTTACTTGATGTGTTTAAAAACGTTTATTGAAGTCATTTAAGTTTCTTGATATGTACTGCTAGAGTTTTATAGGTTGCTTGGGGCATATTTACAAGGCCTTTGAGTCCCTTTGATATTATTTTTCCCATTTTAATTTAAGACATTTCCCCGTGGTGCAAGGTCCTTGTAAATACGCCCCCATGTGTGCTTGGCAAATTTAGATTTTGTTTCTTTGAGTTACATAGCCATGTTAAAAGTGATGCAAAATTGGTTTAAGGGCCTTCAAAATACGCTTTCATGTGTGTTAGGGCATTTTAAGTCACTTCCCCATGAATGTAGTTGAATAACTGCTTTACTTGATGTGTTTAAAAACGTTTATTGAAGTCATTTAAGTTTCTTGATATGTACTGCTAGAGTTTCATAGGCTGCTTGGGGCATATTTAAAAGGCCTTTGAGTCCCTTTGATATTATTTTCCCCATTTTAATTTAAGTTATTTCCCTGTGGTGTAAGGTCCTTGTAAATACGCCCCCATGTGTGCTTGGCTAATTTAAGTACTGATAGGATGTGCTTCTACATAGGACCTGTGTTGTGTTTTCAAATTATGACCAGAAAATCGTTTTTTTTTTTAAAACACACGCTTTTCACATTTATGAGAAGGTCATATTTTGTGTGCTTCTTTAAATAAATATTGAACTGAGAAATATTAAACTGAGGCTTCTGTAAGTGTCAAAGGAGGTGAGTAATGTACATTGTCTGTTGGATTCAGTCCTCATCCTCTGCGTACTCTTGGATATGCTAGACTAAATCTGCTCAATGAGATAACTAAGCTGAGGAAACACAGGTTATGTGATTCTGAAATGAGGAAAATAAATTCCATATTTTTCAATTACATCACCTGTGTTTCCTAACATTATGAATCACATTGTGCAGTTGAGGTTTAGGCCTGTCCAGGGACACAGAAGAGGTCTGGCCTTTGTTCAAGAGTGAAGTGGACATGACTCACTTCATTGGTAGGCCTGCACATGTATTTTCTCCTCTGTACTCTTCAACAAGCCTAAATTTCATCTGCAACCCTGAGTAGGCCTCACCTCAAACAAACCTCTGGATAGGCCACACCTTATCGTCATCCTGAATCAATCATTTAAAATGTTAGGGGCAGATTTATGATGGCCGTGCGCCTCTTTTGTGCCGCTGTTGCGTCACTTTTGTGATGCAGCAGTGATGCAAAAGATACACCATGTTGCAAGACAGGCCTCACTTCATCTCCAACAAGATACCGTCAGTTTAAACTGTAAACATTTAGGACTGTGTAGAGGGCATGGAGAAGCTGAATCTTCTGTAAATGTCAAAATTGTTGCATACAGTGCTCAACTTCTGCGTAGTCTTTGATATGTTAGTTTCCATCTGCACAATGAGATACCTAAGCAAAGGAAACACAGGTTATGTGATTCTGAAATGAGGAAAATAAATTCAACATTTTTCAATTACATCACCTGTGTTTCCTAACATTATGAATCACTTTGTGCAGTTGAGGTTTAGATCTGTCCAGGGACACAGAAGAGGTCTGGCCTTTGTTCAAGAGTGAAGTGGACATGACTCACTTCATTGGTAGGCCTGCACATGTATTATCTCCTCTGTACTCTTCAACAAGCCTAAATTTCATCTGCAACCCTGAGTAGGCCTCACCTCAAACAAACCTCTGGATAGGCCACACCTTATCGTCATCCTGAATCAATCATTTAAAATGTTAGGGGCAGATTTATGATGGCCATGTGCCTCTTTTGCGCCACTGTGCGTCACTTTTGTGACGCAGCGGCGGTGCAAAAGATTTGCTATGTTGCGACATATTTACAACTTGATGCATCTAGGCAGATGTGTCATGCTGTAAAGTCCTGTGCCACATGAAACCGATGCAGCAGTGATGCAAAAGATGCACCATGTTGCAAGACAGGCCTCACTTCATCTCCAACAAGATACCGTCAGTTTAAACTGTAAACATTTAGGACTGTGTAGAGGGCATGGAGAAGCTGAATCTTCTGTAAATGTCAAAATTGTTGCATACAGTGCTCAACTTCTGCGTAGTCTTTGATATGTTAGTTTCCATCTGCACAATGAGATACCTAAGCAAAGGAAACACAGGTGATGTGATTGTGAAATGAGGAAAAGAAATTCCAAATTTTTCAATTACATCACCTGTGTTTCCTAACTTTACGAATCACATTGTGCAGATGAGGTTTAGGCCTGTCCACGGACACAGAAGAGGTCTGGCCTTTGTTCAAGAGTGAAGTGGACATGACTCACTTCATTGGTAGGCCTGCACATGTATTATCTCCTCTGTACTCTTCAACAAGCCTAAATTTCATCTGCAACCCTGAGTAGGCCTCACCTCAAACAAACCTCTGGATAGGCCATACCTTATCGTCATCCTGAATCAATCATTTAAAATGTTAGGGACAGATTTATGATAGCCGTGTGCCTCTTTTGCGCCGATGTTCGTCACTTTTGTGACGCAGCGGCGGTGCAAAAGATTTGCTATGTTGCGACATATTTACAACTTGATGCATCTAGGCAGATGTGCCATGCTGTAAAGTCCTGTGCCACATGAAACCGATGCAGCAGTGATGCAAAAGATGCACCATGTTGCAAGACAGGCCTCACTTCATCTCCAACAAGATACCGTCAGTTTAAACTGTAAACATTTAGGACTGTGTAGGGGGCATGGAGAAGCTGAATCTTCTGTAAATGTCAAAATTGTTGTATACAGTGCTCCACTTCTGTGTACTCTTTGATATGCTAGACTCCATCTGCACAATTAGATACCTAAGCAAAGGAAACACAGGTGATGTGATTGTGAAATGAGGAAAAGAAATTCCACATTTTTCAATTACATCACCTGTGTTTCCTAACTTTACGAATCACATTGTGCAGATGAGGTTTAGGCCTGTCCACGGACACAGAAGAGGTCTGGCCTTTGTTCAAGAGTGAAGTGGACATGACTCACTTCATTGGTAGGCCTGCACATGTATTATCTCCTCTGTACTCTTCAACAAGCCTAAATTTCATCTGCAACCCTGAGTAGGCCTCACCTCAAACAAACCTCTGGATAGGCCACACCTTATCGTCATCCTGAATCAATCATTTAAAATGTTAGGGACAGATTTATGATAGCCGTGTGCCTCTTTTGCGCCGCTGTGCGTCACTTTTGTGACGCAGCGGCGGTGCAAAAGATTTGCTATGTTGCGACATATTTACAACTTGATGCATCTAGGCAGATGTGTCATGCTGTAAAGTCCTGTGCCACATGAAACCTGCGTCAGATTTCATGTGAGCGTTTTGTTGTAGGGTTGCCAGTCATTTGCATGAAAGCCCTGTAAAACTAACAAAGTAAAATTAAGAAGATTTCACTGAGTCACATTTATGGCATTGCTGAATCAAATACTTACGCCTGTTTGAAACAGGCATAAGGAGTGATGCACCATGCAATGTGTGGCTTGCCCCTGTGCATTGCAGTAGACATGTCGCGCTTACGACGTGATTCGTGCAATGCGCCATTTTTGTGGAACAGATGCGTGACGCATCTGTGCTGTTTTTGCTCAATGGTGCTCTGCATTGTAAATGCGGCACATCATGGGTGGCAGAGCAGCGGCGCACGTTAACTGGTGCATCCCTGGGGATGTGCCAGTTAACATAAATCTGCCCCTTTACATTTAAGTATTAGCAGGGGACACAGAGTTGGTGAGGCTTATCCAAGGTTAAGAAGAGATGAGTCCTGTTCACTGAAAACTTGGACATAGGCCTCACCTCCTCAGGATCGCTGGACATGGTTAAATAATATCTGCAAAATGTTACTCTTGTTAAACAATTTTACAATTATAGTCTCTGAGATTTGTCTCTTACTCTGCAACATCTCATTGTTGTTCTCTTTCTTTAAAGATAACGACAACATCAAGCATGAGTGATAATGAGCAATCTGTTGATCTCGATATTATCATTGAAATTGTGATTGAAACATCAGTGGAAGTAGATCCCTTGGATGATTTAAATCCTGAGGATGATGAAGATCATGACGAGGATGCCGATTTGTCAGAATTGTATGACATAGGGTGGGAAGCTGACCTGCTCGAGCCTATGGAACTATAAACATTTATTTTTAAAAGTTACTGGAAATGAAAAGTAAACATGTTAACCTTTTCATTTAAAATTAAACAAATCTTCAAAAACATCTTGTCTGAAGTGTCTTTAATAAAATAGGGAAATATGCTTATAAAAATTAGTTCAGATTCACATATAAAAGAGCAAAGGTCAAAGGTAGAGGCATTCTATTTCTTTGCTACTATTTGTGACTACTAAATTTGCCAATGCACTAAAAATTATTGTATGTAAAATTGACAAGTATTGTGTTAATTTTTTGACGACTGTTATTGATTTACTGTTTGTTAATAGTGGTTAATAACATTTTTTATTATATTTTACCACAGATTCAACTGCAGATCATTTCAAAACTACATTATGCCATCTAAACAAAGAACCCGGAAGGCTACAAAACGTCAAAGACAGCAGATTACTAAATGCTTGCAGCAGTCCTCTACAATAAAAACTCGTCAAGTCACCAAGAAAGCTCCGGGTAAGACAACAAAATCATTCTTAAGAAACATTTGTAGAAAAAAAAGTAGTACTACAGAACATGTTTTAGTCCAGAAAAAGAGAGCCAATTTAAACGGAAAGGAAAGGTCAATCAAAAATGTTACTGCTAGAGCAGGAGATAACTCTGTGCATGGTAGTAGAAGGAAAAATCAGTTTAGGGACATTCGTAGACAAATGTTCCGCAACAGGATATTTGGCAATTTGTTAAAAAATATTAAGAAAGGTCAACAGAAAGTGGTTTTTTATAAGAGAAAAAAAAAGTTGAGAAAATTATTGATCAGGCATTTGAAATTAAGCGAAAGTTATTTATTTTGATAATCAATAGAATTAGGAAGCTAAACAAGGCAATTTATGATTTCAAAAGAAATAGTAGATGGAAGAGAACAGTTAATCGTAGTAATTTTTGTGAAGTTTTTTCAGGAGAATGGATGCATAGTTCAAGTTGTGAGGCATTTTTTAATGAGGAGAGTTATTTCCAGGATAATGATTTGGTGCATGCAGTTGACACCAGTGGTCGAGCTTATGAGGTGAAAGATGGTTGTCCAGTTGAAAAAGAAAAACTTGTGACAACAGAGGCAGAAGAGGTGTTAGGTAATGAGGTTTTAGGAAGACGTCCTAAGGATACCTGTATACCTGGAAGTGTAGTAGTATTTGCAGTGTGCGACAGGATTCCATCAATTTGCTTTGTGATTTTGTACGGACATTTAATAAGAAAACTTTAAAACAGAAAATGAAGTTGTTGCAAGAATTAGATCCTTGCAGAGTGAGAGAAGTGACAGGTTTGCATGGTCATTCACTGGCTTGTCTTTCCAGGAGAGTATGCCAGAGTGTTTTTCATCATTTCAGGATGCTAGCAGTGCATCATAATAAAGTGAGGAAATTAGTTAGAATGTTGTATTATGCTAAGAGTCCAGCAATTATGCTTAAACAATTATGCACTGCTCTTTTGCATGGTTCTGAAGTAGATGTGAAGAATATTTGTGAAGAAATTGAGTTTTGTTACTTTGCAAGTAAAGAGGAGAATGTTGAAATTGACCCAGAAGAAGAAGGTAATGTGGAAGATAGTGTACAGGTTTCCAGTACAGATAATTTTCAGAAAGAAATTGCCACTTTTCAGGTGAAATCAAGTGAGAGGCCTAATTTCAGTTGTGTGTGTTGTCGACGCACTTATTATAAGAATCAGACTAAGTTAGTGGATTTATATGCGAAAAGTGAAAGTGAAAATAATAGTGAATGGAAGGATTTTGCAACATACTTGATGGTAGAAAATTGTTTTGATTTGGGATCGAATCAACGTGTGTGTACTTATTGTTGTAACAAATTAAATCAAAACCGGATGCCTGCTAGAGCGGTTCATAATAATCTGGAATTGGTTGAGATTCCTTCTGAATTGAAGGATTTAAATACTTATGAATCTATTTTGATTCAAAGTATCCATCCCTTTCAGGCTATTGTACGAATGGAGCCAAAGACAGGGAAATTGCCTTCATCAGATTTACAGAGAGGAATAAAGGGAAAAGTTGTTTATTTGCCTCTAGATTTGAAGAAAAACATTAATACAATTGGAGTAGAGAAAGTGGAAGAGGAACCTCTGGTTATCTTAGTTAATGGGGTTCCGACAAAGAGTAAGAAAATCTGGCAAGATTTAGTGGATGTTAGGAAAGTCAAAAAGGCAACATTGTATTTGAAGAAAAACAATAAGTACTACAAGAATGTATATGTTGCAGAAAAGGAAGTAAGTCAAGAAGAGGATAGCGATTTGTGTGCTGGTCAAATTGAGAAAGTAGAAGCCTCTAAAAATGAAGAAATATATGAACATTATAGTGTTCATCCTTTGCATTCCAAGGAAGTCTTGGGGAATGCTATTGAGTTGTTTCAAATGAAACAAGCCAAAGGAAGTCCCATTAGTGTTTGGGAGGAAAGTTTGGAAGCTCGGTGTTTCCCACAGCTATTTCCAACAGGTCAAGGAGGAAGATATGATGAGCGACCTGATCAAATTCCTGCTTCTGAATACAGGACTTTACGATTGTATGCAGAAGATCCTAGGTTTCGTCAATGCATTCCCTATTTGTTTCATCTACTGTTTGAAAGCGATCTGTCTGGACTGTCATATGCAGTGAACCACATCTTGAAAAGTGGTGTACAGATGCAAAATATCTCGGCAAGTGATTTTATGGATAAAGTCAATGTGCAAGACAGTATTTTGGATTCTCACCTAATTAATCTCATGGCGTGTCAGCGTGGTACTAATGAGTACTGGTACCGTCGTTATGGTGATTTAAAATGTATGCTGAGGAACTTAGGAACACCCACATGGTTCCTCACTCTCAGCTGTGCCGAGTATGGCTGGGAAGACTTACTTGAATTTCTACGAGAGGCAAATGGAAACATTGAAAATATCGAATTCAAGACACCCGGAGAACTGTGTTCCTTGGATCCAGTGAATGTATGCAGGTACTTCAATCATAGATTTGAAGCTATGATGTCTTTCATCATGAACAAGAAAAATCCACCTCTTGGAGAGGTGTTGGATTTCTTCTGGAGAAAGGAGTACCAAGCAAGAGGTGCTCCTCATATACATATGCTGCTGTGGATCAAAGATGGACCCAATTTTGGAACAGATCCGGATGACTTAGTGATGAGTTTCATAGAACAGTATTCTACATGTGCTGTTCCAAAGGCAAAGGAAGACAAAAGCCTAAGAGAACAAGTTTTACGCTTCCAAAGCCATCGTTGTGGAAAGTACTGTCGTCGTAAATTCAGAAACAAGGACAATTTCTACACAAAATGTCGTTTCGCCTTTCCACGACCGGTGATTTCTAAAGGAAGAGTGAACAGTTTGATGTCTTCACTGCGACATAATGTGATGAAGAAATCACCCAAAAATACGTACAATTTGAAAGGGAACGAAGAGTCCAAGTACATCAACGACTACAACCCAGTGATTTTGTCCATGTGGAATGCTAACATGGATATACAGTTTGTGGCTGATAACTGTATGGCTGTGGCTCGGTATGTGACATCTTACATCACCAAAAAAGAAAAGACAGAATTGAAGGATATGTGGGAAGACATTTCCCATGAAAAGAGCCTCAGTAAGAAGTTGTACAGTTTCAGTCTGAAGATGTTGTCGCATCGAGAAATCGGAGCTTACGAATGTTCTGACCGGTTGTCTTCAGCAAGTCTCTATGTCAAATCCAGGAGTATCATTTGGGAGAGTCTTGGTCTTGCTGCAACGCGTAATCGAGTTCTGAAACCTATATGGGAAATTGAGTATTTGGCGGAGAAGGAGCCAAACAGTACATATATTTTGAAGACCAACATGTTGGATACATATTATCCAAATAGAAGCAGTCACCTCGAGAATGTTTGTCTGTATGAGGTTCTACAAAATTACATATACAAGAGGAACATCAAAGAAGATATTGATAAAGGAGTGTATGCTGTAATTGGAAGTGAGGGATGTCTGGTCAAGCAAAGAAAATGCCACTTGGTAAACCATCGAAAATTGAGTGGCGAATCTCCTGAAAGAAAAGAGTTTTTCTATTTAGCACTTTTGCAACTTTTCAAGCCTTGGCGTGCAGAAGAGGAACTGCTTGGAGATTTCCTCTGTTACAAAGACTCTTTCAATGCCGCCAAGGAGACCATAGAATGTCCTGTTTTTCCCAAATATCTAGAAATGTTGAATGCGGAAATCGAGCAGGAAGCAACGATTGCAGCCGAGATTGCTAGAGACAGTTCTCAGGACAGTCAGAGTTCTGTTTCATTGAGTCAGGATCCACTAGGAGGACCAGTTATCAAAAATGAAGCTGCCACTGCCATGATTGAAGTGGAAAGAGCCATGGCACATGCTCTGGAGGATGCGGTTAACTTAGAAGACTTGGAAAGACAACTCAACGTTGAGCAGAGGAAAATATATGACGAAGTTACCAACCAAATAGATCATGGATTAAGTCATGAGAAGAAAGAGTGCTCATGTACGTCGTTGAAGCCTGTCCGACTGTACGTGAGTGGAGAAGCGGGAACTGGAAAAAGTTTCCTCATTAAAGCAATTTCATGTTATTTGCAGAAAAGGACTGAGTCATCGCTGTCTTGTGTTGTCACCGCTCCAACTGGACTGGCAGCACATAACATTAAAGGTATTACTTTGCATCGTCTACTGATGCTGCCAGTGGAGCATGATAACAAATTACAATACCACAAGTTATCTGGAGATGCTTGTTGTGAAGTTTCAAGAGTCATTAAGGGAAATGAAACTTCTTATCATTGACGAAGTAAGCATGGTTTCAAATGTCATGCTTGCCTTTGTGCATTTGAGAATGCAAGAAGTTCTCAAAACAGAGTATGATGTGTTATTTGGTGGCAAACACATCATTGTTTTCGGTGATCTTCTGCAGCTGACACCAGTGAAAGGACAACCTGTGTTCAAAATGCTCACGCATGAAGATACCGGGAAGTGCCTAGGGAGCATTGGCAACGTCAATATATGGTTAAACTTCAATTATGCTGAACTGCGTGAAAATATGCGTCAATCGAAGGATGAAGATTATAAGAATATTCTACAAGATGTTAGAATCGGAAAAGTGACTGAGCATGGGAAAGAAGCTTTACATGCACGATTACTGTCAAATTTGTATCCAGAAGAAGACGTTGTGCCTGAGAATATTTTTCAGAAAATTACTGAGAAGAAATCTGGAATATGTTTGATGCCAACTCTTGCAGAATGTGCCATCTTCAACAACAAAATGTTGTATTTAGAAAACCAAGAGATTGTGAAACTGGAAGCTATTGACAGAGTAGAGCATATGGGAGCAACAATTATTTTGTCTCAGAATTTGAAATCAAAATTGGATTCATTAGAGAAGACTATATCTAAAACTGCAGGTTTTGAAAAGACTCTGAATGTGTGCTTAAATTGCCGTATCATTTTAAGAAGGAATTTACATGTTGAAAGAGGTCTGGTAAATGGATCAATGGGTAATGTTGTTGATTTTGAGAAATACAGAAATAGAGATGGAATTGAATTTTTAAAAATTAAATTTGATGGCATTGAGGAAGTACAGCTAATTGGTCATTGCTCTGCTAGGTTTTTGCTTGTAAAAGACTTATATGTTCGCCGTAAGCAGTTTCCTGTTTGCTTGGCATGTGCGGTGACAATCCATAAATCGCAAGGTTTAAGTGTAGACAGTGCATTGGTGAATATTGGCAGTTCTGTGTTCAAGGAGGGTATGGCATATGTGGCATTGTCACGAGTCAGAACTTTATCGGGATTGTACTTGATTGAGTGTGATGTCACAAACATTTGTGCGGATCTAGATTGTGTTAAGGAATACAATAGGTTAAGAAGAGAGTATACGCCACATTTGCCTCAATATCCTTTGTTTGAGAAACGTGTGGTAGGCCGGAAACGAAGAAATGTGACCAATAGTAGAGAGGTTGTAGCAAAAAGACGAAAAGTCGATGAACCAGAAATTATAAGCAGAAAGAAAAAGGATTTTGTTGAAGATGTTGTTGGTTTTCAATTTGAAAACAGTTCTGGTGTCAACTGCTATGCTAATGTAGTGGTTAATGTTTTGTTTTCTCTAGAAAATTTAAAAGAAGAGATTGTGGTCAATTCGGATCAAAGATTTTGCAGTTTGTTGAATTCTGTGTTAGAGAAATGTAGCACTGATAGAACAAAAATAGAAAGTGTGTCTGAAATTCGAAATCTGTTAGACAAATGTTCAGGTCAAACGCAATTCTCTCAAAATATTCAGCAAGATTGTCAGGAGTTTTTAATGTATATGCTTGATGTATTGCAAGATGAAGGTGTAGATGTAGATCACCTGTTTGGCCTTTCTTATCAATGACAGCATGACTGCGAGAACTGTAGGGTATCAAGTACTACTAGTGTAGACTCAGAAAAATTTATATATTTAACTTTGCCAGACAGTAAATCAGTGTCCTTTAATAAGCTAGTAAAAGCAGCCGATCACAACATGGAGTGTAGCCAATGTAAGTCTGAAATGTTGTCCACATTATTTATACGAACATATGGCCAGTATGTCATTTTAATGTTCCAACGATGTAGGCCTGATGGAACAAAATTGACAACTTTAATTAAAAATTTAGTGGCTTCGCAGTTGTCAATATCAGGAAGGACTTTTGTAACTGCAGCAATTATATATCATGACGGTCCTTCAACAACATCAGGACATTACACAGCTTATTTGAAGTCTAGAAATGGCTGGTCATTCTGCAATGATTCTGTTTTAACTTAAAAAAAAAATTGCCTTTTGACCTTAAAAATTCTTACCTGGTGTTTTTACAACCAAAATTTTAGGGAAAGAATCTCGGGATTTGCTCTGAGGAATTTCAAGAGGTTCTAATGGCCCCTACACTATTTTGCCTTGAGGATAAGTGTAGTACAGAGTCAAAAGTTATTTTTCAGTTTTAAGTAGTTCCTGAAAAAAAAAAAGGTTTTCTTACAGAAAGTGGTGGGCATGGATTAGTTAAAGGACAACAGAGTATTTCCCAAAGCAAACAGTGTTCTTACCATAACACTTGACGTCATGGAAAAATAACTGCACTTTGAATGAGTTCAGAAAAACTGTTTCTTTTAATAAGCTAATTCAAGCAGCCAATCAAAACATGGAGTAGAGGTAATGTAAGTCTGCAATGCTGTCGACATATTTTGAACAAACTTTTGGTTATAATGTCATTTGAAAATTCCAACTATATAAACCTGATGAAAATAAGTTTTCAACTTTAATTTCAAATGTTGTGGCTACACAGTCGTTGATTTTAGAAAAAAAATTCTAACTGCAGCTATTATATGACATGATGGTCCTTTGACAACATCCACTTATTACACATCCTATTAAAAATATTCTTACTTTCTGTTTTCAGAAGAAAGAATTTAGGGTAAGTAACTGGCCTATAATGATTCTAGGGGTTGATATAATTTTATGTACTGTTTTAAATTGCTTTGTGATTAAAAGTGATGTAGAGAATTAAATAATTGTAGTAGTCATAGAGGTAGTGTAAGTCTGCTTCATAGTAAGCAGTATCAGTGCCATAGGAAATGTGGAACATGAGTGAGCCAGAAGGGTGAGATATTACTAGTACAGGATTGTGAAAGTGATCTTGAACGTTTTCTTTCTAAAAGTTGCGGAAAAAGAAAATGACGGGATTTGCTTAGAAGAATTCCAAGAGTTATAAATGGCTCTTACACGATTTGGCCTTGTGGAAAAGTGTGGTAGAGAGCGAGAAGTCATTTATTGTATGTAACATATTTGTCAAAACGATGGAGCTTTTCTTTCAGAAAGTGGCGGGCTGAAAATAATAACAGCACAACAGAGTGTAAGCTGTTCATAGGATATCCTTCGACGTCATGGAAAGTAAGTTAATTTTAAGGAGTTCTGATTTTTGATTGGTTATGTTATATGGGATTTTTAAACACAATCATTTTGATTGTGTTTTTTTCCCCAGCTGTTATATGATGAATACCTTCAAGTCACTGTTTTAGTGAAATTTGATATATTCTGAGAACAGCAAAAATAAACCATTTAACATGTATAATTAATTCTGTACTTTTTGTATTTATGATATACATTTAGAACTGTGTAGGAGGCATGGAGAAGCTGAGGCTTCTGTAAATGTCAAAGTTGTTGCATACAGTGCTCACCTTCTGCGTAGTCTTTCATATGATAGACTACATCTGCACAATGAGATACCTAAGCAAAGGAAACACAGGTGATGTGATTGTGGAATGAGCAAAAAAAATTGCACGTTTTTCAATTACATTACCTGTGTTTCCTAACATTACGCATCACATTGTGTAGATGAGGTTTAGGCCTGTTCCAGGAGACAGAGGAGGTCTGACGTTTGTTCAAGAGTGCAGTGGACATGACTCACTTTGTTGGTAGGCCTGCACATGTATTATCTGCTCTGTACTCTTCAACAAGCCTAAATTTCATCTGCAACCCTGAGTAGGACTCACCTGAAACAAATCTGTGGATAGGCCACACCTTATCAGCATCTAGAAACAATCATTTAAAATGTTAAGGGTAGATTTATGATGGCCGTGCGCCTCTTTTGCGCCGCTGTTCCGTCACTTTTGTGACGCAGCAGCTGTGTAAAAGATGCACCATGTTGCAAGATAGGCCTCACTTCATCTCCAACAAGATACCGTCAGTTTAAAATGTATATAATTAGGACTTTGTAGGGGGCATGGAGAAGCTGAGGCTTCAGTAAGTGTCAAAGTTGTTGCATGCAGTGCTGAACTTCTGCGTACTCTTTCATATGCTGGACTACATCTGCACAATGAGATACCTAAGCAAAGGAAACACAAGTGATGTGATTGTGAAATGAGCAAAAGAAATTGCACGTTTTTCAATTACATCACCTGTGTTTCCTAACATTACGAATCACATTGTGCAGATCAGGTTTAGGCCTGTCCAGGGAGACAGAGGAGGTCTGGCCTTTGTTAAAGAGTTTAGTGGACATGACTCACTTCATTGGTAGGCATGCACATGTATTATCTCCTCTGTACTCTTCAACAAGTCTAAATTTCATCTGAAACCCTGAGTAGGCCTCACCTCAAACAAACCCCTGGATAGGTCACACCTTATCGGCATCCTGAATCAATCATTTAAAATGTTAGGGGCAGATTTATGATGGCCGTGCGCCTCTTTTGTGCCGCTGTTGCATCACTTATGTGATGCAGCAGTGATGCAAAAGATGCACCATGTTGCAAGATAGGCCTCACTTCATCTGCAACAAGATACTGTTAGTTTAAAATGTATATATTTAGGACTGTGTAGGGGGCATGGAGAAGCAGAGGCTTCTGTAAGTGTCAAAGTTGTTGAAAAACTGTTTGTCCTTCAACCTTTTCCCTTGTATTTTCTAATTTTTAAATACATGTTTTAATATTTTTCAAATTTTTGTTCTTTCTTTCACAGATTGAAAGTATAAAAATAACAAGTGACTAAGTTAACGACAATTATAAGGTAAATGTTTTGTACTCTATTCATTACATTTCTATCACATTTAACTTCTATTAGTTCCACTGCTTCATTTCTTTAACCCTCAGTTTCCTGAGTTTGCTACTTCCCTCATTCCTTTCTCTATTACTTACTTACTCTACTCCTTCCACTCCTTTTCTCAGTCCCTCTGTTCTCATAGTTCCTCACTCCTGTTCACTCACTCCGTCTCTATTACTCTCACTGTCTCTGACTGATCACTCTTTCACTACTAGTTCATAATGCTTTCTCCCTGTAGTTCAAGCACACTAAGGGGCATATTATCAACACAGGCAATAAAATTATCGCTGCTTTTATCGGCAGAAAACTGCCGCAAAAGCGGCTTTAGCGGCAGATTTCTGCCGATAAAAGCAGCGATTATCGGCAGAAAACTGCCGCAAAAGCGGCTTTAGCGGCAGTTTTCTGCCGCAAAAGCGGCTTTAGCGGCAGATTTCTGCCGATAAAAGCAGCGATAATTTTATCACCTATGTTGATAATATGCCCCTATGTTATTTACATTTCTTTGCTGTTTAAATCATTCCTTTTCTGTTACTTCTTCTTTTCTGCTTTCTGTTTTTTCTCTCTGTTATTCCACATGTTTTAATCTTATTTTGAACATTCACTCACATTCTCTAAGAAACTCTTGTTTATTATTCTTCAACTCTCCTTTTTTTCTTTCACTTCCTTATCTATTTTGTTCTTCACAATCATACCCTCTTCCATCTTTTCTTCGGTAAATAGATCTATTAAACAGTATCTCTGTGTTACTCCCTATAGCTGTCTTTCTTTTAACATTACTCTCTGTTTCCTTCCCTTATACTTACTCTTCTTTTTTTTGAAAAACATTTTTTTGTTTCGCTTCCGGTTCGCGTACCGGCGAGCGAACCGGGAAGCGAACCAAAAGAAATAGAGGTTGCCAGAGTGCTAAACATTCTAGCAATTTTTTTATAAAGGGGAGGTAGTTCTGAAAAGAACTTTTTTTAAATTATTTTTGTTGTTTTATTTTTTTTTATTATTTTTCTGAACATTTTTTTACTTTTTTTGTATTTTTTGAATGGTTTTATATTTTTTGGGTTTTTTTTGGGGGGGAAACGAAAACGATTCATTGTAAAGGGCTCAACAGGAGCAACAAAAAAAAAAGAATTTATTCTCTGGGGCGTTTCGGACAATCATGATTATCAATTGCTAAGTTGATTAAATTGATGCTACTTTCTCTGTAGCAAATCAACTGACCGCAATGCACGCACACTTGTTTGATTGTCCCGAACCTCATCTGTATATTTGGGACCATGTCCCTCGCCTCTGGTCCCGTCACTTCCTCTACATTTGATCTCCGGGCCACAGGAGGGGGGTTGTCCTGCAGGTCACGTAGCTGCGCAGCACTGTAGTTGATAGGGTGCCACCTCTCCATATGGCGATGCATCGTATAATTGCCATAACTGTATTTTTTATTTGTCCCTCTGGACAGATCTTTCTTGCATATAAGGCAAGTTACATACCGGGCATTCACTTTTTTTTGGCCCGGGGATATTAAAAAAATTGCCAAATGAAACTCTCTTTGACACGGGACGTCAAAGGCTCTTCTTGCAAAAACTGCCTCCTCTCTTGCTCCTCTTCCTCTTCTTCCTCTTCTTCCTCCTCTTGATTGAGGATTACCTGAGGAGGTGGTCCTCTCTTCCCAGGAGGTGGTGGTGGTGGTGGGGGTGCACCAGCTGAAGCTACAACACTTGCCATTGCTAAGTGATGAAAAAAGGTCTTCCTCTCACAAAGATGAAAGTCAGAGTGAGGAAACAAGGAGGGGTTTTCATCATTTGGGAAAAAAAATAGTTCTGAACCAATGAAAAGTGGTATTTTTAGGTCACATGACCTAGCCTTACATCATTAGGAAACCAAAAGTGAAATGAACCAATGAAAAGTGTTATTAACAAGTCAAATGACCTTTTATGCTTACGTTACGCGCTCCGTGCCGCGTCCCGGATCGCTTCCGGGAAGCTGCGCTTCGCGCCTCGCTACGGGTACCGGAGCACTTCCGGGTGCGCTATTGCGACGCGTCATATGACGCATTACGCGACAACACGATACGTCGTGGTTACGCAACGCGTCACCATGTTGTTTTCTAACGCGGCAGTTGCGCAAACGGAACGTTTACCGGTTCGCGGACCGGGTCCCGGCAGCAAATTGAGCTAATGGGAAGCTACCCGGTTCGCGGACCGGGAGCGAAACAAAAAATAATATTTAAAAAAAAATACATAAAAAAATGGTATTAAAAACATATAAAATATATTTTTCGATTTAAAGAAGAATACATTTTAAAGCTTTTGATATTTACTATTAAAAAACCATTGAAATTCACTGAAAAAACCATAGGTTATAGACCATATATAGTTAGGAATTAGCATTTACAAAACCTTGAAAATTCACTGAAAAAACCATAGGTTATAGACCATATATAGTTAGGAATTAGCATTTACAAAACCTTATTTTACTCACACAAAACCATTGAAATTCCATATATAGTTAGTTGCACTAACTATATATCGCGCACCCGCAATCCACTGCTGATCATGTCACATATTACATCATTCATGACATGGTCAGTGACATCACTGATGACATCACTGATGACATCACTGATGACATCTCAAATGACATCACGGATGACAACATCCAGTGACTGTATGTTTCTGTAAAGTTAAAATATGTCTTACATATTGAAGAATGAGTGGATTTATAAGTCTCTGGATGAAGGATTTAGTAGGTGCATGACTGACTGTATGAGTGAGTGATTAAATGTGTCTCACTGAGTGCATGGGTTAGTGACTAAACTGTCTTAATTTGTGCATCATTATATCTGTTGTTCTGTAAACTGCTGCATGTGTTGATCAGTAGCTATATGAGTAACTATATGGGTTATTGATTGGTTGCCCATGTATTTGTATGGGAGACTGAGTGTGTGTGTGGGTGTCTGGGAGGTGTATGACTCTGTGCATAGATGTGTGAGCAGTTGATTCACTAGATGTATGGGTTCAAAAGTGCATGTGGAAACAGCTGTATGGGCGGTTGACTGTGTGCATGAGTGTATTGGTGAGTGAATGGATATCTCAGTGCTACATGTCAAAGTAAGTACATATGTAAAACACAGTACATGTGAGAGTTGACATATATAAATAACTGTGCATAAGAGCCAGTGAATGTGTGAGTGGCTGTATGGATCATTGTGAACTTGTATCCGGGATTGTATAAGAGAGTAAATATGTGTTAGTATGTGTTTGAATAAGTAAGGTGTGTATAACTGTATAGTTGAGGAAATTGAGGTGTGATTGATTCTTTGCATGACTGACTAGGTGTGTAAGTAACTCCATGGATGAGTGACAGTCTGTGAGTGTCTGTTTACACTGAGTGTATCTAAGGTAATATTAGAGTCTGAAGAGGTTCATTGTATTATCACATGAATGATGTCATCAGTGATGTGATCAGTAATGTCAAATGAGATGTCATCAGTGATGTCATTTGAGATGTCATCAGTGATGTCATCAGTGATGTCATCAGTGATGTCATTTGAGATGTCATCAGTGATGTCATCAGTGATGTCATTTGAGATGTCATCAGTGATGTCATCAGTGATGTCATTTGAGATGTCATCAGTGATGTCATCAGTGATGTCACTGACCATGTCATGAATGATGTAATATGTGACATGATCAGCAGTGGATTGCGGGTGCGCGATATATAGTTAGTACTACTAACTATATATGGAATTTCAATGGTTTTGTGTGAGTAAAATAAGGTTTTTTAAATGCTAATTCCTAACTATATATGGTCTATAACCTATGGTTTTTTCAGTGAATTTTCAAGGTTTTGTAAATGCTAATTCCTAACTATATATGGTCTATAACCTATGGTTTTTTCAGTGAATATATATATATATATATATATATATATATATTACCTACTGGCGGTCGCCAGTAGGTATATATAGTTAGGATTTTTTCTCTATGGGAATTTTGAAAATTCTATGTCTAATAACTTTGGCGTTTGTGGACGGAATTGGCTGAAATTTTCAGGAAAATTGAACATTTTGTTTCTGAGCAGCCCCTGAAAATTTGGGGGGGGGGGTTCGTCAAGGGGGGGCCGAGAAAAAAGGGGGGTCCCAAAACGCGTTTTTCCCATGTTAATTTTTATAGGGCGGTTGGCCTCACTTTTAGCCCGAACGGCTGAATGGATTTGCACGAAACTTGGCAAAATTGTAGGGACTGGTAGCCCGATGTGCCTTTGCTAGGTCTCAATATATGTGCTCCAGTGGATTTTGAGAAATTAACGTTCAAAAAAATATATATATCTGTGACAGCGTCCCGGGTAGCGCTCCGTTTCGCGTACTTTTCGCGTTACGGAGCTTTGCGAAGCGAAGCTGATTGGCTCTCCGGTGTCTGTAAACATTCCAAACAGTCCGTAGCGGCCGCCATCTTGTCTCTCGGTAGGATCGAGAGACAAGAGGAGGCCAAAGCGAAGGGGCAAATGACCATAAGGGGGCATAGTAGATCCTCCCTGACCCCCTAGGTTTGATGTGGAGGTTTTAAAAGGGCCCAGCTGGGCAAAAAAAAAAATCAAAAAAAAATCGAACGGCTGAATGGATTTGCATGAAACTTGGCAAAATTGTAGGGACCGGTAGCCCGATGTGCCTTTGCTGGGTCTCAATATATGTGCTCCAGTGGATTTTGAGAAATTAACGTTTAAAAAAAGATATATATCTGTGACAGCGTCCCGGGTAGCGCTCCGTTTCGCGTACTTTTCACGTTACGGAGCTTTGCGAAGCGAAGCTGATTGGCTCTCCGGTGTCTGTAAACATTCCAAACAGTACGGAGCGGCCGCCATCTTGTCTCTCGGTAGGATCGAGAGACAAGAGGAGGCCAAAGCGAAGGGGCAAATGATCATAAGGGGGCATAGTAGATCCTCCCTGACCCCCTAGGTTTGATGTGGAGGCTTTAAAAGGGCTCCGCGGGGCAAAAAAAAAAAATATATATCGTTTTTTTTTCGTGGGTGCGCCCGGTTTGCGTAACGGGAAGCGGACTGGGGAGCGTACTACAAGGAAACAAGAATGATTGACTTTTAACTTATTGTATGTTTATAGACTTTTTTTTTTCTTTTTTTTCTGCTGAGTGACGTATCGGCCTATCTCCACGGGATGCAGTCCCTACCATCTCGGCGTTTAAGCCGAGGGAGACCGGTAGTGTGGGAGAGATAACGTCTGTTAACGTTCGATTCGAAGGAAATCAGGAAGTGTTGATAAACATTGTCTGCGCCATCTTGCCTTTTTTCAAATGCCACACTTTTGTCGTGCACGGCAGCCATTTTAGATGCCTTGACCAGACCCACTCTCTGCACGCTGTCGATCCTTAGCATGGCTCCCCACCCTCGCAAGCATCTCCCCCAGGCACTGGTCACCCCCGCTCTCTGTCTTATGCATGGGCAATAAACCTCCCCCCATCTGCGCTGCTCTTCCCTGAGAATCACACCCTGTGCCCGCCCGACACCTCCCTTTCGCCCTATTCACTACCGCACCCTCTGAAACTCCTCTTCCTCTGTGTCCGATTGTCCAGGCCGGTCCCAGGCTATCACCTAGCCCTGCAGATGTAGTTTATGGCCCCAGCTGTAAAGAATCACCCCTCTTCAAAGACTTGTTAATAAAACTTTTCACTGGTTCATTTACTTTTCTTATTCTAATGATGAAAGGCTTGGTCATATGACCTAAAAATTAAGCTTTTTATTACTTTCGAACATTATTTTTTCTTAAACATATGTTATAATGTTCCAGGCTAATGTACTTTCCCGGAAAATTTACAACTGTTCTGCAAGTAAAATATATTCCTTTTTCGAGAAAAAGGGCGTTTCTTCGTCCCATGACGGAGCCGTTGAGCAAAAGAGGCTCGGCCTGCTGTCTTAGTCGCCGATACGCCTGAATATCAGATTCTTATCGATCACTTTATGTTGCAGGAGTAGAAAACACAACAGCCCTTGACCATTTATCTTTACTGCGTTCCTGCGTATTATACCTTTTACCCTTCATGTAATTGGACTGCTTTATTTCACTTGCCTTTTACTGATTCTAAAACAGTGACTATTATTAAAAACTTTACCAATGTAAATACTACTACCATGTTTTCTTTTAAAAACCTTTATTGTGAAAATGTCAGTATACAAATACAGGCCTATAACCACGTGGGCCGGCCACGGAGCAAACTGTAATCGTATATGATGAGTAGACATTTACACTGTAGAGGAATGTAACGGGTGGGCCATTAGGTTGCAAGAACTAAGGTGTCTAACAGTTGCGGAATCGGTGGACGTACATTTTATAATTAAAATACGACAGGGCCAGTTACAATAAAATTATCTAGATATACATTTGCGGGCAAGTACCATGGGTGACGTTAATTCGAACTTTCAATAGTACAGTAATCAATAACACATCAGAACTTAATATCAATAGGGATGTCGAAATATTCAATCAATTCTCGTCCCCGCCCGCCATGTGCTTCAAAACTGCATACGTATCTCGTGATATCAAGGTTGTGCAACCAGTACACAACAAGGAGTTACGAGTCCCATTTATTCCGGCGCCATTTTGGGCGAGGACGGGCAGGTCCAGGATATAGTCAAAATGTCTCCACCAACCATCGACTATGATGATGTTCATATGCTGTATTTATTGGAGTAACACTCATCTGTCCTCATGAAATTAATTTGCCACAATCTAAACATGTCATTTTAATCTTTCCAAAGTTCTTCTAAATATTTGGGACTGTTTCCCTTGCCTCTGATGCTGTCAGTGCCACTTCTTTGGTGAATGTACTGGCAGATCGGGGGTCTCCTCCAAATCTCTCTTTTGTGCAGCACTATAATTAATCGGTGCCACCTCTCCATATGACGATGCATGGTATAATTACCATAACTATATTTTTTTTCGGTTCCTCTGGAGAGTACATCGTGGCAGATGAGGCAGGTAACGTACCGGGCATTTACCTTTTTTGCATGTAGAGGAAAGGAAAAAAAATTCGAGCGTCCGAGTTCTAAGGTGTCCCAGGGCCATTTTAGTGGACCAGGCCCAAATCCAAAGAACAGGCCGCCATTTTGAGAGTCCTGTTGCAGCCGCCTGTCGCTGTAGCATCAAGAGCGGCCGAAACTCAGCTGAATGGCAACTGAAACGGTAAAGGGGCGCCCCACTACAGAAGACGAGCCTCCACCTGGGGAGGCCCGTTCACGCCGCCTCCCCCCCCCCTTCGGGCACCCCACTCCGTTATTCGGAGCAGCATTGTAGGATGGCCACACCAGTGCGGCAACTTGCTAGACACCACCACGGTGCCAACCGAATCTCAGCGCCTTGTGGTGTCTTCCATTCCGAAAATATTGTTGTGCTGCCTTCGGCCTATTCGCCGCAAGTGCGCACGCAACTCAGCTGCATAGCGAGTGAAACACCAAGGGGCGCCCCACTGCAGCCGAGGAACCTTCATCTTGGGGGCGACGCACAGCATCACATTGCTTTCCAATGCAGTCAGATCCTCAAACAGCCCCCACTGACTGACGCCGCCTCACAGGCCAACGGGGCGCCGCACGCCGACTTTCGGCGCAGCACTGTAGGATGGCCACACCAGTGCGCCAACTTGCTGGACCCCACCTCGGTGCCATCCGGATCTTGGCGCGTTGCGCTGCCTTTGGCCCTATTCGCACATCGGTCCGCTACTGACGCCACCTCACAGGCCAACGGGGCGCCCCACGCCGACTTTCGGCGCAGCATTGTAGGATGGCCACACCAGTGCGGCAACTTGCTGGACACCACCTCGGTGCCATCCGGATCTTGGCGCGTTGTGCTGCCTTCGGCCTATTCGCACATCGGTCCGCTACTGACGCCGCCTCACAGGCCAACGGGGCACCCCACGCCGACTTTCGGCGCAGCATTGTAGGATGGCCACACCAGTGCGGCAACTTGCTGGACCCCACCTCGGTGCCATCCGGATCTTGGCGCGTTGTGCTGCCTTCGGCCTATTCGCACATCGGTCCGCTACTGACGCGAACTCACAGGCCAACGGGCGCCCCACGCCGACTTTCGGCGCAGCATTGTAGGATGGCCACACCAGTGCGGCAACTTGCTGGACCCCACCTCGGTGCCATCCGGATCTTGGCGCGTTGTGCTGCCTTCGGCCTATTCGCACATCGGTCCGCTACTGACGCCGCCTCACAGGCCAACGGGGCACCCCACGCTGACTTTCGGCGCAGCATTGTAAGATGGCCACACCAGTGCGGCAACTTGGTGGACACCACCTCGGTGCCATCCGGATCTTGGCGCGTTGTGCTGCCTTCGGCCTATTCGCACATCGGTCCGCTACTGACGCTGCCTCACGTGCCAACGGATTTTCGACGCTTTTTATACCCTATGCCGCATCACAGGTCATGTGACTTGTTTATAAAACTTTTCATTGGTTCATTTAACTTTTGGTTTCCTAATGATGGAAGGCTTGATCATATGACCTAAAAATAACACTTTTCATTGGATCAAAACTTTTTTTTTTTCCCAAACGATGAAAGCCCCACCTTGTTTCTGGATGTTTCAGACTGAAGCTGGCGTCAGCATGAAAGCACCACCATCTCGTAGCTCCGTCGTGGCCATTCCACGAGCAATCATGGCAGCCGCTCCCCACCAGAAGCCTGCGGGAGTCGGGGGCCCCCAAGACTTTTGTAGAATCTTCAAGGCTGAGGGGACGCTTTCGAGAATGGAGCCCAAGCCCTAGCAGACAAGCGTCCGAGTTCCAAGGTGTCGCAGGGCCATTTTAGTGGACCACGCCCAAATCTGAAGAGCCGGCCGCCATTTTGAGAGTCCTGTGGCAGCCGCCTATCGCTGCACCGCAAGAGCGGGAGCAACTCAACTACATGGTGAGCGAGACGCTGTAGTCGAAAGAGCGGGCGGTAAACAGCTGAATAGCGGAAGAGGCACAGTGTAGCAAAAGCGGGCGGAATGTCAACTGAAACGGTAAAGGGGCGCCCCACTACAGCGTGTCTTTAGGTGAAACGGATTGTGGGACAAGGTCAAGAATGGAAGAGTCACCAAAAGGCAAAAAGTTCCGCTTGACCCCGGGAGCCGGCCACCTATGTCGGGGGCGATCTCAGGCCACACCAGGGCAACACGACTTGGGGAGGGGGCCGGAGCCAAGCGCCCCCTCCGAGTCCGCGCCATCACACCGTCCCTCCGGGGCCTCCGTCAAGCGGTTCAGGGTGGCACCGCATCACATTGTTTTCAAATGCAGTCACGTCCTCAAACAGCCCCCACTTACATTGAGAATAGTGAAGCTGTAGCAAGTGCAAATAAGCTTCAGACAGTGTTACAAGCACTCCTCAAAACTTTGAACTATCAGAGTGCATGAGTTTCATGCTCGATCGATTGAGCTAGCCGGATCGGGCACCAAAAAGTATAAAATAGTTATGTAAATAGTTATTTAATAAAATGTTTTACCCTGTTACTTTGCTGGTGTGTTGTATATATTTGTAATATTTGCATAGAGTTTATCGTTATTTTGGGCGGGGTGGGTGGCGGAGCCGAGCTGTCTTGCAGCCATCATGGTGTGGAGCTCAGTTCATCTCACTAGTTTCGTATTTCTCATGAGGGGTTGTTCCTAATGTTTCTATTTTAGCGAGGTCAAAAAGAGATCCCATTAGTGGCCTACTGATTTTGCTCGATTCCTTTTGTTTTTTTACACGATTTTTCACTATCTGCAAAGACTAAACAGAGTATTGCGACTCTGTGCTTGTTTGTAAATAGAGAATGAACCAAAGAGAACCAATTCTAAAACAGTAAATGCTTGGATAACAATCAATCAAATGGAGAGAGAAGCAGGCACGACGGATTACAACGGGGGCAAAGGCCTGCGTTAACTAACCTTCACTATCTGCAAAGAGAGAGTACTCCTAATAGAAATGAGGGGGAGGGGGGGGCAGCATTCAAAGCAGATCAGTGTGCATAAACACGAAAATGTTTTTACTTACCATGTACTTGACATTCGACAGCTTATGATATTTGCTATTAAAAACCCATTGAAATTCACTGAAAAAACCATAGGTTAGAGACCATATATAGTTAGGAATTAGCATTTAAAAAACCTTGAAAATTCACTGAAAAAACCATAGGTTATAGACCATATATAGTTAGGAATTCGCATTTAAAAAACCTTTTTTACTCACACAAAACCATTGAAATTCCATATATAGTTAGTTGCACTACCTATATATCGCGCACCCGCAATTCACTGCTGATGATGTCACATATTACATCATTCATGACATGGTCAGTGACATCACTGATGTCATCACTGATGACATCTCAAATGACATCACTGATGACATCACTGATGACATCTCAAATGACATCACTGATTACATCACTGATGACATCTCAAATGACATCACTGATAACATCTCAAATGACATCACTGATGACATCTCAAATGACATCACTGATGACATCACTGATGACATCTCATTTGACATCATTGGTCACATCACTGATGATATCATTCATGTGACAATACAATGCATCTCCTCACACTTTCATATAACCTCTGTTACACCCAGTGTTAAATACAGAGTATAATTTTTTAAACCATTGACACACCAATACTAGTTACTACATACGCACTCACTGATTCCTATGTTTACACAAACACTCACTCATTCACCCATACAATCATTCATACATACAATCACTCATCTTTACAACACTATCATATGCACTCATACACCTATACAGACACTCACACTCTGCCACTCATCCATGGAGTTACTCACACACCTAGTCAGTCCTGTAAAGAATCAATCACACTTCCATTTTCTAATCTATACAGTTAAACATAGAGCACCTTACATTTTCAAACATATACTAACACATACTTACTCTCTTATACAATCATTGATACAAGTACACATTGATCTGCACAGAGTCACACACCTCCCAGCCAGCCACACACACACTCAGTCTCCCATACAAATACTTGGGCAATCAATCAATAACCCATATAGTTACTCATATAGCTACTGATCAACACATGCAGCAGTTTACAGAACAAAAGACATAATGATGCACAAATTAAGACAGTTTAGTCACTAACCCATGCACTCAGTGAGACACATTTAATCACTCACTCATACATTCAGTCATGCACCTACTAAATCCTTCGTCCAGACACTTATACATCTACTCATTCTTCAATATGTAAGACATATTTTAACTTTACAGAAACATACAGTCACTGGATGTTGTCATCAGTGATGTCATCAGTGATGTCATTTGAGATGTCATCAGTGATGTCATCAGTGATGTCACTGACCATGTCATGAATGATGTAATATGTGACATCATCAGCAGTGAATTGCGGGTGCGCGATATATAGTTAGTGCAACTAACTATATATGGAATTTCAATGGTTTTGTGTGAGTAAAATAAGGTTTTTTAAATGCTAATTCCTAACTATATATGGTCTATAACCTATGGTTTTTTCAGTGAATATATATATATATATATATATATTTATAATATAAAAGTAAGCCCATAGGTTAGTGCTTCAGTGGAAGTCTAGGCTACAGCTTTAGTAATTTAACAAACAATTTTCCTTAGTTTCAAGGAAAAACAAAATGTTAGCCCTTGGAATTGAAAATACACCTTTGCACTTCCTCTCAATGAATACAGTTCAACATCCTTGTGGCAACTCATCAATGCATTTCATTCCAAAACTTAACTTTCATCTTTTGTCTACACTGAAAATTCACCTCCATCTGTTACTCACTATGTATTTTTATAATACATGATTCATTAATTCTTTAGAAGGATTTGGAGCTTTTAAGCATCAGCCATTTAGTATTTATTGTTTGACTGGGACTGCAGATTTATCTGTCAATGTTTCAAGAAATGTGTGTTTATGTTGTGCATAGTGTGCTAATATTTGAAATGTCTTTTTTGTAGCAATGTTCATTATTATGAAACCAATATTACATGCACTGTGTATTTTAGAGAAATTAAAACATGCATTCTAAAAAGTGCTTTTCATTCATAGTACATTATCACTATGGAGTAGGTTCAACAAAACATATACAGAAAGAAAATAAAGTGCATTGTGGGTCAGTGTAACCTTTAGCTGAAATGCTTTTATGCATGAAAAAAATGATTTTCACACATTGAGAAGGATTCAGTGCTAGATGCTTGCATCAAAGATGGCCTGCATGGATGAGCTCTTCTGCTGTGCTGATCAATTGTCTAAAAGTAGCAGTTATTGTGAAAGGATTTTTTTACCAACGCTAAAAAAATTAAATATAAATGCTTTGTTTAACTTATGTATTTGTTAGGGAAGCTAAATATTCTTCAAATGAATTCAGCACGCACCTTGAAATATTGAAAATGATTCAGTTAGACCTAATTTCTGTGAAATATATTCTTTTGAAACCACTGACAAGCATTCAAGTTATCCACGCACAATCTGAATCCTTTTTTCCAAAATCCTAGGGATTCTAAAGATACCCAATTTTTGTGGATTACCCTACAGGTACTGAGAAAACAGCCGAAATATAGCTAAATTATGTTTTTCGTTTTTAGGAAAAATAGGAAAAACAGTGCTCCACAAAAAGTGTGATTTTTTTACAAAAAAAATGATCAGCAAAATGTTTTCTGTGCTAAAAAAAATCACTATCTTCCAAGATTGCATTAACATGCAGAGCTGCGTCACAAAACCTATTCTTTTACTACAGTTTTGGCACTGTTAACAGGATTAGCCCATTTTTCCTAAGTTTTCTGCTTTCAATGTACTTCTAGTTTGTGGTGGAAACTGGTGTGTAACCTATGAGGGATCATGAAAAGCTGTAGATTTCTGAATAGCCATTCTAAATTCAGCATGGGGTCATTTGTGTAGACCCCTTAAGGTTTCCCAAAGAAACTAACTCCTAAAATAGAAATATTAAAAATGAGTAGGAATAAAACAGCTGTTTGTGATAACATTTTAATCTTTAACTTCTTGTCACGATGGGAGATTTATAAAAGCAATATACTGTTATATACTCTATACCCTTTTATTACAAAGATATATAGGGTTTGCAGGTTCTCCAAGAACCGAAGGTACCCAAAACCACCATTTGAGCTGCATCTTACAACACGTTTTCATTGAGTAAAAAAAAACTAAAGCACCAGGGACCGGGACACAATCATGATTTCTGGATGACTATGGATTGTGGGCTAGTTGGATTGTCATTGGTAGGACTATTTGCAAGCATTCCTCCCATCACCTTTTGAGTGACTGATATGCTGAAGTGACTGCCTAAGCAGCAGACGGCATGTTCAGACGTGGCTCCCTAGATCACTGTGTCCTATGAATGCAGCTAAACCTCAATGATGAGGCCTACTGATGCCAAAACCAGCCTGGAGGTTCCTTGCATGCCTTTCTGGAGGGGGCCTTGCCTAGCAGTTAAGGTAGACTGTTCCCATGATGAGCAGTGTCAGTGCTAATTTGCAAAGGTGGGCCATGTTCAGCAGCCGCACAATGGGTAAGAAATGATGGCTTGGAATATTATCTCAAGTGACTGCCAGTGCTTAGACTACTTTCAAGCATTCCTCCCATCACCTTTTGTGTGATTGATGTAACACCCTAAGTGGCCAAGGGTATGCCCAGATTTAGGTTCCATGCTCGCTGTAACATAGAACCCACACTATATCTCAGTGATGAGGCCTAACAAGGCTGATATTAGTCTGGAGTTGGTTGTGTTGCTTCTGAAGGGTGCCTTGCACGGCAACTCACAGTGGATAGTTTCCATTAGGAGCATGGCCAGAACTGATTCACATAAGGAGGACTTTTGTCTAGTGTGGTACAGTGAGTGAAAAACAATGGGTTGTAATGCTCCTCAAATGACTATTTGCAAGCATTCTTCCCATTACCTTTTGTGTGATTGACATGGGTTGGATAAGCCAAGAGGGCTTGTCCTGGTCAAAGACTTTACCTGCTGACTTAGGGCCTGATTACGAGTTTGGTGGTGTGGGAGTGGGGCAGCACATCACAGCCTCCTCCCTCACCCCCAAATATGACCACTGGCCGCCCGCCAGATTACGAGGATTCTCATTGTCTGGCGGGTGGTCCTTTGTTGTTCCCACGGCGGTGCCTTTGAATGCAATGGGAATGCCAAAGCAAGTTCCTGGATGGCATGGACTGTCAAGTCCATGTTCTACAGGAGCTGGGCTTGCATGCAGACAGGGGGGCACATCATGTGGCACCTTACATGCATCCCCATGACCAGAGGCAACAAGGGGCCCTTAGCTTCCTCACTGCAAACAGGTTCATGGCTTGAACACTGCCATGAAACTGCTGGCAGTGAGGAAACTCGTAATATTCTTGATGGGGCCGCAGCAGCCCAAACCAGCATATTGTAGCCTCTCACTGCAGCGCCACCACCAGGGATCACAGATCCCAAAATAGACTGTTGTATTTGTAATATGATGATGGAACCACTGGTGCGAAGATCCCTGACCGTCAACACACCACCACGGGTTAGGTGGTCCAATGGACCACCAAACTCGTAATTAGGCCCTTAGTGTCTGGGTGCAGGTGCAACCTTTCAGGCCTCCACACAGGTCTCAATCAGCAGAGTCCAGTCTTCTTCTGTATTCCACAGGTCTAGAGAGTATTCTCCTGAGCGGTGGAAGAGGTACCACCTTTGTAGGATTAATTAGCCAGTGGCACACCTGAATATACCCTAACCAAGGAGGGAAAAAATTCCGGATGCAACCCATCCACCTGTTGCAACACATCCTGTTTGTCTCACTACAATCTGTAGTATATTACAGCATTCAATTGTTTGTGAATATATGTTTTTACAATGTTTTTGTCAAATTTTGTATGATGTTTTAAAATATTTTTCTTGTTCTCTTTGTAAATGTTATATATATATATATATTAATAAATGTTTTTGGTTTTAAGTTTTAATCCCACTTATAAATAAAATATTGAGTTTCTTTCAAGTTTGTCTTTTTTTAATTCCTAGCTTACTGTGTCTTTGAACATGTTTTCTTTTATTCTAAATAATTGCACTTATTGTGCTTTCTTTTATTCTAATGTATTCTCTTTTTGTATATATAACATTTCACCTTGTTTCCTCGAGGTTTAAATTAATACTCAGGTATCAAAATGAATGCCTGAGCATTATTACACCTCCCTTCCCAGCCCCTATATATGTCTTGGTATCCCACTCCTAAAAATGAGTGACTGTATTTCATACACATTTAAAAGCCGAATATTTATTCATATTTTAATAGTAAATGATCATTAATACTCAGGAACTAATATTAATATCCAAGCATTAGTACACTTTCCCGCCCAAACCCCTATTTATCTTGCATCCCACTTCTAAAAGTAAGACATTTTTTGCAAACATGGTTGAATCCTGTTTTTTCAATGTTAATTTTCAGTAAATGCTCATTAATACTCAAGTATTAAAATTATTATCTGGGTATTAATACACTTCCCCACCTAAACCTGTGTGTACGCCTGATTGTTAAATTCACAGTAAATGCACATTTATACTCAGAAATTTAAAATAATCCCAGAAAAATAAATACCCGTTCCCACCCTAAATCCCCTATTTTTATAGACAATCTGTTCCTTTTAGCCAACCACTTTATTTTAAACTCATTTAAATGCCTGATCTTTTAAATGTAACATTTTAAATTCATTGCTCATGAATCCTCAGGTACTATGTTATTATGTTATGTTAATAATCTTTTTTATAGCGCACATTCACCCAGAGGTTTCATGGCGCTGACTAGCAGATACCTGGGTAGATGGGGGATTATTCCTGGGCCTGAGTGAATAACCAGGTTTGAAGCTGTCTCCTGAACATTAAGAGGTTAGTGCAGGAGCGAATTTCTAAAGGAAGGGAATTCCAGCATCTGAAAGAAAGAGTCGCAAACCTGCGTCCTCCCAGGCGTTGGAGTTTGAAAGAGGGAGTGGCCAGGAGATGGAGGTTGGCGGACCGGAAGATGCAAGAAGGGGTATATCTGGGCAGAAGAATGTTGATGAATTGGGGACTATGGCATGAAGAGATTTGAAAATGATACAGGCCGTTTTAAATGCTACTCGTTGGGAAATAGGAAGCCAATGAAGTTTTTTTAATAGGGGCCTGGCCGATTGCCAACGAGGTTGCTGATGGATCAATCTGGCTGCTTGATTTTGCACCAATTGGAGACGCTTACTGAGGAAAAGAGGGAGGCCCAAGTAGATGGAATTGGCATAATCCAGGTGTGACAGAACTAAGGCAATCACCACCTGGATCAAGGCAGAATGGGTTAACATCCGACTGATCTTCTTGATCCTGCGGAGCTGGAAAAAACAGGAGGATACCACCCTGCCTACTTGGGTTTTCAGTGACAGATCCTTGTCGATGACCACCCCCAGGCTCTTTGCCGAGGTGGAGGGAGTAGGGGGGGGCAAGTTCTGGAGGCCAATAGTGTGGGCCCCAGAGTGTTTGACTTTTGCCGATAAGGACTAGTTCGGTCTTACCAGGGTTCAGCTTTAGTTGGTTGGAATCCATCCATTGACTGATGTGCAGCATGGTGCCCTGAAACTCCCTGATAGATTCAGGGTAGTTATCTATTGTGAAAATAAGTTGAAGATCGTCTGCATAATTAAATGTGACGGCCTTGAACGCTTTCAGGGACTGGATCAAAGGGGCCAAGTACAGATTGAACAGAAGAGGGGACAGCGAGGAGCCCTGAGGAACCCCACAGGAGGTGTGGAGTTTGGGGGCAGTAAAAGGAGCTAGACGGACCGCTTGAGTGCGGTCGCTAAGAAAGGACCTAATCCAGCAATAGGCTGAGTTACAGATGCCGGCCTGTTTGACACGGTCTTGTAAGATGGCATGATCGACCGTGTCAAACGCGGCCGAGAGGTCTAGTAGGATCAGGGCCTGTGGGATTCCTTTATCTGCGTTGTCACGAAGAGAATCCATGACAGCGGTAATGACTGTCTCGGTGGAGTGGGCAGGGCGGAACCCGGCTTGATAGGGATCTAAGTCATTGGACTGCTCGATAAAATTGGAAAGGTGGGTGGTTGCATAGGCTTCTAGGACCTTGGCCAAGTAAGGGAGAAGGGAAATAGGCCTATAATTTGAGAGGGTTGAGGGATCCGCACCTGGTTTTTTCAAGAGGGGTACGACTACTGCCTCTTTAAAGGCTTTAGGGACCATGCCCTGGGATACTAAAATGAGTGTTTAAATACTTCCCCACCCTAAACCCCAATTTGTCTCTGCTTCCTACACCTAAAAGAATGTGACTTTCTTACAAAGTCATAAAAACACTTGATCTTTTGGTTAAAGAAGTAACAGCAAATGTACATTAATAGTCAACTATTTCAATTAATACCCAAGTTTTAATACACTTCCCCACTGTCATCTCCTATTTTCCCCAAACAATCCGCTCCTAAAAGTTAGTGATCTTTTTGAGTAATACATGTTTAAATGCCTAATTTGTTTAACTAAAACATTAACAGTGAATGCACAGTAATACTGAGGTCTTAAAAATAATACCTGGGTATTAATAGACTCCCCCTCCCTAAACCTCGTTTTTCCCTGATGCCCGTGCCTAAACATGAGCAACCTTTTTTAAAGTACTTGCTTACATGCCTGTTATTTTTTCCTGAAAATGAACAGTAAATACACATTAATATGCAGGTTTTAAAAAGAGAACCTTAGGATTATTACTCTTTCCTACCCAAAACCCCTATATTTGTTGGCGTTGCACTCCTAAAACCAAGTGTTTTTATAAAGATGTTTAAATGCCAGTTTTCCCCCGTAAAGTAGTAAATTAATACTCTTCTAAACTGTGGTATTGAAAAACATCCACCTCAAAATGCAAATACCATTGATTCATTAAATTACTAAATCAGCTATATTTGTAAATATAAATAATGTGTTTAATAATCAGTACAGCATTTAATTAAACTAAATGGTAGCTTTCTCGCTTCAAAATGTTTTAAACAGAACAATCTATTTCATTGTAGTGGTAAGCGTGATGAGGTCATTCATTTTAATCGACCCCTCGGCTTAAACACTCCCGTAGTCAGCGACAACAATACATTTATTTGTAATAGCAGGCATGCAGAAGGCATTCGAAAAAAACTATGTTTTGGTGTAAAGACGGGCAAACTAATAATGCCGTCATTGAGACACTTTCGTTGCAATGGCATTGTGTGTCAAAGCCTTCGTGGAAAAAAGAATGTTTCCGGTATAGCAAGTCAGAGGTTTTGAAAGGCTTCTCCTCTTTCTGTTCTTAGTGGCAACAGGAACAATTGATTATCAGTATTACTCATAAAATACCCATTAGAAGAATACAAATTCACTTCTGTATTCTTTTCAGGTGCAAGTTTTAATGATACTTAAGGAGTTTTTTTGGGAAATGCTGATAACAGATGTCTTGACATGCTGCTATATAAGCACAACTCAGCCTGGTGCTGATGCTCATTTTCATTCTCAGACAGAGAGCTCACTCACAGTCTCTACCCACTTAGGCCCCCATTAGGATGGCGGGCGGACTTTGCTCGCCCGCCATCCCATTGTGGAAAGGGACCACCCGCCATAAGGGCGGGGGTCCCATGGGGCCCCACAGTGGTGGGCGCATCCTGTATTTTTAACATTGCGGCGGGCGGTGCTGAATGCACCGCCCGCCGCAATGTTAAAAATACATGTTGTGCATTTCAAAGCACAACGTGACAGGCACCGCTGTACCTTGAAATACTGGGGGGTACCATTGGTACCCCCCATATGCACCCGTCCCCCCCGCCCCCGGCCCCCGGAGTCCTTGCAACTTTTGGGAGAGTTGATTAACGCTCTCTAAATGTTCCCTTCATCTTTCTTGTAATCAATGTTCAATCAAAGTTTTAAGTCAATTGGTCCTGGAAAAGTGATAGAATTCTGAGATCAAACTACTTTGCGCTTTAACTCTTCTTGTAATTTTTAACAAAACAAAGTAATTTGAGTATTCGTAACCCAGGTAGTTTCAAGCAGCATTTATAAAACTAGTCAATTAAGTCAAAACAATCATTGTTACTTGATGAGTATCACAAAAGGCCTCTTCAGCAGAATACTCCAAGTAAAGTCTTTCAAACATCGTCTTAAAAGATGGTTGTACATCAATTGAATTGCTGAAGCCAAAGCACGATCAGAAAGGCTGATAATCAAATAACTCACTATAATTTGATTTTGAGTAACCATTTCAACATTTGAGAATGAAACAAAACGTGCAACTTAACTGAATATTAGAAAAGTGTGAATTGCTTAAAGGGATTGCTGGGAGATTATGAAACTCATGTCCATGATCTCATTCACAAGTCCATATTTGACATTCCACGTGCCCTGAGGAAATCCACAGGGCTGTTGTCTGCATTCTGTATTATTTGCTACCAGTGAAGAACTCCTCAGGTTCCACTTGACACAAAGGCTCTAGAGCTAGTACAACAAACAGGAGACCCCAATATGGGCATGGAGGAGTTAACAGAGGCACACTTAACAGAAGAACAAGCAAAACATATTGGCCCACATGCATCATTGTGTCTTTTTGCATTTCTTAATTTGCGAAAAATAAGGAATCGCAAATTAAGAAATGCAAAATGATATGCATCAATATTTTCGGTATTCTTGTGGGATTCGGTAAAAATCGCATTTTTTACCGAATCCCAAAGAAATACCGATTTCTTAACTTAATTTTCGCAATTCCCATTGATTCCTATGGGCCAAAAGGCCCATAGGAGTCAATGGAAATTGCGAGTGGCACTTAGAAAATTTCATGGGTGCGGGGGGGGGGTCCAAAGGACCCCCCCATGCACCCCTGAAATGTACTTTTCAGCATAAGTTACATACACACATGTCCTAAGGACATGTGTGTGTGTAACTTTACAGTTTAAAAAATGCATTTTTGTGCATTTTTAATCAATTTCGCAATTTACCACGAAGTTGAACTTCGGGGTAATTTGCACTTCCAATTTTAAAAAACGCATATTTTTCTATAATGATGCATAGCATTTAAGAAATCGCACAATTGCGATTTCTTAAATGCTAACGCAATTTTAGAAATCGTAAAAAAGATGCGACTTCTAAAATGGCATGATGCATCCCAACAAGCACTTTTGCATTCGCAAACGGCCGATTTTAAGGAATCGCACCGTCTGCGACTGCAAAAATGCTTGATGCATGTGGGCCATTCTTCTCTAAAAGCTGCACAAAATGGTGTACGTTCTAGCTCTTTATTTAATTCTTCACATGAACAAGACATAAACTGAATAATGATTTGACACTATAATTGTGGTAAAAAAATAATTACGGTCAGAAACCTTTCATATGCATCTCTGGGTCTTGTCAACAGAAGGGAATGTCCCTTATATACTGTCTCTTATTTGTAGTTTGGAAAGGGTTATACATTCTCTGTTGAAGTCACAATCTTTGTTATCTAGTGACTGAAAAATGTCTTTGGACATCAGATCCTAGATAAGAAAATGATGTAATTGTTTGATTAAGATTGCAAAAGTTCATGAACTCGTTCTTTTCCTTTCTTACATTCTGTCTGTATAAATTCTGTCTGTAGAATGTTTAGATTAATAAAGATGCTCTTAGCTAACAATTGGCACTCATTGGAATTGGAATATTCAGATAAGTTAATCTTTTTGTTAATAGAATATTAATTAAACTGTGAACACAGGGTTTAGGTCTGTCAATATGATGACTAAACCCATATTTCACAGGGACAAATGAAATAGTTTTCATATTTAATTCATAGGGATATGTCAAATATTTCCCTTAATTCTGTAGGTTCTGATATTCTGTCATAGAGCAAGTCATGAGTAATGTAATATGTGAGGTACTTAGCAGTAGAAGGCAAGTGCTTAAGTTATATGTACTTTAGGGGATGACTTATAGTTACATTAGATAACTGTAACTGGTGAATTTGAGTGGTTTTATTAGTTTAAAATGGTATGCTCTAACTGACATTTTCACCTAACTATCATAGCATTTCTAAGGCTTTTACAACTCCTAACTATAATGTCCCAGAAATTGGGTTGTTGGCTGACTGGGGTGTGAGTCTAGGTAAAGCAACAGCCACAATATTTTGAAGGGTGAACCAGAAAAAGTCACTAAATTAAGCCTGGGTAGCTTGTCAGCCCACAAACATTGTTAAGAACACAACACAAGAAAAATCCCAAACCAAATTAGAACAATAGAGTGAATTTCAATAACTTATTTGACACCAAAAGGACAACAATCTCATTGGTAGAACCGGAGTTATGTATTTTTAAAGTTTTTTGTGAGAAGTAGCATCTACAGACTATTAGCAGCGTAAGATCAGTGGATTAAGCCTGGTCAGTGCTTACTTGCAGACTAAGAAAAAATGTTCTGGCAAGGTAAAGTTCAGCTGGGCAAGGCTGTAGGAGGTATCCGAAGAGGGAGCATTGTTGCGAGATAGCATGGTGTCAAAGCAGGGATGCAGATTTCTACGTTTGGTCTTAGGATTTTATTACAAGTACGATGCTCCACAGGACCAATGTCCTCACAGTGGCGGTCTGACTACTGTCACTACTACTGGCCCCCCACAGTAATCTGAGTGTGGTGGTCGGACAGTCCCAGGACTATTGCCTCTGCTGCGATCCAGGATCCGGCGGCAGTGGTGCAGCTGTCAAGAGCAGTAATAAACTGGCAGTGCCGCTGAGCATATTATGAGTTGCCTGTCCACCACCCATTTCATGGCAGTGAGCCTGCCATGAAAAGGGGGGTGAAGAGGCAACTAAGGGGGCCCACTGCTGCTCCTGTGGGTGCATGCAGGGGGACGTATGTTGTGTTCACCTGGGAATTGCAAACCTGTTCCTGTATGGTGTGGCATGCACAACATGGTGCATGTCTTGTTTAAATATGACGTACATGTCATGTTATATCAAACATGATTCCTAAAGCAGTACAGGATTTTTAAAAAGGGTGAATGGAAACTGAGTCAGGAGTCATGACAGTTAGGCTCTCTGTGTGAACGCAGAGCACTAGCTATTAAGTTGTAAGTGGGGCTGTGCTCACCCCCAGAACCCCCTCCTGCCAGCAGATGGCCCATTGAGGCACACCTAATCCCTCTATTGTGTGACTGGGAGGAATTAACAAAGTCGAACTGCCAGTTATACTCAGTCACGTGATCTAGGCCAGGCTACAGGCATTAAAGGGCTAAAGGCAGAAAAATGGCAATTTTTTAAAATTGTAATCAAAACAGATTTTACCATTAAATAGGGCTCACCCCACAATTTCAAATACACCAAACATGTTATAGCTACCAGCTTCCAATTGGAAATTACACCTTGTTGAATGTATTAAGAAATCTCTAATGTTATCTATGGGAGATTTTCACTGCTAAGACATGAACAACTTAAAAGCACATGTCAAACCTTTAAATTACACAGATCCCTGTTCTATGGGCTACTTAAGGCCAACCTTAGGGTGACATATGTAATGAAAAGGAAGTTTAAGGCTTGGCAATGGGGTTTAATGGAATGTCGACATGGCAGTTTAGAACTGTATTTAGTCTGCAGTGGAAGACCTAGGTCATGGTTTAAAGTGCTACTCAAGTGGGTGGCACAATAAGTGCTGCAGGCCCTCTAGTAGCATTGCATTTACAGATCCCGGATATATGGTATACTATTCTACAAGGGACTTACATTTTGCCAATTGGGTATAGGCAAATGTAACCATGTTTTAGGGAGAGAGAATAAGTACTTTAGCACTGGTTAGCAGTGGTAAAGTGCACATAGTCCTAAGGCCAACAAAAACAAATTCAGAAAAAAATGGAGGGTAAAAGGCAAAGTGTTTGGGGTGAACACAGAAAGGGCCAGGTCCAACAATCACTTTAATCTTTGTTTTTTTGTTAATGAATTGTTATGTTTTTTAATGTAAAGTATGATTTACATCACTGTGAGGGGCTTGGAGTTGGATGCACAACCCCATGTGGGTACCAGCTCACTCACCATGTACAGTCTTGGGCCCTGTGCTACATGGGGTTGCCCAATGCACATTAATAGTGATTGCAACAACATATTTTCAATAAGGAATTTAAAATCATATAAAACATGCTTTGTGTCTTCTATTTATAAATGTTACAGGCCGCAAAATGCAGTCATAAAAACAAACCACTAGGAGTCTCTGCACTCCTGCTGACGATCATACAGCTCCCATGAGAACCGTTTTAAACAATATGGCAAACTCTTCTAGGGTTATGGAGTTAATGACCCAGGAAACTTACTGTGTTTTTTCAATGTATTTAGGAGCCGATGAGATGCCTGCAGCTCTTGACAACTTAAAAAACATGCTTGGTGGTGCCCCTACCCCTTCTATGGGCACCACCAGATACAAATGTATAACTAAAAAGCCCTTGCAGGGCAATATAGGGTGCTACTTGCTTAGAGCTTTGGAGTAAAAAAAACAATTTTTTTAAAGTGTATTTACAGGTCTCCCTGTCCCAAACTGGGCACCCACACTGGGCTCCCCAACCAGCACATAGACTGGGTGCCGGTGGAAGCTAGACATTATTTTACAATGCGTGCCCCAAACCTGACAGGAACACCCACACTTTTTAATAACTATTCAGTTGTGGGGACAGTGATATGACCTGTGCGGCCCTGTCATCTCCCCAGCCAGCACCCACTCATACAGGGCACTGGTGGGATCCAGCCGCTATTCTACAGTGGGTGCCCCAGTGCCATTGGAGGTACCCACACCTTTTTAATTTGTTGGGAGTAGTGGGGAGATCCCCAATGCCCCCATGCCTCCTGCCAGCTCCCCAGCAAGCCCTTATACCTGGTGCAAGTGGGAGCTAGCTAATATTTTACAGTGGCATCCCAGTGCGACCCGGGGCACACACAACATGGCATAGTCGTGGTTCATAGGGAAAGCCACAACACCCCCACTGCCCCAACCTGGAAGCATTCATCCTGGGTGCAGCTCTGTCACTGTTTCTCTGCTCCTGCTGGGTAGGAGTAAAGCTGTGCTCCCTGCCTGGATACGTGTGGGAAGGGAGTTAAATTTGCAGTCCCTGCGTGCACTCTCCCAGGCATTGAAAAGCAGTGTTTTGGGGAATGAGGTCTCTGCGACACTGCTGTCTTCGGACCCTGCGAAATGAGGTTCCTCCAGCAATCCTACAGCTCAGGGAGGGGATCTGAAGCACCCTCCCCTCCAAAAAAGTACAAAGTGGGCCCTGTGGGATGGCCCCCGAGGCCTCCTAAAGGCTTGGAAGTGAGTAGCTGCATGCCCCCTCCCCTTCAGGGGATGGGGTGCTCAGGTCCTCCCGCTCCTTGTTGTAAATAATTTTGTCCACCCTAAGCGTGGAAGGGTATACTCAGATGTGAGTCCCTTGCTCATTGCACCATCAGGATTCAAGCAAGCCGGGCCGAAGACGGCTGTAATGCCAGAAACCGGTCCCCGGAAGCTTGTTTCCTTCCCAGTGTAAGAATTGGCTTTTGTAGTCTGGTCTGCCCTGTTCCCATGATGCACTGGGCCAGGGACAGACTAATTTGCATACAGCCAGGTTCTGAAACTGGGAAGGTGCAATGAGCTAAAAAACGGTGTTGGATCTAGCCCTGATCTCTTGACTGGGTGAGAGTACTCTGCTTAATTCAGAGACTCTGTCCATCACCACCCCTTGTTGTAAATAATCAGGTCCTCCTGAAGGCATGGGTAGAGACGTCACATAAACCTTTAATAATGAAATAAGCCTCCTGGGGATAAGGTCTAGGGGCTTCCTAATGGCCCAGGAAGGGTGGCCGCACACCACACAGAGCATCAGAGATCTACCTCTGCTGATCCATGGTACCATAAAAAAAATTGAATTTTTGGTTCCTCTAGGACCACCCCACCAGCCCATGGGGGCCTTCTTATATGTTCTTTCTGTTCTTTTTCTAGGACAGGGGACTGATTCCATGAGTCCTAAAATGGCTGCCATAACATCTTTTTTGATTTAGTGACAGCTAATCAGCTCTTATCATTTGACGTGTTTGATTCGCAGAGGATTAGCATCCCTACATATACATGCATTGTAAACCTTAATTTCTCAAAAACTATTGAATAGATTTAAACCAAAGCACACATTCTGTTTAGATTTTGTTGCAGTATCTCTGTTTAATTTTGCTCTGGTAAATTGCATAAGAAAAATGTGTTTTGAGACCCCCACCTTTTTTTCAGCCTCCGCTTGATGGATCACTCCAACATTTTCCAGGAGAGCTTACACACTGGATAGTTTATCTTTATGACCTAGCAACCATAGGAAGAGCATTTTTGGTTTGCTGGTAACTTTGGAACCATTTGAAGAAGAGGCTGAGAAAAAAGGGGGTCCCAAATGCAGATTCCTCATGCGATTTCCATAGGGTTTTTGAACAGCACTACACCCCAACCAGATTACATCAAATTTGGCAATGCCTTTTGTGATTTGGAGTAAATCTGTTTAGTGTTTTTTGATAAATCGAAAATGTATGTATATCTGGACTACAGAGAGTCCTGCGACTTTAAATGATAGAGCAATCTAGTGGCCAAGACGGCCTCTTTTCCGATTGGCGGGCTCGCTACTGTGGGATAGAGAAGCGTCTGCAAGCCTTGCAGGAGCTTGCACTCTGAATGGCTGGCTGCAATATGAGGAGAAATATTGCAGCTACCGTTTCAGTACACAGGATATCAGTCGCTGTGTCCTGAAAATTACAAACAAATAGGTAAAATGGGGCAAGCAGGGTAAGTTAAGTTGCTGCAATCCTGCTGGGCTATGGTGGGAGCGAGCGGTGCCCTGTTACTCCTATTAGCACTGGAGTCGCACGAGTGCACAGGGGTGCACAGGACCCCCACTGGCTGCCCGAGAGTCCCACAGGATCAAAATTGCAGAAACTAAAGGGGCCATGATTGTCTGTGGTGGGTTGACTGCATATGGGCAGTTGTCCCTGTGGCTAATGCATTTGCTGCAGACCCCCAGTCCATGAGTGTCGGGGAGGTAGACTACTGCAGGGAATTCAGCGCAGGGCCTTGTTGGTTTATCCCCTGTAGGTAGCCAACCTCCGGCCATGCACAGCCTTTGGCCTTGCACTATGTGAGTTTGGCCCCGCACCAAAACCACGTGGTCAGGAGGATTTTGGTCTCATTTTTTAATGGCACCCTCGCCACACAATGCTTATGACCTCACATATTACATCACTAGTAAAATATTTTACGACATCATTGAAAACATTGCTGATGGGATCTGAAATCACATCATTGATGACAACACTGTGTGTGGTGGGGGCACAAGTTATGGTTACGTAAAATCAGAGTTGAGAGGGAAGGAGGTTTAAGTGCAGGGGAATAAAAGAAAATAGTCCTTCATATGTACTGCAATGCAAGCTCGAACATTAATGGTAGAAGGATACATGGCATTCAGTTATAACAAGATGAGAAAATCCCTCTTGGGTAGGACAAAAACATGAATAAGCAGGAAAGTGTTTGAACCAGGGCAAGGATTGTGAGCAGCAAAAAAGCATCCAGTCATAGGAAAGCGGTTAACCAAAAGCACACTTTATGTATTATATTTATCACAATACTTCTTCGACAAGACACAGCTAAAGCTATCTGGAGGCAAGACATTCTGTTTTATCTAATAATTAAAGAAAGGGCAGAATACAAAACAGTCCAACCTATCCAATGTCATCCAACTGGATTTACCCTGCTCTTCCTAAGAAAAGCTTTACTGGTGGCCAGCAAGCTAACAGAAAAGAAAAGCTTTACTGGTGGCCTGATCTACAGTTTGCTTTGTTTTAATTTGTTTTACTACTTTGCTCATTGTAATTACTGTATTGTAATTTGGATTAACTGAAAGCGCACCTATTATGAAATCAGTTATGTGGGAACTTCACCTCTGTTATTGTTCCGACTAATATGTTTTATATTAAAAGTGCCATTATGAATTTCGAAATGATCGAGTAGAGGAAAGTTAATGATCAGTTATGTCATTAGCAGGCAGTCCAGGCGGTCATTAGCTTGCAGATAAAATTACTCATGAGAGGGGGTATTTTTTCTTAATTACTCTTTCAGGTATATTTTCTTCCTTTAAAGTACAACACACATTATCACAGCTTGATCTAAATAAAAAAGTAGGACACGCGTTATTGTGCCTTTGTTAACTGTGATGATAAATAAATGCCTTTAGAAACCATCCCTTGAATAGTAGGAAATAATTTTCCACTGTTCTGCAATCCAGTGGGCAACTAAATTATCTCTTAATTCTCCGTCTCCAATTCTATTAGAAACTTAGGGCCTGATTTGGAGTTTGGCCGACAGGCACTCAGTCAGAAAAGTGACGGATATCCGCATTAGGAGTGCATTAATACTATGTGCATATCTTATGGAATCCTATACATAATATGTAAATAGCACACTGTTCACTGTTTTAGTAGGATTGGATACAAGCACATGTGTTTCGGTGCCTTGTCCTCAGAAATGGTGAGTGTTTAGACCCCTGGTCAAGCTAAACTTCCCAACTGTGACACCCTCAGGCCTGGCTGCATGTCACTGGCCCCTTTGGAAGTAGAACTGCTGAATTTGTTCCCCCGCTAAATTGATTCAAAAGACAAGCAGGTCTTTTTCCACCTTGTGAAGTTGATCCAGAAATCTGAGTCAAGTGCAAATGGAGAACTATGTGCCTCTAGAAAAGATATGGGGTTGTTTTTAAAGTGTTTAATATTTCAAGGCTATACGTTTCCACTGCTTTATAAGCCTTGCTTTATCACTAAATGAAATTGCTTTACAATGCACCATTTGCCAATCTTTTTTAATGTTTTTTTTTCAGGAGGAGTACCCACCCTGGACCCCACGTTTGTCCATTAAGCTTGTACCAATTGTTCACTACATAAAAGTCATACCTAACTTTTATGCTCACCACTTTCCAATGTCACCAGCTGCCACTGAGGGCTATTCAAGCTCAGCACAGAGACAGGCACCTGCTTTACGCCCTGCAGTTTGCAAAATGAATCCAGTTAAACCAATGCTTCTTTGTGTTAGGACCTGATTCTGCATTCACAGTTTCAGTGCTGTATTGTCTTATCAAGTGATGGGAAGCTCAAAGGCAGCATGTGGCGGGCTGCCAACTCTTGGGCACTAATTCACGACAGGGCCTAAAACAGAAAGCGTGCCCAGCTCTTCAGTTTTGGCTCTTTTTTGTGCCCAGCTCTTCAGCTTTGCCTCCCTTTTATTTCCTCTGGATCCTGACACTGCACAGAACATATGACAGCAGTTGGGGTGCAGAGTACTCAGGTTCCACCAAATCATGGCTTCTGAGTTCCCAGTTCTGCTCACACCTGCAGTGTGTCAAGTGGATTTATTTAACAGGATACTTATCTGAATTAGGCCCTGATTCAGAGTTCACTGTTTTGCGCTGGTCTTTTTGAAAATCAGTGAATGGAAACTCACAGGCGCACTCTGGTAAGGTAAACAGGATAATTTTAATTTGGAATTTCTCAAAGTATAAGCAATGTGACGACTGACAATGCACCAACATCAACTGCCAAAAAAGGAGTTCCTGCCCCTCCGTTCTATTATGCTCACCTCATTAAAAAAATGTGAGGTCAGACCCTAAAACAACTTCCCTTTTAACAAATTGAAATGCCACGAAAAAAAAATTCAAACACAAAGAAAATAATATAGACAAGAAAGGAATGGAGTAAATATTGTTTCCAAACAACAGTGGAAAACACTAAAAAAAATGTAAAATACATTTAAGACACACTTACAATAAGGTGACGATCAAAGAGAAAGCAAGGAATGAAATTATGAATTGGGCAACAGAGATACATTAGAAAAAGTAAGACCTAATCATACAGTGCATAACTACACACAAAATCATCTTTAATCCATCACAAAATCTTCTTACAGATCAGGCATCCACCCTGCATTATGAGGACATGCACCATCACCATGTGATACGTTATTATCTTCCTCAATCACCTCTTCACCCAAACGATAACATAGATCATCAATTCTACAACTTACTGTTATTATTGTGTTCTACATTAAGTGAGACACTAGCAACTTTGCATGAGATAAAACTTAGTTGTTCCCTTTCTAAACACAGCGATACAAAAGGGGATGATGGACGAAGCGTTTGAGCAAATCAAACACTCACCCCCAGTCAACTGATCTGGGTTTAATCCATCACCATTCTTTAGCCCACTCAGCCACCCCATTTCAGACATGGCCATATGCAAATCAGTCTGACCCTGTGCCTCATGGGAACAGTCCAGCCCGAACTGCCAAGCCAAGTCTTCCATGGACCGGAAACAAGCATCCTGGGACCGGTTTCGGATTCATAATCCTCAGCAGCCAGCCTTTCTTGAATCCAGTGGCCAAGTGAGCAAGGGACTCACATCTGAGCATACCCTGCCACACTTAGGCCGAACAAAGCGATACAAAAGGGGATGATGGACGGAGCGTTTGTTTTGTGTTTTAATTTGTTTTGACCTGCTGTCAATTTGTATATTGTTTGTACCAAATGAATAAGATTATCAAAAAATGGAAAACAGTGAAAAGAATATATAAATTGTGAAATGAAACAAATTCTTAAGCACTTTAGATTGATGTGTAAGTTGTGCTTTTTCAATTAATGTTTACCATTGGCCTTGTGTGGTACTAGATACAATATTGTGTGAAGGGATTTGGGGCCATATGTACAGAATTTAGGGATTGTTTTTATATAATTGCAATTCTTACAGAATGGTAATTAGAAAATTTATAAATATCAATGAAGTAGGCTTTAATTTGAGACCCATTTGAAATCGCTACCATCACAGTTGGTGACCTTATGAGGTCTGCAGACCACCATGTCTGTGATTGCTTTTAATACAACAAACATTTTTTTTAAAGGAAAATGGGATGCATTTGAAAAATCTGTAATTAAATGTTAAAGTTTTATTTTTTTTAAAGTAGGCAGTGGTTGTACTCTTAAAATATATTTGTTTCAACAATCTCAAAGCGTGAGGTATCCCTGATGGACCCTTTCCCATTTGCGAACGGTTTCCACCTCATTTGAGGTGTCAGTAAAAATGAATGTTTTGTAAACGTAATTCAGTTGCAAACCAGTCATACATGCTGCTGTGATTCTGTATTTGGAAGGGACGCCCTTAACACACCCATTCCAAATAACTAAATCACAAACTCAAATAGTGATTAGGTAACATGTTCCCAATTCACAATTTGTGGTTTGAAGAAATGTAAAAGCATTTTGCTGTCTAAAAACGGACCCATTTTGTGAATCAGGCTGCTATTGACTACACTGCCAAATTCAATATAGTAACTAGCCTATGTAACCATACAGCAGGTATATATTTGGTCAGAAATGATTTTCCACATTAATTAATCTCCTGTGGTGTGCCTTAAGACTCCTCTATGTCACCATATTAATTTAACATCTACATTATGCCATTAGTGGCCATTGTTCACACCTTTGGTCTCATTCTTTCTGCCTATGCGGATGATGCACAGCTATTGTTCAAATTGAGCTCTACAACTAGTGATTCCTCCTATGTAAAGAACTGTTTAACTGCTTTCCACTTATGGATGAGTCAGCGTTGGCTGAAGATCAGTATGGGTAAAATAGCAGTACCTATATCTGAGACCAGCAGTCAAGCATGGCAGCCTTCCTTCTGGTCTGAAACCTGTCCACTGCCTTTTACTACTGTGAAGAGTGTAAGAGCCTAGGCTTTTTCTGCCTTGTAGTTGTACTGCCAAGCATCAGCAGTTGTTTCAACTTGTACCTTTCACTTACATCAACTTTCCCTGGGGCTACCTTGACTTGGAAAATCTAGTAAAGCCCTGGCAGCTATCCTTCCAGCTAGATTGCACTACCAAGAAATAGTGCAACAAACTGATATGTTTTCTACATTACTCTAGAACACAGAGTTCAGTTTTCTAAACCCTTGCTACTAATCAATGTGTCAACCTGACATGAAAAACCAATTGGACTGCAACTACTCCACTAAGCTCTGAGCAATATTTGAGTGAGATTGTTGTTCAGGTAATAATCACCTACATAAGACATTACAGGGCTAATTCTAGAAAATGACAAAAACATTTTAAACATTTGCATTTAAAATCAAAACCATATCTTAGTGCACACAATACGAATTGTAACTAAAAAAAGACAAATAAAATGGTATCTACAACATTTGTAAATGTTTAAATAATAAGAACAACTCAAGCATTTTTTCTGAATAATTTCATAGCAATCTTATCGTCAGTCTTCTCCTTCTAATCAATGAGCTAATTTTAGCCTAAAGGACAAAAGAAATAGGGGTGGACGGTGATCTCCGCTCCACTGGTGTAGATTGAAAAGTTTGCCCACTCTGCTTAGAACGTGGAGTTCAGCAAAAACGCCACCTCTCACCACCGCAAAGCAGTTTTCTGGCACCGGCACACCGCTACCTGGATCAGCCCTCAATAGTTAGATGCATGTTACAGGGCATGAGTTTAACGTCCAAAGGAGATATGCACTCGATAATTTGGACCAAGCGCAGTAAATTTATTGCAATGAGTGCAAAACACTACACGTATCAGCAAGGCAAGCTTAATCATGGCTATGGGTTTACACACAGACTCCGTCTTATATGAACAAAGAATACAAATGTAAATATGAAAGATGGTCACCACAACCTGCACCACAATTAATGAAAAAAGGGCAATATATTGAAATGTAGCATATATTAGTGCTCAGGGCACGAGTTGGGGTACAACGCGGGTGGACGGCATCCCCCCACTTATTTTCGAGGGTTTTCCAGGGTGGACGCCGTCCACCCTGCTCAATCAAAACGCCGTCCACCATTTTCAATCAAAACCGCGTCCACCCTTACAAAATAGGAGCGCTCTCAAAGTAAACAATGCATTTCCGGGTGGCTGGCTGAATCCGGAAGTTTCTCGGACTGCCGCAGGACACCACGCCGGTCACCACGCCCCTTCACCTACCAGGTTCGCCGTTGCCAGGGTACCCAATAGACGCCGAGATCTTCAACCAATGGATGGACGCCGTCCCCCCTGCGCAAAAGCGCTACACCAACTATTAAACACATACCTATTTTAACAGTTTTTTTCCTTTTCGTGCCGTCACTTCACGTATTTGAGCATCCCCCCACTTCTAGGTTATTGCCTTTTGTGACGTCACTTCCGGTCGTGACGTCACTTCCTGTCTGTGAGCGTCCCCCCACTTCTTTATTTAGGACTTGTGCCCTGTTAGTGCTGCTGTATATTAACCCTTTCACTGCGGGGCTAATAGGAGGGAGGACGCGCGCGGCGCCGTGGTTCCCATGACGAGCTCGGCTCGTCATGCAGCACGGTGGCGCTGTGCTCATGATGAGCTGAGCTCGTCATGGCTATGCCCGTTTTCATAGAACGCGCTCAGCACAGCGGGGGATAGACCTGCTGAAATTAAAAAAATGTTGAGTTATTTAATGCATCCAGTAAATATCAGATGTGTTAAGTACCTTCACGCTTGTAATTCTGACCCATGCATACAATGGGGTTTATGCATATATCAGAATTAACCGACACACTCATAAACATTCCCTCTGTGTGATAAATACGTACCCCATATAACAAAATGTGTCTTGTTCTCATTGAATGTTATGAAGGCATTATGTCTCGTATACCCTTGTTAACGCAGGTTGAGTGGGTTATACACATGACTTCAGTCAATAAATAAAGATGTGCTTGAATGAAATAGTAATCTCATTTTCAAACAAAAGTGAGAGAACATACATCCAATGAAAACACTGAAAAGAAGATTCTGCAAATGCTCAAGTGAATGTCCTCTGAAGTTTACCTTTAAAGGTTCCCTCAGAGTATTAATTAGCAGTTAATTGCAAGGCACAGTTGGGTCTATATGGATGATCCTGGTTTAGCTTTTCACATGATTGGAGTGAGGATAGTTACCCAGTCGATGGCCTACATTCCTTTAACTGGACGGAGAAGACCCAGACACTAAAATTAGGAGGGAGGTTTGGGCTACCTTTAGAAATTCCATGATACCTTTTATTTAACAAGGCGATGGGGACAAGTCTTCATGAACACTGCTATTTGTTGGATGGCAGGGGTAAGGGGTGGGATTAGAGTTTCTGGTTTTTGACGTGAGGAAGTTTCTAGGCCACACCTGTTCCTTGTCCATCCCTGATTACACATGTTTAGGGTATGGTCTAAATAGAATATTAATTAAAGAACATTCAGTGGTAAAACTGGGCATTGGGAACCTTGCCAATTTGTCCATGTTTGGTGGGGTTTTAAATCCAGTCGCCACTGTCAGCACTAGAGAGTGGTGGGACAGGCAAATGGGTGGTCGGTGGCAATTGTCTCTACAATATACAAAGTTCATTATCCATTGTTTCAGAGTGAATTACTGTCTCAATATATTGCCACTCTTCCCTTTGCAAGGAGCAGTGCTATGGCAGTAAATTTTTTCTTTACAGATTTTGATGGTAATACATGACTCAACAGGCACAACTGTGGTGTACACGTTAGTATACAGATAAAAATTTTGCCCAGCAGATCCACTACCTGTGTCCAATATGTTTGTGCCTCTGAACACCCCCAGGCCAGGTGTGCAAAGTCAGCTTGATCCTGTTTGCATCGTTTACAATTTGCTTTGTCCCGTAAACCATATTTGTACAGTTTTATCGGGGGTGATAGGCTTGATGTAGGTACTTGTAATGAATGAGACATAAATTCCTGTCAGGAGTGAGTGAATCGGTTAGTCCACAACATGCTTGACAGTCATCTTCGGTAAGTGGTGTATCTAGCAGTGTGTTCCATTTGTCACGTGCTTTTACTGTGCCAACCCCAATCTCTGATTGCATAGCCCATAGAGTTTATTCACCATAAGGTGTATAGTCGGACTGGTTATGAGTAATAGTAGCGAGTCAAGTGCAGGGGGCTCTGCGGGGTGCGAAGGGTACAGTTTCTTCATTGCTTCTCGTAATCTATGATAGGTGAATGTAAATAACATGGATTGGTTATTGACATATGCCAGATCTGCAGGGGTTATGAATGATCCATTGGCATAAAGGTCACCCATCAGTGTAATAACCACTTGTTACAGCAGCTCCATGCTTCCTCTGTCTTGAGTGGCTGACAGAGAGGGGCATTGTGCTAAATGCATATTTGGGGGATAGAGTTAAAGTTATTTCGCCGTTTGGCCAAGTTTTAGCAATGAATGAGATGTAGTACGAATTGTGTTAATCTCCTGCCTGGCTAGGTGTGGTCTAATATGCGTCAGGACAGCAGTGAGGTTAATAGGGTTGGCGTCGCCATCTTCCACCGCTATGTGCGGAATATACTTAATTGGATGATACCAATAGTGGGCGTATTGGGATTGCGCACATAAATAATATAAAAATAAGTTAGGGACAGCAAATCCACCCGATGAATATGGTAAAGTTAGTGGGTGTAAGCTTATCTGCGCTTGTTTGCCTGCCCATATTAATTTTGTCAGAAGTGCGCTTAGCCTGTTGAATTTTGGGGTAGGGGGAGTTATTGGAATATTTGTAAACAGATATAGTAGTTTGGGGAGGCTTACCATTTTTATCAGGGATATTTGGTCCACCAGTGAGAGAGGGATTGTGATCCGTTTGCTTATTTGTATTTCAAGTCTATCTAGAGCAGTTCCGTAATTTGTTATTAGTACAATATCTGGGTCACAGTGAATCCAGATGCCCAGATATTTAATGGGGTCCGTCTGCCTCACTAGTGGAATGTCCAGTTGTTGGGGACGGGTGGCTTCTGTTTGAAGCAGTATGGCAGATTTATCCCAATTTATTTGCAGGCAGGAATGCCTACCAAATTGAATGTATTCCCTTAGGATAGGAGCCAGATTGGTGTTCGGGTCACAGACATAAAGCACCATATTGTCCGCGTACATGGAGATGCTTATAGGGCGAAGTCGGAATCTCAACGCAGTGTGTGTGTACTGGAGAACAGTAAAGGTGATAATGGCATCCCTGTCTTGTGCCTCTATGGATATTAAGTACTTCCGAGATGTGTCCATTCACCTTTACACGCATTCGGCTTGGTGTAAAATGAAATACCAGTATTTGTAAAGCACACAGCTACCGCCGAAGTGGTGTCCCGGTGCTGGGGGCCCTCGGGAAGATTAAGCAAGCTATTTCCCAGAGTCACATGGTGCTGAGATAACCTGCCACCAGTGCCAGGGGTCGAACTGTGAACCCCGTAGTCCGGAGTCAGGCACCCTGGCCACTGCGCCACACCTCTTCCACTGATAATGTGATCCAATTCATTAACATAGGTGGTAACCCCATCTGTTGTAGAAGTGTAAACTGATACGTCCACTCAATTGACTCAAAAGCTTTGGCTGTATCCAGTTGTACCGCCGCCGCTTCCATCTCTGGATTTAATTGGTATAATAGCACGAATATGGTGTGTAAATTATGTAAGGTCATGCGTTTTGGAATAAAACCAGACTGGTCCGGTAGGACCATGACCTGCAATAAGGGCTGTAATCTTGTGGCAATAATCCTTGCTAATATCTGTGGTCTGTAGGATTCCCCCCGATCCGGCTGTTTGTCTGGTTTTAATAAAGCCACTATCAGAGCCTCCCGCAGTGTCGGAGGGAGAGCCTGATTGTTATAGGCTACATCATTGATTTCCACAATATGGGGGATGAGCAATTCCGCATATGTTTTATAAAACTCCCCAGTAAAGCTGTCCGGCCCCGGGGTATTGCCATTGGGGAGGGACTTGATGGCAGCCGGCACCTCCTCCAGCGCGATGATTTGAGCCAGTATTTCACGCTGCCTATCAGTGAGCCAAACTAGCGCTATGTCCTCCATGTAGTCATTAATTTCTTGTGTGTCTGCAGTGTCTTGCATGGTGTAGAACCATATGCTTCTACGAAAAGGTCCAATATACCTTTGTTGTCATAGTGCAATGGGCCTGCCTGATCCTGCATTTTTAGTACAATGTGTTGTTTGTGTTCTACATGTAATTTTTGTGCCAGATGTTGACCAGGTCTGCCCCCTTCACCCATTCTACACGCATTATGTCTACAGGTGATATATTTCATTTCGTCCTCAGCAAGTTTGTTATAATTTGTCACTTCGTCTCTGATTTCCCCTAGTAATATTGCATTGTGTGTATTTTCTTACTCCATTTCTAGTTGTTTTATATGGGCTTCGCTCTTGCTCAATTGTGTGTGGATATCCCGCAGAATAGGGGCCATTGTACTGATACAAATACCTCTCAAGGTCACCCCAAAGGCGTCCCAGATAGTTCATGCACTGTCCACTGAGTTTGTGTTTAGAGTGAATAAGTCTTCTGTGGCGGTATGTATGGTTTCCTTATATAGCGGGTCTAGAAGGGATGCTGCGTTGAATTGCCATATGAATGGAGTAGGGGTATATGTCAGTATGTTGAGCATGAGAACCACTGGCTTGTGGTCCAACAACGTTTTCGGTAAGTGCTGTATGTCTTGCGTCCAAGTGCAGGCTGATTCGGTGAGCAGCCAGTAATCAAGCCGGGCCCCGCTGCTATGCACGGTGGAGGAGTGGGTGCTCTCTAACAGCAGTGGATTGCACAGCCGCCAGAAGTCTTTTAAATGGAAATCTGACATCCCATTTAATATGGTAGTGACAGTATGCTGATGCTGTGCGACAGTGATTCCCACTCCGGAGCCTTGCAGAACACCTGTAACTATGACATACCGCCTGTGATCATCTATTAGCTTACGTTCCTGTATAAAGTGTGCCCCTTCTCGAATTAATATTGTCACTTCTTTGGCATATGATGAGTATGTGGAAGCTGCCACCAACTCTGCTCATTTTTTCCCCAGTTTGTCAGCCTTGTGTTTAACGAGTTGTGTTTCTTGCTAAAGAGCAATATTTATGTGATGCCTGTCCAGATAGGCAAATATCAGTCTGATCTTACGGGGTTGTTCAGACCCCGTACGTTCCACGTGATTAATGTCAATGGTGTGAGATTAGCAGGCGCTTACATCAGGGGTTAGCATTCAAGCAATTATGTAGTGTGTAAAAGTATCCGGAGTGCCTACACACAGCATCAACAACATGGTCATGAAGTGGTGTGTAGTGCTCCTCTGCAGGATGAAAACAGTGTAGACGGCTGGTAAAAAAAAACCCACAAAACCTTAACAATCCCCCCACCCACTTTAGAATCCCAATTATGCCAAAGACATTTCCCAAACTTCAACAGAAATGGCAACAAAATTTCAGTTGGGGTTAACCCGATTTGGGACGACTAGACGCTCTGTGTTCCATCCAGGTGTAGATGGGTCCGGAGCGACAATGATGCATAATTGGTACGTTGAAAGGAACGTTACACAAATAGTATGCATTAGTGATGTACCTGACAACTGTCATCTGGTATGCAGAGCTAAAGGCACTAGTTAAATGTCAATTTTCACATATTGTAGGTGGGCATATTGGTTCTACATCCATAATAGTTCAATATTCCTGACAGGTTAGCTCATACAACTGTAGACTTTATGAAGAACGTGGCAGCTTACCCCATCATAGTGGCTAATGTAGACACCAGGCATAGACATCCATCAAAGAAGCAAACTGCGTAGCAGGATTCGCCCAATCGTAGCATCAATCTGAATCCGGTTGTGTGGCGTTACTTTTATCCCTCGTCGTTTGTTGTCGGAGGTGCTTGACAAATTCCAGCGCTGGTTGGGGTGTTGGCAAGACATGGGTTTTACCCGCATGAGTCACACAGAGCCTGACTGGGAAGAGCATGGCGTAGGGGATGTTCAGGTCTCGCAATTTTCTTTTTACTGTCCCAAACTCCTTACACGCCAATTGAACCATTAGTGTAAAGTCAGGGTAAAAGGCCACCTCACAGCCATTGTACAGCAACAGTTGTTTCTCCCTTGCTAGTCTGAGCGCAGTGTTCCGGTCTCTGTAGTTTAAAATTTGGGCTATTATCGGTCGGGGCGGGTTGCCGGTGGTGGTTTTGGCGTGAGAGATCAATGTGCCCTTTCTACAATCAGCATCGATGAGAACTGTTCCGCCCAGAACATGTCTTTCAACATTTTTTCCATGAAGTCTTCGAAATTACCAGTGTTTGTACTTTCTGGCACACCTGCGATGCGTATGTTGATGCGGCAGGATCTGGATTCTAAATCCTCATTCTTTGCTTTTATGATCTCTAGTAGCTTGGCCATATGGTCGTATTTTGATGTGGTTGCGCGTGTTTCATCCTCGACCTTCGATATCCTCTGTTCAGCCTCTTCCAGCCGTTCCCCCTGTTTATCAAGCCGAGCCGAGACATGGTCCATCCAGATCATGAGGGCATCTATTTTGCCATCCATGGCTTGAAGACTTTGCTGTATGGCCTGGAGGACTGCCTCCATTTTGGCATTCTGGTCTGGGCCTGTCTCCAGTTCGGCGTCCAACGTTGTGCCTGGGAGTCTGGGTATATGTCTAGTTTCAAATGGCAATTTAGTTTGCTGTTTGTCAGTTTTAACCATACTTAAACAAGTACTTCACTGTTATGAGTGCCGGCCTCCCAGAACAAAGTGGTACAAAAGGGGGTGGTGATGGACGGAGCATCTGAACCAATCAAACACTCACACCCAGTCAACAGATCAGGGTTTAATCCATTACCGTTCTTTAGCCCACTCTGCCACCCCAGTTCAGTCATGGCCATATGCAAATCAGTCTGACCCTGTGCCTCATGGGAACAGTCCAGCCCGAACTGCCAAGCCATCCCTTCCCTGGACCGGAAACAAGCTTCCGAGAACCGGTTTCTGACATTTCAGCCGTCTTCAGCCCGGCTTGCTTGAATCCAGTGGCAAAGTGAGCAAGGGGCTCACGTCTGAGCATACCCAGCCAACTTATGGAGAACAAAGTGGTCCAAAAGGGGGTGGTGATAGACGGAGCATCTGAACCAATCAAACAGCCTCCCAGAACAGCAGGACCTGAAATTCTATGTTGAGCACTTACGCTGCGGTCGAATACAGAGATTAATGCAAGAGCAGGAGGTGCCTTGATGATCACATATGAAGCATGACCTGCTATGCAGTCACGTTATCCTGCCATCCTATAGTCTGCGCTTGCTAGATCTTCCTCAGTGTCGAGTTATTTTTTATCTGGTATGTCTTAGTCTTGTGCTGGCCCATCCCACCTGCTCCCCTCTGATGCTCCTCCGGGACATATGCCTTGTTTGTTGAAGAGTTCCTATTTCAATGACAGTGTGAATGAATGGTGAATGGCATTTGCATTGCAAGGGGATAATTACATGTAATCACCATTTCTTTCTCTGTCTCCCGATTTGATTCACTCATTAAGACATTCATTCATATAGGATCTATCTTGGGCACACGTTCAACTTTAGGCACAATAGTCACTGTACTTTATGAGCTGGTTCTGACACCTCATGAGCTGTCTGGAGTACAGGAACACACTGGCCTCTTCACTGGTTGCACACGAGTCTCCAAGAGAGATTGAGGCACTGATGCTGCCCAGGCACTGTTAGGAGCTTTGACAAGCAGAGAAGGAGCTAAACAAGGCCTAAGCTCCATGTGCCTTATCGGGCATAAACACTCAAGAGATATAATCATATATTTATTTTATGCTATAATCACATATTTCTTTTATAATAATCAGGTGACATCTTTTACTCACAGAAAATGACAGAGGCAATGAGTCTTGGTAGCAAAGTGATCAGATACCCAGTATGGACTTGAGGCTTTTGTTTCAAAGAAGTGAAAACTCCGTTTTGTGTTGGTTTTTCCCCTTTAGTTACCCTTTCACACATCAGCACACAAATCTGATGGCACATTTGTCTCAGCCAAAAGGAAAACTATTATGTGGCGTGAAAGCTGGTGGTTGAGCTGGAGGTGCTGACAGCCATAGCTTCATTTGAATCTCACCAGCTCTCAAGGCAATAGCACTTTGAGTTGGAGATGGCTGTATCTGCCATCTTTGTTTGCTTTACTCTGGATGTGCATCAACGGCATGGATTATCTTCTCTAAAGACCAGAGTCCAAAGTACTTTACAGCCCCTCCCAAATGCAAGCACTAAATGTAAGTAATTTGTCAGGGCATTAACAGGGGGCCTGGCAACAGAGCAGATTGGCAATGGAAAGAAGTTGATGTCATAACTATACTGTATGAAGAAAATACCAGGCATGTTCTTATAAAGAGAACGGAGGCTCCTACCATTTAAAATATATGTACTTGCATAGTTAAATACAACTTGTTAACATTTTTTTCAAGACATAATTTACATTTTTATTTAGCGAAACCCATGCTTGATGTTATAAGACAATCAATATGGAGGAAGAGTTTCCCCTTTATCAGCCAAATGAAGTGCAGAGACAAACGTGTGTGCAAGTAAGATAATTATAAACCTTGCTTGTCGCATTGCACAATTTGAATTTACACTCTACACTAACCGTAGAACAATTTTAATTCAGTAAGATATGGAGCATTTGTATGTGTTATTTTAAGTCTAAACTTTCACAACTGCCTAATAAATAATATTGCTTTTTCAAATTTGCTTGAAAATGTACCATTTGTCCACTTGAATTTTCAAAAACATTTCCGCAGCTAGAACCCCCTGAATCCCTCTTATGACAGTCAGTCTCTCTCTCTATGCTCACTTGCCATAGGGCACTCAACCCAGAATTCTACCACTCATCACTTTCAAGTTTCACCAGCCACCACTGGAAAATGGCAGTGATCATAATTCAGAATGAAGCTGCCTCCTAGGGGTTCGTATCTACCAAATGGGAAATGTTTCATGCAAGCAGTAAATGGAAATGTTAATAATGGTAAAGATATTATGCCTTGTATTAACTAGACAGAAGAAGGTGTTTCGGTTATTGTAAATAGGAGCTATTCTAACTTCTTTACTTGCTACATTGTGTACATGGCATCCTTTTTCAGCATTAAATGTTGTTTGTGTGTAAAATTAAAGGGCAAAAACAGGTGACTGGAATTTTGGTAACACCAGGGCACGAGCCCATTTTTTAGGGTTTGTAACGCCCAGCTTAACTGCATAATAGTTCTAAGTTGACTTTGCCCATGATACAATCTTGACACGTCACTTAGAATGATATCAATAACAGATGACCCAATGCTATTAAAATTACAAATACAAGAAGACAGTGTATTAATACTATTATCAACAATTACAAGCACTTCATCCAAATTATCTTAAATACATGTTTTAGAATGTGGAGACTGTTGGCCTAATAAAAAAACAGATACATCAATATCTACAGTCAGGATGAGAAAGATGTTGTTTAACTGATGACAGTGTGGAATGATCCAACCATTGTTGGCACAATTTCTCCACCGCATAGGTGGTATCAATACCTGAATGTTGGGAATGGGAGTAACAGGGGTAGGGCCTGCTTGTCTTAAACCCCAGTGTGGAATTCAGAAAACAAGCATAACAACCATTTGTGTGAACTGAACACAATCATTTTAGCCAATCCTACACATGTAGTCTGCAGGACATTATCATTCAGGAATATCATTTGTGTTGAAATTACACATGTGCAAAACAATGTTTCTGTCCCCTGAACTTGCCATGGTTTGGTAACCCAAATAGATTTCATGTCTATTCCGTCTTTCTAATAATCATAGCCCTTGACAGCTAATTGTGTGACAAATGAAGCAGCTTATATGAACTTGTTTTGTGTAAGCATATATCTCTTTGGAGGAGTAGGGACTAACTTATCATATGATGGTGAGTCTGATGTATCATACCCTGAAAAATATGTAAATTGGTCTTTGTGTATTTTATAACTCCCTTGCGGGGCAGTGGGGCAATGTTCTCATTGAATGTAATTAAAATGGTGCAATGGACAGTAGAGCGATGCAGATAATGACGTCTAAAATAATGATAACAGAATATTTCTCTATAATTTGCAGAATTCATGTACAAATCCTCTTAATCAAGAGCAGTATAATATTCTAATTCTGAGAGCATTGATTTTACAGTTTCAGCATCCCAATCATCAGAATATAACCCAGGTAATATTACATTACCCATAGAAACCGTAAACACATATGGTATCTGCAGGATCTCCATAGACCCGAATATATCAAAAGGAACTTTGCCCCAATCAATTACATCAGTCACTGAAACAGCTGAAATGATCACAAGGGACAAGTCTCTTTTTAGTTAATGTGAAGATGAATGTGAGGCCAACAATCCATCCTGTAGCAGAGTGTTCTGGTAGAAAATGCCCAAAATCAGTAAGAAAAAGCAATCACAAATCCAAACCATAAAAATAGAAAAACTAAGGAATGTGTAATCCAAACATATATCCAAAGTGGGACCAGGTAAGTGTGTTTCAGCCATGAACACAGATCCTTAATGCAGGAGTGTATAAAATAGAAAAACTGTCAGAAGAAAAATCATTTTGAGCCACATAATACCCAGAATCCATTAGTTGAAAAACTGGTGGGTCAGTTACTGCAATTGGACTAGAAGAATCCATAAAATGTGTATTCAAAGTAGCTAGATCTGTATACACGATATCTGCTGCAAGCACGTTATAGTTTCAGCAGTACTCACTTCAGTCATGTTGCTGGATGCAGCTATAGGAATTAATTATAGTGCATTCTCCATCCTGTTCACCCAGCTGGAGAGAAACAGCTTCTGTGGTAGTCACTAGCTGCCGAGGAACATTCTGTATGTTATCGAGAGTAGAGTGGAAACTGTGAAGGACTACTCGTGGCCTACTATTTGTGCTCGGTCACATGGTGTAATTTTACCGGATCAATGGAGACAAATCGATTGTCTTTGGAACCAGATTGAGGCGGCAAGATAGCAGCAGTTGTACCTTGAACACCAAGGACCGGCACGGGTATGAAGGTCAAACTTCTTTTTCACTGACACCTTCTCTCGCACAAGAACTCCAATTTTTGGAATCCAGCCAGAAGATTGGTATTGTGATTTACTGGTAAGCCCCTTGTGAACTTAGTGTGCCAGGGCTTGTAAATTAAATGCTACTAGTGGACCCTGCAGCACTGGTTGTGCCACCCACACAAGTAGCCTTTCAAATGTGTCGCAGATCTGGCATTGCAGTGTCTAGCATACAGTTTTAAACTGCCATGTCGACCTGGCAAGTGCACCCACTTGTCTGGCCCAAACCCTCACTGTTCTTATGTGTAAGGCACCCCTAAGGTAGGCCCAAGCAATTTCCATGGGAAGGGTGCAGTGTATGTGAAAGGTAGAACATGTGCTGGTGTGTGTGCCATGTCCTGATAGTGAAATAATGTGTATTGCATGTTTTACTATTAAAAGACTATCTGTCCCATAGGCTAACATTGGAGATAATGTGTAACATCTTACAAGTATAACTTTCCATTGGGACAAGATAGAAAAGGGGAGTTTAGGATCTCTGAACTCAGAATCTAATTACACATATTTTTAGGGAGATGGTTTTTAAATTGTGTGTTTGAAAATGCCACGTTAACAGAGTAAGGGTGCAAAAGAACAAACCTTACATGCCAATCAGTCGCACTGGGTTATACCGGAATTGATCCTCACAATCAAAAATATCATGCACTCCAAATACAATCCAAGTTTTCATCCAAATTTGTTATTGTAGTACTTGTTCCAAACTTCATCTATCAATTTGCTTTCACTACGAAGACAGCGTATTCTATTACTATTTCATTTTCCCAAATGTCCACTGCATGCCCTTCTGGACCTTAACGTGACATTTAGGAATTAACAATTTATACTGAGTAGCCTCATGTAATTCCACCTAATGCATTTCGGCCTATAGAGCCCCTCACGGGGGGTAACTGAAATAATAAGAATTATAAAAATACATCTAAATCACCTGTTCAAATCAAACTGTCATTTACATATAAGTATGAATGATACCCCCTGTGATTTGCCCTTAACCAGTCCCATCCTAAATGTGCTTGCTAACTCAAAAAAACTCTTTATGTGAAACTAATAATAATACCCCTTGACTACCACACAACGTAAGCAACAAAAATTGCAAAAAACCCGTGTTCGATCCAATTCCAAAACATTTGTGAAAACAATCATGCCAGTCTCACACAAGGAGATGTATCTCTCAAATTGGGTGATTTCAAAGAGGTGGGACATTCATTCATGGGTGGATTACATTAGTAGTGAAATAGTGGCCGTCACACCAGTATGTGCAATAGCAACACCCTCATGCACAGCTATCAATACAGTTAGTCTGCGGTTGGGTATCAAACGATCGACAACCCCTGTAATAGTTACAAGGGGAATATTGTGTTCACCTAAGTGGTAGGTATATTTAGAAGGAAACCCTTTGATAAAGGTGTGCCATCTTTATTTGCATTAACAGCAGACAAGATATCCGTTTCTATCTTCCTCATTTAAGAACAAGTAACTGCAGCAACAGTAGCAGTCGCAACTGATTCATCTGAACAATCTCAAAGGGTAGAGGGGGAAGGGAATAGGAGAGGCAGCCCCCCACTCACAAAGTATTCAAACAATTAGAGCCTCACCTAAGTACAACTGCATCCGTATAGAAGACCGACAAGCAAGGGATACTTATTATTAATACTCCCCGGAATATGTCCAATGACATAAATCCTTAGGTCTGGATGCGTTCTTCACCAATATAAAATCACACAGGACCACATACAATTCACCCAAAAAAAAGGTGTGAAGAATAGAGAGAGTGCCTCACGGTAGAACAACCCGAGGGGGTTCCCGGTTAACAATTGCCGGTATACCCACTTCTCATCACTCTCTCTATGTGAAAAGACAAATGTGCACTAAAAGGGAAGGTAGTGCAGACGTGAGAATAGTGATGGAAAACACATATAGTGACACACGTATCAACACTGACACCCACTTGTAGTGTACAGAAACGTATATATATAGTGCCTCCCCTGAGAGGTGCATGAATGGTGCTTTGAGCGTCTTTCTGTTTTATTTCTTCACACAGGTCCATATTTTTCTGAAAAGACTGAGAATAGACAACCCCTCTGATGCCCTGATGAAATCGCCAAAACTAGGAGCAATGAAACATGTCGGCTTGAGGACATAAATGTTGATGGTATATAAGTAACCATTTTTTAATAGTGGGGTTTTGCTGCGTCAGAATAAAACGGTAAAGCAAGCAAAGCCCCGCCACACAATTTATTTTTCTTGTGGTTGGTTAGGGGTCTATTTATATGGCACCTAAGAACATCGTCTGCGGCATTCCCCAAGGATCATCCCTCAGCCCTACCCTATTCAACATCTACTGAACCCCCTCACAGGCGTTGTCAGATCCCAAGGACTCAACAGAAACTCCTATGCTGACGACACTCAACTAATACTCTTGCCCACCAAGGACGCCTCCAATGCCAAAACCAACTTTTGCAATGCCATGACCAACATGGTAGAATAGATGAGAGACAGCTGCCTCAAACTCAACTTCGACAAAACTGAAGTACAGATCTTTGGAAGGGACACCTCCATATGGGATCACAGCTAGTGGTCATCAGAACCTGGACTAACACCCACATCAATAGACCACGCACGGGGGGCGGAGCATGCTCTCAACAAAAATGGCCACTTGAGCCCTGAGCTCCACCGAGTCGTTCTAATATCCTAAAATTATACGACAGCATTCTAGGAATTTGCAGGCCCACACCTACGATTTCGATCCGGGAAAGCAAGAGCAACTGGCCGACCCCACTTTGACCGCAATCGACTGAGGAAATCAGGTGAAATCGCCGACAGAGCTAGAGCGGCTTGGAGGCCGATAATTCCCAGACTGGCGTGAGGTGCGGGGGCAGAGCTGTGTCCCTATACGTGCGGCATACTTGGCTGATATTAGACAGCGCATGTGGAAGCCTGCGAAGGCAAAGGAAGAAGCCGCAATCTGCAGCAGCACCGGCCCATGCAGGGAGCAGGAGTGAAATAATCATGGCAGCGAGTGTGCAGCAATAAGGCAGCAACCGAGACGCGACAGAAGGAATTGGACCTAACGGCCATCTTCACATACGCGGCTCCCAAGTAAGAGCTTCGGGGGCTGCGGTCAGCGCTGCACAGGCCAAAACGACTACAGAAGGCGTGAAGCGACCGAGTGAATCTGCTGACGCCCCACACTGGAGACGCATAGAGGGAGATCCGAAGGGAAGGGAGCCGATACTCTGACTCCACGACACGATATGGGTGGAAGACTACAGGCGCAGGGGAGCGAAGCGGAGACTGCGCGAGGGAAGCAGGCAGGGAACAAGAAGGAGACAGGACACCTGCTACGTAGAACCACTGTCGATAGCGCCTCAGCGGAACCGCGCTGTTGCCTGGAATCTGAAGCCCGGTACGATTTTGGTCGGCAAATGATAGGCCCTTTTGTGCGACCCTGCAGAAAGCGGCATAGGGTTTGAGGGCATGCTTGATACGCAAGGACAGTGTGGAGCTCTCTGGAGTGCGGTGTCAGAGACGAGCTACGAGTGGGGAGTAACAGCTGAGGTGAGACATCAGGAGCCAGTGCACGCTGGAGAACCCGATGCGCATATTTAGCACAGTGGCCAGAGGTCTGGGGGGCAAGTGCCAGTTGTAGTCAGGCACTGAAAAGAGACCCAGCCATTGAGGCACCGCTTGGAACAATATAGGGGCAGAATAGTGGGATGTCACACCGCCTGGACGGCGCCCATAGCCCAGTGAAGATAGGAGGCAGAAGCCCCACGCAAGAGCGTGCGTGTAGAGAGCAAGTGTTGCTGAGGCTACTGGCTAGATAGACTTACTTTGGGACAGATTTGACCTGCAGTTGTGCTAGCAACAACCAGGGGAGTCGCAAGTAATGCAGACACTGGTGCTGCACTGTATACCACGAACTTGAGACAACGACAAAGTCTAAAAGCAGTGCCAAAAGACCCACTAGCATGTGGCACGGGCATAGCGCCACAATGGGGACAGGGGACAAAACACAAGCGAAATTTTCCTTTGAGCGGAAGCGCTCCAAATCCCACAATGCCACCAACGGCTAAACCTCGAAGATGCAATCGCCAGCAAGCAAGGACACAGGAGCGGACATAGGTAGCATGCTACTATCCATGGAGAAAAAGCTGCAGAGTGGAATTGCGACGTTGGGCACGAAAAAGGACGCTCTCTCCTACAGAATGGATAGAATGGCGGAACAGATGGACAAGCATGTGGAAAACACTAGACATGTCAGAAAGAAGACTCACAGAAGTAGAAGAGGCGCACACCACTCTAGATTCGGACCATAAGCGGCTTGGGAAAGTTCTGCAGATCCTACAGGACAAGACAGAAGATTTAGAGGCCCGTTCGTGACGCTGTAACTTGAGAATCACCAGCCTGCCAGAGTCGACATCCACTGGGAACATGGAGCAATTTGTCAAAAAGCTGCTGATAACTCTCGTGGGGGAGGGAGTATTCTCTACAATGTTTGTGGTGGAGACGGCACATCGCTCATTGGGCCCCCGACCACCACCGGGTGCACCATCGTGCCCAATAATCGCGAAACGGCTCAACTACCGCGACAGGGATGCGGCGCTCCGGATTGCCTGTGAAAAGCAAGTCTTGCGATATGAGGGCTCCGACATATCGCTCTACCCAGATTTCACGATGTGGGTTCAGGAGGCTCGCAGACACTTTGGCCCTTTAAAGAAGCAACTCCGAGATGTGGGCTTTGACTATGCCATGCTGTACCTTGCAAAACTACCTGTGAATCGGCAAGGCCGTTCCCTTATATTAGAAACCACAGCAATGGAGCGCACACCGCTAGCCCCTCCTCCGGATCGTCCCTCGGGATTCTGGTACTTGTAGTTCAATAGTGGATCACCCAGGTGGGTGCAAGTCGGTACTTGTTGGACTGATGAATCTCTAGACCCGATACATGTCACGGGTTTTTGGGTATCGCCCGAGACATGGCTCGGGTTTCGGGATAACTTCCCTCATCAGTAGAGAAATGGTTAGGGGTGGAAGAGAAGGCCGCCAAACAACCGTCAATGGCCTCGATGCCCGAACCGGCACGCAGGGCAGCATCCAGGAGCCCGTCGGCTCAAAGCTCAATGGAGCCAATTAGTAGAAACCACAGCAATGGAGCGCACACCGCTAGCCCCTCCTCCGGATCGCCCCTCGGGATTCTGGTACTTGTAGTTCAATAGTGGATCACCCAGGTGGGTGCAAGTCGGTACTTGTTGGACTGATGAATCTCTAGACCCGATACATGTCCCGGGTTTTTGGGTATCGCCCGAGACATGGCTCGGGTTTCGGGATAACTTCCCTCATCAGTAGAGAAATGGTTAGGGGTGGAAGAGAAGGCCGCCAAACAACCGTCAATGGCCTCGATGCCCGAACCGGCACGCAGGGCAGCATCCAGGAGCCCGTCGGCTCAAAGCTCAATGGAGCCAATTAGTAGAAACCACAGCAATGGAGCGCACACCGCTAGCCCCTCCTCCGGATCGCCCCTCGGGATTCTGGTACTTGTAGTTCAATAGTGGATCACCCAGGTGGGTGCAAGTCGGTACTTGTTGGACTGATGAATCTCTAGACCCGATACATGTCCCGGGTTTTTGGGTATCGCCCGAGACATGGCTCGGGTTTCGGGATAACTTCCCTCATCAGTAGAGAAATGGTTAGGGGTGGAAGAGAAGGCCGCCAAACAACCGTCAATGGCCTCGATGCCCGAACCGGCACGCAGGGCAGCATCCAGGAGCCCGCCGGCTCAAAGCTCAATGCAGCCAATTAGTAGAAACCACAGCAATGGAGCGCACACCGCTAGCCCCTCCTCCGGATCGCCCCTCGGAATTCTGGTACTTGTAGTTCAATAGTGGATCACCCAGGTGGGTGCAAGTCGGTACTTGTTGGACTGATGAATCTCTAGACCCGATACATGTCACGGGTTTTTGGGTATCGCCCGAGACATGGCTCGGGTTTCGGGATAACTTCCCTCATCAGTAGAGAAATGGTTAGGGGTGGAAGAGAAGGCCGCCAAACAACCGTCAATGGCCTCGATGCCCGAACCGGCACGCAGGGCAGCATCCAGGAGCCCGTCGGCTCAAAGCTCAATGGAGCCAATTAGTAGAAACCACAGCAATGGAGCGCACACCGCTAGCCCCTCCTCCGGATCGCCCCTCGGGATTCTGGTACTTGTAGTTCAATAGTGGATCACCCAGGTGGGTGCAAGTCGGTACTTGTTGGACTGATGAATCTCTAGACCCGATACATGTCCCGGGTTTTTGGGTATCGCCCGAGACATGGCTCGGGTTTCGGGATAACTTCCCTCATCAGTAGAGAAATGGTTAGGGGTGGAAGAGAAGGCCGCCAAACAACCGTCAATGGCCTCGATGCCCGAACCGGCACGCAGGGCAGCATCCAGGAGCCCGTCGGCTCAAAGCTCAATGGAGCCAATTAGTAGAAACCACAGCAATGGAGCGCACACCGCTAGCCCCTCCTCCGGATCGCCCCTTGGGATTCTGGTACTTGTAGTTCAATAGTGGATCACCCAGGTGGGTGCAAGTCGGTACTTGTTGGACTGATGAATCTCTAGACCCGATACATGTCCCGGGTTTTTGGGTATCGCCCGAGACATGGCTCGGGTTTCGGGATAACTTCCCTCATCAGTAGAGAAATGGTTAGGGGTGGAAGAGAAGGCCGCCAAACAACCGTCAATGGCCTCGATGCCCGAACCGGCACGCAGGGCAGCATCCAGGAGCCCGTCGGCTCAAAGCTCAATGGAGCCAATTAGTAGAAACCACAGCAATGGAGCGCACACCGCTAGCCCCTCCTCCGGATCGCCCCTCGGGATTCTGGTACTTGTAGTTCAATAGTGGATCACCCAGGTGGGTGCAAGTCGGTACTTGTTGGACTGATGAATCTCTAGACCCGATACATGTCCCGGGTTTTTGGGTATCGCCCGAGACATGGCTCGGGTTTCGGGATAACTTCCCTCATCAGTAGAGAAATGGTTAGGGGTGGAAGAGAAGGCCGCCAAACAACCGTCAATGGCCTCGATGCCCGAACCAGCACGCAGGGCAGCATCCAGGAGCCCGTCGGCTCAAAGCTCAATGGAGCCAATTAGTAGAAACCACAGCAATGGAGCGCACACCGCTAGCCCCTCCTCCGGATCGCCCCTCGGGATTCTGGTACTTGTAGTTCAATAGTGGATCACCCAGGTGGGTGCAAGTCGGTACTTGTTGGACTGATGAATCTCTAGACCCGATACATGTCCCGGGTTTTTGGGTATCGCCCGAGACATGGCTCGGGTTTCGGGATAACTTCCCTCATCAGTAGAGAAATGGTTAGGGGTGGAAGAGAAGGCCGCCAAACAACCGTCAATGGCCTCGATGCCCGAACCGGCACGCAGGGCAGCATCCAGGAGCCCGTCGGCTCAAAGCTCAATGGAGCCAATTAGTAGAAACCACAGCAATGGAGCGCACACCGCTAGCCCCTCCTCCGGATCGCCCCTCGGGATTCTGGTACTTGTAGTTCAATAGTGGATCACCCAGGTGGGTGCAAGTCGGTACTTGTTGGACTGATGAATCTCTAGACCCGATACATGTCCCGGGTTATTGGGTATCGCCCGAGACATGGCTCGGGTTTCGGGATAACTTCCCTCATCAGTAGAGAACTTATATTCACTGACCCGAAGGCATTGCTGCAGGCATTCAAGGGGTGAACTAAAGAACAATGCAAGAGCCTGGAACGACGATTACAGGACGAAGCAGCCGGTGGCTCACTGGAGGACCAGGACTGATACAATGGGGCAATTGATATAAACTGAGTAAGACAGGAGGGGTGTAGGCGGGGCAAGGTGGAGGTAGAGGGGTAACTAGACAAGCACAATTGGTTGCCCTATCATATAAAGATAGACCTGTGGGGCTGGCTCCATACAGCAGAGGCAGCGGGAAAGATAGTGTTACATGGACTGATTAAAAGGTGGAGGCTGCCAGACGAGTATGGCTTAATGTGCAGTGCAGTCATAGTGATGAAGCAGTGGGTTTTTGAACCCGGAACGAATCAGGAAGACATTGGCGGAGTAGGCACGCTGGCATAAGCACTACAGGCAGGTACCGGCTTGGGCAGAATGCTGTAAATTGTTTTGAACAACGGCGGCGGGACAAGGGGTCAGAGAAAGCGTTGCGATATAACACCTTCTGCATAGTGAGCGACGTCTGCCCATGAGTGCTAAATACCAAAGTATCAAATTGGGGGAGGGGATCCTTTGGGGAGGTAGCAGGGGGATGAGGGGGAAGTTTCCAGGGTACTGCGCGACCAAGTTGGGGCTGGTCAGCTGTGGGTGGGGGGAGGAACTTGTGGGGGGTTGGTTGTTGAATAGGGGTTGTTTGGGGGGAACTGTTTTGGTTTTTGGCATACAGTACACTCAACACACACATTTGGGCCGGAATATGCTACATGTATAGATACTATTGATGGCGAGATCTACAGAGACTAATGTACCAAAGATGGCTAACTCCCTACAAGCACTGTCATGGAATGTCAGAGGGCTTAATGACTACCGTAAGCTACGCAAAGTGCTGAGCTACCTGAACAGGCAAAATATAGATGTGGCCCTGCTCCAGTAGACCCATCTTCCACAGTCGAGCGTGATGCTCGGCAGTAAGGGCTTGATGGGTAATTCAGCAGGATTTACAACGCACGCCAGGGGGGTGCTCACATGATTAAATCCCAAGTCAGCTTTTACAATTGAGCCGCTGATAACAGATGCTGATGGGCGTTATGAAATATCGAGATGCCAGGGTCGAGGGATTGACTTGATTACTGTAAATGTGTATGGCCCAAATTATGATCGCCCCGAGTTTTTTACGAGGATAGCGAGTGTGTCAAACAGATACCAAAATGTGCAGTTTTCATGGGATGGTGATTTCAATCTGGTTAGGGACCCTGACCTGGACAGGTCGGCAGGCCCGGAAAGGAAGCCGGTGGCGACTGCTAGAAGGTTGGACAGTGTCATGACCTGTATGGACCTCATTGACGTGTGGAGAGTGTGGAATCCTGGAAAAGGAGGATACACTAATTATTCTGATTTCCAAAATTTGCATACCCGCATAGATTACTGTCTGGCCTCTTCATCATTGATGGGTCAGGTCCGTAATTGCATAGTGCTACCGCGCACACTCTCGGATCACTCGCCATTGCTGCTGACATTGGCTCGCCCAAGACATCCATTGCACTGTTCACATGGTGCTTTCCCCCTTACTCACTGCTAGACCCACTGTTCAAGGGGAACTGGCAGAGGCAATAGAAACGTATTTCGATACTGTACTATAGGGTAGCACAGGGAGCCCAGTTGCATGCATGGATACATGGAGAGCCGTACATACCGTTTCTCCGCATGGATAGACTATTTGCAGACCCACTTCCTCTACTGGCCACGATATTCGAGCCAGTGGACTGAAGAACCTGGATTTTAAACTCTATCAACTAAACACGCCACGCTTGGCACTGCATGGTACAACAGCAGGTGGGAGCCTTGCTATATTCTCCGTTCATGCCAATAGAGTGGACCCTCCGCATAACCCCATGCAGGGACAGGAGAGTTACAAGCGCACTGCGAAAATTGAACATCACAGTGGCCTGAGACTTATTTGAAGACGGAGAGACAAAAACTTGGGAACAAGCGGTGGGAGAGGAGGGTGCAGGCACAATACTGCAGCGTTTTCAGTTTTACAGAGTGTGCAGGGCGATGTGGGAACTGTTCGGGGAGAATCTGTCCAAACCTCCTGATGTGCCGGACCTATCCTATGTCATCAAAAGCAAAACTTCATGCAAGGTGGTTTCCAACATATATAAAATAGCAATGACACAAAGGGCAAACCAATACACAGCAGCTAGGCTGGCATGGCAAAGTGACCTGCAGACAACAATAGATGACGCAATGTGGCTCTACTGCTGTATGAACACTAGGAAAATCGCATTGCATGGCAAGCACAGACTCATACATTTTAAGTACATCAACAGAGTCTACTATACCCCAGAGCGATTTCGGGTATGGGCACAGGGAGGAGGCGTCCTGTGAGAGGTGCCACGCCCGATAGCAGATTTAATACACTTGGCATGGCAATGCCCAGGAATGTTTGCTTACTGGGAAGACATTTTTCGAAAACTGGGGAGAATAGTTGAAGTTGAGTTGACACCAGACCCAGCAGTTGCACTCTTGGGATACTCTAAAAACCTACCTAGGGCTGTACGTCGATTGGTGGATATGGGTCTGCTTGTTGCTAAACGGGTAGTAGCATTGTGCTGGATGAGGGGCCTAGTACCAACAATTAAGCGATGGTCACATGACCTGCTGTATTGCTGCACACAAACGGAGAACTACAGTGAGTTCCTCTCCCCTCTGAGCGTCCGAAAAACTTTTGGGGGGTATGCATGGCATATAGGCATAATGGGGCAGGGGAAACAGGAACAGCAGACATGATGAGACCAAGCGAGGCAGTCACTCAAGTGAGCGAGCAATCAGGCGGACAGTAGTGTGTTGATCAACGGGTTCTACACACCACTACCTGGCAGGGGAGTCAAGGTTGGCAGTAAATGTGGCGGGTTGGGATGAGAGATCTGCGGGGACCCGATTTTGGAGTGGGCAGGAATGGGGGTAAATAGACAAACGCCCGATATGAGTCTGACTGGAGAGGCAAGATGCAACGAATAAAGGGGGATGTGCAACGTTGGGTGCATGTAGTCTGGATTTGTAGGAATCATTAGATACAAGATAGGCATAGATCGCTGCCTGCCCAAATTAGGTTGTTGGCCTGAAAGCTGTGTACACTGTCCAAGATCAGGGCACGAGTAGCCTAAGGAACGCAGATTTGTAACGATGTATGATTGTATGCTCTGGAGTTTTTATGCAATAACTTTAATAACAAAACAAAAAATAGACCACGCACAGAACCTCGACAGCCAACTAATCATGAAACAACAAGTAAACACAGTCACCTCCGCCTGCTTCCACACCCTCTGCATTCTCCGCAAACTCTTTAGATAGATCCCAATCAACACCTGAAAGACCGTCACACTGGCCCGCCTCGACTATGACAAGGTTTTCTAGGCGAGAATCTCTACACAGCTTCACAAAATATGTCAAACCCCACAAAACACAGCAGAGGGACTGATCTTGGACCTTCCAAAATGAACTCACTTCAAAAAGAAACTCAAGAGCTGGCTTTTCGACTGAGTCACAGCACTTTCAGTGCCTAGATACACTTAGTGCTGTGCTATACAAATGCTGATTGATTGATTGATTGATACTTATCCCATCTGACATGGTTGCAATATAATGCAGGTGTTAGGGGCATTCAGTCATACATGCTTGTTTTACCTGATCAGGGACAAGCGCCGAAAAAGAAGTAAGTTTTTTATCCTCACGTTGTGGGGATGGCTGTACAAACTGAAGAGGCCAATCAACCTCTGCCAGAAGGATGTCATAAGAAAAAGTAAAATTTTCCCAGAATATTGCTTTAATGGTGTGCTGTATTGCACCCACAATTTGGATGTCTAGATTATATAAACATGTCAGGGGTCATAACTAATAAAGGAATCAGTTGTTCTTTCTTCCAAAAACTCCTTGAGATTTCAGCGCACTATGGTGACTTCTGCCACGCGGTCGAGGAGAGTTACTGTCCAACTCCTGTTCAGGAGGAGGGTTATCAGTGTCTGTGGCATATTTAGCAGGTATGAGGCTTCTGTCTTTTTCTGAAAAAAGGGTTTATATTGAGGAGGTCTTTCTCCCTTCTTTATCTTCCCATCAGACAAGTGTTGTGCATCCTTTTGTGGTCTCATGCACGCTTCCTCTCTGCATTCTGATAGATCTCCCCTGTTGTACTGCTTGTCAGAAAATTCCTGACAGGAACAAAGAGAATGCGTATCAGGAACCTGATACCTGTCTGAAGTCTTGAGTTTAGTGCAATCATGAAAATCGTAGCGCCTCTCAGAGGACTCCCGTGTGGAGAACCTCCGCAAGGTTTACCTTTCTGAGGATATTTAGATTCATCCCATGGCCTTTTAACAAACTCACATGTCTGCTTTGCTTCCTTGTCTGGATGAGGATTGCCAAGTGGTGATAAGTCTGGTTCCAAAATTATTGCATTTTAAGGATGTATAAACATCAGCAATAACAGAATAGAACAGAATAGAAGTGGCATTTATAAAGCGCATGGCTACCCATGGGCATCCCAGCACTGGAAGTAGGAAGAGGCAGATGAGGCTTATCTGGGGAAGAGCCAGGTTTTCAACAGCTTCTGAAAGGTTGAATGATTGGTTTATTTCCTTAATTGGAGAGGAAGAGAATTCCAAAGCTTGGTGGCATTATAAGAAAAAAGCCGACCTCCGCTTCTAGTTCTTCTGATCCTTGGTACAAAGGCCAAGTGTAGTTCATCCGATCTTAGGGGCCTGTTGGCTTGATAGGGTTTGACTAATCGGGAGATAATCTTTGGTCCGTTCCCTCCAAGCAATTTGTGAGTAATACAAAGTGCTTTAAAACTGATTCTTTCCCGAATGGGGAGCCAATGTAAGGATCTTAAGACAGGTTTTGCTGACTGTCGATAAGGAGTTCCCATAAGGGTTCTTGCCGCATAGTTCTGTTTCATTTGAAGCCTAGAAAGTAACACCTCTGGGGCGCCTAAATAAAGTGCATTGCTAAAGTCTAGACGTGACAGAATGAGTGCTTGGACAGCCATTTTCCTATCCTGAAAAGTAAGTAGGGGCAGCACTTTACGAAGCATTCTGAGCACGTTGAAACAGGAAGCAACCACCTTTCTGGCTTGGACTTTGAGGGTAAGGTCTGAGTCCAACCGGAACCCCAAAGTCTTTATATTTGCTTTAGGGGCAGGCGCTGATCCCATTACCGTTGACCACATCTCCATTGGTCTAAATAGTAAAGGATTACCAAGGAGCATAAGCTCCGTCTTGTCTTCGTTAAACTTCAAATGGGAATGATGCATCCATTTGGTCACTTCTTCAAGACAAGTACGGAGACGAGATGTTGATGAGTCAAACTGGTTGAGTGAGACCACTAGCTGAGTGTCATCTGCGTATGTTACAATATTTACTCCAAAGGGCTGTATGATCTCTGCCAGTGGGGCCAGGTAAGCATTAAAAAGCATTGGGCTTAGAGTGGAGCCCTGAGGGACTCCACATGAGAGAAGCCAGGACTTGGACTTGGATTCACCCTCAAATACTTGGAAGGAGCGCCCTTCCAGGAATGACCTCAGCCAGGATAACGCTGTTCCAGTCACCCCCAAACTTCTAAGTCGGCCAATCAAGATACGGTGATTCACCATATCGAATGCCGCACTTAGAATTTTTCTTGATTCTTCCAGGACAGGTAGAAGTGCCGTCTCTGTGCCGTGACCGGGACGAAATCCTGTTTGGGTTGGGCGTAGGAGATAATAATAGGCAGCACACATACACGGTTGGCCTGTGCTACCGCTGTGAGTAGCTGGCGTATAGCCAGAGATGCTGCGTCACCTTTAATGTTTGACAGAATCATTGCAGATATACAGAAAAGTTTCCTATTAGTTTCATGCCTAAATTCAGGATAACAGCTGCCACATGTTGGTCAATAACATCGAGGGAGGGCCGTGACTGAACTTATAGACAGCGGCGAACACTGTCGCCCAAGTGTTGCAGTCTTCAATAGCCGGAACCATCCCATGTAATAAGCACATAGTTAAGATTCTGTGCTTGTCTTGTGGTCCCGCAAGGGGAAACACTGCTTTATTCTGGAAGACATTTGGGTGATCCAAAAGTGAATATCCTCACGATTAGTGGGTGTATTGCCAACAACTGAGGGAACAATTACAAGACTAATTACTAGGCCAATTCCTGCTGGCTGTGCCAACAAGGTGCTCGATGAGAACTGAGTTAAGCATATATATAGTGTTACTAGAGTAAGGTACAATGAACATGCCTGTATACGAGTTTGATAAGCTAGATTGAAATATTGTGTACATCCAGCTAAGGCTGGCTGGGTCACCCCATCATTACTGAGAGGTCCCATGCATACCGGTGTAGTGACATGCAGGAGGGCAACTAGGAACCAGGTGTGATGTTCCCAATAAAACAAAGTTCTTTCCAAAAGTCCATGTGGTCTATGTGGATTTGGCTCTGCTGGTGTGGTGTATGTATGGAATTTATTGGTATTCATATCCACAACCAGAAAATCAACCCAAGAATAAAAGACTTCAAAGAGGTAAACATCTCTGGCTTCCACTACAAAGATCGAAGCACCACCCGCATTAGTAAGTCCATTTTGCATTATGCATGCATTGAATACACACAATAATACAATAGTATGTGTAGTCCTTTTAAACTTTCATGCTTGAAAAACCAACAAAATTAAGTGCTTTCTAAACACTGTGGATGATTAATCACAAATACTATGGATGTGGTTCCCCTAGGAGGTGTGACGGTATTATTGTGGACACCCACAAGCACTTCTCAGGAGTTCAGTGAATAAGCATTTGACCAAACACTGGTGGGACCATGTTGCAGGGATTCTGCTTAGAAAAGGAACTAAACCTGGGATCATGGGATGTTAGCATGTAGGGACTCAGTCACCATACCGTTCGTTCGTGTTTTTTTTTTTCGTTCAATAACTTTATTTCGGCCACAAAGGACCATAAATGTTCATAAAAATACATACAGTACAGATAATAAGATAATAAGTATAACCACATTTAAAATAGCATTTGCATAGAATATTTGAGATTACAATACTATATACAGTATAACACAGAATTAAACAAGGAATACATTATCGAACATCACATTAATTAAAATAGAGAGTAAAAACATACTAGACGCTGCCATCAATACCCAGTTTCCTACGCCTAATCCACATCGCATTGAGGAAACGCGAGACTTCAAAAACAATGGGGGGGTGCGTATCGTATTTCAAAACTCTAAAAGCATGTGAACATTGACGGAAACCCAAGTTGCTACAGATAGGCATTATCCAGTATATACGTGCACCCTGATACCCGGGGCAGAAAAACAGAACATGAATTTCGTTCTCCAGATGGAAACCACAGACATGACACTCCTTAGACTTGTTGCTATCCCACTTACTTGTAAATACTCTAAGTGGTCGGGTGCCCAGTCTGAATTGCATATACAATTTTCTTGCTATCGCCCGGAATATCACATCTAGAAACTCTTCCTTCTTATAATTTATCTTAACTTGAAGGAACTCAGTGGTCAATCTTCCCACCTCCCAGCTCGAGTGCAAGGATGCTAAGTTGCAATTCTTGTAATGTAGAATCAACTCAGTTTTAGGAGTCACTGGGCAGGCAATTTCCCATAACTCTGGTAGGCCTATCCTATAACAGGTTGTCTTAATATGGGTAAGCAACCCAATATTCTTTCCTCTCAGAGCCTCCCATAATTTCCCTAAATTCATTTCTATAGGGCTCGAGTTCCGAGACAGACCACAGTCTTTTCCAGTATGCTAAGGGGCGCGATGCCATCAAATCCTCAATCGGAAAAAGCCCAAGGTCCATACGAAGTGGTACAAGAGGTGTGCTCACAGGGAGGCCCATTATATTCCGCAAGAAGGTATGTTCAATCTTTGCTAGGTTGCAAGATTTCCGGTGCCCCCAGAGTTCAGCACCATATAGTGCTACCGATCTCGCCTGGACATCGTAGATTTCAATGACTGGGGCCGCAGGCTTGAACTCGGATTGCCTATAAAGCTTCTGGATCCCCCCTACTACCCTTGTCAGTTTAAGAGTTGCCTTTGCAAGCTGTGGGTCCCATTCTAGCTGTTCTCCCAGGGTAATGCCCAAATATTCAAAGGTCTTTACCCTCTCGAGTGATGTACCTCCCAAGATGGGGTTCGGGCGTGTCTGTTTAGGGGGATTGAAGATCATAAACTTGGTTTTAACCAAGTTTATCTTCAAGCCCCTTGACCCACAAAATTCGGGAAAACCATCCAGCGTGCGTTGGATGCCCGTTGATGTCCTGGACAACCACAGAGTGTCGTCCGCGAACATCAGAGCGGGCAACCGGCCAGTCACTAACTTCGGGGCGTCTATGTTGCTAACACCATGGAGATGATCTATCAGGCCATTAATATACAGGCAAAATAGAGTTGGTGCCAGGACACAACCCTGGCATACCCCTTGGTTTACCGGAAAGCAGGATGACAACTGTCCCTGCTTCCCGCACCTTACCAGGACATAGGCACCAGTATGTAGTCTCATCAGGACGTTAAGGATGTATTGTAGCAGACGCAGCTCATTTAGAACCTTCCACAATTTGTCTCTCGGTACCAGGTCAAATGCTGACCGTAGGTCAACAAAGATCATGCAGAGGCTGCCACCCTCTACAGTCACTTTTCTCCAAAATAAGACCTGGAGTCTAAATAGCTGGTCCACAGTGTATGTGCCCTGCCTGAAACCAGCCTGGAAGGGTGACAGAATCCCATTATCCTCCATCCAGGCCTGTAATCTGGCCAGAATAATACATCCCATCAGTTTCTGGGTAACGTCTATAAGACTAATTGGCCTATAATTGGATGGTTTGAGGGGACAGCCTTTTTTCAGAATGAGAACTAGTTCAGCACCCCGCCAAGAATCTTGGGGGTCCTTGCCTTTCAGAATGGCATTAAATAAAACACAAAGATATGGAACCCATATTGCCGGTTCCGAGCGGAACAAATCTCCCTGTATCTTGTCCAGGCCGGGGGCCTTATTCAATGCCAATTTCAAAATAGCAGCCTCAACCTCCAGCGGTGTAATCTCTCAAGCCTCCTCCAGTCGATGCTCGTGGGGAGGGGGCATGGGAGAGAAACCACTGTACCATCACTACTCAGCAGGGAGTAAAGGGCCCTAAAATGCTTTTCCCACACCGAGGCAGCTATGTTGGGTTCATTAGCCAATAGACCTTCCCTGTTCCCACAGCTAACTATAGCCCAAAAGGATTTAGAGTCCCTAAATTTTAATGCAGTTCTCAGGGCTTCCCATTTCTCTCCCTCCCACTCCTTCTTTGCCTTCTGTATAACCTGCTTATACAGACACCAATAAGACTTAATCTTAGGTTTATCGCGTAACTTAATTGCAGAGACCAGTTCCCTTTTGGCTTCCCTACAGTCAGTGTTGAACCAGGGCTGGACGGAGGTAGTTTTTGCCTTTAGTTTCCCTACCGGCCAAAACATATCAGAAAGTTTCAAAACGAGGCCCTGGTGTACTTTAAGGGGCTCATCACTAAGGCCTTCATGCAGTTCGTTATCTACTACCTCAGCCATGTCACTAAGGCATGGCAAAGCCCTTCGATATACCTCAGCAAGTTTATTAGGGGAACCTAGAATATGTGACCACTTCACCCTCCGTCTATTACTAGCTAATGACAGCATAGGGCCAATTTGGTTTGGGTCAGACTGTGGGTTTTTTAGGCCCAAACTCCCAGGTTTCAGGGACATACCCAAAGGGTTATGGTCACTATCCTTCCTAGGATGGATTTTGAAGTCCAGGACCATATCCCATGATCTAGCTTGCACCAGGATGTAATCCAAGATGGAACATTGGCCTTCTCTGTTCAATGTCATTTGTCCGGGTCTATCTAACTTAGTTCTCCCATTACAAGCTCTTAGGGAGTGCATTAGGGAAAAGGAATTGATTTGTAACACCAAGAGGGTCCAGGCCCTAACTACTGGAATCTGTGGATCAGGGATAGACCAGTACTGGTCCTCAGCATTTGGCCCATCTTCGTTTGAATCAGTGAGAGGCTTAAACTTACAATTAAAATCACCTCCCACAATGACGGTAACTAGTAGTCCAGGGTCGAAAAAAACTGCCCCAGTTGTTCAATGGTTCGAGATTCCTTCCCTCTAACAGTTGGTCTGGTTCCTGGGAGCAGCACACACTGCACATCACGCGAGTCAGTGGAGATCTGTTCTGCCTGGGCCCCCAAGTGGGTACCTACCCAAATACTGTGTCCCCCAAATGGCCTCCCCTTCCCTTCGTTATTGCCGGTTCATTAAAAAAAGAGTACCCGCTCCTCTTTACATCATCCACAGCCCATGTCTCCTGGAATAAGAATACATCATTTCTTTCCACAAAACTTCCCCACTCTGGGCATAGCAGTTTGCTTTTTATCCCCGCCACATTCCAAGAGAGGATTTTGATAGAATCCTCCATCTCCTCCACACCAATTCCTAGGTTCACTGTGTGCGGGCTATCTCCTCGAGTGGGCAGGTCCTCAAAAGAATCATCAGGGGAGGTGTGTCCTGGCTTCCCTATCTCACTCTCGTTGGGCTTTCCCCCTACCTCTGTTGGAACCGTGACTTCATCAGCCAGCACATTACTTAGGCATGGGAATTGGGTATTAATGCCAGTCCCAAAGTCTTCATTCCTTGGCTCACCCACTGCATACCCTAGATGTTCTCTATTTGTCCATCCCCCTATAGGGCTTGTACCTTTACTAATTTGTGCACACTCATCCGGGCATCGGGGAACCACACATAGATGCTCCTTAACCTCCCCTCGCGGTTGACCTGTACCTCCATTCCAGCATCAGTCGATCTGATCTAACAGACTATATCTATTAGTCAGAGCAAGCAAATCACTTCTAGGGTCAGTAGTATTATTTCTCCTCCGAGCAGCTTGTGTGACGTATGACCTAAGTCCCGGGATATCCCGGCCTTCCCAGGTCTGAGGCCCTCTGGGCCTAAATATCAGGGGGTAAAAATAGGTCAGGGGCAAAGAATGGATTTGTGATCCTACAGTTCCGGGGGCCCAGTTGGAAATATAGTCCACCACCCTTCAGTCTCTAAAATTGATGACTATACAGTCACCCTGAATACTCTTTGCCCGTGCCCCTACCCAGTCTACATGCCGTACAAAAAGTATTTCACTAGAAACATACTGGGGTAGTGGCCTATTGGCATTAAGCCAATGAATACATTTATTCTTCAGGTCCCCGTAATCCTCCCTTATATCTTTGGGCAATGGTGGAATTCCGGCAAGGACAGCCACATAAGGGACTGACTCAGGTGGGAGATTCAGACTATTTAGTTCTCTATCAGAGGTTGGAGGATTACAACTCGTGCTCCTCAAGCCTTGTAATTGAGTATATGGTACCTCCCCACTCTTTGCCCACTCATTTATTCTATGCTCTCTGCTTGACCTTCCGTACGTACTATTAGTTGGTCCACAAGTCTCTGCTCCGGAATACTTTGCAATGACAGAGGTGGCGGGTTAGCTGTAAATAGACCAGGGGGATTACAAGAGACATTTTCAGGCCCCTGCAACCTTTCACTGGTATCATTGATTACTAATGGGCGGGAAACCCCCTCCTCCCCCGACACAGCAGGATACAGTCTTTCTATACATGTAAGTCTACTTTCAATAGCATTAAGTCTATCGTACAGCGGGCGACAGGTTTGGAGAAAAATATTTTCCATTGTGGCCCAAAACTCCTCACCCAGTTCTGTTGGGCACAGTTTACTGAAAGCTAAGGAGGTCCTGGATCCGACTTCAGGGTGGACATTAGCTGGGCTCTCGTTGATTAGTGGCATAGGATCTTTATCGCCATTGTTACATTTCTGCATTTTGGCCTTCCTCTTGTTCAACGTTACACTCCCACACTTCCTTTTTGCTGCTACTACGACAGTTTATCCATCCCTCTTTGCGTTGGTAGCCGAACGTGTTTGGAGTTTCCTAGGGATTGGGCCTTGGGTGAACCTCCTGTTTGTAGATACATCAAGGCCAGTGAGTACATAGTCCTCCCCCTCATCAGAAGCTTCCTGGTTCAGGGATGCCACAACTAGCCTAACTGGGGATACCAACGGTCTCGTTTCAATTTGGACCTGCAGGCAGCCCTCTCCGCCAACCCCCCTGATAGGTGTTTCAGAAGGACCCTGTGGGTTGGGTGATGGCGTCTGTGCCAGCTGGCCCAAGAAGGACCGCTTGTCAAAATTGGGGTCCAGCGATAACCTTTTTTTCCGTAATGTCCTGGGGCTTGTAGTCCGTCCGCTCCCAACAGCAACACAAAGAGCAAGTCCTCCTCTGCGAGCGGCTCCCGCGAAGCGGGGGCCGCGAGAGGTAATGTGCTTTGCAGGTAATTAGGGACAGGTGCGTGGTCTCCCCGAGGGACCTGGGGCTTGTAGTCCGTCTGCTCCCAACAGCAACACAAAGACCAAGTCCTCCTCTGCGAGCGGCTCCCGCGAAGCAGGGGTCGCGAGAGGTAATGTGCTTTGCAGGCAATTAGGGACAGGTGCGTGGTCTCCCCGAGGGTCCTGGGGCTTGTAGTCCGTCTGCTCCCAACAGCAACACAAAGAGCAAGTCCTCCTCTGCGAGTCACCATACCACATCAGCAGCTATGGGCCAAAATCCAGACTAAGTCATACTGATATATCTGGCCTCTTAACCTTCCAGAGAGACAGATAAATTAGCACCCCAGAATACAACACTCTTAACTCCCTCAGGAGTCACAGTATCATGTCATCACCTTTCATTCTCTCACTCACAAGTGTCCAAAATAAAAGGAAAGATACATGAAGAAAGCTTACAATATTTATTGAAACTAACTGACTCTTTCATGAAAAACCTGTGCTGCAATTAGGGGAAAGTCAATAATGTGATTAGCATAATTAATAAATTGTATACTATGAAAAACCCTGTAATAGCTAATGACAGATCAGCCTAAGCATACTTCTACCATGAAAACACAGTATTATACTAAAGATCTCCCGGATGAGTGCCGTACCCCATACCTAAGAGTCATAATCAGTTGGTCTACATTACAGACGCACAGCTCTTTCGTCGCAGGACCTTTTCTTGCAAACCTTGTTCCGCTCTGGTTTAAGAATGGCAAGTCTCTGTTTATATGATAAGGCTTGTTCTATTCGAAAAACAGCTGTTGGATCTCTCTATTATGTCTAGGTGTTAGTGTCTGACCACAGAGAAAAACAACACCATGTTGTTTGACCTTGCATGATGTACAGACAGAATCCCAGCAGAAAATTTAAATTACAACACATTAGAAGCATATTTAAAAAATATCGAAGTGGCACAAAAACAAGCATGTTACATGTAACGTGTGCAAGGCAAAAGTGGCCTATTACTTTGTGTAGTTAGGCTAACATAAGGGAAAACGACATTGGGCCCTATAGGGGACTCAAAACAGTCCCTGCTGGCTCCATTTTTGGAAATCGCACTCCAATGGCCTAAAGGAGTAGGAACAAAGGGCCAGATGCATGAAGCGTTTTGCAATTTCCTAATTGCAAATCTTTGTGAATCTCAATTAGGAAAAAGCAAAACAACATGAACAAAATTGTGTTTAACACTTTTTGTGAATCCTAGGGGAGTACAAATGACCTACCTCCTGAATATTTTGATGAGGTAGGTTGCAATTTGCGACCCCCTAAGAATCGCAAAAATCACAGGGACGATGGCCTGCTGTCTGTGATTGCTTTTAAATAAAGTATTTTTTTATTAAAAGCAGCCCATTTTCCTTAAAGTAAAACAGGATGCATTTCTGAAACAAAAATGAAAAGTTTTCTTTTAGTTTTTTAAGAGTAGCCAGTGGTCCGTGGGACCACTGCCTGCTCTTAAAAACAGTTTAACAAACATTCACAAAGGGGAAGGGGTACCTTGGGGACCACTTCCCATTTGCAAATGGTTACCAGCTACCTAATGTAGGTGGTAAAATGTGAATGTTTTGAGACCGCATTTCAGTCCCAAAACATTCCTATATAACTATGTGATTCGGTATTAGGAAGGGATGCCCTAAACACGCCCCTTCCTAAAACCGAAACGTAAACCCATTTTGCGATTCGGTTACAGGTTATCAAATTGAAAAATAGGGATAGCTGCATCTAAAAAGCATTTTTTGCATTCGCAAACTGAGCGATTCGGCCAATCAGCCTGTTTCCAAAGACAAAAATGCTTGATGCATGTGCCCTAAAACGTTCAAATGGAACTCGTTCTTGGGAAAATTTTGAAGTTTAGTTTCGCAGACCGTTCTCTGTAGAATCAATCATTATAACAAAATCTTCAACTAAATCAACAATGTTATTCCATATAAAGTTATGAGAAAGGTAACAGCACAACCAGTATTTTTATGATGAGTAACTACAGTTCAGCTGAAGTGAGTTTTATTAGACAAGAAACATTTTTAATTGACCAATTTTGTTAGAATGAGTTCCATGTGAAGTTTTGTTCTCAAGGATTACTTGATGCTCCTGTTTACATGGACATAAGGGTTGCTCTTGTTTTTGTTCATACATACTGATAGAGTAGGAGTCAACAAAGCAATGTCATCAGGACTACTGCCCTATTTAGGCGTCGATTCCGATCCGAATCGTCGTACGGAGCATTTTTCCCCGTACGAATCGTACCCGTAAACGTCCCCGTACGTACGACGAAGTACGATCCGTACCAGGAGCCAAAGTCCGTACGAGTCGTACAGGACTCTGTACGACTAAAATATCCGTACGAGTCTCACTCGGAACCCGCTGTACGTGACATCGCTACGGTTCGCGGCTGGTTTTTACGACCCAGCAAGTACGATTCGTGTCGGGTACGCACCGTACGACCCTTTTCCTACGGGAGCCGAAAACAGTCGTAAACGCAGAGTTCGCGCCAAAACAGGTACGGAACGCCCTCCCGGGTACGGCACGTAACCCCCATGATCGCAGGGGTACGCGCCGTACCCCTGTGATCATGCGGGGTACGTGCCGTACACCCAGCGTACATGGGGTACGCACCGTACCCCATGTACGGTGGGTATACGGCACGTACCCCATGGACGCAGGGTGTACGGCACGTACCCCGCATGATCACAGGGGTACGGCGCGTACCCCTGCGATCATGGGGGGGTACGCGCCATACGGTGTGTAGGTGATCGTGCGCTTTTCCGTACGAACCGACGTGTACCGTACGAATCGCGTCTGGGTCGGCCGATCGGAATCGGAATCGTCCGGTCGTACGGCGTCCGTACGAGTCGTACGGAAACGGCTCCGGATACGAATCGTACGGACGGGGATTTTACCGGATCGGAATCGACCCCTTAGAGTTGATGGTTGGATGTCCTTTTACTATGGCCATTGCTGGAAAATAAATCTTAGCCACAACAAACAGAAAAAATTATGAAACCCCTCATCCTGGGAAAAAACTCAGACGGTGAGGGGATCATTATTTTTGGGGGGTTTCAGAAATAAACTTCTACTTTGGGAGTTTTACCCTTAAAAACAAAAAGGTTTGCTGCACGGTCACCAAAAAATACATTGACCACACACCAAACTCTCAATTAATTCTTGAGAGACACAGTGGCAGCACAGAGCTCACCACTGCTGGAGATGATCTCTAAACACTGAGGTACAATGTCCTAGGTATTGGGGTACTATGTCCTGGGGAATGTAAAGTGCTCTACCACTCTGATGGACTGAGATAAAATATGCAAATGAGAACCTTAATCTAATTTTGGTGCTTGAAATCCTCTTGCCAGACACAGCTGTAATTGTCCACTGAAGTCTTCATTTGGGTGGCAAAAAAGCTTCAAGCAAGATCATCCTGATCTTCATGCCTGCGAAAGTCACAACTTGTGTTGTTAGTCGAGCTCCTCCAGAAGTCACAACATTTGCAAAGTTTTGGAATAGTTCTTCCTAGCCACTTCTATGGCACCTAGGAATTCAGGGACTCACTCAGAATCCAGAATTCATTCTAGTAGAAGCCCCCAGCATAGTCCAGTCCACGTCCACTGGTCAACTAGTCATTCCAGCTTTTTACATCCCTGTAGCCACACAGGAGGACAGTCACTTACACTTGAAGTCCACTTCTCTGTCCTGAGTACATGTTAGGGCAGGTCCAGCTTTTCTGCTCCCCACACAGGTCACCAACAGTCTTCTCTTCTTTTAGATGGGTTCCATGGACCTAGGTTGAGGTCCCACTTTCATGCAATTTACTGGTCAGTGGGCTGTGGTACCCCTGGACACACCCTAAACAACGGGCATACATTACTCAAGAGTAGCCTGTCCCTCTTTTCCAGCATATCTTGTTTGCCCTACTGCAAGCTATCTCACAGTGTACCATTCTTAGTCAAACTCAACATGGCAGAACCTCTCTGCTGCTGGAAGAGGCATGTGGCATACCTAGGAGTCTGTCTAAGGTAATGAACAGTCCCCTCTCACTCTGCCATTCCAATGTAGTTCTAGGGCCATGTAATATTGTGAGTGAAGTTAACAGACTTTGGTAGGGTTGCAGACAGGAGGGTCATTATTACACTACTTTCGCCATCTTGTAATTGGGATCTTAGTCTATCCTTTATGTGATCTTTCCTCAAGTTTTCTGAAACTCTTCTATTGTCCTCTTTTGGTGACACTTTTTCTTTACTCCTTCTTGCCTTTGGGATGGGATGACCGGTAGGTTTGTAAACTATTGCTATGCATGACACTATGCTAGCCCCTGGGGTTTCCACGACCCCAGACCCCCGGCATGAGCACGGACTGCCGGGGGTCTGGGGGCCCGGGGTTTCCCTTTGTGAAAGTCAGGACACTATGCCAGTCCCTGGGGTTTCCACGGCCCCAGACCCCCCGCACGAGCATAGACTGCCGGGGGTCTGGGGTTCCGGGGCCCACCCCGTAAAAATCAAGACACTGTGCTCGCTTCTGGGATTTGTACGGCCCCAGACCCCCCGCACGAGCATCGACTGCAGGGGGTCTTGGGGTTTCACTTTGTAAAACTCAGGACATCCAGCCAGCCCCTGGGGCTTCCGCGGCCCCAGACTTCCCGCACAAGCATCGACTGCTGGGGGTCTTGGGTCTCGGGGTTTCACTTTGTAAAACTCAGGACATCCAGCCAGCCCCTTGGGCTTCTGCGGCCCCACACTCCCCGCATGAGCATAGACTGCCGGGGGCCTCGGGCCCTGGAGACCGGATGGGACAATTGGGTGCCCATGAGAGGATTGCCACATTTAATCCCGATTTTATCTCCCTTAAGGAAGTAGAGTCGGCAATCGAGAGATTGCTCCCGAACAAAGCTCCCAGTCTTGATAGGCTCCCAGGAGATCTTTTCCGTTCTCAACCTAAAATCTGGGCCCCATACCTGATGGTCTTGTTCAATGCGGTCCTACAAGGTTCCACATTGCCTGAGACCTGGCTTGGAGCCGAGATTGTTCCAATTTTTAAAAAGGGTTGCCCGCTCGCCCCATCTAACTATAGACCAATCAGCTTAATTGACACTACCCAGAAACTGATGGGGCGAATCCTACTCGATAGACTATTGGGTTGGATGGAGGAGAATAAAATCTTGACCACCCTCCAAGCCGGATTCAGAACAGGGGTCTCGACCATGGACCAGATCTTTCGATTCCAGGTCCTATACTGGAAAACCGCAAGAGTAGAGGGTGGCAGCCTTTACCTTGTCTTTGTGGACCTGCGGGCCGCATTTGATCTGGTTCCCAGGGAGAGGCTCTGGATGGTCTTGGAGGAGCTTGGTCTCCCTCCCTATTTGCTAGATGCCCTTATCAGACTCCACACAGGGAATAATGCACAGGTGAGGTGTGGGAGGAACGGGGAACTATCAGCTCGCTTCCCCGTTACCTGGGGTGTACGCCAGGGTTGTGTACTGGCCCCCACCCTCTTTAGCCTTTACGTTAATGGTCTGATAGATGAACTTTCTGGCATCAGGGACAACGATGCTCCTCGCCTGGCCACTGGTAGGGTGCCCGCTTTGATGTTCGCGGACGACACCTTGTTGTTATCGCGGACATCAACGGGCATCCAGCGGGTTTTGGACGGGTTTGTGTCCTTTTGTGCCTCACGGGGGCTTGAGGTCAACTTGGAGAACACCAAGTTTATGATCTTCAATCCCCCGAGGCACACCCGCCAAAATCCCGCACTGAATGGAACTCCCCTGGTGCGTGTCAAGACTTTTGTATACTTGGGGGTCACATTGACTGAGCATTTTACTTGGGATCACCAAATCTCAAAATCATCCCTGAGACTGGCTCAGATTCTGGGAGGCATAGGTAGATTCCATAGTGCTTCGACCTTTAAACCTGTCACCCCTGCCCTTGAGATATATAAAACACAGGTCAGGTCAGCAGCTTTGTATGCCGCAGAACTCTGGGGACACACAAAAGTACATGAGTTATTGAAGGTTGAACATGCCTTCATGCGTCACCTGGTTGCCCTCCCACAAAGTACTCCCCTCATACCACTATGCCTAGATCTAGGCTTGGAACCCATCGACGAACTGGCAGCTGCACGACCTCTGCTCTATTGGAGAAGGCTTTGGTCTGTGCCGGAGCTTGCACCTTTTAGAACAGAGTTCACTGTAATCTGGGGACAGTTACAGCACAAGAACATACCCTGGCTGGCCCATGTCAAGGCTTTCTTCCATCAAATTGGTATGCCACAACTTTGGGATGCACCTGAAGACAGCTGTGTGAGGACGCCAAGGTCCCAAATAGTGGCGGCTGTAAGGTCATACAACCTTAAAACCCTACACTGCTCGACCTCCTTGGGCAGGCTGTCCACAGAGTTTTTATTGACGAAAGTTAGTCCCAGGGTGGTGTTTTTGGACCTGATACAGCCTCCACTTGCAAGAAAACTATATACCCAACTGAGGCATGGCTTTATACCGATAGGGGCACTAACATCCAGATGGTCACACTCGATGGAGGCCAATTGCCCTGCTTGCAACTATTGGAGGGAAGACATTGTACATATCTTTTTTTTCTGCCCGGCATACAGCGGAATTCGGAAATGCTGGATCCTTCCACTGTGTAAAAATCTGGGTTTCAGACAATATGCACAAGCTTCAAGAGTTTTAACCTATGACACTGCCCCTCCCATTGTTTTTGCTGTTTCCCGTTTTTTATATGGCATGTGGCGGAGAAGAACTCTTTTCTTTAGTATGAAATAATGGCCCATAATTTCCCGTACCTTTACTCTTTGATAACTCATTTTTTAATAACTTTTTAACTTGACTGTATTCATGGTTTTATTATTGTGCTTGTATATATTTTATTGCACTTTTATGGTCTTCAACCGAAATAAAGTTATCAAATGAATGCTATGCATGACCCTATCTTTTCTCTTCCTCTGGTAGTTTTATGGTTTTCTCTTACTATTCCTGCTTCTCATTCTTATCACTTGGCTTTGCTTTATTTTCACTCAAGTGGCCCTCTATTCTGTATATCTCTTTCCTCAACGTTTTACTTTTGCTTTGTTAGTCAGCAATAAATCAAACCTTTTTTCAACTTAAAATAGCTTCTTATGGGGAAAAGAAAATTGTTTTTAGGTTTTAAGAGGGAAACAGAAATTAGCTCTCAGCTAAAAAAAATACAAAACCTCTGACCACTCCAATTCTCTGAGAACGAAAAATGGAACTATCCACTTTTACAGTTTACCTCTTCCCTCCACCCTCCACCCTCTGCCAAGCACGTCTTCGCCACTCTAATATGCGGGAACCCTCCTGTGACAAGCCACTCTCTCCGAAGACCATGACTAGGGCATAGCACCTATCCATTCCTACTGACATTTGAGAGGCACTGCAGCTGAAGTGTCAGAATCCAAGTGTCCCCTTCTGAGTCACCTTTCGTCTGGGATTCCTCTGGTTCCCTCAGCCAGCAGGTTGACGTTTGGCTCCCTGATGTTGGGTGCAACTCCCTCCACTACCAACAACGATCGAGGTTTTGTGGTCTCCTTTTCCTTGTCATCTCTTCGCTCTGCCTCCCCTCCCCACTGTCAAGTGACATCTTTCGAGACAGTAACAGAGCTTTTTAATAGCCCACTTAATGGCTGAGCATTCCTACTCTATAGTAGAATAGTGACCTTCCCTAGGAAAGAGTTTTAACTAATGAAAAGTACGGGGTTTACTGCAATGTGCTTATTCATTTGAGAGAGGATGGCTCCTTGCCCTACATTAGTAGCAATAGAATGCAAAATAAAAGGTTTCTCAAAATTAGGGTATTGTAGAACTGGTTTTGAGGCGATGACTCATTTTAAATCGACAAAAGCCTGCAGGGAAGATTAGGGAGAAATATTAAAGACTTGGGTTCCCTTGGTCTTCTTCAACGAATCTGTAAGAGGTGTTGAGAGGTGGGATTAGTTTGGGATACATTTCTGAAAATACTCGAAAAGTGGAAGGAAGCCCATCATTTCTTGTTTTGTTTAGGAAATGGTACTTCAGAGATGGATTTTTCTTTCTCTTCCAGAGTCTCAATAATACCATTCCCCAGTGAGCACACCAAATATTTGACTTTACCATAGGCTATTTTGGATATTTTGGTGATTATATGGAGGCCATTCTCTTGGAGGTTTTTAAGGATGGCTGTTAAGTGTTTCAAATGTTTCTGCCAATGAGGACCAAAAATAACTAAATCATCTAAATATGCTGCTGCATATCTACTTGGTGTTCTAGCAGTTGATTCATCCGTCTCCGGAATGTACCTGGTGCACCATGCAAACTGATGGGTCCCACTCTAAATTGATAAAGACCTTGAGGTGTAAAAAATGTGTTTTTTCTTCGTCTTTCTTTCTTAAGGGAATTTGCCAATACCCCCTAGTAAAGTCTATGGTAGAGATATATTGGGAGTCACCTAATTGTTCTATGATCGCGTTTATTCTTGGGAGAGGATAGTAATCAAATGTAGATGCTCTGTTGACTGCTAAAAAATTGATGCAGAAGTGGATATTACCTACCAGCATGGGGACCAGGCCTATAGGAGATGACTCATTTCTGAAGGTGGGATCTATTACACCCATTTGTAATTTTGGGTAACTTCCTTTCAGATGGCTACCTTATGGGCCTCTTGGGTCGTATGAAGTCTCTGTTTTATTTTGACCCCTGGTTTTGTAACTATAGCATGAGTAATAAGAGAGGTTCTACCTGGAAGGTCTGAGAAGATAGGGCTAATGGGTTATGCATCAACTTTTGTTTTTGTGTGCTATTAGGAGTGACTCCTTTAGAAAGATCCTTGAGAGGGATTTTGGAAAGGGATTCAGAGTTGGTTAGGTTAACCTCTTGGGGAGGAGATTCCAGCCACATCTTTGGAAGAGTAATATGATAACCTTGTATGCAGGACTGTGAAATTTTGAGCTTTCCTATCCTCTGAATCATTTGATAGGGACCTTGTCCTTCTGCTAGAAGTTTATTCTCACTAGAGGGTTATAATACTAAAGCCCACTCTCCTAACTGTATATCTCTCCATTTGGCGCCTCTTTTGTAAAAGTACTGTTCTTTCTATCGAACCTGATCTGAATGTTTCTGGGCCCAACTCTCACTATTTCCATAGTCTTGTTTTGAGTTGAATGATGTATTGCAAGAGTGTTTTGTCGGCGTTGCGAGTCATTTGAAGAAGAGCTCATGGTTTTCTTCCATAAAGTAACTTAAAGGATGAACAGCAAAAGTACTTTGGACTTCACTATGGATAACATATAGGGCCATGGATAGGAATTGGTACAAGTTGTGGCCCTCACCAGTCATCATTTTCTTAAGTGCGATTTTCAGAGTACCATCCATCTTTTTTTCCTCACTTGCCAAAACTCAGCCCCTACTTCTCGACACCTTAGATGTTAACACCATGAATGCCAACATCTCTCATTGGCTCACGACGGCCAGCGACTTATGTGCACCTCTATCCCGCTTCTCTCGCACACACCCCAATCAGTCTCACAAATGGTATAACCTCATCTTAAAACAACAACATCTGGAGCTGCGCCGACTGGAGCGTAGATGGCGGCGCAATTATCTTAGCTCTGACAGGGAAGCATACGTGTCCGCGCGTAAAGCTTATAAAACCGCAATAATTTCTACCAAGACCGCTTTCATTTCTAACAGAATTCTAACAGCCCCTAATAGACCTAAGGAGATCTTTAAAGTCCTTGGCGAATTAACATCGGACGCCAGGACACTCCCGAACCCGCCTCCTTCCTTAGAATCATGCACTGCTTTAAACTCCTTCTTCATTGATAAGATCATCACCATCAAAAACTCCATTCCTCACTCTCTCCCCCCAATCACAGCAGTACCATCTCTTGCCAACACCTCCACTCTTTCTCGGTTCCCCTCGCTTGACCCGGAGTCCCTCGCTAAACTGTCCACTCGCGTGAAATCTGGATCCCCCAAGGACTGTTGCCCTCCCTCTGTGCTTCGCGACCTCTGTCACACCCTTCCACATTGCTTCCTTCCTTTACTCAATTCTTCCCTTAATTCTGGCATAGTCCCCAGCTCATTCAAAGAGGCCGTACTGGTGCCCCTCTTAAAGAAACCAGGCGCCGATCCAGCGGTCCTCGCCAACTACCGCCCCATTTCCCTCCTGCCCTTCTTATCTAAGATCCTGGAGGCTCACGTCACGACCTGCCTCTCGCATTTTATCGAGGAGTCCAACTTCTTGGCGCCCAAACTGGCCGGGTTTAGACCAGCCCATTCAACCGAGGCCGTGATCCTCGCCGTGTTGGACAACCTCAGACGTAACGATGACAGAGGACAACCCCAGGCATTAGTTCTACTCGATCTATCGGCGGCATTCGACACGGTGGATCATAACATCTTAATCCACCGTGTCGAGTCCGCCGGAGTCTGTGGGGTTGCTCTGTCCTGGATCAAATCCTTCCTCGAGGAGAGGTCCCAGGCAGTTAGCATGGGCCCTTTTCGCACCACCAGCGTTCCGTCAACCTGTGGGGTCCCTCAAGGATCTTCCCTGTCTCCCCTCCTTTTTAATTTGTACCTTCAACCCCTCCTTCACTCCCTAGGTAAGTGGGATATCACCGTGTTTAACTACGCGGATGATTTACAAATTATTTTTCCCCTCACTTCCCCTGACGCTGTCACTAACTTTCAGACGGCCTTGACACACATCCAGCACTGGATGAATCAAAACCAACTCAAGCTCAATCCGGGCAAGACTGAGCTCCTTCTCCCTGGGAGAAGTGCCCCTTACTGGGGCCCTCAGTACTGGCCTATTGAGCTCGGAACACCTCCCTCTCCTGCTGGCTGTGTAAAGAGCCTCGGGATCCTGATCGACTCCGGGCTCACTCTCAAGGCCCAAGTGAGCGCAGTAACATCTTCCTGTATGTTTCAGCTATACAGGATACGGAAAGTCGCCCACCTCCTGTCGCCTGAAGCCTTGTTGCAAGTCCTAATAGCCCTGGTGATGTCCCGGCTGGACTTCTCCAACTCAATCTACCACCGCCTCCCTAAATCTCAGCTGTCCAGGTTACAGATTGTCCAAAACCAGGCTGCTCGGCTTGTCTCCAAAATCCCTAGATGGCAGTCGGCTCAACCCCTACTTCGCCACCTCCACTGGCTACCAGTCAGTGAAAGAATCACCTTTAAGGTTCACTGCCTGGTCTTCAAAGCCCTCACTGGTCCCTCCCCTGCTTTTCTCAAGTCCCTAATCACCCCCTACTGTCCTTCTCGCACTTTGAGGTCCACCCACCTCCAGCTCCTAGTCGTCCCTCGTTTCAAACTCTCTAGATCGGGCGGCCGCAGCTTTTCTTGTTTGGCCCCCAAGCTGTGGAACTCCCTCCCACTCTCACTTAAGTCTTCCTGCTCCCTTCTTTCCTTTAGGAAATCCCTAAAAACACTACTTTTCCCTCACCCTGACTAATTATTTTCCTTTCTCTCTTTCAAATCCGACTAGCGCCAGGAAACTCATGGTGACAGTGCGCTCAAGAAATTCATTATAACATAACATAACCATTATACTGCTCCACCAACTCATCCATTTGGGGGTGATAGCTAGAGGTACATAAGTTCATGTTAAAAAAAAAAAGCTTTATTTCGATAAATAAATACCATCAAAGCTGCACAATTTGGATAAAAAATACATGAAAGAGGCATACAATACACTTCTTAAAAAAAGTACATACGTCATTTATAGACAAATTTTGGCAAATGTGCGAAAATATTTAAATCAGGATAGTAGCTATTACTTTAGTAGCCGTTTCTTTCAGGGGCCAACCAAATCTTACACAACTCATTCAAAAGGGGTTCCTTTGATAGGCATCTTTTCTAATAGTATTCCTGTGGCCAATAAGGGTTCTTTTTCTGACAGGTAGAACTCGTTTGACAATAGGTTTAGATATGGTTATAAATGCCTAGCATTTAAAACTGTCCTAAAGTGGCCTTAAAGCTGTTCTCCAAGTCAAAATTACCTGACAACAAATGAGAATTTCTGAAGAAAAGGACCTGTTCTCAAAAGGAGTCCGGTAGCAGCAGCTGAGGTCTATGTCACTTTTTACCCACTCTGTACAGGAGTCCCTTCTATAACATAAAACTGGGGTATAATTAATTCCCAAGCTTTTGACCCTTTTGTGCCATTCTCCAATTTTTTTAAAGAGAGCTGTATTAATCTGGGCAGTTTTACTTTTTTGTCCATTTCCAACTGCTTTGTGGTCAAGAAGGTTTTTAAGAAACCGGTTTCTTTTCCTCTATGCATGTTTCTTTTTTGGTCTTATACTGTTTAGCTGGTCCAACAGACTCTAGCTCCTTTTGACCGTGAAAAAATGGTCCTTTTCCAGATAGCTATGTTCTTTGGTTAGACTAGCTTTTAAGAGATTAATGAACTGAGGGTTGTCAGTCCCTATAATAAGTTTCTCAGGTACATTCAGAAGTATACTTAATTCTTTAAAACGGGTTTCCCCTTGAGGCCCAACTACAGGAACATTAGCTGTATCATATTCCCTCTGATCTCTATGAACTCATTTGATAACTAGTTTTCTTTGGGGAATTATTTGTTCGGGGGCAAACAACAGGCATCTAATAACAGAGAACTTACAACCTGAATCTAATAAAGCCATCACCCAATTATGGCTCACCTGGAGATTCAAGTAAAAGCTAGGTCCAGCTTCTTGTGTATAATAGATGGGCCTGTTAATACAAACTTACATACGTTCTTCTTATGTTCATTTTATCTTACAAAATTTAGCAATATGCCCCCATTCTCCACACTCAAAAAAGTAATTTTCCCCAAACCTTGTGGAGTGCGTCTAAGAGTGGCGGCTCATTTTTTATAGTGCTGGTTTTCTTGGAAGGTGGGAGAAGGCTGGCTAAAGGAGTTTCAGATTTTTCATAGGTTCATAACTACACTCTGGGTACGAAAGAAAGAATTGGCCATTTCTTTGGTATTCTCAAGAGTCAGCCCATTATGCTGTCTTCATCACCTCTGAGTGAGTTTGGGAAGATAGTCAATAAACGGTTCCAAGTATATCCTATTAATAATTTCTTCTTTGGTATTCTCATGGATTGTCAGCCATTTGCCTTCAACAGCCCTTGGTTTAAAGAAAAGAGATTCTATTCCCCGGCATTCTCAAATCATTCCCTTGAGCTTCTGGTATGCAGTATCTCCTGTGGGGTTAGCTGCTTGATAGGCAGCTTGAGCTTCCCGAGTTAATAAAGGGGCGATATAAAAAGTCCACCTATCCTCAGGTCAATGATTGGCTTTAGCTGCCCTTTTAAAGATTGTTAAAAAAGTCAGTTGGATCTTCCCCAGATGTGTACTTTTTAAAAGAAACGTTTGGCCCAACAGGGACAAGCTCTTGGCTTTGAGATATCCTGTGGCTAGTTGTAATTGGTTATTAGATAGCTGTTACAGCTGATCAGCTTATCATTTGAGGGTATCTTGGAAAAAAAACCCTCTCTACATACTCAGACTTGATGTACTGCTCCAGAGCCCTTTTGAGTTTTTGTTGTGCTTCCACAAGATGGTGTACGAGGTTCTCCATCTTGTTTCAAATGGAAATATCCCTCTTCTGACACCACATGTATTATGGTGAATGAAGGGAACAGGTAGTGGGAGGGTATTTATTGCATTACTTCCACTATCTGGTAATCAGGATCTTAGTCTATCCTTTCTGTGTTTTTTTACTTCTAGTTTTCTAATTTTCTTTTGTCATCCTCTTCTGGTGGCACTTTTTCTTTTTTCTTCTTGCAGTGTCTACCAGCATTTTGGACGTGATGCCTCGAACAAGAACACAGAAATGACCGGTAAGTATGTATTATGTGCGTGTGTGTGATCCTCTATATTCTCTTCCTCTTTCCTCTTCCGTTTTTTTCTGGTTTTCTCTTACTAATCCTGATTTTCGTTCCTATCTCTTGGCTTTGTTTTATTTTCAAACACTTGGCCTTCTCTTCTGTGTATCTCTTTCCTTAGATTTTTACTTTTGCTTGGTTAGTCAGCAATATTCAAACCCTTCTCCAACTCAAAATAATTTCCATAGATTAACAGAGAAAAAAGCCTCTTGTTCTATGGGTTTTAAGAAACAGAATTTAACTCTTAGCTTAAAAAAACATAGACTTCCTCTGAACAATCCAATCCTCTTTAAGAGGGAAAAAATCTGAACTACCCACTTTCAAGTATTCCCTCCTATCTCCACCCCCTGCCAAGAAACACTTTGCCACTACCGTATGCAGGAATCCACCTGGTCAAGCCATGATCCCCGGTGAGCATGGCTAGAGGCGGGAGACTCTCCACCACAACTGACACTTGGAAAGCCCTACAGCTGAAGTGGTGGCCTGCTGGTGAGCCCATCGGAGTCATATTCCATATTGGGCTCCTCTAAGTCTCTCGGCAAAAAGGTTGAATTTTGGCTTGCTTTCCCTTTCCCTTCCTGACGTAAGCTGCAACACTTCAGCTCTCTCACTTCTCTGCCAACAAAATTGGGAAGTTTGTGGTCTCCTCCTCTCTCCTTTAGCTTTTTCTCCTTTTCCACCTCGACTCTTGAAACTGACTCTTCTCTGCACTGTCCCTTTTCAATTTTTCTCTCCGTGCCTGAATTCCCTCTTTCTTTCTCCTGCCTCTCTTCCCATTGACAAAATGTGAGTCTATTGTCTGTGTTTACATTTCTGCCCTGACTTATTGTTGGTCTTTCATTTTCCGCTGCTGTTTCGTTTTTTTCTTCTGCCTAGGGAGGATCAAGAATAAGCATGGGCGTAAAATCCGCTCCGCTCGCGGATTTTTCGGATTTTCGGCAAATCCGCAATCCGCGAACGCTCGCGAATTTGTCGAAAATCCGTGAATCCGCTCGCGGCGGATTTTTTGCTTGGTTGCGGCGCGCGGCGTGGTGCACGGCGTTCACTTTCCGTCATTTTAGCGTTTGCCGAGTTGTTTTTCTTTGCGAGTGACGCGCCATTTTAGATCTTGCTGCGTGTTCCCGCGGGAGTTTGTCGCCCGCGAATACGTACTCGCGGCTTGCCACCTTGCACAGCACACCTCGCGAGAGTTCGCAATTGCGAACACGTAGTTGCGGCGGAAAGGAACAATCTCGCACTTGCGAAATAGAGATTTTGCAATTTCGCACAAGAAAATCACCAGCAAACAGGATAAACCTTCAGAAAATTATGATTTTTATCAGAATCACTCCTCAGGTTGACATTTGCATGGCTTTTTTTTTTTGCAAGGAGTCCATTTTGGGGGGGGGGGGGAAGGAAGTGCCCCACAGTCTCCAACTTCCTGTTCCTGTCCAGCAGGCTCCTCCCAGTGCTTTGTCCATCTCCTGGTCACTTTCATTTGGATCTGGAGCTGGAAGGATTACTTTTTGTGGGTGCTGCTGGATATTTGGATTTGAGGCCTTTTTGACTGTCTTTGGATCACTTTTGGATTAGAAATCAACTTTCACAAGTAAGTTTGTTTGGGGCATTACAGTTGCTGCAAGTAAAATTTTGGAACTTTTTCAGAACATTAAATAAATTATATTGTGGGTAGCCACAGTATCCAGTAGGACCAGGGTTGGTTAGGGGTGCATGATACAACTGTTTTGTTGAATTTAAACACCATTTAGGCCATGGATGGGCTGGGATTGTGCTGATTTTTGTCTTTTTTTTGGGACTGCTGGTGGGGCCCTTTGCCCAGGGGTGGTGAGTGTTGCATGGGCCTAGTCTTTCTGTGGGGTGTCTTCTTAAATTTAAACATAATTGAGGCCATGGATGGGCTGGGATTGTGCTTATTTTATTGTTTTTTGTCGTTTTTGGGGGGCTGCTGGTGTGGCCTTTTGCCCAGGGGTGGTGGGTGGTGCATGGACTGAGTGTGCCTGTGGTGTGGTCTCACTCTCTTTAATGTAAACATCATGGATGGCATTGGATTGTGGTGATTTCTGGCTGTTTTTCTGTTTTTTGGGGGTGTACTGTTGATGTGGACTGGCCATGTGGGTGGTGGTGGTGGCCATCTTGAGTGCTGGCTGCTACAGGCAACATGTGCTTGGGGTGTAAGGGGCCATTTTGAGGAGAGGCAGTGTCTGAGGCCTGCACTTATTTTGCCTACTTTTCATCCATTATGCCCAGGGGTAGTGAGTGTTGCATGGGCCTAGTGTGTTTTTGAGGGGTGTCTTCTTGAATTTAAACACCATTGAGGCCATGGATGGGCTGGGATTGTGCTGATTTTATTGTTTTTTGTCGTTTTTTTGGGCCTGCTGGTGGGGCCCTTTGCCCAGGGGTGGTGAGTGTTGCATGGGCCTAGTCTTTCTGTGGGGTGTCTTCTTGAATTTAAACATAATAGAGGCCATGGATGGGCTGGGATTGTGCTTATTTTATTGTTTTTTGTCGTTTTTGGGGGGGCTGCTGGTGTGGCCTTTTGCCCAGGGGTGGTGGTGCATGGACTGAGTGTGCCTGTGGTGTGGTCTCACTCTCTTTAATGTAAACATCATGGATGGCATTGGATTGTGGTGATTTCTGGCTGTTTTTCTGTTTTTTGGGGGTGTACTGTTGATGTGGACTGGTCATGTGGGTGGTGGTGGTGGCCATCTTGAGTGCTGGCTGGTACAGGCAACATGTGCCTGGGGTGTAAGGGGCCATTTTGAGGAGAGGCAGTGTCTGAGGCCTGCACTTATTTTGCCTACTTTTCATCCATTATGCCCAGGGGTAGTGAGTGTTGCATGGGCCTAGTGTTTCTGAGGGGTGTCTTCTTGAATTTAAACACCATTGAGGCCATGGATGGGCTGGGATTGTGCTGATTTTATTGTTTTTTGTCGTTTTTTTGGGCCTGCTGGTGGGGCCCTTTGCCCAGGGGTGGTGAGTGTTGCATGGGCCTAGTCTTTCTGTGGGGTGTCTTCTTGAATTTAAACATAATTGAGGCCATGGATGGGCTGGGATTGGTCTTATTTTATTGTTTTTTGTCGTTTTTGGGGGGCTGCTGGTGTGGCCTTTTGCCCAGGGGTGGTGGGTGGTGCATGGACTGAGTGTGCCTGTGGTGTGGTCTCACTCTCTTGAATGTAAACATCATGGATGGCGTTGGATTGTGGTGATTTCTGGCTGTTTTTCTGTTTTTTGGGGGTGTACTGTTGATGTGGACTGGCCATGTGGGTGGTGGTGGTGGCCATCTTGAGTGCTGGCTGGTACTGGCAACATGTGCCTGGGGTGTAAGGGGCCATTTTGAGGAGAGGCAGTGTCTGAGGCCTGCACTTATTTTGCCTACTTTTCATCCATTATGCCCAGGGGTAGTGAGTGTTGCATGGGCCTAGTGTTTCTGAGGGGTGTCTTCTTGAATTTAAACACCATTGAGGCCATGGATGGGCTGGGATTGTGCTGATTTTATTGTTTTTTGTCGTTTTTTTGGGCCTGCTGGTGGGGCCCTTTGCCCAGGGGTGGTGAGTGTTGCATGGGCCTAGTCTTTCTGTGGGGTGTCTTCTTGAATTTAAACATAATTGAGGCCATGGATGGGCTGGGATTGGTCTTATTTTATTGTTTTTTGTCGTTTTTGGGGGGCTGCTGGTGGGGCCCTTTGCCCAGGGGTGGTGGGTGGTGCATGGACTGAGTGTGCCTGTGGTGTGGTCTCACTCTCTTTAATGTAAACATCATGGATGGCGTTGGATTGTGGTGATTTCTGGCTGTTTTTCTGTTTTTTGGGGGTGTACTGTTGATGTGGACTGGCCATGTGGGTGGTGGTGGTGGCCATCTTGAGTGCTGGCTGGTACAGGCAACATGTGCCTGGGTGTAAGGGGCCATTTTGAGGAGAGGCAGTGTCTGAGGCCTGCACTTATTTTGCCTACTTTTCATCCATTATGCCCAGGGGTAGTGAGTGTTGCATACTTGCATGTCCGTAGTCTTTCTGTGGGGTGTCTTCAATGTAAACATCAAGGATGGCATGGGATTGTGCTCATTTTTCTGTGTTTTGTCGAATTTTTGTGGTGTATAACTGAACTGATGTTCCTCTGTCTTCCATTGCTTTTAGGTGCACAAGAAGACTCAAGAGAACCACCAGTGCCAGGAAGAAGTCCTGCAGCGGTGTGTGCAGCATAACGTCACGCGACGTCACGTCTGGACACAGAACCCTCTGCAACTCGTGCAACTGCTGCCTGCTGACCTGCTCTGAAGAGGATGGCCCCAAAAAAAGTAACCCATCGCTCCTCTAGCAAGAAAGGTGCCAGTAAGGAGCAGAAGAAGCAAGTTACCAAGGAGACTGGTGTGCCGCCCGCCCCTTTTTTTGGGAGTAAAAAAAAAAGTATGCCTGCAGCAGCAGCAGCGGGATCTGCTGGGGACCAAGCTGGCAGCACCCCCCCGCTCCATTGGGCTCAGTGCCACCACCACCACCACACCAACTTAAGTCCAAGCCCTTGAGTGCTGCAGAGGCAGCCAGTATAGTTCTTCAATCACCATCGACCAGTGATGTTGGCTCATCGCAAGAAAGCAGCAGCAATGTCCCTCAATCAACACAGGTTGTTGTAGCTCATCTGACGAGTGTTGAACAACCACAGCCGCAACAACAATCACATGTGCAAGTACAAGCCCAAGTACATGTGGAAGGAGAGGCAGCGCAAGGAGATGCGCAAGCAGAGGTGCATGGAGGGTCACAAGTGCCCACAATAGTTGTTCCTCCCGAAGTAGGGGCACATCAGGAAATCGACAATCAAGGCGAGGTATCATTTGAGGAAGCCACTCCTCCTGCTGATCCTTCATTGTCTTCCACAACCCTAGCAAGGAAGAGATCAAGGGTGGTGTCTACATCCTCTTCAAGCACACCTCCTTCTGATGATACGGATCAAACTTGGGAACCAGCACCACAGCCGTCTGAGAGTGAGGCACACCATGATCCAACAAAGGTACTTAAGCGTAAAAGGAAGCTCGTCCAAAGTCTCAGACTTATGGAGTGTGATGAGGCTCAACAAGAAGTGGCGGATACTGCTGCTGATGAAGACTCTGCCAACGACGACCCAGTCATCATAAAGGTCACTGCAGCCCCAGCGGGCATGCAGCAAACAGACATTTTGACCCTAGCCCGAAGAGCTGCTGCGCGTGATGATGATGATGATGATGTTGTCGATGAGGAGGCAGTGGAAACACCACAATCATTGGAGTTAAGTAGTACACCAACTCGTCCCGCTTCCATATTTCTTTCTGGCAAGAAGAGACCTGCGTCAACCTCGACCTTAATTAGTGGCGGTGAAAGTGGAAAACGTACAAAAGTTGGGCAATCCAGATCCTCCACTTCATCTGGCATTAGCTTCATGACCACCACCACCAGTATCGCCGCCTCCTCCAGGTCCCACAGACACTTCAAGTCCCCAGTTTGGGACTTCTTTACTGTTTGTCCCAAAAATCCAAAGTTTGCCATTTGTACCCTTTGTAAGCTTGCAGTTAGTCGTGGTAAGTCAGGTAGCAACTATGGTACCGGCGGCCAGAGTGGTCATCTTGAGAGAAAGCACGCTGTCAAATGGTTTGCGCACCTAGCTGCGATCAAGAAAGGCCAAAATCAAGGAAACGTTGATGTTTCATCTGATGTTGACGAGCAGGAAGAAGACGTGTCAAACACTTCCCTTACACCCAGTACCCCTGTCAGCAGCACACCCAATGTGAGGCACACTAAGAGTGTTGGAGCGAGTGAGACACCAACGCACAAAAGTTCACCAGCGAGCAAAATTGGGTCAACGAAGTCATTATCAGCCCGTAAATGCTTGGTCCAGGGCAACATTAGAACAATGCTTACTTCAGACGTGCCATATGAACGCAACCACCCACTGACGCGTCTGTATAACACTAAGCTGGCTAAAATGCTAGCTGTGGACCTTCTACCTTTTTCTTTTGTAGAAGCGGTAGGTTTTCTTGAATTAGTTGCAACGCTCTGCCCTAAATGGAAGGTTCCGAGCCGGTTCTATTTTGCCAGAGTTGCGGTTCCAGCACTACATGAAGATGTGCTGCAGGCGATTGGGGCAGCTTTGCAGAAGAGTGCTGTTCACACAATACATCTGACAACAGACATGTGGACCAGTGGCCCAGGCGATGATTACATGTGCATCACTGCACACTGGGTCTCTTTTTCAGGTGTTATAGCAAAGCTAAACGCAGGTGTTGACCCGGACCAAGTTTTCAAAGCTGCTCGGAAACATGCAACACTAGCCATGTTTGGCTTGGAGAAAAGTCACACAGCAGAAAACCTTTTGGAAGAGTTTGACAAAAAGGTCTTGACAATGCTATCCCCCCTAAAACGCAAGATTGGTTATGTTTCCACGGATAATGGCGCCAATGTAGTTAAGGCCATGTTCCTTGGTGACCATGTTAGAGTGCCGTGTTTGGCGCACTGTATCAACCTGGTAGTTCAAAAATTCTTGAGTGATAAAGAGAGTCCAGCGTTCGAGGTAATGGCCACCTGCCGCAAAATGTGCAACCATTTCAGCCATTCTTTTAAGGCCCGGAAGCATCTGCGGAGACTGCTACTTGAACGTGGAATGCCAGTGAAAGCACTCATCCAGGAGGTGGCAACACGTTGGAACTCAACCTTCTACATGCTTGAGCGTCTGTATGAGCAGTATACGGTACTCGATCACTATTTCTTGACAGAGGCTACATCTCAGAAGGAGGACCTGCGGATGAGTAAGGCGCAATGGGCCATAGTTAAAAGCCTGACAGACATGCTTCGTCCTTTTGAGTTCTTCACGCGTGCAGTCAGCCAGGAGGACTGTAATTTGGGAAAAGCTATCCCATTGTTGTGCATACTGGAGCACCAACTGATGGCGGTTTCTTCTGAGTTTCAAAAAGATGAAAAAAAAAAAAACATTTCATTTTGTCTGAGAAATTATTACATCGCCTACGTGGTGATGAACGTCTTAAAAACATCAACTCAGATCAGCATTACATTTGTGCTACTATTCTGGATCCACGCTACAAAAAGGCGCTGGCAGACAACGCATTCTTTCCTTTCGCTGATGCAGATGTTCAAAAGTACAAACATTGGTTAGCCTGGTCAGCCAAGAGGTTTGAAAAAGAACGGCAGGTTATTGAAGGAGAAGCCAGTACATCAGCATCAGCATCAGCAGGCCATCCGCAGTCACAAGAATCCACTTCTGCACCTGTGGCTGGGGCACAAGTGACCTCTCAGCCGTTAAAGACACCGGCAACTGGATCATCTGCACCACACACAATGACAACACTAACAGTGGCTGGGGAGGAGGATTGGCTAAGTTTGATGGGGTATGGTTCTCGAAAAAATGTCACAGGCACAGCAAAAAGTAAGCAAAGTGGAGGAACAGTTGATGACCTTGAGTCGATGGTGCAGGACTATCTGAATGACTCAACAGAGGTCTTCCTTAATGATGAGCCATTGCAGTATTGGCATGGCAAAAAACAATTGTGGCCACAGCTCTTCAACCTGGCTATAAACTATTTGTCTTGCCCACTCGCAAGTGTGTCTTCTGAACGTGTTTTCAGTGCTGCTGGTGGCATTGTAACTCCCAAACGGAGCCGCCTCTCGCCCAAAAATGTGGAGCGGCTGACAATGATCAAGATGAATCAGCACCTCATACCACCAGATTACAAAGTACGAGAAAGCACGCCGCATGAAGACGAGGAGGACAGCAACGAAGATGAGGGGATTTTTTCTCTGTTCGGTGCCACTGACCTCATCCAGCCTGAATTCGCAGAGTATGATGACGAAATCTTGTTCTTATTCCCTGACACCGAGCCCTGAAAATGAGAAAATCAATCAAGAACTTTCTTTTTCGTCCTTATTCACTTTTATTCCTGTGTGCTTTGTGTCTCTCTTTCTTTGTTTTGCACAGTTAATTTAATTCAAACTTTAATCACCTAATCCCAAAAACAAGACCATCATCAGAACTGTCTTCACTTGTTTGCTTATTGATTTGAAGGTGCCGCAGTCTACATTCCTCAGGTTCACAAGTTCTGAAGAACATGCTCCTCTATCCTCCTCCTCCAGACTGCGATTTCCCTCCAAGCAGAGTGCTGGATTACGCACAATGAAGAAAGACTCAGCACTTGTGGGGGTGTTGTACTTCTTTGCGGGTGAGTTGACGGTTTTGGGCCCATTGCTGTGAAGCTCTAATAATGGACAAAAGTGTTTTGGACCAAATATGAGGTGGAAATTTCTTGCCGTTTTTGCTGACTTGCTTGCCTTTGAGGTGCTCTTTGGCGGGGTTCCGGGGGTTTGTGTGTAATTTTTGGTGTCTGTCGAAGCACTGCTGCGACAGTCTAATCTTGATTGCATTTGCTTTTCAGGAAATCCGTGGTGGAAAACAGGAGTTATGATGATTGATGATGATGACGACCTAGCTGCACAGCGCCGCGTTTGGACCGAAGGCCGAGAGACATTGTAAGTATGAGATTTAGCTTTTCCGCTGTTTGGGGGTGTTGTGTCGGGTGTTTTTTTGCGGGTGGGTTGGCGGGTCTTGCCTGGGGCATTCCTGGGAAGGTCTAATACCGGATACAAGTGTTTTGGACAAAATCCATAAGGAACAGCCTTTTTTTTGCCATTTCTTCAGACATCTTGCTCAATGTAGCGTTTTGGGGGGCTTCCTGCTGTTCGTGGGTGGGTTGCGGCCGGGGTCTCTGTCGAAGCACTGCTGCGACAGTCTAATCTTGATTGCATTTGCTTTTCAGGAAATCCGTGGTGGAAAACAGGAGTTATGATTATGATGATTGATGATGACCTAGCTGCACAGCGCGTTACTTTGGACCGAAGGCCGAGAGATATTGTAAGTATGAGATTTAGCTTTTCCGCTGTTTGGGGGTGTTGTGTCGGGTGTTTTTTTGCGGGTGGGTTGGCGGGTCTTGCCTGGGGCATTCCTGGGAAGGTCTAATACCGGATACAAGTGTTTTGGACAAAATCCATAAGGAACAGCCTTTTTTTTGCCATTTCTTCAGACATCTTGCTCAATGTAGCGTTTTGGGGGGCTTCCTGCTGTTCGTGGGTGGGTTGCGGCCGGGGTCTCTGTCGAAGCACTGCTGCGACAGTCTAATCTTGATTGCATTTGCTTTTCAGGAAATCCGTGGTGGAAAACAGGAGTTATGATTATGATGATTGATGATGACCTAGCTGCACAGCGCGTTACTTTGGACCGAAGGCCGAGAGATATTGTAAGTATGAGATTTAGCTTTTTCGCTGTTTGGGGGTGTTGTCGCGTGTTTTTTTGCGGGTGGGTTGGCGGGTCTTGGCTGGGGCATTCCTGGGAAGGTCTAATGCCGGATAGAAGTGTTTTGGACAAAATCCTTAAGGAAAAGCCTTTTTTTTGCCATTTCTTCAGACATCTTGCTCAATGTAGCGTTTTGGGGGGCTTCCTGCTGTTCGTGGGTGGGTTGCGGCCGGGGTCTCTGTCGAAGCACTGCTGCGACAGTCTAATCTTGATTGCATTTGCTTTTCAGGAAATCCGTGGTGGAAAACAGGAGTTATGATGATTGATGATGATGACGACCTAGCTGCACAGCGCCGCGTTTGGACCGAAGGCCGAGAGACATTGTAAGTATGAGATTTAGCTTTTTCGCTGTTTGGTGGTGTTGTGTCGGGTGTTTTTTTGCGGGTGGGTTGGCGGGTCTTGCCTGGGGCATTCCTGGGAAGGTCTAATACCGGCTAGAAGTTTGTTGGACAAAATCCATAAGGAAACACCAGTTTTGGCACTTTTTGTAAGTGAGGGTTCGTTAGGGTTAGCCCTAGCAGCAGGATTGCATGTGTTTAGGGGGGTTCTATTGCAACGCGGTTCTGTTGTTGTAGAGCACTGTTGGAGCGATGCTGGCTATGGATACTTTTGCTTGCAGGCAAGTGGTTTGAATACAATCCACGGTCTGTATTTGGGTCTACTGTTACTTTCAAAGTACGTTTTGTAACCATTTTTCTGCTAGGCATCGTTTTTGGAGATATGATTGGGTTCTTCTACATTTTTGCGACGGGCTTTAGTAAGGGTCTTGGTGGGAGCATTGCTGGGAAGGTCACATTTTGTTCTAAAACACAGTAGTACACCCACCTTGAGGGGAAAGATCCGCTATAATATTTTGGCCATACTTATTGATCCTTAAAAAGGTGACTCAGACAGAGCACGCAATTTCAAAAATATTGTACTGTCTATTAGGGAAATCAAAGTGTCACTTTTTGAACCACACAGCGTACATACCTTTTATTTATTTATCAGTGGTATTGTAATAGCACTTCCTGTTTTCCGTTCAATAATTACAGGCCGGGTTTCAGTCAACATCCGCCAGGCAGGCAGTGGACAGGGTGTCTCTTCTGTCAGTGGTCACCACCACATTGATGGACGAAGCGTCAGCTGGAATGGAGGAGTGCCGCCAATAAGAGGAATTGTTTGCTGCATGCAACTTACTTACCAATTTCAACAGGACAACTCCAACAACATACGCAATACAGATACAGTATCCATTGTTGTCTTTTATTCTATGAGTGTGACTGCATGTGCTTACCTTTAGTTTGTAACCAAAGATTGTCTGTAAACTCTGTATCTTCAATTATTGTTTGTCCATGCTCTGCTTTTTTTTTCTTCTCTCAACAAAACCTACCCAAAAAGAAACCCCCATTCCCATCCATTTTACAAACCCTAACCCTCTTCCCCCGGGCTGTGTTGTTTTGCTTGATGTCTGACTAAAATGACATCAATAATTCCACACACTTGCTGGGGAGGATAAGGTGATAGCAGCAACAGGCTGGTGAAGGAATACGAGGATATCTTCTAGACTTACTCAGCTTCAGTACTATATCTTCTAGTAGTAGTAGCCAATGTCAAATAAATTCAACGCAAGTACTAGTTATACTTGCAATACTTTACCATTTGTTAGGCTACATTATGGCACTGTTCTAGTGTACTGTCACCTGCTATTTTCTCGATCGTACCGTAACCGTTGTAATGCTACAGTAAGGAGTACAAACAAGGTTTCGTTTTCTTTTTTTCCATAGGCATGCAACTGCCACTGTGTCACACCACTAGTACCACCGCAATGAGGAAATGTCACCCGCCCAGGAATGACAACGTTAATCCCCATTTCACCTGGAGCCAGCCCTGGGCCTAGCCCTAATTTCTAACACAAATTACAGGTAAGATAAGCGTTTGGTGGGAGGTAGTATAATGGAGTATTATTTCGGAGTAGACAAGAGATTGACGGTTGTACTACTAAAGTCCTACGACTGTTCAGGAAAACAAAGTTACTGTTACACCCCCGCCCCCCACCCACCAGACTGAAAAGCAGTAAAAAACAGGTATGGTCAGATAAAGTTGAAAAATATATTTATTTATCCCTAACAAAATAATCTCCCTCACCCACCCTAACCCCAACGATTGTCTCTGAAACGTCCCAAAACGATCCCAACTCCCAAATCCCACCCCCCAAAAGTCTATAAAAAAAGGGCAAGGGACACTCCACTACTGGAGGGTGCTGGTGCTGGTGCATGATGCGGCATGGGCATCATACTCCTTGCGGAGGGTGGCAAGCTCGGAGCGGAGGCCCTTAACCAAGGTCTTATACCTCAGGACCTCCTGCTCCAGGTTGGACATGCGGACTCGTAGGCGGCGTTGGCGTTCCTTGCAGCTCCTGTGGGGGGCAGCTGGTATTTCGGTTGCTTGGCGGTGGCGGTCGGCTTTCTTAGCCCGGCTCGGTCCCGCTGGCTTAGTCACGGAGGAGGATGCAGTGGTCACAGTCGAAGATGTTGCCCCGCTCGACTGCGTGTCCTCCTCCTCCTCCAGGGCCACCAGCCGCCGATACTCGGTGACTGTGGCCTCCAGCCTCCGTTGCCGGGCCAATCTAGCCTGCTCCCTCCTTGTTGTTGATTTGGAAGGAGCAACTATATGAAGAAAGAAAGACATAGTCTGTAACCAATGCTCCTTATTAATAACACAAAGTGATTGAGCCGAAAGTTGGGTCACAGAGTACAAGTAGCAAATTGAAAGCACAGTACATAACTATTGAGGACAGTATCTATGTAACCTCCCACTTCTGCATCCTTGCTCTAACAGTAGTGGTAGTTTAATGAACTAATTCTACGACCACTATGGACTTCCATTACAGTCGACTATGACAGTACACCAGTCTTATTCTTCTTCTTCTCTCTTGTTTAGGGAAATGGGTACGTTATCTTATGCAAGCCGGCAGAATGACATGGACACAGCACAGTGAAGTTGCACCCGAGAAAAAAAGTTGCACACCATGATGATGGAGACAGACTTGCGTTACTGTACCGGTCCAGTACATGCAGGTGGTGAAGCTATTACTTTTCTATTACGGGTGGCACTGAGAATACTCTGTTACAAGGGCTACTGCTTAATTAATTTACCTTTCACCCTACAGTGCAAATGAGTACTAGAAAAGGAAACTGAAGAAGCTAACTAATTTGATTATCTATCACTTCACATGGGACGTATTTAATGACAGATGAGATGACTTTAGGTGCTTTGCTTAATATTGAGTGAACAGTGATACACCCACACATGAATGACGTACTACAAGTAAACTAAAGTTATTAAGAGAGGTACGGAGTGTCCACCGTAATAACCAGATATATGCTGTGAATGCAAACGCAATACAAAGTACTGCTACTATTCATGGTAGTATTGTACACATTTACAATTTCTTTTCCTTGCCTTCCCTGCACTGGGACGGACGTGCGGGTGCGGTGGTACATGCTCTTCAAGGTAACACTTACTTCACCTGGCGACCATCTACTCTCTCTAGATAGATACACATGTGCTATGTAAGAGTCAGAGAATACCATGCTCCAGGCATCCATTCAGTCAAAGTATACGCACACATACAGTTTCTGTTTCACCCACCCAGGCTGCTGTCCTTCCACCCATCCTTGCTTCATCATTGACCCAGCCATGCACCATACCATATTCTTTCCTTCCCAGCCACCTCTGGGTCCAAGCAAACACATATCGTTCTTCTTTGCCAGCCATCATACAAGTTCGCGTCCCACTTACTTACACCCTTCTTTCGCTTTTCGTTCATCCCATCCATCACGTTCGTCTAAGAACTTATTGGGATTCTTCTCACCAAAAACTTCACAGCTAAGTCGAAGTACATTTCGAGGAGGCTACTACCTGGTTGATTTGTAATTGTAATACACCCGTGCAGAAAGCACACTATGCAGTCTTCAATCTCAATAAGTAAGGAATATATAGCTTACCTGTTTCCGCCACCACCGTTTGATCCCCCACAGGAACGGCCACCAGCTCTTCTACCGCCGCCTCCTCCCCAGAGGCCTCCGAGTCCAAGTCCAACACAGCCACCTCCGCGCTGGCCCCGTCACCAGATGTTACACCTACAAAGTACATTTAAGAATGTTAGAATACACCACTCACTACTATATAATATTTGGTCTAGGAGAAATGTTAAAAAAACAGAATACAATGTAATAATTTGTGACTGTCTACTCCATAGTAAAAATGTCCCATTTTCCAGGGAAGGCTGTTGTCTTGCTGCACTTTTATGCACAACTGATGAATGCTTGCTTTTGATTTTTAACACGCACCACTTTTTCTCCTAACAGACAGAAGCTTGACTCCTGAGTCCTAAGAACACGACCAGGATCAAGTTCAAACTAGGTGAGAGTTCGGCTCGACCACAAGAAATGTGTCCAATTAATCGTCAGCACTAACCACTTTTCCGTTTACAGTTAAATAGTTTTATGACAAAGTAGATTTTAATAAATGTGTTTACTTTTAATAAAGCTTTTACACTTAAATAGACTCTGTGGTTTTTGTTCCTCTAGACTAGAGTGGATGAGCTAAAGGTTTTGGAATTTTTGCAAGCATGAGTGCCTCTGACACTTCTTGACTGTGCTGTGACTCCGTACTACTCTCTTGTCCTGCGTACGATAATCTAGAGATCATTGGGGATCTATAATCGGTGACTTCGGGAGCTGAATGACTCTGCCACACTATCTAGTCAGTAAGGAGACAGTGCATAGAGGTATTGCTGAATATAATGGGAGTCCAATGGAATTGCCAAATGTCCAATCTTAGTTAGCTACACAGACAGACTAATAAGAATAGTCTAGTAATACCACAGGGAGTCATATTCGAGGCAGGATAAGAATTTATATCCAGTCTACAAGAAGATCAAAGACGATTTAGAAAAAATCGAATGAGGAACGCTAGGAAAAAATATGTACTGTTTATTAAAATGTAAACTTACTGGGGCCAGCAAAGGAGCCCTCGCCTGCCCGATCCTGGCCTGCATCCTCAGCACCCTCCTCCTGTGTCCTCTTGCCCTTGGGGGGAGCTGATGTACAACATGAAAGAAAGAAAAACCAGAAAACATGGATGAGATTTTTCAACCAACTCAAACATTTCAAAAGAACAATAACAACATATTTTGGAAAAATAGCAAATAGATAGACAACTATTCCACGGGATCTATCTCATGTGGTATACTACGTTATTCGTATTGCCTGATTTGCGGAACGTTGACTTAGAAAGTTCCTATGTAACTCAATAAACAGACTACTAAAGAGGTTTGCCTAGGCCTGGCACTGCAGGCAGCAGTGCGCAACACGTGACAGACAAAGTCCATCCTGCTTGCAGATCAGTGAATACTCAAACTATCAATCCACCCGCCACCACCGCCACTATTTCTTCTGATAGCCATGTGACTGTCTAAAGGAAGGACTGGACTTCAGTCTGTTGGGGCTGATTTATAAGTCCCTTGCGGAAGTTGCGGCTGATTTTCCTCCATTGTTGCGTGCCTTTTCTGACGCAGCGGCAGAACAAAAGACTCGCCATGGTGTTGGTGCGGCGTATATATTAAAAAAAAAAACACATATGGGCATATGGGCGATGCATCACGTTGTAAAGCCCTGCGCCATCAGGGGGCGTTCCGGCGCAAGGGAGGGCGTACCTGCGCAGGAACGAATCCTAAAAGTGGCTGAGGGAAATCTACAAGATGTCAATCAGTCACTTTTAGGACAATGATGCATGACTCAAACCCTGCGCGCTTGAAGCCAACGTACGGCTTGATGCAGCATTGGGGAGATAGGGTACCCCAGAGCATTGCTGGAGCTGCGCCATCGTTGGCACGCAACTCCAGCAATGCGCTGCCTTTACGGCACAGATGCGTAAGGCTTCTGTGACGTTTTGGGCCAATGGGTGGTGGTGGCATGGCACACAATTACTGCCGCATCCCTGCTACTTTGCAGGGATGCGCCGGTAATTGAAAATATGACCCTTACTGTCTAGCATTACGCAGTTCTTTTCTTTACAGTACACTCATACATAATTTCTCAGGCCAATGAAATGCTTCTGAACACAACATACAAAACAAAGAAGCATAGTAGCAAGCAAGGCTACTGAGAAGGAGAGCAGTGCACCTGAAAATGAAATGCATAGAAGATTTTGAAATATAATTTACCTCAATGTAATCGGCGCATTATTGCTCTTGGTAAAGAACAAAGATTTGCAAATAACAGAGCAGGATAAAACAGAGTAGTAAATGTACTACTACTACTACTCACCAAGCCCGGGGACCTCTACGCCGAGCGCGTCCAGCAAGTCCCGCTCCCGGTCCATGACATCGGTCCAGCGGTGGGTGGCCTGGTTATATGTGCGCCGGACCCCAGAGATCTTGTACATGGCCCGGCACACCTTCTCCCACCGCTGGCGGCGCTCCCGGATGCCATAGCCGGTCGCGATCTTGCCGCCTCCCAGGATCGTCTTGGGGAGGCGGCGCTGGACGTAGAAGATCAGTGCCGCCACTTCCTCCGCGCTGAAGATCTCCCTCGGGACCACTTGCTCCCCCCTTAAACGCCCGCACGGGAGCCGGGCATGGGGTGCGGGACCCTTCCCCTTCTCAGGGTGCTTCCCGGCTCCCTTTACCATGGTCTGGGCAGAAATAAACTTAAATGATAAAGAAGAAATAGAATAGTGAAGAAGAAAAGAAAAGAGTTTAAAAAAGTAGTTTAAAAGTAACTAAAAGCTGCAGAAAACACAAAAATATAGAGCTAGAAAAATAGAGGGTTAGATAATAAGTAAAATTAGATCAAAAAAACTTCAAACAAGCAAAGGATGGCAGAGATTGAGAGAGGATAGAGAAAGCATGCCCAGAACCATAGCAATGAATGAGAAACAAGATGGCCGCGCCCGTTCACGACCGCGTGGGTAAGTTCGCGCGAGATTTTCCTTGCGAGTACGCGCGAAATTGTACTAGCGAGCAGCACACTTTGCGAGATTACACATAGCGGGCGGAAACGGAATTATGTCACGCCAACAAGATGGCCGCGCCCGTGTACGACCGATAGGGTAACTTGGCAAACGTATAGCTAGAAGCGCCTCGCGAACACGCGCAAGATCACGCGAACATACACGTCGCAACAAAAACAATTTTGTATTCGCACGTATTCGCGGCTTCCGAAATCGATCTCGCACGGATTCGCGCCCCAAAAAACGCGCGAAATTGCAGAAAAAACGATTTTAGCTAAAATGAAAGCAATGAGCAGGTGCAAAAGTTCAAACTTAACATTAGTAACATTCAAGGTAGTGCTTCCTGATGGGCCCCTCCAGAGTTTGCAACTATTCTATGACCCTGCTATGACCCAAACAGCAGGCTCATAGAATAGCACCATAAAGGTCCTGTGAAAAAAAAATTTCACTGCAACAAAAAGCAAATTACAGATAAGGAAGGAAGCAGGTGCCAGCCAGACTGGAACTTTCAAAATTACTGACACATTAATGAAACACAAATTAATTGATGGCAGTTGAAGAAGGGCAGGTGTGCTTGCTTTTTTCAACCACCATAATCTACAGTGATAAATAAACCTAATAGGTGCCAGTGAGGATGTACTAGAGGGTGGCATGGGTGTCCCAGAGGGTGGCAGTGGTGAAACAGAGGGTGCTGTGAACCTGTGATGATAAACCAGACGTAGAAACAACATAGTCGCGGCCGTTGCAAGCCGAAAAGTAAGTTCGCAATTGCGAACTTGTCCCAAAATCGGCGCGAACACAAAAAACGGAAAAATCCGCAAATCCGCTAGAGTTCGCGGATCTTCGCGGATTGCGAATCCGTAAATACGCAAGTTCGCGGATTGCCAATCCGCAAAATCCGCCCATGCTTAATCAAGAAGGATTCTGACTGGGCTGTCGACAGGTTAGTGGATAAGTATACACTTCTGTTGGGATCGAGTTCCCCAGCCCCCTCACGGGTCAGCTACCTCTTCAAAAGAAACTGAAGCCAGGAAGGGTTAAACTGTATCCTTGGATCAGAAGACCCCTTTGCTTGAGGATTTCTTTATGGGGCGTGGCTTATACGCCGAGACAAGATGGCAGCAGTCTTCTAAGCTCTGTCTCTTCACTGAGCTTTCATAAGGAGTTTTGGCCAAACCGAGACCATACCCAGCACTCCCCAAGCTGGTCTCATGCAGGAGATCTTAAAAAGCCGCCCTTCATCTACTTCAGCCGCGACAACGATTTTCCACACATATGAGTGGCCGTCATGTTGTCAGTGTGCAGCTTGCATAATTTTTTCTTCAATTTCCAGTGCGGCAAAGAACACTTGGGTGGGCTTCATTTCATTCCTCACCATTACTAATGCATTTTCAAATATGCTTTGGTCCAATTCTGAAACATTGGTTTCTTCTGCCTGATATTCAACATATCCTTCTCTCTCAAGGAACATTATAAATGATGTTTCTAGTCTGCTTCAAGCCTTTAGCAAAGTGACATTGTGGATTTGTTACACTTGCTCCCTATTGAGACAGAGCCTGAGGGGATGTGAATGAGATCACATAAGCTGTGATGCAGTATTTCGGAAGACCTTTTGCTCTCTGTCTCCCTGCATGCTAGTGGAATATTCCACTTCATAGCCAACTATATGGTTGTATGCCTGTTGCATATAATTAATCAACCTTCTCATTAACATAGTGTGTGCATCATCGCACAATTATATTGAACTTTATCTCACCAGCTACCTATAATATGAGCAGGCTGTCTACCATTAAAAAAATACCTCATCGACAGGTACGCATTACCAAGATGGCTAGCCATTCCCTTACTCTCGCTAAAGCATCTTCCTCTGGCACTAAAGCTAAAAGAGTCAAAATGATCCTCCATCCCCGGTCCTAGATAAAACTTCAGGCGAAATACGTGTACTTAAACCATTCATGAATACCACCAATGAAAACCTGCAACAGATTGAGGGTGGGGGGGAGCGGGGGGGGAGGGGTTGTGCGGGATCACGGGGCGGTTGCGGGGGGTTTAATTCATATTTTTTATAAAATGTACCTTCTCGGGACCCGCAGCATTGTGGGTGCTCGCCAGGTCCTGTTTTCCTGCTCTCCTGCTGAACAGGAAGCAGGCAGACTCCCTCCCCTCCAATAAGCCAATCAGAATGCTACAAAGGCAGCCTTGTGATTGGTGGGGACGGTTCCCAGGTGGCCGCCTATGGGGAGGCCATTTTCTCTATGTAGGCTGTATGACTGGTTTGGTCGGCCCAAGAGGGCCGACTAAACAGTCAGGGCCCAATGCATTGGGCAAGCCACTCCTCCCCGACCCGCCCACCCCCAACCAGACCACTCTTCTGCTTTCTCGCCGTGCGAGAAGCAAAAACATAAAATGGTATTTTATGTTTCAGCTTCTCGCACTGCGAGAAAGTGGTGGGGCGATACTCGTCTGCACTAATGGAGGAGCTGCCCCTGGTTATCCGTTGTTTTTAAAACGGCATCTTTTTGTTACCATTGTTGTCTCTGCAGTTAGTCGTCATTGTCCCTGTACCCCTGTTTTTATTCTTCAACATGTTTAATGTTGTATCGTAGAACGTCTGCGGTCTGGGTCATCCTGCTAAGTGTCAAGAAGTGCTTTCACATTTATTGAAACTTAATTGTCAGATTGCTTTTCTGCAATAAGCTCACTGTAATGATGTTGAATCGCTCAAGCTCAAATGTCAATAGGTAGGTCAAGTTGCTTTCTCTCCTGCTGTCAACCGTAAGGTTGGTGTTGCTATCTTATATCATAAATCTCCAAAACTTCAAATGTTATCAACTGAATGTGATACAAGTGGAAGATGGGTTATACCCAATGCCACTGTTTTTTCTAATAAACTGGTCACCTTTTTCAATATTTATGGACCAGTTAAGTCTGATTCGGATTTTTGGCATATTACACTAAAATGATCCTCCATTACTAACCCTGATATTATTGTTGCTGGGGACTTCAATGATTGGCTAGACCCTTTTTCTGAAAGAAAATCTAATTGCAAATTTAAGCCAGATAAGTTCCATAAAGCATTCCAATCTGCTATTGCCTCTCGTCCACTCTATGATGAATGGGAAACTAGTAACTCAGATAAAAAGGAGTTTACATTCTTTTCAAATGCTCACTACATCATATCTCAAATTGATTACGATTTGGTATCAAAACCTCTTCTCCCTTCTATTCAATCTTCGGAGATTGGCTCCATTTTTATTTCTGATCATGCATCTGTTTCACCCTCTTTTCATTTATCCTTTGCTACCTCCAAACATGGTCAATGGAGATTCAACAATTCCTTATTAGCTGATGAAACATATATTTCAGAAGCTACCTGCTTTATAACAGAATTTTTCATTTTACTAAAGCTAGTGATACTTCACACAATTGGGATGGCTTTAAAGCTTCTTTTAGAGCCTTTGCCATTGCCTACACTGCCAGAAGAAAAAAGTTGTTAAATTCCCAATACCTATCCATCGTTAAACATATTAAGACTCTTGACCACTCTTATTTTACTTCCAAATCTCCTTCCAGACCTTATTAAAGCTAAATCCGATTTACACAAGCTAGTTACAATTGATGCTTACAACATCCTACTTAAAATAAAATCCAAATATCATGGGGGTCAGAACACAGCGGGTAGAATGTTGGCCAATTATCTAAAAGTCAAGTCAGAAAAGAAAACTATTGGACCTATTTGAAATGTCCTCAATAATAACGTACTATGCTCTGATTCAGACACTGTTCATGCTTTCCAGAGTTACAATAATTCATTATATATGGAAGATACCAATCCCTCTGAATATGACACCCAATCATTTTTGATGGCCTCCCTTCTCCTCTCTCCTTACCAGATGCTATGGCTATCCTTGAAGAAGATATAACTCTTCAGGACATTTTGGATGTCATGAAATCTCTGAAGAGAGCCAAAGCTCCTGGTCCTGATGGTTTCCCCATCAAACTTATCTATTCTTTTTCATCTTCTTTTGCACCATATTTACTTGGGCTTTTTACCTCTTTTCTATTGAAATCTAAGCCTGAAGACGCCTTCTTAGATGCTCTCATTGTAAATATCCCCAAACCTGATAAAGATCACACCCTGTGTCAAAATTACCATCAAATCCTATTAAGTAACTATGATTGCAAAATGTTGCCGAAAATCCTTGCCTCTAGACAAGATGATGTTATACCCCTGCTTAATAAACTTGATCAGTCTGTTTTCATCAAAGGTAGACTTACCTCAGATAATGCTAGGATGTTGTCCAATATTCTTGCATCATCGAGAGGATATCCTGGTCCTCTGGCTGCATTATCTCTTGATGCTGAAAAAACATTTGATCGTACAAATGGGCAAATTATGTTCAAAACTCTTCATTGGTTTGGTTTCGGCCATAAATTCATTTCATTTATCAAGCTCCTTTATTCAGGACCATGTGCTTGTGTTTCTGTTATTGTTTTTTTGTCTCCTTACTTTAATTTGCACAGAGGTATCAGGCATGGTTGTCCCCTTTCTCCTCTTTAGTTTCTCCTATGTCTTGAACCCTTTCTTGAATGCTTTTGCCATAATTCCCTTATAACAGGTTTCCAACACAACTCCTATGAACCTAAATTATCTGCCTATGCAAATGATATTCTGGTCTACTTTTCAAAACCCTCAACTTCTGTACTTCCCTTTCTGCAGGAGATTGAATTATATTCTAAAATATGTGGTTATAAATTGAATTTCTCTAAAAACTGAGATTTTACCTTTAAATTCTTTATGTTACCAATTCATGTTCTCTGTTACCAATTTTAAGTGGTGTCCATCAGAAATTAAATAGCTAGGTGTCTGGTTCTTTCCTACCATCTCTCATATTCTTGCTCATAGTTTTAGTGGACTACAAACTTAAGATTCAAAATTCATTCTCTTCTTCGCCTCCCCTCCATTTGTCCTGGTGGGGTAGATTGGATACAATCAAAAAGATGTTCTATGTTACCTTTTAAAATCCCCAATTACTATTTTAAACAAATTAATTCTCTCTGTACTACATTTTTCTGGCATAACAGGCCTTCACGTATTGCCTTATCTAAATTAATTAAACCAAAAAACAAAGGGGTGTACGATTTTTGAATTTTAAATTATATCATACCTCCTTTTTAATTAGACAAATGTATGCATTAAAAAGACAATATCAAGACTCACCTATAACGAGTTGGATCAATTCTGAACGCTCTCTATTACATGAATTCTCTTTTTATGATATTTGATTTCTGTCCAATTGCACTTTTATTTCAGAACATCCTATCTTAAAATAGTCCCAACACCTGATACATTCACTGTTCACAGATGGCTCCAATTTTTATCAAGCTGTTCTTGCCTCCTCTAGCTGGTATAATAAATTCATCAAGTTTTGACATAAATCATTCTATTTCAAATAAGGATATTCTATGGTATCTTATAACTCTGTTATACTCTTAGTACATTACAAGAACACAACGATCTACCTTCTTCCTGTTTACCACAATACGCCCAATTATCACAGGAACTTCAATCATTCTTATTAACCAAAAATTGTCTTGATGATTCTATTCCATTTACTCCCTTGACTCCGTTATACAATATCTCTTCTGATTCTAACCCTAAACCTTCTTTCATATATAAACTTTTATCTGCTCCTATCTCTGACAGACCAACATCCTCAATTGAAATAGCCTGGGAACAAGACCTTTTGATGTTCTTTTTGATTCAGCGATGGGATAGATTATGGCAAAGAATATCTACCACCTCCAGAGCTGCCAATATCACTCAATCCCAATTTTTATCATATAATAGAGTGGTTCGTGCAACTGTCTTTATCCATAAAATGAATCCCTCTAGTTCTCCTCTTTGCTGGTCATGTCTTTCCTCTAATTTCACATTACTTCATCAAATATATTACTGCCCTAATGTTTTTAAATTTTGGATATCCATATGGACTAAATATTCTACGATGTTTCAAAATTGTATTTCATCATCAATTCAAAATGTTTTCCTTGGATCCATGTATGCTGATTTTCAGGACACCTCCTCGAAATTCAGATTATTTGACCTTTTTATTGCTTTTGCATTTGAAGTTATTCTTACTTGCTAGAAAGATAATTCTAAAGTATGTATATTAACATGGTGGAATCTCATTTGTGATGAGCAGAGAATTTCTACTGTTTCAGAGTCAATATTATCTCAAAATATGAATGGCATAATTTATGAGGCTTTAATACACAATGAAAAGGAGGGAAAATCCACTGCTTCTCTTTTTGGGGGTCGAGAGGAAATCTCGAGGGAGTGCACCCTCCCGTGTTTAACACTAACTAACCAAAAGAAGTACTCTCCCTAATGAATCAAACAATGCTAAGTGGTCAAGTAACTGGTAGATATCTGAACTAAACTGGGTAGAACATCGATGTGAAGATGTTGATAGATCACCACTACAGCGTGGGAAAGGAGGCACGTCCTTTTGTTTTATATTCCCTCACACACCCTAGTGGTGTCATGCTTCATCATTAGGACACCCTGATGCCTAAAAGTCAGGGTGGCCTCGACCATCTTTCAGGGAGCGCTTAAGAAGATGTTTTTGGCCAGGGGGATAAAGATTAAAAATCCACAAGCAGATCCCAGTTTCCCTTCATTCTTGGATCAGCTAGGGACAATAAAACCAAAAGAAGCGGGTCAACAGGGATTTTATGGTCCTAGGACATTACAGCCAACATGCTTCAGTCCAGAAAAGCCCCATAAAGGGTGCTGGACTTTCTTCAGGGCGGGACTGGAAGCCCCCTGGGATTCTGGGCAGAGAATTTCCCTGCACTACTATTAGTATGGGCAGATAGTGGCTCCGAATTCTCCTGGGTTGTTTTCCAGTGTCTCAAATAATCACTCTATATGTGGGATGAGAAAGAGAAAAAGAGACCATACATCCATCGTTATATTAGGGTTCAGGATTATATTTCAAGAAGTGCATTTAATTAAAATGCCCCGTGCTATTAGCCGTATACCATATGGTTTTCGTGTGTGAAATTCATATTCTGTCTAACACACATCAGTGATACCACAAAGTTTATTAGCGTGGCGGCATGGTGGCGTATTCTATCTTCAATTGTATCAGTATTGTGTGACTGGCATCCACAAGGCACACGTGTCTTTCACACTGACACAAAACAAACAAACATAGAAACACCATCTCTCTCCTCAAGTTAAGGGGATCATGACTCGCATATCGATGCCTGCGCATGCCCACATGTGTTCACTTTTCATACTCGTGCAAAATAGAGGCTCTCCTTATCCCGTTTTGGGGGTGCAGAGCTGGAATATCGTCAGGGAAATATCGTCTGACATCAATATCCCGGCAGAAATATCGAATTGAAGAAATATCGAAAACAAAAATATAGTTTGACCAGAATATCGACAGACAGGTAAGTAATATCGATAACAATAATATAGTTGTAATAAATATCGTTTACAAAAATATAGTTTACAAAAATATCGATTTTTTAATAATGTCATGTATTTTAGTGTTTTTAATGAGAATTGTTTGTCATTTTAATATATGTTGTTGAATTTTAATAGTTATTAATGTATATTATGTTGAATTTTGTGTTATTAGTTCCGTAGCGGGTTGTGGGTTTATAGGGGAATAGGGTGGGAAGTAATTTAAATATATAAAATGTATTGATTAATTAATGTGTTAATTTAATAATTATTTGTTAATTAATTTCAATTAGTCAGTTATTAATTAATTATGTTAATTAATTAATTATGTTAATTAATGATGTTAATTGTTTAATTAATTTTAGGTGTGTGTAGTGGAGTTTATATGTGTAAATGGTGTGAAGTAATTACATTGTTATTGATTGATTATTAAATACTTTATAAAATAATTACCATTAATTAATTAGTAATTATTAATTGTAAATGTGTCATTAAATTTAGGTTTGTGTTGTGGTGTTTATAAGTGTATATGGTGTGAAATCTGTAAATTAAATAATTAATCAATTAATTAAAAAAATAATATAATTATCATTAATTAATTAGTAAATATTATATGTAATTGTGTAATTATTTTTAGGTGTGTGGTGGATATTATAGTGTTAAATAATGTGTAAATATATATTTTTTTATTATCTTTGTTAATAATAAAATATTTAAATGTATATATTATTTATGTTTATATTGGAAATTAAATGTAATAAAAAATTTGATAGTTTGTTTTTTTATTGTTTTGGGTTCCAGCGCTTTTCCTTCTGTTGTACCCTGTGGAGTGGGAACAGTAATTTTCATCCCTACGCTATCCAACGCTTTCCCTACTGTTGCACCCTTTGGAGTGGGAATAGTAATTTTTACCTCTACGCTATCCAACGCTTTCCCTACTGTTGCACTCACTGGAGTTGGAATAGTAATTTTTACCCCTACGCTATCCAAAGCTTTCCCTACTATTGCACCCTCTGGAGTGGGAATAGTAATTTTTACCCCTACGCTATTCAACGCGTTCCCTACTGTTGCACCCTTTGGAGTGGGAATAGTAATTTTTACCCCTACGCTATCCAATGCTTTCCCTACTGTTACACCCTCTGGAGTGGGAATAGTAATTTTTACTCCTACGCTATCCAACGCTTTCCCTACTGTTGCACCCTCTGGAGTGGGAATAGTAATTTTTACCCCTGCGCTATCCAGCGCTTTCCCTACAGTTGCACCCTTTGGAGTTGGAATAGTAATTTTTACCTCTACGCTATCCAGCGCTTTCCCTACTGTTGCACTCACTGGAGTTAGAATAGTAATTTTTACCCCTACGCTATCCAACGCTTTCCCTACTGTTGCACCCTCTGGAGTGGGAATAGTAATTTTTACCCCTACGCTATCCAACGCTTTCCCTACTGTTGCACCTTTTGGAGTGGAAATAGTAATTTTTACACCTACGCTATCCAATGCTTTCCCTACTGTTGCACCCTCTGGAGTGGGAATAGTAATTTTTACTCCTACGCTATCAAACGCTTTCCCTACTGTTGCACCCTCTGGAGTGGGAATAGTAATTTTTACCCCTACGCTATCCAGCGCTTTCCCTACTGTTGCACCCTCTGGTGTGGGAGTAGTAATTTTTACCCCTACGCTATCCAGCGCTTTCCCTACTGTTGCACCCTTTGGAGTGGTAATAGTAATTTTTACCCCTTCCCTATCAAATGTTTTAACTACTAATGTTTTAATTTTGTTATTAAATGTATGTATTATTATTTTTAAATACTTTTATGTGTTAATTAAATATAGAAAATGTTATTTTATTCAAAATGTTTTATATATGTTTTTATTGTATTTTTATATAATTATTAAAGTGTATTAATTAAATAAAGAAAATAATAAAATGTATTCAAGAAAATATATGTATATGTACAGATTTATTAAATTTATAATGATTAAATTAAGTTTATTTGTTATAAATAGTTAAAATATAAATGTAATGTCATTTATTTTGTTAATAATATTAATAATATTTAATTATTTAATTTAAGTTATAATATTTTTTAAAGTCGATATTTTTTACATCTATATTTTTGAGTCAATATTATTGTACTTACCTGTTTAAGTATATGGAGTCGATATTTTTGTAATCGATATTTTTACATCTATATTTTTGTAAACTATATTTTTGTAATCGATATTTAAACATGGAACCCGTTTTGGGAGAGGTTAGACTTCTCATGGGACCTCACCGTGAGTAGGGGTAGCCATATAGTCAAACACTGTACTGTTAGAAATGTAATGGTCAATCCAGGTATACCAGAGTGATGGCATGATGTTAGTAAATATATCAGGCCATATTAAACCATGTACCAAGGGAAAAGGAAAAACAAACAAATAACAGCGTGATGAGAATGTATCATGCCACAGCCTGAGTGCTGCTCCTAAACAGGAGTAGCGCTAGATCATACCTGCATCTCGTCGTCACTCATACGCATACTCACGACATCAAAGGTCCTGCCCGTGTCTCTTCCTGTTTGGAGGGGGTCCCACCGCTTGGAGCAAGGAGCGTTGTACGAAGGCTGCTTTTAACGTCTGATCATTGTCATCTCGTGGGTGTATGGCCCACCTACTTCCGGGGTCGCTTGGTGAAGGATCCTCAAGACTCTCCACAGCATCATGGGAAATGTAGTTCCCCGACTCTGGATCGATTCTCGGAATGAATGCTTGTAGCCAGATTGGTATGTTAGGGATAGGTTACAGGGGGTGGATTTAAGTTTGTTCATGTAGCTCTCAAAACCATGAAAGCAGCACAAGAGGAGCCTCGCTTGCTGGCGGGTTGTACGCACACAAGGTCTTATTGTTGTGCGCCCTCCCTCTAAGGTTGTGTATTAATAAAGTGTTAGTCCTTTCAATTCAGATGGTGCAGATTCAGCCTCAAACTATCAGAATGCGCAGTTGTGCCCACTAAAGGGATCAAGCTGCTTGGCTTATGGTACAGTCGCTAACTTGTATGTTTGGGATCAGACGTATCTGGATGTCGATTAATTTCTCCGGCTATATTATGGTGGACCTTACGCTAAAGATGGGAATAGCAAAGATGTATGCGTGGTGAATAGGACTATCAATTGGAGTTATAAAAACTATTACTACAATCTTCTAACACCCACATATTTATTTTACAACACTCTTTTATATATTGAAAGAGTGTGGTTTAACAATGCAGTAATGATGCTTGTTTGTTGGTAACTCCTGATACTAGTGTCTGATCATGTTTTAGATTTTCATGTAATGGCAATCACAGTAGTTTTACCTATTCTATTTAGTTGGTTCCAGGGGATAGAATCATTTAGGCCCGAGATGTGGGTCTTCAATCTGTACACCCACCTTTGATCCCGTTCCAGTAGAATTTTTGTCAGGTGTTCCTCTCACTGCACTTTTTCAATAAGTGTCCACCAAAGGTCAGTATCTGTATGTTTCATCTCCACGTAATGGGCTGTGAGTTTAGAGGATGTGATAGCTCTTCTGACTGTGCTTCTGTGTTCGCTTATTTGCACCTTTACTTTCCTCCCTGTCATACCAACATACATGAGTTGTCATGGGCAGTTAATCAAATAGACTACTTTTTCTGTGTTGCAATTAATATGCGTATGCTGTTCCAATGCATCCCGATATCTATGTGTTTTGTATGCTCTCTGAACGGTCAGGACACACATAAGCCGCACGGGTAATGACTTGTGACAGGTGGCTGGTTCCAGAGCGTATGTTGGTGTGTTGTTTTATTGGCGTTTTGAGTCTCTAAGACTTTTATTCCATTTAATAGAGAACATAGGCTTCTCAAACTTCAGATTCTTTGAGGGTAAGATGTGACACCTTTTATTAATGATTTTTGTTATATTGTTTGATGATGAGTTAAATGTTGTCACACAGATAAGAGTGTCTTTTTCTTCTTTCTGGTGTGATTCCAACAGGGCCTCCCTCGGTGTGTTGCGGGATAGTTTTTTTGCCCTCTCTCTGATTTTTTGGGGATAGGATCTCTCCTCCAGTTTTTTTGACAATCTTTCTGCTTCTGCTTAGTATTCATTAAGGTCTGCACAATTCCTGCGTATATGCAAGAATTGGCCTACCAGCAAATTATCTCTTAGGGTGCGGGAGTGTGCACTATTAAAATGTAATAGGCTATTCTGGTCAGTTTGTTTTGTGTAGAGGGAGCTGACCACCCCCCCATTTCTTGTACTGATTCTGACATCCAAAAATGATACTTGTTCAGGATTGTGGGTCATTGTGAATTTTAAGTGTGGATTGAGTTGGTTCAACCATGTGTGGAAGTTGGCTAGGGAGACTACATCTCCTTCCCACACCACCAGGATGTCGTCTATATAGCGCCACCATCTCTTTGTATTGTCAGTGTATGGGTTTTGGGTCAAGATGTATGCCTCCTCTAGGTGGCTCACATACAAACAGGCTATGCTGGGCGCAAATGTGCTGCCCTTAGACGTACCATGGACCTGGAGATATAATTGCTCCTCGAACCTAAACAAGTTTTCCTTGAGTGCTATGTGCATTAGTGTGATTATCCAGCTCACTGGGGCATCCCATGTCCAGTCTTCCCTGCGAAGAAGATCCTTGATGACTCGTATGCTTTCATCCTGGGGAATACTGGTGTAGAGAGCTTCGATGTCTAAACACACAAGGATATTGTAACTGGGATCGTATGTGACATCTTGTAAGGCATTCAGAAGGTGTTTTGTGTCTTGTTTGTAAGATCTGATCCGGGTAACCAAGGGGCAGAGAAACCAACCAGTGTTCATGGGTCCTCACAGTTCAAAAAGTCATATTCTTTATTGTTTTAACACCCTGTGCTTCTATGTATCTATTTTATCTGCACTTTTATGGTCTATGTTGAACGAAATAAAGTTATCAATGATGAGTAATAGTTTTTATACCTCCAATTGATAGTCGTATTCACCACACATACATCCTGCTCTACCCAACTTTAGCAGTGACTGTACCATAAGATAAGAAGCTTGATCCCTTTAGTGGGCACAACTGAGCATTCTGATAGTTTGAGGGTGAATCTGCACCGTCTGAATTGAAAGGACTAAAACTTTATTAATACACAACCTTATGGGGGAGGGCGCACAACAATACGACCTTGTGTGTTGACAACCCACAAGTGAGCAATGCTCCTCTCGTGCTGCTTTCATGGTTTTGAGAGCTACATGATCAAACTTAAATGCACCACCTGTAACATCCCTAACATTACGATCCGGCTACAAGCATTCATTCCGAGAACCGATCCAGAGACGGGGAACTACATTTCTTATGATGCTGCGTAGAGTCGCGATGATCTGCACAATGCGACCCCGGAAGTAGGCGGGTCCATACACCCACGAGATGACAAGGATCAGATGTTAAAAGCAGCCTTCGTACAACACTTCTTGCTCCAAGCGGTGGGACCTCCTCTGATAGTTTTCATTTTCTGATGCCCCGCCCACTTACACTTACGCTTATGAGTTAGCATAATGTGTCTAATCAATGATATATTTATTCATGCATTTACGTTTGTATTCTCCATTTCAATATTCATTTATGCGTGTGACATTATTCGGTTTTCTTAGCTTAGCTTGTGTGCCACCATTTTTGAGTGCTTCTCTCTGCGTGCGAGTCGCACTCGCTCACCCCTCCCGTAGGAATAGAGAAAACCCTGAACGCAGCAGTTTTCGTTTCTTGGCTAACTGTGATCGAAACTATAGCAAACTTCTAATCAGTGATGTTCTCATGTGTTGGAGACGCTGAGGCCTGGCTCCGCGGCTTTTGGCTGAGATAAGAAATGTTACCATCACAGGTGCAGATGCCTCTTGTGTGAGGCCATTGTTCGCTCTTTCAGGGGTCCAGTACTTTTCCAGACTGGGCGTGTTTTATCCTAATGTATCCTGTTATAATGTATTGCTGTGATGAGATGAGTCAGTCCTCTCGGCGCACTCTTAGGGGTGAGGTCGGATGGGGCCCTCTCATATGGGAGTTTTTGGCCTAATAAAATATCTTGTTTATTCTTCTCCACTGTCCGGCTGACTTATTACTTGGTAATTATAGGTGAGTGTGGTAAGTCACTCGGGTGGATTTGGGCCACCCTTATCACCTCCAAATAGGAAGAGACACAGACAGAACCTTTGATGGCGTGAGTATGCGTATGAGTGATGACGAGATGCAGGTATGATTTAGCGCTACTCCTGTTTAGGAGCAGCACTCAGACTGTGGCATGATACAGTCTCATCACGCTGTTATTTGTTTGTTTTTCCTTTTCCCCCGGTACATGGTTTAATATGGCCTGATATATTTACCAACATTATGTCATCACTCTGGTATACCTGGATTGATGATTACATTTCTAACAATACAGTGTTTGACTATAAGGCTACCCCTTCTAACGGTGAGGTCCCACGAGAAGTCAAACCTCTCCCAAAATGGGGTAAGGAGAGCTTCTATTTTGCACGAGTATGAAAAGTGAACACATGTGGGCATGCACACGCATGGATATGCGAGTCATGAGCCCCTTAACATGAGGAGAGAGATGGCATTTCTATGTTTGTTTGTTTTGTGTCTGTGTGGAAGACACGGGTGCCTTGTGGATGTCAGTCACACAATACTGATACAATTGAAGACAATTGAAGATAGAATGCGGCATGATACCATCAGGCTAATAAGCATTGTGGTATCACGGATGGGTGTGAGATAGAATTGGAATATTACACTCAAAAACCATATAGTATACGGCAAATAGCACGGGCATTTTAATTAAATGCACATCATGAAATATAATCCTGAACCCTAATATAACGATAGTTGTGTGGGCTCTTTTTCTCTTTCTCATCCCACAGATGGAGTGATTATTTGAGACACTGAAAATAAAACAACCTAGGAGAATAGGGAGCAGCTATCTGCTCCTACTAATAGTAGGGCAGAGAAATTCTCTACCCAGCATCCCAGGGGGCTTCCAGTCCTGCCCTGAAGAAAGTCCAGCACCCTTTATGGGGCTTTTTCGGACTGAAGCATGTTGGCTGTAGGGTCCTAGGACCATAATATCCCTGTTGACCCGCTACTTTTGGTTTTATTGTCCCTAGCAGGTCCAAGAATAAAGGGAAACTGGGATCTGCTTGTGGATTTTTAATCTTTATCCCCCTGGCCAAAAACATCTCCTTAAGCTCTCCCTGAAAGATGGTTGTGCCCACCCTGACTTTTGGGCGTCAGGATGTCCCAATGATAACGCATGACACCACTAGGGTGTGTGAGGGAATATAAAACAAAAGGACGTGCCTCCTTTCCCACGCTGTAGTGGAGATCTATCAACATCTTCACATTGATGTTTTACCCAGTTTATTTCAGGTATCTACCAGAGTTACTTGACCACCTAGTAGTGGTTGAGTCATTAAGGGGAGTACTTCTGTTGGTGAGTTATCATTTATGAGGCACCCTGCGATGCCGGAACGTCACTTTTTGTTATGCTCCATAGCTCAGAAGCCTGCGTGATATTTATCAGGCAGCACTGAGACACTTTTTTTGGCTTAATTCTGCCTGTTAAATATAAGTCCCTTTAACGCAGTTTTCTGCGTTAAAGTGGTGTTCAATGGGTGTTGCTGGGGGCATTCTGCAGCACACATAGAAAGAGGAAAAAAACTCTTGTGATTATTTTTGTACAGAAAGGTTCCCCTTCCTGTACAAAAATAAGCATCCTCCGCAACGCAGGTACCCTTGCACCATGGTGCAAAGGTGCCTGCGTTGGGGCATGGCAGCCCATTGTGCGCCGGCGCAGGGGAAAAGGACAGGAATACGCAGTATCTTACAGATACGGCACATTCCTGCCCTTTTCTTTTGCCGTAGGGAAGTGCCGCATCAAGGTCTGCTGTGCTTCCCTACTGCAAAATGTCATAAATGAGACCCATAATCTGAGGATTTCTTTCTCAATATGCTACAAAAGTACAGACACCCCTTGAATCCATTCAAGTTAGTGAAAATCCTGGATGCTCTTTAACTGCCATTCCAAGGTTAAGCTGGGTCACATACCTTACACAAGCTTTCCACCTAGGCCCAATCTATGGTTGCAGTATTTCACACCTTGTCAAATGAGAGCACTGGCAGGGCTAATTCTAATTAGCCCGCTCAAGCTTAAGGCAGAAAAAGTATAGCCTTCTCAACATTACTGTTTCTGTATCTCTAACCAAGATTTAACTTCACCAAGTATAAGGCATATTAATACATATAAAAAATGGGGTTAACCTTGTAGCTGGTTCTAAGCCAAAGACACCAAAACACAGTGATGTAATTGTACTTTACCTCTGCATATGAAAAAAGCCATAGCCCTATACAGTGAAACTCGCTTTGGTGGTTACTCACTGTAAGAGCATGGCAGCCCTAATTTCTTTTTGTGTTTCACTTCATAACACTGAACACCCTAGCGAATGGCCTGCAAGGCCTACTTAGAGGTGATATACATATTGTTTAAAAGTAGTGTTCCCTCATTTCAAAAAGGGTTCATTTTACAGGTCATCTTGTAGGGTGCAGCAATCAGCCTAGATATGTAGGCCATAAACCATGTTTTAGTTGCCAGCCTAGCGGATGGCACAATTTGGGCTTCAGTTGACGTGTCACATTAAATATCCATGTCATTGGTGTATTTTATGCATCATACAAAATGGCCTTACGGGAAAGTTAAATATGCCAATAGTCAATTTTACCATTTTTTAGGGATTGGGCACAAACACAGAAGACTGAAAAGCAGTGCCCAGTGTGCAGAGTGTAAAGATCATCATTACAGTCTGCAAGAAATGGGGATGACCACACAAAGATAGACATTTTTAGCCGGGGCACATGGGGATCAATGGAAAGGCCTACACAAGAAGAAAGTGTGTCTATTAGTTTATACCTATGCAAATGGCAGAAAGGGTTAAATGCTTCCTCAGGTAAGCTCTGCTTTTGGATTTGGCTTAACAGCTAGAGCGGTCGACCTCGAAGATGGGGAACCACGCTCATGTCTCGGCAGGGATGCCCAATATCCTGTTATTGTGGGCAAATTACGTAATCTCCCACTGCCTAACAATAATTAATGTAATGTAATTTTAACTCATGTAAAGCGCTATATAAAACTTCAACAAAAATAACATAGGGGCACAGGCATCAAGCATTTTACCAGTCCCAAACGGGCCGATTGGCAGAATCGGCCCGTTTGCTACCGGTAAAATGCAATTTGCGATGCATCAAACATAATGTATTTGCAAATTAGGTAATCACAATTTTTTGTGATTACGTAAACTGTAAATGCATTTGGGGAAATGCGAATTGCAATTTCCTAAATGCGATGAATTATGCATTCGCATATGCAATTTGGAATCGCAAATGACCATCAACCTCAAGTTGATTGTAATTTGCAATTCCATAGAAAAATGCATACAATTGCATTTTTCTAAGTGCATTGTAGTGCCCACACATGCCCTTATGTCATGTGTGCCACATGTGCACACATGCATGTTTTAGGGGTGCATCAGGGTGGCCATTATGGCATGTGTGCCACATGTGCACACATGCATGTTTTAGGGGTGCATCAGGGTGGCCATTTGCAATTTGCAAATACTTATTTGGTATTCCCAGATTGTGACTGCTGTCCCATTCATTCCTATGTGCCTCTATGCCCATAGGAACCAATGGGTAGGCATTCCTTAATTGCGAATCGCAATTAAGGAATGTGTAGGAATCACAAATATTTTAGCGAAACCGACATGCATAGGCAATTGCGATTCCTTAATAGTGATTCCTTTATAATCGCTATTAAGGAATCGCAATTGCCTAGCTTGATGCATGTTACTGACAAAAAAGAAATGGCAATATAAAGCAACCTGTTTTATACATTTTAGTTTAGGCAACATATGACTCTGATGGCTGGCTTTAAGTGGAGCATTTACAATGGCATTATAGTACTTTAGCTCTGCCAAATTCGATTTTAAATAGAAGAGAGTGGCCCTCATTAAGATGGGCTCAATGTGTTTTCCTCTCCTGAGCTACCCCTTTAAACACCTGGGTCGGAATTACACTTTAGTTGAATGTTATTGCTCCCGGTAATTACTTAGGGGTATATTACCAACGTTAAGCGATATTTATCGCTAACGATGCTTAGCAACGAATTTTTTAACGCTAAGCATTGTCAGAAATTATCGCAGATAAACCTTGCTATTATCAAGGTTTATCGCAAATGCGATAAAAAACGGCCGCAATGCATGAATATCGCTGAAAAGTCAGCGCTATTCATGCATTACCGAGCTAATGCTCTTAGCCATGTTATCCACCTCCCATTGGATAACATGGCTAAGACCTGCTCAGGGCAGGTGTTAGTTTTTGGAGATATTCGCGCTTAGCGCGAATATCTCCAAAAGTTGGTAATAGGAGATAGCGATGTTAGCGACTGTTTCCAGTCGCTAACATCTTGGCACGCCCACTTTGCATGTCATTAGTGATAAATATCACTGACAAGCAAAGTGGGGCCCAAGATGGTCGCTATCTCCTACTAGCTGTCGCTAACTGGTGTTAGCGACAGCTAGGTAATAGGGAGATAATTTTATCTCCGCTTTCTTGGCTTTTAAAGCCAAAAAAGCGGAGATAAACCCCCTTGATAATATGCCCCTTAGTGTGTAAAATTTTCACACAGTTTACATTTGTCCAGATAAATTTACCAGGAGAGACATGTTCTGAAATTAGAGGAACATGGATTTTGGTGCAGTAAGCACCATCATTTGCTTTTTATTGCCCATTTTCGAGGAAACGCTTGTAATAGGTGTTGTTTGGCGCTAAAATCTAACTCCACAGCTTATTCAGACCCTGTGGAGTCAGATTTTATGAGGTGTCATAAATATTTCACCTTCCTCCAGGCCACTTGTAATGAGGGACAGCGGCCTCCATGTAATTCTTTTTTGTCATTTAAAATATTCTATTGGTCTCTTATGGTTCTGATAATAGAAGTTGAAGCACTGTCTATGAAACAAAGATAGATTTCTTGATATAGAAATTGCCAACATTTATCACTCAAATCCTTTTCAGTTTGTCTTATCTGTTTCCATGCTCCAAGAAAAAGCAAATGGGCCTGTCATACAAGCCATCATTGGTACCTACACAGTTAATTCACTTGAAAATAGCATCTTTGAAATAATACTTTTATGTTCAACTGTGGTTTATAAAACCACACAATATTCGAAATACGAGCTATGAAAGATATATATATTTCAGAGTAGTAGGAAACGCATGCCCATTTTTTTCTCTGGAAGTTAGTTGGCGTCTGTTCATGCTGGGGTTGGTGAAACTAGATTGACACTGAGAAATAGATACGAACATAAATTCAGGAAATTGCATTATTTACTGTCAATCTCCTACTGCAGGTGGTGGTAGTATCACAGTTCTAAAAAGCAGATCACTGAAACATATTGCAACTTCTGGTAACTGATGAAACTATATTAGGAGCTAATGGCTGTGCGGGAAATAAATAGCTTATCTGATTATTCCAAGCTGAAAAGTTCAACAATATACTCATGTGTGAAAAGACAACCGTTTCCATATACATAATTTAGGCAACTACTTTGAATTACGTATACTGTTAAACGTACTATACAAATACATCTACCTTGTTTTCAGGATAATTCCTATTTAACAAAAAATAGAAATTTCAGGTTATTACACTTCACTTCGTTAGTGCAACACTACCGTCGTTAATAGCATTGCTAATCAATTAGGCTATTCCTTGCATTAGCACACTATATTGCACTAAACCATACCATACAAAACAATGCTGCGCTAGTCTGTACCATGCTGCATCATATTACACTGAAACAGTTTACAGAACATCACATTAAATCATTTCATACTGTGGGTTCTTTTTAGAGTTTTGCGAGTGAGTACAGCCTGTCAAAAACTATGGGCTCGATTCTTCACATTCAGCACTTGTAGTATGTTTGTAGTACTAAACATTTTGCCTTACTCCTACAGTTTTTGCTGATCTTGTTTTGTTGCCCTTAGGATTCTGTGCACGTTACCACTGCTAACCAGTGCTAAAGTGCATGTGTTTTCTCCTTTAACCCCTTGTGTCACGGTGGACCTGTGCTGATGACGGCCGGGGGCCATCTGAATCCAGCCCACTTAATAAAACCCCTGCACAGTGCAAAAATTCGCGCAGCGTGGAAGGGCTTAAACATGTTGCAATTGGCTTTCACAAACTTGGTACATTTAATTTACTTGTAAGACTGGACTGAAGTGGTACTGCATGTATCAAGGGCCGATGGATTCAATGCTACAAGTGGGCCTGCAGTGCTTATGGTGCCACCCACTTAAGAAGTCTTTTGACCATGTCCCAGGCCTGCCATTGTAGCCTGAGTGTGCAGTTTTTAGGCTGCCATTTTGTGCTGGAAAAAACAAACTTTAGCCAGGTCAACACCTTCTTTTTTAGTACATATAAGTCACCCCTAAGGCAGGCCCTAATTAGCCCATAGGGCAGGGTGCCGTGTTTTTTAAAAGTTGTACACATTCTTTTCAGTTCTACATGTCATGGTAGTTAAAATCTATTAAATTAATTTTTCACTACTACATGACCTGACTCTCCCATAGGATAACATTGAGTTAACGTATTAAATATATGAGGACTTTCAATTGAGAGCAGGTAGGAATGTTGAGTTTGATGTAGAATTCATATTGCAAAAGCCTCTGTAATTGGAAAAGTTGGGTTTTAAGTCACAATTTTGAAAATGCCACTTTTAGAAAGTTGGCATTATCCTGTCTCAATCATTTTGTGCTTCCTGCCTGTAACTTGTGTCACATGACTAGGTGTAAATCAAAGTTGGTCTTTGTGTATTGCTCCCAACCAGTGAGACAAAGGGGAAAGAGGCTGGTAGGATGGGCCATCTCTAACTTCATGAGGGGGGAGCTGTCACCAGTCACACTTGCACTACTGCACATCACAAAGGTTCCGCCCAGCACACTCACAAAGCGTTTTGATACTAGTCTTTTGTGACCCCAGACGAGCTAGCGACAGGGTAGGGAGGCAAGGTTTTCCACACACCTCTGAGGGTAGAAACCTCCAGGACCATATCCTACTTCAGTGTATGAACCAGGTATAAATAGTGGACCATAGACCCAATTCTTCAGTAGACCTATGGACCTGAAGAAGACTCAAAAGGGCTGCTGTGCTGCTTTGTTGCCCTGCTGCCACTGTGCCTGAATGAAAGGACTGAACCTGCGGCTAGATCCCAGAACAACCAGAGTAACTCTAAGGGCTAGTTACCTGTCCTCCTGATCAGACCCTGAAGGACAAAAAAAACTCCTTAAACCCAGCATCCGGACGCAGTCTGATGTTTGTCGTGCCCTATATGATGCTACCCCAGTCCTGAACAACATGTGGAAGTGGGCCTGAAGTTGCCCTGCTAGCCCATCTGTGGTCATGTGGTCGGAGCGACACAGTGCAACTCATTTCCTCCCAGCATCACTTTGGAACCACTGCAGCATGACACCAGACTTCACATCACAGTCAGCAGTTTCCTTGGAACCACCACTACATGACTCATCCTCGATGCAGGCCTTCACATTAAAAGCAGCTTGTCGACAGTATCTTTAACTAGGGCACTGTACTCCTCATTTCAGGTCAGCAGCTTCTTTGGAATGCTGGTGTGTGACGCCTCATTGATGCAGGATTTTGCATCACAAGACCCCTGTCGGTTGCCTCCTCGACGATGATGCAGGACTTAGCATCACCGCCTCACAGCTCCTTGGAACTGCCCTTGTGCAATACAGCTTCAACTGAGGATTTCCCACCAATCCACATTGAGGATTTAGGGTACTTTGTTCCGTAGTCCTTGGTCCATGTATCCGGCCCACACTCCTTCACACTCAGCCTGAACTTGTGACTTTGTCCTGGTCTGATGCTATCAGATATCCACCATTGGAACTTTGTGCTTATAAGCACTGTTTATATTTAATTCTTTAAAGTTGCATATCTATGGGTCTACTGATTGGATTATTGCTGTTTTTGTGCCAAATAATGTATCAAATTCAAATTCTACTCTATTTTTCTAAATTGTCTTGGGATTTATCTTGTGTTTTGTTTTCAAATAAATTACCGTTTTAAGTGTTGCACAAATATTTTCTACATTGCCTCTAACTTAGGCCTGATTGCTCTTGTGCCAAGCTACCTAAGGGCTGACCACAGATTAATTGAGGGGTTGCATGTGATATCACCCTAACAAAAAGTGTGGGTGCTGTTTGAGTAGGGTTTTATTCCCTCAACCAATAACCCAATTTCTAACACACTTTTGAGCAAGTATAATACTTTTTGGTATTCACAAACTGTACTTTTGCAGTAACTTGCACTGTTGTGGTAAGTCCCTACTCCTATTGTTTTCTATGGAAGGGTGCTTCAGTACCCAGTGGATGGCCGTGTGTAGTAATGGACTTCCTACAAATGAGTAAATTACTACAAAAGTGAGAGATACTACATACGTGCAGTTTATTGATACAAACTGTCTGAGTGGGTCTGAAAGTGCTTTTATTCAAAGTGCATTAGATTCATGGATCTGTCACAGATTTACACAGCGGGCCGTGAGATCCTCACTGGTGGTCCGCAGATTCCCAAAGAGGAAAAACAAAATGCTATAACTTAATGTTGTACCCAAAATAATTCCCTCTGACACTCCTCTCACATACCCATGGTGTCAGGTTAACTCTACCATGACCCCTTCAATCACTTTACAGAAAAATCTTCAGGCCTTGGGACAGTTCCTTAAAATAGCGGCTGCAACCACCCAGTCAGGTTGTAGTCAGCCAATCACGGCGTTGTTGGTGGTGCATGACTTCATGGCTCCACCACGGAGAATCCGCTGAAGGTCTACATCTCTAGATATCTATATTTCTTTTTTCTTTAATAATGCAAGAACTACTGAATGGATTTACTCTAAATCACAGAAGGAGCTCTTTCTGGACCAACTGCTGCCACTCTGCAAAATTTGGTGTAATTCCGTCACGCAGTTCGGGATGTGGTCATGGTCAAAATCCCTATTGGAATTTACAAGGGAAATGCAATCTTTGCCCCCCTCGCTTTTTTCCTTCGCCCTTGCCTGATGAATCACCCCACTTTCCATGCACCAGTAGATGCAAGAAGGCGCTATTTTGGGAAAATTTCACAAAGATTTGTCAAATCATTTTTATTTGGAATGTGAACATTTAATATATTTATTACGCTTCGCAAGATCTGAAATCATAAAATGTTGAAATATATAAGCCTGAGTGTAAACAAACATTATTTATTTTTACTCATATGTTGCTGATATGCCCGTCATCCGTGCCATTCAAAATGGAGAATTCAATATCAATGGAGTGAAAGAGTGCACAAACCATGTATTGATATAGAAACTAAACAAGAAAGGTACATCATTAAGAAGAATAGTCTTTATGTTTAAAAGTAGAAGTTTATTGAAATAAACTTGCAATTAAAATACATTTAAAATACAATGAAACAAAAAACTCATTAAACATATAATGTCAAATATGCAATTTATGACATCATCAGGAAGAAATATATCAATTCTCTAGAAACCTGTAAATATTTGTAATTAAGATATAAATTGTGTGAAACAAATAAATTATTGCTATTACTCTAAAGCAAGTAATGGAGGTTGACGCACTTCTTCAATTCTAAGAGTATGTAACTGTGAAATGTGGGCAGAAGTGTTTAAAAAAGGTATTTATGGGTAGCCGCAAGAGATATATTTTAATTTCAAGTGCAACTGGATAAATGTACGTTCTCTGAAGTCTGTGATTGTAAGACACACCATACCACCAAAATAGAATTTATCTTTTGCCAAACCTTTAACCAAAATTCATAAACAAGAGGGCAATCAAAAAGCATATGTTTAAGATCGACTGAGGGTTGAGAACAAGACCAACAATTGATAGGTACAGCAGAATCAATTCTATATAATGCAAAAGGGGTGGTCAAAAGGCGGTTATAAATAGAGAACAAAGTTTGAGTTGCATTAGCCGGTCTAGACAATTTTCGTATTTTAACCCAAATTTTATTCAAAATTTGAATAGAAAAAGTAGTTAGAAGATCCATTTGCCAAAGATTCTCTACCACTGATTTAACTCTATCTTCCGGAACAAGAGTGAGATGTTTATATATTTGGGATGCAGAAGGTAATACATCCAATAAGTTCTGCATAGACCGAGGTGAGGGAGAGATTATTTGGTCAAGAGAGAGTTTGTTACAAGACGAATGAGTTGGCGAGATAAGCAAGCAGTATTTGACTTCATATGAATCTGAAACAATGAAAAATGATTGTACTACTCGAAATGGAAAGCAGGTCCCTTCTTGAAAGAATTAATTAATCCATTTAAAACCTTTAGAGTACCAATATTTCCAGAAAATAATTCTATTATTTATGGTATTAGAGGTATTGTACCAAATGTATTAATTAAAAAACGGATCTTTAGAAGTTTTATAAGAAATAAAGATGGGAGACAACATTTTACTTGTGTTCCTAAAAATCAGAAGAGAAAAGGATAAAGGTCTAGAGGTAAAAGACAAACACTCCTTCAGGGAAGAAGGATGCCAAGAGGATTTTTCAATATCTGTCCATAAAGGATAAAGTAGAGAATACTTTTCTTGTAATAAAAGCAATGTTTGTTTAGACAAAAGTCTAAATGATATTTATGGAAATCTTGAAAATGAACTCCACCCAGATGCCTTGGTTTTTTAAGTTTAAGAAGTGACATCCTAGGTTTTTTATTATCCCATACAAAAATAGATAAAACAGAATGTATCTTTTTGTATTGGAACAGTGGAATATTAACTGGCATATTTGAGATATAAAGCAATTTTATAGGTATTAACATTATTTTTATAGTGTTGAGGCGACACCACCAGGATAAAAACAAAGGGTTCCAATGAGATGTATGTGTTGGAAGGATTGAGTGTAGCATTTTCAAATTAAAGGATATAGTATCCTTAACTGTGTCAGAGAACCACAAACCTAGATATTTAATCTTATATGGATTCCACTTTAAGGAAGATGAACTAAAATAAGCATGAAAAAATTACTTATTTAGAGGGAGGATTTCACACTTTTCTGCATTTAATTCATACCCCGAAACAGATACAAACTTATCCACTTCTAAAAAAAAAAGCTGATAAGGAAGTTTGCAGTATAGAGATAAAAAGCAAAATGCCAACGGCATAGACAGAGAGTTTGAGCTGAGTGTCCCCATAAGCAAAACCTGTAATCTGTGAGTTAGAACGAATCCTTATTAAAAAGGTTCCAAAGCAAGTGTAAATAATAACGGGGAGAGCGGACAAATTTGCCAAACTCCTCTATGAAGAGGTAAAAAAGGAGAAATAAGGTCGCTAACCAAAATAGATGATTCAAGGGTACAATATAACAAAGAAGAATAATTAATAAAATTAGCATTAAAAGCAAACCAGGAAAGCGTGGAGAAAATAAAAGACGAACTAACACTATCAAACACTTTTTTTGCGTCCAAAGAGATAGCTGCCAAATAAGATTTATATGATTTAAATTTACTAAGCAAATTAAAAAATAGTCGCGTATTTTCTGAAAGGTGCCTACCTTTATTAAAGCACATTGTTCTCTCCCAATTAATTGGCGTAATAATTTATCTAAATGAAGAGCTAATATTTTTGCAAAAATGTTATAATCTAGGTTAATAAGGGAAATAGGAAGATACTTTTTACACAATCTGTGGTCTTTATTATTTTTGGGAAGGAGACATATCAATGCCTCTTGAAAGGAACCACCTGATGTATGAGACTATATAATATAAAGGAAGAGTTGGTGTAATTTGGGTAACAGAAGTGAGGAAAAATTAGAAAACCATTCAATGATAAAACCATCAGGTCTGGGAGCTTTGCCACGTTTAATTAAACAAATAGCATTAGAAATATCCTGGATTAGGATATCCTTTTTCCAATATGGAAAATTCAATGTCCTGACATGAAGGCAAAAGATTGGATAATAGATAAGAACGGAGATCTTGGGAACTAGACTGAGATCCCAGAGTATATAGGGCCTGATAAAATGTTGTAAATTCCAGAAGTATCTTCTCATTTTTGTGTACATGTTGATTAGTTGAGGTTAGACTAGAATCAATTTTTGTACGTTCTTTTTTTATTTTAAGATAATTGGCAAGAAGTTTCCCTGCTTTATTTTGACCCCATAGAATTTTGCTCTAGATTTAAGTAGAGAAGAATTGGCACTTTCTGGGGCAAGTGTATTAAACCCAAATTTAGCGGACACTAAATCATTTAAGATACTTTTTGAGTGAGAATTATAAGAAGAATGTTCCAATTGCTTAATGCGTGTACTAAGTACTTTAAATTCATTGGAGGTAGAGTTTGTTTCTGGGAAACAAAATTAATAATAAAATCTCAAGAAGCGTCTTTAAAAGTATCCCAAATAACTCGAGGAGATATATCAGGGCATTCATTTTCTTTGAAAAATGTGTTAGCAAATTGCTCAAAGGTATGTGTAAATTGCAAATCCAGGAGGAGAGAATTATTAAATCTCCACTGCTTAATTCCCTGGGAGGGAGGAAGGGGATCCAAATCCAAGGTGGCTGGTGCATGTTAAGAGAGCAAAAAGGATCCTATATCAGAATTAATGATGTGCTGAGCTAGAGCGTTAGAAATAAATATATAATCTATGCGTGATTGGGAAAAATGGACAAGAGAAAAGAAAGTGTATTCCTGATGTGTTAGGCTGCACAATCTTCAAGCATCAATAAGAGATTGTTGGTATAGTGTTGACTTGAACTGAGAGTGTATTTTTGAAGATAGAAATCTAGATTTGGAGCGTCTATTTATGAAGGGATCAAAAACCATAGTACAATCTCCGCCAACAATCAAGTAATCATCAGTATAAGTCATCAGTTTGGACAACACTCCTGGCCAAAAGGAATTATCTGGGTTTGTAGGCGCATATAGATTAACAATAGTAAGCAGAATGTTATCAATAAGTAAGGAGACTGAAAAACCATCTTCCTTAACAGTCAACATCGTGTGAAATAGTTTGTATAGTAAGATGTTTATGACATACAATAACTACCCCATTACATTTCCCTGAGCCCGGAGAAGCAAAAACATGACCAACCCACTATCTCTTAGGTTTAGTCACTTCTTTGTCTGAAATATGTATTTCTTGCAATAGAACAAACTCACCTCTTAAGCTGGCAATGAGAGACAAAACCCTTTGACATTTTATAGGGGAGCCTTAACCTTTTATGTTCCATGAGATAAATCTTACAGCCATCTAAAAAATCAAAATACATTTATAGAATACATAACAGGTAGTAATAATAAACATTCTGTGATAACTATATAATAAAACAGCAAAAGATTTTATAGTATAAACCTGAAAATGTAACAACTTATCAGGATCAACTGCATCTGAGGCAAAACTTGAAATCAGAGAAGAAGAGAGAGAAAAAAGGAGAAAAGAAGACAGGTGAATAAAAAAGAAGAGTCGATATACATACATACATTTTTAAACAGAGAAGAGAACTAGAAATAAACAAGTAATTTTTCAAAAACTGAAAGTAGAACAGGAGTATAAAAATGTGAAGAAGTGAAAAAGAGAAAGAGAAACAAAACCCATACATAAAATATAAAAAATAAGATACCATAAAGAAAACACAAAATTCGAAGGTGGTGGAGCCACATAAGGGAGATGGAATAACAACTGGAACTCTCTGATTTTTGTGTCTATTGTAGTTTTCAAGAATCTCAATCTGTTTTTGAAGATGCAAGATTTGGGATTGAATAGAGGGGACTTGAATGGCAACAGAATGAAAAGAATCCACATTTTTTTCTAATTGAGCAACCCTGCTCTCTATGTGTGACAATTTATCATCCAATTGTAGAAAGCGAATATTGGTCTTTTCCATGTAAGGTTTAAGAGCCCGAATTTCCTCAAGGATTGTTTCCATAGAGATTGAAGGAAGAGTGAAAGCGGATCTTTTTTAACCCTTTGCCCAGGTGAGAGGGCTGATTTGGCCGTTAATTTGGACACCATTTTGGAACTAGGAAGTGGAATACTTGAAGACAGGAGATTTGATACTTCACCTTGGTCTGCATCCACCATGTTCACTTGACGTAAGCAAAAAGGGTTGAAATCAACCACAAAAGAGGAAGAACTATTGGCAAAGCGACAAGTAGGTTCTGTTCTCCCCATACACAAGATTGCATAAAAGGAACAAGCAGCCAGAATATTGAGAAAGTTTGACAAGGCACAGAGCAGCAAAAATGATAACATACACTTTATATCAAGAAATGACAGTCACAAAAAAGAGTAATTGAGGCAATGTTGAAAAAAACACGAGAAGGTATTCCATAAATAATGCAAATTATTTCAAGACCACTGAGAAAATATAAGAAAAGTAATTGCAATGTAAAAGCATTATGCTTGAGCAATAAATATAAGCAGGAATTCTAAAATTGAGGCTTTCATAGCTTAAATGGTTTAAAACAGTTGTTGGTGTTTATATTTGAAGAAACATCTTCAATGTGAAAACAAGATGGTGGTTGCAATCCCTGAGGGAAACTACGACGGTGTAGGAAAATGTCAAATGCGGACCTTCTGTCACAGCAAGGCAGCAATCAAAGCCAAAAAACAGATGCCGGCAACTTCACTGGGTGGCACCTCGCATTTCAAGCTCAACGGCGAGATCCTGTTGTGACACAAAGCGAAAACCTTTCGCACTGCGACAGAGCTCACAACGGAGCAGCCATTCCTGTCAGCATCCAAGGCACGCCCCCTAGAAGAATAGTCCAAACGGGACAACATGGAATCATTAGCATTACAATTTCAATCAGAATAGTTGCCAGACATAACAATTCAGACTGCCAATCCACCTAATGTGAAGATTATGGCAGTGTTACATTTTTCTGCTACTGGCTCCTTCCAGGGCACAGTTAGCAACTCAAATGGGATGGTGCAGCCAACATTTTTAGTTGTCCTTAGCCCGGTCCTGGATGTAAAGCTCAGACGTATGAAAGACTGCTGAACTTCGAGAATCAATGTACGGTTTTAATTATTAACACATAAATGGCTATGCATAAGACTGATAGAACCCGGATACCAAACCACAATAGATTATACTAAAGAGACTAATGTGCAATGGAATTGAAGAAACCTAATCAAATGTATCCACTGTGGGAAGAATAACACTATAATGGACTATTGAGAATAGACACAAAGATTTGGTGAACATGGAAATATAAGTTAGCATAAGGAATATAAGAATATATGAATATGTAACAGTTGTTTCGAAGAGGGCTAAGTGTTACATATACAAGCCTTACATGTCATTTTTATGTTGTAGTCAAACAGAAAGCCATAGAAGAGACCGAGAAGACAATCAGTCATCGTTGTAGCCTTCCCCCAGCACCTCCCCAACATTTAAAAAGCAGTTGATTGTAGGGAAATATAACAAATACCTTTGACTAGTCAGATAACCTCAGCTACACCCATACGGTTCGGCAACTGCTCATGGAAGAAAACAGAAAGGCGCAAACAGAAAGGTGCTTCTTTAAACAAGACCCTCTTTCCTAGTCCCTTCCATCTTCCTTGTTGTTTGAATATACTCACAATCCAGAAAGGTATGGTATAAGGATTTGGGTCCATGGTCTCCTCAAAACCACAGTGCAAGCTTACAAGGTAAGAGCCCCATTGCGGCTCTGACAGTATTGGTGGCACATCATGACCGAGAGTAATTGTACCACAATAAGAAGAATTTCCGCTCCATCAATGAGTCTGTAGCTTGCATATCAGATCTCTAACAATGCCTGTGTATGCGCAAGATTCCCAGGCTCCACCCATGACTTGCTAGTATTATGGAACAGCTCTGTATCACAAAACATGGCAGTTCTTGCACAGGAGAACCTGGCTTGTTGGTAAGTGGCACAATTACTGTTATAGTGATCTTGAGAACCCTGCATTGGACGCCTGAGGCTTGAGCCGGGCGGATACTTTTATTCTTATCTCTAGGCCTGTCTTTTTAAAATACTATTTTCTTGTGTGCACTGCCCTTTGTGTCCTTTCCCCCCTGCACTAAGCACGCGGATTTATCGCGACGCTGGTGTCTTTGCCGATTTTCGGGTGAAGACCTCATTTAATTGTAATTTTAAAATCATTCCCTGACTGGTGTACTCACCCCATCTAGCGCTACCTCCCCCTGAGGGTCCGGCCGATTTTGGGGCTGTTCGACCAGGGGCTCGGGCAGAGCTAGTGCGGCAGCCATCTTGGGTAGGGTTTCCTCCATTGAAGCGAGAGGAAAACAGTATAAAAACAAACGGCTATGACTCCACGCAGCGGACGCGTTCAGCGGGCGCGCCGTATTCGCGCCGGAGTCAAGCCAGAGTCCAGCCCGTCTGCGCCCGTCCGCGACAGACCGGGGCGCGGGGCGACTCCTCTAAGTCCTCTGACTGCACTTGATGTCCCGGAATCGGTAAGGCACCTCGTGCAATACACGAAACAGGAGCTTCTTGTTCTACGTTCCAAAATGGCCATTGGCTGTGATCATAATTACCCAGCCGATAGTCTTCCTATTATATGCGACTTTTGCAACCACACTCTTTCATCACCTAAAAGCGATGGACTCTCCTTAGCTAAACCTAACATGCTATTACTCAACTGTAGGTCGCTGAAAAAACACAAATTGGAAATACACGATCTAATTACTAGCAATAAGCCCGAAGTGCTATTTCTAACTGAGACGTGGTTGGATGAGGAGTCTGCCCCAGAAGCGCTGGAAGCTACCCCCCCTGGCTACTGCCTACTGCGTCTAGACAGATACAAACAAAGAGGGGGAGGGATCGCCCTCATTCATAAAACCGAGCTAGAATGCACCCTAATAAAAGCCAATATACCGCACAGTGAAAGCGGCTTATTTACCATCAAATTTGGACCGAGAAATATCATTAACGGCCTGTTGATATATCGTCCTCCTGGAGTAGCCGGACAATTCGAAAGTCATCTTCTTGATTATATCACGCAACCAGCTCTCCGTTACAAAAAGTTTATAATTTTAGGTGACTTAAACCTCCACTTTGAGGATAGGGAGTGCAAAGAGGCACAGGAGGTGGCCACGGCATTGGCGTCGCTAGGACTGAATCTACAATCTACTGCCCCATCACACCAACATGGCCATCTCTTGGACCCCATCTTTGCCAACTGGGAAGGCATCACTACCTTCCCTTCGGTAAAAATAATTTGGTCTGACCATTTTATCATTCCATTTCTGGTAGATAATACACTCACAGATAACATAATCCTTAAACCCCCTTCCCTTAAACGTAGAAACTGAGAGAAGTCTGAGCAAGAAGCTTTCAGACTTGCTCTTCAAAAAAATCCTCCTTTGCCAGGTAACTCTCTTCAAGAAGCCTATGAAAATTATGAAAATTGGCTGTCTAATGCCCTGGATGAGATAGCCCCATGGACATCCAAGCCCCTCGCCAGGCAATCTAAAACCGCTCCATGGTTCTCTGAAAAATTAAAACTAGCCAAAGCCAGATGTAAAACTCTAGAGCGCAACTGGAGAAAACATTACAACCTCGAGGATAAAATGTTATATAAGACTGAACTCCATAAATATCATAAATTAGTGAGATCGGAAAAAAGATGCCACCTCAAAAATAGAATTGACTCAGTGGATAATCCTACCAAATAACTGTTTTTGATCTATAAAGAACTCACTATTCCTACTAGATTGGAAGCCCTGGACACGTATTCGAAAGAACTATGTGACTCCATTGTTGATTTTTTTGTTAACAAGATTGACAAAATCCATGCCACCTTCACAAAAGATGAGTCCAGTTCTAGCGAATCGGCTGAAGCCAACAATAGCAACACGGGGACCCCCGGTCTCACCTGTTTCATCACTCCTGAGAAACAAGAGCTTCTCAGCATTGTTAACAGCATACAATCCGGTTCTCCGAGTGATGTATGCCCACCGACTCACTGCAGAGGAGTCATGGAGTCTACAGTTATTGACTATATCAGTCTTATTGTATCACTGTCCTTCAAGGAATGTAAGGTACTAGATGCCTGGAAAACTGCCCAAGTAATCCCCCTTAAAAAAAAGGCCAACATCCACGTCTCCCAACTCCAGAATCTCCGCCCCATATCCCTCCTCCCTTTTTGTGCCAAGATTGTGGAGAAAGTAGTGAATAAGCAGCTCATGAGTTACCTGAAAGATCACTTGCTCTTACATCCCACTCAATCAGGGTTCAGAGCCGGATACTCTACTGAGTCAGCCCTACTTTTCTCCACCGAGAGTCTTAGGCGCATAGTGGATGAGGGAGAGACAGCAGCGTTGGTACTATTAGATCTAAGTGCAGCCTTTGACACCGTGCTGCACTCAACGCTGCTGTCTCGGCTATCTGGAATGGGAGTAAAGGGGTCAGCCCTTGCGTGGCTGGAGTCCTTCCTGGCCAACAGAAACTTTCAGCTGCATTGCCCCCCCTTTAAGTCCTCTCTCAGAAAGGCAAGCCATGGGGTTCCTCAGGGCTCTAGTCTGAGCCCCACCTTGTTTAATATCTATATGGAACCCCTGGCTCGCATAGTAGAGACTTATGGGGTGGGCATTGTCAGCTACGCTGATGACACCCAATTGGTGTTCAAACTTACGCCCGACCACAGAGAAAACGCCACCAATTTCTCCCACTGCCTCTCTTCCATGGCAGATTGGATGAATAACAATTGCCTTTGCCTTAATGGCGACAAAACCGAGCTGTTGGTGGTAGGAAAATCTTCTTCCGCATGGTCCCACATGTGGTGGCCTGCGGAACTGGGCAGTCTGCCTTGCCCTGTGGCTTCGGTGCGGAACTTGGGCAAAACATTGGACTCTAACTTGTCTTATAAACCCCATGTGAACAAAGTCACAGCAAGATGCTTCAGCGTACTGAGGGTCCTTCAGAAGGTACTAGACCTTCTCCCCATGGACTCAAGAAAGACCATTGTCCATGCTCTAGTCACCCCCCATTTGGACTATGGGAACGCCTTGTTACTGGGGTTGAGCAAAAAGGGCACCCACCAACTCCAGTGCGCTCAGAATGCCGCTGCGTGCCTTGTGCTCAAGCTTCCTCAAAGAGCCTCAGGGAGACTGGCCTTGTCCAGACTCCATTGGCTCCCCATCAAGGAGCGAATTAAAATCAAGGCCCTATGCTTTGCCCACCGCATAGCCCATGGCTCCGGTCCAGGTTATCTGCAATGTTTACTCACTATACATCATCCTACTAGGAACCTTAGATCTTCTGGTACGATGTTGTTCAAAATCCCTAAGATAACTAGAGCCAAGATGGGCGGCTCCTCGTTTAGATACTTGGCTGCCAAGGGTTGGAATGAACTCCCTCTCGAGATGCGGATGGAACCCTCTGAAATACGATTTCGAGGAAAATTAAAAACCTTTCTCTTTCCCCGCATCTAATTTCCTCTTCCCCCCTTGCCTTTGTCCGTTCTTCCTGTGTTCATTCCTCTGAGCTTCTTTGCGGTTTTCAGCGCGGGGACACTCTGTTCTTGAGTAACCAGGCACTTTATAAATGGCTTCTATTCTATTCTATTGTTTAGGTAGGTTCAGGGCTTCCACACATAATTTCACATAAGTTTGCTCTTGCAATTCTATTTTACACTCAGCTTATCTTATCAGCAGATAGCGTTTAACACCATTGAGAAAGCCAACAACAACAGTTTAAGTCATTTTCAATTAGGTCCATGTGTAAACAAGGGAGCCTGTGGAGCATGCTTTGGGGTTCCTGAATGCTCGGTTTGGTGCCTAGATAAGACTGGACTGGTCCTCCTCTCCTCTCTTTGGAAGGTCTGCAAATTTGTTGTTTTTATGTTGTATACTTCACAACATTTTCCTGTGGAGAAACAGTCCGTTAAATCCTGATGGTGATCCCATTGGGAACCCCAGGGTGATTTTGGAGCGATGAACCATTAATGTGAAAGTGGTGAAGATGAAAGCAGTAACCTCTGACATTAACTATTGGAAACATCTTTGCCTGATAGTAAGTGACTTAAAGTAAAACGTAAATATAAATATTCAAATATGGACATATTGGGGGCAATTTATAAACTTTATTTTGAAGTATGTGAAGTAGTAGTACAAGAGTACTACTTACTTACTACAAATTGCAACCCGCAAACCCATGAGTGTAAATCTCCACCTCTTCAGTATTTTCTATTGGGAGATCCTCACACATGAAAGTTAACTGCATATTAATAAATGTAGGAGGGACCAGCAGAGTGACTGGAAAGAGAGGAAAATGTACTGCTGAAGGGGAGGGGGTATTAGGCCGGAGTAAGGAAGGATTTAGGAAGGGACAGACATACCTACAAAAGAGTAAGGCCATTGCTGTTCTCAAACGGACCTTCTAAGGTGACAGCAGTCATAAAGGACCCACAACAGTAGTATATGTACACCAGCTAACACATGGTGTAAGTTCACCACATATGGTGGTCAAACACTGGTACTGCAACACATTACCACAGATAATAATGGCGGCAGGTGCTTTAAACAGAACCTCACAAGAAATATTGTTAAATTAAATTAATTTATTTAGATTTTTTCTAAAATACATGTACATTTAATTGAATCTTAAAAAACTATATAAAATATAATATATTATGATGACATTTTAAAACCATTTTTCACCTTAAAAATAAATGTAACTTTATTGAAAAAAAGCAAATATATTATTTTAAGTGTGTTCTATACTTAACTTCTTGAAATGTTTAATATATAATAAGTACATTTACTTTAGGTGGGTTTTATTTTTTTAATATTGCAAATAAATGAGTACATATGTTTAAACTAATTAAATATTTCATAATTAAATAAATGGTGCTGCTACTTTTCAAAATTTCGGTCTACATTTAAAATCAATAGATAAAATGTATTTCTAATAATATTAAACAGAGAAAATGTTTCTATCATAACAAATAATTCTAGCCAGGTCACACCAACCAGTAAAACAATCCACCCTACCCCACCTCATAATATTACACAATAGTACATCACAAAACAAAACACTCTGCCACTGTTCCTCCCCACACCATATAACCTCAGCTGAGGTGGCAAATAGAGACCCAGACTCGAAGGCATTAGAGGAAACTCAAAATATTCTCCCTCAGGAACCAGATAAAGGCAATCATTGACAGTATGTGAATTATGTTTTAAGTATTTGAAAAAATAGGGAAACTCGTTCCCCAATGGAGTAGACAATAGTGATATTAACAGGTTCCCACAGCCAATAGTGATGGTAATTGGGGCCTGACCTTGACTGTTCTGTGCTTAAGATAGAAGGGGCTCATCCCACAAGCCAAAATATGTTTTTTGTTTGTATTTTTGTCCTAATACGCCATTAGATGTACCCAGAGTCTAGTTTGTTTGCTCTGCGTCCCCAGATTAACTTGATTGGCACCGGCAGAAGAGAACTCTGATCTGAATGGATGCACTTTTCACAAAGCCTCTCGTATTCGGTCTGTTCAGTTCTTCTATCTGGATGTTTCCTGCAACTGACCCGAGTGGTAAGTAAGTCTGTGCAAAGGCATAATCATTGGATAGATGAATCTCAGGTATCAAAGGTTATCAAGCCAGCCCATACAGGGCAACCAAAAATCTTTCTTCTTCCAAGTGGCCCTATCCAACGTTATTGTGTACTTGATTGAATTTACCCAGTCTAGAAAAGGTGGGGGGTACACTTGATCCAGCATTTACAAATTTCTCTCCAGGCAAGTAAAATTAGATAGAGAGACAACTTATATCTCGAGATAACAAGTTATAAGTCAGGAAAATACCAAAAAATACTAAAATTATGCTCACCTGGATATCAAAACCAAACATGGCTCACATACCTTCAATGATAGGACTCCATAACCGGTGTAACATTGGGCATCTTAAAAACATATGGATATCGTCAGAGATGGAAGGATGACGTCACCCTCAGTCAAGTCCATCATCCTCCAGTATAGATTGGTAGTCTCTTTCTTATTCTGCTTTCTCATATTCAGAGTCCTTCTCCAGTTCATTTGAACCACCACCTCTGTGCGTGTTGCCTCGGTCCAGCTTTTATTTTTGTAAATATTTGAATTTTGAAAGTTCGCAATTTGTAATGTTGCTTAGTTCTTCCCACGATAACAAAGAACCCTCCGGACTGAGTTGAGCCCAACACTTAATCCAGGCCGATTTCAGCGGAGTTACCAGCGCATATTTAGACTGCTCCAGTTATCCTGGGGAATCCCAGATAGGAGCCATACCACTATAATAGCTGATTTGTAAAGGCTTTCTGATTTTAAACCAGGGGGTCGCTATATCTGTTAGTGACTTCAGGCATACATTCTTGAAAAAGCGTGGGTCACCAAACTTATATATAAAGGCTTGCTCTCCTCCTTTTATATCCCACAGCATCACTTTAAACATTTTCCCTATGTCTGAGTCATCTGGTTGGTTCATAAGCATTTTCCCTGCCCTCTTTAAAAATACCCATGCATAGAGGATTAGATTGAGTGCACATAGTCCCTCCTTGCTTTTCTTTATTCGTAGTTTTTTCCATGAAATTCTTATGCCCTTGGAGGCCCACATAAAGGTGCTTATTTTTGCCTGTATATTCCTTAGACCCTCCTCCTTAAAAGCTAATGGGATGTTTTGGAATACAAATATGACTTTCGGTAAAAGCATAATTTTTTGTATATTGACTCTTCCTATTAAAGTCAAGGGCAGATACGCCCAGCCCCTTAGAGATTTAGAGATTTCCTTATCAATTCTATGTAGATTTGTGTCTGGTATGTGTTCAATGTTTTTCGTGATTCTGATGTCCAAATACCTAATCTCATTTTTCATTATAGGGAGACTAACGTTCATATTCCAGGCCATATATTCGGTTTTTGACTTGTTAATCTCGTATCCTGCGATCTGGACAAATTGTTGTGCCAAACTATATATTATTGGAATAACCGCAACTAAATCAGATGTGTATATCATCATGTCATCGGCATATAAAGACACTTTCCTTTCCCAGTTTTTTTACTTAAAAGGGGCTATATGAACTTGCTTTCTAATCCTTCCGCAAGGGGCTCAATATATAGATGAAAAAGCCGTGGTGACAAGGGACACCCCTGCCTTGTCCCTCTCTTTATTGCTACAGCAGCAGAGAGATGCCATTTACCAGGATTTTGGCAGTGGGCATTTGGTAGATTGATAAAACTGCCCTGCAGATTTTTTTGCCAAGATTGCATCTTTCCAGTACGTTCACTCAGTCAAACGCATTCGTGGCGTCCAGCATGACGATGGCCAATAGCAATTTGTGCAGTGTAGCCAGATCTAAGGCACCAATCAGGTTATATGTCAAATCTTGAATGCCCCTCCCTCTAAAAAAACTTTTTGGTCTTTATGTAATAGACCTCCTATAACTCCATTTCATCTCTCGGCTAAAATCTTGACAAACAACTGATAATCAAGATTAAGCGAAATTGGTCTATATGAATCGCATTGTCTAGGTGGCTTTGATTGTTTTAAAATCAAGGCAACCGTGGCTTTATTCCAGGATGGGGGCATATTTGTTCCCTTTTCAAAGATAAGAGAAAATAATTTGTGCAATACAGGGGCAAGTATTTCCGCCAGAGCTCGATACAGCTCAGCCGGCAAACCATCTGGTCCTGGTGCCTTACCCTTCTTCCCTGAGTCGATTGCCTTTTTTCTCTGAGTGGAGCTTATTGATCTATTGATATTACTAGACATCACCTCATCAATTTTATTTAGAGGGAATTGGTCAAGACAAGACTGTATCATCTTATCTTGTGGAGTTAGGTCCTCTCTATAAACCTGTTCGAAGTGATTTTGGAAGGCATCTTTGTTGTCTGAGGGGATCTCAAGTAGATTTCCGGTGGTATCACAGATTATTTCTTTTATATTATTTTTCTCCAAGTCCTGTTTAGGTTTCCAGACTAGGAGATTCCCACAGGTTTTCTCTTACTCAAAGAGGGCCAGCTTACTAGCCTCCCACGTTTTCCTTAGCCTAGTATCTAGCACCCCTGTCAGTTCCAATTTACATGCCAACAATTTCTCTTAGATGTTCCCAAGGGCTGTATCCCTCTGAACAATGAGCTTCCGCTTGAGCTTAAAAATGTTAGCCTCTATTTCTTCCACCTCTGTCCTATATTTCCTCTGCCTGGCAATTTGGATAGATTTTATATACCCTCTCAGGAACGCTTTATAAGCATCCAATACAGTTTCTATTGGGGTGCTCTCCAAATTAATCGAGAAGAAGTTCTCTGTTTCTACTACTAGTTGGTCAATTACTTATTCCTCTAACAGAATGGTTCGGTCTAAGGTCCATCTTTTGTTGCCTCAGTTTATTGGGAATTTCAAAACTAGCGTTACTGCGGAGTTGTCAGATAAATGCCCCCCTAGATGCTTTGTGCCTTTCATCCATCTTTTCAGCTTCGTGCTAATTAAAGAGAAATCTAATCTGAAATTATGTCCATACTTTTTATTGTGAAAGGTGTACCCTCTCGTACTTCCCATTCTATTCCTCCATTTGTCTATCCAACACAGCTGCTTCATTGCGTTTTTTAAGGAGGATCTCATTTTACAATTTGTGCTGATCTACTCTTGTAGGTTCTTTCCATCAAAGGGTCTAAAACCAAATTAAAATCTCCTACCAAAATTAAAGGATCACGAAAGATTAATAGCTCTGCAAATAACTCCCTAAGCGGTGTTGGGTAATCCAGATTGGGTCCATAATAGCTACCACTGTAAATTTTTACATATGGAACCCAATCCTAACTAAAACCCAGCTGTCCAACTTATCTACTTTGGAGCTTTCTACTGATAGAGCAGAGGTTTTTTTAATAACTAAGGCCACTCCCTTTGTGGTCAACTGCTGTGTAGTGCAAATGACCTCCTGAATCCAATTTTTTGTTTTACACAGACTCGTCATCTCCTTCTCTATTCAATGTGTTTCTTGAAGAATAAGAATCTGTTCAGGAGTGTCTTTTAAATATTGGACAATTCTCTTCATTTTATGTTTTACCCTCAGCCCGTTTAGGTTCCACAACAGGGCCCTCATATATAGTGTCTGATCAGCCGTAGCTTGTGCCATTTCTCAAAGTATGGGTGATACATTGCTTAAAGGGACTATTTTGGCGAACCAGACTTTTTTAGTTTTTTCCCTATGCTTCCCACCTTGTGACTACCCCACCCCCCTGTCTCCAACCCTTGTGCTCCCCTGGAGAACCCCCACTCTTCCTCTTGTGGCCCTACCCTGGCCTTTGAGGCTTCCCTCCCAGTGTCCAGGATGGTAAAGTTACCTATATCTCATTGTTTAAACATAAAATGGAGCAGACTGCAATTTAATACAAAATCTACTCCTAGTCCTATAAAGGAAGGGTAAGAAGAGAAAAACTAAACTAAAAACTGACAGACCATGGAAAGCCTAGTTATGCTGACGAACTGCAGCTTCACTGGCATGCCACGATATAGATTGCAGAAATGTTTCCGCTTTTTCCACCCGCTTAAATACCCGCATTTTATTGTTGAACATTACTTTCAGTGTAGCAGGGAATTTTAACTGAGCTGTTGCACCTTGCTACCTGAAGCGATCTAATAACTGACCTAACTCCCATTGTTTAGAGGCTGTTATTGATGAAACATCTGGCCTAATTTGGAAAGTTATCCCTTCTGCGCTTTGTGTATTCTCCTTAAGAGCACCATTTAATATTTAATCTTTCTGACAGTAGGTTAGACTGGGTCTAGTTTTATTTGGGTTTAATCTAAACGGGTATCTATGCACCCTCTGCATGTCAATCATTAGGTATTGCTCTGAGCAGTCCATTAGAATTGATTGCTTGTTCAGCTTCACCACAAACTCTTTAATATTATTTCCCTCTGCTCCCTCAGCTACCTTGAGTAAACGGAGATTATTTCTTCTCTGGGAGTTCTGAATAGCCTCTAGCTTCTCTTGGAATCCCAATTCATGCTCTTTTATTTTAGTGAGTTCTTTTACATTTTCCTTGGTTTGGGCTGTCAGTTCCGTGACTGTAGATTCCAAAGCTAAGGCTCTAGCTGCCAGTAAGTCAAGCTTATCTTCCAATTTTTCACAAAAGATCTTGATTTCTCCTTGATTTTTTTCTGAGACGAGGAACCTACTCATCATCTCCTCAGTTAAAGACTGCAAAAGATGCGGAACAGATAGAGGAGTTGGTGAGTCCACTAAACTCCCATTTGAGCAGAGAGTATTCTCCACCTCCTTCATCGTAGCTAGATTTGTCTTTGGTACATTCCCGTCAGTAGGCTTAGTAGCCAAATTCGAAATGTTATCTCCTGAATCTGACATCATGAGACTTAAAATGCCCCCTGGGTAGTTAAATGGCCCCTCTAGGCTACTTTCCAGGTTATCCGTTATACAGTCTAATGGTTTCAGTATCAAAGTGCTGGGCACTACTTTAAAGTAGGTTTTTAGCGAGGGTGTGTGTTTAGCCTTAGATTGAAATGGTTGACTTTGTAAAATTGCCTTACATTTTTTACTTTTTTATTTTCACTTTACTGGCTTTACCGGCTTTACAGGCTTTACAGGTCTTACAGGCTTTACAGGATTTGCTGGATTCTCGTTAATTGAGCACTTGGGCTGGGTGGGTTCTGTGTGATCTAAATCATCTGATGTTGCACCATTGGATGTATCATAATATTTTTTGCTTGTGCTTCTTAAAGCATATCACAATGATAACCCAGCACCAACTATTCCCCCTTTGCCCCTTCGCCAAAAGTTCACTGTGGGACGCCCTTCTGTGGCCCCTTTCCCTCCCAGGTATATCTTGGCAGTGCTTACAGACTTCTTCGAATCCAAGTCTAATCCTTCAAACAGCACACCTTTCCCTACTTGCGCTACTTGACTTCTTGCTGCACCTTCTGTTCCCTGTGAATTCCTGGTGGATTCTGGGAAATTGAGTTCAATGCAGCCCCTGCTTTTACCACTATGGAGGAATCTAGCAGCTGTCCTGCGGCTTGCTGAACCTTGAGGGATGCCCGTGACCATAGTGACACCCCCTCCTCCTGTGCCTCCTGGCTCCCACTTCTGCTGAAAGACTCGTCCGCGGCCACTGCCGCCCCAGGAGAGACTGACCCCACCACCTCCACTAGCAATCCTGGAAAGTATGCTGCTGAAACCAAAAACCCAAAGAACACACCGTGCAAGTGGAACGCATCTTCCGCGTCCTCGCTGCAGCAAATCACTCACCGCTGAAAACCGCGCCTCTTTCTCCGATGAGAGTAAGTTTCTTACCTTCTTACTTGAAGCAACTTTGATTCTTTTAGATAATTCCTAAAGTCGAGTTCATGCGCACCATGTGAGGTGAGTTTAGAGGATCGTTTATCAAGCTGTATCACGCCATATCCCGTCCTGGCGCCTTTGGAGCCTCCATGACCTGGTAGTCACTGGCCACCATGTTCCCCTCCTAGTTGAGCTTGCTAGGACAAAATATGTTGTGTAGGCTCTACTAAATCGTTGGCCAGTAAAATTATTATTCCAAATAACAATTGTGCTACTAGAAGGGGACTGGAACAGGGAAAATGTAAAATAGCCCTACCTATGCAGGTATGCAGAGAGAGCATTGAAGGCATGGAATCTCAAGGATTTCTAAGGAAGGAAACAGGAAGCCTTAGGGGAAGGAAAAATCTGAAGCAATGGCTTCTTGGGAACATGAATACAGGGATCAGGAAAACAGGATCAGGCAAGAGATATTTGTACAGGGAAAAAGAGTAATATTGGGCTTGGAAGATAGCCAGTGCTGTGTAGAAGGATGATATCCACTATGATGACTTTGCCATACATTTCAGTAACCAAGGCATCAAAATGCCTCAAATGAATGCCACAAAAGGAAAATGAAAAGCGGGCACGGTATGATATTGGTAAAAGAGTAGAGAACAGGGCTCTCCATCCAGTTATGGTTGCGAGTAATTTGTAATAGTCTCCAGATAACGCCTCTCAAAAACCCGGAAAGTAATCCCCTATATGAACTCGGCGGTTTGAGTGTAAGTAACCGACGAACGTGATCGGGTGACAGGTTAAGAGGCTCCACAGCGAGGGAGAGACGGTAAGTTCCAACTGCTGCCAGTACCGGACACAAGGTAATCTAACTGCATCGCACAGGTGGAGCTGGATTTAACTGTGGGGGGAAAAATTCAAACATTGCCTTTTCTCTCGCATACAGCTTGTTCCACTCGGCAGTCTGACCACTTACACGGGTGGCCCTTCTTGTACATGGGGAGGGTATGATCACTAGTATTTTTCGATCTGTTAAAATATTTACAGAATCTTTTGCTATCATATTTCAATGGTTATCAGATAAGAATCGACTAGCAAACCCTGCACAAACAAGTGTATGTTTGTCTTTTCAGGTTACACCCATGCTGAATTAGAATCCCTGTCTCTGTTGGGACACTAAATTTAAGAACAGCTCAAATTTAAGTGGTGCTTTCTTAAAGAACTGACTATCATATTTTGCACTAGGAAGTGTGGTGCGAACTGCAATTGTAGGTCTTCACAGACTACCCCTAAGCGGAATCATAATCCTTGTCTCTGTCAATGTATTGACTTATTAAGTGGCATTAACATTGCTGTCCTATCAACGAAGACACACGTTAAAGGACGAGTACTGAATGGCATAACAATTACACATCTACCTCCCAGTCACCATAGGAGGAACGATCAACTTTATCTCTCTATACCTCTTTTTAATGTGTGTTTAGCATTACATGTTTATGATGCCTGGCATTTCATTCTCTCTGTGGATATTGTACCCATAGATCTCACTGCCTGCTTGTGGTTCTAGCTGAGCTTACCTGAGCACTCAGTTTTTATTGTAATGCATAACGCGCGAATCACAGTATGAATAGTAAGGGCACAAAATTAGGGGACCCTGTTGTAAAGTCGCACCTTTGTCCATACCATTGAATATGATTGAGCTATTTGATAAACCTTATCAAGCTCAGTGACAATCTTTTTTCCTTTTCTTTCGTCTTTCTTTCATCTGTTTCCACTAGGTTTGGTTTTTTGAGAACACAAATAAGACGTGTCTCGGAGACAGAGACGTCTTAACTCACATGACAATAGGTGAAGTGGGATTATAGGGTGTTTTTCCCTGATTCCCATTGTTTATTACTTTATGCACACGGTCCTGATGAAGCGCACAGGGATCCATAAGGGTGGAACAGGTTGCGCAAAACATGTCGACCACTATTCACCTCTAGTACACCACACATTTTTCTTATGGGTTGAGAGTGGTGGGAACACACTAGTCCCTCCCTTTATTTTGCTTAAGGAGAGTCTACAAACCCCCACTACTTTTTAATTTACCTAAAGGACCAGACATTAAACTTACATGGGTACTGATAGGTAATTTTAACTTCACTCGCACTGATTCACTTGACCCACACACCCACATGCACAAGTGCGTTACCTCCTAACAAGATCTAAAAAGATCTCCTCCAAAGAGCCCTCTTGAAGGGCCTGTGAGAGACTGCAGCACCACCCCCACGAGGAGCACTGCCCAATGGTGATGCTTTACACTCGCAAGAAGAGCACACTCCACTGTTATCTGGAGACTATTGCAAATCACTCGCAACCATAACTGGTTGGAGAGCCCTTTTCTCTTCTCTTTTAGGAACTGATACCCCTTTGTTGATGACGATTGTCTTAGGATCATTGGTAGAGGACCTTACCATTTCATAACCAGAATAACCAGCTCCTAGTCCCCCCCTCTCTGGATAGTGTTTATAGTGTACGAATTTGAACACCATTGATCAAGAAAACAACTGCTTATTATATTTACAGCAACAACATAAAAACAAAACATTACACCTATCCTGAAATTAACATGAATATGAAAGTAAAAATAAAAACTGAAGGAAGTCTAAACTCATGTGCTCTGTTCAATGCTAACATTATTGGGCCCAGCTACTCATTGCGGAGCTCCCGCCATGAGTGCAACCCCCCCCTATGAGTGTGGGGCCTCTGCAACGAGTGCGAAGGCCCTTTGTGAATCGGGCCCAATATGTTTTTTTGAAATTGCGATTCTCATATTACCATGACTAGAGAATCTGGATTTCATTAAAGACACGGAGGCTGACATTATGCATTATTCCTTTAATGCAGTCCAAGCAGCCGCTTACATCACGATATTAAGCGGTTCCCGAATAGACAATAGCAACACATGAAAGGCATGAGCCATCAACAATCTGCCTCTATTAAATGTGGAGGAAAACAAGTTCATGAAAGATCAAAATTATCTTCTGATGAGCAGGATGAAGGAGAAGGAAGAAGGAAGGTAAAACCAAAGGCCATACGACACACAGTTAATGACCGTTACCTGAAAAGAGAAAGAAGTAAATATCTCTTGAAGTAAAAAATAGTGTCAAGCTTACCAAGCTAAAAGGAACAAGAGATGAAACAAGTACTGTTAATAAAAATTACAATAATGAACTGTAACAAAAACAGCATTAAATCATTGCAAAACCACCAAGGGGTGGGATGGGGGTTATAATGTCAGCATCTGTGTCTTTAATGAAATGCAGATTCTCTAGTCATGGTAATATGAGAATCGCAATTTCATTACAAGAACGGAGGCTACATTATGCATGTTGGTAGCTTTGTAAAACAACATCAGACATATGTTCAATAGGCTTGCAATAATGACGTACAAAGGTGTTAGCATTTGACCAGTCAGCAGCTTTGAGAATGTCGTCCAACTTACCTCCAGACAAGAGAGATTTACTGGCCATAGCACCCCTCTAAGGGAGTGAGCTTGAAAAATGTATTTAAGTCAATACCTGCTAAACTCATAACAGTCTTAACCCATCTAGCAATAGAGGTTGAGGTTATGCCTTTGTGGGGTTTAACAAAGGATATAAGTAATTGGTTAACATCTTGAGGGCGAAGAGAAAACATTCTGCGATCATACTCTCTCATGCAGTCCACAACGCAAAGTTTTGGACATAAATCAAAAAGTGGAGAAAAGCTTAATTCAGACATAGTCTTTGTTCTTCTAAAAATCTCAAATTTGACTCCGAACATGTTAGGAGGTCTATTCGTAATCTCCAGGGCTTTGACATCAGAGACCCTTCTGCATCATGAGATTAGGCATTGTAGAGTAGCCAGCTTAATGGAAAGGTTTCTCTATTTTTTTTTATTGAGGAGAGTATTAACAGGCTAGTTATTGAAAAGATCAAGGATTGGTTTGACATCCCAAAGACTTTCATATTTAGGTTTAGGAGGTCTTCTTAATCGAATGCTTTTCATCACTCTACAAACAATGACATTTTTACTTACCATTTTACCATTTACAAGGACATGACCAGCAGAAATAGCCGATCTATAGAAATAGGTAGTTCTATAGCTGAGACCTTTATCAAATTGTTTAACAAGGAAGTTAACTATGTCAACAATAGGTGCTTCCAAGGAATCCAGGTTCCTTTCCGGGCACAAACGTACCCAGATTCTCCATATGTTGTTATATCTGTAGTAAGTGCCTGGGGCCCAAGATTCTCCGCCGCCGAAAATCCTGAGATTTCATTTGATCTCTTGAAACTCTCCAGGCAAGATGGGTTAAACTCCTGTTCTGAATTAGTGGGAAAACTTCTCTGTCTACATCTACAAGAAGATTCTCTAGGGTAGGAATTAAGAAGGGGGGTTGCAAGCTAATTCTAGAGGGGGGGAACCATGCTTGGAATGGCCAAAAGGGAGTTATTAGGAAAAGGAAGCATTGATCCTCTCTCACAATCTGAAGAACTCTCAGAATCATGGCAAAGGGAGGGAATGCGTACACCTTGGCTCCTTTCCAAGATTGTAGTAAGGCTTTGACTGCTAGAGTACCTGGGTCAATCATCCAGCTGAAGTTGTTTTCCAGTTGAAAGGTTAGTCTTCTCGCAAATAAGTCTATCTCTAGAGTGCCCCAGATCTTGTTTAGGGTACTGAACATGGAAAGATTCAGTTTCCAATTGCTGTGATCTAACAGGAATCTTGAGTTCCAGTCTGCAGAGATGTTCAATTTCCCCGGAAGGTATTCCGCTTTGAGAGTGATCTTGTGTTCCAGACAAAACATGCAAAACATACAAAGTTTCTTTGCTAGATTTGAGAGGTCCGCAGATTTGGTGCCTCCCAGATGATTTATATAGGCTACCGCTGACATGTTGTCCATCTTTAGAATGACTGACCTCCCCTGGAGAGAGTGTTTGAAGCTCATGAGGGTGTAAAGCCCAGCTGTTAGTTCTAAATAATTTATGTGGTGAGAAGAATCCTCTTGTGACCAGATGCCATCAGTGTTCTGATTGAGAAGGCAAGCTCCACAGCCATTAGGACTCGCATCTGATTCTAAAACAAACTCTGGTTTTGAACCAAAGATTGCTTTTCCGCTCCACACGTCTAGCTTCTCGAGCCACCAGGCAAGTTCCGATTTGGCTTCTTGATCCAGACAGATCCGATCTCCATACCAGAGGCCAGATCTTAGGGCTCTCCCCTTTACCCTTTTAAGGGCCCCATATTTGAGGGCACCGGGAAAGATGACTTGGAGGGAGGAGGAGAGGAGACTCAGAAATCTGGCTAGCTCTCTCAGAGATAAGTCTTGTTGTTTCAGGATGTGTCTCATGTCCTTCCTGATGTTGGAAATCTTTTTGGAAGGTAGTAAAAGGAGACATTTCAATCTGTCTACTGGGAAACCTAGGAACTTCAGCGATCTGGAAGGGGACAGATTTTCCTTTGTTTATGATGATCCTAAACTTTCAAGGAGATCCATCACAGTCTTCAGGTCTTTGGCTAGTAGTGGAGGATCTTGAGACAGTATAAGAATGTCATCTAAGCAAATGATTAAACAAATGCCCCTTATTCTTAGAGATGAAGCAATAGCTCTCATGACCTTGGTGATGCACCAAGGGCAGAAGAGAGTCCGAAGGGGAGAGCCTGACATTGGTAAAGGTGATTTTTCCAGACAAAATGAAGAAAGGTTACTGGGATTCGGCCACAGGAATGGTGAATTAAGCATCCTTTAGGTCCAGTTTGACTAGCCAGTCTCCCTCTAGGAGCACTTCGATATTTTGTGCCGCTAGGGACACCCAGATAGTTTGTGCCACTGAGGACACCATTAAGAGTTGTGCCATCAAGGACACCCAGTATATTTGAGGTGCGGTGACCTCCCATAAAAGTTGAAGTGCTGGGACCTCCCATAGTGCTCTTGGGGGTAGTTTGATCAATATTCTTATTTTTCCCAAGTCTTTTCCCTTTTAATTCAATGAGATCGTCATTGGGTAGGGTATGTTAGTTTTCAATGACATCATCCTCCTCAGAGGGAAGTTCTCTTTTAGATACAATAACTTTAGATAACGTCTCCAACATACAGGATCCTATTTCTTTATGGATGAAACTTTTGTACGCCTTGTTATCATATTAGGGATGGGTGGTTAGCCGCATCAGAAATCTTGAGTGATCAATCGCCAATTGTGAAGGAAATATTTGAGTCTGCCACCCACTTTTTGGGGGAAAGAAAGAGAAGGGAGAGGGGAGAGAGTTCTCACTTGCAGGGTTGTTTGAGATGAAGGTTCCACTGGATCTAAATCCTCTGATGCGTTGGCCTCCAATTCTCTGGGGGTAGAATTGATGCACACTGTACTGATGTTAACCTCTTCCAAAACCACAGGATCTTGGAAATGGCCTTTGATAGAAGCGGCCTGGTGAGAGGCCCGTCTTCTGGCCCGTCCAGAAAGGTGCCTTGTCCAGGGTGGTGAAAGACGTATTTCCCCAAGGATTTAATGAGGTCTTCTCCAAAGAGGAAACCTTTTGGGTTTTACTAGGGTTCTTTATCTGCCATGTCAATTTTGGATTTATTTTAGTGAAAACACCTCTTTGTCTTTCTGCATTTATGCTAGCGTTGGCATTACCCAGTAGAATTAATGCTCTCTGGCTCCATCCCTTGATGAGATTGGTGTTGAGAGGGGTGCCATTGATGTGGCTGTCTTCTACGGAATCTAGGATTCTGGCTAATGGTCCCAGTACATCAAGAAGACAGTCTTGGCACCCTTTCAGGGATTTTTCCATCCCTTTTCTTGGATAACGTCCAAGTTTGAAAAGGAATTTAATGAGTTCAGGGTCCAACTTGGGGGTATAGCAGCTTTTATTTTCAGTAGAAGGTCTAGAGAATTCAGCTCTAAGGATATTACGAGTGTCCCTTTCAAAGAGGTTTTTTATCCATTTTTTAATGAATGTTGCGACGTTGTCCTGAGGGAACCACTCAGCACTTCTTCGGTGTTTCAGAATTAATGGGGAAAACATTTCCTCCCCTAAGGGGTCAAGGATAATGTCCTTAGAGGATGATGGGAGTTCCTCTTATGGATTGTAAAATTCTTGATCATCTTCATCAAGATCAAATACATACTCATCAGGAATGTCTGAGGATTATATCATTAGATTAGCTATCTCCCATATGGTAAAGAGCATTATGATATTTTGTGCCGCTCGGGACACCCAGATGTTTCGTGTCACTAAGGACAACCAGATAAGTCGTGCCGCTAGGCACACCTTGGGAGTTCGAGGTGCGAGGACCTCCATTAGAAGTTGAGGTGCTAAGACCTCCCTGAATTGATGAGGTGCTTGGACCTCCCATATTGCTCTTATCAATGTTTTTACTTTTCGTGAGTCTTTTACCCCTTAATTCAGTGATTTTGTCAGAGTAGGGATTTGGAATTTCTGAGAGTCTCAAACATGCAGGACCTAAATTCCTTATGAAGGATATTTTGTAGGGATTCGTTGTCTATGTTAGGAGAAGGGGCAGAAATGATATATAGGATATTTTCACTTGTAAAAAGTGGTAAAGCCCTTCAATGAAAGATAATTAGGGAGGATTTCCCTTAATATTAGTGACAAGGTTTATAGATGAAGGAATGTCAAGAGAATTATTCCTCTCTTATAATTAATTTTGTTATAGAAGAATAATCGTGTACAAAAAAAACAAATTTAAGGTTTGATTAAACATCTAAACATCTTGAAATCTAAAAATCTTTAAATATATTCAAACATTAGAAATAGTACATAAGCTGAAAGAAAAGGCAGGTTAATCTGGTCAGTCACGCAAGGATGAGACTAGGGAAGGTGGTATAGGGAGATCTCCGTAAATTGGAGATCGGTGTAGAGGGAGTAGGAAGGGGGTGGGGTTAAGCCACACACAAAGGAACTTCAAAATAGAGATACAAATGAATAATGGTAATGAATAAAAATAATCGTATCTGCTTGGAGCCGCATTTAAAAGAGGCAGATTGTTGATGACTCATGACTTTCATATGTTGCTAGTGTCCTATTCTGGAACCTTTTAATATTGTGATGTAAGCGTATGCTTGGATTGCATTAAAGGAATTATGCATATTGTAGACTCCGTTCTTGTAATGAAATCATAATGCTGTAAAAAATAGGAAGTACACAATAGTTTCTTCTCCACAAGCATTGATCAAATATTCCAGTTGAAAAATTGCAGTAGATTACATTATGAAACAGCCAAAATGACAGCTTTAACAAAGGAAGCTTTTATTCAGCAGGTCCTCCATCCAAACTTAAGGGCATTGGGAATGGTGAGATCAAGATATTTTACTAAGGCGCACAGAGACTCCCAATCAGAAATCTTTAAGTTAAATAATCAGTGGGAGGATTTTCATATTGTATTTATTAGGATGCTGAAGGCACCATGTGCAACTCACATGCTATTTTAGTGCACCAAGAGTAGAGTGGAAAGGGCTGCAGAAAAATTTGGAAAGCACAACCACACTTGCATAAAAAGAGGAAAGATGGGTTTTTTTGCTTCGGGATTCCCCGCTAGCCAGCACTCAAGAGCCTAAAGTGTTCCTCCTTTACTCTATTTGTAGCTGGTGACATTGGGGCAAGTGTTAACCTAGGGAAGAAGAGTGAACAGTGTAAAGGTACAGTACAACACTATATCACAGTTATGAAAAACTTTGAATATTCTTGTATTTTGTGAAATGGTTTGTTATAGTACTGTAGTGTTCTAGAGTGCTGTGGGCCATAGATATTTTTCTCAGTTTATTTAATGGGCTTTTTAGCTTCTTACTGCTGCAGTGCTACAGATGTTTTAAGGGCCAGTGGAATGCCTTAAATTCTTGTAAAAGAGTGGGTGTTTTACTGACTGCATGAGATAGCATAGAATTCAGGCACAGGCAGGGAGTCATTTTGCTTTGCTATAAGCTTTCTTATAGCTTATTACGTGCTTGCCCATCATGTTGGAAAACATGTGTGTATAAGTGTTTTATGTTAGGGAAACTTGGAAAAGCGCGCACTCAACACAAGGTTTCTTGGTACTCAATTGCAAAGAAAGAAAATGCAAAGAAAAATCACCTACATTGAGGTATTGTACTAATTGTGTGCTTGCCGAACCAGCCAGGTCTTCAGTGCCTGTCAAGTAGTTCAGTACCATAGGTATATTGAGAGGAAATGAGTTCCGAATCTGAGGAGCTAAAACAGAGAATCTGCTGACACCCATACTTTTTGAACTTGGTGACGGAAAGGAGATTCCGAGAAGAGGGACAAAGTTTTTGACTCAGATTGTATGTCTTAAATCTAGAATTTATGAAGGCTGGGCTTACCACAGCAAGAGCCTTAAAGATGAGGCATCCTGTTTTCAAAATACTTTTTTGCTCCATAGGGAGGGAGCCAGTAGGGGTCTCTCCATAGGGGAGTGTTAAATATTGGGTTGTTGGTTGACTGGGGTATGAGTCCTGGTCAAGATGGCAATCACAATTCTACACAAAGTAAGTGGCAGACAAACCATAAATTAGCCTTTGCTCACCCTCTGTTAGCTTGGCACAGAGCAATCAGGCTTAATTTTAGAAGCTGGGTGTAAAGTATTTGTACAACACTTCAAATAGTAAATCAGTGAAAACTCCATGCAAATGATTTCACACCAAGTTAGAACAATGACTCTGATTTGAATAAAGAAAATAAGACCAAAATGACCAAAGTTCAATTGGTAGAGCTGGAGATTTTGAATGTAAAAGTTTATTTAAGTAAAACAGTGCTAAACAAGAAAAAATGCTACCTGTGCCGCTCGCAGCTGTCTTCACTGGGATACGGAACCTGACTTTGCCTCTTACTGACAGCGAGTCCCAGCTTTGCTGAAGGGAAAATCTTTGTGCTGAACTACTGCTGGTCGCATACAGGGGCCAGGACTGCGAGAACCAGGGCCCTTGCACACGACCAACTCAGCGCACCTGGTGGCTCTTCTCGTCCCTGCTCCTCCCTGTTTCACCGGCTACATACAGCTCGCGGCCCCCGCTTCGCGGGAGCCGCTCGCAGCTGTCTTCACTGGGATACGGAACCTGACTTTGCCTCTTACTGACAGCGAGTCCCAGCTTTGCTGAAGGGAGAATCTTTGTGCTGAACTACTGCTGGTCGCATACAGGGGCCGGGACTGCGAGAACCAGGGCTCCTTGCGCACGACCAACTCAGAGCACCTGGTGGCTCTTCCCGCCCCTACTCCTCCTACTTAGCTACGCCCCTCAACGCATAGCGGGACGCATGCGGGACGCCGGACGAAGCCCCGACAAAGGGCTGATAGTCTGAGACTGACCGTGACTGGACTGGGCCAGGACTTCTGCCCATTGCTCTTGCTGCTTCCTCGTGGAACTTTGACCGTAAGACTCCTTGCTGTTGTTTTTCGCACACTGTGGTGCTGTGTTACATTGCTATTATTTGCTCTTTGCACTATTGGAGTTATTTGTGTAACTGTGACATCATCTTATTGAACGCAAAATGTCTAAACAGAAGTCTTCCTCCGCCACCAACACCATAGATAACTATCTAGTGCAGGTAGTTAGCACAATCAACAAGTCTAGAAGATTATCCCTCGGTTTGAGTTCCACTCCTATAATCCCCAACAAGACCTCCCCATTGGAATCGAACCAGGTTGAAGTACCGATACAGGTACACTGTAGTGATTCCCTTGACAATGTGTTTACCCAGGAAGACAACCCTGACCTAAACATTTCCACTGCTATTAACCTGGTAAATGATTCCTTAGAACAATCCTATACGACCCAAGAAAAATCACCCCCACCCTCCCCTGTGTCCGTTCCAGTAACTAGACCAATTAGAACCTGTAGAAAGGGTGCGAATAAACATGGTGGGCTGCAGTCTAGCAGGAGAAGGACTATTCCCCCCTCCAAAATTATTCCCGAAAAAGATACAATTGGGGAGCTTGGTGAGAAGGTGTCTTTGGAGGAAGAGCAAATCAAAATACTTGTGAATTTGATTGATGCTAAGATTAAAAATATTGTTAAACCCCTGATAGACAAAATTGATCATTTAACAGAAGAGGTTTCTAGCCTTGGGGGTATCATAAATCAGTCAGTGGAATTGGTGGGTAATGCAATAACCCCAGCTTTTAGTAGAGTCGATCCAATAACAAATGTACCAGGTACTGTGACAGAAAATGGGGATAAAACTGCTCAAATTCCCCAAATTCCCCCCCATTGTGCACCCAATAATGACCGGGGAACTAACATCAGAACCCAACCTTCGGAATTCATGAGCACAGAAACGGAGAAAGGCCCGGTCCAACTTGTAGTAGAGGCTTCCCCTCTGGTTTTGGTCCTGGCCAATGTACCTCCCTTAAAACCTGGCCAAGTAGAACCCACAGCCTCTCTGATTAGCAAGGCTTTTCATTGGCTATCCAACAACACGGTGATAGCCCCTTGGGGTAAACAACAATTAGCAGAAGAAATCACCATGGCAAGAAGGGTGGATTGGATAGGGAATGGTGCTAAAAAATTCAAAGGTGACTGTGTAGTGCTACATCTCTTAAACCCAGAAGTACTTCCCGAGGTCTTGAGAAACCTTCTTCCACCGCAACGTAGGAGCACAGATATCGTTCCATTAACTTTGGACTTTTTTACCACAGTAGTAAAATAGGGAACCCGAGTATTCTAAAAACAAAATGGAAACTGGTATCGCACAAGCGGGGCAGGATCCCCCAATATAGTGAATGGGAAATTAATTTAGAAAACCTATTTGGGGCATTATCCAATTTGAATGAATGCGATTGACTCAAACCGGCTCATAGAATAGAGCAAAATAAGCCAGTGGAGTTAATCAACAAGGATACCCCAGCAGAGGAAGAGCGTAGTTTGACACATGCCATTTCCTCGGTTACGGGGATATGGGTAGATGGAGCATATACTCGAAGCTGTGGAAATATGAATAGACCTTTGAAGTCACAGTCAGATCCTTTGATAGTGAAATCGGTTTCCAACCTAACTGTACCTATGCTTGAACCCCCATGCCATAATAAAATTCATCTAGTTTTGGAAATGGGGCGGGGGAATGATCCTGAAGGATGTCCCCTTCCACAGATTTTATCTGAGGCAGTGATAGCTGGTATAGAACAGACAGGGTTGACCTTTCTTTCCTGGAACATTGCTGGAATTACCAATAAGCTGACATCCCTGGAATGGCGCTCATTTATAGAACAATTCGATATTCTACTGTTCCAAGAAACATGGTCTGTGACCCCAATACTCCGTCAAGGGTACCTTAATTTTTACATCCCAGCGACAAAAAATCCTAAGGGACGTCCACTAGGAGGACTAATAACTTGGGTCCGCCAAAATTTATGCTGCAGTATCCATCAAAGGAGTTCCCCATCAGTGGACATACTGTCAATTATTCTTACTTGGACCAATGGTCATGGGATGGTCTTATTTAATATCTACGCCAGGGGGATAGTGGGTGGCAAAACATCGGAAGTAATTACCGCTCTGGATCACAAGCTTGAAATTCTTCCAACATACTTACCTTCCAATGTAGGGGGCGATGTTAATACCACTTTTGAACCGCTCGGCCAAGAAGACCAAATTTTAACAGATGAAGAAGATAGCAAATGGTGTATTCCACAGTTAGCACTCCCTGTAGTTAATAGATGGACAGAGGCGGCTATCCAATTGAAGGCCCTATGCCTGGCAAGAGGTATTAGAGCAGCAAATGGAAGAACTCCATCAGATCGACAGGGGACCAAAACATTTAATAATGGTAGGTCCGCTAGTCGAATAGACTATATCTTAGTGGATGTCAGGCTATGGAATAGCCTGATTGACATGGCGGTCAAAACTCGAATAGAGAGTGACCATAATCCTCTCTGTATGGCCTTTAAAGCAAACGTAGGGTTAAGGAAATTAAACACAGGAGAAGGTAAAACCACCCTAGACATAGTATCTTCGAACAACCAACGCCATATTAAATGGGTTAGGCTCATTGAGAGCTCTGAGAGATTAGAGGACCTAAAAAAAGTTGTGTTGGAAGAGGTCGCTGAGATAAATACACATGTCAACAAGAAAAATTTCCCTGAAATTATGCTTGACGCTCATTTGTCCTTCTTTATAAAGCTCCAGGGGTTTTTTAAGAGGGAGAATAAAACAGGACATGCCCAGAATAAAAAGCCCACACAAGGATGGTATGATAAGACCTGTAGAGAAGCCCGTGAGAACCTCAGCTTAGAACTCAGGAAAAAGAATATTCTAGGGGTGAGAAAAGCAAGGGACAGTTACAGGAAGGCACAAAAAGAGGCCAAGAAAAAGTGGGATGTGGCCCATTGGCGTGACCTGAAATCAGCCTGTGATACAAGGAACCAGAATCAGTTTTGGGCCCTGGTTAAATGGGAGAGAGGAGGGGTGGCCGAACCCCCACAAAATAACGTAGCCCAAAACCAATGGGTAGATTTTTTTAGACCCCAATATGCTTCTGCGCCAATTAATGGGGAACACATTTTACCCCCTACAATCTTTTATAAACATCAGCTATTTACTATAAAAGAGGTCAACATAGCACTGGATTGTGTGACCAGGGGCCGTGCCCCAGGAATGGATGCCATACCAGCGGATGTGTTTTTAAGCGACCGCCCATCCTGGTGCCAGTATTTTGTGTGGCTAGCAAACTCTGTGGCTAGAGGTGCACCCATACCTGCCTCTTGGAAGGGCGCTGAAATTATTCCGGTTTTCAAAAAAGGAGATAAATCATTACCCAGCAACCTGAGACCTATCAGTCTAATAGACTCTGCCCCAAAATTTTTAGGTCGGTTAATACAAAACAAATTACAAACCTGGATCGATGAAAACGATATTCTATCCCCATACCAAGCCGGGTTCCGTCCCTGCACAAGCTCAGTTGACCAGGTCTTTTTCTTTATAGCCCTGTATTGGAGGAACGTGTTGCTCACCAATGGTACCCTCTACGCTGTGTTTGTAGACCTAAAATCAGCTTTTGATTTAGTACCCCGTTCCAAACTTTGGGCGCTACTTGTGGAAGCTGGTTTGTCTCCGGAACTATTGACGTTACTCGTCCGCTTACATGAGAGCAATTATGCGAGAATCAGGTGGAGTGCTCAGGGCGAGGTGACAGACACATTCCCTGTCGAGCGAGGGGTACGGCAGGGGTGTGTCCTGGCACCGACATTGTTCTCAATTTACATCAATGGGATTGTAGACCATCTAAGCCGTTCCCCCACTGATGCACCAACACTGGCTGGAGCTCGAGTACCTGTTCTCATGTTCGCGGACGACACGCTCATAGTCTCCCGTACACCAAGTGGGCTCCAGAAGGCAGTTATTGCCTTCGGAGAGTTTTGTAAAGCTCATGGACTCAAGATAAATACATCCAAGACTAAGTTCATGTGCTTAAACCAGCGGAACACCTTTAGGGGTTCTATAAATTTTGATGGTACCCCATTGGAACAGGTTGAAGCTTTCACATGTTTGGGAATAAGCCTCCAAAATAACCTGAGCTGGAAAAAACATACTGACATGGCTGTGTTAAAGTTTCACCAATTGGCTGGCATAGTGGCTCTTAAACATAAAACTTCATTGACCAAGCCTATTACTCCTGCACTAGAAATTCACAATATGAAGGTAGTCAGTGCCTCCCTATACGGTTCGGAACTATGGGGTTTCTCCAACCTGAAGCAATTAACATTGGCAGAAAATAGTTTTCTCCGTCGTCTGATTGGGGTCCCCCAAAGTACTCTTACCGTAGCGTTGACTTATGACCTGGGCAGGAAAAGGATCAAGGATTTAGCAAGGCTGCGTCCGTTGCTATACTGGAGACGCCTATTGACCACACCAGAACTTGTGCATTTTGCAAATGCCCTAAAAGATATCATAAGGGCAGACCGTTTTCACTCGATCCCGTGGTTAAAAGAAATAAGAGCATTGCTTAGTAAGCTGGAACTTGATCACCTATGGAATTCTCCCGACATTGAAAACTTTCCATCAAAGGCCGTGTTAAAGAATATGTTTTGGGAAATGGTATGGCTGTCTACCCAATGTACAGGCTCCAGCACAAATTTAACAGCGCGTTATTTGAACATCAAATCTGTACCCTCTTGTGAACTTTATTGGGACATTATCGAAAAACCACTTGATAGAAAACTGTATTTCCAATTTAGGATTGGGTCGTTACCAACAAAGGCGTTTACCTGTAAATGGTCGACAAATACAGACGATAAATGTCCCAATTGTAAAGATTTGATAGAGGATGCAGCCCATTTACTGTTTGTTTGCCCCTTGTATGCTATCCCACGACGCAAATAAAACCAGTGTGCCTGAATCTAGGAACACGCAGATGTATAGAGGCATTAAGAATACTGGAATCAGACTGTACACCCCATTTGGCGATTGCTATCGCAAAATTCCTAGGCTGGTCATGGATTATACGTACTCGCACCCTACAGCAGCTAGGCACAGCTTAAAAATACCATAGTTATGGTTGATTATTATATTTTAATGTAGCTAATTTCGTAACAACAGTAATATGTTTAATCAGTTTCTTAAAAGATGTTTTTTAACATTGTCATAGTATTTATTGTGTTGTGTAAGTAAGGATGTAGAATTGCTTTTATGACTGTTGTCGAATAAAGCTTTGAAATTTGATTTTGATTTGCTGCTGGGAATATCTGGTTTTGTCAGACCAGGACAAAGTCACAAGATCAGGCAGACTGCGATGGAGCATGGGCTGGCTACAGGGTGCCAGTTTGCCCCATTGAACAAAGTACATTATGTTCTGGTTGCAAAGCATTGCGTAGATTCTAATTGAAGATGAGTCGTGCAGCAAATGCGATGTGTTGGTTCTGAGATGTGGCGAGGCTGCGGTGTGAGGTCCTGATGCTTCAACAATCCTCTCAGAGGGACTTGGGATGCAAAGTCTGGTGTTGAAGATGCGAGATGCAAGAGAGTGGATGTGTCGATTCAGAAAAGCGGTGAAGCTGCGATGTGGAGTTTCAGCACTGTCATCAAGGTGGTTCCATAGGAGATGCATTGGTCCCAGATACATGAGGCTGTGGAGATGTCTTTTGGAATGTGTCAACATAACAGCAGTGCTATATCGGTTCTGCTCAGCAATACACCGATATGCCAAGGAGATTTGTCAGTTCTGCTTGGGTATGCCTCGCTCAGCAGAAAGTATGCATTGGTTCTGGAGGCAAGCACCTTAGGTCCACATCCGAGGGTCCAGGACTGAGGTGGCACCACTTGGCATGGTAGACTCACAGATGGCAGAATCCAGGTGCAGATGCAAGGTTGTTAGAAGCCTGTTATGCCCCTGAGGCTTGAGGTCAGGAAGCCAGCCAGCTAGCCCTTGGAGTCCATTTGGGTTCTTGGTCAAGAGAAGCAGGTCCAATAATTCTCATCCAAGCAGAAGGGTAGCAGGCCTTTAGTTCAGCACAGCATAGCAGAAGTCAAGCAAAGCAGCAGTCCAGCAGAATAGCATTCCTCAGCAGTGCAACAGTCCTTCTTCCTGGCAGAGTATTCATAGGACCAGAAGTGTACTGATGTGGTGGTGTCTGAGGTCCAGTACATATACCAAGTGGTGCATTTGAAGTTTGGAGACTTCAAAGACAAGCCTTTGAAGTGCACAGAGGTTCTCCCTTCCTGCCCTGGCTCCAGACTCACTTCAGGGGGTTACACAGCCCTTTCTGTGAGGGTAGGGGACAGACTATCTAAGTGTAAGTGAGGCAGTGTCCAGCTTCTCCCTCCTAACCTGTCAGAGTTGCCCTTCAAGTCACACCTAAGCTCCCATTGTGTGTGGCTCTCTAAGGGAAAAACACAAAGCCCATCAGCTGTCACCCACCTCAGACTTGTGATCAGTGATATACAGCAGGCACCAAATGGCTAAAGTAAGATAATACCAACATTTTATAAGTGACATTTTCAACATTGCAATTTCAGTACCCACTTCACCATGAGTTTGAATTTTAAATTGTGATTCCAGAGACACTAAACTTGAATCAGTAATATGGAAATTTCACTTATAAAATGTAATAAGGTAATCCCAAATCTTATCCTATGGGAGATATAGGTCTTGAAGTAGTGAAAAACGAATTTAAGAGTATTTCACTAACAGGACATGGCAAACTTAAAACTACATGGCCTTTCTTTTAGACACAGTGTACCCTGCCTTCTAAGTTACCCAGGGCCTACCTTAGGGGTGAAATATATATAAAAAGGGAAGGTGTGGATCACCCAAAATGTTTAGTTTTCTATGTCTGGATGGCAGTGTAAACTGTAGCAAAAGGCTTTGCAAAGGCAGGCCTAAGTCATGGTTAGAAGGCAATGTAAGTGGATGGCACAATCAGTACTGCAGGCCTATAAGTAAATTAAATATGACAATTGGGGATGAGCCAAGATTACCATGTTTAGGGGAGAGAGTACACGCACTTGAGCACTGGTTAACAGTGGTAAAGTGTGCAGAGTGCTAATACCAGCTAAAACAAGGTCAGAAAAAGTAGAGAAGGAAGGCAGAAAGTTGGGGGAAGACCAGCCTAAGGCTGTCAGATCTAACAGAGAATGATATGATAGTGCCCATGTTGATTGTAAATCAGACGAGCTCCTTGATTCTGAACAATTTGGAGTCGGAAGAGTAAAATATTTGAGAGTGCAATGTAAAAAGAGTTTGCATAGTTAAGGAGAAATATAACTAAGGCCTTGACTACTTTGATCAGAGCTTCGACGGTGTGGAATTTAGCTATTTTTTAATCCTGCAAAGAATACGAAACAAGATGAACTTACTGCTACCAATTGAGATTTTAAAGATAACTCATTGTCAATGATAACTTCCAAGATTCTTACTGATAACTTAGGGGGCGGCAGATCCCCCTTGTCACTGGGCCAGAAGGAAGCACTACAAAAGTTTATTTTACTTCTTGTGATGAAAATATCAGTTTTTTCCACATTATGTTTAAGATGATTGCTCCTCATCTGATCGCAATTGAAATACATTGTATTGAGGAAGTTATCCTTAGAGGTTTAGGTACAGTACAGACTAAAAAGTAATTTCATGTCATCGGCATAGTTATAGATTGTACAATTCATATTTCTAAGTGATTAGATGAAGGGGCAGAAATAGATTTTAAAAAGATGTGGTAATAAAGAGGAGCCTGATGGTCCTCCAATTAAGGGGTCCACTGACAAAATATAGAAACCCTAAATATCGTGGTATAAAAATATTGAGTATACTTATAATGTAATTGGCAAAAATATTTAACAAAATATCATTCTACACTAATATTGATGACAAAATATCAGTTTGCTACATTATATATTTAAAAAGAGTAAACATTAAATATATTAACATGTAACAATAATATAATGAAATTTAAATATATTTAAGTAATTTGAAATATATATAAATGTTATACTCATTTAAAAACACACACATATGTATGATTCTTTAGACATACATAATTTAAAACTATTATTAAAACATTTTTTTTAACTTTAACATTATAATATATATGTTTTTTATTAAAACATATATTAAAAAAACATACCTATTTAAGTACACATAAAAAGCTAACAATATATAAAATTACATTTTATGAAAACTTATTTTTTATATTTTTTTATCCTCATGTGACCTCCATAGAAGAAGCAACCTCTCAATCTGTGCCACCCCGGTTGCTCTTATCTGAGGGATCTAGACTTAGCTGATGTTATTCTTGTGAGACTCAGCCGCACCACACATCATGAGCTGACCAATCATTGGATAGTATAAAATAATCTAAACAGCTTCTAAACGATCTAACAAATTCAAAAATAACACAAAATCTGTTCTATCTATTTAGATTAATTTTTTGGTCCAAGTCCCTAAAATATCTTACTGCATTCCACCAGGGTCTCCATGTTGGGGGTACAGCTTGGCACCATAACCTATAGATCTCCCTTCTTATCAAAAGGACCAAGTAAAATACCAATTTAATGTGTAACCCCGAAAGTCCCAACACCCCTTCTGGCTTCAAAACAATACCAAAAAGGATAAGATAAGAGCTTTCCTCAACCTCCGAACCAAGGACGTCAGACAAGGTCTTACCCACGCTACCCCAGAATTCTTGAATCACACTTCTCATACACTTTGCTTCTCTATTGCCCTTTATTTTGGAAATCTTTAGAGGTGATCAGTATATCCTGTGGAGTGTGAGAAAGTGATTCTTCCTGAGTGCAGCACATTTAACCAGTGGGTAAAAAATATCTAAGGATACTTGCCATACATTTTTTAGATCTTTACTCTGCAAGCACCTCTCCCAGACCAAGTATGGATGCTCCATCTTTCTATCCTCTGCAGCAAGAAGGTTATGATACCACTGTCCTACTTCCTTTTTTTTAACAGTTGGGTCTTGTAACTCATCTCCCATGGTGTTATCCTCCGGGAAAGACCAATGTTGACTCTTACACCATGAAGAGAATTGGTAATACTTAAATCTGTAGATAGTCCCACTAGTGAGGTGCCTCCAGACATCCCAAGGATAACATTTGTTACCATCCATCATGTCCTTCCAGTGTGTGACTCCAGCCTCCTTTAGTGGCTGAGTTAAAGAGTCTAAAAGGCATTCTAGTGTTCCTGGGGAGTCCCACACTGGAGCCCATTCGGTATAATAGGACAGTCCCAAACAAATCCCGCACTCCAACCATACCTTAGCAGCAAGATATAAAGTCTTCAATCCGACCTTTCTAAAGAATTTAGGAGCACCAATTGTATACATAAAGCCTAGCTTATCTAGGTCTAGGAGCATAGCTTTAAACATGCTGCCGATTAGGGAGATATCTCGCTTTAAGGGTAGCATCCTGCAGTTTTTTTATTGGTATGCCCAGCAGTGCAACTGAAGTTCCGGCAGGCCCATTCCTCCCTGTGACAATTTGAGCCTTAGTTTCTTCCAGGACAATCTAATCCCTTTAGCTGCTCAGATAAATGAGGAGATCTGACCTTGTATTTTAAGAAGATCCCCTTTATCAAATTCCAAGGGTATATGATTAAAAAGGTAGCCATACTTAGGGAGAACACACATTTTAATCAGGTTGACTTAAAATGTCTTACATATAACAATCATTACTAATTCAAATAATATAATTTTAAATACACAGAAACATCATAATAATATACATTTAACCAATATAAACTAAATGATAACATTTTAGGAATAATACATATACTATTCCCACTCCAGTCTCCACAGTAGAAGGGAAAACTTTGGACTCATGAAGGGTAATATACTATTCCCACTTCAATAGGTGCAACACTAGGGAAAGTATTGGACTCAGGAGAAGTACAAATTGCTATTCCCACTTCATTCAGTGCTACATTAGGGAAAGTGTTGGATTGCGGAGAGGTCAAATGTACTATTACCACTCCACTCTGTGCAACAGTAGGGAGAGGGGGCAGCGGTCCAACTGCCCAACATAAGCCCCTATCTTCTCGCAATCATAACAACCAACAAATATAATTGTATTTACAATTAAAAAACATAACACAATTAACTCATAACATAATAAATAACACATTGTTTTATGAATGAATAACAATTTTTACATGTATTATTACTTAAATACCTTCCCACCCTATACCTCTACAAACTAAACAACAAACACCTAAAACATATCATTAAAATTAATAATTACACATTGTACAAAATCATTTATCAATAAAACTATTTTAAATAATTAACTAATAATTCATTCATTATAGTTAATTAACTTCCCACCCTTTATCCCTTCACACCCAACAACCCATACCTAATGTGCACTTAAAAATATATTAATTACATAATATACATAATTAATTATCAAATAAACAATTAATAATATTTAACTAGTAATACATTAATTATATTTGATTAACATCCCACCCTTTACCCCTACAGACCTAAAAACCCGCACCTGATATATAATTTAAAAAAGATCTTAATTACACAATTCACATAATTATCAACTATATAATTACTAATAATTGAAAAATAATCATTAATTATGTAGAATTAAATTACTTCCCACCCTGTACCCCCAAAAAAAACACACAACTTGCATCTAATACATAACTTTCCCAAAATTATTACACAATTTACATTGGTAATTATCAATTAAATAATTAATATCAATTAAAAATTTACTTCCCATCCTGTACCCCTATGAATCCCACAACTAAAAAAGTACAACCTAAAAACTTGAGCAATACATATACAAATAATTTATAACATATACATTTTAAATCTATACTAACAAACATAAAAATAATTTTAAAATGATATTATTAATCACATTTCTGTAAACGATATTAAAAACCTAGATATTTTTAACATCGATGTTAACAACATAGGTATTTTTGTAAATGATATTGACAACATAGATATTTTTAATATTGATATTACTTACCTTGAAATGTATATTCTTGTCATCAATATTTTGGCACCTGATATTTGGACATCACGATATTTACACAATATTTACAACTTAATATTTTTGGTCCGAACACCCAATCAAGGTGAACTACTGGTACCCTAAAAGGGGCAAGTCATACTGGCTGGTATCCAACTTCCAAAAATGATTTAATCCAGTCTAGTAGAGAGCTACATAGCCCTGCAACCCTGAAATGGTCAATCAACAATTTATGGCCGACCGGGTCAAAAGCTGCTGATGTAGGAATAACGATGATGTAGATACTTTATCACACTTGCAGTGCATATCATCTGCCAGTGCTAAGATTACTGACTCAGTGGAGCGTGGGGAACGAAAACCGTCTTAATGGGACCCTAAAATGTTGACTAAATGGGAGCAAAGGCACTGTGCTAGATGAGTTACTAACAAATTTGCTAGAAAAGACTAGGAAGAGATGGGTTGTTTTTCAACAATAAGGGATCTTCAGCAGATTTCTTCTTGAGTGGGATTGCCACTGCATCTTTGAAGGAACTAGGGGCCAGATGTACAACCATTCCATTTTGTGAGTCGCAAATTGTGTCTAATTGCGACTCACAATTTGCGACTCGCAAAATGGAATGGAATGTACAACAGTGTAAGAGGCAAGGTGATGGACGGAATGTTGTACATTGGCAAAAGGTTCACCCCCAGTCACAGATCTGGGTTTAATCCATCGTTATTTTGCTCACCATGCCCCCCAGTTCAGACATGGCCGTATGTAAATCAGTCTTGACCCTGCGCCTCATGGGAACAGTCCAGCCCGAACTGCAAAGCCATGTCTTCCCTGTACCGGAATAAAGCATCCTAGGACTGGTTTCTGGCTTTCAGCCATCATCAGTCAGGATAGCTTGACTCCAGTGGTGTAGTGAGCACCGGACACACGTCTGGGCATACCCTTCCCACATAGGGTGAACAGCAAAACACACAAGGTGATGGATGGAATATTGCACTTTGGCAACACATTCACCCCAGTCACAAATCTGGGTTTAATCCATCGTTATTTTGCTCACCACGCCTCCCCAGTTCAGACACGACCATATGCAAATCGGTCTTGACCCTGTTATGTTTGTTATGTTATGTTATGCTAAATAAATGTATTCAGCGCAACAGCTACCCGTAGGGTTCCCGGCGCTATAAAACGTCAAAGCGGAGAGGAAGAATGCCTGAGAATAATCTATTGATTAAAAAGCCAAGTCTTTAAGTCCTTGCAAAATTTATAATAATGTGGTTCTGTACGCAGCAAAAGTGGCATAGAATTCCAGAGTACTGGGGCCAAGTATGAAAAGGAACAACCTCCCATCCTGGATTTCTTAATTCTAGGGACTGAAAAATTGTGCTGACGCGCAGAGCGAAGGGATCGTGAAGGGTGGTAGTGATGCACCAACGCTTGAAGATATTGTGGTGCAACTCCAGCATTTATCCTATGCATAAAGCAGAGAGATTTAAACTTAATGCGGCTTTCCACCCTTAACCAATGAAGATCGCGAAGTGCAGCCGAGACTGACATCCTTGCAGGAAGATTGCAAAGCAATCTAACGGCCGCATTCTGGACTATTGTAATCTGTTCAACACCTCCTTGTCCACTCCTAGATACAGCACATTGCCGTAATCAAGCCTGGAAGTGACAAGCGCCTGAATTACCGTTCTCTGAGTGGGCAAGGGAAGCATCCAGAGTATCTTTTTGAGCCATTTCAGTATGGCAAAACAAATGGAGGCTATTTTACTTGCTTGTTGTCTCATGGTGAGCTGGTCATCAACCACAAATCCCAGATTACGGGCAGATTGAACCGGGGTTGGAGGAGACCCCATTTGAGCGGGCCAATGTTGCGGGCCCCATAAGATTTTATCTTTGCCAAAAAGCAGTAGCTCCGTTTTGTCCCCGTTTAGCTTCAGTTTGTTGTCATACATCCATCTTGCAATGTTAGTCAATCCTGTGTTTAGTGAGGAGGTGTTATTATTAGACTTGGTCGAGAGAGAATAAATAAGCTGGGTATCATCAGCGTAGGAATACACCGTGAGCCCTGCTTGTTCTGCTATTGCCGCCAAGGGGCTAACATAAATATTAAAAAGCAACGGGCTCAAAATTGAGCCCTGAGGGACTCCATGCTGTGATCCATGTATCTCAGACTTAGCAAAGGTGGAAAAAACCTGGAAGGTACAGTCAGTCAAAAAGCTCTCTAGCCACTTCAACGCATGGCCAATCATGCCGCATGATTGAAGGGTTTGTAAAAGAATAGAATGTGAGACCGTATCAATGCGGCGCAATACTGGAAGGAGCACTGGCAAAAATTCTTCTTTTTCCATCAAGTTGCGCAAAACAGTGTACCTTCTGTAGACTTTTGGGCAGAAAGATATCACGATCACCCTGGATAAATGGTTCCATCACCAAAACTAAAGCTCATGCAGCCCTCAGTGCTGAAGTCAGATATTGTCAGAACAATTTTTTAACACAAGTAGAAGACTCCTATTGGCACAAGTAAAAGGGCAATATCACAGTCACCCTAAGAGTAGTTCATGGAATTTGTGGAGGCCCTTTGTCCAAAATGTAAGGTTCAAAGCTATCTCCTAAATGTTGCTTTAACACAGCAGCAATATTAAGTGCTGGTATTGTTACTGATGCAATGAAGGAGAATACTGTGAAGTCCATCTACTTTGCCACAGGCATACGTGCCAGTTTTCAAGCTCCAGACTATATGTGTATCAATGCACACGTGTACACCTAAAGAGGTAATCAATTTGTGCAATCAGTGCTGATGCTTGGTCACTTGTACCAGTATATACCCACTTTTAGCCATTTCTTCAAATGCTGGAAGAGCTTGGGGGTTATTCAGCGAGTTTATAAGGTCCATTTAAGTGTAATCATACAAGAGGTACTGACCCTTTAGATCTCCACCCTACACATGCTTTAACCCCTGTTTGAAAGCAAAAATAACAGATGATGGATGGAATGCTGAACAAGGCAAACATTCACCCCCAGTCACAGTTCTGGATTTAATACAAGGTTTTTTAGCTCATCACACCACTCCAGTTTGGACTCCGCTACCAGTCGTGGCCAGTGCAGGTAAGTGCAGTGGGGCATGACGGGGGCTGGAGGGAGTATCGGCAGACGGCGGTTTTATTTCTTTATTTTATTTTCCCTATTCTGCTATCTGTTGACTTACCTCCGCCCCCTTCCCTCTCCATAGAGCTTACCTGCACCGCTCACGACTGCCAGCCACATGCAAATGTGTCTTGATCCTGCTGTTCATAGGAACAATCCAGCCCGAACTGCCAAGCCTGTTCTGCACTGGACTGGACACAGCATCCTGGGACTGGTTTTGAGGTACCATCTTTAGCCAGGTACCTTGAATCTAGTGGCACAGTGAGCACAGGACCCATGTCTTGGCATATCCTTCCAACGTAAGGTGACAAAAACAAAAAGAACAGATGATGGAAGGAATGCTGAGCAATGCAAACATTCACCCCTAGTCACAGATCTGGGTTTAATCCATAATTGTTTAGCTCACCACACCACCCCAGTTTGGACTAAGCCATATGCAAATCAGTCTTGATCCTGCTCCTCATGGGAACAGTCCAGCCCAAACTGGCAAGCCAATCCTCCCTGGATGATCGGAAGCAAGCATCCTGGGACTGCTTTTAGGGGATAACCCCTCATCAGACAGGCTAGCTTGAATCCAGTGGCACAGTGAGCACAGGACCCATATCTGGGTTTACCCTTCCCACTTAAGGAAACAAAAGCACAAAGGACAGATAATGGACAGAATGCTGATGAATGCCAACATTCACCCCCAGTCACAGATATGGGTTTAACCCATGGTTTTGTTGCTCACCACACCACCCCAGTTTCGACACAGCCATTTGCAATTCAGTCTTGACCCTGCTCCTCTTGAGAACAGTCCAGCGTGACCTGCCAAGCCAGGTCCTCCCTGGATTGGAAACAAGCATGCTGGAACTTGGTTTGGGGTATCACCCCATATCAACCAGACTAGCTTGAATCCAGTGGCACAGTGAGCATGGGACCCAGTCCTGGGTATGCCCATCCCACTTATGGTGACAAAAGCAAAAAGGAACAGATGATGACTGGAATACTGAACAATGCAAACACCCCCCCTAACACAGATCTACGTATAATCCATCTTTTTTATTGCTCACCACACAACTCCTGTTTGATCAGTATAAGTCTATAAAGGATTATGTTCTAAAAAGCAGAGGAGATGCAACTGCTAAAGCTATATCAGTGGGTGATGTCAAATGGGGGCTAATAGATTTCATTATCAAAATGCTTACACTCTTTGAGATTTTGACTTGAGAAATTGAACCCCAAGTCAAGCAAAGCCATTGTTGCATTAGCTACAGTTTCATTTGTAATGGGCAGAAGAAACATTTACCCATCCCAATGGCAAAGCTGCTGGTTTGTTCAACAACTTACTCATGTCAAAAACCAGGCTGCAATTAGAGATCATGTCCACTAAAGAGTACGCCTGTTTTCCGATTCTGCAATACACCATGGCTGCCTCTATTTATAAGAAAATAATCTTCAAGAAAGTCTCTGAAAATAAAAATGAAAGATAGTGACCTCTAAGACAATGCATAGCGCAGGTTCTGTCTTCACCAACCTCTGTAGCATGTTACAAAACCAAAACTAGCACCCACCCTGTCTAGAAACAGCTTAGTAGAACTGGGCAAAATGTACATATAGTTATGCCAAATGTATCTCCTTGTGTCTCGTGCATGAAAAGGCCACGAAACTGCCTGACGGGCAAAATGTGCCCCGGACTCTGATTCAAGCTTGCTGCTAACTACCTGTGGTGTTTCACATTACCCATACCATCCAACTCTATCCCATCATTTTTTATCTATCTTTCATATTTTCAAACTTTATTTTCACTGCTTATCTGGTGTCCTGCCTCTGTGCTTGTATTTCCTTATTTTTTCCCCACCTGCCTGATTTGCTTTTGCTGTCACCCCTGCCCTTCGCCCGGTTATGGTAGTGGACAGTAGTGGGCCATAGGCATTGTTTTTTAGGAGGAGGTCCCAGCGCTATCTTGTGTTTTGTGCAGCCGCACCTTTCCTCGTGTTGGCAGCAAGCAGCAGGCCTGGCAAGCCTGACAGAGCGGTACCTGCATTTAGGGGCATGCGGCACATCATTTGCCACCACCAGAGGGTGTCATGCACTCAGCAGCAGGTCATGCATCTCTGGGCAGATATTATCGAACAGAAGCGGGACCTGCTTACTGTTGAGGTGGTAGATGTATATCAGAGATTATTACAATTTTAAAATTTTGAAGTTTAATACTTTGAAGGAGGCATTGTTTACATCAAATATAAGTTTAAATGAGTATATTCATATGTATATATATATATATATATATATATATATATATATATATATATATATATATATATATATATATATATATATATATATATATATATATATATTACCTACTGGCGGTCGCCAGTAGGTATATATAGTTAGGATTTTTTCTCTATGGGATTTTTGAAAATTCTATGTCTAATAACTTTGGCGTTTGTGGACGGAATTGGCTGAAATTTTCAGGAAAATGGCACATTTTGTTTCTGAGCAGCCCTTGAAAATTTGGGGGGGGTTTGTCAAGGGGGGGCCGAGAAAAAAGGGGGGTCCCAAAACGTGTTTTTCCAATGTTAATTTCCATAGGGCGGTTGGCCTCACTTTTAGCCCGAACGGCTGAATGGATTTGCACGAAACTTGGCAAAATTGTAGGGACTGGTAGCCCGATGTGCCTTTTGTAGGTCTCAATATATGTGCTCCAGTGGATTTTGAGAAATTAACGTTTAAAAAAAGATATATATCTGTAACAGCGGACCGGGCAGCGTCCCAGGACGCGTACTTTTCGCGCAACGGAGCTTTGTGCAGCGAAGCTGATTGGTTCTCTGGCGTCTGTCAACATTCCAAAAAGTCCGTAGCGGCCGCCATCTTGTCTCTCGGTAGGATCGAGAGACAAGAGGAGGCCAAAACAAAGGGGGAAATAACCATAAGGGGGCATAGTAGATCCTCGCTGACCCCCTAGGTTTGATGTGGAGGTTTTAAAAGGGCCCCGCGGGGCAAAAAAAATAATAATAATAATAATCGAACGGCTGAATGGATTTGCACGAAACTTGGCAAAATATTAGGGACTGGTAGCCCGATGTGCCTTTGCTAGGTCTCAATATATGTGCTCCAGTGGATTTTGAGAAATTAACGTTCAAAAAAAGATATATATCTGTAACAGCGCTCCGCTTCGCGTAACGGAGGTTTGCGAAGCTGATTGGTCATTCTGTCACTGGGCTATAGTTGGGCTACATCTGGCTGATATTTGGGCTACATTTGTTTTTTTGTGTGTCTGGCGGCCATCTTTGGGCTACATTGGGCTACATTGGGCTTCATTGGGCTACATTGGGCTACATTTGGGCTCCAACATATATATAGGCCAATGTAGCCCAATATATATTTTTCAAAGTTAATTTTCGTAAAAACCACTGGAGCATATATCTTGAGACATAGCAAAGGCACATCGGGCTACCAGTCCCTACAATTTTGCCAAGTTTCGTGGAAATCCATTCAGCCGTTCGAGCTAAAAGTGAGTCCAACCGCCCTATGGAAATGAAGGAAATGAATGGGTAATTTGTAATTAGCAAATAGCTAATCGCAAACTAGGAATGGTAATGAATCGCTATTCATTCCTTAAAGTTCGCTATTTAGGAAATGCAAAAAACTTTGATGATACATATGGCGGTTCATCTCTAACAAGATAAGAAGCATAGGGATACATTTATGATGACTGGCGCATCACCAGGGATGTGTTAGTCATTCTGTGCCGCTGTTCCGTCACCTATGGTGTGCTGCATTTACAATGCGGCGCATCATGGGGCAAAAACAGCACAGATGCGTGATGTATCTGTGCCGTAAAGGTGGCGCATTGCTGGAGTTGTATCGCAAGTGTGATGAAGCTCCAGCAAGGGTTGGGGGTGCCCCTGTCGCAGGGTTTCTGTTCTCACACAGAACTGTGGACAGAGGATTGGAACCTCGGCGAATTAGGGTGTCCCAAAACTCACGTTAGTAATCAAAAACTCCTTAGCAAGCTAGGTACAGTGTCACATTGGATATAACAAACTCTCAATGTTTAGACAATCCATAATATGAACTTATAGTACCTCAGGATACGTGGAACTCATGAACAGTCGGTCGTTATATATTTCTTAGAAACCAGAACATGGAGTTAAGAAGAACACATGTGTATTTGAAATGTTTATTTACTAATGCCGTCTTCTCAGGCGTAGTATCTTAGATAATACAAGTACACATATTATCAGTAGCAAAATTACCAGCATAGTTACTAGTACATAAAAAGCGAATGGTGATAGTATGTTAACATGCTGTAAATGAATAAGAGTTAGCAACACTTATAAGCAGCCGCGGGCCGTGGAGGGAGTTACGGTGAGGCAGGGAGGCGGGGAGGGGGAGAAGCAGGGTGGAGAATACAAGTACACATATTATCAGTAGCAAAATTACCAGCATAGTTACTAGTACATAAAAAGCGAATGGTGACAGTATGTTAACATGCTGTAAATGAATAAGAGTTAGCAACACTTATAAGCAGCCGCGGGCCGTGGAGGGAGTTACGGTGGGGCAGGGAGGCGGGGAGGGGGAGGGGCAGGGTAGAGAGGGCTCCACCCTGCTTCTCCCCCTCCCCGCCTCCCTGCCTCACCGTAACTCCCTCCACGGCCCGCGGCTGCTTATATCTCACCCTCCCTAATACACATATTATATTATTTGCTAAGAAGGTCTCTTTGTGTTGGTTTAGGGCGTGCCCATACTTTAGTGTCTTAGATTTGAAGGAATCACATCAGCATACACCAGCTCTCTCTTCATGTGAACCGCATCAACTGTTGTGTATGTGTGTTCGGCAAAGCAATATAAAACCCGCCTCATGCCCAGAATTGGCAGAAGTTGCACTTATGTTATGAGTATGAAGTCGTGGAGATCAGACCTCATAACAATTCTGTATCGTGTTGTTCTTGAAACTTTAGCACTCGCTGTACAGATATAGTTTAACAAGCAAAGCAGATAGTAGAGCAATAACATATTATTCTCATGTAAACCACGATGAACTACTAGGTGGAAAGCTAAAGCAACAACTAAGTGTCGTGTGCAGAAGTTGCAAAAAAGGAAAAATGGCGTTTAAACCGGTAATGAGCCCATGCTAACTTAACACGGTGTAAAGATATCCAGGACCTAGATGACACCTCCCCATGATCCGGAAACGAACTGAATAAGATAATAGAAGTGCCATCTCATGAGAGCAGATTGCAAGTTTATATGTGGACGTCCGCAAGGTAAAGCATTAAAAACTAGGAAAATTTAATGCTAAAGAAAAATAAAACAGCCAAGTACTTTATCGAGTCTTAAGCCAATAGGCAAGGTAAATAATAAAAACTTGACAAATAAGTCAATGAATTGTCAATGAAATGCTAGTACTCAGCATATCAAACATGAAAAAGGTCTATGACATAACTGTGTATGCAAAATAAGCTGCAACAGCCTCCAATAGGAAGTCACCGTCTTCATCCGAAAACAGTTCAGCCATCCAATTTAAAAGCGGAAAAGAACATACGTGCTCTCCCAGCACCGGATCCTCTATCACCATCAGAGGACAGCTCGGTGGGTTTTCAAGAAAGCTCTGTTCCAAGAAAGACTGTGCTGCTGCCAGTAAATTCCAGGGACAAATTAGTCCATGCATCAATGCCACAGCCATAATCCTTTCGCCAGGACAAACCAACTCGTGAGTAATGATAGGAGTCATCAGCTGATTAAAGTCGACGTCAGGAGAAACCGGTCCGCAGAGACACAAATCAATGGCCCAATCGAAATCACAGGTCAGGCAGTGAAATACAGGCTGGACACAGGTGAAGTAGGAGAATCGAAAAGATAATCCATATGCCGTGCTTAATATCGCCAACGGCATTGTGCCATAATATTCTAGCATGCGATTGCGGAACAGTGTCAGCAGCTGCAGGGTGGGAGGTTGCATAGGAGGGACATCCATATTTAAAAATGTAAAAAAGCACAAGAGCGTCCGCTGGTAATGCAAGTAAAAATGCCAATCCACGAAGCAGAGTGGAGAAAATAGAATGAAAGAAAGCAGGGATGACTCCAAAGATTTTCTCAAATGAAGTCACGAGACCACTGGTAACAACTTTAAAAAAGTGCGCCAGGGCCTTTGTGGAGGATGCGTTAAAGATAGTCCGAACCATCTTGCTGAAATTGAAAGGCAAATCTGAATTGAAAAGGGTCTGCACCTCTGTACGGGTGTTCGCTATGTGAAGCACGAAAGTTTCACGGGCCGAACTCAAGGCCACCTCTCTCTGAGACAAAAGAGCTCTTATTCTTGCCATGCCGTTGAAATCTCTCCCAAGGTTGGTATTTGTGGCCAGATTGAAAACTCCCTATGTTCATGTGTGGGAGGAAATAGAACATTTCTGCAGCAAATAACCCGTTCACTTACTGTTACGATAAAAGGAATACTTTTAATTAACTCAGAACAATCTTCATTATTGAGCATCAAATAACTACCATTTTCCAACAACTTGAACGTGGGGATGATAGCAGGAACTGGCGTGCCTTGCAACACGCAAGCCATATTTGGTCGGTGTTTGTTGCATGAACCGTGTAACTGTATGTGCCTACACATTAGTGAATGATCTGGCGTCTCAGTGCATTCCTCTCCATTCAGATAAACTTCTTGATCATCTTTGAAACATCTGTATGTGTATGGAAGCGACCAGACCTCATGAAGAAAAGCACTACCTAAAGGTTCATAACGACCTATTGGTATATATTTCATACAATTTGAAAACTTATATAAAGCAAAAGGCAGCGTTATTAAACCGTGGATAAGGCACGTTGCCAAAAAACCCGCAATCCTCTGCTGATGATGTCACTGAGCATGTCATGAATGATGTAATATGTGACATCATCAGCAGTGGATTACGGGTAATAGTATCTCTAGTTTACTCCCCTATAGCTGTCTTTCTTTTAACAAAAGTGTCTGTTTCCTTCCCTTATACTTACTGTTTTTGGTTCGCTTCCGGTTCGCGTACCGGCGAGCGAACTGGGAAGCGAACTAAGAGAAAAAGAGGTTGGCACAGTTCCAAATATTGTACCAATTTTTTAATAACGGGGAGGTAGTTCTGAAAAGAACTTTTTTTTTATTGTTTTTGTTGTTTTATATTTTTTTTATTATTTTTCAGAACATTTTTTTACTTTTTTTGAATTTTTCTGAACAGTTTTATATTTTTGGGGGTTTTTCTTGGAGGGGGCAATGAAAACGATTCATTGTAAAGGGCTCAACAGGAGCAACAAAACAAAAAAAAAGTATTTATTATTTTGGGCGTTTCGTGCAAACTTGCATATGATAGTCAATAGCTCTGTTGATCAGAGTGATGCTTCTTTCTCCGTAGCAAATGAATCCATCGCAAAATACGCAGATGTGTTTTACTTCACCAAATCTCATTTGTATATTTGGCACCATCTCCCTGCCCTCTGGTCCCGTTACTTCCGGTACAACAGATCTTCTGGCCATAATAGGGAGATTATCTAGGTCGTTCCGAAACTGTGCAGCACTGTAGTTGTTAGGATGCCACCTAGTCATATGGCGATGCATTGTGTAGTTTCCGAAACTGTATTTTTTCTCGGTTCCTCTGGACAGTCTATCTTGACATATAAGGCAAGTTACGTATCTTGCATTTACTTTTTTATGACCTTTGGGAATTTTAAAAAATTGCCAAATGAAGTTTTCTTTCCGGTGAGACGTCCTGGGTTCCTCAGGCAAAAACTGCCTCTCTTCCTGCTCTTCCTCGTCTTCCTCTTCTTCCTCTTCTTGCTGAATTATAACTTGAGCAGGTGGTCCACTCTTCCTTGGATGTGGTGGAGGTGGTGGGGAAGCACCAGCTGAAGCTACTAAAGAAGCCATTGCTCAGTGATCACAAAGGGTCTTTCTCTCACAATGATGAAAGTCAGAGTGAGGAAAGAAGGAGGGATTTTCATCATTTGGGAAAAACAAGAGTTCTCAACCAATGAAAAGTGTTCATTTTAGATTATATGACCTAGTCTTACATCATTAGGAAACCAAAAGTGAAATGAACCAATGAAAAGTGTTATTACCAAGTCACATGACTTGCTGTGTTTACGTTAAGCGCTTTGCAGGGCCTCCCGGTTTGCTTCCAGAAACCTGCGCTTTGCGACTCGCTTCGCGTACCAGTTCGCTAACGTAGCACGTCATATGACGTATCACGCGACAACCTGAAACGTCATGCGGACGGGAGGCGTCACGATGTTGTTTTCTAACGCGGCACTTGCGGTAAAGAAACGTTTACCGGCTCGCGGTCTATTTCGCGGCATCAAGGTCAGCTAACGGGAAGCTTCCCGATTCGCGAAGCGGGAACGAAGAAAAAAAAATATTTAAAAAAAAAATTATTCATAAACATATAAAATATATTTTTGGATTTAAAGAAGAATACATTTTACAGCTACAGATATTAGCTGTTAAAAAACCAATGAAATACACTGAAAAAACCATAGGTTATAGACCATATATAGTTAGGAATTAGCATTTACAAAACCTTGAAAATTCACTGAAAAAACCATAGGTTATAGACCATATATAGTTAGGAATTAGCATTTAGAAAACCTTATTTTACTCACACAAAACCATTGAAATTCCATATATAGTTAGTTGCACTAACTATATATCGCGCACCCGCAATCCACTGCTGATGATGTCACATATTACATCATTCATGACATGGTCAGTGACATCACTGATGACATCACTGATGACATCTCAAATGACATCACTGATGACATCTCAAATGACATCACTGATGACATCATGACACACCAATACCAGTTACTACATACGCACTCACTGATTCCTACGTCTACACACACATTCACTCATTCACCCATACAATGACTCATACATACAGTCACTTATTATTACAACACTATCATATGCACTCATACACCTATGCAGACAGTCACACACTGCCACTCATCCATGGAGTTACTCACACACCAAGTCAGTCCTATAAAGAATCAATCACACTTCCATTTCTTCATCTATACAGTTAAACACAGAACACCATACTTCAGTGACATCACTGATGACATCACTAATGACATCTGAAATGACATCACTGATGACATCTCAAATGACATCACTGATGACATCATGACACACCAATACCAGTTACTACATACGCACTCACTGATTCGTACGTCTACACACACATTCACTCATTCACCCATACAATTACTCATACATACAGTCAGTTATTATTAGAACACTATCATATGCACTCATACACCTAGTCAGTCCTGTGAAGAATCAATCACACTTCGATTTCCTCATCTATAGTTAAACACAGAACACCATACTTTTCACACATATACTAAAACATACTTACTCTCTTATACAATCACTGATACAAGTACACATTGATATGCACAGAGTGACACACCTCCTAGCCAGCCACACACACACTCAGTCTTCCATACATCCAGTCATTCTTCAATATGTAAAACGTATTTAAACTTTACAAAAACACACAGACACTAGATGATGTCATCAGTGATGTCATTTGAGATGTCATCAGTGATGTCATCAGTGATGTCACTGACCATGTCATGAATGATGTAATATGTGACATCATCAGCAGTGGATTGCGGGTGCGCGATATATAGTTAGTGCAACTAACTATATATGGAATTTCAATGGTTTTGTGTGAGTAAAATAAGGTTTTCTAAATGCTAATTCCTAACTATATATGGTCTATAACCTATGGTTTTTTCAGTGAATTTTCAAGGTTTTGTAAATGCTAATTCCTAACTATATATGGTCTATAACCTATGGTTTTTTCAGTGAATATATATATATATATATATATATATGTATATATATATATATATATATATGATATATGTATTATAGCAGTTCCCACTCATGTTTTCTGCATTGCTGCACACACTATGCAGTTTGGGTGTGTAGACCGGATGTATGACGTTACAACGCATGCTTTTACCACGCATGCTGTTACAACGCAAGTATTACAACGCAAACCTTTACAACGCATTACACTTGGGGGTGCTGGATAATGAATAGTTTAATTTACTATTCCAACTCCAGTCCCCCTGGACACTAGGGAAGGTGTTGGATAGTAAATTAAAACGATTCCCTATCCTAGAGCGCCCCCCAGTGTAATGCGTTGTAAAGGTTTTCGTTGTAATACTTGCGTTGTAACAGCACTGCGTGGTAAAAGTTTTGTTGTAAAGGATGTTTCCCATGTAGACCTCAGGAGTTGGCACTTTCCGCTGGCTCCCACTGACATTGTTCAGGCTTCCCACTTCCCAGCATCTTCTTCCACAAGGTGCGCATAATCTCCAGCACACTTTTATTCTCCAGATGAAAGTGCAAAAAATTACCACATCAGTGATTCCTTCTCTGGAGTTGCTTTTTGTGATGCTTTAGAGGTTGATAAAATAACAGTGATGTCATGTTCTTCAGATGTGCAACTTGAATAGGCCTGCTGCAAGATGCATTAGGTGTTTGCAGGTATCTCCTTTTGTATGAGGCCATGATGACTTCAGATTGCATTTATAGCAAAGTGTCTCTGTTAAACACCGGTCCAGGACTGGTGATGAGCAAACAATTCCTAATGTGGTTCTAAGGGACGCGGTATTTTTTCAGTATTATGTCCTGAATGATCATTCAAATGGCTGTTTTTTTTCTTTTTTTTTATCTCCCATAATATATTGGTGTATTTCTACTGGACTCATTGAACCAATGAGGGGTCCCCAGGGGAGTCCTGCATGGGTTTAAGTTCCTGTTCTGAATCGCGCAGGAGTGCAATGGAACCCAGAAATAATTTTTAAAAATTGTGTTTACTTTGAAGGTGTTTTTTGTATTTTACATTTTGAGCCAACTTCTAAGATTAAAAGTCATATTAAAAGATTACAATTATACATGTTCATTGGATAATATAGAAGGCACCACTGTAAAACCTAATATACGCCTGATGCCTTAAACACCACAATGTGCTAATCACATCCTGTGCTTCCGTCTTCCCCCTAACTCTGTAGAATACGTTGACTGGAAGAAGAAACGAGGAAGACAGATGCTGTGATGTAAGGGGCACACAAGCCAAAGCTCACCATGTCACTAATAAAAAGGGAGGAGAAAACTCTAATAAATTGTGGTGTTTCTTTACTCTGGCAAATGATAAAAAAGAGTTTTACAAACCTCAAATAGGATGGCTATGATTGTTACCGACTCTCACAAATGTTCTGTACACAAGCACTACTAACTGGCAAGCACACACACAGGAAAAGCAGTGGAACTCACTCAGTCTTGGAGACATTAGCGCTCGGAACCCTTTGAGTGTTCATCCTTATCAGGTGTATTCTTTAATAGCCTAGTTTGCTAACAATGCAGGGTATACCAACCATTAAAGTCTCCCTTGTTATAGTTCCTCATCTTTAAACTCAGAGCTATAACACTAAAGAAGGCTTTTAATGGTCAGTATAGCCTGCTATGGTGACTTATAAAGCTATTGAATAGCATTTTAGCTTATTGCCGACAGCTGTACTGGTTGTTAAAGGCCCTGAACCTGAAATTTAGACCTAAGCCATAGACAAGGGACTATAACAAGGTGTGGTATCCTGCTATGTCAGGATACTCAGGATGTGTGGGGTAGGCCGCAGGCTCGTGTGAGGTGCACATGACGGACACTGACACTGTGGTTCATTACTGTGCCAAGACCCCGAGCGGTCGAGAGCCCCTTTATTTTGTGATGTATTCCTATAGGTTCTGTATCGATCCCCCTATTCCTGACCCTATTCTGGTTAACAAACTAACAAGTTAACTAGCAGCCATCCCATGAGGCAGAAAACCCCCATGATGCAGGAACCGTTATCTGATTAAGCCACACTACGGCACAGGAACGTGTTATCTGATTAGGTCATAACGCTTGCCATCTAATTAGACAAGCGATATTCCTCCAGCCCCTGATAAGGCATACGGAGTTCTCAAAACAAATCAAACCTATGACAACCTGGGAAAAACCCTGCGGCCATTGTTTTGATTTCACCGAGAACCTCAGCAAAAGAATGTGCTAACGACCAAGTCGTATGACATCCTTATTGACGTAACTATGTCCATCCTTACGTCTATCTCGGCACCTTAAAGGTATAAATATTACCGCTATTGCCCTATGCGAACACACGCGGTGGTGACGAGAAAGGAGCAGCCAGACTTGCTGAAGCCCAGAGCAGAGCAGACCCCGCTGGCGCAGCCCCGCCTTCTTGACGCGCTGAGAACGAGAAGCTGCCCATTTCTCCTGCCGAGAAATCCAGCTCCGGCGCTTCCGGGTAGCCCTCGCAGGCAGCCTGGAATATCGAGACCAGAGACGAGAGATCCCATCCCTCATTCATCCTAACTTCCAGGTACAGAACTGAATAACCCCTCGCAGAGAATTCTTTAGTCAGTCACTTGGCAAAAACAAACTTAACTTAAACTGTAACTTTCTATTCCCGCCCACGTATTAGGCTTAGGTCAGGTACACGGGGTAGGCGTAGTTAGAAACACCAGTTGAGTACGATTAGTCAAATGTATACGTGTATGTAATATATTTTTTTCATTTTAAACCTTCATATGGCTTAGAAACCATATCAATGTTTTTACAGTATTATTTTATACTTCTGCTTTTAATGTATGCACTTTACTTAACCATAAGTATTGCAATAATATCGATCCATTTCTCTTGTATGAGAAAAGAGACTGATCAATAAATAACATCTTTTATTGAACACGCCCGTCTCTTCCTTTTCTCTACAATCTGATGAGACTAAGAATGCACGTACTGACTGAGTAAAATAAATTGCCTTTGTTCACACGACTCTCGAGATACACTCTTGATTAGGGGAGAGCAAAGTTGTCATGTTCTATGGTTGTCAGAAACTAAATCCCTTCTTGTCTATCCAGGGAGGTTCAACTCCTCCTTGCCTATTCGAGAAAGTTTCTAGTGAACTCTGAGCTAGCTGGCAAACCCAAAACTTTAAGTCTAATATCGACAGTAGTAGAACTAGTTAACGTCTGGTCTAGGCCTATACTATTGAAGGTATTATTCCAATGCGCAGAGCCTATTGGGATAATAGGAACTACACTACATGGCGCCCAACGCGTTTGGAAGGGCGATAAAACTAACGTAAGACATTTAGAGTAACTCAGTCGTGCTTTCTCACTCAGACCCCTTTCTCCCATAATACTCCAAAGACGTCTGGAGTGGGTAAAAGGTAATATCCGCCAAACCTCGCAGGAGGAAACTCCTATGTATGGTACTTGGTTTAGTCAACGTTGAAGGATACACCGTTCCAAAATATTGTGCATCTAATCTTTGTTTCCATAAGAAACCTGATCTGCAAACAAACAAAGTAACCATCCTGTCGGTAAAATGGTAGACAGTGAGGATGAAAGAGAGGCAGTTAGATTAGCAGCTGAAATAGCAGAAGCTGATACTGCACTACAAGAAGCTGACCAGGATATAATACTCATCCCGGTCATTAAAAGGAAATCTATAACTTTAAAACGTATAGAAAATGGACTGACACCTAGAGGTGGCACAGTCATATTCGTAATTGAGGCACACGAATATCGGCAGACAGAGGTATACTATTCATGGATACATTTTCCAGCAGCAAATGCTGTAACAAAGTACTTCCACTATTACAAAATAGAGGAACCTCCTGAAATGTACACTCCTTTCGAGGAGGTGGAAGTACCACTTAAATTTCAAGAGCATTTGCTCTTATTTAATGGCGCCCTAAAACATAATAATCACATCACCAGGCTCGGTCCTTTAGGTAGACCAGGAGCAACGTGGCCGGTCCTAGCCGGATACACACCACATCCAGACATCAATGGGATGTCTGCAGCAGATCTTTTAGTACAACTAAAACAATTAATAAAAATACATAGACAATTAGTCCAGTATGTGATGCGGACTTCAACAATTCAACCAGCAATTAAAATTCCACAGCTGACCCCTCACCAGGGGAACACAAATAAAATTACACCACAGAACATACAATCCTGCCTAGGTAAAGTACCAGCTAAACGGGAACAAATACCATTCTGGTTAGCACAAAAAATCACCCAAATAGAGGCTGTGTTTCCAGACACCACCCCGTTAGAAAAACACAGGATTCTGACTATCTGTCTTCCAATGAGAATCGCACCACACATTGAGGACTGTGACACTTGGGGTACAGTCTTTGCTTCCATCTACACAAAAACGCACGGTGTTCCATCCATTTCGGTAATACCAGATGTGCTAAAACAAATTCAAGACAAATACGGTCCAGAACCCGCTTTAACTCTTGGTATGAAATTACTGAAAGACTTCAAGCAGGTCTCGGCTATATTATTAGCCAACATAAAGGGAGAAGCAGCAAACGTGGCGATCCGCCAGAGGTTAAAAGAAATAGATATAGCAGACCAACCAGCTGAAATTGCCAGAATCATAGAAAAATCCTATGAGGAACTAGGTGGAGATAGTTTAGGTGGAATACCAGTAAAACCGCAACTGATTGAAAGTCCAGAAAAAATATTTTTTAATAATAATTCAACATCACAGAAAAAGAGCTGGGATGGAAACAAACAATCCAATCCTAAAGAAAAGAAATTCCAGTCCAGAGGAAGGTCTCCTAGGCGAAGAGAAAAATCTCCGAACCAAAGACACAGGTCACCCCAGAGTGAACCCTCTGGGAAAAGATATAACCTTAGAAATAGGGATAATATAAAGAAGCCTGATAGATATCAAGACATTGATACACGTCCCTCTCAATCTTTTCAGACTTCCTCGCAGAAATCGGAAAGAAGAGGACGATCAGAACAAAGAGAAGAGCACGCCAAGTCCAAAGACAAGGAACCTGCTCATCTAAAAAAGAAACTACAATTTCCAAAAAAGAAGGTAGCCAGTATCAAGGTAGTTAACAATGCCGAGAATACCGAGGACACAACTGAAAAACGGAGAATGGGCTCAGACAATGCTAGACAGGGCAGCAGAAGTGAGCATAGCTCGCAAAGTCCTTATGAATCATCTGGAGACAGTGGACACGAATGAATATCTTCAAGTGGAAACTGCAGACACCAGAGTTAGCAAACCTCACAAAATATATGAAATAACATTACGTATAGAGGGGGATAAGACTAGAAAAATAAGGGGACTATTTTGGGATAATCTCTCCAAGGGCTATGACATCCTTCTAGCTGAAAAAGACTGGCCACCAGAGTTTGTCAGGGAGTGCCCTCATGGCGAAGAAATAATTATGCCTGCCTTCTCAAACCATATCCCAATTCATAAAAAATAAACACTTGCTAGAAAGTGGGCAGTAGCTCTAGCTCCTGCTTTATATAAAAATCATGTAGGATGGGATGAGGACTCTCCTCCTCACAAAATCCAGTTAAAATCACAACCTACTGCACAGAGACAGTACCCAATTAAGCAAGAAGCTAAAAAACAGGTAAAAGAAATACTAGATCAGCTAGAATACCAGGGGGTGATGGAAACTTGCACCTCACAAATGAACAACCCTTTGTTTCCGGTCTCCAAACCAGACAATTCATATCGTCTAGTTTTGGATTACCGACACCTTAACTCATGTTGCAAAACTTTTGCAGTGCAAAACTCGCACAGTGCTGCACTAATGAATAACATAGTGCGCAAAAAATACAAAACAACATTAGACATCTCTAATGGATTCTTTTGTCAAAACATAGCACCAGAGAGCAGATATTTGTCTGCGTTCTCAATAAATGGCACTCAAAAACTATTCTGTCGGTTAGCCCAGGGGTACAAGAACAGCCCGGGAGTATTCTCAGCGAGAGTAACAGAATTACTACAAACATATGACGACGAAGCATTATCGTATGTCGACGACATATACTTAACAGATGATGACTTGGATACTCACTTGAAGAGAGTGAACACCATAATACTTGGGTTCGCAGCAGAGGGTTACAAATTCAACTTTAAAAAATCCAGAATTGCCCATCTGACAGTCCTATTCTTAGGATATGAATTATCAAGTGAAGGCAAAAGCCTGGCTGACAATTTTCTAGAGAAATGTGCAGTACTCCAAGCACCTAGAACACTAAAAAACCTAAAGTCAATTCTAGGCTTCCTAAATTTCGGAAGAACATACATTGCAAATTACGCAGAAAGGGTCAAACCCCTTTATGATCTGATAAAACCAGATTTTAAAAGAAACAATTGGACTCAAATACACACAGAAATTTTGAGATCCTTACAAACAGACATGCTAATTAAAACAAAATTAGAAACACGTGATAACACACGCAATCTTGTGATTCGAGTCATCCCAGGAAGATGCGGATTCACATACCTGACCTCTAACGAGGGAGAAAAGGTACCAATTGCATTCAAATCACACTTGTACACAGAAGCTGAACAGAAATTCAGCATTAAAGAAAAAATTGTTCATGCAGTTCAAACCGCAATAGCTAGAGAAAAAGATCAAGCTGACGGTAGACGTATCACAGTCAGAACAGCAGAATCAGCCTTTGAGGCATTAACAACACCATGTAATTTACCAACAACAACATTGAATCCGGAATGGATACAATGGGTGAATTCCATTACAACGGACAAAGTATACTACTACTTTGATCCAGAACTAGAAGAATTAAAAAATCTAGAATATGAAAGAACATTCCCTCTGCCAATCGACATTCTGCCCTTACGACAATACGCTTGTGTAATCTATACAGACGGACATGCTCAACCCTCCGTTTGGGGAGAACAAGCATACAACCCCACATGTGAGATTACAAAAGAAGTGTGGCACGGAGGTAAACTAAGACCTCTATTAACAAAAACACACTCAGTAGAAACCAATTCAGAACAACAGACTGAAATAATAGCATTGAAAATGGCGCTAGATAATGCGGATCGCGAATTCCCGACACTTATAGTGTCCGATTCATATTACTGCGTCAAATCATATAACAACGATTTGCAGACATGGATTCAAAACGGTTACAAAGATGACACAGATGCAACAATAAAGCAGAAACTGCTTTGGGAACAAATAGCTCTTTTACAAAAAGAACTACCAAAGACTCACGTGACACACTCACTGAGTCATCAGCGTGATGGCGTTCACGTTGCAGGGAATTCATTGGCTGAGACAGCCACAGCGGTAGCAACTAAATCGGCTTCCGTAGTTCGAAAAAAGCGTACAGTGAAGTATATTGACGGTGAAACAGTGCTGGCGGTGAAAACGTCATTAAAAGGCGACTGCTCAGCGCTACCGATCAACTATCCACTCAATTATACATACATAATCGATGCAAACTCCGTCCCTTTTGCTCGAATCCCTGGAGTGGGGGATAGAGTGATTCCAAACATGGACAGGAGAAACTTGTTAATCGCAGACGCACATATGGGCGAGGGTCTCAGACACCTCAAACTAAAAGATTCTCTGGAAGAATTACAATCAAGGTACTGGTGGCCAGGCATGAGCCTGCATCACACCATGTTTGTAAAAAACTGCCCGAACTGCAACAGGAATCGCAGTGGTGAGAGAAACGGTGTAATACCGTGTTGTTTCACTCCAGAAAGAATCAACAGTAAAAAGCAAGGCTTGCGATTAACATATACAGGCTAGTTTCCACTTATAATGTAAATCACCAGCACTCGGCCGACGTCTGGACTGTTATACAAAGATTTGCGAGTCTAAATGGCATATACGCTAAGAGCATGCTACGTTTGACCATTGTCTTCACTCTAGCCCTCCAGCCTGAGGGGAAACATGACCAAATGAGCATAGCACAGCGGGAATCTTCTCACTTCCTTCCTGAGGGATACGGGATGGTGTAAAGAAAAAACCAAGGCATAAAGCAATCTATAACGGAAAGGATATTAGTTCCGGGAGCTGGGTGGGTCAAACATCTAATAAGTGTCCAACGTAGTCTAAATAACCTGCCAAGAAATTCAGTCCGTACGAATTATTATTTGGAACTAGGATGTTAATCTCTGACCTTGACAGTCAAACTTCAGTGGTGAAGGAAAAAAGCTTTGATATCAAAGACCGTTTGGCTATTTTACAGGACTTAAATGAAACAAGAAAAGACCTGAGCAACATAAAGTTGAAACAACAGCCAACAACCACTGAAGAACCACCACCTGTCCCAGCAAGACCTGTCTGGATTCCAAAAGTCGGGGATCTAGTCAGGGAAAAGATCGCGGTAAAGAAGGGATTTGGGCCTTCTTACAGAAAAGCAGTTCCTGTCTTGTCTGTCAACGGGACAAGATCAGTTGTACTACCGCCGCTTGCTGGTAAAAAGGAGAACCGAGTTGTATCCATCGACCTGGTAAAACCACAATCATGTGGCCGATAACAAATAGTAGGCCAAGTGGACTCCCCATAAGTAGCAGAACACCAAGGTTTGCTACCAGTACAGAGGTCCTAACAAAGAGGCTAATCACATTCGAAACGCCTACAGAAGAACAACAAGGACTATGCAACAATGCAATAGAACTTAGACCTCTGAAAACCCAAATAAAAACATTTAGCAGAGACACACCAATCTATAATGAAGTACCAAATGATAATGCAAGAAACAGTAATCCAGAAGCAATTGGAACAATTGACAGAACTGCATCCGGCTACTTCATAAACTTCGATGATTCCTCTGAAGGCTTCAGTGAATTAAAGACACAGCCATCATCAAAAACCTTTAAAGATAAAGCTAGAGAACTTTTGAAACAACTGAAAGAAACATATCTGATTTCTCCTTGGATTGAATTTTGGGTGGGTTTTGGTGCATTTATCCTCATACTTTGGCTCATCATGATACTAACTTTGGGACGCTTCATTGAGGGAAAATATGCTAAAATGGACACAGCAAGTCAGAAAATCAACTTGATCCTCAAACCACACACATCTTCACACGTCGAGAAAAGAGATCTTTCTTCAGTCAACTTCACAGCCAATCCTATACCGGGTGGGGTAGCATGGGGCAACACTGACTACGAAATCTATGGTCCGGTTGAAATCCTGAAATATCCACACCAAATTAAGATCTCATTGAGTGACTTTGTAAAACCAAGCTCATTTGCTGATGATTGGGACTTCGAAAGTATAAATAACATGATGTCTGACTTAGTAATGTCTGCTAAATTTACCAAACATGATTATTTGCAGGGTTCTACAAATTATGATAGTATGTATTGCTACAACCACTATGGTAACCATTTTCTACATAGATCTGCACAACCTAGAAATGTTTTAAATTATAATCAATGGGAACATTGTGCAACCCCTCCAAAAGGAAGCTCAAGAACCGTTTACGACAAATATTCATACTTTTCAGGTTTTAACATAAGTAATGCTGAAACATTTTATTTCAAATTGTCAAATAAGACAGGGACAAAGACCATGATAACAAACACGAAATTGATATATTCAGACTCATTCTTTGAACAAATGAATACTTTTGGTTTTGATTATTGGGACAAAAATGTTGAATTGAAAAGTGTTTGGGGCACAAAAGAATGGCAAGTACAGGGTATAGAATCTTTGTTTAGAGCCTGCATGATCCCAGAACAAATTATATTTTTAAATGACACTGTTCAACAAACTACCTGTCTTGGCTTAGCCAAAATCAAAGACTTAAATAAACCGTCTATTCCAAAACCAACAATGAACAGCAATAGCTCTACAAATGAAGAGATAGACGTAAATTATGTATTAAACCAAAACAGAACACATCCAGATTGGAAACAGTGGTTGATCTGGCCCACAGATACTAATAACTGTCAAGACAGATTCCTGAACAAAACACAGGCGTTCAAAATGACCAGGCCAGACCCTCGATATTCCCAAAGACAACACCCAGGAATAATAACCACCTACAGTGTGGGCAAATTATGCCTTCAATGGCTACAAACTTCCACACTGGCAGAAATTAAGCAACACCTAACTTTACTTACTGATGGTGCTGACTTGCGTGATTTCACTATGGGACCACGCAAACAGCGTCAAAAGCGTTTCATAGCAGCCTCTGTATATGCAGCATACAACAAGGCCTGGAAGGTTACTCAAATTGAGACAGCAGAAAGGATACGGGAAATTGACCGTATTAATTTGGAAAAATCACTTTCTGTAGTGGACAATGGGTTAATGACTCTGTCCTCCAGAATTTTTTCTCTGGACAGCATTGTGTCTTCAGCAATCGACATATTATCGCAAGACTTACTGTTATTACAACACGGTCAGTCCCAATTGCGTTCTATTGTACAGCTTGGCTGGACGTTACAAAATCTGCGTTCAGGCTATGTGCCTTGGCGTTTAATCAACACAACGTCACTATTCTATATCTTTAACCTTACTGATAGACAAATCAGTATGGCCCAGAAGGGTGCTGATTATACAATCCTGAGCATTGAGAAACTTGAAAGATTACCAGTGACAATGTCAGAACGACCTGTCAGTGAATGGATAATACATGGGATAATTAATATTCCAATATCAACCTTCAGGTTTCAATACTGCCAAAAATATATACAGGCTGGCATGTACGAAAAATTAGGAAAAGGGTACATTAAAACAACATGGAACTTGCCCTATTCACATGCATGTGTCAGTAATAAAGGACAGAAAGTGTTTCTTAGTGGCAATAATTGTGCGATGTCACTAAGCGGTACACTTCTGTGTAACGGAATTAGTTTGCATGGAGCCTGTGAAGGGAACTCAAATAACCTTTCATGTCACCAGCAAGGCGCACCTGCAACAGAGATAGAACCATTCTTTCAAAGACTCTATAATGGGAGTTACATTCTAATTGTAGATCGCAGATGTTGTAGTCTTATGCCCGGGACTCCTTATCTCGTAACTACGACTGCGAAGGTCAAGTGCTGTGGACACTCATTGTTCCCCAGCTCCTTTCCAGACAGGGAGGCAAGGGCATGGCCCAACTTGAAAATTACTTCTATTCGAATAGATACTTTAAGCAGAATGAAAACAGTGCTTCTTCAGACGCCGACAAGGCTCACGTCATCAAAAGAAACGTATGATCTCCAAGTCGCAAGGACGACTGCAGAGATACATTCATTGTTATCAACTAATTCCCCCATACATTTCGCAGAAATCCTGAATGAAATCTTAAATATTTCTGATACCAGTGGAGTCTCAAAAGTATTTAAGACAGTATTTTCGATGGCATTAACACCATTCAAAGCCATACTGGGTATTTTTCCAGATTTCGTCCATTCGATTTTTGGCGGACTTCCCCTCATTTTAGGACTGATTGCAGGAATCCTATTCCTAGTCCTTATATTTCGTTATGGCAAACCATGTCACAGACAGAACACCTGCGACAAGGGAAGAAACAATCCTAGCCATTGGATACCGGGACCGGATATCAAAAATCCTGGGACTATCCCTGCTTAGAGACCTGAACATGACTTGGTTTCTATCATTTCGACCAATGTGGCAACGATGTGTTTTACCTGTACTAAGGTGCCTGCTATGCGGAGAAGAATGCGTGTTAGACACCTGTCTGACGCTACAATCGGATGCGCCAATGGATGCAGAAACATTGTTGAGTCCAACAAAGGCTCATGCTTTGTGCTGCCCTCAACGGCTACCAATCCTGATGACGGCATTCGTGGAAGCTTCACCACTACGATTAAGGGGTAGTGAAGTTCAAGATGAAAGCAGCATCGATCAGGTACGACCTTCTGTCAGCAATCCAAATCAGAATGTCAATGGAGACAATCATGCGCACGAATGCATGGTTACACCTATTTCCGAGTTAGTGGAACTCTCCCAGGAAGCTGTTGACAACTTTTTCGAGAGTCTAAATGATATGATGTTCTCACCAGAGCAGAAATAGAGACTTTTGAGCGAGCTCGTACACGGCGTTCCCTGAATTTGGCCTTCAACTAGAAAAGCAAAATACCATGAACAATTTTCCCTCCAGTTCACGGACAGCAATTTTTTCAGCAGCCCCAAAATATTTTTGCATATTTTTCGGGACACTATCTTCTGCTTAAAGTAAGAACTATTCTTAGAGAACTAAAATTTCTAATTTTAGATAGCTTATAGACATTAGCTGCCCACTGGTATGTTCATAATTTTTCTATTCTGTGATGGAATGGTCTCGAACCTTTTTTCTGTATTAAGAGCCATTTCATGTGTAAATTTTCATATACAAAATAGCAATAATGTATACAGATGCGTGATTACTTTAGCATTATTCTACAGCTTGAGTGCATACAATACATGTAACTGCTTTTTTTCCGTATATTTGATAAATTCAAAATGCATTTATGTATTTTGGGGTGGTAAGGTATACACAATACTCTATAGTATGTTTTACTATGCATAGATTAGTAAATATGTCCATAGTTAGCGTGGAGTGGGTGTGATGTATTCCTATAGGTTCTGTATCGATCCCCCTATTCCTGACCCTATTCTGGTTAACAAACTAACAAGTTAACTAGCAGCCATCCCATGAGGCAGAAAACCCCCATGATGCAGGAACCGTTATCTGATTAAGCCACACTACGGCACAGGAACGTGTTATCTGATTAGGTCATAACGCTTGCCATCTAATTAGACAAGCGATATTCCTCCAGCCCCTGATAAGGCATACGGAGTTCTCAAAACAAATCAAACCTATGACAACCTGGGAAAAACCCTGCGGCCATTGTTTTGATTTCACCAAGAACTTCAGCAAAAGAATGTGCTAACGACCAAGTCGTATGACATCCTTATTGACGTATCTATGTCCATCCTTACGTCAATCTCGGCACCTTAAAGGTATAAATATTACCGATATTGCCCTATGCAAACACACGCGGTGGTGACAAGAACGGAGCAGCCAGACTTGCCGAAGCCCAGAGCAGAGCAGACCCCGCTGGCGCAGCCCCGCCTTCTTGACGCGCTGAGAATGAGAAGCTGCCCATTTCTCCTGCCGAAAAATCCAGCTCCGGCGCTTCCGGGTAGCCCTCGCAGGCAGCCTGGAATATCGAGACCAGAGACGAGAGATACCATCCCTCATTCATCCTAACTTCCAGGTACAGAACTGAATAACCCCTCGCAGAGAATTCTTTAGTCAGTCACTTGGCAAAAACAAACTTAACTTAAACTGTAACTTTCTATTCCCGCCCACGTATTAGGCTTAGGTCAGGTACACGGGGTAGGCGTAGTTAGAAACACCAGTTGAGTACGATTAGTCAAATGTATACGTGTATGTAATATATTTTATTCATTTTAAACCTTCATATGGCTTAGAAACCATATCAATGTTTTTACAGTATTATTTTATACTTCTGCTTTTAATGTATGCCCTTTACTTAACCATAAGTATTGCAATAATATCGATCCATTTCTATTGTATGAGAAAAGAGACTGATCAATAAATAACATCTTTTATTGAACACGCCCGTCTCTTCCTTTTCTCTACAATCTGATGAGACTAAGAATGCACGTACTGACTGAGTAAAATAAATTGCCTTTTGTTCACACGACTCTCGAGATACACTCTTGATTAGGGGAGAGCAAAGTTGTCATGTTCTATGGTTGTCAGAAACTAAATCCCTTCTTGTCTATCCAGGGAGGTTCAACTCCTCCTTGCCTATTCGAGAAAGTTTCTAGTGAACTCTGAGCTAGCTGGCAAACCCAAAACTTTAAGTCTAATATCGACAGTAGTAGACCTAGTTAACGTCTGGTCTAGGCCTATACTATTGAAGGTATTATTCCAATGCGCAGAGCCTATTGGGATAATAGGAACTACACTACAATTTAAGCCCTCGGGCGAGCCCACCCTTGGGGTGCGTGCATGCGCGGGTGGCACGCGTGCACGGGACGAGTGGCTCCGTCACTACACATGGGAGAGGTCCTCAAGCAACCGACAGCTGACAACTGTACTGGTTGTTAAAGGCCCTGAACCTGAATTATAAGCCTAAGTCTAGACAAGGGACTATAACAAGTGGGAGGTCCTCAAGCAACCAGCATAGACCAAGGCAGGAACATAGGGCTATTAAAACATTCCACCACTTGAGGATAGAATGTTCTGAATCACAAAGAGAGAAATAGAAAGACAAGCACTGCAATGTTACAGTGCAAATGTGTATACATGCATATTAGCTCTGAGGCACTTCCTTGTCTTCAATAGAGCTCCCAACATTGCAGTGTAATACAGTGCAATTTCCCCAGACATATTATTCAGCATTCCTCAGTAGCGGATCACTGACATAATATAGAATGACAAAATATAGACTTACCAAAATATAGTCACCAAAATATAGAATGCCAAAATATTGAATTCCTATCTACAAACAGGTAAGTACAAAAATATTGAATCCAAAATATAGTCTGTAAAAAATATAGTCAGTCAAAATATTGAATTTTTTTAAATGTCTTAAAAGTAATTTGAAATTAATGAAATAATAAATATAATTAACTAAAACATACTTAAAAATACTCAAATAACCTTAAAATGAAGATATAAATAATTTAAGTTATTAATAAAAAATGTACAATATTTTACCGTAGGATAGCAGGAGGGTAACATTTAATATTACCACTCCAGTGAGTGCAACAGTAGGGAAAGCGGTGGATAGCGTAGGGGTAAAAAGTACTATTCCCACTCCAGTGAGTGCAACAGTAGGGAAAGCGTTGGATAGCGTAGGGGTAAAAAATACTATTCTCACTCCAGAGAGTGCAACAGTAGGGAAAGCGTTGGATAGCGTAAGGGTAAAAATTACTATTCCCACTCCAGATAGTGCAACATTGGGTAAAGCGTTGGATAGTGGGAGGGTAAAAAATACTATTCCCACTCCAGTGAGTGCAACAGTAGGGAAAGCGTTGGATAGCGTAGGGGTAAAAAATACTATTCCCACTCCAGAGAGTGCAACAGTAGGGAAAGCGTTTGATAGCGTAGGGGTAAAAATTACTATTCCCACTCCAGAGAGTGCAACAGTAGGGAAAGTGTTGGATAGCATAGGGGTAAAAAATACTATTCCCACTCCAGTGAGTGCAACAGTAGGGAAAGCGTTGGATAGCATAAGGGTAAAAATTACTATTCCCACTCCAGAGAGGGCAACAGTAGAGAAAGCGTTGGATAGCGGGAGGGTAAAAATTACTATTCCAACTCCAGAGCGTGCAACAGTAGGGAAAGCGTTGGATAGCGTAGGGGTAAAAATTACTATTCCCACTCCAGAGAGTGCAACAGTAGGGAAAGCGTTGGATATTGGAAGGGTAAAAATTACTATTTCCACTCCAGAGAGTACAACAGTAGGTAAAGCATTGGATAGCGTAGGGGTAAAAATTACTATTCCCACTCCAGAGAGTGCAACAGTAGGGAAAGCGTTGGATAGCGTAGCGGTAAAAAATACTATTCCTACTCCAGAGAGTGCAACAGTAGGGAAAGCGTTGGATAGCGTAGGGGTAAAAAATACTATTCCCACTCCAGAGAGTGCAACAGTAGGGAAAGCGTTGGATAGCGGGAGTGTGAAAATTACTATTCCCACTCCAGATAGTGCAACAGTAGGGGAAGCTTTGGATACCGTAGGGGTAAAAATTACTATTCCCACTCCAGAGAGTGCAACAGTAGGGAAAGCGTTGGATAGCGTAGGGGTAAAAAATACTATTCCCACTCCAGAGAGTGCAACAGTAGGGAAAGCGTTGGATAGCGGGAGGGTGAAAATTACTATTCCCACTCCAGTGAGTCTAACAGTAGGGAAAGTAATGATTTAATATATTATTTAAAAAAATTAAATATCAATACCAATAAAACATTAATTGAAATTAATAACCAATTTAATATTATGTAATAATTAATTAGAAATACAACTACATATTAGTTATTAAAAATTAATAACCTATTCATAATTATTTAACAACTAATTAATTTTCAATAACAAAAAATAATTAATAATAAAAATTAATACCAATTAAAAATGAACAGTAAATTAATTATCAATACACAAAAAGTATTTTTAATATGTAATTAATTACAATTACATTACTTCCCACCCTATTCCCCTATAAACCCACATCCCACTACAGAAAATACATTAATACAATTATCATAATTATCAAATATTTAATTAATACAAAATAATTACCAATTAATAAAAATTAATTGCCAATTAATAGAAATTAATTACCAATTAAAAATTAATTAACAATAAATTTAAAATCAATACCAATAATTGAAAAAAAATTATTTACTTAATTACAATTAAATTACTTCCCACCCTATTCCCCTATAAACCCACAACCCGCTGCAGAATATAAATTTAGAAAATTAACATAATTACCATTAATACAAATTAATTGGCAATTAATAAAAATTAATTACCAATTAAAAAATAACAATAAATTTAAAATGAATACCAATAAATAAATAAAAATATTTAATTAATTACAATTAAATTATTTCCCACCCTATTCCCCTATAAACCCACAACCCGCTACAGAACTAAAAAGCAAAATGTAATTAAAAATTATTAATAATTGCTAAAAATTAATATTTAATTTAATATAATTAAAATACTTCCCACCCTATTCCCCTATAAACCCACAACCCGCTACAGAATTAAATTACGCAAAAATTAAATAACATAAAATTCATTACTTAAAATACATTAAACATACATTACAAAAATTAATATGCACTTTTCACACATATACTAACATACAAAACACTTTAAAAAAATTGATATTATTAAAAAATCGATATATTTAATGCCTATATTGTATACTTCGATATTTTGACTTCTATATTTTGAAAATCGATATTACTTACCTTAAATTCAATATTTGTAACCACTATATTGTGTCCATTCGATATTTTGTCCATTCTATATTTTTACTTCGATATTATGTCCATTCTATATTTTGGAATCGATATTATGACTGTTTACCAACTGGAACACGAGTATGAAAAAGTAAATAGAATTTTTGCAAAAAGAAATATTGTGTGAAGAGTGATATGTAATATATTTACTCTGTGGTATTAGGTTAATCATTTTGTTATTAATTAATGTTTAAAAATTGTGAACAAGTAGTTCAATAGGTACAGTGCACACTAGAGCCAGCCAAGGAATTACCAGAAGAGACTAAGGTGATGGGAACAGAAAAGTCTTAATAGCCTTTCTGAAGGATGTCAAACAATTAATAGCGCGGATGTGAACCGGAAGGGAATTCCAAAGCTTAGGCGCAAGATATCGAAATATGTTTTCTGCAAAGATCGTACCTCTGCCCTTCAACGCCTCTTCTTAAACAAACAAGGTAAGAAAGACTGCTTTGTAACTGAAAGACTGTCTTTCACATAATAAGCTCAGAATTAAACAGAACGCTTCATTTCCACTATGTAGCAAAGGAATCTACGAATAACGTTAGTTCACCTTAATTGGGGAGTGTGCCCTAAGGAGGACATAAGCAAATGAATATAGGGCCTGGTACTGCCTAATTCCCCTTTTCTTTTGGACCCACCAAATCTATAGGATGGATGCCACCTCCCTTCGCCTAGTTAATCATCAAGACCACACCAAGGGGCCGATTAGGATGGCGGTTTTTCCGCATCCTCCGGGCCGGCGGAAGTGTCCGCCGGCCTGGAGGATGCGGAAAAACCGCGGCGGAGACTCCAAAGACCCACCGCCAAATTAGGATGGCTGGTGGGTCTGATAATCTGTCCGCCGCTTTTCCGCCGCGGTCGGAAGGCGACCGCGGCGGAAAAGCACTAACATGTCTGGCGGTGTCTATCAGACACCTCCAGGCATATTAGGATGTCTGAAAATATATGCTTTTCCGCGGCGGCTTTACCGCCGTGGAAAAGCATACGGACCTTCACTTCGGGGGCCCGTTGCGGGCCCCCTGGGTGAAGGTGGGGTGGGGGGTGCACATGGGGGGTACCTATGGTACCCCCCTGCATTTGCGTGCACAATGCAGCAGGCACCGCGCGGTGCCTGCCGCTTTGTGCACGCAAATGCTGTGCATGGATTTTTTACATTGCGGCGGGTGCAGCTTGAAGCTGCACCCGCCGCAATGTTAGAGATAGAGGATGTGACCGCCACCCTGGCGGTCACATCCTAATTTGATCGGAGGGAACGCCGCAGCCCATGCGGACGTTCCCTCCTCCTCAGGGGTCGCGGACTGACTCAAGTCCGTCCGCGATCCTAATCGACCCCCAAGTTTTGGATTGGGGGTGTGTGACCCCCCCGGCCGTATTTATTACAAAATTAAAAACATTAGTTATTAACATTTATGTAAAAAATTATGCAGAAAGTACAGATACATTGATAGACAAATGCTGTAATGTGGCTAACCTTAACAAACTCTAATACACAAGACACTCCCACCATAAATCTAACAATGCATATATTCACTTTCCGCGTATCCCCTCTAGAGCCTACGGCAAGGTCAATGAGTGGCAGCCCCCAGATCCCAGTAAACTACAAATACTCCACCTTAGTAAGGTGCGCAGGGGGTACAGCTTATCGGATGGATACTTTCCCCTGGGCCCCCCCTACTCCCTGAGCCTTATACTCCATCATAGGGGCTGCAGATTTCTGCATAATGGTGCCCTGAGGCGCATGCGGGTGCGAGGATGCCCACAGGCCCACTGGGAAGAAGACTCCCCCAACCCCTGCACCCTGACAGCCTACTTACCAGCTGTCACTGCCCCTGGAGTTACATGGTGCTGACCGCTAAGGTTCAAAGACTATGCTTACCAATCATGACCTTACCGCCTGACCGGAGATACACTACTAAAACACGACAATATTACCTGCGACAAAATACCAAAAACGACACGTTATTACATGCCAATTTCAATGCAGAATTGTAATAATTATATTTCTTGAGATAACTGCAATAAATATTAATAGAGTAAAACAAATACATTAGTGACATACACATTATACAAATCCTGCCTTAGGTTATGGTGGGTGGGGAAAACAAGTTACAGGCCACTGCGGCCTGGCTGTCTTTCCTGTGGGGAGCAAAAGGACAAGAGACTGTTCTGCTCCCCACAACCCCATTTTAAAGGGGGGAGCACAGGGCAGGCTGGTGTAGACCGGCCTGCCCCGTTGTCGGCTTAGCGTTGAACTGGAAGCACTAAAGTGCTTCTGGTTCATGCACAGACCATCCTCCCTATAGGTAATTCGGGGCGTGGGAGTGCTGCATCATCAACTGGCGCGGCGACCTCCCCCCCCTACCTCTGGGGACTGGTTTGACTGCCATAATGGCGGCACGCGCTCTTCTAGCCCTCGGCCTTGCCCATAGCAGGTGCTGAGTGCAGCACGGCTCGATAAAAGCGACCATTTGAGAAGTAGCGTATTGAGCAAGACAAGTAAAGATATGAGCTCATACACAGATCTTTTGGAGATACCACTAATTATTATACACATCCTGGTCACTTTAAAATAATTTATAATTTTTTTCATTCTCATTGTTACACTCACAGATCAACTATTTTGGAAAGTATCCCTCGCAACTCAAAGCCCTGATAAAGACCTTCATATAAGTATCAGGGCCATGTATATAAATATATGATTTTGAGGATGGAAATTATTTGTTTATAGGGACCATATGTATTCATGATCTCTTATTCGAACAGTGAGATAGATCATTGTCTCTAAAGTTTCTTATTCAAATGGTGTATCTCCCAAACTCAAGAAGGACCACCGGCAAAGGCCGGAATATCAAAGTGCTGTTTATAAATACAGATGTAACTAGGCAGATAAATATCGAATTATTATATGGGATACCATGTATATAGATTTTTGCGCTATTTGTCCCTTGAGATAAAAGAGATAAAAGAATATTATTCAAATAAGGTACTGAGAGTAACAGAGGTGTTGGAAACCAATAGACACTTGTATATATGATGTAATTGTGGTATATGTTTTAAAGAAAATCAATTGAATATGAACTATTTGATGTAGAGCACTGTGATGTATTTTTCAATTATGTTTCTAATTGTTGAAATGTCTTGTTGTGTATTTATGTAATGTTTGTTAATGCAGTTAGTCACAGAGAATGATGTATTTTTATGCTCTGAAGCAAGGCACAACATGGAAGCTTTTCTCAGACAAAAATGACATACAAAGCTTGGATATTAAGAGGTTCGAAATTATAACAAAACTTTTTCAAGATATATGGAATTATTTATGTTATGAGGGATCTCTCTTTTGTCTAATGCATGCTCACTAGTAGCATTTAATTTACAGGCCTTGTGTATATGGGAAACCTTTGTACAAAGGACTCACAGGTAAATGAAATATGCAAATAGTGTAGACCAATCTTACCATGTTTACAAGAAAGAGCACATGCACTTTAGCAATGATCAGCTGCGATAAAGTGCCCAGAGTCATAACCCCCCCCCCCAAAAAACAGGTCAGAAAAAATAGAGGAGGAAGGCAAAAAGTTTGGGGATAACCCTAATAAAATGGTCAGTTTCAACACTAGGTTATTGGCAACATCTATAGTTGCATTGCTGGGGGAATCAATGATATTTGTATACTATCAGAGCAGCCTCAACTAGAGGTTGGTAACTGGGCAGGCAACTGTTTTGCAAATTATGAGAGTTCTTTTATGTAGAATCTCATTGCCTGGACAAGAGGCCCAACCCTTCCACCTAGTATAGCCAGCAGTGTAGATCAGCAAGAGTGATGCTGTGATCTGCAATTAAGCAGCAAGATCGTCCAAAGATACAAGAGGCTAGAGCAATTTCTAAAAGTAGCATTCAGGAGGCCAAGAGAGAGTGGGAAACCATGAAGTGGGAACACCTGTTGGCTGCGGTAAAAAGGAGGTATTCTCGCTCCTTTCAGAATATAACTGCAACTGGCATCATGGAGAGTAGCCTCCTGATTGAAAACCATATAGTCATGGCAAGTTGGGTTGAGCATTTTTCTAATTGATATTCCGTCCAAAGTTTTACTCCAGCATCTGCTGGTCAACCCTCTACTTCCTGCAGCAGTGCTATTATAGGAAATAGCTATTACTGATGAAGACGAAGTGGCAATTTTGTTCCCCAAAATACCCCAGAACTGGACAACGTTCCTATAGATCTCTTCCTAGCCTAGGTAGACCTGATGTATGGGGGGCCCTATTTGTCTTTTGTTTTTAGTGCTATAATGAAGGCACTTCCATTCTCCCCAGCTTGGGCTGGGGCCATGATCATTCCAATTTTTAAAAAGGGATCCTTGGCACTCCTGCAAATTATAGGCCTGTTAGCCTAATTGATTGTAGATCAAAACTTTTTACAAGGGTTGTGATGACTAGGCTTCTAGAATGTATAACTGCGACCCTGACACTATAACTCTTGCAGGCCAGATTTAGAGAATGGATCAGTACACTAGATCAGGTCCTCCGGTTTCAGCTTCTCTATTGGAAATATGTTTTATTGGGAGGGGACAGCTTTATGTAGTATTTGTTGATCTTAAATAAGCTTTCGATCTGGTTTCCTAATCCAAGTTGTGGCAGCTGAAAGATGATTTTGGGGTACCACATTATTTGTTGAATATGATTATGCACTTACATGAAAATAATTTCGCCCAAGTAAGATGTGGCCAGAGGAGTAAATTGACTGAGCCCTTTTCTGTCAAAAGGGGGCTGAGACAGGGGTGTATCCTTAACCCCAACCCTCTTTTCACTTTTTATCAATAACCTAGCAGCTTTTGTGGACTGTGGTGGTTCTGATGCACCGTCCATCACAAACAACAGGAATCCAGCCCTGTTGTTTGCAAACAATATGTTGCTTATCTCGAAATCCCCTATGGGTCTCCACAAGATGGTGGACAGATTTGATTCCTTTTGTGCTCTTAGAAGCTTAGACATTAACATCACTAAAACTAAGTTTATGGTACTTATCCCCTGCTATAACAAATGTGCTAATCCCGCTCTTATAAGGTTTCCATTTGGAGCATGCTCGTACCTTTGAGTACTTGGGAGTAACGCTTACTGAGCAGTTCAACTGGCAACCACGCATAACTAGGAGCAGGTTAAGGGTAAAGCAGGTTTTGAAGGGCATCATAAAATTACAAAAGGGCTCTCCTTTTTGCCCTATTTCCCGAGCACTGCAAATCTTTAACTGCCAAAAACCTGGTTCAGCTATTTATGGAGCAGAGCTCTGGGGGCATAGGGATGTGTCTACCTTGGGGCTTGCTGAAAATCATTTCCCACAAGAGTTGATTGATTTCCCTATTAGTAGCCCATTGCTTCCTTTAAGGCTAGACATAGGGCAAAAGAACCCTACAGATGTGGTTGGCTGAAGGCCTATACTATATTGGGGGATTTAGGTGGACTCTAGAGCTGGCTCCTTATCAGGCAGGGTTTCATGAGATTCTATGCACTGTGTGTGTGATCACTATCACATGGCTTGAGTATGTTAGGGCTAATAAAAGCTGAGTGTCCAGAAAGTGGTCCCAGGATGCTTGTTTCCGGTCCAGGGAAGACATGGCTTGGCAGTTCGGGCTGGACTGTTCCCAAGCGGCACAGGGACTTATTTGCATATTGTCGAGTCTGAACTGGGGTGGCGGAGAGAGCTAAAAAATGATGATTGATGAAACCCAGATCAATTGACTGGGCGTGAGTGCTTGCAATGTTTAACACTCCGTCCATCGTCCCCTTTGGTTTTGCTTTATTCGCCATAAGTTGGCAGGGTATGCCCAGACGTGGTTCCCTTGCTCACTTTGGCACTGGATTCAAGCTAGCCTGGCTGATGAAGGCTGATTAGCCAGAAACCGGTCCTAGGATTATTGTTTCCGTTCCAGGGAAGACATGGCTTGGCAGTTCGGGCTGGAATGTTCCCATGAGGCACAGGGTCAGACTGATTTGCATATGGCCATGTCTGAACTGGGGAGGTGGGGAGAGCTAAAGAATGATGATTGATTAAACCCAGATCAGTTGACTGGGCGTGAGTGCTTGCAATGTTCAACACTCCGTCCATCATCTCCTTTGGTTTTGCTTTATTCGCCCTAAGTTGGCAGGGTATGCCCAGACGTGGTTCCCTTGCTCACTTTGCCACTGGATTCAGGCTAGCCTGGCTGATGAAGGCTGATTAGCCAGAAACTGGTCCCAGGATGCTTGTTTCTGGTCCAGGGAAGACATGGTTTGGCAGTTCGGACTTGACTGTTCCCATGAGGCACATGGTCAGACTGATTTGCATATGGCCATGTTTGAACTTGGGTGGCGGAGTGAGCTAAAGAATGATGATGAATTAAACCCAGATCAGTTGACGGGGGGTGAGTGCTTGCAATGTTCAACACTCCATACATCATCTCCTTTGGTTTGGCTTTATTCGCCCTAAGTTGGCAGGGTATTGCCAGACATGGGCCCCTTGCTCACTTTCCCACTGGATACAAGCTAGCCTGGCAGATGAAGGATGATTAGCCAGAAACCAGTCCCAGGATGCTTGTTTCCGGTCCAGGGAAGCCATGGCTTGGCAGTTCGGGCTGGACTGTTCCCATGTGGCACAGGGTCAGACTGATTTGCATATGGCAATGTCTGAACTGGGGTGGCGGAGTGAGCCAAAGAATGATGATGGATTAAACCCAGATCAGTTGACTGGGGGTGAGTGCTTGCAATGTTCAACACTCCGTTCATCATCCCTTTTGGTTTTGCTATAGTTTATAAAACAGCAGTAAACAGGAAGACTTCTTGCTTGGGTTGCTCGGTGACTCAGGATGGCTAGGGCAGTGATGTTGTCAATTGTGGAGGCGGCTGCATGAAACCCCGTTTGGAAATAGGGTTAGATGTTATTTTCCATGACCCATTTTTCCTATAACGTGAAAACGCGCCGAGCGTATACCTTGGCCACTAGGTCTAAAAAGTCAATAAGTCAGTAACTGGAAGGAAGCATGAGGTCCCCTTTTTTAAAAATCGGGCACACGATTTAGCCTCTCCATGATTTGGGGATCTATGCAGCGATGAAGGTGTGGTTATAGAGAGGAGTTAGCAGCTTTGCCTAATCTTCATCTAGAGCACTTTTGAATAGAGTAGCTGGAAGACTGTTGGGCCTAGGGGCTCCATAATTTTTCATGTTTTTCAAGTATCTCCCGACATGGGTGGGCAGAGCGCGGGTTTCCCTCTGTGTGTTGTTGTTTGACTGCCTACTAGGGAGCTTCAGTAAGGCGTGGGGTTTCACTGCAATATTGTTAGTTGACATGCCGTATCCAGGCTGCCTCTGAATCCACGCTCCCTGTGCACTTATTGGAAGATCGTAGTTTGTTAATGTAATTCCAGAAGTGGGTCAAACATTTCTCTTTCAGCATGCCTTGTATTTATATCCACTCCTTCTGTTCTTTGAGTTTCTTGACTTCCCCTGTTGATTTTTTGTATGGTTTCGTAGTGTGACCAGGTTTTTGAAAGAGAGTGCAGTTGGGTTATGTTTATGTGAGTGAGTGGCTCTCTTTAACATTTTCCTTGCTTTGACAGTAGCCTTATTGAAGGGCATCCATGGAGACGTCCTGGGATGTCAACTGGGGGTCTCCGTGTCCCATTAGGATGGCTTTTAATTTGCCTTTTAAGTCATCCCACTTGTGGTGGTGGGTCAGGAGGGAGTTGTTAATGGAGTTTAAGGTTTCTTCTTTGAGCCATTTGGCCACCTTAGCAGCACCTTAGGTGTCCCATTTAATTCTCCTGACTATTAAGTGGAATTTGGTCCACAACGAGTGTCTCACTTCTGTGACTTTGGAGCTTGTAAACCCATTGTTGCAGTCAGGGGTTTATGTTCGCTTTCTGTGAGGATCTTCAGGTTGACTAGGTGGCTTGCCTGCCTTGTTGAGAGGAAGATGTAATCTATTGTTGAAATTTTCTTGAATGTTGTGGGGAAATATTGGCTGGAGTCTTCTGACTGTAAAATTTGCTTTGTGGAGCGTTCTTTGCAGTTGGATAATAGAATATTCATAATTTTGGGTTCCTTATTTTTAGGAGCTGATTTGTCATTGATTCCCTGGCCCCTGATATTTAAGTCTCCTACTAGCAGAATTTCAGCAGAGGCAAACTCTAACAGGAGATCTTCCAAATACTTAGTCAAGAGTACTGTTGTGGATAGCTTTGATGTTTTTGTTGCATTGTAATAAATGTTAATTAAAAGAAAAGGGAGGTCTGTTTTTGTGTAGCAGCCCCTCTAATTAAAACAACTTGCCCTGCCAGAAAATGTAGATGGAGAGGTATAGTCGGTATTTTGCAAGAGTGTTTGATAAATATTGAGAGGCCGCCAGATGGGGTTCCGAAGAGATTAGACCGCGTTGTCAGTTGGAAAGGTTTGTAGTAGCCAAAGAGGGCTGATGGGGATAGGGCCCAAGTCTCCTGTAGGCAGATAATGTCACTTTTGTTCAAGTAATCAACAGAGGATTTGGATGAAAGTATTAACTTGAGCCCAGCCACGTTCCAGGAGGTGATGATCAATTTAGAGTCTGCCAGCTCGAATGAGGCTTGAGAAGCGGGATGATAGCTGGTCTTGATGAGGGAACCCCTGGTGACTCAGACTATTAAAGTGGTCTGTGGAGTTTGACTTGCATCTCACCAGACGTTGATTGTTTGTGCAAGAGACTTTGATAGAGGTTTCAGCTTTTTGAGGTGCCAGGGAGTTAGTCATGAGTTGCTTCCCATGTCCCTCTGAGTACACGTATATTCAGCCTTGCCAAGTGTTCCTGTAGAATGACGTGAGGATATTTTTGTCAAGGGGGAGTCCAAAGTTCGATGCCCCAATCTTCAAAAGTCCTGTCTTCCCAGAGGTTGGTGTCCCTTGGCGTATCCCTTGACCATGTAGTGATGGTTGCTTCTGAAGCCCCTTTGCCTGATATTTGGGTGAACATTACTGCTGTTAGGTCAGAGGAGATTATCTCCCTGAGGGACGGGACATGCTTAAATAGACACAGGAGGTAATTCCTGTTAAGAATGTCATGTGGGCCCTTTGGGTATAAAAGCAAGTTCTAGATGATTGTTAGTGTTTTGCCAGGCCTGCTCCCCAAATTCAGCAGGGAGGAGTTGAGAGGCCTTAAAATGAACGAGTGTGGGATCGAGTGGAGAATGGCTTTCCACCAGTTGTCTGTACCGCCCAATCTCCTGATGGGTTTGAGGCTGTATAGAGAATGGCATTGGTGGATGGTTGGCACGAAGGATGTTGAAGGGGTCGCAAGTCGGCTGTGGCATGTGCGAGCCTTACAGGCCGCTATCTGTTAAGACGTGAGGGACAGCTATGTTGTTGCGTGCATTTGTTATATAGTTGCTGGGTCGGGACCCTGTGTTAGTAGTGCACCTTAAAGAATGTGTATTAATGACTTAGGTGTCCGGGCCACCGGGTTATTGAGGTGTCCCTGGTGCCATGGAGCTGGCCTTGGACGTGGTATTGTGCAGTTCGGGGGCACTGGGTTCATTGATATTGACCTTTGGTGCTACTTGTATAGTTATCGATAGGATGTTAGGGGAGCTTCAGTGGTTGTGAGGGCCTCCTTAAAGTCAGCGGTTGCTGTTTTTTGTTAGGGATCTAGTTAAATATGGGGAAGTGGATTGCCCCAATCATGCCCTGTGTTGACTTGATGAGAGCCACTACCCCTGCTATCCAAGATCTACATTTTTCAAGTCGTTTTTTATTTTATTTTTTAAATGTAGGTTTTTTTCTCTTCTAGAGGCAGTTGGTTTTGTTGACAGATAGTTGGAGGATTGTTGGACGCTTGCTGAGGCTAGATGATCATTCATAGGCTGATTTGGAGCCAGCGAAGCCATCAGAATATGGATGCTAGTTGACATGGTTCCGGCTTTTAATTCCATGGGGCTAGATCTCTGAGCTAGGGGGGATATTGGCTTGTTACATCCGGATTCCCGTGGGGAAGAAGTGTTGCCTCCAGGAGAGGGTGATATGTCATTATTTGTTGGACATGATGTCTGGGATTAAGAGATCTCATTTTGTAGGTTATGAGTGAGGTTTCCCTCTGTGGATATTATTCTTAAAAGTGTCCTGGGGTTGTTGGAAGTCTTACTCTGTCCATTTCAGCCTGCCTGTCTCCGATCCACCTCTCATCCTCCTCTCATACGCACGGTGCCCACCGGCAGCTCGCTCGCTCGCTTGGTCGGAGCTTCCGATTTCCTACTCTGTTTTCAGTGCTTCTGCATGGGCTAATAAACTTTATCGGAAAATCAAAAGTATTTTCTACATTAGTAAATTCAAAAAATGAGAGATGTTGTTGCAAATCATGTTAAGCACAAACAAAGCAAAGGCACACATAGCCAACTCCTGAAAATGAAACTACTCTTCACAACTTAATCCTATCTTTTTATTTCAGGATTTCTCCTCCCCAACTGTGGAGTATCCACAGTTGTAAATGTACCATTAGATCAACGTTTTTGAATAGGAAAAAGAGTAAATATACACTAAAGGGCAAGTTCACGTCTGTTTATCAGCTCCATAACCTTTCTGCCACCCCTCTTGATCTCTTACATGTAAAGCACAGGTATATGGCAATCTCAGACATTTTCACTTGGTGAATTTGCCTAAAACATTCACTTTAATCATTTGTTAAGCGTTGCAGATCATAATAATTGCCAACCCCACCAATCATCTTCAGTCACATCAGAAGATAATATAATTGGCACTTAGTCTAAACAAAAAACTTAGGCAGACTTTTAGAACACCAAGTCGAGAAGAACTAAAAAGACATAAGGTGGTTGGTGGGGGAAAATCCACTGATTTGTGCCGAAATTGCTAAATCCGAAGAGAATCTGCAGAAGTTTGACCACATTAAGACAGTTTGGTGTAGTAAATGTTGCCAACAGAGTTGTGGGAGTAGATACTATCACCACTAGACTCTAAAGTAGACCATATAGGTTTCACAGACAGGTCACAATGACATCAAGTGACTGGAATGGGAAATCATTCCGTAATTTTGTCTGGACTCGTTATCTGAAAGACAATGATAATCGACTCGCCTTCTTCATTATTTGTGCCTGTTCGGTGTACCGGTTGATTTAATCAAATGAAAACTTACTGAGATCAAGTTATGATTCTGTTGCTCCAGCTAGCATTTCCACTGCCATCTGAACACATCTGATACAGACATATTTTTAATGAATGCAGGACAAGCTGAAAATCGTCAAGGGTCTCTAACACGTGCTAAATTGCAAGTCCTTTCATGGAATCTCGAGCAAAAAAGTATGTTATTCACATTCTTTTCTCTGGTGTGTAAAGCAGTAAAGCACTGCTTCACTCGTTGACAGGGTTCATCAGAGGTGTCAGTAGTCACACATTGGAGGGTATTCACAGTCGTTTATAATGAAGGTAGTGAATGCTGGTTTTGCATGACTGGTATATGTGTTTTCTCTTCTCCATTTCTTCCTGGCATGATGCATTGTGTCTGATACAGTAGAATAGCATTAGCCCTGGTTGCTATAAGAGAAAAACATTTATAAAACATTTCTGGACAAATAAATTGTTATACACATAGTATACCCAAGGATTAACAATCGTTTTATTTATAATACGTCCACAAAATGGAAACCAATCTTAAACCAATCCCAAAGAATATGTAAAATACATATAAACCATACCATTGATCCAATATTTAGATACTCACATTTTCATACTGCCACCATTATTCGAGTGGATATCTGGGGGAAAATGAAACAAGTATTTACAAAGCTAATAGGGATGGCTTCGTTACAGTATATACGGAAAATATAGAAAGTCAACACCATAGGCAGACAAATAAAACATACATAAATGCATAGTCCAGTATTAGAGGCAAATTCACATTCTAAAAATATACAGGGAGAGAAAAATGTTAACTAAGATGGCAATGTTAACACAAATGGACACACAAAACGAATGGCGGAGGGTCAATTATTTTACGTATTTTGTAACTAAAAGAAATTAACGAAAAGACTTGCATTATGCATGAGAGTTCATTAATGAAGTACATCTGCTATCAGGGTCAGCTAGTCACAAAAAGAAAGAAAATGCTTAACATTCAAAGACTGCTACTACATAGGCTACCAAGTCTGAAAACTAAATAAAAGAAAAAGCCACAAATATAAAACACACTTCATATGTTAGTTCAAAATTTGCTTTTGTTTGAACTGCTAGCTTATGCAACACAAAACCTTCTAAATTTCTAAAATAACATAAATTGTTAATGCACCTGTTATTTAAACATATATTCATAATACACCAATTCCCTTCAAAAAATCTAAATATTTAATCCGTATTAACTTGATCTGCTAATTTTAGTTCCTTTATCTTGGGTCGAATCTCCTGAGTGAGGTGCACCTTTCCGATAACAATGTGTTGCCCTGGCCTCCAGCTGGAAGTCAAATTAATCAAGACAGATCACACTGTCACAGAGCCTCTACTACTTATTTGACAAAGAAATGTTTTTATTCAAAACGATGGTAATGTAGTGATGGAGGCACCCGGCCCATCCACGTGCTCTGGCTCGCCCGAGGGTATAAATTAAAGGGCTCAGGACCGCTCGGGGTCTTGACCCATTAGCTGTAACTAAGTGTGTGCGTCATTATTATACCCTGCCCAAACCTGCGTCCTACCCGTATGCTGATTAGCACCCTGACTCTTGCCAACTCTATATTGGCGACAAAGCGGGTGTCACCCTCGCCGACTTACTACCTCAAGTGTCCTTTGTGCCTGCAGCTCCCACCCGGCCGGCCACTGCCATTGCGGTCTTAGCACCAGTGTGTTCCATGCGGCCTGCACTGCATCATTTCCAGTGCGGGTGCCCACCCCGCGTGGCATTGCCCATCGGAGCGAATGGCCTCGGCAGATGCACCCCCATCATCATCACTGCTCTTCGGCGCGGACGAGCACCGGAAGGTGAGACCTGCCCAGCCTGCGTGCGAGTGCGCCGCTCCGGCCTGCTGCAGCACCTGCCTGTGCCTGTGTGCCTCCGCTCTGCTGCAGACAGGCCCAGCCGCGATCCCACTGTCAAGTGGTCGAGCCGGCGGATCGAAGACACACGTTGCTCACGGCGTGTTCGTCTGAAAGCCTGCGCGCCTGCAATGAAGATAGAAGCTCCCCGCAGACATCTGCCCTCAGGGACTGCATCCCTCCACGTCCACGAGGGAAAAAAAAGAGGAAAAAGGCAGAACTGCAACTCCATGCTCTAAAGGGAAAAATAAGACAAGTTAACAAAAGGACACATATATCTGCCACATGATCCTCAGTATAAGGAGCCCACCCCAGTGTGGGTGAACACGCGTGCCCGTGCTCATCAGGCCACCCTGCTCAGCCCATACCAATCACAGGCCACCGAATTCCATGCCAGCAGCAAGTGTGCGACGTCCCAGTGCGTATGCCAAAGCCACACCTGCATGTGCCTGCCTTAAGTGCCACAGACAGGCGACAGTTCCTCTCCTCTATGCACCCTACACCATTCGGCGTCACCGGTCGGCATTCCGCTCAGTGTGCCCACAGAAAAAATGAGTGTCCAGGGTGCAAATGGGGGCGGCGCTCCCCCAGTGGTGGCACTGCCACCTCCTCCGCAGGCTAATCCACCAGCCAACGCTCCGCTAGGCCAGGCCACATAAGCCCCTCTAACGCCTTTCAGCGAACTCTCAGACCTGTCCACGGCCACGGCACGCTGGAAGTCTTGGATTGGCTGTCTGGACCACTACTTCATTGGAGTGTGGGAAACCGACGGCAAGGTAAAGAGGTCACTCCTCTTGTGCCATGGGGGAGGCAAGCTGTATGACCTTTTCGAGACACTACCGGATGGAGGGGCAGATGATGATTGCGACGCGGCTGTCGCGGCCCTAAACCGACACTTTGATCCCCAGATAAACCCAGATAACATGCGTTTTAAGCTCCGGCAGGCGAGGCAAGGGGAGGCCGAGACCGTCAATATCTACTACGCTCGGCTACGGAAGCTTGCAAGTTCCTGCATGCTGCTGGACCAGAGGGTGGAGGTCACGGCACAGATCATCCTTGGATGTCAGTCAGTAATGCTGCGATGCCTAATCTTGCAACAGCCTGACATCAGTCTTGATGAGATCCTCATGCATGCCAGGTCCCGCGAGCTGTCCAATGTTCGCGCAAACAAAATGGCAGCGGTCCTCAACCAGCCTTCTGTGCCGCACGCATCACTACGGACACCCGCGATCAAAGAGGAAAGAGTGGAGGCGATCCACAGGCGTAAGACTTAGTCAAAAGGACCCATGAGGCCTCCACAGAGGAGCACGTGCAGGAACTGCGGCCCGGATCACCCAGCTGGAAGATGCTTCACAAAAGAGAAAACCTGTTCACAATGCGGAAAACTCAATCATTTTGCGAAAGTCTGCAGAAGCTTAAGAGGGCGTTCGGTTTGGTCTGGAACCCAAAGATGATGACGTATTCTTTGTGTCGTTTGTTGACAGGGGAAGGAACAAGGCGTAGACCACCGCCCATGTGCAGCATCACCGTAGCAGGGTCACCCGAAAGTGCCCTCACACTGGTGCATCAGTCAATGTGATAGACAGTGACCAATCCAAATAACTGTTGCCGCACCCGCCGCTCCTACCATCCAAGGCAAGGATATACATGTATGATAGCGATAAACTGCTTCCTCTACGCGGAGTCATGGAGATCGAGGTCACCAGTGACAGCCTGCTGCCTCAGCACCAAGTTCAATGTCACGGAGGGGAAACAAGGTACTCTCCTCAGTTGCCACACGGCGGAGGACCCAGAGCTTGTATTCTTCGTGAACCAGGTGCAGGGACTCCATGCTCGGGAAATGCTCAAAGACTTTCCCATGCTATTTGAAGGCCTGGGGTGCCCGAAGGGTAAAACTTTCAAGCTGCACGAGGATCTGGCAGTTTGGCCCATGGAGCTGAGACATCGGAGGGTGCCATTTCACTTGCATCCGCAAGAAGAGGAGGAGCTGAAAAAGCTGGAAGACCGAGGGGTGATAGAGAAAGTGTCAGGCCCCACTCCATGGGTGGCTCCTCTCGCCGTAGCCCCGACAGCGAAACAACCAGGAGCCATTCGAATCTGCATCGACATGCGCATAACGAACAGGGCCATGAAGAGGGAGCGCCATCTCACACAGATGATGGACGACATTGTGGCCGACCTGAATGGCGCCAAATGGTTTAGCAAACTCGACCTCAATGCGGGGTACCATCAGCTGGAACTTCACCCTGACAGTAGAAACATCACTACGTTCTCCACCCACATAGGACTATGTCGCTACAAGAGGTTGAGCTTTGGCGTCTCTTCAGCCGCTGAGGTGTTCCAAAATGCAATATGGAGACTCTGACAGGGCTGCAAGGCGTAATCAACTTGAGTGATGACATTCTCGTGTTCGCCAAGATGCTAGAGGAACACCATGCACACCTCCGGGCCACCCTCCAATGGCTCGTGAACAGCAGGCTCACCCAGCACAGAGCAAAATGTTCGTTTTATCAGGAGTCGGTGAACTTATTTGGGTTCATCTTCTCCAGCGAAGGACTGGAGACAAGAAAAAAGCGGCTGGCATACGATCTGCTCCACGGCCCACCTCAGCCACCGATATCCAAAGATTCCTGAGAATGGCCACATATTGTGGCCAGTTCATCCCCAACCTGGCGTCTCTGACTGACCCGCTCAGTTTAGCTACAAGCATACCATTTTGAGGTGATATTCAGGCCTGGGGCCAACAACCCTGCCGACTTTGTGTCGCACCACCCTGGTCCGATCACACCACTCAGAGCTCCAGTGGACGAAGATTACACCGAAGAGTTTGTCCGGATGATCTCTCTTGAGGCATGGTTAAACAAGAAAGAGAGTACCCTTATAGTAACACCCACAGGAACAGGGTAATAATGCGGAAAAAAGATTTTAGTGTTCCCTGGGTTACTGATTCAGAATGGGGAACCAAATCATTCAATTATCTCCTTGTATTATCACTCTACCTATTCGTCAACCCTGTGCTATAGTAGAACCACAAAAAATTAGATTATGTGTGCAAAAACTTCAGAATCTTTATTGTAAAAACATTTTTTGTTTAAAAAGTATTCAGTACATTGTAAAACATGAATTCACCACAATTAGTTAAAAACAATTTCCGTCTATTCAATGATGCCTAGGTTTCGGTGTTTTTTTGGTCAAATACATAGGCCCAAGATGTACAGATTAACACACTTTCCAAAGCATCAAATTACAATGAGAAATAATTATAAAATATACACAATTAATACATCCCCTACGGGGTAGTCAACGCGTTTTGGTGGTTGTGGCAATAAGCCCCACCTGCCTCAGGACAGTTCTGATGTACACAAATATCTGTAAACAGAAAATACCAGTGTAAGAGTGCATTCACACTATAATGAACTGGTTTACTTCTTCTTTGTTACTCATTTTTGTACTTATACATATTAATTTTGTATTAATTTTGTGGTCCCACTATGCACTGGCTTTACTATGATAGCCCTTAGAACCAACCCCCTTCAGGAACTATGTGACCTAGGACAAATAGGCTCATCTCACCTACATACATACATTTCCCTCAAGTTAAACATCACGCAATCAATAGGATTGTGTACCTCAAAAAAATATCCCTTTCTGTTCAGGACATTTATATGAAGTAAAACTTCTTTGGCGGCTTGTTAAAGTCTCGCTCTATCAACAGGAAAGAATTTATTGTTAGCTGGAACATTCTTCTAGGTAACTAGTTTTAGGCTTATTAAAATTCCTCAAACTCATACCTGTTATTTTTTAGGCAAGATCCATAGTTTTGCTTGCAGTCATTATTCTGTTCTTATTTTTAGCAGTTCTGTTCAATTCTGCCTGTGGGGGATCAGTTTATCACATTAAATTCACCCTCCATTGTCATTATTCAAGCTATTTTACTAGATTTTCCTATCCCGTTACACACCTTACTTCAGGTAAACAAACATTTACACCGGTGTAGTCTTCTGTTTCATTGTCTCTGTGCTTTTATTAATTCTGTCAAATTAAAATAATTCCTTTTAGTTACTTGCTTATACCCTTTCTTTTTGCCAGTCACAGGAGCACCTAACTCACCTCTTTTTCTCGAGTTCTTCTCAGTTTGCCGTTTTTATTTTAGGACTTTGCTGATTCCTATTCTAGAAAAAGCATGAGTGTGCATTAATCACTACCCATTTATTTAAAAAAAAAATTGGGGTTCTTATTATACTTACCACTTCATTCTAGCTCTCACCTTTTAGTATCAAGTTTGATTTCCTGATGTGGATAAACCCGTATTACTTCTGCTCCGAATTGGACTTCCTTCAATTGTCCTTCTTGCAGGGGTCTCTACGAAAAAGTATCATAATATTATCCTTTCTTGTTGTAATTTTGTTTAGCATGCTGTATATTATGCACCCACTATATATACATCTACTAATCTAAAGTGCTTGAGCATGAGCATATTTACAGCCTGATATTCACATGGGGAAGCTCACTCATCACCGCTGCATGTTTGGTGATGTTTTTCTACACGCACCATGTTAAACTACAGTTAATAAATATCTGTGTATATTTCTAATTGCGTCCTCTAGGTGGGTGTACCTTTTTTCCTTAAGCGCTTTTATCAGCAAGATATAGGACTTATGCTCTTATGGATAATGAGGGTCACTAGCGCTGCGCATTTGCAAAACGGTTGTTTAACATGATAAGTGGATTATTTATATCCACTATTACAATTTGCCCAAGCGTTATTCCCGCATTAGTGAGACACACTTCATCTACCCTTACATTCTAAGTCTATGACTATATGCCGCGTAAAAAGGGTATCGAGCTGGAGGCAGCTATTTGCGGTTACATCTTCGGCTTTGCTTCGCGTTTTTTAGGCGATTAGCATTTCACACACGTTATCGAGACAGTTCCTCACCGTGTTACTGGATGTCTCCCACTTCCACCGGTGTCTACTCAAAGTTTTGATTCCTGAAGAAGCGAGCAGTATTCACTGGCTTCTTTTTAAAGCGTGTTTAACTTCGCTCTCCTCCTGGTTTGTGCACATGTGACCCCTCTCTTTCCTAGACATAGATGAGGTTCTTGTTACATTCAGTAATACGCACCATCTTTGAGTGGTTATTAGGTAATCGGCGCCCTCTTTGAGTGGTGGGAGAAATATATATGAGCTTGATTTGTTCGACCTACTTTGTTTTAACTCACTGTTGAAATTCTTTTTACATTAGTATTTTGGACTAGAACTTCCCTTATGTTAGAAAATCTTTCTGATTAGTTAAAAGAGCTTCTATTCTATGTTCCTGGTTTAAATTAATGTGGTATTTTTTTATATACTCCAGCACACAACCCCCTTTATTTTAAATCCTCGGCATTCATGAGTAGTCCAACCTTATTTCTTATTTATATTTCACGATCTTATTTGTGAATATTTGTGAATATTTGTGAATATTTCTGCTTTTTCATAGGGAGAGTGTTATCGATATAGCCTTTCCCATTCCTCCCGGTTGTTTAAGCCCTCAGTATGTATTTTGAATTTACACATAAAAAACTGTTCTCTCATTTTTCGTTTTTTCTCCCAGTTACCCCCTCTTCTGGACATCGTGATTTTTTCCACAACGCACCATCTTAGGTCCTCTACTTTATGTTTTTTGTGCAGCCAATGCTCTGTTAGTGGGGCATTACATTTATTGATCCTAATGGCTGAGCGATGTTCATTTAACCGGATCCTTACTTCCCTTCCGGTTTCGCCGATGTATCCCAATCCGCATGGACATGTAATTAAATAAAATACATTTTTGCTCTTACAATTATACATCTCTCTAGGGGTGTGTTTTCCCCGATTCAGGGTAATTTTCTGGCATGGCATTATTAATTTGTAGTTAACACATGCATTGCATGGGTGGGTTCCTATTATTTTGGTGCCTGTCGTGATGCTCACTTGCTTGTTTTCTGATTTCTCTCTGTACGTTTTTACCAACATTTTTCTAATTGTTCTATTCCTCCTGTATGAAAGAGGGGTTTTCTATAGTTTCTGTGCCAGCATCTTGTAAATAGCTCCAGTTCCTATTGATTATGTTTTTAATTTTATTGCTAATCACAGAGTAGTTTGAGACGAACATAATCTTGTCCAGCTCTCCTTTCTTACGGTCATTGTTTTCAAATAGTGCATCCCTATTGTAAAATTTGGCTCTTTTATAAGCTTTTTTGATAATCCCCTTCGGGTAACCTCTATTTTGCAATTTACTCTTAAGTTTCTCCGTGTGCGTCTCAAAATCTTGTCTATCAGTACAGTTTCTGCGGAGTCGCAGAAACTGACCGAAAGGAATATTGTCCTTTTGACACCGCGGGTGATCGCTGTTATAATGGAGCATAGTATTGCGATCTGTAGGTTTCACATACAGATCAACAACAAGAACACCATCTTTGCTCTTGATTGTAATGTCCATAAAGGCACATTCCTCCTGACTCATGGTTGAAGTGAACCTCAAGTTGGGGTCCCCACAGTTTAACCACTCAATAAATTCCAACAATTCACTCTCCTCTCCATTCCAGGTGAAGAATATATTGTCTATGAACCTTGAGTAGTTTTCTATATTTTCATAAAAAGGACAGAGTTCATTATAAATATGCCTGTCCTCAAAGGTACCAACATAGAGGCAGGCCAGGCTCGATGCACAGGTAGCCCCCATGCTGGTACCCTTGATCTGACAGTGCAAGTCTTCTTCAAATAGAAAGATGTTGTTTTTAAGAATTATTTCTGTCAGTTCAACTAAGAAACTTGAGTGTTCTGATAAATCTCCATTCTCATCTCTAAGTAAATCTCTAATTGTTTCTACTGTGGCTATTTGGGGTATATTTGTATACAAAGATTCGATATCTAGCGACACCAACCATTGTCTTTCTTTATCAAATCTAATACACTCTATCTTCTTGATCATTTCAGTGGTGTCCTTGATATACGATCTTTGTTTTGATACCAAAGGCCTTAAAAATCTGTCCGCATAAATGCTCAGTGGTTCGGTCATCGAATTTAAACTAGAAACAATGGGTCTCATGGGGGGATTTTCCAGGCTCTTGTGCACTTTTGGTAAACCGTAAATCGCCGGGATTACCGGGTTAGTATTCAATAAAAAAACGTATTCATCGGCACAAATAGTTTCATCTTCCCTTGCTAGGTCAAGTGTCCTTCTAATGCTTAGCTGTAGGTTATCCCACTCTCTCTGTGTGGAACGTCTATAATGTTCCTTCACTGATAGTAGTGACTGCATTCTCTCTCTATAGTCATCAGTCTCTAGAATAACGATGCTTCCGCCCTTGTCCCCAGGTTTTACCGTTATACTCTCACATTTCTCCAAGTTATTAAGGGCATCCCTACACTCTTTTGACAAATTAATATTGTATATTTTTGTCTCTTTTCTAAGTAGGGTCTCAATATCTTTTTCCACTGCTCTCTCGAAAAGTTCTACATTCTTATTTACCATAGCTCTAGATGGGGTCCAAATTGACATAGGTTTCAAGCCAGATAAATTCTCTTTTTCAGTTGGTTCACTATTAAGAAAAAAAAAATTTTGCCTTACTTTTCTGAATATACTTTTTAAATCTTTTTGGATTTCATAGTTATTAGGTTTAGCTATAGGGGCATATCCCAGACCTAAACTCAACACCTTCTCTTCGTCCTTGCTAAGTACTTTTTTGGATACATTTATTATTGGGGCAGCTTCCTTGGAACCTAATCCCACACTTTTTGACTGCGGGTTTTCATATACATGGGTCTGTATTGTGGAGCTTGTCGAGGGTAATTCCCCCTCCCTCTCCCTCTCGGTGCCTGGTTTCCTCTCTGTTGGTGTTGCCCTAAAAAAACTCTTTGATCTCTGTTCTGACCTTGATTTGTGTCCTTTCTACCTCGTGTGTCATTACAGATTTCCTCCTCAGATTCAGTACTGGCATAAGAGGATTCTGAGAAACTCACATTTTTCCTTTGTCCCCTAGGTCTATACGGGTACCAGGTTTTTTTCTGATTAGTTTCTTGTGCTGGTGTATCATAATAATCTTTTTTAGTGTAAGGATATACTAATTCCACACTATACTTATTTAGATCTTTTTGTAATTTATTAGTTTTTTTTCCTATCAGGTAATCCCTATAACCATCAACATCTTCTGCTATCTCACTTAATTTTTTCTTAGCTTCATCAAGGGCATTACTAGAGCTATTTTTTAACTCTATCTCCATTTTATCAAGGTCCCTTCTTTCAACTAAAATGAATTCTTGTGCTGTTTCAATAATTAAAAGCATCCAATCCCTACTGCACCTGTTCGCTATTAGAGTCCAGCGCTCAATAAATTTCTCATCTTTTACAAACAGGCCAGGTTCGTTTTTTACTTGTAAGCCAGTAGGGATGATACCTTTCCTACAGTATTCTATTAGGAATTCAGAATGCAGCTCAGTGCGAACCACTTTCTTCTTTAGATTCCAGAAGGCATTCCACTTTTCGGAATTACTATCTGTAATGATGGTTGCACTTGTATTTTTGGAGCTAGCAATAATTTTGGAGAACTGATCCTCAGTAAAACCATACGTTTTAATAGCGTCCATGTCAATTTGGACTATCTCACACTGCCTCTCCGGCTCACAAGCCGTACTTAAATGGTTAAACAAGAAAGAGAGTACCCTTATAGTAACACCCACAGGAACAGGGTAATAATGCGGAAAAAAGACTTTAGTGTTCCCTGGGTTACTGATTCAGAATGGGGAACCAAATCATTCATTCATCTCCTTGTATTATCACTCTACCTATTCGTCAACCCTGTGCTATAGTAGAACCACAAAAAATTAGATTATGTGTACAAAAACTTCAGAATCTTTATTGTAAAAACATTTTTTGTTTAAAAAGTATTCAGTACATTGTAAAACATGAATTCACCACAATTAGTTAAAAACAATGTCCGTCTATTCAATGATGCCTAGGTTTCGGGTTTTTTTTGGTCAAATACATAGGCCCAAGATGTACAGATTAACACACTTTCCAAAGCATCAAATTACAATGAGAAATAATTACAAAATATACACAATTAATACATCCCCTACGGGGTAGTCGACGCGTTTCGGTGGTTGTGGCAATAAGCCACAAAATTAATACAAAATTAATATGTATAAGCACAAAAATGAGTAACAAAGAACAAGTAAACCAGTTCATTATAGTGTGAATGTACTCTTACACTGGTATTTTCTGTTTACAGATATTTGTGCACATCAGAACTGTCCTGAGGAAGGTGGGGCTTATTGCCACAACCACCGAAACGCGTCGACTACCCCGTAGGGGATGTATTAATTGTGTATATTTTATAATTATTTCTCATTGTAATTTGATGCTTTGGAAAGTGTGTTAATCTGTACATCTTGGGCCTATGTATTTGACCAAAAAAACACCGAAACCTAGGCATCATTGAATAGACGGAAATTGTTTTTAACTAATTGTGGTGAATTCATGTTTTACAATGTACTGAATACTCCTCTCTTGAGGCATGTCCCGTCACCCTCACGGTAGAAGACATCAGGAAGGCAATCGAATCAGATGAGTGTCTCGTCAAAGTCAAGACCACGTTATTAAACAGGAATTGGCGTCACTTTCTGGATGGCATCAGTGCCCTTACCGCAGAGGAGAAACTATTCCGAAAGCAAGTGTGGAGAGTACAGAATGAGTTCAGCGAGGGACTTCATGGAGTGGTGCTGCCTGGGAACACCCTCCTGATTCCGAGAAGCCTGCAGGAGGAGATGGTCAGCTTAGCACACCATTGCCATCAAGGAATCTCAAAAACCAAAGCCAGGCTCAGGAGCAAAGTCTGGTTCCTGGGTATGGACACCATGGTTGAGGAAGCTGTCGGAGCATGTCACTCCTGCAACATCACAGGCGCCGACCCAGCACCTCACCTGGTAATAACTGAAGATCCATGTCGAGATCCATGGTCCAAAGTGAGCATCGACTTCGGGTCGTTCCGGTATGGACGGACATACCAGAGCACCCGGCATCATCGCAGGCTGCACACCCACTCAGCCTCATAGGTTCCACTAATTCTGTGATCCAGGAGGCGACGGCACATGGCGGTAGACCCGCGCTGCCCGCTGGCCCAGGCCGACACTGCGGTCCAGCAGGGCACACAAAACCTGAAACGTCCGGACCGTCGGGAAGGGGCATCATCGCAGGCTGCACAGCCGCTCAGCACTTAAGGTGCCCCTACCTCAGTGCGCCGAAAGTCACCATCCCGTGGCAGTGTGCCTGTGCCAGCTGCAGTGTATCCAGTGCCACCAATTCTGAGCCCCAAAAGTCATGGACCCTGTATGATTGGGTTTCGTGGTGCGGACGCCATCATGTCACCTCCAGGCCTGCGAAATGTGATGTCACAGGCCCCTGGGCCCCCCTGCCTACATGCACACCACATGGATATACCGCGAGAGAGTTTGGAAATGGCGTCGTTCACGCGCACTCGGCCCTTTTTATTGGCAGGGTCACATGTGCTGTGACATGTCTGCTGGATGGGTGTGGTGTGGGTGTAAACCAGCCATGAGGGAGTGGCAGTGGCATGCTGACAACTAGACCTGTGAGCAGCAGATCATTACAGGGTAGTCCTGGCACATGTGGAGTTGTTGTCCCCCCCCCGGAGCGTAAGCGTAGTGGGCTGGCCTGGCGTATGCCAGTCCAGCGTAAGGGTTTGAACATGACCTGGGGCTCTGGGCATGGTTCCATATAGGGCTGGACAAGGAAGTAACAAATGCGTGTGTCGCTGTTGTTGCATCAGCGCCACCCAGACAACATTCGGTAATGGGTCACCCTGTGACCGAAGTTCAAAGACATGAGTCACATGGACGTAGGGGAAATTCACTGACCCTACATTCATCAATACGACCACACATGAAATACCATAGACACAACACATCTGTGTGAGTGTTTAATTCACATTCAGTGGAGTGTTGCATCTGGAGCAGTATAGGGCCTTGCAAACCCCAATTTACAATATTGGCCCTTGGAGGGTCAGCCAGAGTCCTTCAGGGAATGACAAGTCCAGAGGAAGAGTTCAGTCCGTAGCCTGATTGCTGTGTCATTGGCGATCGAACAGAATAAGGCTGTCCATTGCGAGGTCCAAGGTGAGAGTCGCAGAGTGTATCGAGGGACAGTGGAAGGTGATGATGCAGAGGGCAGAACCAAGCTGAAACGGGCCATATGGCGGAGATGAATGCTACTGCGTCCTTCTTACCACAATGGCGCTTTAATCCACCTTTTTGTCCTCTGCTGTTCCATGTGCCTCACGTGTGGGTGGTGCTTGCCTGTCTCCAGCACTGTGTGGCAGTGCCACCTCAGGGGCCAGAGATGGAATGTCTGCCACACTGTGTGGCACTGGCACTTCAGGGGGCGGAGATGTAGTGGTAGCAGCAGCATGCCTCAGTGCCAGGCCTTATGCCATCAATGCCATGAGGATGGTTTGAGGTCATTGAGGAACCCAGCCACCACTCACTGGTGTGCAGCCGTGGCAGTTGCTCTTTTCGCATTAGCCCGCTCCATGGTCTCCATGAGCCTCTGCATGTTTCCCACCTCCTGGGTGAGCTCGATGGAGCCACTCTGACTAGTCAGTTGTTCTTGTCTCTGAGTCAGGACTCTGGCGATGTCAGCCATGGTTCATTGGAGAGCACTGAGCAGACTGTAGGTGTCCGTTAGGGACTCTGAGTGGTCCCTGATGGGACTTTGACACCCACATATGGCATCTAGTTTGTCTGCCATGTGGTTGAAGCCCACCCGCACCTGTTTAGCCAGATGCTCCTGGCATCCCAACACATGGCATTGGAAGGCCACGTGTTCCTAGTGGGGTTCCTGGGAGGCAGCCGTGGTGGTGGGTGCTGCCTGCTGTCTGGTATGTGCAGGGGGTGGAGTCTCCTCATAGCAGCTGGGCTGCCCTGCTCCTAGAAGTGGGCTGCGAAGGCTCTCCACAAGCTGTTAGATGGCATTGGAGTCGAAGCTGTGGTGGTCCTCTCGTCATCAGATAAGAGAGGTTCGGGCTGCTCTGCAGAAGGTTTTGATTGTCCCTCTGCAATGTGAAGGGGAAATGCAGTTTAACAATGTGTTCACATGGGTGTTGTCGCATTGTACATGTTTACATACAGACTGCATGACTGTGCAAATCGTTGCTGTTTGGTAGGAGCTGCCTATTTGATGGGGGACAGTAGACATTTCGACAACAGACGTGTATGTGTTTGTACTAGTACATTGTCATCCCACATTCCCCTGCAATGCCAGTTGTGATTGGCCAGTGTCTACACCCAGTCGGCACCAGTTGTGTTCTGTGTTCTGTTGTGGACGGGTTGCGGTTTGTGCCACATTGTTGTCAGTGTTGCTGTGCTCTGCATGTTATGTGTGTGCCTTTGCCTGTTGTGCTTATATAGTGCTGAGATGTTGTATACTTGGGTACATTGGTCTCTTGGTGGGAGTTGGGGTCTGGGGCATCGTTTGTCCGCAGATGTGCTCAGTTCAATTGAGCATGTGTGCCATTGTGGCCATCTCCCCCCGTCCCCCCAGCCCCTCATCGTTACTCACCATGTTGCTGTTGTGTCCGGTCTTGTTGAGCAGTGTCCGTTCCCCCGACTCCAGTCACCATCTCCCCATATCGCCCAGCTCCTCCTGAGGCACAGGACTCCCACCTCCAGTCTGCAATGCTGCCTTCCAGTTGCCGAGTTTCAGCTTGGTTTTACGCTTGACATCATTCTAGCACCTCTTGTCCTCTTCTATTGTCCTCTTCAGCACTCACACTGAATTCACCTTGTCCACAATGGACTGCCATAGTCCATTTTTGGTTGCTAATGACACAGTGGAGGTGACGAACAGTTGTTGAAGGTGTTCGACCACCTCCGTTATCAGGATCCTGTTTTCCTATGGACTGAAGTGCTTCTTCTACTCTTCTTCTCCTTGGCCTTCCTTGACCCCGAGGTCCGAGGCAGGTCCTCCGGGGGGCTTGTGGGATTCTGTTTCTCCTCCGTACTAGCTCCGGAAACATGCATTGTGCTTCGCTGTTGTTTGGCATTTGTTTGTCAGTTTTATTCTACTTTCATGGTGATTTTTCCCATATGACTTGTGTGAATTGCAGGCCTGTAGCTGGTTTTTGCTAATTTTAGAATCGCGATTGGCCTCATCGCAGCTTTTTTTGCATTCGCTTTTCGCTTTTTTGCGGTGTGGTGTTCGTTTAATGCGGTCAGTTGACGCATTATCCGGAGGGTACCGCCGTGTTGAGAATACTTGGTTAATACGGCGTAATTTTCCCGCAATACACTGCGATGTTGGAAGTTGTGTTAAGTTTCTTTGGTGATGGTTATCACAAGTTCTTGGGAATATGCCCCATTGAATTATGCAATAGGTCAAGATCACTCCATTTCCTGAAAAAAAAAGCTGCTCATCTGCAGAGCTGCACACATGTATTCACTCAGTCCCACTCACTTGTACTTGTACATGAGTCCCTGGGCAATAATCATTCAAACTCAGGGACTCAACGTCATCTCACACACTGATGACACCCATATCATACAATGACCCTCAGGAGACACAAAAACCACAAACATTTGTTATATTCTGCAATTTCCCTTCATACTTAGCTGCATGTGAGAGGTATGGCTCACACTGTACCTCACAAGGTAGTAGTGAGGATATTCTGTCACATGGCCACACAACTAGGCCCAAACACTTCACCCTCCAACCATCCCAGAAACTGCCCATCGTCCTGGACATCTACCTTACCCTGACACTTCGCAATTCCCTGGTTCACATTCACCTGCTTTCACATATGTTCCATAGTCAGAGTTTCCTTCTTATGGCTCCCTCCTGACACCTGCAACACCATTACCCAGACCATACGGAAGTTTAGACTGAGGTACACCAATGCCCTCTACCACGGCATCTCTGCAGAGCTGCTACACAAGTGGCAAACTATCATACACAGCAGTGGCAAACTATTACTCAGCCCACCTTGCAGCACTATCATCACAACTCACCTCCTTGCAATATAATGGCAACCTATTCTGTGACACTGCCAATACAATGTGCTCAGCCACACCCACAAGGCACTACACTACCAGGGGCCCACCATTCATCCCCAACCCCAATATCCATTTGAGAAAGAAAGGAGAGAGTGTGGTATTTTACAGGGCAGGCATCACCTGAGAAAATTCACATTCAGCACACAAGCACAGCTGAGTGCAATATGATTTAGTGCTGGTGGCTATATACCTAGCTCTTCACAAGATACTACTTGGAGAGCCTTCACATCCTCAGCACCTGGATCCCATCTTAGGTGGAGAGTTTATCCCCCACCATACTGCTTTCCATTCTTTTCCATTAAATTCCACTGTTGGCTGCCAGGCACCTACAGAAGCACACTTGCTTAATGGTGCAAGGGGGCCAGCACTGTAACTGATATTTGCAAAGTTTCCATGGTCCATGAATGATGTGCTGCTTCAGTCAAGGGTTTTTGCTTGGTATTGTGGGACCTGTAGTCCTGGTCAATCATGTTGTACACTACACTACAAGTCCCAGGATTGAAAGGACAGCCTGGACTTAGCCAGCACATCACGCATGGACCGAAGAAATGTAGCAGGTCTGTTCTGGGCGGAATGAATTATCACTGGACAAGTACGTTACTTTTATATGATGGATGAGTTAACATGTGAGACATTCCTATCCTTTCCCTTGCACACAGCGCAGTGCAGCATAGCAAAGTGTGTTGCACTGGATGACAGTTCTGACCATATGGTCCATTGTTTTGACTTACCCAGAAGTTCTTCCTAGTTCTCAAATTCAGCACTGTTCTGTCCTTCCACTCTTGCCACCAACACTGTTGAAATTTGTGTTGCCACCTGTTCCTACAGTAGGCCAAACTCCAAATGGATGTCAGGTCCTCCTCAGGTCCTCATAGCTGCCCCCAGGTGCTTGGTAAGTTTCTCTTTGGTCCGCTTATAATCATGCCACCCCTTTTTGCACAATGGTACTCTCCTTTTTATTTTCCGTACACTGTTGATCTTATCATTTATGGGCTGCCAAATGGCATCCTTCTTCCCTAATGTCAACTTGTAGGTGGCAAAGAGACAGTGTTAATTCTTTGTCACCTCAGATATTAATATTTGGTTCGCCTCCTCACTGAAATTACTCTTCCTGTTCCTCTTCCCCTGGTTTTCTGTCTTGTCATCTTGGTTTGGGTTGGGTTGTTGTCCTCACTGCTGGTTGTTGGTGCTCCCTCTATTTCTTGCTCTTCTACAATTGGAAATATGCTTGCTTTGAAATGTGTCGCTTTCTGAAGCTTTGCCGTGCAGCTGAGTCCTGTGTGATGCAAAAATGATTTGTGACACTTATAGGTGCATTAGACACGCAAATCAGCTTTGCATTATGCAGCTATCAGTTATGTTACAACACTTTGCACTTCCTTCCCACAGATGCATCTGAATTTTCGACACAACTTCAGACCTCACAACATCATATGCCATACCATAAATACGGCACATGCATGTCACAAGAAGGTGTTGCAATGCAGCACAAGTTTTTCCGATGCAACGCTGCTGCAACACAGCATTGCATCAGTGCTCATAAATATCATATGCCCCCTTTGGAGTAAGTCCATTCAGCCATTCGGGCTGAAGCTATGCCTAAATTTCCTGAGGAAAAATCAATGGTGAAAATGTGATTTCGGTCCTCCCTTTTTTGACGGCCTCCACTTAATGGATCACTCCAAAACGTTCCAGGAAGAAGCTGAGATGGAAGAATTTTTGGAATGTTTGTGACAATTCGTCAAATGACGCCAAAGTTATTAGGAAAACAATAAAATATTTTCTTATGGAATCACAACCCTAACTATAACTACCCAGTGACAGCATCAATTTAGCACCCAGTGTATCAGGGTGCTAGGAACAACATATTTCAGCTTAGAGAACCCTGTGTCAAGTAAAAGTGCCAAATCTCCTCACAAAACAAATACTGTGACATAAATGAAGGTGGAAAAAAGTATTTCACAACAATAAGGTAACACATCATCACAATATCCCAAGTCACGGTAAAGCATGTACAAACACCTATAACTTGTGGCTCATGATGTCTGATGTTAATTCCTATCAAATAATTTGTAAGAGAATCAAAACAGTAATTCAGTCAAATTCATGTGGTCATACCACATCAGTACTCATTCTCATTCTGAAAGAAATATCAGAATTGCATGCAGAGATTTACTCCATCTCTGGCAACAGGTATATACGCCGCATTAAATGCTTAGACATGCAGAGGTGTCACCCAATGTATTTGAAACTACAACTTTCAGGATGTAAAGGCAATGCTTTTTGTCAAGTCAGGCCACTATGAAAACCATGACCCAAGGTACTTGGTAGTGGGTCACTAATTTCACAATATATTCAAGATATTATTATTTTTTTGAATCCCAAGTGGGCAGAGACCTTGTGCATGTGCCTGTGTGCAAGAGCAATTTGTGTGCATACGAATTCAGAACCCAGGATACCGTGCCAAAGTGTGCAGTAATGACTGTTCAGATGAGGAAAACCAAGGCATCCAACTTTTATGGCCTGGAAATGTTAAAGAATTTGTTTGGGGATAGGTAAAATGGTGCTGCAACATATTTTATACAACATAGACCTTCAAGTACATGAATACACAAGTCAGAGAAGCATGTAATACATTTCGAAACGTCATTACCTAGGGGTAATCGAAATGTGAGGTAAATACTAGTATTTTTAACAGCTTTATATCTCCCATATTTGTACAATAATTTAGAAGATTTGTGCCATGCATTTTGATGTGATGTCTCAAAATGGCTATGAATCTGCATACCCAGGAGAGCCTTGGCTTTACCATAGGATATTGGGATGTGTGTGCCTATGATGGGCTACAAAAAGGCATCGGATTTCAGGATGTGCAAATGTTTATTCCTAAGAAGCGTTAGTGTATAAGACTTACATATAGATTCATCAAAGTCCCGTTTTGCGAGTCTGTAATAGCGATTATTAAGGAATCGCCATTACAGACTCGCAAAACGGGATTCAAGAACAAATCACAATTTAGTTTGCGATTCCTACAGCTTCCTTATTTGCGATTAACTAATTGCTAATCGCAAATAAGGAATAACTCCCCGTTCATTCCTATGGGCCCATAGGAATGAATGGGAAGACATATCAATTTTGAGTTTGCGATTTCAAGGGTGCTGGGGTGTCCAAAGGACACCCTGTTGCACCCCTGAAATGATCTTGGATGCTGGTGTTACGCACACACATGTCCCAAGGACATGTGTGTGTGTAACATACAACTTAGAAAAATGCACTTAAGTGCATTTTTCTAAGTTTCCGCTATTTACCACGAGGTTTGACTTCGCGGTAAATAGCGGCCTAAAATTGAGAATTCGCAATTTTTCAAATGTTCATGAATAGCATTTAAGGAATCTCTAATTGAGATTCCTTAAATGCGATCGCAATTAGAGAAATCGCAATTATTTGCGATTTTTTTAATTGCGAGTTCATGACCCACTGATGAATTCCAAATGCCAAAAAATGCTTGATGAATCTATATGTTAATATCGAAATTTGTTTAAACCTTATTTGGTTTCCCTTAAAGTTCTTTCTTTTTGGTTGTTAATTCAAATATAAATTCTAACTGGGTCAGACAGCTTAGTGAACTAATGCGTCCACTGTAGGGGCCTGTGCTCGACCTCATGGTCACAGGTTTAAATCCCACTCTGTATTCATGAAGTATGTTATTCGGATACCTCGTTGTTTAAATCTCATGAAAACCTTAAACTCTTCTTCAAAGTAAAAGAAATCATTTCAGCAAATCTTTTAGCACAAATTAATTCCTTATAGAGGATGCACCATATCAGAGCAATGGGTTGATGACTATTACTGTGTACAATGCTGGTGCCAGCATCTTCTTTAATTTACAATCTGGAAAGCAATTGATCCTGTTGGATCTTTAGAAGGTTGTCTAGGTATTTCATGTTAGTATTACTGATTTTGTGTGAAACAATGTAGATTCAGTTCATGAATTTGTAATCTTATAGTGAAGTCTTTCATCTCAACCATGGTCACATCCAGATAAGAAAGAGATATTCATCATAACTAATTTAGTGAACTATAAGAGAAGTGAAAGTACAATCTCGCGCCATCCTGACTTCCTACTCCTTCCACCAGTCCCTGAAAAGGTTTGTGAAACTGGGTACAAAACATAATCCGATCGCTGTGCATTAAATTTGATGATAGTAGGTGTCTCTGAACATGAGCATATTGTGTTCAAGGCAGTATATCATTATGGGCCCGATTACCACATTTAGTGGTGCTGCGCTGGGTCCGCCCCACTGCCACACCACCAAAGCAGTGGTCAGACTGCCCGCTAGATCAGGAGTTTCCTCCAGGCTGCTGGTCTTTGTTTTTTTACGTTACCACGGCAATGCCCTTTAAGCGGGCACGATAATGAAACCGCCAAAAACAGTTCCTGCATAACATAGATTGAAAAGTCTATGCTGTGCAGGAACTGGTGTACATGCACATGGGGGGAACATGATGTACCGCCCCCCGTGTGAATCCACAGGGCATGATGCACTAGGGGGCCATGTAGACCCTTTTGTTTCCTCTCTGCCACTATTTGCTGGTGGTGGAACCCCCAGGAAAACCATGGAGGAGAGAAAACTTGTGATATGCTTGGCAGGACCGCAGTGGTCCACCAAGCATATTATTGCCTCCTGACTGATGCAACACCGTCAGGGAATGGTGGTTCCCTGATGGCTACAGCGGGGCTATGGTGGTCCTGCCACCCATAATTTAAAAGGGCAGTCGGGTGAATGCCAATACCAGGCCACACCGAGTCTGGTTGCCATTGACCACCAGACTCGTAATTGAGGCCTATGTGCCTTAACAGGTTTGTATGGTTAAGCAATCTAATGAAACTAGTTCATAAAAAGTGTGTGTATGGCTCTATCCCTTGTTAACATCTAATACTTGTGAATGGGAAGATCTCATGTAGGGTTACCATCAGGTAACTTGGCTCTCAATTGATTGCATGTTCATTACTTGGGAAATCTGAGGTGCCTTCACTGTACGATCGTAATGTGAGAACAAATGGGTTCAGAAACGTATTTAAATATGTGGCATTGTTTTCCAGCAGCTCCCTGCATTGGACAAGACAATCAGTCTGCCTTCTGGGTTGGTAGCATGTTTATGTATTTGAGGCAAGAAGTAAAAGGGGGAACGCTTGGTTTGTCAGTTTTATTAAAACCATATTTATTTTTATAATCAAATTAATTAATTAATTAAATCAAAGCTTTGAATCTTCTTGAAAACACTATTACTTATTTAAAAAAATCAATATTCTTGAAGATACTTCCACATCACAATATTATTGTCTAACAATATTTTTTTCTAATATTCTCTAACCGACATTTCCAGCTCAATGTTTTGTGTAGGACATGTGGGTTTAGGTTTTACATGTCCTTTTAGCACAGAGGTCCCAAAGTCATTTTTCACTACTGTAAGGCTCATCTCTCCTATTCACTAACATGGGGGTTAACTTATTACATTTAATAAGTGAAAACCTTGGATTGGGAGTTGATAGAGATATGGGGGTCGATTAGGATCGCGGACGGACTTGCGTCCGTCCGCGACCCCAGAGCAGGAGGGAACCTCCGCATGGCATGCGGAGTTCCCTCCTGTGCAATTAGGATGTGACCGCAAGGGTTGCGGTCACATCCTCTATTTTTAACATTGCGGCGGGTGGAGCTTCAAGCTGCACCCGCCGCAATGTTAAAAATACACGCATTGCATTTGCATGCAGTAAGAGGCAGGCACCGCGCGGTGCCTGCCGCTTTCTGCATGCAAATGCAGGGGGGTACCATAGGTACCCCCCATGTGCACCCCCCACCCCCCCTTCACCTAGGGGGCCCGCAACGGGCCCCCGCAGTGAAGTTCCGTATGCTTTTCCACGGCGGAAAACCCGCCGCGGAAAAGCATACTTTACAGGCCATCCTAATATGGTGGACGGTGTCTGACAGACACCATCACCATATTAGAGCTTTTCCGCCGCGGTTGTAAGCCAGCCGCGGCGGAAAAGCTGCGGACGGAAACCAGGACCCACCAGCCATCCTAATGTGGCGGTGGGTCTTTGGTCAGTCCGCTGCGGTTTTTCCGCATCCTCTGGGCCGGCGGTGCCTTCCGCCGGCCCCGAGGATGCGGAAAAACCGCGATCCTAATGACCCCCATGGTGTTTAGACTCAAATGCATTGTAATTGTAAATCCTCATAAATGGTAAAGTTACATTTGTGAAAATTCACAGTTACAAAAAAGACACTTTTAAAAATTTGGCATTTTCGTATCCAAAGGTGTGCATGCTATTATTTGATTTGTGATATTCTTGTCCTAACTATGTGTGCCTTCTGCCAATATTCTGGGTCACATGGCTGCGACTAGCTGTGCTGTTGGGGCATGTGTATTCAACAATATCCTTAAAGGCATGATTATGTGCCTATTTAGATCCTGTGCGGCAGATGTGGGAAGTTGTTTTACCATGCTTGTTGTTTGCCTACAGGGATGTGCTACAGCAGCAGCAGGGAGTTGGGTTCAATCTCTTCAAACTCCTGTATGACCACCCGGTCAGAGGGCCTTTTGAAGGTGGGCTTGCATTAGGCTGTGTAACAAGAGGAGACTAAGGGGCCTATTATGAAGGCGGGCGGATCGCCACCGCTGGCCCAGCGGTGGCAATCCACCCGTCATCTGTACCTGATTTAACCCCCCACCATATTAATATGGCGGGGGTACCATGGTGGACGGAAAGACCATACGCCGCTTTTCCGCCGGCAGGCAATTGTTACGATTGCCTGCTGTGCGGATCTGGGGCATAATATGGTGGCGGTGCCGAGCAGGCACCGCCATCCATATTATGATGTGCAATTTTAAAGGTCATTCCACAGCAGCGATGCCGCCATGGAAAGGCCTGCGGAAATTGCTTAGGTGCCCGTTAAGGGCCTCCAGGGGCGTGGAGGGCTGCACATGGGGGGTACCTATGGTTACCCCCCCTACATTGCAATACACAAGGTGGCAGACACCGCTTGGTGCCTGTGACGTTGTACATGTCAATGCAAATCATGCACTTTTAACATTGCGGATGGAGCTGCACCCAGCAGCACTGTCCACAATGTTAACCCCTTCCATGCTGGTGACGAACCCCAGCCGTCACGCTCCACGGTGCTCGTGTGCTGATGACGGCTGGGGTTCGTCACGGTCCCGCCCTGTTCGTGCGGCTGCCGCACACGGGGGAATCGCGGCCGCACGGAAGGGGTTAAAGGCAAAAATGCGCCTACCAGTGTGGCAGTCGCATCTTCCTAATTAGCCTCGTGGGACCACCGCATCTCGGGCGGTCGGCCCCATTTTCCGTTACGGTGGCACCGGACTTCCGTAATGGGGCCCTAAGTGTGGGCAGAATGGGCCGTCCTGCCAGGATAGCTGGATGTGAAGCTGGGCCTTGCCCAACTTGCCCTACAAAGGGCTCGTCTCCAACACACAGAAGGGAACCTGACACTAGTCATTTGTCACCCTAGACCTCTTGGAACCTTGACAGGGGAAGAGTAGAGTTTTCCAGAGCCAGTGTCGTTGGAAATCCCCCTACTTCAAAGGCAGGCACCAGGAACATTGGACCCCAGTAAACTCCTGGACCTGTGGACATAACAGAAGAAGGACTGCCATACCCCTCACAGGACTGCCATGCTGCTTCCAGAGGACTGCCCTGCTGCTTGAGGACTGCCTTGCTCTCTGAGAAGGAAAATTAAACCTCTTCCCTTCATCCCAGGCTAACCTGAGTGACTCAAAGTGTCAGTTTACTGACCTCCTGTCTTTTCTACAGGGACACATCAAGCTCCAGAACCCTCCCTGCATCTTCCCAGCTGGCCGGTTTCACTGAACCTGCCTGGACCAGCAAGTGAACCTGTCAGAGCCTTGCTGGCTTCTGCTAGAGTGAGTTCCTGATCCCCAACAGGTGTCACCCCAGGTCCTGGACCCTTAACTGGCATTTGTTGAGCTCCTCCTGTAAAAGAAGGTGAAATTCTGAATTTTGAGTTCTTTGCAACTGCACACAGGCCTGTTCATGCTAAGACTTCACTGCCCATGGTGACCGTCAACGCAAAGTTCTGGGGAACCTGACTCTTCATACTGCAGTGACCACCAGTGATGACTGCCAGCGCGAGACCTGCACATCATGCTACAGCAATGACAGCCCACAGTGAATGCCAATGCAAAGTCCCATCAACTGTTGTTAATGCAGAGTCCCAGCAGTGACCATCCATGACCTTTGACCAGCTCTAAACGCTACAGCTTTGACAACCTGTGCCTATCGGCCTGCTCTTCATTCTACAGTGACAACGTTCTGCAAACTTTTCCCTGCTCCTCACAACCACTTCCACCGCAAATGGAACTCTTTGCGCTGTACTTTGAGAAGGTAACTTTTTCCGTGGGACTAACCTGTTCCCTTTGTCAGGCCCGCACTTTATCATAGTCGGTCTGAACTTGTGACTTTCTCCCGGTCTAGCACAACCAGATGTCAGTGAGTGGTGCTTTTTGCCATCCATATTATGATGTGCAATTTTAAAGATCATTCCACAGCGGTGATGCCGCCATGGAAAGGCCTGCGGAAATTGCTTAGGTGCCCGTTAAGGGCCTCCAGGGGGGTGGAGGGCTGCACATGGGGGGTACCTATGGTTACCACCCTACTTTTTTAGGCGCTATATCTACCTATAACTAGAACATTGAATATCTCCAATTCAACTGATTAGATTTGTGTTGTTTTCGGTATTATTTTATTTATTAACTTTATTTATTAAAACATACTCTATTTTTCTAAAATATTTTGGGATATTAAAGTCTTGTTTTTCTCTTAATTACTGTTTGAGTGCTGAATAAATCTTTTACACTTTGCCTCTAATGTAAGCATGACTGCTTTGTAGCAAGCCACCAAATAATTGAGGTTAATTCAGTGACTTTTGTGTTTCACCCTGACAAGCATTGTGGTTGTTAAATGAGTAGTGTTTTAACTCCCCTCTCCACCAATAACCAGATTCCTTGCAGGAGATATGTTTGTCCTCCTGGCAGGAAGACTAGCTGGACTGTGTCAAGGAACTTAATTATCCACCCCTGTCACAAGCAGATGCCAAGTGACACCTGAGCAGGCCTCTTCCTCTGTCTTCCCAGTCAGGAAGGCAACAAACCCAGTGCAGCACCTCCAGGTGGACACACAGACTCTGTACAAGGGGATAAAGGGTTTCTCCTTCTAGGATTTAGAGAGTGATGGCTACTGTGGGATTGTTTGAAATACGGCAGACAGTAACTGCTGCAAATTTGTTAGGGTTAGCCGTGCAATGTTATACCATAACAGTGAGGGGGCAGGAATCATGCTCACCAACAGGCTAGTGTCAGGTATAAATATGGCAACCAAAGACACCTTTTCATAACAATCTTGACCTGTGGAAGAACTGAAGAAGGAATGTACAAGCAATCGAGACTAGTAGCAAGCGGCCTCTTTCCTGAAGGGCCAACCTGACCAGTGCCAACTGGACCTGACCTTGTCCCTACTTGTGGCATCTGCTGAAGTTAGTCTTGGCCCCAAATGCTGTTTCTGAGGTCTAGGGATCCTTGACTGTGCCTAACTGAACTTTTCCCATCACCTCTGAAAAACAGGGCTGACAAAACAGGTTTCTCCTGTGCTGAAGTTCACTGCAGCAGCAAATTCATTTTAGTGGGACCTCGACAAGAAAATATCTGGCCTTGTGGAGCTCTCATGAGGTTGGTTTGCTGTTTTGAGTTTGTGTTATGCCTCATATCCATTGGTTTTGTATAGCTTGTCTACATAAATGTGCTACAATTAATTATTTTACGAACATTTTTCTCGAAACACGTTCACATACTGTTCTTTGCACCAGCACAGTTAATACATCTTTTTTTTCTACTGAATGCAGAATTCCCAGCATATGTTGCAAACAAGCTATATGAAGAAATGCAATTAATAACAAATAGAGACCGATTTACAAAGTAAGTACGTAGCCGTAATCCTATATTTGTCAGGAATTTCTGTTAGGTTTGCTGACAGGAGTAACCGGTTGTACAACTGCGTAATTTAAAGAAGTAGACCCCCAACAAAACTGTGGGTAGTGGGCACACTCTGATCTGACCCTTTACAATAATAAAAATGGTTGGAAGTTTACTTCAGCTAATGGCTGGTATAACTAACTAACCACCAGGCTTGATGGGGGCCTGGGAAAGGTTTTTTCTCTGAAGAAAAACATGCTTTTTGCATAGCAAGAGATAATGAAAAGAAAACAAATATTTATTTCACTTTGGGCTGCATTTCACAAAGCGGAAATGTACTCATTCTACATTTCCCATTAGGTAAAGGGAAGCACAGGAAGCATGTCTTATTAAATGTACTATGCCTGGAAAGCTTGCAATGGCACAACTTTCCAAAAGGTGATGCATTTAAACCTGTTTTAGAAGTAAATCTATGTCAATTTACTTACATCTTGTCAGTTTACAACTCTTCTTTCTGAAGACGGTCCTAAATTCCACGCCATAAATCATAAATAACTTTAAAAAAAATAACACTCTTTGAAAAATGTGCCTGAATTTAGATATCCATAAATTCTTCAGAGTTTTGGAAATCTTACTCATGAAAACATTTAAGTTTAGCTATCCTATTATAGTGTTTTACAGTTATTGAAAGCAATATGCGCTTAGACACTGCCATTGATTTTAATTTCTTGATAGATGCATTATATTTATCAAGAAGCAAAAACATTGCATTTATAGCCCCTCTTCATTAAAACATCATGCATTTATTTTTTTGAAACCTTACTATACCATGTTTAAAATGGCGGAGAGATGAAGGTCTTTCCTGTTTTTTACAGCATGAGCTTATTTGAATTGGGGTTTTAAAGTGTGTCTGATACCCAAAGAGTGTCCTGGTGCTGAAGGTGAGGAGGAACTGAAGGTAAGGGAAAAGACAAGCTTTTCACTTCTACCTAAAGAGATATGGGCAAGTTATGTTCCTGATGATGTTGAGTAGTGAATTCCAGTATTCAGCATCCAAGTGCAAGCAGGAGTGTCCTCTCCCAAGCAGCTGTGATTGAAACATGGCTTCACCACCTGGTTGGCCAGGGGAGAGTGTAGTGAATGGGAATGGCAATACGCAACAATTCACGTCTGCAGTATACAGTGCCAGAGCTAAGAGCCTGATGAGTCAGACAAAGATCTTTAAAGATGTACAAACAGGAAGCCAATGAAGATCCGACATGTGGGGAGGAAGGTTAAAGATCAGGCAGGCGGGCTCATTTTGAAAGATCTGTAACTGATGAAAAAAATGTTTCAGAATGCAAAGGTAAAGAGCACTCCTGTGCTCAACACAGGAAGTGAGGAAAGACTAAACCACTATTTTGTGTGTGGCTAGAGGAAGAATAATAATAAAGTTTCTTAGTATCCTGAATACCATAAGGTGTGTGACAGCAGCACAACTTACTTGAGCAATGAAGGACAGACTGCAATCAACTATAAGACCTAGATTTTTTGCTGACGTTCCTGGTCACCAAGCAATAATCTGGCAAAAAATGTCTCCCGGATGTCTTACAAGAGTAGAAATTGAAGGAAAGAGACATTGTCAGATATGGATATGACAATTTGAGAGTCGTAAGCATATGCCATGATCTCAAAAGAACGACTTATTGGTGGAAATCTATCAATAAAGCTATTAAACAAAAGTAGGATAAGTGAAGGACACTAAGGAACAGGATATAAGAAGAGCGAAAACTGGGAAGTGAATATGACTGGAACCCATTAGAAAGGGAGCACAATCAACTGAGGGCTGGGTTGCAAATGACTGTTGATAAGTAGGCAAACATTTGCTGAAAGAAAAAAAGAATCAAATGGGCTGTGATTTAAACAATATCACATCCTGATTATTGATTCAAATGTAACGCTGTAAATGTTAAACAAATTGTGTGTAACAATAAACTTTTCATTGTACTCTTTCTAAAACCTTACACAACAGTTGTTAACATGTATCCTGGCATAGGTACTATATTAAATATTATTCGCTACTAAGTCTTGACTCCTTAATGCTAATGCACATTACTCATATTTGAATGTTTGAAACACATTTCTGAATTCTTAAAATCCCTAAAGTACTTCAAGGAGTCGAATTTACGCGATTGGAATTTCCCTCATACAATGATCACCTCTGCTGTAAAGAGCTTAAGTTTGAACGAATGCCTTGATACAATAATTTGTGTAGGACTCAACTAGACACCTGAATCTTGGTTTCTAATTTTAACACAACACCTCTTCCATATCGATACAATGCATTTAGCGTAAGGGTGGGGGATGAGAAGAGAATGTTATAGATGGTTTATGGATCTCATTGAGTGATTTAAAATCACTTCATGTGGGAGCATGGCTGACTGCCAACCAAGATGGCTGCACACTGAGACAGGTCCGCAGCTGCCAGTAACTTAATCCCTATTAATCCGCCATTATACGTAAGGTGCCATTACAGCTCGATCCCCTGGCGGCAGCAGAGGTTCGAATACAATCGCAGGGAGGGCCATAGCTGTCCAGGGCCATTTACTGCAGGATACGACCACGGCGGAGAGTGAGCCATCCGACTTGGAGGAACCTAGGCCTGGTCAGGCCTGGTCGAGAATGTGATCGCCCTGATAGAGGGACCTAGCTGCTTGTGGCCCCCGGCACTCTCAGAGTAAGGAGGCTTGGGACTGAGAGAAACTGCACAAGAGCCAATACATCTGGCGAGCTGTGAACTGCCTGTGAGCTGTGAGGAGCATTGTAGGTGGGCCCGGAGGCGGATCGGCCTGCGGCCTTCAGAGATCACGTCTGCAGGACTGGCAGACACACTCTCCCTATCTTTAACTGTGGCTGGCCAACTGGCGAGTGTGCACCAAGGTGCTGCGGGCCCTAAGAAAAGCTGGTGCGGTGGATGGCCCAGCGGCAACCGGGGACCAAGGTGAGAGTGGTGCTGACCTTGGGGAAGCAAGGCCCGTGAGGGATAGAAGGCCACTGCTGCTGGAGGAGCGTTCTGCCCGCAAGGCAGGCCACAACATTTATTGACCACTAGCTGTCACCTGATACAGGGCTCAAAAGGAACTTGCTGAAGGAGGAAGCCCAGGAAAGATGCAGGGTGGGCATCAACGGGCCCGAGGTGAGGGTGATTGAGATGTGTAGAAGCCGAGGCCCAGTGAATGAAGCGTGGCAATGGTGGCACGGGGGACTGAAACTTCAAGAAGCAGGGCCCAGAAGCTGCAGGGTGAGAGTGCGAGTTGCTGCTTCAGGTATACATTCCAGTGAAATCATACTGGTGCATGGAGGACCTGCCCGACATGGAAGATAACTGGGTGGCGGCCTATCTCTGGGAACAGGCACTCACCGGAGCCTCAATGTGAAGGGTGCTAATCGGAGTCTGGAGAGGAAGTCACCAAAAGGGGGCTCTAGCTCGGCTGACCTGTCTACTACTGAGTAAGTGTGTCGCTCGTGTGCCCAGCCTTAATATCCACCCTCCTCTGACAGCCATCTGAAGTGGGTCAAGTGCCCAGTGGGCTAAGAGAGGAACAAGTGAGGGAGGTAGCCCAGCTGTGGTACGAGGCAGGCAGCAATGGACCAGAGTTGAGGGAGACCATGATGGGCTGAAGCAAAGGCCTGGCTCGTAGAGAGCTGCCCTGGGTATCGGATGTGAGCCCAGAAGACCTATAACGTTGTTGTGCTGGGCCCGTAATATAGGGGCAAAAGAGCGGGCAGCTGCGTATACAAGTTGTACCAGGGACGGTCTTCCTGATGAGAGAAGATAGCAGGGGGGCAGACTGTGCCCTGGAGCATGTACACACTGAATCCCCGGTGTACACTGGGAGAAACGGAGCCAGGAGAGGTGGTCTTACATTGGAGCTCTATCACGGTGGACATGGTCAGAAATCGTATGCTCAAACCCATGCAAATGAACAGGCTTGAACAATACACTGTGACCATGTCAACCCCTGGTGATGCATCACGTGCCGGACAGATTGTCCGGACGTACCCCCCCTTTTTATCATGTGCACATTGTCCTGTGCTTTCATATGCTAAGACTAATGATCATTCCTCCGTGTTTCCCCTTTCCCTAGTTGATCAATGACCTATGTGGCAGCAGGCCATTGTGCCTTGACTTCAATCGATAGGAATAGGATTCGTCCTTTATCCTAGTGAGTGTTGCTTCATTTGGTACACAATGCTTTGCTCTGCACGAGAATAATACCCGTCAGGGCTGGAATTCTATCAATTAATTGATTAATTTGCATTGCAGACTGTTCTTTCTACTCTCCCAGCTTTGGAGTCAATTGGCCCAACCCGTGACTAATTTTTCACGGTAAATAGCACACGCTATATTTAAGATTACCTTTTTAACTTTTATGGCCATCCACTCATTGTATATTATTACACCCTTTAGGTAACCCGCCCCTGTCATCACCCACACCTTCAGCGTCCTGATGAAGACCCCATTTTAAGGTCACAAAGATCCCTACCGTATTCTTGGGGTCGAAACGTGACAGCCTACTTCCCAACCAGCTGGCGCCACCCATATTGAGGAGATTTATCCAATGAGCCTTCCTCATGGTTCAACTGAAATGGTTTTTTGAACATTGATTGTTCTTCCTGTGCCATGCTGGCTCTATGTTGAAGCTAGCATTGAGTAATTTAACCAACCTTTAGCTATTAACTAGCTCTGTGTATTTCTTTGAACCTTGCACCAACTTTCCTCTCACATTCACCCCTTTACCCTTTCCTCACTTGGGGCACTAATGAAAACCTAAAAATTGTGTGACATAATGTATCTTTGTGCACATTGTGATTAAATAACAGTGTGCCCAAATAAGGTTTTTGTATTTTTGTATTTATGTATGAATATTTGTTTGTAAAGTCCGCTTGGGCTAAACGCTATACACTGGGACCCCTCTCTACTGTATTGGACAGATTGGGGGGACAAAGCTCTCAACCTGAAGAGGAACCCTCATTGCATGAAATAATGGCAGCTATCAAAGATTTGCAAGGCATCCTGGAGCCAAAGCTGGATGCAGTAACAATAGACGTCAACCTTCTGAGAGCAGATCTTCACAATGGCCAAGACCCAGATCGCCCGTCTCCTATCCATGTCTAAGAGATTGGAAGAGCAGGTCCAGACGCTATCGAAGCAAAATTCAATCCCACAGCCAAGGTAAACATTCAAGAGGGGAGCTCTCGCTGGAATGATATCAGGGTGGTGAAGGTCCCTGAAGGACTGGAGGAACCCAGCGTCGATTTGTTTCTTGAAGATTTGATCCTAAATACTTTGCGCCCAAAGAGACTATCTAAATTCTTTTCAATTGGAGGATGCCCCTCCATAAAAAATAATTGCTAGAGTATTCAACTACAGAGATTGTGATGCAATCCTACAGGCAGTGCAAATGCATGGGGACTTACATATCGAGAATGCAATAGTTGACTGTTCCCGGACTTCACCCTACAAGTGCAGAAACAACGGCGAAGCTTCGTAGCTGTGAAAAAAGCACTGAGGGACACAGACATTAAGTATGTGATGATATTCCCAGCTATACTTTGCATTATATCTGAAGGCAACTCATGGCATTACACCTCTCTGCAAGAGGCTCGGAGCTGGGTTGAGGGTTAGTGCCTGTGAGTCAAAAAGGGAGGAAGACAGTGACTGAAAGAGGCCAGGGCTCAACAGACAGATCGTGGAGCCCAGATCCTGCAGAGAGGCTCCATTCTCCAGACTCCCCAGGGGGCTCCTGAGCAATTCTTGGTCATGCTCTGGGGTGAGACAGGCACCTTGGTTTGGAAAGTTTGTGAGAACATGCAACGTTGGAGGTACTTGTTTGTAAGAAACAAAGGGGTGGAATAATCAGCAATTTTAACTGTGACTCCTGCATGTCAAGGGTTGGGCTCTTGAGGCATCAGCATGCAGCCTCCGAAGGGAGGTCTTTCATAAGGGATTGATTTGTAATGTTATCTTTTCAATATTGGTTGTGGCGGCGAGTGCAACCTACCCAAGTTTCATTATGTTAGTTCCAGGATGACAGACACTCTGCAGGTTGGAGGGGTGGGTGATTTCAATCCCACTCAGCAGGGTAGGGGGGAGTGGTGGGGTTGGGAGGAGGTTCAGGCGTTGGTTTATTCAGTTATGTTACTGTATAATTGCAAAATGGCAATGGGGAGGAGAGAAGATGTGGAAGTTGATGAGAACCCCCCATGGATTGGATTGTCTTTTATCCACTCCGCAAGGCGAGGGGAAGTCGCACACCGCACTTAAATCACCATGGCATGCTGGAGAGGGGGAGCTTTGAATATATGGTCCTTGAATGTCAATAGTCTGGGGAATCAAATTAAGCGAACACTAGTACACCAACTGTTAAAGTGAAACTCCCCAGATGTGGTCCTAATACAGGAACCCACCTCAGGGTCACATGATACAGAGCACTTGATCGCTTTGGATATATGATGATAGCTCACTCAGGATTCACCATTGGCTCCAGAGGGGTGGCTATACTGCTCAAAATGTTGGTGCCATATATAGTGCACTGCAAATTGAATGATTCACAGGGAACATATGTGGCTGTCACCGGCTCATCGGAGGGTCAAAGGATCCATTTTTTCTCTGTTTATGTCCCACCTCGCCGACATGCAGTGACTTTGCCGGAGGTGAGTTCACTACTCTTAGTAATGCCACCCTGAACACTAGTTTTGGGAGGGGATGTGAATTATGTGAATGAATCTGAAGTGGAGAGAATGGGTGGGGTCATCCACAAGGATAGGAGAGGCCCACTGTGCTCCTTTCTTGAAGCATTGGAAATGGTTGATCTTTGGAGATTCAATAATCTAGCCTGTAGGCAGTACACACACCTTTCATCAGCACATAATAGTTTTTATTGCCTTGACTATATCTTCTCCCATATCACAACGGCAGCAAAATTCAAGGAGGCCAAACACTATGCAAGAGATATCTCTGACCACATGGGCGAAATCAGCGAAATCGCGGTCCGCGAAATCGCGCGAAAGCGAATTCGCGATCCGCATATTTCGCAAATGCGTGCGAAATTGCGTATTTTGGTTTTTTTTGCGTGTTTGCGGGGATTTTGGCGTGTTCGCGGGGCTTTTTGCGTGTCCGGGGGCCGCTTGCATGGCGAAGTTACCCATGCGGTCGTGTATGGGCACAGCACCCTCTGGTTCATCACTGCCACCCTCTGGTTCCCCACTGACACCCTCTGGTTCACCACTGCCACCCTCTGGTTCATCACTGCCACCCTCTGGTTCACCCCTTCCACCCTCAGGTTCAGCACTCACTACTGCCACCCTCTCGTTCATCACAGCACCCTCTGGTTCACCCCTGCTGCCACCCTCTGGTTCAGCACTCACCACTGCCACCCTCTGGTTCATCACAGCACCCTCTGGTTCACCACTGCCACCCTCTGGTTCACCACTGCCACCCTCTGGTTCACCCCTGCCACCCCCTGGTTCACCACTGCCACCCTCTGGTTCATCACAGCACCCTCTGGTTCACCCTGCCACCCTCTGGTACAGCACTGTCACCCTCTGGTTCACCACTGCCACCCTCTGGTTTACCACTGACACCCTCTGGTTCATCACATCACCTCTGGTTCACCCCTGCCACCCTCTGGTACAGCACTGTCACCCTCTGGTTCACCACTGCCACCCTCTGGTTCACGACTGCCACCCTCTGGTTCATCACAGCACCTCTGGTTCACCCCTGACACCCTCTGGTTCATCACAGCACCCTCTGGCTCACCACTGACACCCTCTGGTTCACCCCGGTCACCCTCAGGTTCAGCACTCACTACTGCCACCCTCTGGTTCATCACAGCACCCTCTGGTTCACCACTGACACCCTCTGGTTCACCCCTGCCACCCTCAGGTTCAGTACTCACTACTGCCACCCTCTGGTTCATCACAGCACCCTCTGGTTCACCCCTGCTGCCACCCTCTGGTTCAACACTCACCACTGCCACCCTCTGGTTTATAACAGCACCCTCTGGTTCACCACTGTCACCCTCTGGTTCACCACTGCCACCCTCTGGTTTACGACTGCCACCCTCTGGTTCATCACAGCACCCCTGGTTCACCCCTGCCACCCTCTGGTTCATCACAGCACCCTCTGGTTCACCCTGCTGTGGTATTGGGTTTCAACAGACCTGCATACTCTGCAAAAACTCTTGATACCTTAGAACGGAAGTTGGCACGGAAACTAGAAATGCAAAAGACAATGGGATGGTGGTACAATCCTACAGCACCCTTCGGCAATGCAAGAAGTATCACAGCGAACATCGGTGCGTGGTTTCTTTTATACAGTTTAACAGGAATTCAAAAAGTAGGCGGTATACACTTTACACAATTTAGGTACATAAAAGGGCATTTTTGGAACACAGCCAACTTGTGGGAGGAGTTTAGTACCACTGGTCAGTTTGGGGAACATTCCTAAGCAGTGACCAATCATTAACCTTGAAAGCTCGAATACGCATGCGCAAGCTTGACCATTACTAAAAATAGCCAGTTGCTGGGCAGACTAAATGGTCATCGGGACAAAAGGGCATGCTGACCACGAGGCAGCGCATTCACTCAAAATGGAAGCCAGGAATACAAAATGGCCTCCGCAACATAGTAAGGCTAACAAGAGGAAAATTTGTGTAGCTGAAGCAAATGCTAACCCGATCACTGCCAAATTACAACAGACGGCCCTTTTAGCATTTAGCTGAAGCTACCTCATATCTGAAGTAATCAGAATACTCATCATCAGTATTAATTAACATTATGTTCATTATTTCTTTGTTAATCATTTGCTCATTTTTGGCAATAGCTCGTTTAGACGGAATGCAAGCAGTAATACATGCAGAGCATAGTGTAGGGCCACATTGAATACATAAGCAAAGGAAGAAGAGTATTCCAATGAAAACACAAAGAATAGTCAATAGTTTCCAACCCCAGGTACTAAGCAAAGTCCAGAACCAATTTGAGAATGTCCATGTACCATTTTCAGGGTGGATTTCTGCAGCAATTTTGTGTAATTTAGAAATAGCATCATATACAGAAGGTGAATTATCTGGGACGTATACACAGCAACTACTACCGATAATGCGACATGCACCCCCACAATCAGCTAATACTACGTACAGAACCATCCTGTTCTGGAGCGTTACAATTCTAGTAATCTGGAGCTCCTCAGATAAGTTCCCTGAAGCAGAGGCAGTTTCATTCGCAACAGCTTCCACAACACGTGTTAGCCGTCTTATTTTTATACTATTTAGCACCTACAAATGAAAACAAGCCTAAATTGAAGTCAACATATTGCTGCAAAGAGGTGTCGGTTTGGTCGATGTCATCAATATCTAATGTCCTTTTTACTCTATTCAATATAAAATCATGATATAGTGCAAAATCATTATGGTACATGGGCAGAGCAATAAATACAGGGGGTAATACAAAAGATATATAGCATGTTCCTAGCCACCCGATGGGAAGACGGTGGTAGCCCTTATTTACACAAATAAAGTAAGTATTTCGTGAGGCTACAAAGGCAATACCATTGGCGTGTCAAATGTTAGAGTAGTAGTACACTCACTTTTCCCTACCGGAATAGTACCTTTATTTCTTACACATAGGTCAGCCTTGGTACCAATAACCGTAATCACATATAAACTAGACATATTTGCAGTTCTTTGATTAGTAAAAATACGAGGTGAAGATACATAGTCCGGTCGATATTCTTCCCACTCAAATTTAGTTCCTTCTGCTTGTGGGTAACCATCCCTGTCATTGTAACAAACTTTATTAAGTCGGAAAAGTAGTCCACCTTTTGTTGGCCATCTCAAGGTAAAAAGAAGAGTGTACCAAGCATTACAAGAACCATTATGAGAGAACGGAAGAGGAATAAGTGGAGTTCCTCCTTTCTTTTGATGTCCAGGCAATATTCCACATACCCAACAGTTTGCGGTGTTCGTCATATTATGGGTATGATGTAAAATCTGAATGAAGCTGTTATTCAAATAAGTCTGTCTATGTCTCTCTTCATGATAAGGCAGAGTAAAATGAAAATGCTCAGATGGGATTGGAGTGGTAGGCAGTAAATATTCTCTCGCTGGGATCAGTCGTTCTACGATCCAGGCTATTACTGCTATTACCACTATAGTAGAAACAAAAATCACAGCACCAAGAATTCTCTTATTTCTCATTGTACCAAGTGCCATAGTCTCAAGACAAAATAATCAAAAGAAAGCTAAAATAAATAAACATGAGTGCTGAGCTCCGAGGTAGCTGCTGGTTTCTTCTCCGAGATTCAAGACGGGTGTCGCTACACTAAACAGAACTGATCCCCCCCCCTTGATATTCTCGGCTTCCGTTTTCACAAACCTCAGAACGGTAACTCAACCAGTCTCGCACAAAACAACTGCTTTTCTCGATCGTAGATTATACTTCGCTGCACCAGAAACAGTGTGGTCCGGGAAGGCTCCCTCTGATTTGCTGGGCGTAGTGGCTGGGCTCTTCTCTGCATCCAAGATATCTCGATAATCAGACAGCACAGCAGGATTCACCAGATCCGGAGAGACACGGCGACAATGAGTGGAATGCACCCACCGCTTCTTGTTCGTGACTCACACAGCCGTCCGAGTCGCCAGCAACACTTGTTCAGGGCCATGCCACCTCGGCTCTAAACTGCTGGATCGGATCATCACGTGGTCCTCAGGACGGAGATCATGAGCCTCTCCAATAGAGTTATCTGGGAGCGCTTCTCGAACCTGTTGATGAATAGAAAGTAAATCATTTGTTAATCGTGCCAAATAATCGTTAATCATTATACAAGGCACATCATGTATTGAACGTGGCTTAGGGACTCCCCAAATATTCATCGGCCTTCCAAACACCACTTCATAAGGTGTGAGGCCAGATCGGGAGTGTGGTACTGATCTAATAGACAGTAATGCTAAAGGCAAGGCATCCGGCCATTTCAAAGACGTGGATGCCACGATCTTTGCTAGCTTCAATTTCAAAGTAGCGTTATATCTCTCCACCAAACCTGCTGACTGCGGGTGAAACACGGCATGGAATTTTTGCTTTATCCCCAATCCTTTCAGGACGTACTCCACTATTTTCCCAACAAAGTGGGGACCATTGTCCTGCCACAAAAATTTACAAACACCGAATCGCGGGAAGTACTCATTGAGTAACACCTTAGCTGTTGTCAACGCTGTATTGTCCTTCGTGGGGTAGGCCTCTATCCATTTACTGAAGGCATACACCACCACTACTAAGACATACTTGAGATTGTTACAGCGCTCAAGCTGGATGTAATCCATCTGTAGTACTTCGAATGGTGCAGTAGGTGGAACGAACCCTCCTTTAGGAGTATAAGTCCCTTTGGCAGGATTGTACTGTAAGCATATCAAACAGGTCTGCACTACTCTCTTAGCCGTGCTGGCAATCTCAGGATGCTCCCAAACTCGTGTAAGCAATTTAGTAATTGCAAGAGCTCCAACATGTGCCAGCCCATGTGTCATTTGAACCATTGCTTGCAAATAAGGGGCAGGCAATTTCCATCACTCCATATCTTTACTGCGCCAACAGCCCTCATCATCCAACACTCCCTCTGTTGCCCAGGTTGCAAGTTCTGCTTCAGAAGCTGATTTCTGTATATCTAATATTTCTTCTCTAGCATCATGCCATCGCTCAGCCTGTGATTTCACCACATACATAGGAGAGACATTCTTTAACATTGCAGTATCTCTCGCTGTGCGATCTGCAAAAGCCTTTCCTTGTCCTATTTTGTCTGTCACCTTCTTATGTGCACTACATTTGACAATCGCTACTTTCTTTGGACATAATAGTACATTCAGGAGATCGCGTACCAACTCTCCATGCATGATTTGCACTCCATGCAAAGTCAGAAACCCTCGTTCCTTCCAGAGTAGGCCAAAATCGTGCACTACTCCAAAAGCGTAACGATTATCAGTATAAATATTCACACATAATCACATGCTTTCGTTAGAGCTATCAATTCAGCTGCTTGGGCCGATTTCTGTGGTATTCGTTCTGTTTCTACCACTGTCTTGAGTGTCGTAATTGCATAGGCTGCGGAAGTCGTACCATCTGGCAACTTCAAACATGATCCATCAACCCACAGTTCCCCATCTACATCTGGAAGTGGCGTATCCTGCAAGTCGATACATATATGGCAATAAAGTGCAGCAGGGTTCAAAGTGGCGCACCTCTTCACTGTAATATGTGGCGCCAACAGCGTTAACGCATATCCTGTTAAATGAGCGCTAGTTAAATGCTGTGTTTTCGTTTGGTTCAATAAAGCATCTACCACATGGGGCACTAACACCAACAATTTATGAGACAAAACTATTCCCTCACTCTGTCGTATAGACACTGCTGTTGCTGCTCGAAAACACCCAGGTAATCCTCGTGCTACAGAATCAAGTACTGCTGAAAAGTACGCACAAGGTCGCTGTTTATCTCCTTGTGTCTGCACTAAGACTGACAATGCACACCCATCCTTCTCATGTACATATAATGTAAAATTATTTGTATAAGCTGGTGTACCTAACACTGGTGCAGAGCAAAGGGCCTGTCTCAATTGCTCAAAAGCAGTCTGACATTCGTCTGTCCATTCAAGAGGAGTCGGTGTAGTTTTGGACAACAATGCTAACAAAGGTTTTATAATGTGTGAAAATCCTAATATCCACTGCCTACAAAAGGACGTCAGACCTATGAAAGCACGAACATCTTTCTGAGTGCAAGGGATTCGCGTATCTAAAATTGCTTGAATTCGATCTGATGTCAATGCACGTCCCTCCTTAGACAGAAGATGACCGAGGTAGGTCACCTTTGGTCTACAATATTGCAACTTCTTCCTTGAAACCTTGTGATTATTCTTGGCAAGAAAAGAAAGCAGGGAAAGAGTACTCTCCTCACATTGCTCCTGCGTGTCTGCTGCTAACAAAATATCGTCAACATATTGAATAAGAGCCACTCCAGACTGTACCTCAAAGGAATCAAGCTGTCTTTTCAAAGCCTGACTATAAATGCTAGGGCTTTCTGTGTAGCCTTGAGGAACTCGACAAAATCTGTATGATCTGTTATTTAATGTAAAGCCGAAGAGATACCGGCTATCAGGATGAATGGGAATCGAGAAGAAAGCGTTTTTCAAGTCGATAACAGAGAAGGTGGGGGCTGTGGGTGTAACCAAAGTAAGTAAGGTAGTAATATCAGACACCACGGGATATTGGGGCACCACTATCTTATTGACTTCCCTCAAATCAATAATGGAACGATAAATCTTAGTGTCTGTGTCTTTCTTTAGAATCGGAAGAATAGGGCTGTTACAAACATTATAGGGGACTTCCTCCGCCACTCCTGCAGTAATCAAGTCATTTATGATATGTGTCAAGGCAACTTCACCTTCTCTAGAGATTTTGTACTGTGGTATGCGAGGCAAAGACGCTCCCTCCTTTACAGTAATATGTACGGGAGGGATAACCATCTGTCATACATCAGTATCAGAAGTGGCCCACAAAGTACTTGGGAGGGAGGCTAATGCATCGGCCTCCTGAAGGAGGCACGATCTCTCAATTTCTGGGTAATTCTCATTCAAAATAACCCGCACCCCTTCATGGGCACAGCGTATAGATGCTCGAAAATGTTTAAGCATATCAAGTCCCACAATATTATCTGGTGTATTTGGAGACAACAAAAACGGACATGGGGCAGTAAACTTATCAATGTGAAACGGAAGGTCCCTGAGACAATGGGCTAATGGAAGGTGTTTCATCGAACCCTATTGATGTAATCGTTTCGCCAGACAGGGGAGCCCTTGAAACCAAGTATTTGGACAGAGCGCTACGAGTAGCTCCCGTATCAACCAGAAACTGATCAGTAGAACCCAAAACATGGGCTGAAATATATGGACCCCTTTGATCTCCTGGTACTTCAACCGATTCCACACCCCATCCTACGCAATCCTATGCATACGTATTATCCTGAAACTCAGAAGACTCACCCTCAGCTATCTGATACTGATTCCGTCGATCAAAAGTATTATGTTCAGCCTGACCACGACCCCTAGCTTCAAACCTACCACGATCATTCGCTCCACCCCTCGAACCTGAATAACTATTCCGAGACCTTCCATTTCCAAGACCACACTGATTCCGCTGTTCTCGAAGTACCGGACAATCTGAAGCCCAATGTCCAAACTGTTTACAGTATGCACACTGATCTTCAGAAATATCGGAACAAGCAGAAGACGGGCCATACGACCCACGTCTACCCCTATCATTTCCTCTCGACTGCATAGCGTAAACCTGAGTCAACATCACCTACGTCTTCAAATCCTTCGCTTTCTTATCACTACTTTCCCTAGCCTCCAATTCCTGTCGTTCATAATACTGAACAAACAAACAGATACTGTTTGAGAGCGGCGCACTTTTCACAGGCTCCCGTGGGATGCGTAATTCAAACACTGTATTGGCATGTACTGTTTGTACTCAACTTCGTAAATCAAATTGTTACAAAAACTGCATATAAATCCAACTGTCAATTATTGCCACAAAAACAGTTAACAACAAGATTCAGATATTCAAAGACATCATGTTTTTAATGTCGTTTTTTCTTTTCTTTTCTGTATGTTCTTGTGAAGTACATTACATCATGTACATAGGTTCATCATAACATCTCGTTCAAGCAATCCCATTTCGGTATCACAATACCTTCGTCAGGGGAATACTGAACTATAGAGACGATAGTACCCCACTCTATGCGTTGTGCTGGATTCCTATCTGTTACGCCCACCGGCGTGCATTATCCCATGTAACTCTAGCCGTGTGCAATCTTCGTCGCTGTAATCTTAGAATCTTACTACTCTATGTCCTGTGAACACGAGACGGATAGAGATTCACAGGACATAGAGTAGTAAGATTCTAAGATTACAGCAACGAAGATTGCACACGCCTAGAGTTACATGGGATATTGCACGCCGGTGGGCGTAACAGATAGGAATCCAGCACAACGCATAGAGTGGGGTACTATCGTCTCTATAGTTCAGTATTCCCCTGACGAAGGTATTGTGATACCGAAATGGGATTGCTTGAACGAGATGTTATGATGAACCTATGTACATGATGTAATGTACTTCACAAGAACATACAGAAAAGAAAAGAAAAAACGACATTAAAAACATGATGTCTTTGAATATCTGAATCTTGTTGTTAACTGTTTTTGTGGCAATAATTGACAGTTGGATTTATATGCAGTTTTTGTAACAATTTGATTTACGAAGTTGAGTACAAACAGTACATGCCAATACAGTGTTTGAATTACGCATCCCACGGGAGCCTGTGAAAAGTGCGCCGCTCTCAAACAGTATCTGTTTGTTTGTTTAGTTTGTCACTGACGTGAGCCAGTCAGTTTGAGCGCGCAGCACCACTTAAACAAGAATCATATGTGTAATTGAGTAAATACACAAAAAATAGGTGTGCAGAGGGTCAAACTTTTTTTAGTTCATAATACTGAGCCATAGTCAATAAAGAGGCAGGAGTTGCAGTGGTCCATGAACTTTCACTAGTCTTTAAACGCTTTGCAATCTCCGGTAGGAGATTAGCCACATACTTATCAACAAACAAATGCCTGCCCGTGTCCTCGGTTAATAATTGACCACTGTAATCATGAAACGCTTCCTCGAAACACGAAAAGAAGTCAGAGACCAATTCGTCTGGCTTCTGTTTGCAAGAAGCCAACATCGTCCAATCAATCTTTTTAGGGGGGACAAGCGTTTTTATGTCTTCAAAATAGCCACCGGGAGATCTAAAATTAGTTGGCATGGCTTCCATGCGGGTTCTCTATCCAAATCAGCTTGTGCTAATTCCTTCCAATTTGCACCTAAAAGTGGTCGATCATCAAACTTACAAATCGCCCTCCACATATCAGGAGGCAATATTAACCCAAAGAAAAGATCAATGTCAACTAATGTCATAACACACGAAGAAATAGCTCCTTCCACTCCCTCATAGAAAGCTGCCGGATTTTTGCGCGGATCAGGCAAAGTATTTTTAAGTGCCATAACATCCGCTCTATTCCCAGGAGTATAAACCCAATTATATATGAAATAACCCTTCGCATTCACAGACGACTTATCATCATGTGTACCTTGCCCTTTAGGAGGGACATACAAAGGCGCAGCTTCTCGCATGGGCATAACGTGAACTGTATCACTCCAATCTGCTCCAAAGATAGGACACTCTTTGGACTCAGCCGTTGATCCAGATGTAGTCGACCCCAATGCCTTTTTCGCCGCCCATAGTCGTAACGTCTCATCCCGTAGCTGAACCAAACGCCGGAAGAAACTATCTGCATCTGCAAGAACAAAAACACCTTTACGTAAATTATCACAACCAACTGATATATCCTTAGGTTCCAACTCAGATGAATACTTTCTAAACCGTTCAACAACTTCGTCTCCAAAATGTTCCAGAAAATACAATTGTTCTTTTTCAGACCATTTACGCATAAGATCATCAATCTCTGAAATAGTAATAACATTAACCTTAAGTTTACGAGCCAACCCGCGTAATTCCGCGGATCGAGCAACGCTAATCTTAGAACGAGTATCCCTCTGATTATCCTCATCGGAGTCCTCATCCGGGGCCGTAGGCGGAACATACGGAGGCGGGCAACGATCTAACAATGAAAAATCATCAGATTAATTAGTAAGGACAGGATAAAGAGGGCGCCGAATAGGAAACTGACCATTAATTTGCAAATTACGTTCTCGTATCTCCCTCTCTTTCTGTTCCTGCAACTCCGTTTCCTGCAGCTGTAGAGCTTTAACATGAGCAGCCTTTCGCTGTTCCTTGTCCGCCAAGGCGTGTTCACGCTTCATTCGTTCACGCACCGCTTTCTCCCACATATGCAAACAATCAAACATATCCTGTCTAGACCTGCACTGAAACAAACACTGCTCCACATACTGAACCTTTTGTAAATCAAACGACCCATGTAGTGGCCATTGCAATTCATGATCAGTTTTTGTGTATTTGTGCCATAATGTACTATACATAATAGGGGAAGGCCAAATTTTATGTACATTTCACGATTAGGTGTCCCCTCTGGGGGAGCCGGCTGAGATTCGTTTAATCGATAACTGGTACCCTTTCCAAAACAGCACATTCCTCAGAGTGTGCTGAAAACAGGCATGTCAAATATATCACGAAAACGCGATATTACATAAAATGGCACTTAATATGTTTTACACATGGTGTGCCGTTCAAACAAATACAAAGTGAGAGAAATATCTCCACACTACCTGCCTATGTGAGGTGGACTCCACATATAGTCCAAATCATAGATCCAAAAGTTAGCTAACTCAAACAAATCCAAAAAGCCACAGTAATTGTCAGTAGACTACCTTACCAATCAAAAGCTTACCAAATATTCTCAAATGTCCAGGTTCCAACTGCCAAGTTCTCAAATCGAATCGGCCAAATGGTCACTGCAAGACAACCCAATCAATCAGGATCTCAGTCGAGGACCGGCGCCACCTGGAAGGTCAGGTCGGAAGGAAAGGAAAAAACACTGTGGGTGCCAAGACTCGGGTCATTCAGTGGCAGCGTACGCGTCCATGGCGAGTTTCCAATCCTTCGTCGCGACCACTCCTTCGGGCATCCGAGTCGCCGATGAGTCCCTATTCGGGCACCAATTTGTGGTATTGGGTTTCAACAGACCTACATACACTGCAAAAACTCTTGATACCTTAGAATGGAAGTTGGCACGGAAACTGGAAATGCAAAAGACAAGTTTATTAAGACCCCATGGGGTGGTGGTACAATCCTACAGCACCCTTCGGCAATGCAAGAAGTATCACACCGAACATCGGTGAGTGGTTTCTTTTATACAGTTTAACAGGAATTCAAAAAGTAGGTGGTATACACTATACACAATTTAGGTACATATAAGGGCATTTTTGGAACACAGCCAACTTGTGGGAGGCGCTTAGTACCACTGGTCAGTTTGGAGAACATTCCTAAGCAGTGACCAATCATTAACCTTGAAAGCTCGAATACGCATGCGCAAGCTTGACCATTACTAAAAATAGCCAGTTGCTGGGCACACTAAATGGTCATCGGGAAAGAGAAAGAACAAAATGGCATGCTGACCACGAGGCAGCGCATTCACTCAAATTGGAAGCCAGGAATCCAAAATGGCCTCCGCAATATAGTCAAGCTAACAAGAGGAAAATTTGTGTAGCTGAAGCAAATGCTAACCCGATCACTGCCAAATTACGACACTGCCACCCTCTGGTACAGCACTGTCACCCTCTGGTTCACCCCTGCCACCCTCTGGTTCACCACTGCCACCCTCTGGTTCACCCCTGCCACCCCCGGGTTCACCACTGCCACCCCCTGACTCACCTCTGCCACCATCTGGTTCATCACAGCACCCACTGGTTCACCCTGCCACCCTCTGGTACAGCACTGTCACCCTCTGGTTCACCACTGCCACCCTCTGGTTTATGACTGCCACCCTCTGGTTCATCACAGCACCTCTGATTCACCCCTGCCACCCTCTGGTACAGCACTGTCACCCTCTGGTTCACCACTGCCACCCTCTGGTTCATGACTGCCACCCTCTGGTTCATCACAGCACCTCTGGTTCACCCCTACCACCCTCTGGTACAGCACTGTCACCCTCTGGTTCACCACTGCCACCCTCTGGTTCATGACTGCCACCCTCTAGTTCACCACTGCCACCCTCTGGTTCACCACTGCCACCCTCTGGTTCATCACAGCACCCCCTGGTTCACCACTGACACCCTCTGGTTCACCCCTGCCACTCTCAGGTTCAGCATCAGCACTCACCACTGCCACGGTCTGGTTCATCACAGCACCCTCTGGTTCACCCCTGCTGCCACCCTCTGGTTTATCACAGCACCCTCTGGTGCACCACTGTCACCCTCTGGTTCACCACTGCCACCCTCTGGTTTACGACTGCCACCCTCTGGTTCATCACAGCACCTCTGGTTCACCCCTGCCACCCACTGGTTCACCACTGCCACCCTCTGGTTCACCCCTGCCACCTCCTGGTTCACCACTGCCACCCTCTGGTTCATCACAGCACCATCTGGTTCACCCTGCCACCCTCTGGTACAGCACTGTCACCCTCTGGTTCACCACTGCCACCCTCTGGTTCACAACTGCCACCCTCTAGTTCACCACTGCCACCCTCTGGTTCACCACTGCCACCCTCTGGTTCATCACAGCACCCTCTGGTTCACCCCTGCCACTCTCAGGTTCAGCATCAGCACTCACCACTGCCACCATCTGGTTCATAACAGCACCCTCTGGTTCACCCCTGCTGCCACCCTCTGGTACAGCACTCACCACTGCCACCCTCTGGTTCATCACAGCACCCTCTGGTTCATCACTGCCACCCTCTGGTTCATTACTGCCACCCTCTGGTTCATCACCGCCACCCTCTGGTTCACCCCTGTCACCCTCAGGTTCAGCACTCACTACTGCCACCCTCTGGTTCATCACAGCACCCTCTGGTTCACTCCTGCTGCCACCCTCTGGTTCAGCACTCACCACTGCCACCGTCTGGTTCATCACAGCACCCTCTGGTTCACCCCAGCTTCCACCCTCTGGTACAGCACTCACCACTGCCACCCTCAGGTTCATCACAGCACCCTCTGGTTCATCACTGCCACCCTCTGGTTCATTACTGCCACCCTCTGGTTCACCGCTGCCACCCTCTGGTTCTTCACCGCCACCCTCTGGTTCACCCCTGCCACCCTCAGGTTCAGCACTCACTACTGCCACCCTGTGGTTCATCACAGCACCCTCTGGTTCACCCCTGCTGCCATCCTCTGGTTCAGCACTCACCACTGCCACCCTCTGGTTCCTCACATCACCCTCTGGTTCACCAGTGCCACCCACTGGTTCACCACTACCACCCTCTTGTTCACCACCGTAGATTATGGGGGGAAAGCACACCTGCCTAGCCTCAACTGAGATGAGTTAATTTGGGGCTGGTTAATGTGTCACTGAATTTGTGCTTCAAGTCTCACACCTGCTTCCTGAGCTGTAAGTGCTTCCTGTTGCAGTTATTTTTTTTACAGGAGCATTGTGCCATACTTTTAACTATTCTCTGACCCTGCTTTGAGGGTCAGAGCAGGGTCAGAGAATAGTTGCAAGTAGGCAACTGAACTCTGGAGTGGCCCCTCAAGAAGCACTACAGGGAATGGTCACAAATTAGCTTGAACTTTTGCACCTGCTAAGTGCTTTCCGTTTTCCAAAATTTGTTTTTCTGCCATTTCGTGAGATCCGTGGGGTGCAAATTCTTGCGAAATTGAACTTGCAATCCGCAAATTTGTGCGAATTTGCTGATTTCTTTTTTTTGCGTGTTCACGCGGTTTTCTGCTTATTCGCGGACCGCTTGCAGCGCACCGACCCCGAGGTTGCCCATGCGGTCGTGTATGGGCGCGGCCATCTTGTTTGCGTGACGTGTTTCCGTTTCCGGGTGCTCGTTGCATGCTTGCGTCGTATGCGGCGCGCGATTACGTGTTCGTGGGCGTTTTTGCGTGCTCGCGGGGAAAATATCGCGCAAACTTACCCACGCGGTCCTCTAAGGGTGCGGCCATCTTGTTTTTCATTCACTGCTATGGTTTTGGGCATGCTACCTTTCTATCCATCTCACATCTTTCTAATCCTATGTTTTTCTGAACTTGTTTTTGTCTTTTTTTGCTTATTATCTCTCTCTTCAATTTCCTACATCTATATTTTGTGTTTTTTTAAACTTTTTGTTACTTTATTACCTACTTTATTTCTTTCGCTCTCTCTCTTATTTTTTTATTCACACCTATTCTGGGAAGGGCCCAGCACCCCGTACCCGGCTCCCTTACGGGCGTTTGAGGGGGGAGGAAGTCCAGGCCAGGGAGATCTTCTCCGCGGTGGAAGTGGCCGCCTTGATGGTTTTTGTCCAAGTCCACCTCCCTAAGACCGTGGCAGCAGGTGGGCGGATTGCTTCCGGTTACGGCCTCCGGGAGCGTTGCCAGCTGTGGGAGAAGGTGTGCCGGCGCATGTATAAGGAGTGTGGGGTCCGGCGCACCTACCAGCAAGTGACGCACTGGTGGAGTGACATCTTGGACCGGGAGCATGACATGCTCGACCTGCTCGGTGTGGAGATCCCTGGCCTTGGTAAGTAGCTATTTAATAACTACATTTTTTTTTCCTTCTGCTCAGTTATATTGCTAATCTATTTTTTTCCTGAAGAGTATGAATGCTGCTGATTCGATTACATTGCAGGTAAATTAATGTTTAAATAGCTTCTGTCATTGCAGGTGCGTGCCTGGTTATTGGCGTTGCTACTATGCTTACTTGTTTGCAACTTTTTAGTCATTTGAGAGCATTACTGCGTAATGCTAGAGACAGTAGACTCAAGTCTAGTCCGTCTTTGTACTCCTGCTGCTGCCACTTTGAAGAGATAGTGGTGGATTGATACGTTGAGTATATTATTTATTACTTGTTATAGGACATTTGTTAGTGGTCTGCAATCATGATGACGGACTGTGTCTGTCACGCGACGTCTCGTGCTGCTGAATGATGGCAGTCATAGTAGAACCTTTGTGTTGTTGATGTAGTTAGTGAATTACATAACTTTCCTATTAGATGGTCTGCGAATCCTGCAATACTGTACTACTATCCTCCTAGTTGACCAGATCAGATGCAATTGATGTTAATTTGTTTCCCCAACATAATTTTAGATTGAGTACAAAGAAATCAAATATTTCCCAAAAAACAATCATCCATGTTGTGTTTCTTTATTTCATGATCACCAGGACCTGCCAAGGGGCAAGGCGCCAGCGGCGATAGAGACTCCGGTGGCAGAAGGTGGAGAGGCTTAGTCCCTTGCAGGCTCTTCTGCTGGCTCCAGTAAGTTGTTCTATTGTTATATTAATACGTATACTTCCCTAACTTTTACAGCTCCTATTCATTACAAACTGGTTCCTAATAATTCTATGTTTTACAAAATAGTCTTTGATCTTCCTCTAATGTAGACTACTTTATACATTCTTATCCTGCCTCTACCATCACTCTCTGTGCTACTACTATTTACAATTATGAGTCGGTCTGTGTAGGTAGCTAAGCTTGCCCATTCGGCAAACGGTGTGAAACAAAACTCTGATACAGCAATAGCTTTAGGCACTGAGTGCAGTCCTCTGGGTTGCCCTTGCTGTCTATTCCAGTCTTCTTAATGTAAGTGCTTTGACAATTTCCAACAACCAAATGTCATTGTTTACATCAAGTAAAAGGTAGCAGTTGCCTTTTTGGTTTGAGAGGAGCACATCCCATACCGCTAGTGTTTCAGGGACTATTCTGCACACAAAGAAGTATGGACAAGATAAATAGGACATTGTTGATGATAGGTGCAGTTCGACTTTCGACATACCTCAGTCCGAACAGAAGTTGAACCCCTAATCCCCTGACCGACTATGTAGAATGTCTGAGCAATGATTTTACGACCCAGAAGAACAGAAGAAGATTACCTCCGAGTCCCGGCCTATCTGAGTCACTGAAACATGACTGCCAAGTGCAGTAGTTCAAACCTTTCCGGTCACTCACTCGTAAACAAAAACCACACAGTGTTTGTTAGTTTTAAAGTTTATTTTCAATTAAGAAATGAAAACATTATTTCTTTATTTTTAATAGCGTAGTATTCTGATGGATGAAGATGACGTTAAAGTTTAAACAACATTCCGATGAATGAAATTAGTATGACTCAAACTTAATAATAGTTAACAGACACATGAAATTATTAGAATAACTGTGCAGGAGCCCCCACCTTCTTCAAAGTACTTAAAGTACTGCTGGTGATGACTCAGTAGTAGTTGGTGAATCGTCTGGCAGAAGGGCAATGGAATCTTCTTTCTGTAATGAGAAAAAAAGGTGCACGTTAAGCAAGCATTAATCAGTTGTCATAAGAAGAAGTGTAGCATTTAATGGAATAAGCATATAAAAGGTTAACACCCTCCCCAAAACCGTTACTTTTTTTCAATCCCAGTAATAAAAAATGTGTTATGTAACATTTTCTTTCATTACGAGACAAAATAGGGGGTTGTGTATGGCATCTGAAAATATGACATGTTTTACCTAGATGTCACAACATCTGATGCGGCACATATGACCACCAGTGCCGGGGCCAGCAGTGCGGAGGGGTCCACTCTGGATGCGGCAGCGCCAACAGGAGGAGCTGGGGGGAAGACTCAGCGGCGGCGGACGGTGGTAAGTTATTATACTCCTTACTTATTGAATTTTTTTTGAGTAGGCTCGCAAATGAGTGTATGATGTACTGTACAGTAGTACACAGTACACTAGTATAAGTACACTGTACTGTCAAGAACATTTACTAATTTAGAACTACTTTTTGGTCTATCATGGAGAAGACAGTCAACCTTGACTTTTAATAGCATTAGCGGCGGTACTTCTCTGGTAACCAATGGCCCCCTCTATTTCACTTCAACTCAGCTGGCAAATCTTTATTGTGAAGCCAAGTCATATCAGATGTAGTTTAGGGATGTGAAGAACGAAAAGTTAAAGAAGGGTGAAACGAAGGACGAGCGAGTCTTAATATTTATTTATGACTGTGAAGAATGGTTTTGTTGAATGCAATTCAACATAAGAAAGAAGACGGCGGTTTCCAAAATATAATGAAAAGGGTGTTAGTTGGTTGTTGACAAAAAGAGATTTTGGTACATTTGAGACATTAAGAAGAATCATAGACGTACTTTGGAAGCCTGGATGTTATCTTCTTTATCCTCCTCGTCGATAGCAGAGGTGTATGATGTAGTAGAGCAGACGCTGAGTGGATGAAGTATGGCCAGTGGCAATGCCAACCCTATAGAAAAGTAAGACATTCCTATCCCCACCTGCTTGCACTGCTTAAAGTACTGCGAGTCTGCATCATATCTGTATTTCTTGGGTGAAAGCTGAGTGAGCAGCCATTATGGCGGCTACCACAAGTTCACGTACCAGTAATTTCTTTTGCAAAACAAGAGAAAAAAAGTAAAAAGGCCTTTTTTTAGTACTCTCTGACTATGTATGTAGTAGTGAGTCTACCTATAGTGCAGCTAGTGGAATTCCTGAAACTCACAGTGTCACAGGCTTACAAAGACGGCGGAAAGATGCATGCCAAAATGTTATACTGTGTTTGCTACATGCTGGTGTTACTGAGTGTCAACCTTCCGTTGAATTATTTTGAGTTTATGTTAAAGACTATTGGCTACAGTATTTTTCTTTCTTTCTTCATAGATGTTACTCCCAAAAAGCTCACCCGTAAGGAGATGCTGTCCGGGCCAGGGCCCGTAAGCTGGAGGCTACTTGTGCCGAGTATCGGCGGTTGTGGGCTCGGGAGCATGAGGAGACATCAACATCTACATCCTCCTCCACTGCCCCCGGGTCCACCAGCCAGAAGCCTCCAGCCAAACGGAGCCGTGGCCCAACAGCCTCCCGCCGCCGCCACACAGCAGCAACAACATCAGCGGCCCCCCCAGATCCTGGATCGTTCGTGTGCGCCGACTACGCAAAAGAGTGGACTACCTGCAGCGGTTGGCCGAAAAACATCAGCTCCAGCTCCGGGACCTCCGCAAAGAGCAGCGGGACATGAAGCAACAACTTGCCAAACTACGCCACCGGAGGAAGTGACTGTCCCTTGCCCCTTTTTTAAAGACTGTTGTGGGGGTGGGAATTGGGTGTTTGGGAAAGGGGACTTTTGGACTTTTGGACATTGGTTGGGGTTAGGTAGGGGGGTGAGTTGGGTTAATTTATTTCATTTTTTGACTACCTCAATATATTTCTTAATAATTATTTTTCATACCAAAACATAGTATACTCGTTCATATTATTTTGTGTGGGGGTGGGCAGTGGTTACTGGACGTTTGGTTTCTTCCAACTTACCAGCATGAATGAAACATCTAGTACTGAAATGTACCAAAGTGCCAGTAACCAAGTTAGTGAATTCAGTAGCCCTACTAGTACTTTACTAGTAGTACTGGCAATCTCTGCTCTCCTCCCAGTCCTAGCCCATTATTCTACCTCTCCAAAATGCTTATCTTACCTGTGATTCGTGTTTGAGAATCGGGGTAGCCCCAGGGCTGGCTGCATTGCAAATGGTGATTAAGGTTGGTTGTTGACTTGAATCCTCGAGGGATGCAATGTCATTGTTGTGCTGGTAGCAGTAGTGGTACACACTTGCAGTATCACCATATGAAAAAAAAGAGGAAATTAAACATTGAGTGGCCTGAGCGTAGCATTAGAAACAGTACAGTAGATAGTACGGTACAGAACAGTGCCCTAAATTGTAGCCTAAGCAGTGCCAACGTAAGGTAAGCATTGAGCATAAGATTGTTCACGTCGTGTAGGAGGAGGAGGTTCTTATCAATCCACGATGGCGCACATGAACTTCTGGTTGCTTTGACCTTATCCTCCCCAGCAAGTGTGTGGAATTTATTGTTGTTGTCAGTCACACCTCAATGAAATACCACACAGCCCGGGAGAAGAGGTTTAGGGTTTGAAAATTGGATGGGTATGGGGGTTTTTGGGAAAGTTTGGTAGAGAGGAAAAAAAACACAGCACGGACAGTCTAACAACAAATGAAGAGAAACAAATCTTTGGATTTGAAGATATTGATAAATCTTTAAAGGGACATAAAGGAAGTGCACTACTGCATGCCAGAAGTTGTTTACTAAATGGATGGTTAGCTTACTGAAAAGTAGTACTACTACTTACTGCAACTTACTAGTAACTACAAAGAAACAAGTTGACAGTACAGGGCTGGAGTCATTACTCAATTTCACTTGCCTCTCTGCCCTCAGAGAGAATAAACACTTAGAACATTAAATTAGTGTTAAACATAGCAAAGACGTTTCAAATAGCTGGAGGGATGAATTTGAAGCAGAGATCAAACAAACGCACAGAGTCACACTCGTAGAAGTAAGTTCAAGGTCACCGGTGTGGCTCACCGGTTAGAGGCGGCAGACCCAGAAGCAGAGGTCGGCCCGGGACCAGGGGTCAATTCCCGACGCGGCAGGGTACGAAACCAATGTCAGCGGGATCGATAAATCTCGCCTCGGTGCCTCTATAACCATGGGTCCCACGCTGCAACTCTGGGCAATAGCTTGCTTAATCTCCACAACGGCCCCCTCGCTGCTGGGGATGCCTGGCTTCACCTTGGGAATGCCCAACAGGGACCATCTCACAGGGAAAGCCAGGACGGGTTCCCCAGCGGCACACAGCGCCAAGAAACCATGTGGTGAAAGTGCGCTCTACAAATTTCAGACTAACATAACTTAAAAGATAAGGAGAATTTTGGATACTGTTACTGTTTTTTGTAGTTGTCCCGTTGAATTCCTCTTATTTGCGGTACTCCTTCATTCCATCGGATGCTTCGTCGATCAATCTTGGTGACCAGACACACTGACTGTCCACTGCCTGCCTGATGCGGATTTGCGGATCGCTAATTGTAAGCCTAAGTAGTACATCGATGGCACAGGGTAAAAGCCTGCCTGTAATTGATGATGGAAAAACACAACAGTAAGTGTTAAAGACACCTCGGAGAAAAAAATATATAAGGCACGCTGTGTAGTGCAAAAATTATACTGTCACTTTCAGAGATGACAAACCCCAAAATCAAGAACACCCCACATTACCCTCCCAAAAACGTGCAGAATACTGCTGCTACCTCGCAGAGGCCTAATTTAAAATGGTGCCAAAACGCACTCAGAAAGTATGCCCAAAACCCCCCTTTCCCACCATGGATTTTCTTCAAACCACTTGCAATCAAAATTAGACATTCCAACAAGTGTTCCAAGACCCCACCCAGTCGTAAAAATCTAGAACGCCCGCCCAAACACATGCAATACAATACTGCTAACCCTAACGAGCCCTAAGTTAAGAATAGTGGCAAACGCTTTCTTTAACTAGGCCAAATCCCCCCTTTCCCACCATGGATTTTCTTCAAACCACTTGCTAACAAAATTACACATTCCCACGAGTGTTTTAAGACCCCAGAACCTAGTTGCAAAAATCTAGAACACCCTCGAACACATGCAATACTGCTGCTAACCCAAAATGTGCCAAAACGCTTTTCAGCATGGATTTTCTCCAAACCACTTTTATCCGGTATTAGACCTTCCCAGCAATGCCCCAAGACCCGCCAACCCACCCGAAAAAAAGCAGAACACCCCCAAACAGGCAAAAAGCAAAAATGGAAAATCTCATACTTGAATATTTTCGGCCTTCTTTCAATTCTGTCCAAACACGCTGTGCAGCTAGGCCATAACTCCCGTTTTCCACCATGGATTTCCTGAAAAACAAATGCAATCAATATTAGACTGTGCCAGCAGTGCTCCCAGACCCCAAAACCCACCCCCAAACACCAGGAACCCCCCCAAACCAAACAGCACCCCAAAGACAAGCAAGTGAGCAAAAACGCAAAAACTTTTTCACCTCAGATTTTCTCCAAAACACTTTTATCCGGTATTAGACATTCCCAGCAATGCCCCCAGACCTGTCAACCCAGGCGGAAACAAGTAGAAGACCCCCAAACAGCCAAAAAGCAAAAATACAAAAATGGGGACTTAAACATTTTTAGGCAAATTTCCAAAATCACTCCGCACGCGCTCTGCAGCTAGGCCCTAACTTCCCTTTGCCACCATGGATTTGCTTCAAACCTCTTGCAATCAAAAGCATCCATAACCAGCATTGCTCCAAGACTCCAAAACCCACCCCCAAACACCAGGAACTCCCCCAAAGCAGGCCCCCAAAAACATGAAAGTGAGCGAAAACGCTAAAAAGTTAAACACTTTTTCACCATGTATTTTATCCAAAACACTTTTATCCGGTATTAGACTTTCCCAGCAATGCCCCCGGACCCGTAAACCCAGGCGGAAACAAGTAGAAGACCCCCAAACAGCCAAAAATCAAAAATACAAATATGGGGACTTAGAAATTTTCAGGCAAATTTCCAAAATCACTCTGCGCGCGCTCTACAGCTAGGCCCTAACTCCCCTTTGCCACCATGGATTTGCTTCAAAACTCTTGCAATCAAAAGTATCCATACCCAGCGTTGCTCCAAGACCCCAAAACCCACCCCCAAACACCAGGATTCCCCCCAAGCAGGCCCCCAAAAACACAAAAGTGAGCGAAAACGCTAAAAAGTGAAGAACTTTTTCACCATGTATTTTATCCAAAACACTTTTATTCGGTATTAGACCTTCCCAGCAATGCCCCCAGACCCGTCAACCCAGGCAGAAACAAGTAGAAGACCCCCAAACAGGCAAAAAGCAAAACCGGAAAAGCTCACACAGAAATATTTAGGCCTCATTCCAAAATCACTCCAAGCGCGCTGTGCAGCTTGGCCATAACTCCTGTTTTCACCATGGATTTCCTGAAAAACAAATGCAATCAAAAATAGACTGTGCCAGCAGTGCTCCCAGACCCCAAAACCCACCCCCAAACACCAGGAACCCCCCCAAACAGCACCCCAAAGACAAGCAAGTGAGCAAAAACGCAAAAACTTTTTCACCTCAGATTTTCTCCAAAACACTTTTATCCGGTATTAGAGATTCCCAGCAATGCCCCCAGACCTGACAACCCAGGCGGAAACAAGTAGAAGACCCCCAAACAGCCAAAAAGCAAAAATACAAAAGTGAAATTTCCAAAATCACTCCGCGCGCGCTCTGCAGCTAGGCCCTAACTCCCCTTTGCCACCATGGATTTGCTTAAAACCTCTTGCAATCAAAAGTATCCATACCCAGCATTGCTCCAAGACCCCAAAACCCACCCCAAACACCAGGAATCCCCCCAAGCAGGCCCCCCAAAACACGAAAGTGAGCAAAAACGCTAAAAAGTGAAAAACTTTTTCACCATGTATTTTATCCAAAACACTTTTATCTGGTATTAGACCTTCCGAGCTATGCCTCCAGACCCCTGCAGCCACCCGCCAAAAAGCAGAACACCCCCAAACAGGCACAAAGCAAAAATGGGCCTACCTTCAATTCAGTCCAAATACACTCTGCAGCTAGGCCCTAACTCCCCTTTTCCACCTTGGATTTCCTGAAAAACAAGTGCAATCAACATTAGACTGTGCCAGCAGTGCTCCCAGACCCCAAAACCCACCCACAGAAACCTAGAAGCCCCCCAAACACATGCAATACTGGTATATTCAAAACATGGCAAATTGCGCTGTTCACAAAACATTGCTGTTTTCAGCACTTCCACTACTTCGATCCTCTTAAAACTCACCTGGACAGTCACTTGTTCCAGCGATTCACAAGAATCTCAGCAAGGCAGAACAAAATCGAACCACTGCGCTCTTTGAAGAAGAAGAAGAAGAATGTCTACGACTAGTTTTCACTTAGTTTTCACCCAAACACACGCTCACGCCAAACACCCAAAGAGGCCAAAATTCTGCCAATTCTGGACCAAAGAACACCAAAACCCCCTAAAACATTGCCAACATCATTATGAATGAGCCTGCATCGGGCCCGAGCCCTAGAATCAGCCTGAACCATACCAACTTAATCCCAAATACCCTAGTAAATCGCACTGACTGAACCCTAAACCGTAGATATGCTTTGTCTGTCTGTGTCAAAGAGCCTAGGTATGCTACATCAGGAGGATGCTTCACTCAGTGGTGCCTGCCTTGACCGTCTGCATGGCCCTGCCGCAAGCATGTCCCAAAAATCCGTTCTGCTCAAGAATTTGCAATTTTTCGATACTTTCGCGAGATTTGCGAAATACCGAAAAACAGCAAATTTTGCAAACATAACGGATGTTTGGCCCAAGCTTGAGGTAGTGCCATGCAGAGGGTCAAGGCAGGCACAACTGAGTAAAGCAACCTGATGTAGCATACCTAGGCTCTTTGTCAGACAGACAAAGCATATCTAATTGTATGCAGCAAGCCACATAGCCCCGATTTTATATGAACTGCTGTCTGGAGTGGACTCTGCCTGGCATAACAACAACAGTACACTGCCTCGCCCTCGACCAATACATACCACGAATAGACAGACATGTAGTCCTGCTGTAGTAGTTGTTGTAGACTGGTTTACCTGTTTGCCACTCAAGAATTGGCCATTGTTCTTTTGTAAATCGACGCTGATGATCTATCCATCACAGTGAGTGACTGTAAAGAAAAAAGATATATTATTTAATCAATCATCATGGTATATTGGCAAGTGAGTCCGCTCCAAGGTCATTTGACATATTTTGTGAAATGCAATATAGTGGACCCTGAATTTGAAGTACAATTTTAATCAAACAAGGTAAAAAAAAACAGAGTTGTTGACATGAGGTTCAATTACTGTGTGAAAGATTAAATAATAACTAAGACAAGACATATGAATCATCATTTCATGCACAAAAAAACAAACAGCAATTGGTTTCATCAGAGCCAGACAGCCATTGCTTTCCACTGCATGCCATCTTCTCAATTATTCATTACCTGTTCTACTTTTTGTCCGCATCTTCTTCGGAAAGTGAGGGCAAACAGGGCAGCCTCTCCTGTCAATATCAGAAGTAACTCTGTCAACAATCAGCAAGCATGATAGTCAGGCAGTAATTTCAGTCCCACTTGAGGGGACTCGTCGTAATCCATCCATCTGCCTTGAGGGAAATGGATAGGTGGAGTCTGGAGGAGGAGTATAAAGGAGCATGATTGAGTTGTGAACTTGTGAACCTCAGGAATGCAGACTGAGGCACCTTCAAATAAATAGGGAATAAAAGATGAAGACAGTGCTGCTGATGGACTTGTTGTGATTAGATGATTAGAGTTTTGTTGTGGTAAAAGTTGCAAAACAAAGAAAGACACACAGGAATAAAAGTGAATAAGGATGAAAAAAAGGAAGTCATTTTCAGGGCTTGGGGTCAGGGAAGTAGAGCTCGTCCTCAAACTCCATGAATTGAGACAGGAGTAGGTCTGGTAACAGAGAAGAACTTCCGTCACCTAAGTCGGTGTCCTCTTGTTCCTGCGTGCATTCACGTACTTTGTAATCTGGTGGTATCAAGTGCTGATTCATCTTGATCAGTGTTAACCTCTCCACATTTTTGGCCGAGAGGCGGGTCCTTTTTGAAGTTACAATGGTACCAGCAGCACTGAAAACACGTTCAGAAGATACACTTGCGAGTGGGCAAGACAAATAATTTATAGCCAGGTAGGCGATCAGTGGCCATAGATCCATTTTCCTGTACCAATACAGCAATGGGTTCGTATTAGCAAAGACCTGTGTTGGCTCATCCAGATAGGCCTGCACCATCAACTCAAGGTTCTCCGCGGTTGCTCCACTTTGCGTACCAGCTGTGGCCTTCTCAGCACTGGAACAAAGAAACCCTTTATGAGTTAGCCAATCGGCTTCCGACATGGTTGGGCCTAGTGCAGGTGAGGATGATGATACAGTTGCTGCTGGTGTCATTAACGGCTGTGAGGGAAAGTGACTCCCTTCGCCCACAGATTCAGAAGTGGAACTTGACGCTGGATGGCCTGCTGATTCAGTTGGACTTCTGACGGCTCCTTGAATTTTATGCCGATCTTTTTCGAACCGACTGGCTGACACAGCTAGCCAATGTTTGTACTTTGAAACATCTGCTTCATCAATAGGAATGAATGCTTTGCTGGCCACTGCCTTTTTGTACCGTGGATCCAGAATAGTAGCACAAATGTATTGTTGTTCTGTATGTATGTTTTGAAGCCTTTCATTGGCAACTAGGCAGCTTAATAGGTTCTCCGCCAACCATTATGCATCTTGCTTTCCAACATCATCTCTGTACATTGAAGACACGTCCTTCAGTTGGTGCTCTAGCATGACCAACAATGGGATAGATTTGCTCAAAGAACAGTCCTCCCTGCTGAATTCACGTGTGAAGACCTCAAAAGGACGAAGCATGTCTGTCAGGCTTTTAACTAGCTTCCATTCCTCCATCTCTAGCCTCTTCTCGTTATGGTCAGAACCTAGTTTAAAGACATAGTCATTGATTACCATGCACTGCTCAGACAGAAGCTCAAGCATGTAAAAGGTTCAGTTCCAATGTGTTGCCAACTCCTGGATGAGTCCTTTGACTGGCACTTTACGCTCATGTTGAATGCTCCTCAGCTCCTTCCGGGCCTTAAAAGAATGGCTGAAATGTGTGCAGTAACTTTTAGACTGTGTTTTCAGTTTTCAAGAAATCTTGCACAACCAGGTTTATACAGTGCGCCAAACACGGCACTCTGAAATATTCACCTTGACGCATGGCCTTAACTATATTACTGCCATTATCCGTTGAAACATAACCAACTATGCGATTTATTGGTTGCAGCCATTCAGAGACCTTACTGTTAAACTCCTCCAAATTGTTTTTTGCAGTATGACTTTTCTCCATGGCAAACATGGCTAATGTTGCATGTTTCCGAGTAGCTTGAAAAACTGTGTCCAGATCAACAACTGCACTTGACTTGTCTCTAACCCCTGCCAAAGACCCTGCAAAAGAGACCCAGTGTGCAGTGATGCACATGTAATCAAGGGCTTGGCAACTGGTCCACATGTCTGTTGTCAAGTGGATAGTGTGAACAGCACTCTTCTGCAAAGCTGCCCCAATCACCTCCAGCACATCTTGATGTAGTGCTGGAACCGCAACTCTGGCAAAATAGGACCAGCTAGGAACCTTCCATTTAGGGCAGATTGTTGCCACTAATTCTAGAAATCCCACCCCTTCCACGAAAGAAAAAGAGAGAAGGTCCAGCGCTAGCATTTTAGCCAGCTTTGCGTTATACAGACGTACCGTTGGGTGGTTGCGTTCAAATGGCGCCTTCGACAAGAACATTCCGCGAATGGTGGGCTGGATCATTTACGTGATGATGATGATGACGACGTCTTCAAACCAGATAGGCCCAGTAATGTAGTTTTTCGCATTGGTGTCTCTCCAACACTCTTAGTGTGCCTCATAGATGTTGCAGGGGTAGAGGGTGTGGCCGATACCACTGCAGTGCTGCTGCCAGGGGTACTGGGTGTACCAGAAAAAATGTCGGTCGGTTCTTGACTTTCCTCCTGCACAATTGGCCCCTCATCAGCATCAGATGCAATGTCAATGGATACATTTGGATCAGTTCTACTTTGGACTTCCTGGATCTTACTTAGGTGCGCATACCACTGGATAGGGTGGTGTTTTTTGAGATGACCTCTCTGGCCTCCGGTACCATAGTTGGTACCAAGCTTACCCCAACTAATTGATACTTTACAAATCGAACAAATGACCATGTTTTCCGCCTTTTTGCTAACAGTAAAGAAGTCCCAAACTGGTGGTGGAGGTGCTACTTTGACTTTCAATGCCAGATGAAGTGGAGGATGGGCGTGGCTGAATTTGTTTCTGTTGTTCACTTACAGCACCACTACTTGAGGTAATGGAGGTCGATCTGGATGGAGGTCCCTGCCGGCCCTTCTGACGAGAAAATATGGAAGCTGGAGGTCGTGTTGGTGTTGTAGTTAAGTGCGTTGGTGGTGGTACCAGTCACACGCCGTCCACATCCCGCTCAGAAGCCATTCGGGCTAGGGTTAATATGTTTGTCTGCTGCATGCCCGCTGTGGCTGGAGTGACGTCTGAGATGACAGCACCAGAAGGCACCACTCCTTGTTCATCGTCACCAACCATAAGTCGAAGTCTTGCGGGAACCTTCCTTTTAGGCTTAGCTACCTTTGTCGGCTCATGGCGTGCCTCACTGTCAGACTGCATTGGTGGGTTCCAATCAAGATCAAGGTCATCAGAATGAAGGGGGCTTGAAGAATAACTTGTAGTAGTAGCAGCCCTCCTTAACCTTTTTCTTGCTGGGGATCTGGAAGACAATGGATCATCCTCAGGAGGAGTGGCTTCCTCTGATGATTCTTCCACTTGAATATAAATTTCCTGATGTGCCCCTACTTCTGGAGGAACAAGCATTGTAGGCAGTTGTGCCGCTCCATGAACCTCTAGTGGCACCTCTCCATGCACCTCTACTTGCGCCTCTCCTTGTGCATGTACTTGCGCCTCTCCTTGCCCATGTACTTGCGCCTCTCCTTGCCCATGTACTTGCGCCTCTCCTTGCCCATGTACTTGCGCCTCTCCTTGCCCATGTACTTGCGCTTGTACTAGTTGCACTTGTGGTTGTCGTTGCGGCTGTGGTTATTGAACACTCGTCAGCTGAGTTACACCCGGCGTTGATTGGATTGTACTTTCTTGTGATGAGCCAACATCACTGGTCGATGGTGATTGAACAACCAAAGTGGCTGCCGCAGCAGCACTTATGGGCTTGGACCTAACTTGGCGTGGTGGCACTGAGCCCAATGAAGCGGAGGTGCTGCTTCCAGCTTGGTCCCCGGCGGATACCGCTGCTGCTGCAGGCGTAGTTTTTTTTCCCAAAAAAGGTGTCGGTGGGCACACCAGTCTCCTTGGTAGGTGGTGCCACTTGCTTCTTCTGCTCCTTCTTACTGGCAGTGGCACTGGCAACTTTCTTCGCTGAGGCGCTACGGCCACCTTTCTTTGGGCCCATCTTCTTCAGATGTCAGAACCGCAGGGCGCAGTTGCACGAGTTGCAGAGTTGTCTTGTCTGTGGCCACACGTGACATCGCGTGACGTTGTGCTGCACACACAGCTGCAGGACTTCTTCCTGGTGGTTCTCTTGTGCACCTAAAAGCAATGGAAGACAGAGGAACATCCGTTATACACCCCAAACAATCGAAAAACACACAAAAATCACCAAAATCCAATGTCATCCATGCCCTCAATGATGTTTACATTCAAGGCACCCCACAGAAAGACTAGGCCCATGCACCACTGAGTAACTCTGGGCATTATGGATGAAAGCAAGGCACATTGGATGCAGGCCTATGGCACAAAGCACACTGCCTGGCTTCAAAATGGCTCTTGAGCCCCACCACATGGCCAGGCCCTGCCTGTACCAGTCCTCAAAATGGCCCCCACCCACATGGCCGTGCCCCATCAACACCCCAAAAAATAGAAAAACACACAAAAATCACCACAATCCAATGCCATCCATGCCCTCAATGATGTTTACATTCAAGACACCCCACAGAAAGACTAGGCCCACGCACCACTGAGTAACTCTGGGCATAATGGATGAAAGCAAGGCACATTGGATGCAGGCCTATGGCACAGAGCATACTGCCTGGATTCAAAATGGCCCCTTGAGCCCCACCACATGGCCAGGCCCTGCCTGTACCAGTCCTCAAAATGGCCCCCACCCACATGGCCATGCCCCATCAACACCCCAAAAAATCGAAAAACACACCAAAATCACCACAATCCAATGCCATCCATGCCCTCAATGATGTTTAAATTCAAGACACCCCACAGAAAGACTAGGCCCATGCACCACTGAGTAACCCTGGGCATAATGAATGAAAGCAAGGCACATTGGATGCAGGCCTATGGCACAAAGCACACTGCCTGGCTTCAAAATGGCCCCTTGAGCCCCACCACATGGCCAAGCCCTGCCTGTACCACTCCTCAAAATGGCCCCCACCCACATGGCCATGCCCATCAACAACCCGAAAAATCGAAAAACACACAAAAATCACCACAATCCAATGCCATCCATGCCCTCAATGATGTTTAGATTCAAGACACCCCACAGAAAGACTAGGCCCATGCACCACTGAGTAACCCTGGGCATAATGGATGAAAGCAAGGCACATTGGATGCAGGCCTATGGCACAAAGCACACTGCCTGGCTTCAAAATGGCCCCTTGAGCCCCACCACATGGCCAGGCCCTGCCTGTACCCGTCCTCAAAATGGCCCCCACCCACATGGCCCTGCCCCATCAACACCCCAAAAAATCGAAAAACACATAAAAATCACCACAATCCAATGCCATCCATGCCCTCAATGATGTTTACATTCAAGACACCACACAGAAATACTTGGTCTATTCACCACTCACTAGCTACCCCTGGGCCTACTGGCTAGTGAGGCTTTACAGGCACCCCAAAATTAAACAAAAAAACAACATATAACAGTGAGCTAAAATTCCATGACATAAATGAGAATTAAGTTTAAAAAAATCAGAGAACCAGTTGTATCATGCACCCATGACTAACCCTGGGCCTACTGGATACTGTGGCTAGCTACCCACCACAATATATATTTTGTTAAAGTTGTGAAAAAAGTTTTAGAACTGGAGTTGCCTCAAGTGCAATACCCCAAACAAACAACACCAACTTACTTGTAAAATCTCAAGTCCAAAAGTGATCCAAACTCCAAAGTCCAAAAAGTCCTCAAATACAAAAATCCACCAGCAGCAAGAAAAAGTAATCCTTCCAGCTACACAGCCAAATGAAAAGTGACCAGGACATGCACAAAGCACTGAGAGGAGCCTGCTGGACAGGAACAGGAAGTTGGAGACTCTGGGGCACTTCCTTCCTCCCACCCCACCCCAAAAAATGGACTCCTGCACCAAAAAGTGCAGCCAAATGTCAGTCTGAGGAGTTATTCTGATCAAAATCATCATTTTCACAAGGTTTATGCTTCCTGCGGTGGATTTCTTGTTCAGAATTGCAATTTTTGCAGTGCAAGATGGCAAGCCGCGATGACATAATTGCGTTAGAAAAACTCTCGCGCGATCAAGCAGCAAGATCGAAAATGACGCAGCACACGCAAAACCAGGAGAAAACAACTTGGCAGGCTCAGAGTCAACGCCATCTGCGAGATATTGTATTTTTCAAGCGCGACCAAGCAAAATAATTCGTAGCTTGCAAATTTGCGGATTATTGGGCAATTCCGCGTGATTCGCGGATCGCGAAATCGTCAAAAATCCGCAAATTCGCCCGCGAAACGGATTTTACGCCCATGAGTTCTCTAACATGGACCTTCTAGGGAATTTCCTCAGGTTCCCCGAATAGAAACCTGGGGCTGTATTACAGATGGTGCCCTGGGGGCGCAACGAGCATTTGCATCTGCTTTGCACGCCTGGGCCACTTTGGTATTATAGAAGCGGACACAGACGCATGTGCGTCCCAATCTATAATACCAATAGCACTGGTGCACCTAAAGCGCCAGCAATATCCACATAGGGTGTTCCCTCATTAGCATAGGGGTTTGCCCAATGCAAATTAGGGAATCCCTTAGACTCTCCGCCAACGCCATATTACAGACGTGGGTGCAGAGCCAAAAAAGCACTCTGGAGGCACACTGACAGTGCCCAATTTAAAAGTTGGTGCACTGTTAGTGCGCCTCCAGACAGCAGCCCTCTGCAGGGAGTAAAGTGGGTCCTTTGGACCCACCAGACATCCCCATGCAGGCGGGTGCAGACCGCCTGCCTGCACTGTGAAAACACAGAATGGCTGTTACGTGTTTTCACATGAATGCACTGCCCTGGGGCTGCGCGAGTTCGCGGCTGCCCTGGGGGCAGCACATACACTATAATGGGGCACATTATCACTGGTCGCGCCCGGCACACCTTTTGAAACATGTGCTGGGTGCAAACAGTGATAATGTGTAATACGGCCCCGGTTGGACTTGGCCCTTTTTACAGGGTCATCCTTGAACTTTTTGCCTTCCTCCTATATTTTTTCTGACCTGTTGTTGGCCGTTTTTATGACTCTGGGCGCTTCCCCAATGCTGATCTGTACTAAAGTGCATATGCTCTCCCTATTGTAAATTGATGTATGGATTAGCGATTCCATGATTGGCTGATTTGGTTTACTGGTCAGACCCTAGTACAATGCACTGAGTGTGCCCAGGGCTTGTAAACCCAATGCTGCTGATGGGCTTGCAGCACTGGTTGTGCCACCCACAGAAGCAGCCTGTAAAAGTGTGTCTCAGGTCTGCCATTGCAGAGCCTATATGCAGTCTGGTACTGCCATGTTGACTGGGCAAGTGCACCCACTTGCCAGTCCCTAAACCTTCCCTTTTCTTCATGTCAGACACCCCCATGGTAGGCCCAAGGGCAGGGTGCATTTGTAAGTATAAAGTAGGACAAGTGAAATAAAAGAAATCCTGTAGGGTAAACTTTTTCTTAACCGCACTAGATACCATACATCAACAAATCTCACTCTCATTCCACTCTACCGATTTACTCTCCTTACACACCAGTAGATTGTGCCATATATATCGTAAGGACTCCCACAAAAAGTTAAATTGTACAAAATTATTTATTACACATGACAAAGTTTTCATAAAAATACATAGGCCTAACAGTCCAATCAATAATAAAAACAACACTGGAGTAGTGAATCAACAACAATTTTTTTTTTTAAAACACACAGTCAAGAGAGTTCTACAGTCAGACTGCTATAATCAGTCTTTCACAGTTGACACATTTACTGCTGCACCATTATACTTGCACTGTTAGATAAATTCCATTGTTCTCAATATTCTCGCAGTGCTAAGTTAGTAGATTGTGCATATTCATGTGGCGTCGACGCGTTTCGAAGGGTCATTAAAACATTTTTGCCATCTTTATCAAGACAAGTTCATATCTCTCTCAAGTTGAAGCAAAGTTAATCACAAGTGTCACAGGGCCTGTTGCGGCTCGCATCATTGTTGAAGCACCATGCATCGCTGGATAAGAGGATCGACGTTGCAGCAGACGCCGCCGCATCACCGGGAAGCGTGTCGCAGGACCTGTCGCGGTCCGCATCGTATCGCGCCAAGAAGAAGACAACATCTTTATTTCTTTGCACCAAATCTTCATCACATCGCGTCGTTGCTCGCCGCATCGCCATGGAAGCGCAGTAAGAAACCGACACATCACCTCCCCTCGCAGAGAAGAACCGATGCATCATTGACACCTACGCAGCAGTAGGGAACCGGCGCATCACCGTTCTTGTGTGTAAGGAACCGAAGCATCACCTTCCCTGCAACACTTTTGTTGTATTGCGTTACGCATTTTCAGGTACATTGACTCAAAGTGTTGGATTTTACATCCAAGAGAGAACTAAGCTAATTCTACCATTTTAAGTACAGTACTGTGGATTTTTGTTGTTTGTGGTCTTGTGTTAAATCTACATAAAATAAACGTATTTTTAATATACAACTTGTGTGGTGTCCATCTGCCGTGTTGTCACTTGGTTACTGTATGTGTCCACAAATGCTTTACACACTGCCTCTGAGATAAGCCTGTCTGCTTGAGCCAAGCTACCAAGAGGGTGAGTAGGGGTTATTTTAGGAGTGTACCCCCTTGCCCTGACTAGATGCGAGGGTCCCTATTTGTCACAGGTTTCTACCTATACCAACTAGAGAGCCCCACATCTAACAGCCCCTGGTTCCTCTGAGGCAAGGGTATGAGTGACAAAATACGGAAAGGAACTGAGCTGTATTTTGCAGAAAACCAGGGCTCAGTGGAGTCGGCTACTGTTCTCTGGGAGGCATTTAAGTCTGTTCTACATGGCCAGGTACAGTCCTTGATAGGGGGGAGAAAGAAGGACTACATGTTAGAGTGCAAATCGGTTGAGCGAGAGGTTTTGGCCCTTGAACAAAGGGTGACAGAGGGCGCACCTGCCCTGACTCATTTACTAAGGCTTAAATAGTATGATCTCAGGGCACTTATGGAGAATAGGGCAAGGAGCCATGCTTTGGTGACACAATGTTGCCTGTATGATTTTGGCGACAAGGAGAGTAAATTACTGGCCTGGCTAGAAAGGAGAGATGTCGGGTTTCATGCCTCATAGAAGCACCCGACTGAACCTGCGGTGCCTATATGGGGTACTCCGCATGGCAGAGTCTGCAAATACGAGGCCAGCTTCCTTTTTGGCCCTGAATCCTAGAATGGCATTCGATAACATGGAATGGAACTTCATATTTGCTGCAGTGGACAAAATTCTGTGGGTGGGTTCGCCACCTTTATCGATCTCCACTAGCGGTAAACCGAGTTAATGAAGTAGAATTCAGGGAATTTGCATTAGGCTAGGGGACGAGACAAGGGTGCTCTCTCTCGCCTATGATATTTATATTGGCTTTGGAGCTACTAGTGGAGTGGGTGTGAAAGGACCCGCTATTAAAAAGTATACAGACACCAGAGGACTGGGTGGAGCACATATCACTCTACGTGGATGATATCCTGCTTTATGTTTCATAGCCCTATAGTTCTGTCAGAAGAATACCAAAAGTCTTTGAATCATTTGGATCCTTTTCCGGCTATATTATAAAACAGTCAAAATCGGTGCTTTTCCCTTAGGCGGGAAGGGAGGTTCGGCTCCTGTCTGATTGTGCGGCTGAGGTAGTACACAGCAGCTTTATATAAATGGATATCCACATCACCAAAGACCCAAAAGATTTTCTGCATCTCAATGTGGCCCCTCAGCTGGGTAGGTTGAGGAGTGATGTGGCCCACTGGAGTTCCTTACCTCTCACATTAATGGGGAAGGCTGCTCCCTTTCAAATGATGTCCCTCTCACGGCTATTCAAGAACACCCCATATAAGATTCCCCTGGAAACTTTCCAGAGAATTCACCAAGAAGTCTCTACATTACTATGGCAGGGCTTGATCTCGAGAATCGCACTGTGTAAGCTTCAAAGGGGGGTCTATGAAGGAGGGCTGGGAGTCCTGGTTGTTAAATGATATTACTGGGCGACACAGCAGGTGGTGAGTGACTGGGCCTTCTCTGATCAGAAGGAACTGGCCTACCGAATGGATAGATACGGGATGAGACAGGGAAGATATTAAAAAATCCTGTACTGAAAAGTAACAGAACGAAGCCTGCTGACATACACTTGAAATATGGCATAGGCCTGGAGAGAGGCAACTCACTTTCTAGGGTGGACCGGCAGGTTAACGGTTCGAACTCCACTATGGCATAGCGATATGCTGAGCGAGGTGGGCGGCCTGGATGGGGTTGCTTGATGGGAACTAATTGGGATAGAGCACTTGGATGATAAATGGAGAGGATAAGCCTTGATGTCCTTTGTCGACCGCCACCAGGACTTGGATCTGGCAGACACAGAACAGTTTATTTGTATACAATTGGGAAATGCCCTCTGAAGGCCTATGGTAGAAGGGGAGCAGCTTCCCAAGACGTCCCCTTTAGAAGACGGGTTGTAAGCGGACCCTATGCCTGATAAGTGTATTTCTTTTATCTACAAGAAACACCATAATAACTCGCAGGACCCACTGGTGAGGTTAAGAGAGATGTGGGAGGGTGACCTGTGGGCGCTGGAAGACGACAAATGGGTAGATGCAACACAAAGCCCAAGAGCGATTGCCATTAGATTCTGTTTCCACCTGGTGCAACTACGCATTCTTCATGGATCCTATAACTCCAGGACAGTCCTATGTAATATGGGAACAATGGCAACACCACAGTGCCTGCAGGGGTGCAACCAGGAGGGCTCTTTTTTTCCATGTTATTTGGAAATGCCCGAATATTCAAGAGTACTGGGCATAAATGTTAGAGGTAATGACCCAGGTAACGTTGAAGTCCGTCCCACTAGATGTTAAGAAGCTACTCCTGAATATTAGTGGTAAGGAACCGTGGCCTAAATTTCAAAACATTTGGCTCACACTAGATGCTGGAGTGGTCAAGTGAAATATAGCAAGGGCATGGGGCAGAGCGCCGCCCTGCGACCAAATTGAATGGGAATCGGACATGTACTAGTTTCAAAGAGCAGAGCGGGTGGTGTATCAAAGTATGGGATGCCCCAGGAAATGGCAGAAGGTGTGGGTGGGCTGGCGGGCATATCAGGGTTTTTTGAGACAAGGGTTAGGAGAGTACATAGGGGAAGAGAATGTATCTGAGACGCACCACCCTGGCCTCATTCCCTTCCCTCATTAAGATGGAGCCAGTTTACTAAATTGGTGAATGTGCCGTAAACGCACCAAAAACATGGATTATCTCTAAAATGGAATATATTGGATAATTGTAACAGATTTCATCTGCGGAATGCTATTTGTAGTTAAACATGGAGCATATGTTGTGTGATACAAATGTTAATAAGAGTTTTTAGAAAAAGGAATAAAATAAAATCATGTTTACCTAAATAAGTGGAATCTTTTATATATCTAGAAAACAGGGCCATTTCTGGAGAAATTAATTTGTTTTTACTTTCTACAAGGAAATGATTTTAAGCATCTGAGTTGAAATTAAATTATTTATCTGTATATCAGTGAATTATTTGGGATGTTTGGATTTACGTAAAAGATAAAAAGGAATTTTAGCCATAGAAAAACACTGGGGCATATTATCAAGGGGGGCGATAGGAAATTATCGCCGCTTTAGCGGCCGTTTTCCGTTGGTTTAAGCGGCCTTAATTCTATCGCCCTATTAGAAAGCTGTCGCTAATAGCAGTTAGCGACAGCTTGTAGGCAATAGCGAGCGGTTTGGGGCCCGATTTGCAAGTCAGCGATATTTATCGCTAATGACATGCAAAGTGGCCGTACCCAACCTGTTAGCGACTGAAAGCAGTCGTAGCGATGGAGATATTCGCGCTAACGCCTGCTCAGACCAGTTCTTAGCCATTATATCCAATGGGAGGTGGATATAATGGCTAAGACCCTTGTAGTGATGAGGGACACAAGGGTCTAATTCCAGTTTCTTTAATCGTTTTGAATATCACAACAGAAAGCCGTCAGCTTGTCAACCAGGACGCCGGTCCGCTCTGTCAACATTCCAGAGCGGGCGCCTGGCTGTCAGATGGAATGCACCAACATGCGATAAGGGAGGAGGGAAGGGAGAAAAGGGGAACAGGGAATAAAGTGAACATTAACTGTAGTTACAACACATCATCCTCCTTAAGGGAAATAACTGAAAGGTACTGGATATATAATGATGGGTGATCCTGTGCTCCTATGACTTAAGTACGTGTGTCTATCTCATTATGTACTGTTTGTGCCACTGAGGAGAGGTCCTAAATCTGTCACTCCTTCTGTCTAATCTGATGTTTTCCCTGATGTCATTACCTCCCACTCTTCTCATTACTGTCCTGGGCTCTCCCCCTTCTGCTGGAACCACTCGATCATGACTCCACAGTCTACCATCATCCACAACCACAGAGTTTCTGTTTTGCTGCTGGATGGTCTTGGGGGCATAGAACTTGTTGCCTCCACTCCACCGTCTCTCTGGTTTCTTTACGTAAACTCCTTGTCCTTCCTGAAATTCTCTCTCCTTCACTCCCCACTTCTTATCGTACCATTCCTTGTATTTCTGCTGACTGTCTTCAATTCTCCTCTTGATCTCTTTGTGATCGGTCTCCTTTATTTGTTTTCTCCCCATCCAACTGGGTGTGAGTTTCGTGCCAGCTTTTCTTCCCCTCAGCAACTCAAAGGGTGTGCATCCTGTAGTGGACTTCGGTGTAGTGTGGTATGCCCACAACATGTCCCTTATGGCTTCCTCAATGTTTTCCCCCGCTTGGTTGGCCAATTGTATGCACTCTTTCAACATACGATTCACTCTTTCCACTTTCCCGTTTGCTTTGGGACAATACAGCGGCGTGCGAACATGGGTCACCAAACAGTCTTTGAGGAAATCCTTCATCTCTTCTGAGATCAGTTGTACGCCATTGTCTGTCACCAGTGTTGAGGGTATGCCTTCTAGTGTGAACACCTCTTTCAAGAAATCAACTATGACTTTGGTGCTCACATTGTGAACGGTCTTGCAGGTTATCCAGCTTGAAAAGTAGTCAACTAGGACCAATAAGTACCTGTCTTGAGGCCCTTTGCCATGGATAGGACCCGCTATGTCGAAGCCTAACTTGCTCCACGGAACCTCCGGAACTTCAACTGGTGACAAAGGTGCTCTCCTCGTGATCTTGGATTTGTCACTCAGGGCACACGCATAACAGTCACGCACCTTGTCCTCCATTTCTCTGTCCATGGTAGGAAACCAGTAGTCTGCACGAAGTCTGGCTTTGCACAAGCTTCTGCCTAGATGTCCCTCGTGAGCCAGCTCCACTACCTTACTTCTTAATGCTTCTGGTGGGACCACTTTCCCTGATTTCAGTATTAGGTCACCTTCCACAGATAGATCCTCCCTCACGTTCCAATATGGCTGGATCTCTGTCTCCATGTCTTTGCATTTCTTGGGCCATCCAGATAGTATATACCTCTTCACCTTCTTCATGACATCATCTCGTTCCATCTGGGTTTCCCAAGACGCCTTTTCCACTGCCGCTAGACGCACTTCCAGGATTGAGCTACTCTTCATTTCCTCAACCTCCTCTCCGTCTGCAGGTGCTCTTGATAGGAAGCCAGCAACTCTATTTTGTTGTCCAGGTATATAGGAGACCTTGAAGTTGTAAGCTTGTAGTCCCACTGCCCATTTAGCTATCCTAGGTGTCATGCTTTCCATGTCCTTCTTGGTGAACAGTGAGACCAGAGGTTTATGGTCGGTTTGTACTTCAAAAGGAATACCCCAAATGAAAAACTTGTAGTGACAGATGGCCCAATAGACAGCTAGGGCCTCTTTCTCTATGGTGGAGTAATTCTTCTCAGATACTGTGAGGGTTCTTGATGCGAAGGCTACCACGTTCATCTGGTTGCCTTCTCTCTGTGCCAGCGTTGCCCCTATGCCTTTGTTGCTGGCGTCCGTAGATATAATGGTTACACCATTAGGATCAAACTTCCCTATATACGGGGCTTCAATGATAGCCTTCTTTATGCACTTCATGGACGCATCCTGGTCTTTTCCCCATTCAAAAACACTGTCCTTCTTTATCAAGTCTCTTAACGGTTGCGACACCATAGCAAAATCCTTAATGAATTTAGCCATGTATTCTGCAAGACCTAGGAAGGACAGTATGTCCTCTTTACTCTTGGGAATGGGAGCATCCTCCACTGCCTTCACTAAGTCATGTTTAGGTTTGATGCCATCTTCAGATAGAGTGTGTCCCAGGTAATCCACCGAACTTACTCCTAGTTTGCATTTTGAAGGCTTCGTGGTGAAGCCCACCTCTTTCAACTTTTCAAACACTCTTCTAGCCATTTCATTGTGTTCTTCTTCGCTACCTCCAAAAATCAGGATGTCATCCTGGAAACAGATGGTGTTCCTACAGTCTTTTAACACATGTTGCATGACTCTTTGGAAAGCAGCAGCTGCCGATGCCAATCCAAATGGCATTCTCTGAAACTTGAAATTTCCAAATGGGGTGGTGAACGCTGTCAGTATCTGGGAGTCCGGGTGAAGCTTGATTTGGTAATAGGCAGAGGATAGGTCGAGCACGCTAAAATACTTGGCACCCCTGATCGTGCTTAGCATTTCCCCTATCCTGGGAAGAGGGAACCTGTCCACAAGAATATTCGCATTGAGGTCCCTCAGGTCCACACAGAGTCTTATGCTGTTCCCTTTATCTTTGGCCATGATGACAATCGGGGCCAACCAGGCTGAACTCTCGATTTCTGTGATGACTCCCTCCTTAACCAGCCTCAGAAGTTCCTGCTGGAGAGGGTCTCTCATGCGCAAAGGTATAGACCTGGTCTTGTGCACCACTGGCACCGCCCCCTCCTTTAGCACAATCTTATGCATGTAGTTCTTAAATACCCCCAATCCATCACTGAACACTTCCTTGAACTCATTAGTGAGATTCTCTGATATACCTTCTGGGTCAATTAGCAACACCTGCTCTTTGTTGTTTGGATCAAGTATGATTCCCAACTGCCTCTGATGTTTCCAGCTCAATAGGGTCGAGCCTCTCGTGGATACATACACCTTTCCTACTGTGTGTCTATCTTTAAATGAGATTCTCATGGTCACCATTCCCTCAAGGGAGATCTTCCCTGTGTTGTAACCTTTGGGACTAATGTCTGGTGGCAACAATTTTACAGGATGATTGGCAAACTTATCTTCAAACACTTTCTTATCTACTAAAGTATAAGGGGAGCACGAATCAGCATACATACTAAACATCACTCCGTCAAGTAAGACATCACATTTGGGGTAAACATCATCATTGTTATCTTCCTCATCCCCCACTTGAAAAATGTATGATTTTTCCCTTCCCTCTTCTTGGGGTGTCTCCTCAATGACATGCACTGCTCTGCCAGGTGCCTTACATACCTTGGAAAAATGCCCCCACCTGTTGCACTTTCTGCACTGTACATTCCTTGCAGGACACTTCCAGTTATTTGCCAAATGATTTGGACTGCCACATTTATAACACACTGTGGTACTGGGCTTGCTTCGATTAACCTCTTTACTCTTGTCCCCTACTTTACAAACCGTTTCACCCTCGGTACTAACTTTGCTTTCGGACCTCTCTCTGTTTGTACCCTCTGTAACTCTCATTTCCTTCATGCAACGTGCTGTGTGCTCTAAACCCTTAGCTATGTTTATTGCGTCCTCAAGATTGGGGTTCTTGGTAAGTAATTCCTCTTGTATCTTGGTTTCATTGGTGCACCTCACCAACTGGTCTCTTATTAAAGAGTCTGTGAGTTGACCAAACTCACATGTGGCTGACAAGCCTCTCAACACAGCTACATAATTACTCACTTTCTCCTCCCTCTTCTGAACTCTCTTAAAAAACTTATGTCTTTCCATCACCACATTTATTTTCTCCTTAAAATGAGCTGCTAATTCCCTCAGCGTACTTTCATATACATTGACACCTTCCTCCACCTCCTCTTGCTCATCCTCAATAAATCTCCCAGTTATATCTTCATATATTTTCCTCCCATGTGTGCCCAAATTATGTAGCAATATATGTTGTTTGCGTATATTAGTGTAGTTGCTGCCTCCAATTGCTATTAAGTAAGATTTGAAGATACCTTCCCACCTTCTCCAAGGGATTACTGGTTCTCCTAATTCATTAAGAAAAGGTGGGGGTTGGCTCATTCCTGCACCTGCCATTGCCATAAAGTTCCTACAATACTTGTATGTCTAAATTTTCTCAAAGGAAAAACAACAGAACACTAAAAAAACGTGAAAATGACTCTATGCCACTAGTTGCTGTGTTTCTAAGCTGATTAACACACACTTGTTTCCGCCAAAAAAAAAAACATAAAAACAACACTTTCCTATTTTGCCACTAAATGTTTGTACACTGGAGAGAATATAATTAACCCAGAGGTTTATGCAGTCCTCTTTCTGCTTCCACGGTCGATAAATTTAGTCCAATGAGATTGCCTGCTTTCCCTCCGACTGGCGGGAGCTTCCTGTGGAGAAGCTTCCCCTCAAAATGATCCCTGTCAGGAAGAGGCTGCTCTTCAACTGGAGCTGAGGTATCCGGGCGTGCACTCACAGAACTGCTGCCTCTCTCAACCCCTCAACACTGCCCTTCCAAGTTCCCACACGAGAGCGAGAGACGAACATGAATCCACAGAGTCACCACGTATCTCTGGGCGAAAATACCGGTAAGCGCTCTGCCTCGCGCAATGTTCCAGTCAGCGCCGTTGGTTCATGCGCGCTTCAAAGCTTCAAAGCTTCATGTAAAGCCGAGAAGTCCCACCAATCCATTCAAAACGTCTGTAGTCAAAATGCGCCGAAGCAAAATGCACGGTAATAAATTCAGGGCGCCTCAAAGCAAGAAAGCAGGAAAGGTGGTTCTGCTAATCGCCCCTCAACCTACTTGAAAATTAGTCGATTTCAGTAAAGCTGCCACATGACTTGATAACAGCGCGCTTTCCACTCAAGTTCACGGCGTGTGCCCGACTCGGCACCCAAGTATGAGCGATGGCACACCGCCCCTGGCGCTTCAATTCCGCTCCTGCCCCTTCATTGAAATTTCACCATACACAGGCAACGCGATGCCCGACCTGGCAACCGATAAAGTAAACAACCCTTCCAAGGTATTTTCTCGCAAATGTCTCTCCTGATCTCCTTACTTGTGAGGCTAAAGCTGCAGTTGGTGACAATCAGCATCGGTCACTCGCTTCCTCCTTAGTTTCACCGGCTCCGTTTAACTTCCTCCGTCAACAAGCATTAAATTCATTCCAGGGAAACGGCAATGCCTGTCCCTGGCCCAGTTTCCTTCTCCTCGTCGCCAAGAAATGTAGTGATGAGGGACACAAGGGTCTAATTCCAGTTTCTTTAATCGTTTTGAATATCACAACAGAAAGCCGTCAGCTTGTCAACCAGGACGCCGGTCCGCTCTGTCAACATTCCAGAGCGGGCGCCTGGCTGTCAGATGGAATGTACCAACATGCGATAAGGGAGGAGGGAAGGGAGAAAAGGGGAACAGGGAATAAAGTGAACATTAACTGTAGTTACAACAACCCTGTTAGCGATAATGCGTGAATATCGCTGTATTCTCAGCGATATTCACGGATTTTGCCGCTATCGCTGGGAATTTTATCGCTTTTGAGATAAAAGTTGCTAATAGCACGTTATCTCAGCGATAAAATCCGGTGATGCGCAGCGATAAAAAAATTGCCGCTAAGCCTACTTAGCGATAAATATCGCTATTTGTTGATAATATGCCCCTAAATTCCAACAAACTATCGAAATCTATGTTATTTGTAGGAACAATTGTACACTTTTTTTTTACCTCATACACCTTTTCCACTAAAGTTACAATTCAATATTTCATCATGACGATCTTGAATCTCAGTACAATGGGTATCAATAATGCATATATTCTAGCTGTCAAACTTGTTCCACATAGTATCAATTGAATATGGCAATTAGCAGACGTTTGTCAAAGTGTTATTTCTTTCTCTTATAAATAAATGAACAAATAAGCCAAGTTTGAATTTCAAAGGACAATATGTATCAAAAGCTCACAGGTTTTAATAGACGGACATTGTAATGCGAAATGGCAGCTTGCAGTGTTTGTGAAGCAGATCTCACAATACACAACAGACCTGAGAGCTGTATATTGTCATAAAAGTGGCAGTGTTTGGAATAGGGGCATATTATCAAGAACCGCGTTAAAAATTATCGCCGGTTTAGCTGCAGAAAACTGCAGCTAAAACAGCAATAATGGGTTTGATAATATGCCCTTGTGAATTCCCATTGACGCCCATGTTCTGGTGTGAACATGGGCTTCTATTGGAATTCTCCAGGGCTTATTATCAAGTCGATTATCGCTGCTTTAGCTGCAGTTTTCTGCCGCTAAACCTGCGATAATTTTAACGCCTTTCTTGATAATATGCCCCTTGGTTTTTATTCCACTAGTTTGTTAATGACAGGAAACTCAGGATCCGCGAGTTCTGTTTACTCAACCCTGAAGAAACTGCATGCGGAGGGATGTATGAACAAAAATAAAGTGGGTATTTGTAAAATCATCCGGAAATGCTGTGCCGTCTTACCATCTTGCAGTTGGATGAAAGCACTAGATCTCTCCAATTCATTCTCTCTTTCTCTCTCTCGCCCTCTCTCATTGAATTCACAAATATAATTTTGTCATGGCATTATGTTTACAATATTTTTTTCTCAAAGATTTGCTTATGGCAGACTCGTTTTACTAATGAGGCATTATGCCATGGTTGTATAGGCTACTCTCTAATTTCCATCTTGAGCTCTTCCTCATAGAAAATGATGATATTTATTTCATACTTCTGCTTTATGTATTTAGATGAACATACAGAAGAATTCCTTGAATCGGTGGTTGCGTTATTTCTCCTTTTTAAGGTTTAAGACAGTGTAAGAGGAAGTGTTCTTGATGTTCTAGGAGGGCTAGATGATTTGTTGACATCCGTTGTTTGGGTCCTTATTAATTGATTTCACGATAAGTAGCAGTACCACGTTTACTAGTTTGGATCATGTAATTTATTTCTGTGTCTCTTTCGATTTCTCAGTGGGATGCATGTTTTGCTTTGAGCTTATTTATTAACAGATGTAGAAACCTAGTTGCTCTGCTTTACCTGTTTCTTTGAGGGATGTGCAGTTCTTGTGTTTCATCTGTTCCCATTGAGAGGTGAGCCGGCCCTCTTTTGGGGGGCTTGTCCAGTTGATGATTGTTAAGCTGTGCACTGGAAAATGTATTTTCACTTCTCTCAAGGCACCGGCGAAGTTTTGATTTGCATGACCAGCATTAAAAGGTGTCATTCTAACACCACTCAGTAGGCGTAGTACTGCTCAACCTGTGAAGAATCAACAATTATTTGGAGAATAATAAAAGTATATTTTTTGTTGAGTCTACTAGTTGTTCATGTAGATGTTAATTAAAGTTGGGCAAAGGCAGCATTCCTGTGTAGATGTTTGTTTCTGTTTGAAGCTTCAAACAAATGACTTTTGGAAATATACAAAGCATACAAATGTTTTCCTTTCTGCACTTTATGGATACATTTATTTATTAGGACTTGTAGTGTGTAGATGTAGCTCTTTATCCTGCAATTAGTGTTTGGTCAATTTACCTTTCATATGGTCCTGGATTCATCTGTTTGGTATGGAACAGAACAGTTATTCTAGGTTTCGGTTAATGCAGATCTCTGTAGTTAATAGGGTTCTGCCGCTCAGGTGTAAAAAGGAAAGATGAGACTGTAAGGCTGTGCATTTGGTTAATTGTCTTGAGCTCAGTGTTATATTAAAGAGTTTTATCAACACTTATTATAGTCTGGTGTGCTGGGTTTCAGCGTTTTATTAATGATTGCATCTGTTCCATGTTCTTTGTGTTGTTTCATGTTTTCAGAGTATATATGACACTATTCCTGTCAGGGGAGACAATCTTTACAATGCAACTTTTACTACGCAGTGCCATTACGACGCAACTTTTACAACGCATACCATTACAACGCATTGCGCTGGGGGGCGCTCTAGGATAGGGAATAGGTTAATTTACTATCCAATAACCTTCCCTAGTGTCCACGGGGACTGGAGTTGGAATATGATATGATATGAATTGGCTTTTATAGAGCGCAGCTTACACTCCATGGAGCATCTTGGCGCTAGTCATCACGTGTCAAAATGAGAAAGAGAAAGAGGGAGAGCTGCCAAAAAGGAAAAAGGGAGAAGTAATTGAGTCGGAGATAGGGAGTGAGATTAAATTAACGCTAGACATAGTGTGTCAGTGGCCTTGAAAATCCATGTTTTAAGGGCTTTTCGAAACAGGTTCTCTGAATGGATCAGACGCATCTGGGGTGGGAGCTTGTTCCAGGCTCTGGCTCCTAGCACTCCGATGGATTTTCCACCTTTTGTGGTTAGTCTGAATTTGGGGACGGCTAATAGGTTTAGGTTAGATGATCTGAGTGACCTGGAGGGAGTATATCTTCCAAACCTTTGAGACAGGTATGTGGGGCCCGACTGGTGGTAAGCTCTGAAAGTGATGAGTAGGATTTTGAATAGTACTCTCTTGTGGATGGGTAACCAATGCAGGGTTTTAAGTGCTTTGGAGGCAGATGATTTCCTGGGTAGTCTTAGCACTAGGCGGGCAGCCGCATTCTGAACCATCTGCAATTTATGCAGAACAGCTTTGTTGGAACCTGCATAGATGCTGTTGCAGTAATCTAGCCGGGATGTAATGAGGGCCACTGCTACCGTTTTTCTGGCTGTCAGGGGGAGGAGGTCAAAGAACCTTCTGAGGCCTCTAATAATGTTGAAGCAGGACCCTGCCACAGCACCTGCTTGTTGTTTGAAGGATAGGGCTTCATCAAACCTTATCCCGAGGTTGCGGGCCGACGTGATGGTGTTGGGTTGAACTTCGGCGTCTTGGGGCCACCAGTTGTTAGGGGAAAAAAGGTTGTTCTGGCCAAAGGGGAGGATTTCAGTTTTGCCTGAATTGCATTTAAGGTGGTGAGTTCTCATCCATTCAAAGGTTACGGTGAGACAGTCTCTCAGATTTGCTTCTGCTTTGGTTGAGTTGTTGTCCAATACAAGGATGAGTTGGGTATCATCCGCGTAGGATATTGTACTGATGTTGAATGATGTGATGAGTTCAATCAAAGGGGACATGTAAAGGTTAAAAAGAACCGGGCTCAGGCTTGAGCCCTGTGGTACCCCTGTTGTTAAAGTTTTTTCATCTGAGCAGTAGTTTCCTAATATGGTGACTTGTTTCCTATGGCTCAGGAAGTTTTTCAGCCACTTGAAAGCGGTTCCTGTTAGTCCCGATTCTGCTAGGCGGCCAATTAATACGGGGTGTGAGACTGTATCAAAGGCCGCCGATAGATCGAGCAGGATCAGGACGGCTTTTTTTCCCTGATCCAGTGCCATCTTAAGTGTCTCTACTGTATGTAGAAGGGCTGACTCTGTGGAGTGTTTTGCCCTGAAACCTGCCTGGTTAGGGTGTAGGAGTTGGTTTTCCTCCAGATGTTTAGTTAGCTGTTTATTTACTGCTGCTTCAGTCAGTTTAGACAGCAGTGGAAGCAGCGAGATTGGGCGAAGGTTAGAGAGCGTGGTGGGATCAGCTAGGAGCTTTTTCTGCAGCGGTTTTACAGCAGCACGCTTCCATTCAGATGGAATGACGGCAGTGGCCAGAGAAGAGTTTATGATGGAATTTATAGTTGGATTTACCATGTCCACCAGAGTGTGGAGCAGCAGTGGGGGGCACGGGTCAAAAGGGGAGCCTGATTTACAGGAGAGAATTGCTTGTCGAGTTTCGTCGAGGCTGATGGGGGCAAAGTTTTTTAGCTGAGGTTTACTGTTGGTTAGTTGTAAATTATCATAAGGGGGGGGGTTCTGAAAAGTCTGGGAAGTCTTTGGTGAGATTTAGTATTTTCTTTTCGAAGTAGTTTGCTATGGAGTTACAGAGTGTCAGTGAAGGTGGTATCTCTTGCCTGAGAATTCTGGGGTTCATGAACTCATCAACTATTTTAAAGATTTCTTTCTGTTTATTGTTGGACAGATTAATGACTTCTAGGAAGTGATCTTTTTTGGCGTTTTTTATCATAGAATGATATTGTTTCCTAGCGGTTTTATAGGCAAGAACTTCCGTTACATCATAGTTATGGCGCCATTTCTTTTCAAGGGTTCTGACCTCAGTACGTTTGTTTTTTAGAGCGGGGGAGAACCAGGGTGCTGACTTTTTATTCTGTTTTTTCCGTACTTTTCCTGAGTTAGCAGGACCACAGAAGTCTGTGACCCATTTACAGAAATTGTTATAGTCGGGTTCAGTACATCCAGTAAGGGACGGTTTAGATTCCTCTGCGATGTAATGCAGATTGGGTGAGTTGGCAAGTTTTTTCCAGTCTTTCTGTATCGAGAAATCGATTTTTGGGTTGGCAGTATTAGGTCTTTTCTTTTTGGTTGTAAGTTTGAAAGGGATTAACCAGTGATCGGTCCATGTTTGGATCAGGGGAGTTTCAACGGTTAAGGTTTTGATGTTGGTACAAATGCAATCTAATATATGGCCTGCTTTGTGTGTGGGCTTTTTGGTCAGTATTTCCAGCCCCAGGATATCAGTTAAGTCGTTAAGCCATATTGCATTGGGGTCGTTGGGTTTATCTAGATGAAAATTTAGGTCGCCTAAAACTGTAAAAGTAGCATATTTCAGGGTTAAAGTGCTGAGTGCATCTTCGAAGCTTTCGAAAAAGCCATTCTGAGGTCCTGGGGGGCGATAGATTAAGGCCCCCACGAAGGTGGTCTCCTCATTTATCTGAAAACAGAATCCCATGCTTTCTGCCCCTTTTACGTCCGAGAGTTCGAACGTTGAGCATTTCAGAGAGTCTCGGTGGATAATGGCTAGTCCACCTCCTCTCAGTTCCAATCTATCGGTCCTCTGAATGAGGTAGCCTTGGGGGACAGTTTCAGTTATGATCGGGTTGCACCATGGTTTAAGCCAAGTTTCCGTTATAAATAGCAGGTCAATATTATTCTCTGTGATGAGGTCATGAATGTGCTGGCCATTCTTACATATTGACCTAGCATTGATCAAGGCTCCTCGGAGAGAGGTCGCGTTTTCCATAGTGGATAACTGTTTTTCCGGGGTGAGGAGTGTTCTACAGATATGACAGTATGCAGGTCCTGACCACTTTTCAACATTAATCATGTTGTGACAGTGATTTTTATTAGGATTTAGGGCAAGTATCTGATCTCTGGTATAGGTAGGTGTTTGGTTAGTACATACCTTAGATTGGGCAACATCATAGGCCCTGGGCCCGGCCGAGGCACGGACGGGCACAGACGGGCTTGCCTTAGGCGCGCCTTCGGCGCGCAAACGGCGCGCCCGCTGCGCCCGTCCGCTGCGCGTCCGGAATTGACACATTTTTTATGGACAGGAAGGCGGGAAAAAAGGGGGGGCGTGGCCTCGTCAGGGGGCGTGTCCGAGCTTCGCGCCGGAGACGGCGGGGGAAGCCTTTCTGTGCTTTGGAAGTCCGAGTCAGCGCTAATATCGGCTCCGTGGGTGCTTCCTAAGCGTGGATGGAGGTAGGCGAGTGACAAACAATAGTGCTAAAAATACAATTTAAAGTGACTCTCAAATTTTAAAAGTTGCTGGCCTAGCTCCCGGCTTTCCGCCTCAGGAGACACGAAATGGTTGTGGGATCGCTTGTAATCAGCGGCGCCTTTATAGCGCGATTGTTGTGGGCGTGGCCTCGTCAGGGGGCGTGTCCGAGCTTCGCGCCGGAGACGGCGGGGGAAGCCTTTCTGTGCTTTGGAAGTCCGAGTCAGCGCTAATATCGGCTCCGCGGGTGCTTCCTAAGCGTGGATGGAGGTAGGCGAGTGACAAACAATAGTGCTAAAAATACAATTTAAAGTGACTCTCAAATTTTAAAAGTTGCTGGCCTAGCTCCCGGCTTTCCGCCTCAGGAGACACGAAATGGTTGTGGGATCGCTTGTAATCAGCGGCGCCTTTATAGCGCGATTGTTGTGGGCGTGGCCTCGTCAGGGGGCGTGTCCGAGCTTCGCGCCGGAGACGGCGGGGGAAGCCTTTCTGTGCTTTGGAAGTCCGAGTCAGCGCTAATATCGGCTCCGCGGGTGCTTCCTAAGCGTGGATGGAGGTAGGCGAGTGACAAACAATAGTGCTAAAAATACAATTTAAAGTGACTCTCAAATTTTAAAAGTTGCTGGCCTAGCTCCCGGCTTTCCGCCTCAGGAGACACGAAATGGTTGTGGGATCGCTTGTAATCAAACTATCAAACTATTAAACTATTCACTATCCAGCGCCCCAAAGCACTATGCGTTGTAATGGTATGCGTTGTAAAAGTTGCGTCGTAATGGCATGCGTTGTGAAAGTATGCATTGTGATGTCATACATCCTTCAGTCAGTGGGTTTGTAGGAGATTTGAAAGCACTTAATTGTGCTTTCCAGTTTGTGTAGCCTCAAGGCTGTGTTTAGCTGGTTTACTGTGATTTGTTCCTTTCTTTTTGGTTCATGAAAGGTTTGAAAAGTGTTGCTTCAACTCAGTTCTATGATGTCTTGCTCATTTGCTTCTTCCTTTTTGTACCTTCACCAATGTGTCTAGAAAGAGTTGTTCAAATTGTTTTTTCATTCCCAATTGAGAAGTTTTGTTGCTGAGTTTCTTTTTGACTTTCACGTACAGGTCTTCAATCTTTTTTAAATATTTAGCTATTCTGCAATTAAGGTCTCATTTCTTGGTTCTCCATTTGCAGAATCTAGCCAACCAATGTGCAGTCCAGCTGGCCAAGATGTATTCCATCTTCCCCCACAGAGCTTTTTCAAGTGATGTTTGAGTCTATGATAGGATGGCAAAAATTAGTATTTGACCTAGTGGAGTTTTGGAGGCTGCTGCAGAATCGCTGTTAGATCACTCTGACACTCAGGCAAGAAACATGTTGACCACATGAAGCTCAGAGCAACATCCTGACACATTACATCAGGAAGTTGTCACTCTATTTTTAACCAGTTTGGAAGCCAGTTTCATTATAATTATTCTGTCTGGACTTCTATTCCCTGTTTTATCTCTGCACAGTCTACTGACCCTCACTTTAGCATATCTACACTTTTAGGTCCCTTACACCCACGGCACCATAGGGCAAGGAATGAAAGATATTTGCCAAAGAGACCCTCATAGTGTGCCCTTCAGGTTTTGCAGCGCCAACCTGACAAGGAGCATGCCCTATGATAAAACATGACATCCAGCTGCCTGATTGTGTGAGGGCCCTAATTCAAAAAAGAGGGATTCCCCTTTCCCTCCTTTTCTAAAGGACAACTTTTCACCTCTTCAGACCTCTCTCTTTCTCTCTCCATTTGCCTTCATAGGAACTGCATACCTTTTTTGGTTTTGTTGCGTGTAGTTTAAGTCACCCAGGTTTTGTAAAGGTGTTCGCTGCTGGGTTGACTCTGTTCAGTGTTGTCACCTGGTTTGATTTTGAAATGTGCTGTGTGGGTTGCTATTGCAATGTTTTTGTTTAAGTCACCTTTACATTTGCCTGTTTATGTTTTTAAAAAAACGCTTTCTGTGGCATCAGTTTAGCAAAATGTTTTCTGACTGAACCGTTATTCTATCCCTACTTTGGGTTAGGTTGAGTGGCTGTTTTAAGCGAATGGGTATGTGTGTTTGGTGTGTTGTTCCACTGTAAGTGCTGTATGAAAGCCTAATGGTATGTTTTTGTAGGGTTGTTCCACCCCTACTAGTGTTTTTTGTGAAGGACATTATTTAAGCCAAGGTGGAATCCCCGTGATTCATCTTTCTTGTTTGTTCTTTTGCTATAGGCTGTGTTCTACTTCACCCCATTATTTGGTTTTCTTCTTGCTATTCTTATGTCAGCCTGGCCAGCTGGCATGTTGGTGGCACTTTGGGGTCTGTTCAAGGATTAGTGGTGTGGTAGAGTGTGTATGTTGTGTTGTGGGTAGATGGGGAGAAGGGGGTATTATTATTATGATCATTGTTCTTATTTGCAAGTATTATGTTATGTCATGTTGTGCAAATTGCATTTAATATTTTCCATCTGTGTTTGTATGCACATTTGCAATTAGTGTGTTACGACATGTTGTGTGTGAAATGTTTTCCATCTTTTATTTTCATGCATTCACATTAGTTCTCACTGTTACATTGTAAACATGCAGGCAAGAGTTTCTAAAGTTATTCTGCAAGGGTTCTAATGTTATTCTGTGTAAAGAAAGGAGATGTGTTATACCTGCTGCTCAGCTCGTGTGACTGTGGTGGAGGAAAGTTGGAGTGTGAGGATGCTGTAGAATGTTGGTGAGTGAGACAGTCAGTTGGAGGATAGGCTGAGCAGCAGGGAGGCTGCTCCTGGTGGGACTCTTCATCTTAACATCTATCTCAATAAATCAACCTATAATCTACATGCACCATTTATTCAGAACATTTACATATATACATTACAACTTTTCAATAAGTGGTTTTGGTGTTCAAATCAATTGCCCCGATCTGACCATGTGAGGTTGAGGAGATACTGGAGAAGGGTCCATGACTGGCATTTGTGACTGAGACATCGGTACAGTCATAGGGCTCTCTGAAATCACAGGTGGATAAGCCTCACTCCTGACATCTGTGTTTGGCAAAGGTTGAAGCAGGTGCTTGAAATGCAAAGAATGTTGCATAATGGACTTTTCATGACAGGGAGCAGTCACCATGTGGCAGTTACTGATCACAACCCTCAGTTGGTCAGCATCAAAAGGAGCATCAGACTTGCACTTTATGCGTTTATGAGAAGAGTCACTGCTGCAAAGTTTATCAATGTCAATAGATCTCTCATTGGACCATTGTGGCACTTTGGTGCATATTGCTCTCCCAAACCTCAAGGTGACAGGGCTTTTACCTGTAGTAGAATGCAGAATTGAGCAGAAGGAATGAAGCATAGACTGAAGAACCGACTTGAGTTCAGGCTTTTCCAGTGCAGCACGCTGAACCATCTTCTTGAGGTTACTCATACATTTCTTGACTACATGATTAGCCTATGGCTAGAGAGGTGTGCTTTTCTGATGCTTGATATTTAAATGAGTGAGAAAGTCTTTATATTCCCAACTAATGAAAGGTGAGCCATTGTCAGATTTCAGAATCAAAGGAACACCCTAAGTCACAAATATACTTTCTAGTCTTTTCAATGACTCTGTCGTGAGTCATGGACAACACATCTCCCACCAGAGGAAAAACAGAATATTTATCAACAATTACTAGCTGATCATATCCGTTTTCAAGGGGCCCAAAGAAATCAATTACAATCTTCTCCAATTCATGCTTTGAGGCATCATACATGTTTAACAGATGTGGGGTTGTCTTAGATGACAAGCAGCTCCATAAATGACAGGTCTTTAACTCTTTTTCAACTCTTTCATCAAGATGGTAGAACCTTGCTCAGCTCTGCAAAGCTCCATTCATAGCAACAAAAGAACTTTTCATGGACAGTTCAATATCAATGTCTCAGTCTCTCGGGTATGACAATTCTTGACCCTAAGAAGATGAGCCTTTCTGGAGTTACTGAAAGTTTCTCTTGTACCTTTTTGAATTTTTGGTACTCAAGTTTGTAATGACAGGGTCGAGTATGTGTTTGCTATGAATGATTGGTAATAATGTCTTTGAGCATTTACAAATCCATGTCTGCACTAGTGGCAGCACTGATCTGGTCTACCGATATGGTAGTAGAAGTATTGAATTTCACAATGAAATGAACATAGGCATCAGCTGCTTTAGAAATAGTGCCACGACACTCTATTGGACACAAGAGAAGTAGTCAGCAGGGTTTTAATCTTTTCCTTCCTTATGCACAATCATATAGTTATACTTCTGCAATCGTAACAACCCCACCTGTTAATACGAGAGAGCAGCTTAGATTTAGGATTGCTGATAATGGTGAGCATTGCTTGGTAGTCAGTGACAACTGTCAAATGTTTTCCATAGAGGAACACAGTACACAATATAGCTATGCTTTCTTTTTTTGGGTTGTGAATAAGCACTTTCTGTCATTGACAATCTTTGGCTAGCATAAGTCACAATCCCAAAATGTACATCGAGGCATAGGACCCCAATGGGCTAGGATCAACAACAACCGCCATCTGCAATTTTGGATCAAAGTATGCCATTTAAATTGTGTTCTCAATTGCATTCTTGACATGTATATAACTTGAAAAGTAACTGGCCATGGCAAGGAAGGATCTCAGCATGTTTGCATCCGGTGGGGGAGATGTGGATGAAAAGGCTTGTACTTTGTTTGGGTCTGGAGTCATTCCCACATCTTGAGTTTGGCAAGATGAAAGTTACATTTAGCCGCATTTATTATAAGACCTGCATCAGTAAGTATACAGTACACTTGTGTCAAGCTTTATCATGTTCCTTTCGTGTGGCCTTAAAGACTAGTATGTCATCACTGTAATTGAGAACATTTGTGACTGGCTTTATTATGGGACAAATGACATTCTGAAACAGTTCAGCAGCTGATGACCCTCTGAATCTTAGCATTTTATATTGAAACAAACCAACATATGTCGAAAAGGTAGGAATGCACCTTGAATTCTCTTTGAGTTTGGCTGGTGATGCCCTTTCTTTAAATCAAGGCAGAAAAGACTTTAGCTCCATTCTGCTGCATAATCATGTCAGCAATGTGTGGACCTGGATGGCGTTCTCTTTCCAATGCCTTGTTTGCTTGGTGCATATCAACGCAGATGCGTACAGCTCCTCCACTTTCCTTTTTTGGCACAATCACTATGGGTAACACCCATGGTATCAAACCAGTGGATCGCTCAATGATGGTATGCTTTAATGAGGTATCAAGTTCTTTCTCAACAACCTCCTGTAAATAGAATTGCATTTTGACAATGTCATTGAACAACCTCGTGTAAATGGAATTGCAATTTGACAATATCATTGAACAACAGGACAAATGCCCTCATTTATCTGAAGTTGCACTTTCACAGTCTTAAGCCTTCCTAATCCATGAAACAAAAATGGAAACTAATTCACTTTCTCAAGATAGGCGTTGACATTGTAGTTCACAGAAGTCAGCCCCATGTCAGCAGCCCATGTATACACTTTAGTTTTCAAGGGAGTTAAAAAGGGCACTGGAGACAGTTCACTGTGCTTCTCCACCGGCATAATGTTTATCAATGCTCCATTGTCTCTTATAAAAGACAGGCAGTGCCCATTCACTTTCACTGTGATCTTGAAACAATATTCAAATTAATTTAGCACTTTCACTTGTTGGCCTAGTTTTGACCGGCAATCTTCCTTGCAAGAAGCTAACCCTACATGTGCACGTCGCCCAGTAGTCAACATTGACACTTTACACCCATTTAACTCACTGTGACTAAACAATGATGGTGAAGAACTATTATTTTTAATTTTTTTTATTTATTAAACTTGTATTGCGCACAGCTACCCTCAATGGGTTTCCCGGCGCCAGGGATAGATAAAAGAAAGGAAACAGCAAAGCCCAATAGAACCAACAATGCAGAGGGATCAGTTGAACAGCAAAGTCTTCAGTTTTTTTCGGAAGGGGAGGAGATCAGTCTCAGCTTTCAGGGCCGGTGGAAGAGCATTCCACATCTTTGGACCGAGATAAGAGAACGAACGGCCGCCCATTTTGGCCAGTTTTATTCTAGGGACCAGGAAATTGCCACTAGTGGAGGATCTTAAAGTACGACCAGGCTTGTAGACTTGAACCAGGTTCTGCAGATATATAGGGGCAGAACTCTGCCGAATTTTAAAAAAAAGGCATAAGGTTTTAAATTTTACGCGGTTTGGGACTTTAAGCCAGTGAAGATCGCGCAGAGCCTGAGCTGCGGAAGATCTTCGGGGTACATTACACAGTAAGCGAGCTGAGGAGTTTTGCACCACCTGAAGCTTATTCATTGTGGCCTTATCGGCCCCGAGATAAAGCACATTCCCATAGTCAATACGGGAGATCACAAGAGCCTGGACGACAGTTCTCCGAGTAGAGCAAGGCAACATCCATAGGATCTTCGGCAACCATCTCAGGATGGAAAAACAGATTGCAGCGACCTTTGTTACCTGCTGTCTCATAGAGAGCCTGTCGTCGATGAGGAAACCGAGGTTGCGGGCTACGGGGGCTGGATTCGGCAGAGGACCCATATCGGAGGGCCAATGTCGAGGGCCCCACAGATCTTTATTCTTGCCCAAGATGACGACCTCGGTCTTGTCACCGTTGAGCTTGAGCAGATGGTCGTGCATCCAAGCAGCAACGCGTGACAGGCCAGATTTCAAGGCAGAGACCTCATGGCCTACACTGCTAGAAAGAGAGAACACAATTTGCGTGTCATCAGCATACGAATAAATTGTCAGGCCGGCGTCCTCAACGATGGTAGCAAGGGGTCTGATATAGATATTAAACAGCAAAGGGCTGAGAATCGACCCCTGGGGGACGCCGTGTGCCGATGCATAGACAGCAGATTCAGCTTCTGTCGAAAACACCTGAAAGGTACGTCCACCTAAAAAGGAGGCAATCCAGGCCAGCGCAGATCCAGCAACACCAAGGGAGCGGAGAGAGTCAAGAAGAATAGAATGAGACACGGTATCGAACGCTGCACTCAAATCCAAAAGGATGAGTGCAAAGGTCTCCCCGCGATCGATGCCGTGCCGAAGCCTCTCCGTCACCCCGAGGAGTGCGGATTCAGTGGAATAATTAGCGCGGAACCCGGATTGGGACGGATGGAGATATCCCACGTTTTCAACAAATGAATTAAGCTGGGTGTTCACGTGACGTTCCAAAATTTTGGAACATGCAGGCAGCAGGGATATGGGCCTAAAATTGGCTAAATTAGTGAGAGATTAGATGAAGAATTTGAAAACATGATGTTTCCGCTTGGCCCTGTGGGAGTGCGTAGAAAACATGGCATCTGGAACTTTCTGACACACATTTTGTTTTCTCGACATAATGCACTTAATCTTGGCTCCAGTTTGTTTTCCCAATGTTACATACTTGATCTCTCCCTCTCTTTGCAGACTGTTACAAATTCTTTCTCTTTCCTGCAGTCTGCGCATATCTGTCCAATGCCGGGACATCTACCTTCATGCAGAAAGGAAAATCCACATTGGAATCACATATTCTTTATAGACATTACTTTATGACCTTCAGCCTTGTGACTCAACTTACTTTTCACTCTCAGCACTCCATGTTAGCTGCCTGTCTGTCAGCTCTCTCCTCTGCTCTTCCAGCCATGGGTACTTGCTCCAAGCTGAGTGTCTCTTTCAGCATTTGTCATCTGAAAGAATTGGAGAGACAAATATTTATTACTCTGAGACGCATAAGCTCTCCATCGTGAAACTCTTTGAAGGTGCAATGCTTTAAGAGCAAACCAAGTCTTTCTATGAATGTATCCATCGTTTCACTAGCTCTCTGCCTTTCCTGACTGAAAATGTACCTTTCATAGTTGACATTCGGCTTTCAATTGAACTTGGGTTTTAACGCTTCCTTGATTTGACAGTACATCACTTAACTTCATCACCTTGAGGTATTTTCTTTATCATTTCTTTCACTCCTTCACCTGACAAATTTACAGGTATTTAATGATCTTTTTTTATTTGCTTCTTCCAGCGCATCCTAGAAATACTCAAAAATGTCACTCCAGGCAGTCCATCTATCACCAATATTTTGAAGGGAAGCTGTGGCTTTAGGAATGTGGTAGCATCATAACCTGTGGAAATGTTTGCTAGTGGGAAATTGGAGCTGGCTTCGGTGGCATCTGCTGCCCACTTGTACTGACATCCTTGTCACGCACTAGCCACATGCTGACATTTGGGTCATTGTGCTCGCTGTCTGGCTGAAAGGTGCTGTCTACTTCTCTTGCACCTGGCTGTGGCCGCTTGCTGCACTTTCTGTACTTGGTTGTCACTGCCTTTAGTGTTATCCTGCTGTATGAATGACGATTCAGTGTCATATTGTGGTGTAGTCCCTCTGGTCACAACTTTATCAGCAAGTTTAAAGCAGGTGGCACAAACGTTCCATATGGACTAGACTTTTTTCAAAGACCTAGCACTGCTCCATCAACCATTGATTAGCAGGCGCCATCTTGGTTGGGGGGCTAATGATCTCACTGCAGGACTTCCGTGTCTACGGCTATATAAGATGGCTGACTCTAATGCGCGCAGCGGGTGCACCGGCGGATCGCCGGAGGTGCGCCAGAGGTAAGCCCGTTTGCGCCCGTTCGCGCACAGGACGCGCCGGGCGCCGGAAACTCTGCCTGTCGGGACCGCACCGTACTATCATACTCCCGTGACGAACTCATACGCTTGAATCCTGGCACTCTCCCGAGCCGTAGGCATAACTCCATCTGCAGGCATCCAGATTCCTTGTCCTGTGGCTTGCTGAACGTGAGATCTCTCATCAAGCACTGTGAAGAAATTGCGCTACTCATAGAGTCTTATGATCTAGACGTACTCTTCATGACAGAGACTTGGACCACAGCGGTCAGTTCGGTGGAACTGGGGATAGCATGCCCCCGGGTTTCAAAATAATACACAATCCCAGGGTGGGGGCCAGAGGAAGCGGAACCGGACTAATCTTCAGAGAGACACTAAACTTCTCCCAGCTTAACATCAAGGCCATCGCTGGATGTGAAGTACTTGGCTTTTCCATCAAGGGCCTAGGAGGTGTGCTATACACAGGGCTGTTATGCTACAGACCCCCTGCTGGCATGTTATCCGCTGCGCCTGAGCTCATAGATCTAATCTACAACCTCTCACACTCCCACACTAGGCTGATGGTGCTAGGGGATTTCAACCTTTGGTCAGATGGACCGACTAATTCGGCTTTTGTAGAGCTGGTCCAAGCTTGCCGCAATATTGAGTTACAACAGCTAGTACTCTCGAAAACCCACTCTAAGGGTCATATCCTTGACCTGCTTTTCGCCGACGCATGTCAAACATCTCTGCTGGATGTCCTACCCCAGGGTTGGACGGACCATGCTCTCGTCCTCTTTTCCCTCTCATGTCCAGTCGCTACAGCAAAGAAAGGTAGTGTGGGTGGTACTAGAATGGGTAGACAATGGTCTAGACTTCTTAAACAATCTACCCTGCCTACTTTGCTTCCAGACGGCTTTACATTGGGAGCTACTGTGGACGTGAGCTACGAGATTCTCTGTCAGCGAATCTCGGCTTCTCTGGACTCTTTGGCCCCGATGCGTAAAATTAGAGCCAGGACTAATCTGGCTATGCCATGGTACTCGGAGGAACTCCGGCAACTTAAGCTTCAGTGTAAACATGCTGAGCGTGCCTGGAGAAAACAGTATCTGGAACCACACAGAGTCCTCTTTAAACAAGCACTGGCGACCTATAAAGTCCAGATCAAGCTGGCCAAGGCTAGATACCTAGAAGAATTACTGCTGGCAGCTGCAAATAAGTCACAGGGCCTATTTAAGATCGTAAAAGACCTGGCCCATCCAGCTTGTACCAAAAATAACATCCCGGCCTCCCAAGTTCTCTGTGACTCGTTGGCACAAGTCTTTGAGGACAAGATTGCTACCATCTTAAATAATCTTGCCTCGTCATCTGGTCAGGCTGTGCACGATTCCATCCCTACTGAGAACTCGGAGCAGGGCGCTACGCCAGCTGAATTGAACAACTTGCCATTACCATCTTTCAAGGATTTCTGTGCTTTGGCCGACGGCATATCTTCAGGCTCACCGTCTGATCCTCTTCCACCAAAATTCTGGAAACTGTTTCGGGAAGAGCTTTTTCCCCCCTTTTTTCCATCTGCTGTCAGTCTCTCAGATTGGCACGGGTCCCAGACAGCTGGAAACTGGCGGTTGTTTCCCCACTACTTAAGAAGGAAAATCTGGATCCCGCCTGCCCAGCTAACTACAGACCCATTTCTCTGCTGTCATTTCCTATTAAAATTCTTGAGAAACTGGCCACAAAACATCTTTCCAACTTTCTTGAGATCACCGACTGTTTGGACTGTTTGGACGTGGCCCAGTTTGGCTTCAGACCAGCATATGGGACAGAATCAGCATTGGTGACTGTTCTTGATGACCTTCGGACGCGGGCGGACCAGGGTCGAGCAGCCTTTCTAGTGCTGCTCTATATGTCGACCGTGTTCGATACGGTCAGCCATGCAATCCTGATCAGGAGATTGGCAGAGGTTGGAGTATCTCGATCATAGGCACCAGGTAGTGGCCCTGCCACCCTTTAAATCTAACATCAGGAGGGTTGGTCAGGGTGTACCCCAGGGGTCAGCCATCAGCCCCTTTCTTTTCAATCTTTACCTCCGCCCCCTGATCACGTTGATTAAATCCTTTGGCATAACAGTCACCAATTACGCCGATGACACCCAACTTATCTTCTCGTTTGAGGGTAAGGATGGGATGTCTCAGGAGGTCTTCCATTGCTGTATGAGCACCATGGCTGAATGGCTGGCTAACAACTCCCTGCAGTTCAACAGCTCGAAAACCGAGGTGCGGCATTGCTCCTTGGATCGTACCCCCAGTCCGCTCCCACAGGATTTCTGGCCTCTTGACTTTCAAGGCACCAGCCTGTTTGCTGAATCCGTTCGCAATCTGGGGGTGATGTTCAGCTCCAGCCTGCAGCTTGATGTATCAGTGAATAGAACGGTGGCCACTTGCATGGCACTGCTCTGCTCGCTGCGTAAGATCTTACCCCTGCTCCCGGCACAGGCTAGACCAGAGGTAGTGCGGAGCATAATTTTAAGTCGAATCGACTATTGTAACGCACTGCTTCTGGGGGCACCTGCTACTCTGGTTGGAAAATTACAACGGGTACAGAATTTAGCCGCCAAATTGGCCCTCTCACACCGACGCCTTGACTCTTCTGCCAAGGCACTTAGGGACCTCCATTGGCTGCCGGTCTCCCAACGGATTGATTTTAAAGCACTGTTCCTGGTATTTAGGGCGCTACACGGACAGGGTCCGTCCCCTCTGCAGTGGTAGTACCCAAGATTCTGAGGTCCCGGATGGGCGGCCGGTCCTTCAGGTTCACCGCAGCGAGACTGTGGAACTCCCTTCCGTTGGGCCTGAGGGGTCTGGAAGAACTCCACTCTTTTAAAAAAGCCTTAAAAACCTATCTGTTCCCCAGAACAATGTAAATGGACCGGATGCTGGAAACATCATGTATGTGTCATTACAGTCTAAGCGCCAGGATGCCCGTCGGGTGACAGCTATAGCGCTATATAAGAACGCCTATACATACATACATACATACATACTTTTTTCAAAGACCTAGCACTGCTCCATCAACCATTGATTTTACTTTGACTGAGGCACATGTGGCATGCACAAGTAATTTTCTGGACCACAACAAACTCTCCACAAGAGTACTTTTGGTTCTTCTGGTTGCGGAGTTTACATGACTCAGTGTGACCTCTCCTTTTAGACGTTGGGCTGCCCAAGTCAACTTTGAGTCAAATTATTCTCCTAAGTTACCTTAGTGGTCAACTCCATCCAGGGGAATTCCATAATTTTTAAAAGGATTCCTACATTTTGAACTGCCATTTAAGATCATGCATTTTGCTTTTGCAGTGTTCATTTGTAATGTCTTTAAGTTGCAGTAGCTTTCATATGCATTCAGCTTGTGCATAGCTAATTCTGTGCAAACCAGGAGCACTGCATCACAGCAAAAAAACAAAATTGCTATTTTGTGATCCCCTCAGATCGGCACATCAAGATTTAAGGCCTTCAGAAAACTGACAACTTCATTGATAAAGACATTAAACAAGGATGGATTAAGGTCCTATACCTGTCTGACCTCGATATTGATATTGAAGCTTTCTGTAATTCCTCCACTTAGGCCATATCTAACCACAGAAGTGTTCTTACTGTATAATAGTTTCATTGTTGATACAAGATTTTCTGGACAGCCCTGAGAGGACAGTTTTTGCTACAGTAACTCATAGTTTACAGTATCAAAGGCCATTTTTAAATCAATGAATGTCAAGAATAATTTTGATTGTTTGATGCTGGTAAATCTCAGGCCGATGTTAAATAACTGCATTGCTTGGCCAACTGTTCCTTAGTCTTTCCTAAACCCTGCCTGACATGCATTGATGATCTCATTGTCGCACATCTCATCATCTAAGTGAGTGTGCAAGAGCTTTGCATATATTTTCTCTGCTGCATCAAGTAGGGAAATTGTTTAGTATTTGGTGGGATCATCCTGTGAACCGTTCTTATGGAGAGGGATGATTTTGGCAGATTTCCACAATGCTGGTACCATTCCCATGATCCATATTGTATTGTAAGCTGAGGTTTAGCATAGTTACCCACGTAGTGATGTCTGATCTAAATCTATCAATTGGTATCTGACAGGGCCTGGAGCCTTGTTTTGTTTCTGGCTGGGGATTGTTAAACATACTTCACTTAAAAGAGTTCCTTACTCAGTGAACTACTTTCTAGAGCACTTGATGATATAGCATTTCAAGACTCCACTGTGGTGCATTTCTTATCTGCTGATATTACACTCCCTAATATACTTTGCTCAGAGATTAGTTGACTATAGCTGGCAGCACTGTATAGTTAAGAAAATAAATTGAATCAGGAAGCGGGCATGGTAGTACTCTACACATTTCTTGGGGTACCTTTGGATCTCCATCTTCCTAGCTCCCAGACGTTCCAGGAGATCTGGATTCTAAGAGCTTCCATGAGTGCCTGCCAGGCCTTTACTTGCACCTGACAATTTGACTTTTTTTCAATTTGCAAAGAGGCACACCCCCCCCCCCGCCACTCAGTGCATTAAGACTCTAATTGGTGAGTAGTCACACTTTACAAGAAACTGGCTTGATTGATTGATTGATTGATTGATTGTACTTGTAGGTGTTTTTCCCCATCAAGAGCGAATCGATTCATTTTCAGTGCTAGTAAAAGAGCAAATTTAAAGGTGCTGCTTTCCTGGTCGAACCATTCTATGTCAGAGGGGTTACAATTAGTTATATAGCTACTTCTATGGTCAGATTGGCAACTATTTTGCCGTCAAGATGGATTGATTACAACTTTAAATCATGGAATTATCTCTGGGTCATTAGAGCCTCTTATATCCAGGAATTCCCACAGCATCTTTTGCTGGAGGTTTAGGGCTCTTCCAGGGCCAGTTTTTTGCCCTACTGTGCTGGTGCCATGTAATGGAATTTTTATTTGTTTTTATTTGTTGTGCACATTTTTTCAACTCAGGCATGAATGTAGACATCAATAGCACCTTTAGACTTACTATCAACTGTTCATGTTTGCTTTCAATTCTTTGTTCAATTACAAGATCAACCACCAACCATCATGAATCCAGGTTAATTAGGATGTAATCTATTAAACTAACCTTGAAATGTATCCTGTGTCTTTTTATGATTTTTTAAAAATCGAATAAAAGTGTTTGACTGACTATTAAACTAACATGCTCCCTGATCAAAAGGTGTAATGTGCTGATGATTCCGAGGGCATGGATCCATTTAGGGGGCGTACAACATTTTTAAGTCCAAAGAACGTTAAGGAGGCACCTCTCCTTGAACTGCGGATTAACAACGTTGGAGAATTAGTTGGTCTGCGGATAATATGATTATGGAATACATCAAAATTGACTAATGTGTCATTGGATTTGGTGTAAAAGTCCCTGCAGACCAAAATTATATGTTGCCATGCTCATGGGTGGGTGAGATTTAAGGATGCCATAACATTTTGTCGGGCAATGCAAATTTGTTTCTCTCACTCATTCAGTTGTGTATAGTATCTTGATTGTAGTCTCTGTAGGACATAAACATTCATTATTGTTAGCTTCCAAAGGTCGCAGGAGATCACTCGCAGTTGGATATTCTTGTTAATTTGGGAAAATGCTTGACCAACTGTGCCCAATTGAGAGGTATCCAATATAGTTAGTCCACGTTTCCTTTGTAGCTTTTGTGGTGAAAGTAGTAAAATCAACGATGGTAATCTAATAAATAGCCTACGTGTCCTGGAAACAGTACATTGTTTTTGATTTAATGGATGCTACACACTCTTTGTTTTCTAATTTTGGTTTCAGGCTGGTGATATTTCAGCTAAGCACTTTTATCCTGGTCATATGGTCTGGGCCGATGTCTAACTCCCGCGGTTGGTGAACTACATGTGCTGGCAGTCCTGAGAAAATTGAATCCATAGGCTTAAGCCATCTGCTTTGTGTAAATTCGGGCATTGTGTAAATCATGTAGTCATGGCTTTGGATGGTTCTTGGGCTCAGTAGGTTCCAGATTACTGTAGATGTCTGTACTTTGATCTTCAAACTTGGAGCCCTCGATTCGAAGCCATGGTTGGAGGGGCATGAGGATGATCCATAACAGAGAAATTCTGATGGCTTATTGGCTCTACACGTACAGATTCCAGTACCACTGGTTAGGGTTCAGGTAGGTCATTGTGATCCAGTATTCATCAGTTGACCAGTGTGTCACTGTTACCAAGAATCTTCTCTGCTGTTTGCTTCTGTGCCTACCATCTTATTGTGCATTCCCCCTCTTTTGTAGAATGAGCAGATGTAAATCTAATGCTCCACAGTTTCTGTCATGACACTTTTTGAAGCCCTTGTAGAAAATGCAGGATTCTCAGTAAATGACATCTGTTGAGGATATTGTGATGTCCCAGATACTGGTTACATGCCTGTCCTAGTTCTGCATTTCTCTCTGAACCCCAAGGAATTAATTGCAGATCTACAAGCCTTCTTCCTCCTGTCCTGGATACAAGTTCCTGAATCCCAAACTCAAAGGTCTGTGGCATAAGGCAATTGTTTCTACAGATTCCGGTTCACAATTTTGCTGTTTGTAGATTTGTTTGCTATAAACTGATCTTGACTCAGTTGCACGTGTATTACTTGCAATTTATTTTCCATCATATTATTGTTCCTTGATGAACTGGTCTAGGCGTAATCATGTCTTGAGGTCTTGTAATTCAGAAAGACTTGGTTGCTGTAAGCACATTCTCCATGGCAGATATACAATTTTTATTTTGCCCTGGTGTTAACTTCTAGTTTGCAATCTTTTTTGGCAGCAGCTGCAATGAATGTTGGTGTGAGCCATAGTCCTGTATGCTGGCCTTGGATCCTGCATAAAGGAGTACTGTATTCTGGGCAGCTTTGTTGTAATGTGCTCTTGGCCCCTGTGTGATTGGTTCTGAGCTAAAGAAAGAACTTTGGCCTTTAGCGTATTTTCAGCAACCTTTCCTCTTTCAGGCAGTTTGTTATCATGGGTTATAGCCATTGGTCCTAAACAAACCTGATAGTGTTCTCTAAATATGTCATTCAGGGGTGATGACGAAAGCCCGAGTGGCTAGTTCGAAATGTCCTTTTTGCTTGATATTAATGGAACTTTACTTCCTGATTCATACATGATACTACTCTTCAGATTCAGTTAACAACCAGTGGTAGCCTGCACATTATCCGCTGTTTCAGGTACCATACTGGTGCCAGTAGGAAATATTAAGAGAGTGCTTTCAACAGGATGCTTCACATTTCAGATTGTGCGCAGTATATATTACACTAACTCTTTTTTGTGTTTTCCTTACTTGGCCTGTCTATCTCTGTCTCGTTTAATTATCAAGTTGTAGGCCTTCCAGTTTAAATACTGTCTCCTCCTTGTCAGAATATTCCCCTGTCCTTGGGGTTCTGGGGCCAGTAAGTTGGTCTTTCTGTATATTTTTCTTTGTGAGTTTTTGAAGCTTTTATAAAGCTGTTGCTTATGAGGTCGGCTCCTTTTCTGCTGTTCTGTGGAACTGCCAGGTCTTATAGGTAAAATACTAAGTTCTAGTCAGTCATTAGACTCCTTAGTGGCACTAGCTCCAGGATGAGTCATTATTCTCTGGGCTTTGTTTACAACAAGGGGGAGGGGTTTCTTTCGGAATGGGCGATTTTCCACTCGTGTGGAGTGGTAGGGTCCAGCCTAAGCGTGTGCCCAAAAGTCATCCGTATTACAAAGAAATGCTGGGCGGTTCCTAAAACTAGTGTGTTTGGATGCTGTAAGGTCTCGGTGGAGTCCTACAGGTGGGCATGCATTTTGTTGGATGTAATGCCCTCACACACCCTTTCAGGTGTCATGCTTCATCATCTGGGCTGCTCCTCATTGGGTCGGCGGTGCAATACCCAATGGGCGACACCTCAAAGAGGGGCTCTTTGGCGGAGATCTTCTATCCAACTGCCATCAGGTGTGGGTGTGGGTGTGGGGCCAGAAAAGTGTAGACGTATATGTGAGTTAAAATAAAGCTAGGAGTACCAGGATTAAGTTTATTCTGGGGGTCCCCTGCTTTAATTAAAAGAAGAGACTAGTCTGTACTCGATGGAATTATATGTTTCCTTCTTTGAGACATGATTGGTATGTGCAGTAAACGGTCAACATGTTTGTCGCAATGACTAGCGATTCATCAGGACCTTAATAAAGAGTTTGTTTATAAGGACAACTGTCTACGTTATGTGATCTGCCTAAGTATCTATTGTTTTATTCAGACAATAAAGTGCTCAATGTGGTGTACCTGTGTTGCGCTGCATCTGCCTGTAGTGGGAGACAAAAGGGGCAAATCACATCAGGTACAACATCACAAAGAATCCAAGGTGACCTTGTACATACAGTGCTACATGCTAATGAAGGTGCAGCTAGCATGTGGGTTTAAAAACAGTGTTGAGTGTATTCCTCAGTGAGCAAGGTGGTGAGCATGCCGCTGTGGAAAAACACAATTAAAAACAGCAACAGCAATATAGTAGATGTATAGGAACACCTAACTCACCTAATCGGTCATGTATGCGTGTAACAACAGTACCCGGCGGGTTGTACATCGGGTAACAGACCTCTGTAGTTAGGCTGGGTATAAGAGGAAAGTAGCAATAGATAAAGGGGTACAATCACCTAAAAGTGTAACTGAAGATAGAAAATACCGTTTAAAATTGGTTAAACTATATAGGTGTGGTAATTGTCCAACGAGTACTAGGAGTGTGATCACATGGTGGAGAACCTGTTCTCAAACAGTAAGGTGTCAACCGTGGCTCGCAGTAGTTGTTGTTGTGGAGCTATGGTGATTGTATTCTTTGACTCGCAACTGTTTAGTCTATGAGCTAGGGGGATTGTCTACTTTGACTTGTAACTGTTTATCTATGAGGAGTAGCCCCTGGGGTTCTTTGCATGCCCGATCAAAAGGCCACATAAGTTGTCCGCTATTCGATGCGCCATCCTTCGTATGGCCTTAAACCCCCCTGTCTTAATTTCTAGAACAACACCTTGTGAACTAAGTCTCACGTTGTACGTTTAAGCATTCCCCGGTTGTGTGTCTTTCAACCGACAACACCCTGTAGACTGAGTCTCAAAATGTGCCACATAGCACGCTAAAGCTGTTCCCCGGTTACGCGCTCATGTATAATTCTTCCACCCGGTCACTAGATACAGCCCCGTGGATACAGTCTAAGAAGGTGCCGTATTACACGCTTACACAATTCCCCATTTACGCGCTCATGTGTTGTTCCCCTATCCAGTCACTGAGCAAGACGTGAGCCTAGAGACTCGTAAGGAGTAGTTGGAGACTTAAGATGATTAAATAAAGATAATTAAATAAAGGGGAACGGGTTCGGGGTGGCGTTACCGTGGGACCTGTGTAACCCGCCCTCCTGGATTTGCAGTGAGAGGTCACCCGGCTACGGGTTCGCCGCTGGAGTTGAGCGAGAGCTTACGTATGGTACTTACTGCATGTCTTTGGCTGTGCGACCTACCCCTCACCGCCGGATGTGGGTGGTGATCCGATACCAGGCGGCCATGCTTTTCATCAGTAAGTAGTGTCACCTGACTACGTGGAGGATTGAGAGTTTAGCACTCTCATGTGGCCCGAGGGATCCCCCTAGGTCACGTGATGCTTTTGGTGCGGCCGGCGGCCATGATGGAGTGGTGTAAGGGAGAATATTTGTCGCTCCCTTTCTAAAGCTTTAAAACCCCAAGCGGCCCGAACGCTCCTCTCTGTATGAATAAAGAGATCGTCCCCTCGTCGCATCAAGGTTCAAACGAGATAGTGTTGTTTCCCCCCGGCAGTGGTTATTAGGCTTTGTGTGGGTACACTCGTGGGGATTATAGCTGCATTGTCTAAGACAGGGATGTGTGCAGATAAACAAATAAAGCAAGACACAGGCTCCATATAACCCTAGTTGTATATCTGTCATTCAGTTAGAACAGTATGGGTTATATTCAGTAGGGTGGAGACATACTAAAGAGTCAAAAATAGAAAGGAGGTCTCCTTAATGTTCCAGTTAGGGACAAGGAGAGAAGTCAAAGCAAAAGAGGGGAGTCGTGACTGGATGCTCTTGATAATAGAAACGGCTACAGATATCCTCATCATTGAACGACAGGAAATAAAAGAAATGGAACAAAAACTAGAAGAAAGTACTGCCCTAGAAGATGCCAAAAGAAAGTTAGAGGATATTAAAAATGATGTTAATGGATACAGAGATTATCTGATTGGCAAAAAGAGCACCAAATTGAGGAAAGATATCGCGAAATTTAATCCAGAGCATATCTATCCTTATCTTCAAAAAGATTATTACGAGCGTCCCCGTGAAAACGTTCAAAATTATAAACCATGGCAAAACCAACCTAAACATTTTCAAAAAAAGAAGGTTAGTTTTTTCGATACCTCCTACACGAGTTCAGATTCTGAACCAGACATGTCCAGCGAACAACACAATCAGAAGGACAAAGACACTACCCAAAGGTCAGATAGAGATTCCCTTTCTTTTTTAGAGCAGCGCCAACAATTTGGGCAACAGAGAGGGAGGAACAGGGGGAGGGGCAAATACAACCCTCAACCTCAGTTCAACCGCAGACCAAACACCAGGAGCCAAAAGAACTGGGATTAATAGATAAAGCCCCTATAATTAATCTTTCAAATCTTACCCTTACAGAAACAGAAAATAGACTTTTAGCAAAAGGATTAGGTTTTGCAATAGTCTCCCCAATAGATAGATTCAGTCTAGAACGAGATCTACAGACTTTCTTTCGAAAGATTAGACTACAATCTTTCTTTGAAGATAAAGACACTATTCCATCAGCAAATAAATCAGGGTTGAAACCTAAATCCAAGTGGACTCCGCAGATAGGGCAGGTCAATAAAGACATAGAGGCATTTGAGAGAACTGTAGAAAAGATTGTCTCAGACCTCCTAGACCATAAACAATGGCTAAACTATAACTTAAAGTTAGAAGAAAAGGAGGCACTAAACAAACTTCAGAATTGTAACATGCTCACGATTAAACCTGCAGATAAAGGCGGGAGTATCGTGATTATGGCAACGGATAATTACAACAAGAAAATCATCTCTATGTTGAACAATGAAGAACATTACCAGAAAGTCAGTAGATACAATTGGCTAGAATTAAAAAAAGACAATTAAACGGATGTTAGACCTAGCAAAGGAAGATGAGGTGATTTGCACTGATGAATACAACTTCCTATACAACGAAAATCCCACAGTACCAGCACTTTACGGATTACCGAAAGTGCATAAAAATTTAGAAAACCCACCCCTGAGACCTATAGTATCTAGCATTGGCTCACTTACTGAACCTTTGAGCAAATATGCGGATATGTTTTTACAGCCACATGTTGTAGCCCAAAAGGCATATATTAAAGACACAGCAGCAATAATTCAAACAGTAGAGGGTCTTGCTTTTAATAACAACACTCAATTATTGGTAACACTTGATATAGAGGCCCTATATACCAATATCCCGCAAGACAGCACAATTACAATGATAGAGACCTTATTTAGGACAGAAAATAGAGACTTGAATCCACAGGAAGTGTTCATTATTGATTGTGTTAATGTTGTCTTGAAAAACAACATTTTTATGTTTAATAATGAATATTTTAAACAAATCAAGGGCACCAGCATGGGAGCGACCTGTGCTCCAAGCCTGGCATGCCTATATGTTGCAGAATTTGAGAACAGACACATTTTTAACCCGATGGCGCCTTTTTTCGAAAATATATCACACTGGTCCCGGTATATCGATGACGTTTTTTTTGTTTGGACCGGGCCAGTTGAACTATTGAATGAATTCATCTCATGGCTAAACCTTGGAGACAGTAATTTAAAATTCACCTCCAATTTTAGTAGCATTAGCTGCGAATTTTTGGATATTATTATCAAACACGAAGATGGTGTACTAGCAGTTGAACTTTTCACTAAGAGAACAGATCGTAACACCATGTTACATTATACAAGTCACCATCCCCCTTGTCAACGTGATAATATTCCGTTTGGACAATTTTTGAGACTTAAACGCAACTGTACCAATACCAAAGATTTTGAGAAACATTCTAAGGCACTAATGACAAAATTCACTGAAAGAGGATACCCCAAACGCCTAGTGAAACATGCATATAAAAGGGCAAAGTATTTTAATAGAGATAACTTACTCCATAACAAAAGCAAAAAGGATCATAAAAAACCTTTAATTTTTGTTACTAACTATAGTTCCATCAGTAATAAAATCAAAAACATCATAAATAGAAGCTGGCATCTGATAACCAACAAAAATAAAGAAAAAATCCCCAGACCAATGGTTGCATTTAGACGTAATCAAACTCTAAGAAACAAACTAGTGCACACCTACAGGGAAGAGTCCACGCTAATACAAACTACCATTGATAATGCCCCACTACCCACGGGCACCTTTCCTTGTGGCAACTGCTCCAACTGCTCAACAGTTAACAAAGGAGAGTTTGTGGAACACAATAATGCGAAACATAGAGTAAAATCCTTTATCAATTGCAGGTCAAAAAACATTATATATATGATAAAATGCCCCTGCAATCTAGTATATATAGGTGAAACCTCGCGAGAAATTAGATTAAGGATAAATGAGCATAAATCCGCCATCCGGACAAAAAAGAAAGGAGCTCCATTAACAGATCATTGGCAATTAGCAAGACACACAGTACAGGACCTGACATGGTGCGGTCTGGAAACAGTATATATGAATGCCCGCGGTGGTAATATGGAAATAAAAAGGAAAAAGCGAGAACAATTTTTTATGTCCCGTTTCAACAGTGTTAAACATGGTCTTAATTCTAAAGAAGACTGGGAACGTATTTTGTAATAATCCAGTTCCCTATATATTCCTCAATAAATGTTTATACATGAAATAACTGCGAGTTCATAATGTAAACCTTGAGTGTGCCAACATAGCATAACTGCGGTAATAATAGATCCCCTTTTGATTTTCGAGGCTTTAAAATTATTTCGAACCAATAACCACTCGATTCTATTCCATAATTCAAAATAGTAAATACGGCATCATCCTTAGGAAATTCCGATTCTGTTAAAAACATCTCTTAAAGGATTGGGAAACACGGTCCCGTATGAACTACTCGAGTAGTTCCGCCATTCTTAAATTCATATTGCGGAAGTAATAAAAACTACCAGAGTAGTTCTCGAGTTTGAACTATACTGCGCATATACGGCGCATAATATACAAAAACTACAAATGTAGTCCGTGATCTCGCACCAGACAGGATACCAACTGAAAACTTGGCGGGAAATAGTACCTAGACCGGATATCCGAGTGGATTTATAAACAGGAAGCCCTCGATTGTAAGTGACAAACGGAAGACGAGGGTTCGGAGAGAAGCAGGGAGGCCGATCTGCGCTTACAAGGTAAGAGAAAGGATAGTAATGATGACATAGGCGTAACCCTTGGTTATACGGGACTCCCTTAAGGAACAATACAGTCCCCTGACCGAGGCTTTGATTACTTAGGGCATGCAAAACGTAACTATCGCACTAAAAAGATGAGTCATACTCCTCCATGCTTTAAAATGTTTTGGAGCGAGCGAAATAAGGGGTTGAAAGGCAATGATAGAATAAAATACGCGAGACTCCCTTAAGGAATAATAGAGTCCTTTGATTAAAAAACTGTGATCACTTTGTATATGTAAAACGCAACTTGCGCATAATAAGCGTTGTCACAAACCTCAAGGCTCTCTAATGTATTGTATCGAGCTAAGCCAGGGGTGTCATGGCAACGATAAAATTAGACTTGCAACAGCGGATTGTGTCATTAAATTGGCCAGTCTGTAAGATGATACTAACGCTATGCAATACCAAACATGCGAGATCACTGTAAACAGAAGTCGGTTTAATATTACCATGAGCTCCGCGACCTCTTTAGATCAAAAATGACTCTTTAGTCTAAAAACGATAATGGCGTAAGAACTGATAATACAATTAATTGAAAATACTGCATTACATTATAGATCTGGATGAAATACGGATCTAATACCCACACAATACGGACGATTGTTCACTGAAGGACACTGCAATTCGTAACGCTGTTGTCAAGAGCATCCATTTAGATGTCTTTCATTTTACTACCTAATGGTAAGTCCCACAGAATAAATCCTTATGTGTGATGAGGGGAGGCGGGTAATTCATCAATCTAAGTAAAAACCCTGACGGTTTCCTCTCCCCCGTTTTTCTCCCTGGATGATAATTAGAATAATCATCTTAAAAAAGACCCCAAAAAAAGAAAACGGTGGCTTCCTCGACCCTCAGATGTAAGGATTGTGCAATAAACAAAAGGTAACTAGAACGATCCTGATAGGCAGTCAACTGTCGTCTCAAGCTGTGTCCTACAATATTTTAAGATGAGACCCTTTATTGATTAATCCTTAGAATTCCTCACACACTGTACTGATGCCAGTGTATGAATGAATGGCCTAAGAAGAAAAAACACCTTGAATTGATAAAAGAGGACCTCTGGCTATTCCCTTTTTGGAAAATATAAGGGACAGCAGTACTTTATTTATTTTTTATTTCTTACTTTCTGGAAGGTGCATGCATCCAATTAGCACTTTTAGCCTATTCGCCCTGAACAACAGAGTATCCTCTTTAAGTACCACACGGCCCTAAAGAAACCATATGATAACAATAAAAATAGTCTTATAGCATTCTGTAAAAATACCAGGAAGAACTTACGTTTAAATTGCATAAAGGACATGATTTGATAACAATGTATAAAAAACTAAATATGATTACTGTTGATCCTAATTGTATGTTTCTTTCTTAATTAGAAAACTGTCCTGATGAAGGTGTAAAAATAAAACCGAAACGCTGCGTCGACTTGTGTGCAACAACTATTGCTGTTTTTAATATTGATTCTTGTGTAATAATCATTGTTGTTTTTAATCAATTTTGTCCTTCTTGTATCATTTTTTTATATTGCAAGCACTAAAAGTGTTAATGAGTATACGATATTTTTAAATAAATTGTACAATCGTTTCTAATTTTAAGCAACATTGTGTTTGTTTCATTCAGCAAAAACATTTTTCAAACTGTGGTTTCGTAATGTCCAGGGTCTGTGTGTTTCTAAAAGAGTGGTACTGTCACAATTCTCCCAAAGTTGTGGAACACAGGGACTCCCCTCTTTTGCTTTGACATACTAAAGAGTACTCCACGGTATATCCTCATTCAGGCCTGTGCAATCAGCGGACAAGCAGTGTATTCACCTTTGTTCTTTGAAGAACAGGTTCTGCTTAGATGTCCTAGGGTTCGTTTCCAGGATCAGCCACCTCAGAGAATCAGCCGTGTGATTTTGTTCTATATAGTGTCTGCACATCTTAGTGTTGTTTTTCTTGCATTGAAAATTACTTTGGTGCTCAGAAATGCGTATTTTCATTGGACGAGTTGTCATCCCCACATAGTACAATTTGCATGGGCATTGAAGGAGGTATATGCAGTTAGAGCTGTTGCAATTTGTATGCCCCCTCAATTCCCAGGTGAAGGAGTCGGTCAGTTTGATGGTTTTGTGGGTGGTTGTAAAGGGGCATGCGCTACACATCCCGCAGGGGTAGTGTCCCTTCACTGCGGGTAATTGCCATAGAGTGGTCTGTAACCCAGCTGTTTTTTTCTTGGGTCTGGTCTAAATCAAGATGTCCTTGATGTTCTTGGATCTTTTGCACGCAAACCGGGGTGGTTCAAGATCAAGGATACCTGTGTTAAGGATCTGCCAGTGTCGTTTTAGGATTATTTTTCAGTTCATTGGAGACTGGTGTGAACGCTGTCACACATGTCATTGGTTCATTTTCTGTGGGATTTTGTATCCTGCGTTCCAAGAGACTTTCCATGTGGTTGTTCTGAGCTCTCTTCCTAACTTTTGCTATTTCTCTGCGAGGGTAACCTCTGTCAGTCAGGTTTCGGGACATGATTGTGGATTGGGTTTTGTAGTTCTCCAAACTGCTACGGTTGCGCCTGACTCTCAAGAACTGCCCAAACGACAGGTTGACCCGCAGTGCTTTAGAGTGGTGACTTGTGAAGTGAAGGAGGCTATTCCAATCAGTGCTTTTTCTGAACATGGTAGTATTGAGTTGGCCACCCTCAATCATAATTGTGAGGCCTAGAAATGGGATCTGGGAAGAGGAGGCGGTCATCGTGAACTTCAGGTATGGATTAAGTGTATTTATCCAGCCGAAGAACTCATTGTATGAATCCCTGTTGCCAACCCAGAAGATCAACATATCATCTATAAACCTTTTCCAAAGTTTTATGTTGGTCTGGTATGGGTTGGTCTGTTGGAAGATGTGCTTCCCATCAAAGTCAGCCATATAGAGGCAGGCCACACTCGGGGCAAATGTGCTCCCCATCGAGGTACCCTGTTTCTGGTGATAGTATTGGCCCTTGAATTCGAAGTAGTTTTCCGTGAGAGCCTGTGTCACGCATTCTATGATAAACGCTGCAGGTGTAGGAGATATCCAGAGGCCTGCATTCAGTACCTCCTCAATCACCCCTAGTGTGGCCCTCTGTGGGATGTTGGTGTAGAGGACCTCCACGTCGAGGGTGATGAGGAAGTCTATCTGGGCACTGTCCTCAAAGTCATGCAACAGTCCCAACACGTCTGTTGTGTCCTGGATGTAGGATGGGATGTGCTTGACCAGGGGTTCTAAAAAGTGGTCGCATAATTGCGATAAAGGTTTCAGCACTGAATCTATGCCCGACACTATCGGGCGGCCTGGGACCGGTGTGGTCTCCTTGTGTATCTTGGGGAGGACATGAAAATATGTCACCCTTGGGTCTTTTTTCACTAGGAACTCGGCTTCCTTCTTACTGATCCAGTCTTGGCATTCAGCTGATTCAACCAAACCTGAAATAGAACGTCTCAGACGTTCAGTAGGGTTATTGGGGATAGGTGTGTAAGATCGTCTGTCACCCAAAAGTCTCAGACATTCTGTGTCATAGTCAGTCGTGTTCATTAGGACAGTTGCTCTCCCCTTATCTGCATGTTTGATCGTAATGGAAGAGTCGCTGGCTAGGGACTCCAGTATTTGCATCTCAGTCTTAGAGATGTTCATGTGGTTGTTATGCCAGGGAAGTGCTCTGACTTCCTTGAGTACTGCCTGCTCGTAGGTTAGAACCTCATTTGGGACCATCCCACCGTGGGGTGTAAAGGTCGAGGCATTGTGGAGGCCTGAGTCCTCAATCGTATCTCTAGGTTTGCCCTCAAAGAACGCCTTGAGTCTGATTTTGCGGAAAAATGTCTGCAGTTCGCACATTTGTTGGAAGCTGTCAATTCTAGGGGTCGGGACAAACCCTAGTCCCTTTTGTAAAACCCTTTCTTTATCCTGTGTAAGTTGGCTTGTGGTTAAATTCACTAGCAAACTCACTTCCTGGAGGTTTTGCTCCTGGTGTCCATCCCTTGTGCCGGGATTTCCTCCCTTTGGACTCTCTTGTCTGGCCCGTTTCCTCACTTTTGCCTGCACCCTCTGCCCCAGCCTCTGTCTAAAAAAGGTTGGTTACCACCTTGTGGGGCAAATTGTGGCGGATACTGGGGCCATATTGTGGTAGTGCGTGTGGAAACGGTGGGTACTGCCAAAAGGGAGGACCCTGATAGGGAGGGTGCGGATAGTTATATTGTCCACGTCTCCCCCCACTTTTGCCCCTGTGTTGTTGGGGCTGCCAGTCATCTCCACTCGAGTTACTATCACTGTTTGACCCTCTTCTAGACGAAGTAGCGCTTGAGTCTGAGAAGTAACCAGTTCCTGGAGGGACATAGTCCGCTTCCAGGTATGGGTAGACCTTTTCTTTGGCAAAGCGTTGGATATCCTTTTGCAACTTCGTAATCTTTTGCTTCATAAGGTACTCCTTATGTTCAGCTAGTTCTTTATTCAGTTCGGCTAATTTGGTTTTGAAGCCAGGGTTTGGGACGGTACTCTTGAGTGCACTCTCAGCATTTTGAATGCGCACCAGTAATTCGTCAGCTAGTCGCTGTGCTGTGTTAACTATCTGGATTAAGAGGTCATGTGTGCACTTCCAGGATATTTGTGACCATTCAATTTTGAACTGGCCGTATTCCCAAAAAATTCTGGGGAAGTTAGTTACGATCACTCCGTTGGGCGCAATCTTGGCCTTGAAATATTCTGCCATGAGCGTCCCATGGAGGGTGATCCTCATCCATTCTCTTTTCATGTCTGAGAGAGTCTGCCAGTAAGCTGAATTGCTTCCTGTGGCACTGTCATTCTCTAGACCAAGTCTGTTACCCGATGTACAACCCACCGGGTACTGTTGTTACACGCATACATGACCGATTAGATGAGTTAGGTGTTCCTATACATCTACTATATTGCTGTTGCTGTTTTTAATCGTGTTTTTCCTCAGGGGCATGCTCACCACCTTGCTCACTGAGGAATACACTCAACACTGTTTTTAAACCCACATGCTAGCTGCACCTTCATTTGCATGTAGCACTGTATGCACAAGGTCACCTTGGATTGTTTGTGATGTTGTACCTGTTGTGATTTGCCCCTTTTGTCTCCCACTACAGACAGATGCTGCGCAACACAGCTACACCACATTGAGCACTTTATTGTCTGAATAAAACAATGGATACTTAGGCAGATCACATAACGTAGACAGTTGTCCTTATAAACAAACTCTTTATTAAGGTCCTGATGAATCGCTAGTCATTGCACACATGCGAGAAACATGTCGACCGTTTACTGCACATACTAGTCAAGTCTCGAAGAAGGAAACATACAATTTCATCGAGTATAGATTAAGCAGGGGACCCCCAGAATAAACTTGATCCTGGTACTCCTAGCTTTATTTTAACTCACATATACGTCTACGCTTTTCTGGCCCCACACCCACACTTCACCTGACGGCAGTTGGATAGAAGATCTCCGCCAAAGAGCCCCTCTTTGAGGTGTCGCCCGTTGGGTATTGCACCGCCGACCCAACTAGGTGCAGCCCAGAAGATGAAGCATGGCACCTGAAAGGGTGTGTGAGGGCATTACATCCAACAAAATGGATGCCCACCTGTAGGACTCCACCGAGACCTTACAGTATCCAAACAACGGTGTGACCCATACATTCCCTAGTTTTAGGAACAGCCCAGCATTTCTTTGTAATACGGATTATTCTCTGGGCCTCATTCGAGATCTGACCTTAGTCCATCCTTCACGTGAAAGGGCTGACAGTTGTTTTTTGCAATTGTCTAAGATTGAACTGATGACTTCCGGGATCTCTGCAAGTTAGTAACAATCTTTGAGCAGGTTATATCGCTGGAGAATGCATTACTCTTGGGCAATTCTTTCACCACACACTGCATTGCATGCATGCGAGAGTCAGTAGCTGCGATGCTAGATGACATATCACAAAGAATGTTTGTGTGATTGTCCAGTTTTATGCTATGCGATGCTATATTGCTTGCCATACAATCCAATGTACTACACGTAGTGTGCATGATGGCAGGAATTTGTTGCTCTGGGTGCAGTTCCCAGGGGATGTTACTTGTGGCATTATTATGCTGATGCTTCAGTGAATGGTAGCATAATGGCACTGATTTCATGGTGATGTTTCAGCAGGCACTTTCGGACCCAAGCGCACCATGGTATGTATCTACTAGGCCCAGGAATTCATCATCCACCTCCAACAAAGTGTCTGATTCCCCACTGGCGACAGCAGTGACAAGACAATTAAAGTGCTGGATAAATACTGGCTGTCATTCTCATTTATTCCATTCTTTATAGGGGGGCTGATTAATGTGCTAAGCATTGTCTCCTGGCTATGGGACCCCTCAGCATTACACTCTTTATTGACAGCTACCACATATATAATGTAATGCTTAGTCAGACTACAATCATTCTCAATTGGAAGAGGGCATGCACCTAACTTCAGCACTTGTGTGGGCTTCCTTCTTGGGGAGTCACTTCCTTGATTTCCTTGCTACCACCAAAGAGAACTATATACAATTATCCAGGAGCAACAGATACTACTACTAAAACATCGGGTGCGTGCAAAATAAAATCCATAAAATCCAAAAATTTCCACCACCCAAACCTGGCTCAATAACCTATCTGCACTCAATGTCCAACCTACCATCGTGGATTCGGCGAAATCCCTAGGCATCACACTCGACGCCAAGCTCAACATGCAGCAGCACGTTAGCAAAGCCACAAAAGCAGCTAATTTCCAAATCAACACATTGAGGAAAATTAAACCCTTCCTCCCTGCTGAAGACTTCCAAACTGCGGTACAAGCTTTAGTCATCCCTCGAATAGACTACGGAATTGTGGCCCTCAGCGGACTCCCGCTATCCACAACTGCACCCTTAAGAGCCTCTCTGAACGCTGCAGCGAGACTCATTACTGGCTCAAGAAAACATTTGCATATATCCCCAGACTTTAAGTCTCTAAAATGGCTGCCTTTTGTAGCCAGAATACAGCTAATAATTGCAGTTATGACACACGCGGCCGTGCACCACAATGCACCCAACTACCTCGCTCAAAAGTTGTCTATATCAGGAGGTTCGAGATCCAACAGAAGTACAAAAAATCTACTCCTGAAACCTCGTAGATTCCGGAAAGAGAAAACATACAAGCGCTCCTTCTCAGGAATGGCACCCAGGATCTGGAATGCGCTCCCTCCTGAAACCAGGCTGATCTCCTCCACTGCACTCTTCAAGAAAGAGGTGAAAACCATCCTTCTGGCCAAGATCTCCTGAACCGTATTGGTGCTGGATCAGAGACTCTGCATTGCTTTGTATCACTGCTCTCCTTTTCCTCTGGCACTATACTTCTAACATGGTGGTGTCACTACTACGCTACTCTCTTACTACCGACCAATATTTGATACACGTTGGTTTTCTGATTCACTCTCCCGATGCCCACACTCAGTGTTCTCTCTACACTAAGACATTGATATAAGCCATTCACACACCCAAGGTGTACCAGAACAACTCTGTAGTGGGATCAATGACTTGTACCGTCTCATATTATTTGTTTACCTGATTGTATATTGATATGTTTTATGTATGTTATTATTACCTGACCATGTTAGTGACTACTATATTGCTCCCATTATCTCTGTTCACTCCTACTGCCCCTACCCTGTCTTTGTTAAGCGCTCTGATATCTGTAAGGATCCTGTTCGCGCTATATAAAACTTTGAATAAATAAATCATTCTCAATTGGAAGAGGGCATGCACCTAACTTCAGCACTTGTGTGGGCTTCCTTCTTGGGGAGTCACTTCCTTGATTTCCTTGCTCTTAGGAGGGGTAATTTGCACTCCAACACTCTTTCTTTGCACATTTTTTGTTTCCATGCCAGTTTCTAAACCCTCAGTGTTGCTCTGACCAATGGCTGCTCACTAATCAATGCACTCAAAAAGTAGTTAGTAATTTTATTTCATGGCATCTGTGATGCCACAGTGGGTGCTAGAGTTTGTTCCGATGACTTTGAATAAACAAACACTTGTTCTACTGGTGGTTAAGGGGGAAACATCAATTACAACGCAGGCATTACAACACAATGCCTTTACAATGCAGCCAATACTATGCAAGTTCCATTACAATGCATGCTATTACAATGCATGCCTTTACAAAGCATATGCCTCACTGACCAGCACCTTCCCTGAGATAAGTACCTAGAAGTGTTAGAAGAGTAATTTACTTTGTAATGGTACATGCATTGTAATGGCTTGCGTTGTAATGGAATGTGTTGTAATGGAAGTTGCATTGTAAACACAGTGTTGTAAAAGTATGCATTGTAATATGTTGTGTTGTAACATCATACATCTGGTTAAGCCCTCTCAGTTTTGGGAATTTGTCCCCATTTTGTGCTAGTGCAGTAGATGAATTAGGTACAGCTGGGGTGAGCGCAGGGGGACAGGACTGCGCATGGGCAGTAGTCAATCAGGTAAGTGCGTGCCCGGTCAAAAGGTGCGTTGATTCACGCAGTTGTTTGCCAATACCAGAAACTGACATGGACCTTTTAGTTGCAAGATCAATTATGTCTTTTGCGGGAAGTATAGAATTGCCTGCTAAAATCTCTTCAGTGGCATTTATTAGGAATCTTGAAACAAAAACTTCTGATATTTCTGCAGCTATTTTGTCCTCAATGGCAACTTCAGGGATGCCCCGGGTAGATTTATTTGATTTAAGTGGATGCTGTTTTGGGTCTTGCAATTGCACGTTTTACCTCTTGCTCCTGGTCACTCTTGACATTTTCCGGGATTTAGTGGCTACTGACCAATGGATCTTTAGTTGTTTTGTCAGATGTATGTGAACCGTTGATCCTTTTGGGTCTTTGCATTAGGGGCATGAGTACCCTCGGACACTGAAATGAAGTATGACTTTCCCCAGCAGTGCTTTATCTACAGCAGCGTATGGTCTATCCCTATTGGTCCCCACAAGTTCCTTAGGTTGAATGGAGAGAGAAAAGATCAAGAGACAAGACAGTAAGAAAATACCTGCTTGTATTCCTGCTACTGCTTTTAGAGTACAAAAATAGCGGTGCAAATACTGGTGTAATTGCTGGTAGAAATTCTGTGCCAAACATCACTAACGTAGGTATTGTAATTAGTTGTAGTTTGCTAGCATATTGCTGCTTGTTTATTATAGTACATAATCAGTAGCACCCAGGGGCAAGAAGACGGGGTCCGAGTCAGCGGGAGCTGGACAAGATGCCTCCCAGGGGCCGCAAGAGCTCTGCTGCTGGCCCCAGCAAGTCCTCCTATTGTTAATATTAATTATTATATTTCCCTAAATTTTACTGCACCTTATTTTTTCCGAACAATTATTTCCGTTTCCTAATTCTATTTTTTACCAAATCTTCTTCAATCTAGACTATCTGTTTCTAAATTTTTGTTATCCCTGCCTCTAACTGCTTCTGCTCTGACTCTCTGTACTAGTACTACTACTATTAGTCTGTCTGTAGCCAAGCTTGCGCAGTAGGCCACTCTTTATTTAAAAGTTTTTAAATCTCAGATTCGCCAATAGCTCTAGCCACAGAGTCCAGTCCTTTGGGTTGTCCTATTCTAGTCTTCTTAATTTTGAGAGGCTATTCAGCAATTCCCACCAACAAGATGCCCAACCAGATATTTTACTATTTTGGATAGGATAGGACATACTACTACTAGTGTCTACTCTACTCATCTCTGGTACCCAATTTGTACTAGTGATGTATGTGGTAAGTGATATGTATGTATTTTAATTTTTTTTCAATCTTACTAGTGAAAAAGAATAAATTGGTGGAGGTGTACATGGCATCTAAAAAATGTGTAATGTTTTTTCTAGGTGTACCGACCACCAGTGCCAACGGTGATACTCTAATTGAAACTCATATCTAAAGTGTCTCTTGATTGTGATCTTCTGATCAGTGTACTGTATCTTAGTATCTTATATATCTGATTCTGCTCATATTAAGTGTTCCTCCACTTTACAGTATGGGTTTCTTTTTGTCCTATACACATTACATAATCAGCTGTTATACTGATCCTTGGATATTGATTATTTATTAATAATCGTTTATCCCTGTGAAGTGGCACATAAATTGCTGTGTCTAATTCTTATTGTCGGATTGTAGTCACTCTAAGATGGCTGCTGAGTTTTTACTGGGATTCTAAAAAGATCACTGTACACCTTCAATCAGTTGTCATACTGAATCTTGATATCGATTGTTTAATAATAATCGTTTATCTTTTTTAATTTTCGGACGTGAAATACTATATTGTGTTAAAGTGGCACATGGATGGGTTTGTCTAGTTCATATTGTCAGGTCTTAGACACTTTAAGATGGCTGCTGAGTTCCCTGTAACTACGAGCCACACTGCAATGTAGTCTGTTCTCTATCTCTGTGTCTGAGGACTGTGGCTTCCGTGTCACATGGTGGCTGGTTACACTCATTGACTAGTATATATAATGCCGTCCTCTCATTCGTACCGTTTGCTGTTGTGGACTATTGATCGCTCAGGAAGCGCGATCGTCGTTTTGCGGGTAAGCTGGATAGTGAAACTCTATGTTACTGATACCAGGTTTCTGTTAACTGTGGCACTGTTAGCTTCTAATGTTTGGTGTATTTGTTCTTTCCAATTGTCCCTCTCTTAGATAGCAACTTATCATGGTTGCGAAAATGAACATATTCTAAGTAGCGGGTGGTCGTTTCTTTACAATTCGGACCTCTGTAACATGGGATTCCGACTAACGAGCCCGTTTTTTACTTGCTAAGGTGAGTTTTTACTTACCGTAATAGTGCTTAATGCCATATTCATGACTATTGGCGCAATTTCTATATTATATACAGTGCTCACCAAAATATCACAGTCTGTTGACTTACTCGAACTTTTGCAGTGTGCTACCATCGCTTATGAGTATATCAGCTTTTTCGTAAGGAAATTAGTTGGATATATTATACTGCTATATATGTATCTTACCATCTTACATTTTTGGTGTGATGGTCTTTTTAACTGTATCATGTAGTGATCAGGATGTTTTGTCTCCACATTATTTAAGTGTTTTTTACAAATTGTCTTCGATATACATATTGCTTATCGAAATATCGTAGTCTGCCTTATACTCCAACTTTTTCATTTTGCCTTCGCTTATTATTATGTTAGCGTCTTTACAAGGTTAATAGTCAGACATATTATTCTGTCGAGTCTATATCTGATCAATATATATTCTGGATATCTCAGTGGTTAGAGGCGGCAGACCCGGAAGCTGAGATCAGCCGTGGACCAGGGTTCGATTCCCCGCCTCGGCGGGTCTCGGGCTCAAAAATTCCACGGACTTGACAATTCTCGCTCCGGTGCCTACTCGACTCACGGGGTCACACTCTGCGACTCTGGGCAATAGCTTGCTTAATCTCCACTGTGGCCCCTCGTGGCGGGATGCCTGGCTTTCACCTTGTGAATACCCTGCCGGGGTATCTGACAGGGGAATACCAGGACGGGTTCCCTAAGCAAGCGCCTTGAGACCCCTGGGTGATTCGTGCGCTATATAAATCAAAATACATTTACATTTACATTATATTAGTGCTGTTTATAGATTATGATGGTTAGGCATACTATTTTGCTATGTGACTATTCAATCATTATATACTCTTTTATTCATACTTTAGAATTGTGTTATGTACCATTTAGGATGTCTTGTTCGATGACAGTTAATTACACTGGTTTTCAGGCTTTATCTTATTACTGGGAATATCAAATTATAATGTTCTTTTTTTATCTAGAGCCATAATATACTTATCTCCTGATCCATGTACTTCTTTGTTTTTTATGCTTATCTGTTTAGTCACATCTTCGTATTTGATAGGTGTTGCGGTCTTTGATATACCCTGAACAACCTTTGATGCTCTGAATGCAGGTCTATGCTCATCATTCTATTTTTATGGTGAGTTTTGATTGCTGGTGATCATATTATTTACTAACCGTTTATTTGACATTTAAATGTCTTTAGTGATCAAGCATGATACATACCTTTCCACTTATCCAGTCTTTTGCTGGATACCCGCTCTACTCCAATTGACAATAATTCCAAGCTAGGTTGTGACTATATTTGCTTAATCTCTGTGATTTGAATCTCCTTTTGGCAATTTGTTCCTCTCGCCCGCTTCATCTTCTTGATATGTTCCATGAACAAAGCCCCCTCATAATAGATCCTAAAGGTAAATATTCTATTTCCCCAGGTGCTCCGCCTCATATAGACTGCAGTTTGCTTCCAATAACCTGGCGAACCAATAGATATAATTCTACCATATTTATGGTGGGTGCATCTTTTTAACTGTATATAGTAATCATTGTACATAGGTACTGGAACTTAATTCCTATGATTATCCTCTGTGTCTTAATTTTGGAGCCATATTCATTTGATTTGTTTTTAATGTATGCTCTTTAGATTAATTTCCATTAGGATTGTAAATATAAACTCTCTTTTATAATTATGTTATGGGAATGTAGTATCACACTGGTTTATTTGTATTTGATCTAAAAATGCTTGTCTTGTTATTTTGTACTATATGTATTATTGAAACTTGTATTAATTTTGAAATTTCAAGATTCTGTATTGTAATTATATTTCTACTGTTTAATATTTCCAGCCTTGATGAAGTCTCTGTGTGGGACGAAACAAGTGTTGGCGATTTACGTGCTGGGAGAACTTTTTTTATGAAATTTGAATATCAATAAAGAAAACTTTGAAGAAATGTAAAGAGGACTCTATTTGAATTCATCTTGGATTATTTGGACCCCCTTTATCCACTAGAATACTTGTTCTATTCTTAATTCTACTCTCTATGACAATTAGAGTTTTTTTTCCTGCTGAGGGCTCAATATTTAAGCCCATACTGAAATATCTGTGACTATTAGGAGTGCTGTAATCAGAATCTCATTTTTCAATAGTGCCAGCGGCAAAGGCGACCCAGTAAGGAAGAGGAGATATGCGGCAGCTACAGGGGGTGAGCTAGCAGCAGTGGCGGGCGGTGCTAAGTTATATTCCTTACTTATTGAAATTACAATCGCTGTAAGGGTGTACACTGTACAGATGAGAGAGACTAAGTTTTTGTGAACAACGATTAAAGAAGACACCATTTACTTAGCATTAGAGCAATAGCATTAGCGGCGGGAGTAGTCTTCTATCTGACTTTAAATCAGCTGGGAAAGTTTTATGGAGAAGACTACGAGTCAGTTGAACTTGATGGATGGGTCCAACGAAAAGGGAGCGAGGATGGAAGGAGGAAGGACGGGCGAGATGTAATATGTATGACTGACAGAGAAAGATACGGTGGATGCATAGGTGGCTGATAGGAATCAGATGCATGGGTGGTTGAAGCCTGGATGGGTGAAGGTGAGAAAAAAGATGCCTGCCTGGGTGGGTGAAACTGTATGTGTGATAGCAAGAATCCTCTGGGGTGTTTCATGGGTCAAACTCAAAGGCAAGCAAGGAAGGACGCATGGGTGGTGGTTTAAAAAAATTATATGCTTTGTGTTGGTGAAACAAACTAAGGTTTATTGAGAGATTAATATGAATGATAGAAATGTTTACTTTGAATGGATGAATGCCTGGATGGTATTCAATCATCAAAGCATAGGTGGAGACTGACTGTCACTGGATGAAGAGTCTTTGAAGAGAATGTAAAAGAAAAATAAACCGCGCAAGAGTAGCAAAGCCAAGGAGAATAGAAGATTAGAATTAAAAAAATATACGGCTAGAAGAGCAATGCAATGATTGATAAAGACGGAGAATAGAAACACAGGACTGTTATTTTGTAAGGTTTTTGATTCAAAGTTGTATTTTCAGAATACTCCCTTGACTCACAGTAATTTGCAGGCACAGCATATATATTGTGTATGTATGTTGTTATCAAGTGCCTCCTACCGACTCTGAGGGTCACTCCCTACCTATATTAATTTATTTTTGACTATGTCAGCCTGCCATGGGTGGCCTATCACCTGCATGGTTACATAATCAATCAAAACAAAGTACCTCATTGTCACATATATAATCAATGATCATTTGGATCAGATATCATCTGCCTTGTTGTAGTAGTCAAGGCAGGATGAAAGTAAAATTGAGCAGTTGCCCTTGATATAACAGAGAGTGTGGCCACCCATAATAGAAAAATAGGATGATTGTGTAGTCAGCTTCCCCATCTGCAGACAGTAGTAAATAAAAATAACGTGACATGAGTCTGCATCATGAATATGCTTGTCTTGGGCACAAGTTGACTGAGCTGGCATGCCGGCTACAACAAGATTAGTTAATTTAGCTAAACAGGAGAGAAGAAGAAGACTGGCGTACTACTTGAGTCCCACAAATGTTATAGGCCGAGGAAGTGTGAGGATACCACAAATGTTATGTCCTGTGCTTGCTAGTGCTACTGTGCCACTATGTGTAGAATTAATTTGTCTTACTGTTTTGCTAAGAGTATATTGGTTACAATAGTCTTTTTTCTTTCTTGATATAGCTACTCCTGCCCAAACAAAATAACCTGGTCGGAACGAGTTGGCAGCCAAGGCCTGGCGCCAGAAGGTGGAGGCCATCTGAACAGAATATCGGCAGCTGGTGGCTCTGGCGGAGGAGGAGGCAGCGGTAGCTGGAGCCTGCTCCAATTCTCCAACCCTTAGTCCGGCCCCTACAGTGGTACGGTGTAGCAGTCTGGCAGCTGCCCACCACACCTCATCCAACAAAGCTGTGGATGTAATTGTCGAGCATTCAAGCGCCGCATGCTCCTACGAATAAAATGCCTAGAGGAGCGGATGAAGGAGGTCCTGGAGAGTAACAAGCGAGCCCGCCGATAAGAGATCACGTAGGATTGCCCCTTTTTTATTCTTTATTTGGTGGGTGGGCATTGGACGCACATTGGGGAAAAGTTGTGGTTTATTTATATTTAGTGATAATTTTTTAATTCAATAGACATTGGTTGGGGTTAGGAAGAGGGGTGGGTTAGGTGTTGTGGGATTTTTTACATTAGTTTATTTTGTTAGAGGATTCAATTATATTTCTACTTAAACTTTTCATATGATGTAAGTGTTTGTGGGGAGGGTTACTCTTTTACATCATACAGTTTCCTTTGCTGCTGCAGGGCAGCAGCCAATTTTTGATTTAAATAATCTGCCAATTTTATTTGTAACACACAAACAGATCGATGCGGTACCCTCAATGAGTGACTTGTCCTACTAGAAATTGTCAGTCTCTCCTCCTAGTCTATGCAGTCTGCAACTGGACTCGGAAGGGTGTGTGAATTAATGAGTTAATTTCCATTATTAATAATGCCTCCTCCAAACTTCTTTTCTTACCTGTAATTGATGTTTAAACGTAGGCACAGTGGTGGCTGCATGGTGATGATGGTTTGGTTTCCCAAGATAAAATGTAAATAACAAGGACCCCCTGAACAGTGATTTGTTCAATTCCTAGGACAGGGAAAAATATATGTGCATAAATTCCTAGGCAACTGATAATGGAAACCAGTGGAGAAAGGGGAAGCAACAAAATAAACCAATTAAAAAAAGCATATCCACTTGAATGATCATATTTAAAAACGATCTTGACGTTATGTAGAAAAACATATCATATCAATACATACATAAAACAATGTCAAACACTTCAATTTTATGAAAGAAATCAGAATTAAGCAATTAATCTTTATATTTAGTCATTAGGTGGCAATAAAACTCGACACGCGTTTCGACGTGTCCAACGCCTTCTTCATGAGCCACAAAATACCTGAAATAAACTGTCAAAAAAATGCAATATCAATACAATGTCAATATACACAATTAAATAACATAAGCAATCAATCCTCTTTACATAATCGATTTCTGCAGCACATTGTTACCAAAGAGTATATCTTAGTTACAAAACTTTATATTAGCTTCCCCTCATATAGAATCAAGTTTCCATTTACAAAGATATTTTTATCTGAGTACTCATATTAAGAATGACCTAACACAGGAAAAAAGGCAATCTCAGTCCAAAACGTGACTAGAAGATCACCTAAAAGACCACCATCCTACTAGTATTATCATTACACGCTGAGATAAATACCTATCAAGATCTTAAATCATAACCATAAAACTAACCAGTCCAATTAAAATATCTGGGAGATGGCTATTACCTTATATATTTATGGTTAATGACACCTATCATTTACAGGATTGTCAATACCAATATAAGCCTATGGTTATAAAAGATAAATCCTCTTACTAGAGTATCGAAGATCCAACGCCCGGTATGATGTTGTTATTCTTAACAATAGGATAACGGTTAATGATGAAACCTGGGAAAAACAACATACTTAGTATAGGTCGAGTTTAAAAACATACAAGATAGGTCGATGAAAACTATTCTGTCCTCTAAAAGCATACCTGTAATAATTCAATATGTTGCTCCGATCAAAAGGTAGTAATAACTTGAGCATAAACTTTATTGATATTCATCCTAGTAAGGATAAACCATAAATAATCATTTGGACGTTTGAAAGTGTCTCGATTGTTAAACACACAAAACATTTCAATGTGTAGACTGTCCATTATGTGGAAAGGAAAAGGAGCTGGTGCCGGGAAGGAAACGGGGACGGGGGCAGGAGCAAGGGCCAGAAAGAGGGGCAAAAAGAGGCGAATTACCTCTAATGCACTAGAATAATATTTCCGTCACGAGGATCAAACTTTATTGTTCACTATCAGTGCTGTTCAACCTAATGAAAACAAACCAAATACATGTATTTGGACATTATCTATGCAATTAGGAAATAAGCTGGGGGCAGGATACGGGGACAAGCGAGGCGACATACCTCTAATGCAAGGAAAAGATATTTCCGTCACAAGATAAAACTATATTGTTCTCTGTCAGTAATGTTCGACCTGATGAAAATATAGCAAGTACATGTATTGGAACATTATCCATGCATATTGGAATTAAGCACAAAACGTGTAATTTCTGGATTTTTATTTATTTACCTTATTCGTATTTTGGGGCGATTATACTTTGTGAACAGAAAACAAATTAACCTGGAATGGCAATCCAGAGGGACACGATTTACAAGTAACCAGGATAAATAAATCTAAAATGGAAAAAACACCAGGATCAATGGCGTCTATGATAAATGGATGTAGCGCTATATGTTAGTAAAATTATCCTACACAAAGTGACCCTAACAACAAGGACCTACCTTCGATGTATTCTTAAACCAAATTGCCAAGCGCGAGGCGGAAGATGGCCTCCGGCGTCTTACGTCACGGGGAGGAGGAATCAAACTCCTACTGCAAAGCCGTTGTTTAAATAGCTTTGTGCAAATCATCATGTGTCATGCACAGTTGTATGGCATGAAGCTAAACAATTTCTTTTTGGATAAAAAACATTATCGCACTTAAATTAAAGATGAGGACAGACGATTTAATGAATTACAAAATGTCAAAAGGAAAAACAAAATGTATACACCACGAGTGTGATGACCATGATGTAAACAAAACCGGTTGCCTAACAGTGGGCAGCGAAGGAGAAAGAGGACTATACCATTCTCGTATCTCACCCCTTGTTTGCCATTTCGAAAAATACAACAACTAAATGTGTCTAAAAAGAGATCCGATTAGATCTCTATCAGATCCTAATATCATGCTATATTAGTATTATATTAAATATTAACTACTAACATCCAAACAAATAATAGAAATCGATATATAAAATCAAGAACTAAAAATAAAAGTCACTAAGGTTGACAATGAACTTGACAGCGGGTGCCATCAGATTGACATTCCAGGTTAATTTGTTTTCTGTACATGAAGTATAATCACCCCAATATACGAATAAGGTAAATAAATAAAAATCCAGAAATTACACGTTTTGTGCTTAATTCCAATCTGCATGGATACTGTTCCAATACATGTACTTGGTTTATTTTCATCAGGTCGAACATTACTGACAGAGAACAATAAAGTTTTATATTGTGACGGAAATATCTTTTCCTTGCATTAGAGGTATGTCGTCTCGCTTGGCCCCGTATTCTGCCCCCAGCTTATTTCCTAATTGCATAGATAATGTCCAAATACATGTATTTGGTTTGTTTTCATTGGGTCGAACAGCACTGATAGTGAACAATAAAGTTTGATCCTCGTGACGGATATATTAATCTCATGCATTAGAGGTAATTCGCCTCTTTTTGCCCCTCTTTCTGGCCCTTGCTCCTGCCCCCGTCCCCGTTTCCTTCCCGGCACCAGCTCCTTTTCCTTTCCACATACTGGACAGTCTACACATTGAAATGTGTTGTCTGTTTAACAATCGAGACGCTTTCAAACGTCCTAATGATTATTAATGGTTTATCCTTACTAGGACGAATATCAATAAAGTTTATGCTCAAGTTATTACTACCTTATAATTGGAGCAACATATTGAATTATTACAGATATGCTTTTAGAGGACAGAATAGTTTTCATCGACCTATCTCGTATGTTTCAAACTCGACCTATACTAAGTATGTTGTTTTTCCCAGGTTTCATCATTAACCCTTATCTTATTGTTAAGAATAACAATATTAAACCAGGCGTTGGATCTTCGATACTCTAGTAAGATGTTTTATCTTTTATAACCATAGGCTTATATTGGTATTGACAATCCTGTAAATGATAGGTGTCATTAACCATAAATATATAAGGTATTAGCCATCTCCCAGATATTTGAATTGGGCTGGTTATTTTTATGGTTATTATTTAAGATTTTGATATGTATTTATCTCAGCGTGTAATGATAATACTAGTAGGATGGTGGTCTTTTAGGTGTTCTTCTAGTCACGTTTTGGACTGAGATGGCCTTTTTACATATGTTAGGTCATTCTTAATATGAGTACTCCGATAAAAACATCTTTGTAAATGGAAACTTGATTCTATATGAGGGGAAGCTGATATAAAGTTTTGTTACTAAGGTATACTTTTTGGTAACAATGTGCTGCAGAAATCGATTATGTAAAGAGGATTGATTGTTTATGTTATTTAATTGTGTATATTGATATTATATTGATATTACATTTTTTTGACTGTTTATTTCAGGTATTTTGTGGCTCCTGAAGAAGGCGTTGGACTCGCCGAAACGCGCGTCGAGTTTTATTGCCACCTAATGACAAAATATAAAGATTAATTGCTTAATTCTGATTTCTTTGATAAAATTGTAGTTTTTAACATTGTTTTATTTATTTATTGATATGTTATGTTATTTCACATCATGTCAAGATTGTTTTTAAATATGATCATTAAAGTGGATATGTTTTTTTAATTGGTTGCTTTTGTTGCTTCCCCTTTCTCCACTGGTTTCCACCATCAGTTGCCTAGGAATGTATGCACATATATTGGTTTCCCATGATGCCATGGTCGTGGTAGTAGTGTTAGACACTGACAGCAGCATTTGCAAAATAAGAAAATGAGACAGTCAGTCACCTGAGGGAGACTCTGGAAGCAGTAGTAGAACGACGTACAGTACAGTACACAAGAAGAAGACTGCCAAACAGTTACAAACGGTAGTTGACTTGAGTCATTCGACAGACATATGCAGTGGAGAAGTGTAACCATTAGTGCTGTGTAAGGATAATAAATCCAATTGATGCCAGCAATTAATTATAATTTATTATGGATTATGTTCCATTGGGAAAAAAATTGACTTGCAAATACTGAGCATTGGTGGGCAACCAGAAGAAGATCCTCACCCTGCCTTGTTGAAATTGAATTAGTGTTGCTTTTACCACATCCACCCAGCAAGTGTATTTTATTTATTTATTTATCTATATCATGCCCGCATGGGCATCTCTGCGCTGGCGGACATGTGAGAAATTGCTGATACTAAGTGAGGTGACTAGAACAGAAATGTTTTCAGGGACTTACTAAAGTGAAGGTAGTCCGTACACTGTCTCAGTGTGATAGGGAGCGAATTCCAGTTCCGTGGAGCAAGGTAGGAAAAAGCCTTCCCCTCAGTTCTAGCCTTGTTAATACGAGGAACTTTAAGAAGGGATTTGGAGCTGGATCTAAGGTCTCTAAGGGGAATGTATTGGCTAAGCTTTTCCGCAAGATATGTTGGCCCATTGCCATACACAACCTTTTGAGCGATGCTGCAGACCTTGAATTTTATTCGTTTGCGCACCGGAAGCAAGTGTAGCGGCCGCATAAACAAACTTGAACAGGATCTATAGGGAGCATTCAGTACCAGTCGCTCTGCTTTGTTTTGAACTACCTGCAAGCGATCTAACAAGGCCTCATTGGCCAAGCTCAATAGAGCATTGCAGTAGTCAAAACGACTCAGGACTAGCGTCTGAATGAGAGTCTACCCTGTATGGTCTGGGAGAAACAGAAATACATGAAAGCATGAGCTTACTGTATGAGTCACTAGCTCCTTCATGCTCAGACTCTGCACTGCGCAATGTGCACCCTAGATTCTTTACTGATCCCTTCGAGGCGGGGGGACACCCATCTCACCTGGCCACCACTCTGGTGTGCACAACAGTGCAGCCGCTCCAAAGAGCATAATCTCTGTTTTCCCGGCATTTAATTGGAGAAAGTTGTTACACATCCACTGAGATATTGCTAGCATGCCGGCAGAGAAGTTGGTCTGGGCTGTTGTGGAAGATTTATCAAATGGAAGGTAAGCTGGGTGTCATCCGCAAAATATATTGGTACAGATCCATATGTCCTCATAAGATTGGCCAAGGGGCAACATAGATATTAAATAGGGTAGGACACAGGCAGGATCCTTGCGGAACTCCCTTGGTCAGCTTCTTAGAATTAGGCCTGTAAGGTCCCAGGTTGACTATCTGGAAATGGTCAGAAAGGAAGCTAGTGATCCACCGCAAGGCCTCTCCTTTTATCCCAGATTCCTCTAATCTCCTGAGCAGAATTTGGTGGTCCACAGTGTCGAATGCCACCGAAAGATCTAGTAGCACCAGTAGAGTAGATTGTCCTCGATCTAGTGCTAGCCTGATGTTGTCCATGACTGCCACTAGGGCTGACTCCGTACTATGTTTCAGCCTGAAACCTGATTGTGACACATCTAGGTAATCTGACGCTCTGACATAGGCTGATAAATGCTTGAAAATGATTGTTGGTATGTTTTTCCAGAATTCTGCTCAGGGGCGGTAGGAGAGATATTGGTCGTAGGTCTGAAGATCTTTCATAGAAGCCTTGGTATTTTTGCGTAGTGGGATGACCTGTGCTGTTTCCATTCAGATGGTAATGACCTTCCTTTAGTGACGCATTCAAAAGGGAGCAGATAGGGGCTGACAGTTGTTTTGCAAGACTCGCTGATATTTTAGCTGGTACTACACCTAGAGGGGAACCTGATTTAACAGTGTGTAATAAGGTTCCTACCTCTTCACAAGTCAGAGGGGGACAAATCATCAGAGGTATCCCCCTTGTGCCGGGACGGTGATCGTATGGTCGTGGCTGATCTCGTGTAACCAGCTGTAGCAATCTTGTTGTAGATAACATACATTTTTTGCTCAAAGTGTTCCTCAATAGTGTCACATAAGGCTTGAGAGGGGGGTTCCTCCAGATCACACGCTTTGGGATTCATGAAGGCTTTAAGAATCTGGTATAGTGCTTTTGGGATATCCCCTGCCTGGGTTAACTGCTGGGCAATGAAAGTATTCTGGGCTATTTTGATGTTTTTATGGTTTTGATCAATTATTGGTGTAAATGTAATTTAGTCACACCTCAATATAAATCACACAGCCCGGGGGAAGATGGTTAGGGTTTGATGAAGGTTTGGGAAGGGGTATTTGAGTGAAAGGTTTGACAAAGACAAACACTACACAAGGACAAGACAACACACACAATCTTGGCAGACAACCATCATATTAAAGAATCGGTTAGGGGAGAAAAAGGAAATGGATGCATGATGATGACCTGATGGTTAATGAATAATGATAAGTAGTACTTACTAACAAGACTAGTAGACAGTACAGGGCAGCAGTATATTATTAATTATTATTATACAATTTGCCTTGCCTGTCTGCCCTCAGAGAGACCCAAATTACATACATTTTATGTTCTCTTGTACCGGCTTCCTTTTAAAGTTAGCAAAGAAAATTAAAAATTAGCTGTAGGGATCAATTATAAGCAAAGAGCAAACATAATAACAACAACGCACAGTCATAATGATTGAAGAGAAAAGATTAATCAAATGGATTAAAGGATGATGAATGATACTAAAGTTACTGTATTATCCTGGTTAGTTTGAGGAGTTGCATCTCAGCATTCCTCTTGCTCCTTCCTTCCATTGACGCTGCGGCCGTCAATCTTGGGTGCCACTGCCTGCCTGGCAGATGCGGATTGGTAGGTGAGTGTGAGTTGTTTTTCTCTGTTTAGCACAGGGTAAAAGTCAGCCTGCAAGTGTAGATGGAAAAACAAAAGGGATATTGAAAAATCAAGGAGAAAAAAAATGCATTAATTACGGAGGATGGTAAACACTTTCAGAGGAGGCATGGCTAAATCATTTCTACTCTGTTTCCAGCATTCACCTACAACAGCAACAGGACAGAGCAGGCCCACGCCGCCCATCCAACCTCCACTTAGCTTGGATTTTGACTGAGCCAGACAGAGCACACATGTACAGCAACATAGCATTTTTCATTTAAGTAACTAAATAAATCAATGCACCGCTGTCAGTCATGTTAGCCACTACACTCGACTCAACCACTACACAGACATGTGGGTGTGATGTGGTTGTTGTTGACTTGTTTACCTTTGTTTTATGCTACTTCATGAAACGCCCCAAGTTATTCCGCCAATCATCTCCGATCCTACTGACTGACTGCGAAGAGTACTGGTCAATATCAATATCATCATGGTGTAGTGTACAGAGTGAGTCCAGATTCCAAATTCAAAAATGCAATGGCTCGGCCTGCAGTAGAAGTACAATTTTGTTATAAAACAACCAGAAGGGAAACATTGACTTGAGTCACTTTTAGTGTACAGATTAAATAGTAGTACACGAACACCAATCACTCAAAGTCAGCATCCAATGCAGGCCATCATTCATTACCTGTCCTCATCTGAAGTTAAGGGGCAGTCCCTCCTGGATCGGAAAGGAGGATAGCTATAGTCATGTTCCGCTTCTTTTGGAGGGACTCGACGAGGCAACATTTCTTGTACTATTCTCCCTCCAATGTCTGGCTTGAGAGAAATGGATTTAGAGGTGAGTCAGGATGGAGCAGGAGTCGGAAGAGTGGACTTCTTTAATAGATGCACACTCCAATATGGCAATAAAGACAAGATGGTGGTGATGGATTTGTTGTGAATGTGATTCGAACCAGAAAGACAGAGACACACATAAATAATAGAAGTAAATAATGTACAAAGAAAGTAACAAGTTGAAAGCCTAGTTGTGAGGGAAGTAGAGCTTGTCCTCAAACTCTGGTGGGTCAATCAGAGGAAGGTCATCATCTAACACACTACTTCCGTCACCTAAGTCGCTGTCCTCATCTTACTGCTGTGCTTCAGGTATTGTGTAATTCGGTGGTTTAAATTGCTGATTCATTTTGATCATTGTTAATCTCTCCACGTTTTTGGGCAAGAGAATGGTCCTTTTCACTGTTACAATGGCATCACGCTCATAAGAGACACTTGCGACAGGGCAAGCCAGATAGTTTATCGCCAGCCTGCTGAGCACTGGCCATTGGTGCCTTTTACCATTTTAATACAGCAATGGGTTTTGATCAATGTAGACCTCCGTTGGGTCATCCAGATAGGCCTGGATCGTCCGTTCAATGCTCAGGGGTGCTCTGCTTTGCTTGGCCTCTTTTGCCATTGCATCAGCACTGGACCTATCAAACCCTTGCTGTAGAAACCATTCCCGTGCCAATTTTACTGGGGCTGATTATCCTGTTCTTGCTGTTGGTGTTGGTTCTTTTGACTGCTGTGAGCCAAACGCACTGCCCTCAGGCTCTGAAGTTGAACGTGATACCGGCTGCCGTGCAGTAAATGTTGTGGACTGGAGCAGCGTGCCTCTAATTCCCAGCCGTTCTTTTTCAAAGTCACTGGCTGCCTCAGCTATCCAACTTTTGTACGTGGCACTATCCACTTCTGAAAAAGGAATTAATGTCTTAGTGTTCAGTACTGCTTTGTACTGTGGATCAAGAATTGTGGCAGAAATGTAATGTTTGGCTGACACAATCTTAGTTTGCACCCCTGTATTTTCAGCTAAGCGATGGGCTAAGCTCTCCACTAACTCATATGCTTCTTTTTTTTCCTCCACACCTGAGTATGTTTGTAGACACCACCTTCAGCTTTTACACTATCATGTGCAACACTGGGATAGCTTGGCCCATGGGTACTCACAAACTTTCTCTCTGGGGCCAAATTTACAGTGTGGTTTGTGACCGAGGGCCGCACCGGTGGGAGTGGGGTCAGTGGGGGAGGGGGCAGGGCTATAACAACAAAAAAAACTGTGACCATGAGGTTGAACACAGGTCCCTGCCTGATCCAGACGCCTTCATCCACTGAGCCACCAGACCCGGCATACACACATCTCTCTCTCTCTCTTACTTTCCTCCCTCCCCTGTCTGTCACCCTCCTCCCTCCCTCTGTCTGTCACCCTCCTCTCTCCCTCCTCCCTCCCTCCTCCCTCTGTCTGTCACCCTCCTCCGTTCCTCCTCCCTCCCTCTGTCTGTCACCCTCTGTCTCCCTCCCTCTACATCTCTTTGTCTCACTCCCTCTCCCTTTCTCTGTCTCCCTCCCTCTTCCTCTCTTTGTCTCCCTCTGTCTGTCTCCCTCTGTTTCCCTCCCTCTCCCTGTCTTTGTCTCTCTCTGTCTGTCTCCCTCTGTCTCCCTCTTCCTGTCTCCCTTTCTCTGTCTCCCTCTCTCTGCTTCCCTTTCCCTCCCTGCCTCGCTCTCCCTCTGTCTGCCTCCCTTTCCCTCCCTCCTTTCCTTCCATCCCTCGCTCTCCCTCTGTCTGCCTCCCTTTCCCTCCCTGCTTCTCTCCCTCCCTCCCTCTCCTTCCCTCTCCCTCTCCCTTCCTCGCTCTCCCTCTGTCTGCCTCCCTTTCCCTCCCTCTTTTCCTTCCCTCTCTCGCTCTCCCTCTGTCTGCCTCCCTTTCCTTCCATCCCTTGCTCTCCCTCTGTTTGCCTCCCTCTGTCTGCCTCCCTTTCTCTCCCTCCTTTCCTTCCCTCCCTCCTTTCCTTCCCTCCCTCCCTCACTCTCCCTCTGTCTGCCTCCCTTTTCCTCCCTCCTTTCCCTCCCTCCCTCGCTCTCCCTCTGTCTGCCTCCCTTTCCCTCTGTCTGACCCCTTTCCCTCCCATGCTCTCCCTCTGTCTGCCTCCCTTTCTCTCCCTCCTTTCCCTTCCTCCCTTGCTCTCCCTCTGTCTGCCTCCCTTTCCCTCCCTCCTTTCCCTCCCTCCCTCACTCTCCCTCCCTCTTCCTCCCTTTCCCTCCCTCACTCTCCCTCAGTCTGTGTCTGCCTCCCTTTCCTTCCCTCCCTCGCTCTCCCTCTGCCTGCCTCCCGTTCCCTTCCTCCTTTCCTTCCCTACCTCGCTCTCCCTCTGTCTGCCTCCCTTTCCCTCCCTGCTTCTCTCCCTCCCTCCCTCTCCCGCCCTCTCCCTCCCTCTCCCTCCCTCTCCCTCCCTCGCTCTGTCTGTGTCTGCCTCCCTTTCCCTCCCTCCCTTGCTCTCCCTCTGTCTGCCTCCCTCTGTCTGCCTCCCTTTCCCTCCCTCCTTTCCTTCCCTCCCTCCCTCGCTCTCCCTCTGTCGTCCTCCCTTTCCCTCTGTCTGCCTCCCTTTCCCTCCCATGCTCTCCCTCTGTCTGCCTCCCTTTCTTTCCCTCCTTTCCCTCCCTCCCTCTCTCTCCCTTTGTCTGCCTCCCTTTCCTTCCCTCCTTTCCTCCCCTTCCTTGCTCTCCCTCTGTCTGCCTCCCTTTCCCTTCCTCGCTCTCCCTCTGTCTGCCTCCCTTTCCCTCCCTCCTTTCCTTCCCTCCCTCGCTCTCCCTATGTCTCCCTCCCTTTTCCTCCTTCCCTCGCTCTCCCTCTGTCTGCCTCCCTTTCCCTCCCTCCCTTGCTCTCCCTCTGTCTGCCTCCCTTTCCCTCCTTCCCTTGCTCTCCCTCTGTCTGCCTCCCTTTCCCTCCCTCCCTTGCTCTCCCTCCCTTTCCCTCCCTCCCTCACTCTCCCTCTGACTGCCTCCCTTTCCCTCCCTCCTTTCGCTACCTCCCTTGCTCTCTCTCTGTCTGCCTCCTTTTCCCTCCCTCCATTTCTTCCCTCCCTCGCTCTCCCTCTGTCTGCCTCCCTTTCCCTCCATCCTTTCCCGCGCCCTCCCTCTCTCTGCATCCCTTTCCCTCCCTCCCTCACTCTCCCTCTCCCTCCCCCCTTTTCCTCCCTCCCTGTCTACCTCCCTCCACCTACCTCCCTCTCCCTCTGTCTGCCTCCCTTTCCCTCCCTACCTCGCTCTCCCTCTGTCTGACTCCCTTTCCCCCTCCCTCGCTCTCCCTCTTTCTGCCTCCCTTTCCCTCCCACCCGCGCTCTCCCTCCCTCTACCTCCCTTTCCCTCCCCCTGTCTGTGTCTGCCTCCCTTTCCCTCCCTCCCTCGCTCTACCTCTCCCTCCCTTTCCCTCCCTCCCTCGCTCTCCCTCCCTCTCCCTCCCTTTCACTCCCTCCCTCCCTCTCCCTCTGTCTCCCTCCCTTTCCCTCCCTCTGTCTCCCTCCCTCTACCTCCCTCTGTCACCCTCTTCATCTCATCTGCCTGCGTGTGTCCAGGCTGAGACAGCTTCCTGGCACACACACAGCCGCACCCGAGCACTTCACAGGTCTTTAAAAGACCATTTGTATGTTAATGAGGCTTTTGTATTTCACCCCTTAGCACCCCTGCAGCTGCACTCTGACTATCACTGGAATGCCCCGGCCCCCACAGAGCAGCAAAGTCTCTCAGAGTCACGGTGTGCAGTGTTTGCAGAGACTCTTTAATTTTTTAATTTTTTATAACATGGGTAAATTGTCTGCAAGGTCCGCGGGCCGCCAGGTAAGGCTTGCCTGGCCGTTGGCGGCCCGCGGGCCATACTATGAGTTCCCGTGGCTTGGCCCATAGTACAGTCCTCCTTGCTGACTTCACGTGTGTAGAGCTCAAAAGGAAGTAGCATCTCTGGCATTCATTTAACTAGGAACCATTGGTCCATCTAAATGGTCATACCTTTCACAGTAGCATCCCCTAGTCTTTGCATGACATAGTCATTAGTTGGTCTGTATAGCTCAAACAGACGATCTAGCAGGTAGTAAGTTGAGTTCCAACATGTTGGCACCTCCTGGATGAGTGCTTTGACAGGCACTCTATGATCACGTTGAATGATCCTCAGCTGCTTCCGGGCTTTAAAATGTTGGCTGAAATGTGTGTATATTCTTCTGCAGGTGGTCAGTAAGTTGCGGACTTGGTCTTCTTTTTCCGGAAAGTCTTGAACAATGATGTTAATGCAGTGCGCCAAACATAGGACCCTGAAATAGCCACCAGTGTGTATTGCCTTAACTATATTACTGCCATTGTCCATGGCAACAAAACTAATGTTAAGCCCTCTTGGGTGCAGCCATTCAAAGACATTGTGGTTAAACTCTTCCAAAATGTTTGCAGCAGTATTAGATTTCCCCATGGCTAACATGGCTACAGTTGCATGTTTCCGAGTGGCATTAAACATCTCAGCAGTGTGAACACCTGCAGATATCTTTTCTCTAACCCCCACAAAAGAGATCTAGTGTGCAGTGATGCACATGTAATCAGAGGCTTGGCACTTGCTGCAAAGCTTGTCCAAGCAATTCCAGCACGTCGTGATGTAGTGCTGGAACAGCAACTTTGGCAAAATAGAACTGGCTGGGAACCTTCCATTTTGGACAGATGTCTGTCACAAATTCCAGAAAATCCACCCTTTCCACAAAAGAAAAAGGGAGAAGGTCCACCGCTAACATTTTAGCCAGCTTCGCATTGTACAAACGTGCCGTTGGGTGGTTGCGTTCGTACTGCCCCTCCGGCCTAAACTTGCTGAGAATGCAATGCTGGATTTTTTTCCTTTCTTGTGCCACTGATGCAGGTGACTTCTTGAACCCAGATGTTGTACTTGTTAGGCTCAACCCCACACTTTCTTTTCATTGCGGTACTCTGTTGCCTTGGTTTCTCCACCTGACTCTTACTCTTGTGCCACTGTGATGTTGCTGAGGCTGATGAGGATGTGGGCAGTACCACTGCACTGCTGGGGACAGGGCTACTTTGTGTACCAGAGAAAATGTCTCCCTCTTGTTCACCTTTACTGCAATCATATCTTCTTCTGCTTCTTCATACCCACCAACAGCAATGGGTGCAGTTTATTGGCCGCTAAGGTGAACCTCCCACTGGATCAATTGGTGTTTTTTCAGATGAGTTAACTGGCCTCCGGTACCATAGCTTGTACCAAGCCTACCCTATCTAACACCTTGTCCACAAAGTGACCATATAGCAACGTTCTCCTTACGTGGAATTTGACTCTGTGGCTGTGCAGCACTACCAGTACTACCTACTTCAACTGAGGTGGTGGTTGTGCTGGATGTAGGTCGCTGTCGGGCCTTTGAAAATGCAAATATGGAAACTGGATGTGGTGTTGGTGTCACCTGTGTTGATGGTATCCGTGCCACATGCCTCACAGCAATTAGGGATGGGGTAATGTTGGTCCCCATCTCCACTGGAGCGGGAGTGATGTTCATGATGACTGGCTCGTCATCATCGTCCTCTTCTACATCTACCTCCATAACTCTAAGGCTTTCGGGAACCTTCCTTTTCCCTAGCCTTGTCTCATGGCAATCCTCACTCTCAGACTGAGGTGGTGGCTTCCAAGTGGCATCTAGATCATCAGAAGGGGGCTTGCAGAAGAACTCGATGGACTAACCCCCCTTTTCCTTGCTGGGGATCTGGAAGACAATAGATCTTCTGAAAGAGTGGCTGCTCTTCTTCCTCTGCAGAAAGCTCAATTTCCTGAACTGCCCCCACTTTGGGAGCAAAAACTACTATTGTGGGCGGTGGTTGCAACTGTTGCTGTCCACTTATCTGAGTTTCCTGGGTCGATTGGGTACTACTTTGCGATAGCGATAAGTCAATTTCATCATCGCTGCTCTTTGGGGTTGTCATGAGGACGCTGGCTGCCTCTGCGACAGACATGGGCTTGGGTCTAGGTTGGTGAGGTGGGCCCACTGATGGTCCCAGCGTGATACCCAGACACCACTGCTGTAGGTGTAATTTTTGGTTACCCAGAAAAGATCTTGGCCGGAACACCAGACGTGGTAAGTGGCACTTCCTTCTTCTTCTCACTGTCAACTTTCTTTGTATTGGAGGACCTAGTATCTTTCCTTGGGGCCATCTTCTTCAGATGTCAGCAGTACGCAGTGGCACAAGTCATGTGACGTTGTGCTCAGCAGGACTTCTTTCTGGCAGTACAATGGGTGATGACGCTTCCTCCTCTTTTGTGCACCTAAATGCAAAGAAGTAAGAGGAACATCAATGAAACGTGGCATTTATTGTTGTGGTTCAATGTACTACTGTACAAACAAACAAATATATAACTTACAGTGTGTGGTCACACTTGTTAGTGATATTTATTATTATTTAAATTGTATTAACTCAGTTTAGTTATTAAAAAAACATAACAACAGTGTAGCCATTTGTGAGACTTTGAAAACAAGGGCTTTGTTTCATCACGCAGGAAGGAGAGGAAAGAAGAAGAACAAATGAATGTAATGGAACCTGTTTGCCATTGTGATTTGTGAATGTGATTGTGTATCAAGTGGGATGCGGCATAATACAGGAAGCTGCAGCAGGCAATGGGGATGGAAGCAGTTAGCCAAGAGTAACAAAGAAAAGATATACAGGTCTATGGCAAAAGCAGCACACTAACTACCACCACAAAAGTTTTACAAAATGGCCACCAGCCACATGGTCACTCACACACAACAAGCAGGAGGCCTGTAAAGCAATGAACTCAAGCAGACCTATATGGCCAGACAAAGGAGGCATGCTAAACAACACAGCTTTAATGAAACGATGCAAAAACTAAAATTCACAGGCTAAACAAGGACTGCAAGTTACACAACAACCACACCAGTCACACAAATCCAACACAGCCATTTATTTAACACACACAAAGTTAAAATACCCCCAAAAAAACACTTTGTGCAGTTCAATCCATTGCCTTCCATGCCCTAAATGATGTTCAAATTCAACAGACACTACAGAAACAGTTGTTTCATGCACACATGAGCTGCCCTGGGCCTACTGGCCGAAAAATGCCTATTGGCAGACTACTAGGCTAGTGAATTCAATGAATGTTGCAAATTGATTGAAAATGTTGGAGAACATTTAGTGAACATTGCAACATATTTCCTTTATAAAAGAAAACTGTAGGAAGAAATGACACATACAGAAACAACTAGGCCCCTACTGAAACTACAGGCCACCCACCACAATACATTAAAAAAATCCAATGAAAAAGTTCAAACAAATGTAGGTGCAATGCCCCAATCAAACAAACTCAACGCCAATTTTCCAACTGACTTGTGAAATCTCAAATCCAAAAGTCCTCAAAATCCAATGATATATGATGCATCAGACAAATAAAGGGATCCTTCCAGCCCCAAATCCAAATGAAAAGTGAACAGGAGATGGACAAAGCACTGGGAGGAGCCTGCTGGACAGGAGCAGGAAGTTGGAGACATTGGGTCACTTCCTTCCTCTTCAAAAAATAAGTTAAAAAAGAAAAAGGACTCCTTGCACAAAAAAGTAGTCAAAGGTCATTCTGAGGAGTTATTTTATCCAAATCCTTTTCGAGAAGGTTTTATGCTGCTCGAGAGATATTCTTCTCCAGCTTGCAAATTCGGCGTGTTCGGCATCGCGATCTTCACAAAACTTCCGCCGGAAGTCCGTTGGCACTTCTAAATGAAGTGCTCGCGATCGCAGACTCTCGCGGGACCGTGAGGCTGGCTAATAAAATCTTGTGGCGCACACGAACGGATAGGAAATCTCATTGGTGAATGCAGGCATTCTGGTAAGTCTCTCCTGCATTTTGGAAGCGCAAACAAAAATAAACTTTGCTCCGTTGTGGAGCGCGGCATTTTTGGTAACTCTACGCGGAGTTGCCAAAAATCCACAAACGGAGCAGATTTTACCACCCAGGGTTAATTGGTATTTTCATAAGAGGCTACATTAACCCCTTCCACGCGGTGTTAATTCCCCCACTGTGGGGGAGAATTAACACATGGGCGGGATTCGGATGGCCCTGGGCAGTCGTGCGCACACGCCCACCCTGACGCGTAACGGCCGGGGGACGTCATGAGCACCAAAGGGGTTAAATGCAAGGTTGTACCTTTACTTATCAAGGCTCTGCCTGGTCATGCAAGTCTATGTGTGCGTATATTAATACCCATCAGCTGTAAATCATCTGTCACTGGCTAAAACATATGTTTGGATGGCAATAGCGACTGATACTTATAGCAGTAAGCTAATAACATAATGAGGTTTCGCCCGGACATAGGCATCATTATATGTGCTCGTATGTGGTGATATGAACCTTGCATGGGCTTGTGAGGATATTTCTAAGTATGGGTGCAAAATCAGCTCCGCTTGTGAAATTTGCGAATTTTCAGCAATTTCGCGATCCGCGAATCTCGTGAAATTTTCGAAAAATTTGCGAATTCACGAGCTGGCGGATATTTTTTTTTTTGGCCCCAGGAAGCACAATTAAGGCAGGTGCTCGATTTGAAGCTAACTTTGTAACCATTTTAGAATGGTGCCGGCAAGCTGCCAGAGTGCTTGCTGGCGCCATACTAAAATGGTTACAAAGTTAGCTTCAACTCGGGCACCTGCCTTAACTCTGTAAGTGCTTCCTGTGGGCCAAAAAATAAACCTCAACAGGAAGCACTTACAGATATAAATAAAGCAGCTGCCCGAGTTGAAGCTCAAATTCAGTAACGTTTTAATCAACCCAAAACATTTGTGAGCACGGTCGAGACTGGGCAAGTGTGCTTTAACCCCATAATCTGTAATACCCGAGGGAGGTCTTTGCATCCCTGAGTTTCTAGAGCGCAATCCCCATTCCTGTGACCAGGAGGCTGCTTTCTCCTCATCTGCTGCCCTGCTCGCTCTCTGACCCTTTATACAAAAGGCATGTTGACACGCATAGAAGCCCTGCACCACACACTAGCAGTATCAAACGTCTTCCCGCCCTTTCCCAACTATGATGGACAGCTCACTCAAGGGACCTCGGCGCCTTTTGGCGCTGTGGCAAAGTTACAGACACACATGGTCAGTGGAGACAAATCTTCTGTTAACAAAACCAGTATCAAAAACACGGAGCAACATTTCTGTGACTGTTCTCGGTGGTGTTGGATTTTAGATTAAAGTGTTGCCCATTCCGTCACCTTGACATCCTTGGGGCTGTTTTGCCTTTCAGCTGCATTTCTCTGTCACTTAGATAAACAGTAGAGTTAAGGACCATGATATAGGGCCCGCTGTTTCAATGCTACTTTTTCATTACTACTCGGTCCGAGACTTGGGGGGGGGAGGGTGAAGGGGGCGGACTTGCTTAGGCCTCACTCCTGCACGTCTGGGTCCCATTCCTCACTTGCTGATTAGGTCAGTGAAATACATGTTCCACGAACTGTATAGAAAGAGACCTTACTTTAAAAAAAAAAACACATGCTCAACACAATGAAACAGTGGTCGAGAATGTTCTTTAAGTATGGAAACGGCCAGTAACGTTGTTTCAATGTTTGGAATCGAAGTTTAAGATTTGTTGCACGCATAGGAGTCTTTCCAGATATCTTCAGGGGTAATTAGCGCTTTATAAATACAATTTCTATATCACTAGGCGCTTTTTTCGATATCACTAGGTGCTTTACACCCGTGGGCTCCGACGACAAGACAAGCCTTCCTGGTTGCCTCGGTGTGTGACACATACCAAGAAGTTAAATCTGCCCGCCCCAAGCCATCGGCCCATTGCTCCTGGAAGAAAAGGGTGAAAGGTGAAGCTCATCCCCGCCCCCTCCTCCCCTGCTGGCTCGGAGGAGACGGGCCTCTGCGGCTGCATTGTCCAGACAGAAGGCTCTTTATTTCAGAGTGCCTGGGAATAGCTCGGGAGGAGCTCAGAAGGAGCGGCGTGTGGAGGAGGGGGAGAGTATACCTCCATGATGTTTGGAGGAAATGACTCATCCCCTCCTGCCCGGGTGCACTGGGACCAAGATGCTATCAGCCTCTCACAATGCCTCCCTCCCCCGCCAGCTTCCTGTGCAGCCAGGGGTGTGTGTAGAGGTGATAAGTGGCCTGGCAGATGTATCGGTGGAGGCTGCACTCGGCGCTGGCAGCGGATGCCAAGTCCAAATCTGCTGACCGGCTGGAAAGTAGCAGCGGCTGCCATAGAAACAGTTACAGGCACACATGGTCAGTGGAGACAAGTCTTCTGGCCCTATGCAGCTACAGTGTAGGAAAAGCACTATCATTTACCCAACGAGGTAACACTTACTGATTAGCCAGTAGAAAGTACTGCAGTTGAGTAGATGGAAATCGCAAAATAATCTGCAATTTCGTGGGAATATCCACAATTTCGTGGGAAAATCCGCGAATTCATGGACTTTTTTGCGATGTCGTGCGAATTCGCGGACCGCAGATCCCAAAAATTCGCCCATACTTAGATATTTCCATTCTGGAATCGTCTTTCACTGCAAAACCATGTGTCGGAATGTGCATGGAAATGGCCATGGAAACACATGGTTTTAGTGGTAGGAAAATGACTCGATGCTGTCACGCACATAATTACATATGAAGCTCTAACTGGGCATTAACAGCGATATCCGGTTTGGTACTTTGTTATAACAGGGTGGAGTCAACCTATAACTGGTTTTGACGTCACTTCGCTTCAATTGTGTACGTCGGATTTTAAAATGAAGTCCACTTTCTAAACGCATTTTCTTAGTGGAACCGCTGTGGTTTGAATGGCGACAAAGTATGTACGGCTGTGGAATTTCGACGGTGTAGTTAAGGCTTTGAACTGTGAGCATTGCATTGAATCTCGTTCGTTTGGTAGCGAGTACACTTTTGCGAATGTTTTGAGCGCAGTATTTGTCACAAAATGAATGGAAGCTCCGCTTCCTCATGATTTTCCCTATTTTGTAGGTTGCACCGGGATTCTAGGAACACAGAAGTCATTGGAACAGTCACGACCGCTGGTATCAGAGGAGCGCTTTTGAGGTCAGTTGCATTGTAATGAGTTCTGTTTAACTCCTTCGACGCTGATGACGAGCTGGGCTCGTCATGAGGTAGCCTCCTCGCACGCTCATGACGAGCCCAGCTCGTCACGTAACATGCGCTTTACAAAATCTCAGCATACGAGCGGAATTCCGCCCGCACGCATGCGGTTAAGTTGGCAGCACAAGTGTTATTATATGTTAATCGACTTCGTGGTATTGGTATTTCAGTTTTATGAAGACGCACCCGGGCCATGTAAACACTTGAAGCCCTCATTTGCACCTAGAAGGTGAGCATTTGTGACTAATTCTTGAACACTGTGTAGAGAATTTAGAAGGGCAGTAAATCTAAAGGCGTTTTTTCAATTAACAGGTGTTTATTTACTTGATTTAAACCGATTGAAACCTTCAGTAGTGGAGCTAACCATTGAACAGCAGGTATGTAGTATTTTGAGACATGGGTAAATGGTCTGATATTGGATTGAGTTCACCAGGAGGATGTGACTCATAATTCTCTAATTTTTTCCGGTTTCTCTTTGTGATCCAGTACAGAGCTGGGAATAGCGAGTGCAGGTGTTATTCACTTATATTTCATATCACTGTGGTGTGGGTTGCATGATACATTTCAATTATCACAAGTGTATTTCTTTAAAACCGATCCCATGGTGCTTCTTTGAAATGTTTCCTTTCTTTCCACAGAATACACCTGATGAAGGGACTAAACATCCCGAAATGCATTGGGTCATTGCAATTTTTTTCATTAAAAAGTTTTTTTGTTGTATTCAAAATCTGTTGTAAGATTGTTTATTTTTGTGCTAAAAAATCAACATATAAATATAGAAAAATCCTATGTGTATTGGATAGAACTGAACCAAAGAGAATTTTTCATTAAAACGGGGAGACGCTTCGGTGTGTTGCAGCCCCTCCCAGCACCAGCAGCCCTTCATCTACGACTCGCGCCTCCCGCAACGCGGGACGCGCGCGGGCGGGCGCCGGGCTAAGCCCGGGCAAAGATCGGACCGTCTGTGCCTGTCAGGGGCCGAAGGAGGCCGGGCAGGGCCACCCCTCTTGGCTGGAGGGGCAGTGACTGGACTAGACCCTTTTGTTGTGGTAATTACTATATTATTCAGTCAAAACTTGGCTCTAATGTGACATTTTATATTGACTATTGAAATTGTGTTTATCTTTTACCGACCAGTTTATCCTTTTTTTTAAATTTATTTCGAATTGTTAACTTGTGTCTCTGTAAACGTAAATCACCAAGAACCCCACGCTGAGTACCATGGGCAAAACTAATCCCCCAATCTCTCACCCTCTCACAAGGCAAAGAGCAACTTCCTTCAACAACCCCAGTCCCGAGTTTAACAGCCATCAACAAAATGTTAAAAAAAACAATAGGGGTGGTTGAGTCGGCTATAGAGAACACTGAAAGAGTACTTTCACTTAAACCTGCTATGCCCCCCTCTTTGCCAACCGGGAGCGTATCTTTAGCCACTGTTAATTTTCCTGAAACGATGCTAGTGTCTTTTTATGCTGAGCTTCCATGTGCGCAGATCGTGCCAGATGCTAGCTCTCCTATTAATCCTGCACCATCTATAGTTCCCCAGGCAGCTAAAAAGACACCAAAGCCTTTCCCTAGAACTAAGAAGCCGAAACCACTTAAAAAAGTACCCAAGAGATCTATATCTACCCCAGATGCTTCAGAGGCAGAGTCAGGCCCCCTCTTTTCCACTCTCGCCCCTCCGGTCTGGGCTACTCATTTATTAATTGATTTTTAAGCCCAAATGGAACAGCTCATCAATTCTCATTTTAAAACTTTGATGAGTAGAATTGATAAAGTAGTTTCATTGATAAATAACAAAAGTGGTGGAGGAGAACAGCTACCCACTCCAACTGGGAATAACACTGCGAAAGTGGTTTTAGGTAATACCAAGCAGGCAATCCAAGGTCATAGCCTAAATGAAGGTCCTCGATTAGACAATCTGGCACAGGGATCGGTTCCAATAAATATGCGTAAACGTACCCCTGACACTACTGTTCCCGGTCCTGCTATTCCACCCAGGGTGCACCCATATACAGAAAGCCTGATTCCCCGAGACCCATCTCTTATTCCAAAAGCCATTAGTAAGCAGTGGCCAGACCGGGGCTGGCGCCTCAAAACCCTGCTAGGAAAGCTTCCGGCAATGGAATCCAACAATCTCCACCTTGCCCCCGCTACCACCTGAGGCTTCTCCGTACAGGAGTTCCTTTGCTGTCAGGTGAGCGAGGCAAAACATTCCCTGAGTTGAAGAACAAAATTATTTTCTGGCTGAACAGATACAGACCATTAATGAGATCGGGCCAGGGGGAAATCTTATTTGCTAGAACAGTTAGCTGGCTGGGGACTAAACCCAAAGATATTGGAGGGGATTGTGTGATTGTTAATTTCAGGGATCCCGGAGTGGTCAATCACATCCTTGAGTGGGGAGGTCCTTGTAACCCGGGTTCAATCAATCCTCTCCCCTTGGGGTATTTCTACTCACGGGATTTAGCATCGGGCGGGCTTGCGCCAATTTATTTCAACCATGGTGTACAGGAAGTAGAATACTGTATACCAGTAGCCAATAGTTTCAGTGCCTTGAATAATGAGGATTAACTACTTCACCAACCAGGGCCCAATGGAATGGTACCCAACGTAGCCGGGTGTCCCATGGAGGAGGGCGTGAGAGCTGAGGAGGGCCTACTCCAGTTGGCTTTCAGGACTAAGAAAGATAGAATGACAACGACCCCATTAAATTTAAGCTTAAAAACTAGCTTTTTAGGAGAGGGAATGGAGCAGGCTCTCCATATAGGATCTCCCCCTTCTTATGTGCTCTCATCCACTAAAGCTAGTCCCATAAGGGCCGAATTCCTTAGATCTCTAATTGGATCCTGGAACTTAGCAGGGCTAGGTTCTAAACTATCCAATCCAGAATGGGGTGTTTTGGTGGACAAGTACGATTTGTGCTTGTTCCAAGAGACCTGGTTGTTGACTGCCCCTTCAAGGGTGGGCTTTGCAACATTCTATATACCGGCTGTGCAGGGACCCAGGGGAAGACCTTTGGGGGGACTGTGTATTTGGGTAGCCACACATTTGGGGTGTTCAGTTAAAGTAATAGATTCCCACTCCCCGGATATTCTCTGTATTGTACTTAAATATTTGGATGTTTCGACTCTGGTGGTTTTTAACATTTATTTGCACCCTATTCCCCACATGTTCGGGTTATCTATGTTAGATGCTCTTGATGAACTTCTTTCTTCATTTCCATCACCAATTCATAGAATTATCGGGGGTGATTTTAATTGTCACATTGAACCCCTGGCTGGGATCCCTTCTGTAACTCTAGATGAGGATGCCACTTGGCATATTCAGGAGTGCTCCATGTACCCGTCAAAGGGCTTAACGTCTTTGGCTCTCAAGATCAATAAGCTTCTAGTAACTCATTCCCTCAGAGCCTGTAACGGTAGACTCCCTCCTGTTGTCCCACGGAAGAGCACCTATAACAGAGTGGGGAAAAGTACAACCATTGACTACATTATGGTCAATGTGGAATTTTGGTCCCAAACGAGGGCCTTCACTGTAATTCATAGGGTAGATAGTGACCACAACCTTTTGTCACTAGAACTAAAATACACACTGGGACACCAACATGAATTGGGGCACTGGAGACTTTCGCTGACTCGAATCTAATCACAGCGGCGGGTGGCAGACGTATTAGGTGGGCCAAGTTTGCGTTAGCTCCTGATAAAATAGTTGAGGTATATCAACACGCTGCCTGCTCCCTAGCAGAGACTTTTGAACTCCCGGTCGACAACTATGATCTTTCCTATTTCCAGGAGCTTGAGCATATTCACACTAATCTTTTCTCTACTCTGGCCGATTATTTTTACACCTCAGTCAACAAGAGGCCGCGGGCAAAAAACCCGGCCCAATGGTTTAACAAAAACTGTAGGGCGGCTAAACGTGTTCTTGTTAGGGAGGTTAAAACAAGTTCTGTGCTCAGTATTAGAGGGGCTAGACATACTTACAAAAGTATAATCACGGAGTCCAAGTCGGAATGGGAGGCTTTAAGATGGGAAAGCATAAAAGAAGCCCTGGATGGACGAGACTACAGGGCTTTCTGGAACCTAGTTAGATCAAGCCCGTCAGAGGGGTCGTCCGCTATAATACCCAACCTGAGCGAAGAGGTCTGGATAGCCCACTTTAAGCCTTTCTTTTCCCAAATTGACACCGCATCCCCAGCAGACCTAGTTCCACCAATGAAGAGTACATCTGCTCTAGTTTATCGGATGCAAAGGATCCCGATTATCAACCTTGTACTATGCTGGAAATCCAGGTGGCCCTTAGAAGCTTCTCTTCCGGGAAGGCTCCGGGTCTGGATAGGATCCCTGGAGATCTATTTTTGATAGAACAGAAGGTATGGGTCCCCTATAGTTGGCTATACTTTAATGCCATCCTACACGGTATGGAGATCCCCCAACCTGGCTGGGTGCAGAGATCATCCCCATCCATAAAAAGGCTTCCCCACTCGACACGGTTAACTACCGCCCGATTAGTCTCATCGATGTCTTGCAGAAACTGTTTGCCCGCCTCTTACTAACGAGGTTGCAGAGTTGGATGGACGAACATCACATCCTAACCTCCCTCCAAGCGGGGTTTCGTGCTAAGGTCTCTACCATCGACCAATTGTTTAGAATTCAGTTGGTCTATTGGAAGACGGTGACTATGGGGGCTGGTAGTCTTTACCGGATCTTTGTGGATCTTCGATCCGCATTTGACTTGGTGCAGAGGGACAAACTCTGGGCGATATTGTTAGAGATGGGCGCCCCGGTATATCTGTGCCAACTGTTCAAACGTCTGCATTAAGGCACTTTTGCAAGGGTGAGGTATGGGAGGAATGGGGAGCTTTCGGCTCCCTTTCCGGTGGAAAAGGGTGTGAGGCAGGGGTTTGTGCTGGCCCCTATGCTCTTTTCCTTGTTCCTCAATGGATTGATTGATCATCTAATGGGAGCGAGGGATCTAGATTCTCCTAGTTTAGCAGCCCGCAAGATACCAGCCCTGATGTTTGCTGATAATACCCTTTTTCTATCAAAATCTTCTATGGGTATACGGCGAACACTGGAGGCGTTTTGTTCCTTCTGTAGATCTAGAAATCTGGAGATCAACCTTTCCAAAACCAAATATATGGTTTTCAACGCAAAATCATCCAACTGCCCCCACCCTCACATGGATGGTTCGGTGTTGGAAAGAGTCTCCACTTTTGACTACTTAGGGGTAACACTAAATGACAGGATGGAATGGGGGTCGCATATGGTCAAGGCAAATATGAAGTTGGCCCAATCCTCTGGCGGTATTCTAAAGGTTTATAATGAGTTTTCATTTAAATCCTAGGGACCGCCAGTGGAAATTTACAAAGCTCAGGCGAGAGGTGGGGCGCTCTATGGAGTAGAGCTATAGGGCCACGTTAGCGCCACCTCCTTGTCCACCACGAGAATAGTTTCATCAGGCGCCTATTGAGACTTCCCCAGAGCACACCTTTGACCCCCTTGCGGTTAGATTTAGGTTTGGCCCCCATACAGGAGGTTACCTCAAATCGCCCTCTGTTGTACTGGAGGCGGCTCTGGTCTACTCCAGAGCTCCTAAATTATAGGGAGGTCCTAAGGGATATTTTGACCATAAGGGGTGTGGGAAAAATCCCCTGGTTAAAACATGTTAAGCAGCCCTGTCACGCACTGGGTAGGGGTGACATGTGACTCTGTCCTGAGGACACTTGCGCCTTGACCACTAAGAGGTTGTTGGTCGTTGTACTCAAGCAATATCGAATGGACCTTACATCTTCAAACCCATCTCTGGGTAGGCTGACCAATAGATTTCTGGAGGTCAAGGATAACTATCAATTTGAGAAATGTCTTGGTGATATTCAGTCCTTACTGGCAAATAAATTATATGTCCAATTTAGACACGGAATACTCCCAGTGAGGGCTGTGACAAACAAGTGGTCAAATGCTCCCCATGTGCCGAGTTCTTGCCCTGGGTGTGAAAGTAGTGAAGAGACGGATCTGCATGTTCTGCCCTTCTGCCCTTTCTACTGTAATGCCAGAGGTAAATGGATCGTCCAACTATGTAAGTCCAGGGGTCTCAGGGATTATAGGGAGGTAATTAGAATACTAAAATATGACACCATCCCCCTGATCGTGTTTACAACCTCCAGATACCTTTTGTCTATGTGGTGCGCAAGAGGCGCCAAAATAAAAAATGCCAAACTGCTCAAACTGCGCTAGCGTAATTACTGTAATCCAGAAGATACCCCTAATATTAATACGCGCAGGGACAACCCTATTTTTCCATTTTTGTATTATTTTAATATGTACAGGATATTGTCATGTTTTTAATATTGTATTTTAAACTATTTTTAGGAGTATTGTCCGCTATCTTGAACGCACGGTATTGTTATATAATGGTATGCTCTTATCCCAAATCCTGTATATATGTGCTTTTATGTTTGTTAACCGATAATAAAGCTTTTTGACTGACTGACTGATTAAAAATGTTGTACTGAGTGTTTGAATTATTAAATTAGTAGTGCGTGTTGGAGTCCTAGTCGCCATTTGGGGGGCTAGGACACTATCAGAGTTTATCATTCATATGCTCCGCAGGCATATTTCCAACAAAGCACACATGCCGTTATACATAGTGCCATTTCATTAACCGATTGTGCTCTTCACCAACATTACTCATTGGTACTTTGTTATAACAGGTACATATTCATAGGAATATGAGGTTGTGTTTGACAAATGATACTTACCTGGCGATGTAAGATAATTTTGGGATTTGTGAAGCTCCATATGATTTATTTATTTATTTATTTTATTTTAAAGCTTTTATATCGCGCTCTATTACTAAAAAAATAGTATCCTGGCGCGTTGAAGGCAGAGCAGTGTGGGAGGGAACAAATATCTGGAAATACTAAAAATAGGGAGTTTAGACAGTGATATTGAAGAGGTGGGTTTTAAGGCCTTTCTTGAAAGCACTAAGAGTCGATGCAGTTTTTAAAAAAAGAGGAAGAGTATTCCAGGATTTTGCTGCTCTCACTGAGATTGATTGGCCGCCGAGTCTGCAGTATTTGAATTTGGGAACAGACATTTGGCACAAATTGGCCGATCGCAGAGGGCGATTGGGGACATACAGGTAGAACCTTTTTCTCAGGTAGACAGGGCCAGTTTGGTGGATAGCTCGATATGCCAGCACTAGAATTTTAAACAAAATCCTGTGAGCAACTGGAAGCCAGTGAAGAGCACGGAGAAGGGGACGAGCACTGGAACGCCTTGGGACATTAAACAAAAGTCTGGCAGCGGCATTCTGAATAACCTGAAGACGGTGGATCAGGTAAGCCGGCAAACCAGAAAACAGTCCATTCGCGTAATCCAACCTAGAGAGTATTAACGCCCGAATAACAGTCTCTTTAGCTTCTTTCGGTAAAAAAGGCCAATATTATCCAATATTATCATTATGGCCAAGCTCTACGGGTTGCAAGCCAAAAATTGAGTGGCTTAAAATTACTCACCATTGCCCTGTGGGCTGGCAGGGCTCAGTCTCTTACCTAAAATCAGGCTAAGGATATAGCTAAGATCTTTGAAAAAAAATGCATGGTTCTCAGAGCACATACTCAGGATAGTGAGGCACGTGGTAGATTTTTCACACTTCATTATACAATGCAGCTTGCCAAAAGTTACATCTAACATTAATCGAATTATGTTAGTATTGCACGGTGCTCGGCATTGTGCAATGCAGTATTGGCAGCTTTCCTAGATTGTGAATTAGAAAGTGTGGCTTTTCTGATATTGTATTTCAATGATGCCGTGTAGCAGAGGTAAGATGTGAAAAGTGTTAGCAAGAAGATGCCTGCTGAGGGAAATCCCATTAAGTAGGATTTCCATGAATTTACGCCATTTCCCAATATATATCAGTTTTCTGTCATTTGAAGGTGGAGATTAATAAAAGTGGTTTCAGGGTTCACCATATCTTATCTGTAGATTACACAGGATGAAATGTATTTTATTTTCATAAGTAAAAGGGAAAGCAGATCCTACAGCACAGTTTGAATTTAATGGGATGTGAAAGAAAGGTGCCTTGGGAGATGATAGAAAAGCAGCCACGTAAAAATAGATATCCTAACTCACCTTAATCAATTCGGGATAATACTGTGATTACTTTTAATAATGCATACCAATACCAATAAGGTTAATGTGACAGTGAGAGATAGTAAACATTGAGAAAAGAATATTGCTCTCCACAGCTCTGAAATCAAATTAAAGTTTGGAAAAAAATATAATCATGCACTGTTTAATCATGAAGATATGTCTTACGTTTATAAATTCTTCGCATTTATATTGGGTGTTGGGAACACAATCCGTCTAATAATAGCAGTACTAATTGGTAAAAGCCCCCCGAATTTTTGGGGGGGAAAATACGTGAGTCTGTGTGTGTTTCAAGTCCATTCAGCATCGGACTGCTGGCATATAGAGTAATGTGGCTGGTCTGACAAGTCAGTGTGTGGGTTGGTTTATTGGATGTATGTGGTCTTTTTTTTTGTTCTACTGGGCCGGTTTTTAATGTTGATTTCAATGCTATTAAAACAATCGTTGCCTGCTGCAAGCTCAAATCCATGCTGTCTACCATAACTTGCATATTTTTACAGCATTGTAGAGATAGCAGGCGCTAGGCCCACATACTCAAATAAGGAGCACACAGACACAGATAGGTAGAGTGCATAACTGGCCACAAGCACGTGCGCTCAGCCTCTTTTATTGTCAGGGTCAACTGACTGGTGATGCCTGTGTGGGTGTGTGTTCAGTGTGTGATGCAACAGGCGAAACACTAGAACGGTGATCAGCCGATCACTACATCCCTCCCAAACTTTGATAAAATGTCAAAACAATGAAGTCTGAACCTGTGGGAGAGGGAATCTAATTTGTAAACAAAATACAACACAGTCACAATGACTTTCACGGAGTCTCCTTCGCTGTTGGCCAACCACTGACGATGGTGTCCCAGCTATCAGGACCACTAGTTACAGCGTGGAAGTGTGCTCTACAATCTCTCACTTCTTGTTCCATGTGTAGGGAAGGTGTAGATGGAATGATGGTGGAATGATGGTTGATCAGGTATGTGTTGAAATATGTTCTCCGTCTGGTGATTCTCTTTCTACAACAGGATTTTTCAGTTGCAGGACAACCCTCTCACGGATGCCCCTCTCTCGTGAGTGTCCCCTCTCACCAGACGACCTGGAGGCCCTTTTATGCCAGGCTTCCACTGGTCCGGTGGACTTCCGCTGTGTCGCTCCAACCACGTTAGAGGAGTCGCTACGGGCCACCTGTACTTGTACCAAGCTCCACCTGAAAGGGTGTTGTTGGCACCTGCTCCTTTGCATGCTATCTTTGTCCTCCGGGGATTCCCAGAGCGAACTTCAACAGTCAATCTCTCGTTTCGGGACCCGCTGCCACCGGTGTCCCAGAGGCCTCTGTCCCTTGGATATCCACGGTCCTGTGTCCATTCCATCCTAGAGGTGGTTGTTCCCAATGGACTGCCTGTTCACCTGTTTTCACCTGGCGATCTAAGGATTCACAAGTAGATGTGTATTCCCAGTGATACTGATGTTCTCCAGGCACTGTGTTCCTATGTTCATATTCCTTTGCACTTTTCCCTTTGGGTGTTTCCCTTCTGGTGTGTGAGTTGACCTATCATGCACACCTCTTTACTCTTCTCCTGTGCTTTTTCTTCCTTCGCCATGGCGTCTTGCCACTCAAGTTCTGTCTTCTCTTCCCTTCCTTTGAGACATGGCCTGGTTTTCTCTCCTGCTGGTCTACCCTAACCAGGCCTCTCTGTGTAGTGTGCACTCCACACGTGTCTCCCTGGTCTTGTCCTTCCCTAGGACACTGTCTTCACCTCAAACTGTGACTGGACCTGTCGTCTCAACCTTCTATCGTTCGATTACTTCTGACTTCCAGTTAATATTGTTAGACTTCTCTTCTGTCACTCTTCTCAGACCTCTCCTAGGTCCTCTTCATGGATATCTCCTCGGTCGTTCTCTTCCTGGACCTCTTGTTAGATCTCTTCTCTCTCTGACCTCTTTGCAGGTCATTTCGCTCTCTTACCTCTTTAGGTCGCCTCTTTTGCAACCCTCTGGTGGGTCTGCTTCTTCCTTGCGACCCTCTTGCAGGCTGGCTTCATCCTTGCAACCCTCTGGCAGGTGGGCTTCTTCTTCTTTGTGACCATCTGGCAGGTCGACTTCTTCCTCCTTGCGACCATCTGGCAGGTCGGCTTCTTCCTCCTTGCGACCATCTGGCAGGTCGGCTTCTTCTTCCTTGCGACCATCTGGCAGGTCGCCTTCTTCCTCCTTGCGACCATCTGGCAGGTCGACTTCTCCCTCCTGTGGGTATTCATGCTTCTAGTGGTCTGCGCAAACACTACTCCGTCTCCTCCGTAGTTGCATTGCTTTGGCGCGCTTCTGACTGCGCCCTTCAGTTGCTTAATTGGACACACTTTCTGCATGTTCTCTTCAGTCCTTCTCTCCTGAACTGTAGCAACTGTTCCTGTACTACTGCACCCCTGCTTGGTGTGGTGTTTTCGTTTACTCCTGACACGTTCCTGCGCATGGTCTTTTCATCCTCAAATACTGTGTGATGGCTTGGCTCCAATCTGGCATGGCAGTTTTCTTGTGCTTTCTTCATTCTCTTGGCAGTCCTCACTGTCCAGTATTGCCTTCCTTTTCCCTCTGCTAGTGCTCTTAGTTCCTCCATCATATTGTGCAGCAAACTTCCGGTCCTGTGTTGCTCCTGGTATTTCCTTGGCACCGTTGTGTTGTCTCTACACTCTCTTTTCCCATGAAACTGCCTTGATCTGCTTTTCCCTAGGCACTCCCTGGCAGGCTTTGCTCTGTCCTAGTCCTGCTGCCGTATATTTTTATTAGCCGGTGCAGTACTGCTAATTGGCCATTAGTTGGCAGTGTTGATGTATTTCAAGGCCCTAGCAGCTTCCCAACGCTGTGGGCCTCGTGTGCACTGGCTGGTCAGACCATGCTGTGCTCCTCCTGTTTCTGCCGGTTAGGAGTTGCCGACAGCCCCAGGCACCTCGTGCCACGTCTACAAAGCTTGCAGGGGCCTTGCTGCTTTCCTCCCCCAGGTGTGTCTACCTCCTCACCACACTTGATTCTGTCTCTTGGTGGGGGGCAATCCTACCGTGAATGCGCTTTCCTTGATACCGCTGAGGCTTCCTGCATGCCGCTTGGGTCCTTTCATTTATTTAATTAGTTGTACACAGGGCCCCCGTTGCCTGCTGCACAGCGGCCCTCACAGCGCCTTTACCACTGCACACGCGGTACTCCTCCCCATGTTTGCCTGCTCCGATTGGGTTATTGTGCCTCCTACTGCCGCTCGGGCTTTAGGAGGTCGCTCTGTGCTGCGGGCGGCCACTCCCTATTACATTGCTCCCATGAATTTTCTTGCAACTGCGGGCCACACACTGTCCCTTGTCCTTTCTCTACCACACCGCTGCAGCCTCACACGCTTCACTCGCTGCACGGGTTGGGATAGGGTTGGCGCCGCTGCCGGAGACTGTGGCCTTATTTCACTACAAGGCAGTTTTCCAATCGGGGTAGCCATCTGAGGAAAAGTGTGCTTCTGATCGGCATCATTTGTACCGAGACTCCATTGCTTTTCCATTGCCATCTCGTGTCAAACACTACCACACGACCCACCTTGTCGTTTCTGCTGATGCCTGAGGAAAATCTAACAATCACGACAACAGCCATCTTGCAGCCTGCATTTTTGCCCAGGAACTGTCGCACACCCAACCCCCCTGTTCTTGCAGTTCAACAGAAAGCCATGAGACACTCACACCCTGTGTAAATGATTTGTTTTCCATCTCCAGCTCCCAGACTGGTAAACATCCTTGACACCGAGATCAGGTTATCTGGACAATGGTCTGACTGCTGGGCTTTGACCAAGGTGATTAAACAATGACCTGAAAGACTGAGCCTTGATCAAGCCGAGTGAACAATGATTTGTGTACCAAGCCTTGACCAGGTCACCATCTAGAAACGTCGTTTGGATCTGGTTAGCAACTGCAAACACTGTCCTGATTGAACAATGAACTAACAGCCAACAGACTGGGATGAAAAAGTATAAAATGCTTTTAAGCTGCGGGGTAAAGCAACAGCCTCCCCTGTCTTGTTTCTGATGAGCTTGGGACTCTGTTCCATAGCCCAGGCTATTTGAATAAATCTGGGATCCTCCTGCAGACGACGGCTCCTGTGTCTCCTTTTACTACAGATGAAGGGTAGGGAAGGCATGGGCGGTTCCCCTACCACCGAGACCAAGTAAGTGGGTTAATCTGGTTCTTCACATCTCTCCTCCACCCCACCGCCACCTGCTCGCTCCTCATACACCGCACAGGATGGGGAGGTTCACGCTGCACCCAGGGGCTGCTTACTTCTTTGGGGGAATTGGGCACAGTCTATTCCTCCTTGTGGGAATAGGGGAGTGGTTAGCTACTTCACTCTCTGTCCTCCTGCCTTAGGCTAGCTTCGATGCCCCTTATCTTTTGGGCTCACATTCCACCCGATCGCCGCTCACTTCTTGCAGTCTGCGGCAGTGGCTGGCATCCTGGTAGTCAGGCCCTGCTCACGGTGCATCTCCGCCAGCCCGGGCATCTCTTCACGCCGGATAGTTCGGCAGCAGACTCTTCAGAGGCGGGGTGGGCTCCCGCCCCCTCGACTACATACCGGGGCTCCACACACGCCCGGGGGCTACCGGGCGCCTCTGCTCAGGGATGGATTTAATGCAACACAGGAGGTATGGGGTGGGCTCCCTTCCTCCTTACTTTCACCCCAGGGCACATCACACTCCCGCATGTCTTCACATCGGTGCGGGGTGGGCTCCTGATCACCTTCTGTACTTTATGCAGGTCCGGGGCTCTTCACATGCCCCACGGGCCATTAGGAGGGTGGCGCACCTCCTCGCAGGGGGTCTCCTGAATACGGGCAGCACTCTCCCCCTTTGTCCAATCTGCAGGGCTGATGCACGCACGGGCACAGCCCCCTTGTCGTCAATGTAGAGTTGGAGGGAGCTAGGCCCACATACTCAAATAAGGAGCACACAGACACAGATAAGTAGGGTGCATAACTGTCCGCGAGCACATGCGCTTGGTCCTTTTATTGTCAGGGTCACCTGACTGGTGATGCCTGTGTTGGGTGTGTGTTCAGTGTGTGATGCAACAGGCGAAACACTAGAACGGTGATCAGCCGATCACTACAAGCATGTCTTCACAAGTACAAAACTACGCCAATTTGCAAACATCAGGAACTTTTTTTTATCTACCTAGTGGGGGCTTGTTTTATTTTTACATTTGTTATCTGCTGAGTCTCAAGACGTTTTCTTTTACGCTTCGCCCTTTTTTTGATCACTTCGGAATCTGACACTTTACATTTTATCATATATGTTTGGGCCCAAGAGACAAATATTGGTGTATGAATTGATGTGATGTACTGCTCCAGGCTTTCTCATACATTTCTGGAGTAAATCAGCAGTATGCATGGCTTACTCCTTGAATTTAGATGTAAGCTATGCATCACAGCAAAATATTTGTGGATCGGGCCCTATATATTTTGTGCAAATTTCACGACATATTACTGCAGCCTGCACTTCTGACAAGTCAAGGATCTGCCACAGCACACCCCTTTTGGCTACAATATGGTCACATAAGTCATGTACTAAGGTGCTTGTGAATTGTATTGTTCTCCGAGATTTGGTACTATTCATGCACTAAAAGCCATTGCTTTGTATGAATGATTGTACTGTACTTCTTGATGTGCTTTTTAAAGAATTACTGTTGAAAGTTAAGGAGATAGGCCCTGGGACGTGGGGTAGGCTGGACCGTGTATAATTTTTGAAAAAACAAGTGCCACCCCCACCAATTTTCAGTGCTCTTTACTGCGAGCAAACAAATCAAGAAATGAATCACCGATCTGTTTGGTATATTTATTTATACCTGTTATTTACTAAGTTCAACATATAGACTTCAACGAGTTGTCCGAGGAAGACACTCAACATATAATTATTACTGTACACAAAAGAAAAATGTATCACGATTCACAAAAACCATTTAAAGAGAATATATATCACGAAATTCACAAAAACAATTTTGAACAAGAAAAAACACACAATTAGTGTAATACATATTTCATGATGAATGATCATTTAGCAACATTCATTTCATAGTGAACTTCAATTGATCGGAACATTTGCTCATCCAAAAACAATATGTACTCAATGAAGGAGACACGTTCTAGGAAAACAATGGGAGAATGCAGACGAATTAATCAAATGGCCAGTTAAACCAAGAAAACAATTATGTATTCTCTATGCATTCCTCCAATGATGCCGACGCGTTTCGAGTCCGTGAAACAATTAACGGGCTCTCATCAGGGCTCATTCAATCTGGATCTAAAAGTGTGTGTTAAAAACAAGAACAAAAAGAGAGAGCGACATGTCACCATTGTGTTCAATATCCGAGTGACTGCCCCCACTGCCCCTCTAGGCCCTTTTAGTACCTGAAAAGTGGCTCCGGAGGCCTGATCTCGGGGATCTGTGAGCACCAAAGCTTGTAGTAGGACCTTGTTATCTGTAAGATAACATAGAACTTAAAATGCCGTCAGGCATAGCATCATCATTGAAAACACACGCGGGAAAACCCGCGAACCATCAAGAAAGAAATCATCGTGTTCATACCTGGGACAGTACCGGGAGAAATCCCTGCCCCTTTCTTATTTCAAATGGCCCGTCATTCCTTCTTTAGACCTGTAAAATGCGAACCATAATAGCCGCATTAGGCTAATATCCCAATTCCCAACATTAAAAAAGCGCAAACGATATTCCAGAGTCAAAGGTTTTGCAGTCGCCTACCTGGAGACTCAGCGTTTTGTCCGTGGTCTCCGGTGAAAGGGCGTGCTGTTCGTTCTGGTGGAGGCAAGAGAGCGCAGTGATGTATAAAAAGCCTGCCAACAGTCAAACTATTTGTATTTCAGGCGGGGTGAGTTTTAAATATCAGATCTTAAGTGCAAGTTTACCTTGGCTTCAGTATCTGTGGATCACAAACATATCAGTAATCCTTCGTGCATTAGGGTGAAGCAGGTAGTGGCAACGTGGCATTTAATCCCGTCCAAATATCAGTAGCCTGTCAAGCAAGGGGGGAAGACGCATCAGTCATCGTCTCCATTTACGCATAAAAAGCTATGACATTGAATGTTGTGTGGAGCACTCACCAGCTCAATAGGCGCTCCGTTGTCAGTCTGTTCAGGTTCGATTCCGAATCAGTACTGCCATGTTTGGGGCGGAGTTATAAACCTTTATTTAGCGCTTAGGATTCTGGGACATGTAGTTTCAAAAAGAGGTTAAGTGGATTAAAGCCTCGATACTTCAGACATGGTATTTAGTCCAGTTTGGGCACTGTTGAATCGCATAATTAAATACGCCTCCTTGCGCAGGAGGGTTTCCTCGATATCAACAAGAGCTTTTTTAGTGGGCATTGTATACAACACAGTCCAGGAAAAATCTGTTTCTGTGTGTGATTTATCAAGAAAGTGTTGGACCATTGGTGCACTAAGAACTTTATTTTTGATACGGGATCGGTGCTGTGTTATCCTGGTGTTGACCTGCTGATTGGTCTTCCCTATGTACAATTTAGGGCAAACGCAGGTAATGGCGTACACAACATTTTTGGTCCTGCAGTTAGAGAACCCTTTGTTGGTCCATTTGACCTGCTTGTGTTGAAATTCAGAACCTTCTAGACAGGTCCCACAAGACACGCAATTACCACATTTGTGGTGCCCCTCAACTGGTTTGAGGCCCCATCTGGATAAGAGATCCTCCTTGGGTTTGGATGTGGCAATGTCGGCACGTACCAAGTGTTGGCCGATACTTCTGTTTTTTCTGTAGGCAAAAATCGGCCTAGGGAAGGGACACTCTAGTTCTTCCAATAGGTGCCAATTCTTTAGGACCATTTGTCTGACACGATGTGTGTCAGGACCAAAGGTTGTGACACAGACCATCTGTTCTAGTTCAGTTTTTGTTTTGTTCTGCAGTAAGCATTCTCTTGGTGTATACCGAGCCCTTTTATGTGCATGTTTAAGCATCTTTTTGGGGTACCCACGGGTAATCATTTCATCACAGAACTTTCCAGCGTGATGGTTAAAGTCCTCCAAACTTGAACAATTTCTCCGTATACGGAGTAGTTGTCCATACGGTAGGTTACTTTTCAAATTACGCGGGTGGGCACTCCGGTGATGGAGGATGGTGTTTTTGTCCGTTTTTTTACGGTAGAGTGAGGATTTAAGGCGCCCCTCTGGACAGGTAATTTGGACGTCCAAAAACGTCATCACAGTTTTACTCTGTTCAAGGGAAAATGCAATATCCTGGTGTTTATTATTAAGCCACTGGTGGAAGGACATCAACTCGGCGTGGCTCCCCTGCCACAGGAGCCACACGTCGTCGATGTACCGTAACCACTGCCTAATGTGTTTCTGGAAGGGATTGTTGTTTTCAATGAACATTTGTTCATATTGTGCCATGTACAGAATGGCTACCTCCGGCGCATAAGGACAGCCCATCGCTGTCCCTTTGATTTGCATGTAGAATTGGTCATTGAATCGGAAATAATTCTTTTTCAATGTCAATTCAGCCAATTTTACAATGAATTGGGTTGGTACTCTATGGGGTCGTTCCCTAGTGTCCAAATACATCTCGATCACCTCAAGTGCCTCGTCTTGAGGGATCTGTGTATATAAGGACGTCACGTCCATTGTGACCATAATTTCAGATTCGGAATCAAATTCCATGCCCTCAACTTTAGCTAAAAAATACGTAGTATCCTTGAGATAGGACCTTACCCCACTGACAAAGGGTTTTAAGAAAAAGTCAATGTATTTGGAAATAGGCTCCAAACACGAGTCACAGCCAGAGACGATTGGTCGTCCCGGGGGGTCAGTCAAGTTTTTGTGGATCTTCGGGAGGAGGTACAAGACAGGGGTTCTAGGGAACTTTTTCACAAGAAATTCACTTTCCTTTACTCCTATGAACCCACTGTCTTTACCATCCTGGATGAGTTGCATGATCAATCCTTGGATTTCTTTAACAGGGTCTCCCTGCAGTTTCCTATATCATGTTGTATTCTCAACCTGCAGTTGGCCTTCCATTAAGTATTTGTCTTTGGGCCACAGTACCACGGCCCCGCCTTTGTCGGCAGGCTTTATCAGGACGGAATGATCTTCTTGTAAGTTCTTAAGTGCTTGTCTTTGTCCTTTACTAACATTGGAGGGGACATACTTTTTTTGTTTCTCAAATTTGTTGATGGAGGACAATAATACTTGCTCATATGCAAGAACTTGCTTGGGAATGTTTTGGTGTGGGATGAAGTTTGACTTGTTCCTCAACCCAGTCGTTTCAGTGTTTACAGTAGGGGGTTGGTTGGCAAAAAATGCTCGAAGGCGTATTTTGCGGCAAAAAGCAATCATCTCCATCTTCAGTTTAGTAAAATCAGTCTGTTGGCTCGGAACAAATTTGAGGCCCAAATTAAGCACAGCTGCCTCGTCCTGAGTAAGTTGTTTAGTAGATAAATTGACAATATTATTTGGAGCCCCTATGATTGGTAGTGGTTCCTGCGCGTACGCATTTCCCACGGTACTTTGTGTCTTGTTTTGCCCTGTTGGTTTTTGTCTAAAAAAGACACCTGTTTTTTATTGGGATTACCCTTCGAATCAGACCCAGAGGAGTCAGATGAGGAAGACGTTTCTGAAAAGGTCTTGAAACGATTTCGTGACCGGCCCTGAAATTTATAGAGTGCGCCGCGCGAGTCCGCCTGAGTATAATAGTCGTCCTTCAGAAAGGGGTATGCTTTTTCCAAACTGAAGGATTTGGCGTCTTTCTCGTACTGGGAGGTTTTATTGTTAATTGTAATATCCCGAAAAGCCAGAATTTCCTTTTCAATTTTTTCAATTAGGGATTTTGCATCAGAGACTACAGTACTGTCCAGAATACTTTTGGTGAGTTCTTGAATTTCTTCCAGTTCCTTCTTACATAAGCGTTGTGCGGTCTCAATGGTATGGACCATAAGGTCCCGACTACACTTTGTATTGATGCAACTGAATCCTTTCTTGTATTCAGCGTCGTCCGTAAATATTACCGGGACATTCTTTACTTGAAGACCCCAGGGGATGGTACCTCCCCTTAGGTGCTTCAATAAAAAATGCCCGTGCAATTCCGTTCTAATATGCTTTTTACTAAGCCTCGTTAATTTGTCGGACTCGTTCTGTTGTTGTGCCGAGGTACTAAGGGCAACGTCAGGGAAGAGGTCTGACTCACACAGAGATTTAATATGGCTCTCAGAAAATGAAAGAGTGTCTTTCTCGGACATCCCAAATGAAGGACAATGTGTCCTTCCTTCTATTACTGGAAAAGAATCACAACACAAAGTGACTTGAATGCCCTTTGTACTCTCGCGGGTTGCACCCGCCCTAAACTGTTGAAAGTTAAGGAGATAGGCCCTGGGACGTGGGGTAGGCGCACTCTATAAATTTCAGGGCCGGTCACGAAATCGTTTCAAGACCTTTTCAGAAACGTCTTCCTCATCTGACTCCTCTGGGTCTGATTCGAAGGGTAATCCCAATAAAAAACAGGTGTCTTTTTTAGACAAAAACCAACAGGGCAAAACAAGACACAAAGTACCGTGGGAAATGCGTACGCGCAGGAACCACTACCAATCATAGGGGCTCCAAATAATATTGTCAATTTATCTACTAAACAACTTACTCAGGACGAGGCAGCTGTGCTTAATTTGGGCCTCAAATTTGTTCCGAGCCAACAGACTGATTTTACTAAACTGAAGATGGAGATGATTGCTTTTTGCCGCAAAATACGCCTTCGAGCATTTTTTGCCAACCAACCCCCTACTGTAAACACTGAAACGACTGGGTTGAGGAACAAGTCAAACTTCATCCCACACCAAAACATTCCCAAGCAAGTTCTTGCATATGAGCAAGTATTATTGTCCTCCATCAACAAATTTGAGAAACAAAAAAAGTATGTCCCCTCCAATGTTAGTAAAGGACAAAGACAAGCACTTAAGAACTTACAAGAAGATCATTCCGTCCTGATAAAGCCTGCCGACAAAGGCGGGGCCGTGGCACTGTGGCCCAAAGACAAATACTTAATGGAAGGCCAACTGCAGGTTGAGAATACAACATGGTATAGGAAACTGCAGGGAGACCCTGTTAAAGAAATCCAAGGATTGATCATGCAACTCATCCAGGATGGTAAAGACAGTGGGTTCATAGGAGTAAAGGAAAGTGAATTTCTTGTGAAAAAGTTCCCTAGAACCCCTGTCTTGTACCTCCTCCCGAAGATCCACAAAAACTTGACTGACCCCCCGGGACGACCAATCGTCTCTGGCTGTGACTCGTGTTTGGAGCCTATTTCCAAATACATTGACTTTTTCTTAAAACCCTTTGTCAGTGGGGTAAGGTCCTATCTCAAGGATACTACGGATTTTTTAGCTAAAGTTGAGGGCATGGAATTTGATTCCGAATCTGAAATTATGGTCACAATGGACGTGACGTCCTTATATACACAGATCCCTCAAGACGAGGCACTTGAGGTGATCGAGATGTATTTGGACACTAGGGAACGACCCCATAGAGTACCAACCCAATTCATTGTAAAATTGGCTGAATTGACATTGAAAAAGAATTATTTCCGATTCAATGACCAATTCTACATGCAAATCAAAGGGACAGCGATGGGCTGTCCTTATGCGCCGGAGGTAGCCATTCTGTACATGGCACAATATGAACAAATGTTCATTGAAAACAACAATCCCTTCCAGAAACACATTAGGCAGTGGTTACGGTACATCGACGACGTGTGGCTCCTGTGGCAGGGGAGCCACGCCGAGTTGATGTCCTTCCACCAGTGGCTTAATAATAAACACCAGGATATTGCATTTTCCCTTGAACAGAGTAAAACTGTGATGACGTTTTTGGACGTCCAAATTACCTGTCCAGAGGGGCGCCTTAAATCCTCACTCTACCGTAAAAAAACGGACAAAAACACCATCCTCCATCACCGGAGTGCCCACCCGCGTAATTTGAAAAGTAACCTACCGTATGGACAACTACTCCGTATACGGAGAAATTGTTCAAGTTTGGAGGACTTTAACCATCACGCTGGAAAGTTCTGTGATGAAATGATTACCCGTGGGTACCCCAAAAAGATGCTTAAACATGCACATAAAAGGGCTCGGTATACACCAAGAGAATGCTTACTGCAGAACAAAACAAAAACTGAACTAGAACAGATGGTCTGTGTCACAACCTTTGGTCCTGACACACATCGTGTCAGACAAATGGTCCTAAAGAATTGGCACCTATTGGAAGAACTAGAGTGTCCCTTCCCTAGGCCGATTTTTGCCTACAGAAAAAACAGAAGTATCGGCCAACACTTGGTACGTGCCGACATTGCCACATCCAAACCCAAGGAGGATCTCTTATCCAGATGGGGCCTCAAACCAGTTGAGGGGCACCACAAATGTGGTAATTGCGTGTCTTGTGGGACCTGTCTAGAAGGTTCTGAATTTCAACACAAGCAGGTCAAATGGACCAACAAAGGGTTCTCTAACTGCAGGACCAAAAATGTTGTGTACGCCATTACCTGCGTTTGCCCTAAATTGTACATAGGGAAGACCAATCAGCAGGTCAACACCAGGATAACACAGCACCGATCCCGTATCAAAAATAAAGTTCTTAGTGCACCAATGGTCCAACACTTTCTTGATAAATCACACACAGAAACAGATTTTTCCTGGACTGTGTTGTATACAATGCCCACTAAAAAAGCTCTTGTTGATATCGAGGAAACCCTCCTGCGCAAGGAGGCGTATTTAATTATGCGATTCAACAGTGCCCAAACTGGACTAAATACCATGTCTGAAGTATCGAGGCTTTAATCCACTTAACCTCTTTTTGAAACTACATGTCCCAGAATCCTAAGCGCTAAATAAAGGTTTATAACTCCGCCCCAAACATGGCAGTACTGATTCGGAATCGAACCTGAACAGACTGACAACGGAGCGCCTATTGAGCTGGTGAGTGCTCCACACAACATTCAATGTCATAGCTTTTTATGCGTAAATGGAGACGATGACTGATGCGTCTTCCCCCCTTGCTTGACAGGCTACTGATATTTGGACGGGATTAAATGCCACGTTGCCACTACCTGCTTCACCCTAATGCACGAAGGATTACTGATATGTTTGTGATCCACAGATACTGAAGCCAAGGTAAACTTGCACTTAAGATCTGATATTTAAAACTCACCCCGCCTGAAATACAAATAGTTTGACTGTTGGCAGGCTTTTTATACATCACTGCGCTCTCTTGCCTCCACCAGAACGAACAGCACGCCCTTTCACCGGAGACCACGGACAAAACGCTGAGTCTCCAGGTAGGCGACTGCAAAACCTTTGACTCTGGAATATCGTTTGCGCTTTTTTAATGTTGGGAATTGGGATATTAGCCTAATGCGGCTATTATGGTTCGCATTTTACAGGTCTAAAGAAGGAATGACGGGCCATTTGAAATAAGAAAGGGGCAGGGATTTCTCCCGGTACTGTCCCAGGTATGAACACGATGATTTCTTTCTTGATGGTTCGCGGGTTTTCCCGCGTGTGTTTTCAATGATGATGCTATGCCTGACGGCATTTTAAGTTCTATGTTATCTTACAGATAACAAGGTCCTACTACAAGCTTTGGTGCTCACAGATCCCCGAGATCAGGCCTCCGGAGCCACTTTTCAGGTACTAAAAGGGCCTAGAGGGGCAGTGGGGGCAGTCACTCGGATATTGAACACAATGGTGACATGTCGCTCTCTCTTTTTGTTCTTGTTTTTAACACACACTTTTAGATCCAGATTGAATGAGCCCTGATGAGAGCCCGTTAATTGTTTCACGGACTCGAAACGCGTCGGCATCATTGGAGGAATGCATAGAGAATACATAATTGTTTTCTTGGTTTAACTGGCCATTTGATTAATTCGTCTGCATTCTCCCATTGTTTTCCTAGAACGTGTCTCCTTCATTGAGTACATATTGTTTTTGGATGAGCAAATGTTCCGATCAATTGAAGTTCACTATGAAATGAATGTTGCTAAATGATCATTCATCATGAAATATGTATTACACTAATTGTGTGTTTTTTCTTGTTCAAAATTGTTTTTGTGAATTTCGTGATATATATTCTCTTTAAATGGTTTTTGTGAATCGTGATACATTTTTCTTTTGTGTACAGTAATAATTATATGTTGAGTGTCTTCCTCGGACAACTCGTTGAAGTCTATATGTTGAACTTAGTAAATAACAGGTATAAATAAATATACCAAACAGATCGGTGATTCATTTCTTGATTTGTTTGCTCGCAGTAAAGAGCACTGAAAATTGGTGGGGGTGGCACTTGTTTTTTCAAAAATTTTAAAGAATTACATCATTTTTATTGTATTCCTCCCATTTTCTCCTGCCTGAATTTTTTATCTGCAGTTTCAGTGGTTGTAGCTATCATTGCTTAGTGGTTGGCTGGGGAGCAATCAGAACTAAACACAATTAAAAATTATTACAATTACACTTACCTGCTACTCCGACTGCCGCTGTCTTTCTTCTCTCTTTTGATCCTGGAATGCTGCTGCACACTGTGCATGCTCCCAGATGCCAATACCAATGCTTCTCTCATGCTGGGAATTCTATTCCCAGCATGGGAGAAGTGGTAGTATTGGTCTGAGTGGCTTCATTTGCTGCTCATACAGTGCCTGGGAGTCTGTGGTGTTTCTCCAACGAGACTGTACAACACAAACCGGCCGGTCAAATAGATGTGCGCACTTAAAAGTGCCCACCACTCCTCCCAATGCCTATCCCCAGCCGGATGAAGGCTCGTGTCATCAGCAGCCAGACAGGGAAAAAATAAAATGAATGTGTCCGTCTGTAACGCAACTGATGCTCATGTAAAGCGCTCTGATACCTTTGGGTCAAGTTTGTGCTATATATATCTCCAAGGGAAAAAATGGATAATAAATACTTTTATTATCATTTTATTTTTCCACTTTTAGTGAGGGGAGGTGCTCCTCCCCGATTATGGAGGAGCCGCCCCTGTGCAGTTTGCAGTATTTGCAAAGGTTATCTGACGAGATCTGCCAACAGTCCACCTCAACCCCCAGAGTGTGTCCCTATCCATTTCAAAGGCATGCAACAGAAAGGGTCAAACAGTGGGGAGTGTTTGAAAGAGAGAGAAATAAGCAACACACCCAAGTAGGGCCCTTTCTGGTCACTGGTTACAATATGGGTATTCACAGAGACGTTCACGAGGTATAGCAACCCATTAATCACAAAAGGCATGCCTAACATTTTAGTACTAATCAGAGATGAATATCAGATGTTACAATGAAGCTCTTTACCCCTTGTGCTTCTAGCTTCTTGGCATGAACTTTGCATTGTAATTCCTTACAGGGTTCTATAAGGTCCAGTCAAGGTCTCAGTGCATTAGCCTCTGCCTCAAGCCTCGATAGCTGGCTGCAAGCAGCAAGGCTTAACCTAGGAGACAGGTGTGTTAAGCATTTAAATCCCCAATATATCAAATAAGTAAGACACACCACATAATAAAAATCCACAACCAAATTAAAAGAACATGAAACAGTTCTATGATTAAAATCGTACAAAAATTGCAAAAATCCAATGATGGGAACCCAAGATATACATTTTTAAAGAATAAACATGTTCTAGTGCTTAAAACTTCATAGCCCCTACTTGGGACATATGGTCTTGCTTGCTGGGACAATGTCAAAGTTTGAGGCTGGCGGCAGTCAACATTTTACCCTCACTGTTCAGGCCAGTATTTGAGTTAACAGCATGAGGCCTTGATGAAGTGATGTAAGTCTTGAGCTCCAGAGCTTTCAGTAGTACGGACATGAAATCCAGGCTGGGGCGTGGTTTAATGTCGCCAGCCTGACCAGTGGTGGGCAGTAAGTTTTGGGGGGAGTGGGCGGACGGGACACACACACACGCTCACATACACATAACACTCACAACCAGGCTCACACACACACACAAACACATTCATTCAACAACACTCTTTCCCAAACATTCACACATGCATGCACGCGCGCACCAAACAATGTAAAAAGAACTTAAATCACACTTACTTTTAGCCAGCTCTGCTCTGCCTTGGAGGTTCCAGGAGACTTGGGACTCCTGCCTTCCCTCATTGGCTGACCTAAGGTCAGCCAATGAGAGAAGGCAGCAGTCCTATTGTCATCACAGAGTTGGATGGGATCAGGGAGACTACTGACCCCACCCCACTCTTTGATGAAGTTCACTGGACGCGCTCCAGGCTGGAGACTTCTTGGGGGAGATGGTTCAGGTGAGCTTTGTTAACCTATTGCTTTCTGGGAACCCACTCCCTAATCTTTTTTTAAGCAAGGCAAAGCCCCAGGGCTGTAGGTCTCCCAGTGTACAGCAGGAGCAGTCCTTCAGAATACAGTCCTTTGGGTTGCAGACCAGAGTTCCCACAGGGCTGTCCTTCTCCTGGTAGTTTCAGGCACCAGATCTGAGTTGCTATGCACCTCTCACATATTTATCCAATGTCTGGGGCAACAAGTTGGTTGTCAACCAAAAGCATGACAGCGTCCTCCAAAGTGTGGCATATGCTTGTCCCTTTAAGCACTGTACTTTAATTTCTCTCTTGGAAGTAAGTTCTGGCTAAGCCAACCCACTGGTGTGGTACATTTTCCTAAACACCCCCCTTCCAGACCTCCTGAAAATTCAATTTCTGGGGCTCCTCTTTGTCAGGAAGGAGTAGGCCTGGCTGGAATTCCTTACTGTAATGTTCTCTTTGAAGCCCGGTTTGTGTACTCAGCACCTTTCTTGTCCTGTTCTCTGCAGCTGCAGATCCCCTCCCTTAAGATAACCTCTGTCTCTGTGCAGGCCACTTATCAGCTCATCAAAGCAGTTTGGATGAGCCTGTTAGGGGCTAGACAATTGGAGAGACTGTAAGACTGAATTTTAACTCACTGAATTGAAAGTTCTATAACTTCTTTTCTGTACTGTTTATGATAAATTCAACAGTGACAAGTTGTTGGATTTATTATTACCAATTGTGTAAGTCCCTGAAATATTATTTTATTTTACTCCTGTCAATAGTTAGCCTATGGAGCTAAATGCTAAAATGTGGGAAAAGAAAATTGGTAGTTTTTTCCTCACCAGGGTATATAAAATATCTTTTAAAATGTCCCTGATTATATTTACAAACCACCCTACTCTCGGAGCAACTAGGGTAGACCTTAGGGGTGACATATGTAAAAATAAGGTAGTTTAATACTTTGGCATTACCTCAAAGATGAATTAGCATGTAATTTCAGTTTAAAAGCAGTTTGCAAAGCAGGGCTGACTTTTCAAATTATGTCAGGCAACACAGCAGTGCACAGGTAAGTGCTTCAAATCTGTTGGTCCTCTAAACCTACATGCCCTACCATACTAGGGAATTACAGGTAGGTTGCCAATGCCAATTGTAATTATACCTAATTACCATATACCTTTTTAATAAGGGCTTTGGCTCTGGGCCTGGTTAGCAGAGCCCCGGGGGCAGTCAGAGTCAGTTAGCACCAGTATCAGACAAAAAATGGGGGTGATCAGGGCAAAAAACACGACTTTCAGACAGTTCTGTACTGCAAAATCAGCGTGAATGGCACAACGCAGTCTGCCAGAGGACTCTGCGACTTTGCTACAGCTCAAGTAGGTTTTTTACTGAAGTGGCAGCTTTCTCACTGGAAATGATCATGACCGCCTGTGTTGAGAAAATCTCGCTGGGTGCCTGAAAATTGCACCAGGGGCTGCCAATTCTGGCTCGCGCTTTGCCATTGACAAGCTGCACGCAAAAAAAAGTACAGAACGCATTGTTGGCGGAGTTTGGCCAGAACTTCGTGTTACAAGCTTAATGTGGCGCGGCAAGAACTCTGCAAACTCTGACGGTGGAGCAGAATTTATCACCTACCCATAAATAGTATGCCATACAGAATCTAAAGAACAAGATCAGTGTGAGGAGAAAGTAGGTCAAGGGTACCAAGGAACTAAAAAGGGGAAAAATAACAAAGGGGAAGAGGTGTGCCGCCGCGGCGAGGGCTACTGACTCCTAAATCTGGGGATCACTGTTCGATCACCGGCGGCAGATTAGCCCAGCACCATGTGACTCTGGGCAATAGCTTGCTTAATCTTCCCGACGGCCCTAAAGCGCACAATCACCCTTACGGGTGATTGTGCACTTTACAAATGTGGATTATTATTATTATTATTATTATTACAAAGGTGAGGGCTGGGAATAGTGGACTACCTAGATAAATCAAAAAGCTAATACACACAAAGGTGTCAGGTAGCTTACTAATGTCTTCATGATGTTTAAATCCTGCTACTGCCTGTTATGTCCAAAATCACACCCTTGTTCTAAGCTATCTCACTACACACAGTATCATAGCTGCCACAGACCTGTACAACACAGCCTTAAAGGAATATGCCTCACATAGCCATTTAAAACCTTGGAAACCATGCTGATTCCTGACAGTCATTGTGTTGACTGTAAAAGTCTGTGCACTTTAATTCTTCCAAATAGTATTTAAGTGCCTGTGTCTCCCCATAAACCACGTGCTGTGCATTGGAAACACATGTTTGCCCTATTTAACTTACCTTTTAAGTGCAAAATAGAAGGTGCCTAAAATGCATTTGAGGCTTCAAAGGTTAATTATTATAAGTTAGCATGTACTTACTTCACTCCCATATATGGCAAAATTAGGACCTCATTTATGAGGTTTTACAGTAGGGCAGAACCACAAGCCTTCCTGCTGTGCTTCCCTACAGTAAAAGAAAAGGGCAGGAATATGCCATATCTATCAGATACGGCACATTCCTGTCCTCTTTCCCTGTGCCGGCACACAATGGGCTGCAGTGCGCCAATGCAGGCACCTTTGCACCATGGTGCAAGAGTGCCTGAGTTGCGTGGATGATTATTTCTTTGCAGGAGGGGAAACCATCCTGCACAGAAACAATCAGTTTCCTCTTTCGAAAAAGAAAAACGAGGAGAAATGAAGATATTTCTCCTCATTGTGCCTCCCTTACGCCTCCCCTGGCGTCATTTTTGGGTGCTGCCTCAGATTCACAATTTCTCATAACTCTGGGGCAGTGTCAAAAAGCCATGGATGTTGGTGTAAATGCCCCCAGCAACGCCGGTTGCACGCCCCTTTAACGCAGAAAACTGTGCTATAGGAAGCCATATTTACAAGGCAGCATTAACCCAAAAAAAGTGGCTTAGTGCTGCCTCTTAAATATGGAGCAGGCTCCTGCGCCACGGAACACCACAAAAAAAGACTCTCTGGTGGCGCAAGAGACCTCATAAATGAGGCCCTACATTTCTGTCAGAAGCATAACAGTGTTGTGGCTGCGCAGGCATTTAAAGGTACTGCAGCAACATATGGCAAGAGAAAGTGCCATCTGAGTGTATGGAAACCTATTTTAATGTATTAATGTCACCCCTAAAGTGAAACTTGGAAGAGCACAAGGCAGATTCCGAAATTACACACTATATAGTTTGGAAGTTTGCCCTTGCAGTGACTGAAGGGCTAAAAGATAGTTCACTGTATTGGCCCAGCTATTATTTTCATAAGACAACCCTAATTTTGATTACAATATTTACGTTTCTATCTATACCTCAGAAAAGGCCAGCAAATTTCTTCAAAGTTATTTCTTCCTTATTCTTCAATATCCGATTTAATGGTGAAATCAGCTTTTTGATAACTTAAGTGGAAAATGAACTTTAAAAATATATATTTTAGGCTGCCTGAGCGGGAACTGGCTTAAGCCCAGTTTTTCCACTCCTCACATCTCCAATTTGCAATACACATTCACGGCTGAGAAAGTTAACAACCCTTGCTCAGAAGGCAAAGGCCTGCCTCTATGCCCAGCATGGACAGGGTTGTGTTAGCACTGACCACTTATCAGGGATTAGCTGTCTTGGAGTTGATAGGAAGAGTTGGCAGACAGGACAGACTTAGCACAACCTTTTTTGACTTGCAGATGCTAAGGAGGGCTTCTCCAATGTAGATTTCAATGACCATCTTTATATATATTCCTAACAACCTCTACTACTACAGGATTGTCAAAGGGAGTACACCTCTGGATACTATCCCAGTGAGACGAAAAATTAAAGGGGGCAACACCTGCCGGAAGGGCTGGAAAATCCACGTTGCAGAACCCGGGACTACGGAGACCAACATGCCTGGCGCTGATCACCTGAGTGTCCACTAGAGGGCCAGCAAGGACACAAAAGCATGGGTCTTACAGGCGTCTAGAGTTCCGCTACTGCTCGCCTGGGGTGCCTTTGAAGAAGTTCAGAGTGCTGAACGAAACGCGTCGGCCCCTGCCCCAAATCAACTCAATAAAAAATGCGTGAGCAATAAGGAGTACTGTGTGCGGCTCACCTTCTTTCTGAAATGCGAAAGACACCTTTGCCATTTAAAGCGACCTGGTCCGGTCGCAGAGGATCACACCGCCAGCTAGAGCGCCGAAGCTTACCCGACCAGGGACCACAACTTCAGACTCGGTAACACGAACTTTAGGGTAAAGCGGCTGCCTCCAGACACCAGAGGGTGGAATGGTTCCTAACAACCTCTACTACTACGGGATTGTCAAAGGGAGTACACCTCTGGATACTATCCCAGTGAGACGAAAAATTAAAGGGGGCAACACCCGCCGGAAGGGCTGTAAAATCTACATTGCAGAACCCGGGACTACGGAGACCAACATGCCTGGCGCTGATCACCTGAGTGTCCACTAGAGGGCCAGCAAGGACACAAAAGCATGGGTCTTACCGGCGTCTAGAGTTCCGCTACTGCTCGCCTGGGGTGCCTTTGAAGAAGTTCAGAGTGCTGAACGAAACGCGTCGGCCCCTGCCCCAAATCAACTCAATAAAAAAATGCGTGAGCAATAAGGAGGACTGTGTGCGGCTCACCTTCTTTCTGAAATGCGAAAGACACCTTTGCCATATATATATATATATATATATATATATATATATATATATATATATATATACATATATATAACAACCAGGTTCCAGTCCCAGTGGAAGATGCAAACCAGTTTTAATCCTGTCAGAAAGGAAGAGAACACATCAAAGTAGGGGTGGGGCCATGGAGCTGAAGACAAGCCTGTCTGATAGTAAAAGTTTCTGCCACATTGAACAGGAGCTTTATAATTTTAAAGTAAAACAAAGAGGAAGTGCTGTAAAAGGAAGAGGGGGACTGAGATTGAAAACATTTGGATTGGGTAGTAGGATTTATCTGAAAAAGAAGGCCCTGCTGGAAGAAGACTCCTGACCTCAACTGGAAGAAGAGTACTCACTCAAGGACTCTTGACTCCTCCTGGAACCCTGAAACTCAGAGAGGCTTCGAGTCATTGGCCTTCTGTTTGCCTGATTTAGAGACACAACAAACAGAAGAAACCCTGACTCTAATAGGGTTCAGCACACCATACTGTAGACTCTGCTGTAGGCCATGAGAAGCTAGGGGCAATGAGGTTGACCAGAATGAGCTTTCCCAGATTTGGGAGAAAAACTATATAAGTCCTGATAGCGTATTATCTTGTGCGGTACTATTTGGCCTATATTTTTTCAACACTGCATTCTTATTATTGTACAGATATGTCACTCAGATACATGTGCATATTTTCAACTTCAGAAGCATCAATTTTATATCCTACACATGTGTAAATTGTTTTGAATTTGACATATTCTTACCTTTCCATAAATAATTGTTATTAATTCATCGCTGTTAATTTTGGAAATTGTTGTTGTGATGTTCGTATTAACATGTACACCAAAATGAACATCTTATAGAGTGGCAATGTATCTATCAATGGACCCAGACATAAAAGTAAAAAACAAGTATTTTTCTTAACTTAGAATTTTTAGATGTAATAAAGACATTTAGTATTTTTTAAACCAAAATAAAATGTGTTCTTCCAAGTATAGACAGAAATTGGACAAACAAAACTCTTCTTCTGTATTGTGGAATAGTATGTAAATCAAAGTAGAAGTCAAATTTAAATCCAAAAACTTTTAAAGTCCTGGAGTTTCTTGACAACTTGCCTCCAAAAGGCACCTATGCCAAAGTTCCTCCTCAAAAGAGAGTGGGTCACTGTTGGACCGGACCCTATTTTCAGGGTTATCCCCAAACGTTTTGCCTCCCTCCATCTATTTTTGTGACCTTAGTTTTATTGGATTTAGGACTCTGGGCACTTTACAACTGGTAATCAGCGCTAAAGTGCATGCGTTCTCTTCTCTGAAACATGGTATGCGATTCACACCTGTTTGGCATATTTCAAATACTTGTATGTACCTTGCAAACTGGTATCCTATATACCCAGGGCTAGTAATCTAAATGCTACTAGTGTGTCAGCAGAACTGCTTGTGCCTTTCAAACCTGTCTCATGCCTGCCACTGTAGGCCTTTGTGCGCAGTTTACTGCCACCTTGACTTGACATTTACAACTACTTGACAATGTTTAACCTCCCCTCTTATTATACATACATCACCTCTAAGGTAGGCCATAAGGGCATGGTGCTATGTACGTAAAAGGTAGGACATGTGCCTTTACTGTGTAGTTTGTCCTGGTAGTGCCTAACAGACTATTTCATTTCTCATTGCTGTGAGGCCTATTCCTCTCATAGGCTAGCACTGGGAACTGCCTTATATACTTTTCAGGGGTAATTCTTAATCTGAATGGAGTAGTGTTGCCATGTTTGTTATGTTTAGAATGGTAGTGATAAATACTGCTTACTGCTTACTGTTGTAGTTGGATCTTACATTGCTATTTTGGAAATGCACTTTTAGAAAGAGGGCATTTATCTGTGCTTATGACTCTTTGTGCTTTGCAGCCTGACTGCAATCCACGACTGGGCAACTACGCTTTGTGCATACTTCTCCCAGACAGTCATCACATAGAAAGGGTTGGGTGTGACAGGGTTACATCTGCATTCATATGCATACTAATGATCTTTCTGAGCTGGGAGAAGGTGTTCATACTTTACAATTATGTAAGCTGTGTCTTGACCTCTCATAAAGTGCTGATGTACCCCCCACTGATATCTGGAACCAGGTCTGGGATGAAAGGGATTATTGTGCACTTCTAAAGGTTCTTCTAAAGACAAGCCCTACATCAGACATTTTGGACTATAAGTACAGGGGCTCTAACCCCATTTTGTTAAAGCATTTTGGGGACTGGAACTGAACCTCTGTCAGAAGGACTGCTGCTCTGCTCAAAGAACTCATCTGAACTCCTTTTCTGCTTGCTAACCTGCTTCCTGCTAACTTATGTGCTGCTTAAAGGACTCAACTCAATTGCTTTTCTGCTTGTTGCCCTACCACCTGCTGCTCTCTAACTCTGTTCTAATCAGAGACATTTTGTGGACTTGTAACCAGATGCTACTGGCTCTATAATTTCCCCCTTTGCCAAGAGGATTGCGGTGTTTTTAGGAGGAACCTGCCTTTTTGTGTCCCCGTGCTCTCCCGGGGTTTGTGGCTTACCCTGTGCCCTGCAAGTTCAACGTGTGGTGAATGCTGTCTGAGGCTCTTTGTGTTTTCAGCCAGCATGTGGTGAGTGCCATATCCCTTGCAATTGCTTCATGCAGTGCAGGATGAGTGCTTAATTGTCACTGCTCTAAACCAGAGGTAGGGAATTGGCAGCAAATTACCACAATGAATTGCATGATGAGCGCGTCTCTACTTCTCATGAATTCACCGTCGCTCCGCTACAACCCGACGGCAGTCCCAAATTAGGGGTCATATTAGGTACAGGGCAGGGGATACCACTGCCCATGCTCCTTTATCAAAAGGAGTTTGAGTTGCAATGAGTGGTGGCAGCTGCAAAACTTGCTTGTGGGGAGCTGCAGTTTTGCTCTACTTCACCTGCCTGACTGACATCTGCAGTGTGTGGGAATGCAGGCTCCGTGAGCTAGGACCTGTGGACAGGGACCACCATGGAACACGGAACTTCAACATGGATGGCCTGGCCCCTTTTATAAAAGAAAGAAGGCTATGCTTGTAACAGCAGCTGTACCACAAGCTGTCTTGGTATACTGGGGGGCCCAGAGAGGTCTCCCTATCAAGCCCTTGATTTTCTGCCTCCCCTCTCACTTACAGCACACACTGTGGGGGCATTGTGAATGTACCTATTCACTTTGGGACATATTTTCTCCTTGTATTCAGTAGCACAGAGCAGATCCTCAATAGAGGCCCCTGTATTGTGTAGCTAGGAACTTGATAAAATTACCATATCACTTTGTAGTAGGCTTGCAGGATCTCCTCTGGCCAAAGTGTCATGCTAGCAACTAATCTTTCCTTCCCATGCTGACAATAATTACTGTAACTCCACTAATAGGGGTGCAGAGGTTCCTGTGCCTACAAGGGATTATTGTTCCTGATGTTTATGGTGATGTTTGTGATTTCTGCACTACTGGTCATATTTGATGATGTAGGTCATGCCTCTAACCTAACTGCTGAATTTCATGCACTGATGTCCAAATATATGTTGTTTTGATTCTTTCATACACAGGATAATGAGTACTATTGCAGGACTGCATAATATGCTCAGTATTTATGTTCATGTCATTTTGGTCTACGTTTTATGTATTATATATACTATACTAGCAGCCCGCCCCAGCGTTGCCTGGGGCACAAAGGGGCTGGGGGCAGTACACCCGCTCCCGCCTGACCCCCTCCCGCACCGACTCCCTCCCGCCCGACTCACTCGCGCCCCCCTCCCGCCCCGACTCACTCGCACCCCCCTCCCGCCCACACTCACTTGCGCCCCCCTCCCGCCCAGACTCACTCGCGCCCCCCTCCCGCCCAGACTCTAATCCCAAACCCTTTGCGCCCCAGTACCTCCTCCGAAACTGCTGCCTCCACACCTTTCCTCGGGCCCTGCAAAGATCCCGCAACCTTCGGCAGCTCCGAGCCGCGCGTCAGCGGCAGTAAGTCCTGGGGCAGTAAGTCCAGCGTTCCAGCAACTCTCCGGGAAGAGCGCTCAAGCGCGGAACCTCCGCTCCTCCGCACTCGTCGCTCGGACTCTCAGAGCCGTAGACATAGAAGAGAGACCCACCGCACTCGTTGCTCGGACTCTCAGAGCCGTAGACATAGAAGAGAGACACGGCCCTGAGAGACTGAAATCGAGGCATTACTGCACCGCCCTCCTCCTTGTCGTCATGATGCACGTCGCGTCGTGGCCAGCGCTAGGTCCCGGCCGGCGCTACTTTCAGGGGACTACTTTGTTTAGAAACGTAATTTTTTTAATTTACTTTTTTTAAAAATTTATATAGCCTATGTCCATCTACACACCCTGACATTTACATAGATGTATCGGGTGTGTAGATTGGCGCTGTGGTTCCCGAGTTTACCTGGCCAAAAGGTACAAGTTCTCTCTTTATAATAGTAGTATAGATTGTCATACAATCCTGTGTGGAGTTTCTTTTGTGATGTATTCATTGTGTTTATGTGGGAGTGTGTTGCAGAAACGCTTTACACATTGCCTGGGATGATAAGCTTGACTGCTCTGCACCAGGCTGCCCAAAGAAATATACAGGTTTTCTTTGGTATATAACTTACTTCCCCTGAGAAGAGTGGTGGGTTCTGCCTGGCTTAGGTGCATGCCATAGCCAACCATAAAGCCCATTTCTAACAGTCACTCACATGCAGATGTTGCCAGGCACATGAAGCTGTCAAGGAGAAGGGTTGTTGCAAACACAACAATGATGGACAGAATGTGGATCAATGTCACACATTCACCCCAGTCCAAAGTTCTGGGCCCAAATCCATCGTTTTTCCACTCCACACCACCCTGGGTTAGACCATGGCGATATGCAAATGATGTGTGGAGTGGAAAAACGATGGATTTGGGCCCAGATCTTTGGACTGGGGTGAATGTGTGACATTGATCCACATTCTGTCCCTCATTGTTGTGTTTGCAGTTACCGCTCTAAGTGTACTGGGGATGCTCAGACGTGAGTCCCAGGCACGGGGAACGACCTTTACAACGCAACTATTACAACGAAATGCTATTACAACGCATTTTTTACAACGCAAAAACTATTACAACGCATGTTATTACAACACACGTTATTACAACGCAAAAAACTATTACAACGCATGTTATTACAACGTAAAATTATTAATTTTAAAATATTAATTTATTTAATATTAATTATTAAATTATTATATATTAATTTTTAAGAATATAAATGTTGTATATGTATTAAATATATGTAAAAATTAAATATAATAAAATGTTAAAATGATTTTAATAACAAGTATTAATACTCAGGTATCTTTTTAGAAAAAGTAATTGTTTTCAATATATAGTATAATATAATATAATTATTTTATTATTTATTTGATAAATGTTTTCAGAATAAATTACAAAGTATTAATACTCAGGTATTTATTTTCATTAATATTTATTTATTTAATTATTTAAATGTAAATTAATGTAATGTTATTAAATTTATAATTGTTTTAATGTATTAAATATATATTGTTAAATTAATAATTATTAAACTATTTATTTATATTTAAGAAATTCATACTCAGGTATCTTTTAAAAAAAAATATTGTTTGAAAAATATAATTTAAATATTTTTTTATTTTTTGTCTAAATTTTATTAGAATAAATTACAAGTATTAATACTCAGGTATTTATTTTTTAGAAATAAATTATTATTCATTTAAAAGTAATGTTGGAGTTAATGTTAGATAAATGTTAATACAATTATAATTTAATTTGTATGTATTAAATATATATTTTTGAATTTTTAATTATTAGTTTTTTTTATTTAAATTACAGAAATTAATACTCAGGTATTTTTTTAAACAAAGTAATTGTTTGAAATATATAATATAATTATTTTTTTATTTATTGGATAAAAGAAAACATAATATTTTGCAAATTTTAATACTCAGGTATATATTTTAATTAATAATTATTTTATTATTTAAATTTAATGTTGGTGTTAATGTTTAGATAAATGTTAATACAATTTTAAATTACTTTCTATGTATTAAATAAGTACAAAATTATTATTTAAAACATTATTTATTTACAAAATAATTATTGAAAATATATAGATTTTTTTCAAATTTATACACATATAATTAATACAATGTAAATCTTTTTTCCCACGGTTTTATATTGATTTCAATGGGAGGTTTAGTCCTTCGTTTATTGCAATGATCGCTCCATAGTAACCTAACGGAATGGTTTAGTAAGCAAGAAAGCGAACAGAAGGAGGAGAGAGAAAAAGAAAACAAGACCAGCATACAGGTAAGTGAACAAAAACATTATTTTTCATAGTGAATAAATTATTTAAAGAGTAAAATTAACGAAGTAAAAAAGTATAAAGACAATGACGTTCATTTCAAACTTGTTTTATTTTTGTAAAAAAAATATATAAAAATTATTTCAATTTTTATTAATTTATTTCATATTTTTTCATATTTTTATAACATCGAATAATATGTGAAAAATAAAAATATATTTTATTTAATAATGTATTATTAAGTAGTCCTTTGTTTATCTTGTTACATTTTGATGACCTTTTGACGTTGACGTCGACGTTAGCGGCCATTTTGGATAGCATCGATTGCTGGAAGCAGCTGGAAGCTGATCTGCGCTCAGGTAGGAAACTTTATAAAGTTATTTTCTAATTAAAAAACATTAAATGAACATATGTATTGTAATGAAAGATTAAGGAGAGGTTGCGATAGTTGTTCAATGATGTTTAAAGTTTGTTTTCAGCATGTCGACGAACATATTAATTGCATATGTCTACGTCGGGTTATGTTACAAAAAATGTTATGAATACAGAGTGAAAAAAAGTATATATTTGTGTAATGTATTGAAAACATTTTGAACGTTTCATAGTTTGAATAAAGTTAGAAATCTTTATCGATTGAGATTTTGAAGCGGAGAAATAGGATTGTTTGTTTGTTTGTTTTTTCCAAAATGATTGCTTTGTACAAGGTGTTTGAGAAATGAAACTGTTTATTTCGAATTGTACGAAAAAAAAGAGTCTTTTTTTTGGATTTGTGTTTTTTTTCCTTTCAACGCAAGGTGTTTAAGAAAAAAAACTGTTTATTTCGAATTGTACGAAAAAAAAAGCGGCATTATTTGGGATTTGTCGTTTTTTTCCTTTCAACGCAAGGTGTTTGAGGAAAAAAACTGTTTATTTCGAATTGTACGAAAAAAATAGAGTCATGTTTTTGGGATTTGTGTTTTTTTTCCTTTCAACGCTTTACATTTTTGTATATTGCATTTTTCGTTTCGAGGCGGTGATTTGCTGTATTGGTTTAAAGACATTATTTTGGATTTTATTTGGAAAATATAAGTTTTGAAATGTGATACTATTAATTTAGATAGTGAGAAGAATAATAGTTAGGATGTGATATATGATTACAAGAAAATATCTGGTTTCTGATTGTGAAACATTTGAAAAATATATTTTATCGAAAAATGTTTAAGGTTTAAGGATAGGTGTAACAAAGACGTAATTCTTTAGAAAGACGTAATTTTTGGGTTAAAATTTAAAAAATAATTATAATATATATGTAATACGTTAGCAAACAGAATGGAATTTTATGGCATTCGAATCTTTAGATAATTATGAGATACAAACCAATAATGCAAATTACTAAAATAAGGTCAGGTCATAATATTCAAAATTATGACAAATACTGTCATATTACTATTTTGTTGATCACAGTTTGTAGGATATCAAACATTTGAATATTAAACAATCACTTTGGAAAAAAATAAGTGGTGAGAAAGGATAGAATATTCGAATATTCACGTTCAAAATGTTTTCACAACATATTTTTACGAGTTAGATTGCAATGGATATTATCATAAGTTGGGGAAAATAAGGAGATAAATAATTATTAGGGTCTTTTGAATATGAGACATATTCCAGTGAAATTATCTTGGAACCCGAGAAAAAATGTAAAATTTTTTTTAACAAAAATGCCAATTAAATTACATTTGTAAAAATAATTTAGGTCAAAGCAGGAAAGTAAAATTGTGGAAAATGATTAGAAATATAATATGTTAGCTACATTTTCCAGGTAGTCTAATGCCACAGTCAACAAAAATTGTTGAAGTACTCCCAATAGTCTCTCAGACATTTCCTTAGCTTGCTTAGAAGGTCGTGGATTTAGGCTACCTGTTAATGCTTGAGCAAGTCTCATTTCTTGAAAACTTTGCTCCTTCTTCAAAGTTTTCAAATAAGAGTAGAAATTTGGATGATGTTTACCAATTGTATGACTGAAGGAGTTATGCCATCCCTCTATGGCATTGTTTGTTTTAGCACCTCCTTCTAAGCAGGTTGAGTAGCAGTTCCACCACTCCACATGGAAACGTGGCTTCCTCCTGCGACCCGATCGGCTTAGATGCCCAATCCATGTGTCCTCAAAGTAATTTAACAAGGGAGCCAATTTTTCTTCATTTTCGACATAATATTCTGATTCAGAAATTGCAGTGTAGTACTCGTCTACACTTTCAGGAGGTACAAAACAAAGTGCTGTTAATTTTTTTAATTCAAATTGCAGTTTACTATCTGAGCAGTAATCTGTAACCAGGGATGTTTTTTGTAACTTACGCCAATATGCCTGGGAAAAATGGAAAAAACACCCCTGAATTTGGGTATCCACGTACAATTTGTTGATCACATTGATCATAGTCAATTCGAAATCAATAATGATTTTCCGAGGACTTTTGCCAGAAGTTTTGTCTTTAATCACTGTTAAAAATTCAGTGTAGGTTGCAGATTGCTTATCTGGTAGTAAACTGTATACTAAGGGAACTACATTTGAGTTAATTTGAGCATGAATGCTGTAAATTTGAGCGAATGGATGGGGTGTACATTTAAACGTTCCATCCATCATCCAAATTTCAGTATTCTCTAACTTAAAAAGGTTGCGGGGAGTACTAAAAATTAAAATACGTTTAAGAGGGTTTTCATTGTCATAGAGTAAGAAAGGTTCATTAGAGAAAGACAGAGTAAGGTCATGAGGAATAGTTATGTCAGCAAAAGTTTGAGGGGTAACTGTGTGTGTGTTACTTGCCTGCTTTTTACGTTGAATAATTCTACGCAAATTGGGTATCAGGCATATTACAAGCAATATGACCAGGGACATGCTGTGCAACCTCTCTTAATATTGAACCAGGAGTTTCATTGGAGGTGGATGCAATATCTTTCATCTCGTTAATTGTTTGACGTACTTCAATCTCCATTGCAGAGGCAGAGTGGTTATGGTCAGTGGTATTTACTACGATGTCACCAATAGTAACCGCTCTGCCGCTGCAACGGGAAGAATAATATTTCACACACCTCCAATGTTTCCTTGGTTCACTTAATCTTTCATTACAATATATATATCCACAATGCTGCAGAAGTCTGTTCCCTTCCCTTGATTTAATATAGGATGCTGTGGCCTGGCTTGACATTATCTGTTGAAAAAAAAAAAAAAAGAAAATTATTAAGTTTTATATATATATATGTTTTATTTCATAGAAAAGGATACATTTGTTATGTTTAAATGAAATTTCAGAGTTAATATAGTAATTGGCACCCCTACACTATCCAGCATTTATCCTACTGATGCACTTTCCTGGAGTTGGAATAGTAATTGACACCCCTACACTATCCAGCACTTACACTACTCATGCACTTTCCTGGAGTTAGATTATTAAGTGGCACCCCTACACTAGCTAGCACTTACCCTACTGATGCACTTTATTGGAGTTGGAATAGTAATTGGAACCCCTACACTATCCAGCACTTACCATACTGATGCAGTTTCCTGGAGTTGGAATAGTAATTGGAACCCCTACACTATCCAGCACTTATCCTACTCATGCACTTTCCTGGAGTTAGATTATTAAGTGACACCCCTACACTATCCAGCACTTACCCTACTGATGCACTTTCCTGGAGTTGGAATAGTAATTGGAACCCCTACACTATCCAGCACTTATCCTACTCATGCACTTTACTGGAGTTAGATTATTAAGTGGCACCCCTACACTATCCAGCACTTACCCTACTGATGCACTTTCTTGGAGTTGGAATAGTAATTGGAACCCCTACACTATCCAGCACTTATCCTACTGATGCACTTTCTTGGAGTTGGAATAGTAATTGGAACCCCTACACTATCCAGCACTTATCCTACTCATGCACTTTACTGGAGTTAGATTATTAAGTGGCACCCCTACACTATCCAGCACTTACCCTACTGATGCACTTTCTTGGAGTTGGAATAGTAATTGGAACCCCTACACTATCCAGCACTTACCATACTGATGCACTTTTCTGGAGTTGGAATAGTAATAGGAACCCCTACACTATCCAGCACTTACCCTACTCATGCACTTTCCTGGAGTTAGATTATTAAGTGGCACCCCTACACTATCCAGCACTTACCCTACTGATGCACTTTCTTGGAGTTGGAATAGTAATTGGAACCCCTACACTATCCAGCATTTACCCTACTCATGCACTTTCCTGGAGTTACATTATTAAGTGGCACCTCTACAGTATCCAGCACTTACTCTACTGATGCACTTTCCTGGAGTTGGAATAGTAAGTGGAACCCCTACACTATCCAGCACTTACCATACTGATGCACTTTCCTGGAGTTGGAATGGTAATTGGAACCCCTACACTATCCAGCACTTACCCTACTGATGCACTTTTATGGAGTTAGAATAGTAAGTGGCACTTCTACACTATTCAGCACTTACCAGAATCTAGCACTTTTTCTCTGTTTAATTAAAAATGGATATATCTATTTTTTGGTTATAATTATGTGATTTACAGGTGACTTTTATGATAAATTACCTTGAGTTTTTGCTGTTTGCTTCTTGCTGCTCTTCCTGGTCTTCTACTTTTTGTTCCTTTTACTTCTTGGTTGATTGGTTTGTGTGGTTTGGATGTTCTAGGTGAATTCTAAAATACAAATTGGAGATTGTATCAAATGTTTTAAACATATTTCATGTAATTTGATTACTTTTTAAATTTAATGCACTTTCTTGGAGTTAGAATAGGAAGTGGCATTCCTACACTATCCAGCACTTGCCCTACTGATGCACTTTACTGGAGTTAGAATAGTAACTGGCACCCATACACTATTCAGCACTTACGCTAAGGAGAATACTCGCTGCAAGCAGTGATTTTAAAACTGTTGTGTTGTGATTCACTGTCTATTTTAAAACTGTTATTCTTACCCTTATTTCATACGCTGACTCCCCGGTCCACCGCAGCATTGTGCTGTTTGATGTGGAGGGAGGTAATTGCGTACTCACTTCCTGGTCACGCCACGCCGGGCGGCCATCTTTGGTGGGTGACGCTCTAGTCTTTGACATTCCCTCTGACTACTAAAGGGCTCAGCGCACTTGCGCACATTTGTTGATCTGCTAACATCATGTGTAAGCGCTAAGGAGAATACTCGCTGCAAGCAGTGATTTTAAAACTGTTGTGTTGTGATTCACTGTCTATTTTAAAACTGTTATTCTTACCCTTATTTCATACGCTGACTCCCCGGTCCACCGCAGCATTGTGCTGTTTGATGTGGAGGGAGGTAATTGCGTACTCACTTCCTGGTCACGCCACGCCGGGCGGCCATCTTTGGTGGGTGACGCTCTAGTCTTTGACATTCCCTCTGACTACTAAAGGGCTCAGCGCACTCGCGCACATTTGTTGATCTGCTAACATCTTGTGTAAGCGCTAAGGAGAATACTCGCTGCAAGCAGTGATTTTAAAACTGTTGTGTTGTGATTCACTGTCTATTTTAAAACTGTTATTCTTACCCTTATTTCATACGCTGACTCCCCGGTCCACCGCAGCATTGTGCTGTTTGATGTGGAGGGAGGTAATCGCGTACTCACTTCCTGGTCACGCCACGCCGGGCGGCCATCTTTGGTGGGTGACGCTCTAGTCTTTGACATTCCCTCAATCTAAATATATCTCGGATCTTCCGCGCAGCGGTGACGCGCAGAGGAAGCGCCGAAGAGGCGCCTAAGAGAAGCCAGTCTGCGCCAGTCCGCGTCCAGACGCTTCCAGCCTTCTGCCTCTCACTGGCCTGACATCATGGTAGGAAACCACCTCAGTTATAGTTCTTCCTCCCTACACTCGCTATGCCCCCCTATTAACCCTCTGTGTTTCCATTCGATCTCCCCGCTCAATATTGGGTCGCAATGTCCCACATGTAGTTGGAGGTTGTCTTCAAAGCACTCTGATAAACTCCTACCCCCACATAAGTGGAGAATGTTTCTCCTCAACTGTCGGTCCTTACCAAAACATCACACAGAGCTTTCTATGCTGATAGAGGAGCTACTTCCTGAAGCCCTCTTTCTTACAGAAACCTTGCTTCAATTGGAAAACGACCCCGCTACGGTATGGGCGACACCGGAAGGCTACACTTTGAAACCCTTAGACCGTCAGACAGGGAGAGGTGGCGGTCTCGCCATCATATACAGAGATATTTTCAAATGCCGCATCACCCCCTCCACTATAACTAAGTGTGAGAGTTTCCATTTCTCCCTAGAACTCTCGCCCACCGCCACATTCTCCGGCATGTTGGCTTATTGCCCTCCTGGCGCCCTCAGTAACTTTATCCCCAACCTGACAGACACTGTCGCCAGTGCCCTGCTCTCCACAGCAAATTTCACTCTACTGGGGGATTTTAATTTGCACCTGGATGATCCGTGCGACTCCTCAGCTAATAACCTTAGGCTCAACCTGCAGGCCATGGACCTTTGCCAAAAGGGCTTTCTTGCAACTCACAATAAGGGACACCTCTTGGACCACATTTACAGCAACCTGGATACTCTAAAAGTGGAGACTCCCATTCCCCTCCCATGGACTGACCACTGCTTAATACCTTTTACCTGGTCTACGAACCCCTCTTCTACCACTCATAAGTCCAACAAGCACTGGGGAAGGAAATGGCCCTCCCTACCGCTTCCTGAGTGGGAACGTGCCCTTATTGAACATCCACCACAGAGGTCCACTAACCCCATTGATGCCACGACCAACTTTGACACCTGGATCTCCAGTACCCTTGATCAGGTTCTTCCCCACATCCCTCTAAAATTAATAACCAGATCCAAAGTGGCTCCGTGGTACTCACCCGCACTCAGAACCATGAAGCAATCATGCCGCAGACTCGAGAGAGCGTGGAGGCAAGACTACTCTCAACAGAGGAAGGCTGACTATAAAGCCGCCATCAAACTATACAAGGGGGAAATTGCCGCCACTCAATCCCGCTTCTATAGTATGAAAATCAACATAGCGGCCAATGCGCCTAAGGAGATTTTCAGGATTGCTAAATCTTTGATATCTCCACCCTCCGAGCGACCATCTTCAGACGGCGCACAAACCCGGTGCAATAATCTTGCCACTTTTTTCTTTCAGAAAATTCAGGCAATCTACTCTTCATTCATCACCGGTGACGACAACGATAAATCTATCCCCTTTCTTGTCCCTGCTGCCCCTACCCCCTGCTCACTTGAAACACTTCCTCTACTTGATTTGGTATCATTAGACAAATTGATCCCTAAAATCACCTCGGGATCCCCTAATGACCATGCTCCCCCTCACGTGCTTACCAAGGTCTTGGACGTTATCCGCCCAGTCATCTTAGATGTTCTGAATGCTTCCATTACCTCCAACACCGTCCCGCCCCCATGGAAGTGTGCAATGGTAAAAGCTTTGCTAAAAAAAAACGACGTTGGACCAGAACAACTTAGCCAACTATCGTCCCATCTCCTTACTCCCATGGATGAGCAAGCTACTTGAGAGGCACGTCAATAACATCTTAGTAGACTTTCTTGAATCCAACTGTCTGCTCCGTTCCTCTCAAACAGGGTTCCGTCCACGACACGGCACCGAAACCGCTCTTTTGGCGGTGACGGAAGAGGCTAGAACTGTGTTGGACCGGGGAGGGAAGGCAGCCATCATTCTACTCGACCTCAGTGCCGCGTTCGACACGGTCAACCACTCTACTCTTCTCCATCGGTTGAGTGGTTTGGGCGTGTCGGGCGCGGCCCTGAAATGGCTTGCCTCATTCCTGGACGGCAGATTCTTCCAGGTGTTTGAGGGTGAGTTTGTCTCCCCAAAACACCCTCTTAGTTGTGGAGTACCTCAGGGTTCTTCCCTGAGCCCTACTCTTTTCAATGCCTATATGGAGCCCTTGGAGAGGATAGTCCACCCTTTCGGGGTGCGTATCGTCACCTACGCAGATGACACCCAATTGGTGGTCTCACTGGACGACTCCGCGGGATCCTCTTCCACCTTAGGCCCTTGTCTAGAGGCTGTGGCCAGATGGATGCAATCCTCATTCCTTAAACTGAATGGGGAGAAAACAGATATAATGCTGTTGGGCAACTCTTCTCCTTCTGCCCTAGCCTCCATCTGGCCTACATCTCTGGGCCCGCCCCCACCTCCCAAACCCCAGATTAAGAGCCTGGGAGTTTGGCTGGATAAGGCACTTGATTTCTCAGTACAGGCCACAAAAACTGCTTCCACCTGCATTGGAATGATGAAGATGCTCCGCAAGGTGCTACCCCTGCTCCCATTCCAGGCCAGGAGGATCATGGTCCAGGCCCTGATCCTCTCTCGCCTGGACTATGGGAATGCCCTGTATGTGGGAGCCCCAGTAGCTGTGACCCATAGACTCCAGGTCACACAGAACTGTGCTGCCCGCCTACTTTACAATATCCCCCGTTGGCACTCAGCCAGGAAAGCTCTGAAGGAGCTTCATTGGCTCCCCATAACAGCCAGAGTTCAGTTCAAGGCCATGTGTATTACGCACAAATCCTTCCACCGCACCGGCCCTGCAATTCTTCACACCATAGCCACCCCTTATGCTCCCTCCAGAGCCTTCCGTTCCAGCTCCCTGAAATTGATAACTACCACTAAAATTAACAAAGCTCGCTGGGGCGGCCGCTCATTCTCCCATACTGCTGCCGGGTACTGGAACTCCCTCCCCCTCTCCCTTCGAGAAATCAATAACCATCTTTCATTTAGGAAGGCTTTAAAAACTCACCTGTTTGCAAAGACTTGTTGATCCCCATGAGCCTGCACCAGAATTCAGCTTGAAGCGCTACGAGGCCTCCGGGTAGACACGCGCTATACAAGTGCAATTTTCATTCCATTCCATTCCATTACCCTACTGATGCACTTTCCTGGAGTTGGAATAGTAACTGCCACCCCTACACTATCAAACACTTACCTTACTGATGAACTTTTCTGGAGTTGGAATAGTAACTGGCACCCCTACACTATCCAGCACTTACCCTACTGATGCACTTTCCTGGAGTTGGAATAGTAACTGACACCCCTACACTATCCAGCACTTAATCTACTGATGCACTTTCCTGTAGTTAGATTAATAAGTGGCACCTCTACAGTATCCAGCACTTACTCTACTGATGCACTTTCCTGGAGTTGGAATAGTAAGTGGAACCCCTACACTATCCAGCACTTACCATACTGATGCACTTTCCTGGAGTTGGAATAGTAATTGGAACCCCTACACTATCCAGCACTTACCCTACTGATGCACTTTTATGGAGTTAGAATAGTAAGTGGCACTTCTACACTATTCAGCACTTACCAGAATCTAGCACTTTTTCTCTGTTTAATTAAAAATGGATATATCTATTTTTTGGTTATAATTATGTGATTTACAGGTGACTTTTATGATAAATTACCTTGGGTTTTTGCTGTTTGCTTCTTGCTGCTCTTCCTGGTCTTCTACTTTTTGTTCCTTTTACTTCTTGGTTGATTGGTTTGTGTGGTTTGGATGTTCTAGGTGAATTCTAAAATACAAATTGGAGATTGTATCAAATGTTTTAAACATGTTTCATGTAATTTGATTACTTTTTAAATTTAATGCACTTTCTTGGAGTTAGAATAGTAAGTGGAATTCCTACACTATCCAGCACTTGCCCTACTGATGCACTTTACTGGAGTTAGAATAGTAACTGACACCCCTACACTATCCAACACTTACTCTACTGATGCACTTTCCTGGAGTTGGAATAGTAACTGACACCCCTACACTATCCTGCACTTACTCTACTGATGCACTTTCCTGGAGTTGGAATAGTAACTGACACCCCTACACTATCCAGCACTTACCCTACTGATGCACTTTCCTGGAGTTGGAATAGTAACTGACACCCCTACACTATCCAGCACTTACTCTACTGATGCACTTTCCTGGAGTTGGAATAGTAAGTGGAACCCCTACACTATCCAGCACTTACCATACTGATGCACTTTCCTGGAGTTACAATAGTAAGTGGCACCTCTACACTATCCAGCACTTACACTACTAATGCACTTTCTTGAAGTTGTAATATTAATTGGCACTCCTACAGTATCAAGCACTTATCCCACATATGCACTTTCCTGGAGTTAGAATAGTAAGTGGTACTGCTACACTATTCATCATTTATTAAATACATATATTTAACTGGAGTTAGTATAGTAAGTGACCCACCTACACTATCTAATACTTAGCCTTGTAATGCACTTTTATAGAGTTACAATAGATTATTTACTCTATCATGGCCTTACCTTAGTAATAATTGAAATAATTTGGATGTTTCTTTGTTGGTATTGTATGTTGAGGTATATTCTCAGTTTGACTCTTTTTTGGAGGGTCTCAAAAGATAATTTTCAGTTCCTAAAATGAATGTTAAATTTGTTTAGTTATAAATCAGAACTATTTCGAAGTAACTGAGAAGTTCATAATCGGTTTTTGCTTCCTGAAATAAATTCGTATATCTAATAATATTTAATAATTTACCTTTTCAAAATTATTTGATTTTTTGTAGAAACTGGAAACGATGTTTTTCGTAAACCTAGTTGGTTTATCTATGTGAAGAAAATAAAATTATAGTAAAGAATTTTTTTTAGTAAGGTTTGTGAAATATTTACTCTCGTTTTTAGTTAAATTGTTGAAATAAATTCCTTAATATCAGTCGCTTTCACATATGTTCATTACTTGAGAACAAGCTTTTAATGAGAAGAAGCTTATGTATGAGTGTCACTTCTTTGGAGAACTGTTTGAAAAAAAAAATTTATCTTTGCTTAAAAACACGTTATCTGAATTTTTGGAAATAATTACTGCCACATGAGATTCTATTGTCGTTTGTATGAAAATTACATTTATATTTACATTGGTATATTGAGAGATTTTTGTTAATAAAATCTGGTATTTTTTAAAATAATGGCTAATATGGTAATATTAATCGTGTTCTTAAAATTAAAATGTTTAAATTAAGTTGATTAAATGTTCTATATAAACATTCATTTACTTTATAATAAGTACTTACATGAATATTCGTGAATAAACGCTATAAAGTTGGCTACTGCTGCTATGTAGTTCAAGAGGTCAGAGAGTCACCAGTTCACGTCTGCTTACTCTGGGAGTTGATAATCAACTGAATGTAAAATGGTGTCTTGCTTCTATTTATATGTTTTACTCAATAGCATCATTAATTTTTTAATTTACACCGTTACACTTCTAATTTTATAGTAAGACTTATAATGTGGAAACGTTAAATTTAAAATGTTTGTTTATTAAGTGTTCTTTTCAGAATTTCGTTCCGTTCTTGGCATCCATTTTGAGAGTTGTGTTTATCTTTAAGGTTATGGAAATAGATGATGGACTTCTTTGTTAAAATATCTCATTAAAATGGCGGATTTATACAAGTAATATATTTTCGTTGATATGTAATCTTTATTTTTCATTTTCATAATTAACTTTCTATGTTTTAAGGACCGTTTTAAAACAAAGGTAGTATTTTGTTCAGTAAAATTGGCGAATATTTATAAATGCGAGGACTAATTTTGTTACTTGAGTATTAATTTTGTTACTCGAGTATTCATTTGTTAAAAAACCGCTATTTCCTGACTATTTACGTGCAGTTTATCTCTACATTTTAAAACACTTCCCCACCCAAAACCCCTAATTTCCCTGCATCCCGTGACAGATTTAATGCGTTGTTACTCGAGTATTAAATATGTTACTCGAGTATTAATTTTTAAATAATCGGTAATTTCTGATTATTTCCGTGCAGTTTATCTCCACATTTTAAAACACTTCCCCACCCAAAACCCCTAATTTCCCTGCATCCCGTGACAGATTTTATATATCAAAAAAAAAATTTTATGCGTTGTAAAAGTATGCGTTGTAACAGTATTCGTTGTAATAGTACTTTTCTATTACTTTATATATATTGCGTTGTAATAGTAGTCGTTGTAAAATATTGCGTTGTAGTATACAACGCGCTGTAAAAAATGCGTTGTGAAAGCATGCGTTGTAATAGTATGCGTTGTAACGTCGTACATCCCCCGGCACTCCACACCACTGGAATCAAGCTAGCCGGGCTGAAGAGAGGTGTTACCTCGAAACCGGTCCGGTCCTCGGATGCTTGTTTCCGTTCTGGGAAGGACATGGCTTTTGTAGTTCGGACTGGACTGTTCCCATGGGGCACAGGGTCAGCGCTGATTTGCATATCGCCATTGTCTAACCCAGGGTGGTGTGGAGTGGAAAAACAATGGATTTGGGCCCAGATCTTTGGACTGGGGTGAATGTGTGACATTGATCCACATTCTGTCCATCATTGTTGTGTTTGCAGTTACCGCTCTAAGTGTACTGGGGATGCTCAGATGTGAGTCCCAGGCACTCCACACCACTGGAATCAAGCTAGCCGGGCTGAAGAGAGGTGTTACCTCGAAACCGGGCCGGTCCTCAGATGCTTGTTTCCGTTCTGGAAAGGACATGGCTTTTGTAGTTCGGACTGGACTGTTCCCATGGGGCACAGGGTCAGCGCTGATTTGCATATCGCCATTGTCTAATCCAGGGTGGTGTGGAGTGGAAAATTGATGGATTTGGGCCAAGGTCTTTGGACTGGGGTGAATGTGTGACATTGATCCACATTCTGTCCATCATTGTGGTGTTTGCAGTTACCGCTCTAAGTGTACTGGGGATGCTCAGACGTGAGTCCCAGGCACTCCACACCACTGGAATCAAGCTAGCCGGGCTGAAGAGAGGTGTTACCTCGAAACCGGGCCGGTCCTCGGATGCTTGTTTCCGTTCTGGGAAGGACATGGCTTTTGTAGTTCGGACTGGACTGTTCCCATGGGGCACAGGGTCAGCGCTGATTTGCATATCGCCATTGTCTAACCCAGGGTGGTGTGGAGTGGAAAAACGATGGATTTGGGCCCAGATCTTTGGACTGGGGTGAATGTGTGACATTGATCCACATTCTGTCCATCATTGTTGTGCTTGCAGTTACCGCTCTAAGTGTACTGGGGATGCTCAGACGTGAGTCCCAGGCACTCCACACCACAGGAATCAAGCTAGCCGGGCTGAATAGAGGTGTTACCTCGAAACCGGGCCAGTCCTTGGATGCTTGTTTCCGTTCTGGGAAAGACATGGCTTTTGTAGTTCGGACTGGACTGTTCCCATGGGGCACAGGGTCAGCGCTGATTTGCATATCGCCATTGTCTAACCCAGGGTGGTGTGGAGTGGAAAAACAATGGATTTGGGCCCAGATCTTTGGACTGGGGAGAATGTGTGGCATTGATCCACATTCTGTCCATCATTGTTGTGTTTGCAGTTACCGCTCTAACTGTACTGGGGATGCTCAGACGTGAGTCCCAGGCACTCCACACCACTGGAATCAAGCTAGCCGGGCTGAAGAGAGGTGTTACCTCGAAACTGGGCCGGTCCTCGGATGCTTGTTTCCGTTCTGGGAAGGACATGGCTTTTGTAGTTCGGACTGGACTGTTCCCATGGGGCACAGGTTCAGCGCTGATTTGAATATCGCCATTGTCTAACCCAGGGTGGTGTGGAGTGGAAAAACGATGGATTTGGGCCCAGATCTTTGGACTGGGGTGAATGTGTGACATTGATCCACATTCTGTCCATCATTGTTGTGTTTGCAGTTACCGCTCTAAGTGTACTGGGGATGCTCAGACGTGAGTCCCAGGCACTCCACACCACTGGAATCAAGCTAGCCGGGCTGAAGAGAGGTGTTACCTCGAAACCGGGCCGGTCCTCGGATGCTTGTTTCCGTTCTGGGAAGGACATGGCTTTTGTAGTTCGGACTGGACTGTTCCCATGGGGCACAGGGTCAGCGCTGATTTGCATATCGCCATTGTCTAACCCAGGGTGGTGTGGAGTGGAAAAACGATGGATTTGGGCCCAGATCTTTGGACTGGGGTGAATGTGTGACATTGATCCACATTCTGTCCATCATTGTTGTGTTTGCAGTTACCGCTCTAAGTGTACTGGGGATGCTCAGACGTGAGTCCCAGGCACTCCACACCACTGGAATCAAGCTAGCCGGGCTGAAGAGAGGTGTTACCTCGAAACCGGGCCGGTCCTCGGATGCTTGTTTCCGTTCTGGGAAGGACATGGCTTTTGTAGTTCGGACTGGACTGTTCCCATGGGGCACAGGGTCAGCGCTGATTTGCATATCGCCATTGTCTAACCCAGGGTGGTGTGGAGTGGAAAAACGATGGATTTGGGCCCAGATCTTTGGACTGGGGTGAATGTGTGACATTGATCCACATTCTGTCCATCATTGTTGTGCTTGCAGTTACCGCTCTAAGTGTACTGGGGATGCTCAGACGTGAGTCCCAGGCACTCCACACCACAGGAATCAAGCTAGCCGGGCTGAAGAGAGGTGTTACCTCGAAACCGGGCCGGTCCTCGGATGCTTGTTTCCGTTCTGGGAAAGACATGGCTTTTGTAGTTCGGACTGGACTGTTCCCATGGGGCACAGGGTCAGCGCTGATTTGCATATCGCCATTGTCTAACCCAGGGTGGTGTGGAGTGGAAAAACGATGGATTTGGGCCCAGATCTTTGGACTGGGGAGAATGTGTGGCATTGATCCACATTCTGTCCATCATTGTTGTGTTTGCAGTTACCGCTCTGACTGTACTGGGGATGCTCAGACGTGAGTCCCAGGCACTCCACACCACTGGAATCAAGCTAGCCGGGCTGAAGAGAGGTGTTACCTCGAAACCGGGCTGGTCCTCGGATGCTTGTTTCCGTTCTGGGAAGGACATGGCTTTTGTAGTTCGGACTGGACTGTTCCCATGGGGCACAGGGTCAGCGCTGATTTGCATATCGCCATTGTCTAACCCAGGGTGGTGTGGAGTGGAAAAACGATGGATTTGGGCCCAGATCTTTGGACTGGGGTGAATGTGTGACATTGATCCACATTCTGTCCATCATTGTTGTGTTTGCAGTTACCGCTCTAAGTGTACTGGGGATGCTCAGACGTGAGTCCCAGGCACTCCACACCACTGGAATCAAGCTAGCCGGGCTGAAGAGAGGTGTTACCTCGAAACCGGGCCGGTCCTCGGATGCTTGTTTCCGTTCTGGGAAGGACATGGCTTTTGTAGTTCGGACTGGACTGTTCCCATGGGGCACAGGTTCAGCGCTGATTTGAATATCGCCATTGTCTAACCCAGGGTGGTGTGGAGTGGAAAAACGATGGATTTGGGCCCAGATCTTTGGACTGGGGTGAATGTGTGACATTGATCCACATTCTGTCCATCATTGTTGTGTTTGCAGTTACCGCTCTAAGTGTACTGGGGATGCTCAGACGTGAGTCCCAGGCACTCCACACCACTGGAATCAAGCTAGCCGGGCTGAAGAGAGGTGTTACCTCGAAACCGGGCCGGTCCTTGGATGCTTGTTTCCGTTCTGGGAAGGACATGGCTTTTGTAGTTCGGACTGGACTGTTCCCATGGGGCACAGGGTCAGCGCTGATTTGCATATCGCCATTGTCTAACCCAGGGTGGTGTGGAGTGGAAAAACAATGGATTTGGGCCCAGATCTTTGGACTGGGGTGAATGTGTGACATTGATCCACATTCTGTCCATCATTGTTGTGTTTGCAGTTACCGCTCTAAGTGTACTGGGGATGCTCAGACGTGAGTCCCAGGCACTCCACACCACTGGAATCAAGCTAGCCGGGCTGAAGAGAGGTGTTACCTCGAAACCGGGCCGGTCCTCGGATGCTTGTTTCCGTTCTGGGAAGGACATGGCTTTTGTAGTTCGGACTGGACTGTTCCCATGGGGCACAGGGTCAGCGCTGATTTGCATATCGCCATTGTCTAACCCAGGGTGGTGTGGAGTGGAAAAACGATGGATTTGGGCCCAGATCTTTGGACTGGGGTGAATGTGTGACATTGATCCACATTCTGTCCATCATTGTTGTGTTTGCAGTTACCGCTCTAAGTGTACTGGGGATGCTCAGACGTGAGTCCCAGGCACTCCACACCACTGGAATCAAGCTAGCCGGGCTGAAGAGAGGTGTTACCTCGAAACCGGGCCGGTCCTCGGATGCTTGTTTCCGTTCTGGGAAGGACATGGCTTTTGTAGTTCGGACTGGACTGTTCCCATGGGGCACAGGGTCAGCGCTGATTTGCATATCGCCATTGTCTAACCCAGGGTGGTGTGGAGTGGAAAAACTATGGATTTGGGCCCAGATCTTTGGACTGGGTGAATGTGTGACATTGATCCACATTCTGTCCATCATTGTTGTGTTTGCAGTTACCGCTCTAAGTGTACTCGGGATGCTCAGACGTGAGTCCCAGGCACTCCACACCACAGGAAACAAGCTAGCCGGGCTGAAGAGAGGTGTTACCTCGAAACCGGGCCGGTCCTCGGATGCTTGTTTCCGTTCTGGGAAGGACATGGCTTTTGTAGTTCGGACTGGACTGTTCCCATGGGGCACAGGGTCAGCGCTGATTTGCATATCGCCATTGTCTAACCCAGGGTGGTGTGGAGTGGAAAAACGATGGATTTGGGCCCAGATCTTTGGACTGGGGTGAATGTGTGACATTGATCCACATTCTGTCCATCATTGTTGTGTTTGCAGTTACCGCTCTAAGTGTACTGGGGATGCTCAGACGTGAGTCCCAGGCACTCCACACCACTGGAATCAAGCTAGCCGGGCTGAAGAGAGGTGTTACCTCGAAACCGGGCCGGTCCTCGGATGCTTGTTTCCGTTCTGGGAAGGACATGGCTTTTGTAGTTCGGACTGGACTGTTCCCATGGGGCACAGGGTCAGCGCTGATTTGCATATCGCCATTGTCTAACCCAGGGTGGTGTGGAGTGGAAAAACAATGGATTTGGGCCCAGATCTTTGGACTGGGGTGAATGTGTGACATTGATCCACATTCTGTCCATCATTGTTGTGTTTGCAGTTACCGCTCTAAGTGTACTGGGGATGCTCAGACGTCAGTCCCAGGCACTCCACACCACTGGAATCAAGCTAGCCGGGCTGAAGAGAGGTGTTACCTCGAAACCGGGCCGGTCCTCGGATGCTTGTTTCCGTTCTGGGAAGGACATGGCTTTTGTAGTTCGGACTGGACTGTTCCCATGGGACACAGGGTCAGCGCTGATTTGCATATCGCCATTGTCTAACCCAGGGTGGTGTGGAGTGGAAAAACGATGGATTTGGGCCCAGATCTTTGGACTGGGGTGAATGTGTGACATTGATCCACATTCTGTCAATCATTGTTTTGTTTGCAAGGAGAAGGGTTGTGGCACTTCTAGAATTGTTTTTTATCCTAAGGGAAAGGGTGTGAGTGTGATGGTGTTTGGGATGGGGTGTCAGAAGAGGAAAAAGTGGAGGACACTGTGGTGGGTGTGGTATTTAGGGGTCTTTGTGGATGTTGGTGTGAGGGTGTTGTTCTGGGGTCTGGGGTGGGTGTAGGTAGTTGTAGTAGAATGAGTTTTGTGATTGGGTGTGGGTCAGTGTTTTGAAGAGGTTTTGTTTGGGTGAGTGTGAGGTGCTGGTATCTTGGGTGGTTGTGGTGGTTTGGGTTGGGAGAATGGGCGTGGGTGAGGGCTTTGTAGGATTTGTTTTAGGTGTGTGAGGGTGAGCGTGTGATTGCACATGTGTTTTGGATGAGGTGCTGAGTTCTGTGATGTAAGTTGGTGTGAGTGGGAGCAGGATGTCTGTGGGTGAGGGTATTGGTCTGGGTTTGGATGAAGGTGAGATGGTAAAATGAGTGGTGATGTGATGGTTTGTGGTGGTTACATGTCTGTGAGTGAGCATGAGTGTGCCTGTGTAGTATTGGTGTCTCTGCTTATAGTTGGTGGGTCTGTAGATGTGTGTGTGAGACTGTTTTTTATGTTTGTGTGTATGTTTAAGTCTGTGCTTTTGTATTTGTGTGATTGTCTTTCATTGTGTGTTTCAGAGACAGTTTTAATGTGGGTGTGTATTCAGTGTTTATTTCTGAGGTAAAGGTTGGGTAGGTTGTGGAGGTAGATTATTGAAGTGTGGAGGGTTGGGGGTTGATGGTTGTGGAAGGGACTAGAGAGGGATCGCCAGGTGGAGGTGTGTGGTAAATAAATAAATAATACCCTATTTTTGAATGAATAAATGAATAACAGATAGCTCAATAAATAAGAGTCAAGATTCGAGGTAGTAGGAGTTTTGCAGGTTTAATACAGCATAAGGACAGGAACAGGATGACCTGCACGGGAATAGGATGGCAGCTGCCGGGGACAGGATCGGGAATGACGGCGTCTAACTTTTAATAACAATACATGAGCATATATACATAACGCAAACACATAGCATTACATTGCAATAGGCGTAGCAGTGGGTGGAGCAAAAGGCGTGACGCGTAGCAGTCGCGAAAGATAAGGGTGAAAAGAGGTGTAACAGGGCGTATACATAGACATGTGATGCAAACGTAACAGAATATGTCATGAATGGGGCGGAAACCATGGAGGGGGCTACCTGAGGAGCCGGGACCTCTAACCTGATGGTGCGCGCAAACTAGCAATGACGTGTTACTAGGAGAAGCTGGGGGCTATGAACTCTGTGCTAGGAGCAGAGACTGAAGTCTGGAGAGTCAGGGCGACATGTACCTAAGCAGTATCTAGTATCTGATGTTTAGAGAACATGTTGATATAAACTAGAAGTCAGGAGGGGAAAGGCTAACTTGATTCTAAGACTGGAGCATGCATTATTCTACATGTAGTGCGTGATGAAGAATATTAAATGACCATTAATACAGTATTTCTCTAACGTGGAGACGTGAAGGCTAGACAATGACGGAAACTATCGATGCGATTCAGTAGCTTTAGGAATGCAGAGAAGGAGGACTGAACTGATAACTGGAATCATAACATATTCTTGGCAGACTCAGAGGCAGAGCCAGGGTGAGCCGGTCACTGCGAGGCAGGAAGTAAGTGAAGGGTCGAGGATACAGGTGGGGGCTGTATCGCTCCTCAGCGAGGCTTCAGGAGACAGGAGCTGAATCTGGTGTCCAGGCCCTTTTGAGGCCTAGAAACGGGGACTTTACAATGGAATAACGTGCACACTGAGAAACGTGGCAACGTAACTTTACATAGGCCTGATATTCGTAGTATTCACGAGAACTGGAACTGACATACTAGAGGTGGACACTACTGTAATTGCGTCTTGAATCGAACATGGGGAATACATATGCATATTTAATCATGCACACATAACATATGATGGATGACACGTAGGGACACAGAACATGGCAAAATTTACTTTTCCACATTCCCTCCTTGTCACTACGTTTCCATCAGGAAACATCAATATTCATGATACCATCTATCATTTCATACAGTATCATTTGTTCGTCTCGAATTATCCTGGAACGGGATTTAGAACGGGGCTTGGGACTAGGAATACATGATGTAGCACAAATGCCGCAAATCGCAGGGCCACATTGTATACAGAGGCAGCAGCTGAATATGATTGCTACTGCAATACCTAGAAAGGACAAGACTTTCCATCCCCAGGCGGAAATTATATTCCAGAACCAACCGGACCATGTCCAGGTGCCTGGATCTTGGTGTAACAGATGGGCAATCTTATGGAGTCTGGTTATAGCTGAATAAACAGACGGCGCGTTATTTGGAATGAAAATGCAGCAACTAGATCCGATGACTCTACAGGCCCCGCCCCTATCGGCCAGTATGACGTCAAGGACGAGACGATTCTGTAAAACGACAAATCTCATAGCAGATTGCTCTTCGGTTAAGTTACCTAGAGCAGAGGCAGTCTCATTTACTACAGCTTCGAGGGTTCTGGTTAACCTACGGATTAGCTTACTATTCTGGATAGGTCCTATAAAGAAGAAGAAACCTCTGTTGAAATCTGTATACTGTTCTAGAGCAGTTTCAGTATAATCGACAATTGGGGACTCCCTTCTATGTCTAATGTGTACTAGATGTGTGTTTCTATGATAATCAGGTGGGGCTAGGAAAACTGGTGGCAGTAGGAAGGCAATGTAACAGGTTCCCTCCCAATCGAGGGGCAGACGAACATATGCAGTTTGACCACAAATAAAATAAGAATGACGTGAAGCTTTGAAAACAGATTTCCCACTGTCACTATACTTGACAATAGTAGTACAATCACTATGTCCTACGTGTACAGAACCATAATTTCGGACACATAATTCACCTTTGACTGGTAGTACTGAAATAGCAGGTAAATCTGGAGTGGAATCAGACTGAACATTCAAGACCATGAAATTCGAAGAATAATTACCTAAATTATACACTTCATTTTCTAGATCTAACCCGGTTCTGTGGGGAAGACCTTGCTTGTCTGGAAAACATGTGCTGTTAAGAAAAGACATATCTGTTGAGGATGACGTTAACGTGGACCATGCTCCACACGAACCATTATGTGAAAATGGATAAGGAAAAAGTGGCAGAACTCCCTTCGGTATCTGGAAAGGGGGGAGTCGACCACACACCCAACAATTAGTGGCATTGCTGGTCTGATGTGAGTAATGTAACATGCGGATGAAAGAATTATTTTTCATAGCGAGGCGGTAGGAGAGTTCATGAGGAGGCAGATCACTAAACATATGCTCTACTGTAGCATTAGCAGACTTATTTACATGAGAAACTGGGAAACACAGGTAAAATGCGTAACTGGTGCAGGAAATCATAGTGCTGAGAAATAATATGAAACATAGAAAAACGATACATCGAATAGAGTTTTGACTAACTCTCTCACTATGGGGGTCTATTTTATACATGTCAGAAACAGTCTAACCGTTTCACCTAGGGGAGGACTTAGACAATCAAACTGGCTGACTTATTTTACTAGACCGGAGTTTCAACTTATACTCCTGTTGCGGAGTTTTCTCTAACAGGGGAGGGTTTGTAGCAATGTCTTTTGCGGGACAGTCCTTGAGAACAATATTTTGGCAATCCTTCAAATCCTGGGAAATGTTCTTTGAGACGGGTTTCAGTCCATAAAACCTCTTCACGTGCGAAAGGTGCACCCAGCCTTTGCGACCTTCCAACTTCACGGCTGTACGGGTGGCGAGGAGGACCTGTCGGGGCTCCTTCCAGCGTGGCTCCAGCGGACTTGAGCGGTCAAAATTGCGGACAAGGACCATGGATCCTGGAACGATTTCATGCGGTGCCACCTCGGTATTGTCTGGAAATGCGGCGGCAACCTGTGAACGACAAGAGTTGAGGGCAGACATCAAGGAAGCTAGGTAATCTGTCAGCATATTACTTGAAACATCGGTAATACTTCGGGGTCTAGGAGTACCCCACATGTTAGGGGGGCGGCCGAAAACGACCTCATACGGGGACAGACCTGATCTGGAATGTGCGACCATGCGCATATAGAACAAGGCAACTGGCAGAGCTACTAGCCAGTCCACACCTTTCTCTTTACACACTTTAGCGATGCGGATTTTCAGGGTCTGGTTATGTCTCTCTACGAGACCGGCTGCTTCAGGATGGCGTACACAATGGAACTTCGACTGGTACCCTAACAAAAGGGAAACATGCTTCATCAACTCAGATGAGAATGGCTGGCCGTTGTCAGAATATACGACTCTAGGGAGTCCATAACGGGGGAAGAACTCACGAACCAACTGCTTGGCAGTGGTCGCGGCGGTGTAATCTGGGACTGGATATGCTTCTGTCCACCTGGACAAAGCGCATACAACTACAAGGACATACTTGAAACCTCGACATCGTTCCATCTGAATATAATCCATCTGGAGGACTTCAAAAGGGTGGTCAGGGGGCTGGAATCCACCTTGTTCCACCGGGACACTTTTACCTGGATTAAACTGACAACATATCATACAGGTACGGACTTTCTGCTTGGCTGCAGCTCGTAAATGCTTGTTGAACCAGATGTTCTGGATACTGTCTAACATAGCTTTTTCTCCTAAATGTGCTGGACTATGTGCGGTATTGATAATGACTTGAACCATAGAGTCGGGGAGAAACCATGTGGCTCTACCCTTCGTTAACCATCCTTGATCTGTCTGGACCCCTCCTTGTTCGGACCATTTCTTGATTTCTTCGGGAGTAGCATGTAACTGTATGTCTATGACATCTTGTGTAGGGTCTTTAACTGTCATACATGTAATCGGATCTGGAGTGTGTGTCATGTTAACTGGAATGTCTAGAGTCTGTGCTGTAAGCTTGGCTGTGCGATCTGCTAGATCGTTACCTTGAGAAATAATGTCAGTAACTTTCGTATGTGCTTTGCACTTCATGATAGCGATAGATGTCGGTAAATGTATGGCATCTAACAGAGCTTGAATAAGGAGACCATGCTGAATCTTGGTTCCATGAGAAGTCATGAAACCTCTCTCCTGCCAGAGCACTCCAAAGTCGTGTACGACTCCGAATGCGTAGCGTGAATCTGTGTAAACATTAACTTTCCGGTTCTTAGCGTGTAGGCAGGCTTGTGTCAGAGCAACTAGCTCTGCTGCTTGAGCGGACAGGGTGTCAATACGGTGTGTTTCAATAACTTCAGTGTCAGTAGTCACTGCATACGCGGCGACTAGTTCTCCTGTACTTGTTCTCATACATGAACCATCCACATAAAGTGTCAGGTCGGGGTCTGGTAACAGAGTATCCGTCAGATCTTGTCTTGGCTTTGTCGTAATGTTAACTACTTCCACACAGTCATGTGTGGCAGAATTCGAAGTAACTGATGGTAACAATGTAGCAGGATTTAAAATGTTGCAGCGTCTGATTTCTATGTGTGGCTGGAACAGTGTCAATTCATAACCTGTTAAACGTGCAATTGTCAAGTGCTGAGTCTGTGTTCGGTTTAAAAGAACTTCCACGGAATGTGGAACTTGTACTGACAAGGAGTGTCCTAAGACTATGGAATCACTTTGTCTGATAGCTAGTGCTGTGGCTGCAACTGACTTGAGGCACGCAGGCAGAGCCTGGGCTACAGGATCTAATGTGCTCGAAAAATAAGCACATGGCTTGTATTGTCCTGCTTGATCTTGTGTGAGAACAGATAATGCTGTACCTTCCCGTTCAGTTACGAAAAGTGTAAAAGGCTTACTGTAGTCCGGTGTAGCTAGGACTGGAGCTTGGCATAGGGCTTTCTTTAACTCATTGAAACTGAGTGTATGTTCAGATGTCCAAGGGAGGACAGTCGATACGGCTGCCTCCTGTGTCGTTAACTGTATCAATGGCTTGGCTAGAAATGCATACTGAGGAATCCATTGTCTGCAGTAAGAAGTAAGGCCAATAAAAGCACGTACCTCCTTCTGGGTCTTGGGCTGAGGAAGACTCGCTATTAACTGGATACGGTCTGGTGTCAACTGCCTACCCCTCTTGGACAGTAAGTGTCCTAAGTAGACCACTTGCTGGACACAGAATTGAAGCTTAGAAGGGGACACCTTGTGCCCCATCTCGGCTAGGAAATACAAGACTGTAAGGGATGCTCGCTCGCAAGCACGTTCAGAACGGGCTGTGACCAGTAGATCATCGACATACTGGAGCAGGGCAGTGTCAGTTGGCATGTGAATGTTGTCTAGTTGTCTCTTGAGTGCTTGACTGTAAATACTAGGACTTTCTGTGAAACCTTGAGGAGCTCGTGTGAACATATAGCTCCTTCCATGTAAACAGAATCCGAAAAGAAACTGGCTGTCTGGATGAATGGGGACACTGAAAAATGCGTTCTTGAGGTCTATGACAGTGAAAAATGAAGCTTCGGAATCAATGGCTGTTAATAGGGAAGAGATATCTGGGACAACTGGATACTGGGGAATGATACATTTATTAAGCTCTCGTAGGTCAATCACTAATCGATATACTGGGGGTGCATTTGGATCAGTACGTTTCATGACTGGAATGATCGGAGAATTGCATACATTGGAGTCAGTTTCTACAACTACTCCTTGAGCCATGAGCTCGTCAATAATTTTGGATAAGGCTGCTACAGCCTCAGGTGGCAATCTGTACTGTCTGATTCGTGGTAACACTACACCTGGCTTAAGAGTCACACGATAGGGTGTGATTTGCATATAACCAACATCAGTTGGACCTTGCGCCCATAGATGCTGCGGAACATTAGACAATCTGGGATCAAAATCCCATAATACATAGTGACCCTTAAAGTCACGTAGGAACAATCGTATTCCCTCTGGGGAACAGCATATAACTGCACCTAACTCTTTCAGTGTTTTAATGCCTAATAGGTTTTCTGGACATGACTTAGTAAGTAACAGATCAGTAGTGCGGGACAATGGACCTACTTCTAGAGTAACTGGCTTTGATATTTCATTTACAATGGGTTTTCCTGAAAATCCAAGGGAAACATTTCTTGAGCCTGAGAGCGGAGCCCCTGGAACTTCGGCGTGACTAATTGTGGTCCTACTTGCCCCTGTATCAATCAAAAACTTTCTGTCTTTCCCTAATACTTGACTGTGAACATAGGGACCTTCTTGATCTACAGGTAGCTCGATGAGAGGCAAGCCTACCTCCCTCTCTAGGCTGTTTCATGAATACTGTTGGTACTCTGGATACTCAGACTGTGCATACTGGTACATCTGCTGTGTAACGTGCTGTGTTGCAGCAATGGGCTGCGGTGCGGTAACTGTCTGTGGTGCATTCTGTGGCTGAGGAATCTGTGAAACTTGTTCTTGTCTAGGCGGACGTGGTCTTTCTTTAGTTTTACCAGTAGCTATGTTGTGTTTCAGAACTGCACACTCGTTTATAAAATGACCTGGCTGTTTACAATAATTGCAGTTCCCTTTAACGGGAGCTGCAGGATGACTGGCTTGATTCGGACCCCTCTTCTGACTGTCTTGAGGAACAGATTGTGCAACTAGTACTTTCATTTTTGTGTCTTTTATACGTTTTCTCTCGTGTTCTTGTTCTTCCCTGATCCTATTCTGGTGGTATTGGAGCATCTGCAACATCTGGGACGGGGTATTAGCTTGCCAGGTACTTTCGACTTTCAAAACTCGATTTTTAATTTGTGGACTTGAATTCTCGACTAATTTAGTAACAAAAAGGTGAGGGTATGACTCACTACTTGTCTTGAGGCCACTGTTGATGCTAAAACATTTCTCAAATCTAGAATAAAAATCACTAATATCTTCGTCTTGTTTCTGTTTACAGGCTGAGATTGCATCCCAGTCTTCTTTTCTAGTTGTCAATAATCTAGGTAAAACTTGTATCAATAATTCTGGTAATTCTTTACATTTCGCTCCAAGACCGGTACCTGGTACTCGTGCCTTGTCTTCAGCTTCTAGAACTGCCCAATCGATCTTTTTCTCTCCCACCTCCCATTCTTTTTCCTTGAGCTTTTCATACACCCCTGCGGGCAGCAGAACCTTTAACATTTTAATTATATCTGGATACGTGTATTCTCCCATACGGAGCATGTCTTTTAATTCTCGGTGGAACCCTGCTGGATCTTTATCATGACAGGGAATTAATTTCTTCATCTCTAGGAGTTCCATCTTTGTAATCGGAGTGTAAACAAACACTCGTTCTAGTTCGCCACCCGTTCCTCTAACTGGGTGGACTTCTCGTAACGGATTCTGTCTCTCCATGTAAAATGGTTTACTTTTGGGGGTGAGACATGAACAAAATGCGGATTCAGAAACGTTCTATATTTGTGACGCTGTTCTAGAATGACACTAATTAAATCGGTACCTAAACCTTTCCATCTATACTGGAGTAACTCGTTCAGGATATCATGTAACGGGCCTGGATCAGAGTGCTGACCCTCATACAATGTAATGAGGTGCTGAATCATATACATACCCGCCAGTCGTTGTTCGGCTGGGGGCATTTTCAGAAACATTTGTGCCACTATTTCGTCTGGAAAAGTGGTAGAATCAGTAATCCATCGGACTGCTGATCGGGCTAGTTCTTGTTCATGCATGGTACTCAACTCACTGTAACCGATTCGTGATTTCAGAATGTGATCGGTAGCTTGAAACACTTGTTCTAGAGAACCTTGTTCTGGTGCTGGATGATGAAAAATAGACTTGTGTTCTAGGCGTAAATGGCGATCTGGAAATCTAGATTTTCCTACATACGCTATTCTGTCGGGATTCTCGTCGTCTAACTCTTCAGGATCAGAGTTACTTTCTTTCTCGCTTACTTGTGCTGCTTTACGTTGATCGTGTAACCTTATTATTTCTTTACGGATTTTCTTGTACATACTCTCCATAGCACCGACGGTCTTGTGCTTACCCTCGGCTATATTATCACTCCACCTTGTCAGGGTTTTCATTTCAGCCGGATCTTTAGACGGGTAATCTTGTTCTCTTATTAGACAATTGATCAGAAACTTTAATATCATGAGCTGGGTCTCAGCTTTCCTTTGAGACATGGCCTCGCCAATGCTTTCTGGATCATCCCCTGTACGGATGAAACGATATATTCTGTCTAGATCTTCTTTCATATTCGGTAAGGTGACTAGATACTCGGCCACATTTCTTACACGTAATGAATATAAAACCATATCATCCTCGCCTGGGACTGGGTCATAGCAGCATTCGGCAAGGGATTTTCTTATTTCTGCAACAGACTGATGTCTGGGCGTACGTTGTGACGCCTGCATATGTAATTCGGCTGTCGTTAAACGCTTGTGTGGCGGCGGGGTTCGAGGAGGACCTCCTCCTGCGGCCCCTAAACTAGAATCATCAACTGATGCTTTTCGTCTTTGCACGGCAGGAAGTTGAAATGCGGGCTGGACCTGTATGGCGGGCTGGACCGGGGGTACCGTAACAGGTACTCCGGTGTCTGGAGGAGCGGGAAGTGCCTGATTTACAGGGACTGGCGGAGCGCGAACAGGATTTGCATATTCTGGGACTGTGTCGTCCAAATAGGACGAAATAAAAATATCAGCTGCGGTCTGTTTGTGACGTAGCTTGGTCGGAACTAATGGTGGCGGGAAATTACTGGATGCCTCTGGGGTCGCTTTTGGCAAGCCCTCGGCAAGAAGAGGATACATACCCTTAATAAGGGCATGCCTCTGTCTGTCTGATTGTTCAGCTCTAACTCGTTCACCTATCTCGATTAATTCTTTTTCTTGTGCTCGTTCCAAGGATTCTCTACTTAATTCTGACTTTCTGATTTCTTTTTCGGTTCTTTTATGAGCTTCTTTGCGCCATAACTCGATGGCATCTTTCTGTGACTGTCTGGCTTTCTTTTTCCATAATGCCTCTTCTACTCGCATGATGCACTCGGCATCCCATGTACCCGATACGGGCCATCTATACTTTTCTTCTAACTGTTTGGTATACTCTACCCATAAATCTAGATACAGTATGGCGCTTATGCCATGCTTCTGATACATAAAATGACCTGGACTGTCCCTAGGCGGGACAGGAACTGCAGCTTCCAGCAGACCCTTTCTAGTTTTTAACTGGCGTAACTTAGAAAACAAGGGCATGACTGGACTGTAATCTACAGGGTAGTGGTGGGGATAGACTCAACGATCCTCGAGTTCTGTAATCTAGACACAATACAATACACAATAAACTCGATACTTATCCCCCATTCATACCACGACATTAAAATACATGAAGAACATTTAAAAATAACAGTTCGAACAGAATACTACCTGGAATACGGAACACAGAATACATGAATTTCCTCGAGAACAGAACTGACTGGAACAGAAACTAGGTGCACTGCTGAAACAGTACGAAACTTACCGGTCTCATAAAGAGACACGTCAGGACCCGCATCCACCGAAGTGGACACTTCGTTTGTGGGTCTGTGTACCACCAACCCACGGACCAGAGTCAATTAAATTGACCCTGTCTAGATACTACCCCAGTAACGGTACTCACCGGGCAGCAAGAACGGAAGGCCTCAGACTGGACTGGACTGCCTCGACGTCGGACGGACGAACTTCGGACTTCAGTTACGGGTGGACCTCCGGATACCTCGGACCTTGGACTCTCGGCTTGGGCTCTGGTCGGGACTCGCCGCGTTCCTCCACCGTCTCGTCTGGATGCTGGACCGCCTCCTCCGTCTCCTCCGTGGGCCTGAGGGATACTTGAAGCAGAAATATCTGCCGGTGCGCAGAAGAGTTCCGTCACGACTGCAGAGGGTCAGGGGGTCGGCGTGGCTTCACCGACGCGTGGGGAAAGGGCAAGTCCCTATTCGGGCGCCATTATGTGGTAAATAAATAAATAATACCCTATTTTTTAATGAATAAATGAATAACAGATAGCTCAATAAATAAGAGTCAAGATTCGAGGTAGTAGGAGTTTTGCAGGTTTAATACAGCATAAGGACAGGAACAGGATGACCTGCACGGGAATAGGATGGCAGCTGCCGGGGACAGGATCGGGAATGACGGCGTCTAACTTTTAATAACAATACATGAGCATATATACATAACGCAAACACATAGCATTACATTGCAATAGGCGTAGCAGTGGGTGGAGCAAAAGGCGTGACGCGTAGCAGTCGCGAAAGATAAGGGTGAAAAGAGGTGTAACAGGGCGTATACATAGACATGTGATGCAAACGTAACAGAATATGTCATGAATGGGGCGGAAACCATGGAGGGGGCTACCTGAGGAGCCGGGACCTCTAACCTGATGGTGCGCGCAAACTAGCAATGACGTGTTACTAGGAGAAGCTGGGGGCTATGAACTCTGTGCTAGGAGCAGAGACTGAAGTCTGGAGAGTCAGGGCGACATGTACCTAAGCAGTATCTAGTATCTGATGTTTAGAGAACATGTTGATATAAACTAGAAGTCAGGAGGGGAAAGGCTAACTTGATTCTAAGACTGGAGCATGCATTATTCTACATGTAGTGCGTGATGAAGAATATTAAATGACCATTAATACAGTATTTCTCTAACGTGGAGACGTGAAGGCTAGACAATGACGGAAACTATCGATGCGATTCAGTAGCTTTAGGAATGCAGAGAAGGAGGACTGAACTGATAACTGGAATCATAACATATTCTTGGCAGACTCAGAGGCAGAGCCAGGGTGAGCCGGTCACTGCGAGGCAGGAAGTAAGTGAAGGGTCGAGGATACACGTGGGGGCTGTATCGCTCCTCAGCGAGGCTTCAGGAGACAGGAGCTGAATCTGGTGTCCAGGCCCTTTTGAGGCCTAGAAACGGGGACTTTACAATGGAATAACGTGCACACTGAGAAACGTGGCAACGTAACTTTACATAGGCCTGATATTCGTAGTATTCACGAGAACTGGAACTGACATACTAGAGGTGGACACTACTGTAATTGCGTCTTGAATCGAACATGGGGAATACATATGCATATTTAATCATGCACACATAACATATGATGGATGACACGTAGGGACACAGAACATGGCAAAATTTACTTTTCCACAGGTGGGTGGAAACCAGTGCTGTCAGAGGAGACTCAGCTCCTCCTCAAGCCTCTCTGTATGGCAGACACTGTAGAATGTGTGCCATCCAGAAATGCAACTACCTGCGTGAGCTGCTGGCTGAATGTCTGCATGGCACACAACTGTGTAGCCTGCCCTAGTGAAAGGCTGAACGAAACATCCACAGCCACTGACTTAAGCACTAATGGGTGGAATAGGCAGGGGTTGGGGTACCTGGGGCAAAGGAGACCACAGCCCTTTTGGGGGCTGGGTTTTGGCCTACACTGGGGGAAACAAGATAGAGGGTATCGATGATTCTAGTGGTGATGGAGGTTAATACTCTTACGGGTTGAAATGGTTCCAACAACACTTGGGGCTGGTCCACTTTCGAGGCCTCTGACTCCGAAGAAGACTCACAATCCTGTCCAGCCCCTTCACCCTCCATTGCCCTGGGTCCTATATTGTTGGTAGTCACACCTTAGGACTCCCAACGACCTTCCTGCACTCCAGCATCCTGGCAAAAATCTCATTAGCTTAAAGAAGAAAAAGACCTTTATATAGTAGTGTTGCCATTTAATTATTTGGGCTATCTACTATAACCTTAGAGTCCGCAGTAGCTGGATCTACCGGCCATTAAAGGCCTGCTCCAGAGTTTGACAAGGGAGTAGGCCTTTAATAGCCTGTAGAGCTCGATATGTAGGGCGCTAGGGCTATTAGAACATTCCGCCCCATAATGGCAGAATGTTCTAATTAGTAAAAACAAAAATTCCCCTTGGAGCCCTAGGGGTTTAAATCCCCTCAGACTCCGAGAGGCCTTTGTTCACAGCAACAGATGTGAACAAAGTCAAACATTGGAATGTTGGATCTCCGGGCTTCTACCAGCCATTAGAAGCCAGGAGCATGCCATTGTTTTCAATGGATCTCCCAATATTCCAATGTTCTAATTTGTTTTACATATATTTAGTAAGCATGGGCGGATTTTGCGGATTGGCAATCCGCGAAATTGCGTATTTTCGGATTCGCAATCCGCAAAATCCGCGAACTCGCACGAATTTTGCGGATTCCTTTTTTTGTGTTCGCAAGTGTTTCTGCCATTTTGCAAGGGTTTTTTACCAGTTCGCAAACGCGAACTTACTTGTCGGGTAGCAACGGTCGCGACCATGTTGTTTCTACATCTGGTTCATCACAGCACCCTCTGTTTCACCACTGCCACCCTCTGTTTCACCACTGCCACCCTCTGGCTCACCCATGCCACCCTCTGGCTCACCCATGCCACCCTCTTGTTCATCACTGTAGATTTATGGGGGGAAAATCACACCTGCCCTGCCTCAACTGACATGAATGAATTAGGGGCTGATTAATGTGTCACTGAATTTGAACTTCCAGGCTGGCACCTGCTTCCTTATCTGTAATTGCTTTCTGTTGCAGTGTAATTTTTTTAACAGGACCTTTGTTGTATACTTGTAGCTATTCTCTGAGCCTGCTGTGAGGGTCAGAGCAGGGTCATAGAAAAGTTGCAAGTAGGCAACTGAACTCTGAAGGGGCCCCTCAGGAAGCACTACAGGGAATGGTTACTAATTATAAGATTGAACTTTTGCACCTGCTGAGTGCTTTCAGTTTTGCAAAAATCCAAATATCCAGCAGCATCCACAAAAATTAATCCTTCCAGGCACTACAGGGAATGGTTACTAATGATAAGATTGAACTTTTGCACCTGCTGAGTGGTTCAGTTTTGCAAAAATCCAAATATCCAGCAGCATCCACAAAAAGTAATCCTTCCAGGTCAAGATCCAAATCAAAGTGACGAGCACATGAAGAAAGCACTGGGAGGAGCCTGCTGGACAGGAACAGCAAGTTGGAGACTGTAGGGCACTTCCTTCCTCCCACCCCCCCCCAAAATGCTCTCCTTGCAAAAACATAGTGCATGAAAATGTCAACCTGAGGAGTTATTCTGATAAAAATCATAATTTTCAAGGTTTATGCTGCCTGCTGGTGGATTTCTTGTGCGAAATTGCTAATTTTGCAATCTCGCAATTGCGAGATTGTCGCTGCCCGCCGCATCTACGTGTTCGCAAGTGTTTACTCCCTCGAAATTGCATAGTATTCTAGTTGGCAAGTGCGATCAAGCAAAAAATCCGCTTCGCACGGATTTACGAATTTTCGGCAAGTTTGCGAGAGTTTGCGGATAGCGAATTTGCAGAAAATCCGCAAAATCCGCGAGCCGAGCGGATTTTACGCTCATGCTTAATATTTAGCTGTTGATGTGCTGTGAATTAAACAATTTTGTGATGCCTTCTGTCATCTTGTAAACTAATTTTTACAAATGCTGCCTTCATTATGTGTGAGGGTATTTCCATCCTTTTTTTGAAGGCGTATGAAATCCTCATCATAAACACTGTAATCAAATTCTTGATTCTTATAGTTGACCCTCGTTAAGACAACAAACACACCAATCTTCTTGCTAACATATTCTTTCTTCAATATAAGATTTTGCACCTGGTACCATTTTTATTGTAGCACCGCAGGATTGTGCATTCTCAACCCCAGACATTATAAAGCTGATTATGTTGGCATTAGGACTCTGGCCACTTAACTGACCCCTTCTAAACATGGTGAAGTGCTTCCGGATTTTCTCTTAAAATATGGCAAAATTAGGACTTGCATGACTGGCCCAAATAATTTACTTATAATCCCCTGGTATATAGTTCAGGCGGTACCCAAGGCCTGTAAAATATATGGCTACCTGTGGGCTGAAGCATGTGCCACACACTACAGTAGACCCTTAAAACTACTGTAGCCCCTTAAAACAGGTACTTTGAAGCATGTAGTGCAGCTTTAAACTGCCATTCCGGTTGAGCAAGTAGACCCACTTGCCAAGACTAACATATCTTGTTGTAACATATAAGTTGCCCCTACAGTAGGGCTACAGCTCAGAGATCAGGGGGCTTATTAAAAGAAAATTATGACATATAATAATAATTTTCAGACATGTCCTGATAGGGAAAATTCCCTAAAAGCTATTTTCAATAGTGTAGGCTGGGCACTGCCATTAGGCAAACACTGTTTAAGCTAATGTCAACCAATAAGATTTTAAATAACATTTGTAAATGCCAGGAAAATGCATCTTCCACTCAATGCAATTGTAAAGTAAAGTCCTCTAAAAAAGTTAAGATGTTTTTTAAGTTACAAATGTAAAAATTCTATTTTTATAATGTTTTTATTTCCTTGACTAAAAGTTTCAGAGGCCTGCATGTGAGCTTACAGTTGCACCTGGGTGTCAATTGCTCTCCTCCCAAGTTTCGTTAAATACAAAGGGGCTGAGTGAGGGGCACAAAGTGCTATCCTGTCAGGATGAGTAGGGAGGGGTTGTGGTCTGCACCACTTCCACTTTAAACGGCTCTATTACCCTCACATAGAAATAAATATAACACCAGGCCTGCCCTAGACATTGTCCCCTTAAGCAGGATGGAGCCAAGGCCAGGGGAAGCAGAGGGGATCTTACCAGAACTGGTTTGCAACCTCATAGAGGGCTTGCCAAAGGCCTTAATAGGTGCCACTCTCAGTGTCTTTTCAGTACACTACTAGACCTGTGAAGACCACAGGAGGGACTGCTCTGTTGATCTGCAGGGAGCACTGGACCTGCTGCCCTGATTCTCCAGGGTCAGTTCACTGGAATTCTGTGAGAGCAACAGTAACACAACAAGTCTCCAGAAGCACAAATTATCTGACTTCTCAAAAAAGTTCAATAGGCTCAAAAACTGTCTGCTACTTTGACGACTTTGACCACTCAGACCATTTTGAAAAGTAAGACTCAAAAATTATTGGGGAGGAAACCGCCCTAAAAACCAACAGAAGACTAAGACCTACTTTTCCAGTTGCTCGTCTGCAGCAAATGTTGTTGGTGGAATATGAAGGTGTCCCTGAACTTGACCAGGACCCTCCATATTTCCTAAGGAGCATTAATCTGCCTTTTGAGGTAAGTGACATCTATACCAAAATATAGATACTACCACAACACATGTGCAAGTCGTTTAGCCACAAGATCGCATGCGTGGATTAGATGTAAATTATTGTTCCACCATCTACAGGGTAGCTGACTAGATAGATTTTGACTTTGTGTTTGTTGAGCCTCGACTAAGCGATCGTTGGTCACCTCACTGTTTGCTGATTAGGCACACGTCACCCATCCTAGATACAAGGATGTGTTCATCTATGTACCACTAGGGTGACTGAGAATCTGTTTTTAAATTACCTGTTGCATGTATCTTTCCACCTTATGTCTTTCTCTCTTTTAGGTGGAACTACAGACCGGCATTCACTTAGGGATAAGCCGAAAATTTTTGCTAGGTCATCCCTTATTAGAAAAGAGATCTCTTGCCCCAGAGAGGGGCATACTTGATTATTTTGACCTTTCTACACCAGCAGCTATCCTGGTACTTGAAGACCACATAATAGCACCACTGTTTTTATTTAGACCTGGTATCTCTTTCCTATAAATGTTGCCTTTTGGATATCAAAGCCTATTTTAGCCTTCACTCACTCACTCCACTAGTTACACGGTTAGTTAGCCCCCTCACTTGCACACATATATAGGCATCCTCGGATCAAAAGATCTCTGACAAAGAGCCCCCTGGCCCATCAGGTATTGAAGGGTCGACCTGACGAGAAGCGCCCCATGATGAAGCATGGCACCCTAACGGGTGTGTAAGGGCACCAAAATCTGACCTTCAGGTCTTCTTGCAACAGGGCTATCAGCCACTTGGGTCAACCCTAGGTGACCACCTTGGCAAAGGGGGAACTACCACTATCTTGATAGTTGGTGGAATAGAAACATGAGCCAGTACAGGGGTGGACACACAAGATGACAGGAGGAACACATCGAGCTGCAACAACAGGGGGTTGGAAAAGTGTGTCCTGAACAATGGTGTCCATTGCAAAGTCTTCATGGACTGAGTAAGACTCACCCATGCAGTCTGAACAGACAAAACAGAAGGGTGAGGATGCTCCTCCTCCTTATAAACCACCAGAAGGTGTTTGCACACTGTTGTCTTCACCACCTGGTAAATGTTCTGCGCTAGCTGCTTTAGCTCACCTTGAGCATGGGACATGTTAAAAATTATATGAAGTAAGATGTTTAGCATACAACATATAGTTATCTAAAACAAATGGTTTTCTAAATAAGCTACATTGATAGATTTTCAAAAAGGGAAGTTACTTTGGACATTGAAGTGAGACACTTTACATTATAAATGTGTAAGCCAAGTTTAAATACATGGCTTTTTAGTGGTTTACCCCAATTGTTACCATACTCTTGAAAATGTAAGGCCCAGTTTATGTGATCAATCTCATAAATGTATCTACCACTTGATACAACCTGGGTAAACACAAATTGTCACATTAAAAGTTCCTATTTAATTCCCTATAAATGGTACTTACAGTACCGTGGGCCTGTTGATTACATAGCATTGATGGGCTACTGTACTAGTTGTGCCACCCCTGAAATTGATGTGTCACTAGGACTGAACTAGAGTGTAGCTGGCAAATAAAAAAAGAGATTCCAAAATTGGTATTGTTGTAATTGACAGAGTTAACTAACCTGTACGTCTCTAGTTTATTGTTGGATCTGTAAGTTAAAGTGTCACCAGTGGGTTTAATATTCTTAAGTATACACAATCGAGGTGAAAAGTGTAAACCTACTTCTTTCTTCTGTATAAGTCACCCTAGGGTCTGCCCTAATTGCCAAACGTGTGGAATGCGTGGTTATAAAAAGCATGAGCTGGTAGAGAAAATCCCCAAATTGTTGGTAGCCTATTGTAGACTGCTAGACACTTCTAATATTAGGCCTGGTCAGAATTATTTATTTGACAATTCCATGTAACGCGGAATTACTGGTAAATTCCAATGTTACTTAATCTGCAGTGGTTTCTAAACATAGAGTGACTGCTCACTCGTTCCACCGTCTTTAGAAACCACTGCATACCCCTAGGCGCCCTTACATAGTCTGCTGTGATTAACACTGCAGAGTATTTAAGAGTGCTGAGGTGTATGCAGTGGTTTCCAAACATGGTGGATAGTAGGAGCAGTCCCTCTATGTTTAGAAACAACCACATATCACTCAGCATCCTTATATATTCTGCAGGGGTTAAAAGTTGATCACGGCAGAGTATGTAAAGGCACAAAGGGATAGGAAATTTCAAAGAGGATCTGCTCCCTCTTCCTGTAATGTTAAGTAGTCACTATACCCCTCAGCACCCTTACATACTCTGTAGTGATTAAAATGTTAAGTCACCACAGAGTGTGCAAGGGCACATGGAGACTGTGCTATTCTCCTAGGCAAAAAGCACCCCTGCATCCAATTTTGATGAAAGGGTGCCTTTTGCCCAAAGAAAATAGTGCTAAATGCCCACTCCACTCCGTTGCGGAATACCGCGGGATCTGGCAGAATGTTAATGCAATTCTGCATTATTCAGAGGAATCAAACTTCTCTAATTCCACTCACCTCTAGATAATATAGGATAAACTATATTACTTTACTAAGTATAATAAAGTATTAATTCCACATGAAGGAAGCTAGCAAAGTTGTTGAAGTTGTCAAAATATTATTTACCTTAACTTACTTGAACAACTTGCTAAAGTCGGATATGATCTATGTTAGAAAAGTTGTGTTGCAAGCTTACTTTTTAGAGTTGCCTACAACAGTCCATTAATGGCCTTTCCTGTTTGGCCAGCAGCAGACAGAGATGTGGCCTGACCTGTATTTGTGTGTGTAATGCTCACAAGAGCTGGCAAAAATAAAGGCATTTGGGGGCTGGAGATTTCCTTCCCTGGAAAAGCCTGGCTGAGGGGTGACTTGCATTACCAACACAGGGAGCCCTGGAAGCACAGATGTCACCGAGGCCAGGCCTACACCCATTTTCCCTGAAGCCAGATAGGTGGCCACACCTACATTTTATTAAAGGTGAACCTGAAGGGGAAATTGTAGTCACCTGCTAGGCACATATCAGGGTTGAGCTGGTGAGCTACACACAGGGAGAGAAAGCTTTTGAACTGTTTTTTTTTTAGAAATGTTTCATTCTGGGGTGTTTTGATGCCACACTTCCTAGGAAGTAGTCACCATGTGTGTAATTAACTGTTACCCTATCGTCTAATGAATCCACTCCCACAAGTTTGTTGCATAGGGATACAATTACCAACCCTGCAATTATATATTCTAAATCCTTGACAGCTTTAAGGATGAAAATAAATAAAAATGAAGCCTGAAATTCAGTGTACATAAGTCAGGGTAAAATACATTCCTCCAGGTGAAATCCAAGCACCACCATGGTGGTTCATAGTAGATATAGTTCTTGTCCACCTAAACATTTTAGCAATTATGTAGTCCATACAGCAATCCCACATCTTAAAATAAATTCAGAGAGGAAAAAAAAGGGACTTAAAATAACCTTCACACATTAATATTTACAAAACAAGATACACAATCTCATTACACAGTCAATAAAGAGGAATCATTGATGTACACTGAGAAAGATAATTGAGGGTACCACGGACAGGCCCATCAGATAAGCCTGTCCTTGTGAATCATTCCCTGCCTGAAGTGGACATGCATAACAAGTTTAAAATGAACGGTTGGCATGATAGCTGAGGGAAAACAACCTAAGTTAATCAGAGTGCAAGGGATGTACGTTGTTACAACGCAATGTTTTACATCGCAGTACTTTACGACGCATGTTTTACAACGCAAGTCGTTACCATGACTTGCGTTGTTGGGGGCTGGATAGTGAATTGTTTAATTTACTATTACAACTCCAGTCCCCATGGATAGTAGGGAAGGAGTTGGATAGTAAATTAAACTATTTACTATCCTGGAGCGCCCCCAGCGTAATTCGTTGTTACAACTTGCGTTGTAAAAGTTGCGTCGTAAGGGAACTGCTGTGTAACATCCGCGTTGTAAAGGATATTCCCCGAGTGCAAGACATTAAATGAACCAGTAACATTTACATTCACATAACCATACACCCATGCATAGAAATAGAGAGAAATGATGCTGAATATTAGGAGACAAAGGAGAGCAACTCCAGCAATGCGCCGCCTTTACGGCACAGAAGCGTAACGCTTCGGTGACGTTTCGGGCACATGGTGCGCCGCATTGTAAATACGGCGCACCATGGGTGGTGGTGGCGTGGCGCACAATTACTGGCGCATCCCTGCTACTTTGCAGGGATGCGCCGGTAATTAAAAATCTGACCCTTAGTGTCTAGCATTACGCAGTTCTTTAAACTACACTCATGCATAATTTCACAGGCCAATGAAATGAACACAAAATCGAAAACAAATAAGCATAGTAGCAGCGCTACTGAGAAGGAGAGCAGTGCACCTGAAATGCACAGAAGATTTTGAAATATAATTTACCTACAATGTAATCAGCAGCATTATTGCTCTTGGTAAAAAACAAAAAATTGCAAGATAATAACACACAGAGCAGGAGAAAACAGAGTAGTAAAGAAATAGCTACTACTCACCAAGCCCGGGGATCTCAAGGCCGAGCAGGTCCAGCAGATCGCGTTCCCGGTCCAGGATATCCGTCCAACGGTGGGTGACCTGGTTGTAGGTGCGCCGGACCCGAGAGTGTTGGTACATGGCCCGGCGCACCTTCTCCCACCGCTTCCGGCGCTCCCGGATCCCGTACCCGCTAGCGATCCTGCCGCCTGCCATGATGGTCCTGGGGAGGCGGCGCTGAACATAAAAAACTAGGTCGCCCACCTCCTCCGCGCTGAAGATCTCCGGGGTTGGACATTCTCCCCCCTCAAACGCCCGCACGGGAGCCGGGCACGGGGTGCTGGACCCTTCCCCATCTCGTGATGCTTCCTGGCTCCCTTTACCATGGTCTGGGCAGAAAGGAAGCTAAATAATAAAGAAGAAATAGAATAGGGAAGAAGAAAAGAAAAGAGTTTAAAAAAGTAGTTTAAAATTAACCAAAAGTAGCAGAAAACACAAAAATATAGAGCTAGAAAAATAGAGGGATAGATAATAAGTAAAAGAGATCAAAAAAAGCTTCAAACAAGCAAAGGATGGCAGAGATTCAGAGAGGATACAGAAAGCATGCCCAGAACCATAGCAATAAATGAGAAACAAGATGGCCACGCCCGTTCACGACCGCGTGGGTAAGTTCGCGCGAGATTTTCCTCGCGATCACATGTGAAATTGTACTAGCGAGCCGCACACTTTGCGAGATTACACATAGCTCCCGGAAACGGAATTACGTCTCACAAACAAGATGGCCGCGCCCATGTACGACCGCTAGGGTAACTTCGCAAACGTTGCGCTACAAGCGGCTTGCGAACACGCAAAAAATCACGCGAACAAACACGCCGCAAAAAAAAGCAAATCCTGTATTCGCACGAATTTGCGGCTTCCGAAATCGATCTCACACGAATTTGCGCCCCGCGAATCGCGCAAAATTGCAGAAAAACGATTTTTGCAAAACTGAAAGCACTCAGCAGGTGCAAAAGTTCAATCTTAACAATTGTAACCATTCCCTCTAGTGCTTCCTGAGGGGCCCCTCCAGAGTTCAGTTGCCTATTTGCAACTATTCTATGACCCTGCTCTGACCCTCACAGCAGGCTCATAGAATAGCTACAAGTAGGCCACAAAGGTCCTGTGAAAAAAAATTGCACTGCAACAGAAAGCAAATTACAGATAAGGAAGCAGGTGCCAGACTGGCAGTTTAAATCAGTGACACATTAATCAACCCCCAAATTAATTCATGTCAGTTGAAGCAGGGCAGGTGTGCTTGCTTTTCTTCACCCCCATAATCTACATAGATAAGCAAACCAGAGGGTGGCAGTGATGTACCAGAGGGTGGCATGGGTGTACCAGAGGGTGGCAGTGGTGAAACAGAGGGTGCTGTGAACCTGTGATGATGAACCAGACGTAGAAACAACATAGTCGCGGCCGTTGCGAGCCAACAAGTAAGTTCGCAATTGCGAACTGGTACAAAATCCTCGCGAACTGGCAGAAACCCTTGCGAACACAAAGAAAAAAAATCCGCAAATTCGCGAGAGTTCGCGGATTTTGCGGTTTGCGAATCCATAAATACGCACATTCGCGAACGCCAGATTCGCAAAATCCGCCCATGCTTAGTGTGGAGCCAACACATGAATATAGTGTAGCACCCTTGTACAAGCAAGTGAAAAGTTTAAAAAAAATTGAGAATATTGAGTGCGCCTCTCACCCAGTTGTGGGTACTTGACTCTAGTTTAAAGATTGGTACAAGAGGTTGCACCAGTTATAACTATTTGAAGATATGGCTACTTTTGAATCGATAACAAATATAACTGACAACAGGGCAGAAACACATGTATACACGAGTGAACAAACTACAGACATCTATGCATTAATAGATGAAGTTAAACTAGTTGATTCACATGGGGGTCCACCATGCAACAGTTAAAACAGTTAGAATATCTTACAAGGCGGTGGTAAATCAAAGATTACATGCCTCAACACTAGTACAATATCATAGAGCACAGCGAATACCGAGGGGATTAAGACTAGCAATACGTCCAATGTTATTTAGATTTCACTTAAACGCAAAATTTATGGACAAATGGTTCGCCATCTTGAATAAGTGCTCCCTCGATCTCATCCTATTGATAATTGAAAAGCGATCAAAAACTATACGTGAACTGGAAGAAGACATTTTTAACATCAACAAAAGATTTGGAACGACAAATAGAAACTTCAATTTGGAGTACGACATTAGAAGACCTGAATGTCAGATTGGATAAATACAGTAAAGACCTTCAAGAGGGTAAGATTAGGAAGTATCGGAGAGATACTGTAGATTATAAATCGAATGAAGTTTATACTTGGGCCGAAATTTACGCTAAAAAACGATTCTTTCAGAATAAGAAAACTACATCTTCATCAGAGGAAAGCATAGCGACAGAGCAGGATGCATCTATAAATAGACCTCCAGTAACTAAATTTACTGGACAATCAGCTAAATCCACTGTGGAGAAGGAGCAAACTACAAGTGATACAACAGCCACTACCTCGTCTTTTTTGTTACAGGCCACAGATCGAGGGCAACCTCCTTCGAGTTCTCCGAGACCAACATTGAGTCCCCCAAGAGTAACAGGTCCACCACTTCCAAAACCAGGAGGGGACAAGGCAGGAAAACAACTGAGTAGCGGCAAGAATCTAGTCTAATAATAAACATTTTGTCTATTCCTCTAACCAATCAAGAATTGGCTATTCTTAACAAAGGGAGAACATTTGTACCCACAGCTTGTACTACGAAATTGGACACTGATGCCGCCATATTTAGATTTATGCGGAAATTACGGTTAAAACATTATTTCACCAATATTGTGCAAGATACACGAGAGGATCGTGATGAACTTATTGAGAGGTTAAAACCTAAAAGCAAATTTCTTGCACCTATGTCATACAAAACATTGGATATGTTTGAGAACCTGGTTAAGCATGACTGTGCAGGATTAGACTATAAAAGAAGAAGCACACCAAATTTGACAAAATATGAAAACCATTTGATAAGAGGCATTGCTAACAACAAGGCTTTAACGCTGAAGCCTGCTGATAAAGGCGGAGCATGGGTAGCAATGGTTACTGACTACTATGAGTCAAAAGTGAACGAACACGTATCAGACACAGACACATATCTACTACTCGAGGGAGATCCTACGCAGAAGTTACAATCTATGCTTCAAGAAATTTTGAATCGAGCAGAGGAGGAAGGAACAATCAACAGCAATCTGAAAAGTTGTTTAATAGTACACAATCCAAGAAGACCAAGGATCTATATGACCCCGAAGATACATAAGAACCCCACAGATCCGCCATTCAGACCAATAGTTTCTGCCTGCAACTCAATTTTCGAACCATTGGGTAAATACCTAGATTACGTTCTCCAAAAATTTTTACAAAGCTGGTGCACGTATGTGAAAGACACTACAGATTTTCTCACCAAATTGCAAACAATTCAATTTCTGGTTCAAGACCATTGGTTACTCTGCACTATAGATGTCACATCATTGCACACTTCCATATTGCATGCACAGGGGATGGAAGCAGTGGAATGGGCACTTGTTAAGATGGATCTAACACAAGAGCACAATATTTTTCTGTTACAGTTATTATTTTTTTGTTTGCACAACAGCTACTTCCAGTGGAAGGATAATTTTTTTGGTCAACTCACAGGAACTTCAATGGGCTTTTCGGGGGAACCCGCTTATGCAAATAGCTATATGGCAAAATTTGAGAATGACTACATACTGTCACAGAACGAATGGACAGAAGGAATAGCTCAATATTGTCGATACATCGACGACATTTTCTTAATCTGGACTCGCTCACAAGAAACACTTGAACAACTAATTAGTGAACTTAACAACAGCGAACCGAGGATTAAGTTTACTTATACTATTAATCAAGATAAGGCTAACTACTTGGATGTACTAATCAAGAAAAAACAAAAAAGAATAAGCACAGAGATTTTCACAAAACCTACTGACAGGAATAGTACGTTGATGCATTCCAGCTTTCACCTGGAAAATCTCCCTTACTCACAATTTATCAGGATAAAAAGAGTATGTTCTGATCATGAAGTTGCAGAACAGAAAATAACAGAATTCAAGGACAGATTCGTGAAAAGAGGTTATCCAGAAGACATTCTGCAGAAAAATATACCTAAACTCCAAATGAAAGAAAGGGAAGAACTTTTTGTAAAGACAGTGAGAAGGCAATCTAACGCCCCTACTTTTGTATCTAAATTTTCAAACCAATCCTTGCAAATCAAGAAGATCATTAAGAAAAGATGGGATTTATTGGTGAATGAACCTGAGTTCAATGGGATTTTCAGTCAAGCACCTACTTTTGCATATACGAGGGCAAGAAACCTTCAAGAACTCATACAAACGGGAGCAAGCAAAGTCAAAGACATGGAGTATAAAGGAACAAACAAATGCTACAACTGCATACACTGCAATATTATTATCATTGGAAAAACCCTTACACATCCAATTACAGGAGCTTGCATTAAATTGAGCATACATCGGACTGCAACACTGCAAATATTGTCTATTGTTTAAAATGCCCATGCGGAAAGGCATAGATAGGGAAGACAGAGAGAAAATTTAAACTCAGGTTATCAGAGCACAAAAGCACCATGAGACTCAAAAACATGACATCAGGTGTAGCTATGCATTGGATTGAGGCAAAACATACAATAGCACAATTAAGAGCACAAATAGTAGAAGTGGTCATGAAACTTGAGGGCACTGATAACAGTAAAAGACTTTTACAGAGAGAAGTGTTTTGGATTGAGTTTTTACAGACAATGCAGCCGAAGGGATTAAATGATAAAATAGACATGAGTTGTTTTCTGTAAGAGTAAGGTTTGGCACACAATACTATGTTTTACATTATTCATGAACTTACTGTTTACACGTAAAATTATGAAAACATAGTGCGATTATTAAGAGACTGTATACCGCGTTCTTTATGAAAGAGATGCAGTTGTGGTAAACTCTTTATTGATAACTAAAGTCAACAAAAAATATTTTGACTGTGGTTGTGTTTATTTCAAGAATGTCTCAATTGTATGTACATCATGGGAATATAACAAAATGTTAACTTTGCTGTTATGAGAATGTTTCAACTAGGGGCACATCAAACGTTTTGATTACGAAATATGTACATGATAGAATACAATGCCAAACATTGCAATGTATAATATTAGGTTTATTGGCATAGACCTAGTTAACAATTTGATGTAACCTCATGCTTGTTACAATGTTGACATATTGACCAGTAATGGTATCCGGAGATATGGGGATAAACATTGTTGTTATAAGATGTGGTGCATAATTCTCAAAAAGTGGGTATTAGGCAATTGGTGATGACATAGAACTAACCTCCCATATTTGTTACAATGTAGTAAAACGTACTTTGTACTGTAAGTCAGACAAATAAGACAATAGGGTACACTTTTTATTTATTTATATCCTACCGGGCCATAATTGTTAGGTAGATTGAATATGTTGTACTGTATTATTAACAACACTGGTACCGAGCATTACGGCTAAAAATCTTGAGCTAGTATAAGGGTTTACGCGGCACACATTTACTACATATCCCAGCATTCCGTAGTCATGAGACAACACACGCAATTTAACAAGCCGAGTTGGAGTTTGCAGCGGTTGTTTAGTCATCGAGAACACAGTGAGAATTGGCATAAGCGTCAGGGAGGTTGAAAACGGTTAGCGTATAATATACAACACAGGAATTAGGGGTCAAGGTTTATAATCTTGGGCTTGTAGGAGAGTTTACACGACATAATTAACCCGAACTACATTTCCCAGTATTCTTTAGCCACGTGACCATACACCCAAGTTTACAAGCCGCAATGGAGTCTGCAGCGTTTGTAGAGAGATCGAGTACACAGGGAGAGGTCACGCATCGCCTAGAGTAAGGTAAGACGGCAATATGCAACAGGATACTCACTATAATATAGCATATACATCGTTACATAGTAAGCGGCTCTCCGTTTATTTTCAGCAACGGACTGAAAGAGCCCCACATCTCGAGCATCAGATTCCTCTGAGGAAGTTTCACCATTTACACGAACAATTGGTGAGTGCGGCTTAAGATGAAATAAAGTGCCAAGTACATACCAACATCCTCAGAAAGTATACTTATGGCAACTATGTATCTGGTTTTCAGATACCAAGGGACAATCGACTCGTCCTACTTACATAGAAACGCAATCGATGAAGGGACAGTTACATTGAAGCGGCGGTGAATGTTAGATAATTGTAGGAACATCCACACTAGTACCTCTAGGTTTAAGGTAAAGATATCAGTATAATGTTAGCCCCTATATGAGCATGCGGTAAATTTCTCCACTAATTTATGTAAGTTTTACATGATGGTGAATGTTTGAACAACACATTATTTATTAGTGGTACTAAAGATACGTGTGGTAATCACAATGTTCTTGAAATCGTCAAGTGATCATGGGTTTCTGTGCATAAATATGTACATTATTAAGGAGAAAAGAGAAGAGTCTGTGACTCAATCTAAATGGTAATGTAATTTTTATGAGACCATGGGTTTGTTTATACAAATATGTTGACTTCCAAGGATTGATGAATGAGGAAGGGTGCTGCACTCAGATTTCTATTCTGTTCAAAGCGTTTAAAGCGGTAAGTGTGCTGTACCAGATTAGTGCCTGCCCACTGGTAAACTAACAATGTATAAGGCCCAGTGCTGTGAATCACTGGGACTCTAGTACGCACTACACAATTTATAGTATTCCTTTATATCATTTTGTTTATTTCAACATGTCATAATACCACAAATTCATTGCATTTTCACAATGTTCATCATCAATATCATTTGTAAATCAGTGAAATGTTTATAACAATAGCATAAAATTATGCCTAACGCAACAGTTTTCAAAACACAGGTTTACAGAAAAAACAAAAAATGAAAAAAACAACCCAATGCATTTCGGGGCGCAATAGCCCCTTCGTCGGGGGTCTGAAAAAAGGGGAAGATACTAAGCATGGGCGGATTTTGCGAATTGGCAATCCGCGAAATTGCGTATTTACGGATTCGCAATCCGCAAAATCCGCGAACTCTCGCGAATTTGCGGATTTTTTTTGTGTTCGCAAGGATTTCTGCCAGTTCGCGAGGATTTTGTACCAGTTCGCAAACGCGAACTTACTTTTCGGGTAGCAACGGTCGCGAACATGTTGTTTCTACATCTGGTTCATCACAGCACCCTCTGTTTCACCACTGCCACCCTCTGGCTCACCCATGCCACCCTCTGGCTCACCCATGCCACCCTCTAGTTCATCACTGTAGATTATGGGTGGAAAAGCACACCTGCCCTGCCTCAACTGACATAAATGAATTAGGGTCTGATTAATGTGTTACTGAATTTGAACTTCCTGGCTGGAACCTGCTTCCTTATCTGTAATTGCTTTCTCTGAGCCTGCTGTGAGGGTCAGAGCAGGGTCATAGAATAGTTGCAAGTAGGCAACTGAACTCTGAAGGGGCCCCTCAGGAAGCACTACAGGGAATGGTTACTAATGATAAGATTGAACTTTTGCACCTGCTGAGTGCTTTCAGTTATGTCTGTAATTGCTTTCTGTTGCAGTGTAATTTTTTTAACAGGACCTTTGCTGTATACTTGAAGCTATTCTCTGAGCCTGCTGCGAGGGTCAGAGCAGGGTCATAGAATAGTTGCAAGTAGGCAAATGAACTCTGAAGGGGCCCCTCAGGAAGCACTACAGGGAATGGTTACTAATGATAAGATTGAACTTTTGCACCTGCTGAGTGCTTTCAGTTTTGGAAAAATCCAAATATCCAGCAGCATCCACAAAAAGTAATCCTTCCAGGTCAAGATCCAAATCAAAGTGACCAGCACATGAAGAAAGCACTGAGAGGAGCCTGCTGGACAGGAACAGGAAGTTGGAGACTGTGGGGCACTTCCTTCCTCCCACCCACCCCCCAAAATGGACTCCTTGCAAAAAAAAAGTGCAGGCAAATGTCAACCTGAGGAGTTATTCTGATAAAAATCATAATTTTCAAGGTTAATGCTGCCTGCTGGTGGATTTCTTGTGCGAAATTGCAAATTTTGCAATCTCGCAATTGCGAGATTGTCGCTGCCCGCCGCATCTACGTTTTCGCAAGTGTTTACTCCCGCGAAATTGTATAGTATTCTAGTTGGCAAGTGCGACCAAGCAAAAAAATCCGCTTCGCACGGATTTACGAATTTTCGGTAAGTTCGCGAGAGTTCGCGGATTGCGAATTTACCGAAAATCCGCAAAATCCGCGAGCGGAACGGATTTTACGCCCATGCCTAGAAGATACAAACAAGGAGAGTATTAATTATACGTGCTAAGCAATATTGCACCTTTTAGACCATCAAGATATGTTTATCAACGCTTACCTAAGTAATAAGAAGTAACGTATATCCTGTGTATAGTCTGTATAAATGTTTTGAGCAGTTGTCTGTGAAAACCAAAGGTATATAAACTCGTCAAGTTTCGTGTACAGTGGCGACCTATTCAATATTAAAGTAGCTGAGCAAATGAACGAAAATAGCGCTTTACCTGTAGAGACGAATTTAATAGCGTTTCTACATTATAGGAAACAAAAATGAAAAAAACGGGTTTGACACATATATGTAACCGGAATGGGAGATACATATGCGTTTTATTTAAATGAAAAGAACTCTAGAGCTCACCTGCGTATTGTAGGAGTCTCGTGAATGCGTAGCGGAAACCTGAATCAAATAAACGACTTACGTCAGTACACAAATATATATTTGTGTTTGAACGATAAAATAGTCAAGAAATAATCGAGGCTCATTACCTGCGAGTCTACATTTCAAGCTTCGATCTCGCTGCTGTTTTCACTCGCGAAACTGATGAAACAAAGAAATTGGGGCTGTTATGATTTCTCAACGCGCTTAAAAAGCGTCAGGGAGTAATCTTTAGAAACTCTGTGCCAGGGCTTACCGTCCGATAACTAAATGTTGTTTTTAGGGCTGTGTCTCCGTCGTCTTGCTCACCGACCGGAACATCAAGCGGATGCATGAGTCCTACTTTTATTTTTAGCTCTCATGTTGAGGGAGAGTAGGTATGGACAACAGACTACCTAATCGCCTTTGTAGTTATAATTATACGGCGATAAGAACATTGAAACGGTGTAAAAAAACGCGCTTTAGGAACAATTGAAAACTAATTGAAAAATGCGATCGAAAAAAATTTATGAGCGAATATAGCATCCTAAGGAAAATACATAGTCTTTCCTTAGTCATACCTGAAAATTAAATGTATGTGTGTATTGTACCCTAACCTTGATGTTCAGGGCCATTAGTATACCATATTGTACAAATAGCAATCTGAATATCAGCGGTGCCAAGTAAACTATCTATGTACAGTCGCAACGGAATATGACATTATTAATTGATTTATGCGAATTTTCAGATCTAAAGGATCTTTTACCTATGATCTTATACCTGCCTATTTACAGTCTATATACAAGTTAACACCATACATTATTACAAGCAATGTTAATTTCTCTACATGAAACACAATGCCTATCTGGACAATCCCATGATCATATAATGTATCCTTTGCTGTGTAAAAAGATGCTCTAGGGCAGTGTGAAATTATTTTTTTTGTGTATGTCTATGCGTATGCAGACGTTTCTTAACTTGAGCTTAAAGGAAACACGACATCTCCATTTTGTCATTCAATCCTAAGGGAACCATTGTCTGCAATTTCTGGATCCAGAAAGCTTCTCTTTGCAGAAGTATCTTTGCGTTGTCCATGCCCAGTCTCTGGGGTACTATTTCAATAATTTGAAAGCGAAGATGAGCTATGTTGTGTTTTTTCTCAATCCAATGTTGTGTGAGCGGTGACGTTAAGTTCTTATTGCGTATCCGACTCTTATGCTCAGTGAGTCTTAACTTCATTTTTCTATCGGTTTTCCCGATGTACAGTAGCCCACATGGGCATTTAATTGAGTAAACAACATGTTCAGAGTCGCAATTTGTCGAATGTCTAAGCATGATTTTCTCTCCAGTCCGAGGATGCAGTAGAGTGTTGCCTATGATCACATTATTGCAGTTTTTGCAATTGAAACACCGTGATGTCCCTTTGTGGACCAATTCTTGCTGCAGTGGAGTTGGTTTATTAAGGAGTTCCTTCAAATTTTGTGCCCTTTTGTATGCGAATAGTGGTCGTTCATCGAATAATGTACCAAAATCCTTTTCAGCCAATAGGATCTCCCATCTCCTTGAAATTGTCCTTTTTATGTCCCTAGATGCAGTCGAATATTTGGAAACAAAAACCATTCTGGTGCTTGAAGTTTTAGTTTTCCTTTTTAGAAGTTCTGTTCTCGGTGTTGTTTTTATTTTTTCTAGATGTGCCTCAAGTAGTTTTTTTGGGTAACCTCTGTCGAGGTATTTCTGTTTTTGTTCTTGTAGGCTCTTGTCACATTGTTCTGAATTAGAAGAAATTCGTTTGATCCGCATGAACTGCGATACTGGCAGATTGTTTATCAAGCTGGCTGGGTGAAAGCTAGTATATAGTAACGCCGTGTTCTTATCTGTTTCCTTTTTATATAGTCTTGTCTGGATGGAGTAGTCTTTGATTTCTACAAGAACATCTAAGAATGGTAGTGCTGTGTTGCTTACGTTGTGGGTAATTTGAATTCTCGGATCCACAAGATTCAAACTGTTAATGTTGTTAAGGAGTTCAGATTTGGGACGCTTCCAAATAATAAAGATAAAGATTTTTTTCGATCGTATTTTTCAATTAGTTTTCAATTGTTCCTAAAGCGCGTTTTTTTACACCGTTTCAATGTTCTTATCGCCGTATAATTATAACTACAAAGGCGATTAGGTAGTCTGTTGTCCATACCTACTCTCCATCAACATGAGAGCTAAAAATAAAAGTAGGACTCATGCATCCGCTTGATGTTCCGGTCGGTGAGCAAGACGACGGAGACACTGCCCTAAAAACAACATTTAGTTATCGGACGGTAAGCCCTGGCACAGAGTTTCTAAAGATTACTCCCTGACGCTTTTTAAGCGCGTTGAGAAATCATAACAGCCCCAATTTCTTTGTTTCATCAGTTTCGCGAGTGAAAACAGCAGCGAGATCGAAGCTTGAAATGTAGACTCGCAGGTAATGAGCCTCGATTATTTCTTGACTATTTTATCGTTCAAACACAAATATATATTTGTGTACTGACGTAAGTCGTTTATTTGATTCAGGTTTACGCTACGCATTCACGAGACTCATACAATACGCAGGTGAGCTCTAGAGTTCTTTTCATTTAAATAAAACGCATATGTATCTCCCATTCCGGTTACATATATGTGTCAAACCCGTTTTTTTCATTTTTGTTTCCTATAATGTAGAAACGCTATTAAATTCGTCTCTACAGGTAAAGCGCTATTTTCGTTCATTTGCTCAGCTACTTTAATATTGAATAGGTCGCCACTGTACACGAAACTTGACGAGTTTATATACCTTTGGTTTTCACAGACAACTGCTCAAAACATTTATACAGACTATACACAGGATATACGTTACTTCTTATTACTTAGGTAAGCGTTGATAAACATATCTTGATGGTCTAAAAGGTGCAATATTGCTTAGCACGTATAATTAATACTCTCCTTGTTTGTATCTTCCCCTTTTTTCAGACCCCCGACGAAGGGGCTATTGCGCCCCGAAATGCATTGGGTTGTTTTTTTCATTTTTTGTTTTTTCTGTAAACCTGTGTTTTGAAAACTGTTGCGTTAGGCATAATTTTATGCTATTGTTATAAACATTTCACTGATTTACAAATGATATTGATGATGAACATTGTGAAAATGCAATGAATTTGTGGTATTATGACATGTTGAAATAAACAAAATGATATAAAGGAATACTATAAATTGTGTAGTGCGTACTAGAGTCCCAGTGATTCACAGCACTGGGCCTTATACATTGTTAGACTTCCAAGGATTAAGCATATATAACTGTACTTTATGATATTGTTAGAATATGATTGGTTGATATGGGGACCCAAGACCAGTAAACCAGTTTAAATAGAAGTTACTCCGAATGTATATTTGTATAGTAATTGAAAATCTTTATTTGCAGAACACTGCCCCTGAGGAAGGAACACGGTTCCGAAATGCATTGGGCCAGAGACTAAATATGGTTCATTAGCAACTATGGAAGCAGATTTAAAATGATAAAGTTGAATAAGTTTAATGAATTGTAATAAGAAGAAGTATTTTTCAAAAATTTGAATTGTTCTTATATGTGATGGAAAAACATATAACTGGAACACGAGTATGAAAAAGTAAATAGAATTTTTGCAAAAAGAAATATTGTGTGAAGAGTGATATGTAATATATTTACTCTGTGGTATTACGTTAATCATTTTGTTATTAAATAATGTTTAAAAATTGTGAACAAGTAGTTCAATAGGTACAGTGCACACTAGAGCGGGTCTTATCCTGTTCACGGTTTGAGTATTCCTTAGTGTGGAGCCAACACATGAATATAGTGTAGCACCCTTGTACAAGCAAATGAAAAGTTTTTAAAAAATTGTGAATATTGAGTGCGCCTCTCACCCAGTTGTGGGTACTTGACTCTAATTCCTTGGCTGGCCCATACTGGTTTGTATTCTCATGTGACAGCGCCAGGACGCCCCTTAGCTGGGGCAGCTGCGCGCTTAATAAACGATTAATATAACATAAGATATTCAATTCACTTAAAAAGAAATCCTGCACAGGTGATTTCTAGACATGAGACACAAAACGATTAACTATATTTTATGCAGGGATAAGATGCATGCTTCACTCTGACCTGTATTTGTGAAATGAATCCAAACAGCGTCTTGGACTCACAGCGTGTCTCCCTCTACCAGCCCTTTTCAATCTTGTTCTTTTGTTAGTGCTGCGTAACCAAAAGTCTTGGCGAGGACCTTCTGGGGATTCTAATTCCGGACTGCTTTACCTGTGGGTCCTTGCATTCTACAGTTATTTAATCCTGTTATGTTTCAGAATACTCAAAGCATGCATCATGAGAATTAGGCATTGACTTGTCTCACCACAGTCCATTTTAGATCGGGCCAAGTGTGATTCCTCTGGATTCAATGTTGTACCATTGGGGCATTGGGAGTTTTGCATCCAATGCAAGATTTGTCCTGTATCAAACGTTTTCGAAGTTATTGATTGGTTTTCGCTATATATGCTTGTTCTCATGGACAGACTAAGCAATATACAACATTTTTTAAGTTGCAATTTGTGAATTCCAAGTGTTCAATCTTAGTTTGTTGATATATAAACTCTTTGCCTTCAATGGTATTCACAGAGTTCAAGCAGTTACGGCATTTAAAGTGTCCCTTTATTGGCGGTAAATTCAGCAAAGTGGACAGTGAAGATAGATATATTAGCTTTTATTGTGGTATTCGATCTGAGCACGTTATTTCTGATGTTTTTGTATTCCTTTCAAGCACAAACATTGACAATTCCTTGAATTGATCTAATTCTTTCACAATTCTCCAGTTTTTCTTAGTTATGTCTTTCAGTTTTTTTGTAGCTCCAGAGAAAGTGGTGACATACCAATTTATTGTTGTTGGATCTATTTTCTGGTAGGAGTAAATATTCCCTTGGGGTATACCAAGCTCTCATCATGGCTCTTTTTAGTAGTTTCTTTGGATAACCCTCTGTATTAAGTTAGAGAGTAAAATATCCGCATTTAAGAAGAAGTCATCCTTTTTTAAGCAGTTCCTTCTTATCCTCAGGAACTGGCTGTAGGGAAGATTATCCCCCAAGTTTCTTTGAAGAAAACTCGAGTAATGTAGGAAAGTCTTCGTGTCTGTCTCTTTAGTTTACAGAGTGGTATAGATTAGATTTTTCTCCTGTTTCAACATTATGTCGAAAACGATGATCTCCTTCTTACTGAACTGGATGTCTTGGCTTCTTGAATTTAGTCAGTTCTTAAATTCCACAATTTTTTCACCAAGGCCTCTACATATTATAAATACATTGTCTATCTATCTTTTCCATATATAGATATGATCCTTAAATGGGTTGTTGTTATAGATCAATTTCTCCTTGTAGAAAGCCGTAAACATAATGGCATCTCTGGGGCAAAGGGACAATCCATTGCTGTCCCTTTAGTCCGGATGTAGAATTGCATATTGAACATAAAAAAATAAAGTTGAGACAAAGTTTAGCCAATTCCGGAATATATTCTGTTGGGACTTCATGGGGATGTTATCTTTTCTCCCAAAAATATTCTTTCGCTTCTAAGCCTCCTTTTTTTTTGTTTTCGTCATTGGGAGGCAATACATTGTTGCAAACAGTACATTTCTCGTGCTTTACAGTCAGATGTAAGGTAGGGCATGTCCATGCTAGTGATATAAGCATAATACAGTGGTCTGACAATTGTTGCCAATGTTAAATATAATTGAAAAATACATCTGAAAGCAATTTCGAAACATGAAACCAATACCTTGAACTCCCCTCCCCTTCTGGTGATCTTTATTGTATCTGCAGTATAAGTGGTTATGTATCTATGGATTCTCAGGGCCAGCACATGTGGGAGCGTGGCTCTCTGCTCTCGGGTCTGTTAGGCGCAGCCCTTTCAGATTCTTGGGCTGGGTGACCTCATTGAATTCTTTAGATAACAATGTCAAAAAGGGAGTCCCCACCTTCTGGAAGGAGGTCTTGGGGCTAGAGAGAGAGGCAGAGTTACGTTCCATACCTAGAATGTACAAAATCCTATGAAGCCACCTATGAGTGGGAGAGGTTGGCATCCCCCAATGTGTCAGGATGTTCTGCAGCATCGCCCCAGTGCAAGCCCCATCTGTTGCCCCCTTACACTTTTGAGTGGGTGAGTGATTTGGTTGGGAAGGCTCAGCACCACGTATACCGGCAGACAGGGAATCTGTGTGTCGAATAATTGGTCTACATCATCTAGGATTCTGGACCAGTAGGTTGTTAGTTTTGGGCATTACCATAGCAAGTGTACCAATGTTCCCTCCTCCTCACATCCTCTCCAGCAGTTGGGGCTTCTGTCCGGGTTGCCCCTATTAAGGCGCACTGGCATGAGATACCTGTATGTGGCAATTTTCATAGCTGTTTCAATACTGAACATGTTACGAGCTATGTTCTTTGCCCTGTAGTATATCCCTTCCCAATCTTTCTGTGTTAACTCCCCACCCAGTTCCCTTCCCCATCTCTTCCGGCTAGGTGTGAAGTATGTTGGCAGCGAGTTTCTAAGCAGGTCATAGAGATCCAAGATCAGTCCCTTGTCATTTTATTTAGTAATTAGCCATTTTTCATAGCGTCTCAGTTTGCGACAGAACAGTGCCTGCATCTCGGATTGCAGCACCCAGTGCCTTCGTTGCATATATCTTAACCGTTCCTTCTCAGGTATCCCGTAATCTTCCCTCAGCTGTGAGAACGGAATCATCCCCGTTAGGTCAAACGGATGTCCCGATGACTGAAATGTCCTATCTGGCTGTCCGGTCATGAACTCACTGTTGCCAAAGCGAGGCGTTAAGGGTGAAGGAAACATTGTAAGATTCCTAGTGGTTGCCACCCCGTCCCAAACTTTCAATACCGAATACCGAATTTGTAATCGGTGAACCCAGTAAGCCTTGGGGTCTGTGTGCCTTTTTCAGAAAGGGAACTTTCCATAGAGGTGTTCTGGCGAGTGCCCTGTCCTGGAAGAGCCACCGCTTTTCGGACTCAGGCCTATTCCATTCTACCAAGTAGCAGAGCTGGGCCGCTTTGTAGTAGTCCAGTAGATTCGGTATCCCAAGTCCCTCGGCCTTCCTGTAGCTTAAGTCTTTGTCATACGTGGCCAGGCCCCATCCCAAATAAAGGGATTGACATCTCGCTGTAGTGAGGTGATCGCTCCCTCCGGCGGAGTCGCTGGTTGGGTCTGAAACAAGTAGAGTTCCTTAGGCAAAAGGGTAATTTTAACCGCAGCCACTCTCCCCAGTAGTGACAAGCAAAGTTTCACCCAGTTACCTAAGTCCTTTTTAAACTGCTGCGCTACTCTGTCGTAGTTTCATTTAACTGTTTGTTGGATAGTCACCGCTAACACCAGCCCCAGATAGGGAACAGTCACCACCTGTATACCCAAGAGCAGCTCCCCCTCTGTTCGCTGTGCCTGTCCCAGTGGGTTCAGGTCAAGAATAAGCAATTTACCCACATTGACTCGGAAGCCCGAGACCCGACCGAAGGCCTCCAGTTCCGCTAGGCACGCGGGCAAGAAGCTCCTTGTTGCTGATAATGCAGCTATAATATCATCAGTGTACAGACTAATAGGATGTGTTTCTCCTCCAAACAGAATCCCGTGAATGTTGGGGTTGTCTCTGATCTTTTGTGCTAAGAGTTCAATATAGAGGGCGAACAGAAGATCCAAGAGACCAATGTTCCCAAGTATACAACATCTCAGCATTATATAAGCACAACAGGCAAAGGCACACACATAACATGCAGAGCACATCAACACTGACAACAATGTGGCACAAACCGCAACCCATCCACAACAGAACACAGGACACAACTGCTGCCGACTGGGTGTAGACACTGGCCAATCACAACTGGCATTGCAGGGGAATGTGGGATGACAATGTACAAGTACAAACACATTCACGTCTGTTGTCGAAATGCCACTGTCCCCCATCAAATAGGCAGCTCCTACCAAACAGCAACGATTTGCACAGTCATGCAGTCTGTATGTAAACATGTACAATGCGACAACACCCATGTGAACACATTGTTAAACTGCATTTCCCCTTCACATTGCAGAGGGACAATCAACACCTCCTCCAGAGCAGCCCGAACCTCTCTTCTCTGACGACGAAGAGGACCACCACAGCTGCGACTCCAATGCCCTCCAACAGCTTGTGGAGAGCCTTCACAGCCCACTTCTAGCCCAGCTGCTATGAGGAGACTCCACCCCCTGCACAGACCACACAGCAGGCAGCACCCACCACCATGGCTGCCTCCCAGGACCCCCACGAAGAACACGTGGCCTTCCAATGCCATGTGTTGGGATGCCAGGAGCATCTGGCTAAACAGGTGCGGGTGGGCTTCAACCACATGGCAGACAAACTAGATGCCATATGTGGGTGTCAAAGTCCCATCAGGGACCACTCAGAGTCCCTAATGGACACCTACAGTCCGCTCCGTGCTCTCCAATGAACAATGGCTGACATCGCCAGAGTCCTGACTCAGAGACAAGAACGACTGACTAGTCAGAGTGGCTCCATCGAGCTCGCCCAGGAGGTGGGAAACATGCAGAGGCTCATGGAGACCATGGAGCGGGCTAATGCGGAAAGAGCAGCTGCCACGGCTGCACACCAGTGAGTGGTAGCTGGGTTCCTCAATGACCTCAGGACCATCCTCATGGCATTGATGGCAAAAGGCCTGGCGCTGAGGCATGCTACTGCTACCACTACATCTCCACCCCCTGAAGTGCCAGTGCCAAACAGTGTGGCAGACATTCCATCTCTGGCCCCTGAGGTGGCACTGCCACACAGTGCTGGAGACAGGCAAGCACCACCCACACGTGAGGCACATGGAACAGCAGAGGACAAAAAGGTGGATTAAAGTGCCATTGTGGTAAGAAGGACGCAGTAGCATTCATCTCCGCCAGATGGGCGGTTTCAGCTTGGTTCTGCCCTCTGCATCATCACCTTCCACTGTCCCTCGATACACTCTGCGACTCTCACCTTGGACCTCGCAATGGACTGCCTTATTCTGTTCGATCGCCAATGACACAGCAATCAGGCTACGGACTGAACTCTTCCTCTGGACTTGTCATTCCCTGAAGGACTCTGGCTGACCCTCCAAGGGCCAATATTGTAATTGGGGTTTGCAAGGCCCTGTACTGCTCCAGATTCAACACTCCACTGAATGTGAATTAAACACTCACACAGATGTGTCGTGTCTATCGTATTTCATGGGTGGTAGTATTGATGAATGTAGGGTCAGTGGATTTCCCCTACGTCCATGTGACTCATGTCTTTGAACTTCGGTCACAGGGTGACCCATTACCGAATGTTGTCTGGGTGGCACTGATGCAACTACAGCGACACAAGCATTTGTTACTTCCTTGTCCAGCCCCATATGGAACCATGCCCAGAGCCCCGGGTCATTGATCAAACCCTTACGCTGGACTGGCATACGCCAGGCCAGCCCACTACGCTTACGCTCCGGGGGGGACACCAACTCCACATGTGCCAGGACTACCCTGTAATGATCTGCTGCTCACAGGTCTAGTTGTCAGCATGCCACTGCCACTCCCTCATGGCTGGTTTACACCCACACCACACCCATCCAGCACACATGTCACAGCACATGTGACCCTGCCAATAAAAAGGTCCGGGTGCGCGTGAACGACGCCATTTCCAACCTCTCTCGGGGTATATCCGTGTGGTGTGCATGTAGGCAGGGGGGCCCAGGGGCCTGTGACATCACATTCCGCAGGCCTGGAGGTTACATGATGGCGTCCGCACCACGAAACCCAATCATACAGGGTCCATGACTTTTGGGGCTCAGAATTGGTGGCACTGGATACACTGTGGCTGGGACAGGCACACTGCCACAGGATGGTGACTTTTGGCGCACTGAGGTAGGGGCACCTTAAGTCCTGAGCGGGTGTGCAGCCTGCGATGATGCCCCGACTCGACGGTCCGGACGTTTCAGGTTTTGTGTGCCCTGCTGGACCGCAGTGTCGGCCTGGGCCAGCGGGCTGCGCGGGTCTACCGCCGTGTGGCGTCGCCTCCTGGATCACAGAATTAGTGGCACCTATAGAGGCTGAGCGGGTGTGCAGCCTGCGATGATGCCGGGTGCTCTGGTATGTCCGTCCATACCGGAACGACCCGAAGTCGATGCTCACTTTGGACCACGGATCTCGACATGGATCTTCAGTTATTACCAGGTGAGGTGCTGGGTCGGCGCCTGTAATGTTGCAGGAGTGACATGCGCCGACAGCTTCCTCGACCATGGCGTCCATAACCGGGAACCAGACTTTGCTCCTGAGCCTGGCTTTGGTTTTTGAGATTCCTTGATGGTCCGGGTGTGCTAAGCTGACCATCTCCTCCTGCAGGCTTCTCGGAATCAGGAGGGTGTTCCCACGCAGCACCACTCCATGAAGGCCCTCGCTGAACTCATTCTGTACTCTCCACACTTGCTTTCTGAATAGTTTTTCCTCTGCGGTAAGGGCACTGATGCCATCCAGAAAGTGACGCCAATTCCTGTTTGATAACGTGGTCTTGACTTTGGCGAGACACTCATCTGATTCGATTGCCTTCCTGATGTCTTCTACCGTGAGGTGGAATCTTTGTCCACTGGAGCTCTGAGTGGTGTGATCGGACCAGGGTGGTGCGACACAAAGTCGGCAGGGTTGTTGGCCCCAGGCCTGAATATCACCTCAAAATGGTATGCTTGTAGCTGCACTGAGCGGCTCAGTCAGAGACGCCAGGTTGGGGATGAACCGGCCACAATATGTGGCCATTCCCAGGAATCTTTGAATCTCGGTGGCTGAGGTGGGCCGTGGAGCAGATCGTATGCCAGCCGCTTTCTTCGGGTCTCCAGTCCTTCGCTGGAGAAGATGAACCCAAAGAAGTCCACCGACTCCTGATAAAACAAACATTTTGCTCTGTGCAAGGTGAGCCCGGTGTTCACGAGCCGTTGGAGGGTGGCCCGGAGGTGTGCATGGTGTTCCTCTAGCATCTTGGCGAACACGAGAATGTCAACACTCAAGTTGATTACGCCTTGCAGCCCTGTCAGAGTCTCCCATATTGCATTTTGGAACACCTCAGCGGCTGAAGAGACGCCAAAGCTCAACCTCTTGCAGCAACATAGTCCTATGTGGGTGGAGAACGTAGTGATGTTTCTACTGTCAGGGTGAAGTTCCTGCTGATGGTACCCCGCATTGAGGTCGAGTTTGCTAAATCATTTGGCGCCATTCAGGTCAGCCACAATGTCGTCCATCATCTGTGTGAGATGGTGCTCACTCTTCACGGCCCTGTTCGTTATGCGCATGTCGATGCAGAGTCGAATGGCTCCTGGTTGTTTTGGTTTCGGGGCTAAGGCGAGAGGAGCCACCCATGGAGTGGGGCCTGACACTTTCTCTATCACCCCTGGGTCTTCCAGCTTTTTCAGCTCTTCCTCTTCTTGCGGACGCAAGTGAAATGGCACCCTCCGATGTCTCAGCTCCATGGGCCGAACTGCCAGATCCACGTGCAGCTTGAAAGTTTTACCCTTCAGGCACCCCAGGCCTTCAAATAGCATCGGAAAGTCTTTGAGCATTTCCCGAGCATGGAGTCCCTGCACCTGGTTCACGAAGAATACAAGCCCTAGGTCCTCCGCCGTGTGGCAACTGAGGAGAGTACCTTGTTTCCCCTCCGTGACATGGAACTTGGTGCTGAGGCAGCAGGCCGTCACTGGTGACCTCGACCTCCATGTATATCCTTGCCTTTGATGGTAGGAGCGGCGGGTGCGGCAACAGTTATTTGGATTGGTCACTGTCTATCACATTGACTGATGCACCAGTGTCTATGAGGGCACTTTCGGGTAACCCTGCTACGGTGATTCTGCACATGGGCGGTGGTCTACGCCTTGTTCCTTCCCCTGTCAACAAACAACACAAAGAATACGTCATCATCTTCGGGTTCCAGACCAAACCAAACGCCCTCTTCCGCTTCTGCAGACTTTCGCAAAATGATTGAGTTTTCCGCATTGTGAACAGGTTTTCTCTTTTGTGAAGCATCTTCCAGCTGGGTGATCCAGGCCGCAGTTCCTGCACGTGCTCCTCTGTGGAGGCCTCATGGGTCCTTTTGACTAAGTCTTACGCCTGTGGATCGCCTCCACTCTTTCCTCTTTGATCGCGGGTGTCCTTAGTGATGCGTGCACAGAAGGCTGGTTGAGGACCGCTTCCATTTTGTATGCGCGAACATTGGACAGCTCGTGGGACCTGGCATGCATGAGGATCTCATCTAGACTGATGTCAGGCTGTTGCAAGATTAGGCATCGCAGCATTACTGACTGACATCCATGGATGATCTGTGCCCTGATCTCCTCCCTCTGGTCCAGCAGCATGCAGGAACTTGCAAGCTTCCGTAGCCGAGCGTAGAAGATTTTGACGGTCTCGGCCTCCCCTTGCCCTGCCTGCCGGAGCTTAAAACGCATTTTATCTGGGTTTATATGGGGATCAAAGTGTCGGTTTAGGGCCGCGACAGCCGCGTCGTAGTCATCATCTGCCCCTCCATCCGGTAGTGTCTCGAAAAGGTCAAACAGCTCGCCTCCCCGTGGCACAAGAGGAGTGACCTCTTTACCTTGCCGTCGGTTTCCCACACTCCAATGAAGTAGTGGTCCAGACAGCCAATCCAGGACTTCCAGCATGCCGCGGCCATGGACAGGTCTTAGAGTTCGCTGAAAGGCGTTAGAGGGGCTTATGTGGCCTGGCCTAGCGGAGCGTGGGCTGGTGGATTAGCCTGCGGAGGAGGTGGCAGTGCCACCACTGGGGGAGCGCCGCCCCCATTTGCACCCTGGACACTCATTTTTTCTGTAGGCCCACTGAGCGGAATGCCGACCGGTGACGCCGAATGGTGTAGGGTGCATAGAGGAGAGGAACTGTCGCCTGTCTGTGGCACTTAGGGCAGGCACATGCAGGTGTGGCTTTGGCATACGCACTGGGACGTCGCACACTTGCTGCTGGCGTGGAACTCGGTGGCCAGTGATTGGTAAAGGCTGAGCAGGGTGGCCTGATGAGCACGGGCACGCTTGTTCACCCTCACTGGGGTGGGCTCCTTATACTGAGGATCATGTGGCAGATATATGTGTCCTTTTGTTAACTTGTCTTATTTTTCCCTTTAGAGCATGGAGTTGCAGTTCTGCCTTTTTCCTCTTTTTTTTTTCCCTCGTGGACGTGGAGGGATGCAGTACCTGAGGGCAGATGCCTACGGGGAGCTTCTCTCTTCATTGCAGGAGCGCAGGCTTTCAGACGAACACGCCATGAGCAACGTGTGTCTTCGACCCGCCGGCTCGACCACTTGACAGTGGGATCGCGGCTGGGCCTGTCTGCAGCAGAGCTGAGGCACACAGGCACAGGCAGGTGCTGCAGCAGGCCGGAGCGGCGCACTCGCACGCAGGCTGGCCAGGTCTCACCTTCCGGTGCTCGTCCGCGCCGAAGAGCAGTGATGATCATGGGGGATGCATCCGCCGAGGCCATTCGCTCCGATGGGCAATGCCACGTGGGGTGGGCACCCGCACTGGAAATGATGCAGCGCAGGCCGCATGGAACACACTGGTGCTAAGACCGCAATGGCAGTGGCCGGCCGGGTGGGAGCTGCAGGCACAAAGGACACTTGAGGTAGTAACTCGGCGAGGCGTGGGTGACACCCACTTTGTCGCCAATGTAGAGTTGGCAAGGGTCAGGGTGTTAATCAGCATACGGGTAGGAATCAGGTTTGGGCAGGGTATAATATTGACGCACACACTTAGTTACAGCTGATGGGTCAAGACCCCGAGGGGTCCTGAGCCCTTTTATTTATACCCTCGGGCGACACAGAGCACATGGATGGGCCGGTTGGCTCCATCACTACATTACCATAGTTTTGAATAAAAACATTTATTTGTCAAATAAGTAGTAGAGGCTCTTGAAGGTCAAACTACCTGACCTTACACTCAAACCTCTTCTCGAAATATTGAGTGCCAAATTAAAACCGACTCTCACTCACGGGAGTGAATCACACCACGGTAAAGATGCGGCGTTGCTGGACACACTCATTGCCAACTCATACAGGGCTATTTTTAATCTTCCCAAATACGTCTCCCCGGCTCAGATTCGACTAGAATTCAGTATCTTGAAACAAACTCTAGAGAGGCGGAGCGTGTATTCAACAAATTGGCATAAAATTCGCAATGCAGATGCTGGATCTTTATGTGCAAACCTATGGGAAGAACTACTTCGGCACCGCAACCTCGCACCGAGAGCCTACTTATATGAATCACTCAAAGTTCTAGGCCTGACTAATACCTGGGAAACATCAATAGATCTCTTGTCTTTCAAAAAAGTAGCCAAAAAATCAGCTAGCATCATCTCAGCGATAGAAGACAAGAAAGACCTAGCAAACAGAGCACATGGATGGCTAACGGTGGGTGACTATGAAAAGCTGCGGCCACAAGCGTACTTCAGCATCGGGATGAAAATAAATGTTAAAGAAAAATTCTTAAAATTACGCCTCGGGGTAATTCCCATACTTCCACATCTTCCACCTTGGTAGAGAAACAATCCTTCACAACAGTGTCGCATGTGTAAAACCGGCAAGGAGGACATAGTTCATGTGATTTGCATCTGCCCTAGCGTAAAGGACTTGAGGTTCAATCTCTTACGTCCTTTTTTTAACCTACATGCCGTCCGGACCTGTAGACAGGCAGCCAAACTGTGCTTCTCTACTAGCGACATCAAATTGAACTGTCAAGTTGTGAAGTTCTTTGACCTAATAAGAAAGAGACTTAACCATGCTAGATGAACTTTTTAAATCCCTCGAGGGTAACCATAAAACTGTTAATAACACTGTAATTTTATGCATCCTATTTTTGTTATGTTTAAGTAACAACAACTATGTACGTTTTACAATTTTGTAAAGATTTTAATTAATCATACACAAATAAAAAAATATTTACTTACTTACTTAGTAGAGGCTCTGTGACAGTGTAATCTGTCTTGATCAATTTGACTTCCAGCTGGAGGCCAGGGCAACACATTGTTATCAGAAAGGAGCACCTCACTCAGGAGATTCGACCCAAGATAAAGGAACTAAAATTAGCAGATCAAGTTAATCCGGATTAAATATTTAGATTTTTGGGGGGGAATTGGTGTATTATGCATATATGTTTCAATAACAGGTGCATTGACAATGTATGTTATTTTAGAAATTTAGAAGGTTTCGTGTTGCATAAGCTAGCAGTTCAAACAAAAGCAAATTTTGAACTAACATGTGAAGTGTGTTTTATATGTGTGGATTTTTCTTTTATTTAGTTTTCAGACTTGGTAGACTATGTAGTAGCAGTCTTTGAATGTTCAGCATTTTCTTTCTTTTTGTGACTAGCTGACCCTGATAGCAGATGAACTACATTGAAGAACTCTCATGCATAATGCAAGTCGCTTTCGTTAATTTCTTTTAGTTACAAAATACGTAAAATAATTGACCCTCCGCCATTCGTTTTGTGTGTCCATTTGTGTTAACATTGCCATCTTAGTTAACATTTTTCTCTCCCTGTATATTTTTAGAATGTGAACTTGCCTCTAATACTGGACTATGCATTTATGTATGTTTTATTTGTCTGCCTATGGTGTTGACTTTCTATATTTTCTGTATGTACTGTAACAAAGCCATCCCTATTAGCTTTGTAAATACTTGTTTCATTTTCCCCCAGATATCCACTAGAAAAATGGTGGCAGTATGAACATGTGAGTATCTAAATATTGGATCAATGGTATGGTTTATATGTATTTTACATATTCTTTGGGATTGGTTTAAGATTGGTTTCCATTTTGTGGACGAAATTATAAATAAAACGATTGTTAATCCGTGGGTATACTATGTGCATAACAATTTATTTGTCCAGAATATGTTTTATAAATGTTTTTCTCCTATAGCAACCAGGGCTAATGCTATTCTACTGTATCAGACACAATGCATTATGCCAGGAAGAAATGGAGAAGAGAAAACACATATACCAGTCATGCAAAACCAGCATTCACTACCTTCATTATAAACGACTGTGAATACCCTCCAAAGTGTGACTACTGACACCTCTGATGAACCCTGTCAACGAGTGAAGCAGTGCTTTACTGCTTTACACACCAGAGAAAAGAATGTGAATAACATACTTTTTTGCTCGAGATTCCATGAAAGGACTTGCAATTTAGCACGTGTTAGAGACCCTTGACGATTTTCAGCTTGTCCTGCATTCATTAAAAATATGTCTGTATCAGATCTTTTCAGATGGCAGTGGAAACGCTAGCTGGAGCAACACAATCATAACTTGATCTCAGTAAGTTATCATTTGATTAAATCAACCGGTACACAGAACAGGCACAAATAATGAAGAAGGCGAGTCGATTATCATTGTCTTTCAGATAACGAGTCCAGACAAAATTACGGAATGATTTCCCATTCCAGTCACTTGATGTCATTGTGACCTGTCTGTGAAACCTATATGGTCTACTTTAGAGTCTAGTGGTGATAGTATCTACTCCCACAACTCTGTTGGCAACATTTACTACACCAGACTGTCTTACGATGGTCAAACTTTTGCAGAGTCTCTTCGGATTTAGCAATTTCGGCACAAATCAGTGGATTTTCCCCCACCAACCACCTTATGTCTTTTTAGTTCTTCTCGACTTGGTGTTCTAAAAGTCTGCCTAAGTTTTTTGTTTAGATTAAGTGCCAATTATATTATCTTCTGATGTGACTGAAGATGATTGGTGGGGTTGGCAATTATTATGACCTGCAACGCCTAACAAATGATTAAAGTGAATGTTTTAGGCAAATTCACCAAGTGAAAATGTCTGAGATTGCCATATACCTGTACTTTACATGTAAGAGATCAAGAGGGGTGGCAGAAAAGTTATGGAGCTGATAAACAGACGTGAACTTGCCTTTTAGTGTATATTTACTCTTTTTCCTATTCAAAAACGTTGATCTAATGGTACATTTACAACTGTGGATACTCCACAGTTGGGGAGGAGAAATCCGGAAATAAAAAGATAGGATTAAGTTATGAAGAGTAGTTTTATTTTCAGGAGTTGGCTATGTGTGCCTTTGCTTTGTTTGTGCTTAACATGATTTGCAACAACATCTCTCATTTTTTGAATTTACTAATGTAGAACATACTTTTGATTTTCCGATAAAGTTTATTAGCCCATGCTGAAGCACTGAAAACAGAGTAGGAATGTGAAGCTCCGGCCAAGCGAGCGAGCGTGCTGCCGATGGGCAACGAGCATATGAGAGGAGGATGAGAGGTGGATCGGAGACAGGCAGGCTGAAATGGACAGAGTAAGACTTCCAACAACCCCAGGACACCTTTAAGAATAATATCCACAGAGGGAAACCTCACTCATAACCTCCAAAATGGGATCTCTTAATCTCAGACATCATGTCCAACAAATAATGACATATCACCCTCTCCCAGAGGCAACACTTCGTCCCCACGGGAATCAGGATGTAACAAGCCAATATCCCCCCTAGCTCAGAGATCTAGCCCCATGGAATTAAAAGCCGGAACCATGTCAAGTAGCATCCATATTCTGATGGCTACGCTGGCTCCAAATCAGCCTATGAATGATCATCTAGCCTCAGCAAGCGTCCAACAATCCTCCAACTATCTGTCAACAAAACCAACTGCCTCTAGAAGAGAAAAAAACCTACATTTAAAAAATAAAATAAAAAACGACTTGAAAAATGTAGATCTTGGCTAGCAGGGGTAGGGGCTCTCATCAAGTCAACACAGGGCATAATGGGGGCAATCCACTTCCCCATATTTAACCAGATCCCTAACAAAAAACAGCAACCGCTGACTTTAAGGAGGCCCTCACAACCACTGAAGCTCCCCCTAACATCCTATCGATAACTATACAAGTAGCACCAAAGGTCAATATCAATGAACCCAGTGCCCCCGAACTGCACACTACCACGTCCAAGGTCAGCTCCATGGCCAATCAACCTACAGGGACACCTCAAGAACCCGGTGGCCCGGCCACCTAAGTCATTAATACACATTCTTTAAGGTGCACTACTAACACAGGGTCCCGACCCAGCAACTATATAACAAATGCACGCAACAACATAGCTGTCCCTCACGTCTTAACAGATAGCGGCCTGTAAAGCTCGCACATGCCACAGCCGACTTGCGACCCCTTCAACATCCTTCGGGCCAACCATCCACCAATGCCATTCTCTAGACAGCCTCAAACCCATCAGGAGATTGGGCGGTACAGACAACTGGTGGAAAGCCATTCTCCACTCGATCCCACACTCGTTCATTTTAAGGCCACTCAACTCCTCCCTGCTGAATTTGGGGAGCAGGCCTGGCAAAACACTAACAATTATCTAGAACTTGCTTTTATACCCAAAGGGCCCACATGACATTCTTAACAGGAATAACCTCCTGTGTCTATTTAAGCATGTCCCGTCCCTCAGGGAGATAATCTCCTCTGACCTAACAGCAGTAATGTTCACCCAAATATCAGGCAAAGGGGCTTCAGAAGCAACCATCACTACATGGTCAAGAGATACCCTATGGGACACCATCCTCTGGGAAGACAGGACTTTTGAAGATTGGGGCATCAACTTTGGGCTCCCCCTTGACAAAAATATCCTAACGTCATTCTACAGGAAGACTTGGCAAGGCTGAATATACGTGTACTCAGAGGGACATGGGAAGCAACTCATGACTTACTCCGTGGCACCTCAAAAAGCTGAAACCTCTATCAAAGTCTCTTGCACAAACAATCAACGTCTGGTGAGATGCAAGTCAAACTCCACAGACCACTTTAATAGTCAGAGTCACCAGGGGTTCCCTCATCAAGACCAGCTATCATCCCGCTTCTCAAGCCTCATTCGAGCTGGCAGACTCTAAATTGATCATCACCTCCTGGAACGTGGCTGGGCTCAAGTTAATACTTTCATCCAAATCCGCTGTTGATTACTTGAACAAAAGTTATTATCTGCCTACAGGAGACTTGGGCCCTATCCCCATCAGCCCTCTTTGGCTACTACAAACCTTTCCAACTGACAACGCGGTCTAACCTCTTCGGAACCCCATCTGGGGGCCTCTCAATATTTATCAAACACTCTTGCAAAATACCGACTATACCTCTCCATATAAATTTTCTGGCAGGGCAAGTTGTTTTAATTAGAGGGGCTGCTACACAAAAACAGACCTCCCTTTTCTTTTAATTAACAGTTATTACAATGCAACAAAAACATCAAAGCTATCCACAACAGAACTCTTGACTAAGTATTTGGAAGATTTGCTGTTAGAGTTTGCCTCTGCTGAAATTCTGCTAGTTGGAGACTTAAATATCAGGGGCAAGGGAATCAAATCAATGACAAATCAGCTCCTAAAAATAAAGAACCCAAAATTATGAATATTCTATTATCCAACTGCAAAGTACGCTCCACAAAGCAAATTTTACAGTCAGAAGACTCCAGCCTATATTTCCCCACAACATTCAAGAAAATTTCAACAATAGATTACATCTTCCTCTCAACAATGCAGGCAAGCCACCTAGTCAACCTGAAGATCCTCAGAGAAAGCGAACATAAACCCCTGACTGCAACAATGGGTTTACAATCTCCAAAGTCACAGAAGTTAGACACTCGTTGTGTACCAAATTCCACTTATTAGTCAGGAGAATTAAATGGGACACCTAAGGTGCTGCTAAGGTGGCCAAATGGCTCAAAGAAGAAACCTTAAACTCCATTAACAACTCCCTCCTGACCCACCACCACAAGTGGGATGACTTAAAAGGCAAATTAAGAGCCATCCTAATGGGACACGGAGACCCCCAGTTGACATCCCAGGACGTCTCCATGGATGCCCTTCAATAAGGCTACTGTCAACGCAAGGAAAATGTTAAAGAGAGCCACTCACTCACATAAACATAACCCAACTGCACTCTCTTTCAAAAACCTGGTCACACTACAAAACCATACACAAAATCAACAGGGGAAGTCAAGAAACTCAAAGAACAGAAGGAGTGGATATAAATACAAGGCATGCTGAAAGAGAAATGTTTGACCCACTTCTGGAATTACATTAACAAACTACGATCTTCCAATAAGTGCACAGGGAGCGTGGATTCAGAGGCAGCCTGGATACGGCATGTCAACTCACAATATTGCAGTGAAACCCCACGCCTTACTGAAGCTCCCTAGTAGGCAGTCAAACAACAACACACAGAGGGAAACCCGCGCTCTGCCCACCCATGTCTGGAGATACTTGAAAAACCTGAAAAATTATGGAACCCCTGGGCCCAACAGTCTTCCAGCTACTCTATTCAAAAGTGCTCTAGATGAAGATTAGGCAAAGCTGCTAACTCCTCTCTATAACCACACCTTCATCGCTGCATAGATCCCCAAATCATTGAGAGGCTAAATCTTGTGCCTAATCTTTAAAAAAGGGGACCTCATGCTTCCTTTCAGTTACTGACTTATTGACTTTTTAGACCTAGTGGCCAAGGTATACGCTCGGCGCGTTTTCACGTTATAGGAAAAATGGGTCATGGAAAATAACATCTAACCCTATTTCCAAACGGGGTTTCATGCAGCCGCCTCCACAATTGACAACATCACTGCCCTAGCCATCCTGAGTCACCGAGCAACCCAAGCATGAAGTCTTCCTCTTTACTGCTGTTTTATAGACTATAGCGAAACCAAAGGGGATGATGGACGGAGTGTTGAACATTGCAAGCACTCACCCCCAGTCATCTGATCTGGGTTTAATCCATCATCATTCTTTGGCTCACTCCGCCACCCCAGTTCAGACATTGCCATATGCAAATCAGTCTGACCCTGTGCCACATGGGAACAGTCCAGCCCGAACTGCCAAGCCATGGCTTCCCTGGACCGGAAACAAGCATGCTGGGACTGGTTTCTGGCTAATCATCCTTCATCAGCCAGGCTAGCTTGTATCCAGTGGGAAAGTGAGCAAGGGACCCATGTCTGGCCATACCCTGCCAACTTAGGGCGAATAAAGCCAAACCAAAGGGGATGATGGACGGAGTGTTGAACACTGAAAGCACTCACGCCAAGTCAACTGATCTGGGTTTAATCCATCATCATTCTTTAGCTCACTCCACCACCCCAGTTCAAACATGGCCATTTGCAAATCAGTCTGACCATGTGCCTCATGGGAACAGTCAAGTCCCAACTGCCAAACCATGTCTTCCCTGGACCAGAAACAAGCATCCTGGGACCAGTTTCTGGCTAATCAGCCTTCATCAGCTAGGCTAGCCTGAATCCAGTGGCAAAGTGAGCAAGTGAACCACGTCTGGGCATACCCTGCCAACTTAGGGCGAATAAAGCAAAACCAAAGGAGATGATGGACGGAGTGTTGAACATTGAAAGCACTCACGCCCAGTCAACTGATCTGGGTTTAATCAATCATCATTCTTTAGCTCTCCCCACCACCCCAGTTCGGACATGGCCATATGCAAATCAGTCTGACCCTGTGCATCATGGGAACATTCCAGCCCGAACTGCCAAGCCATGTCTTCCCTGGAACGGAAACAATAATCCTAGGACCGGTTTCTGGCTAATCAGCCTTCATCAGCCAGGCTAGCTTGAATCCAGTGGCAAAATGAGCAAGGGAACCACGTCTGGGCATACCCTGCCAACTTATGGCGAATAAAGCAAAACCAAAGGGGATGATGGACGGAGTGTTAAACATTGCAAGCACTCACACCCAGTCAATTGATCTGGGTTTCATCAATCATCATTTTTTAGCTCTCTCCGCCACCCCAGTTCAGACACGACAATATGCAAATAAGTCCCTGTGCCGCTTGGGAACAGTCCAGCCCAAACTGCCAAGCCATGTCTTCCCTGGACCGGAAATAAGCATCCTGGGACCAGTTTCTGGCTAATCAGCTTTTATTAGCCCTAACGTACTCAAGCCATGTGATAGTGATCACACCCACAGTGCATAGAATCTCCTGAAACCCTGCCTGATAAGAAGCCAGCTCTAGAGTCCACCTAAATCTCCCAATATAGTATAGGCCTTCAGCCAACCACATCTGTAGGGTTCTTTTGCCCTATGTCTAGCCTTAAAGGAAGCAACGGGCTACTAATAGGGAAATCAATCAACTCTTGCAGGAAATGATTTTCAGCAAGCCCCAAGGTAGACACATCCCTATGCCCCCAGAGCTCTGCTCCATAAATAGCTGAACCAGGTGTTTGGCAGTTAAACATTTGCAGTGCTCGGGAAATAGGGCAAAAAGGAGAGCCCTTTTGTAATTTTATGATGCCCTTCAAAATCTGCTTTACCCTTAACCTGCTCCTAGTTATGCGTGGTTGCCAGTTGAAATGCTCGGTGAGCGTTACTCCCAAGTACTCAAAGGTACGAGCATGCTCCAAATGTAAACCTTCTAAGAGCGGGATTAACACATTTGTTATAGCAGGGGATAAGTACCATAAACTTGGTTTTAGTGATGTTAATGTCTAAGCTTCTAAGAACACAAAAGGAATCAAATCTGTCCATCATGTTGTGGAGACCCATAGGGGATTTCGAGATAAGCAACAAATTGTTTGCAAACAACAGGGCTGGAGTCCTGGTGTTTGTGATGGACGGTGCATCAGAACCACCACAGTCCACAAAAGCTGCTAGGTTATTGATAAAAAGTGAAAAGAGTGTTGGGGTTAAGGAGACACCACCGTCTCAGCCCCCTTTTGACAGAAAAGGGCTCAGTCAATTTACTCCTCTGGCCACATCTTACTTGGGCGAAATTATTTTCATGTAAGTGCATAATCATATTCAACAAATAATGTGGTACCCCAAAATCATCTTTCAGCTGCCACAACTTGGATTAGGAAACCAGATCGAAAGCTGATCTAAGATCAACAAATAGTACATAAAGCTGTCCCCTCCCAATAAAACATATTTCCACTAGAGAAGCTGAAACCGGAGGACCTGATCTAGTGTACTGATTAAGCATGAGCGCTAAATCCGCTCCGCTCGCGGATTTTGCGGATTTTCGGTAAATCCGCGATCCGCGAACTCTCGCGAATTTACCGAAAATTCGCAATCCGCGAGCGGCGGATTCCTCGGTCAAAAGTTCAAGCCTTGCTGGTCTGTTGTAACTAATTTACGATGGCGCCGGCAAGCTGCCAGCGCCATCCTAAAATAGTTACTTAATTAGCTTCAACAGGAAGCTCTAATAGATAAGATAAAGCAGGGGCTCGAGTGCCTGCTTTATTTTATCAATTAGAGCTTCCTGTTGAAGCTAATTTAGTAACTATTTTAGGATGGCGCTGGCAGCTTGCCGGCGCCATCGTAAATTAGTTACAACAGGCACAAAACGGTGGCGTCTTCTTGAATAAATATGAAGGGCAGGGTTCAATCTGGCACGACGGTCCTGGCACAAAAATTAAACCTCAACCGCAAGCACTTACAGATATCAGTTAAGCATGTGCTCTAGTTGAAGCTTAAATTCAGTGACTCATTCATCGGCCCCAAAAACAATCGTGAGCGTTGTCAAGGCTGGGCAGATGTGCCTTCTTCCCAGATATACCATCGAAAATCAGCTGTGATGCTGGACATAGGCCTTTGCATCCTTGACTTTCACGAGCGCAATCCTCGTGCTGTTCCTGTGGCCAGGAGCTTCTGTATCTTTATCTGCTGCTCTGATCGGTCTCTGACCTTTTATACACACAAGAGGTATGTGCACTCGCATGGAAGCCCCGTCCGTTTGGCCCCGCCCACACACTCGAGGTGTGCACCGTCTTCCCGCCATTTACCCACTATGATAGCTCACTCAAGGGACCCCTGCGCCCTTCGGCGCGATTGCATAGTAACACACACCTGGTCGCTGTTGACAACTCTCTGGCACTTTAGGTAGCTGTAGTGTAGTAAAAGCACTATACATTTACCCAACGAGGTAGCACTTACTGATTATCCAGTAGAAAGTACTCCAGTTGAGTAGAGGTATGGCACAAAACGGTGGCGTCTTCTTGAATAAATATGAAGGGCAGGGTTCAATCTGGCACGATGGTCCTGGCATGGAAGCCCCGCCCCAAATCCGCCGATCCGCAAAATCCGCGGATTTTGCGGATCCACGATCCGTGAATACGCAAATCCGCGAATCGTGGATCCGCAAAATCCGCCCATGCTTAGTATTGATCCATTGTCTAAATCTGGCCTGCAAGAGTTATAGTGTCAGGGTCGCAGTTATACATTCTAGAAGCCTAGTCATCACAACCCTTGTAAAAAGTTTTGATCTACAATCAATTAGGCTAACAGGCCTATAATTTGCAGGAGTGCCAAGGATCCCTTTTTAAAAATTGGAATGATCATGGCCCCAGCCCAAGCTTGGGAGAATGGAAGTGCCTTCATTATAGCACTAAAAACAAAAGACAAATAGGGCCCCCCATACATCAGTTCTACCTAGGCTAGGAAGAGATTTATAGGAACGTTGTCCAATTCTGGGGTCTTTTGGGGAACAAAATTGCCACTTAGTCTTCATCAGTAATAGCGATTTCCTATAATAGCACTGCTGCAGGAAGTAGAGGGTTGACCAGCAGATGCTGGAGTAAAACTTTGGATGGAATATCAATTAGAAAAATGCTCAACCCAATTTGCCATGACTATATGATTTTTAATCAGGAGGCTACTCTCCATGATGCCTGTTGCAGTTATATTCTGAAAGGAGCGAGAATACCTCCTTTTTACCGCAGCCAACAGGTGTTCCCACTTCATGGTTTCCCACTCTCTCTTAGCCTCCTGGATGCTACTTTTAGAAATTGCTCTAGCCTCTTGTATCTTTGGACGATCTTGCTGCTTAATTGCAGATCACAGCGTCACTCTTGCTGATCTACACTGCTGGCTATACTAGGTGGAAGGTTTGGGCCTCTTGTCCAGGCAATGAGATTCTACATAAAAGAACTCTCATAATTTGCAAAACAGTTACCTGCCCAGTTACCAACCTCTAGTTGAGGCTGCTCTGATAGTATAAAAATATCATTGATTCCCCCAGCAATGCAACTATAGATGTTGCCAATAACCTAGTGTTGAAACTGACAATTTTAATAGGGTTATCCCCAAACTTTTTGCCTTCCTCCTCTTTTTTTTCTGACCTGTTTTGGGGGGGGGTTTATGACTCTGGGCACTTTATCGCAGCTGATCATTGCTAAAGTGCATGTGCTCTTTCTTGTAAACATGGTAAGATTGGTCTACACTATTTGCATATTTCATTTACCTGTGAGTCCTTTGTACAGTGGTTTCCTATATACAGAGGGCCTGTAAATTAAATGCTACTAGTGAGCATGCATTAGACAAAAGAGAGATCCCCTCATAACATAAATAATTCCATATATCTTAAAAATGTTTTGTTATAATTTCGAACCTCTTAATATCCAAGCTTTGTATGTCATTTTTGTCTGAGAAAAGCTTCCATGTTGTGCTTCGCTTCAGAGCATACAAATACATCATTCTCTGTGACTAATTGCATTAACAAACATTACATAAATACACAAGACATTTCAACAATTAGAAAAATAATTGAAAAATACATCACAGTGCTCTACATCAAATAGTTCATATTCAATTGAGTTTCTTTAAAAAATATACCACAATTACATAATAAATACTAATGTCTATTGGTTTCCAACACCTCTGTTACACTCAGTACCTTATTTGAATAATATTCTTTTATCTCTTTTATCTCAAGAGTCAAATAGCGCAAAAATCTATATACATGGTATCCCATATAATAATTCGATATTTATCTGCCTAGTTACATCTGTATTTATAAACAGCACTTTGATATTCCGGCCTTTGCCGGTGGTCCTTCTTGAGTTTGGGAGATACACCATTTGAATAAGAAACTTTAGAGACAATGATCTATCTCACTGTTCGAATAAGAGATCATGAATACATATGGTCCCTATAAACAAATAATTTCCATCCTCAAAATCATATATATATACATGGGCCTGTTACTTATATGAAGGTCTTTATCAGGGCTTTGAGTTGCGAGGGATACTTTCCAAAATAGTTGATCTGTGAGTGTAACAATGAGAATGAAAAAAATTATAAATTATTTTAAAGTGACCAGGATGTGTATAATAATTAGTGGTATCTCCAAAAGATCTGCGTATGAGCTCATATCTTTACTTGTCTTGCTCAATACGCTACTTCTCAAATGGTCGCTGTTATCGAGCCGTGCTGCACTCAGCACCTGCTATGGGCAAGGCCGAGGGCTAGAATAGCGCGTGCCGCCATTATTGCAGTCAAACCAGTCCCCAGAGGTAGGGGGGGAGAGGTTGCCGCGCCAGTTGATGATGCAGCACTCCCACCCCCCGAATTACTTATAGGGAGAATAGTCTGTGCATGTACCAGAAGCACTTTAGTGCTTCCAGTTCAACGCTAAGCCGACGACAGGGCAGACCGGTCTACACCAGCCTGCCCTGTGCTCCCCCCTTTAAAATGGGGTTGTTGGGAGCCGAACAGTCTCTTGTCCTTTTGCTCCCCACAGGAACGACAGCCAGGCCGCAGTGGCCTGTAACTTGTTTTCCCCACCCACCATAACCTAAGGCAGGATTTGTATAATGTGTATGTCACTAATGTATTTGTTTTACTCTATTAACATTTATTGCAGTTATCTCAAGAAATATAATTATTTCAATTATGAATTGAAATTGGCATGTAATAAAGTGTTGTTTTTTGGTATTTTGTCGCAGGTAATAGTGTCGTATTTTATTAGTGTATCTCCGGTCAGGCAGTAAGGTCATGATTGGTAAGCATAGTCTTCGATCCTTAGCGGTCAGCACCATGTAACTCCAGGGGCAGTGACAGCTGGTAAGTAGGCTGTCGGGGTGCAGGGGTCGGGGCAGTCTTCTTCCCAGTGGGCCGGTGGGCATCCTCGCACCCGCATGCTCCTCAGGGCGCCATTATGCAAAAGTCTGCAGCCCCCGTGATGGAGTATAAGGCTCAGAGAGTAGGGGGGGCCCAGGGGAAAGTATCCATCCGATAAGCTGTAACCCCTGCGCACCTTGCTAAGGTGGAGTATTTGTAGTTTACTGGGATCTGGGGGCTGCCAGTCATTGACCTTGCCGTAGGCTCTAGAGGGGATATGCAGAAAGTGAAAATATGCATTGTTAGATTTATGGTAGGAGTGTCTTGTGTATTAGAGTTTGTTAAGGTTAGCCACATTACAGCATTTGTCTATCAATGTATCTGTACTTTCTGCATAATTTTTTACATAAATGTTAATAACTAATGTTTTTAATTTTTTAATAAATACGGCCGGGGGGGTCACACACCCCCAATCCAAAACTTGGTGTGGTTTTGATGATTGACTAGGCGAAGGGAGGTGGCATCCATCCTATAGATTTGGTGGGTCCAAAAGAAAAGGGGACTTAGGCAGTACCAGGCCATATATTCATTTGCTTATGTCCTCCTTAGGGCACACTCCCCAATTAATGTGAACTAACGTTATTCGTAGATTCCTTTGCTACATAGTGGAAATGAATCGTTCTGTTTAATTCTAAGCTTATTATGTGAAAGACAGTCTTTCAGTTACAAAGCAGTCTTTCTTACCTTGTTTGTTTAAGAAGAGGCGTTGAAGGGCAGAGGTACGATCTTTGCAGAAAACATATTCAATTCACTTACAAAGAAATCCCACAGGTGATTTCTAGACATGAGACACAAAACGACTAACTATATTTTATGCAGGGATAAGATGCATGCTTCACTCTGACCTGTATTTGTGAAATGAATCCAAACAGCGTCTTGACTCACAGCGTGTCTCCTACTACCAGCCCTTTTCAAATCTTGTTCTTTTGTTAGTGCTGCGTAACCAAAAGTCTTGGCGAGGACCTTCTGGGGATTCTAATTCCTGACTGCTTTACCTGTGGGTCCTTGCATTCTACAGTTATTTAATCCTGTTATGTTTCAGAATACTCAAAGCATGCATCATGAGAATTAGGCATTGACTTGTCTCACCACAGTCCATTTTAGATCGGGCCAAGTGTGATTCCTCTGGATTCAATGTTGTACCATTGGGGCATTGGGAGTTTTGCATCCAATGCAAGATTTGTACTGTATCAAACGTTTTCGAAGTTATTGATTGGTTTTCGCTGCATATGCTTGTTCTCATGGACAGACTAAGCAATATACAACATTTTTGAAGTTGCAATTCGTGAATTCCAAGTGTTTAATCTTAGTTTGTTGATATATAAACTATTTGCCTTCAATGGTATTCACAGAGTTCAAGCAGTTACGGCTTTTAAAGTGTCCCTTTATTGGCGGTAAATTCAGCATAGTGGACAGTGAAGATAGATATATTGGCTTTTATTGTGATATTCGCTCTGACCACATTTTTTTGATGTTTTTTATTCCTTTCAAGCACAAACATTGACAGTTCCTTGAATTGATCTAATTCTTTCACAATTCTCCAGTTTTTCTTAGTTATGTATTTCAGTTTATTTGTAGCTCCAGAGAAAGTGGTGACACATACCAATTTATTGTTGTTGGATCTATTTTCTGGTTAGAGTAAATATTCCCTTGGGGTATACCAAGCTCTCATCATGGCTCTTTTTAGTAGTTTCTTTGGATAACCCTCTGTATTAAGTTAGAGAGTAAAATATCCGCATTTCAGAAGAAGTCATCTTTTTTTTAGCAGTTCCTTCTTATCCTCAGGGACTGGCTGTAGGGAAGATTATCCCCCAAGTTTCTTTGAGGAAAACTCGAGTAATGTAGGAAAGTCTTCGTGTCTGTCTCTTTAGTTTACAGAGTGGTATAGATGAGATTGTTCTCCTGTTTCAACATTATGTCGAAAACGATGATCTCCTTCTTACTGAACTGGATGTCTTGGCTTCTTGAATTTAGTCAGTTCTTAAATTCCACAATTTTTTCACCAAGACCTCTACATATTATAAATACATTGTCTATATATCTTTTCCATATATAGATATGATCCTTAAATGGGTTGTTGTTATAGATCAATTTCTCCTTGTAGAAAGCCGTAAGCATAATGGCATCTCTGGGGCAAAGGGACAATCCATTGCTGTCCCTTTAGTCCGGATGTAGAATTGCATATTGAACATAAAAAAATAAAGTTGAGACAAAGATAGCCAATTCCAGAATATATTCTGTTGGGACTTCATGGGGATGTTATCTTTTCTCCCAAAAATATTCTTTAGCTTCTAAGCCTCCCTTTTTTTTTTTGTTTTCGTCATTGGGAGGCAATACATTGTTGCAAACAGTACATTTCTCGTGCTTTACAGTCAGATGTAAGGTAGGGCATGTCCAGGCTAGTGATATAAGCATAATAAAGTGGTCTGACAATTGTTGCCAATGTTAAATATAATTCAAAAATACATCTGAAAGCAATTTCGAAACATGAAACCAATACCTTGAACTCCCCTCCCCTTCTGTTGATCTTTATTGTATCTGCAGTATAAGTGGTTATGTATCTATGGATTCTCAAGGCCAGCACAAGTGGGAGCGTGACTCTCTGTTCTCGGGTCTGTTAGGCGCAGCACTCTCATATACTTGGGCTGGGTGACCTCATTGAATTCTTTAGATAACAATGTCAAAAAGGGAGTCCCCACCTTCTGGAAGGAGGGCTCGGGGCTAGTGAGAGAGGCAGAGTTACGTTCCATACCTAGAATGTACAAAATCCTATGGAGCCACCGTGTGTGAGTGGGAGAGGTTGGCATCCTCCAATGTGTCAGGATGTTCTGCAGCATTGCCCCCAGTGCAAGCCCCATCTGTTGCCCCCTTACACTTTTGAGTGGGTTAGTGATTTGGTTGGGAAGGCTCAGCACCACGTATACCGGCAGACGGGGAATCTGTGTGTCGAATAATTGGTCTACATCATCTAGGATTCCGGACCAGTAGGTTGTTTGTTTTGGGCATTCCCATAGCAAGTGTACCAATGTTACCTCCTCCTCACATCCTGTCCAGCAGTTGGGGCTTCTGTCTGGGTTGCCCCTATTAAGGTGCACTGGCATGAGATACCTGTATATGGCAATTTTCATAGGTGTTTCAATACTGAACATGTTACGAGCTATATTCTTTGCCCTCTAGTATATCCCTTCCAAATCTTTCTGTGTTAACTCCCCACCCAGTTCCCTTCCCCATCTCTTCCGGCTAGGTGTGAAGTATGTTGGCAGCGAGTGTCTAAGCAGGTCATAGAGATCCGAGATCAGTCCCTTGTCATTTTCTTTAGTAATTAGCCATTTTTCATAGCGTCTCAGTTTGCGACAGACCAGCGCACATCTCGGGTTGGAGCACCCAGTGCCTTAGTTGCATATATCTTAACCGTTTCTTCTCAGGTATCCCGCAATCTTCCCTCAGCTGTGAGAACGGAATCATCCCCAAACAGATGTCCCGCTGAGCGGCAGGGTGTATCTGGCCATGACTGAAATGTCCTATCTGGCTGTCCGGTCATGAACTCACTGTTGCCAAAGCGAGGCGTTAAGGGTGAAGGAAACGTTGTAAGGTTCCTAGTGGTTGCCACCCCGTCCCAAACTTTCAATACCAAATTTGTAATCGGCGAACCCAGTAAGCCTTGGGGTCTGTGTGCCTTTTTCAGAAAGGGAACTTTCCATAGAGGTGTTCTGGCGAGTGCCCTGTCCTGGAAGAGCCACCGCTTTTCGGACTCAGGCCTATTCCATTCTACCAAGTAGCAGAGCTGGGCCGCTTTGTAGTAGTCCAGTAGATTCGGTTTCCCAAGACCCTCGGGCTTCCTGTAGCTTAAGTCTTTGTCATACGTGGCCAGGCCCCTACCCAAATAAAGGGATTGACATCTCGCTGTAGTGAGGTGATCGCTCCCTCCGGCGGAGTCGCTGGTAAGGTCTGAAACAAGTAGAGCTCCTTAGGCAAAAGGGTAATTTTAACCGCAGCCACTCTCCCCAGTAGTGACAAGCAAAGTTTCCCCCAGTTACCTAGGTCCTTTTTAAACTGCTGCGTTACTCTGTCGTAGTTTCATTTAAGCGTTTGTTGGATAGTCACCGCTAACACCAGCCCCAGATAGGGAACAGTCACCACCTGTATACCCAAGAGCAGCTCCCCCTCTGTTCGCTGTGCCTGTCCCAGTGGGTTCAGGTCAAGAATAAGCAATTTACCCACGTTGACTCGGAAGCCCGAAACCCGACCGAAGGCCTCCAGTTCCGCTAGGAACGCGGGCAACAAGCTCCTTGTTGCTGATAATGCAGCTATAATATCATCAGTGTACAGACTAATAGGATGTGTTTCTCCTCCAAACAGAATCCCATGAATGTTGGGGTTGTCTCTGATCTTTTGTGCTAAGAGTTCAATATAGAGGGCGAACAGAAGAGCCGACAGCGGACAACTCTGCATGGTGCCTCTTTGAATAGCGAAGGGGCACAAGGAGATGCTCTGATTGAAGCTGTTAGTGCTCCGTAGCAGCATCCCACCCAATCCCGAAATCTTTCTCCCAGACCAAAATGTGCCATAGTCCATTCCAGAAATCGCCAGTCCACTCGGTCAAATGCTTTTTTGGGTCGACCGTCAGAAGGAGCACATCCATGTGTGTTCGGTGCGCTTGGTCGATAAGGTGCAGGATTCTCTTTGTGTTGTCCCCACATTGGCGAGTTTGAATGAACCCTGCTTGATCTGGCTCAATTAGGTTTGGCATCATCGGACCCAACCTGGTGGTCAATATGCCGTAAATATTTTAAAATTGACATTGAGGAGGGATATCGGACGGTACGACCTGCATTCTTGTTTATCTTTACCTGGTTTAGGCAATACAGCTATCTCCACTGAGAGCATACTTGTTGTGATCAGTTCGCCCCCTCCGAATGAGTCAAATAATCGTGTCTGTAGCGGAGTGGGAATATAGCAAAACGTTTTTATAAAAGAGCGCAGGAAATCCATCCGTGCCCGGTGCTTTGAGTAATTTAAGTCATGAAATTGCATTGATCACTTCCTCGATCCTAATTGGGGCGTCTAAGGAGTTAGCCTGGTCCGGTGTAAGCGTGGCCATATGAACTGATTGTAGGTATGCTGCTGTGTCACGGTAGGTCGGGGTGTTTGCCCTATAGAGTGTTTCAAAAAACTTCCCGGAAGGTTTGGGCAATCTCCTGATCATCAATGGCCTCCAACATCCCCTGTCTCTTCAGCACTAGAACCTTTGCATGCTGGCATTGGGTCTGCAACCTATTGGCGAGTAGGTGTCCTGTCCGGTCCCCACCTATATAGTAGGAGTGTTTTAATCTGAACACTGTGTATTCCGCTTTATTTAATTCTACCCCTGCGAGCTGCGCTCTTGCTGCCTTTAGCTGTCTCCACACCCTTGGTGCCATGGTCCGACTATGCATCTCACCAACTCCCAGACCTGCTTGGTCAATTGTGCATGCAGCTCTTTGCGTTCCTGTTGTCAGCTGCAGATAAGGCTATGAGCTCCCCCCTGACCACAGCTTTCATCACCTCCCACAACGTGGTGATGGATATGTCAGAGGAGTCATTGAACTCCAAGTACTCTTTAATACTCTTGGTAAGCTGCTGCTCCCCTGCATTCTTATGCGGCATGTATTCCTTAAGCCTCCAGCCTCCAGCTTTGTCCCCGGTTGGGGCTAACTGTAGCTGCCCTGTCACTGTGTTGTGGTCAGAGAGAGTCATGGGTTCAATATTGTTAGACTTCCCAAGATCCCTGGTTGGCTGAGGTAGGTACCGCAGGCCAAGCAGGGACCAGTGAGCCTAAACATTAGTGAAAAGACAGGTCGCCTCCAGAGATAGCCCCTGCTCCACCCCCTTGGTAGTTTGGCACGACTAGCCGAGCTTATCTTCAAGGTTTAATGTGTAAAGTATTTGCAATTACGCTCACAGCAATCCAATGATGACATCACAAATAGACTCCACACAAGCTTCATAGAAAACAAGTATATGTTTATAAAACGATATACGATGCGACCACACAATACTAAACCAACATATGCGTCTGGGTAATATTCCCCCAGGCCTATTATTATTGACCTAAACTCAACAATCATATGTAATCCTAATGTCATAATATGCAGTTCAATATGCAACAGTCAGGTACTTCACAACATAAGAATAATGCAGATTGTAATACGGTTATCTGGCGATTTGTACGGTCACTGTAATGCAATGTGTAAAGCAACAACATGGTAAACTGTTATACCCCCGTAATGCAATGAGTAGGGTCCCCCTTCAGGTACTCTGGTGGGAAAAAGCAATACAACCTGTAATACAGATATCAGGCAATTCGTAATGCGAAACTAATGCAAGGTGGAACACATATATCAAGGAGTTCGGTATGCAACACTAATGCAATCTGTAATATGACAATCCGGCAGATAGTGGTGCAGGATTCAGACTAGTGTAACACATCTATCAGGCAGTTTGTTGTGCAAACCTAGTGCAATGCGTAACACACCTATTAGGCAGTTTGTTATGCAAACCAATATAATGGGAAATACTACAAAAACAGGCAGTCCATTATGCAGAAATAAAGCAATGCGTTATACAATCATCAGATACTTCACTACGCAGAAGTTATACAATGTGTAAGTTACTACAGCACCATTCACAGTCCTCCTGTGGTCTCTCTGCCACTCGTGCTGGCTTGCTCTTAGACAGAGTTGCCCCCTCACATGGGTAAGATAGAACACAGTTACTGCAGCTTCGCACTCAGGCCCCAGTGCTGCCACTCCCTTGGCACACAGGCCTCAATCCGAGCTGATGCAGAGGCTCGCACTGCAGAACAGAGAGAGAGGCCAATAGCGTCTCCCTTCGAGTCTGCGCCCTGCCCCTGGAGTTGACACACATTACCTGGGGGGCGCGAACCCACTCTCCTCTCCTCGTTCAGCGACTTGGGCCTCCGATGCAATCTATGACTTTCTGGGCAATGGGAAGATCCCAGGCTGCACACAACACCGGCAAGACTCACCGGAATTCCGGGTGCACGTTAACCAGACAACTCCTCACGAGGGTCTCAGGCTACGCACGACACTCGCAGGCAGCATCGCCGAGACACCCTTAATCTTCTTGTGCCCAGGATCACAAGGCACAACTTGCGCAGGTCTTAGGTAGTAGAAAGCACACCTACTCAGCGTCGCTGAGACACACTTTATCCTCCGGTGCCCCCGATCCCAGGGCACCTCTTGCGCAGGTCTCAGACAGTAGAAGGTACAAGCACACAACATTGCTTGGGACAAACTTTATCTCCCGGTGCCCCCGATCACAGGGCACCTCTAGCGAGGGTCTCAGGTTGCAAACAGCACACGCATACATCGTCGCTGAGGCACACTCGCTCTTCTGGTGTGCATGACCACGGGCCAATCTACACGAAAGTCTCAGGCTGCCCTAAGCACACACACAAAGCATTGCATAGACTTACTTGGCTCCTCGATACACACGTTCACAGGACAATCCCCTCAAAGGACTCAGGCTAGACAGAGCACACGCACACTTAGTCTCTGAGTTTCGTTTGGAACTCCCAGTACCCTAGATCACAGGACACAACTTGTGAAGGTATCAGGCTAGACAGAGCACACACAACCATGGCGTATCTGGGAGTCTTCTCTGGAAACTTTTGTGTTCCTGTGTTTCCAAACAGGGAGCCAGCTCACATCAGGCCCTTGGGGATAGTTACTTCAGGACACAGCAGACAGCAAAGTCCTTTAAGCAGTGGGACATAGCACACAGCAAAGGCCCTACAGCCTTTCCTTTGTTAACCCCTTCGGTGCTCATGACGGAACAGTTCCGTCATGAGCGTCGGTTGGCCTGTGCTCATGACGGAACCGTTCCGTCATGGGTCCATAGGTTCTTTCGAACCTTCAGCACCGCAGCGGAATTCGCGCAGCACTGAAGGGGTTAAAACAGCAAACTGCAGGCCAGCCCTAGGTCACACAGCATGAGCAGTCCTATCCAGAAGTCTATTCAGTTGTTTCTTCTTTGGCAAAGGTTCCTCCTGATCCACGAAGTAGCTCCAGTCTTGTTCACACTTGATCAAGCCATTCTCCAAAGTCCAGGGGCTTCAGCTTGCATAGTTATACCTCTCAATTGCTTTGAAGTCTTTGTGTTACAGGGGGCACTGACCCCTGCTCAAACCAGTTCTGGGTACCTCCCAACCAGTGACACCTTTGCCCTTTGATTAATGTGGGTCTGGATTCTCAATCACTCAGCAGGAGATGTGACAATTGTTTTATAGCACCAGCCCAGGCCTCTTCACCTCTAGGCCTACTCCTCCTCCTACACACCAGATGCAGGTCAGCCTGTGCTGTCTAACCTCCTCCCCTGGGTCAAGATATTCCCCAGATCCTATCGCTTTCAAATCCAGCCAGTCAATCCACAACCAGGCAGAGACACAGAAATGTTTAAAGCACAAAAACCCAGACACTTCTAAAAGAGTGGCCAACAAACATACAATGTAAAAACCATCTTCATAAAAAGATGTGTTATTGCAGGGTGAGTTCAGGCATAAACATACTAAACTTCACCTTTCCATCTTAAGCCCTTGGGGAGATAGGCTGAAAACATATTACACAGCCTCCCCATTCTATTCTAATGGGCAAGATGGGCTTTCAGCAGTGAAAATAAAATGGAGACTATTTCAATGCCAGGACATGGCACACTCCTTGGTACATGTTCCCCCTTTCATATGCACTGCATCCTGTCCAGGGGGTACCCCAGACCTACCATAGGGGTGCCTGATGTGTATGGAAATGGAAGGGCAGGGTCTGGTAATTGCGTGCACTTACCAGAACAACATGGCAGTTTAGGAAACTGTGCGCAGGCCCTGCAATGGCAGGCCTGACTTCCCTTACCAAGGCTATTTGAGTGGGTGGCACAATTAGTGCTGCAGGCCCACCAGTAGTATTTGAATTACTAGCCTTGGCACACATAACGCACTTCACTAGGGACTTTACTAGTAAAGCACACATACCAATAATAGGACACCAATCACCATTACACTTTACACAGCTAAACTTGCACTTTGACACTGTTTAGCAGAGGAAAAGTGTCCAGAGCATCTAAGTTGGCAACACATGTCAGAAAAAAGGTCTAGGGGAAAAGCAAAAAGTTTAGGGAACTTTAGCCGAAAAAGGGCAAAGTCCCACAGATATATACATCTTTTACCACTTTATCGACCTCAGCTGTGCCTAGGAAGTAGTCCAACCGAGCATAAGATCTGTGTGCATGCGAAAAGAATGGAGTAGGGTGGGCTCCCTCGAGATATCCACTAGCCCCAGTTCCCGCAGCCACAATCCCCCCTCCCACAATAGTTCCCCTTTTGGGTGAAACGTAACTTTAGACCTATCTTTGTCCATGTCCATAACCATGTTCCGGTCCCCCCTATCAATGTCATACGAACTTGCAGAACCATAGCGTCCATTAGTGCTGTCTGCAGGAAACCCTCCTGTCCTGTATTAGGGGTGTATATGGACCCGAGAACCATTCTATGCGCTCCAAACTGAACAGTGTAAGCTAGCAAATGTATTTTTATTTCGGCTACTTTCTCTTTCACCTCCCCCTGCATTGTCTAGCTATTAAAATGGCAACCCTCGCTTTCTTCTCCCACGTGGAAGAGAAAAACTTCTGGGAAAACACCCTGGCGCGCATGCGATACCAATCTTTGGATAGAAGGTGCGCCTCTTCTAGGAGACACACATCTGCCTCCATGGACTCTAAGTAGGTGAGAATTGCTTGTCATTTAATAGGATTGTTGAGCCCCTTGACATTAAGCGTAAGTAGTTTTACTACTTCCCTATCCATCTCAAGTATTGGCATTCGGTGTACAATTTGGTTGCACGGCAAAACCAATAATCCCGCTGTCCTTCGCTCCCCCTCCAATAATCTGAACTCTGAGTGACTATTTGAGAACCACAGACCACTTGCCCATTTGACACAAGAAATCCCCCTTCCCCTCCCTAACCCCAACAAACCAAATGATAAACATACCCAAAAGGACCAGGATCCGTAGAACTCGTCCACTCACCCTTGGTGATCTAGTTTGTAGGGTGCACCTTGTGGCCAGTCTATGCCCCCGCTCCATAAGTTACCACCCCGCCTCCCTGACACAATACCACTTATCTGACCCCTGGAGCAAATCAATTGCTGTCTCTGGAGCTGGATTCATTAGACAAGGAATTTAGGACGGCCAGTCTCCCCTGTGCAATGGTCTCTGTGCTTGGTCTCAATGTAACCTTTGAAAGTTTACCTCCACGCACTCGGCACCACCGTTCCCCTTGTCTTCTTTTCTCACCACCTCCTGAGTCATCCTGCTGGGGGCTCTCTATCCCAAGGGTGTGGTAGGCTTCCTGTAAAGACCGAATTTGGTGCAATTTACCTTCCCATCTGAAGATTATACGGAAGGGGTGGCCCCATGCATATGAAACACCTTGGTTGCGGAGGTGCACTATAATCGGACGAAAATCTCGTCGCTTTTGCAGGGTGATTGCTCCCAAGACGTGGTATGGAGCAATTGCGTGTGCCTGATAGGTCAGTGGCTGGGCATCCCTCGCTTTCTTCAGAATTAGTTCTTTAAGTTGAACATCTAGAAGTAATGCCAAAATGTCTGGGGGAGGCGCTGTTGCTTTCCTTTACAGGCCAACTCTATGAGCTCTGTAGATTATAATGACAACATTAGGAGATTCCTGCAAGACATGCCGAAAGAGACCTTGGAGGAAGCTAGTGATGTCCGCTCCTTCTTCTTTAGGCGGCACACCCCTGATATGAATATTAATCCAACGGGAGCGGTTTTCTAAATCCTCCACATGTGATTGTAAGTCTATCTGTTGTGCCTGTAGGCGAAAAACTTCTTATTGTAAGTGCTCCACCTCTCTATCCCGAGACTGTTCATGGTCCTCCATGGTGACAATCCTCTCTCCTATCGCATCAACATTGTGGCACACTTCCTTTATTTCCCTGGAGAAGTCCTGTCTAAGGGTCTGTAGATCTTCATGCAGAGTAGAGAACAATTGTGCCAGGAAAGCACCCTTGACCGGTTCTTCTGTGCCCTTTAATTCTTGCATTCCATGTGCAGTGGGTGAATCTTGGCCGCCAGCCCCCGTCCTGTCCCGGCCCAGCTCTTGCCACACCTTCTGGTCACTCGCAGCTAGATTCAGCTCAGGCAATCTAAACAGCCTCTTGCCCGAGGGATATGACTGCACAGTGCATGACACCAACTTGTGCTTTGCTCACCACACCAGGCAGGGATCGCATGTTCGCTCCAGCGTGCGGGCTGAATGTACAGGTGCTGCTGCACCCCGGGCTGGTCTGGGCTCCAGTCCTCGAGCACTCTCCAAGCTTAACTGATGGGCGACTCTGCCTCTCTTAAGTGAGGGAGATCCAGGAAGATCCACGCCGCAACTCTTCTTGCGGGGGCCGGCAAGCTTCGATAAGGTGTGCTCGCTGCCAACGAGCCGCCTTACTCTGAAGGGCTCAACATTCTCCAGTCCCCGCCACTTAGAAGCCTGCTATGCACGTTCACTCCTCGCACCACTATCGCCAAGCTCACGTCACCATGCACCTGTGCAGGCTGTGGTGATCATTTGGCACTGCAACAGGAGCCTTTTGGGCCTCGTGGGTGTTCCTGGGGATCGCCTTCTCAGCGTGGGATGCCCCAGAGCTACACTTCAGGTCCAGGAGGTGAGCAGCACCGCCATCTTGGGTCTCCGCGCTTGGCGGTCGTCTCTGCTCCGAACGGGATTTTCGGGGTGTTGCGGTCAGCGAACCTGAGTTTGAATTGCACCTCCAGGCTCACGCTATCATACTCTCCTCTCCTAAGGGTAAATGGTTCATTGAAGATGCTGGGAAGAAATGCGGAGGGCGGACGGGAGTGGGGAGAAGATCAAAACACATCTTACCCTCTCGCCATCTTGACCACGCCCCCTAAGCCTCCTTCTTGAGGGATATTTGTGTATAAACGTACAATATCTAGGGTTGCCAAGGTGTCTGTTATTTCAAAGAATTTCATAGCATTTATTGCATTAATAGTGTCTCCAATATAGCTTGGAATAGCGGATATCAAAGGTTTCAGGAAAGAGTCAATGTATTTCGCAGGTTGTTCCAAAATTGAATATACAGCCTCCCAGGGTGGTCAATGGATTTTTTTGAACTTTCGAGAGAATTTATATTAATAGTAGTCGAGGATCCTTAATGAGAAGGTATTTCTCTTCTTTTTTGAAATCCATCAACCTTGTATGCCTTCTTTCAGAAGAATCTAGATTTTACTCATAATCATATGTGTTGGATCTTCTTGGATTTTTTTATAGTGGTCTTCATTTTGCAATTGCCCATTATTTGTGTTCATAATGGGTTCGATCCATAATGAGCGTGGAACTTCCCTTGTCTGTTGGTTTTTATTATCTCTTGGCTGGTTTTTAAATTCACATGGGCTGCATTTTCATCCTTTGTCAAATTAAATTTCATGTATTTCTTCTTATTTTCCATGTTATCAATTTCCTTCAAGACTGTTCTCTCAAAGGTTTGAAGTAAACGGGCATGTGTGACGCTGGTGGATAGAAGCAGGATTTTTCCTTTAGTCCAAAAAGTTCCTTTCTTGAAGAGTGGAGTGGTTTGAAAAAAAGACTTTCAGGCGCATTGTACGGAAAAACTGTAGCACCTCCATTTTTATTTGCAAATAGGCGGGTCTCTTCACTGGTACAGATGACAATCCTTTACTTAATACCCGTGTCTCTGCTGGGTCCAACTCTCTCTGTGAAAGATTGTATATTGGAATTAGTTCTGTTGACCTCACCTGTAAGTTCGGTGGCTGGTCCTGATCTTTCCTAGGTATTGATTTGGATTGAACCATTGCTTCTCTCTATTTCGTCTTCTTCCCCTTCCTTGGCCTCAGTCTAACAAAGGATGTCTTGTTTGTTTGTAGGAAGCACTTGATGGAGATTCTGGACCACTTGAGCTTCCTGAGTATGATGAAGTATCAGAAAATTAAATGAATTTCTTCCTGCTCCGGCCATGGAATTGAGACAATATTCTTGGGTTTTCAGATTTCTTGTAAAAAAATATGTCTAGATATGGATATACAGTTACTATAGAGAAGTTAGTAATGTGCCTCTGGAGCTTTGATCTTTTAAGTCTTCTGTGTTTTTTAAAAAGTAGCCGTTTCTTTTTCAATTTTATTTAATAGAGCTCTTGCATCTTCTATCGAAGTGTTAGTCAATAGTGCTTCCTCAAGTTCCTTTATTAGTTCCAATTAATGTTTACTTAGTCTCTCTGCGGTTTTAATCGACAAAAGCATCCAATCCCTTGAACACTTGGCCTAAATGGCTAAAATTGCCAGTATATTTGGGATCTTCGATAAAAATAACTGGAATATGTTTTACTTGTAGGCCTTGAGGTATTGTCCTCGCCTTAAGTGTTCTAACAGCACCTCGCCATGAAGTACTGTTCTTATCTGTTTTTTTAATTCAACCTTGTTATCTTTTGTAGTGAGCCTGCAGTGCTGATTGCATCACCGACCAAAGTAGCCTTTCAAACCTGTTTCAGGCCTCTGCCACAGTGACGTGGCATTTAACCACTTGGATGCTAATGACAAGGGTAACTCGTCATGGAGTGCCCATTCATTTCAATGGAAATTACATTACAAATCTGCAAGAGCCTTAGCATCCCCAGTGTTACCCACGTGTAAAACTCCCCTTTTACTACTAAGGTAGGACCTAAGTAGCCCTATGGTCAGTGTGCTGGCTGGATAAAAGGTAAGACACGCGCCTTAGCCTTGTGCCATGTCCTGATAGTGACAAACAGTTGTAATGAAGTACAATAGGCAGGGAGGTGTAGAGATGAACTTCTTTATTTAAGCTTCTCATAAAGTAACGGCCTATCTACAGAGCTCCCAACAGCAACTGGCCACAAGCACTAGACAACAGGGACCAAGCACTCTACATTCTAGAGCCACAGTGGACGAATATTCTACATAGAAGCGGACCAATGTTTAACAGTTAAACATGAGGCATTTACCACATACCTTTCCCCCAAACATACAGAAAAGCATGTAAATACAAAGAAGCAAGATAAGATAAGTGAACTCCAAGGAACTCTGCATGAGATTAACATGCTTACACCGAAGTTTCATAGATGCCCAGGAGTTTTTCATGTACGAGAGCTCCTGCGTAGAGGAGAGACAGCCTTTGAGGGAACAGGTAGATTACCTTGTAACAGTGGAGTCATTGGAATGCATGGGAGTAATTCTACGCAAATTCCAAATGCGACCATTGTCAAGCTTCACAGCGTTGTGAAACAGTTTAGTCACCCTAAAAGGAGGGGAACATTTAGCACTAGCAGACTTCTGGGGAAAACGTGCTTTCATGTCATCACTCACACATACAATCGTTTTCCTCTTGGCTGACTTGAGATCCTGAAGCACCGTCACTGAGAATCCTTACAAACCACAATGTTGGCACCCTGTCCCCTCATCGAAGATTGGAACATATACTTGTTAGGGGTGCAACCCCTAAACAATTAAAAGGGAATTTTCTCAGTGGTGGAGTGAGGAGTCAAGCGATAGACCATAACTCTCTCATGTATTAAAGATCTCCAATCCCTACCTTGATCTATGGCCAGTTGAATTGACTCCTTCAGTACACGGTTGAACCCCTCTACCATTCCATTGCACTAGGGGTGGTAAAGAGAACAATGTTAGTGTAAAATACCTTTTCTGGCCCACAATCCCTCCATCTCTCTTGACACAAGCTGAACACTGTTGTCAGTCAGATGAGATTCTGGAAGACCTCCCAGCGGAAAATGTCTTCCAACATTTTGGAAATGTCCCTAGTTTCAATACTCTGTGTCACCTTAACCTCAGGCCATCTAGAGTACGTCCATTAATACAAGAAAGTAGGACTGCTCTCTTCAGCAATTTCACACACCTTGAAGTCATCAATTTCCCATGAATCTTCGGGGTCAGGTGAGAGTTCCCCACACTGTTTAGGCACAAAGGGCCATATGTATCAAGCTAATTAGCATTCGCAAAGGCCGAAATTCTGTGAATTTCGGCCTTTGCGAATGCTAATTTGACAAATGGTATGTATCAAACATGTTTGATGCAAAATAAGGAATTGCAAAATTTGCAATTCCTTATTTTGCGATTGCACTTAAGGAATCGCAAATTTTGCGATTCCTTAAATGCAATGTATCAAACAAAAAATATTCCAAAAATGCCATTAAGGATTCGCAAATTACCACCAACTTCGAGTTGGTGGTAATTTGCGAATTCTTTTCAAAAAGCTTTTTTCCAAAAAACAATAGGTGCCATATGACGCCCATACATGCCCTTAGGGCATGTATGTGCGAAATATGCCCCCAAATGTCTTTTTCAGGGGTGCAGCAGGGTGTTCTTGAGACACCCCTGCACCCTTGAAGAAATTCCTAATTTGCGATTAGCTAATTGCTAATCGCAAATTGCACCTTCATTCCTATGGGCCTCCTGGCCCATGGAAATGAATGGGTAATTTGCGATTAGCAATTTGCTAATCGCAAATTAGGAATGGTAAAGAATCGCTATTTAATAGCGATTTTGTACATACATACCGTTTTGCATTTCCTAAATAGCGATTCCTTAAGATTCGCTATTTAGGAAATGCAAAATAGTTTGATGATACATATGGCCCTAAGTGAGAAACACATTTGGCGACCTTATTGTCAACCCCAGGGATGTACTTCACGACAAAATCAAAATCTTGCAGGGCAACTACCCACTTGCATATTCTGGAGGAGACAGTGGCCAGACCTGTCTTACAGAACACATCCTTTAACGATTTGTGTTTCCGAATGAACAACAAAAGAGCTACCCCAGAGGAATTTTTTTAATTTCCTGATGGCCCAGAAGATACAGAGGGCCTCCTTCTCGATTATGGAGTACTGAAGTTCTGGACCGACAAGGGCTCTGGAGAGGAACATTGTAGTCACTTCCTTCCCGTCTCTCGCTTGCTTAACGACAGCGCCCAGGCCCTTTCAACTGGCATCAGTAACCAGGATAGAGCTTGAAGAAGTGTCAAAGCTCTGAAGGGAGGGAGCCGAAATCAGAGCTTTCTTGTCACCCTCAAATTCCAAATGGCACTGGGGAGACCATGAAAACTTCACACCCTTCTTTAAGAGGGATCTCAACATGAAGGTGCGGCAAGCAAAGCAGGGAACACATTTATTGTAATACTCCACCATCCCTAAAAAGGTGACAAGTTCATCTCTGGAGTGTGGAATGGGGAGCTCCTCAATTGTCCTAACAAGACGATCCTTAGGTCTGACTCCATCTCCGTTTGAGGTGAGCCCTCAGTCTCACATCATGTTCCTGTTGAGATGAACCAGAACGTCGTCTTGGTATATCTTAACTCCTTCTGCACCATTCAACACGTCTTCCATGGCTCTTTGGAACACAGATGCTGCGGAGTTCAAGCAGAAAGGAAGACAAGTAAATTTGTAGGTGCCAAAAGGAGTTATAAATGCAGTCAAGTTCATGGACTCATCATCAACTTTAACCTGATGGTAGGCCGCTCTGAGATCAAGAGTGGAGAAAAGACGTGCATCACTTAACTGAGCTAGCATCTCCGTGATGTTAGGAAGAGGGTACCTGTCAGCAACAAATGCACGCTGAGGGCATGGAGGTCTGCACATGAACGTAGTTCTCTGGAGGACTTGCAGGCAAGAACCACCAGAGCCAACCACTCCCTCGCCTCCGTCTCAACAATGAACCCCTCTTTCTTCAACTTCTCGAGTTCAAGGCGCATGGCTCTCTCATGGTCAAAGGAGCACACCAGAGGAACAGCCAATCAAATGTTTTTCAAAATCTGCCCAAGGAAAGAGATTGGTTGGTAATACGTCTTCTTACAATGCTTCACAACCAATGAAAAAGAGGTGCAGAAAGTTTCTGTTTTTAACATACGAGCAAATCAGATGACCTTGCAAGTAAATGCAGAGAGAGGCAATTATTAAAGATGACTTGCTTTCAAAAGACCCCAAAAGGCTTCTTGCAGAATAAGTTTGCACTTATCTGCCTGACCCCATTTAATGATTAACCAGGCTCTCAAGCCTAAACACGTCAGAAATCATCTCTCGTCACTTTCTCTTCTTCCAGGTTCACTGTGAAAGTGTGTGTCTCCTTCTCCTTTAACTACTTTCTTTTTCATAGTAATTGTTACTCATACTCTATCCATCAAATACCCCACAGATGCAACCCCCTGGATTTGCAATAGTAATTGTTACTCATACAGTATCCAAAACATACCCTACAGATGCACCCTCCTGGAGTTAGAATAGTAATTGTTACCCCTACACTAACATGCACTTACCTTACAGATGCATCCCTCTGGACTTAGAATAGTAATTGTTACCCCTACACTAACCTGCACTTACCTTACAGATGCACCCTGCTCTCTCTTTCAAAATCCAAACCAGATTTACAACACCCTTGCACCACTTTCGCATCACTTTTCCCATCTTAAAAGTAATGCAATAATTACGCAATTAACTTGTAAATCTGCCCCTATCCACATTACGAGCAAAACAAGTACACAACTCATTCACTTCTTTATCAATCACAATTAGACAGTGTTGTTTCACTATTCACAATGAACTTCAATAAATTCTTTGCGCCTATTTAAATGGAAGATGAGATTGTCGACATTACAAAACTTAGTGGCATATTTACAAAGACAGAGTTAAAATTGTCGTCACTTTAACGCCTGCAAAGTACAACAAAAACACAGAAAATGGTCTTCAAAATCCTTTGTTATCTTACCGGAAGATTTTCTCAACATTGCTGTTTCCTATACAAGACTGAGAGCCACCCCCCGGGGCTATAAAACAAATGGTTGTGGGGGGCTCCAAACCCACCCCCTGCAAAATTAGAAGTGTAGGGACCTCAACGACGCCCCTCAAGCCCCAGGAACCACCACCCCCGGGATTTTGTGTATTGTGGGAGGCAGACTGTGTGGCCCTCCACCCGGAGTCCTTGAGGGCCTTGGGGACCGCCACGTCCCAGGGCCGGCTCCTGCAGTCTGCCGAGTGCCTACACCCAGGACACTGTTGTTTGCTATGAGAGGGTGGGAGTCTCGCAGCTCCCTCCCTCCCATACCAAACTTACTTTGGATTTTGGAAGACACAGCAGTGAAATCTATTCTCACTTTCAAAATCCAAACCAGATTGCTTTTCCATATGCAACTTAGCATCTCTCCATGTGGAAAAGCAGTACCGGCTCCCGAAGGACGCGAGGAGCCGGCGGGACCGTGGGGACATTTTGGCTCCCCCCACGGTCCCCAACATTTTTTATAAGACCCGGGGGATAGGGTCCCCGGGGATATTAGAAATTACTTATGGGGGCTATTTTTTTATGGTAAAATTAAAAGTCGCGCACCCAGCGCAGCGCTCAGTGCGGCCCCCTGGTGTACACGCGCTGGATGCATGACTCATAATCTGTAGGGGCACAACTCCAGCGCCTTTGTTTAAGTATGGGCGAAATCTGCGAATTCGCGGTATGCGAATTATTGTGAAAGCGAATTCGCGTTCCGCATAATCCGTGAATTTGTGCAAATTTGTGAATGTTTTTTTTTTTCGTGTTTGCGGGACGCTTTGCGTGTTCGTGGGCCGCATTCAGCGCGTCAACCGCGAAGTTACCCATGCGGTCGTACATGGGCACGGCCATCTTGTTTGCGTTGCGTATTTCCGTTTCCGGGCACTAGTTGCAATCTCGCGTTGGCGCGGGGCGCGATTACGTGGTCGCGTGAGTTTTTGCGTGCTTGTGGCGGAAATATCACGCAAACTTACCCACGCGGTCCTCAATGGTCGCGGCCATCTTGTTTTTCATTCATTGCTATGGTTCTGGGCATGCTTTTTAATCCTCCCCTTATCTTTGCAATCCTTTGTTTCTTTGAACTTTTTTTGATCTTTTTTACCCATTATCTATCCCTCTCTTTTTCTACATCTATATTTTGTGTTTTTTTTCTACTTTTGGTTACTTTAAAACTACTTTTTTAACTCTTTTCTTTTATTTACTTTTTCTCTATTCTCTTTCTATTATTTTTCCATTCCTGTCCAGGACCATGGCAAAGGGAGCCGGGAAGAACAAGGACAGGACCTGTTCCACTTGCTAGGCATGGAGATCCCTGGCCTTGGTGAGTAGCTATTTAATAACTACTTTGTTTTCTTCTGTTCTGTGTTATATTGCTAATATATGTTTTTCCCAAAGGGGAAGGGTCCCGCACCCCATACCCGGCTCCCTTGCGGGTGATTAAGGGGGGAGCAAGTAGTAGTCCGGGAGATCTTCAGCGTGGAGGAGGTGGCCGCACTGAATTTCTACGTCCAGTGCCACCTCCCCAAGAACGTGGCAGCAGGGGGCAGGCCCGGTTCAGGACATGGCCTCCAGGAGCGTTGCCAGCTGTGGGATAAGGTGTGCCAGGCCATGGGTAAGGAGTAGGGGGTCTGGCGCACCTACCATCAGGCGACGCACCGGTGGGCTGACCTCCTTGACCGGGAACAGGACCTGTTCCACTTGCTAGTTGTGGAGATCCCTGGCCTTGGTGAGTAGCTATTTAATAACTACTTTGTTTTCTTCTGCTCTGTGTTATATTGCTAATATATGTTTTTCCCAAAGAGCAAGAATGCTGCCGATTCGATTACATTGCAGGTAAATTAATGTTTAAATAGCTTCTGTGATTGCAGGTGCTCGCCTGCTCAGTGGCGTTGCTCCAATACTTACTTGTTTGCAACTTTGTGCTCATTTGAGCAGAACTGCGTAATGCTAGAGAGACTAGAGACTCAAGCCTACTCCTTCCTTTGTACTCCTGCTGCCACTAAGAAGAGATAGTGGTGGATTGATAGGTTGAGTATATTATGACTTGTAATTTAGTAGTAGGACATTTTTTAGTGGTCTGCAATCATGATGACGGACTGTGTCTGTCACGTAGCGTGCTGCTGAGTGCTGGCAGTCGTAGTAGAACCTTTTTGTTGTTGGTTTAGTTAGTGATTTACATAACTTTCTAAGTAGACGGTCTGCGAATCCAGCAATACTGTACTATCTATCCTAGTTGACCAGATCAGATAGGTCAATCAATACATGTAGTGCAATTGTTGGTAATTTGTTTCCCTGAGATAATTTTACATTGTGGTCAAAGAAATCAAATATTTCAAAAAAACAATCATCCATGTTTGTGTTTATTTCATGATCATCAGCACCTCCCAGGGGCAAGAAGACCACACCTGAGACTCCGGCGGAACAAGGTGGGCAGGAACGGTCCTCTGCAGGCTCTTCTGCTGGCCCTAGTAAGTTGTTCTGTTGTTAATATTAATAATTATACTTCCCTAACTTTTACAGCTCCTATTCATTCCAAACTGTTCCTAATTCTATTTTTTACAAAATAGTCTTTGATCTTCTTGTAGACTGTTTCTACATTCTTATCCTGCCTCTCTACCATCACTCTCTGTGCTACTACCATTTACTATTATTATGAGTCGGTCTGTGTAGGTAGCTAAGCTTGCCCAGTCGGCAAACGGTGTTAAAAAAACTCCGATCCAGCAATAGCTCTAGAGGCACTGAGTGCAGTCCTCTGGGTTGCCCTTGCTGTCTATTCCAGTCTTCTCAATGCTAGTGCTTTGACAATTTCCAACAACAAAATGACATTGTCCACCAAGAATAAGCTAGTAGTTGGCTTTTGATTTGATAGTAGCACATACCTTACCGCTAGTGTTTCAGGGACTATTCTGCACAAACAGAAGTATGGGCAAGAGAAATAGGACATTGTTGATGATAGGTGCAGTTCGACTTTCCACATACCTCAGTCAGAACAGAAGTTGAACCCCCAATCCCCTGACCGACTATCTAGTGTGTCTGACCAATGATTAAACGACCCAGAAGAACAGAAGAAGACTACCGAGTCCCGACCTATCAGAGTCACGGAAGCATGCTTGCAAAGTGCAGTAGTGCAACTGCAACCCTTCCGCTCACTCACTCCTGAACAAAAACCACACAGTGTTTTTTAGTTTTAAAGTTTTATTTTCAAAGAAGAAATAAAAAAACAATTCCTTTATTTTTATTAGCGCAGTATTCCCATCGAGCAGTGGTGATAGATGACGTTAAAGTTTAAACACCCTTCCCTAGTATATACTTCAACTTAACACATCTAAATATTAATAGTAACTGTGCGGGACTCGGGAGCCCTCACCTTGTTGGAACTTCAAGTCCTCCTGGTGGTGATGAGGAGTAGGTGGTTCTGTCTGTAATTAGAAAAATGTTGCACGTTAAAAAGCAAGCATTCATCAGTTGTGCCAAAAAGTGTTACATGTTATGGCTAAGCATATAAGTTAACACCCTCCCCACTAACGTGACTTTTTTTCAGTCCCAATAATTAAAAATTGGTTCAGTATTAACATTTTCTCTTCCATTACGAGACGAAATAGGGTGTGGTGTATGGCATCTAAAAATATGACATTTTTTTTCTAGGCATCATCACAACATCGGATGCGGCACTTCCCACTACCAGTGCCGGGGCCAGCAGCGGCAGGGGTCCACTCCAGGGGCGGATGTGGCGGCGCCACAAGTGCCACCAGGAGAAGCTGCTGCGGTGGATGGCTCAGTAGCGGTGGACGGTGGTAAGTTATTATACTCCTTACTTATTGACATTTTAGAGTAGGCTCGCAAAGGGGTGTATGATGTACTGTACAGTAGACAGTACACTAGTAGAAGTACACTGTACTGTTATGAACAGTTACTAATTTAGAATTACATTTTTGCCAATCACGGAGAAGACAGTCACCCTTGACTTAGCCATAGCATTAGCCGCGGTAGTTCTCAAGTAAGCAATGGCCCCCTCTATTTGACTTCAACTCAGCGGTGAAACTTTTATCGTGAAGCCAATTCAGATGAGATGAACTTGAGGGATGTGATGAACTAAAAGGGAAAGAAGGTTGTAAGGAAGGACGAGCGAGTCATAACATTTATGATTGTAAAGAATGATACGTGTTTTTGAATGCATGCAGAGGTGGCTGATAGGAAGGAATTAGATGCATGACTGCTTGAAGCAAGGATGGTTGGAGGAGAAAGAGAAGATGACTGCCTGTGTGGGTGAATCAGAAAATGCAAGTGTGGTTTGCATTGCAAGCAATATATCATTTGGGTGAAAGTGAAATGCAAGTCAAGACGGTGGTTTACCAAATAAAATGAAAAGGGTGTTAGTTGGTTGTTGAGAAAAAGTAAAGTTGGTACAGTTGAGACATTAAGAAGAATGATAGACGTTTACTTTGGAAGCATGGATGGCATTTTCTTCCTCATAGATAGCAGAGGTGTATGTAGAGCAGACGCTCAGTGGATGAAGAGTGTTACTTTGCTTGAACAGCATGTACGTGCCAGAGTAGCAAAGCAGAGGAAATCCAAATACTAGAAGTTGTGATTGTTCAGAAATTCTCACTTAACTAACAGTACAGTAGTATACTTTGCAAGCACAGCTTGTATTGTGTATGTATTGTATAGTTGACATTATATCAAGTCAAGTCCCTTCCTCTGGCAATTATGGGTACCACACTCACTCCCTATGTTAATAATTTCTTTCAGCTGTGTCAATCATGGGTGGACTATCGCTGTTGTTCACTCAATCTATCACAACAAAGCACCTAAAGTCATCCATCATATAAGCAAAGATCATGTGATCGGCTGGATACATGATCAGAAATGAATAATCTTCATTTTTCTTTTGTAGTACTGAAGGCCCGGGGGGGGGGGCAGTTCGAAATATAAATTACATTGAGCAGTAGCCCTTGATGTAACCGAGTATGGCCAGTGCCACCCCTATAGAAAAGTAAGAGCTCTCTGACTATGTAGTAGCGAGTCCATAGTGTTGCTAGCAGAATTCCTGAAACTCCCACTAATGTTACAGGCCTACAAAGACGGCGGAAAGATACATGCCAAAATGTTATACTGTGCTTGCAAGTTGCTAGTGTTACTGTGAGACAACTTTCTGTTGAATTATTTTGTGTTATAGTTAAAGCGTATTGGTTACAGTATTTCTCTTTCTTTCTTCATATAGATGCTCCAGAAAATCTCACCAGAAAGGAGATGGCTGTCCGGGCCAGGGCTAGGAAGCTGGTGGCCATTTGCGCAGAATATCGCCGGCTGTGGGCTCAGAAACAGGAGGAGGAGGCGGCAACAGCTACATCCTCCTCCAGTGCCCCCGGGTCCACCAGCCAGCAGCCTCCAGTATGGCGCCGTGATCCGACAGCCTCCCGCCGCCGCTGCTCAGCTGCAACAAAACCAGCAGCTCCCCCCCCCCCAGAGCCTGGATGGCACGCCTGCGCCGGCTACGCCGCCGAGTGGACTACCTGGAGCGCACGGTGGAGAAGCAGGAGCACCAGCTCCAGGACCTCCGCAGAGAGCTGTGGGACCACCTGTCCACAGGACACCGCCGGAAGTGACTGTGTCCCTTGCCCCTTTTTTTAAAACTGTTGAGGTGGGGGGGGGTGGAATTGGGAGTTGGGGATTCTGAGGGACTTTTTGCGGGACATTGAAATGGACATTTGTTGGGGTTAGGGAGGGGGGTGGTTTGGGTCTTTGGACTAGTTTATTTTTGTTAGGGTAAATATATAATTATTTCTTTTCCATACTTCAACATAGTGTACGCTTTCATATTACTTTGTGGGGTTGTGGGCGGGGGTTACTGCACGTTTTGTTACCTCAGCATGAATTATCTAAAACGTCCAAAAATGTACAAAAGTGCCACTAACAGAGTTAGTGAATTCAATTGGCCTACTAGTACTTTACTAGTACTACTGTCAGTCTCTCCTCTCCTCTGAGTCCTAGCCCATTATTCTACCTCCCCAAAATGCTCATCTTACCTGTGATTCGTGTTTTATAATAGTGCTAGGCACAGCGCTGGCTGCATGGCAAATGGTGCTTACGGTTGCCCATGACATCCATCCAGGACAGAAATTCCATTGTTGTGGTGGTAGTAGGAATGGTACCACACTAGCAGTAGGAGCATATGAAAAACAAAGGAAAAAAAACAGACATTGAGTGGCCTGAGCGGAGTATTAGAAGGAACACTATATATGTAGCCTAAGCAATGCTGAAGATAAGTATGGGGGAAAAAATGTGCATGGATGATTATGGCTACAAGAACAGTGACACAGCAGCATAACAAGTCTTGGCATGTAGGAGGATGATGTTGACGATGGATCCAATCGATGGTGGGCATGAAATTCAGAATTTATTTGAAAATACTCATTGGTGTTTTTTTAAAGCAGAATTACAATATCCTAGGATTCATCTAGCTGACTTAAAATTGACTTAGGAGGTTGCTTGCACCTTATCCTCCCCAGTAAGTGTGTGGAATTATTGCTGTCATTTAGTCACACCGCAATGAAAACCACACAGCCCGGGGGAAGAAGGTTAGGGTTTGAAAATTGGATGGGAATGGGGTTCTTTGGGAAAGTTTTGTGGAGAGAGGAAAAAAAAACCAGCATGGACAAACAACAAATGAAGAAAAACAAATCTTTGGATACGAAGATATCCATAAATCTTTTAAGGGACATAAAGGAAGTGCATACATGATGTTGTTTGCTAAATGGATGGTTCGGTTACTGAAAAGTAGTACTAACTACAACTTACTAATTAGTACTAAACTATTAGACAGTACAGGGCAGCTGTAATTACGCAATTTCACTCAGAGAGAGAATGACTTAGTAGTACATTACATTAGTTTTAAAAATAGCAAAGCAAGTTATGAAATAGCTGTAGGGATGAATTTAAAGCAGAGAGTCGCACTCATGGAAGTTCACAACAATAAGTTATTTAAAAGATAAGGTGAAGTGAAGAGGATACTGTAACTGTATGTTGTTCTTGTCCTGCTCAATTTGGGAAGTTGCATGCATCCAGCCATTCCTCTTATTCGCGGTACTCGTCCATTTCATCTGATGCTCCGTCGATCAATCTTGGTGACCAGACACACTGTCCACTGCCTGCCTGGCGGATGCGGAATTGCGGATTGGTATTGTTCCCATGGCACAAGGTAAAAGCCGGCCTGCAATTGTTGATGGAAAAACAGGAAACAATATTAAAACAGCACTGAGTAAAAATCTAAGGTACGGTGTGTAGTGCAAAAATAACACTTTCAGAGGCGACAGTATTACATACAGGCATCATTTCTAAAGGGCGTACTCTGAGTAAGCATGGGCGGATTTTGCGAATTTGCAATCCGCGAAATTGCGTATTTACGGATTCGCAATCCGCAAACTCCGCGAACTCCCTCGAATTTTGCGGATTCCTTTTTTTTGTGTGTTCACAAATGTTTCTGCCATTTCGCAAGGGTTTTTTACCAGTTCGCAAACGCAAACTTACTTGTCGGGTAGCAACGGTCGCGACCATGTTGTTTCTACGTCTGGTTCATCACAGCACCCTCTGTTTCACCATTGCCACCCTCTGTTTCACCACTGCCACCCTCTGGCTCACCCATGCCACCCTCTGGCTCACCCATGCCACCCTCTAGTTCATCAATGTAGATTATGGGGGGAAAACCACACCTGCCCTGCCTCAACTGACATGAATGAATTAGGGGCTGATTAATGTGTCACTGAATTTGAACTTCCTGGCTGGCACCTGCTTCCTTATCTGTAATTGCTTTCGGTTGCAGTGTAAGTTTTTTTAACAGGACCTTTGTTGTATACTTGTAGTTATTCTCTGAGCCTGCTGTGAGGGTCAGAGCAGGGTCATAGAATAGTTGCAAGTAGGCAACTGAAATCTGAAGGGGCCCCTCAGGAAGCACTACAGGGAATGGTTACTAATGATAAGATTGAACTTTTGCACCTGCTGAGTGCTTTCAGTTTTGCAAAAATCCAAATATCCAGCAGCATCCACAAAAAGTAATCCTTCCAGGTCAAGATCCAAATCAAAGTGGCCAGCACATGAAGAAAGCACTGGGAGGAGCCTGCTGGACAGGAACAGGAAGTTGGAGACTGTGGGGCACTTCCTTCCTCCCACCCCCCAAAATGGACTCCTTGCAAAAAAAAAGTGCAGGCAAATGTCAACCTGAGGAGTTATTCTGATAAAAATGATAATTTTCAAGGTTTATGCTGCCTGCTGGTGGATTTCTTGTGCGAAATTGCAAATTTTGCAATCTCGCAATTGCGAGATTGTCGCTGCCCGCCGCATCTACGGGTTCACAAGTGTTTACTCCAGCGAAATTGTATAGTATTCTAGTTGGCAAGTGCGACCAAGCAAAAAATCCCCTTTCGCACGGATTTACAAATTTTCGGCAAGTTCGCGAGAGTTCGCGGATTGCGAATTTGCCGAAAATCCGCAAAATCCGTGAGCGGAACGGATTTTACGCCCATGCTTAACTCTGAGTCTCTTTTTCAAGGATAGTAATTGCACACAGGAGGCCAGGGCCATGCAGACGGTCAAGGCAGGCACCACTGAGTGAACCACCCTGATGATGTAGCATACCTCTTTGACACAGACAGACAAAGCATATCTAATTTTATGCAGCAAGCCCCAGAGCCACAATTTTAAATGAACTGCTGTCTGGTCTCTGGCATATACTATACTGGCTCGACCACTCCCATACCTCAACTAGACAGACATGTAGGTCTGCTGTGGTTGTTGTTGACTTGTTTACCTGTTATTTGCCAATTAGGAAATGGCAATATTTCTTCCACAAACCGACAATGATGATGATCCATCCATCCCAGTGAGTGACTGTGTAAAGAATAAAGATAATATGTAACTTTAATCATCAAGACTCATCATCATCATGGTATGTTATTGGCAAACTCAATGTTGTCTACACACTGAGTCCAAGGACATTTTCCATATTGAAAAATGCAACGTAGTGGCTGGTCCCTGCAGTAGAAGTAGAATGTGTATTAAACAAGGTAACAGAGTACACTTGAGTTACATTTAGTGTGTAAAAGATTAAATAATAATAACAGAACACATATATAGGATTCACTTCATGCACAACAAACAAACAACAATTGCTTTCATCAGAGGCAGACACCCAGTGTTGTCCACCACTGCATGCCATCTCATCATTCATTACGTTTCCACTTGTCATCATCTTATTCTTAAGTGAAGGGCCACAGGGCAGCCTCTCGTGTCAATTTCAGAAGGTGCAGTCAGCATAGTGAGTCATTCCGGTCCCACTTCTTTTGAGGTGACTCGTGTACGGACTGAAACAACAGTTTCTAGATTCTGCGTAATACGGCCATCTGCCTTGAGGGAAATGGATAGGGGGAGTCTGGAGGAGGAGGATAGAGGAGCATGACTGAGTTGTGAACTTCAGGAAAGCAGACAGCGGCACCTTTAATATGGAAAATAAGACGAAGACAGTGCTGCTGATGGATTTGTTGTGATTAAAGTTTTGTTGTGCTAAAAGTTGCAAATCAAAGAAAGACACACAGAAATAAAAGTAAAAAAGGACGGAAGAAAACAAAAAGTAAGTTTTTCAAGCCTAGTTGTCAGGGAAGTAGAGCTCGTCCTCAAACTCTGTGAATTGAACATGGAGTAGGTCAGCTAACAGAGAAGAGCTTCCATCACCTAAGTCGGTGTCCTCTTCTTCCTGCGTGGATTCACGTATTTTGTAATCTGGTGGTATGAAGTGCTGATTCTTCTTGATCATTGTTAACCTCTCCACATTTTTGGGCGACAGGCGGGACCTTTTTGAAGTGACAATGGCACCAGCAGCACTGAAAACTCGTTCCAAAGATACGCTTGAGAGTGGGCAAGACAAATAATTTATAGCCAGCGTGCTGAGCAGTGGCCAGTGAGGCCTTTTCCCATACCAATACACCAATGGGTCAAGATCAATGTAGACCTCTGTTGGGTCATCTAGATAGGCCTGCACCATCCACTCAAGGACCTCCCTGCGTGGTGCTCCACTTTGCGTACCATGTGTTTCCTTTGCATCAACACTGGAGCGAGCAAACCCTTGCCGAGTTATCTAATCCGCTTCCGACAATATTATGGCTGGGCCAGGTGCAGGTGATAATGACGAGGATACTGTTGCTGCTGTCGGTAACGGCTGTGAGGGAAAGTGACTGGCTTCGGCCACAGAAGTGGACCTTGACGCCCTGCCTTCAGCCACAGAAGTGGACCTTGATGCCAGATGGCCTGCTGCTTCAGTAGTACTTGTGGTGTTTCCTTCAATTTCCTGCCGCTCTATTTTGAACCGAGTGGCTGACACAGCTAGCCAATGTTTGTACTTTGAAACATCTTCTTCATCAAAAGAAATGAATACTTTGCTGGTCAGTGGCTTTTTGTACCGTGGATCCAGAATAGTGGCACAAATGTAATGTTGTTCTGAATGTATTTTTTTAAGCCTTTCATTGACAAGTAGGCGGCTTAATAAGCTCTCCACCAACCGATATGCGTCTTGTTTGTGAACATCAGCTCAGAACGTTGAAGACACCGCCTTCAGTTGTTGGTCTAGCATGAACAACAATGGGATAGCTTTGCCCAAACTACAGTCCTCCCTGCCGACTTCATGGGTGAAGACCTCAAAAGGACAAAGCATGTCTGTCAGGCTTTTAACTAGGTCCCATTCCTCCAGCTCTAGCCTCATGTCTTTCATAGCAGCAGACCGTCTGTTAATGCTATTGACATACTCATTGATTACCAAGTACTGCTCAAATAGACGTTCAAGTATGTAGAAGGTTGAGTTCCAATGTGTTGCCACCTCCTGGATGAGTCCTTTGACTGGCACTCCACTGCCACGTTGAATGATCCTCATCTCCTTTCGGGCCTTAAAAGAATGGCTGAAATGTGTGCAGATTCTTCGGCAGTTGGTCAGTAACTTGCTGACTGTGTTTTCTCTTTTCAAGAAATCTTGAACAATAATGTTAATGCAGTGCACCAAACACGGCACTCTGAAGTAGCCACCATCATGCATGGCCTTAACTATATTACTGACATTATCCGTGGAAACTTAACCAATCATGCAACTTCTTGGCACCAGCCATTTATAGACCTTACTCTTAAAGCATCCAAAATGTTTAATGCAGTATGACATTTCTCCATGGCAAACATGGCTACTGTTGCATGTTTCCGACTCGCTTTAAAAATTGTGGCATGGTCAACGCCTGCAGACATCTTTTCTATAGCCTCCGCAAAAGAGACCCAGCGTGCAGTGATGCACATGTAATCCACGGCTTGGCAACTGGTCCACATGTCTTTTGTCAGGTGGATAGTGTGAACAGCACTCTTCTGCAAAGCTGACTCACTCACTTCCAGCACATCTTCATGTAGTGCTGGAACCACAACTCTGGCAAAATAGGACCGGCTAGGAACCTTCCATTTAGGGAAGACTGTTGCCACAAATTCTAGAAAACCCACCCCTTCCACGAAAGAAAAAGGGAGAAGGTCCAGCGCTAGCATATTAGCCAGTTTTGCGTTATACAGACGTGCCGTTGGGTGGTTGCGTTCAAATGGCGCCTCCGACCAAAACATACTTGTAATGGTGATCTGGACCGTTTTCATATGTGATGATGATGATCCAGACTTCTTTAACCCCGTTAGGCTCATTGATGTACTTTTTCGCATTGGTGTCTCTCCCAGACTCTTAGTGTGTCTCATACATTTTGCTGGGGTAGAAGGTGTGGGCGCTACCACTGCAGTGCTGCTGCCAGGGGTACTGGGTGTACCAGAAAAAATGTCTGTCGCTTCTTCACTTCCTGTTGCACGATCAGCCCCTCGTCATCATCAGATGCAATATGAATGGATACATTTGGATTTGTTGTACTTTTGGCTTCCCGGATCTTCCTTATGTGCTCCCCCCAAATGATAGTGTGGTGTTTTTGGAGATGACCTCTCTGGCCTCGGGTACCATAGCTGGTACTAAGCTTACCCTGACTAACTACAGTTTTACAAATTGATTAAACAACCATGTTTTCCGCCTTTTTGCTAACACTAAGGAAGTCCCAAACTGGGGACCGGAGATGTCTGCTGATGGTAGGGTTGGTGCTACTTTCAATGCCAGATGAAGTGGAGGATGGGTGTGGCTGAATTTGACTCTGTTGTGCACTTACAGCACCACTACTTGAGGTAATGGAGGTTGAGTTGGAAGGAGGTCCCTGCCGGCCCTTCTGACGAGAAAATATGGAAGCTGTAGGTCGTGTTGCTGTAGTAGTTAACTGCATTGGTGGTGGCACCAGTGCCACGCCGTCGACATCACGCTCAGCAGCAATTCGGGATAAGGTAAAAATGTCTGTCTGCTGCATGCCAGCTGGGCCTGGAGTGACCACTGTGATGACTGGGTCGTCGACAGACTGTTCATCAGCAGCAGAATGCAACACTTCTTGTTCATCATCATCACCCATAAGTGGAAGCCTTGCGGGAACATTCCTTTTAGGCTTAGCTACCTTTGTCGGCTCATGGCGTGCCTCACTCTCAGACTGCATTGGTGGGTTCCAATCAACATCAAGATCATCAGAAGGAAGGGGGCTTGAAGAAGAACTTGTAGTAGCCCTCCTTGACCTTTTTCTTGCTGGGGATCTGGAAGACAATGGATCATCATCAGGAGGACTGGCTTCCTCGGATGATACCTCCTCTTGAATCTCGATTTCCTGATGTGCTCCTACTTCTGGAGGAACAAGCATTGTATGCAGTTGTGCCGCTCCATGCGCCTCTAGTTGCGCCTTTCCTTGCGCCTCTCCATGCGCCCCTCCTCGCGCCTCTCCTTGCGCCTCTCTCTGTGCTCCTCTCGTTGCGCCTCTCCTTGCGCCTCTCCTTGCGCCTCTCCTTGTGCCTCTCCTTGCGTCTCTCCTTGGGCATGTACTTGCGCTTGTACTAGTTGCACCTGTGGTTGTCGTTGCGGCTGTGGTTGTTGAACACTCTTCAGATGAGTTACACCCTGCTTTGATTGGATGCTACTTTCTTGCGATGAGCCAACATCACTGGTCGATTGTGATTGAACAATTAAAGTGGCTGCCTCTGCAGCACTCATAGCCTTGGACCTAACTTGGCGTGGTGGCACTGAGCCCAATGAAGCGGAGGTGCTGCTCCCAGCTTGGTCCCCGGCGGACCCCGCTGGTGCAGGCGTAGTTTTTTTTCCCAAAAAAAGTGTCTGTAGGCACACCAGTCTCCTTGGTAATGGCACCACTTGCTTCTTCTGTTCCTTCTTACTGGCAGTGGCACTGGCAACCTTCTTGGTGGAGGAGCTACAGCCACCTTTCTTTGGGCCCATCTTCTTCAGATGTCAGAACAGCAGGCCGCAGTTGCACGAGTTGCAGAGTTGTCTGTGGCCAAACGTGACGTTGTGCTGCACACACTGCAGCAGGACTTCTTCCTGGCACTGATGATGAACGATGACTGATTTGTGGTTCTCTTGTGCACCTAAAAGTAAAGGAAGCCAGAGGAACATCAGTTAAATAAATGTTGCATATGTCGTGCTTTAATTAATATTTGCAACTAGGCATTTATTTTTACACTACACCCAAAAACGGAAAGACCCAAAAAAAAAATTGCAATTCTAATCAAAAATGGATGTTTACATTAATAGAAGAGACACCCCACAGAAAGACTTGGTCCATGCATTACTGAGTACCCCATGGCATAATGGATGAAAGCAAGGCAAACTGGGTACAGGCCTGAGCACACTTCCTGGCTTCAAAATGGCCCCTTGAGCCTTGACCCCCACCACATGGCCAGGCCATGCCTGGACCAGGCCTCAAAATGGCCCCCACCCACATGGCCAGGCACCAACAACACCCCAAAAAATCGAAAAACACACAAAAACCACCACAATCCAATACCATCCATGCCCTCAATGGTGTTTAAATTCAAGACACCCCACAGAAAGACTTGGTCCATGCACCACTCAGTACCCCTAGGCCTACTGGCTTGTGTGGCTTTACAGGCACCCCAAAATGTAAAACAAAAATCCACATATAACACTGAGCTAAAATTCCATGACATAAATGAGATTTAAGTTCAACCAAACTCACAGAAACAGTTGTATCATGCACCCATGATTAACCCTGGCCCTACTGGATACTGTGGCTACCCACAATATATATTTTTTAAAGTTGTGAAAAAGTTTTAAAATTGTATTTGCAGCACTGCAATGCCCCAAACAAAAAACACCAACTTACTTGTAAAATCTCAAATCCAAACATGATCCAAACTCCAAAAAGTCCTCAAATGCAAATATCCAGCAGCAGCCACAAAAAGTAATCCTTCCAGCTCCAGATCCAAATCAAAAGTGACCAGGACATGGACAAAGCACTGGGAGGAGCCTGCTGGACAGGAACAGGAAGTTGGACACTCTGGGGCACTTCCTTCCTCCCAACCCCCCCAAAAATGGACTCCTTGCAAAAAAAAGTGCAGCCAAATGTCAATCCGAGGAGTTATTCTGATCAAAATCATCATTTTCAGAAGGTTTATGCTGCCTGCGGTGGATTTCTTGTGCAGAATTGCAATTTTTGCAAGTTCGGGAAAGTGAGCTGTTCAAATCTCCCGCCGGAAGTCAGCTGCGGGCCGCATCTACGTGTTCACAATTGTTTAATCCCGCGATGCGTGATTGCGGGTCCTTACTCGCGTTGTCAAACTCTTGCTGTGCAAGATGGCGGGCAGCGATGACGTACTCGCGGTCAAAAAACTCTCGCGCGATCACGCAGCAAGATCCAAAATGGCGCAGCACACGCAAACCGGGAGAACAACAAGTTCGCGAACTCAGAATCACGGTAACTCAACGCCGCGTGCGCAATATTGTATTTTTCAAGAGCGACCAAGCAAAAAAATCCGCCAGCTTGCGAATTGTGGATTTTTGGGCAAATTTGCGTGAATTGCCAGACGCGAATTTGCCCAAAATCCGCAAATTCCACGAACGGAACGCATTTTACGCCAATACTTACCTTTGGTGCACAACTTCAATGCGTTTGGGAGCCGGCATTGGTTTTCCACGTAGGGAGCTACTAACAAGCAGCTCCCCATGTGGAAAAGCAATCTCATTTACATTTTGAAAAAGAGAACACATTTCCTTGCTATAGGAGGGCAGGATGGACACCCCAGGACACTGCAGGAACTGTCCCTCCCATAATACATAAAGCCCCAGGGAGTGGGGGTCCCCGAGGCTTTGGAGACCTTGCAGTCCCCCCAACCATTTATTTTTGTAGCCGCGGGGGGTAACGGGCACTCGAGTGCTCCAAGAGGGGGGGGCCACGCAGTCCCCCTCCCACAATACATAAAGCCCCGGGGGTGGTGGTCCCGCGGCTTTGGGGACCTTGGACCCCTCCCCCCACCATTTCTTTCTTTTTAACACCTGGGGGTGAAGATCCTGCAATATGAAAAAACATATCGCATAGAGTCTATATATTGGCCAATAATTATTATCAACATCGAAAACCTTATAACAAGCAAACAGCACGCAATCATGCCCATGTGGGCATGGCTTCCAAATGTTTTTCTTCCAAGATGTTCAACGTTCAGTAGGACAATACTGCAGTATTATGGCAAAAACACATTCCCTGAAATAAAAACAAATAATACTCTATATCAAAATTTATAAATTTTGATTTAGAGTATTATTGGCCAATATATAGACTCTATGCGATATGTTTTTTCTTTTTGAAAGCGAAGAAATTAATATAAGTAGCCATAAGTGCTTTGGCCCACTTGGGCAGAATTCCTATAAAAAATATGCTTATAAAAAGTATGTTTATAAAACTTGTGAGTTGAATGAACTGTAATGATATAATTAGGCATAAGCATTGGTTGCCCACTTGGGCTTTATTTTTATCTCGAGTTGAGAAAGCGTCAAATAACTTTATTGACATCTGTGGCCATAGAGACATATGTGTTGACATAATATCATCCAAAAGAACCGATAACACCCTAATTAATTATTTTGTACTTTGCCTCCTAAATAATTTGTTCATGTAGTACAATTTAGCAGAACAAGGAAAGATACACATTTCGGTTAGTTAGCAAAACATAAACGCTAACGATAATCTTTTGTTTATGTTTATTTTGTTGTAATCACATGTTTGTTTATTTAAACCAATCGAATTACACACATCTTGACTCGTGACCAAGGGAAGGCTTTCCCGAAATGCGTCGAGTTGTTACTTTGTTGCCGATGGATTTTGCCTAAATAAAATCACTTTGATGCAAGTTGGTGTTCGTGCTTTCATGCTAACCTTGAGGAGCATGGAACTTGGAGTGTGAATTTGAGTTGGATATATATATATATATATATTACCTACTGGCGGTCGCCAGTAGGTATATATAGTTAGGATTTTTTCTCAATGGGATTTTTGAAAATTCTATGTCTAATAACTTTGGCGTTTGTCGGCGGAATTGGCTGAAATTTTCAGGAAAATGGCACATTTTGTTTCTGAGCAGCCCCTGAACATTTGGGGGGGTTTCGTCAAGGGGGGGCCGAGAAAAAAGGGGGGTCCCAAAACGTGTTTTAACCATGCAATTTTCCATAGGGCGGTTGGCCTCACTTTTAGCTCGAACGGCTGAATGGATTTTCACGAAACTTGGCAAAATTGTAGGGACTGGTAGCCCGATGTGCCTTTGCTAGGTCTCAATATATGTGCTCCAGTGGATTTTGAGAAATTAACGTTAAAAAAAATATATATATCTGTAAGCGCGCTCCGGGCAGCGCCCCGGTTCGCGTACCTGACGCGTAACGGAACTTCGCGAAGCAAAGCTGATTGGCTCTCCGGTGTCTGTCAACATTCTAAACAGTCCGGAGCGGCCGCCATCTTGTGTCTCGGTAGGATCGAGAGACAAGAGGAGGCCGAAACAAAGGGGGAAATGACAATAAGGGGGCATAGAAGATCCTCCCTGACCCTCTAGGTTTGATGTGGAGGCTTTAAAAGGGCCCCGGGAAGCGGTCTGGGGAGCGTACTATAAGGAAGAAAGAATGATAGACTATGATATATTTTGAAATATTGTATGTTTATTGATTGTTCTTTTTGTTGTGTTTTTTTTGTTTTTTTTTATTTATTTATTTATTTTGGTTGTACTTCATGAATTAGATATAAAAATGAATAATGTCTCAAACAATTTTTAATTATTAAATAAAAATTTATTGGTCAGAATTTTCATAGTTCAATAAAACTTCCAGCATTACATCATCTGGAATCTCGTCAAACATGCATGTTTCTATGTCTTCTAAGCATTCAATAAATTGTTCATCCAAAGACTGATCCATAAAATGTTCATCTAAAAATTCTTCATTCAGAATCTCCTCAGATGTAATGTCGAAGGAAACATTGATATTTTCGTGCTCCCCTTCCATTATTTTGCTGTAAATTTCATAAAAAATAACTATATCAGAAGAGTTAGGGCACTGTTGGGTTTAAGTTCAGACAGGTAGTTTGGATTTTTTAACAGTGAATTTACCTTTGGGTAGTGTATGGTATCAGACTGGAAGTAGAAATATAAAAAAGTGTATGTGATGAAGCCTAAGTAAATTCATAATTATACAAGAGAAGCCTAACTCCATCCATAACTATAACAGAGAAGTCTATCTAAATCTATAACTATTACAGAGTGATAGTATAAAACTATCAGAAAAAGTTTTCCAAATTAACTTTAAGTGCACAATATACTTCAGTTTTCAAAATAACAACTTACCTTTCAAAAAGCAGTTTAAGTTCTCAGTGAAAATTTTCTTGAAATCTACTTCAGGAGGTGGTAGTCAAAATGGCTGTGTTTCTCTCTCTTTCTTTATATATATTCAGGTACATAACCAATCAAATGTCAGGTAAAAAAAGTAGAAAATGAAAGTAACATTTTAATTGGTTGTCAATTCCAACACTACAGATGTGTTTTGTGAAGTAATTTACCTCAGGGTATTTAGAGAGGTCTACAGGCTAAATGGCTAAATGGAATTCCAATCAAATTTGTGAAAATGGTAGGGATTGGTATTCAGTATGAGCTAATCTATATCTGGTGAAAGTGTCTCCAGTGGTTTTTCTGTGAATTACTTTCCCACCTTTTTTTGAGCGAGCACTTCCCGGTGCGCGCCCCGGTACGCGAACCGGCAGCGTTACGGGAGTCCTCCATTTTGTGTTTCGGTAGAATTGAGATACAAGATGGAGGGCAAATAATGTTCAGAATGGGTAGAAGGGGGCACGGTAGACGTATCCTGACCCCCTAGGTTTTCTGATGGTAGCTGAGGAGGACCATATGTGCGAAAAAAACATTTTTTTTCAAATTTTCGCGCGGTTAGCATCCGGTGCGCGTACCGGGTAGCGCTCCGGGGAGCGTACTTTGGTGAAAATTAGTGAAAAAAATTAGAGTAAAATAATAATTGTGAGTCATAAGATGTAGGGTAGCTCGGAAAAGAGCTTTTGGGTCCTGTGGCTGATGTAGGTACCTACAAGTAGGTACCAATGCACAGTCTTAAATTGAGGATGAAAATTCTGTTCCCCTCATCTGAGAAGTGAACTCCATCTGCTCTGTAGATATCTTGCATGTAGTAACGCAAGTTATTGTTGTAGATGGAGCCCATTCCATGGTCTCTCATGTAAGCTGAAACAGACTTATTTACATGCTTCCTCGATTTCTCAATTTGTGGACAAAATTGGTTGGACCACTTCCATTTCTGTCTTTGGCATATATGTGAATATACCAAGGCAGTTTGAGGAAATAGTGCCATCAATTGCTCAAAGGTGTCCTTTAAAAGCATTTCCAGACCTACCCCAGTCAAAGTGCCCAAGTCATTTCCTCCACAGTGCACAATTACCAGGTCAGGTTTTGGCACATGTAAAAAGGTTTTCACCAATGGTATCAATTGGTGACATTTTAATCCTCTGTGGCCAATCCACTTAATTTCCACATTTTGTAAATTGAGGTTGTGTAAATTTCTGTTATCAGCAAACCTTTGAGCCCAGTGGATATAACTATGTCCAACAATCCAGACAGAAAACATGGTGAGAGAAGGTTCTGCTGCAGTCAGATGAAGTGTGGCAATGAAATGGCAGTTGAAAAAATAAGAGTTTATAATGAAAAAAACTGTGGAGTTTCTGTGCTAATGAATCAGTAGCAGTGATTGGTGGATTTTGATTGCTGGAAACAGAAAGTTAGGGTGCATGGATGAGTTCTTTGAAAGATGTAATTTGAAAGGACAAGAAAAAATAATTTTATGAAAGATTGCACTGGATACGCAGGTGTACTGAGAGTTCAGAGTTCAATTGAAACATTGTTGTGTTAAGTTGCAAACATGAGAGGTCTTTCAGGAGGTGGTTGCTATGCAAAAAAGGCAGAAAGGGCAGAGGGGTGAAGGGTATTGATTTGAAAAAAGTGAGGGAAGAGTTTTGATTGGGTGACATGAGAGATATGTGTGATGAATTACAGCATTTCTGTGCCATTGATGGTTGCAGCCTCTGGAGTGCATACCCTTTGTTCTGCTGAAGACAAATTGGTGTGTGTCTGAGACTGTTTTGAAACTCCTAAAGTATTTGCTAAGGTGAGAAAAGATTCATTTAATTTATATAGAGAATAGTATGCTTTAGGGAGAAAATTATGAAGAAAGTTGTGTATTTAAAATGTTGCTTTGTGTCAAGTGTTTTATGTGATGGAAAAATCGTGCAAGGGCCTTCAAAATACGCTTTCATGTGTCTTAGGGCATTTTAACTCACTTCCCCATGAATGTGGTTGAATAATTGCTTTACATGATGTATTTAAAAACGTTTTTTGAAATCAATTAGGTTTCTTGATATGTACTGCTAGAGTTTCATAGGTTGATTGGGGCATATTTACAAGGCTTTTGAGTTCATTTGATGTAATTTTTCCCAATTTATTTTAAGACATTTCCTTGTGGTGCAAGGTCCTTGTAAATACGCCCCCATGTGTGCTTGGCAAATTTAGATTTTGATTCTTTGATTTACATAGCCATGTTAAAAGTGACCCAAAAATGGTGCAAGGGCCTTAAAAAAACGCTTTTATGTGTCTTAGGGCATTTTAAGTCATTTACCGATGAATGTAGGTATATAATTGATTTAGATGATGTGTTTAAAAACGTTTTTTGAAATCAATTAGGTTTCTGGATATGTAGTGCTAGAGTTTCATAGGTCGCTTGGGGCATATTTATAAGGCCTTTGAGTCTCTCTGATGTTATTTTTCCCATTTTAATTTAAGACCTTTCCCCGTGGTGCAAGGTCCTTGTAAATATGCACCCATCTGTGCTTGGCAAATTTAGATTTTAATTCTTTGAGTTACATAGCCATGTTAAAAGTGACCCAAAAATGGTGCAAGGGCCTTAAAAAAACGCTTTCATGTGTCTTAGGGCATTTTAAGTCATTTCCCCTTGAATGTAGGTATATAATTGATTTAGATGATGTGTTTAAAAACGATTTTTGAAATCAATTAGGTTTCTTGATATGTAGTGCTAGAGTTTCATAGGTTGCTTGGGGTATATTTAAAAGGCATTTGAGTCCCTTTGATGTTATTTTTCCCATTTTAATTAAAGACATTTCCCCGTGGTGGAAGGTCATTGTAAATACACCCCTATGTGTGCTTGGCAAATTTAGATTTTGATTCTTTGAGTCACATAGCCATGTTCCATACAGTGCTCAACTTCTGCGTAGTCTTTGATATGTAAATGTAAATGTAAATGTAGTATACTTGTAAAGCGCACAGCTGCCCCAGCAACGGGGCGTCCCGGCGCTGTATAACTCTGGGGAACCCGTCCTGGCTTTCCCTGTGGGATGGTCCCTGCTGGGAGTCCCCAAGGTGGAGCCAGGCATCCCCGGAATTGGTGGGGCCGTTGTGGAGATTAGGCAAGCTAATGCCCAGAGTTGCCGAGTGTGATCCCTGATTAGAGTAAGCACCGAAGCGAGAATTATCGAGTCCGCTGACCAAGGTCCACGACCCTGCCACGTCGGGAATCGAACCCTGGTCCCGGGCCGACTTCTGCTCTCGGGTCTGCTGCCTCTAACCAGTGAGCCACACTACTCCACATATGCTAGACCCCATCTGCACAATGAGATACCTAAGCAAAGGAAACACAGGTGGAGAAGTGGAGAAGCGTGGCTCAGTGGTTAGAGGCGGCAGACCCGGAAGCTGAGATCGACTGTGGACCAGGGTTCGATTCCCCGCCTCGGCGGGTCTCGGGCTCAAAATTCCACGGACTCGACAATTCTCACTCTGGTGCCTACTCAACTCACGGGGTCACACTCTGCGACTCTGGGCAATAGCTTGCTTAATCTCCACTACGGCCCCTCGCGGCGGGATGCCTGGCTTTCACCTTGTGGACACCCTGCCGGGGTATGTGTGCTTGGCAAATTTAGATTTTGATTCTTTGAGTCACATAGCCATGTTCCATACAGTGCTCAACTTCTGCGTAGTCTTTGATATGCTAGACCCCATCTGCACAATGAGATACCTAAGCAAAGGAAACACAGGTGGAGAAGTGGAGAAGCGTGGCTCAGTGGTTAGAGGCGGCAGACCCGGAAGCTGAGATCGACTGTGGACCAGGGTTCGATTCCCCGCCTCGGCGGGTCTCGGGCTCAAAATTCCACGGACTCGACAATTCTCACTCTGGTGCTTACTCAACTCACGGGGTCACCACACTCTGCGACTCTGGGCAATAGCTTGCTTAATCTCCACTACGGCCCCTCGCGGCGGGATGCCTGGCTTTCACCTTGTGGACACCCTGCCGGGGTTTCTCACAGGGGAATACCAGGACGGGTTCCCTAAGCAAGCGCCGGGACGCTTACGGGCAGCCGTGCGCTTTACAAGTCCAATACATTTACATTTACATTTACAGGTGATGTGATTGTGAAATGAGGAAAAGAAATTCCACATTTTTCAATTACATCACCTGTGTTTCCTAACTTTACGAATGACATTGTGCAGATGAGGTTTAGGCCTGTCCACGGACACAGAAGAGGTCTGGCCTTTGTTCAAGAGTGAAGTGGACATGACTCACTTCATTGGTAGGCCTGCACATGTATTATCTCCTCTGTACTCTTCAACAAGCGTAAATTTCATCTGCAACCCTGAGTAGGCCTCACCTCAAACAAACCTCTGGATAGGCGACACCTTATCGTCATCCTGAATCAATCATTTAAAATGTTAGGGACAGATTTATGATAGGTCTATGCCTCTTTTGCGCCACTGTGCGTCACTTTTGTGACGCAGCGGCGGTGCAAAAGATTTCCTATGTGGCGACATATTTACAACTTGATGCATCTAGGCAGATGTGTCATGCTGTAAAGTCCCGTGCCATATGAAACCGATGCAGCAGTGATGCAAAAGATGCACCATGTTGCAAGACAGGCCTCACTTCATCTCCAACAAGATAAGAAGCTGAATCTTCTGTAAATGTCAAAAATGTTGTATACAGTGCTCAACTTCTGTGTACTCTTTGATATGCTAGACTCCATCTGCACTATGAGATACCTAAGCAAAGGAAACACAGGTGATGTGATTGTGAAATGAGGAAAAGAAATTCCACATTTTTCAATTACATCACCTGTGTTTCCTAACTTTACGAATGACATTGTGCAGATGAGGTTTAGGCCTGTCCACGGACACAGAAGAGGTCTGGCCTTTGTTCAAGAGTGAAGTGGACATGACTCACTTCATTGGTAGGCCTGCACATGTATTATCTCCTCTGTACTCTTCAACAAGCCTAAATTTCATCTGCAACCCTGAGTAGGCCTCACCTCAAACAAACCTCTGGATAGGCCACACCTTATCGTCATCCTGAATCAATCATTTAAATTGTTAGGGACAGATTTATGATAGGTGTGTGCCTCTTTTGCGCCGCTGTGCTTCACTTTTGTGATGCAGCGGCGGTGCAAAAGATTTGCTATGTTGCGACATATTTACAACTTGATGCATCTAGGCAGATGTGTCATGCTGTAAAGTCCTGTGCCACATGAAACCAATGCAGCAGTGATGCAAAAGATGCACCATGTTGCAAGACAGGCCTCACTTCATCTCCAACAACATACCGTCCGTTTAAACTGTAAACATTTAGGAATGTGTAGGGGGCATGGAGAAGCTGAATCTTCTGTAAATGTCAAAATTATTGTATACAGTGCTCAACTTCTGTGTACTCTTTCATATGCTAGACTCCATCTGCACAATGAGATACCTAAGCAAAGGAAACACAGGTGATGTGATTGTGAAATGAGGAAAAGAAATTCCACATTTTTCAATTACATCACCTGTATCGTATTGTGGTATCGTGGTATATTTGTAGAGCGCAGACCTGTCACCCCAAGGGCATCCTGGCGCTTCGAACGATGAACCAACAATTTCAGCGACTTAGCCTGTCCTGGGAAAAAAGGTAGGTTTTTAACGCCTTCCTAAAGGCTAAGAGATCCTCAGGACTCCTTAGAGATATCGGCAGGGAGTTCCAGAGTTTGGCCGCCGCTACTCTGAAAGATCGGCCTCCCATCCTCACTCTCTGGAAACACGGTACTACGAGTAACCTGGATGAGGAGGAGCGTAAGGCTCGAGGTGGAAGATACCAGGCGAACATTTTCTGCAAGGAGACCGGGCCCAGGCCATGGATAGCCCTGAACAAAATGCAAGCTGCTTTATAGCAAACGCGTAGATGGACCGGCAGCCAGTGGAGTTCCTGTGGCGCTGCAGTGGATGAGCTGTAGTAGGGGCGGGAGAGGGCGAGTTTGGCAGCCATGTTTTGCACCCTTTGTAGCTTGCCCAGTAGTGTTATCGGGGCCTCCAGAAGTAGTGCGTTACAATAGTCGAGTCGACTTAAGATGGTACTCCGCACTACTTCGGGTCTGGCTTGCTCAGGGAGGAGGGGCAGAACTTTGCGCAGCATGCGGATCAGCATCATGCACGTTGAGGTGGTCTTATTTACGTGCAGATCTAGCTGCAAGATGGGCCCGAAACTGACACCCAAGTTGCGCGCCGATTGTGCAGCCTGTGCCAGACTGTGTTTCCTAACTTTACGAATCACATTGTGCAGATGAGGTTTAGGCCTGTTCACGGACACAGAAGAGGTCTGACCTTTGTTAAAGAGTGCAGTGGACATGACTCACTTCATTGGTAGGCCTGCACATGTATTATCTCCTCTGTATTCTTCAACAAGCCTAAATTTCATCTGCAACCCTGAGTAGGCCTCACCTCAAACAAACCTCTGGATAGGCCACACCTTATCGTCATCCTGAATCAATCATTTAAAATGTTAGTGACAGATTTATGATAGCCGTGTGCCTCTTTTCTGGATATGTAGTGCTAGAGTTTCATAGGTTGCTTGGGGCATATTTATAAGGCCTTTGAGTCTCTCTGATGTTATTTTTCCCATTTTAATTTAAGACCTTTCCCCGTGGTGCAAGGTCCTTGTAAATATGCATCCATCTGTGCTTGGCAATTTTAGATTTTAATTCTTTGAGTTACACAGCCATGTTAAAAGTGACCCAAAAATGGTGCAAGGGCCTTAAAAAAACGCTTTCATGTGTCTTAGGGCATTTTAAGTCATTTCCCCTTGAATGTAGGTATATAATTGATTTAGATGATGTGTTTAAAAACGATTTTTGAAATCAATTAGGTTTCTTGATATGTAGTGCTAGAGTTTCATAGGTTGCTTGGGGTATATTTAAAAGGCATTTGAGTCCCTTTGATGTTATTTTTCCCATTTTAATTAAAGACATTTCCCCGTGGTGGAAGGTCATTGTAAATACACCCCTATGTGTGCTTGGCAAATTTAGATTTTGATTCTTTGAGTCACATAGCCATGTTCCATACAGTGCTCAACTTCTGCGTAGTCTTTGATATGCTAGACCCCATCTGCACAATGAGATACCTAAGCAAAGGAAACACAGGTGATGTGATTGTGAAATGAGGAAAAGAAATTCCACATTTTTCAATTACATCACCTGTGTTTCCTAACTTTACGAATGACATTGTGCAGATGAGGTTTAGGCCTGTCCACGGACACAGAAGAGGTCTGGCCTTTGTTCAAGAGTGAAGTGGACATGACTCACTTCATTGGTAGGCCTGCACATGTATTATCTCCTCTGTACTCTTCAACAAGCGTAAATTTCATCTGCAACCCTGAGTAGGCCTCACCTCAAACAAACCTCTGGATAGGCCACAACTTATCGTCATCCTGAATCAATCATTAAAAATGTTAGGGACAGATTTATGATAGGTGTATGCCTCTTTTGCGCCACTGTGCGTCACTTTTGTGACGCAGCGGCGGTGCAAAAGATTTCCTATGTGGCGACATATTTACAACTTGATGCATCTAGGCAGATGTGTCATGCTGTAAAGTCCCGTGCCATATGAAACCGATGCATCAGTGATGCAAAAGATGCACCATGTTGCAAGACAGGCCTCACTTCATCTCCAACAAGATAAGAAGCTGAATCTTCTGTAAATGTCAAAATTGTTGTATACAGTGCTCAACTTCTATGTACTCTTTGATATGCTAGACTCCATCTGCACTATGAGATACCTAAACAAAGGAAACACAGGTGATGTGATTGTGAAATGAGGAAAAGAAATTCCACATTTTTCAATTACATCACCTGTGTTTCCTACCTTTACGAATGACATTGTGCAGATGAGGTTTAGGCCTGTCCACGGACACAGAAGAGGTCTGGCCTTTGTTCAAGAGTGAAGTGGACATGACTCACTTCATTGGTAGGCCTGCACATGTATTATCTCCTCTGTACTCTTCAACAAGCCTAAATTTCATCTGCAACCCTGAGTAGGCCTCACCTCAAACAAACCTCTGGATAGGCCACACCTTATCGTCATCCTGAATCAATCATTTAAATTGTTAGGGACAGATTTATGATAGGTGTGTGCCTCTTTTGCGCCGCTGTGCGTCACTTTTGTGACGCAGCGGCGGTGCAAAAGATTTGCTATGTTGCGACATATTTACAACTTGATGCATCTAGGCAGATGTGTCATGCTGTAAAGTCCTGTGCCACATGAAACCAATGCAGCAGTGATCCAAAAGATGCACCATGTTGCAAGACAGGCCTCACTTCATCTCCAACAACATACCGTCCGTTTAAACTGTAAACATTTAGGAATGTGTAGGGGGCATGGAGAAGCTGAATCTTCTGTAAATGTCAAAATTATTGTATACAGTGCTCAACTTCTGTGTACTCTTTCATATGCTAGACTCCATCTGCACAATGAGATACCTAAGCAAAGGAAACACAGGTGATGTGATTGTGAAATGAGGAAAAGAAATTCCACATTTTTCAATTACATCACCTGTGTTTCCTAAATTTACGAATCACATTGTGCAGATGAGGTTTAGGCCTGTTCACGGACACAGAAGAGGTCTGACCTTTGTTAAAGAGTGCAGTGGACATGACTCAATTCATTGGTAGGCCTGCACATGTATTATCTCCTCTGTATTCTTCAACAAGCCTAAATTTCATCTGCAACCCTGAGTAGGCCTCACCTCAAACAAACCTCTGGATAGGCCACACCTTATCGTCCGCCTGAATCAATCATTTAAAATGTTAGTGACAGATTTATGATAGCCATGTGCCTCTTTTGCGCCGCTGTGCGTCACTTTTGTGACGTAGCGACGGCGCAAAAGATGCGCTATGTTGCGACATATTTACAACTTGATGCATCTAGGCAGATGTGTCATGCTGTAAAGTGCTGTGCCACATGAAACCTGCGTCAGGCGTTTTGTTGCAGGGTGGGCATTCATTTGCATGAAAGCCCTGTAAAACTAACACAGTGAAATTTAGAAGATTTCACTGAGTCAGCTTTATAGCATTGCTGAATCAAATCCTTACGCCTGTTTGAAACAGGCATAAGGAGTAATGCACCATGCAATGTGTGGCTTGCTCCTGTGCATTGCAGTAGACATGTCGCGTTTACGACGTGATTCCTGCAATGTGCTGCTTTTGCGGCACAGATGCGTGACGCATCTGTGCTGTTTTTGCTCAATGGTGCTCCACATTGTAAATGCGGCACATCATGGGTGGCAGAGCAGCGGTGCACGTTAACTGGTGCATCCCTGGGGATGCGCCAGTTAACATAAATCTGCCCCTTTACATTTAAGTATGAGCAGGGTAAACAGAGTCGGTGAGGCTTATCCATGGTTAAGAACAGATGAGTCCTGTTCACTGAAAACCTGGACATAGGCCTCACCTCCTCAGCATCGCTGGACATGGCTAAATAATAATTGCAAAATGTTACTCTTGTTGAACAATTTTAATATTATAGTCTCTGAGATTTGTCTCTTACTCTGCAACATCTCATTGTTGTTCTCTTTCTTTAAAGATAACGACAACATCAACCATGAGTGATAATGAGCAATCAGTTGATCTCGATCTTATCATTGAACTTGCCATTGAAACGTCAGTGGAAGTAGATCCCTTGGATGATTTAAATCCTGAGGATGATGAAGAACATGATGAGGATGCCGATTTGTCAGAATTGTATGACATAGGGTGGGAAGCTGACCTGCTTGAGCCTATGGAACTATAAACATTTATTTTTAAAAGTTACTGGAAATGAAAAGTAAAAATGTAAACCGTTTCATTTAAAATTAAACAAAAGTTCAAAAACAGGTTGTGTGTAGTGTCTTTAATGAAATAGTCAAATATGCTCATAAAATTAGTTCAGATTCACATATAAAACAGCACAGGTCAAATGTAGAAGCATTCCATTTCTTTGCTACTATTTGTGAATACTAAATTTGCCAATGCACTAAAAATTATTCTATGTAAAAATTACAAGTAGTGTGTTAAATTTTGACTACTGTTATTGATTTACTGTTTGCTAATAGTGTTAATAACATTTTTAATTATATTTTACCACAGATTCAACTGCAGATCATTTCAAAAGGAGAGAATGCCATCTAAAGAATGAAACCGAAAGGCTACAAAACGTCAAAGACAGCAGCTAAATAAATTATTGCAGCAGTCCTCTACAATAAAAACTTGTCAAGTCACCAAGAAAGCTCCGGGTAAGACAACAAAATCATTCATAAGAAACATATGTAGAAAAAAAGTAGTACTACAGAAAATGTTTTAGTCCAGAAAAAGAGAAGCAATTTAAACGGAAAGGGAAGGCCAATCAAAAATGTTACTGCTAGAGCAGGAGATAACTCTGTGCATGGTAGTAGAAGGAAAAATCAGTTTAGGGACATTCGCAGACGAATGTTCCGCAACAGGATAATTGGCAATTTGTTAAAAAATATTAAGAAAGGTCAGCAGAAAGTGGTTTTTTATAAGAGAAAAAAAAATCGAGAAAGTTATTGATCAGGCATTTGAAATTAAGCGAAAGTTATTTATTTTGATAATCAATAGAATTAGGAAGCTAAACAAGGCAATTTATGATTTCAAAAGAAATAGTAGATGGAAGAGAACAGTTAATCGTAGTAATTTTTGTGCAGTTTTTTCAGGAGAATGGATGCATAGTTCAAGTTGTGAGGCATTTTTTAATGAGGAGAGTTTTTTCCACGATAATGATTTGGTGCATGCAGTTGACACCAGTGGTCGAGCTTATGAGGTGAAAGATGGTTGTCCAGTTGATAAAGAAAAAATTGTGACAACAGAGGCAGAAGAGGTGTTAGGTAATGACGTTTTAGGAAGACGACCTAAGGGCCCTGTGTACACCTGGAAGTTTAGTAGTATTTGCAGTGTGCGACAGGATTCCATCAATTTGCTTTGTGATTTTGTACGGACATTTAATAAGAAAAGTTTGAAGCAGAAAATGATGTTGTTGCAAGAATTAGATCCTTGCAGAGTGAGAGAAGTGACAGGTTTGCATGGTCATTCACTGGCTTGTCTTTCCAGGAGAGTATGCCAGAGTGTTTTTCATCATTTCAGGATGCTAGCAGTGCATCATAATAAAGTGAGGAAATTAGTTAGAATGTTGTATTATGCTAAAAGTCCAGCAATTATGCTTAAACAATTATGCACTGCTGTTTTGCATGGTTCTGAAATAGATGTGAAGAATATTTGTGAAGAAATTGAGTTTTGTTACTTTGGAAGTAAAGAGGAGAATGTTGAAATTGACCCAGAAGAAGAGGGTAATGTGGAAGATAGTGTACAGGTTTCCAGTACAGATAATTTTCAGAAGGAAATTGCCACGTTTCAGGTGAAATCAAGTGAGAGGCCTAATTTAACTTGTGTGTGTTGTCGACGCACTTATTATAAGAATCAGACTAAGTTAGTGGATTTATATGCGAAAAGTGAAAGGGAAAATAATAGTGAATGGAAGGATTTCGCAACATACTTGATGGTAGAAAATTGTTTTGATTTGGGATTGGATCAACGCGTGTGTACTTATTGTTGTAACAAATTAAATCAAAACCGGATGCCTGCTAGACCAGTTCATAATAATCTGGAATTGGTTGAGATTCCTTCTGAATTGAAGGATTTAAATACTTATGAATCTATTTTGATTCAAAGTATCCATCCCTTTCAAGCTATTGTAAGAATGGAGCCAAAGACAGGGAAATTGCCTCCATCAGATTTACAGAGAGGATTAAAGGGAAGAGTTGTTTATTTGCCTCTAGATTTGAAGAAAAACATTAATACAATTGGAGTAGAAAAAGTGGAAGAGGAACCTCTGGTTATCTTAGTTAATGGGGTTCCGACAAAGAGTAAGAAAATATGGCAAGATTTAGTGGATGTTAGGAAAGTCAAAAAGGCAACATTGTATTTGAACAAAAGCAATAAGTACTATAAGAATGTATATGTTGCAGAAGAGGAAGTAAGTGAAGAAGAGGATAGTGATTTGTGTGGTGGTCAAATTGAGAAAGTAGAACCCTCTAAAAGTGAAGAAATATATGAACATTATAGTGTTCATCCTTTGCATTCCAAGGAAGTCATGGGGAATGCTATTGAGTTGTTTCAAATGAAACAAGCCAAAGGGAGTCCCATTAGTGTTTGGGAGGAAAGTTTGGAAGCTCGGTGTTTCCCACAGCTATTTCCAACAGGTCAAGGAGGAAGATATGATGAGCAACCTCATCAAATTCCTGCTTGTGAATACCGGACTTTACGATTGTATGCAGAAAATCCTAGGTTTCGACAATGCATTCCGTATTTGTTTCATCTCCTGTTTGAAAGCGATCTGTCTGGACTGTCATATGCAGTGAATCACATCTTGAAAAGTGGTATACAGATGCAAAACATCTCGGCAGGTGACTTTATGGATAAAGTCAATGTGCAAGACAGTATTTTGGATTCTCACCTGATTAATCTCATGGCGTGTCAGCGTGGTACTAATGAGTACTGGTACCGTCGCCATGGTGATTTAAAATGTATGCTGAGGAACTTAGGAACTCCCACATGGTTCCTCACTCTCAGCTGTGCCGAGTATGGCTGGGAAGACTTACTTGAATTTCTACGAGAGGCAAATGGAAACATTGAAAATATCGAATTCAAGACACCCGGAGAACTGTGCTCTTTGGATCCAGTGAATGTATGCAGGTACTTTAATCATAAATTTGAAGCTATGATGTCTTTCATCATGAACAAGAAAAATCCACCTCTTGGAGAAAGGAGTACCAAGCAAGAGGTGCTCCTCATATACATATGCTGCTGTGGATCAAGGATGCACCTAAATTTGGAACAGATCCAGAAGATTTAGTGATGAGTTTCATAGAACAGTATTCTACATGTGCTGTTCCAAACGCAAAGGAAGAGAAAAGCCTAAGAGAACAAGTTTTACGCTTCCAAAGCTATCGTTGTGGAAAGTACTGTTGTCGTAAATTCAGAAACAAGGACAAGTTCTACACCAAATGTCGTTTCGCCTTTCCACGACCGGTGATTTCTAAAGGAAGAGTGAACAGTTTGATGTCTTCGCTGCGACATAATGTGATTAAGAAATCACCTAAAAACACATACGATTTGAAAAGGAACGAAGAGTCCAAGTACATCAACGTCTACAACCCAGTGATTTTGTCCATGTGGAATGCTAACGTGGATATACAGTTTGTGGCTGATAACTGTATGGCTGTGGCTCGGTATGTGACATCTTACATCACCAAAAAAGAAAAGACAGAATTGAAGGATATGTGGGAGGACATTTCCCATGAAAAGAGCCTCAGTAAGAAGTTGTACAGTTTCAGTCTGAAGATGTTGTCACATTGAGAAATCGGAGCTTACGAATGTTCTGACCGGTTGTCTTCAGCAAGTCTCTATGCCAAATCCAGGAGTATCGTTTGGGCAAGTCTTGGTCTTGCTGCAACGCGTAATCGAGTTCTGAAACCTGTGCGGGAAATTGAGTATTTGGCGGAAAAGGAGCCAAACAGTACCGATATTTTGAAGACCAACATGTTGGATACATATTATCCAAATAGAAGCAGTCACCTCGAGAATGTTTGTCTGTATGAGGTTCTACAAAATTACATATTCAAGAGGAACATCGAAGAAGATATTGATAAAGGAGTGTATGCTGTAATTGGAAGTGAGGGATGTCTGGTCAAGCAAAGAAAATGACACTTGGTAAACCATCGAAAATTGAGTGGCGAATCTCCTGAAAAAAAAGAGTTTTTCTATTTAGCACTTTTGCAACTTTTCAAGCCTTGGCGTGCAGAAGAGGAACTGCTTGGAGATTTCCTCTGTTACGAAGACTCTTTCAATGCCGCCAAGGAGACCATAGAATGTCCTGTTTTTCCCAAATATCTAGAAATGTTGAATGCGGAAATCGAGCAGGAAGCAACGATTGCAGCCGAGATTGCTAGAGACAGTTCTCAGGACAGTCAGAGTTCTGTTTCATTGAGTCAGGATCCACTAGGAGGACCAGTTATCGAAAATGAAGCTGCAACTGCCATGATTGAAGTGGAAAGAGCCATGGCACATGCTCAGGAGGATGCGGTTAACTTAGAAGACTTGGAAAGACAACTCAACGTTGAGCAGAGGAAAATATATGACGAAGTTACCAACCAAATTGATCATGGATTAAGTCATGAGAAGAAAGAGTGCTCATGTACGTCGTTGAAGCCTGTCCGACTGTACGTGAGTGGAGAAGCGGGAACTGGAAAAAGTTTCCTCATTAAAGCAATTTCATGTTATTTGCAGAAAAGGACTGAGTCATCGTTGTCTTGTGTTGTCACCGCTCCAACTGGACTGGCAGCACATAACATTAAAGGTATTACTTTGCATCATCTACTGATGCTGCCAGTGGAGCATGATAACAAATTACAATACCACAAGTTATCTGGAGATGCTTGTTGTGAAGTTTCAAGAGTCTTGAAGAAAATGAAACTTCTTATCATTGACGAAGTAAGGATGGTTTCCAATGTCATGCTTGCCTTTGTGCATTTGAGAATGCAAGAAGTTCTCAAAACAGAGTATGATGTGTTATTTGGTGGCAAACACATCATTGTTTTCGGTGATCTTCTGCAGCTGACACCAGTGAAAGGACAACCTGTGTTCAAAATACTCACGCATGAAGATATCAGGAAGTGCCTATGGAGCATTGGCAACGTTAATATATGGTTAAACTTCAATTATGCTGAACTGCGTGAAAATATGCGTCAGGCGATGGATGAAGATTACAAGAATATTCTACAAGATGTTAGAATCGGAAAAGTGACCGAGCATGGGAAAGAAGCGTTACATGCACGATTACTGTCAAATTTGTATCCAGAACATGAAGTTGTGCCTGAGAATATTTTTCAGAAAATTACTGAGAAGAAATCTGGAATATGTTTGATGCCAACTCTTGCAGAATGTGCCATCTTCAACAACAAAATGTTGTATTTAGAAAACCAAGAGATTGTGAAACTGGAAGCTATTGACAGAGTAGAGCATATGGGATCAACAATTATTTTGTCTGAGAATTTGAAATCAAAATTGGATTCATTAGAGAAGACTATATCTAAAACTGCAGGTTTTGAAAAGACTCTGAATGTGTGCTTAAATTGCCGTATAATTTTAAGAAGGAATTTACATGTTGAAAGAGGTCTGGTAAATGGATCAATGGGTAATGTTGTTGATTTTGTGAAATACAGAAATAGAGATGGAATTGCATTTTTAAAAATAAAATTTGATGGCATTGAGTAAGTACAGCTAATTGGTCATTGCTCTGCTAGGTTTTTGCTTGTAAAAGACTTATATGTTCGCCGTAAGCAGTTTCCTGTTTGCTTGGCATATGCAGTGACAATCCATAAATCGCAAGGTTTAAGTGTAGAAAGTGCATTGGTGAATATTGGCAGTTCTGTGTTCAAGGAGGGTATGGCATATGTGGCATTGTCACGAGTTAGAACTTTATCGGGATTTTACTTGATTGAGTGTGATGTCACAAACATTTGTGCGGATCTAGATTGTGTTAAGGAATACAATAGGTTAAGAAGAGAGTATGCGCCACATTTGCCTCAATATCCTTTGTTTGAGAAACGTGTGGTAGGCCGGAAACGAAGAAATGTGACCAATAGTAGGGAGGTTGTAGCAAAAAGACGAAAAGTCGATGAACCAGAAATTATAAGCAGAAAGAAAAAGGATTTTGTTGAAGATGTTGTTGGTTTTCAATTTGAAAACAGTTCTGGTGTCAACTGCTATGCTAATGTAGTGGTTAATGTTTTGTTTTCTCTAGAAAATGTAAAAGAAGAGATTGTGGTCAATTCGGATCAAAGATTTTGCAGTTTGTTGAATTCTGTGTTAGAGAAATGTAGCACTGATAGAACAAAAATAGAAAGTGTGTCTGAAATTCGAAATCTGTTAGACAGATGTTCAGGTCAAACACAATTCTCTCAAAATATTCAGCAAGATTGTCAGGAGTTTTTAATGTATATGCTTGATGTATTGCATGATGAAGGTGTAGATGTAGATCACCTGTTTGGGCTTCCTTATCAATGGCAGCATGACTGCGAGAACTGTAGGGTATCAAGTACTACTAGTGTAGACTCAGAAAAATTTATATATTTAACTTTGCCAGACAGTAAATCAGTGTCCTTTAATAAGCTAGTAAAAGCAGCTGATCACAACATGGAGTGTAGCCAATGTAAGTCTGAAATGTTGTCAACATTATTTATACGAACATATGGCCAGTATGTCATTTTAATGTTCCAACGATGTAGGCCTGATGGAACAAAATTGACAACTTTAATTAAAAATTTTGTGGCTTCGCAGTTGTCAATATCAGGAAGGACTTTTTTAACTGCAGCAATTATATATCATGACGGTCCTTCAACAACATCAGGACATTACACAGCTTATTTGAAGTCTAGAAACGGCTGGTCATTCAGCAATGATTCTGTTTTAACTTTAAAAAAAAAATTGCCTTTTGACCTTAAAAATTCTTACCTGGTGTTTTTAAAACCAAAATTTTAGGGAAGGAATCTCGGGATTTGCTCTGAGGAATTTCAAGAGGTTCTAATGGCTCCTACACTATTTGGCCTTGAGGATAAGTGTAGTACAGAGTCAAAAGTTATTTTTGAGTTTTAAATAGTTCCTGGAAAAAAAGAAGGTTTTCTTACAGAAAGTGGTGGGCACGGATTTGTTAAAGGACAACAGAGTATTTCCCAAAGCAAACGGTGTTCTTACCATAACACTTAACGTCATGGAAAAATAACTGCACTTTGAATGGGTTCAGAAAAACTGTTTCTTTTTATAAGCTAATTCAAGCAGCCAATCAAAACATGGAGTAGAGGTAATGTAAGTCTGCAACGCTGTCTAGATTATTTGACCAAACTTTTGGTTATAATGTCATTTTAAAATTCCAACTATATAAACCTGATGAAAGTAAGTCTTCAACTTTAATTACAAATGTTGTGGCTACACAGTCGTTGATTTTAGGAAGAACATTTGTAACTGCAGCTATTATATGACATGATGGTCCTTTGACAAGATCCGCTTATTACACAGCTTATTGAAAATGTAAAAAAAGCTGCTGTTTCGGAAATGATTCCCATTTGACTACGATACAATGTTGCCTTTTTACTTAAAAATATTCTTACTTTCTGTTGTCAGAAAAGAGAATTTAGGGTAGGTAACTGGCCTATAATGATTCTAGGGGTTGATATAAGTTTTATCTACTGTTTTAAATTGCTTTGTGATTAAAAGTGATGTAGAGAATTAAATAATTGTAGTAGTCATAGAGGTAGTGTAAGTCTGCTTCATAGTAAGCAGTATCAGTGTCATAGGAAATGTGGAACATGAGTGAGCAAGAAGGGTGAGATATTACTAGTACAGGATTGTGAAAGTGATCTTGAACGTTTTCTTTCTGAAAGTTGCGGAAATACAAAATGACGGGATTTGCTTAGAAGAATTCCAAGAGTTATAAATGGCTCTTACACGATTTGGCCTTGTGGAAAAGTGCGGTAGAGAGCAAGAAGTCATTTATTGTATGTAACATATTTGTCAAAACGATGGAGCTTTTCTTTCAGAAAGTGGCGGGCTGAAAATAATAACAGCACAACAGAGTGTAAGCTGTTCATAGGATATCCTTCGACATCATGGAAAGTAAGTTACTTTTCAGGAGTTCTGATTTCTGATTGGTTATGTTATATGGGTTTTTTAAACACAATCATTTTGATTGTGTTTTTTTTTCCCCGCTGTTATATGATGAATACCTTCAAGTCACTGTTTTTAGTGAAATTTGATAAATTCTGAGAACAGCAAAAATAAACCATTTAACATGTATAATTAATTCTGTACTTTTTGTATTTATGATATACATTTAGAACTGTGTAGTAGGCATGAATAAGCTGAGGCTTCTGTAAGTGTCAAAGTTGTTGCATACAGTGATAGACTACATCTGCACAATGAGATACCTAAGCAAAGGAAACACAGGTGATGTGATTGTGGAATGAGCAAAATAAATTGCACGTTTTTCAATTACATTACCTGTGTTTCCTAACATTACACATCACATTGTGTAGATGAGGTTTAGGCCTGTTCCAGGAGACAGAGGAGGTCTGACATTTGTTCAAGAGTGCAGTGGACATGACTCACTTCGTTGGTAGGCCTGCACATGTATTATCTTCTCTGTACTCTTCAACAAGCCTAAATTTCATCTGCAACCCTGAGTAGGACTCACCTGAAACAAATCTGTGGATAGGCCACACCTTATCAGCATCTAGAAACAATCATTTAAAATGTTAAGGGCAGATTTATGATGGCCGTGTGCCTCTTTTGCGCCGCTGTTCCGTCACTTTTGTGACGCAGCAGCAGTGTAAAAGATGCACCATGTTGCAAGATAGGCTTCACTTCATCTCCAACAAGATACTGTCAGTTTAAAATTTATATAATTAGGACTGTGTAGGGGGCATGCAGAAGCTGAGGCTTCAGTAAGTGTCAAAGTTGTTGCATGCAGTGCTGCACTTCTGCGTACTCTTTCATATGCTGGACTACATCTGCACAATGAGATACCTAAGCAAAGGAAACACAAGTGATGTGATTGTGAAATGAGCAAAAGAAATTGCACTTTTTTCAATTACATCACCTGTGTTTCCTAACATTACGAATCACATTGTGCAGATCAGGTTTAGGCCTGTCCAGGGAGACAGAGGAGGTCTGGCCTTTGTTAAAGAGTGCAGTGGACATGACTCACTTCATTGGTAGGCATGGACATGTATTATCTCCTCTGTACTCTTCAACAAGTCTAAATTTCATCTGTAACCCTGTGTAGGCCTCACCTCAAACAAACCCCTGGATAGGCCACACCTTATCGGCATCCTGAATCAATCATTTAAAATGTTAGGGGCAAATTTATGATGGCCATGCGCCTCTTTTGTGCCGCTGTTGCATCACTTATGTGATGCAGCAGCAGTGCAAAAGATGCACCATGTTGCAAGATAGGCCTCACTTCATCTGCATCAAGATACTGTTAGTTTAAAATGTATATTTTTAGGACTGTGTAGGGGGCATGGAGAGGCAGAGGCTTCTGTAAGTGTCAAAGTTGTTGAAAAACTGTTTGTCCTTCAATCTTTCCCTTGTCTTTTCTAATTTTGAAATACATGTTTTAATATTTTTCAAATTTTTGTTCTTTCTTTCACAGATTGAAAGTATAAAAATAACAAGTGACTAAGTTAACGACAATTATAAGGTAATCTATCACATTTAACTTCTATTAGTTCCACTGCTTCATTTCTTTAACCCTCAGTTTCCTGCCTTTGCTACTTCTCTCATTCCTTTCTCTATTACTTGCTTACTCTACTCCTTCCACTCCTTTTCTCAGTCTCTCTGTTCTCATAGTTCCTAACTCCTGTTCACTCACTCCGTCTTTATTACTCTCACTGTCTCTGACTGATCACTCTTTCACTAATAGTTCATTATGCTTTCTCCCTGTAGTTCAAGCACACTAAGGGGCATATTATCAACACAGGCAATAAAATTATCGCTGCTTTTATTGGCAGAAAACTGCCGCAAAAGTGGCTTTAGCGGCAGTTTTCTTCCGCAAAAGTGGCTTTAGCGGCAGATTTCTGCCGATAAAAGCAGTCATTATCGGCAGAAAACTGCCGCAAAAGCGGCTTTAGCGGCAGTTTTCTGCCACAAAAGCGGCTTTAGCGGCAGATTTCTGCCGCAAAAGCGGCTTTAGCGGCAGATTTCTGCTAATAAAAGCAGCGATAATTTTATCACCTGTGTTAATAATATGCCCCTATGTTATTTACATTTCTTTGCTGTTTCAATCATTCCTTTTCTGTTACTTCTTCTTTTCTGCTTTCTGTTTTTTCTCTCTGTTATTCCACATGTTGTAATCTTATTTTGAACATTCACTCACATTCTCTAAGAAACTCTTGTTTATTATTCTTCTACTCTCCTTTTTTTCTTCCACTTCCTTATCTATTTTGTTTTTCACAATTATACCCTCTTCCATCTTTTCTTCGGTAAATAGATCTATTAAACAGTATCTCTGTGTTACTCCCTATAGCTGTCTTTCTTTTAACATTACTCTCTGTTTCCTTCCCTTATACTTACTCTTCTTTTTTTGTAAATTTTTTTTTGGTTCGCTCCCGGTTCGCGTACCGGCGAGCGAACCGGGAAGCGAACCAAAAGAAATAGAGGTTGCCAGAGTGCTAAACATTCTAGCAATTTTTTTATAAAGGGGAGGTAGTTCTGAAAAGAACTTTTTTTTTATTATTTTTGTTGTTTTATATTTTTTTTATTATTTTTCTGAACAATTTTTTACTTTTTTTGTATTTTTTGAACGGTTTTATATTTTTTTTGTTTTTTTTGAGGGGGAACAACGAAAAACAGGCATTAGAAAGGGCTCAACAGGAGCAAAATTTTTTTTATTTTTTGGGGCGTTTTGAGCACTTGTGGTTTTCAAATGCTCTGTTTATCAAATTGATAATCATATTTGCACATGAGAGTAGGTTACCGCAATAAAGGCACACTATCTTCATGTGCACAAAATTCTGTTGAATGTTTGGCACCGTTTCACGCGCCTCTGGCCCCGACAGAGTTACCTGTGTCGATGTACTGGCCACAGGAGTTGGTGGGTTGTCTTGGAAGTGACGCATCTCTGCAACGCTGTAATTCAGTGGATGCCACCTCTGCATATGACGGTGCATAGTATAGTTGCCGTAACTATACTTTTTATCTGTGCCTCTAGATAAAACATCTTTACATATGAGGCATGTCACGTGGCGAGCATTCACTTTTTTTTGGCCTTGAGGAAAAGAAAAAAACTGCCAAATAAAGCTATCTTTGTGGTGAGATATCCGGGGCTCCTCACGTAAAAACTGTCTTGGCTGTACTTCCTCTTCCTCTTCTTCGTCCTCTTCCTCCTCTGGGTTGGGAAGGAACTGTGGCAGTGGTCCTTCCTTCCTAGGTGGTTGTGGTGGTGGTGGGGGTCCACCAGCTGCAGCTACTACAGATGCCATTTTTAATAAGCAAAAACAGGTCTTCCTCTCACAAAGATGAAAGTCAGAGTGAGGAAAGAAGGTGGGGGCTTTAATCATTTGGGAAAAAAAATGTTCTAAACCAATGAAAAGTGTTATTTTTAGGTCACATGACCTAGCCTTACATCATTAGGAAACCAAAAGTGAAATGAACCAATAGAAAGTTGTATTAACAAGTCACATGACCTGTTACGCTTACGTTACGCGCTCCGCGCCGCGCCACGGATCGCTTCTGGGGAGCTGCGCTTCGCGCCTCGGTTCGCGCGCCGGAGCACTTCCGGGTGCGCTAACGCGGCGCGTCATAAGACGCATTACGCGGCAACGCGATACGTCGCGCTTACGCGACGCGCCCCGCATCGCTTCCGGGGAGCTGCGCTTCGCGCCTCGGTTCGCGCTCCGGAACACTTCCGGGTGCGCTAACGCGGCGCGTCATAAGACGCATTTCGCGGCAACGCGATACGTCGCGCTTACGCGACGCGTCACGATGTTGTTTTCTAACGCGGCAGTTGCGCTAACGGAACGTTTACCGGTTCGCGGACCGGGTCGCGGCACCAAACTGAGCTAACGGGAAGCTACCCGGTGCGCGGACCGGTAGCGAAACAAAAAAAACATTTAAAAAATGTATATATATACATAAAAAAATTATATTAAAAACATATAAAATATATTTTTCGATTTTAAGAAGAATACATTTTAAAGCTTTTGATATTTGCTATTAAAAAATCATTGAAATTCACTGAAAAAACCATAGGTTATAGACCATATATAGTTAGGAATTAGCATTTACAAAACCTTGAAAATTCACTGAAAAAACCATAGGTTATAGACCATATATAGTTAGGAATTAGCATTTACAAAACCCTTGAAAATTCACTGAAAAAACCATAGGTTATAGACCATATATAGTTAGGAATTAGCATTTACAAAACCTTATTTTACTCACACAAAACCATTGAAATTCCATATATAGTTAGTTGCACTAATTATATCGCGCACCCACAATCCACTGCTGATGATGTCACATATTACATCATTCATGACATGGTCAGTGACATCACTGATGACATCACTGATGACATCTCAAATGACATCACTGATGACATCACTGAAAACAACATCCAGTAATTTCATGTTTCTGTAAAGTTTAAATATGTATTACATATTGAAGAATGAGTGGATGTATAAGTGTCTGGATGAAGGATTTAGTAGGTGCATGCCTGACTGTATGAGTGAGTGATTAAATATGTCTCACTGAGTGCATGGGCTAGTGACTAAACTGTCTTAATTTGTGCATCATTATGTCTGTTGTTCTGTAAACTGCTGCATGTGTTGATCAGTAGCTATATGAGTAACTATATGGGTTATTGATTGATTGCCCAAGTATTTGTATGGGAGACTGAGTGTGTGTGTGGCTGGCTGGGAGGTGTGTGACTCTGTGCAGATCAATGTGTACTTGTATCAGTGATTGTATAAGAGAGTAAGTATGTGTGTAGTACATGTTTGAAAATGTAAGGTGTTCTATGTTTAACTGTATAGATGAGAAAATGGAAGTGTGATTGATTCTTTACAGGACTGACTAGGTGTGTGAGTAACTCCATGGATGAGTGGCAGAGTGTGAGTGTCTGTATAGGTGTATGAGTGCATATGATAGTGTTGTAAAGATGAGTGATTGTATGTATGAATGATTGTATGGGTGAATGAGTGAATGTGTGTGTAGACGTAGGAATCAGTGAGTGCGTATGTAGTAACTAGTATTGGTGTGTCAAAGGTTTCAAAAATTATACTCTGTATTTAACACTGGGTGTAACAGAGGTTATATTAAAGTGTGAGGAGATGCATTGTATTGTCACATGAATGATATCATCAGTGATGTGATCATTGATGTCAAATGAGATGTCATCAATGATGTCATCAGTGATGTCATTTGAGATGTCATCAGTGATGTCATCAGTGATGTCACTGACCATGTCATGAATGATGTAATATGTGACATCATCAGCAGTGGATTGCGGGTGCGCGATATATAGTTAGTGCAACTAACTATATATGGAATTTCAATGGTTTTGTGTGAGTAAAATAAGGTTTTGTAAATGCTAATTCCTAACTTTATATGGTCTATAACCTATGGTTTTTTCAGTGAATTTTCAAGGTTTTGTAAATGCTAATTCCTAACTATATATGGTCTATAACCTATGGTTTTTTCAGTGAATTTTCAAGGTTTTGTAAATGCTAATTCCTAACTATATATGGTCTATAACCTATGTTTTTTTCAGTGAATATATATATATATATACATTCCCCCGTTATAGTTAGTTGTACTCACTATAACTGCGCGTCCTCAATGCTGATGATGTCACATATTACATCATTCATGACATGGTCAGTGACATCACTGATGACATCACTGATGAGATCTCAAATGACATCACTGATGACATCACTGATGACATCATCCATGTGACAATGAAATACACTTCATCACACACAAGTATAATATTTTTCACTCACTGTAAAATAGAAAGTGCTCTATTTCAAACCATTGACACATCAATAGTATTTTCTAAACATCCACTCAGTGAATCATAGATCTATACGCCCCTCTAATCACTTACCTATAGATTCAGTGTTATATGCAGTGAATAATCAACAGAACACTATCAAATATACTTATACGCCTATTTCAACATTACACACCAGCACACATTGTATTCACTTATAAAGACATCCTTATGACTTATGCAAACAATTGATTATAATTACATTTACTCACCTACACACTTATACAAACACCACTTCATCTATTTATATAGTTAGTAACTCACACTTGGTGTGTTATAAAATCACTATTACAAGTATACAGTTATCCATATAGTGACTCATACAATCACTAAGTCTTAGGCACATTAGATATAACTGTCACATACACTGCCTTTTTCTTTCAAGTTTAATGGAGATGTACCATTGAGAGAAATATTTCATCACCACCACACCCATAAACATAAACACTCACTGAAACAACTGTTATAACATGTAGTCTTAACTTCATATACCTACTGAATGAACTATTCACAAATTGTTTGGCAATCACACCCCTCCCCCCACCAAACCACATAGACATTCATTTACCCATACAAATACTCAGTTAAGAAACCAATAACAAATATAGTCTTTAACATAGCAATTAAGACAAAGCAATAGAGGCTTTCACACAGTTTAGTAACTGCACACTATATATAGTGATATTCTACAAAATAGTCAAGGAAACAATCAATGACACTGTTACTAAATCCACCATCCACACATTTATATTTATATATCCACTCATTCTTCAATGCAAAGTAGTGTATTTATAATACATATTTAAATATCAAAGCAAACCACATTCACTGGATGATGTCATCAGTGATGTCATTTGAGATGTCATCAGTGATGTCACTGACCATATCATGAATGATGTAATGTAACATGTCAGTATTTTTTAATGAAATAGAAGAGGATTTGAGAAGTCACTCAAAATGTGCCCTAATTTTTCTTTCTGCAGCACTAATCATACTTTCTATGGCAAAATATACCCCCGAATGTTGCTCCTTTTTAAATTAAATGTTTTAAGAGTTACCACTTTATTCCAATCAAAGATGGCTTCAGGTGTGCCATACCTTTGTAATAAGTAGGACTGTTAGCGCTCTAGTTGTTCTTTAGAACACTCTGGGAAGCTGCAGTAGAACACAAAGGAATCAACTGACAGTCTCTGTCCTTGTTGGATGTACATGTTTTACTGAGAATGTCAGACTTCATTCTCACATGACTGAGAAAGATAATGTGAATTTACAGAAAATATGCTTTCAGTTTAGCTTATAGATCCCCTTCCAAACAACTGTGGCAAAAGCATGAGATAATAGTTTTCTTTCAAACATGACTCATGATATCCCAGCAGAAGGCTTTTTCACATGGTTAAATCACCTTAGAACACACCACAATTCCTAAAATGAGTATGGTACCATCAACAAATGATTTATAATGTAACTAAAGTCCTAAAACCTTCTATTTACTGCAAAGCTTTTTAATGAGGTGGTATCATGTATATTAGTCCCAAAATGGCTGCCAATACTTCTTGGATGAAATGCTGACAGCCAATCAGATCTCACAATGAGATGTGTGGTTAGGCTCCGCCCAAATATATATATATATATTTTCTTTTGATTTCCTCAGGAACTACTGGAGGGATTTACAACATTTAACCAAATGGGTGATTTGCGTACCAGATCCTATAATTTTCCCAGATTTGGTGTAATTCCTTTCAGCGGTTTGGGCTGTAGCCGTGTCTAATCATCCTATTGAAATTCACATGGGGAAAACACGTTTTGGGACCCCCCCTTTTTTCTCGGCCCCGGCTTGACGAATCTTCCCCCCGAGACTTTCAGGGAAGGAGCGGAGCGGGCCATCTTCTTTGAGAAATTTGCGAAGATTCAACAACCGGCGCCAACGTTATTTCCAATAGAATGTTGCGGATTTCCTATGGAAACTTGGTCCTAACTATAACTACCTACTGGCGACCGCCAGTAGGTAATATATATATATATATATATATATATATATATATTCACTGAAAAAAACATAGGTTTCAGCCATGTTATAGTTAGGAATTAGCATTTAAAAAACCTTAGAAATTCACTGCAAAAACCATAGGTTTCACACATGTTATAGGTAGCTGGACATTTCACTCATACAAAACCATTGAAATTCCCCCAATATAGTTAGTTCAGCTAACTATAACTCGCGCGCCCGCAATCCACTGCAATCACATATTACATCACTCATGACATGATCAGTGACATCACTCATGACATCACTGATGACATCTCAAATGGCATCACTGATGACATCATCCAGTGAATGTGTGTCTTTCTGAAAAACGAATATTTTTATATATGTATATCCACAGGTCGATGGAAGAATAAATGGGTAAATAAGGGTCTAAATTGATGTTTTTTTGGGTAAAATTGATTGTATAACTGACTTATTAAGTGTATCTTGGTGAATACATGTATTAGCGAGTAATGTTTAAATATTTAAATATCTGTATCAGTGTCTCACTTTGTGTATAAGTGGCTGCATGGATTGGTGAGTAGCTACATGAGTGTGTATATGGGTTAATCATTGGTTTTTTGAGTATCGGCATGAGTGTCTGTATGGTTCGGTGGGGGATATTACTTAGCGCATAGATGCATGAATGAGTGACTCACTGCTTGTATGTGTTTTGAAGACAGCATGTGTGCAGGACTGTATGGGTGGATGATTGTGTGTATGGGTGTGTTACTGAGTGAATGACTGTCTCAATAGTGTCTTTATGAGTAAGTACATATGTTTTAAACTAGTATATGTGAGTATTAATGTATATAAGTGAGTACATATGAGAGTGAGAGATTGGAAGAGTTCCTGTATAAATAAGGATGTGTTTCTATAAGTGATTGTTTAAGAGAGTAGGTATGTTATGTTATGTTAACCGGATTTATTACGCGCACAGATGCCCCAGCAAAGGGGCGTCCTGGCGCGAGAACACAACCAAAAACCGGACAGAGACAAAGAACACAACACAGCAAACATAACTAGGGGACCAGGGGAAAAAGGAAGGTTTTTACTGCCTTCCTGAAAGCAGAAAGCCCCTCGATGGCACGGATATGCACAGGCAAAGAGTTCCACAGCTTGGCGGCAAGAACTTGAAAGGAACGTCCGCCAGTCCTGGATCTCTTAAAACGAGGAACGATAGCAAGATGAAGAGCAGAGGACCTCAGAGTACGAGCTGGCACATAGGGAGAGATGAGATGCTGAAGGATCGGAGGGGAAGAAAGTTTAAGGATTTTGAAAGTTAGGATCAAAGATTTAAACTTTATTCTCTGTGCCACCGGGAGCCAATGAAGATTGTAGATGGTTTTCCTGGCTGAACAGAATTTGGGCAGGCCAACCAGAGCCCTGGCGGCGGCGTTCTGAATGCGTTGGAGGCGAGAAAGCTCAGCCTGGTTGACTCCAAGAAAAAGAGAGCTAACATAATCCAGTTTGGACAGGATCATGGCTTGCACGATAAGCTGACGAGTGGGAGCGTCAAAATATTTGAAGGTGGACCGAAGCTGACGCAAAATCCCAAAGCAAGAAGCAGCGGTCTTTTTAGTATGGGTGGTGAAACTCAAATGGGAGTCAAACCACACCCCAAGATTTTTTACTTCAGTAACAGGGATAGGAATGGGCCCGAGCTCTTGAGGCCACCAGTTATCATCCCACAGATGAATTTGCTTTCCCACAATGAGCACCTCGGTTTTTTTTGCGTTCAATTGCAGGAAATTGTCATTCATCCAGTGTGCCACAGAGATAAGTCCCTCACGGAACTTGGCTGCCTCGAGATCGGAGGCCCCACTAATCGCAACCGCCAGCTGAGTGTCGTCTGCGTAGGACACGATGGAAAGGTTCCCACGCATGGCGACATCAGCTAGCGGCTGGACATAAAGATTGAATAGGGTGGGGCTTAGAGCCGATCCCTGTGGTACTCCCTGGGCAATCGCATGTGGTTTAGATTCGAAGGGGGGAATGCTGACCCTGAAGGAGCGATCAGATAAAAAAGATCTGAACCAATCAAGGGCCAACTTATCTACCCCAGCCTCAACCAGACGTTGGAGTAAAATGTCATGGGAGACAGTGTCAAAGGCGGCACTTAGATCGAGAAGCACAAGTGCCGCCGTATGACCCGAATCAACCAACATGCGAAGGTGTTCAGCCATGTATAGGAGCGCAGTCTCAGTACTGTGACCGGGCCTGAAGCCATTCTGCGTAGGATCTAAAATATTCGCAGAATGAAGATGGTTTGCAAGAGTGGCATTTACGTGGGCCTCAGTCAGTTTGGCAGCCCACGGGAGGAGAGAAATGGGACGATAGCTTTCAGCTTTTCCGGGATCTAAGGTAGATTTCTTCAAAATAGGAATTACCTGCGCCTGCTTCCAGGCGCTAGGTACGGAACCCGAGGACAGAGACAAATTGATAAGCTCACAAAGCGTGGGAAGACAGAGAGAGGAGAATTCCCTAAATTGTGAGGGCCGCAAAGGGTCTTTGGGCGAGCCTGATTTCACTCTAATAGCAAGCTTATCAACTTCTTCCATAGAAAGCTCTGGAAAATAGGATAGTGCCATGGAGGTTTTAGCCGTAGCCGTGCTATACTGCCGAGGGCCAGTAGAACTGGGAAAAGTGCGATAAATCCCTTCCACTTTATTGATGAAAAAGGTGGCCAGATCCTCGCAGTGAGAGGGGGAACTGATCGCCGTAGTGGAAGTTCTACAGGTGGCAAGGTCTTTCAGTGCTTTGAAAATAAGTTTGCTAGGATTGCTACTCGCACTGAACTCACGAGAAAAATACGAAGCCCGGGCCCTACAAATGGCTCTATGGTAATTTTTGGTGGTGGTGCGGTACAAAGCTTTGCTGACCGAGTCATAGGACTTACGCCACAGTCTTTCGGCTTGTTTGCAGGATTTTTTTAGTAGCCGAAGAGCATCATCATACCAAGGACTGGAGTGGTTTCGCTGTTGTTTGGTCAGAGTAAAGGGAATAAGTTTATCCAGCGCATTGGTAAGCCAGCTACAATAAGAATTGTAGCCGGACTCCACATCTGTAAAAGGGGCCAGAGGGACCTCGCCTAACAACTGGTGAAAATCTTGGAGTTTTAGCTTTTTCCATGAGCGCCTAAGAATGGCAGGAGTAGAAACAGCTATAGGAGGATCTCTAAGTAGAAGATGACATTCAATTAGGTGGTGGTCTGTCCAGGGCATCGGTCTAGGAGGTAATACTTTGGCCGATGTTATAGAGGTAAAAAAAGGATCAAGGATGTGACCACCAATATGTGTACCATGTTGGACTAATTGAACGAGTTGGAGAGCCTCCAGGTCAGCACAGGTACTGCTGGCTACCGAAGGACAAGGAGAGTCAAAATGCAAATTAAAATCCCCGATAATATTAAAATTAGCAGTTTTCAAGGCCAGAGAGCTAACTGCCTCGGGAAGGGCGGCTCTAAAAGCTGCATCTGGGCCGGGCGGCCGATAAATAAGTAGACCCGAGAAGGTAAAGTGCGGGTTGACAGATACTGAGAAATAGGCACTTTCACATCCCGCGATATCCATGACCTTCCAAGAACATGGATATCTAGTTTTAATCGCGGCAGCGATGCCGCCGCCTCTAGAATCGCGATTAAGAGTATATATAGTATAGTCTGGGGGGAGTGCCGAATTAATAGCTACTGATGCGTCATTATGTAGCCAGGTCTCTGACATGAAAAAAATGTCAGGGGCCTCGTCAAGTAAATCATAGACGTCAAGATGGTGTTTGACCAAAGATCTAACATTAAGATGAAAGATCTTGAAGGTTGTCGGCTCTAAAGACGCAGCAGAAGCAGGGCAAAGGATAGAGGTAGGGGTCGGAGCAGGAAGCGCAAAGGAACAATCGGGACAAGTGAAAGGGCCAAGCAAAGGATACAGGGAGTGGCTGGAACAGGAGCCAGAGATGGGGCGAAAAGATAACAAATCGGATCTGGAATACATGGCTAATAAAATACAACAATAAACAACAGTCAAAGCTACGTACCAGCAGAGAGCTAAGCCCTGCCCTAGCGCCTCCTTAGCACTGACGGGCGCAGACGGGCAGGACTCTGGCACGACTCAGGCGCCGAGAAGGCGCGACCCGCTGCGCGTCACCGCTGCGCGCAGGAGCTATGCTTAAGTAGGGCTGGCGTAGGAGGGCCGCAAGGCTAGAGCGCTCGGTCCTGCGACTCTAGGACGGCACGTCCTCACCCAAAATGGCGCCTATGCAGGTGTCGGCGAGCTAAGAAGCCCACGGAGCCCAAACCCGCTAAGTAGCGGTGCGGGGTACAATTATGTGCGAGTGGGGGCCAGGAGTCCCTATTGTGATCAGGGTAAGAATAATAAAAGATTGCACACAATAAAACAAAAAGCAAAGATTAAAATGCGCGAAGCGCTAAGCAGCAATGAGTTGCAGCGTCAAGGTCTCAGCCACGCTGTTCGTCCAGGAGGGTTCTGGCAGGCCAGGTAAAAGTCAGCCTTAAGTAGGGCTGGCGTAGGAGGGCCGCAAGGCTAGAGCGCTCGGTCCTGCGACTCTAGGACGGCACGTCCTCACCCAAAATGGCGCCTATGCAGGTGTCGGCGAGCTAAGAAGCCCACGGAGCCCAGACCCGCTAAGTAGCGGTGCGGGGTACAATTATGTGCGAGTGGGGGCCAGGAGTCCCTATTGTGATCAGGGTAAGAATAATAAAAGATTGCACACAATAAAACAAAAAGCAAAGATTAAAATGCGCGAAGCGCTAAGCAGCAATGAGTTGCAGCGTCAAGGTCTCAGCCACGCTGTTCGTCCAGGAGGGTTCTGGCAGGCCAGGTAAAAGTCAGCCTTAAATAGGGCTGGCGTAGGAGGGCCGCAAGGCTAGAGCGCTCGGTCCTGCGACTCTAGGACGGCACGTCCGCACCCAAAATGGCGCCTATGCAGGTGTCGGCGAGCTAAGAAGCCCACGGAGCCCAGACCCGCTAAGTAGCGGTGCGGGGTACAATTATGTGCGAGTGGGGGCCAGGAGTCCCTATTGTGATCAGGGTAAGAATAATAAAAGATTGCACACAATAAAACAAAAAGCAAAGATTAAAATGCGCGAAGCGCTAAGCAGCAATGAGTTGCAGCGTCAAGGTCTCAGCCACGCTGTTCGTCCAGGAGGGTTCTGGCAGGCCAGGTAAAAGTCAGCCTTAAGTAGGGCTGGCGTAGGAGGGCCGCAAGGCTAGAGCGCTCGGTCCTGCGACTCTAGGACGGCACGTCCTCACCCAAAATGGCGCCTATGCAGGTGTCGGCGAGCTAAGAAGCCCACGGAGCCCAGACCCGCTAAGTAGCGGTGCGGGGTACAATTATGTGCGAGTGGGGGCCAGGAGTCCCTATTGTGATCAGGGTAAGAATAATAAAAGATTGCACACAATAAAACAAAAAGCAAAGATTAAAATGCGCGAAGCGCTAAGCAGCAATGAGTTGCAGCGTCAAGGTCTCAGCCACGCTGTTCGTCCAGGAGGGTTCTGTGTATGTTTCTATAGAAGTAAGTGTAGTGGTGGGTGAATAGCTGTATATGGTAGTAAAGAGATGTTTCATTCTTTATTTGCATGTTTGAGTATGTGTGTGAGTAACTCTATGTATGAGTGTAGGTGTGTAACAGGATCTATAGGTGTATGAGTACATATGATGAGTGAGTACATGTATGAGTGACTATATAGAACTGTTGGTGAATGAGTGGATATGTATGTAGATTTTGGAATTACTGAATAGGTTGTTCTAACTGGTAATGGTATCTCCATTGTTTTGAAAATTTTAGTTTCTATTTTTCAATGTGTGTATCAAAGGTTATATTAGGGTGAGAGGAGGTCTGCCGCTCGTTCACAAGGATGATGTCATCAGTGATGTCATTTGAGATGTCATCAGTGATGTCATGAATGATGTCACTGACCATGTCATGAGTGATGTAATATATGACATCATCAGCAGTGGATTGCGGGCGCGCGAGTTATAGTTAGCTGAACTAACTATTAAGGGGGGATTTTAATGGTTTTGTATGAGTGAAATGTCCAGCTAACTATGTTTTTTTTCAATGAATTTCTAAGGTTTTTTAAATGCTAATTCATAACTATAACGTGGCTGAAACCTATGTTTTTTTAGTGAATTTCAAAGCTTTTGTAAATGATAATTTTTAAATGTATTAATTGTTTATATTTTTTATACTGATTTACTACATTGTTTTAAACTATTTATTTTTAGATATTTTATTTTTTAAATTACATTACATATTTTTAATATAAATTGGAAAAATGTTTTTAAAAATATTGAAATTACAATTTTTTTATTTTATATATTTTTTAATATATGTATATTTTATATAGCAGGCAATGATATCCTATGGAAGGAAATTCAAGTTACTGTAAGTACGGTTAGAATTACTTTTCAGGATTAGTAGTGGGCTGAAAGATGCAGCACTGAGGTCTCTCCTGATAACAGGTGAGTGAATCAGAATTCGTAGTTCGGCTGATTTTAGAGGAATTTTTTAAAGTTCCAAAACTACACACAGAAGAATTTCCAAGTGAAACCAGACAATGGATTCCTATGGAAGGAAATTCAAGTTACTGTAAGTACGGTTAGAATTACTTTTCAGGATCAGTAGTGGGATGAAAGATGCAGCACTGAGGTCTCTCCTGATAACAGCTGAGTAAATCAGAATTAGTAGTTTGGCTGATTTTAGAGGAATTTTTTAAAGTTCCAAAACTCTACTCTTAGAAGAATTTCAAAGTAAAACCAGACAGTGGATTCCTATGGAAGGACATTCAAGTTACTGTAAGTAAGGTTAGAATTACTTTTCAGGTCCAGTAGTGGGTTGAAAGATGCAGCACTGAGGTCTCTCCTGATAAAGGGTCAGTAAATCGGAATTCGTTGTTTGGATGAATTTAGGTGAATATTTTAAAGTTCTAAAACTCCACACTTAGAAGAATTTACAAGTGAAACCAGTCAATGTTAGCCTATGGAAGGAAATTCAAGTTACTGGTAAGTATGGTTAGAATTACTTTTGAGGATCAGTACTGGGCTCAAAGATGCAGCACTGAGGTCTCTCCTGATAACAGGTGAGTAAATCGGAATTCGCACTACAACCAGTAAGCGCCACAGAGCTGCGAAGCAGAGAGTTGTAAAAAGGGGCACAGCATGCACCACCTCTCTGCAACGTAGCGCATTGGCGCTTCCTGGAAGCACCTGGTGGACTACTTGGCCCCCATGGTCCCTCAGGTTTGAAGTTGAATTATTTCCCCAGCTTAAAACGCGCCACAGGGCGTGTTTGCACACATCACGTCAGGCCCGTCCCCTGCCTTCACCACTGTCTAAATGCGCCCTGTCACCATTCAAAGTTGAGAGATTAAGTCCCTTTCAATCCTAAGGATCCCTAGGGTCAAACTAGCCCACTAGGTACCTCCAGTAAGGACCACAGAGCTGCATTGCAGAGAGGTATAAAAAGGGGTGTGGCATCTGAACACCTGTCTGCAACGCAGCTCCCCGGTGCATACTGGAGATACCTGTTGGGCTTTTTGGCCCTTGGGGACCCTCAGTATTGAAAGAGAATTAATTCCCCAACTTTAAACAAACCACAGGGTGTGTTTGCACACTGATGAAGGAAGGGGGCATGGCCTGTGGTGCGTTTTAAGTTAGAAAATTCATTCCTCTTCATTCCTGAGGTCCCCTGTGGGCCAACTTGGGGACCCCCCATGGTTCCCAATGGAGAGGGCCAGGCCCCGGGGGATGGGGTCCCGGGGGCTATAAGTGGCCCAGAAGGGGGGCCACGAGGCCCCCCTCCCAAATAGTTTATGTTAAAAAAAAATGAAAAGGCCATGCCCCGGGGATGGGGTCCCCGGGGCGATTAAGGCCTCGGGAGGGGGGCCACACGGCCCCCTTCCTCATTTAAAAAAAATAATAAAAAATAGGGGGCAGGCACTGGGGGACGGGGTCCTCAGGGCCCAAACAATTGAACAAGAAGGGGGGCCACATAGCCCCCTTCTTAAAAAAAAAAAAAAAAATATTGGATCAGGGAGGAGGCCACGCCCCCTCCCTGCACCACTCTGCAAACGTGCCCCCTGGTGCGTTTGCAGAGGGGGAGGTTATTCCCCTTGAATACTGGGGAGCCCTGGGCGCCAAGTAGCCCACCAGGAACCTCCAGTATGCACCAGGGGGCTGTGTTGCAGAGACGTGTATAGAGGCCATGCCCCTTTTTACACCTCTCAGCAACGCAGCCCCCTGGCACATACTGGAGGTTCCTGGTGGGCTAGTTGGCCCCCAGGGACCCCCAGTATTCAAGGGGACGTAATCGCTGGGGCTGGGCCCCCCCCCCCGGGGCTAATTACAACTTTATCAGGCTTTGGGGTTATGTTTTTGGGATACGCGTACCCTACGCTTATTCCGCAATTTAAAAAAAAGAAAATTGGGGGGGCCTTGGGGGTCCTTGTGGGGCTCCCTGAGCAGGCCTAGGGGGTCAGGGTATTTCTACCCTGCCCCCTTTACTTTTTTCCGCACTTGTTTATACCGAGACACAAGATGGCTGCCAACACTTCCTGGTTTGGAGTGTTGACAGACAGTTGACAGCCAATTCGCATGCAGCTCCTGCTCGAAATGGTACGTGTATAGTCCTCGGAAGGTACGCGTACCGTAATTCGTCCATAGATATATCTATGATTTTACTTTTGATTTTCTCAGGAACTACTGCACGGATTTACACCATTTAACAAAAAGCGTAATCTGCGATCCAAACTCTACCTTTTTGCCAAATTGAGTGTAATTCCGTTCAGCAGTTCGGGCTGTAGCCGTGTCTAAATGTCCCTATGGAAAATTGCATAGGGAAAACACATTTTGGAACCCCTTTTTTTCTTGGCCCCCGCTTGACGAATCACCCCGGAACTTTAGGATAGAAGCGGAGCAGAGCGCCCCATCTTCTTGGAGAATTTCACGAAGATTCATCAACCAGCACCATAGTTATTCCAAATAGAATGCTGCAGATTTCCTATGAAAACTAGGTCCTAACTATAATATATATATATACTAGCAGCCCGTCCCGACGTTGGGTATGAATTGCTGCCGGCCAGTAGTATATTGTTTTGTAGGATTTCGTTTTGATAGCATTTCTTATTTGTGACTGGCCTGTGAACCGTTCAGGGCTAGGTTTGGGTTTTGGGGGAGAGGGGTATTTTTAGGGTTCAGGGCTAGGTTTGGGTTTTGGGGTACAGGGGTATTTGAGGGTTCAGGGCTAGGTTTGGGTTTTGGGATACAGGGGTGTTTTAAGGGTTCAGGGCTAGGTTTGGGTTTTGGGGGAGAGGGGTATTTTTAGGGTTCAGGGCTAGGTTAGGGTTTTGGGGTACAGGGGTATTTTAGGGTTCAGGGGTAGGTTTGGGTTTTGGGGTACAGGGTTATTTTTATGGTTCAAGGCTAGGTTTGGGTTTTGGGGTACAGGGGCATTTTAAGGGTTCAGGGCTAGGTTTGGGTTTTGGGATACAGGAGTATTTTAGGGTTCAGGGATAGGTTTGGGTTTTGAGGTACAGGGTATATTTATAGGGTTAAGATGGGTTAGTGCTTAAGGGTTTTGGGGTATTTTAAGGAATAAGGCAGGGTTATGATTATGGGGTGCAGGGTTATTTAAAGGGAGCAGGGTGGACACCCGGAGCTGGAATGTACAGAACCTGGGAAGAAAAAACAATGAAATATTTGGCACAACGCTCGCTTTTTTTTCCGTAATCCCTCGCCCTGCACACGCCCACGCCCCCAGCACACAGCCACAGCACACGATAGGAGACATGGCATGAAGGGCGGAACGTACCACACGCCCCCAGCGTTTGTCAAGCCCCCAGCACACGCCCACAGCACAATGCAGACACGCCCACAAGGGACTACTTTGCTGGCACGGTTCTTTTACCTTTTAAATGTATATGGTGGGCGTCAGCATAGCCTATGTCCTGCTGCAACTGCCCTTTCCAACGCTGCATTGGTTGTTGTGATTGGTGCTGTGGTTCCTGAGATTACCCGCCTCAAAGGTTTGGGCTCTCTCTTTATTATTATAGTAGTATATATATATATATATATATATATATATATATATATATATATATATATATATATATATATATATATATATATATATATATATATATTCACTTAAAAACCATAGGTTTCAGGCCTTATATAGTTAGGAATTAGAATTTTAAAAAAGGCCTGAAACTTATGGTTTTTTAAGTGAATTTGCAAGGTTTTTTAAATGCTAATTCCTAACTATATAAGGCCTGAAACCTATGTTTTTTCAGTGAATTTGCAAGGTTTTTTAAATGCTAATTCCTAACTATATCAGACGTGAAACCTATATTTTTTTTCAAGAAATTTCAAAGGTTTTGGAAATGCTAATTCTAATAGCGGATAACGTTTATATATGTTATTATTTATTTATTTATTTATTTGCGGGTTTGTATAGCGCTTCAACTCCCGGAGGATTATCTCTGCGCTTAGGCAGCCACAACAGCAAGATGTATAAGTACGTTAGCTAGAATAGATGTTAAAGTTGAAACAAAAAGGTTTTAAGTTGTTTCCTAAATGGGAGGTGTTCTGAGCATTGTTTGAGAGCTCTAGGAAGACTGTTCCATAAAGAAGGTCCAGCCATAGACAGTGCTTTACCGCCGTGTCTAGCCTTCTTAGTCCGAGGGACACATAATAAACCTTGGTCACTGGACCTGAGGGGACGCGCAGGAATATAGGGAGTGAATTTGTTTGTTAAATATTCAGGTCCTGAACCATTAAGGCATTTATGAATAATGCAGCAGGTTTTAAACTTGGTTCTCTGTTTTATGGGCAGCCAATGAAGTTTTGCAAAGAGTGGTTTGGAAGGGGTTTTGGGAGGGGCGTTAAGGACTAGTCGCGCTGCAGTGTTCTGAACCACTTGGAGTTTTGCCAGAACTCCTTCATTAGTGGACAGAAACAGGCCGTTGCAGTAGTCTATGCGACTTAAAACAAGAGACTGCACCAGTGTTTTTCTGACTGAATCGGGGAGCAGTGGGAATACTTTCCTTAGGAGTCCAATTACGTGGAAGCATGAACCCACAATGTAGTTGCTATGCTGCTTTAAAGAGAGTTCCTGGTCTAGTTTGACTCCTAGATTTTTTACGACCTGCTTTGGTTCTGGGACTGGGCCAAGATCTTGTGGCCACCAGTCAGGAGTCCACAGAAGTTTGGCTTCTCCAAACAGCATTACTTCGGTCTTACCGACATTACACTGAAGGTAATTGGAAGACATCCAATGTGCCACAGCCTTCATACCCTGGGAGAAGGAGTTCTTGACCTCAGCGGTGAATTGTTTAAAGGGGAAGAGGAGCTGAGTATCGTCGGCGTAGGACACCGGAATGAAGCCATATGTTCTCATGATGTTAGCCAGGGGTGCCACATATATGTTAAAAAAGGTGAGGCTCAAACAAGATCCCTGTGGCACCCCTTTTGAGATCTCAGCCTCCTCTGAGCGATAGGCCCCCAAGGTCACACGTTGGGTCCGATTGGATAAGAAACTCCTAAGCCAGGCTAAGGCCTTGTGTTCCACGCCGATGTTAGCCAGCCGAGTTGTCAGGATGTTATGGGACACAGTGTCAAACGCCGCAGACAGATCCAATAGTACCAGGATCACGGAGAAGCCCTTGTCCTGATACATATGTAGATCGTCTGCGACTGACATCAAGGTAGTCTCGGTACTGTGCTTGGATCTAAAACCTGATTGAGGATAGTCCAATCCACCTGCTAATTCGATATAAGCAGATAGATGGCGGTTGACATATTTTTCAACAAGTTTGCCCAAGAACGGGAGAAGGGATATTGGCCTTAGATTGGTGAGTTCTGTCCAAGGGATAGAGGTATTTTTCCTAATAGGCCTAACCAAGGCCCTTTTCCATTCCTTGGGGACTTCTCCGTTGTTTAGGGAGAGATTAACCAATTTTTGAATCCCAGTGCCTAGATCATTGGCAAGCATGGGCATTAGTCTTGCCGGAATGATGTCAGTTGGGCATCCACTCTTAATCTGATAGATTAAGGATATTACCTCCTCCAAAGAGATGGGTGGAAACATGTCGAGGGAGTGGATGGAGGGGGTTCCTGCAACTGTCTCCACCACTGACCTTGGGGGTGATTTTCCTCCACCAAAGGATTGAGTTGGGCAGATGATTTTGTCATATATTCCGTCTATTTTTTGGGTAAAAAATAGCGAAACATTGTCGCAGAGTTGCTACGATGCCAACTCAGAACTTTCACAAGCCGTGGGTTTCACGAAAGATTGCAATATTTGATAAAGCACTCTGGGAGAGTTTCCCTCATTCATAAGCTGGGATGCAATGTGTTTCTTTCATGCAACACGAATGGCTTTGTGGTATGTGGTGAGAGAATGCCAGTAGCATTTTTTGTCCTTGGCCAGTTTGGATGTTATCCATTTCTTTTCGAGTTTTCTGGCTGCTTTTTTTAATGATCTTAGATGCTCTGAGTACCAGACTTCTTGTTTTTGAGCAGGGTGAGTTTTAAAATGTTTTAATGGGGCAATGTCATTTACTGCTGTGGTAATCGCCACTTCGGATTTAGCCATAGCAGTCTCAATATTCTCAGTAGAGGTCAGGGTAGGCTAGACATATCTGCCTTTGAAAGACTCCTGAGTCATTTTGTGCCATTGTCTTCTTTTTGTAGGCAAAGAAATCTGACTGGTTGGCGGGGGTTAACTGTGGGAATGTAAAATTCAATAATAAAATGATCAGTCTACTCTACTTGGGAGGGAGGTAGACATTTCATCAGTGAAGAGTTGGTCAGGACCAAGTCCAGGGTGTGTCCTGCCTTATGTGTTGGACCGCTATTAGCTTGTTTCAATCCCAGTGAAGACAGGTTTGCTAATAGGGTTTGTGCTTCTTTACATTCTGCTAGATCACTATGAACATTGAAGTCACCTAGAAGCAGGAAATCTTCACGTTCCTGTACATATGGAGCCAGTGATTCTAAAAGCGAGATGGAGAAATTATTCCATGGTCTGGGGGACGGTATACTAGAGCTCCTTTCTTGCTCCCTTTGGTTGTAGTTTTAATTTTAAAAATCAGAAGTTCTAGCTCAGGGGTACAAAGTTCTTCAAGTACTGAGATGTCTATTTCTAGCTTATGAACAATTGCAACTCCTCCTCCAATTTTGACGGGCCGACCTAGTCTAACAATTTTGTATCCAGCTGGAATTCCTAAAGTTATAGCTGGGACCGAGTGGGGCTTTAGCCATGTTCCCGTCAGGAAACATATGTCCGGTTTTTCAGAGGTAATGAGGTCCGAGACCCCTGTGGAGTTCTCCTTCTGGGACCACCTGAGCAGCCATCTTGTTTGTCAGGAGAAGTGAGGCACAGGAGAGCACAAAACAAGAGTGGAAAATGCGAAAAGGGGGCAGGATAGAGACCCCCTGACCCCCTAGCCCTTCTCAGGGGTCCTAGAAGGACCACCAAGTGCAAACTATTTTTTTTTCAATTGCTGGGTACACGCACGGTACGCGTACCGTACGCGTACGGTGCGCGTACCCCGCGATGTTTTCGAATTAATATTTATTTTTTTTGCCCTTGGGGGTCCTTTTGGGACCCCCTGAGAAGGGCTAGAGGGTTGGGGGGTCTCTACCCTGCCCCCTTTTCGTGTTTTCCACTCTTGTTTTGGGCTCTATTGTGCCTCAGTTCTCCTGAAAAACAAGATGGTGGCCAACACTTCCTGGTTTGGACAGTTTAGAATGTTGACAGTCGACTGCCAGCCAATCAGAAACTCGCTCGTAAGGGTACACGCACGTACGCGTACGGTGATCGCATATAGATATTTAATTCTCAAGAACTACTGGAGGGATTCTCACCAAACATAGCAAAGGCACATCTGCATACCAGGCCCTACCATTTTGCCAAATTTGGTGTAATTCCATTCAGCCGTTCGGGCTGTAGCCGTGTCTAAAGGTCTCTGTGGAAATTAACATGGGGACAATGTTTTGGGACCCCCCTTTCGGCCCCCACTTGACAAATTCCCCCAAAACTTTCAGGGAAGGAGCGGAGCGGAGCTGGCCAAAATTCTGGAAAATTACACGCAGATTCCTCAAATGGCGCCAAAGTTATTCCCAATAGAATGTTGAGCGCATATAGATATATAATTTGCTCAAATTCAATTTTCTCAACAACTACTGGAGGGATTTTCACCAAATATAGAAAAGGCACTACTGCATACCTGTCCCTACCATTTTGCCAAGTTTGGTGTAATTCCGTTCAGCCGTTCGGGCTGTAGCCGTGTCTAAAGGTCCCATAGAAAATGCCATTTTAAAAATTTCAAATTCAATTTTCTCAAAAACGACTGGAGGGATTTACACCAACATACAAAAGGCACTGCTGCATACCAGTACCTAACTTTTTGCCGTTCAGCCGTTCGAGCTGTAGCCGTCTCAGAATGTCCCTATGGAAATTAACATGGGGTAAACACGTTTTGGGACCCCCCTTTTTTACCGGCCCCCGCTTGACGAATCCCCCCAAAACTTTCAGGGAAGGAGCGAAGCGGAGCGAGGCAAATTTAAGGAAAATTGCAAACAGATCCCTCAATCGGCGCCAAAGTTAATCCCAATGGAATTTCCTATGGTAACTAGGTCCTAACTATATATACCTACTGGCGACCGCAGTAGGTAATATATATATATATATTTATATTACCTACTGGCGGTCGCCAGTAGGTATATATAGTTAGGATTTTTTCTCTATGGGATTTTGAGAAATTAACGTTTAAAAAAAGATATATATCTGTAACAGCGGACCTGGCAGCGTCCCAGGACGCGTACTTTTCGCGCAACGGAGCTTTGTGAAGCGAAGCTGATTGGTTCTCCGGCGTCTGTCAACATTCCAAAAAGTCCGTAGCGGCCGCCATCTTGTCTCTCGGTAGGATCGAGAGACAAGAGGAGGTCAAAACAAAGGGGGAAATAACTATAAGGGGGCATAGTAGATCCTCGCTGACCCCCTAGGTTTGATGTGGAGGTTTTAAAAGGGCCCCGCGGGGCAAAAAATAATAATAATAATAATAATCGAACGGCTGAATGGATTTGCACGAAACTTGGCAAAATATTAGGGACTGGTAGCCCGATGTGCCTTTGCTAGGTCTCAATATATGTGCTCCAGTGGATTTTGAGAAATTAACGTTCAAAAAAAGATATATATCTGTAACAGCGCTCCGCTTCGCGTAACGGAGGTTTGCGAAGCTGATTGGTCATTCTGTCACTGGGCTATAGTTGGGCTACATCTGGCTGATATTTGGGCTACATTTGTTTTTTTGTGTGTCTGGCGGCCATCTTTGGGCTACATTGGGCTACATTGGGCTTCATTGGGCTACATTGGGCTACATTTGGGCTCCAACATATATATAGGCCAATGTAGCCCAATATATATTTTTCAAAGTTAATTTTCGTAAAAACCACTGGAGCATATATCTTGAGACATAGCAAAGGCACATCGGGCTACCAGTCCCTACAATTTTGCCAAGTTTTGTGGAAATCCATTCAGCCGTTCGAGCTAAAAGTGAGTCCAACCGCCCTATGGAAATGAAGGAAATGAATGGGTAATTTGTAATTAGCAAATAGCTAATCGCAAACTAGGAATGGTAAAGAATCGCTATTTATTCCTTAAAGTTCGCTATTTAGGAAATGCAAAAAACTTTGATGATACATATGGCGGTTCATCTCTAACAAGATAAGAAGCATAGGGATACATTTATGATGACTGGCGCATCACCAGGGATGTGTTAGTCATTCTGTGCCGCTGTTCCGTCACCTATGGTGTGCTGCATTTACAATGCGGCGCATCATGGGGCAAAAACAGCACAGATGCGTGATGTATCTGTGCCGTAAAGGTGGCGCATTGCTGGAGTTGTATCGCAAGTGTGATGAAGCTCCAGCAAGGGTCGGGGGTGCCCCTGTCGCAGGGTTTCTGTTCTCACACAGAACTGTGGACAGAGGATTGGAACCTTGGCGAATTAGGGTGTCCCAAAACTCACGTTAGTAATCAAAAACTCCTTAGCAAGCTAGGTACAGTGTCACATTGGATATAACAAACTCTCAATGTTTAGACAATCCAGAATATGAACTTATAGTACCTCAGGATACGTGGAACTCATGAACAGTCGGTCGTTATATATTTCTTAGAAACCAGAACATGGAGTTAAGAAGAACACATGTGTATTTGAAATGTTTATTTACTAATGCCGTCTTCTCAGGCGTAGTATCTTAGATAATACAAGTACACATATTATCAGTAGCAAAATTACCAGCATAGTTACTAGTACATAAAAAGCGAATGGTGATAGTATGTTAACATGCTGTAAATGAATAAGAGTTAGCAACACTTATAAGCAGCCGCGGGCCGTGGAGGGAGTTACGGTGGGGCAGGGAGGCGGGGAGGGGGAGGGGCAAGGTAGAGAGGGCTCCACCCTGCTTCTCCCCCTCCCCGCCTCCCTGCCTCACCGTAACTCCCTCCACGGCCCGCGGCTGCTTATATCTCACCCTCCCTAATACACATATTATATTATTTGCTAAGAAGGTCTCTTTGTGTTGGTTTAGGCCGTGCCCATACTTTAGTGTCTTAGATTTGAAGGAATCACATCAGCATACACCAGCTCTCTCTTCATGTGAACCGCATCAACTGTTGTGTATGTGTGTTCGGCAAAGCAATATAAAACCCGCCTCATGCCCAGAATTGGCAGAAGTTGCACTTATGTTATGAGTATGAAGTCGTGGAGATCAGACCTCATAACAATTCTGTATCGTGTTGTTCTTGAAACTTTAGCACTCGCTGTACAGATATAGTTTAACAAGCAAAGCAGATAGTAGAGCAATAACATATTATTCTCATGTAAACCACGATGAACTACTAGGTGGAAAGCTAAAGCAACAACTAAGTGTCGTGTGCAGAAGTTGCAAAAAAGGAAAAATGGCGTTTAAACCGGTAATGAGCCCATGCTAACTTAACACGGTGTAAAGATATCCAGGACCTAGATGACACCTCCCCATGATCCGGAAACGAACTGAATAAGATAATAGAAGTGCCATCTCATGAGAGCAGATTGCAAGTTTATATGTGGACGGTCCACAAGGTAAAGCATTAAAAACTAGGAAAATTTATTGCTAAAGAAAAATAAAACAGCCAAGTACTTTATCGAGTCTTAAGCCAATAGGCAAGGTAAATAATAAAAACTTGACAAATAAGTCAATGAATTGTCAATGAAATGCTAGTACTCAGCATATCAAACATGAAAAAGGTCTATGACATAACTGTGTATGCAAAATAAGCTGCAACAGCCTCCGATAGGAAGTCACCGTCTTCATCCGAAAACAGTTCAGCCATCCAATTTAAAAGCGGAAAAGAACATACGTGCTCTCCCAGCACCGGATCCTCTATCACCATCAGAGGACAGCTCGGTGGGTTTTCAAGAAAGCTCTGTTCCAAGAAAGACTGTGCTGCCGCCAGTAAATTCCAGGGACCAAGTAGTCCATGCATCAATGCCACAGCCATAATCCTTTCGCCAGGACAAACCAACTCGTGAGTAATGATAGGAGTCATCAGCTGATTAAAGTCGACGTCAGGAGAAACCGGTCCGCAGAGACACAAATCAATGGCCCAATCGAAATCACAGGTCAGGCAGTGAAATACAGGCTGGACACAGGTGAAGTAGGAGAATCGAAAAGATAATCCATATGCCGTGCTTAATATCGCCAACGGCATTGTGCCATAATATTCTAGCATGCGATTGCGGAACAGTGTCAGCAGCTGCAGGGTGGGAGGTTGCATAGGAGGGACATCCATATTTAAAAATGTAAAAAAGCACAAGAGCGTCCGCTGGTAATGCAAGTAAAAATGCCAATCCACGAACCAGAGTGGAGAAAATAGAATGAAAGGAAGCAGGGATGACTCCAAAGATTTTCTCAAATGAAGTCACGAGACCACTGGTAACAACTTTAAAAAAGTGCGCCAGGGCCTTTGTGGAGGATGCGTTAAAGATAGTCGGAACCATCTTGCTGAAATTGAAAGGCAAATCTGAATTGAAAAGGGTCTGCACCTCTGTACGGGTGTTCGCTATGTGAAGCACGAACGTTTCACGGGCCGAACTCAAGGCCACCTCTCTGTGAGACAAAAGAGCTCTTATTCTTGCCATGCCGTTGAAATCTGTCCCAAGGTTGGTATTTGTGGCCAGATTGAAAACTCCCTATGTTCATGTGTGGGAGGAAATAGAACATTTCTGCAGCAAATAACCCGTTCACTTACTGTTACGATAAAAGGAATACTTTTAATTAACTCAGAACAATCTTCATTATTGAGCATCAAATAACTACCATTTTCCAACAACTTGAACGTGGGGATGATAGCAGGAACTGGCGTGCCTTGCAACACGCAAGCCATATTTGGTCGGTGTTTGTTGCATGAACCGTGTAACTGTATGTGCCTACACATTAGTGAATGATCTGGCGTCTCAGTGCATTCCTCTCCATTCAGATAAACTTCTTGATCATCTTTGAAACATCTGTATGTGTATGGAAGCGACCAGACCTCATGAAGAAAAGCACTACCTAAAGGTTCATAACGACCTATTGGTATATATTTCATACAATTTGAAAACTTATATAAAGCAAAAGGCAGCGTTATTAAACTGTGGATAAGGCACGTTGCCAAAAAACCCGCAATCCTCTGCTGATGATGTCACTGAGCATGTCATGAATGATGTAATATGTGACATCATCAGCAGTGGATTACGGGTAATAGTATCTCTAGTTTACTCCCCTATAGCTGTCTTTCTTTTAACATAAGTGTCTGTTTCCTTCCCTTATACTTACTGTTTTTGGTTCGCTTCCGGTTCGCGTACCGGCGAGCGAACTGGGAAGCGAACTAAGAGAAATAGAGGTTGGCACAGTTCCAAATATTGTACCAATTTTTTAATAACGGGGAGGTAGTTCTGAAAAGAACTTTTTTTTTTATTGTTTTTGTTGTTTTATATTTTTTTTATTATTTTTCGGAACATTTTTTTACTTTTTTTGAATTTTTCTGAACAGTTTTATATTTTTGGGGGTTTTTCTTGGAGGGGGCAATGAAAACGATTCATTGTAAAGGGCTCAACAGGAGCAACAAAACAAAAAAAGAAGTATTTATTATTTTGGGCGTTTCGTACAAACTTGCATATGATAGTCAATAGCTCTGTTGATCAGAGTGATGCTTCTTTCTCCGTAGGAAATGAATCCATCGCAAAATACGCAGATGTGTTTTACTTCACCAAATTTCATTTGTATATTTGGCACCATCTCCCTGCCCTCTGGTCCCGTTACTTCCGGTACAACAGATCTTCTGGCCATAATAGGGAGATTATCTAGGTCGTTCCGAAACTGTGCAGCACTGTAGTTGTTAGGATGCCACCTAGTCATATGGCGATGCATTGTGTAGTTTCCGAAACTGTATTTTTTGTCGGTCCCTCTGGACAGTCTATCTTGACATATAAGGCAAGTTACGTATCTTGCATTTACTTTTTTCTGACCTTTGGGAATTTTAAAAAATTGCCAAATGAAGTTTTCTTTCCGGTGAGACGTCCTGGGCTGCTCAGGCAAAAACTGCCTCTCTTCGTGCTCGTCGTCCTGTTCCTCTTCTTCCTCTTCTTGTTGAATTATAACTTGAGCAGGTGGTCCACTCTTCCTTGGATGTGGTGGAGGTGGTGGGGAAGCACCAGCTGAAGCTACTAAAGAAGCCATTGCTCAGTGATCACAAAGGGTCTTTCTCTCACAATGATGAAAGTCAGAGTGAGGAAAGAAGGAGGGATTTTCATCATTTGGGAAAAACAAGAGTTCTCAACCAATCAAAAGTGTTCATTTTAGATTATATGACCTAGTCTTACATCATTAGGAAACCAAAAGTGAAATGAACCAATGAAAAGTGTTATTACCAAGTCACATGACTTGCTGTGTCTACGTTAAGCGCTTTGCAGGGCCTCCCGGTTTGCTTCCAGAAACCTGCGCTTTGCGACTCGCTTCGCGTACCAGTTCGCTAACGTAGCACGTCATATGACGTATCACGCGACAACGTGAAACGTCATGCGGACGGGAGGCGTCACGATGTTGTTTTCTAACGCGGCACTTGCGGTAAAGAAACGATTACCGGCTCGCGGTCTATTTCGCGGCATCAAGGTCAGCTAATGGGAAGCTTCCCGATTCGCGAAGCGGGAACGAAGAAAAAAAAATATTTAAAAAAAAATTATTCATAAACATATAAAATATATTTTTGGATTTAAAGAAGAATACATTTTACAGCTACAGATATTAGCTGTTAAAAAACCAATGAAATTCACAGAAAAAACCATAGGTTATAGACCATATATAGTTAGGAATTAGCATTTACAAAACCTTGAAAATTCACTGAAAAAACCATAGGTTATAGACCATATATAGTTAGGAATTAGCATTTAGAAAACCTTATTTTACTCACACAAAACCATTGAAATTCCATATATAGTTAGTTGCACTAACTATATATCGCGCACCCGCAATCCACTGCTGATGATGTCACATATTACATCATTCATGACATGGTCAGTGACATCACTGATGACATCACTGATGACATCTCAAATGACATCACTGATGACATCATCTAGTGTCTGTGTGTTTTTGTAAAGTTTAAATACGTTTTACATATTGAAGAATGAGTGGATGTATGGAAGACTGAGTGTGTGTGTGGCTGGCTGGGAGGTGTGTGACTCTGTGCATATCAATGTGTACTTGTATCAGTGATTGTATAAGAGAGTAAGTATGTGTTAGTATATGTGTGAAAAGTATGGTGTTCTGTGTTTAACTATAGATGAGGAAATCGAAGTGTGATTGATTCTTCACAGGACTGACTAGGTGTATGAGTGCATATGATAGTGTTCTAATAATAACTGACTGTATGTATGAGTAATTGTATGGGTGAATGAGTGAATGTGTGTGTAGACGTACGAATCAGTGAGTGCGTATGTAGTAACTGGTATTGGTGTGTCATGATGTCATCAGTGATGTCATTTGAGATGTCATCAGTGATGTCATTTCAGATGTCATTAGTGATGTCATCAGTGATGTCACTGAAGTATGGTGTTCTGTGTTTAACTGTATAGATGAAGAAATGGAAGTGTGATTGATTCTTTACAGGACTGACTTGGTGTGTGAGTAACTCCATGGATGAGTGGCAGTGTGTGACTGTCTGCATAGGTGTATGAGTGCATATGATAGTGTTGTAATAATAAGTGACTGTATGTATGAGTGATTGTATGGGTGAATGAGTGAATGTGTGTGTAGACGTAGGAATCAGTGAGTGCGTATGTAGTAACTGGTATTGGTGTGTCATGATGTCATCAGTGATGTCATTTGAGATGTCATCAGTGATGTCATCAGTGATGTCATTTGAGATGTCATCAGTGATGTCATCAGTGATGTCACTGACCATGTCATGAATGATGTAATATGTGACATCATCAGCAGTGGATTGCGGGTGCGCGATATATAGTTAGTGCAACTAACTATATATGGAATTTCAATGGTTTTGTGTGAGTAAAATAAGGTTTTCTAAATGCTAATTCCTAACTATATATGTTCTATAACCTATGGTTTTTTCAGTGAATTTATATATATACATCTATATATTACCTACTGGCTGTCGCCAGTAGGTAGTTATAGTTAGGATTGTTTTCCATAGGGAAATCGCAACATTCTATTGGGAATAACTTTGGCGCCGGTTGAGGAATCTGCCTGAAATTCTTCTCAAATTTGCCTCGCGGCTCTCCGCTCCTTCCCTGAAAGTTTGGGGGGGATTCGTCAATCGGGGGCCGAGATAATAGGGGGGTCCCAAAACGTGTTTTCCCCATGTTAATTTCCATAGGGCGGTTGGACTCACTTTTAGCCCGAACGGCTGAATGGATTTCACCAAACTTGGCAAAATTGTAGGGACTGGTAGCCCGATGTGCCTTTGCTATGTCTCAAGATATGTGCTCCAGAGGATTTTGAGTAATTTAGGTTAAAAAAAATATATATATCTATAAGCGCGCCCCGGAACGCGCACCGGGGAGCGTACCAGCGCGTAACGCGAGTTCACGCGCGGAAAGCTGATTGGCTCTCTGGTGTCTGTAAACATTCCAAACAGTCCGGAGCGGCCGCCATCTTGTGTCTCGGTAGGATCGAGACACAAGAGGTGGCAAAAACAATGGGGGAAATGACCAAAAGGGGGCAGGGTAGACCCCCCCTGACCCCCTAGGTTTGATGTGGGGGCCATAAAAGGGTTCCGCGGGACAAAAAAAAGATAAAAAATGTTTTCGATTTTCGCGGGGGGAGCGTCCGGTACGCGCACCGGGCCGTGTACCGGGGAGTGTACTGAGAGGCAAACCCAGTGAAACAGTAAAATAATAATTTACAGTGCTTAGAGGTAGGGTAGCTCTGTATAGAGTTGTTGTGTTGTGTGGGTGATATAAGTACCAGCATGTAGGTACCAATGCAGAGTTTTAAATTCAATGTAGATTGTCTCCTCTGTAGATAATTTGCATGTTGTTACAGAAGTTATTGTGGTATATGGAATCCATACCATAGTTTGTCAGGAAAGTAGAAACAACATGGAGGCAGGAGATGAAAAAGAGATGTCAAATACACATTGGAGATAATATAGTGGGAGAAAGGAAGTAACTATGAGCAAAATTACTATGTAACATAAAGAAGTTGCACAGTATACTATAAGTGTCATATTATATTATATTCATTTTGGTACTATTTAATGAATTACATATAAAAAAGAATAATGTCTGGAACAATTTTTAATTATTAAATAAAAATGTATTGGTCTGATTTTTCAAAATTTAATAACACTTCCAACATTACATCGTCAGGAATGGCCTCATTTGGATTCCATGATTCAATTTCTTCCACACATTTAAGAAACTCTTGATCAAGAGACTGATCCAAAAAGTCTAAATCATCAATCTCTTCCTCTGGGTTGTTCTGGAGAACAATTTCGAATGAAATATAAAATTTCTTTTGTTCTCCTTCCATTTTCTTGCTGTAAATTGCATAAAAAATAAATATATCAGTCGAGATAGGGCACTGTTAGGTTTAAGTTCAGACAGGTACTTCTGAGTTTTTAACAGTGAAGTTATCTTTGGGCAGTGTATGGTATCAGGCAGGAAGTAGAACTATTAAAAAGTGCATGTGATGAAGCCTAAGTAAAATCATAATTATACTAGAGAAGCCTAACTTAATCCTTAAATATAATAGAGAAGCGTATCTCAAGCTATAACTATAACAGAGGGACAATAAATAAGTATCAGAAAACTTTTTTACTAATTAATTTGAAGTGCTCCTTACAAATTAACAACTTACTTTTGAGAGAGGTGAAGAAGAAAAAATTTGAAAATCCTTTCAAGATGTACCTCAGGTAGTTGTAGTCAAAATGGCTGTGTTTCCCTCTTTTTTCATTTATATTCATGTACATAACCAATCAAATGTCAGGAAAAAATAGTAGAAAATGAAAATAACATTTTAATTGGTTGTAAATTCTAACACTTCAGATGTGTTTTTGTCATGTAATTTACCTCAGGATATTTAGACAGGGCTACAGGCCAAATGGCTCAATGGAATTCCATCAAATTTGGGAAAATGGTAGGGACTGGTATGTAGTATGGTCTATTCTAAATTTGGTGAACCTCTCTACAGAGGTTTTTATGTAAATGAACTTTAAAAAAATTTAGGGAGCGCTTACCGGTGCGCGCCCCGGTACGCGTACCGGCAGCGCTACTGGAGTCCTCCATCTTGTGTTTCGGTAGATTTGAGACACAAGATGGAGGACAAACAACGTTGGGAATGGGTAAAAGGGGGCACGGTAGACACTCCCTGACCCCCTAGGTTTTCTGAGGGGGGCTTAGGAGGCCCATATCGGCCCAAAAAAAAATTAACCTCACTAATAATTTCTCAACCAACCTCACTCCTGTTTCTTTACTCCTCTTCCGTTACTTATTCTTATTCTCCATGTTTACTCCCCTTTCCCTATTTCCCCTCTCACATTCAACTTCTTTCAGTCCCCATTCTTTAGTTCACTTACCCTCTGTGCCCTTCCTTTGCTCCCTCACTCATTCTCTTTTTCTTAATTATTTACTTCACTCCAACACACACACCTCATCCCCCTCCCAACACATACACACACCTCTGACATACACCCCACACACACACCTCATACACACACACCCCCACACACACTCCTCACACATGCACACACACACACACACACACACACATTCCACACACACACACACACATCCCACACACATACCCCCCACACCCACACACCCCTCACACATATCTCACACACCCACACCTCCACCCACACCCAAACACCCCACACACCCACACCCACAGACACACCTTACACACCCACACCCCTACCTACACACACTGACTCCCTATGAGTCACCCACGCTGCCTTACTTACCTTTCTTTGCTGTTTCACTCAGACCCTTTCAGGCACTGTTTCCTTTACTGTCTCTGTCCTTTCTCTCTGTCACTCCCCATGTCTTATCCTAATTCAATTTTTTCACCCTCTTTCACCCCTCTTTACTTACACTCACTGCTCTTTTCTCACCCTCCCTCACCGTTGTTCATTTATCCCGGTTCCGTCACTACCCTTCATTCCCCATTTTTTACTGTCCTTTCTTTTTCTTTCAACACCCACTCACATTCTCCCACTACCTCTACTTTAGTCTTCTTCCTCTCTCTTCCCTTCTTTCGCTCCCTTAATCATTTAACTTTTCTCACTTTCACCCTATTACACCTTCTCTGTGTTTTACTATGTAATAAACAATTCCTCTGTGTTGCTCCCTCTAGCTCTCTTTCTCTTAACATTACTCTCTCTGTGTTCTTCCCTCATGCTCACTCCTTCATTTTTTTTTTTTTTTTTACGGGTGCGCGCCCTGGTGTGCATACCCTAAGGAAAAAAGATTGACAGAGATTCTTTAAAAATATAGGTTTATTTTTATAAATTAAAGGTAGTTCTAAAAAGAACTGTTTTTTCATTCTTTTTGTTGTTTTATATTTTTTTATTGCTTTTTGAACATTTTTTACTTTTTTTGGCTTTTCTGAACAGTTTTATATTTTTTTTGTATTTTTTATGGGGAGAAACAAAAAACAGGGAATTGTAAATGGCTCAACTGGAGCAAAACAAAAATCTGGAAAAAATTAGGTGTTTTTGGGGCACTTGTGGTTATCACCAGCACAGAAGATAAGTTTTAGACTTTGATCACCAGAGCAAAGAGGTTGCTTTCTTTGGGAGGTGCTTGGTGAAGATCGAGAAGGGTTCCTGGCCATTTCTCGGACCTCTGCCCTAGCATAGTTGTTGGGATGCTTCCGGCTCCATATGCCGAATCATGGTGTAATTACCAAATGAATATTTCCTATTAGGGTTCCCCCTTGAAAGTTCCATGCCACAGATTAGGCAAGTCACCTTTGGTGCATTGACTTTCTTTTTGCCCTCTGGAATGGAAAAAAACTCCCATACTATGTGCTCCTTTGGCCTATATGGGGTATTGTCTTCTGGGAGGTATGTCCTTCTCCCCTCCTCGTCCTCCTCCTCCTCCTCTTCTTCTTCTTGACCACCAATGTGATGTTGTGGTGGTCCTCTTGGTGGTGGTGGTGGTGGTGGTAGTGGTGGTGGCGCAGATGCTCCAGCTGCTGCTGCTACTGTAGCCATTTTAAAGTAGAAAAGATTAGAGACAGATCTCCAAACAGGTCTTCCTCAGTCAAAGGACAAAGTCAGAATAAGGAAAAAAGGTGGGGGCTTTCATCATTTGGAAAACAAAACTGTTCTGGACCAATGAAAAGTGTTATTTTCAAGTCACATGATCCAGGCTTTCATCATTTGGAAACCAAAACTGACCTGCACCAATGAAAAGTGTTATTTTCAGATCCCAGGGCACGTAGCGTAAGCGCGTCGGGATGTTGCGCGATCGTATGCGCTTCCGTGCTTCCGGGAGCGCTTACGCAGTGCGTGATATGATGCATCACGCGGCTACGCGATACGTCACGATGTTGTTTTCGTTCGCGGCAATAGCGCTAACGGTATGCTCACCGGTACGCGCCCGAGGGCGCACCGTAGAACTGCGCTTACCCGTGAGCGCATCGGTACGCGCCCCGGGAGCGCTCCGGGGCAAAAAAAAAAAAAAATATTACTAAATTATACAATATAAAATTCGTTATAAAAAATATTACTTTTCATACCTATAGAGATTTGCTATTAAAAAACCTATGAAATTCACTGAAAAAAACAGAGGTTTCACACCAGTTATAGTTAGGAATTAGCATTTAAAAAACCTATTAAATTCACCGAAAAAAACAGAGGTTTCACACCAGTTATAGTTAGCTGGAAGTTTTACTCGCATAAAACCATTGAAACTCCCACGTTATAGTTAGTTGGACTCACTATAACTTGCGCGTGCAATGCACTGCTGATGACGTCACATATTACATCACTCATGACATGGTCAGTGACATCACTCATGACATCACTGATGACACCATCCTTGTGACAGAGTGACAGACCTCCTTTCACTGTAATGTAACCCTTGAAACAAATATTCAAAAATAGAAACTAAAATTTTCAAAAAAATGGAGATACCCATACCACTTACAACAACCAATTCAATAATTCCACCATCTATATACACATGCACTAATTCAGCAACAGTTCTATATAGTCACTCATACATATACTCACTCATCATATGTAGTGATAAACCTATACATCCTGTCACACACCGACAGGTATCCAAAAGTTACTCACACACATACTCACACATGCAAATAAAGTATTGAACATCCATTTATTTGCATATACAGCTATACACACACTACCACTTTACTTCTAAGGAAACTTACACATACTTACTCTCTTAAACAATCACTTATAGAAGCACATACTAATTTAAACAGGAACTCTTAAAATCCCTCACTCTCACATATACTCACTTATATACATCAATATTCACATATACTAGATTAAAACATATGTAGTTACTGATAAAGACACTAGTGAGATAGTCATTCACTCACTAACACACACATATACACACTCATCCACCCATACAGTCCTGCACATATGCTGTCTTCAAAACACATACAAAGAGAGAGTCAGTCATTCATGCATCTATGTGCTAAGTAATACCCCCACCAAACCATACAAACACTCATACTGATACTAAGAAAAACATCTAATAACCCATATACATACACATGTACCTACTCACCAACCCATGCAGCCACTTATACAGAAAGTGAAACAATAATACATATATTTAAATATTTAAACATTACTCACTAATATTTATTTTTCAGAAAGACACACATTCACTGGATGGTGTCATCAGTGATGTCATGAGTGATGTCACTGACCATGTCATGAGTGATGTAATATGTGACGTCATCAGCAGTGCATTGAACGCGCAAGTTATAGTGAGTCCAACTAACTATAACGTGGAAATTTCAATGGTTTTATGCGAGTAAAACTTCCAGCTAACTATAACTGGTGTGAAACCTATGGTTTTTTCCAGTGAATTTAATAGGTTTTTTAAATGCTAATTCCTAACTATAACTGGTGTGAAACCTATGGTTTTTTCAGTGAATTATATATATATATATATATATATATATATATCCAGGTTCCACTCTCCTCGCTATCACTGTCGCAGCGCTTGCCAGGAAATGAGAGAGACGGACTCTTGCTTTGTACAGCAGCCGCTGGTATTCTTTATTTTTCAAATCTTTTGTGCATTGCTGTGGCAAAAAACCACTATATATATATATCCACAAGAGGCAAAAGCGTTTCCCCATTTCCAGAGCCCCAAGCCCTACAGGGCGGCCTCACTACATGGGGATGGAGCAGCCCACAACACCACAATGGAAATATACAATGTGAGGCCCAATACCTTGGAAATAGCTTTATTTCAAAAGTCTTTGCAGAGCGCCTGTGCCCTTTAGTCCAACGTTTCGGCTGGATGCCTTGCTCACGGACAGGAATGCAAGCACCCAGGAGCGCTCAGTCATGATTTTTGCAGAATCATTCACGTGACTGCAATCTCCAATACTACCGGTCCCATAGTGCACTATGCTTGTTAGAAAAATACACGTTGGCAGTCCATAGCTGTTTCTTGCATCAATGGCAATTATTCTTTCGCACAGGCACTGGTGTCATTGAGGACTCATTATTTTACAGTCAGGTGAGTTGTTACAACCTTGCAGTTATTTTTTCAAATTTGACTCGAGAAAGGCAGCTTCTTCCAGGGAGTTAATCCTCTCTGAATCCCATCCACGCGTCGTTCCTTTTTCGCTGAAGTAGCTTTCCCTCGTGAGTTGGGGGCGCGTATATATATATATATATATATATATATCAATGCTCGAAGGTGTCCACCTTTGAGTAGCACGCGAACAGCAGCTTGGTTTATGTATAGGTGAGGACGGGGATCCACTCGTAGACGCCGCTCCGTACGGGATCTGCCCGACACGTTTCGAAGCTCCATATGCTTCTCTTCAGGGGCTTTAAAGGAAGCGGTGTGCGCAACCACCGACCCACTTCCCCATTTTATATATAACACACCCACCGACGGGAGGCTCAAATGAGACTGTGCCTTCTGGGAAGTGTGGTCCGGGAAGCACACAATCAAGTCCTGTATGGACTCCACAAGTGGGCCCGTCCTCGATTCCAAGTACGACTGCTGCTTCACTTAAGTGACCCCCAGGGTACCGGGGTGATGCATACTCCGCGGCTGGACGGCCGCGTATAAATCAATGCTCGAAGGTGTCCACCTTTGAGTAGCACGCGAACAGCAGCTTGGTTTATGTATAGGTGAGGACGGGGATCCACTCGTAGACGCCGCTCCGTACGGGATCTGCCCGACGCGTTTCGAAGCTCCATATGCTTCTCTTCAGGGGCTTTAACGGAAGCGGTGTGCGCAACTGCCGACCCACTTCCCCATTTTATATATAACACACCCACCGATGGGAGGCTCAAATGAGACTGTGCATTCTGGGAAGTGTGGTCCGGGAAGCACACAATCAAGTCCTGTATGGACTCCACAAGTGGGCCCGTCCTCGATTCCAAGTACGACTGCTGCTTCACTTAAGTGACCCCCAGGGTACCGGGGTGGTGCATACTCCGCGGCTGGACGGCCACGTATAAATCAATGCTCGAAGGTGTCCACCTTTGAGTAGCACATGAACAGCAGCTTGGTTTATGTATAGGTGATGACGGGGATCCACTCGTAGACGCCGCTCCGTACGGGATCTGCCCGACGCGTTTCGAAGCTCCATATGCTTCTCTTCAGGGGCTTTAACGGAAGCGGTGTGCGCAACCGCCGACCCACTTCCCTATTTTATATATAACACACCCACCGATGGGAGGCTCAAATGAGAATGTGCATTCTGGGAAGTGTGGTCCGGGAAGCACACAATCAAGTCCTGTATGGACTCCACAAGGGTGCCCGTCCTCGATTTCAAGTACGACTGCTGCTTCACTTAAGTGACCCCCAGGGTACCGGGGTGGTGCATACTCCGCGGCTGGACGGCCGCGTATAAATCAATGCTCGAAGGTGTCCACCTTTGAGTAGCACATGAACAGCAGCTTGGTTTATGTATAGGTGAGGACGGGGAACCACTCGTAGACGCCGCTCCGTACGGGATCTGCCCGACGCGTTTCGAAGCTCCATATGCTTCTCTTCAGGGTCTTTAACGGAAGCGGTGTGCGCAACCGCCGACCCACTTCCCCATTTCATATATAACACACCCACCGATGGGAGGCTCAAATGAGACTGTGCATTCTGGGAAGTGTGGTCCGGGAAGCACACAATCTAGTCCTGTATGGACTCCACAAGTGGGCCCGTCCTCGATTCCAAGTACGACTGCTGCTTCACTTAAGTGACCCCCAGGGTACCGGGGTGGTGCATACTCCGCGGCTGGATGGCCGCGTATAAATCAATGCTCGAAGGTGTCCACCTTTGAGTAGCACGCGAACAGCAGCTTGGTTTATGTATAGGTGAGGACGGGGATCCACTCGTAGACGCCGCTCTGTACGGGATCTGCCCGACGCGTTTCGAAGCTCCATATGCTTCTCTTCAGGGGCTTTAACGGAAGCGGTGTGCGCAACCGCCGACCCACTTCCCCATTTTATATATAACACACCCTCCGATGGGAGGCTCAAATGAGACTGAGCATTCTGGGAAGTGTGGTCCGGGAAGCACACAATCAAGTCCTGTATGGACTCCACAAGTGGGCCCGTCCTCGATTCCAAGTACGACTGCTGCTTCACTTAAGTGACCCCCAGGGTACCGGGGTGGTGCATACTCCGCGGCTGGACGGCCGCGTATAAATCAATGCTCGAAGGTGTCCACCTTTGAGTAGCACGCGAACAGCAGCTTGGTTTATGTATAGGTGAGGACGGGGATCCACTCGTAGACGCCGCTCCGTACGGGATCTGCCCGACGCGTTTCGAAGCTCCATATGCTTCTCTTCAGGGGCTTTAATGGAAGCGGTGTGCGCAACCGCCGACCCACTTCCCCATTTTATATATAACACACCCACCGATGGGAGGCTCAAATGAGACTGTGCATTCTGGGAAGTGTGGTCCGGGAAGCACACAATCAAGTCCTGTATGGACTCCACAAGTGGGCCCGTCCTCGATTCCAAGTACGACTGCTGCTTCACTTAAGTGACCCCCAGGGTACCGGGGTGGTGCATACTTCGTGGCTCGATGGCCGCGTATAAATCAATGCTCGAAGGTGTCCACCTTTGAGTAGCACGCGAACAGCAGCTTGGTTTATGTATAGGTGAGGACGGGGATCCACTCGTAGACGCCGCTCCGTAAGGGATCTGCCCGACGTGTTTCGTAGCTCCATATGCTTCTCTTCAGGGGCTTTAACGGAAGCGGTGTGCGCAACCGCCGACCCACTTCCCCATTTTATATATAACACACCCATCGATGGGAGGCTCAAATGAGACTGTGCATTCTGGGAAGTGTGGTCCGGGAAGCACACAATCAAGTCCTGTATGGACTCCACAAGTGGGCCCGTCCTCGATTCCAAGTACGACTGCTGCTTCACTTAAGTGACCCCCAGGGTACCGGGGTGGTGCATACTCCGCGGCTGGACGGCCGCGTATAAATCAATGCTCGAAGGTGTCCACCTTTGAGTAGCAAGCGAACAGCAGCTTGGTTTAAGTATAGGTGAGGACGGGGATCCACTCGTAGACGCTGCTCCGTACGGGATCTGCCCAACGCGTTTCCAAGCTCCATATGCTTCTCTTCAGGGGCTTTAACGGAAGCGGTGTGCGCAACCGCCGACCCACTTCCCCATTTTATATAAAACACACCCACCGATGGGAGGCTCAAATGAGGCTGTGCATTCTGGGAAGTGTGATCCGGGAAGCACACAATCAAGTCCTGTATGGACTCCACAAGTGGGCCCGTCCTCGATTCCAAGTACGACTGCTGCTTCACTTAAGTGACCCCCAGGGTACCGGGGTGGTGCATACTCCGCGGCTGGACGGACGCGTATAAATCAATGCTCGAAGGTGTCCACCTTTGAGTAGCACGCGAATAGCAGCTTGGTTTATGTATAGGTGAGGACGGGGATCCACTCGTAGACGCCGCTCTGTAGGGGATCTGCCCGACACGTTTCGAAGCTCCATATGCTTCTCTTCAGGGGCTTTAACGGAAGCGGTGTGCACAACCGCCGACCCACTTCCCCATTTTATATATAACACACCCACCGATGGGAGGCTCAAATGAGACTGTGCATTCTGGGAAGTGTGGTCCGGGAAGCACACAATCAAGTCCTGTATGGACTCCACAAGTGGGCCCGTCCTCGATTCCAAGTACGACTGCTGCTTCACTTAAGTGACCCCCAGGGTACCGGGGTGGTGCATACTCCGTGGCTGGACGGCCGCGTATAAATCAATGCTCGAAGGTGTCCACCTTTGAGTAGCATGCGAACAGCAGCTTGGTTTATGTATAGGTGAGGACGGGGATCCACTCATAGACGCCGCTCCGTACGGGATCAGCCCGACGTATTTCGAAGCTCCATATGCTTCTCTTCAGGGGCTTTAACGGAAGCGGTGTGCGCAACCGCCGACCCACTTCCCCATTTTTTATATAACACACCCACCGATGGGAGGCTCAAATGAGACTGTGCATTCTGGGAAGTGTGGTCCGGGAAGCACACAATCAAGTCCTGTATGGACTCCACAAGTGGGCCCGTCCTCGATTCCAAGTATGACTGCTGCTTCACTTAAGTGTCCCCCAGGGTACCGGGGTGGTGCATACTCCGCGGCTGGACGGCCGCGTATAAATCAATGCTCGAAGGTGTCCACCTTTGAGTAGCACACGAACAGCAGCTTGGTTTATGCATAGGTGAGGACGGGGATCCACTCGTAGACGCCGCTCCGTACGGGATCTGTCCGACGCGTTTCGAAGCTCCATATGCTTCTCTTCAGGGGCTTTAACGGAAGCGGTGTGCGCAACCGCCGACCCACTTCCCCATTTTATATATAACACACCCACCGATGGGAGGCTCAAGTGAGACTGTGCATTCTGGGAAGTGTGGTCCGGGAAGCACACAATCAAGTCCTGTATGGACTCCACAAGTGGGCCTGTCCTAGATTCCAAGTACGACTGCTGCTTCACTTAAGTGACCCTCAGGGTACCGGGGTGGTGCATACTCCGCGGCAGGACGGCCGCGTATAAATCAATGCTCGAAGGTGTCCACCTTTGAGTAGCACGCGAACAGCAGCTTGGTTTATGTATAGGTGAGGACGGGGATCCTCTCGTAGCCGCCGCTCCGTAGGGGATCTGCCCGACGCGTTTCGAAGCTCCATATGCTTCTCTTCAGGGGCTTTAACGGAAGCGGTGTGCGCAACCGCCGACCCACTTCCCCATTTTATATGTAACACACCCACCGATGGGAGGCTCAAATGAGACTGTGCATTCTGGGAAGTGTGGTCCGGGAAGCACACAATCAAGTCCTGTATGGACTCCACAAGTGGGCCCGTCCTCGATTCCAAGTACGACTGCTGCTTCACTTAAGTGACCCCCAGGGTCCTGGGGTGGTGCATACTCCGCGGCTGGACGGCCGCGTATAAATCAATGCTCGAAGGTGTCCACCTTTGAGTAGCACGCGAACAGCAGCTTGGTTTATGTATAGGTGAGGACGGGGATCCACTCGTAGACGCCGCTCCGTACGGGATCTGCCCGACGCGTTTCGGAACTCCATATGCTTCTCTTCAGGGGCTTTAACAGAAGCGAAGCGGTTTGCGCAACCGCCGACCCACTTCCCCATTTTATATATAACACACCCACCGATGGGAGGCTCAAATGAGACTGTGCATTCTGGGAAATGTGGTCCGGGAAGCACACAATCAAGTCCTGTATGGACTCCACAAGTGGGCCCGTCCTCGATTCCAAGTACAACTGCTGCTTCACTTAAGTGACCCCCAGGGTACCGGGGTGGTGCATACTCCGCGGCTGGACGGCCGCGTATAAATCAATGCTCGAAGGTGTCCACCTTTGAGTAGCATGCGAACAGCAGCTTGGTTTATGTATAGGTGAGGATGGGGATCCACTCGTAGACGCCGCTCCGTACGGGATCTGCCCGACGCGTTTCGAAGCTCCATATGCTTCTCTTCAGGGGCTTTAACGGAAGCGGTGCGCGCAACTGCCAACCCACTTCCCCATTTTATATATAACACACCCACCGATGGGAGGCTCAAATGAGACTCTGCATTCTGGGAAGTGTGGTCCGGGAAGCACACAATCAAGTCCTGTATGGACTCCACAAGTGGGCCCGTCCTCGATTCCAAGTACGACTGCTGCTTCACTTAAGTGACCCCCAGGGTACCGGGGTGGTGCATACTCCGCGGCTGGACGGCCGCGTATACATCAATGCTCGAAGGTGTCCACCTTTGAGTAGCACGTGAACAGCAGCTTGGTTTATGTATAGGTGAGGATGAGGATCCTCTCGTAGACGCCGCTCCGTACGGGATCTGCCCGACGCGTTTCGAAGCTCCAAATGCTTCTCTTCAGGGGCTTTAACGGAAGCGGTGTGCGCAACCGCCGACCCACTTCCCCATTTTATATATAACACACCCACCGATGGGAGGCTCAAATGGGACTGTGCATTCTGGGAAGTGTGGTCCGGGAAGCACACAATCAAGTCCTGTATGGACTCCACAAGTGGGCCCGTCCTCGATTCCAAGTACGACTGCTGCTTCACTTAAGTGACCCCCAGGGTACCGGGGTGGTGCATACTACGCGGCTGGACGGCCGCGTATAAATCAATGCTCGAAGGTGTCCACCTTTGAGTAGCACGCGAACAGCAGCTTGGTTTATGTATAGGTGAGGACGGGGATCCACTCGTTGACGCTGCTCCGTACGGGATCTGCCCGACGCGTTTCGAAGCTCCATATGCTTCTCTTCAAGGGCTTTAACAGAAGCGGTGTGCGCAACCGCCGACCCACTTCCCCATTTTATATATAACACACCCACCGATGGGAGGCTCAAATGAGACTGTGCATTCTGGGAAGTGTGGTCCGGGAAGCACACAATCAAGTCCTGTATGGACTCCACAAGTGGGCCCGTCCTTGATTCCAAGTACGACGGCTGCTTCACTTAAGTGACCCCCAGGGTACCGGGGTGGTGCATACTCCGCGGCTGGACGGCCGCGTATAAATCAATGCTCGAAGGTGTCCACCTTTGAGTAGCACGCCAACAGCAGCTTGGTTTATGTATAGGTGAGGACGGCGATCCACTCATAGACGCCGCTCCGTACGGGATCTGCCCAACGCGTTTCGAAGCTCCATATGCTTCTCTTCAGGGGCTTTAACGGAAGCGGTGTGCGCAACCGCCGACCCACTTCCCCATTTTATATATAACACACCCACCGATGGGAGGCTCAAATGAGACTGTGCATTCTGGGAAGTGTGGTCCGGGAAGCACACAATCAAGTCATGTATGGACTCCACAAGTGGGCCCGTCCTCGATTCCACGTACGACTGCTGCTTCACTTAAGTGACCCCCAGGGTACCGGGGTGGTGCATACTCCGTGGCTGGACGGCCGCGTATAAATCAATGCTCGAAGGTGTCCACCTTTGAGTAGCACGCGAACAGCAGCTTGGTTTATGTATAGGTGAGGACGGGGATCCACTCGTAGACGCCGCTCCGTACGGGATCTGCCCGACGTGTTTTGAAGCTCCATATGCTTCTCTTCAGGGGCTTTAACGGAAGCGGTGTGCGCAACCGCCGACCCACTTCCCCATTTTATATATAACACACCCACCAATGGGAGGCTCAAATGAGACTGTGCATTCTGGGAAGTGTGGTCCGGGAAGCACACAATCAAGTCCTGTATGGACTCCACAAGTGGGCCCGTCCTCGATTCCAAGTACGACTGCTGCTTCACTTAAGTGACCCCCAGGGGACCGGGGTGGTGCATACTCCGCGGCTGGACGGCCGCGTATAAATCAATGCTCGAAGGTGTCCACCTTTGAGTAGCACGCGAACAGCAGCTTGGTTTATGTATAGGTGAGGACGGGGATCCACTCGTTGACGCTGCTCCGTACGGGATCTGCCCGACGCGTTTCGAAGCTCCATATGCTTCTCTTCAAGGGCTTTAACAGAAGCGGTGTGCGTAACCGCCGACCCACTTCCCCATTTTATATATAACACACCCACCGATGGGAGGCTCAAATGAGACTGTGCTTTCTGGGAAGTGTGGTCCGGGAAGCACACAATCAAGTCCTGTATGGACTCCACAAGTGGGCCCGTCCTCGATTCCAAGTACGACGGCTGCTTCACTTAAGTGACCCCCAGGGTACCGGGGTGGTGCATACTCCGCGGCTGGACGGCCGCGTATAAATCAATGCTCGAAGGTGTCCACCTTTGAGTAGCACGCGAACAGCAGCTTGGTTTATGTATAGGTGAGGACGGGGATCCACTCATAGACGCCGCTCCGTACGGGATCTGCCCAACGCGTTTCGAAGCTCCATATGCTTCTCTTCAGGGGCTTTAACGGAAGCGGTGTGCGCAACCGCCGACCCACTTCCCCATTTTATATATAACACACCCACCGATGGGAGGCTCAAATGAGACTGTGCATTCTGGGAAGTGTGGTCCGGGAAGCACACAATCAAGTCCTGTATGGACTCCACAAGTGGGCCCGTCCTCGATTCCAAGTACGACTGCTGCTTCACTTAAGTGACCCCCAGGGTACCGGGGTGGTGCATACTCCGTGGCTGGACGGCCGCGTATAAATCAATGCTCGAAGGTGTCCACCTTTGAGTAGCACGCGAACAGCAGCTTGGTTTATGTATAGGTGAGGACAGGGATCCACTCGTAGACGCCGCTCCGTACGGGATCTGCCCGACGTGTTTTGAAGCTCCATATGCTTCTCTACAGTGAAGTAGTGTGGCTAGTGAAGTAGTGTGGCTCACTGGTTAGAGGCGGCAGACCCGAGAGCAGAGGACGGCCCGGGACCAGGGTTCGATTCCCGGCGCGGCAGGTTTCTGGACCAGGGTCAGCGGACTCGATAATTCTCTCGCCTCGGTGCCCACTCTGATCAGCGTTCACACTCGGCAACTCTGGGCATTAGCTTGCCTCATCTTCACTAACGGCCCCACCAGACCGCCGGGGATGCCTGGTCTCACCCTGGAGATACCCATTAAGGGACCATCTCTCAGGGAAGCCAGGAAGGGTTTCGCAGCGGTCGAGGCGCCTTGGGACCCTACGGGTAAGTAGTGCGCTATATAAATGCCTATACATACATACATACATTCAGGGGCTTTAACGGAAGCGGTGTGCGCAACCGCCGACCCACTTCCCCATTTTATATATAACACACCCACCAATGGGAGGCTCAAATGAGACTGTGCATTCTGGGAAGTGTGGTCCGGGAAGCACACAATCAAGTCCTGTATGGACTTCACAAGTGGGCCCGTCCTCGATTCCAAGTATGACTACTGCTTCACTTAAGTGACCCCCAGGGTACCGGGGTGGTGCATACTCCGCGGCTGGACGGCCGCGTATAAATCAATGCTCAAAGGTGTCCACCTTTGAGTAGCACGTGAACAGCAGCTTGGGTTATGTATAGGTGAGGACGGGGATCCACTCGTAGACGCCGCTCCGTACGGGATCTGCCCGACGCGTTTCGAAGCTCCATATGCTTCTCTTCAGGGGCTTTAACGGAAGCGGTGTGCGCAACCGCCGACCCACTTTCCCATTTTATATATAACACACCCACCGATGGGAGGCTCAAATGAGACTGTGCATTCTGGGAAGTGTGATCCGGGAAGCACACAATCAAGTCCTGTATGGACTCCACAAGTGGGCCCGTCCTCGATTCCAAGTACGACTGCTGCTTCACTTAAGTGACCCCCAGGGTACCGGGGTGGTGCATACTCCGCGGCTGGACGGACGCGTATAAATCAATGCTCGAAGGTGTCCACCTTTGAGTAGCACGCGAATAGCAGCTTGGTGTATGTATAGGTGAGGACGGAGATCCACTCGTAGACGCCGCTCTGTAGGGGATCTGCCCGACACGTTTCGAAGCTCCATATGCTTCTCTTCAGGGGCTTTAACGGAAGCGGTGTGCGCAACCGCCGACACACTTCCCCGTTTTATATATAACACACCCACCGATGGGAGTCTCAAATGAGACTGTGCATTCTGGGAAGTGTGGTCCGGGAAGCACACAATCAAGTCCTGTATGGACTCCACAAGTGGGCCCGTCCTCGATTCCAAGTACGACTGCTGCTTCACTTAAGTGACCCCCAGGGTACCGGGGTGGTGCATACTCCGTGGCTGGACGGCCGCGTATAAATCAATGCTCGAAGGTGTCCACCTTTGAGTAGCACGCGAACAGCAGCTTGGTTTATGTATAGGTGAGGACGGGGATCCACTCATAGACGCCGCTCCGTACGGGATCTGCCCGACGTGTTTCGAAGCTCCATATGCTTCTCTTCAGGGGCTTTAACGGAAGCGGTGTGCGCAACCGCCGACCCACTTCCCCATTTTTTATATTACACACCCACCGATGGGAGGCTCAAATGAGACTGTGCATTCTGGGAAGTGTGGTCCGGGAAGCACACAATCAAGTCCTGTATGGACTCCACAAGTGGGCCCGTCCTCGATTCCAAGTACGACTGCTGCTTCACTTAAGTGACCCCCAGGGTACCGGGGTGGTGCATACTCCGCGGCTGGACGGCCGCGTATAAATCAGTGCTCGAATGTGTCCACCTTTGAGTAGCACGCGAACAGCAGCTTGGTTTATGTATAGGTGAGGACGGGGATCCTCTCGTAGCCGCCGCTCCGTACGGGATCTGCCCGACGCGTTTCGAAGCTCCATATGCTTCTCTTCAGGGGCTTTAACGGAAGCGGTATGCGCAACCGCCGACCCACTTCCCCATTTTATATATAACACACCCACCGATGGGAGGCTCAAATGAGACTGTGCATTCTGGGAAGTGTGGTCCGGGAAGCACACAATCAAGTCCTGTATGGACTCCACAAGTGGGCCCGTCCTCGATTCCAAGTACGACTGCTGCTTCACTTAAGTGACCCCCAGGGTACCGGGGTGGTGCATACTCCGCGGCTGGACGGCCGCGTATAAATCAATGCTCGAAGGTGTCCACCTTTGAGTAGCACGCGAACAGCAGCTTGGTTTATGTATAGGTGAGGACGGGGATCCACTCGTAGACGCCGCTCCGTACGGGATCTGCCCGACGCGTTTAGAAGCTCCATATGCTTCTCTTCAGGGGCTTTAACAGAAGCGAAGCGGTTTGCGCAACCGCCGACCCACTTCCCCATTTTATATATAACACACCCACCGATGGGAGGCTCAAATGAGACTGTGCATTCTGGGAAATGTGGTCCGGGAAGCACACAATCAAGTCCTGTATGGACTCCACAAGTGGGCCCGTCCTCGATTCCAAGTACAACTGCTGCTTCACTTAAGTGACCCCCAGGGTACCGGGGTGGTGCATACTCCGCGGCTGGACGGCCGCGTATAAATCAATGCTCGAAGGTGTCCACCTTTGAGTAGCATGCGAACAGCAGCTTGGTTTATGTATAGGTGAGGATGGGGATCCACTCGTAGACGCCGCTCCGTACGGGATCTGCCCGACGCGTTTCGAATCTCCATATGCTTCTCTTCAGGGGCTTTAACGGAAGCGGTGCGCGCAACTGCCGACCCACTTCCCCATTTTATATATAACACACCCACCGATGGGAGGCTCAAATGAGACTGTGCATTCTGGGAAGTGTGGTCCGGGAAGCACACAATCAAGTCCTGTATGGACTCCACAAGTGGGCCCGTCCTCGATTCCAAGTACGACTGCTGCTTCACTTAAGTGACCCCCAGCGTACCGGGGTGGTGCATACTCCGCGGCTGGACGGCCGCGTATAAATCAATGCTCGAAGGTGTCCACCTTTGAGTAGCACGCGAACAGCAGCTTGGTTTATGTATAGGTGAGGATGGGGATCCTCTCGGAGACGCCGCTCCGTACGGGATCTGCCCGACGCGCTTCGAAGCTCCATATGCTTCTCTTCAAGGGCTTTAACAGAAGCGGTGTGCGCAACCGCCGACCCACTTCCCCATTTTTTATATAACACACCCACCGATGGGAGGCTCAAATGAGACTGTGCATTCTGGGAAGTGTGGTCCGGGAAGCACACAATCAAGTCCTGTATGGACTCCACAAGTGGGCCCGTCCTCGATTCCAAGTACGACTGCTGCGTCACTTAAGTGACCCCCAGGGTACCGGGGTGGTGCATACTCCGTGGCTGGACGGCCGCGTATAAATCAATGCTCGAAGGTGTCCACCTTTGAGTAGCATGCGAACAGCAGCTTGGTTTATGTATAGGTGAGGACGGGGATCCACTCATAGACGCCGCTCCGTACGGGATCTGCCCGACGTATTTCGAAGCTCCATATGCTTCTCTTCAGGGGCTTTAACGGAAGCGGTGTGCGCAACCGCCGACCCACTTCCCCATTTTTTATATAACACACCCACCGATGGGAGGCTCAAATGAGACTGTGCATTCTGGGAAGTGTGGTCCGGGAAGCACACAATCAAGTCCTGTATGGACTCCACAAGTGGGCCCGTCCTCGATTCCAAGTATGACTGCTGCTTCACTTAAGTGTCCCCCAGGGTACCGGGGTGGTGCATACTCCGCGGCTGGACGGCCACGTATAAATCAATGCTCGAAGGTGTCCACCTTTGAGTAGCACACGAACAGCAGCTTGGTTTATGCATAGGTGAGGACGGGGATCCACTCGTAGACGCCGCTCCGTACGGGATCTGTCCGACGCGTTTCGAAGCTCCATATGCTTCTCTTCAGGGGCTTTAACGGAAGCAGTGTGCGCAACCGCCGACCCACTTCCCCATTTTATATATAACACACCCACCGATGGGAGGCTCAAATGAGACTGTGCATTCTGGGAAGTGTGGTCCGGGAAGCACACAATCAAGTCCTGTATGGACTCCACAAGTGGGCCTGTCCTAGATTCCAAGTACGACTGCTGCTTCACTTAAGTGACCCTCAGGGTACCGGGGTGGTGCATACTCCGCGGCAGGACGGCCGCGTATAAATCAATGCTCGAAGGTGTCCACCTTTGAGTAGCACGCGAACAGCAGCTTGGTTTATGTATAGGTGAGGACGGGGATCCTCTCGTAGCCGCCGCTCCGTAGGGGATCTGCCCGACGCGTTTCGAAGCTCCATATGCTTCTCTTCAGGGGCTTTAACGGAAGCGGTGTGCGCAACCGCCGACCCACTTCCCCATTTTATATGTAACACACCCACCGATGGGAGGCTCAAATGAGACTGTGCATTCTGGGAAGTGTGGTCCGGGAAGCACACAATCAAGTCCTGTATGGACTCCACAAGTGGGCCCGTCCTCGATTCCAAGTACGACTGCTGCTTCACTTAAGTGACCCCCAGGGTCCTGGGGTGGTGCATACTCCGCGGCTGGACGGCCGCGTATAAATCAATGCTCGAAGGTGTCCACCTTTGAGTAGCACGCGAACAGCAGCTTGGTTTATGTATAGGTGAGGACGGGGATCCACTCGTAGACGCCGCTCCGTACGGGATCTGCCCGACGCGTTTCGGAACTCCATATGCTTCTCTTCAGGGGCTTTAACAGAAGCGAAGCGGTTTGCGCAACCGCTGACCCACTTCCCCATTTTATATATAACACACCCACCGATGGGAGGCTCAAATGAGACTGTGCATTCTGGGAAGTGTGGTCCGGGAAGCACACAATCAAGTCCTGTATGGACTCCACAAGTGGGCCCGTCCTCGATTCCAAGTACGACTGCTGCTTCACTTAAGTGACCCCCAGGGTACCGGGGTGGTGCATACTCCGCGGCTGGACGGCCGCGTATAAATCAGTGCTCGAATGTGTCCACCTTTGAGTAGCACGCGAACAGCAGCTTGGTTTATGTATAGGTGAGGACGGGGATCCTCTCGTAGCCGCCACTCCGTACGGGATCTGCCCGACGCGTTTCGAAGCTCCATATGCTTCTCTTCAGGGGCTTTAACGGAAGCGGTATGCGCAACCGCCGACCCACTTCCCCATTTTATATATAACACACCCACCGATGGGAGGCTCAAATGAGACTGTGCATTCTGGGAAGTGTGGTCCGGGAAGCACACAATCAAGTCCTGTATGGACTCCACAAGTGGGCCCGTCCTCGATTCCAAGTACGACTGCTGCTTCACTTAAGTGACCCCCAGGGTACCGGGGTGGTGCATACTCCGCGGCTGGACGGCCGCGTATAAATCAATGCTCGAAGGTGTCCACCTTTGAGTAGCACGCGAACAGCAGCTTGGTTTATGTATAGGTGAGGACGGGGATCCACTCGTAGACGCCGCTCCGTACGGGATCTGCCCGACGCGTTTAGAAGCTCCATATGCTTCTCTTCAGGGGCTTTAACAGAAGCGAAGCGGTTTGCGCAACCGCCGACCCACTTCCCCATTTTATATATAACACACCCACCGATGGGAGGCTCAAATGAGACTGTGCATTCTGGGAAATGTGGTCCGGGAAGCACACAATCAAGTCCTGTATGGACTCCACAAGTGGGCCCGTCCTCGATTCCAAGTACAACTGCTGCTTCACTTAAGTGACCCCCAGGGTACCGGGGTGGTGCATACTCCGCGGCTGGACGGCCGCGTATAAATCAATGCTCGAAGGTGTCCACCTTTGAGTAGCATGCGAACAGCAGCTTGGTTTATGTATAGGTGAGGATGGGGATCCACTCGTAGACGCCGCTCCGTACGGGATCTGCCCGACGCGTTTCGAATCTCCATATGCTTCTCTTCAGGGGCTTTAACGGAAGCGGTGCGCGCAACTGCCGACCCACTTCCCCATTTTATATATAACACACCCACCGATGGGAGGCTCAAATGAGACTGTGCATTCTGGGAAGTGTGGTCCGGGAAGCACACAATCAAGTCCTGTATGGACTCCACAAGTGGGCCCGTCCTCGATTCCAAGTACGACTGCTGCTTCACTTAAGTGACCCCCAGCGTACCGGGGTGGTGCATACTCCGCGGCTGGACGGCCGCGTATAAATCAATGCTCGAAGGTGTCCACCTTTGAGTAGCACGCGAACAGCAGCTTGGTTTATGTATAGGTGAGGATGGGGATCCTCTCGGAGACGCCGCTCCGTACGGGATCTGCCCGACGCGCTTCGAAGCTCCATATGCTTCTCTTCAAGGGCTTTAACAGAAGCGGTGTGCGCAACCGCCGACCCACTTCCCCATTTTTTATATAACACACCCACCGATGGGAGGCTCAAATGAGACTGTGCATTCTGGGAAGTGTGGTCCGGGAAGCACACAATCAAGTCCTGTATGGACTCCACAAGTGGGCCCGTCCTCGATTCCAAGTACGACTGCTGCTTCACTTAAGTGACCCCCAGGGTACCGGGGTGGTGCATACTCCGTGGCTGGACGGCCGCGTATAAATCAATGCTCGAAGGTGTCCACCTTTGAGTAGCATGCGAACAGCAGCTTGGTTTATGTATAGGTGAGGACGGGGATCCACTCATAGACGCCGCTCCGTACGGGATCTGCCCGACGTATTTCGAAGCTCCATATGCTTCTCTTCAGGGGCTTTAACGGAAGCGGTGTGCGCAACCGCCGACCCACTTCCCCATTTTTTATATAACACACCCACCGATGGGAGGCTCAAATGAGACTGTGCATTCTGGGAAGTGTGGTCCGGGAAGCACACAATCAAGTCCTGTATGGACTCCACAAGTGGGCCCGTCCTCGATTCCAAGTATGACTGCTGCTTCACTTAAGTGTCCCCCAGGGTACCGGGGTGGTGCATACTCCGCGGCTGGACGGCCACGTATAAATCAATGCTCGAAGGTGTCCACCTTTGAGTAGCACACGAACAGCAGCTTGGTTTATGCATAGGTGAGGACGGGGATCCACTCGTAGACGCCGCTCCGTACGGGATCTGTCCGACGCGTTTCGAAGCTCCATATGCTTCTCTTCAGGGGCTTTAACGGAAGCAGTGTGCGCAACCGCCGACCCACTTCCCCATTTTATATATAACACACCCACCGATGGGAGGCTCAAATGAGACTGTGCATTCTGGGAAGTGTGGTCCGGGAAGCACACAATCAAGTCCTGTATGGACTCCACAAGTGGGCCTGTCCTAGATTCCAAGTACGACTGCTGCTTCACTTAAGTGACCCTCAGGGTACCGGGGTGGTGCATACTCCGCGGCAGGACGGCCGCGTATAAATCAATGCTCGAAGGTGTCCACCTTTGAGTAGCACGCGAACAGCAGCTTGGTTTATGTATAGGTGAGGACGGGGATCCTCTCGTAGCCGCCGCTCCGTAGGGGATCTGCCCGACGCGTTTCGAAGCTCCATATGCTTCTCTTCAGGGGCTTTAACGGAAGCGGTGTGCGCAACCGCCGACCCACTTCCCCATTTTATATGTAACACACCCACCGATGGGAGGCTCAAATGAGACTGTGCATTCTGGGAAGTGTGGTCCGGGAAGCACACAATCAAGTCCTGTATGGACTCCACAAGTGGGCCCGTCCTCGATTCCAAGTACGACTGCTGCTTCACTTAAGTGACCCCCAGGGTCCTGGGGTGGTGCATACTCCGCGGCTGGACGGCCGCGTATAAATCAATGCTCGAAGGTGTCCACCTTTGAGTAGCACGCGAACAGCAGCTTGGTTTATGTATAGGTGAGGACGGGGATCCACTCGTAGACGCCGCTCCGTACGGGATCTGCCCGACGCGTTTCGGAACTCCATATGCTTCTCTTCAGGGGCTTTAACAGAAGCGAAGCGGTTTGCGCAACCGCTGACCCACTTCCCCATTTTATATATAACACACCCACCGATGGGAGGATCAAATGAGACTGTGCATTCTGGGAAATGTGGTCCGGGAAGCACACAATCAAGTCCTGTATGGACTCCACAAGTGGGCCCGTCCTCGATTCCAAGTACAACTGCTGCTTCACTTAAGTGACCCCCAGGGTACCGGGGTGGTGCATACTCCGCGGCTGGACGGCCGCGTATAAATCAATGCTCGAAGGTGTCCACCTTTGAGTAGCATGCGAACAGCAGCTTGGTTTATGTATAGGTGAGGATGGGGATCCACTCGTAGACGCCGCTCCGTACGGGATCTGCCCGACGCGTTTCGAAGCTCCATATGCTTCTCTTCAGGGGCTTTAACGGAAGCGGTGCGCGCAACTGCCAACCCACTTCCCCATTTTATATATAACACACCCACCGATGGGAGGCTCAAATGAGACTCTGCATTCTGGGAAGTGTGGTCCGGGAAGCACACAATCAAGTCCTGTATGGACTCCACAAGTGGGCCCGTCCTCGATTCCAAGTACGACTGCTGCTTCACTTAAGTGACCCCCAGGGTACCGGGGTGGTGCATACTCCGCGACCGGACGGCCGCGTATACATCAATGCTCGAAGGTGTCCACCTTTGAGTAGCACGTGAACAGCAGCTTGGTTTATGTATAGGTGAGGATGAGGATCCTCTCGTAGACGCCGCTCCGTACGGGATCTGCCCGACGCGTTTCGAAGCTCCAAATGCTTCTCTTCAGGGGCTTTAATGGAAGCGGTGTGCGCAACCGCCGACCCACTTCCCCATTTTATATATAACACACCCACCGATGGGAGGCTCAAATGGGACTGTGCATTCTGGGAAGTGTGGTCCGGGAAGCACACAATCAAGTCCTGTATGGACTCCACAAGTGGGCCCGTCCTCGATTCCAAGTACGACTGCTGCTTCACTTAAGTGACCCCCAGGGTACCGGGGTGGTGCATACTACGCGGCTGGACGGCCGCGTATAAATCAATGCTCGAAGGTGTCCACCTTTGAGTAGCACGCGAACAGCAGCTTGGTTTATGTATAGGTGAGGACGGGGATCCACTCGTTGACGCTGCTCCGTACGGGATCTGCCCGACGCGTTTCGAAGCTCCATATGCTTCTCTTCAAGGGCTTTAACAGAAGCGGTGTGCGCAACCGCCGACCCACTTCCCCATTTTATATATAACACACCCACCGATGGGAGGCTCAAATGAGACTGTGCATTCTGGGAAGTGTGGTCCGGGAAGCACACAATCAAGTCCTGTATGGACTCCACAAGTGGGCCCGTCCTTGATTCCAAGTACGACGGCTGCTTCACTTAAGTGACCCCCAGGGTACCGGGGTGGTGCATACTCCGCGGCTGGACGGCCGCGTATAAATCAATGCTCGAAGGTGTCCACCTTTGAGTAGCACGCCAACAGCAGCTTGGTTTATGTATAGGTGAGGACGGCGATCCACTCATAGACGCCGCTCCGTACGGGATCTGCCCAACGCGTTTCGAAGCTCCATATGCTTCTCTTCAGGGGCTTTAACGGAAGCGGTGTGCGCAACCGCCGACCCACTTCCCCATTTTATATATAACACACCCACCGATGGGAGGCTCAAATGAGACTGTGCATTCTGGGAAGTGTGGTCCGGGAAGCACACAATCAAGTCATGTATGGACTCCACAAGTGGGCCCGTCCTCGATTCCACGTACGACTGCTGCTTCACTTAAGTGACCCCCAGGGGACCGGGGTGGTGCATACTCCGTGGCTGGACGGCCGCGTATAAATCAATGCTCGAAGGTGTCCACCTTTGAGTAGCACGCGAACAGCAGCTTGGTTTATGTATAGGTGAGGACGGGGATCCACTCGTAGACGCCGCTCCGTACGGGATCTGCCCGACGTGTTTTGAAGCTCCATATGCTTCTCTTCAGGGGCTTTAACGGAAGCGGTGTGCGCAACCGCCGACCCACTTCCCCATTTTATATATAACACACCCACCAATGGGAGGCTCAAATGAGACTGTGCATTCTGGGAAGTGTGGTCCGGGAAGCACACAATCAAGTCCTGTATGGACTCCACAAGTGGGCCCGTCCTCGATTCCAAGTACGACTGCTGCTTCACTTAAGTGACCCCCAGGGGACCGGGGTGGTGCATACTCCGCGGCTGGACGGCCGCGTATAAATCAATGCTCGAAGGTGTCCACCTTTGAGTAGCACGCGAACAGCAGCTTGGTTTATGTATAGGTGAGGACGGGGATCCACTCGTTGACGCTGCTCCGTACGGGATCTGCCCGACGCGTTTCGAAGCTCCATATGCTTCTCTTCAAGGGCTTTAACAGAAGCGGTGTGCGTAACCGCCGACCCACTTCCCCATTTTATATATAACACACCCACCGATGGGAGGCTCAAATGAGACTGTGCATTCTGGGAAGTGTGGTCCGGGAAGCACACAATCAAGTCCTGTATGGACTCCACAAGTGGGCCCGTCCTCGATTCCAAGTACGATGGCTGCTTCACTTAAGTGACCCCCAGGGTACCGGGGTGGTGCATACTCCGCGGCTGGACGGCCGCGTATAAATCAATGCTCGAAGGTGTCCACCTTTGAGTAGCACGCGAACAGCAGCTTGGTTTATGTATAGGTGAGGACGGGGATCCACTCATAGACGCCGCTCCGTACGGGATCTGCCCAACGCGTTTCGAAGCTCCATATGCTTCTCTTCAGGGGCTTTAACGGAAGCGGTGTGCGCAACCGCCGACCCACTTCCCCATTTTATATATAACACACCCACCGATGGGAGGCTCAAATGAGACTGTGCATTCTGGGAAGTGTGGTCCGGGAAGCACACAATCAAGTCCTGTATGGACTCCACAAGTGGGCCCGTCCTCGATTCCAAGTACGACTGCTGCTTCACTTAAGTGACCCCCAGGGTACCGGGGTGGTGCATACTCCGTGGCTGGACGGCCGCGTATAAATCAATGCTCGAAGGTGTCCACCTTTGAGTAGCACGCGAACAGCAGCTTGGTTTATGTATAGGGGAGGACGGGGATCCACTCGTAGACGCCGCTCCGTACGGGATCTGCCCGACGTGTTTTGAAGCTCCATATGCTTCTCTACAGTGAAGTAGTGTGGCTAGTGAAGTAGTGTGGCTCACTGGTTAGAGGCGGCAGACCCGAGAGCAGAGGACGGCCCGGGACCAGGGTTCGATTCCCGGCGCGGCAGGTTTCTGGACCAGGGTCAGCGGACTCGATAATTCTCTCGCCTCGGTGCCCACTCTGATCAGCGTTCACACTCGGCAACTCTGGGCATTAGCTTGCCTCATCTTCACTAACGGCCCCACCAGACCGCCGGGGATGCCTGGTCTCACCCTGGAGATACCCATTAAGGGACCATCTCTCAGGGAAGCCAGGAAGGGTTTCGCAGCGGTCAAAGCGCCTTGGGACCCTACGGGTAAGTAGTGCGCTATATAAATGCCTATACATACATACATACATTCAGGGGCTTTAACGGAAGCGGTGTGCGCAACCGCCGACCCACTTCCCCATTTTATATATAACACACCCACCAATGGGAGGCTCAAATGAGACTGTGCATTCTGGGAAGTGTGGTCCGGGAAGCACACAATCAAGTCCTGTATGGACTCCACAAGTGGGCCCGTCCTCGATTCCAAGTACGACTGCTGCTTCACTTAAGTGACCCCCAGGGTACCGGGGTGGTGCATACTCCGCGGCTGGACGGCCGCGTATAAATCAATGCTCAAAGGTGTCCACCTTTGAGTAGCACGCGAACAGCAGCTTGGGTTATGTATAGGTGAGGACGGGGATCCACTCGTAGACGCCGCTCCGTACGGGATTTTCCCGACGCGTTTCGAAGCTCCATATGCTTCTCTTCAGGGGCTTTAACGGAAGCGGTGTGCGCAACCGCCGACCCACTTTCCCATTTTATATATAACACACCCACCGATGGGAGGCTCAAATGAGACTGTGCATTCTGGGAAGTGTGATCCGGGAAGCACACAATCAAGTCCTGTATGGACTCCACAAGTGGGCCCGTCCTCGATTCCAAGTACGACTGCTGCTTCACTTAAGTGACCCCCAGGGTACCGGGGTGGTGCATACTCCGCGGCTGGACGGACGCGTATAAATCAATGCTCGAAGGTGTCCACCTTTGAGTAGCACGCGAATAGCAGCTTGGTGTATGTATAGGTGAGGACGGGGATCCACTCGTAGACGCCGCTCTGTAGGGGATCTGCCCGACACGTTTCGAAGCTCCATATGCTTCTCTTCAGGGGCTTTAACGGAAGCGGTGTGCGCAACCGCTGACACACTTCCCCGTTTTATATATAACACACCCACCGATGGGAGTCTCAAATGAGACTGTGCATTCTGGGAAGTGTGGTCCGGGAAGCACACAATCAAGTCCTGTATGGACTCCACAAGTGGGCCCGTCCTCGATTCCAAGTACGACTGCTGCTTCACTTAAGTGACCCCCAGGGTACCGGGGTGGTGCATACTCCGTGGCTGGACGGCCGCGTATAAATCAATGCTCGAAGGTGTCCACCTTTGAGTAGCACGCGAACAGCAGCTTGGTTTATGTATAGGGGAGGACGGGGATCCACTCGTAGACGCCGCTCCGTACGGGATCTGCCCGACGTGTTTTGAAGCTCCATATGCTTCTCTACAGTGAAGTAGTGTGGCTAGTGAAGTAGTGTGGCTCACTGGTTAGAGGCGGCAGACCCGAGAGCAGAGGACGGCCCGGGACCAGGGTTCGATTCCCGGCGCGGCAGGTTTCTGGACCAGGGTCAGCGGACTCGATAATTCTCTCGCCTCGGTGCCCACTCTGATCAGCGTTCACACTCGGCAACTCTGGGCATTAGCTTGCCTCATCTTCACTAACGGCCCCACCAGACCGCCGGGGATGCCTGGTCTCACCCTGGAGATACCCATTAAGGGACCATCTCTCAGGGAAGCCAGGAAGGGTTTCGCAGCGGTCAAAGCGCCTTGGGACCCTACGGGTAAGTAGTGCGCTATATAAATGCCTATACATACATACATACATTCAGGGGCTTTAACGGAAGCGGTGTGCGCAACCGCCGACCCACTTCCCCATTTTATATATAACACACCCACCAATGGGAGGCTCAAATGAGACTGTGCATTCTGGGAAGTGTGGTCCGGGAAGCACACAATCAAGTCCTGTATGGACTCCACAAGTGGGCCCGTCCTCGATTCCAAGTACGACTGCTGCTTCACTTAAGTGACCCCCAGGGTACCGGGGTGGTGCATACTCCGCGGCTGGACGGCCGCGTATAAATCAATGCTCAAAGGTGTCCACCTTTGAGTAGCACGCGAACAGCAGCTTGGGTTATGTATAGGTGAGGACGGGGATCCACTCGTAGACGCCGCTCCGTACGGGATCTTCCCGACGCGTTTCGAAGCTCCATATGCTTCTCTTCAGGGGCTTTAACGGAAGCGGTGTGCGCAACCGCCGACCCACTTTCCCATTTTATATATAACACACCCACCGATGGGAGGCTCAAATGAGACTGTGCATTCTGGGAAGTGTGATCCGGGAAGCACACAATCAAGTCCTGTATGGACTCCACAAGTGGGCCCGTCCTCGATTCCAAGTACGACTGCTGCTTCACTTAAGTGACCCCCAGGGTACCGGGGTGGTGCATACTCCGCGGCTGGACGGACGCGTATAAATCAATGCTCGAAGGTGTCCACCTTTGAGTAGCACGCGAATAGCAGCTTGGTGTATGTATAGGTGAGGACGGGGATCCACTCGTAGACGCCGCTCTGTAGGGGATCTGCCCGACACGTTTCGAAGCTCCATATGCTTCTCTTCAGGGGCTTTAACGGAAGCGGTGTGCGCAACCGCTGACACACTTCCCCGTTTTATATATAACACACCCACCGATGGGAGTCTCAAATGAGACTGTGCATTCTGGGAAGTGTGGTCCGGGAAGCACACAATCAAGTCCTGTATGGACTCCACAAGTGGGCCCGTCCTCGATTCCAAGTACGACTGCTGCTTCACTTAAGTGACCCCCAGGGTACCGGGGTGGTGCATACTCCGTGGCTGGACGGCCGCGTATAAATCAATTCTCGAAGGTGTCCACCTTTGAGTAGCACGCGAACAGCAGCTTGGTTTATGTATAGGTGAGGACGGGGATCCAATCATAGACGCCGCTCCGTACGGGATCTGCCCGACGTGTTTCGAAGCTCCATATGCTTCTCTTCAGGGGCTTTAACGGAAGCGGTGTGCGCAACCGCCGACCCACTTCCCCATTTTTTATATAACACACCCACCGATGGGAGGCTCAAATGAGACTGTGCATTCTGGGAAGTGTGGTCCGGGAAGCACACAATCAAGTCCTGTATGGACTCCACAAGTGGGCCCGTCCTCGATTCCAAGTACGACTGCTGCTTCACTTAAGTGACCCCCAGGGTACCGGGGTGGTGCATACTCCGCGGCTGGACGGCCGCGTATAAATCAGTGCTCGAATGTGTCCACCTTTGAGTAGCACGCGAACAGCAGCTTGGTTTATGTATAGGTGAGGACGGGGATCCTCTCGTAGCCGCCGCTCCGTACGGGATCTGCCCGACGCGTTTCGAAGCTCCATATGCTTCTCTTCAGGGGCTTTAACGGAAGCGGTATGCGCAACCGCCGACCCACTTCCCCATTTTATATATAACACACCCACCGATGGGAGGCTCAAATGAGACTGTGCATTCTGGGAAGTGTGGTCCGGGAAGCACACAATCAAGTCCTGTATGGACTCCACAAGTGGGCCCGTCCTCGATTCCAAGTACGACAGCTGCTTCACTTAAGTGACCCCCAGGGTACCGGGGTGGTGCATACTCCGCGGCTGGACGGCCGCGTATAAATCAATGCTCGAAGGTGTCCACCTTTGAGTAGCACGCGAACAGCAGCTTGGTTTATGTATAGGTGAGGACGGGGATCCACTCGTAGACGCCGCTCCGTACGGGATCTGCCCGACGCGATTAGAAGCTCCATATGCTTCTCTTCAGGGGCTTTAACAGAAGCGAAGCGGTTTGCGCAACCGCCGACCCACTTCCCCATTTTATATATAACACACCCACCGATGGGAGGCTCAAATGAGACTGTGCATTCTGGGAAATGTGGTCCGGGAAGCACACAATCAAGTCCTGTATGGACTCCACAAGTGGGCCCGTCCTCGATTCCAAGTACAACTGCTGCTTCACTTAAGTGACCCCCAGGGTACCGGGGTGGTGCATACTCCGCGGCTGGACGGCCGCGTATAAATCAATGCTCGAAGGTGTCCACCTTTGAGTAGCATGCGAACAGCAGCTTGGTTTATGTATAGGTGAGGATGGGGATCCACTCGTAGACGCCGCTCCGTACGGGATCTGCCCGACGCGTTTCGAAGCTCCATATGCTTCTCTTCAGGGGCTTTAACGGAAGCGGTGCGCGCAACTGCCGACCCACTTCCCCATTTTATATATAACACACCCACCGATGGGAGGCTCAAATGAGACTGTGCATTCTGGGAAGTGTGGTCCGGGAAGCACACAATCAAGTCCTGTATGGACTCCACAAGTGGGCCCGTCCTCGATTCCAAGTACGACTGCTGCTTCACTTAAGTGACCCCCAGGGTACCGGGGTGGTGCATACTCCGCGGCTGGACGGCCGCGTATAAATCAATGCTCGAAGGTGTCCACCTTTGAGTAGCACGCGAACAGCAGCTTGGTTTATGTATAGGTGAGGATGGGGATCCTCTCGGAGACGCCGCTCCGTACGGGATCTGCCCGACGCGCTTCGAAGCTCCATATGCTTCTCTTCAAGGGCTTTAACAGAAGCGGTGTGCGCAACCGCCGACCCACTTCCCCATTTTTTATATAACACACCCACCGATGGGAGGCTCAAATGAGACTGTGCATTCTGGGAAGTGTGGTCCGGGAAGCACACAATCAAGTCCTGTATGGACTCCACAAGTGGGCCCGTCCTCGATTCCAAGTACGACTGCTGCTTCACTTAAGTGACCCCCAGGGTACCGGGGTGGTGCATACTCCGCGGCTGGACGGCCGCGTATAAATCAATGCTCGAAGGTGTCCACCTTTGAGTAGCACGCGAACAGCAGCTTGGTTTATGTATAGGTGAGGACGGGGATCCTCTCGTAGCCGCCGCTCCGTACGGGATCTGCCCGACGCGTTTCGAAGCTCCATATGCTTCTCTTCAGGGGCTTTAACGGAAGCGGTGTGCGCAACCGCCGACCCACTTCCCCATTTTATATATAACACACCCACCGATGGGAGGCTCAAATGAGACTGTGCATTCTGGGAAGTGTGGTCCGGGAAGCACACAATCAAGTCCTGTATGGACTCCACAAGTGGGCCCGTCCTCGATTCCAAGTACGACTGCTGCTTCACTTAAGTGACCCCCAGGGTACCGGGGTGGTGCATACTCCGCGGCTGGACGGCCGCGTATAAATCAATGCTCGAAGGTGTCCACCTTTGAGTAGCACGCGAACAGCAGCTTGGTTTATGTATAGGTGAGGACGGGGATCCACTCGTAGACGCCGCTCCGTACGGGATCTGCCCGACGCGTTTCGAAGCTCCATATGCTTCTCTTCAGGGGCTTTAACAGAAGCGAAGCGGTTTGCGCAACCGCCGACCCACTTCCCCATTTTATATATAACACACCCACCGATGGGAGGCTCAAATGAGACTGTGCATTCTGGGAAATGTGGTCCGGGAAGCACACAATCAAGTCCTGTATGGACTCCACAAGTGGGCCCGTCCTCGATTCCAAGTACAACTGCTGCTTCACTTAAGTGACCCCCAGGGTACCGGGGTGGTGCATACTCCGCGGCTGGACGGCCGCGTATAAATCAATGCTCGAAGGTGTCCACCTTTGAGTAGCATGCGAACAGCAGCTTGGTTTATGTATAGGTGAGGATGGGGATCCACTCGTAGACGCCGCTCCGTACGGGATCTGCCCGACGCGTTTCGAAGCTCCATATGCTTCTCTTCAGGGGCTTTAACGGAAGCGGTGCGCGCAACTGCCGACCCACTTCCCCATTTTATATATAACACACCCACCGATGGGAGGCTCAAATGAGACTGTGCATTCTGGGAAGTGTGGTCCGGGAAGCACACAATCAAGTCCTGTATGGACTCCACAAGTGGGCCCGTCCTCGATTCCAAGTACGACTGCTGCTTCACTTAAGTGACCCCCAGGGTACCGGGGTGGTGCATACTCCGCGGCTGGATGGCCGCGTATAAATCAATGCTCGAAGGTGTCCACCTTTGAGTAGCACGCGAACAGCAGCTTGGTTTATGTATAGGTGAGGATGGGGATCCTCTCGGAGACGCGGCTCCGTACGGAATCTGCCCGACGCGCTTCGAAGCTCCATATGCTTCTCTTCAAGGGCTTTAACAGAAGCGGTGTGCGCAACCGCCGACCCACTTCGCCATTTTATATATAACACACCCACCGATGGGAGGCTCAAATGAGACTGTGCATTCTGGGAAGTGTGGTCCGGGAAGCACACAATCAAGTCCTGTATGGACTCCACAAGTGGGCCCGTCCTCGATTCCAAGTACGACGGCTGCTTCACTTAAGTGACCCCCAGGGTACCGGGGTGGTGCATACTCCGCGGCTGGACGGCCGCGTATAAATCAATGCTCGAAGGTGTCCACCTTTGAGTAGCACGCCAACAGCAGCTTGGTTTATGTATAGGTGAGGACGGGGATCCACTCATAGACGCCGCTCCGTACGGGATCTGCCCAACGCGTTTCGAAGCTCCATATGCTTCTCTTCAGGGGCTTTAACGGAAGCGGTGTGCGCAACCGCCGACCCACTTCCCCATTTTATATATAACACACCCACCGATGGGAGGCTCAAATGAGACTGTGCATTCTGGGAAGTGTGGTCCGGGAAGCACACAATCAAGTCCTGTATGGACTCCACAAGTGGGCCCGTCCTCGATTCCAAGTACGATGGCTGCTTCACTTAAGTGACCCCCAGGGTACCGGGGTGGTGCATACTCCGCGGCTGGGCGGCCGCGTATAAATCAATGCTTGAAGGTGTCCACCTTTGAGTAGCACGCCAACAGCAGCTTGGTTTATGTATAGGTGAGGACGGGGATCCACTCATAGACGCCGCTCTGTACGGGATCTGCCCAACGCGTTTCGAAGCTCCATATGCTTCTCTTCAGGGGCTTTAACGGAAGCGGTGTGCGCAACCGCCGACCCACTTCCCCATTTTATATATAACACACCCACCGATGGGAGGCTCAAATGAGACTGTGCATTCTGGGAAGTGTGGTCCGGGAAACACACAATCAAGTCCTGTATGGACTTCACAAGTGGGCCCGTCCTCGATTCCAAGTACGACTGCTGCTTCACTTAAGTGACCCCCAGGGTACCGGGGTGGTGCATACTCCGTGGCTGGACAGCCGCGTATAAATCAATGCTCGAAGGTGTCCACCTTTGAGTAGCATGCAAACAGCAGCTTGGTTTATGTATAGGTGAGGACGGGGATCCACTCGTAGACGCCGCTCCGTACGGGATCTGCCCGACGTGTTTTGAAGCTCCATATGCTTCTCTTCAGGGGCTTTAACGGAAGCGGTGTGCGCAACCGCCGACCCACTTCCCCATTTTATATATAACACACCCACCAATGGGAGGCTCAAATGAGACTGTGCATTCTGGGAAGTGTGGTCCGGGAAGCACACAATCAAGTCCTGTATGGACTTCACAAGTGGGCCCGTCCTCGATTCCAAGTATGACTGCTGCTTCACTTAAGTGACCCCCAGGGTACCGGGGTGGTGCATACTCCGCGGCAGGATGGCCGCGTATAAATCAATGCTCGAAGGTGTCCACCTTTGAGTAGCACGCGAACAGCAGCTTGGTTTATGTATAGGTGAGGACGGGGATCCACTCGTAGACGCCACTCCGTACGGGATCTGCCCGACGTGTTTCGAAGCTCCATATGCTTCTCTTCAGGGGCTTTAACGGAAGCGGTGTGCGCAACCGCCGACCCACTTCCCCATTTTATATATAACACACCCACCGATGGGAGGCTCAAATGAGACTGTGCATTCTGGGAAGTGTGGTCCGGGAAGCACACAATCAAGTCCTGTATGGACTCCACAAGTGGGCCCGTCCTCGATTCCAAGTACGACGGCTGCTTCACTTAAGTGACCCCCAGGGTACCGGGGTGGTGCATACTCCGCGGCTGGACGGCCGCGTATAAATCAATGCTCGAAGGTGTCCACCTTTGAGTAGCACGCCAACAGCAGCTTGGTTTATGTATAGGTGAGGAAGGGGATCCACTCATAGACGCCGCTCCGTACGGGATCTGCCCAACGCGTTTCGAAGCTCCATATGCTTCTCTTCAGGGGCTTTAACGGAAGCGGTGTGCGCAACCGCCGACCCACTTCCCCATTTTATATATAACACACCCACCGATGGGAGGCTCAAATGAGACTGTGCATTCTGGGAAGTGTGGTCCGGGAAGCACACAATCAAGTCCTGTATGGACTCCACAAGTGGGCCCGTCCTCGATTCCAAGTACGACTGCTGCTTCACTTAAGTGACCCCCAGGGTACCGGGGTGGTGCATACTCCGCGGCTGGACGGCCGCGTATAAATCAATGCTCAAAGGTGTCCACCTTTGAGTAGCACGCGAACAGCAGCTTGGGTTATGTATAGGTGAGGACGGGGATCCACTCGTAGACGCCGCTCCGTACGGGATCTGCCCGACGCGTTTCGAAGCTCCATATGCTTCTCTTCAGGGGCTTTAACGGAAGCGGTGTGCGCAACCGCCGACCCACTTCCCCATTTTATATATAACACACCCACCGATGGGAGGCTCAAATGAGACTGTGCATTCTGGGAAGTGTGATCCGGGAAGCACACAATCAAGTCCTGTATGGACTCCACAAGTGGGCCCGTCCTCGATTCCAAGTACGACTGCTGCTTCACTTAAGTGACCCCCAGGGTACCGGGGTGGTGCATACTCCGCGGCTGGACGGACGCGTATAAATCAATGCTCGAATGTGTCCACCTTTGAGTAGCACGCGAATAGCAGCTTGGTGTATGTATAGGTGAGGACGGGGATCCACTCGTAGACGCCGCTCTGTAGGGGATCTGCCCGACACGTTTCGAAGCTCCATATGCTTCTCTTCAGGGGCTTTAACGGAAGCGGTGTGCGCAACCGCCGACCCACTTCCCCGTTTTATATATAACACACCCACCGATGGGAGTCTCAAATGAGACTGTGCATTCTGGGAAGTGTGGTCCGGGAAGCACACAATCAAGTCCTGTATGGACACCACAAGTGGGCCCGTCCTCGATTCCAAGTACGACTGCTGCTTCACTTAAGTGACCCCCAGGGTACCGGGGTGGTGCATACTCCGTGGCTGGACGGCCGCGTATAAATCAATGCTCGAAGGTGTCCACCTTTGAGTAGCACGCGAACAGCAGCTTGGTTTATGTATAGGTGAGGACGGGGATCCACTCATAGACGCCGCTCCGTACGGGATCTGCCCGATGTGTTTCGAAGCTCCATATGCTTCTCTTCAGGGGCTTTAACGGAAGCGGTGTGCGCAACCGCCGACCCACTTCCCCATTTTTTATATAACACACCCACCGATGGGAGGCTCAAATGAGACTGTGCATTCTGGGAAGTGTGGTCCGGGAAGCACACAATCAAGTCCTGTATGGACTCCACAAGTGGGCCCGTCCTCGATTCCAAGTACGACTGCTGCTTCACTTAAGTGACCCCCAGGGTACCGGGGTGGTGCATACTCCGCGGCTGGACGGCCGCGTATAAATCAATGCTCGAAGGTGTCCACCTTTGAGTAGCACGCGAACAGCAGCTTGGTTTATGTATAGGTGAGGACGGGGATCCTCTCGTAGCCGCCGCTCCGTACGGGATCTGCCCGACGCGTTTCGAAGCTCCATATGCTTCTCTTCAGGGGCTTTAACGGAAGCGGTGTGCGCAACCGCCGACCCACTTCCCCATTTTATATATAACACACCCACCGATGGGAGGCTCAAATGAGACTGTGCATTCTGGGAAGTGTGGTCCGGGAAGCACACAATCAAGTCCTGTATGGACTCCACAAGTGGGCCCGTCCTCAATTCCAAGTACGACTGCTGCTTCACTTAAGTGACCCCCAGGGTACCGGGGTGGTGCATACTCCGCGGCTGGACAGCCGCGTATAAATCAATGCTCGAAGGTGTCCACCTTTGAGTAGCACGCGAACAGCAGCTTGGTTTATGTATAGGTGAGGACGGGGATCCACTCGTAGACGCCGCTCCGTACGGGATCTGCCCGACGCGTTTCGAAGCTCCATATGCTTCTCTTCAGGGGCTTTAACAGAAGCGAAGCAGTTTGCGCAACCGCCGACCCACTTCCCCATTTTATATATAACACACCCACCGATGGGAGGCTCAAATGAGACTGTGCATTCTGGGAAATGTGGTCCGGGAAGCACACAATCAAGTCCTGTATGGACTCCACAAGTGGGCCCGTCCTCGATTCCAAGTACAACTGCTGCTTCACTTAAGTGACCCCCAGGGTACCGGGGTGGTGCATACTCCGCGGCTGGACGGCCGCGTATAAATCAATGCTCGAAGGTGTCCACCTTTGAGTAGCATGCGAACAGCAGCTTGGTTTATGTATAGGTGAGGATGGGGATCCACTCGTAGACGCCGCTCCGTACGGGATCTGCCCGACGCGTTTCGAAGCTCCATATGCTTCTCTTCAGGGGCTTTAACGGAAGCGGTGCGCGCAACTGCCGACCCACTTCCCCATTTTATATATAACACACCCACCGATGGGAGGCTCAAATGAGACTGTGCATTCTGGTAAGTGTGGTCCGGGAAGCACACAATCAAGTCCTGTATGGACTCCACAAGTGGGCCCGTCCTCGATTCCAAGTACGACTGCTGCTTCACTTAAGTGACCCCCAGGGTACCGGGGTGGTGCATACTCCGCGGCTGGACGGCCGCGTATAAATCAATGCTCGAAGGTGTCCACCTTTGAGTAGCACGCGAACAGCAGCTTGGTTTATCTATAGGTGAGGATGGGGATCCTCTCGGAGACGCCGCTCCGTACGGGATCTGCCCGACGCGCTTCGAAGCTCCATATGCTTCTCTTCAAGGGCTTTAACAGAAGCGGTGTGCGCAACCGCCGACCCACTTCCCCATTTTTTATATAACACACCCACCGATGGGAGGCTCAAATGAGACTGTGCATTCTGGGAAGTGTGGTCCGGGAAGCACACAATCAAGTCCTGTATGGACTCCACAAGTGGGCCCGTCCTCGATTCCAAGTACGACTGCTGCTTCACTTAAGTGACCCCCAGGGTACCGGGGTGGTGCATACTCCGCGGCTGGACGGCCGCGTATAAATCAATGCTCGAAGGTGTCCACCTTTGAGTAGCACGCGAACAGCAGCTTGGTTTATGTATAGGTGAGGACGGGGATCCTCTCGTAGCCGCCGCTCCGTACGGGATCCGCCCGACGCGTTTCGAAGCTCCATATGCTTCTCTTCAGGGGCTTTAACGGAAGCGGTGTGCGCAACCGCCGACCCACTTCCCCATTTTATATATAACACACCCACCGATGGGAGGCTCAAATGAGACTGTGCATTCTGGGAAGTGTGGTCCGGGAAGCACACAATCAAGTCCTGTATGGACTCCACAAGTGGGCCCGTCCTCGATTCCAAGTACGACTGCTGCTTCACTTAAGTGACCCCCAGGGTACCGGGGTGGTGCATACTCCGCGGCTGGACGGCCGCTTATAAATCAATGCTCGAAGGTGTCCACCTTTGAGTAGCACGCGAACAGCAGCTTGGTTTATGTATAGGTGAGGACGGGGATCCACTCGTAGACGCCGCTCCGTACGGGATCTGCCCGACGCGTTTCGAAGCTCCATATGCTTCTCTTCAGGGGCTTTAACAGAAGCGAAGCGGTTTGCGCAACCGCCGACCCACTTCCCCATTTTATATATAACACACCCACCGATGGGAGGCTCAAATGAGACTGTGCATTCTGGGAAATGTGGTCCGGGAAGCACACAATCAAGTCCTGTATGGACTCCACAAGTGGGCCCGTCCTCGATTCCAAGTACAACTGCTGCTTCACTTAAGTGACCCCGAGGGTACCGGGGTGGTGCATACTCCGCGGCTGGACGGCCGCGTATAAATAAATGCTCGAAGGTGTCCACCTTTGAGTAGCATGCGAACAGCAGCTTGGTTTATGTATAGGTGAGGATGGGGATCCACTCGTAGACGCCGCTCCGTACGGGATCTGCCCGACGCGTTTCGAAGCTCCATATGCTTCTCTTCAGGGGCTTTAACGGAAGCGGTGCGCGCAACTGCCGACCCACTTCCCCATTTTATATATAACACACCCACCGATGGGAGGCTCAAATGAGACTGTGCATTCTGGGAAGTGTGGTCCGGGAAGCACACAATCAAGTCCTGTATGGACTCCACAAGTGGGCCCGTCCTCGATTCCAAGTACGACTGCTGCTTCACTTAAGTGACCCCCAGGGTACCGGGGTGGTGCATACTCCGCGGCTGGACGGCCGCGTATAAATCAATGCTCGAAGGTGTCCACCTTTGAGTAGCACGCGAACAGCAGCTTGGTTTATGTATAGGTGAGGATGGGGATCCTCTCGGAGACGCCGCTCCGTACGGGATCTGCCCGACGCGCTTCGAAGCTCCATATGCTTCTCTTCAAGGGCTTTAACAGAAGCGGTGTGCGCAACCGCCGACCCACTTCCCCATTTTATATATAACACACCCACCGATGGGAGGCTCAAATGAGACTGTGCATTCTGGGAAGTGTGGTCCGGGAAGCACACAATCAAGTCCTGTATGGACTCCACAAGTGGGCCCGTCCTCGATTCCAAGTACGACGGCTGCTTCACTTAAGTGACCCCCAGGGTACCGGGGGGGTGCATACTCCGCGGCTGGACGGCCGCGTATAAATCAATGCTCGAAGGTGTCCACCTTTGAGTAGCACGCCAACAGCAGCTTGGTTTATGTATAGGTGAGGACGGGGATCCACTCATAGACGCCGCTCCGTACGGGATCTGCCCAACGCGTTTCGAAGCTCCATATGCTTCTCTTCAGGGGCTTTAACGGAAGCGGTGTGCGCAACCGCCGACCCACTTCCCCATTTTATATATAACACACCCACCGATGGGAGGCTCAAATGAGACTGTGCATTCTGGGAAGTGTGGTCCGGGAAGCACACAATCAAGTCCTGTATGGACTCCACAAGTGGGCCCGTCCTCGATTCCAAGTACGACGGCTGCTTCACTTAAGTGACCCCCAGGGTACCGGGGTGGTGCATACTCCGCGGCTGGGCGGCCGCGTGTAAATCAATGCTTGAAGGTGTCCACCTTTGAGTAGCACGCCAACAGCAGCTTGGTTTCTGTATAGGTGAGGACGGGGATCCACTCATAGACGCCGCTCTGTACGGGATCTGCCCAACGCGTTTCGAAGCTCCATATGCTTCTCTTCAGGGGCTTTAACGGAAGCGGTGTGCGCAACCGCCGACCCACTTCCCCATTTTATATATAACACACCCACCGATGGGAGGCTCAAATGAGACTGTGCATTCTGGGAAGTGTGGTCCGGGAAGCACACAATCAAGTCCTGTATGGACTTCACAAGTGGGCCCGTCCTCGATTCCAAGTACGACTGCTGCTTCACTTAAGTGACCCCCAGGGTACCGGGGTGGTGCATACTCCGTGGCTGGACAGCCGCGTATAAATCAATGCTCGAAGGTGTCCACCTTTGAGTAGCATGCAAACAGCAGCTTGGTTTATGTATAGGTGAGGACGGGGATCCACTCGTAGACGCCGCTCCGTACGGGATCTGCCCGACGTGTTTTGAAGCTCCATATGCTTCTCTTCAGGGGCTTTAACGGAAGCGGTGTGCGCAACCGCCGACCCACTTCCCCATTTTATATATAACACACCCACCAATGGGAGGCTCAAATGAGACTGTGCATTCTGGGAAGTGTGGTCCGGGAAGCACACAATCAAGTCCTGTATGGACTTCACAAGTGGGCCCGTCCTCGATTCCAAGTATGACTGCTGCTTCACTTAAATGACCCCCAGGGTACCGGGGTGGTGCATACTCCGCGGCTGGATGGCCGCGTATAAATCAATGCTCGAAGGTGTCCACCTTTGAGTAGCACGCGAACAGCAGCTTGGTTTATGTATAGGTGAGGACGGGGATACACTCGTAGACGCCACTCCGTACGGGATCTGCCCGACGTGTTTCGAAGCTCCATATGCTTCTCTTCAGGGGCTTTAACGGAAGCGGTGTGCGCAACCGCCGACCCACTTCCCCATTTTATATATAACACACCCACCGATGGGAGGCTCAAATGGGACTGTGCATTCTGGGAAGTGTGGTCCGGGAAGCACACAATCAAGTCCTGTATGGACTCCACAAGTGGGCCCGTCCTCGATTCCAATTACGACTGCTGCTACCCCCATGGTACCGGGGTGGTGCATACTCCGCGGCTGGACGGCCGCGTATAAATCAATGCTCGAAGGTGTCCACCTTTGAGTAGCACGCGAACAGCAGCTTGGTTTATGTATAGGTGAGGACGGGGATCCACTCGTAGACGCCGCTCCGTACGGGATCTGCCCGACGCGTTTCGAAGCTCCATATGCCTCTCTTCAGGGGCTTTAACAGAAGCGGTGTGCGCAACCGCCGACCCACTTCCCCATTTTATATATAACACACCCACCGATGGGAGGATCAAATGAGACTGTGCATTCTGGGAAATGTGGTCCGGGAAGCACACAATCAAGTCCTGTATGGACTCCACAAGGGTGCCCGTCCTCGATTCCAAGTACGACTGCTGCTTCACTTAAGTGACCCCCAGGGTACCGGGGTGGTGCATACTCCGCGGCTGGACGGCCGCGTATAAATCAATGCTCGAAGGTGTCCACCTTTGAGTAGCACACGAACAGCAGCTTGGTTTATGTATAGGTGAGGACGGGGAACCACTCGTAGACGCCGCTCCGTACGGGATCTGCCCGACGCGTTTCGAAGCTCCATATGATTCTCTTCAGGGTCTTTAACGGAAGCGGTGTGCGCAACCGCCGACCCACTTCCCCATTTCATATATAACACACCCACCAATGGGAGGCTCAAATGAGACTGTGCATTCTGGGAAGTGTGGTCCGGGAAGCACACAATCTAGTCCTGTATAGACTCCACAAGTGGGCCCGTCCTCGATTCCAAGTACGACTGCTGCTTCACTTAAGTGACCCCCAGGGTACCGGGGTGGTGCATACTCCGCGGCTGGACAGCCGCGTATAAATCAATGCTCGAAGGTGTCCACCTTTGAGTAGCACGTGAACAGCAGCTTGGTTTATGTATAGGTGAGGACGGGGATCCACTCGTAGACGCCGCTCCGTACGGGATCTGCCCGACGCGTTTCGAAGCTCCATATGATTCTCTTCAGGGGCTTTAACGGAAGCGGTGTGCGCAACCGCCGACCCACTTCCCCATTTTATATATAACACACCCACCGATGGGAGGCTCAAATGAGACTGAACATTCTGGGAAGTGTGGTCCGGGAAGCACACAATCAAGTCCTGTATGGACTCCACAAGTGGGCCCGTCCTCGATTCCAAGTACGACTGCTGCTTCACTTAAGTGACCCCCAGGGTACCGGGGTGGTGCATACTCCGCGGCTGGACGGCCGCGTATAAATCAATGCTCGAAGGTGTCCACCTTTGAGTAGCACGCGAACAGCAGCTTGGTTTATGTATAGGTGAGGACGGGGATCCACTCGTAGACGCCGCTCCGTACGGGATCTGCCCGACGCGTTTCGAAGCTACATATGCTTCTCTTCAGGGGCTTTAATGGAAGCGGTGTGCGCAACCGCCGACCCACTTCCCCATTTTATATATAACACACCCACCGATGGGAGGCTCAAATGAGACTGTGCATTCTGGGAAGTGTGGTCCGGGAAGCACACAATCAAGTCCTGTATGGACTCCACAAGTGGGCCCGTCCTCGATTCCAAGTACGACTGCTGCTTCACTTAAGTGACCCCCAGGGTACCGGGGTGGTGCATACTCCGTGGCTCGATGGCCGCGTATAAATCAATGCTCGAAGGTGTCCACCTTTGAGTAGCACGCCAACAGCAGCTTGGTTTATGTATAGGTGAGGATGGGGATCCACTCGTAGACGCCGCTCTGTAAGGGATCTGCCCGACGTGTTTCGTAGCTCCATATGCTTCTCTTCAGGGGCTTTAACGGAAGCGGTGTGCGCAACCGCCGACCCACTTCCCCATTTTATATATAACACACCCATCGATGGGAGGCTCAAATGAGTCTGTGCATTCTGGCAAGTGTGGTCCCGGAAGCACACAATCAAGTCCTGTATGGACTCCACAAGTGGGCCCGTCCTCGATTCCAAGTACGACTGCTGCTTCACTTAAGTGACCCCCAGGGTACCGGGGTGGTGCATACTCCGCGGCTGGACGGCCGCGTATAAATCAATGCTCGAAGGTGTCCACCTTTGAGTAGCACGCGAACAGCAGCTTGGTTTAAGTATAGGTGAGGACGGGGATCGACTCGTAGACGCCGCTCCGTACGGGATCTGCCCGACGCGTTTCGAAGCTCCATATGCTTCTCTTCAGGGGCTTTAACGGAAGCGGTGTGCGCAACCGCCGACCCACTTCCCCATTTTATATAAAACACATCCACCGATGGGAGGCTCAAATGAGGCTGTGCATTCTGGGAAGTGTGGTCCGGGAAGCACACAATCAAGACCTGTATGGACTCCACAAGTGGGTCCGTCCTCGATTCCAAGTACGACTGCTGCTTCACTTAAGTGACCCCCAGGGTACCGGGGTGGTGCATACTTCGTGGCTCGATGGCCGCGTATAAATCAATGCTCGAAGGTGTCCACCTTTGAGTAGCACGCGAACAGCAGCTTGGTTTATGTATAGGTGAGGACGGGGATCCACTCGTAGACGCCGCTCCGTAAGGGATCTGCCCGACGTGTTTCGTAGCTCCATATGCTTCTCTTCAGGGGCTTTAACGGAAGCGGTGTGCGCAACCGCCGACCCACTTCCCCATTTTATATATAACACACCCATCGATGGGAGGCTCAAATGAGACTGTGCATTCTGGCAAGTGTGGTCCCGGAAGCACACAATCAAGTCCTGTATGGACTCCACAAGTGGGCCCGTCCTCGATTCCAAGTACGACTGCTGCTTCACTTAAGTGACCCCCAGGGTACCGGGGTGGTGCATACTCCGCGGCTGGACGGCCGCGTATAAATCAATGCTCGAAGGTGTCCACCTTTGAGTAGCACGCGAACAGCAGCTTGGTTTAAGTATAGGTGAGGACGGGGATCGACTCGTAGACGCCGCTCCGTACGGGATCTGCCCGACGCGTTTCGAAGCTCCATATGCTTCTCTTCAGGGGCTTTAACGGAAGCAGTGTGCGCAACCGCCGACCCACTTCCCCATTTTATATAAAACACATCCACCGATGGGAGGCTCAAATGAGGCTGTGCATTCTGGGAAGTGTGGTCCGGGAAGCACACAATCAAGACCTGTATGGACTCCACAAGTGGGTCCGTCCTCGATTCCAAGTACGACTGCTGCTTCACTTAAGTGACCCCCAGGGTACCGGGGTGGTGCATACTCCGCGGCTGGACGGCCGCGTATAAATCAATGCTCGAAGGTGTCCACCTTTGAGTAGCAGGCGAACAGCAGCTTGGTTTATGTATAGGTGAGGACGGGGATCCACTCGTAGACGCCGCTCCGTACGGGATCTGCCCGACGCGTTTCGAAGCTCCATATGCTTCTCTTCAGGGGCTTTAACGGAAGCGGTGTGCGCAACCGCCGACCCACTTCCCCATTTTATATATAACACACCCACCGATGGGAGGCTCAAATGAGACTGTGCATTCTGGGAAGTGTGATCCGGGAAGCACACAATCAAGTCCTGTATGGACTCCACAAGTGGGCCCGTCCTCGATTCCAAGTACGACTGCTGCTTCACTTAAGTGACCCCCAGGGTACCGGGGTGGTGCATACTCCGTGGCTGGACGGCCGCGTATAAATCAATGCTCGAAGGTGTCCACCTTTGAGTAGCACGCGAATAGCAGCTTGGTTTATGTATAGGTGAGGACGGGGATCCACTCGTAGACGCCGCTCTGTAGGGGATCTGCCCGACACGTTTCGAAGCTCCCTATGCTTCTCTTCAGGGGCTTTAACGGAAGCGGTGTGCGCAACCGCCGACCCACTTCCCCATTTTATATATAACACACCCACCGATGGGAGGCTCAAATGAGACTGTGCATTCTGGGAAGTGTGGTCCGGGAAGCACACAATCAAGTCATGTATGGACTCCACAAGTGGGACCGTCCTCGATTCCAAGTACGACTGCTGCTTCACTTAAGTGACCCCCAGGGTACCGGGGTGGTGCATACTCCGTGGCTGGACGGCCGCGTATAAATCAATGCTCGAAGGTGTCCACCTTTGAGTAGCACGCGATCAGCAGCTTGGTTTATGTATAGGTGAGGACGGGGATCCACTCGTAGACGCCGCTCCGTACGGGATCTGCCCGGCGCGTTTCGAAGCTCCATATGCTTCTCTTCAGGGGCTTTAACAGAAGCGAAGCGGTTTGCGCAACCGCCGACCCACTTCCCCATTTTATATATAACACACCCACCGATGGGAGGCTCAAATGAGACTGTGCATTCTGGGAAATGTGGTCCGGGAAGCACACAATCAAGTCCTGTATGGACTCCACAAGTGGGCCCGTCCTCGATTCCAAGTACAACTGCTGCTTCACTTAAGTGACCCCCAGGGTACCGGGGTGGTGCATACTCCGCGGCTGGACGGCCGCGTATAAATCAATGCTCGAAGGTGTCCACCTTTGAGTAGCATGCGAACAGCAGCTTGGTTTATGTATAGGTGAGGATGGGGATCCACTCGTAGACGCCGCTCCGTACGGGATCTGCCCGACGCGTTTCAAAGCTCCATATGCTTCTCTTCAGGGGCTTTAACGAAAGCGGTGTGCACAACCGCCGACCCACTTCCCCATTTTATATATAACACACCCACCGATGGGAGGCTCAAATGAGACTGTGCATTCTGGGAAGTGTGGTCCGGGAAGCACACAATCAAGTCTTGTATGGACTCCACAAGTGGGCCCGTCCTCGATTCCAAGTACGACTGCTGCTTCACTTAAGTGACCCCCAGGGTACCAGGGTGGTGCATACTCCGCGGCTGGATGGCCGCGTATAAATCAACGCGCGAAGGTGTCCACCTTTGAGTAGCACGCGAACAGCAGCTTGGTTTATGTATAGGTGAGGACGGGGAGCCACTCGTAGACGCCGCTCCGTATGGGATCTGTCCGACGCGTTTCGAAGCTCCATATGCTTCTCTTCTGGGGCTTTAACGGAAGCGGTGTGCGCAACCGCCGACCCACTTCCCCATTTTATATATAACACACCCAACGATGGGAGGCTAAAATGAGACTGTGCATTCTGGGAAGTGTGGTCCGGGAAGCACACAATCAAGTCCTGTATGGACTCCACAAGTGGGCCCGTCCTCGATTCCAAGTACGACTGCTGCTTCACTTAAGTGACCCCCAGGGTACCGGGGTGGTGCATACTCCGCGGCTGGACGGCTGCGTATAAATCAATGCTCGAAGGTGTCCACCTTTGAGTAGCACGCGAACAGCAGCTTGGTTTATGTATAGGTGAGGATGGGGATCCTCTCGTAGACGCCGCTCCGTACGGGATCTGCCCGACGCGTTTCGAAGCTCCATGTGCTTCTCTTCAGGGGCTTTAACGGAAGCGGTGTGCGCAACCGCCGACCCACTTCCCCATTTTATATATAACACACCCACCGATGGGAGGCTCAAATGGGACTGTGCATTCTGGGAAGTGTGGTCCGGGAAGCACACAATCAAGTCCTGTATGGACTCCACAAGTGGGCCCGTCCTCGATTCCAAGTACGACTGCTGCTTCACTTAAGTGACCCCCAGGGTACCGGGGTGGTGCATACTCCGCGGCTGGACGGCCGCGTATAAATCAATGCTCGAAGATGTCCACCTTTTAGTAGCACGCGAACAGGAGCTTGGTTTATGTATAGGTGAGGACGGGGATCCGCTCGTTGACGCTGCTCCGTACGGGATCTGCCCGACGCGTTTCGAAGCTCCATATGCTTCTCTTCAAGGGCTTTAACAGAAGCGGTGTGCGCAACCGCCGACCCACTTCCCCATTTTATATATAACACACCCACCGATGGGAGGCTCAAATGAGACTGTGCATTCTGGGAAGTGTGGTCCGGGAAGCACACAATCAAGTCCTGTATGGACTCCACAAGTGGGCCCGTCCTCGATTCCAAGTACGACGGCTGCTTCACTTAAGTGACCCCCAGGGTACCGGGGTGGTGCATACTCCGCGGCTGGACGGCCGCGTATAAATCAATGCTCGAAGGTGTCCACCTTTGAGTAGCACGCCAACAGCAGCTTGGTTTATGTATAGGTGAGGACGGGGATCCACTCATAGATGCCGCTCCGTACAGGATCTGCCCAACGCGTTTCGAAGCTCCATATGCTTCTCTTCAGGGGCTTTAACGGAAGCGGTGTGCGCAACCGCCGACCCACTTCCCCATTTTATATATAACACACCCACCAATGGGAGGCTCAAATGAGACTGTGCATTCTGGGAAGTGTGGTCCGGGAAGCACACAATCAAGTCCTGTATGGACTCCACAAGTGGGCCCGTCCTCGATTCCAAGTACGACTGCTGCTTCACTTAAGTGACCCCCAGGGTACCGGGGTGGTGCATACTCCGCGGCTGGACGGCCGCGTATAAATCAATCCTCGAAGGTGTCCACCTTTGAGTAGCACGCGAACAGCAGCTTGGTTTATGTATAGGTGAGGACAGGGATCCACTCGTTGACGCTGCTCCGTACGGGATCTGCCCGACGCGTTTCGAAGCTCCATATGCTTCTCTTCAAGGGCTTTAACAGAAGCGGTGTGCGCAACCGCCGACCCACTTTCCCATTTTATATATAACACACCCACCGATGGGAGGCTCAAATGAGACTGTGCATTCTGGGAAGTGTGGTCCGGGAAGCACACAATCAAGTCCTGTATGGACTCCACAAGTGGGCCCGTCCTCGATTCCAAGTACGACGGCTGCTTCACTTAAGTGACCCCCAGGGTACCGGGGTGGTGCATACTCCGCAGCTGGACGGCCGCGTATAAATCAATGCTCGAAGGTGTCCACCTTTGAGTAGCACGCCAACAGCAGCTTGGTTTATGTATAGGTGAGGACGGGGATCCACTCATAGACGCCGCTCCGTACGGGATCTGCCCAACGCGTTTCGAAGCTCCATATGCTTCTCTTCAGGGGCTTTAACGGAAGCGGTGTGCGCAACCGCCGACCCACTTCCCCATTTTATATATAACACACCCACCGTTGGGAGGCTCAAATGAGACTGTGCATTCTGGGAAGTGTGGTCCGGGAAGCACACAATCAAGTCCTGTATGGACTCCACAAGTGGGCCCGTCCTCGATTCCAAGTACGACTGCTGCTTCACTTAAGTGACCCCCAGGGTACCGGGGTGGTGCATACTCCGTGGCTGGACGGCCGCGTATAAATCAATGCTCGAAGGTGTCCACCTTTGAGTAGCACGCGAACAGCAGCTTGGTTTATGTATAGGTGAGGACGGGGATCCACTCGTAGACACCGCTCCGTACGGGATCTGCCCGACGTGTTTTGAAGCTCCATATGCTTCTCTTCAGGGGCATTAACGGAAGCGGTGTGCGCAACAGCCGACCCACTTCCCCATTTTATATATAACACACCCACCAATGGGAGGCTCAAATGAGACTGTGCATTCTGGGAAGTGTGGTCCGGGAAGCACACAATCAAGTCCTGTATGGACTTCACAAGTGGGCCCGTCCTCGATTCCAAGTATGACTGCTGCTTCACTTAAGTGACCCCCAGGGTACCGGGGTGGTGCATACTCCGCGGCTGGACGGCCGCGTATAAATCAATGCTCGAAGGTGTCCACCTTTGAGTAGCACGCGAACAGCAGCTTGGTTTATGTATAGGTGAGGACGGGGATCCACTCGTAGACGCCGCTCCGTACGGGATCTGCCCGACGCGTTTCGAAGCTCCATATGCTTCTCTTCAGGGGCTTTAACGGAAGCGGTGTGCGCAACCGCCGACCCACTTCCCCATTTTATATTTAACACACCCACCGATGGGAGGCTCAAATGAGACTGTGCATTCTGGGAAGTGTGGTCCGGGAAGCACACAATCAAGTCCTGTATGGACTCCACAAGTGGGCCCGTCCTCGATTCCAAGTACGACTGCTGCTTCACTTAAGTGACCCCCAGGGTACCGGGGTGGTGCATACTCCGTGGCTGAACGGCCGCGTATAAATCAATGCTCGAAGGTGTCCACCTTTGAGTAGCACGCGAACAGCAGCTTGGTTTATGTATAGGTGAGGACGGGGATCCACTCGTAGACGCCGCTCCGTACGGGATCTGCCCGACGCGTTTCGAAGCTCCATATGCTTCTCTTCAGGGGCTTTAACGGAAGCGGTGTGCGCAACCGCCGACCCACTTCCCCATTTTATATATAACACACCCACCGATGGGAGGCTCAAATGGGACTGTGCATTCTGGGAAGTGTGGTCCGGGAAGCACACAATCAAGTCCTGTATGGACTCCACAAGTGGGCCTGTCCTCGATTCCAAGTACGACTGCTGCTTCACTTAAGTGACCCCCAGGGTACCGGGGTGGTGCATACTCCGCGGCTGGACGGCCGCGTATAAATCAATGCTCGAAGGTGTCCACCTTTGAGTAGCACGCGAACAGCAGCTTGGTTTATGTATAGGTGAGGACGGGGATCCACTCGTAGACGCCGCTCCGTACGGGATCTGCCCGGCGCGTTTCGAAGCTCCATATGCTTCTCTTCAGGGGCTTTAACAGAAGCGGTGTGCGCAACCGCCGACCCACTTCCCCATTTTATATATAACACACCCACCGATGGGAGGCTCAAATGAGACTGTGCATTCTGGGAAATGTGGTCCGGGAAGCACACAATCAAGTCCTGTATGGACTCCACAAGTGGGCCCGTCCTCGATTCCAAGTACGACTGCTGCTTCACTTAAGTGACCCCCAGGGTACCGGGGTGGTGCATACTCCGCGGTTGGACGGCCGCGTATAAATCAATGCTCGAAGGTGTCCACCTTTGAGTAGCACGCGAACAGCAGCTTGGTTTATGTATAGGTGAGGACGGGGATCCACTCATAGACGCCGCTCCGTACGGGATCTGCCCGACGCGTTTCGAAGCTCCATATGCTTCTCTTCAGGGGCTTTAACGGAAGCTGTGTGCGCAACCGCCGATCCACTTCCCCATTTTATATATAACACACCCACCGATGGGAGGCTCAAATGAGACTGTGCATTCTGGGAAGTGTGGTCTGGGAAGCACACAATCAAGTCCTGTATAGACTCCACAAGTGGGCCCGTCCTCGATTCCAAGTACGACTGCTGCTTCACTTAAGTGACCCCCAGGGTACCGGGGTGGTGCATACTCCGCGGCTGGACGGCCGCGTATAAATCAATGCTCGAAGGTGTCCACCTTTGAGTAGCATGCGAACAGCAGCTTGGTTTATGTATAGGTGAGGACGGGGATCCACTCGTAGACACCGCTCCGTACGGGATCTGCCCGACGCGTTTCGAAGCTCCATATGCTTCTCTTCTGGGGCTTTAACGAAAGCGGTGTGCGCAACCGCCGACCCACTTCCCCATTTTATATATAACACACCCACCGATGGGAGGCTCAAATGAGACTGTGCATTCTGGGAAGTGTGGTCCGGGAAGCACACAATCAAGTCCTGTACGGACTCCACAAGTGGGCCTGTCCTCGATTCCAAGTACGACTGCTGCTTCACTTAAGTGACCCCCAGGGTACCGGGGTTGTGCATACTCCGCGGCTGGACGGCCGCGTATAAATCAATGCTCGAAGGTGTCCACCTTTGAGTAGCACGCGAACAGCAGCTTGGTTTATGTATAGGTGAGGACGGGGATCCACTCGTAGACGCCACTCCGTACGGGATCTGCCTGACGCGTTTCGAAGCTCCATATGCTTCTCTTCGGGGGCTTTAACGAAAGCGGTGTGCGCAACCGCCGACCCACTTCCCCATTTTATATATAACACACCCACCGATGGGAGGCTCAAATGAGACTGTGCATTCTGGGAAGTGTGGTCCGGGAAGCACACAATCAAGTCCTGTATGGACTCCACAAGTGGGCCCATCCTCGATTCCAAGTACGACTGCTGCTTCACTTAAGTGACCCCCCGGGTACCGGGGTGGTGCATACTCCGCAGCTGGACGGCCACGTATAAATCAATGCTCGAAGGTGTCCACCTTTGAGTAGCACGCGAACAGCAGCTTGGTTTATGTATAGGTGAAGACGGGGAGCCACTCGTAGACGCCGCTCCGTACGGGATATGTCCGACGCGTTTCAAAGCTCCATATGCTTCTCTTCAGGGGCTTTAACGGAAGCGGTGTGCGCAACCGCCGACTAACTTCCCCATTTTATATATAACACACCCACCGATGGGAGGCTCAAATGAGACTGTGCATTCTGGGAAGTGTGGTCTGGGAAGCACACAATCAAGTCCTGTATGGACTCCACAAGTGGGCCCGTCCTCGATTCCAAGTACGACTGCTGCTTCACTTAAGTGACCCCCAGGGTACCGGGGTGGTGCATACTCCGCGGCTGGACGGCCGAGTATAAATCAATGCTCGAAGGTGTCCACCTTTGAGTAGCACGCGAACAGCAGCTTGGTTTATGTATAGGTGAGGATGGGGATCCACTCGTAGACGCTGCTCCGTACGGGATCTGCCCGACGCGTTTCGAAGCTCCATATGCTTCTCTTCAGGGGCTTTAACGGAAGCGGTGTGCGCAACCGCCGACCCACTTCCCCATTTTATATATAACACACCCACCGATGGGGGGCTCAAATGAGACTGTGCATTCTGGGAAGTGTGGTCCGGGAAGCACACAATCAAGTCCTGTATGGACTCCACAAGTGGGCCCGTCCTCGATTCCAAGTACGACTGCTGCTTCACTTTAGTGACCCCCAGGGTACCGGGGTGGTGTATACTCCGCGGCTGGACGGCCGCGTATAAATCAATGCTCGAAGGTGTCCACCTTTGAGTAGCACGCGAACAGCAGCTTGGTTTATGTATAGGTGAGGACGGGGATCCACTCATAGACGCCGCTCCGTACGGGATCTGCCCGACGCGTTTCGAAGCTCCATATGCTTCTCTTCAGGGGCTTTAACGGAAGCGGTGTGCGCAACCGCCGATCCACTTCCCCATTTTATATATAACACACCCACCGATGGGAGGCTCAAATGAGACTGTGCATTCTGGGAAGTGTGGTCTGGGAAGCACACAATCAAGTCCTGTATAGACTCCACAAGTGGGCCCGTCCTCGATTCCAAGTACGACTGCTGCTTCACTTAAGTGACCCCCAGGGTACCGGGGTGGTGCATACTCCGCGGCTGGACGGCCGCGTATAAATCAATGCTCGAAGGTGTCCACCTTTGAGTAGCATGCGAACAGCAGCTTGGTTTATGTATAGGTGAGGACGGGGATCCACTCGTAGACACCGCTCCGTACGGGATCTGCCCGACGCGTTTCGAAGCTCCATATGCTTCTCTTCTGGGGCTTTAACGAAAGCGGTGTGCGCAACCGCCGACCCACTTCCCCATTTTATATATAACACACCCACCGATGGGAGGCTCAAATGAGACTGTGCATTCTGGGAAGTGTGGTCCGGGAAGCACACAATCAAGTCCTGTACGGACTCCACAAGTGGGCCCGTCCTCGATTCCAAGTACGACTGCTGCTTCACTTAAGTGACCCCCAGGGTACCGGGGTTGTGCATACTCCGCGGCTGGACGGCCGCGTATAAATCAATGCTCGAAGGTGTCCACCTTTGAGTAGCACGCGAACAGCAGCTTGGTTTATGTATAGGTGAGGATGGGGATCCACTCGTAGACGCCGCTCCGTACGGGATCTGCCCGACGCGTTTCGAATCTCCATATGCTTCTCTTCGGGGGCTTTAACGAAAGCGGTGTGCGCAACCGCCGACCCACTTCCCCATTTTATATATAACACACCCACCGATGGGAGGCTCAAATGAGACTGTGCATTCTGGGAAGTGTGGTCCGGGAAGCACACAATCAATTCCTGTATGGACTCCACAAGTGGGCCCGTCCTCGATTCCAAGTACGACTGCTGCTTCACTTAAGTGACCCCCAGGGTACCGGGGTGGTGCATACTCCGTGGCTGGACGGCCGCGTATAAATCAATGCTCGAAGGTGTCCACCTTTGAGTAGCACGTGAACAGCAGCTTGGTTTATGTATAGGTGAGGACGGGGATCCTCTCGTAGACGCCGCTCCGTACGGGATCTGCCCGACGCGTTTCAAAGCTCCATATGCTTCTCTTCAGGGGCTTTAACGGAAGCGGTGTGCGCAACCGCCGACCCACTTCCCTATTTTATATATAACACACCCACCGATGGGAGGCTCAAATGAGACTGTGCATTCTGGGAAGTGTGGTCCGGGAAGCACACAATCAAGTCCTGTATGGACTCCACAAGTGGGCCCGTCCTCGATTCCAAGTACGACTGCTGCTTCACTTAAGTGACCCCCAGGGTACCGGGGTGGTGCATACTCCGCGGCTGGACGGCCGAGTATAAATCAATGCTCGAAGGTGTCCACCTTTGAGTAGCACGCAAACAGCAGCTTGGTTTATGTATAGGTGAGGATGGGGATCCACTCGTAGACGCTGCTCCGTACGGGATCTGCCCGATGCGTTTCGAAGCTCCATATGCTTCTCTTCAGGGGCTTTAACGGAAGCGGTGTGCGCAACCGCCGACCCACTTCCCCATTTTATATATAACACACCCACCGATGGGAGGCTCAAATGAGACTGTGCATTCTGGGAAGTGTGGTCCGGGAAGCACACAATCAAGTCCTGTATGGACTCCACAAGTGGGCCCGTCCTCGATTCCAAGTACGACTGCTGCTTCACGTTAGTGACCCCCAGGGTACCGGGGTGGTGTATACTCCGCGGCTGGACGGCCGCGTATAAATCAATGCTCGAAGGTGTCCACCTTTGAGTAGCACGCGAACAGCAGCTTGGTTTATGTATAGGTGAGGACGGGGATCCACTCGTAGACGCCCCTGAAGAGAAGCATATGGAGCTTCGAAACGCGTCGGGCAGATCCTGTATGGAGCGGCGTCTACGAGTGGATCCCCGTCCTCACCTATACATAAACCAAGCTGCTGTTCGCGTGCTACTCAAAGGTGGACACCTTCGAGCATTGATTTATAAGCGGCCGTCCAGCCGCGGAGTATACACCACCCCGGTACCCTGGGGGTCACTAAAGTGAAGCAGCAGTCGTACTTGGAATCGAGGACGGGCCCACTTGTGGAGTCCATACAGGACTTGATTGTGTGCTTCCCGGACCACACTTCCCAGAATGCACAGTCTCATTTGAGCCTCCCATCGGTGGGTGTGTTATATATAAAATGGGTAGGTGGGTCGGCGGTTGCGTGCACCACTTCCGTTAAAGCCCCTGAAGAGAAGCATATGGATCTTCGAAACACGTCGGGCAGATCCCGTACAGAGCGGCGTCTACGAGTGGATCCCCGTCCTCACCTATACATAAACCAAGCTGCTGTTCGCGTGCTATTCAAAGGTGGACACCTTCGAGCATTGATTTATACCCGGCTGTCCAGCCGCGGAGTATGCACCACCCCGGTACCCTGGGGGTCACTAAAGTGAAGCAGCAGTCGTACTTGGAATCGAGGACGGGCCCACTTATGGAGTCCATACAGGACTTGATTGTGTGCTTCCCGGACCACACTTCCCAGAATGCACAGTCTCATTTGAGCCTCCCATCGGTGGGTGTGTTATATATAAAATGGGGAAGTGGGTCGGCGGTTGCGCGCACCGCTTCCGTTAAAGCCCCTGAAGAGAAGCATATGGAGCTTCGAAACGCGTCGGGCAGATCCTGTACGGAGCGGCGTCTACGAGTGGATCCCCGTCCTCACCTATACATAAACCAAGCTGCTGTTCGCGTGCTACTCAAAGGTGGACACCTTCGAGCATTGATTTATACGCGGCCGTCCAGCCGCGGAGTATGCACCACCCCGGTACCCTGGGGGTCACTAAAGTGAAGCAGCAGTCGTACTTGGAATCGAGGACAGGCCCACTTGTGGAGTCCATACAGGACTTGATTGTGTGCTTCCCGGACCACACTTCCCAGAATGCACAGTCTCATTTGAGCCTCCCATAAGTGGGTGTGTTATATATAAAATGGGGAAGTGGGTCGGCGGTTGCGCGCACCGCTTCCGTTAAAGCCCCCGAAGAGAAGCATATGGAGTTTCGAAACGCGTCGGGCAGATCCCGTACAGAGCGGCGTCTACGAGTGGATCCCCGTCCTCACCTATACATAAACCAAGCTGCTGTTCGCGTGCTACTCAAAGGTGGACACCATCGAGCATTGATTTATACGCGGCCGTCCAGCCGCGGAGTATGCACTACCCGGGTACCCTGGGGGTCACTAAAGTGAAGCAGCAGTCGTACTTGGAATCGAGGACGGGCCCACTTGTGGAGTCCATACAGGACTTGATTGTGTGCTTACCGGACCACACTTCCCAGAATGCACAGTCTCATTTGAGCCTCCCATCGGTGGGTGTGTTATATATAAAATGGGGAAGTGGGTCGGCGGTTGCGCGCACCGCTTCCGTTAAAGCCCCTGAAGAGAATCATATGGAGTTTCGAAACTGCGTCGGGCAGATCCCGTACAGAGCGGCGTCTACGAGTGGATCCCCGTCCTCACCTATACATAAACCAAGCTGCTGTTCGCGTGCTACTCAAAGGTGGACACCTTCGAGCATTGATTTATACGCGGCCGTCCAGCCGCGGAGTATGCACCACCCTGGTACCCTGGGGGTCACTAAAGTGAAGCAGCAGTCGTACTTGGAATCGAAGACGGGCCCACTTGTGGAGTCCATACAGGACTTGATTGTGTGCTTCCCGGACCACACTTCCCAGAATGCACAGTCTCATTTGAGCCTCCCATCGGTGGGTGTGTTATATATAAAATGGGGAAGTGGGTCGGCGGTTGCACGCACCGCTTCCGTTAAAGCCCCTGAAGAGAAGCATATGGAGCTTCGAAACGCGTCGGGCAGATCCCGTACGGAGGGGCGTCTACGAGTGGATCCCCGTCCTCACCTATACATAAACCAAGTTGCTGTTCGCGTGCTACTCAAAGGTGGACACCTTCGAGCATTGATTTATACGCCACCGTCCAGCCGCGGATTATGCACCACCCCGGTACCCTGGGGGTCACTAATGTGAAGCAGCAGTCGTACTTGGAATCGAGGACGGGCTCACTTGTCGAGTCCATACAGGACTTGATTGTGTGCTTCCCGGACCACACTTCCCAGAATGCACAGTCTCATTTGAGCCTCCCATCGGTGGGTGTGTTATATATAAAATGGGGAAGTGGGTCGGCAGTTGCGCGCACCGCTTCCGTTAAAGCCCCTGAAGAGAAGCATATGGAGCTTCGAAACGCGTCGGGCAGATCCCGTACGGAGCGGCGTCTACGAGTGGATCCCCGTCCTCACCTATACATAAACCAAGCTGCTGTTCGCATGCTACTCAAAGGTGGACACCTTCGAGCATTGATTTATACGCGGCCGTCCAGCCTCGGAGTATGCACCACCCCGGTACCCTGGGGGTCACTAAAGTGAAGCAGCAGTCGTACTTGGAATCGAGGACGGGCCCACTTGTGGAGTCCATACAGGACTTGATTGTGTGCTTCCCGGACCACACTTCCCAGAATGCACAGTCTCATTTGAGCCTCCCATCGGTGGGTGTGTTATATATAAAATGGGAAAGTGGGTCGGTGGTTGCGCGCACCGCTTCCGTTAAAGCCCCTGAAGAGAAGCATATGGAGCTTCGAAATGCGTCGGGCAGATCCCGTGCGGAGCGGCGTCTACGAGTGGATACCCGTCCTCACCTATACATAAACCAAGCTGCTGTTCGCGTGCTACTCAAAGGTGGACACCTTCGAGCATTGATTTATACGCGGCCGACCAGCCGCGGAGTATGCACCACCCCCGTACCCTTGGGGTCACTAAAGTGAAGCAGCAGTCGTACTTGGAATCGAGGACGGGCCCACTTGTGGAGTCCGTACCGGACTTGTTTGTGTGCTTCCCGGACCACACTTCCCAGAATGCACAGTCTCACTTGAGCCTCCCATCGGTGGGTGTGTTATATATAAAATAGGGAAGTGGGTCGGCGGATGCGCGCACCGCTTCCGTTAAAGCGCCTGAAGAGAAGCATATGGATCTTCGAAACTCGTCGGGCAGATCCAATACGGAGCGGCGTCTATGAATGGATCCCCGTCCTCACCTATACATAAACCAAGCTGCTGTTCGCGTGCTACTCAAAGGTGGACACCTTCGAGCATTGATTTATACGCGGCCGTCCAGCCGCGGAGTATGCACCACCCCGGTACCCTGGGGGTCACTAAAGTGAAGCAGCAGTCGTACTTGGAATCGAGGACGGGCCCACTTGTGGAGTCCATACAGGACTTGATTGTGTGCTTCCCGGACCACACTTCCCAGAATGCACAGTCTCATTTGAGCCTACCATCGGTGGGTGTGTTATATATAAAATGGGGAAGTGGGTCGGCGGTTGCGCGCACCGCTTCCGTTAAAGCCCCTGAAGAGAAGCATATGGAGCTTCGAAATGCGTCGGGCAGATCCCGTACGGAGCGGTGTCTACGAGTGGATCCCCGTCCTCACCTATACATAAACCAAGCTGCTGTTCGCGTGCTACTGAAAGGTGGACACCTTCGAGCATTGATTTATACGCCGCCGTCCAGCCGCGGAGTATGCACCATCCCGATACCCTGGGGGTCACTAAAGTGAAGCAGCAGTCGTACTTGGAATCGAATACGGGCCCACTTGTGGAGTCCATACAGGACTTGATTGTCTGCTTCCCAGGCCACACTTCCCAGAATGCACAGTCTCATTTGAGCCTCCCATCGGGGGGTGTGTTATATATAAAATGGGGAAGTGGGTCGGCGGTTGCGCGCACCGCTTCCGTTAAAGCCCCTGAAGAGAAGCATATGGAGCTTCGAAACGCGTCGGGCAGATCCCGTACGGAGCGGCGTCTACGAGTGGATCCCCGTCCTCACCTATACATAAACCAAGCTGCTGTTCGCGTGCTACTCAAAGGTGGACACCTTCGAGCATTGATTTATACGCGGCCGTCCAGCCGCGGAGTATGCACCACCCCGGTACCCTGGGGGTCACTAAAGTGAAGCCGCAGTCGTACTTGGAATCGAGGACGGGCCCACTTGTGGAGTCCATACAGGACTTGATTGTGTGCTTCCCGGACCACACTTCCCAGAATGCACAGTCTCATTTGAGCCTCCCATCGGTGGGTGTGTTATATATAAAATGAGGAAGTGGGTCGGCGGTTGCGCGCACCGCTTCCGTTAAAGCCCCTGAAGAGAAGCATATGGAGCTTCGAAATGCGTCGGGCAGATCCCGTACGGAGCGGTGTCTACGAGTGGATCCCCGTCCTCACCTATACATAAACCAAGCTGCTGTTCGCGTGCTACTGAAAGGTGGACACCTTCAAGCATTGATTTATACGCCGCCGTCCAGCCGCGGAGTATGCACCACCCCGGTACCCTGGGGGTCACTAAAGTGAAGCAGCAGTCGTACTTGGAATCGAGGACGGGCCCACTTGTGGAGTCCATACAGGACTTGATTGTCTGCTTCCCAGGCCACACTTCCCAGAATGCACAGTCTCATTTGAGCCTCCCATCGGGGGGTGTGTTATATATAAAATGGGGAAGTGGGTCGGCGGTTGCGCGCACCGCTTCCGTTAAAGCCCCTGAAGAGAAGCATATGGAGCTTCGAAATGCGTCGGGCAGATCCCGTGCGGAGCGGCGTCTACGAGTGGATACCCGTCCTCACCTATACATAAACCAAGCTGCTGTTCGCGTGCTACTCAAAGGTGGACACCTTCGAGCATTGATTTATACGCGGCCGACCAGCCGCGGAGTATGCACCACCCCCGTACCCTTGGGGTCACTAAAGTGAAGCAGCAGTCGTACTTGGAATCGAGGACGGGCCCACTTGTGGAGTCCATACAGGACTTGTTTGTGTGCTTCCCGGACCACACTTCCCAGAATGCACAGTCTCATTTGAGCCTCCCATCGGTGGGTGTGTTATATATAAAATAGGGAAGTGGGTCGGCGGATGCGCGCACCGCTTCCGTTAAAGCGCCTGAAGAGAAGCATATGGATCTTCGAAACGCGTCGGGCAGATCCCGTACGGAGCGGCGTCTACGAATGGATCCCCGTCCTCACCTATACATAAACCAAGCTGCTGTTCGCGTGCTACTCAAAGGTGGACACCTTCGAGCATTGATTTATACGCGGCCGTCCAGCCGCGGAGTATGCACCACCCCGGTACCCTGGGGGTCACTAAAGTGAAGCAGCAATCGTACTTGGAATCGAGGACGGGCCCACTTGTGGAGTCCATACAGGACTTGATTGTGTGCTTCCCGGACCACACTTCCCAGAATGCACAGTCTCATTTGAGCCTACCATCGGTGGGTGTGTTATATATACAATGGGGAAGTGGGTCGGCGGTTGCGCGCACCGCTTCTGTTAAAGCCCCTGAAGAGAAGCATATGTGTAGGAGAGTAGGGTCTGCTATCCTATGGTCACCCCAAATTTTTGCTTTTTGCTTCACTGGTTTTCGACTACTGAGGCTGTGGGCCTGCTGATCAGACCCCCAGCCTGCTGTTCTCTCACTAAATTACTGACACATGTGCTATAGGCACATACCCATTGGAAATGGACTCCTTGTCAGCCCCTGTATAATGCACTATAGGTGCCCAGGGCATAGGGGCCACCAAGGCCTACCAGGGGCTGCAGCATATCTTTTGCCACCCCTGGCTGGTTCTTAAATTGACACAACTGGCTGATCACTCAGCTGGGGTAAGGTGGTGTAATCACCCCTTGCTTAGATATAGTATACCTATATCTAAACCTATATCTGGACACATGTAAACCTGTGAGCCACTCCTATGGAAGGCCTCATCAATCCTGGAGGCAGAGTGCGTGGTTTTATGTGAGATGGAGCTCTAGCATGAGCTGAGCCTGTCTGCAGCTGTCGGGAACAACTCCCTAAGCTGTTTCAGGATAATGCCATACCATATACTCTTAAGTGCCTTATAATCCTCGCGGTTAAATAGCAACTTTGGTTTGGCTTTATCAAAACATGTCGTGTAAGGTGTCATACGATTTGGAATACTATCCCCTCGCCAGTTCTGGCGACGGGGATAGCATTCCACCCCTCTAGAGGGGTAAGACATGTTACTTCACTTAAATGCGGTTAATTTCTCCAAAGACCTTAAGATCCACAAAATGGATGCCTCTGCCACAGACAAATGTCTGGACCCCTGCAGTTGACCGAAACTCAACCAAATGGGTCCTGGACAAAGGGTTTCCTGTCACAGGAGGGTGTCACCGCCCTCCAGACAGGAGATAGTGGATTGTAGCAGGGAGGTTTGAAAGAAACCAGGCACTGCCTGGGGCGCACAAGGCTGCCCCTTGCATAATCCGGCCAAACCGGTTCTGGGGCACTCCAGCCCTCGTGCCAGGGTGGCCTGGATCAAAGGAAGGGGGTGTATCCACCCACTTCCTGGGTCCCACCCATAGGAGGGGACCTAGCAGGTAATCACGCCCCCCAGATTGGAATAAGAGTGGGAGCAGTGCCAATGGACATCAGATTTCCTGGAAGAAACATTAGAAACGAAACTCTGGACCCTTGGACCTCCATCTCAACGTGGAAGCCCGAAGAATCTCCCTTGTGGTCAAGGAGTGACCACCCTGCAGCAGCAGGCACCATCCAGCCCTCAACATCTACTTAGTTGCAGTTCCCGCCGGAACTCGAGCGACTGAGATCGACGAGATCAAGCTTGCCTGCCTTCCAACAGCCCGATCCACAGTCCCTGCAGAGCTGAGACCCGTGGAGGCGACCGGAAGCGTGGGGCACACCATCTTGAATTGACCACGAGACGCTGACCGTGCAGCCCACGAGTGACCCTCGAAGCTGTGCACCGGGGTTTGAGAAGCCCCCACCCTGAGCTACTCCTGAGCCGAAGTTCAGCCCTCCACACTCGACGAGTGCTGCGTGGGGCCCTTCTGCTCCATTTGGCTCAACGCGTTGGCCCGGTCACTTGCCAGCCGGCTAGTGGTCCCTGTGCCGACGAAACTACAAAGAAGACTCGTGAATTTGGTTGCTCCAGATCCACACCAGCTCCCCTGAAAAGGAGCCCCGACTCTGACCTTCCTGGTCCGAGTGAGAAGCAATCTTCCGATCCCGCGTGGATTGCTCCTGCCAAGTGTTGTTTGCTCCAAACTTGAAGCCGACTGCACCGACGGTGAGAGCCTGCGTGGGACAGATCGTGACCTGCTCCTGGACGTCGCAGATGCCCCAGAGCCCACGTGACAGCGGAGAGAAGCTCCTCGACGACCACCTGATTGCGCCCGACATTGCCTGGTTCCGTCCTGGTTCCACCCTGGTCACTGCTGAGTGACCCAGACTCTGTCCCCTCTGCTTTCAGGTACCCTTCGACTTGAGTCCACCCTTGGACTCCACCGGACACTTCATCTTTAACCCGCCTGCAGCCCTTTCAGCTTCAAGCACCAAGAGCCTGCGTGTCAAAACCCGACGCCACTTCGACCCTGTGCACCCACTTCCTGTGGGTGAGGTAACTTTGCTCCGCCGGTGTTCCCACACTGGTGCACATCTCTAGGGTCTGTGTGTTAAGTTTTGTTCCTCTAGGTCCAGCGGAAGTGTCCTTAAACTTTAACTTTATGACTTTTACGCACCATTGGTTAACATTGGTGCATGCGTGCGCTTTCCGCACATCTCCCGAATCCCGAGGGCCATTCCCGACTTCAGCATTGCTTGTCCTGACTGCTCCCAGCGATTCCCTAGGCCCTAGGCCTAACCACTGCTCGAGTGGCATCTCTTATACCACTTGTTTAGTATATGGTTTGAGTGGCCACCCGCCCTCATCCATAATTGTGCAACTTGTATGTTTAAACAGTGCTTTTGATTTAACGCTTGTGCCCCTTTATTCATAAAGAATACTGGGGATTGTTTTTAGTAATAAACACATATATTTTTATAATATATACTTGTGTGGTGTCCTTTCATTTGATATTACAGGATTGTATGTGGTAAAACAGCTCGCTTAACACGACCTCTTAAGTTAAGCCTTTAGGCTGCTTAGTCCATGCTACCCCTAGGATAGCTTGTCTAATAAGGTTGACTTACAACCAGACACCATAAGGGATTGTTTGGTCTGATAATAGGTGGTTCCAGAATTGGAAACATCACCTATCAGGCCAACTTCTCACATTGGTGAGCAGCGGTGCGGATTTGAGCTTGCTGTTGTTTTACCATTGCAATCTTTGTATCAAATTGAAAGATCACATCAAGTACCTCTAGGTACATATAAATCAAAAGCTTAGCATATTAAGTTCTACTGAACTTAGTAGTTGTAGATTAAAGGGATTAGCACACCCTGACTACAACTCACTAGCAAGGTACAGTAGGAAAACACTTAGTGTAGGTAAGTGCACCACTTACACCTCACTAGCAGCCATGTCTTACACAGGAAAAGCCTCAGGGTCTACTCCTGTGACAGTTGACCTTACCCAGGCAACTTTTGGATATGACAAACTAACCCGAAGAGACTTGATTGCCTTGTGCAAAGCAAGAGGGTTAAAAAGGGGCAGAAGCCCCACCTGCCAAATCCTGGTAGAAATCCTAGAGCAGGATGACTTAGAAAGGGCAAAGGTAGCTTCCCTAGAAACAGGAAATGGAGGGAACCCCCCTGTAACTGACCCCCCTCAGGAGGAAGATGAGGAAGAAGAAGAAGAGGAGGAAGAGGACTCAGAAGTTGAGGACTTAGAAGATCAGGATCAGAGGGGTAGCCAGGTTCCAGTTGCCAGGCTTAGCCAGGCCAACTTGGACCTACTGGGGAATGGAGATTGCCAGCACCTCCCCAGAACCCACAATGGGATTCTCCCAGGCAACAGAAGAGTGAGATCTCCCTCAGGGGACTCTCATATTTCTAGTGCCTCCAGAGAATCAGAGAGAGGCATGACTGCTTCTCAGAAAGCTGAGCATAGGGCTAGAATGAGGGCTGTCAAACTCCAAATAGAGAGAGAGGAGGTAGCCCTGAGTCAAGCTAGACTTACCTTAGCTCAAGCTAAACTTGCCTTGGCAAGAGAGCAAAAATTAAGTGGCTTAGATGCCACTGGTGGCAGCAAATTTCCAAGAGAAAAAGACAGGGGCTATGACAATAGAAACCTGACAAAAATGGTGCCCCCCTTTAAAGAAGGGGATGACATCCACAAATGGATGACTGCTCTTGAGAGAGCCTGCATGGTACAGCAGGTTCCTGAGGATCAGTGGGCTGCAATTTTATGGTACTCCTTTTCTGAGAAAGGGAGGGACAGGCTCCTCACAGTTAGACCTGAGGATGCCAAAAATTACACTGTCTTGAAGAGTGCTCTTATTGAAGGGTTTGGCCTAACCACTGAGCAATACAGGTTGTTGTTCAGAGACACCCAAAAAGCACAGACTCAAGACTGGACTGATTTCGTTGAGTGTGCCACTAAGGCTTTGGAGGGTTGGTTGCAGGGAAGTAAAGTTTCAGACTATACAGGATTGTACAATCTTATGATGAGAGAACAGATCCTTAATAACTGTACAAACCAGCTGTTGCATCAATACCTTATTGACTCTGATCTGACCTCTCCCCAAGAATTGGGAAAGAAGGCAGACAAATGGGTCAGAACAAGGATTAAGCAGAAACCCCAGAACCAAGGTGGTGACCAGAAGAAAACAGACCAGAAGGGTGGTAATCAGAATCAGAAAGATAAAGAAAAAGACCAGAAGTCTTCAGGCCCCCAAACTAATAGTAAGGAGGGTGGTTCCCAAAATGGAAACAAGAAAAAGAAGAACAAAGGTCCAAAGACACCTTGGTGTAATACCTGCAAATCAGTTTCACACTGGGGCAGTGAGTGCCCCAAGGCAAATCCAGTTCCCACCACTACAGCTCCTAAAGCAACTGCAACCCCAAGTACAGTAAGCAGTGGTGGAACACAGTCCAAGGGTGTAGCTGGGTTGACCCTGGGTATTGAAGTAGGATCTGGCCTAGTCAGAATCCCTACACAGGCAGTTCTCCTGTATGATGTGGACATTGAGTTGCCCACTGCAGTAAGCCCCAGTAACCTGGGCAAATACAGGCAGACTCCCTTAATTAATGAGAAACTGGCTCAAGCCTACAGGGACACATGTGCCAGTGTCACAATGGTGACACCTGGCTTTGTGGACCCTGGACAGATTGTACTAGGTGAGAGCTACCTAGTGACCAACGCCAGCAACTCCACTACCTCCCATAGTGTGGCAGTTGTGAACTTCTCCTGGGGAGGGGTTGATGGCCTAAAGAAAGTTGTGGTGAGTGCAGACCTACCAGTAGACTGTCTGTTAGGCAATGACCTTGAAAGCTCAGCATGGTCAGAAGTGGAGTACAGGACTCATGCAGAAATGCTAGGGATTTCAGAGCATGTCCTTGCCATGACAAGGGCTCAGGCTAAGAAGTGCCTTCCTGAACCAGTGGTGGATCTTGAAACAATAGACCAACCACAACCCAAGAGAAGGAGCAAGAGAGGAAAGGCCCAGCCTTCCACCTTGCCCCAGGTTGAGGATCAAGTTTCAGAGGAAACTGATTCTGCAGTCCAAGAGGAGACTGTCTCTGAGGAGCTTGAACCTGACCAGGTTGAGTTTCTGGGGACAGGGGGACCCTCAAGGGCAGACCTGAGGCAGGCTCAATTAGATTGCCCTTCCCTTGAACCCCTCAGACAGCAGGCTGCTGCTGAGGCTGCTGGGGATGCCCAAGGTACCCATACTGTGTATTGGGATGATGGACTCCTTTACTCAGAGGCTAGAGACCCCAAGCCTGGCATGACCAGGAGGTTGGTCATACCTCTGCAGTTTAGGGGGTTCCTTCTTACCTTGGCCCATGATATTCCCCTTGCAGGACACTTAGGCCAGAACAAGACGTGGGACAGGCTTGTTTCACACTTTCACTGGCCTCACATGTCAGAGGATGTCAAGGAGTTTTGTCGCTCCTGTGTCACTTGCCAAGCCAGTGGTAAGTCAGGTGGCACAACAAAGGCCCCCCTAATACCACTACCTGTGGTGGGGGTCCCCTTTGAAAGAGTTGGAATTGATATTGTGGGTCCAATGGACCCCCAAACAGCATCTGGGAACAGATTCATACTGGTGGTAGTGGATCATGCCACCAGGTATCCAGAGGCTATTCCCCTGAGGACCACCACAGCACCTGTGGTGGCAAAAGCCCTCATTGCAGTTTTCTCAAGAGTGGGCTTCCCAAAGGAGGTGTTATCAGATAGGGGCAGCAATTTTATGTCCAGCTATCTGAAAGCAATGTGGAAGGAATGTGGAGTAAACTATAAGTTTACCACCCCATATCCTCCACAATGCAATGGGCTTGTGGAGAGATTTAACAAGACCCTTAAAGGCATGATAAAAGGATTACCAGAGAAGCTCAGGCGGAAATGGGACATTCTTTTACCCTGCCTGCTCTTTGCTTACAGAGAGGTCCCACAGAAGGGGGTTGGCTACAGCCCTTTTGAACTTTTGTTTGGCCACCCTGTGAGAGGTCCATTGTGTTTGGTGAAGGAAGGATGGGAGTTACCTCTCAAAAAGCCCAAACTAGACATAGTGGACTATGTACTTGGTCTCCGCTCCAGGATGGCTGAATACATGGAAAGAGCATCCAAAAACCTGGAGGCCAGCCAAGAATTGCAGAAAGCTTGGCATGACCAAAAGGCTGTACTGGTAGAGTTCCAACCAGGACAGAAGGTGTGGGTACAGGAGCCAGTGGCTCCAGCAGCACTCCAGGACAAATGGAGTGGACCCTATCCTATCATTGAAAAGAAGGGAGAAGTCACCTACTTGGTGGACTTTGGAACACCCAGGAGCCCTCACAGGGTAATCCATGTGAATCGCTTGAAAGCATTTGTGGACAGGGAGGACATGAGCTTGCTCATGGCCACAGATGGGGATCAGGAGGAAGAGAGTGACCCTCTCCCAGACCTGCTTTCTCAGAACCCTGATGATGGTTCAGTTGATGGAGTAGCCTTGGCAGGCAGCCTCACTGACCAGCAACAGATGGACTGCAGACAAGTTTTGCAGGCCCACAGGCATTTGTTTTCACTCACACCCAGCCAGACTGACTGGTGTACCCATGTAGTGGACACTGGTGACAGTCTGCCTGTGAAGAATAAGATCTACAGGCAACCTGACCATGTCAGGGATTGCATCAAGGCTGAGGTGCAAAAGATGTTAGAGCTTGGAGTGATTGAGCCATCAGAGAGCCCATGGGCCAGCCCAGTAGTCCTTGTGCCAAAACCTCATACCCAAGATGGAAAGAGAGAAATGAGATTTTGCGTGGACTACAGGGGTCTCAATGCTGTCACTAGGACAGATGCTCACCCCATTCCAAGAGCAGATGAGCTCATTGACAGATTGGCTTCTGCCAAGTTTCTGAGCACATTTGATCTGACAGCTGGCTACTGGCAAATCAGATTAGCTGAGGAGTCAAAAGCCAAAACAGCATTCTCTACCCCTAGGGGACATTATCAATTTGTGGTAATGCCCTTTGGTTTGAAGAATGCACCTGCCACTTTCCAAAGGTTGGTGAACCAAGTCCTTACTGGGTTGGATGACTTTTGTGCAGCATATCTAGATGATATTGCTGTCTTTAGCTCCACCTGGGAGGATCACCTGATCCACCTGAAGAAAGTTTTGGAGGCCCTGCAAAAGGCAGGCCTAACTATCAAGGCCACTAAGTGCCAGATAGGGCAGAGTAAGGTTGTATACCTGGGCCACCTAGTAGGTGGAGGCCAGGTTCAGCCACTGGAAAGCAAAATCCAGGCCATACAGGACTGGGCTCCTCCAGTTACCCAGACACAAGTCAGAGCCTTCTTGGGCCTGACTGGGTATTACAGAAAGTTTGTGAAAAACTATGGGTCTATAGTGACACCATTAAATGACTTGACATCCAAGAAGATGCCAAAAAAGGTTCAGTGGACAGTTAGCTGTCAAAAGGCATTTGATGACCTGAAGAAGGCCATGTGCTCTGCACCTATCCTGAAGAGTCCTGACTACTCCAAACAGTTCATTGTACAGACAGATGCTTCTGAGTTGGGGGTGGGAGCTGTGCTCTCACAACTTAATCAAGATGGTCAAGACCAGCCTATTGCTTTCATTAGCAGGAGGCTGACTCCCAGAGAGAAACGTTGGTCAGCCATTGAGAGGGAGGCCTTTGCTGTGGTTTGGGCATTAAAGAAGTTGAGGTCCTACTTGTTTGGAACTCACTTCCTGGTGCAGACAGACCATAAGCCCCTCTTATGGCTTAATCAGATGAAGGGGGAAAATCCCAAACTGCTCAGGTGGTCCATTTCCCTACAGGGGATGGACTTTACAGTGGAGCACCGCCCAGGGACTGACCATGGTAATGCAGATGGTCTCTCCAGGTACTTCCACTTAGAACATGAAGACTTATCTGGTCAAGGTTAGTTTAATGTCCCTGCGTTTGGGGGGGGGTTGTGTAGGAGAGTAGGGTCTGCTATCCTATGGTCACCCCAAATTTTTGCTTTTTGCTTCACTGGTTTTCGACTACTGAGGCTGTGGGCCTGCTGATCAGACCCCCAGCCTGCTGTTCTCTCACTAAATTACTGACACATGTGCTATAGGCACATACCCATTGGAAATGGACTCCTTGTCAGCCCCTGTATAATGCACTATAGGTGCCCAGGGCATAGGGGCCACCAAGGCCTACCAGGGGCTGCAGCATATCTTTTGCCACCCCTGGCTGGTTCTTAAATTGACACAACTGGCTGATCACTCAGCTGGGGTAAGGTGGTGTAATCACCCCTTGCTTAGATATAGTATACCTATATCTAAACCTATATCTGGACACATGTAAACCTGTGAGCCACTCCTATGGAAGGCCTCATCAATCCTGGAGGCAGAGTGCGTGGTTTTATGTGAGATGGAGCTCTAGCATGAGCTGAGCCTGTCTGCAGCTGTCGGGAACAACTCCCTAAGCTGTTTCAGGATAATGCCATACCATATACTCTTAAGTGCCTTATAATCCTCGCGGTTAAATAGCAACTTTGGTTTGGCTTTATCAAAACATGTCGTGTAAGGTGTCATACGATTTGGAATACTATCCCCTCGCCAGTTCTGGCGACGGGGATAGCATTCCACCCCTCTAGAGGGGTAAGACATGTTACTTCACTTAAATGCGGTTAATTTCTCCAAAGACCTTAAGATCCACAAAATGGATGCCTCTGCCACAGACAAATGTCTGGACCCCTGCAGTTGACTGAAACTCAACCAAATGGGTCCTGGACAAAGGGTTTCCTGTCACAGGAGGGTGTCACCGCCCTCCAGACAGGAGATAGTGGATTGTAGCAGGGAGGTTTGAAAGAAACCAGACACTGCCTGAGGCGCACAAGGCTGCCCCTTGCATAATCCGGCCAAACCGGTTCTGGGGCACTCAAGCCCTCGTGCCAGGGCGGCCTGGATCAAAGGAAGGGGGTGTATCCACCCACTTCCTGGGTCCCACCCATAGGAGGGGACCTAGCAGGTAATCACGCCCCCCAGATTGGAATAAGAGTGGGAGCAGTGCCAATGGACATCAGATTTCCTGGAAGAAACATTAGAAACGAAACTCTGGACCCTTGGACCTCCATCTCAACGTGGAAGCCCGAAGAATCTCCCTTGTGGTCAAGGAGTGACCACCCTGCAGCAGCAGGCACCATCCAGCCCTCAACATCTACTTAGTTGCAGTTCCCGCCGGAACTCGAGCGACTGAGATCGACGAGATCAAGCTTGCCTGCCTTCCAACAGCCCGATCCACAGTCCCTGCAGAGCTGAGACCCGTGGAGGCGACCGGAAGCGTGGGGCACGCCATCTTGAATTGACCACGAGACGCTGACCGTGCAGCCCACGAGTGACCCTCGAAGCTGTGCACCGGGGTTTGAGAAGCCCCCACCCTGAGCTACTCCTGAGCCGAAGTTCAGCCCTCCACACTTGACGAGTGCTGCGTGGGGCCCTTCTGCTCCATTTGGCTCAACGCGTTGGCCCGGTCACTTGCCAGCCGGCTAGTGGTCCCTGTGCCGACGAAACTACAAAGAAGACTCGTGAATCTGGTTGCTCCAGATCCACACCAGCTCTCCTGAAAAGGAGCCCCGACTCTGACCTTCCTGGTCCGAGTGAGAAGCAATCTTCCGATCCCGCGTGGATTGCTCTTGCCAAGTGTTGTTTGCTCCAAACTTGAAGCCGACTGCACCAACGGTGAGAGCCTGCGTGGGACAGATCGTGACCTGCTCCTGGACGTCGCAGATGCCCCAGAGCCCACGTGACAGCGGAGAGAAGCTCCTCGATGACCACCTGATTGCGCCCGACATTGCCTGGTTCCGTCCTGGTTCCACCCTGGTCACTGCTGAGTGACCCAGACTCTGTCCCCTCTGCTTTCAGGTACCCTTCGACTTGAGTCCACCCTTGGACTCCACCGGACACTTCATCTTTAACCCGCCTGCAGCCCTTTCAGCTTCAAGCACCAAGAGCCTGCGTGTCAAAACCCGACGCCACTTCGACCCTGTGCACCCACTTCCTGTGGGTGAGGTAACTTTGCTCCGCCGGTGTTCCCACACTGGTGCACATCTCTAGGGTCTGTGTGTTAAGTTTTGTTCCTCTAGGTCCAGCGGAAGTGTCCTTAAACTTTAACTTTATGACTTTTACGCACCATTGGTTAACATTGGTGCATGCGTGCGCTTTCCGCACATCTCCCGAATCCCGAGGGCCATTCCCGACTTCAGCATTGCTTGTCCTGACTGCTCCCAGCGATTCCCTAGGCCCTAGGCCTAACCACTGCTCGAGTGGCATCTCTTATACCACTTGTTTAGTATATGGTTTGAGTGGCCACCCGCCCTCATCCATAATTGTGCAACTTGTATGTTTAAACAGTGCTTTTGATTTAACGCTTGTGCCCCTTTATTCATAAAGAATACTGGGGATTGTTTTTAGTAATAAACACATATATTTTTATAATATATACTTGTGTGGTGTCCTTTCATTTGATATTACAGGATTGTATGTGGTAAAACAGCTCGCTTAACACGACCTCTTAAGTTAAGCCTTTAGGCTGCTTAGTCCATGCTACCCCTAGGATAGCTTGTCTAATAAGGTTGACTTACAACCAGACACCATAAGGGCTTGTTTGGTCTGATAATAGGTGGTTCCAGATTTGGAAACATCACCTATCAGGCCAACTTCTCACAATATGGAGCTTCGAAACGCGTCGGGCAGATCCCGTACAGAGCGGCGTCTACGAGTGGATCCCCATCCTCACCTATACATAAACCAAGCTGCTGTTCGCGTGCTACTCAAAGGTGGACACCTTCGAGCATTGATTTATACGCGGCCGTCCAGCCGCGGAGTATGCACCACCCCGGTACCCTGGGGGTCACTAAAGTGAAGCAGCAGTCGTACTTGGAATCGAGGACGGGCACACTTGTGGAGTCCATACAGGACTTGATTGTGTGCTTCCCGGACCAAACTTCCCAGAATGCACAGTCTCATTTGAGCTTCCCATCGGTGGGTGTGTTATATATAAAATGGGGAAGTGGGTCGGCGGTTGCGCGCACCGCTTCCGTTAAAGCCCCTGAAGAGAAGCATATGGAGCTTCGAAATGCGTCGGGCAGATCCCGTACGGAGCGGTGTCTACGAGTGGATCCCCGTCCTCACCTATACATAAACCAAGCTGCTGTTCGCGTGCTACTGAAAGGTGGACACCTTCGAGCATTGATTTATACGCCGCCGTCCAGCCGCGGAGTATGCACCACCCCGGTACCCTGAGGGTCACTAAAGTGAAGCAGCAGTCGTACTTGGAATCGAGGACGGGCCCACTTGTGGAGTCCATACAGGACTTGATTGTCTGCTTCCCAGGCCACACTTCCCAGAATGCACAGTCTCATTTGAGCCTCCCATCGGGGGGTGTGTTATATATAAAATGGGGAAGTGGGTCGGCGGTTGCGCGCACCGCTTCCGTTAAAGCCCCTGAAGGGAAGCATATGGAGCTTCGAAACGCGTCGGGCAGATCCCGTACGGAGCGGCGTCTACGAGTGGATCCCCGTCCTCACCTATACATAAACCAAGCTGCTGTTCACATGCTACTCAAAGGTGGACACCTTCGAGCATTGATTTATACGCGGCCGTCCAGCCGCGGAGTATGCACCACCCCGGTACCCTGGGGGTCACTAAAGTGAAGCCGCAGTCGTACTTGGAATCGAGGACGGGCCCACTTGTGGAGTCCATACAGGACTTGATTGTGTGCTTCCCGGACCACACTTCCCAGAATGCACAGTCTCATTTGAGCCTCCCATCGGTGGGTGTGTTATATATAAAATGGGGAAGTGGGTCGGCGGTTGCGCGCACCGCTTCCGGTAAAGCCCCTGAAGAGAAGCATATGGAGCTTCGAAACGCGTCGGGCAGATCCCGTACAGAGCGGCGTCTACGAGTGGATCCCCATCCTCACCTATACATAAACCAAGCTGCTGTTCGTGTGCTACTCAAAGGTGGACACCTTCGAGCATTGATTTATACGCGGCCGTCCAGCCGCGGAGTATGCACCACCCCGGTACCCTGGGGGTCACTAAAGTGAAGCAGCAGTCGTACTTGGAATCGAGGACGGGCACACTTGTGGAGTCCATACAGGACTTGATTGTGTGCTTCCCGGACCACACTTCCCAGAATGCACAGTCTCATTTGAGCCTCCCATCGGTGGGTGTGTTATATATAAAATGGGGAAGTTAGTCGGCGGTTGCGCACACCGCTTCCGTTAAAGCCCCTGAAGAGAAGCATATGGAGCTTCGAAACGCGTCGGGCAGATCCCGTACAGAGCGGCGTCTGCGAGTGGATCCCCGTCCTCACCTATACATAAACCAAGCTGCTGTTCGCGTGCTACTCAAAGGTGGACACCTTCGAGCATTGATTTATACGCGGCCGTCCAGCCGCGGAGTATGCACCACCCCGGTACCCTGGGGGTAACTAAAGTGAAGCAGCAGTCGTACTTGGAATCGAGGACGGGCCCACTTGTGTAGTCGATACAGGACTTGATTGTGAGCTTCCCGGACCACACTTCCCAGAATGCACAGTCTCATTTGAGCCTCCCATCGGTGGGTGTGTTATATATAAAATGGGGAAGTGGGTCGGCGGTTGCGCGCACCGCTTCCGTTAAAGCCCCTGAAGAGAAGCATATGAAGCTTCGAAATGCGTCGGGCAGATCCCGTACGGAGCGGCGTCTACGAGTGGATCCCCGTCCTCACCTATACATAAACCAAGCTGCTGTTCGCGTGCTACTCAAAGGTGGACACCTTCGAGCATTGATTTATTCGCCGCCGTCCAGCCGCGGAGTATGCACCACCCCGGTACCCTGGGGGTCACTAAAGTGAAGCAGCAGTCGTACTTGGAATCGAGGACGGGCCCACTTGTGGAGTCCATACAGTACTTGATTGTCTGCTTCCCAGGCCACACTTCCCAGAATGCACAGTCTCATTTGAACCTCCCATCGGTGGGTGTGTTATATATAAAATGGGGAAGTAGGTCGGCGGTTGCGCGCACCGCTTCCGTTAAAGCCCCTGAAGAGAAGCATATGAAGCTTCGAAACGCGTCGGGCAGATCCCGTACGGAGCGGCGTCTACGAGTGGATCCCCGTCCTCACCTATACATTAACCAAGCTGCTGTTCGCGTGCTACTCAAAGGTGGACACCTTCGAGCATTGATTTATACGCCGCGGAGTATGCACCACCCCGGTACCCTGGGGGTCACTAAAGTGAAGCAGCAGTCGTACTTGGAATCGAGGACGGGCCCACTTGTGGAGTCCATACAAGACTTGATTGTCTGCTTCCCAGGCCACACTTCCCAGAATGCACAATCTCATTTGAGCCTCCCATCGGTGGGTGTGTTATATATAAAATGTGGAAGTGGGTCGGCGGTTGCGCGCACCGCTTCCGTTAAAGCCCCTCAAGAGAAGCATATGGAGCTTCGAAACGCGTCGGGCAGATCCCGTACGGAGCGGCGTCTACGAGTGGATCCCCGTCCTCACCTATACATAAACCAAGCTGCTGTTCGCGTGCAACTCAAAGGTGGACACCTTCGAGCATTGATTTATACGCGGCCGTCCGGCCGCCGAGTATGCACCACCCCGGTACTCTGGGGGTCACTAAAGTGAAGCAGCAGTCGTACTTGGAATCGAGGACGGGCCCACTTGTGGAGTCCATACAGGACTTGATTGTGTGCTTCCCGGACCACACTTCCCAGAATGCACAGTCTCATTTGAGCCTCCCATCGGTGGGTGTGTTATACATAGAATGGGGAAGAGGGTCGGCGGTTGCGCGCACCGCTTCCGTTAAAGCCCCTGAAGAGAAGCATATGGAGCTTCGAAATGCGTCGGGCAGATCCCGTACGGAGCGGTGTCTACGAGTGGATCCCCGTCCTCACCTATACATAAACCAAGCTGCTGTTCGCGTGCTACTGAAAGGTGGACACCTTCGAGCATTGATTTATACGCCGCCGTCCAGCCGCGGAGTATGCACCACCCCGGTACCCTGAGGGTCACTAAAGTGAAGCAGCAGTCGTACTTGGAATCGAGGACGGGCCCACTTGTGGAGTCCATACAGGACTTGATTGTCTGCTTCCCAGGCCAGACTTCCCAGAATGCACAGTCTCATTTGAGCCTCCCATCAGGGGGTGTGTTATATATAAAATGGGGAAGTGGGTCGGCGGTTGCGCGCACCGCTTCCGTTAAAGCCCCTGAAGGGAAGCATATGGAGCTTCGAAACGCGTCGGGCAGATCCCGTACGGAGCGGCGTCTACGAGTGGATCCCCGTCCTCACCTATACATAAACCAAGCTGCTGTTCGCATGCTACTCAAAGGTGGACACCTTCGAGCATTGATTTATACGCGGCCGTCCAGCCGCGGAGTATGCACCACCCCGGTACCCTGGGGGTCACTAAAGTGAAGCCGCAGTCGTACTTGGAATCGAGGACGGGCCCACTTGTGGAGTCCATACAGGACTTGATTGTGTGCTTCCCGGACCACACTTCCCAGAATGCACAGTCTCATTTGAGCCTCCCATCGGTGGGTGTGTTATATATAAAATGGGGAAGTGGGTCGGCGGTTGCGCGCACCGCTTCCGTTAAAGCCCCTGAAGAGAAGCATATGGAGCTTCGAAACGCGTCGGGCAGATCCCGTACAGAGCGGCGTCTACGAGTGGATCCCCATCCTCACCTATACATAAACCAAGCTGCTGTTCGTGTGCTACTCAAAGGTGGACACCTTCGAGCATTGATTTATACGCGGCCGTCCAGCCGCGGAGTATGCACCACCCCGGTACCCTGGGGGTCACTAAAGTGAAGCAGCAGTCGTACTTGGAATCGAGGACGGGCACACTTGTGGAGTCCATACAGGACTTGATTGTGTGCTTCCCGGACCACACTTCCCAGAATGCACAGTCTCATTTGAGCCTCCCATCGGTGGGTGTGTTATATATAAAATGGGGAAGTTAGTCGGCGGTTGCGCACACCGCTTCCGTTAAAGCCCCTGAAGAGAAGCATATGGAGCTTCGAAACGCGTCGGGCAGATCCCGTACAGAGCGGCGTCTGCGAGTGGATCCCCGTCCTCACCTATACATAAACCAAGCTGCTGTTCGCGTGCTACTCAAAGGTGGACACCTTCGAGCATTGATTTATACGCGGCCGTCCAGCCGCGGAGTATGCACCACCCCGGTACCCTGGGGGTAACTAAAGTGAAGCAGCAGTCGTACTTGGAATCGAGGACGGGCCCACTTGTGTAGTCGATACAGGACTTGATTGTGAGCTTCCCGGACCACACTTCCCAGAATGCACAGTCTCATTTGAGCCTCCCATCGGTGGGTGTGTTATATATAAAATGGGGAAGTGGGTCGGCGGTTGCGCGCACCGCTTCCGTTAAAGCCCCTGAAGAGAAGCATATGAAGCTTCGAAATGCGTCGGGCAGATCCCGTACGGAGCGGCGTCTACGAGTGGATCCCCGTCCTCACCTATACATAAACCAAGCTGCTGTTCGCGTGCTACTCAAAGGTGGACACCTTCGAGCATTGATTTATTCGCCGCCGTCCAGCCGCGGAGTATGCACCACCCCGGTACCCTGGGGGTCACTAAAGTGAAGCAGCAGTCGTACTTGGAATCGAGGACGGGCCCACTTGTGGAGTCCATACAGTACTTGATTGTCTGCTTCCCAGGCCACACTTCCCAGAATGCACAGTCTCATTTGAACCTCCCATCGGTGGGTGTGTTATATATAAAATGGGGAAGTAGGTCGGCGGTTGCGCGCACCGCTTCCGTTAAAGCCCCTGAAGAGAAGCATATGAAGCTTCGAAACGCGTCGGGCAGATCCCGTACGGATCGGCGTCTACGAGTGGATCCCCGTCCTCACCTATACATTAACCAAGCTGCTGTTCGCGTGCTACTCAAAGGTGGACACCTTCGAGCATTGATTTATACGCCGCCGTCCAGCCGCGGAGTATGCACCACCCCGGTACCCTGGGGGTCACTAAAGTGAAGCAGCAGTCGTACTTGGAATCGAGGACGGGCCCACTTGTGGAGTCCATACAAGACTTGATTGTCTGCTTCCCAGGCCACACTTCCCAGAATGCACAATCTCATTTGAGCCTCCCATCGGTGGGTGTGTTATATATAAAATGTGGAAGTGGGTCGGCGGTTGCGCGCACCGCTTCCGTTAAAGCCCCTCAAGAGAAGCATATGGAGCTTCGAAACGCGTCGGGCAGATCCCGTACGGAGCGGCGTCTACGAGTGGATCCCCGTCCTCACCTATACATAAACCAAGCTGCTGTTCGCGTGCAACTCAAAGGTGGACACCTTCGAGCATTGATTTATACGCGGCCGTCCGGCCGCCGAGTATGCACCACCCCGGTACTCTGGGGGTCACTAAAGTGAAGCAGCAGTCGTACTTGGAATCGAGGACGGGCCCACTTGTGGAGTCCATACAGGACTTGATTGTGTGCTTCCCGGACCACACTTCCCAGAATGCACAGTCTCATTTGAGCCTCCCATCGGTGGGTGTGTTATACATAGAATGGGGAAGAGGGTCGGCGGTTGCGCGCACCGCTTCCGTTAAAGCCCCTGAAGAGAAGCATATGGATCTTCAAAACGCGTCGGGCAGATCCCGTACGGAGCGGCGTCTACGAGTGGATCCCCGTCCTCACCTATACATAAACCAAGCTGCTGTTCGCGTGCTACTCAAAGGTGGACACCTTGGAGCATTGATTTATACGCGGCCGTCCAGCCGCGGAGTATGCACCACCCCGGTACCCTGGAGGTCACTAAAGGGAAGCAGCAGTCGTACTTCTAATCGAGGACAGGCCCACTTGTGGAGTCCATACAGGACTTCATTGTGTGCTTCCCGGACCACACTTCCCAGAATGCACAGTCTCATTTGAGCCTCCCATCGGTGGGTGTGTTGTATATAAAATGGGGAAGTGGGTCGGCGGTTGCGTGCACCGCTTCCGTTAAAGCCCCTGAAAAGAAGCATATGGAGTTTCGAAACGCGTCGGGCAGATCCCGTACGGAGCGGCGTCTACGAGTTGATGCCCGCCCTCACCTATACATAAACCAAACTGCTGTTCACGTGCTACTCAAAGGTGGACACCATCGAGCATTGATTTATACGCGGCCATCCAGCCGCGGAGTATGCACCACCCCGGTACCCTGGGGGTCACTAAAGTGAAGCAGCAGTCGTACGTGGAATCGAGAACGGGCCCACTTGTGGAGTCCATACAGGACTTGATTGTGTGCTTCCCGGACCACACTTTCCGGAATGCACAGTCTCATTTGAGCCTCCCATCGGTGGGTGTGTTATATATAAAATGGGGAAGTGGATCGGCGGTTGCGCGCACCGCTTCCGTTAAAGCCCCTGAAGAGAAGCATATGGATCTTGGAAACGCGTCGGGCAGATCCCGTTCGGAGCGCCGTCTACGAGTGGATCCCCGTCCTCACCTATACATAAACCAAGCTGCTGTTCGCGTGCTACTCAAAGGTGGACACCTTCGAGCATTGATTTATACGCGGCCGACCAGCCGCGGAGTATGCACCACCCCGGTACCCTGGGGGTCACTAAAGTGAAGCAGCAGTCGTACTTGGAATCGAGGACGGGCCCACTTGTGGAGTCCATACAGGACTTGATTGTGTGCTTCCCGGACCACACTTCCCAGAATGCACAGTCTCATTTGAGCCTCCCATCGGTGGGTGTGTTATATATAAAATGGGAAAGAGGGTCGGTGGTTGCGCGCACCGCTTCCGTTAAAGCCCCTGAAGAGAAGCATATGGAGCTTCGAAATGCGTCGGGCAGATCCCGTGCGGAGCGGCGTCTACGAGTGGATACCCGTCCTCACCTATACATAAACCAAGCTGCTGTTCGCGTGCTACTCAAAGGTGGACACCTTCGAGCATTGATTTATACGCGGCCGACCAGCCGCGGAGTATGCACCACCCCCGTACCCTTGGGGTCACTAAAGTGAAGCAGCAGTCGTACTTGGAATCGAGGACGGGCCCACTTGTGGAGTCCATACAGGACTTGTTTGTGTGCTTCCCGGACCACACTTCCCAGAATGCACAGTCTCATTTGAGCCTCCCATCGGTGGGTGTGTTATATATAAAATAGGGAAGTGGGTCGGCGGATGCGCGCACCGCTTCCGTTAAAGCGCCTGAAGAGAAGCATATGGATCTTCGAAACGCGTCGGGCAGATCCAATACGGAGCGGCGTCTACGAATGGATCCCCGTCCTCACCTATACATAAACCAAGCTGCTGTTCGCGTTCTACTCAAAGGTGGACACCTTCGAGCATTGATTTATACGCGGCCGTCCAGCCGCGGAGTATGCACCACCCCGGTACCCTGGGGGTCACTAAAGTGAAGCAGCAGTCGTACTTGGAATCGAGGACGGGCCCACTTGTGGAGTCCATACAGGACTTGATTGTGTGCTTCCCGGACCACACTTCCCAGAATGCACAGTCTCATTTGAGCCTACCATCGGTGGGTGTGTTATATATAAAATAGGGAAGTGGGTCGGCGGTTGCGCGCACCGCTTCCGTTAAAGCCCCTGAAGAGAAGCATATGGAGCTTCGAAACGCGTCGGGCAGATCCCGTACAGAGCGGCGTCTACGAGTGGATCCCCATCCTCACCTATACATAAACCAAGCTGCTGTTCGCGTGCTACTCAAAGGTGGACACCTTCGAGCATTGATTTATACGCGGCCGTCCAGCCGCGGAGAATGCACCACCCCGGTACCCTGGGGGTCACTAAAGTGAAGCAGCAGTCGTACTTGGAATCGAGGACGGGCACACAAGTGGAGTCCATACAGGACTTGATTGTGTGCTTCCCGGACCACACTTCCCAGAATGCACAGTCTCATTTGAGCCTCCCATCGGTGGGTGTGTTATATATAAAATGGGGAAGTGGGTCGGCGGTTGCGCGCACCGCTTCCGTTAAAGCCCCTGAAGAGAAGCATATGGAGCTTCGAAATGCGTCGGGCAGATCCCGTACGGAGCGGTGTCTACGAGTGGATCCCCGTCCTCACCTATACATAAACCAAGCTGCTGTTCGCGTGCTACTGAAAGGTGGACACCTTCGAGCATTGATTTATACGCCGCCGTCCAGCCGCGGAGTATGCACCACCCCGGTACCCTGGGGGTCACTAAAGTGAAGCAGCAGTCGTACTTGGAATCGAGGACGGGCCCACTTGTGGAGTCCATACAGGACTTGATTGTCTGCTTCCCAGGCCACACTTCCCAGAATGCACAGTCTCATTTGAGCCTCCCATCGGGGGGTGTGTTATATATAAAATGGGGAAGTGGGTCGGCGGTTGCGCGCACCGCTTCCGTTAAAGCCCCTGAAGAGAAGCATATGGAGCTTCGAAACGCGTCGGGCAGATCCTGTACGGAGCGGCGTCTACGAGTGGATCCCCGTCCTCACCTATACATAAACCAAGCTGCTGTTCGCGTGCTACTCAAAGGTGGACACCTTCGAGCATTGATTTATACGCGGCCGTCCAGCCGCGGAGTATGCACCACCCCGGTACCCTGGGGTTTACTAAAGTGAAGCCGCAGTCGTACTTGGAATCGAGGACGGGCCCACTTGTGGAGTCCATACAGGACTTGATTGTCTGCTTCCCAGGCCACACTTCCCAGAATGCACAGTCTCATTTGAGCCTCCCATCGGGGGGTGTGTTATATATAAAATGGGGAAGTGGGTCGGCGGTTGCGCGCACCGCTTCCGTTAAAGCCCCTGAAGAGAAGCATATGGAGCTTCGAAACGCGTCGGGCAGATCCCGTACGGAGCGGCGTCTACGAGTGGATCCCCGTCCTCACCTATACATAAACCAAGCTGCTGTTCGCGTGCTACTCAAAGGTGGACACCTTCGAGCATTGATTTATACGCGGTCGTCCAGCCGCGGAGTATGCACCACCCCGGTACCCTGGGGTTTACTAAAGTGAAGCCGCAGTCGTACTTGGAATCGAGGACGGGCCCACTTGTGGAGTCCATACAGGACTTGATTGTGTGCTTCCCGGACCACACTTCCCAGAATGCACAGTCTCATTTGAGCCTCCCATCGGTGGGTGTGTTATATATAAAATAGGGAAGTGGGTCGGCGGATGCGCGCACCGCTTCCGTTAAAGCGCCTGAAGAGAAGCATATGGATCTTCGAAACGCGTCGGGCAGATCCCGTACGGAGCGGCGTCTACGAATGGATCCCCGTCCTCACCTATACATAAACCAAGCTGCTGTTCGCGTGCTACTCAAAGGTGGACACCTTCGAGCATTGATTTATACGCGGCCGTCCAGCCGCGGATTATGCACCACCCCGGTACCCTGGGGGTCACTAAAGTGAAGCAGCAGTCGTACTTGGAATCGAGGACGGGCACACTTGTGGAGTCCATACAGGACTTGATTGTGTGCTTCCCGGACCACACTTACCAGAATGCACAGTCTCATTTGAGCCTCCCATCGGTGGGTGTGTTATATATAAAATGGGGAAGTGGGTCGGCGGTTGCGCGCACCGCTTCCGTTAAAGCCCCTGAAGAGAAGCATATGGAGCTTCGAAACGCGTCGGGCAGATCCCGTACGGAGCGGCGTCTACGAGTGGATCCCCGTCCTCACCTATACATAAACCAAGCTGCTGTTCGCGTGCTACTCAAAGGTGGACACCTTCAAGCATTGATTTATACGCGGCCGTCCAGCCGCTCAGTATGCACCACCCCGGTACCCTGGGGGTCACTAAAGTGAAGCCGCAGTCGTACTTGGAATCGAGGACGGGCCCACTTGTGGAGTCCATACAGGACTTGATTGTGTGCTTCCCGGACCACACTTCCCAGAATGCACAGTCTCATTTGAGCCTCCCATCGGTGGGTGTGTTATATATAAAATGGGGAAGTGGGTCGGTGGTTGCGCGCACCGCTTCCGTTAAAGCCCCTGAAGAGAAGCATATGGAGCTTCGAAACGCGTCGGGCAGATCCCGTACAGAGCGGCGTCTACGAGTGGATCCCCATCCTCACCTATACATAAACCAAGCTGCTGTTCGCGTGCTACTCAAAGGTGGACACCTTCGAGCATTGATTTATACGCGGCCGTCCAGCCGCGGAGTATGCACCACCCCGGTACCCTGGGGGTCACTAAAGTGAAGCAGCAGTCGTACTTGGAATCGAGGACGGGCACACTTGTGGAGTCCATACAGGACTTGATTGTGTGCTTCCCGGACCACACTTCCCAGAATGCACAGTCTCATTTGAGCCTCCCATCGGTGGGTGTGTTATATATAAAATGGGGAAGTGGGTCGGCGGTTGCGCGCACCGCTTCCATTAAAGCCCCTGAAGAGAAGCATATGGATCTTCGAAACGCATCGGGCAGATCCCGTACGGAGCGGCGTCTACGAGTGGATCCCCGTCCTCACCTATACATAAACCAAGCTGCTGTTCCCGTGCTACTCAAAGGTGGACACCTTCGAGCATTGATTTATACGCGGCTGTCCAGCCGCGGAGTATGCACCACCCCGGTACCCTGGGGGTCACTAAAGTGAAGCAGCAGTCGTACTTGGAATCGAGGACGGGCCCACTTGTGGAGTCCATACAGGACTTGATTGTGTGCTTCCCGGACCACACTTCCCAGAATGCACAGTCTCATTTGAGCCTACCATCGGTGGGTGTGTTATATATAAAATGGGGAAGTGGGTCGGCGGTTGCGCGCACCGCTTCCGTTAAAGCCCCTGAAGAGAAGCATATGGAGCTTCGAAACGCGTCGGGCAGATCCTGTACAGAGCGGCGTCTACGAGTGGATCCCCATCCTCACCTATACATAAACCAAGCTGCTGTTCGCGTGCTACTCAAAGGTGGACACCTTCGAGCATTGATTTATACGCGGCCTCCAGCCGCGGATTATGCACCACCCCGGTACCCTGGGGGTCACTAAAGTGAAGCAGCAGTCGTACTTGGAATCGAGGACGGGCACACTTGTGGAGTCCATACAGGACTTGATTGTGTGCTTCCCGGACCACACTTACCAGAATGCACAGTCTCATTTGAGCCTCCCATCGGTGGGTGTGTTATATATAAAATGGGGAAGTGGGTCGGCGGTTGCGCGCACCGCTTCCGTTAAAGCCCCTGAAGAGAAGCATATGGAGCTTCGAAATGCGTCGGGCAGATCCTGTACGGAGCGGTGTCTACGAGTGGATCCCCGTCCTCACCTATACATAAACCAAGCTGCTGTTCGCGTGCTACTGAAAGGTGGACACCTTCGAGCATTGATTTATACGCTGCCGTCCAGCCGCGGAGTATGCACCACCCCGGTACCCTGGGGGTCACTAAAGTGAAGCAGCAGTCGTACTTGGAATCGAGGACGGGCCCACTTGTGGAGTCCATACAGGACTTGATTGTCTGCTTCCCAGGCCACACTTCCCAGAATGCACAGTCTCATTTGAGCCTCCCATCGGGGGGTGTGTTATATATAAAATGGGGAAGTGGGTCGGCGGTTGCGCGCACCGCTTCCGTTAAAGCCCCTGAAGAGAAGCATATGGAGCTTCGAAACGCGTCGGGCAGATCCCGTACGGAGCGGCGTCTACGAGTGGATCCCCGTCCTCACCTATACATAAACCAAGCTGCTGTTCGCGTGCTACTCAAAGGTGGACACCTTCAAGCATTGATTTATACGCGGCCGTCCAGCCGCTCAGTATGCACCACCCCGGTACCCTGGGGGTCACTAAAGTGAAGCCGCAGTCGTACTTGGAATCGAGGACGGGCCCACTTGTGGAGTCCATACAGGACTTGATTGTGTGCTTCCCGGACCACACTTCCCAGAATGCACAGTCTCATTTGAGCCTCCCATCGGTGGGTGTGTTATATATAAAATGGGGAAGTGGGTCGGCGGTTGCGCGCACCGCTTCCGTTAAAGCCCCTGAAGAGAAGCATATGGAGCTTCGAAACGCGTCGGGCAGATCCCGTACAGAGCGGCGTCTACGAGTGGATCCCCATCCTCACCTATACATAAACCAAGCTGCTGATCGCGTGCTACTCAAAGGTGGACACCTTCGAGCATTGATTTATACGCGGCCGTCCAGCCGCGGAGTATGCACCACCCCGGTACCCTGGGGGTCACTAAAGTGAAGCAGCAGTCGTACTTGGAATCGAGGACGGGCACACTTGTGGAGTCCATACAGGACTTGATTGTGTGCTTCCCGGACCACACTTCCCAGAATGCACAGTCTCATTTGAGCCTCCCATCGGTGGGTGTGTTATATATAAAATGGGGAAGTGGGTCGGCGGTTGCGCGCACCGCTTCCATTAAAGCCCCTGAAGAGAAGCATATGGATCTTCGAAACGCATCGGGCAGATCCCGTACGGAGCGGCGTCTACGAGTGGATCCCCGTCCTCACCTATACATAAACCAAGCTGCTGTTCCCGTGCTACTCAAAGGTGGACACCTTCGAGCATTGATTTATACGCGGCTGTCCAGCCGCGGAGTATGCACCACCCCGGTACCCTGGGGGTCACTAAAGTGAAGCAGCAGTCGTACTTGGAATCGAGGACGGGCCCACTTGTGGAGTCCATACAGGACTTGATTGTGTGCTTCCCGGACCACACTTCCCAGAATGCACAGTCTCATTTGAGCCTACCATTGGTGGGTGTCTTACATATAAAATGGGGAAGTGGGTCGGCGGTTGCGCGCACCGCTTCCGTTAAAGCCCCTGAAGAGAAGCATATGGAGCTTCGAAACGCGTCGGGCAGATCCCGTACAGAGCGGCGTCTGCGAGTGGATCCCCGTCCTCACCTATACATAAACCAAGCTGCTGTTCGCGTGCTACTCAAAGGTGGACACCTTCGAGCATTGATTTATACGCGGCCGTCCAGCCGCGGAGTATGCACCACCCCGGTACCCTGGGGGTAACTAAAGTGAAGCAGCAGTCGTACTTGGAATCGAGGACGGGCCCACTTGTGGAGTCGATACAGGACTTGATTGTGAGCTTCCCGGACCACACTTCCCAGAATGCACAGTCTCATTTGAGCCTCCCATCGGTGGGTGTGTTATATATAAAATGGGGAAGTGGGTCGGCGGTTGCGCGCACCGCTTCCGTTAAAGCCCCTGAAGAGAAACATATGAAGCTTCGAAACGCGTCGGGCAGATCCCGTACGGAGCGGCGTCTACGAGTGGATCCCCGTCCTCACCTATACATAAACCAAGCTGCTGTTCGCGTGCTACTCAAAGGTGGACACCTTCGAGCATTGATTTATTCGCCGCCGTCCAGCCGCGGAGTATGCACCACCCCGGTACCCTGGGGGTCACTAAAGTGAAGCAGCAGTCGTACTTGGAATCGAGGACGGGCCCACTTGTGGAGTCCATACAGTACTTGATTGTCTGCTTCCCAGGCCACACTTCCCAGAATGCACAGTCTCATTTGAGCCTCCGATCGGTGGGTGTGTTATATATAAAATGGGGAAGTGGGTCAGCGGTTGCACGCACCGCTTCCGTTAAAGCCCCTGAAGAGAAGCATATGAAGCTTCGAAACGCGTCGGGCAGATCCCGTACGGAGCGGCGTCTACGAGTGGATCCCCGTCCTCACCTATACATAAACCAAGCTGCTGTTCGCGTGCTACTCAAAGGTGGACACCTTCGAGCATTGATTTATACGCCGCCGTCCAGCCGCGGAGTATGCACCACCCCGGTACCCTGGGGGTCACTAAAGTGAAGCAGCAGTCGTACTTGGAATCGAGGACGGGCCCACTTGTGGAGTCCATACAGGACTTGATTGTCTGCTTCCCAGGCCACACTTCCCAGAATGCACAGTCTCATTTGAGCCTCCCATCGATGGGTGTGTTATATATAAAATGGGGAAGTGGGTCGGCGGTTGCGCGCACCGCTTCCGTTAAAGCCCCTCAAGAGAAGCATATGGAGCTTCGAAACGCGTCGGGCAGATCCCGTACGGAGCGGCGTCTACGAGTGGATCCCCGTCCTCACCTATACATAAACCAAGCTGCTGTTCGCGTGCAACTCAAAGGTGGACACCTTCGAGCATTGATTTATACACGGCCGTCCGGCCGCGGAGTATGCACCACCCCGGTACCCTGGGGGTCACTAAAGTGAAGCAGCAGTCGTACTTGGAATCGAGGACGGGCCCACTTGTGGAGTCCATACAGGACTTGATTGTGTGCTTCCCGGACCACACTTCCCAGAATGCACAGTCTCATTTGAGCCTCCCATCGGTGGGTGTGTTATATATAAAATGGGGAAGAGGGTCGGCGGTTGCGCGCACCGCTTCCGTTAAAGCCCCTGAAGAGAAGCATATGGATCTTCGAAACGCGTCGGGCAGATCCCGTACGGAGCGGCGTCTACGAGTGGATCCCCGTCCTCACCTATACATAAACCAAGCTGCTGTTCGCGTGCTACTCAAAGGTGGACACCTTGGAGCATTGATTTATACGCGGCCGTCCAGCCGCGGAGTATGCACCACCCCGGTACCCTGGAGGTCACTAAAGGGAAGCAGCAGTCGTACTTGGAATCGAGGACAGGCCCACTTGTGGAGTCCATACAGGACTTCATTGTGTGCTTCCCGGACCACACTTCCCAGAATGCACAGTCTCATTTGAGCCTCCCATCGGTGGGTGTGTTGTATATAAAATGGGGAAGTGGGTCGGCGGTTGCGTGCACCGCTTCCGTTAAAGCCCCTGAAGAGAAGCATATGGAGTTTCGAAACGCGTCGGGCAGATCCCGTACGGAGCGGCGTCTACGAATGGATCCCCGCCCTCACCTATACATAAACCAAGCTGCTGTTCACGTGCTACTCAAAGGTGGACACCATCGAGCATTGATTTATACGCGGCCATCCAGCCGCGGAGTATGCACCACCCCGGTACCCTGGGGGTCACTAAAGTGAAGCAGCATTTGTACTTGGAATCGAGGACGGGCCCACTTGTGGAGTCGATACAGGACTTGATTGTGAGCTTCCCGGACCACACTTCCCAGAATGCACAGTCTCATTTAAGCCTCCCATCGGTGGGTGTGTTATATATAAAATGGGGAAGTGGGTCGGCGGTTGCGCGCACCACTTCCGTTAAAGCCCCTGAAGAGAAGCATATGAAGCTTCGAAACGCGTCGGGCAGATCCCGTACGGAGCGGCGTCTACGAGTGGATCCCCGTCCTCACCTATACATAAACCAAGCTGCTGTTCGCGTGCTACTCAAAGGTGGACACATTCGAGCATTGATTTATTCGCCGCCGTCCAGCCGCGGAGTATGCACCACCCCGGTACCCTGGGGGTCACTAAAGTGAAGCAGCAGTCGTACTTGGAATTGAGGACGGGCCCACTTGTGGAGTCCATACAGTACTTGATTGTCTGCTTCCCAGGCCACACTTCCCAGAATGCACAGTCTCATTTGAGCCTCCGATCGGTGGGTGTGTTATATATAAAATGGGGAAGTGGGTCGGCGGTTGCGCGCACCGCTTCCGTTAAAGCCCCTGAAGAGAAGCATATGAAGCTTCGAAACGCGTCGGGCAGATCCCGTACGGAGCGGCATCTACGAGTGGATCCCCGTCCTCACCTATACATAAACCAAGCTGCTGTTCGCGTGCTACTCAAAGGTGGACATCTTCGAGCATTGATTTATACGCCGCCGTCCAGCCGCGGAGTATGCACCACCCCGGTACCCTGGGGGTCACTAAAGTGAAGCAGCAGTCGTACTTGGAATCGAGGACGGGCCCACTTGTGGAGTCCATATAGGACTTTTTTGTCTGCTTCCCAGGCCACACTTCCCAGAATGCACAGTCTCATTTGAGCCTCCCATCGGTGGGTGTGTTATATATAAAATGGGGAAGTGGGTCGGCGGTTGCGCGCACCGCTTCCGTTAAAGCCCCTCAAGAGAAGCATATGGAGCTTCGAAACGCGTCGGGCAGATCCCGTACGGAGCGGCGTCTACGAGTGGATCCCCGTCCTCACCTATACATAAACCAAGCTGCTGTTCGCGTGCAACTCAAAGGTGGACACCTTCGAGCATTGATTTATACGCGGCCGTCCGGCCGCGGAGTATGCACCACCCCGGTACCCTGGGGGTCACTAAAGTGAAGCAGCAGTCGTACTTGGAATCGAGGACGGGCCCACTTGTGGAGTCCATACAGGACTTGATTGTGTGCTTCCCGGACCACACTTCCCAGAATGCACAGTCTCATTTGAGCCTCCCATCGGTGGGTGTGTTATATATAAAATGGGGAAGAGGGTCGGCGGTTGCGCGCACCGCTTCCGTTAAAGCCCCTGAAGAGAAGCATATGGATCTTCGAAACGCGTCGGGCAGATCCCGTACGGAGCGGCGTCTACGAGTGGATCCCCGTCCTCACCTATACATAAACCAAGCTGCTGTTCGCGTGCTACTCAAAGGTGGACACCTTGGAGCATTGATTTATACGCGGCCGTCCAGCCGCGGAGTATGCACCACCCCGGTACCCTGGAGGTCACTAAAGGGAAGCAGCAGTCGTACTTGGAATCGAGGACAGGCCCACTTGTGGAGTCCATACAGGACTTCATTGTGTGCTTCCCGGACCACACTTCCCAGAATGCCCAGTCTCATTTGAGCCTCCCATCGGTGGGTGTGTTGTATATAAAATGGGGAAGTGGGTCGGCGGTTGCGTGCACCGCTTCCGTTAAAGCCCCTGAAGAGAAGCATATGGAGTTTTGAAACGCGTCGGGCAGATCCCGTATGGAGCGGCGTCTACGAGTGGATCCCCACCCACACCTATACATAAACCAAGCTGCTGTTCACGTGCTACTCAAAGGTGGACACCATCGAGCATTGATTTATACGCGGCCATCCAGCCGCGGAGTATGCACCACCCCGGTACCCTGGGGGTCACTAAAGTGAAGCAGCAGTCGTACGTGGAATCGAGGACGGGCCCACTTGTGGAGTCCATACAGGACTTGATTGCGTGCTTCCCGGACCACACTTTCCAGAATGCACAGTCTCATTTGAGCCTCCCATCGGTGGGTGTGTTATATATAAAATGGGGAAGTGGGTCGGCGGTTGCGCGCACCGCTTCCGTTAAAGCCCCTGAAGAGAAGCATATGGAGCTTCGAAATGCTTCGGGCAGATCCCGTACGGAGCGGTGTCTACGAGTGGATCCCCGTCCTCACCTATACATAATCCAAGCTGCTGTTCGCGTGCTACTCAAAGGTGGACACCTTTGAGCATTGATTTATACGCGGCCGTCCAGCCGCGGAGTATGCACCACCCCGGTACCCTGGGGGTCACTAAAGTGAAGCAGCAGTCGTACTTGGAATCGAGGACGGGCCCACTTGTGGAGTCCACACAGGACTTGATTGTGTGCTTCCCGGACCACACTTCCCAGAATGCACAGTCTCATTTGAGCCTCCCATCGGTGGGTGTGTTATATATAAAATGGGGAAGTGGGTCGGCGGTTGCGCGCACCGCTTCCATTAAAGCCCCTGAAGAGAAGCATATGGATCTTCGAAACGCATCGGGCAGATCCCGTACGGAGCGGCGTCTACGAGTGGATCCCCGTCCTCACCTATACATAAACCAAGCTGCGTTTCGCGTGCTACTCAAAGGTGGACACCTTCGAGCATTGATTTATACGCGGCCGACCAGCCGCGGAGTATGCACTACCCCGGTACCCTGGGGGTCACTAAAGTGAAGCAGCAGTCGTACTTGGAATCGAGGACGGGCCCACTTGTGGAGTCCATACATGACTTGATTGTGTGCTTCCCGGACCACACTTCCCAGAATGCACAGTCTCATTTGAGCCTACCATCGGTGGGTGTGTTATATATAAAATGGGGAAGTGGGTCGGCGGTTGCGCGCACCGCTTCCGTTAAAGCCCCTGAAGAGAAGCATATGAAGCTTCGAAACGCGTCGGGCAGATCCCGTACGGAGCGGCATCTACGAGTGGATCCCCGTCCTCACCTATACATAAACCAAGCTGCTGTTCGCGTGCTACTCAAAGGTGGACATCTTCGAGCATTGATTTATACGCCGCCGTCCAGCCGCGGAGTATGCACCACCCCGGTACCCTGGGGGTCACTAAAGTGAAGCAGCAGTCGTACTTGGAATCGAGGACGGGCCCACTTGTGGAGTCCATATAGGACTTTTTTGTCTGCTTCCCAGGCCACACTTCCCAGAATGCACAGTCTCATTTGAGCCTCCCATCGGTGGGTGTGTTATATATAAAATGGGGAAGTGGGTCGGCGGTTGCGCGCACCGCTTCCGTTAAAGCCCCTCAAGAGAAGCATATGGAGCTTCGAAACGCGTCGGGCAGATCCCGTACGGAGCGGCGTCTACGAGTGGATCCCCGTCCTCACCTATACATAAACCAAGCTGCTGTTCGCGTGCAACTCAAAGGTGGACACCTTCGAGCATTGATTTATACGCGGCCGTCCGGCCGCGGAGTATGCACCACCCCGGTACCCTGGGGGTCACTAAAGTGAAGCAGCAGTCGTACTTGGAATCGAGGACGGGCCCACTTGTGGAGTCCATACAGGACTTGATTGTGTGCTTCCCGGACCACACTTCCCAGAATGCACAGTCTCATTTGAGCCTCCCATCGGTGGGTGTGTTATATATAAAATGGGGAAGAGGGTCGGCGGTTGCGCGCACCGCTTCCGTTAAAGCCCCTGAAGAGAAGCATATGGATCTTCGAAACGCGTCGGGCAGATCCCGTACGGAGCGGCGTCTACGAGTGGATCCCCGTCCTCACCTATACATAAACCAAGCTGCTGTTCACGTGCTACTCAAAGGTGGACACCATCGAGCATTGATTTATACGCGGCCATCCAGCCGCGGAGTATGGACCACCCCGGTACCCTGGGGGTCACTAAAGTGAAGCAGCAGTCGTACGTGGAATCGAGGACAGGCCCACTTGTGGAGTCCATACAGGACTTGATTGCGTGCTTCCCGGACCACACTTTCCAGAATGCACAGTCTCATTTGAGCCTCCCATCGGTGGGTGTGTTATATATAAAATGGGGAAGTGGGTCGGCGGTTGCGCGCACCGCTTCCGTTAAAGCCCCTGAAGAGAAGCATATGGAGCTTCGAAATGCTTCGGGAAGATCCCGTACGGAGCGGTGTCTACGAGTGGATCCCCGTCCTCACCTATACATAATCCAAGCTGCTGTTCGCGTGCTACTCAAAGGTGGACACCTTTGAGCATTGATTTATACGCGGCCGTCCAGCCGCGGAGTATGCACCACCCCGGTACCCTGGGGGTCACTAAAGTGAAGCAGCAGTCGTACTTGGAATCGAGGACGGGCCCACTTGTGGAGTCCACACAGGACTTGATTGTGTGCTTCCCGGACCACACTTCCCAGAATGCACAGTCTCATTTGAGCCTCCCATCGGTGGGTGTGTTATATATAAAATGGGGAAGTGGGTCGGCGGTTGCGCGCACCGCTTCCATTAAAGCCCCTGAAGAGAAGCATATGGATCTTCGAAACGCGTCGGGCAGATCCCGTACGGAGCGGCGTCTACGAGTGGATCCCCGTCCTCACCTATACATAAACCAAGCTGCGTTTCGCGTGCTACTCAAAGGTGGACACCTTCGAGCATTGATTTATACGCGGCCGACCAGCCGCGGAGTATGCACCACCCCGGTACCCTGGGGGTCACTAAAGTGAAGCAGCAGTCGTACTTGGAATCGAGGACGGGCCCACTTGTGGAGTCCATACAGGACTTGATTGTGTGCTTCCCGGACCACACTTCCCAGAATGCACAGTCTCATTTGAGCCTACCATCGGTGGGTGTGTTATATATAAAATGGGGAAGTGGGTCGGCGGTTGCGCGCACCGCTTCCGTTAAAGCCCCTGAAGAGAAGCATATGGAGCTTCGAAACGCGTCGGGCAGATCCCGTACGGAGCGGCGTCTACGAGTGGATCCCCGTCCTCACCTATACATAAACCAAGCTGCTGTTCGCGTGCTACTCAAAGGTGGACACCTTCGAGCATTGATTTCTACGCGGCCGTCCAGCCGCGGAGTATGCACCACCCCGGTACCCTGGGGGTAACAAAAGTGAAGCAGCAGTCGTACTTGGAATCGAGGACGGGCCCACTTGTGGAGTCCATACAGGACTTGATTGTGTGCTTCCCGGACCACACTTCCCAGAATGCACAGTCTCATTTGAGCCTCCCATCGGTGGCTGTGTTATATATAAAATGGGGAAGTGGGTCGGCGGTTGCGCGCACCGCTTCCGTTAAAGCCCCTGAAGAGAAGCATATGAAGCTTAGAAACGCGTCGGGCAGATCCCGTACGGAGCGGCGTCTACGAGTGGATCCCCGTCCTCACCTATACATAAACCAAGCTGCTGTTCGCGTGCTCCTCAAAGGTGGACACCTTCGAGCATTGATTTATACGCGGCCGTCCAGCCTCCGAGTATGCACCATCCCGGTACCCTGAGGGTCACTAAAGTGAAGCAGCAGTCGTACTTGGAATCGAGGACGAGCCCACTTGTGGAGTCCATACAGGACTCCATTGTGTGCTTCCCGGACCACACTTCCCAGAATGCACAGTCTCATTTGAGCCTCCCATCGGTGGGTGTGTTATATATAAAATGGGGAAGTGGGTCGGCGGTTGCGCGCACCGCTTCCGTTAAAGCCCCTGAAGAGAAGCATATGGATCTTCGAAACGCGTCGGGCAGATCCCGTACGGAGCGGCGTCTACGAATGGATCCCCGTCCTCACCTATACATAAACCAAGCTGCTGTTCGCGTGCTACTCAAAGGTGGACACCTTGGAGCATTGATTTATACGCGGCCGTCCAACCGCGGAGTATGCACCACCCCGGTACCCTGGGGGTCACTAAAGGGAAGCAGCAGTCGTACTTGGAATCGAGGACGGGCCCACTTGTGGAGTCCATACAGGACTTGATTGTGTGCTTCCCGGACAACACTTCCCAGAATGCACAGTCTCATTTGTGCCTCCCATCGGTGGGTGTGTTATATATAAAATGGGGAAGTGGGTCGGCGGTTGCGCGCACCGCTTCCGTTAAAGCCCCTGAAGAGAAGCATATGGAGTTTCGAAACGCGTCGGGCAGATCCCGTACGGAGCTGCGTCTACGAGTGGATCCCCGTCCTCACCTATACATAAACCAAGCTGCTGTTCGCGTGCTACTCAAAGGTGGACACCATCGAGCATTGATTTATACGCGGCCATCCAGCCGCGGAGTATGCATCACCCCGGTACCCTGGGGGTCACTAAAGTGAAGCAGCAGTCGTACTTGGAATCGAGGACGGGTCCACTTGTGGAGTCCATACAGGACTTGATTGTGTGCTTCCCGGACCACACTTTCGAGAATGCACAGTCTCATTTGAGCCTCCCATCGGTGGGTGTGTTATATATAAAATGGGGAATTGGGTCGGCGGTTGCGCGCACCGCTTCCGTTAAAGCCCATGAAGAGAAGCATATGGAGCTTCGAAATGCGTCGGGCAGATCCCGTACGGAGCGGCGTCTACGAGTGGATCCCCGTCCTCACCTATACATAAACCAAGCTGCTGTTCGCGTGCTACTCAAAGGTGGACACCTTGGAGCATTGATTTATACGCGGCCGTCCAGCCGCGGAGTATGCACCACCCCGGTACCCTGGGGGTCACTAAAGTGAAGCAGCAGTCGTACTTGGAATCGAGGACGGGCCCACTTGTGGAGTCCATACAGGACTTGATTGTGTGCTTCCCGCACCACACTTCCCAGAATGCACAGTCTCATTTGAGCCTCCCATCGGTGGGTGTGTTATATATAAAATGGGGAAGTGGGTCGGCGGTTGCGGGCACCGCTTCCGTTAAAGCCCCTGAAGAGAAGCATATGGATCTTCGAAACGCGTCGGGCAGATTCCGTACGGAGCGGCGTCTACGAGTGAATCCCCGACCTCACCTATACATAAACCAAGCTGCTGTTCCCGTGCTACTCAAAGGTGGACACCTTCGAGCATTGATTTATACGCGGCTGTCCAGCCGCGGAGTATGCACCACCCCGGTACCCTGGGGGTCACTAAAGTGAAGCAGCAGTCGTACTTGGAATCGAGGATGGGCCCACTTGTGGAGTCCATACAGTACTTGATTGTGTGCTTCCCGGACCACACTTCCCAGAATGCACAGTCTCATTTGAGCCTACCATCGGTGGGTGTGTTATATATAAAATGGGGAAGTGGGTCGGCGGTTGCGCGTACCGCTTCCGTTAAAGCCCCTGAAGAGAAGCATATGGAGCTTCGAAACACGTCGGGCAGATCCCGTACAGAGCGGCGTCTATGAGTGGATCCCCGTCCTCACCTATACATTAACCAAGCTGCTGTTCGCGTGCTACTCAAAGGTGGACACCTTCGAGCATTGATTTATACGCGGCCGTCCAGCCCCGGAGCATGCACCACCCCGGTACCCTGGGGGTAACTAAAGTGAAGCAGCAGTCATACTTGGAATCGAGGACGGGCCCACTTGTGGAGTCCATACAGGACTTGATTGTGTGCTTCCCGGACCACACTTCTCAGAATGCACAGTCTCATTTCAGCCTCCCATCGGTGGGTGTGTTATACATAAAATGGGGAAGTGGGTCGGCGGTTGCGCGCACCGCTTCCGTTAAAGCCCCTGAAGAGAAGCATATGAAGCTTCGAAACGCGTCGGGCAGATCCCGTACGGAGCGGCGTCTACGAGTGGATCCCCGTCCTCACCTATACATAAACCAAGCTGCTGTTCGCGTCCTACTCAAAGGTGGACACCTTCGAGCATTGATTTATACGCGGCCGTCCAGCCGCGGAGTATGCACCACCCCGGTACCCTGGGGGTCACTAAAGTGAAGCAGCAGTCGTACTTGGAATCGAGGACGGGCCCACTTGTGGAGTCCATACAGGACTTGTTTGTGTGCTTCCCGGACCACACTTCCCAGAATGCACAGTCTCACTTGAGCCTCCCATCGGTGGGTGTGTTATATATAAAATGGGGAAGTGGGTCGGCGGTTGCACGCACCGCTTCCGTTAAAGCCCCTGAAGAGAAGCATATGGAGCTTCGAAACGCGTCGGGCAGATCCCGTACGGAGCGGCGTCTACGAGTGGATCCCCGTCCTCACCTATACATAAACCAAGCTGCTGTTCGTGTGCTACTCAAAGGTGGACACCTTTGAGCATTGATTTATACGCCGCCGTCCAGCCGCGGAGTATGCACCACCCCGGTACCCTGGGGGTCACTAAAGTGAAGCAGCAGTCGTACTTGGAATCGAGGATGGGCCCACTTGTGGAGTCCATACAGGACTTGCTTGTCTGCTTCCCAGGCCACACTTCCCAGAATGCACAGTCTCATTTGAGCCTCCCATCGGTGGGTGTGTTATATATAAAATGGGGAAGTGGGTCGGCGGTTGCGCGCACCACTTCCGTTAAAGCCCCTGAAGAGAAGCATATGGAGCTTCGAAACGCGTCGGGCAGATCCCGTACGGACCGGCGTCTACGAGTGGATCCCCGTCCTCACCTATACATAAACCAAGCTGCTGTTCGCATGCTACTCAAAGGTGGACACCTTCGAGCATTGATTTATACGCGGCCGTCCGGCCACGGAGTATGCACCACCCCGGTACCCTGGGGGTCACTAAAGTGAAGCAGCAGTCGTACTTGGAATCGAGGACGGGCCCACTTGTGGAGTCCATACAGGACTTGATTGTGTGCTTCCCGGACCACACTTCCCAGAATGCACAGTCTCATTTGAGCCTCCCATCGGTGGGTGTGTTATATATAAAATGGGGAAGTGGGTCGGCAGTTGCGCGCACCGCTTCCGTTAAAGCCCCTGAAGAGAAGCATATGGAGCTTCGAAACGCGTCGGGCAGATCCCGTACGGAGCGGCGTCTACGAGTGGATCCCCCATCCTCACCTATACATAAACAATGTTTCAAAAGAACAAGGGAACCCTAAAGGTATAGCGTAGGGACCTTGGGCATTACATATTACAAAGAACAGTGGTCCCTATGTGAATTTAATATACAGTACAAAATAATCATATACTCGATCAGTAATATGTCTTCTGTCCGTCCGGACAGGATTTATTAAGTTCTAAATCCAGAGATGAAGTATTTTAAGAAAAAGAATGTCAAGTGGGCACAGCCGTGACCCTCAACATACAAGACAAAACAACAGAAAAGCAATGTAAACAAGGCAAAGGAATAAGTCTGCGTACTTGTACTTCAGTAAGGCAGGCATAAGTTACAGAAAAACACTCCATTGCATTTTGTAAATTTTGACATAGATAATGCGCATATGGGGTTTAAAAGTCGACGACGTTTCGATGCCTATAGGAATAGAGGCATCATCATCAGGACAAGAGTTGGCACTATTGTTGTCTTGAACAAGAGCAATATAAAATGCCTTTCAATTACATTTACTTATACATTAATGGTTACAATGGAGAAAAAGGGGGGAAGAAAACAGAGAGACCAAGAGTTAGGTTCATTACATGAAAATGAAGGCATGTCTCAGTGATCCTTAAGTGGTGAACAAAGTGAGTGCTTGTGAGTGAAGCAAGGATAAAAAGTGAAAAAAGTTAAAATAATAAAATATTGCCGTCGTGATGACTTGTTCGTCGTAGTGACCCTGAACTAGTTTAGTAATATATTGCTCTGATGTTTAGAGTTCAGTCAAAGCGAGCGAAAAATGGCAGTTTGGAAATTTAAACCGGGCGAAAATCACAGTGAGACCGGCTGTGAGAAGTGGTTTGTCAATCTGCATGCACAGCGGTATTTTCGGAATTGGTGGTACTGCGTTCAAAAAACGGGCAGTGGAAGTGCACGATAACGCATGGTGGGCTATGACCTAAAGGCATGCTGGCGTGAGTGGACAAGAGGTATTCTAATACATACTTCAATCAACTGAAAACGCTCCCCGTAAAATCTGATCAATAGATCTGGCGGTGCGCAAGGGTTTAGTCGGCGGGTCTGAAAACATAAAGTGCGGCCAGTTAAAAGCAGAGATGCATGTGCTCGGCATTTACAGAAACCAGGGGGAGTGGCTGTTTACCTGATAACCCGATGGTTCAAAGCAATATTCGTGGGTAAGAAAGTATTGCCGGGACTCTGACGCAGCAATGGCGGCGTAGCGTAATAGCTACCTGACAAGTACAAAAAAGAGGTGTGGATTACACATGGGCATCTCTAATATTAAAACCAAATAGAGGCGGGAGGCGGCTGCTTACTTACTTGGGGAGTGCGACGGCACTATGGCGGGAGTGGCGATCTGATGGTCAGTGATCTCAGGTTCCCGGGCTTTTACTGGGACTTGGAAGCGGTAAACAGCGTAAAGGGACTTACTGAGGCTGTAACAGTTAGGGAGGTGAAAACGGCGGCCATTTCAAAGCGGTGAAAATAAAGTGATGTGAACATGCAAAATGTTAATGGCAAAAGTAATTTTACATCAGTGTATTACAGAAATATATAAGAACATTACAATTTGCAGCAGGGAAGTCCATTACAATTTAGAGCAGGGAAGTCCAGTCCTCAATCCGGTTTAGCCCATTCTGTATGCTGTTGTAGCGCAAGATCCATTGTAGTTCCTCTTTATTCAACAGTTGAGCCATGTCTGCTCCCCGAGGGGGCGGTTTGATCAATGTGATCACTGTCCATTGTAGATCATTTTCGCTATGTCCTTTGGCAGAATAATGTTCTACGAGGGGCGCATTGGCAGTCTTACATTTGATCCTGCTCCGATGTTGTCCAATGCGGAGTTTGATCTTCTGGCTCGTTTGTCCAATGTAAATAAGCCCACACGGGCAAAAGATGGCATAAACTAGATTTGCAGAATTACAGTTGGAGAAAGATTTGCGTTCATATTTGATGTTAGCATATGTGAACGTTTTACCTTCAATTGTGGTGTCGCAGTAAATACAACCTCCGCATTTATTGTGACCCACAACTGGCGGGAGGCCCCAGGCATCATTTATGGTAGTTTTCAAAGTAGGTGATGGAAGTGTTGCCCTTACTAAATGGTCTCTGATATTTTTTGCACGTTTGAAAGCAAACATGGGTTTGTCTAGTGATAGATTTCCGGCATTCAATACTGGCCAATGTTTCAAAACACTTTTTCTTATAGCATTGGAAACAGGTGAGAACGTGGTGACACATATAAGCTTGTCCTGTTCAGTTTTTTGCTTGGGCTCTAGGAGGGCTTCCCGTGGGCAATACCAAGCTCTTTTAAGTGATCTGCGCACCAGTTTGCGTGGGTACCCTCTGTTTCTCAGCTTTTTACTCAGAGTCTTTGCTTCAGAAAAATAATCATCCCTGAAGTAACAATTCCGCCTAATGCGGAGGAACTGGGAGAAGGGTAAAGAGTCTCGTAGGGCCCTAGGGTGATGGCTAGAGTATTGGAGCAAGGTGTTTCGCTCAGTGGGCTTGCGGTGCAGTGTAGTGGTTAGACGGCCTTCAGTGTGTTTTATCTGTAAGTCCAGAAATGGGATAGAATCTTTACTAGTGGCAGTAGTGAAGCGGAGGCCTCCACTGTTATTATTGAGCCAATGTCCAAATGCCAGGAGGTTATCATGGGACTCATTCCATACCATAAAAATATCGTCAATATATCTTTTCCACAAGGTGATTCCCTCATGGAAAGGATTAGACGTATGAAGGATGGTGCTGGTTTCAAGATGGTCCATGTACAGAATGGCTAGGTTCGGAGCAAAAATGGCTCCCATGGAGGTCCCCTTGACTTGACCATAGAATTGTCCCTCAAACAGGAAGAAGTTTCTGGTGAGGCAAATTTCGAGAAGTTCAAGGATAAATAGCGAGGGTACGTTATGTGGATGTGCTCTGGACTCAAGGACCTGCTCAATCACTCTTAAGGATTCAAATTGAGGGATGTTGGTGTACAGTGATTCCACATCCAGCGTGCACATGGTGCTGGATGTGGGATCAAAGGGATATTCTTCAATGAAATTAATGATGGCCATGCTATCTCTAATGTAGCAGATTGTTTCAGGGACAAAAGGCTTGATGAAAAAATCTATGTAGTGGCCTAGTGGCTCAAGAATTGATCCACAGCCTGAAACGATTGGGCGGCCGGGTGGTGATTGGGGGTCTTTGTGAATCTTAGGCAAACAGTATATCACCGGGATGCGGGGAGATTTAGTATTCAAAAAGTCATACTCATTTTTGGTCAGGAATCCCGAGTCAAGTGCCCTTGTAGTGACAGTGGTAATAAGGCCTTGGATTTCACTGGTAGGATTTCTAGGGAGTTTACAATAGTGCTCGGTGTTGGTAAGCTGTCGTAGCACTTCAGTTTTATAGGATTCGTTGTCTTGAATAACTATTCCTCCCCCTTTATCAGCCGGTTTTATTACCAGGGCCTGGTTATTTTTCAAGGATGAAATTGCCTTTTTCTCATCAAGAGAGATGTTGTATGGGACGAAGGACTTTTTATTTTCAAGGTCTGCTAGATCCTTCAGTACCAGTTCTCAAATGTCGGAATTTCAACTGGGATCATGCCAGCTGAGGGAGAGAATTTTGAGGGAGGTCTAAACGGGGTGTTAGAATGTTTAGGTATGGATGGGTTGAGGCTGAAAAAGCTTTTCAGACGGATTTTTCTGAAGAACCTTAATAGTTCTGTCTGAGCTTCTTGAAAATTAGGGCGTACCATGGGTACGAAAGACAAGCCTCTACTGAGAAGAGATATTTCGTTACTGGATAGAATATGGTCAGTAAGGTTAAAGATTGGTAAGAGACCAGTCACTGAGGTGTTAGTGGAGGAATTATTTGGTGTATCTACCACCGGTAGTGTTGGCGGCGTGTGAACCGTTCTCCCGGGGGGTTCGGTGGTTTGGACCATGTTTTTCCTCTGCCCCTGGGTTGACCTCAGCCTCCTTCTAAAAAATTCCTATTGGAGGGTCCCGGGCTGTCGCTCTGATCAGAGTGGCCAGATGAATCGGCTGAGCTGTCTGTAAATCCTACGTATTGTTGTCTCCTATTAAATCTACCCCAGGGTCTTTGTTGTTGTGGACCGTTATAGGGGCGATTAGTATAGTAATCTTTATTCAGGTAGGGATATGTTCTTTCCTCGTTGTAGTTCTTGATATCTTTTTTAACCTTAGTTTGGTTTTTATTCAGCTCAAATTTGTGAAACTCTTCTATAGTTTTGTTTATTTTTTCTAGGAGTTTACTTGTTTCTGAGCTAGTATTACTGTCTTTAATTTGTTTCTCTAGATCTGTTATTTCGATGTTCAGTTGTTTAAGCTCTTCTGTCGCTATTTCAATTCCAAGGACCATCCAGTGTCGTGAGCAAGTTGTACTGATGTAACTGAACCCCTTTAGATATTTTGGATTGGTAGTGAAAACCCCTGGTACGTTGCGTACTTGTAGGCCAAGTGGGATAATGTTTGATTTTAGGTAGTCGGTCAAGAGTCTGATCATCAGGAGTAGACGAACCTCTTTCTTCTTTAATTTCTTTAGCTCATCAGAAAGAGAAGTGCTGGGAATGGAAGGGTTTTCGGTTGGGTCAGAGAGGAGAGATGGACCCCCTAAGATTTTATTAATGTATTCTAAATCATACATCGGAGGGTGGGGATCAGACATGCCTGAAAAGAACAACATGTGAAAGATAAAGGGTTTAGACAGAGGACAAGGAGAGCCCACTTGTGAGAGAAAGGGGCTGGGATTACCTAAATCCCTTGCAATCCAGCGATTGCGCTAACTATGCTTCAAAAGAACAAGGGAACCCTAAAGGTATAGCGTAGGGACCTTGGGCATTACATATTACAAAGAACAGTGGTCCCTATGTGCATTTAATATACAGTACAAAATAATCATATACTCGATCAGTAATATGTCTTCTGTCCGTCCGGACAGGATTTATTAAGTTCTAAATCCAGAGATGAAGTATTTTAAGAAAAAGAATGTCAAGTGGGCACAGCCGTGACCCTCAACATACAAGACAAAACAACAGAAAAGCAATGTAAACAAGGCAAAGGAATAAGTCTGCGTACTTGTACTTCAGTAAGGCAGGCATAAGTTACAGAAAAACACTCCATTGCATTTTGTAAATTTTGACATAGATAATGCGCATATGGGGTTTAAAAGTCGACGACGTTTCGATGCCTATAGGAATAGAGGCATCATCATCAGGACAAGAGTTGGAACTATTGTTGTCTTGAACAAGAGCAATATAAAATGCCTTTCAATTACATTTACTTATACATTAATGGTTACAATGGAGAAAAAGGGGGGAAGAAAACAGAGAGACCAAGAGTTAGGTTCATTACATGAAAATGAAGGCATGTCTCAGTGATCCTTAAGTGGTGAACAAAGTGAGTGCTTGTGAGTGAAGCAAGGATAAAAAGTGAAAAAAGTTAAAATAATAAAATATTGCCGTCGTGATGACTTGTTCGTCGTAGTGACCCTGAACTAGTTTAGTAATATATTGCTCTGATGTTTAGAGTTCAGTCAAAGCGAGCGAAAAATGGCAGTTTGGAAATTTAAACCGGGCGAAAATCACAGTGAGACCGGCTGTGAGAAGTGGTTTGTCAATCTGCATGCACAGCGGTATTTTCGGAATTGGTGGTACTGCGTTCAAAAAACGGGCAGTGGAAGTGCACGATAACGCATGGTGGGCTATGACCTAAAGGCATGCTGGCGTGAGTGGACAAGAGGTATTCTAATACATACTTCAATCAACTGAAAACGCTCCCCGTAAAATCTGATCAATAGATCTGGCGGTGCGCAAGGGTTTAGTCGGCGGGTCTGAAAACATAAAGTGCGGCCAGTTAAAAGCAGAGATGCATGTGCTCGGCATTTACAGAAACCAGGGGGAGTGGCTGTTTACCTGATAACCCGATGGTTCAAAGCAATATTCGTGGGTAAGAAAGTATTGCCGGGACTCTGACGCAGCAATGGCGGCGTAGCGTAATAGCTACCTGACAAGTACAAAAAAGAGGTGTGGATTACACATGGGTATCTCTAATATTAAAACCAAATAGAGGCGGGAGGCGGCTGCTTACTTACTTGGGGAGTGCGACGGCACTATGGCGGGAGTGGCGATCTGATGGTCAGTGATCTCAGGTTCCCGGGCTTTTACTGGGACTTGGAAGCGGTAAACAGCGTAAAGGGACTTACTGAGGCTGTAACAGTTAGGGAGGTGAAAACGGCGGCCATTTCAAAGCGGTGAAAATAAAGTGATGTGAACATGCAAAATGTTAATGGCAAATATCAGAGACCATTTAGTAAGGGCAACACTTCCATCACCTACTTTGAAAACTACCATAAATGATGCCTGGGGCCTCCCGCCAGTTGTGGGTCACAATAAATGCGGAGGTTGTATTTACTGCGACACCACAATTGAAGGTAAAACGTTCACATATGCTAACATCAAATATGAACGCAAATCTTTCTCCAACTGTAACTCTGCAAATCTAGTTTATGCCATCTTTTGCCCGTGTGGGCTTATTTACATTGGACAAACGAGCCAGAAGATCAAACTCCGCATTGGACAACATCGGAGCAGGATCAAATGTAAGACTGCCAATGCGCCCCTCGTAGAACATTATTCTGCCAAAGGACATAGCGAAAATGATCTACAATGGACAGTGATCACATTGATCAAACCGCCCCCTCGGGGAGCAGACATGGCTCAACTGTTGAATAAAGAGGAACTACAATGGATCTTGCGCTGCAACAGCATACAGAATGGGCTAAACCGGATTGAGGACTGGACTTCCCTGCTCTAAATTGTAATGGACTTCCCTGCTGCAAATTGTAATGTTCTTATATATTTCTGTAATACACTGATGTAAAATTACTTTTGCCATTAACATTTTGCATGTTCACATCACTTTATTTTCACCGCTTTGAAATGGCCGCCGTTTTCACCTCCCTAACTGTTACAGCCTCAGTAAGTCCCTTTACGCTGTTTACCGCTTCCAAGTCCCAGTAAAAGCCCGGGAACCTGAGATCACTGACCATCAGATCGCCACTCCCGCCGTAGTGCCGTCGCACTCCCCAAGTAAGTAAGCAGCCGCCTCCCGCCTCTATTTGGTTTTAATATTAGAGATGCCCATGTGTAATCCACACCTCTTTTTTGTACTTGTCAGGTAGCTATTACGCTACGCCGCCATTGCTGCGTCAGAGTCCCGGCAATACTTTCTTACCCACGAATATTGCTTTGAACCATCGGGTTATCAGGTAAACAGCCACTCCCCCTGGTTTCTGTAAATGCCGAGCACATGCATCTCTGCTTTTAACTGGCCGCACTTTATGTTTTCAGACCCGCCGACTAAACCCTTGCGCACCGCCAGATCTATTGATCAGATTTTACGGGGAGCGTTTTCAGTTGATTGAAGTATGTATTAGAATACCTCTTGTCCACTCACGCCAGCATGCCTTTAGGTCATAGCCCACCATGCGTTATCGTGCACTTCCACTGCCCGTTTTTTGAACGCAGTACCACCAATTCCGAAAATACCGCTGTGCATGCAGATTGACAAACCACTTCTCACAGCCGGTCTCACTGTGATTTTCGCCCGGTTTAAATTTCCAAACTGCCATTTTTCGCTCGCTTTGACTGAACTCTAAACATCAGAGCAATATATTACTAAACTAGTTCAGGGTCACTACGACGAACAAGTCATCACGACGGCAATATTTTATTATTTTAACTTTTTTCACTTTTTATCCTTGCTTCACTCACAAGCACTCACTTTGTTCACCACTTAAGGATCACTGAGACATGCCTTCATTTTCATGTAATGAACCTAACTCTTGGTCTCTCTGTTTTCTTCCCCCCTTTTTCTCCATTGTAACCATTAATGTATAAGTAAATGTAATTGAAAGGCATTTTATATTGCTCTTGTTCAAGACAACAATAGTGCCAACTCTTGTCCTGATGATGATGCCTCTATTCCTATAGGCATCGAAACGTCGTCGACTTTTAAACCCCATATGCGCATTATCTATGTCAAAATTTACAAAATGCAATGGAGTGTTTTTCTGTAACTTATGCCTGCCTTACTGAAGTACAAGTACGCAGACTTATTCCTTTGCCTTGTTTACATTGCTTTTCTGTTGTTTTGTCTTGTATGTTGAGGGTCACGGCTGTGCCCACTTGACATTCTTTTTCTTAAAATACTTCATCTCTGGATTTAGAACTTAATAAATCCTGTCCGGACGGACAGAAGACATATTACTGATCGAGTATATGATTATTTTGTACTGTATATTAAATGCACATAGGGACCACTGTTCTTTGTAATATGTAATGCCCAAGGTCCCTACGCTATACCTTTAGGGTTCCCTTGTTCTTTTGAAACATAGTTAGCGCAATCGCTGGATTGCAAGGGATTTAGGTAATCCCAGCCCCTTTCTCTCACAAGTGGGCTCTCCTTGTCCTCTGTCTAAACCCTTTATCTTTCACACGTTGTTCTTTTCAGGCATGTCTGATCCCCACCCTCCGATGTATGATTTAGAATACATTAATAAAATCTTAGGGGGTCCATCTCTCCTCTCTGACCCAACCGAAAACCCTTCCATTCCCAGCACTTCTCTTTCTGATGAGCTAGAGAAATTAAAGAAGAAAGAGGTTCGTCTACTCCTGATGATCAGACTCTTGACCGACTACCTAAATTCAAACATTATCCCACTTGGCCTACAAGTACGCAACGTACCAGGGGTTTTCACTACCAATCCAAAATATCTAAAGGGGTTCAGTTACATCAGTACAACTTGCTCACGACACTGGATGGTCCTTGGAATTGAAATAGCGACAGAAGAGCTTAAACAACTGAACATCGAAATAACAGATCTAGAGAAACAAATTAAAGACAGTAATACTAGCTCAGAAACAAGTAAACTCCTAGAAAAAATAAACAAAACTATAGAAGAGTTTCACAAATTTGAGCTGAATAAAAAACAAACTAAGGTTAAAAAAGATATCAAGAACTACAACGAGGAAAGAACATATCCCTACCTGAATAAAGATTACTATACTAATCGCCCCTATAACGGTCCACAACAACAAAGACCCTGGGGTAGATTTAATAGGAGACAACAATACGTAGGATTTACAGACAGCTCAGCCGATTCATCTGGCCACTCTGATCAGAGCGACAGCCCGGGACCCTCCAATAGGAATTTTTTAGAAGGAGGCCGAGGTCAACCCAGGGGCAGAGGAAAAACATGGTCCAAACCACCGAACCCCCCGGGAGAACGGTTCACACGCCGCCAACACTACCGGTGGTAGATACACCAAATAATTCCTCCACTAACACCTCAGTGACTGGTCTCTTACCAATCTTTAACCTTACTGACCATATTCTATCCAGTAACGAAATATCTCTTCTCAGTAGAGGCTTGTCTTTCGTACCCATGGTACGCCCTAATTTTCAAGAAGCTCAGACAGAACTATTAAGGTTCTTCAGAAAAATCCGTCTGAAAAGCTTTTTCAGCCTCAACCCATCCATACCTAAACATTCTAACACCCCGTTTAGACCTCCCTCAAAATTCTCTCCCTCAGCTGGCATGATCCCAGTTGAAATTCCGACATTTGAGAACTGGTACTGAAGGATCTAGCAGACCTTGAAAATAAAAAGTCCTTCGTCCCATACAACATCTCTCTTGATGAGAAAAAGGCAATTTCATCCTTGAAAAATAACCAGGCCCTGGTAATAAAACCGGCTGATAAAGGGGGAGGAATAGTTATTCAAGACAACGAATCCTATAAAACTGAAGTGCTACGACAGCTTACCAACACCGAGCACTATTGTAAACTCCCTAGAAATCCTACCAGTGAAATCCAAGGCCTTATTACCACTGTCACTACAAGGGCACTTGACTCGGGATTCCTGACCAAAAATGAGTATGACTTTTTGAATACTAAATCTCCCCGCATCCCGGTGATATACTGTTTGCCAAAGATTCACAAAGACCCCCAATCACCACCCGGCCGCCCAATCGTTTCAGGCTGTGGATCAATTCTTGAGCCACTAGGCCACTACATAGATTTTTTCATCAAGCCTTTTGTCCCTGAAACAATCTGCTACATTAGAGATAGCATGGCCATGATTAATTTCATTGAAGAATATCCCTTTGATCCCACATCCAGCACCATGTGCACGCTGGATGTGGAATCACTGTACACCAACATCCCTCAATTTGAATCCTTAAGAGTGATTGAGCAGGTCCTTGAGTCCAGAGCACGTCCACATAACGTACCCTCGCTATTTATCCTTGAACTTCTCGAAATTTGCCTCACCAGAAACTTCTTCCTGTTTGAGGGACAATTCTATGGTCAAGTCAAGGGGACCTCCATCGGAGCCATTTTTGCTCCGAACCTAGCCATTCTGTACATGGACCATCTTGAAACCAGCACCATCCTTCATACGTCTAATCCTTTCCATGAGGGAATCACCTTGTGGAAAAGATATATTGACGATATTTTTATGGTATGGAATGAGTCCCATGATAACCTCCTGGCATTTGGACATTGGCTCAATAATAACAGTGGAGGCCTCCGCTTCACTACTGCCACTAGTAAAGATTCTATCCCATTTCTGGACTTACAGATAAAACACACTGAAGGCCGTCTAACCACTACACTGCACCGCAAGCCCACTGAGCGAAACACCTTGCTCCAATACTCTAGCCATCACCCTAGGGCCCTACGAGACTCTTTACCCTTCTCCCAGTTCCTCCGCATTAGGCGGAATTGTTACTTCAGGGATGATTATTTTTCTGAAGCAAAGACTCTGAGTAAAAAGCTGAGAAACAGAGGGTACCCACGCAAACTGGTGCGCAGATCACTTAAAAGAGCTTGGTATTGCCCACGGGAAGCCCTCCTAGAGCCCAAGCAAAAAACTGAACAGGACAAGCTTATATGTGTCACCACGTTCTCACCTGTTTCCAATGCTATAAGAAAAAGTGTTTTGAAACATTGGCCAGTATTGAATGCCGGAAATCTATCACTAGACAAACCCATGTTTGCTTTCAAATGTGCAAAAAATATCAGAGACCATTTAGTAAGGGCAACACTTCCATCACCTACTTTGAAAACTACCATAAATGATGCCTGGGGCCTCCCGCCAGTTGTGGGTCACAATAAATGCGGAGGTTGTATTTACTGCGACACCACAATTGAAGGTAAAACGTTCACATATGCTAACATCAAATATGAACGCAAATCTTTCTCCAACTGTAACTCTGCAAATCTAGTTTATGCCATCTTTTGCCCGTGTGGGCTTATTTACATTGGACAAACGAGCCAGAAGATCAAACTCCGCATTGGACAACATCGGAGCAGGATCAAATGTAAGACTGCCAATGCGCCCCTCGTAGAACATTATTCTGCCAAAGGACATAGCGAAAATGATCTACAATGGACAGTGATCACATTGATCAAACCGCCCCCTCGGGGAGCAGACATGGCTCAACTGTTGAATAAAGAGGAACTACAATGGATCTTGCGCTGCAACAGCATACAGAATGGGCTAAACCGGATTGAGGACTGGACTTCCCTGCTCTAAATTGTAATGGACTTCCCTGCTGCAAATTGTAATATTCTTATATATTTCTGTAATACACTGATGTAAAATTACTTTTGCCATTAACATTTTGCATGTTCACATCACTTTATTTTCACCGCTTTGAAATGGCCGCCGTTTTCACCTCCTAACTGTTACAGCCTCAGTAAGTCCCTTTACGCTGTTTACCGCTTCCAAGTCCCAGTAAAAGCCCGGGAACCTGATATCACTGACCATCAGATCGCCACTCCCGCCATAGTGCCGTCGCACTCCCCAAGTAAGTAAGCAGCCGCCTCCCGCCTCTATTTGGTTTTAATATTAGAGATGCCCATGTGTAATCCACACCTCTTTTTTGTACTTGTCAGGTAGCTATTACGCTACGCCGCCATTGCTGCGTCAGAGTCCCGGCAATACTTTCTTACCCACGAATATTGCTTTGAACCATCGGGTTATCAGGTAAACAGCCACTCCCCCTGGTTTCTGTAAATGCCGAGCACATGCATCTCTGCTTTTAACTGGCCGCACTTTATGTTTTCAGACCCGCCGACTAAACCCTTGCGCACCGCCAGATCTATTGATCAGATTTTACGGGGAGCGTTTTCAGTTGATTGAAGTATGTATTAGAATACCTCTTGTCCACTCACGCCAGCATGCCTTTAGGTCATAGCCCACCATGCGTTATCGTGCACTTCCACTGCCCGTTTTTTGAACGCAGTACCACCAATTCCGAAAATACCGCTGTGCATGCAGATTGACAAACCACTTCTCACAGCCGGTCTCACTGTGATTTTCGCCCGGTTTAAATTTCCAAACTGCCATTTTTCGCTCGCTTTGACTGAACTCTAAACATCAGAGCAATATATTACTAAACTAGTTCAGGGTCACTACGACGAACAAGTCATCACGACGGCAATATTTTATTATTTTAACTTTTTTCACTTTTTATCCTTGCTTCACTCACAAGCACTCACTTTGTTCACCACTTACGGATCACTGAGACATGCCTTCATTTTCATGTAATGAACCTAACTCTTGGTCTCTCTGTTTTCTTCCCCCCTTTTTCTCCATTGTAACCATTAATGTATAAGTAAATGTAATTGAAAGGCATTTTATATTGCTCTTGTTCAAGACAACAATAGTGCCAACTCTTGTCCTGATGATGATGCCTCTATTCCTATAGGCATCAAAACGTCGTCGACTTTTAAACCCCATATGCGCATTATCTATGTCAAAATTTACAAAATACAATGGAGTGTTTTTCTGTAACTTATGCCTGCCTTACTGAAGTACAAGTACGCAGACTTATTCCTTTGCCTTGTTTACATTGCTTTTCTGTTGTTTTGTCTTGTATGTTGAGGGTCACGGCTGTGCCCACTTGACATTCTTTTTCTTAAAATACTTCATCTCTGGATTTAGAACTTAATAAATCCTGTCCGGACGGACAGAAGACATATTACTGATCGAGTATATGATTATTTTGTACTGTATATTAAATGCACATAGGGACCACTGTTCTTTGTACTATACATAAACAAAGCTGCTGTTCGCGTGCTACTCAAAGGTGGACACCTTTGAGCATTGATTTATACGCGGCCGTCCTGCCGCGGAGTATGCACCACGCCGGTACCCTGGGGGGTCACTAAAGTGAAGCAGCAGTCGTACTTGGAATCGAGGACGGGCCCACTTGTGGAGTCCATACAGGACTTGATTGTTTGCTTCCCGGACCACACTTCCCAGAATGCACAGTCTCATTTGAGCCTACCATCGGTGGGTGTGTTATATATAAAATGGGGAAGTGGGTCGGCGGTTGCGCGCACCGCTCCCGTTAAAGCCCCTGAAGAGAAGCATATGGAGCTTCGAAACGCGTCGGGCAGATCCCGTACAGAGCGGCGTCTACGAGTGGATCCCCGTTCTCACCTATACATAAACCAAGCAGCTGTTCGCGTGCTACTCAAAGGTGGACACCTTCGAGCATTGATTTATACGCGGCCGTCCAGCCCCGGAGTATGCACCACCAAGGTACCCTGGGGGTCACTAAAGTGAAGCAGCAGTCGTACTTGGAATCGAGGACGGGCCCACTTGTGGAGTCCATACAGGACTTGATTGTGTGCTTCCCGGACCACACTTCCCAGAATGCACAGTCTAATTTGAGCCTCCCATTGGTGGGTGTGTTATATATAAAATGGGGAAGTGGGTCGGCGGTTGCGCGCACCGCTTCCGTTAAAGCCCCTGAAGAGAAGCATATGAAGCTTCGAAACGCATCGGGCAGATCCCGTACGGAGCGGCGTCTACGAGTGGATCCCCGTCCTCACCTATACATAAACCAAGCTGCTGTTCGCGTGCTACTCAAAGGTGGACACCTTCGAGCATTGATTTATACGCGGCCGTCCAGCCGCGGAGTATGCACCACCCCGGTACCCTGGGGGTCACTAAAGTGAAGCAGCAGTCGTACTTGGAATCGAGGACGGGCCCACTTGTGGAGTCCATACAGGACTTGATTGTGTGCTTCCCGGACCACACTTCCCAGAATGCACAGTCTCATTTGAGCCTCCCATCGGTGGGTGTGTTATATATAAAATGGGGAAGTGGGTCGGCGGTTGCACGCACCGCTTCCGTTAAAGCCCCTGAAGAGAAGCATATGGAGCTTCGAAACGCGTCGGGCAGATCCCGTACGGAGCGGCGTCTACGAGTGGATCCCCGTCCTCACCTATACATAAACCAAGCTGCTGTTCGCGTGCTACTCAAAGGTGGACACCTTCGAGCATTGATTTATACGCCGCCTTCCAGCCGCGGAGTATGCACCACCCCGGTTCCCTGGGGGTCACTAAAGTGAAGCAGCAGTCGTACTTGGAATCGAGGACGGGCCCACTTGTGGAGTCCATACAGGACTTGATTGTCTGCTTCCCAGGCCACACTTCCCAGAATGCACAGTCTCATTTGAGCCTCCCATCGGGGGGTGTGTTATATATAAAATGGGGAAGTGGGTCGGGGGTTGCGCGCACCGCTTCCGTTAAAGCCCCTGAAGAGAAGCATATGGAGCTTCGAAACGCGTCGGGCAGATCCCGTACGGAGCGGCGTCTACGAGTGGATCCCCGTCCTCACCTATACATAAACGAAGCTGCTGTTCGCGTGCTACTCAAAGGTGGACACCTTCGAGCATTGATTTATACGCGGCCGTCCAGCCGCGGAGTATGCACCACCCCGGTACCCTGGGGGTCACTAAAGTGAAGCCGCAGTCGTACTTGGAATCGAGGACGGTCCCACTTGTGGAGTCCATACAGGACTTGATTGTGTGCTTCCCGGACAATACTTCCCAGAATGCACAGTCTCATTTGAGCCTCTCATCGGTGGGTGTGTTATATATAAAATGGGGAAGTGGGTCGGCAGTTGCGCGCACCGCTTCCGTTAAGGCCCCTGAAGAGAAGCATATGGAGCTTCGAAACGCGTCGGGCAGATCCCGTACGGAGCGGCGTCTACGAGTGGATCCCCGTCCTCACCTATACATAAACCAAGCTGCTGCTCGCGTGCTACTCAAAGGTGGACACCTTCGAGCATTGATTTATACGCGGCCGTCCAGCCGCGGAGTATGCACCACCCCGGTACCCTGGGGGTCACTAAAGTGAAGCAGCAGTCGTACTTGGAATCGAGGACGGGCCCACTTGTGGAGTCCATACAGGACTTGATTGTGTGCTTCCCGGACCACACTTCCCAGAATGCACAGTCTAATTCGAGCCTCCCATCGGTGGGTGTGTTATATATAAAATGGGGAAGTGGGTCGGCGGTTGCGCGCAACGCTTCCGTTAAAGCCCCTGAAGAGAAGCATATGGAGCTTCGAAACGCGTTGGGCAGATCCCGTACGGAGCGGCGTCTACGAGTGGATCCCCGTCCTCACCTATACATAAACCAAGCTGCTGTTCGCGTGCTACTCAAAGGTGGACACCTTCGAGCATTGATTTATACGCGGCCGTCCAGCCGCGGAGTATGCACCACCCCGGTACCCTGGGGGTCACTAAAGTGAAGCAGCAGTCGTACTTGGAATCGAGGACGGGCCCACTTGTGGAGTCTATACAGGACTTGATTGTGTGCTTCCCGGACCACACTTTCCAGAATGCACAGTCTCATTTGAGCCTCCCATCGGTGGGTGTGTTATATATAAAATGGGGAAGTGGGTCGGCGGTTGCGCGCACCGCTTCCGTTAAAGCCCCTGAAGAGAAGCATATGGAGCTTCGAAACGAGTCGGGCAGATCCCGTACGGAGCGGCGTCTACGAGTGGATCCCCGTCCTCACCTATACATAAACCAAGCTGCTGTTCGCGTGCTACTCAAAGGTGGACACCTTCGAGCATTGATATATATATATATATATATCAAAACTGACTCCCTCGAAGAAAGAGCAGAGGCCACACAGGGGAAGTTTCGGAGCCAGCTTTAATCGAAAAACACACATGAAGGCGGATGCATTTCGGCGTCATAGCCTCTTCAGCGCCCGGAGTGTAATCAGGATACAGGTGCAGAATTGCGGGTTTAAAGTACCCGGCCCCGTCCTGATAGGTGTCCCGCTGCTCCTCCCCCAGGTGAGTCACATGCGCTAATACCTTGTGTGGGCCGCCCAGTGGCTGGCGCCTACATGTCCCACAATGCTTGGTTCTTGGCGGGTAGGTATTGCGGGGGTAGAACAGCAGCGTGATGTGCACCAAACTCCAAAAGTCCGTGTGAAAACGAATTCCGCTTTCTCCTCTGGTCCCCACGTTGCAGCAACCTCCAGACATCAGGCATCAATTCAGCGTGGGCAATAGTGTAGGTACACCTCGCCACGGTGCAGTCAGTGACCGCATACTCCGCCCCCTTCCTGCACATAAACAATCTTGAAAAGTCATTTTGTCACTTCTATGTGTACTGCTTAATGCATCACACATGGAAGTTACAAAATGTCATTTATTTTAAAGATTGCTTATGTGCAGGAAGGCTCGCCTTCCTGAACATAAACAATCCAAGGCGTTTTACAAAAACGAGGAGAAATGAAGCATTTCTCATTGTTTCGTCAAGTTAAGACCAGGTTTTCCCTGGCCTTAATTTTGGCACTGCTGCCCATTTACGCTGATATTGTAAATAGGGGACAGCGTCAAAATCAATGGGTGTCGCAGGGGAAATGCCCACCACAACACGCACTGCCCACCCCTTTCACGCTAAGCATTGTGTCTATGGGGGTCTTATTTACAAGGGACCGTTAAGCCACGTTAAGTGGCTTAACGTTGCCTTGTAAATAAGGCAAAGCCCCTATCGCCACGGGAAAGTCTCAGAAAGTGATGTCCCCATGGTGATAGGGGCTTGTAAATATGCCACTAAAATCATTAGTAATTTGAGTATTTGTTTTGTGTGCACATGTGTGTTAATTTTTTCCGAATTACGGTTTTAATGTTTGAAATTTAAATCCTACAAATTGCTTGGGGGTCCCGGGCTTCCAGTGGTGACTCTATGGGGGTCCTCAGGAGTCAAAAGTTTGGGAACCACTGCCCTAGAGCAAAAACACCAATGACTAGTCAACCCAGAACATGCGACTTAGATTACATGAAGTAACATGGATAACAATAGAACTCTTTCATTATAGTCTTACACCAGTCCAATACAAGATGTAAATAAAGACACGTGCAACTTTGAAATGTTTATATCTAACGCCAAAATCTCATGCACAGTACCTTAGATAATACAACCAAACATATTATCACAAACAAGGTTGTCAGCATTGTTACTATTCTATAAGATATAAACGGAAAAAGCATCCTATAATACTAAAGGTAAACAAATTTAAAATATACCTACATTTCACCCTCCCTACCTAGCAGATTAGTTTATAACTACAGAAAGTCTCATAGGATTAAGTGGTCAGACCCATACCTCTCATACTCAGCAGTAGTGGATCACATTCAGTGCTCCACAAACTGTCAACATATGAATGTTCTCCAACTGTGTGTAACTTTGCCTCCACAATGCATTATGAAACACGCAAGTATCAGAGGTGGACACGGCTGCATACGTATAATGGCTCGAACTTCTGAGGATCATTCTGAATAACAGACACACTATTCAAGATAACCTTGATGTTCCACGCTCTCACTATACACACAAAACTAGCGAGGTATACAAATCTAGCATACCAAATTATTCTCATATAAAACAAAATACTCAGACTTCTCTAAACAATATCACAAGTATGTGTCACGTGCAAAGCAGAGCAGGAAAGCAAAAATAGCGTGTAAGCTTCTAATAAACCAATGCTAACTTAACAGGGTGTGAGTGCAAGGCTGAGCCCCACGGCACCCTTTCTTCATCAAAGCACGTGATATAAACGTGGGCGAATAAGAAACGCAGACTCCAAGACTAAAAATCAGAGTCAAGTTCACATTTCCCAAAAAAAGTTATTCGCTCTTTGATAGAAAGCAGTAGCTAAATAATAAAGAATACGCAGGAAAATCAAAGAGTCTTAATCCAACAGCGTGTACGCACAGTATGTAGCAACAGCCTCCAACAGGAAGTCATTGTTCTCATCTAAAAACATTTCAGCCATCCAATTCAATAGTGGGATTGAACATACATGTTCCTCAACAACCGGAGCCTCTATCACCATCGGTGGAAAACTCGGGTCATTTTCAATTTAACTGCGTGCCAAGAACTCAAGCGCCGCTGCCAAAACATTCCAACGTCCCATTATTCCATGTGTCGCTGCTAAGGCCATAATCGAAATGATAATCCATAAACTGCACTCAACGTTGCAAGAGGCAGCACTCCATAGTAACTAAGCATTCGGTTGCGGACCAGCAAAAACCGAGAAATATTGTCGTCTGCTGCAAGATGTGCATCCATTTTTAAGTAAAAAACATTAATACAAGCACACCGCCAACTAATGTGACCATTAAGCACAATTCGTCAAAGATGCTGGAAAAAATGCAATGAAAAAACACCGACAAGACACCAAATATAGTTTCTACAGAAGTCACAAGACCAATTCTTATAACTTTAAAAAAGTAAGCTAACCCCCTACCCGAGGACGCATTAAAGATAGTCTAAATTAACTCCCTAAAATTCCACGTCACGTCTGTATTTAACAAAGCATACACTTCTTTGCGGGTGTTTGCTACATGAAGGACAAATGTTTCTCTAGCAGATGTAAGAGCGACCTCTTTTTGAGACAATAGCACTCTTATACGGCTCATTTTGTTGACTCTTCTTTCAATGTCGGAATCGACAGCCAGATGGAAACATCCAGCTTCCCATGCAGAGGAGTAAACACAACTTTTTTATAGCAAACCACACGCTCAGTTACCGTAATCATGTAAGCATTGCCTGCTAACATCGCACAATAAGCCACACAGCTGAATCGGATCTCCAATAAGTGACCACTTCTAACTATTATCATAGCTCGCCCTGTGACAGTGAGAGAGTGATTGCACCATAGTTTCTACTGCTAATCATTCTCAGCATACGCTACGAATACGATAAAACGGCGATAATTTTAACACCGGTCCTTTATAATATGGCCCAAATTTCGGAACGCGTCCTGCATGACAAAAGGCGATGCACAGCATTATCGCCGCTTTTATCGGCAGAAAACTGCCGATAAAGCGGCAATATTGGGCTTGATAATAGGCCCTTGTAAATTCCCATAGCAGCCCAGGTTCTGGTGTTAACCTGGGCTGCTATGGGAATTCACAAGGGCATATTATCAAGGCCATTATCGCAGCTTTATCAGCAGTTTCCTGCCGATAAAAGCGGCGATAATGTATCGCCTTATGTTGTTGATAATATGGCCCGAAATTCATTATATTAATTTAATTGTTTACTTACCTACAATCATCCAGATTCCGTTGTTTATCACCCCCCACCCTGCCCCTCCCCCGCCCCACCTGTCTCACCGCAACTCCCTCCAGGGGCCGCGTCTGGGCTTGATAATACGCCTTTGTTAATTCCCATAGAAGCCCATGTTAACACCAGAACATGGGCTTCTATGGGAATTAACAAGGGCGTATTATCATGCCCATTATCGCCGCTTTATCGGCAGTTTCCTGCCAATAAAAACGGCGATAATGTATCGCCTTTTGTTGATAATATGGCCCATTGCTCTTTGTTTGACCACTAAACTTAGGTGCATTTTATCAAGGACTGGTGGTAAAATTATCGCCGTTTTATTGGCAGGAAACTACCGATAAAACAGCGATAATGAGCTTGATAATACGGCGTTGTAATTTTCCCATAGAAGCCCATGTTACCACCAGAACATGGTCTTCTATGGGAATATACAAAGACGTATTATCAAGCCCACCCTCCCAACATTAATAAAAAAACTCCAGACAATGCAGGTACCCGGAGCTGGAAGGTCATTTCACATATTACTGCCCCAGAAATGTGGTGTTTCCCCGACGTGTACGGGTAGAGAGGGAGGAAGAGCTCAAAACATACTTTTTTTCAAAAAAAGACCCGAGGGGTGCTGCTCCACGAGACTGCGGGGAGTAGGACCGTAACCCCCCCCCCGCATACTTCAAAATCAAACCAGAGGAGTGCCGTTCCTCAGGGCTCGGGGCACCTTACAAGCCCCGATTATGCAAAAAAATGTGCCCCCGTGATTTGCCCCCCCGGGACCTAATGAATAAAACAGACTTCTAGTTTTTTTCACCTTCTCCACCTCGTACAAGTACTGCACAAGACCCTGTCATTTTTTATTTAAATTTTTTTTTTAAATTGAGCCTAAAGATCCAGGTACCACCCCCTCACCAAGACTATAAGGTCAGAATGTTTCTACCCTGCTCCCTTTCCTTATTTCCCAACTTTGTTTTACTGTTTTCTTGTGACTCTGCTCTCCCGACAAACAAGATGACTGCCAACACTTCCTGGTTTGGAGTATTGACAGCCAATCAGCATGCAGCTCCTGCTCGTAATTGTACGTATTTCCACACGCATACGCCGCGATTTTTCTTTAAAAAAAAGGGCCTAAACATCCATGTACGACCCCCTGAGCAAGCCTAGAGGGTCAGAATGTTTCTAGCCTACCCCCTTCGCTTATTTCACAACTTTGTTTACTGTTTTCTTGTGACTCTGTTCTAGCGAGGCACAAGATGGCCGCCAACACTTCCTAGTTTCGAGTGTTGACAGACAGTTTACAGCCAATCAGCATGCAGCTCGTGCTCATAATTGAACAGATTTCCGTACGCGTGCTGAACTCCGTCTCTAGATATCGCTATGATTTTACTTGCAATGTTCTCAGAAACTACTAAACGGATTTACACAATTTAACAAAAAGCACAATCTGCGAACAGAACTCTACCTCTCTGCCAAATTTCGTGTAATTCCGTTCAGCCGTTCGAGCTGTAGCCCTGGCTAAAGGTCCCAATGGAAAATTGCATGGCAAAAAAGATGTTTTGGGACCCCCCTTTTTTCTCAGCCCCCACTTGACGAATCACCCCCAAACTTTCAGGGAAGGAGAGGAACCGAGCAGGCCATTTTCTTGCAGAAATTCACGAAGATTCGTCCACCAGCGCCAAAGTTATTCCAAATAGAATGTTGTGGATTTCCTATGGAAACTAGTTCCTAACTATAACTACCTACTGGTGACCGCCAGTAGGTACTATAGTACCTTAGGACCTTAGGACCTAGTTTCCATAGGGAATCCACAACAATCTATTTGGAATAACTTTGGCGCCGGTCAATGAATCTTCGCGAAATTCTCCAAGAAAATGGCCTGCTCCGCTCCTTCCCTGAAAGTGATTCGTGAAGCGGGGGTCCCAAACGTGTTTTCTAAATGCAATTTTCCATAGGGACCTTTAAGACGAGCTACAGCCCGAAATGCTGAACGGAATTACACCAAATGTGGCAAAAAGGTAGAGTTTGGTTCGCAGATTACGCTTTTTGTTAAATGGTGCAAATCCGTTCAGTAACTTTTGAGAAAATCATAGATATATCTATAGACAAAGTACCGTACGAGTACTGTCCGAGGATAGTGTGCGTACCATTACGAGCACGAGCTGCATGCTAATTGGCTGTCGACTGTCTGTCATCACTGTCAGGAAATGTTGGCAGCCATCTTGTGCATCGGTAGAACCGAGGCACAAGAAAGCAGCAAAAGAAACACAAAAAACACCCTGACCCTGTAGGCCTTGCCCAGTGGGTCCCACTAGGACCCCCTAGGCAAAAAACATTTTAAAAAAAGTTGCGGTATACGCGTAAGGTATGTGTATGCTGTGAAAAAGAAGAAAAAAAATCCGAATCCCCCCCCCTGGGATTTGGCCGGGGGGGGACAAATCTCGGGGGGAATGTTTTTATTCATAATGGGTGGCCCAGAGGGGGTCCACTTCTCTGACAAGGCCTTGGCCAATATCCTCTATAATGAGATAACCAGACAAGAGGCACTCCCTTGTCGTACATCATGGCCAAGACCTGAAAAGAACTCACTCTCAGCATCAGAGGAACCCCCACACTGAAAGCATTTAGGAAGAGCCATAACACCTGCCTTTTCGAATGACGAAAGCTGCACAAATCCCCCCACATACTCCCCCAGCACCTGGAAGTCCTCACAGGTGAATAGTGAGGTCTATACATCTCTAATGTATTAATTCATACGCCACCACAGTTTGTGTTCGAGTCTTATGAACATGGCCGCGCGGCCCCCCTTCCAATATTTAAAAGCCCCGGGGGAAGGTGTAAATGAATCAAGACTGAAAACGTTGGTACAGCCCACTTTGCTTATGCTACCAGGAAAACACAACAACACTACATGGCCCAGATTTCCATTGTTGTGATTTCTTAGTTCTAGGTCTAGTTGTCAGATCAGCACGCACACTCCCTCATGGCTGGTATACACCCACACCACACCCATCCAGCGCTCCCGTCGCTACACACGTAACCCTATCTATAAAAAATACGGAGCGTACAATGGCCCCACGGTCCCGCCGACTCCTCTTGTCCTTCTGGAGCCGGCATTGCTTTTACACATGGGGAGATGCTAAGTTGTTTGGATTTTGAAAGTGAGAACAGATTTCTCTGCTGTGTCTTTCAAAGTTCAAACTAAATTTGCTATGGGAGGGCGGGAGCCGTAATACTTCCCCCTCTCATAGCAAACTGCAGTGTCCCGGGGGTAGGCACCCGGGGACACTGCAGGAACCGGCTCTTGGCATGGCGGTCTCCAGGGCCCTCAAGGGCACCAGGCGGAGGGCCACCGAGCCCCTGTCACATAATACAGAAATCTCCGGGGGTGGTTGTTCCCGGGGTTTGAGGTCCACACACTTTTAATTTTGTAGGGGGGGTGGGGCGTGGACGCATAAGTGGCGCAAGGGGGTTGTAAATGTGGTACACAGTGTTTTGTTTTCTTTCATTTGCTTTCTTTTCTGTCTTGTAGAGGATCCAGAGTAAATATAACGGTTTTTGTACAGCTAGTAACTTTCAACGCTATCCTCAAACGGCTTTCTGCCTGGTACCATACTAACATTTCATGGAACACTTGCGTGAGCAGAGAGGTTAGAAGTTTACCACAATATGTTGCTAATTGAAATAGTTACTGTTCTGGAGATTTATATGTTTTTCTTAGGAACCGTTAGTCGTAGAAGAAGTCAGTGGAAGTGTTTTGCAAGCAATTCCCTCCTGTTCGGAGAGTATTAGGATAACGTGCTCCAAGCGGGACTTTACTAAGCTTAATGGTCATGGGTTGTGAAGTATTAAAAGTAGAAGGTTTGGCAGTCATTCCTTCCTCCTCTGCGGAACAACATGGACATTTTATTGGCTAAAGTGTTCCGAGCACAAGTTTGCTCCTAATTGGGTGGGAACGGTTCACTGTTGTCAGTGATTTTGTGACGCACTTCCAAAGGAGAATAGGGAAAGAAAGTAGTAGAGAGCAGGTTAGGAACACTATTAACTCTGTACAGTGCTCATAAGGTGGTGGAGAGGGAATTTGAGGGAAAAAATGTTTTTATATGTTTCAAGGGCCATTTATATATTTGCCGTGTAGTGTATAAAGCATGGCGGAAAAATTACAGTGTCTTGCGCTGTTTTTTTAATCAAGTTTGCGGGTGACATATTTCTTAGGAGTACTATTTACTTATAATGTGGTGTTTACTTTTCTGATGGGTAGGTGTGGTTGGCAGCAAAAAATTCAGTCTAGGTTTGAAACAGTTTTTATTAAGCAAATACAAATACACTTTCTTCAGAAACTGTCGCTATATATATGAAAGGGGTGACAATTAAAAATGGAATTCCATAAAATATCAGTTAGGCGTGGCTATATCCTTCTTTTTTCTGCTACAGTTTTTAAAAGTGTTGCCCCACATTCTTGATGATGTAAGAGGGCATCAGTTACTTTTAGATAAAGTAGAATAGAAGTGCTACAACAAACACTCCCGCACTACATTACCGGAGAACAAGAGAACATGTAAAAAACCGTTAAATACAAGTGACTTTATAGTAGATAGAAATGTATGCATTATTATTTTTCAAATTTGTATTCTGTACAATTCAGGAACGTGCTGTTGTAGTGCTTAAAGGTTGCAGAATTTTCCTCTAACAAATCACATACTCACTAAAGAATATATAGGATGGTACTCTTATAATATAAAGTACAGGTCCTATATATTCTTTAGAGAGAAGGTGAATAGGAACTGCAAAGAAGAATAGAAATTAGAAAATAACATTCAGAAATGTAGGGTTTATTAAATATTTAAAGTAGCAAAATATGCATGATAGCTATATTTTTTGTTTTTCAGTTTCGTAAAATATGTTTCTTGAAAAGAATATCTGATCAAGTACTTTTTAATATTTGAAAGCTATATTACAGATGGCGCTGAAAAATCTCCTATTCCTCTTCTGCACAATGTATTATAATATAATGATTGATACCATTGTTGCCGTAAAAAGAAAAGGAAAATAAAGTTATGTATTTAACAGAACATCCATAATGAAATACTTTCGAGCGGTAATTATTTACTGAACTTCTTTTCTCCGGGAGGTGAAAAAGTTTGATCTGCGTGGGGACGGGTCATAAACTCCTCTGAGATCATGACTGTGAGAATAATAATATGTATATATTTTCACAGCACATGATCACAAGGGGAAAATGGACCGCAAGCCGGTAACGTTGCTTACTTATCGTTACTGTTTGTGACTACGGATCGTGAACTCCAATAAGATCAGCATGACTGTTCATATTATAATATACATATTAACAGTATGTGATCTCTAGAGGAAAACACAATAACAAGTGGAAGATGGTGGCATTGATTGTGAATGTTTAGAGTTTGCTTTGACGGGTCAGCAACACCTCTCAAGCGAAGTACAGTGTCAATATTATAATATAAAAAGTCACTATATATAAGGTGAAAGGCGCCAGAAAAGGAGCAATATTTGTTATAATCTATCTCTTTCTAAAAACAAGCTGCTGACGTTACAGAGAAAAAGCGAAAAACATGCAATAACATTTTTTTCTAGATATAAATGTTTAAATATTGACAAAAAGCCACAAATTATAACTAAGTACTATGCCTATGCCATATTGAAACAACTTACAACTCCGGAATATGTTTGTTGACGCAAAAAGAGAATCCAATGCTAGAAAACGGAACCTGCAACACAGATTGGCGACTCAAAAATAACTCGCGAAAACAAAACTAATTGCACAGTAAGTGTGATTTATATCGTTTTTGGTTGTTTAGTAGTCTACGGAACGTTTTGCAGTTTACACGTGGTCATGTTTTAACTGTTTTACTTCTGCATGTGTTGGGAAAAGTTACAAACTGTGAAGCTGTAAAGGTTTCGATTTTGATAGCAACACGTATAAGGTATTATTATCTACATATGTTGGTGAGTTTAAAAAGTGTTACTCGGTAAACTGTGTTCTTTGCATTTTCTTGATTAAAAACATCTAAATAGAAGACATAAAAAAATATCATTATCATTAGAAGAAAAAAAGAGGATTAATATTTGTTATTATTATGCTTCTTAATTTAAAAAAATGCCAGCATTTGTAAATCGTAAACATACCCTCGGAAAGGTGTGCTGGCGCTTGGTGCGTTGGGAAGATTAAGCAAGGTATTACTTACAGTGGGATAGTGGTGGGCTAAGATGCTGATGGACTATTGAATCGAACTGTGAACGGTTATATGTTAATTACTGCTAATTAAGTTGAAAATATTCTTAAATTATAAGTAGGGCTGCTTGATTTATGTTTTTACTGATGTTTACAGATAAATACAAACAGAAAAGTATTTATTTTTCTCTTTGTATTTATTTTAAACTGTGCATGAATATGGAAATTGCGTTATTTTTTAAGTGTTTGTATTGTAGTGAGCCATTCAGCAGGATGTCCTTATCTATGCACTGTGCTAAAAATAAAGCTCTTATAAATTTAGTCAGGCACTCTCCTTGCAGAACTGTAATTATCCAGTCCGTACCCAAGTTATTATTGAGCAAAGTAGGCCTTAGGCCATGGACTGTTTTAAACCCCTATAGACTATGCTTGCAATCTTCTATCCACCTGCAAACTTGCCTTTTATACCTTTAATTCCCCAGGCTGTATCGTTACACTTTCACTAAACATTATCACACTACTGTTTCAGTATTGTAGTGATCCATACAGAAGTATGTGCTTATCTATACACTGTTATAAAAGTGAAGTAGTTATACATTCAGCTTGACACTCTGCTTGCAGAACTGTTATCATTCAGTCAGTACCCAAGTTTTCATGCAGTAAAGTAGGCCTTAGAATATGAACTGCTTCAAACTCCTATTTACTATGCATGTACTCTTGTATGCACCTGAAAACTTGTCTTTACAACCTTTAATTACCCAGTCTCTATCCTTACACTCCCTCCAAACACTCTGCCACTACTGTTTCAATCTTGTAGTGAGCCATACAGCAATATGTGCTTATCTCTACACTGTACAAAAAGTGAAGCAGTTATACATTCAGCTCAACACTCTCCTTGGAGAACTGTAATCATTCAGCCACTACCCAAGTAGTTATGCAGCAAAGTAGGCCTAAGGGCGTGGACTGCTTCAAACACCTATAGATAATAAATGCACTTTTCTATGCACCTGTAAACTTGGCTTTTAAACTTTCAATTGCACCGTCTGTATCTTTACACTTCCTCAAAACATTGTGCTACTTTTATTTTAGCATTGTAGTGAGCAATACAGAAGTATGTGCTTATCTATACACTGTTTTAAAAGCGAAGCTGTTATATATTCAGCCAGACACTCTCCTTGCAGAACTGTAAGCATTCAGTTAGTTCCCAAGTAGTCATGCACGAAAGAAGGCCTTAGGGCATGAACTGCTTCAAATCTCTATAGACTATGCATACTCTCTACTATGCACCTGCACACTTGCCTTTTAAACCTTCAATTGCCTAGTCTGTATCCTTACAGTTCCACTAAACACTTTCACACTTCTGTTTCATTATTGTAGTGAGCCATACAGCACTATGTGTTTATCTATACACTGTTCTAAAAGTGAAGCTGCTATACATTCAGCCAGACACTCTTCTTGGAGAATTGTAATCATTCAGCCAGTACCCAAGTACTCACGGAGCAAAGTGGGCCTTAGGGCATGGACTGCTTCAAACCCCTATAGACTATGCATGCACTGTTCTATGCACCGGAAAACTTTTATACCTTCAATTCCCCAGTCTGTATCCTTACACTTCCAGCACAAACTCTGTGATTGCTGATTCAGTATTGTACTGAGCCATTCAGCAGAATGTCCTTATCTATGCACTGTGCTAAAAATGAAGCTCTTGTAAATTCAGTCATGTACTCTCGTTGCAGAACTGTAATCATCTAGTCAGAACCCAAGTTATTATGGATCAAACTAGGCCTTAGGCCATGGACTGTTTTAAACTCTTATAGACTATGCTTGCAGTCTTCTATGCACCTGCAATCGTGCCTTTTATATGTTCAATTCCCCAGTCTCTATCCTTACACTTCCACCAAACACTTTGTCACTCCTGTTATAGTTTTGTAGTGACTCATTGATCAGTGTGTAGTAATCCATTCACTACATTAAAACACTAATGGGCAGATGTACAATAAGTGGTAAATCCCCAGGGATATGCCAGTTATTGTGCACTGTGACATCACCACCATGGATGCGCCGTATTTACAATGTGGTGCACTATGGGTCAAAACCGGCACAGATTTGTGATGTATCTGTGCTGTGAAGTCGGCGCATTGCTTAACTTGCGTTGCAAGCGCAACGCAGCTCCAGCAATGCTCTTGGGGCCCTATGCTCACAATGCCGCATCAATCCTTACAGGGTTTTGACGCAGCATAAGCCTAAAAGTGACTAAGTAAAATCTTTTAGAATTTACTCAGTCACTTTTAGGAGGCGTTCCTGTGCCGGAACACCCCCCCCCCCACCCTGCCCAGGAAAGCCTCCTTCTGGTGCAGGACTTTACAATGTGACGCACCTCCCAGATGCGTCACATTGAAAATACCACACACCATGGCACATCTTTTGCACCACCGCTGCATCACAAAAGTGACACAATGGCTGTGTAAAAGAGGCACAAGGGGGTTGTAAATCTGCTCCTAACACTTACAAATTCACCCAGGCACTTTTACCAGCAGTGCAAATGGAAGCATAGACTTGTAACATATTTATGTGCATATGTTACATTCAAGTGCTTCGGAAGTACTACAGTATACTATAGGTAAACGCCTTATAGATTTATGCTGTAGCACTTCCTTATAGTTCTGCACTTTCAGTTTCTCCATACACTATGAATGTATTCATTCAATAATGTATGCACTACACATTCATGCAGACAAACTTTTACACACTATCATACAAATATAGCTCTTTCTTTGACCAGTGAAGGTAGTTCTGAAAAGAACAGTTTGTTGGTGTTTTTAGAAGTTTTGTATTTTTAAATTTTTTTTAACAAGTTTTTTTTTTTAAACAAAAAAATTAAACTGCAACCCAAAAAGTGTCCAACAGGAACAAAACAATGAAAGAAAAAAATTAATGTCGTGGACAACGATGCTCCCGTTTTCTGCGTTTGATGAGGTCAATTGATTGTTCCCCATAACACAATAATTCATTGCACAAAATACAATGAATTTTCAGTTCTTCAAAATCGGGATCAATGTTTGGGTGTGGACTGCTTGCCGAAGATGGTGGAGGTGCAGTCGATGTACTCGCAACAGCAGGCGGAGGGTTGTCCTGCAACCTTTGTGTTGCAGCTCTTGCGTAGTTGTTGGGGTGCAGAGTTTTTACGTGTCGCACCATGCTCGCTGTCCCAAACGAGTACTTTTTTGTTGGATCGCCCCTGGAAAGAGCTGTCTCGCAGATTTTGCAGGTTACTTTGAGTGCAATAACCTTCTTTACACCCTCAGGGAAGGTAAAACATTTCCAAATTAAAGCTTCTTTTCTTTTCTTCTGAGGCTCCTCAGGAATAAATTCTTCCTCAGAAGAATGGTTGGAATAGGACTCCACAGGTGTAGCCATGGTGAACTTTCCCTCTATTTTGTCAAGATCCAAAGAAGAGATGCTTCTCTTGAGAAAGTCAAAGAAGAATGATTAAAATGGGAGGGGTCTTTCAATATTTAGAATAGGAGGTATTATGAAGTATTATGAACCAATCAAATCTCTTCTTTGAAAGTCACATGGCTTTGCGTACGCTTACGGTGCTCATACGATGCGAGTACGGACGATGTACCGTTGCGATTTGCGTAATTGCTTTTAAAAATAATATACGCCTATTAAAAGTAAAAACAACTATTTTCATAATTATCCCAGTGGTGTGATCTCCGTACACGTATAGTACGATTACCCCAAAAAAAAAATGAAAAAGCAATTATATAGAATTTAATTTTGATATATTAAAAAAAATGTAATAAAAACAATTTGTTTTGTTATTATTTTACATTAAGATTATGGAATATAATTTAAAAAATAAAATAAATAAAAATATTTATAATAAAAATTTAGGAAATTACTATAAAAAGAAATAAATATAATAATTAATACATTTAAAAATTATCATTTACAAAACCTTTGAAATTCACTAAAAAAACGTAGGTTTTAAACACGTTATAGTTAGGAATTAGCATTTAAAAAACCTTAGAAATTCACTGAAAAAACCATAGGTTTCACACATGTTATAGTTAGCTGCACATTTCAGTTTCAGTTCAACTAACTATAACTCGCGCCCCCGCAATGCACTGCTGATTACGTCACATATTACATCACTCATGACATGGTCAGTGACATCACTCATGACCTCACTGATGATATCTCAAATGACATCACTGATGACATCACTGATGACATCATCCTTGTGAAAGAGTGGCAGACCTCCTCTCAGCGTAATATAACCTTTGATACACACATTCAAAAATAGAAAATAAAATGTTCACAACAATGGAGAAACCAATACCAGTTACAACAAACTATTCAGTAAATCCACCATCTACATACACAACCACGTATTCACCAACAGTTCTATATAGTCACTCATACATGTACTCACTCATCATATATACTCATACACCTATACATCCTGTTACACACCAACACTCATCCATAGAGTTACTCACACACATACTCACACATGCATATAAACTATCAAACATCCCTTTATTTGCATATACTGCTATACACACACCATTACACTTAATTCTACAGAAACGTACACATACTTACTCTCTTAAACAATCACTTATAGAAACACATACTTATTTATACAGGAACTCTTCCAGTCTCTCACTCTCACATATGCTCACTTATATACATCAATACTCACATTTACTAGTTTAAAACATATGTAGTTACTCATAAAGATACTATTGAGACAGTCATTCACTCACTAACACAGCCATACATACACTCATCCACCCATACAGCCCTGCAGACATGCTGTTTTCAAAACACATACAGTCAGTCAGTCATTCATGCATCTATGTGCTAAGTAATACTCCCCACCAAAGCATACAGACACTCATACTGATATTAAAAAAACAACTAATAACCCATATAAACACTCATGTAGCTACTCACCAAGCCATGCAGCCACTTACACATAAAGTGAGACACTGATACAGATATTTAAATATTTAAACATTACTCGTTAATACATGTATTCACTAAGTTACACTTAATAAGTCCGTTATACAATCAATTTTACATAAAAAACATCCATTTAGACACTTATTTACCCATTTATTCTTCCATCGACTTTTAGATATACATATATAAAAAAGATTTATTTTTCAGAAAGAAACACATTCATTGGATGATGTCATCAGTGATGTCATCAGTGATGTCACTGACCATGTCATGAGGGATGTAATATGTGACGTCATCAGCAGTGCATTGCGGGCACGCAAGTTATAGTTAGCTGAACTAACTATAACGGGGGAATTTCAATGGTTTTGTATGAGTGAAATGTCCAGCTAACTATAACATGTGTGAAACCTATGGTTTTTTCAGTGAATTTCTAAGGATTTTTAAATGCTAATTCCTAACTATAACGTGTGTAAAACCTATGTTTTTTTAGTGAATTTATATATGTGTACATATATATATATATATATATATATATATATATATATATATATATATATATATATTCACTGAAAAAACCATAGGTTATAGACCATATATAGTTAGGAATTAGCATTTAAAAAACCTTATTTTACTCACACAAAACCATTGAAATTCCATATATAGTTAGTTGCACTAACTATATATCGCGCACCCGCAATCCACTGCTGATCATGTCACATATTACATCATTCATGACATGGTCAGTGACATCACTGATGACATCACTGATGACATCTCAAATGACATCACTGATGAGATCACTGATGACATCATCCAGTGACTGTGTGTTTCTGTAAAGTTTAAATATGTTTTACATATTGAAGAATGAGTAGATGTATAAGTGTCTGGACGAAGGATTTAGTAGGTGCATGACTGAATGTATGAGTGAGTGATTAAATGTGTCTCACTGAGTGCATGGGTTAGTGACTAAACTGTCTTAATTTGTGCATCATTATGTCTGTTGTTCTGTAAACTGCTGCATGTGTTGATCAGTAGCTATATGATTAACTATATGGGTTATTGATTGATTGTCCAAGTATTTGTATAGGAGACTGAGTGTGTGTGTGGCTGGCTGGGAGTTGTGTGACTCTGTGCCGATCAATGTGTACTTGTATCAATGATTGTATAAGAAAGTAAGTATGTGTTAGTGTATGTTTGAAAATGTAAGGTGCTCTATGTTTAACTGTATAGACAAGAAAATGGAAGTGTGATTGATTCTTTACAGGACTGACTAGGTGTGTGAGTAACTCCATGGATGAGTGGCAGAGTGTAAGTGTCTGTATAGGTGTATGAGTGCATATGATAGTGTTGTAAAGATGAGTGATTGTATGTATGAATGATTGTATGGGTGAATGAGTGAATGTGTGTGTAGACGTAGGAATCAGTGAGTACGTATGTAGTAACTAGTATTGGTGTGTCAATGGTTTCAAAAATTATACTCTGTATTTAACACTGGGTGAAACAGAGGTTATATTAAAACGTGAGGAGATGCATTGTATTGTCACATGAATGATATCATCAGTGATGTGGTCATTTATGTCATTTGAGATGTCATCAGTGATGTCATCAGTGATGTCACTGACCATGTCATGAATGATGTAATATGTGACATGATCAGCAGTGGATTGCGGGTGCGCGATATATAGTTAGTGCAACTAACTATATATGGAATTTCAATGGTTTTGTGTGAGTAAAATAAGGTTTTTTAAATGCTAATTCCTAACTATATATGGTCTATAACCTATGGTTTTTTCAGTGAATTTTCAAGGTTTTGTAAATGCTAATTCCTAACTATATATGGTCTATAACCTATGGTTTTTTCAGTGAATTTCAATGGTTTTTTAATAGCAAATATCATAAGCTGTCGAATGTCAAGTACGTGGTAAGTAAAAACATTTTCGTGTTTATGCACACTGATCTGCTTTGAATACTGCCCCCCACCCCTCATTTCTATTAGGAGTACTCTCTCTTTGCAGATAGTGAAGGGTAGTTAACGCAGCCCTTTGCCCCCTTTGTAATACGTCGTGCCTGCTTCTCTCTCCATTTGATTGATTGTTCTCTTTGGTTCATTCTCTATTTACAAACAAGCACAGAGTCGCAATACTCTGTTTAGTCTTTGCAGATAGCGAAAAATCGTGTAAAAAAACAAAAGGAATCGAGCAAAATCAGTAGGCCACTAATGGGATCTCTTTTTGACCTCGCTAAAATAGAAACATTAGGAACAACCTGTTGAAAATAGCAATGCGTATGTACATAAGCGGCGTTCATTTGTGTTCACAGTACCCCTTGTTGATTGTTTCAATCGAGCATTGAATTGTTCGAAGTTAATTCTCTTAAGGATCTTCTCTACCTGCAAACGAGGAAGAATAGGAATATTCTCTCTCCCTTTGCAGATAGTGAAGGGTAGGTAACGCAAGCCTTTAACACGTCGTACCTATTTCATTCCTCATTGATTGATTGATTGTCCGAACATTGACTGTTTGGGAATTAGTTCTTTTTGGAGGTATTCCCTGTTTGCAAATAAACGTAGGAAAATCTTTGCAAGTAGTGAAAGGGTACGTAATGCGGACCTTTCTCCCCCGTTGTAATCTGTCATGCCTATCTACTCCCCACTGATTGATGCACCTTTTTCACCCGGACCATTTACTAGAGATACGTCATCTGGCCCGACCAGAGAGCACCCCTAGTGAAAAGGACATATGCAATAATAACGAAGTGATCACTGTATCCTGTTAACAGAAACTTTACCATGAAACAACCTGGAAAGAAAAAAATAGGAAAACGAAAATCAGTAGGCCACTGATGAACATGAACTTTTATTAAACAACAAACAAAGAAACGATAACATAACGTAATGATAAAACCTATTAATGTCCTAGAAACAAGAAAACGTTAAAGTATGCCAGTGGTGAGAGACCAGAAAAACAGTCCGAGAAACCAAATCACCCCTCGCTGTCCCAACTCATGCACTCTGAAAGTTCAAAGTTTTGAGGAGTGCTTGTAACATTGTCTGAAGCCTATTTGCAATTGCTTCATCTTCACTATTCTTAAAGTAAGTGGGGGCTGTTGTGATGCGGTGCCACCCTGAACCGCTTGACGGAGGCCCCCGAGGGACGGTGTCATGTCGCGGACTCGGAGGGGGCGCTTGGCTCCGGCCCCCTCCCCAAGTCGTGTTGCCCTGGTGTGGCCTGAGATCGCCCCCGACATAGGTGGCCGGCTCCCGGGGTCAAGCGGAACTTTTTTCCTTTTGGTGACTCTTCCATTCTTCACCTTGTCCCACAATCCGTTTCACCTAAAGACACGCTGTAGTGGGGCACCCCTTTTCCGTTTCATTTGCCATTCAGCCCGCTTTTGCTACACTGTGCCTCTTCCGCTATTCAGCTGTTTACCGCCCGCTCTTTCGACTACAGCGTCTCGCTCACCATGTACTTGAGTTGCTCCCGCTCTTGCGGTGCAGCGATAGGCGGCTGCCACAGGACTCTCAAAATGGCGGCCATCTCTTCAGATTTGGGCGTGGTCCACTAAAATGGGCCTGCGACACCTTGGAACTCGGACGCTTGTCTGCTAGAGCTTGGGCTCCATTCTCGAAAGCGTCCCCTCATCCTTGAAGATTCTACAAAAGTCTTGGGGGCCCCCGACTCCCGCAGGCTTCTGGTGGGGAGCGCCTAGCATGATTGCTCGTGGAATGGCCACGACGGAGCTACGAAATGGTGGTGCTCTCATGCTAACGCCAGCTTCAGTCTGAAACATCCAGAAACACTGTAGACTACCAATTCGATCAGTTCCGGTAGCGCTCCAACGTGACCCGGTAGAGAAGAACTTGCCCTCCCCTCTTTGACTGATGGTTCTTGTTGCCTGTCCCTTCTGTTGTCATTTAACAGAACTATTTAGCCTGCTGAAAGGGGTTGTGTGCCGTCCGCTGGTTGGTGGAGACATTTTGACTATATTCTGGACCTGCGTTGTCGCGTAATGCGTCATATGACGTGCCGCGTTAGAAAGTTTAATAAATTATTAAACACAATAAACAATCCTTAAAAAATAAAAAAAAATAAAAAATAATCAACAAAACCAACAATCAATTAACAACAGTATTTGAAAAGTCTATCATTCATTTTTCATTGCAGTACGCTGCCCAGAAAGCTTCCCGGTTCCCGGACCGGGCGCTACCCACGCAAAAAAACAAAAAAAAAATTTATTTTTTTTTTGCCCCGCGGGGCCGTTTTAAAGCCTCCACATTAAACCTAGGGGGTCAGGGAGGATCTACTATGCCCCCTTATGGTTATTTGCCCCTTTGTTTTGGCCTCCTCTTGTCTCTCGATCCTACCGAGAGACAAGATGGCGGCCGCTACGGACTTTTTGGAATGTTGACAGACGCCAGAGAACCAATCAGCTTCGCTTCACAAAGCTCCGTTGCGCGAAAAGTACGCGTCCTGGAGCGCTGCCCGGTCCGCTGTTACAGATATATATCTTTTTTTAAACGTTAATTTCTCAAAATCCACTGGAGCACATATATTGAGACCTACAAAAGGCACATCGGGCTACCAGTCCCTACAATTTTGCCAAGTTTCGTGCAAATCTATTCAGCCGTTCGGGCTAAAAGTGAGGCTAACCGCCCTATGGAAAAATCAATGTTAAAAACACGTTTTGGGACCCCCCTTTTTTCTCGGCCCCCCCTTGACGAAACCCCCCCAAATTTTCAGGGGCTGCTCAGAAACAAAATGTGCCATTTTCCTGAAAATTTCAGCCAATTCCGTCCACAAACGCCAAAGTTATTAGACATAGAATTTTCAAAAAACCCATAGGGAAAAAATCCTAACTATATATACCTACTGGCGACCGCCAGTAGGTAATATATATTCAAGAAACAAGGGTGTCCCCAAGGAGGCATCACACGCGAAATGGTTACCGCACACCACCTCCGGCAGCAGCCTTCACAGCAAGCACTCGTGACTTCCAAGTTGCACTATGCCAAACGCGTTTCAAGCGGTAAGCCCTTTCTCAATGGCATGCAAACAGCAAATGAGGCATTCAAGTAAGTTAAAGAACATTTATTTAATTAGTAAGGTCCCCGCCCATGTGGGCGTGCGCAGCATGGCATTATGGTAAATGAAGTCCATCTGCCCAAGGATACAGTTCATGTATACCCAAGTGGATCAAGCGCCTCAAACTGTGGAAAAATAGTTCACCCGGTTGGGCGGAGGCCAGCGAGTAAGTGCTGTGGTGCTCCCAATGTACTCCGAAAGTCAGGCCCATTCCGCTCCCTTCACGTGCCTGTAATGACAAGCACCAGGACCCGCCGTGTTACAGCGGTGGGACTTCTCCACGGCCGGACCAGCCGCTATATATTCAAGAAACAAGGGTGTCCCCAAGGAGGCATCACACGAGAAATGGTCACCGCACAACACCTCCGGCAGCAGCCTTCACAGCAAGCACTCGTGACTTCCAAGTTGCACTATGCCAAACGCGTTTCAAGCGGTAAGCCCTTTCTCAATGGCATGCAAACAGCAAATGAGGCGTTCAAGTAAGTTAAAGAACATTTATTTAATTAGTAAGGTCCCCGCCCATGTGGGCGTGCGCAGCATGGCATTATGGTAAATGAAGTCCATCTGCCCAAGGATCCAGTTCATGTATACCCAAGTGGATCAAGCGCCTCAAACTGTGGAAAAATAGTTCACCCGGTTGGGCGGAGGCCAGCGAGTAAGTGCTGTGGTGCTCCCAATGTCTCCGAAAGTCAGGCCCATTCCGCTCCCTTAACGTGCCTGTAATGACAAGCACCAGGACCCGCCGTGTTACAGCGGTGGGACTTCTCCGCGGCCGGACCAGCCGCTATATATTCAAGAAACAAGGGTGTCCCCAAGGAGGCATCACACGCGAAATGGTTACCGCACACCACCTCCGGCAGCAGCCTTCACAGCAAGAACTCGTGACTTCCAAGTTGCACTATGCCAAACGCGTTTCAAGCGGTAAGCCCTTTCTCAATGGCATGCAAACAGCAAATGAGGCATTCAAGTAAGTTAAAGTAAGTGGAAGAGGTGTGGCGCCGCGGCCAGGGCGACTGACGCTGGAATCTGGGGATCACGGTTCGATCCCCGGCACCGGCGGCAGATTAGCCTAGCACCATGCGACTCTGGGCAATAGCTTGCATAATCTTCCCGACGGCCCCCAGCGCCTAGAGACCCTTACGGGTGATTGTGCGCTTTACAAATGTGGATTATTATTATTATTAAAGAACATTTATTTAATTAGTAAGGTCCCCGCCCATGTGGGCGTGCGCAGCATGGCATTATGGTAAATGAAGTCCATCTGCCCAAGGATCCAGTTCATGTATACCCAAGTGGATCAAGCGCCTCAAACTGTGGAAAAATAGTTCACCCGGTTGGGCGGAGGCCAGCGAGTAAGTGCTGTGGTGCTCCCAATGTACTCCGAAAGTCAGGCCCATTCCGCTCCCTTCACGTGCCTGTAATGACAAGCACCAGGACCCGCCGTGTTACAGCGGTGGGACTTCTCCGCGGCCGGACCAGCCGCTATATTTTCAAGAAACAAGGGTGTCCCCAAGGAGGCATCACACGCGAAATGGTTACCGCACACCACCTCCGGCAGCAGCCTTCACAGCAAGCACTCGTGACTTCCAAGTTGCACTATGCCAAACGCGTTTCAAGCAGTAAGCCCTTTCTCAATGGCATGCAAACAGCAAATGAGGCGTTCAAGTAAGTTAAAGAACATTTATTTAATTAGTAAGGTCCCCGCCCATGTGGGCGTGCGCAGCATGGCATTATGGTAAATGAAGTCCATCTGCCCAAGGATCCAGTTCATGTATACCCAAGTGGATCAAGCGCCTCAAACTGTGGAAAAATAGTTTACCCGGTTGGGCGGAGGCCAGCGAGTAAGTGCTGTGGTGCTCCCAATGTACTCCGAAAGTCAGGCCCATTCCGCTCCCTTCACGTGCCTGTAATGACAAGCACCAGGACCCGCCGTGTTACAGCGGTGGGACTTCTCCGCGGCCGGACCAGCCGCTATATATTCAAGAAACAAGGGTGTCCCCAAGGAGGCATCACACGCGAAATGGTTACCGCACACCACCTCCGGCAGCAGCCTTCACAGCAAGCACTCGTGACTTCCAAGTTGCACTATGCCAAACGCGTTTCAAGCGGTAAGCCCTTTCTCAATGGCATGCAAACAGCAAATGAGGCGTTCAAGTAAGTTAAAGAACATTTATTTAATTAGGGACTACAAGCATGGCTGCATATTAATGGACTACAATATCCAGAAAGCCACGGCGACGCCCATGGGGGCGGGGTTTGTTTCATTAATAAATTAGTGTCCTAAGACTCGTTTGCTGTTTCCTTGCATCATTGAGTGTGGAGCCTGCCAGTGAACAAGAGCGCCAAGTCGCTTGAAACGCGTATGGCTTTAAGGCTGCTATCTAGGAAGCGCGAGTGACCTGTTGGGAGTGCAGCCGCCTGGGGCATCAGTGTGCTTACCCCCTCATGTGAGATGGCTTCAATGGGGGCAACTCTTTTTGTTTGATGTATTGCGGCTTGTCCAGCTGCGAAGCCGTCCCGCCGCCAGGAGAGGCGGATCCCAAGGCCCGCATACGCGAACCTGATGTGGAATGAGGGGGACCAGAGCCTCAGGTACATATTGGTCTGTACCCTAGCAAGTCTACACAGCGCTCTCACCTATTTTAGGAATTATCATGAACTTTAACTCAAATGGGCTTTTTTATCATGAGTGAAATATGCAAACACCCACTGGGGTTCTTTACGGGACTACAAGCATGGCTGCATATTAATGGACTACAATATCCAGAAAGCCACGGCGACGCCCATGGGGGCGGGGCTTGTTTCATTAATAAATTAGTGTCCTAAGACTCGTTTGCTGTTTCCTTGCATCATTGAGTGTGGAGCCTGCCAGTGAACAAGAGCGCCAAGTCGCTTGAAACGCATATGGCTTTAGGGCTGCTATCTAGGAAGCGCGAGTGACCTGTTGGGAGTGCAGCCGCCTGGGGCATCAGTGTGCTTACCCCCTCATGTGAGATGGCTTCAATGGGGGCAACTCTTTTTGTTTGATGTATTGCGGCTTGTCCAGCCGCGAAGCCGTCCCGCCGCCAGGAGAGGCGGATCCCAAGGCCCGCATACGCGAACCTGATGTGGAATGAGGGGGACCAGAGCCTCAGGTACATATTGGTCTGTACCCTAGCAAGTCTACACAGCGCTCTCACCTATTTTAGGAATTATCATGAACTTTGACTCAAATGGGCTTTTTTATCATGAGTGAAATATGCAAACACCCACTGGGGTTCTTTACGGGACTACAAGCATGGCTGCATATTAATGGACTACAATATCCAGAAAGCCACGGCGACGCCCATGGGGGTGGGGCTTGTTTCATTAATAAATTAGTGTCCTAAGACTCATTTGCTGTTTCCTTGCATCATTGAGTGTGGAGCCTGCCAGTGAACAAGAGCGCCAAGTCGCTTGAAACGCGTATGGCTTTAAGGCTGCTATCTAGAAAGCGCGAGTGACCATGTTGAGAGTGCAGCTGCCTGGGGCATCAGTGTGCTTACCCCCTCATGTGAGATGGCTTCAATGGGGGCAACTCTTTTTGTTTGATGTATTGCGGCTTGTCCGGCCGCTAGGCCGTCCCGCCAACAGGAGAGGCGGATCCCAAGGCCCGCATACGCGAACCTGATGTGGAATGAGGGGGACCAGAGCCTCAGGTACATATTGGTCTGTACCCTAGCAAGTCTACACAGCGCTCTCACCTATTTTAGGAATTATCATGAACTTTGACTCAAATGGGCTTTTTTATCATGAGTGAAATATGCAAACACCCACTGGGGTTGTTTACGGGACTACAAGCATGGCTGCATATTAATGGACTACAATATCCAGAAAGCCACGGCGACGCCCATGGGGGCGGGGCTTGTTTCATTAATAAATTAGTGTCCTAAGACTCGTTTGCTGTTTTCTTGTATCATTGAGTGTGGAGCCTGCCAGTGAACAAGAGCGCCAAGTCGCTTGAAACGCGTATGGCTTTAAGGCTGCTATCAAGGAAGCGCGAGTGACCTGTTGGGAGTGCAGCCGCCTGGGGCATCAGTGTGCTTACCCCCTCATGTGAGATGGCTTCAATGGGGGCAAATCTTTTTGTTTGATGTATTGCGGCTTGTCCAGCCGCGAAGCCGTCCCGCCGCCAGGAGAGGCGGATCCCAAGGCCCGCATACGCGAACCTGATGTGGAATGAGGGGGACCAGAGCCTCAGGTACATATTGGTCTGTACCCTAGCAAGTCTACACAGCGCTCTCACCTATTTTAGGAATTATCATGAACTTTGACTCAAATGGGCTTTTTTATCATGAGTGAAATATGCAAACACCCACTGGGGTTCTTTACGGGACTACAAGCATGGCTGCATATTAATGGACTACAATATCCAGAAAGCCACGGCGACGCCCATGGGGGCGGGGCTTGTTTCATTAATAAATTAGTGTCCTAAGACTCGTTTGCTGTTTCCTTGCATCATTGAGTGTGGAGCCTGCCAGTGAACAAGAGCGCCAAGTCGCTTGAAACGCGTATGGCTTTAAGGCTGCTATCTAGGAAGCGCGAGTGACCTGTTGGGAGTGCAGCCGCCTGGGGCATCAGTGTGCTTACCCCCTCATGTGAGATGGCTTCAATGGGGCAACTCTTTTTGTTTGATGTATTGCGGCTTGTCCAGCCGCGAAGCCGTCCCGCCGCCAGGAGAGGCGGATCCCAAGGCCCGCATACGCGAACCTGATGTGGAATGAGGGGGACCAGAGCCTCAGGTACATATTGGTCTGTACCCTAGCAAGTCTACACAGCGCTCTCACCTATTTTAGGAATTATCATGAACTTTGACTCAAATGGGCTTTTTTATCATGAGTGAAATATGCAAACACCCACTGGGGTTCTTTACGGGACTACAAGCATGGCTGCATATTAATGGACTACAATATCCAGAAAGCCACGGCGACGCCCATGGGGGTGGGGCTTGTTTCATTAATAAATTAGTGTCCTAAGACTCATTTGCTGTTTCCTTGCATCATTGAGTGTGGAGCCTGCCAGTGAACAAGAGCGCCAAGTCGCTTGAAACGCGTATGGCTTTAAGGCTGCTATCTAGAAAGCGCGAGTGACCATGTTGGGAGTGCAGCTGCCTGGGGCATCAGTGTGCTTACCCCCTCATGTGAGATGGCTTCAATGGGGGCAACTCTTTTTGTTTGATGTATTGCGGCTTGTCCGGCCGCTAGGCCGTCCCGCCAACAGGAGAGGCGGATCCCAAGGCCCGCATACGCGAACCTGATGTGGAATGAGGGGGACCAGAGCCTCAGGTACATATTGGTCTGTACCCTAGCAAGTCTACACAGCGCTCTCACCTATTTTAGGAATTATCATGAACTTTGACTCAAATGGGCTTTTTTATCATGAGTGAAATATGCAAACACCCACTGGGGTTGTTTACGGGACTACAAGCATGGCTGCATGGACTACAATATCCAGAAAGCCACGGCGACGCCCATGGGGGCGGGGCTTGTTTCATTAATAAATTAGTGTCCTAAGACTCGTTTGCTGTTTTCTTGTATCATTGAGTGTGGAGCCTGCCAGTGAACAAGAGCGCCAAGTCGCTTGAAACGCGTACGGCTTTAAGGCTGCTATCTAGGAAGCGCGAGTGACCTGTTGGGAGTGCAGCCGCCTGGGGCATCAGTGTGCTTACCCCCTCATGTGAGATGGCTTCAATGGGGGCAAATCTTTTTGTTTGATGTATTGCGGCTTGTCCAGCCGCGAAGCCGTCCCGCCGCCAGGAGAGGCGGATCCCAAGGCCCGCATACGCGAACCTGATGTGGAATGAGGGGGACCAGAGCCTCAGGTACATATTGGTCTGTACCCTAGCAAGTCTACACAGCGCTCTCACCTATTTTAGGAATTATCATGAACTTTGACTCAAATGGGCTTTTTTATCATGAGTGAAATATGCAAACACCCACTGGGGTTCTTTACGGGACTACAAGCATGGCTGCATATTAATGGACTACAATATCCAGAAAGCCACGGCGACGCCCATGGGGGCGGGGCTTGTTTCATTAATAAATTAGTGTCCTAAGACTCGTTTGCTGTTTCCTTGCATCATTGAGTGTGGAGCCTGCCAGTGAACAAGAGCGCCAAGTCGCTTGAAACGCGTATGGCTTTAAGGCTGCTATCTAGGAAGCGCGAGTGACCTGTTGGGAGTGCAGCCGCCTGGGGCATCAGTGTGCTTACCCCCTCATGTGAGATGGCTTCAATGAGGGCAACTCTTTTTGTTTGATGTATTGCGGCTTGTCCAGCCGCGAAGCCGTCCCGCCGCCAGGAGAGGCGGATCCCAAGGCCCGCATACGCGAACCTGATGTGGAATGAGGGGGACCAGAGCCTCAGGTACATATTGGTCTGTACCCTAGCAAGTCTACACAGCGCTCTCACCTATTTTAGGAATTATCATGAACTTTGACTCAAATGGGCTTTTTTATCATGAGTGAAATATGCAAACACCCACTGGGGTTCTTTACGGGACTATAAGCATGGCTGCATATTAATGGACTACAATATCCAGAAAGCCACGGCGACGCCCATGGGGGCGGGGCTTGTTTCATTAATAAATTAGTGTCCTAAGACTCGTTTGCTGTTTCCTTGCATCATTGAGTGTGGAGCCTGCCAGTGAACAAGAGCGCCAAGTCGCTTGAAACGCGTATGGCTTTAAGGCTGCTATCTAGGAAGCGGAGTGACCTGTTGGGAGTGCAGCCGCCTGGGGCATCAGTCTGCTTACCCCCTCATGTGAGATGGCTTCAATGGGGGCAACTCTTTTTGTTTGATATATATATATATATATATATATATATATATATATATATATATATATATATATATATATATTCCCAGAAAAGAGTTCAGTAAACACGCTCTCAGGAATGAAAAGGGAGTATGCCAGTCAAAGTAAAGTGCTGTTTAATCACAACGCGTTTCACCAAACAAATGGCTTGATCACGTGATTGTATGCTCGTTGTACAAAGGTTAAATAACATCACCAATGTGCTAAACATAAACATAAACATAGGACTGCGGTCAGAGGGCAGACATTACTGAAAAGTCAGCATGATCAGGCTACACGTAAATTGCATGTGCAGTAAAAACATGACTCAAAGCGCCACAAATCATGCTGTTGAAAGAATCTTTGGCAAGAAACTGAACAGTGAGATAAATGCTCTCATGAAGCTGCCTGCTATTGACAAGACATTATCGCGCAAGTGCGCAATCAAAGCATACAATGAAATACATGAGTCGAAAAAGCATGATTCAAAAAATGTGTCATGACATGCATGCATGGCCTGGAATAAACCCAATTGATTGCAAGGCAGGCCGATGCCCAACAGTTCGAACACATGACAATGAAAACAGTCCTAGCACTACAAGTTGTTCATGCTGACCCCATAGACACGTTCCTGTCCTGAAAAAATGGCGCCAAACCAGGCAAGTAAGTTAAAGAAAATATCACAACAGAGTCTCTGTAAATACAGGGCAAGTGCCCAAGTCCTGAGATGATGCCCTTACTGTACGAAGTCATTCAGATGCCCTCAAGTGCCGCTCTCACGTCTTAACAAGCAAACCAGTGCCCCCGTGTGCAGGAAACAGGAGAAGGGGAGGAATCCCGTGATCGTGAAATATAAGTGAAAAAGGGGCCCCTTCTCGTGTGTTTCTGAAATAAAACAAAATGTACAAAATGTAAGTATCAACAATGCAGCTGTACAAGCTGAAAACATAGAATATCATTAAAAAATCAGTCTAGGAGGTACTGATTGTCCAGAGAGAGGATCCTGGGAGGAGGAAAACATGGTTAAAAACACATCATGTGCTGGAGAGACAAAGACACCAGGGCCCTGGTGTCTAAAGGGGAAGTTGGCATGCACATGGTTAGTATTGGCATGCACATGGTTAATTTTTGAGATGTACTGATAGATCCTCATTTTCATTCAGACCTCCCGGGGTTTTGGTTTGAAAGTCAATGATCAGTTTAGACTCCCTTTGGCGCAATTTCAGAACTCTATTGCCCCCCCTGGGATTCTTGGTGACTTGTTCCAGGATGATGTACCTTAAATCCCTCACATTAGAGAAATGAGTTTCTCTAAAATGTCGGGCCACCGGATATTTGGGATCAAAATTGGTGATTGCTCTGGTATGCTCCAGTATTCTCTTTTTCGCCATGCACGTGGTGCTCCCGATGTACCATTTGTTACAGGTGCAAATGATTGCATATATAACAAATGTGGAGCTGCAGGTCAAGAACGGTTTGATACTTTTCTTGACGCCATTGTGACTGACTTCCTTACAGGACTTGCTGTTGGCACACGCCTTGCAGTGTCCGCAAGGGTAAAAACCATCGATGCCCTCTATGTTGGTAGGGGGGTGCACCGTAATGTCACTATGGACCAGCATGTCCCGTATATTCTTGCCACGTCTGTACGTGATACTGGGTCTGTTGGATAGGTCTGCTCCTAGAACATTGTCACTTTTGAGAATGTCCCAATTTTTTGTGACAATTCTCTTGATTGCTTTAGCATCTGAGCTGTATGTCAAAATAAGTCTGGTGGTTTGTCCCATCTGAACATCATCATCTGGTTTATCCCTGATTGTTTCGGATCTATCTATGGCATTAACCCTCATTCTGGCTTTCTTCAGAACCCATTCAGGGTAACCCCTTTCTCTAAATCTTGTCATCATGACCTTGCTTTCTTCCTCAAAACTTTGACTGGTATTACAGTTGCGTTTGGCCCTCAGTAGTTCGCCAAACGGAATGCTCCATTTGAGATTATCTGGATGACTACTGAGGGCATGCAGCATACTGTTCCCTGCAGTATTTTTGCGAAAGAGTGAGGTCAAAACCTGGTTGTTTTTTATTTCCACTCTAACGTCAAGATAATCTATGGAAGTCTTGCTTTTGTTGCCACTCAAAACGATGTTCCTGTCATTATTGTTGAGTTTGTCAACAAAAGCGTCAGCCTCATCCATAGTGCCACTCCACACAATGAAGAGATCATCAATGTATCTCAACCATACCTTGACCTTGGCAAAATCTTTCTGGAGATTGATGTCGTTGCGAATATCTGATTCCCATTTGCCCAGAAAAAGATTCGCAAAACTGGGTGAAAAACAAGATCCCATGGCTGACCCGCTTACCTGTCTGTATAGTTCACCATTAAACATAAACATGTTGTATTCTAGACAGTATCTGATCATTTCTAAGATCATACCAGTGTGGTCTCTATACCTAATGTGCCGATTCTGAAGAAATTCTTCGCATGCCTCTAGACCTTGCTTGTGGTCTATGATGGTGTACAGACTCTGTACATCCAGGGTGATCAGCATAGAGTCTGTATCCCATGCCAGACCCTCGATTTTCTTCAGAAAATCCTTGGTATCTTTGACATAACTAGACAAATTGGTCACAAATTCTCTCAAGAAATGGTCTATGTACTTGGATACCATCTCTGAAGCACTGCCCCTGGAGGAAACGATAGGTCTCCCTGGTGGATTATTTTTGTTCTTGTGAACTTTGGGCAGAAGGTACAGCACGGGAATTACTGGAAAGTCACATTTAAGGTATTTAAACTCATCCCATGACAGGATACCTCTATCTTTCCAATCTAACAGAAAATCATGTAGAATGGTGATACTTTCATGGTAGCATGCCGTATTAATGGTCTCATAAAAACGGTTGTCAGCCAATTGTCTGTTGGCCTCATTAATGTACATATCTCTGTCTAGTACCACAATGTTGCCCCCTTTGTCAGCTGGACGGATAACGATATCACCATCGTCCATGAGGGATTTTATGGCTTCACGTTGTTTGTGTGTCATATTTTGGCTGCTCGTTTTCCAATGTTTCTTGTGTCTCAAATCATTGAGATCCTTGTTCACACACTCGTGGAATGTGTCAATGCTGTCATGCGGAAGAGTGGGCATGAATTGGGATCTCGTTCTAAATTCAGTGTTGGCAGCAGTGTCAGTGCGAATGTCTAAGTCTGATAAGAGTTGTGTGGTACTCGTGGGTGGATCATCCCCGTTGCCACTTATCCCCAGATCCATAATCATGTTCAGGGTTTCGCTGTCCCTAATGTCAAAATTATAAGCATTGGGTAAATCAGATGTAGTGACAGTATTGTCATTGGAGTAACCTTTCAATTTGAACCATTTTTTTAGTTTTAGTTTGCGGGTGTATTTGAATACATCAATGCGGTTGTCAGTGTATCTGGAAGAGGAGGAGGGGCAAAAAGACAATCCTAGACACAGGGTTCGCTTCTCCATCATGTTAAGGTCTCTCTTAGATAAATTGACAATGGTGTTATTTACCGTTTTGTCATCCATTATTTTCCCTTCTTGGGGCGTCCTCTCTTGGTTCCCATGGCGCCACGTCCCTTGTCTTTTTTGCCACCGTTGCTTGATCCGTAGTCTTCGGTTGCTGCGTTTCCCCTTCCGCGTCCTCTTCCTCGTCCTCCCCTGGGCTTGGGTACTGGAGTTTCCCTTGTCGTGAACCGTCCCCTCCGCAGAGTCCGGTATTCGTCTAAAAAATTCAGCTGTTTCTTGCCCATAGGTGGGGCTGCCCCGTTAATGGTTGAGACATCCGACTCGCTGCCACTGGTGCGGGTGTCGACATTACTCAAATTGATGTTGCTGTTGTCTGCAGCATTCTCACTCTCTCTGTCCTGTTTATATAGATAGTCATATTTATGACTGAAAGTTAAGATACGGCCACTGTCATAGTCCGCAAAGTCGCGATTCCATTTCCTTTCCTTGCGAGCTTTGATTTCCTCTTCATGTTTTGTTAGTCTTTCTTTAATCACTTTTAGTTTGTTTTCTAGATTAACAGTGTCCGTACTTTTTGTGATTTCATCCAATAAGTCAGTTAGTTCTTTGATAATGTCATCACGATCTAACCAGGCATACTTGATAAGTATTTCCAACATCCTGCGTGAGCTGCTGGCTGAGTTGGATGACCATTCTTCCAGCATTAAGGGATTCGGTTTCTCATAGGTTGGGATCGTAAAAATTCTCAAACCCCTAGGGACCATGTTCTCATCCACATAATGTTGGAGCGATGTCGCTTCCCACCATTTGGTAATCTCCGCTTTTTTCAGTTTTTCTAAAGTTTTGAATTTTTGGTCAATAGGTTCGATTCTTGCAGTGGTTGTGGCGCCACCTGTCACGTTACTGGTCAAAGTTTTGCGCCCAAACATAGTTTTTGCCGCTTTGGTGCGTTCATCGTTTTCCTCCATAATAATCCTCTCTCTTAAACAGCACAATAGTACTTATTTTCAGGCACACTCGATTCTCTGTCCCCCCGATAATTACCGGGTTCCTTCTGCCAATGTAGGTTCAGCGGTGCAGAAAATTGTATGCAGGATAAAATCCTGTTCAAGGTATATGTATACAGGGTACACGTGGTAGTGACCCTAGATGGTGGGGGTGGAATATGCACCAAGAAACCCCCAAGGTATAGGGCGGAGAGCCAGCGGATCCCCGCTACCCCAGAGAGCTAGGTGCGGTGCGCAACCTCCGTTGTTTACCACCACCCCTCTCCCTAAAGGACGGAAGACCCTTGACTCCCGCTTACCTTGATGTGGGGTATATCTGGCTTCGTCACCTCCCTTGCTGCTCGCGCTGAACGCGTCAACGGCCGGTCTAACCTGGAGATCCTCACTCGACATCCAAAATAAACCACTCCTTCTGGATCCCTCCGACCCATGGAAGGTGGCGCGTGCGCCGGCGGAGAAAAACCGGCAGAATTCACTATAATCCCAGAAAAGAGTTCAGTAAACACGCTCTCATAACACCATTGTCAATTTATCTAAGAGAGACCTTAACATGATGGAGAAGCGAACCCTGTGTCTAGGATTGTCTTTTTGCCCCTCCTCCTCTTCCAGATACACTGACAACCGCATTGATGTATTCAAATACACCCGCAAACTAAAACTAAAAAAATGGTTCAAATTGAAAGGTTACTCCAATGACAATACTGTCACTACATCTGATTTACCCAATGCTTATAATTTTGACATTAGGGACAGCGAAACCCTGAACATGATTATGGATCTGGGGATAAGTGGCAACGGGGATGATCCACCCATGAGTACCACACAACTCTTATCAGACTTAGACATTCGCACTGACACTGCTGCCAACACTGAATTTAGAACGAGATCCCAATTCATGCCCACTCTTCCGCATGACAGCATTGACACAATCCACGAGTGTGTGAACAAGGATCTCAATGATTTGAGACACAAGAAACATTGGAAAACGAGCAGCCAAAATATGACACACAAACAACGTGAAGCCATAAAATCCCTCATGGACGATGGTGATATCGTTATCCGTCCAGCTGACAAAGGGGGCAACATTGTGGTACTAGACAGAGATATGTACATTAATGAGGCCAACAGACAATTGGCTGACAACCGTTTTTATGAGACCATTAATACGGCATGCTACCATGAAAGTATCACCATTCTACATGATTTTCTGTTAGATTGGAAAGATAGAGGTATCCTGTCATGGGATGAGTTTAAATACCTTAAATGTGACTTTCCAGTAATTCCCGTGCTGTACCTTCTGCCCAAAGTTCACAAGAACAAAAATAATCCACCAGGGAGACCTATCGTGTCCTCCAGGGGCAGTGCTTCAGAGATGGTATCCAAGTACATAGACCATTTCTTGAGAGAATTTGTGACCAATTTGTCTAGTTATGTCAAAGATACCAAGGATTTTCTGAAGAAAATCGAGGGTCTGGCATGGGATACAGACTCTATGCTGATCACCCTGGATGTACAGAGTCTGTACACCATCATAGACCACAAGCAAGGTCTAGAGGCATGCGAAGAATTTCTTCAGAATCGGCACATTAGGTATAGAGACCACACTGGTATGATCTTAGAAATGATCAGATACTGTCTAGAATACAACATGTTTATGTTTAATGGTGAACTATACAGACAGGTAAGCGGGTCAGCCATGGGATCTTGTTTTTCACCCAGTTTTGCGAATCTTTTTCTGGGCAAATGGGAATCAGATATTCGCAACGACATCAATCTCCAGACAGATTTTGCCAAGGTCAAGGTATGGTTGATATACATTGACGATCTCTTCATTGTGTGGAGTGGCACTATGGATGAGGCTGACGCTTTTGTTGACAAACTCAACAATAATGACAGGAGCATCGTTTTGAGTGGCAACAAAAGCAAGACTTCCATAGATTATCTTGACGTTAGAGTGGAAATAAAAAACAACCAGGTTTTGACCTCACTCTTTCGCAAAAATACTGCAGGGAACAGTATGCTGCATGCCCTCAGTAGTCATCCAGATAATCTCAAATGGAGCATTCCGTTTGGCGAACTACTGAGGGCCAAACGCAACTGTAATACCAGTCAAAGTTTTGAGGAAGAAAGCAAGGTCATGATGACAAGATTTAGAGAAAGGGGTTACCCTGAATGGGTTCTGAAGAAAGCCAGAATGAGGGTTAATGCCATAGATAGATCCGAAACAATCAGGGATAAACCAGATGATGATGTTCAGATGGGACAAACCACCAGACTTATTTTGACATACAGCTCAGATGCTAAAGCAATCAAGAGAATTGTCACAAAAAATTGGGACATTCTCAAAAGTGACAATGTTCTAGGAGCAGACCTATCCAACAGACCCAGTATCACGTACAGACGTGGCAAGAATATACGGGACATGCTGGTCCATAGTGACATTACGGTGCACCCCCCTACCAACATAGAGGGCATCGATGGTTTTTACCCTTGCGGACTCTGCAAGGCGTGTGCCAACAGCAAGTCCTGTAAGGAAGTCAGTCACAATGGCGTCAAGAAAAGTATCAAACCGTTCTTGACCTGCAGCTCCACATTTGTTATATATGCAATCATTTGCACCTGTAACAAATGGTACATCGGGAGCACCACGTGCATGGCGAAAAAGAGAATACTGGAGCATACCAGAGCAATCACCAATTTCGATCCCAAATATCCGGTGGCCCGACATTTTAGAGAAACTCATTTCTCTAATGTGAGGGATTTAAGGTACATCATCCTGGAACAAGTCACCAAGAATCCCAGGGGGGGCAATAGAGTTCTGAAATTGCGCCAAAGGGAGTCTAAACTGATCATTGACTTTCAAACCAAAACCCCGGGAGGTCTGAATGAAAATGAGGATCTATCAGTACATCTCAAAAATTAACCATGTGCATGCCAATACTAACCATGTGCATGCCAACTTCCCCTTTAGACACCAGGGCCCTGGTGTCTTTGTCTCTCCAGCACATGATGTGTTTTTAACCATGTTTTCCTCCTCCCAGGATCCTCTCTCTGGACAATCAGTACCTCCTAGACTGATTTTTTAATGATATTCTATGTTTTCAGCTTGTACAGCTGCATTGTTGATACTTACATTTTGTACATTTTGTTTTATTTCAGAAACACACGAGAAGGGGCCCCTTTTTCACTTATATTTCACGATCACGGGACTCCTCCCCTTCTCCTGTTTCCTGCACACGGGGGCACTGGTTTGCTTGTTAAGACGTGAGAGCGGCACTTGAGGGCATCTGAATGACTTCGTACAGTAAGGGCATCATCTCAGGACTTGGGCACTTGCCCTGTATTTACAGAGACTCTGTTGTGATATTTTCTTTAACTTACTTGCCTGGTTTGGCGCCATTTTTTCAGGACAGGAACGTGTCTATGGGGTCAGCATGAACAACTTGTAGTGCTAGGACTGTTTTCATTGTCATGTGTTCGAACTGTTGGGCATCGGCCTGCCTTGCAATCAATTGGGTTTATTCCAGGCCATGCATGCATGTCATGACACATTTTTTGAATCATGCTTTTTCGACTCATGTATTTCATTGTATGCTTTGATTGCGCACTTGCGCGATAATGTCTTGTCAATAGCAGGCAGCTTCATGAGAGCATTTATCTCACTGTTCAGTTTCTTGCCAAAGATTCTTTCAACAGCATGATTTGTGGCGCTTTGAGTCATGTTTTTACTGCACATGCAATTTACGTGTTGCCTGATCATGCCTGACTTTTCAGTAATGTCTGCCCTCTGACCGCAGTCCTATGTTTATGTTTATGTTTAGCACATTGGTGATGTTATTTAACCTTTGTACAACGAGCATACAATCACGTGATCAAGCCATTTGTTTGGTGAAACGCGTTGTGATTAAACAGCACTTTACTTTGACTGGCATACTCCCTTTTCATTCCTGAGAGCGTGTTTACTGAACTCTTTTCTGGGATTATAGTGAATTCTGCCGGTTTTTCTCCGCCGGCGCACGCGCCACCTTCCATGGGTCGGAGGGATCCAGAAGGAGTGGTTTATTTTGGATATATATATATATATATATATATATATATATATATATATATTCACTGAAAAAACCATAGGTTATAGACCATATATAGTTAGGGATTAGCATTTAAAAAACCTTATTTTACTCACACAAAACCATTGAAATTCCATATATAGTTAGTTGTACTAACTATATATCACGCACCCGCAATCCACTGCTGATGATGTCACATATTACATCATTCATGACATGGTCAGTGACATCACTGATGACATCACTGATGACATCTCAAATGACATCACTGATGACATCACTGATGACATCTCAAATGACATCACTGATGACATCACTGATGACAAAATCCAGTGACTGTATTTTTCTGTAAAGTTAAAATATGTCTTACATATTTATGAATGAGTCGATGTATAAGTGTCTGGACGAAGGATTTAGTAGGTGCATGACTGAATGTATGAGTGAGTGATTAAATGTGTCTCACTGAGTGCATGGGTTAGTGACTAAACTGTCTTAATTTGTGCATCATTATGTCTGTTGTTCTGTAAACTGCTGCATGTGTTGATCAGTAGCTATATGAGTAACTATATGGGTTATTGATTGGTTGCCCAAGCATTTGTATGGGAGACTGAGTGTGTGTGTGGGTGGCTGGGAAGTGTATGACTCTGTGCATAGATGTATGGGTTCAAAAGTGCATGTTGGAAACAGCTGTATGGGCGGTTGACTGTGTGCATGACTGTATTGGTGAGTGAATAGATATCTCAGTGCTACATGTCAAATTAAGTACATATGTAAAATACAATACATGTGAGAGTTGACATATATAAATAACTGTGCATAAGAGCCAGTGAATGTGTGAGTGGCTGTATGGATCATTGTGAACTTGTATCCAGGATTGTATAAGTGAGTAAATATGTCTTAGTATATGTTTGAATAAGTAAGGTGTGTTTAACTGTATAGTTAGGGAAATGGAGGTGTGATTGATTGTTTGCATGACTGTCTAGGTGTGTGTGTAACTTCATGGATGAGTGACAATCTGTGAGTCTGTGTTTACACTGAGTGTATCTAAGGTTATATTAGAGTCTGAAGAGGTTCATCGTATTATCACATAAATGATTTTATCAGTGATGTCATCAGTAATGTCATTTGAGATGTCATCAGTGATGTCATCAGTGATGTCATTTGAGATGTCATCAGTGATGTCATCAGTGATGTCATTTGAGATGTCATCAGTGATGTCATCAGTGATGTCACTGACCATGTCATGAATGATGTAATATGTGACATCATCAGCAGTGGATTGCGGGTGCGTGATATATAGTTAGTACAACTAACTATATATGGAATTTCAATGGTTTTGTGTGAGTAAAATAAGGTTTTTTAAATGCTAATCCCTAACTATATATGGTCTATAACCTATAGTTTTTTCAGTGAATTTTCAAGGTTTTGTAAATGCTAATTCCTAACTATATATAGTCTATAACCTATGGTTTTTTCAGTGAATTTCATTGGTTTTTTAATAGCTAATATCAAAACCTTTACAATGTATTATTCTTTAAATAGAAAAATATTTTTTACATGTTTTTAATACAATTTTTTTTTTTTTTTTTTTGTTTCGCTCCCGGTACGCGTACCGGTTAGCTTCCCGTTAGCTCAATCCGGAGGCGCGACCCGGTACGCGAACCGGTAAACGTTCCTTTTGCGCACCTCTCGCGTTACAAAACAACATCGTGACGCTTCGCGTCAGCATGACGTTTCGCGTTCTCGCGTAATACGTCATATTACGTGCTACGTTCGCGTACCCGGAAGCGTAGCGGTACGCGAACCGGAAGCGATCCGCGGCGCGGCGCCGACCGCGTAACGTAAACACAGCAGGTCATGTGACTCGGTAATAACACTTTTCATTGGTTCATTTCACTTTTGGTTTCCTAATGATGTAATACTAGGTCATGTGATCTAAAATGAACACTTTTCATTGGTTTAGAACTTTTGTTTTTCCCAAATGATGAAAACCCCTCCTTCTTTCCTCACTCTGACTTTCATCTTGGTGAGAGAAAGACCCTTTATTTAGACTTTGAGATGGCTTCATTAGTAGCTTCAGCTGGTGCTAACCCACCACCTCCACCAAATCCAAGAAAGAGAGGACCACCTGCAGAAGTAATTTTGCAAGAAGAGGAAGAACAGGAAGAGGAGGAAGAGGAGGAAGAGCCTGAGTTTTTGCCAGAGGAGCCCAGGAGGTACAATCGAAAGGAGAATTACATCTGGCAATTCTATAGAATTCCAGAGGGGCAAAAAAAAGTGAATGCACGCTACGTGTTTTGCCGTATATGCGGTGATAGATTGTCAAGGGGAACTGATAAAAAATACAGTTACGGCAATCACACTATGCATCGGCATATGAGTAGGTGGCACCCAAATAATTATAGTGCTGCCCAGCTACGTGACGAACAACAAAATCCCCTCCCAATGGCAAGAAGATCGGTTGTCCCAGAGGTGTCGGGACCAGAGGCGAGGGAGATGATCGCAAACATCCAAATGTTGTTTGGGCACGTAAAGCAAGTGTGCGTGGAATGTGGCGCTTTCATCTGCTACAGAGAAAGTAGCATCAGTTTGATTTTACGAGCTATTCAAAATCATGTTAATGTTTGTCCGAGACGCCCCAAAAAATAAATTCTTTTTTTTTTGTTGCTCCTGTTGAGCCCTTTACAATGGATCGTTTTTGTTTCCCCCCCCCCCAAAAAACCAAAATTTTTTTAAAAACGTTCAGAAAATACAAAAAAAGTAAAAAAATGTTCAAAAAATACTAATAAATATAAAACAACAAAAACATTAAAAAAAAAGTTCTTTTCAGAACTAACTCCCCATTATAAAAAAATTGGTAGAATATTTGAAACTCTGCCAACCTCTATTTCTCTTAGTTCGCTCCCGGAGCGCTACCCTGTACGCGTACCGGAAGCTAACCAAAAAAAATATTTTTTTTAAAAAAGAACAGTAAGTATAAGGTAAGCAAACAGACAGTTATGTGAAAAGAAAGACAGCGTTAGGGAGTAAACAAGAGATACTGTTACCTACAATCCACTGCTGATGATGTCACATATTACATCATTCATGACATGGTCAGTAACATCAACAGCAGTGGATTGTAGGTAACAGTATCCTTAGTTTACTCCCTATAGCTGTCTTTCTTTTAACATAACTGTCTGTTTCCTTCCCTTATAGTTACTGTTCTTTTTAAAAAAAAAAATTTATGATCAGTCATAAACAGTGACATTAATAGAAACAGAGAGAGTGAACAAGAGTGAAGAACTATGGTCCTCCTCAGCCACCCTCAGAAAACCAAGGGGGTCAAGATACATCTACCGTGCCCCCTTCTACCCATTCTGAACATTATTTGCCCTCCATCTTGTATCTTGATTCGACCGAAACACAAAATGGTGGACTCCCATAACGCTGCTGGTTTGCGAACCGGGCAACTTCCCGGGAAGCGGTCCAAAAAAAAAGGTGGGAAAGTAATTCACAGACACTAAGAGTAATAGAGATGGAGTGAGTGAACAAGACTGAGGAACTATGAGAACAGAGGGACTGAGAAAAAGAGTGGAAGGAGTTGAGTAAGTAGGTAATAGAGAAAGGAATGAGGAAAGTAACAAAGGCAGGAAACTGAGGATTAAAGAAGTGAAGCAGTGGATCTAATAGTAGGTGAATGTGATAGAAATGTAACAAAAAGAGTACAACTATTTACCTTGTAATTGCCGTTAAATTAATCACATTTTATTTTTATACTTTCAATCTGTGAAAGAGAGAACCAACATTTGAAAAATATTAAAACATGTATTTAAAAATTACAAAAGACAAGGGAAAATATTGAAGGACAAATAGTTTTTCAACAACTTTGACACTGACAGAAGCTTCTGCTTCTCCAGGTCCTCTACACAATCCTAAAGATATACATTTTAAACTAACAGTATCTTGATGCAGATGAAGTGAGGCCTATCTTAAAACATGGTGCATCTTTTGCATTGCTCTTGTTTCAGAAAAGTGTCGCTTCAGGATGCCAATAACATGTCTCCTATCCAGAGATTTGTTTGAGGTGAGGCCTACTCAGAGTTCAAGATGAGATTTACACTTGTTGAAGTGTACAGAGGAGATAATATCTGTGAAAGTCTACCAATGAAGTGAGTCATGTCCACTGCACTCTTCAACAAAGTAGAAACCTCCTATGTTTCCCTGGACAGACCTAAACTTGATCTGCACAATGTGATTCATAATGATAGGAAACACAGGTGATGTAATTGAAATATGTGCAATTTATTTTGCTCATTTCACAATCACATCACTTGTGTTTCCTTTGCTTAGGTATCTCATTGTGCAGATGTAGTCCAGCATATGAAAGAATACGTAGAAGTGCAGCACTGCATGCAATAAATTTAACACTTACAGAAAACTCACCTTCTCCATGCCTCCTACACAGTTCTACATATACATCATAAATGCAAACAGTACAGAATTAAGTATACATGTTAAATGGTTTATTTTTGCTGTTCTCAGAATGTATCAAAATTCACTAAAAACAGTGACTTGAAGGTATTCATCATGTAACAGCGGGGAAAAAAAAACACAATCAAAATGATTGTGTTTAAAAAACCCATACAACATCAGAAATTAAAATTCAGAACTCCTTAAAGTTAACTTACTTTCCATGACGTCCAAGGATGTCCTATGAACAGCTTACACTCTTTTGTGCTGTTATTACTTTCAGCCCGCCACTTTCTGAAAGAAAACCTCCATCGTTTTTAAAAACACGTTACATGCAATAAATGACTTCTTGCTCTCTACCACTATTTTCCACAAGGCCAAATCTAGTCAGAGATATTTATAACTCTTGGATTTCTTGTAAGCCAATCCCATCATTTGGCATTTCCGCAACTTTCACAATTAAAATGTTGAAGATCATTTTCACAATCCTGGAATAGTAATATCTTCCCCTTCTTGCTCAGTCATGTTCTACATTTCCTATGACACTGATACTGCTTAATATGAAGCAGACTTACACTACCTCTATGAGTACTACAATTATTTAATTCTCTACATCACTTTTAATCACAAAGCAATGTAAAACAGTAGACAGCATTGCAGACTTACATTCCCTCTACTCCATGTTTTGATTGGCTGCTTCAATTAGCTTATGAAAAGAAACAGTTTTTCTGAACTCATTAAAAGTGCACATATATCTCCATGATGTCCAGTCCTATGATTAGAAGTTATGTCTCTGAACTACACTTATCCTCAAGGCCAAATTGTGTAGGAGCCATTAGAACTTCTTGAAATTCCACAGAGCACATCCCGAGATTATTTCCCTAAAATTTTGGTTTTAAAAACACCAGGTAAGAGTTTTTAAGGTCATACGGCAATTTTTTTTTGAAAATTAAAACAGAATCATTGCAGAATGACCAGCCATTTCTAGACTTTAAATAAGCTGTGTAATGTCCTGATGTTATTGAAGGGCCGTCATGATATATAATTGCTGTAGTTACAAAAGTCCTTCCTGATATTGACAACTGCAAAGCTACAATTTTTTTTATTAAAGTTGTCAATTTTGTTCCATCAGGCCTACATCGTTGGAACATTAAAATGACGTACTGGCCATATGTTCGTATAAATAATGTGGACATCATTTCAGATTTACATTGGCTACACTCCATGTTGTGATTAGCAGCTTTTACTAGCTTATTAAAGGAGACTGATTTACTGTCTGGCAAAGTTAAATATATAAATCTTTCTGAGTCTACACTAGTAGTACTTGATACCATACAATTCTCGCAGTCATGCTGCCATTGATAAGAAAGCCCAAACAGCTGATCTACATCTACACCTTCAGCATGTAATACATCAAGCATATACATTAAAAACTCCTGACAATCTTGCTGAATATTTTGAGAGAATTGTGTTTGGCCTGAACATCTATCTAACAGATTTCTAATTTCAGACACACTTTCTATGTTTCTTCTATCAGTGGTACATTTCTCTAACACAGAATTTAACAAACTGCAAAATCTTTGATCAGAATTGACCACAATCTCTTCTTTTACATTTTTTAGAGAAAACAAAACATTAATTACTACATTAGCATAGCAGTTGACACCAGAACTGTTTTCAAACTGAAAACCAACAACATCTTCAACAGAATCCTCTTTGTTTCTGCTTGTAATTTTAGGTTCATTCACTTTTTGTCTTTTTGCTACAACCTCCCCAGTATTGTTCTCATTTCTTCGTTTCCGGCCTACCAGACGTTTCTCAAACAAAGGAAACTGAGGCAAATGTGGCGCATACTCTCTTCTTAATCTATTGTATTCCTTAACACAATCTAGATCTGCACAAATGTTTCTGACATCACACTCAATCAAGTACAATCCCGATAAAGTTCTAACTCGTGACAATGCCACATATGCCATACCCTCCTTGAACACAGAACTGCCAATATTCACCAATGCACTGTCTACACTTAAACCTTGCGATTTATGGATTGTCACCGCATATGCCAAGCAAACAGGGAACTGTTTACGGCGAACATATAAGTCTTTTACAAGCAAAAATCTAGCAGAACAACGAGCAATTAGCTGTACTTCCTCAATGCCATCAAATTTAATTTTTAAAAATTCAATTCCATCTCTATTTCTGTATTTCACAAAATCAACAACATTACCCATTGATCCATTTACCAGACCTCTTTCAACATGTAAATTCCTTCTTAAAATTATACGGCAGTTCAAGCACACATTCAGAGTCTTTTCAAAACCTGCAGTTTTAGATATACTCTTCTCTAATGAATCCAATTTAGTTTTCAGATTCTCAGACAAAATAATTGTTGATCCCATATGCTCTACTCTATCAATAGCTTCCAGTTTCACAATCTCTTGCTTTTCTAAATGCAACATTTTGTTGTTAAATTTGGCACATTCTGCAAGAGTTGGCATCAAACATATTCCAGATTTCTTTTCAGTAATTTTCTGAAAAATATTCTCAGGCACAACATCTTGTTCTGGATATAAATTTGACAGTAATCGTGCATTTAAAACTTCTTTCCCATGCTCAGTCACTTTTCCAATTCTAACATCTTGTAGAATAGTCTTGTAAACTTCATCCTTCGCCTGACGCATATTTTCATGCAGTTCAGCATAATTGAAGTTTAACCATATATTGACGTTGCCAATGCTGCCTAGGCACTTCCTGGTATCTTCATGCGTGAGCATTTTGAACACAGGTTGCCCTTTCACTGGTGTCAGCTGCAGAAGATCTCCGAAAACAATGATGTGTTTGCCACCAAATAACACATCATACTCTGTTTTGAGAACTTCTTGCATCCTCAAATGCACAAAGGCAAGCATGACATTGGAAACCATGCTTACTTCGTCAATGATAAGAAGTTTCATTTTCCTCAAGATTCTTGAAACTTCAAAACAAGCATCTCCAGATAGCTTGTGATATTCTAATTTGTTGTCATGCTCCACTGGCAGCATCAGTAAACGATGTAAAGTAATCCCTTTAATATTATGTGCTGCCAGTCCAGTTGGAGCAGTGACAACACAAGACAGCGATGACTCTGTCCTTTCCTGCAAATAGCATGAAATTGCTTTAATGAGGAAACTTTTTCCAGTTCCCGCTTCTCCACTCACGTACAGTCGGACAGGCTTCAACGACGTACATGAGCACTCTTTCTTATCATGACTTAATCCATGATCAATTTGCATGGTAACTTCGTCATATATTTTCCTCTGCTCAACGTTGAGTTGCCTTTCCAACTCTTCTAAGTTAACCGCATCCTCTTGAGCATGTGCCATGGCTCTTTCCACTTCATTCATAGCAGTGGCAGCTTCATTTTCAATAAGAGGTCCTCCTAGTGGATCCTGACTCAATGAAGCAGAACTCTGACTGTCCTGAGAACTGTCTCTGGCAATCTCGGCTGCAATCGTTGCTTCCTGCTCAATTTCCGCATTCAACATTTCTATATATTTGGGAAAAGCAGGACATTCTATGGTCTCCTTGGCGGCATTGAAAGAGTCTTCGTAACAGAGGAAATCTCCAAGCAGTTCCTCTTCTGCACGCCAAGGCTTGAAAAGTTGCAAAAGTGCTAAATAGAAAAACTCCTTTTTTTCAGGAGATTCGCCACTCAATTTTCGATGGTTTATCAAGTGGCATTTTCTTTGCTTGACCAGACATCCCTCACTTCCTATTACAGCATACACTCCTTTCTCAGTATCTTCTTTGATGTTCCTCTTGAATATGTAATTTTGCAGAACCTCATACAGACAAACATTCTCTAGGTGACTGCTTCGATTTGGATAATATGTATCCAACATGTTTGTCTTCAAAATGTCGGTACTGTTTGGCTCCTTTTCCGCCAAATACTCAATTTCCGGCACAGGTTTGAGAACTCGATTACGCGTTGCAGCAAGACCAAGACTCGCCCAAACGATACTCCTGGACTTGGCATAGAGACTTGCTGAAGACAACCGGTCAGAACATTCGTACGCTCCGATTTCTCGATGCGACAACATCTTCAGACTGAAACTGTACAACTTCTTGCTGAGGCTCTTTTCATGGGAAATGTCCTCCCACATATCCTTCAATTCTGTCTTCTCTTTTTTGGTGATGTAAGACGTCACATACCGAGCCACAGCCATACAGTTATCAGCCACAAACTGTATATCCATGTTAGCATTTCACATGGACAAAATCACCGGGTTGTTGTCGTTGATGTACTTGGACTCTTCATTCCTCTTCAAATTGTATGTGTTTTTAGGTGATTTCTTCATCACATTATGTCGCAGCGAAGACATCAAACTGTTTACTCTTCCTTTAGAAATCACCGGTCGTGGAAAGCCGAAACGACATTTGGTGTAGAACTTGTCTTTGTTTCGGAATTTACGACGGCAGTACTTTCCACATCGATGGCTTTGGAAACGCAGAACTTTTTCTCTTAGGCTTTTCTTCTCCTTTGCGTTTGGAACAGCACACGTAGAATACTGTTGGATGAAACTCATCACTGAGTCTTCTGGATCCGTTCCAAATTTAGGTGCATCCTTGATCCACAACAACATATGTATATGAGGAGCACCTCTTGCTTGGTACTCCTTTCTCCAGAAGAAATCCAACACCTCTCCAAGAGGTGGATTCTTCTTATTCATGATGAAAGACATCATAGCTTCAAATCTATGATTGAAGTACCTACATACATTGACTGGATCCAAAGAGCACAGTTCTCCGGGTGTCTTGAATTCGATGTTATCTACGTTAGCATTTGCCTCTCGTAGAAATTGAAGTAAGTCTTCCCAGCCATACTCGGCACAACTCAGAGTGAGGAACCATGTGGGAGTACCTAAGTTCCTCAGCATACATTTTAAATCACCATGACGACGGTACCAGTACTCATTAGTACCACGCTGACACGCCATGAGATTAATCAGGTGAGAATCCAAAATACTATCTTGGACATTCACTTTATCCATAAAATCACTTGCCGAGATGTTTTGCATGTGTATACCACTTTTCAAGATGTGGTTCACTGCATATGACAGTCCAGACAGATCGCTTTCAAACAGGAGATGAAACAAATAAGGAATGCATTGTCGAAACCTAGCATCTCCTGCATACAATCGCAAAGTCCGGTATTCAGAAGCAGGAATTTGATGAGGTCGCTCATCATATCTTCCTCCCTGACCTGTTGGAAAAAGCTGTGGGAAACACCGAGCTTCCAAACTTTCCTCCCAAACACTAATGGGACTCCCTTTGGCTTGTTTCATTTGAAACAACTCAATAGCATTCCCCATGACTTCCTTGGAATGCAAAGGATGAACACTATAATGTTCATATATTTCCTCACTAGTAGAGGGTTCTACTTTCTCAATTTGACCAGCACACAAATCGCTATCCTCTTCCTCACTTACTTCCTCTTCTGCAACATATACATTCTTATAGTATTTATTATTTTTTTTCAAATACAATGTTGCCTTTTTAACTTTCCTAACATCTACTAAATCTTGCCATATTTTCTTATTCTTTGTCGGAACCCCATTAACTAAGATAACCAGAGGTTCCTCTTCCACTTTTTCTACTCCAATTGTGTTAATGTTTTTCTTCAAATCTAGAGGCAAATAAACAACTCTTCCCTTTAATCCTCTCTGTAAATCTGATGGAGGCAATTTCCCTGTCTTTGGCTCCATTCTTACAATAGCCTGAAAGGGATGGATACTTTGAATCAAAATAGATTCATAAGTATTTAAGTCCTTCAATTCAGAAGGAATCTCAACCAATTCCAGATTATTATGAACTGCTCTAGCAGGCATCTGGTTTTGTTTTAATTTGTTACAACAATAAGTACACACACGTTGATCCAATCCCAAATCAAAACAATTTTCTACCATCAAGTATGTTGCAAAATCCTTCCATTCACTAATATTTTCCCTTTCACTTTTTGCATATAAATCAACTAACTTAGTCTGATTCTTATAATAAGTGCGTCTACAACACACACAAGTGAAATTAGGCCTCTCACTTGATTTCATGTCAAACGTCGCAATTTCCCTCTGGAAATTATCTGTACTGGAAACATGTACACTATCTTCCAAATGACCCTCTACTTCTTGCTCAATTTCAACATTCTCCTCTTTACTTCCAAAGTAACAAAACTCAATTTCTTCACATATATTCTTCACATCTATTTCAGAACCATGCAAAAGAGCAGCGCATAATTGTTTCAGCATAATTGCTGGACTCTTAGCATAATACAACATTCTAACTAATTTCCTCACTTTGTTATGATGCACTGCTAGCATCCTGAAATGATGAAAAACACTCTGGCATACTCTCCTGGAAAGACAAGCCAGTGAATGACCATGCAAACCTGTCACTTCTCTTACTCTGCAAGGATCTAATTCTTGCAACAACCTCATTTTCTGCTTCAAACTTTTTTTGTTAAATGACCGTACAAAATCACAAAGCAAATTGATGGAATCCTGTCGCACACTGCAAATACTACTACACTTCCAGGTGTACACAGGACCCTTAGCACGTCTTCCTAAAACCTCATTACCTAACAACTCTTCTGCCTCTGTTGTCACAAGTTTTTCTTTTTCAACTGGACAACCATCTTTCACTTCATAAGCACGACCACTGATGTCAACTGCATGCACCAAATCATTATCCTGGAAATAACTCTCTTCATTAAAAAATGCCTCACAGCTTGAACTATGCATCCATTCTCCAGAAAAAACTTCACAAAAATTACTACGATTAACTATTCTCTTCCATCTACTATTTCTTTTGAAATCAAAAATTGCCTTGTTTAGCTTCCTAATTCTATTGATTATCAAAATAAATAACTTACGTTTAATTTCAAATGCCTGATCAATAACTTTCTCAACTTTTTTTTTTCTCTTATAAAAAACTAGTTTCTGTTGACCTTTCTTAATATTTTTTAACAAATTGCCAATTATCCTGTTGCGGAACATTCGTTTACGAATCTCCCTAAACTGTTGTTTCCTTCTACTATCATGCACAGATTTATCTCTTGCTCTAGCAGTAACATTTTCCATTGTCCTTTTCTTTCCATTTGATTTACTCCTCGTGTTATGGACTGAAACATTTTCTGTAGTAATATTTTTTTTATTACAAATATTTCTTATGAAATATTTAGAGCTCTTACCCGGTGCTTTCTTCGTGGCTTGAGAAATCTTTTTGTTAGAGGACTGCTGCGTTTTTTTTTTCTCCTGCTGTCTTTGACGTTTTGCAGCCTTTATCTGTCTTTGTATTGTAGGCATATTAAAATCTTGAAATGATCTGCAGTTGAATCTGAGGAAAAATATAATAAAAAATATTAATAAACATTATTATCAAACAGTAAATCAGTAATAGTGATCAAAAACATAACACACTACTTGACATTTTAATTTGAAGATTTTTTAGTCATTGCCATTTTTACAATACAGAAATACCAGAAAAGAAATGACATTTATATTTATGTTACCTATGCTATTTTATATGTGAATCTGATCTAATTTTATGAGCATATTTTAATATTTTATTGAAGACACTACACATAACCTGTTTTTGAAGGTGTCTTTATTTTTAAATTAAACGGTTTACCTTTTTACTTTTTATTGATTATAAATTTTAAAAATAAATGTTTATAATTCCAAAGGCTCAAGCAGGTCAGCTTCCCATCCTATATCATATAATTCGGACAAATCTGCATCCTCATCACGCTCTTCTTCATCCTCAGGATTTAAATCATCCAAGGGATCAACATCCACTGATGTTTCAATTACGAGTTCAATGATGAGGTCAAAATCAACTGATTGCTGATTGTCGCTCATGTTGATGTTGTCTTTATCTTTAAAGAAAGATAACAACAATGAGATGTTGCAGAGTAAGAAACAAATCTCAGAGATTATAATAGTAAAATTGTTTAACAAGATTAACATTTTGCAGCTATTATTTAGCCATGTCCAGCAATGCTGAGCAGGTGAAGCCTATGTCTAATTTTTCACTGAACAGGACTCATCTCTTCTTAACCTTGGATAAGCCTCAACGACTCTGTGTCCCCTGCACATACTCAAATGTTAAAGTGCAGATTTATATTAAATGGCACATCCCCAGGCATGCACCAGTTAATGTGCACCACTGCTTTACCACCCATGGTGTGCCGCATTTACAATCAGATAGGAGAAAGCTGCGTCAAAACCCTGCGCCTGATTGAAGCTGGCATAGGTCTTGACGCAGCATTGTGGAGATGGGGCACCCCTGAGCCTTGCTGGAGCTGCATCGCACTTGCGATACAACTCCAGCAATGCACCACCTTTACGGCACAGATGCGTCACGCATCTGTGCCGTTTTTGCCCCATGCTGCGCCACATTGTAAATGCAGCACAACATGGGTGGCGGAACAGTGGTGCAGGATGACTGTCACATCCCTGGTGATGCGCCAGTCATCATAAATCTATCCCTAAGCTTCTTATCTTGTTACAGATGAACTGCCATATGTATCATCAAAATATTTTACATTTTCTAAATAGCGAATTTTAAGGAATAAATAGCGATTCTTTACCATTCCTAATTTGCGATGAGCAAATTGCTAATTGCAAGTTACCCATTCATTTCCATGGCCTAGGAGGCTAATATGAATGAAGGTTTAATTTGCGATTAGCAATTTGCTCATCACAAAGTAGGAATTTTTCCAAGGGTGCAGGGGTGTCTCAAGAACACCTGCTGCACCCCTGAAAAACAAATTTGGGGGCATATGGCACACATACATGCCCTAAGGGCATGTGTTGGCGTCATATGGCACCTTTTGTTTTTTTGAAAAAAAGCTTTTTGAAAAGAATTCACAAATTACCACTAATTTACCACAATAGTTTCCAAATCCTTAATGTCATTTTTTACATAGTTTTTGTTTGATACATTGCATTTAAGTAGTCACAAAATTTACAAATGCTTCAGTGCAATCGCAAAATAAGGAATAGCAAATTTTGCTACTCCTTATTTTGCATCAAAGTTGTTTGATACATACCATTTGTCTAATTAACATTCGCAAAGGCCGAAATTCATAGAATTTTGATCTTTGCAAATGCTAATTAGCTTGATACATATGGCCCCAAGTGAGGCCTGTCTTGCGACATGGTGCATCTTTTGCATTACTGCTGATTGGGTTTTATGTGGTACGTTTTTTTTTTACACCATGACATATCTGCCTAAATGCATCAATTTTTAATGTTGTCACCTCATAGCAAATATTTTGCACCACCGCTGCATCATAAAAGTGACGCACAGTGGCAGAAAAAAGGCATACACCTATCATAAATCTATCCCTAGCATTTTAAATGATTAATCCAGGATGACAATAAAGTGTGTCCTATCCAGAGGTTTGTTTAAGGTGAGGCCTACTCAGGATTGCAGATCAAAGTTACGCTTGATGAAGAATACAGAGGAGATAATACATATAAAGGACTACCAATGAAGTAAGTAATGTGCACTTTATTGCACCAGTCATCATAAATGTATCCTTAAGCTTCTTATCTTGTTACAGATGAACCACCATATGTACCATCAAACTATTTTCCATTTCCTAAATAGCAAATTTTAAGGAATAAATAGCAATTCTTTACTATTCCTAATTTGCAATGAGCAAATTGCTAATTGCAAATTACCCATTCATTTCCATGGGCTAGGAGGCTCATAGGAATTAAGGTTGCAATTTGTGATTAGCAATTAGCTCATCACAAAATAGGATTTTTTTCAAGCGTGCAGGGGTATCTCAAGAACACCCTGCTGCACCCCTGAAAAAGAAATTTGAGAGCACATGGCACACCTACATGCCCTAATGGCATGTATGGGCGTCATATGGGACCTTTTTTTTTGTTGAAAAAAATGCTTTTTGAAAAGAATTCGCAAATTACCACAAACTAGAAGTTGGTGGTAGTTTCCAAATCCTTAATATCATTTTTTACATATTTTTTTTTTGATACATTGCATTTAAGGAATCGCAAATTTTGAATTATTGACATTTTAAGTAATTTCCACATGTGCAGTGTTTTCAAAATATAATTTGAAAATCGTTTTTGGGGAAAAGTAATGGTTTGCAAATTTATGACAAGGACATAATGGTGTATGCTTCTCTATAAGGCATTTCAGTGTCTCTAATGTCATTTTTCCCATATTACATTATAAGACCTTTCCCCATGAAGCACATTCCTTGTAAATATGCTCCCACCTGTGCATTGCAAATTTAGATTTTGACTGTTTCAGTCACATAGCCATGTTGAAAGTGACCCAAAAAAATTGCAAACGTTTTAAAATAACACATTCATGTGTCTTAAGGACATTTTAAGTCATTTCCCCATGGACAATGTTTTCTAAGTGGCACAAAAGAGGTATACACCTATCATAAATCTGTCCCTAGCATTTTAAATGATTAATTCAGGATGACAATAGGATGTGGCCTATCCAGAGGTTTGTTTAAGGTGAGGCCTACTCAGGATTGCAGATTAAAGTTACGCTTGATGAAGAATACAGAGGAGATAATTCATGTAAAGGCCTACCAATGAAGTAAGTGATTTCTACTTCATTGCGCCAGTCATCATAAATGTATCCCTAAGCTTCTTATCTTGTTAGACATCAACCGCCATATGTATCATATAACTATTTTGCATTTCCAAAAAAGCGAATTTTAAGGAATAAATAGCGATTCTTTACCATTCCAAATTTGCGATGAGAAAATTGCTAATTGCAAATTACCCATTCATTTCCATGAGCTAGGAGGCTCATATAAATGAAGGTGCAATTTGCGATTAACAATTTGCTCATCACAAATTAGGAATTTATTCCAAAGGTGCAGGGGTGTCTCAAGAACACCCTGCTGCAACCCTAAAAAAGAAATTTGGGGGCATATGGCGCACATAAATTTTAACAACATTCCTTTACCTCAACAACGATTTTCAAATCATAACTTCAAAACACTACACATGGGAAAATTACTTAAATTGTCCTTAAGACACATAAAAGCGTTTTTTGATTGGCTTTCCTGCATGGTAGGGTCACTTTTAACATGGCTATGTAACACAAACATTCAAAATCAAAATTTTCCATGCACAGGTGGGAGCATATTTACAAGCAATTTGCGCCACAGAGAAAGGTCTTACATTAAAATGGGAAAAATAACATCAGGGACAGTCAATTGCCTTATAAAGAACCATACACCATTATGTCCTTCTCATGAATTTAAAAACAATTCCTTTTTCCCAAAAACGATTTTCAAATCATAATTTCTAAACACTGCACATGAGAAAATGACTTGAAATGTCATTGAAACACATGAAAGCGTTTTTTGATTGGCTTTCCTGCATGGTTGGGTCACTTTTAACATGGCTATGTAACACAAACATTCAAAATTAAAATTTTCCATGCACATGTGAGAGCATATTTACACACAATTTGCGCCACAGAGAAAGGTCTTACACTAAAATGAGAAAAATAACATCAGGGACAGTCAATTGCCTTATAAAGAACCATACACCATTATGTCCTTGTCATGATTTTATAAACAATTCCTTTTCCCCAAAAACGATTTTCAAATCATAATTTCTAAACACTGCACATGGGAAAATGACTTAAAATGTCATTAAAACACATGAAAGCGTTTTTTGATTGCCTTCCCAGCATGGTTGGGTCACTTTTAACATGGCTATTTAACACAAACATTCAAAATCTAAATTTTCCATGCACATGTGAGAGCATATTTACAAGCAATTTGCGCCACAGAGAAAGGTCTTACACTAAAATGAGAAAAATAACATCAGGGACAGTCAATTGCCTTATAAAGAACCATACACCATTATATCCTTGTCATGAATTTAAAAACAATTCCTTTTCCACAAAAACGATTTTCAAATCATAATTTCTAAACACTGCACATGAGAAAATGACTTAAAATGTCATTAAAACACATGAAATCATTTTTTGATTGACTTTCCAGCATGGTTGAGTCACTTTTAACATGGCTATATAACACTAACATTCAAAATCATATTTTTCCATGCACATGTGAGAGCATATTTACAAGCAATTTGCGCCACATAAATCATAATTTTCTCCTTAAAGCACACTATTCTCTATCTAAAATAAAGAAATATTTTCTCACCTTAGCAAATACTTTGAGTTTGAAAACAGTCTAAGAAACACACCAATTTGTCTTCAGCAGAGCAAAAGGTATGCACTCCAGAGTCTGCAGCTATCAAAAGCACAGAAATGCTGTAATTCTTCACACATATTTCTCATGTCACCCAATCAAAACTCTTCCCTCACTTTTTTTCAAATGAAAACCCTTCCCCCCTCTGCCATTTCTGGCTATTTTCCATAGCAACCACCTCTTGGAGAAACTCTGGTGTTTGCAAGTTCACACAACAATGTTGCAATTGAACTCTGAACTCTCAGTGCACCTGCATATCCAGTGCTTTCTTTCATTTAATGATTTTTTATTGACCACTCAAAATACATCTCTCAAACAACACATCTGTACACCCTAACTTTCTGTTTTCATCAATCAAAATCCACCAATCACTGTTACTGCTTCATGAACACAGAAACTCCATAGTTTTTTTCATTTCAAACTCTCATTTTTTCAACTGCCATTTCATTGCCACACTTCATCTGACTGCAGGAGAACCTTCTCTCACCATGTTTTCTGTCTGGATTGTTGGTCATAGTTATATTCACTGGGCTCAAAGGTACGTTGAAAGCAGGAATTTACCTAACCTCAATTTACAAGATGTGGAAATTAAGTGGTTTGGCCACAGAGGATTAAAATGTCACCAATTGATACCATTGGTGAAAACCTTTATGCATTTGCCAAAACCTGACCTGTTAATTGTGCACTGTGGAGGTAATGACTTGGGCACTTTGACTGGTGTAGGTCTGGAAATGCTTTTAAAGGACACCTTTGAGCAATTAATGGCACTTTTTCCTCAGACTGCCTTGGTATATTCAAATATATGCCAAAGACAGAAATGGAGGTGGTCAAACCAATTTTGTCCACAAATTGAGAAGTCGAGGAAGCATGTAAACAAATCTGTTTCAGCTTACATGAGAGACCATGGAATGGGCTCCCTGTACAACAATAACTTGCGTTACTACATGCAAGATATCTACAGAGGAGATGGAGTTCACTTCTCAGATGAGGGCAACAGAATTTTCACTCTGAATTTAAGAATGTGCATTGGTACCTACTTATAAGTACCTAAATGTACCATAAACCCAAAAGCTCTTCTCAGAGCTACCCTACATCTAATCACTCACAATTATTATTTTACTCTAACTTTTTTCACTAATTTTCAACAAAGTACACTCCCTGGGGCGCTACCCGGTACGCGTACCGGGAGCTAACCTCGCGAAATTTTTAGAAAAAATGTTTTTTTTTCGCACATATGGGCCTCCTCAGCCACCCTCACAAAACCTAGGGGGTCAAGATAAGTCTACCGTGCCCCCTTCTACCTATTCTGAACATTATTTGCCCTCCATCTTGTATCATAATTCGACCGAAACACAAAATGGTGGACTCCCGTTACGCTTAAGGTTCGCGTACCAGGGCGCTCACCGGTTCGCGTACCGGGTCGCTTCCTGGGAAGCGCACCATCAAAAAAGGTGGGAAAGTAGTTCACACAAAAGCCACTTGAGACAATTTCACCAAATATAGATTAGCTCATACTACATACCAATCCCTACCATTTTCACAAATTTGATTGGAATTCCATTTAGCCATTTAGCCTGTAGACCTCTCTAAATACCGTGAGGTAAATTACTTCACAAAACACATCTGAAGTGTTGGAATTGACAACCAATTAAAATGTTACTTTCATTTTCTACTTTTTTTACCTGACATTTGATTGGTTATGTACCCGAATATATATAAAGGAAGACAAGGAAACACAGCCATTTTGACTACTACTTCCTGGTGTACATTTCAATAGGATTTTCATTAATAACTTCAACTTCTTTTTAAAGGTAAGTTGTTATTTTTAAAACTGAAGTATATTGTGCACTTTAAGTTAATATGGCAAACTTTTTCTGTTAGTTATATACTATCCCTCTGTAGTACTTATAAATTTAGATACACTTTTTTATATTCCTACTTCCACTCTGATACTATACACTGCCCAAAGATAAATTCACTGTTAAAAACTGCCTATCTAAAATTAATCCCAACAGTGCCCTACCTCTACTAATATATATTTTTTTTATGCAAATTTCAGGGAAAATGGAAAGTGAACAAAAAATTTCATTTGAAATTGTCCTTCCAGAGTCCAACACAGAAATCATTGATCCAAATGAGATTGAATTTATGGATGAAACTTGGGACCAAGAACTACTGCAATGTGTACAAGCAGTAGATAACCTCCTTGCAAATGAGGACATTTTACAACCTCAGAGACTACAATGTATATTCCATGATAATAATGAAATTTCTGACAATGAAATGTTAGAAAGTTTAATAAATTATGAAACACAATAAAAAATGCTTAAAAAATAAAAAAAAATTAAAAAATAATCAACAAAACCAACAATCAATTAACATACAGCATTTGAAAAGTCTATCATTCATTTTTCATTGTAGTACGCTCCCCAGAACGCTTCCCGGTTCGCGTACCGGGCGCTAACCACGAAAAAAAACAAAAAAATTTTTTTTTTTTTTTTGCCCCGCGGGACCTCTTTAAAACCTCCACATTAAACCTAGGGGGTCAGCGAGGATCTACTATGCCCCCTTATAGTTATTTCCCCCTTTGTTTTGGCCTCCTCTTGTCTCTCGATCCTACCGAGAGACAAGATGGCGGCCGCTCCGGACTGTTTAGAATGTTGACAGACACCGGAGAGCCAATCAGCTTCGCTACGCGAAGTTCCGTTACGCGAAAAGTACGCGTACCGGGGCGCTGCCTGGTCCGCGCTTACAGATATATATCTTTTTTTGACCGTTAATTTCTCAAAATCCACTGCAGCACATATATTAAGACCTACAAAAGGCACATCGGGCTACCAGTCCCTACAATTTTGCCAAGTTTCGTGCAAATCCATTCAGCCGTTCGGGCTAAAAGTGAGGCTAACCGCCCTATGGAAAACTCAATGTTAAAAACACGTTTTGGGACCCCCCTTTTTTCTCGGCCCCCCCTGGACCAACTCCCCCCAAATTTCCAGGGGCTGCTCAGAAACAAAATGTTCCATTTTCCTGAAAATTTCAGCCAATTCCGTCCACAAACGCCAAAGTTATTAGACATAGAATTTTCAAAAATCCCATAGGGAAAAAATCCTAACTATATATACCTACTGGCGACCGCCAGTAGGTAATATATATATATATATATATATATATATATATATATATATATACCTACTGGCGACCGCCAGTAGGTAATATATATATATATATATATATATATATATTACCTACTGGCGGTCGCCAGTAGGTATATATAGTTAGGATTTTTTCTCTATGGGATTTTTGAAAATTCTATGTCTAATAACTTTGGCGTTTGTGGACGGAATTGGCTGAAATTTTCAGGAAAATGGAACATTTTGTTTCTGAGCAGCCCCAAAAATTTGGGGGGGTTTCGTCAAGGGGGGGCCGAGAAAAAAGGGGGGTCCCAAAACGTGTTTTTAACATTGAGTTTTCCATAGGGCGGTTGGCCTCACTTTTAGCCCGAACGGCTGAATGGATTTGCACGAAACTTGGCAAAATTGTAGGGACTGGTAGCCCGATGTGCCTTTGCTAGGTCTCAATATATGTGCTCCAGTGGATTTTGAGAAATTAACGTTCAAAAAAAGATATATATCTGTAACAGCGGACCAGGCAGCGCTCCAGTTCGCGTAGTTTTCGCGTTACGGAGCTTTGTGAAGCGAAGCTGATTGGTTCTCCGGCGTCTGTAAACATTCCAAACAGTCCGTAGCGGCCGCCATCTTGTCTCTCGGTAGGATCGAGAGGCAAGAGGAGGCCAAAGCGAAGGGGCAAATGACCATAAGGGGGCATAGTAGATCCTCCCTGACCCCCTAGGTTTGATGTGGAGGTTTTAAAAGGGCCCCGCGGGGCAAAAAAAATAAATAATAATAATCGAACGGCTGAATGGATTTGCACGAAACTTGGCAAAATTGTAGGGACTGGTAGCCCGATGTGCCTTTGCTAGGTCTCAATATATGTGCTCCAGTGGATTTTGAGAAATTAACGTTCAAAAAAAGATATATATCTGTAACAGCGCTCCGCTTTGCGTACTTTTCGCGTTACGTAGCTTTGCGAAGCTGATTGGTTCTCCGGCGTCTGTAAACATTCCAAACAGTCCGTAGCGGCCGCCATCTTGTCTCTCGGTAGGATCGAGAGACAAGAGGAGGCCAAAGCGAAGGGGCAAATGACCATAAGGGGGCATAGTAGATCCTCACTGACCTCTTAGGTTTGATGTACCATTTTGCCAAGTTTGGTGTAATTCCGTTCAGCCATTCAGGCTGTAGACGTATCTAAATGTCCTATGGAAAATTGCATGGGGAAAACACATTTGAAAGTGTTGAAATTTAGAACCAATTAAAATGTTACTTTGGTTTTGTATTTGTGTGTGATGAAAGTTAATTGGTTATGTATATATCTAAAATGAGAGGAAACCACAGCCATTTTGTGATACTACTGTCTGAGGTACATTTGTGAGGAATTTTTGGTGCTCAATTTCTGGTGTTTGATTTACACAGTACTAACACTTCTCCTACTTTCAAAAAGGTGAGTTGTTAATTTGTAAGGGGAACTATGTTGTACACTTTAAGATAATTTGAAAAATGTTTTCTGTTATTCATTTTCAGTCCTTCTGTTATACTAAATACTTGATAAAGTTAGTTTTATATTATGTATTACTAAAAACGATAAATGAAAGTGATAATTTTTTTCTGCAATTTACAGCAAGAAATTTCAAAATAAAATGGATCACAATGAAGAGACCGTGGCAATTTCTTTTGAATTATCCACTACATTTATTGAAATTGACAGCACCAATAATGAAATATTCTCACAAGGAGGAGATGACTTGAATGATTTTTTTGATCAATCTCTTGACGGCGAATTTATCGAATGTTTGGAGACCATAGAGTTACAAGAATCATCATTGCAGACTTTTCATGAGGAGATTTCTGATGAGATGATTGAAGAGGAAATTCCTGATGAGGACATGTTACTAGTTCTTTCAAATTATGAAAATTCAGAAGAATACATTTATATTTAGAAATCAAAAATAGTTTGAGACATTATTCATTTTTATTTTTAATTTATGAGGTTGTAGTGAAGTGATTGTAGTATAAAAAAAGACTTATAGTATAGAGTGCAAAAATTGGTTCTTTTTGGAGGGGCAAAAAAAACCCAAAAAAAACGTTTTTTTGGTGGGGTGCGCCCGGTTAGCGTAACGGGAAGTGGACTGGGGAGCGTACTACAAGGAAAGAAGAATGATTGACTTTTAACTTATTGTATGTTTATAGACTTGTTTTTCTGCTGAGTGACGTCTCGGCCTATCTCCACGGGATGCAGTCCCTACCATCTCGGCGTTTAAGCCCAGGGGGACCAGTAGTGTGGGAGAGATAACGGGGCATATTATCAAGGGGGTTTATCTCCGCTTTTTTGGCTTTAAAAGCCAAGAAAGCGGAGATAAAATTATCTCCGTATTACGTAGCTGTCGCTAACACCAGTTAGCGACCGCTAGTAGGAGATAGCGACCATCTTGGGCTCCACTTTGCATGTCAGTGATATTTATCACTAATGACATGCAAAGTGGGCATGCCAAGATGTTAGCGACTGGAAACAGTCGCTAACATCGCTATCTCCTATTACCAAATTTTGGAGATATTCGCGCTAAGCGCGAATATCTCCAAAAAGTAACACCTGTCCTGAGCAGTTCTTAGCCATGTCATCCAATGGGAGGTGGATAACATGGCTAAGAGCATTAGCTCGGTAATGCATGAATATCGCTGACTTTTCAGCGATATTAATGCATTGCGGCCGTTTTTTATCGCATTTGCGATAAACCTTGATAATAGCAAGGTTTATCTGCGATAATTTCTGACGATGCTTAGCGGTAAAAAATTCGTTGCTAAGCATCGTTAGGGATAAATATCGCTTAACTTTGGTAATATGCCCCAACGTCTGTTAACGTTCGATTCGAAGGAAATGAGGAAGAGTTGAAAAACATTGTCTGCGCCATCTTGCCTTTTTTCAAATGCCACACTTTTGTCGTGCACGGCAGCCATTTTAGATGCCTTGACCAGACCCACTCTCTGCACGCTGTCGATCCATAGCATGGCTCCCCACCCTCGCAAGCATCTTCCCCAGGCACTGGTCACCCCCGCTCTCTGTCTTATGCATGGGCAATAAACCTCCCCCCATCTGCGCTGCTCTTCCCTGAGAATCACACCCTGTGCCCGCCCGACACCTCCCTTTCGCCCTATTCACTACCGCACCCTCTGACACTCCTCTTCCTCTGTGTCCGATTGTCCAGGCCGGTCCCAGGCTATCAGCTAGCCCTGCAGATGTAGTTTATGGCCCCAGCTGTAAAGAATCACCCCTCTTCAAAGGAGTTATAGTAGATCAAGGCCCACACCCGATGAGATCCGTCACACCACACGCGTTCCTACTATCTGAAAACCATCCTGTATTGTGATTGGGGAGGGGACCGAGCCTGAAGCGGAATATTCCAGGGATGACTCTTTGTACATCAAAGTTTTTACAATTATGTGTCACATTAAAAATATATAGCACTCCAACAAAGTAGTAGGAATATAAAACTTTAATAACTTATAAATATATACAACAAAACAAAAACAGTAAAAACATTTAAACAATGAAGAGACCGTGGTAATTTCTTTTGAATTATCCACTACATTTATTGAAATTGACAGCACCAATAATGAAATATTCTCACAAGGAGGAGATGACTTGAATGATTTTTTTGATCAATCTCTTGATGGCGAATTTATCGAATGTTTGGAGACCATAGAGTTACAAGAATCATCATTGCAGACTTTTCATGAGGAGATTCCTGATGAGATGATTGAAGAGGAAATTCCTGATGAGGACATGTTACTAGTTCTTTCAAATTATGAAAATTCAGAAGATGTTGCCTGGGTGCAGCACTGATTTGGGTATCCGGCGTGGGGCGTCCCGGGGGGTGGGTCGTCAGTAGCGGTCTGTTGTGCGAATAGTTCCAAGGCAGCAGAACACGCTGAAATCTGGATGGCACCAAGGTGATGTCCAGTAAGTTGCCGCCCACCAAATAACGGCGTGGGGGTGGGGCGCCGCGGGGGGGGGGGAGGCAGTCCAAAGTTCCGTTAAAAGGGCAAAGGAAAGGATCGGTGGTTTGAACCATCAGTCAAAAAGGGGAGGGGGTGCAACAATTTTTCCTACCGGGTCACACTGTGCTTTCACCGGAACTGAGGTCTGCAGGATTCTAGTCATTCAAACTGAGGCTGGCGCCAGCATGGGAGCGCCGACGTCCCGCAGCTACAGTTTCGTCAATTCCACGGGCGATCATGGCAGTCATTCCCCATCGGGGGTGTCTGCGGGGGTCGGGGACTCCCGCGGCTCCTCTAGAATCTTCAAGGTCGTGGAGGACTACGGTGGTGGAGTCAACCAGTGACCGGGCCATTTCTTTATGCTGGGCCCGCTCTTGCCAGGTCGACCGCCATTTTGAGAGTTCGGTAGCTACCGGCGATCGCGGGGTCAAATGAACGGACGGGCTCCACCCTGCCGGGCGAGACGTTGCAGCATCGCCACAGTGGAAGAACCCTTTTCCGGGCGCCTGGAGCGCTGAGGGTGCAGCTGGGAAGCCTCCACCTGGGGAGGCGGGAGAGGCCTGTTCGCACTGTCTCTCCCACCCAGTGCACCCCACGGCGTCTCGCTTGACATTTGTTATGGCCGGACCAGGCGATGAGGACGAGGGGGGGGGGGTCGGAGGCATGTGCAAGACATCCCCCCCCAGTGTTGTCGCAGCCATTATAAAAGAAAGAAGAAATGTCCCGTCCGTCTTTGGGCCGGACCTCCGGTGGATGGCGGCCGGACGCCCTTTGCTCTGGCCCCATGAACGGGTTCCTTGGCTCATCCGGTGGGGCAAGCCTTGGCGTGTGGTGCCTCTCCTGGGCCTTTCGTGCAGTGGCCTCTCCACTCCCAGGCCCTCCATGGATGCTGGCCCAGACTGGGAGAGAGAGGGTCTAACCTGCAATTCTCCAGGGTTACCGCCACCGCGGCCGGATCCCGTCAGCCTCGGCCTCTGGTTGATGGTGGCCGGACTGGGAGAGAGAGGGGAGGGTCGAGGACACAGACATTCCCCCCCTTGCAACTCTCCAGGGTGGTCGTAGCAATCCCCCTGGACGGGTGCCATTGGCCTCGGCCTTTCCTCCGGCTACACCCTACGTGATGATCTTCTGCCGACGGTTGGCAGCAGGACCCGCCTTATATGTGTTGCTTCAGGCTGGGCGTAGCTGGAAACCTGTTGCACTTTGGAAGTTTCCAGAATGGGGCCGATGTCTGCTGACTTGTATCTTTCCCAGTTTGCCGTTATTTGGCCGTGGCAGGCGGTGGGACAGCCACGTTTTGGGGCAGTGAGGGGCGATGAAGCCTCGTTGCCTTGTGGCCGTTGCAATGTCACACTTGGTTTCTCTTACTGTTTTCAGGTTTCTTATTACGGGCTTACTTCTAACGTTTCTTGTTTCTAGGACAATAATAGGTTTTATCATTACGTATTGTTATCGTTTCTTTGTTTGTTATTTAATAAAAAGTTCATCAGTGGCCTACTGATTTTCGTTTTCCTATTCCTTTCTTTCCAGGTTGTTTCATGCTAAAGTTTCTGTTAACAGGATACAGTGATCACTTCGTTATTATTGCATATGTCCTTTTCACTAGGGGTGCTCTCTGGTCGGGCCAGATGACCTATCTCTAGTAAATGGTCCGGGTGAAACAGGTGCATCAATCAGTGGGGAGTAGATAGGCATGACAGATTACAACGGGGGACAAAGGTCCGCATTACCTACCCTTTCACTACTTGCAAAGATTTTCCTACGTTTATTTGCAAACAGGGAATACCTCCAAAAAGAACCAATTCCCAAACAGTCAATGTTCGGGCAAACAATCAATCAATGAGGAACGAAATAGGCACGATGTGTTAAAGGTTTGCGTTACCTACCCTTCACTATCTGCAAAGGGAGAGAGAATATTCCTATTCTTCCCCGTTTGCAGGCAGAGAAGATCCTTAAGAGAACCAACTTCGAACAATTCAATGCTCGATTCAATCAATCAATCAATGGGGAGAAAAATAGGTATGACGGATTACAATGGGGACAAAAATCTGCATTTACCTATCCTTCACTATCTGCAAAGACTAAACAGAGTATGGCGATTCTGTGCTTGTTTGCAAATGCTTGGATAACAATCAATCAAATGGAGAGAGAAGCAGGCACGACGGATTACAACGGGGGCAAAGGCCTGCGTTAACTAACCTTCACTATCTGGAAAGAGAGAGTACTCCTAATAGAAATGAGGGGGGGGCAGCATTGAAAGCAGATCAGTGTGCATAAACACGAAAATGTTTTTTCTTACCACGTACTTGACAATCGACAGCTCATGATATTTGCTATTAAAAAACCATTGAAATTCACTGAAAAAACCATAGGTTATAGACCATATATAGTTAGGAATTAGCATTTACAAAACCTTGAAAATTCACTGAAAAAACCATAGGTTATAGACCATATATAGTTACGAATTAGCATTTAAAAAACCTTATTTTACTCACACAAAACCATTGAAATTCCATATATAGTTAGTAGTACTAACTATATATCGCGCACCCGCAATCCACTGCTGATCATGTCACATATTACATCATTCATGACATGGTCAGTGACATCACTGATGACATCACTGATGACATCTCAAATGACATCACTGATGACATCACTGATGACATCTCAAATGACATCACTGATGACATCACTGATGACATCACTGATGACATCTCGAATGACATCACTGATGACATCTCATTTGACATTACTGATCACATCACTGATGACATCATTCATGTGATAATACGATGAACCTCTTCAGACTCTAATATAACCTTAGATACACTCAGTGTAAACAGACACTCACAGACTGTCACTCATCCATGGAGTTACTTACACACCTAGTCAGTCATGCAAAGAATCAATCACACCTCAATTTCCTCAACTATACAGTTATACACACCTTACTTATTCAAAGATATACTAACACATATTTACTCTCTTTTACAATCCCTGATACAAGTTCACAATGATCCATACAGCCACTCACACATTCACTGACTCTTATGCACAGTTATTTATATATGCCAATTCTCACATGTACTGTGTTTTACATATGTACTTACTTTGACATGTAGCACTGAGATATCCATTCACTCACCAATGCACTCATGCACACAGTCAACCACCCATACAGCTGTTTCCACATGCACTTTTGAACCCATACATCTAGTGAATCAACTGCTCACACATCTATGCACAGAGTTATACACCTCCCAGCCACCCACACACACACTCAGTCTCCCATACAAATACTTGAGCAACCAATCAATAACCCATATACTTACTCATATAGCTACTGATCAACACATGCAGCAGTTTACAGAACAACAAACATAATGATGCACAAATTAAGACAGTTCGTCACTAACCCATGCACTCAGTGAGACACATTTAATCACTCACTCATACAGTCAGGCATGCACCTACTAAATCCTTCATCCAGACACTTCTACATCCACTCATTCTTCAATATGTAAGACATATTTTAACTTTACAGAAATACACAGTCACTGGATGTTGTCATCAGTGATGTCATTTGAGATGTCATCAGTGATGTCATCAGTGATGTCATTTGAGATGTCATCAGTGATGTCATCAGTGATGTCATTTGAGATGTCATCAGTGATGTCATCAGTGATGTCACTGACCATGTCATGAATGATGTAATATGTGACATGATCAGCAGTGGATTGCGGGTGCGCGATATATAGTTAGTACTACTAACTATATATGGAATTTCAATGGTTTTGTGTGAGTAAAATAAGGTTTTTTAAATGCTAATTCCTAACTATATATGGTCTATAACCTATGGTTTTTTCAGTGAATATATATATACATATATATATTGTCAAAGTAGATCGAAGTGGAGTTAAGAATAGTAACTCTATGCATACCTATTTGCACTCACCTTCTCGATATTTTGGGCCACAATATTTTTGACGCAATAATCTGTCCAAGCGATACTTTTGGTTACGATATTCTGTCAGTGATTCATTCTTTTTTAAATAGGCAAGATAATGGGGTAAGTTTGGGGCAAACCAAGGGTGGCCTCCACAGCTACAATATACACTGATCAATCACCGTATTAACCAATGAGTACCCAGATAACAAACCATCTGGCTTCATACCTTTTGGGCTTTCCTCAAACTCTGGACCCCATAGTCCAGGGATCCGAACTCATGTGCAGGGACTGAGTATTACCAGGCAAGCCCGCAGTTGCTCAGGTTTACAGCTGCCCAGCAGACCAATGGGGTATTATCAAGCTCATCCTAGGGAGTTGGCATGGAGCACCTTCTTTGTGCTCACTCCCATGGTTGCTTCTTACATTAAAATTCTTTGGATTACCCTGTAACTCCACCAAGCCACAGAGGCCGCCAACATCAGCTCTGAGCCCCCACAACTGCCGTATCCATTTGATCCACCCACTTTTACCAACAACTTGCTGTTTCTACTGCCCCCTGCAAAGCCAAGGGGTCCAACCCCACATCTGATTAGTGGACCCCATCTTCTGCAAAATAGCCCACAGTATGCACATTGAACGGGCTATGCCTTATAAAATCCAAGCCTCTTTGATCTCTAAACTACCGCATAGCACTGTTAACTCATCTGCGAGATAACTCAACTGCAGCTTCAGACCTCGGCCCCGGCAATATACGGTGAGGAATGATCTCCATCCCGACCACAATATTTCACATGACACCATGAATGTATATATATATCAACTATTGCTTGTCTTCATGAGCTGTACCAAGAAACGCAAACTTAAGTCATTTTCCCCCAGGTGGATCCCTTAAATATGGGGTTGCCTGGGCTCACTATGCAACCTCTGACGAAGATTACGTATGTAATGTACATAGATAACAGAATTGGCTGTTCATAGGGTCTGATAGAAAGAAGATAACAACGTGTTAGGTTGAATATGGCAAACTCTTCTTGTACTATAGGGTCTTTAACATCTCTACATGTTCGTTTTTTTTAAAAAAAAAGTACGGCTCATATTCCAAAAGAAAATCCTTCAACAAACGTTCCTTTGTAAATGGAGAACATGAAATTCATGTGTTGCGCAGGCACACTCTCTGTCCTATCTAAACATTTCACAGAAAAACATTCTTAAATGTGTTAGATTGCTTGTTTTGTTTGAACTAAGCATAAGGATTTGTTTTTTATTCTTTCATCTGCAATCTTTTGAATTTCCAGAAATGTTACTGTCGCAGAATAACTGCAGAACTATTATTCTCAGTGTGAGCCAGACAGCCTGAAGCTGTAAAGGCAAATCTTTAATTCACTGAATGAATGAAGGCAAAAAAGCCGTTTTATCGGTCGTATTGGTGACATATGCACATATCTGCAAAGTCATAAATCATCTGTATCCTTTGGGGCAGAAAGCACAGTAATGTAGTTAATTACACGTGTAAAAACGCTTCAAAATGTTATACAGAAATACATGTTACAAAAAAAATACCGATTTAGTGACATTAATTATTTACTCGGATCTGCATAATATTTCGAACAAACACATTTTTAAATGAACTGCATCCGAAGTAGGGCAGAGTCACAAAACATTTTGCACCTAAATTACAATGATGCGTGCAAGCATACATATAGCAATCGTGATTCACAAAATGGTGGTGTCCGTAGAAGGGCCTTTCAACTGGGAAAAATATTTTTTCACTAGGATGAAAACATTTTCTTGTGCAAAATAACATCTAGATCATATCGTCGAATTCAAAATTATCCATCTGAAGAAAATTCTGGAGGAGTGGATGTTAATCACTTCAATACTTTGGGATATCCACCACCGTTGTTGATTTTGTGGTGCATGCCTTGAATACTTTGAAAATGTTTGAAGAGTCAAACGTGATGTCAGATTGATAACATGTTGATAAATATCTAAGTTTTACTCATGACCTTTTTGAATAGGACTCTGCATGTTTAGCAAGGTTCAGTTTCTAGGTGCTGGTCTGTTCATAGGATGTTTTTTTGAAGTTCCCAATCCATTATGAGGTACAGCTACCGATTTATTCTCTGATGGATTTTTCTTTATGAATCATATTTATGAAGGCTATGTGAAATGAAAGATATGTCACAAGTCAGTTTTTGCTATATTTTTACTCATCTTCTTCACCCTTGTGCTATGTTTACTTATTTTTGCTTCTACCTGTTGGATCATCTTCTGAATTCAATGCATGGAGTACACGTTTGAATCTTTTGCCGTTCCTGACATCAGGTGGACTTTGATACCTTGCTGTTAACTTTAAGTATTACTCTTTATCATAAAAAAAACCTACAGATCTGCCAAAGAGGGTTTTCCCCCCATGGGGTTTTTACTCCTAACTGGGATACACCGACTCCTTATATGTATACTACTCTGTGCAGGGTGGCAGCGTGGCTATTGGGTGAAGTCCCCATTGACTTCAGAAGGGGACTCACAAGACAATCACAGCTCACACTCATTGATACCCAGGAGGCCTCAAAGTGAGCATGAGAGCAACTTTGCTCAAACTCACTTCCCCAGCCAACCTTTTTTTTGCAAATCACATGGGTCAAAGTTTATACTCTCACAAAATCCCATTTGATGAAAATAAGATCGGGAAGCCATCCCTGCTCATGGTAAAGGACTGCAATGCCATGCTATACACATGGAGCGATCAGGAGCATTCAAGGGGAACAAGGAACGCTGCCAAGTCACCAATCCTAATACAAGCCTGCATCAAACAGGACAACAATATAGACAAGATCTTGTCCACTAAAACACTGCCTACCATGTTAAAAATCCAAATAAAATGTCCACGATCTATTGTGCAGGTGACTAACATGTCAGTGTGGCTGTTGGCGCCACTCATGACATGGTGCTGTTACTTGAGTTACAAATCTCTTAAATAACAGAAGAAATGAGACATTTGGTAAGGAAGAGTTTATTTTTTTTAAATTCTTTTTATTAACAATCATCGATAATAGATACACATTACAGCAATACAATCTTTCTGGCCAGGCACGGTCAAATTTGACAATGATAATGCACATTTGACACTTTTAGGACAAATCAAGGCGAAAGCAAGTCATCGAGGGCGAGTTGTTGCGGTGGGGTACAAATGTTTCCTCTGTATGAATTCCATGGCCCCAATATCCGGGACCATTTCTTAGGCCAGCCTCGGGCCACATAAACAGTTTTTTCACGGAACATGCACCAATCCATGCTTGTCTTCCATGCTCCCAGAGTAGGAGGGGCAGCTGCCCCCCAAGCCTGGTCTATGTTCCTTTTAGCCACCATGAATCCAAGTGTGTTCAACTATGTTTGGTGTTTGTTTATGTCGGTTGGCTCCCATATGTTCAGCAAACATCGGCACGCCTCTGGGAGCAGGGGCACCCCCCAGGACCGTCCCCACCACTCCATGAATCTCCCTCCAGTAGGACTGGATGATAGCGCATTCCCAGATGGTATGCAGGAACGTTCCCAGCTGGCCACATCACCTACGACAGTCCCCGGTTGTTGCCCTTCCCATTTACACTAGTCTAGGCATCGTCATGTATATCCTATGCAGGAATTTAAGTTGAACCAGTCGCAGTCTTGTTGGGCCAGCCAACACTCTGGGAGAGGACACAGCCTCCTGCCAGTCTTCATCACCCAGTTCAATACCGTCCGCTACCCATTTTTGTCGTAGCAGTGCAAGAGGGTCGTCCATGTTATGAATTAATTTATTGTAAATTAGAGAAATAGTCTTTTCTGGGAGGTGTCCATCTAATATCCTGCTTTCCAGTGGAGAGGACTCTGGGGGACGAACCCCTAGGAAAGGCTGAGCATAAGGCATGCCGTATTTGCATATAGCGTAAATGTTCTGAGTCAGCCAGCTCATGTTGATCCTGGAGGGACGTGAATGTTTTTATGTCACCCTTTTCCCAAAGGTCTTGGATGCGAGAGATACCAATCATATCCCACGTTATCGAATCCCTTTGTCTTCCTTAGGATTCCCAGTTTCGTGGATTCCCATAAGGGGTGGCCAAAGTCAGTTTACCCTCCCATCCCAGGGATTTGTTGGCAGCGTGCCAGACGGTTATCGAGTGCCCGGTGGGCCAGACAATGGAGGACAAGCCGGTCTGGAATACAATGCCCTATTGTAGTTCCCACCCGGGAGAAGCCACCAGTCCATTCTATAGCCTGGGACTTCAGGGACCCCATAGGTGCCATGATGGATGGAAGCCAGGTGAGCAGCCCAATAATATTTTTTTATGTCAGGAAGAGCGATACCTCCATCATACCATTTCAAGGTTAGTTTGCTGAGAGCTATACGTGGTGGTCCATTCCATAATAGCTCCCTCTGGAGTTGCTCAATTTCTTTAAAGTAAGCAATTGGGACAGCATCAAGTGAGTTTTGTCCGAGGTGGGACAACAGAGGTTTCTCCAGCTGGCTATGTCACACTTTACGCGCTGGAGAGAGTGAAGAAGATTGTTGTTGTAGCGGAGCGTGGGGTCTAAGGAGACGAATATCCCTAAATATTTGAACCCTAATGCACTGACTTGGATTGGGCAGTTACGGTGCAAGGCTGGTATTCCCCCCTGAAGGTTATACAGATGAGACTTAGTCCAGTTAATATTGAATCCAAAATACCTCCCAAAAACTGCTAAGATGTACAGTAAAGCAATTAATGATTTGTTGGGGTCTGTGAGATAGAGTAATATGTCATCGGCATAAAGTGATATCTGGTCTTCCCAATCTGATGACCAACGGAATCCATGGATCATTAGGTCCTGCCGGATCCAGGCCACTAACGGTCCTAGTGCCAAGGTCAATAAGAGAGGGGAAAGCGGGCAGCCCTGACGTGTTCCCCCTGCTTGAGGTCATGGTGTCCGATTGTTTATTGCTAACTACGACTTTCGCCAATGGTGCCGCATATAAGAGGCGGCCCCATCTAACAAAATCGAGGCGAAACCCCCGCTTCTGGAGCAACGCGAAAAGATAAAGCCATTTGACCATGTCGAACGCCATAGTTGCGTCTAGGGAGACCAAAACCGCTGGTACGCGTATGGTGTCTGCCCTGCCCAGAACCCCATGAATGCGTCACAGGTTCAACGCTGTATTCCGGCGTGGGATAAAGCCAGACTGATCAGGCTGAATGAGATTTGGTATGATTTTAATTTGGCGATTGGCTACGACCTTCGCAAGAATTTTAGGTTCGGCATTAAGAAGAGAAATAGGTCGATATGAGGTACAATCTGTTTTAGGTTTGTCGTCTTAATGAATGACAACAATCTTAGCTATGCGCTGATCCAGCAGTAGTTCACCTGACTCCCTGCTCTCCTCAAACATGACTATACTGTGGTCTGCCATTTTATCTGGGTAGAGTTTATACAGTTCTATAGGGATCCCATTATGGCCGGAGGCCCTACCCGATTGAAGCGATCTAATTGCCTGCGCTATTTCGTCTTTAGTCAGGAGACTGTCCATTAGTTGCTTGTCAGTCAAGGAGAGGGTGGGCAGAACAATGTCTCTCAACAGTTTGGCGGAGTCGTCTTCAGTATAGGATGTCTCCGCATTATACACTGCCTCAAAATGGATGGCGAATTGACAAGCTATGTCTTGGGGGTCCACTATGCTAATATTAGTAGTGTCATAAAGGACCGGGTCCAGTCTACTTGCCCATTCCCGTTTATCTAGCCAAGTCAGTTTCCCAGCTTTGTCACCCAGATCATAGATTCTCCCAAGTTTCTCTCTCTCCAGTGTCCAAGCTGTCTCTGTAACTAGTGCCTTATATTCGACCTGTATAAGTCGCAGTAGATGGAGTATCTCAAGAGTATCCTCCCCCTCTAGTTCCCTCTCAAGTCTGTGAATGTCATCCTCTATGTCAGACACCGATTTCTGCTGCTCCCGTTTGTGACCTGATATTAAGGATAAGGCTTGCCCCCTGATCACTGTTTTAAAGGCCTCCCAGAGCGTTTGGGCAGAGGTCACAGTACCCACATTTTTTTAAATAGCTGTCTGTTGTGGCTAGAAGACCTTTGCGTATTTTGGGGTTACAAAGGTACCAGGGGTTGATAGGTGCGATTCTGCCCACGCGACTGTGATCCAGAAGTATATGTACCCATAGCGGTGAGTGATCGGAGATGCCCCTTGCTAAGTGTCGGACCTCATGAACATGTGAGGTTTGGGAGCTGGGGACCAAGATATAGTCAAGGAGGGAGAAGCTATGGTGGGCTCCGGAGTGGAATGTGTATTGCTTTTTCTCGGGGTTGAACGTGCGCCAGGTATCTATAGCCCCATGGCCTCAAGGAAGTCAGGTAACCAGCTAGAAGCGGGCCGCAACTCACAAGGGGATGTTGGTCCAGCCCATCCGGGCATACAGAGTTAAAGTCGCCCCCCAGCACCAATAGCCCCTCTGGAAGAGAGAGAAGGGTAGTACAGAGGTCTTGGTACGTGGTGGTTTGGAGGCCCGGCGAAACATAAACAGACAACAGTGTGAGGACCCGTCCCTCCCAGGACCCAGTGATGCATACATATCGACGCCTGTCATCAGTCAAGGTGGAGTCTACGCTAAGAGGGAATGTGGTCTTTACCATAATGCCCACCCCTCTGGAGCCAGTCGTGAATCCTGCATGCGTAACTAGTTTATATCCACTCCTGTTCATCGCTCTACAGGAGTGACCCATAAGATGCGTCTCTTGAAGAAGCACGACACCCTGGCCCTGTTTCCTAATATATTGCAGAACAATGCTCTGCTTAACTTTGTCCTCAAGCCCATTGACGTTCCAACTTAAAATGTTAATGCTTTTATCTCAGTGTGTGTGCATTGGCAATGTTGAAAGTCTTTTGTGCATTCGCCAAGCCTGCAATCTTGCATCGATGAAAAGAACTAACAAAGAAAAAACACTTCAAACCTCCACACCAACAACCCCCCTCCCTGCTTGCCTGCCCTCTGGACTTATAACTGCCCATACCAAACTGGCAGAATGCCTGTTGCCCAAATTCTGATACTAAGAAACAACTAAAAGTAGAAAAAAAGGAGGGATGCCAACATTCCGTCTCCCCATCCCCGACAATTCTTTGAATCATTTGTCCCCAGTTGGGCTGCCTTTGAAGCTTCCCTGGTGTGAGGCGGGACATGGTGAGACTATGTCTAGCTGTGGGGCCACCTGGACCCTGTTACCTGAGTGAGTATGTGTGGATGACAACGGCACCTAGCAATTCCCATCCTCGGTCTTGAGACTCCAGATCGCCGTTCCTGTTCCTCCCTCTGTGTCCGCTGTTGACTGCCGGATTATCAAAGAACCATGCCCGTTCCTCCACTTCCATGCGGAGACGAGTCGGAAACATATTTTAGTCCCCTCTTCCTGAGCTTCTTCCTAACGGCCATGAACGTTTGATGCTGTCTTTGCACCAATTGCTTAAAGTCTGGGGAAAAGGTTATAACGGCATTCTCATAGTGCAAAGGGGCTGCGGTCCGTGCATGCTGCAGAATTACATCCCTGAAGTTCAGGACACATGATATTAGCGGGCTTGGTGGTGAGCCAGGCTCTATAGTGAAAAATGTCCCCAGTCCCTTAGGTTTGAGGTAGTTTGGGTTGAGGTCCTCTATAAACAAGTCCAGCGCTAGTCCCTCCGCTTTTTCGGGCACACCTAGGATGCGGACATTGTTGCATCGCGTACAACCTTCGCAATCATCCAGCTTGTGCTCGGCCGTCTCTCAGAAGGATTTAAGATCATGAACTTCTTGGAGGAGTAGGGATACATCGTCTGATAGACTGGCTATCTTTATATCCAAAGTTTTGACTTTCTCATTCATTTTCATGAGGTCAGCCCAAATGAGGTTCACATCGATTGAGATAGTATCCATTTTATGTTCTAAGGATGATTTGACTCCATTGATGGCCGCCAGAACGTCCTGCAGTGTCAGGTCTGGGGTGGTGCCCTCAAGTTCTTCTACTGTCTTAGGAGTGTGGCAAAGGTCTGTTGGTGAACCTTGGGAAGAGTGTACTGGTCAAGTTTTTTTGACTGGACTTGTTTAGTGCTCCTGGGACCCCGGGCCGGGCCCTTTTCTGCTTCATGCTCCCAAGCATCCAGACCCGCTGGCCATGTCTGAGCCGAAAGTTACTAAGTGGGTGTGGAGGGGAGAGGGGAGGAGGGAAAAGTCAGTTACCTAGAGCTGTCAACTTATCACAGGTGCCAGGGTCAAATGCAGGGGGTGCAAAAGGTGAGCGGCCCCCTCAGTGTCCGCGACCGGCTGCTCAGCCAGCGTCTGTGCACTACACCCAATGGAATCACAGTTTCTCTGTAGCGGCTGCCGCACAGCCCAGGGTGGGTGGCATGCGGGGTTGCGATGGCTGCGTGGTGGAGTAGGAGATGGTCGATGGCAGAAAGGCAAGGGTATCAATTCCTGCTCTCTCAAGCAATGCCGCAATTCACTGTGGTTATGTCGCACCAGTGTTCACGCGTATTAGCGGCGACACAGACGGATCCCAGGTCGCGGGGGGGGGGAAGACTCCTCCGTTGATACTGAGCACCAGTGATTCAGGGAGGAACAGCGGTGCCAGCCAGCTGCGGGCTCACAGGTACTTGTAGGGGGAGAAATGCACTCTTCCCTGCTCCTGGTCGTACCACGCTGGCTGATGTTTCAGGGCCACAGGAGAAACGCGGAGGGTAGCCTCCACCCCCAGGTCAGGCTGTCCGGCGAAGCGAAGGCTCATCAGGCAGGCAATCAGGCCCTCGGCGGGACGGGATCCGAGTCATGCACTGGCCGGTCCAGATACTTCTGTGCAAAGCCCAAGGGGATTTCACAATGGCAGCATTTCATGATGACAGCGAGACTCCCGTCAAAGGCACCTCGGCTGAATGCCGTGAAGTGAGCGATGACTGATGGTTCCTGCTGACCGGCGAATTTCCAGTCCGAGCGGCCGGCTCTACTCCACACTTTTGCGATCAGCTGCAGTACTCCAGCCCCCGGCGTGAAACGTTCATCTAGGCCCAAAAAGACGGGACCTGTATCTCCGATTCTGGGCGCCGCTCAGACCCCAGAGCTGCATGGATTGGCACCGCTTGCTGTCGGCTGTCGTTTGGGGAATGAATGAGGCAGGATAACTGGCAGGATATGGGTGTCAGGGAGATGATCTCGATGGAGCCAAGGTCTTAAGCGGCCATCTTGATCCGACTCTTGGCCACTCCCCGGAAGAGTTTATTTAATTAAACATTACTGCTGGGAGAACAGTTACAGGCCCAAGGTCTGAGGATTGTCTCCCTTTACAATCAGCATGTGTCCCTCTTTAATGCAAAACATGATGGGTTATAAAGTTTCCGCCTTACCATGTATGTTGAGGAATGTTGGTTGCTGACTTTGGATTCGTAAAATAATTGTCTAACGGTTATCACAGGTGGGTCTCGAACTCGCTTGGAAGCAATATGGCAAGAGAATAACTCGTCAAGAGTCTCCTACGTCCTCATGGGCTATGTGCTCCTAATTGATGTGGTATCTTGCTTTATGTGTGCATGTACCCCCTCCAGCCATGTGTGCTTTATTGGGGCAATCTCGCTTGACCCTTGGAATGTCACTGCGCCTATCAGTGGAATTGATCAAGAGTTTCTTACCTGAGCATTTGCCTGCCAGATACACACTCTCCCACCTGTGAACTATCAATCAGTAATTCCGGGCCTTGGTCTCAGGTCTTGCTTGACTACATATTTGTGATTGGAGGTTAATGTGGAGTGCACAATATGTGATTCTGTTAATAAGTACAAGATATCATTTTTATAAATGAATGCTTCGATTTCCATATAAGCATCAATGCCCTAAACCTTGTCTGCTGGGTGAATAGTAGGCAAAAGTGTGTTTATTCACAGACGGCAGCAGAGTGAACACCTCCTATGAGTTACCCAATGCACTACTTAGCTGTCTCCTACTTTCACTTCCCCACTCCACAGAAACCCCATACCAGTGTCTCACTCAATTTATCTCCTGCTGATTCCCCAAAGCACTCTGCCGCCAAAAAAACAATTGACTACTGTATGTGTCCCTACCTCTAGAGCCCAGATACCACCTATCTATTTGCATTCCCTGTTTGCTGCTGCTTGTTGACTGCTGCTATGTTGCCAGATTTGAAATGCTAAGAAATCACAATTTCCCTTAAAACTGAAGCCTCAAGCTAGCACAGGTCCTTCCATAAGAAGCCCAAAAAGAGCCCTGCCCTAAAAAGCATATAGAGGAGCACTGTCATCATTAATAAAACAATTTATTGTCATTAGTGAAGAAAACATTCATGCAACATGCTTTAAAACCATACTCAGTATTCTATGCTGACAGCCAAATAATCCCCTAACTGAAAAGAAAAATATTGGTGTCCCATACCTTGTTTGATTTCTACATGTCTTATTTGAATAATAAAATAACATAAAAGGTTTTATGCAAAATTGATGTTATGTTTTTTTATCTATAACTTGATACTTTATCTATAACTTGATATTCAGGCACACCCCCTCCCGCAACTTACGGTCAGCCCACCTCTCACTCCTCCACACACCCTCATTTAGGCGGAAGCTCCTGCGAGGTTGCAGATTTGCTGTTCTCGACCCCAGACTTTGGAACTCCTTCCCCTTGGAGATCCGAGCCTGTTCTGATCTCATGAAATTCAGAAGATCCCTTAAAACCTGGGGCCTCATTTATGTATAGTGACGCATCGCTGCGTGAAAACAGCGCTGCGTCACTTTTCACTGAGCTCTCTATGCAACGTGATTGATGCGTCATATTTATAATATGACGCATCATGTCGCAAGGAGTTACAGATACGTCAGTATTTCTGACGTATCTGTAGGCGCAAAAGTGACGCATTGCTGGAGTGTGTCACAAAAGTGAAGCAACTCCAGCAATGCTCCCTTTCACATGGGGAAAGCCCCATGCGAAAGGGCTTGCGTCAGTCTTACGCCTGCTGTGAGGCAGGGGCAAGATTTTGACGCAACAGCATCCTAAAAGTGACGCAGTGAAATCTCATAGATTTCACTGCGTCACTATTACGAGGCTTTTTGCGGGTGAACGCCCCCTCTGCATACATTATACCTGACGCAGGTAGAATGTAGAGCAGGGGTTTACAAAGTGACGCATCTGCTTAGATGCGTCACTTGGTAAATAGTGCGCATCAGGAGGCATGTTTTACGCCGCCGATGCATCACAAAAAGTGACGCATCGGAAGCGCAAAACTCACGCACAGCCTCATAAATGAGGCCCCAGGTTGTTTGAGCAAACCTACAACTGAAGTTCTCCTGGGTAACAATTTATGCTTCTTTTTCCTTTAGCGCCAAGAAACCACCCAGTGTACGTGCGCTCTACAAGACATTTTTAACATTAACATTAACATGTAAAAAGATAAGCTTAATTCCTGCACTTACCATTCTACAAACTATTGTACATTTGTATATGCACTTACTTTCAAATGTTTCACTCATGTTGCATCTCCATTACAAAATGTCCACCACACTACCATTGCCTGACATCCCTTTTTTATTTATGGCCGACTAAATAAAGACCTCCATCACACTATTTATCTGGCCACTGGTCAAATTGTGCATCATCTCCATTATTTAGTCTATGGTTGGCTAAGCAGTGGGAAAGGAGAGGATTTCGACGGAGAGAGTATTCGTGAGTGTCTTGGGGCTGTTTTTAATTCGTTCCAGCTGAACAGCCTCAAATGTAACTCAGACAAGTCTGAGGTACTCTTTTTTGGTTGTACCTCAGACCCTGATTGGCAGAAATGGTGGCTGATTAATATGTTCCCCCCAGCTGGCAAAAAATCTGGGAATCAAGATCGACAATGGTCTGACGTTGAGATCTCAGATACTCGGTCTTTCAGGTACATGTTTCGGCATCCTTAAGATGCTCCGGATGTTTCTTCCTCTGCTCTCAGAAGAGCACAGGAGGATTACGGTGCAAGCCTTAATTGGCTCCAGATTGGACTTCTCCAACGTCCTTTATCTGGGCCTACCGGAGTATCTTTTACAGCGGCTGCAGGTGGTGCAGAATTCAGCCGCACGTGCCATTTTTGGCCTTCACAGGCGAGCCAGAGTGTCTGGCCTGTTGCAGTCGCTTCACTGGCTGCCTATCCGGAAGCGGATAGTCTTCAAGGCTTTGACTCTGGCTCTCAAGGCTCTCTTTGGCTCGGGAGCAAAATATCTTCAACGCAGGCTTGTGTTCTATCGCCCGGCTCGTTCCCTGCGATCTGAATCCCTGTTTCTTTCGGCGGTCCCCCGAGTAAAGAGGGCTCGCATCGGGGGTCGCTCTTTTAGATTGAGAGCACCACAGCTCTGGAATGCCCTGCCGTTGGCTTTACGCGGTACTTCTAATTTGCTGTCATTTAGGAAGGGCCTTAAAACCTGACTTTTCACCCTTTAGTATGTTCCTTTTCAGTTTGTGGATGTCTTTTTTACTGTGTTATGTTTTTTCTTTTATGAGCTGCCAATAAAAGTGCTGGGACACTCCAATTGGAGTAGCCGTGCGCTATAGAAATCATAATTAAATCAAATCAAATCAAGCAGCAGAGATTATGTATTATGTTGTCGGCCCCTGGGTAAAATGAGAGATTTTGTACTATTTGGCTGGCGGAAGTGCTTAATTTGAGCCATTGTTTTCTGGTGCTCAGCACCTGCACTTCACTTTCAACACCAGCACTTATGACAGCCGCCACATGGTGGCGCTGTTAGTGTAATATAAAGATAAGCAGAACAACAGTGAATTATTATTTCAAAATGTATTTTAAACAACTAATACCTGCTGCCAAGCCATTCTTATAGCTTTGGGGTTCTTGAACAGTCTGAATTGCCACACTTACAACAGTGCGATGGTTAGTAGTTGTGTAGGTACTGTCATTGATAGTGGCAATGGGTGGTGCAAGCTTTTGTGGCCTGAGTAAGGCCCTGGCACTTATCTTTTTATAAATTAAGCACTGCCTGGCTGTCAGGGGGATAGACACTTTATTTCCAGTTTGGTGCAGGGCACCATCAACCAGATGTAGCCTGGCACCAAACTGTTTTCTTTTCAAAAAGAATATTCTGAAATGGGATTTTCTTTTTGAAAATATAAAAGAAAATTCTCCCCATGCCAGGAGAGTCCTCCCCAATGGCTAGAGGAGCATTTGGCAGTTTTCCCTGCCCCTTACAACCAAACATTTTCTGGCGGTAAAGGGCAGTGCAAACTGATCTCTAATTCTGCAAATATAAATCAGGAGGGAAGAAATTAAAGTCTGCCTCAGACGGCCCTTACTCTGCAGGGCTGACGGAGAGGTTTAATTGCAGCGGAGATAGAGTAGTCTCCACTGTGATTAAACCTATGGTCAGCCTGCAGCCAAATCAGGCCGGTGGCCCATTATCCTGGTGATATAGATACTCTATTGTGATGTAGTATCTGTACCACAAAGATGTAAATTGGCCCCTAAGTCTAAAGGTAAAACTTGGAGTGAGCATCAGGAGGCAAAGTAACCTCAGTAGCTATGGAAGACTACTTGGTAGTGCTTATCTTCAGCTGGAGCTCAACAATTGCAAATCAAACCGTAGGGATCCATGCTGCTTCAGCATGTTTCCTTCTGTGTTGGAGGATTTTGAAAACCAGAAAAGATCTTAGCTCAAAGATAAAAACTTTTACCAGTATTAGCCATCTAGTGTACCTGAACCCTGCTCCTTTGAGCAGATTTCACTGTGCCACTTCTAGGATGCAAATGCATCAAAACCTTTCACCTGCCTCACGGAAGGCGTGAGGGTGGTGCAGGCTCTTTCACATGTGGCTTGCCCCATGTGAAAGGACACATTGCTGGAGTTGCGTCTGTTTTCAGACACACCCCACCAATGCGCCACTTTTGCACTGACAGTATTATGATGACGTATTTGTCATTCCTTGCGACATGCCGCATCATACAGTAAATATGAAGCATCCATCATGTCGCAAGGAGGGGGTACTGAGAAGTGTTTTATCGCTGCTTTCACGCTGCGATGTGACACTTCTCATAAATAAAGCCCTATTTGTTTAGTAAAATTTCGATATGCTTGTTAAGCATTTGCAGCATTGCTTTGAAAGCAGTGGTACTAAAGTGGCCTCATCAAAGTACAGTATGCATATACTGTGAACCTTACATGCAGAATTTGTCAATAAAAGTTACTGAAATGATGAGACAATATAAGCATAATTATATAATTTACTCTAAATTCCTTTAAACTACAACATAATTTGTATGTATCTGAAAACTAACCAATTTGGGGGAAATGAAAAGAAATAGAAGGACGACCTGAAATACAGGTCGGTCGGCATTAACGGCCCGAAATAGATAGCTAATATTTACTTTTTTTAAGACCTATTTTGCCTTCTACAAAGACATGATATTGTCTGACAACCATTGTCAGCGGGTAAATTAAAACAATGAATGCAACAATGGCCACAGGCAAATTAAAATGGATTGGAAATTCGAAATGAGCATTATATTTTTCTGAGAAAATGTAATCTAACGTAATGTATTCTCATAGATTATTTTCCATTTGTAAACAGTGAAATATTGCTAAATAGCTGACATAACTGACCCCACAGCCACCTACTTTAATAAGAAATATGTAGAAAATAAATTGCCGGACAAAGTGAGCAATAAAGCAAAGGGAATACCAAAGAGAAACATACATCTTTTTGATATTCACGAATAAATGCAAATTTTAGTGCCATTTAAAAAATCATTACTCGCTGTGAAACGATGTTCAACAGATTGAAAGAGCTGAATTCAGACATCCAGCTCATGTAAATTCTTATTAGTGTTCAATTGAGCACTTTTATTAGTTCCGTTTTAAAAGTACTGATTGTATGGCAAGTAAAACATGGGGAACACGTTTCTACTGTAATACAGAGAAAACGGATTCACCAACTGATCAGCACTTCATAGTGGCCAGAAACGTGCTTGACAACCGTTTTACAAAAGTGAAAAGGCACCTGTGAAGGCACTAAAAATTGCCTATTGCCGCAACAGGAATGGTGTTAGGCTTTCCACTCACTGACAAGGGTATAGAACACCAAGATGTCATGGATAGTGACATCCTAATGCTCGTGTTGGGATCAGCTTCCTATCAGAGGGATCCGATGTTAGAGAACGAATGGAGTGGTACGTCAGAACTGAGAGCGCGCAAATTAAGAAAATGTAGAAGTGCACCATATTTACAAGCACGTTGCATCAGCCTAGTAGAAATTATATGAGAGTGTGAAATATATAGAGTGGCAATATATATATGAGTGTTTAATTAGAATAATAATACATATACTAGTGTGAAAAGTTGATATAGAATTGTGTAGTGATGCTGGAATGATGTTGAATTCCCATGTTAGGTGGTTGTTGTAAGAGAAAATGTAATTCTGCTAAACGTAGAAATGTGTAGGCCACATGGCAGTTCACAGAAAATACAAGTAGCTGGTGCATTTCCACACAACATGGATCTTAAAGTTATTGTAGTTCAAAGTATTATTGACTATAGAACTGAAGTATATGTTTTATATAAGTGTTACACTTAAACATTGTGTGTTATAGTTAGAATACTGTTTAAACGAAAGAAATTTAAATGTTTGCAGAGTGCAGAGGCCTGTTTCATGTAATTCTAGTAGGCCTGAATAGATAAAGTCATTTCGTTTGATCTGCATGGGTTCGTTAGAGAGAGGTCAAGCAAAGCACAAGACACAGAGCTTGCTCGATAGTTTACGACTTAAGAGATATGGTGGAGGCCGGAATTTGGGGCCCAAAGAGAAAGTGTCTGTTTGCAGGTGCGAGGCGGTTTAATCAGGAAAGTGATGAATGGGCTTTGTTCAGAGAAGCCTGGCACAGGCCTGGAGGAGGCTTCAGGAATTTCCTGGGGGGTACCGTCCATCAGAAGAAGAGCCTGGGAAGCAAGGTCAACGCTAACGATGGACCCAGAGGAGTACCAGCATGGAAATCGCCGCCAGAACCAACACCACGTGAGGGGCGTCTCTAAGGGCGTTTCTATTGGAAATGTGATTTTGTATTAGGGGCAGCACCCCAGGGTGGAGTTAGAGCAGATGGTCTGAGGAGCCTAAGAGAGCGGATGGGTAGGCAGATAGGTTAACTGCAAGAGATCGATTCGACTTAGAAGACTGAGAGAAGTGTGTGGTCTTCTTTGGAAGTCACCACGACTGACACCTTTTTAGGTAAAGATCTTGTTAAGTAGGGATGTCACTTAGTCTAGTGTAGGGACAGTCTAACCTGAACTTTTCCTTTCTGTAAATGACTTCCAAGCTACAGCTTGTGTCTATTCTTGCAACTTTAATGCTTTTTGAATTTGTTTTAGTGATATCATTCTGCCGACTAAGAGCATTTAGAGAATTTTTGTTTGTATTGATTCCCGTATATCTTTTGAATCTTATTCTGAGATGTTTGTATCTCCAGATAACTTTGGCTTTATAATAAACTTTTAAACCTTATTCGTAGTAAGTGATTATTTAGAGTGGAGTAAGTCCTTATTTATTTGACCTAGTAGTGGATTGCCTTTTACTCAATGACAGGTACCAACGATTTAGTCGACCTGAGTTGGGATCTGGAATAATAACGACAGACCAGAAATCCCGCGTTAACAGTTGGTAGCAGAGTGAGGATGGTTACCTTCTTGAGGAAGGTGATCTAGACTAGGTTAAGTTTACCCCAAGGTCCCTAGAGATCGAGAGGTGGCCTGCCGAAGAAGGTGCTGACGGTGCGAGAGAAGCAGCAGAATCGGATGAGAGTGAGTATAACAAGGGTCATGCGTTGACAGATTGCGGTGTATTGTGTTGTATTTGTATTGTGATGTCATGCGGAGTTGAATGCCTGTAGTGTGAATGAGAGAAGGTTGTGAGCGCGCACAATCTGGTAAACTGGTAACCTGGTAAACGGGTGAACTGGGAAAATCTTAAGTTCGAGGTAGAGCTTAAGTGGTTTGGGTGTATCTAACATCCAGAGTAGTTGTCGACCAGAGTAAGGAGGTCATGAGGTACCATTGACCGCCGCGGGACCGAGATAGGGGGAATGCAAGAGTGAGTGTGTGGGTAACGGACGCAGGTCGAAAGTTACCGTGTGTAAGTAACCTATCAGAGAAGGCGATTGTCTGGACGTACACGGAAAGACATTTTGTCGGTTAAGGTGACAATTACAGCTAGACTGTGGACGTACAGTCAAGGAAAGTGATCGCTTGGACGGAAGTAATCACTTTTCGGAGTATGAATGGGACGCATGCATGACCGCGGAGAAGAACGGAGAAAGGAGGGGAACTGCTGCGAAGGGGGAGAGTGACGTCAGATAGAGCCGCGCTGTGATAGGGCGGTTGGTGAGACGTCAGCTAGAGCCGCGCTGGGATAGGGCGGTTGGTGTGACGTCAGTGAGAAGCCGCGCTCTGATAGGCCAGTTAGCGAAAACCGCGCTGAGATTGGTGGATTGTCATCAGGAAGTCAGCGAACGCGGAGAAAATAGAAATATTGTAGTTTTGAAAATGAAGTGTTTTAAATGTTTGAGAGCGATCTTTAAGAGAGAAAGAAGGGAATCTTATGAAGGAGAAGAGGTACCGCCAGAGGGTACACCAGCTCACTATATGGCACCGAATGTTGGGTTGCATACTATACTGTGGATTGATACTTGGAGTAAGATTACAGAGGGGAATGAGGAACTGACGTTTCCAAAATACGGAACGTTTAGACTGGAAGTGTTACATCAGTTGAAAGCAGTTATGTCCTCACTGAGACCTTTGCCCAGACCAACACAGTTTGAGGCCCTTAACGCATGGATTAGGGCGGCGCACGACAGAAATCTGAACAGGCGCCAGGAAAGGGTGAGGCGATCAGTAAGGGCAGTGCGAGATGCCCAATGGGATGCGGACGCCAAGAGATGGAGGGTACAGGCAATTGAGGTGGATAAGTTGTACACAGTGAGAGAGGTTGCAGGAGAAAAGAGGCTCATGGAAGAGGATGAGGAGAGCGAGTCGGAGACAAGGTAATAAATAGGTTGTTGATTGATAGACCACCTCCGGACAATAGGGAGACGGAAGGCACGGAGCTCCCAAGGGAAGACAAGGTCGGCATAGAAGGGTATAGGCCACTCCCTTTAGCGGATTGGGTACCTACCAAAGGTGAAGGGTCACCCCAACATGGTACTGTACAGAGTGTAGTCGGAAGGGTTGTGGTACAGAAGACGCCAGCAACAGAGAGAGTTGAGTCTTATGAATTGCCAGATGCTCTTCAAGTACCCGTTACCATAGGTCCTATACGGTCGATTTATCACCCAGAAAAGGGGAAAGAGGGAGAACAGGTACAGTTAGACAGGGAAAGAGTCGAGATGGAAAGGAGGAATAACACGACAAATTCCTGGAGGCAATTGCCAGGACCGATAACGTGGAGCACCCCATTAGATTCAGCAGTGGGTCCCGTAACAGAGCAGGGGGATCAGAGAGGACCGATGGATCTGAGGGGACCACGGCCGAAATCCTATAAAGAGTTGAGGGTCGACTTGAGAGAATGGGATGGGTCCACAGAAGCACCGAGCAACAGGTCAAGAGAGGAAGCAGAATGAGGAAATCGAGGAAAAGAGACATTGTCTGACTGCGGGGCTAGCGCAAGCAGTCAGGAGTGGGATGGTAAAAGTCAGGAGAGTAGAGGAGTTATACGATACAGTAATGGAGGAAATGGGCAGGAGCGAAGAGAGAGAAGTACAGGATGTGGAGAGATGTCTCGTCTCATTCAAAGTGAGGGAGACCGAAGGACACAAGAATATAGGGACAGGTTTAGGTGCACTCACCACGCACCTGATAAAAACGTGCAGCACTGGAATCATGGGAACACAGGGAACGGTGAGGGGTCTTGCCATGAGTCGAGGGATCAGAGGTCACCACCAAATTGTGAAGGAATGGGGAATAATGAAATGTCTTACCATGCACTTAGGGGAACCAGGCAGGATGGACATTCTGGGACTATGGGAAATAGAAAAGTGTTTCACCATACACCCAGAGAGGATGGAACTGCATGGGACCTAGAGAGATGGGAGCAAGGGAGGACTCCCCATAACACGCCTGAGCCCAGACGTAGGATTCAGAGCTGTGATGGGAGAGATGTAAATGGACCCTCTAGAGATGGCGTACTGAAAGCTGTGGTGAAAGCTAAAAGACTAGATGTGTCCAGCTTAAGATCTGATCTAGAAGATATAATTGATGGTACGTTGCAAATAGAAAGGATTGAGACGTACGAGCAAGATGAGTTACTGTTTATAGCAAAGGACATCACTCGAAAGGCAAGAGCAACTCATGAGAAACTGTCTGAACTAGCAGAAAAATATATGGTAGATTTGTCCAGAACCAAGGCATTACAGGGTAACCATAGGTTACATTATTCAGATCAGGACTTAGAAGAGAGAAGGACAACTGGATTAAAAACACACATAAGGGAACTGATCACAGGAATACGAACATGGAGAGATCTGGACAAATGGGAAGAGAGATGGTCCAAAAAGGGAACTGTTAGAAGGAGCGTGAATGCGATGTCTCCAGAGGGAAGGCTAATGCAGATGGAGGCATTCCCTTTGCGAGAAATAGCAAATGGGAGTTATGTACATGTGCCCTGGAGTAGAGGAGATTTGGCCGCATTTACCAACTCATTTCCAAAGTTAGGGGAGAATCCTGTAGAGTGGTACAAGCAGGTAGAGAGGTTCGTGAAGATCTCAAAGGTATTGTGGATTGATTTGAACACTTTGTTTGACATTGTGGTTCCAGGGGACTTGTGGACGACATGCAAGACCAGTGTCGAATGGCCCACTGCAGAACCAGAGAGGGATGCTCTTACTAATGGACCGTCAGAAAGTGTACTGTTAAAATATGAAAGGGTGATGACATGGCTGAAAGAGAAGGTGCCACCACAAGATATAGATTGGGTAAAAATAGACCGAACAAGGCAGGAACCCAAGGAGACAGTTCATGAGTATTATGAGCGATTGCTGAAAGCATTCAAACAATACAGTGGACTAGATGTAATGGATCCCAAGGATATAGGACAGTTTGTATCAAAGTTCGTTTTGGGGTTGAGACCTGACATTTGTTTGATGATTCAGCAACATTTAATTTGTTGGCAGAACAAACCATTGGATGAGATTTTGAGGTACGCAAGGTACTGCAGTGATGAAATAGATTCTAAAGCAAAGAAATTAAAGGAAAAGCTCATGATGGTGCAGATGCAGTCAGCTGGAAAGGGTGGACAGCAGCAGGGAACAGGGACAATGGGACGGAAATTGAATAATCAGAATAAAGACAGCGAGGAAAACTCGAGACCTAGAATAGACATTGCTACGTTGAAGAAAACGACAAAGTGCCACCAGTGTCACCAGGTGGGGCATTGGAGACGCGAGTGTCCTTATAACCCTGAAAACGGAGAATTAGAGGTAGAGGAGGAAGTTCAAGAGGTTCCAGTTCAAAGGGTGACAGTGACCAGAAGTAATGTGGCCAAAGGGGGAACTTCGGCTCCACGAGCTCAGTTTCCGCAGCCACCAAAGATTGCGACAGGAGGAAAGGTCTATAGACAAATGCCTCTTTTTATAGATGAAGGAAAATGTTACTACATTGATCCATTGACAGGACAACGTGTAAGCAGCGAAGAGGACTGTACACTCGGGGCAGTTCTAGAGGTGGATCAAAGAGGTCCGTTTGTTGAGGCTGAAGTGGCAGGGTGTCCTACAACATTCTTAGTGGATACTGGAGCTACTCGATCAACTCTGAGATCAGCAGTGGTTCCAGATCTACCGATGTCGGGGGAAACAATTCAAGTGGTAGGAGTCGCAAATAGGAGAATGACTAGCCCCTTGACGGAACCAGTGTCAGTGAAAATAGGAAACTACACCAATGAACATCAGTTTGTGGTATGTGATTCTAGTCCTGTGTGTCTGTTAGGAAGAGACTTATTGTGCAAACTGAATTGCACAATATACTGCACACCTCAGGGAGTGGAGGTACAGACTACTGACGATGATGCTACCTTTAAAGTTACAAATTCGAAAACATGCATAGAACTGTACCCTACTCTGACTGTGGGGGATCTTCCTTGGGACTTACATGATGCAGTATCTTCAGAGGTATGGGATTTTACTGGTGAAGAGATAGGATTGATTAAAGGAGTAGAACCAGTGAAGATCATGGTGAAACCAAATTTTGAATATCCAAGAACGCCTCAATACAAATTGTCCCAGGAGACGATCGCAGGAATAAAACCTGTAATCGACTCTATGATTCAACAAGGAATACTGAAGGAAATAGTGGGTAGTCCATGCAATTCACCGATTATGGGTTTGCAGAAGCCTAGTGGGAAATTTAGAATAGTACAGGATCTTCGAAAAATTAATAACATAGTTGTTTCATGTTGTCCAGTGGTACCGAATCCATCAGTGATATTGTTTCAGATACCATTCCAAGCTGAGTGGTTCACAGTGATAGATCTTTGTCAGGCTTTCTTTTCAATCCCATTAGATGAAGAGAGCCAGTACCTTTTTGCCTTTAAAATGGAAAATCGCGTTTTAACATGGTGTAGTATCCCACAAGGGTTTACAGATAGCCCATCAATTTTTAATCAGATACTGAAGAAAAATCTTGAAAGTCTAGTACTGCCACAGAACTCGGTTCTGGTCCAGTACATAGACGACCTACTTGTTGCGTCAGGAACAGAAGAAGCTTGTAAGGCAGATACCATTGCCTTGTTGAACCATTTAGCTGAAAATGGACACAAGGTATCTCCAAACAAATTGCAGTACTGTCTGACCGAAGTACAGTACTTGGGTCATCGGATAGAAAAAGGAAAGCGCAAGTTGTCACCAGATAGGATAGAGGCGATAAAGAAAATGAACGCGCCTACAACACAGAGAGAAGTCAGGATGTTCCTAGGAATGGTTGGTTATTGCCGACAGTGGATAGCTAACTTTTCACTGAAAGCAAAACCCTTACAGAAACTGACGCACAAGGAGGTGAGTGATCCGGTACCATGGGACAGAGAGTGTTTGATGTCGTTGCTACAGCTGAGAGAGGACCTGTGTCGTGCTCCAGCCTTGGGGATGCCAGAATATGAGAAACCATTTTCACTTTACTGCTGCGAAAGAGAAGGTTGTGCTTTGTCAGTGTTAGTACAAACTCATGGAAATGCCCGTAGACCAGTTGCATATTTCTCGGCTACTTTAGATCCGGTAGCCGCAGCGTTGCCCGGATGTCTCAAATCCGTTGCTGCAACAGGTGTCAGTATTGAACGTTGTGAGAATATAGTGATGGGACACCAATTAGTGGTGTGTGTACCGCATTCTGTGGAATTGTTAATGACCAGGACCAAGACACAGCACATGACCAACAGTAGGCTCACGCGTTACGAGCAAGTTATTCTTGCTGCGGAAAACGTGACCCTTAAGAGGTGCTCTGTTTTGAATCCTGCTACACTGATGCCACTTCCTAATGATATAGAAGGCGAAGACTGTGAAGATCACGATTGCCTTGATGTGACTGAACTATGCACGAAGCCCAGACCAGATATTGTGGATGAGCCATTGATTGACCCCGATTAAATTTTCTTTGTTGATGGCTCATGTTTAAGAGACGATACTGGTCGGTTGAGAGCAGCTTATGCTGTTTGCACCATTACTGGAGTTGTGGAAGCCGCTTGCCTGGAAGGAGTACACTCCGCACAGGTAGCAGAAATCATTGCATTGACCCGTGCCTGCATAGCAGGTAGAAAAATTAGAGTCACCATTTATACCGATAGCCAATATGGTTTCGGTGTAGTTCATGATTTCAGGCAATTGTGGTCTCAGAGGGGTTACATGACCTCCTCTGGTTCACCCATCAGAAATGGGGAATTTGTGCGACTGCTATTAGAAGCATTACAAGGTCCGGATGCAATAGCAATAGTCAATTGTATAGCCCACACCAAAAATACAGATTTTGTGTCGCAAGGTAACAGATACGCAGACGAAGTTGCCCGTTACTGCGCGGAACATGGATATTCTTTCACGGAGGTGGAAGTAGGTGGGGCTCAGGAAAAGACAGAATTAAACATGATGTTAGAAACAGTGGATACTTGGGAGGATTTGAAGGTAATGCAAGACAATGCACCTGATTTTGAGAAAAAGGCATGGGAAACAGCAGGTTGTGTGAAAAGTGAAATGGACTTTTGGGTTTTAGCAGATGGAAGGGCAGTATTACCTGAGGAATTAGTGAGTCCAATGGCAAGACAGATACATGGTCCAGTACACTTAGGAAGTGATGCCATGCTGAGGGTGTTTAGGCAAACTTGGTATTGTCCTAAGTTTAGGATTGCAGCAGAAGCAGTCTGTAGGAGATGCGTTACATGTCAGCAACTGAACGTAGGGAAAAGAACACCAGTTACGATGAGTCACATTGGGAGGTCTGGGGGGCCTTTCAATAGAATGCAATTAGATTTTATCGAGATGCCAAAAGTCAACCGCCTTAGGTATGTTCTGGTGGTTGTATGCATATTTTCCAGATGGGTCGAAGCATACCCTACACGCAGGTGCGATACACTCACAGTAGCAAAGTTGTTACTTAGAGAGTTGATCCCGCGCTACGGGGTGCCAAACTCCCTGGAATCAGATCGAGGAACTCATTTTAACAGTGAAGTTGTGAAGATGCTCTGCTCTGCATTGAATATTGATCAGAAGTTGCACTGTAGCTATCGACCAGAGGCTTCAGGTATCGTGGAGCAGATAAATGGGACTTTGAAATGCCGAATTGCCAAAGTATGTTCATCGACTTCCTTAAGTTGGCCTGATGCTTTGCCCTTGGTGCTTATGAGTATGCGTAGCACACCCGACAGGAGGACAGGTCTCTCTCCACATGAGGTGATAATGGGAAGGGCAATGAGACTTCCATCTGTCCCAACCACTGCTTTGTTGAACATTACAGATGACTTGATCCTGGATTATTGCAAGGGACTGTCTGACGCCATTCATTCTGTGTCCCTTCAGGTGCAGGCTGCTGAAGTCCCATCTTCCAGAGATCTATGTCACGACTTGTGTCCAGGGGACTGGGTGCTAATAAAGAAGCACGTCTGGATGAACTGCCTAGACGTGCGCTGGAAGGGACCATATCAGATTATCTTGACGACGAACACTGCAGTGAAGTGTGGAGGTCTGCCTAATTGGATCCACGCTTCCCATACTCGAAGAGTTCCAGCACCCCTGGAAGAAACAGCTCCTCTCGCAGATGAAAATCCAGCTGTGGACGAAGAACCACTAGAGGGGATCAGTCAAGCTGTGGGGGTGTCAGAAGAAGTTGGGAGTGTTACAGATCCAGAAGAAGAAAGGCAGGACGGCAGTGAAACTGAAGTTGCCACAGAAGGAGAAAGTTGCTGTGAATACGGCTCGGACACAGATCAGTACCAGAGTGATCAAGAACAGAGTGTGAGGACGAGGAATAGGAGAACAAGGTGTGGAGGAGTTAGTTGGCCCGAAAGAAAACAGAGGTCGAACTTAAAGCCATTTCCAGAGAGAACCCTTGCTCCTATATCCGAAGACTCAGATCCAGACGAAAGTGCACAAGGACAGGAACAGGAAGGTCCGAGAAGATCAAGGAGGGTGCGAGTGCCTTGCAGAAGATACGCTACTCCTGAGTGGACCTACCTTGCTGCAGATGTCCGAAGCACGCAGAACGGGGAGGGTGAGGGAAGTGACCCTGACCAGTACTGACCCCATCATAACAGTGGAAATAAAGTTTCTGATACCAGGAGTGGAGGTCGAAGGGTTGCTGACACTCAATATCGTTTATCCTCCTTACCTGAGCGGAATAAGAGACTTGGTTCTAAACAAAGTAGAATTTCCGGCTTGTTGTTCAAGGTGTCCAATACTTGAGGAACTCCTTCTTCATTTGGAAATATTAGAGTGTGTGATGAGAGTTGTTGGAACACGTATAATTCCGGATTGCTAAAGACTTTGAAAAGACTTTGTAAATAAACTGATCAAGAGATAACCTAGCGCCAAGTGGAAGAAAAAGAAGAAACTAGGGACTTCCATTTTAGCGGATGGAGAAGGGCTAGGGTTGTCTATCGCTACAGAACTCATAGACTGATTTTGCGGATGGGATTATCAGTTTCCAGGTGGGGTTCGAAAAGGCTGAAGAAGCAAAGGAAAGAGACTTTGTGCTGTGAAAGAAAAAGCAGAGCTACACTGTTTTGAGATCATGGAGGCTGGCAACCCGAACCGCAGGACAAAATGCATAGTAGGCACACTTTTAGTGGGAGTGATTTCTCTTATAGTGTTAGTGGTTACTATATCATATGTAGTGGGACATGAAAATTATGTGAAAGCAGCAAAGGAAGCAAAAAGTGTATCAACACAGAAACCTACTACTGCTGGTAAAAAGGGGGACAATACAGAGAAAGAGAAAGCTTTGCTAGCAGCTGAGACTCGTAGGTTACATGTAGATGAATCGCAGGGAAATTTTAAATCAAATGCCTATGCTAAATTGCTTTATGAATATGTAGATGCTATGGAGGCTAAAGATTGTTACGTCTGCATGAAATTGCCAGCCTCTGTAGACGAGGGCATTAGGTATCATCATCTTCCATTAACTTATGGAATTACATGTAGTTTGTTGTTGAGCATATTTTATGAGCGTGATGGTTTCGAGTACTACTTCTCGAACTTTGACTCCGTGTTGCCAGAGGTGCCAAATTACAAGCACCTCAATAAATGGGATTATTACAAGAGTGAAGACAGGTTACAGAAGTTTTTCTTTCCATGGAAAACTTTAGATACTTCACATGCTCGAAGAAATAATTTGACTTGTACAGTGTCAGAAATTGAGACAAAGTTTGTAGGACAGGTGGATGCTCGATATAGGAGACAGAAGATTTTAAAATCTTCAGGTCAATGGAAAACAGATTGGACCGAGGAAGAAAGGTCACACCAAAGAAAGGGTAGCAATGGTCCAATAGCTTTAGATCGAGAGAAAAGGGGGAAACTGTGTATACATAGGGGTGAAACCTATTACGAAAATGTGTTTGTGGGAGAAGTAAGTTGTGAACATGCTTTCCAGTTAGAGTATTACTCCAAGGATTTCTTGAAGGAAATGCAGGTGATCCCAAATGTATACTTTGTTTGTGGGAGGAATGCATATGTGAAACTACCAGATAATTGGTATGGATCATGCTATTTAGCGATTGTCTTCCCCAAAATATACCATGCTAAGGATTTAGAAATCATAGAGGGAGGAACTCAAGATAGAGGAAGAAGAGATGTCAGCACTGAGGAGGTAGTTGGAGATGTATTTGGTGCTGCATTTCCTCTTTTGGGAATCATACTGAATGACATCAAGATTAGAAGATTGGCAACAGTCGTAGATAGGTTGTCCGCCAGTACTGCTAGATCATTAATGCTGGTGGAGGGAGAGATGCAATCGATAAGGGCAATGGTTCTTCAGAACCAACTTGCTCTAGATGTTCTGTTAGCCAAAGAGGGAGGAGTCTGTAAGGCTTTGAAGGTTCAGGAATGTTGCACTTACATTCCAGACAATTCAAAACCTCTAGAAAAGTACATACGGAATATTACTGAGATACATCATGAGATTGAGGATTTGACAAAGGTAAATGTGTGGGAGAAAGTAGGTCAAGGAATGAGTAAAGTTGGAGGTTGGTTTGCCAACCTAGGAAAGAGTTTCGTTTGGTACATACTGAAACCTATCATCATAATAGTGATTTGTGTAATCACTTTGTGGGGATTGGTGCAACTGTACAAATGGTATAGATCAAACAGGTTGCAAAGATCCATGAGAGAGCAGGAGAGGAGAGTAGCTGCGATCCAGGATAATCAGTACAGGAGCCTGAGGGCCCTAGAAGTGATGAAACGAGGGAATATTGCAACAACTTCAGTTTGAAAATTCATATCTTAGGGATGGTGTTGTGATTGTGATGACTACTAAAAGTCATCAAAGGGGGGACTGAGAGAGCGCAAATTAAGAAAATGTAGAAGTGCACCATATTTACAAGCACGTTGCATCAGCCTAGTAGAAATTATATGAGAGTGTGAAATATATAGAGTGGCAATATATATATGAGTGTTTAATTAGAATATTAATACATATACTAGTGTGAAAAGTTAATATAGAATTGTGTAATGATGCTGGAATGATGTTGAATTCCCATGTTAGGTGGTTGTTGTAAGGGAAAATGTAATTCTGCTAAACGTAGAAATGTGTAGGCCACATGGCAGTTCACAGAAAATACAAGTAGCTGGTGCATTTCCACACAACATGGATCTTAAAGTTATTGTAGTTCAAAGTATTATTGACTATAGAACTGAAGTATATGTTTTATATAAGTGTTACACTTAAACATTGTGTGTTATAGTTAGAATACTGTTTAAACAAAATAAATTTAAATGTTTGCAGAGTGCAGAGGCCTGTTTCATGTAATTCTAGTAGGCCTGAATAGATAAAGTCATTTCGTTTGATCTGCATGGGTTCGTTAGAGAGAGGTCAAGCAAAGCACAAGACACAGAGCTTGCTCGATAGTTTACGACTTAAGAGATATGGTGGAGGCCGGAATTTGGGGCCCACAGAGAAAGTGTCTGTTTGCAGGTGCGAGGGGGTTTAATCAGGAAAATGATGAATGGGCTTTGTTCAGAGAAGCCTGGCACAGGCCTGGAGGAGGCTTCAGGAATTTCCTGGGGGGTACCGTCCATCAGAAGAAGAGCCTGGGAAGCAAGGTCAACGCTAACGATGGACCCAGAGGAGTACCAGCATGGAAATTGCCGCCAGAACCAACACCACGTGAGGGGCGTCTCTGAGGGCGTTTCTATTGGAAATTTGATTTTGTATTAGGGACAGCACCCCAGGGTGGAGTTAGAGCAGATGGTCTGAGGAGCCTAAGAGAGCGGATGGGTAGGCAGATAGGTTACCTGCAAGAGATCGATTCGACTTAGAAGACTAAGAGAAGTGTGTGATCTTCTTTGGAAGTCACCACGGCTGACACCTTTTTAGGTAAAGATCTTGTTAAGTAGAGATGTCACTTAGTCTAGTGTAGGGACAGTCTAACCTGAACTTTTCCTTTCTGTAAATGACTTCCAAGCTACAGCTTGTGTCTATTCTTGCAACTTTAATGCTTTTTGAATTTGTTTTAGTGATATCATTCTGCCGACTAAGAGCATTTAGAGAATTTTTGTTTGTATTGATTCCCGTATATCTTTTGAATCTTATTCTGAGATGTTTGTATCTCCAGATAACTTTGGCTTTATAATAAACTTTTAAACCTTATTCGTAGTAAGTGATTATTTAGAGTGGAGTAAGTCCTTATTTAATTGACCTAGTAGTGGATTGCCTTTTACTGAATGACAGGTACCAACGATTTAGTCGACCTGAGTTGGGATCTGGAATAATAACGACAGACCAGAAATCCCGCGTTAACAGAACTCCAATTGAGTTATCTCTTTGTAATTAAATGTGCCATCAAGCTGAGCCGCATCCCTAAAACGGATTTCAACTTTGTAGTTGATAATTAGCGTACATTTGCTAATAGGATTGATTAATTCCGAATTATGTAGCAGAAAAGTAAAATTAAGGGCGTTTTTGTGAAAACTGGACGAAGGTGCTGGATGTTGAAATGTTGCTCCAGGACTTTACAACCAGAGCTACTGCTATTCAATCTGCTGACCAAATATTGCTTAAAACATTGTCTATCAAGTCGGTCATGGATGATTGTGGATGCTCGAGCGCTGACCTCCTGCCATCCAAATCTGTTATACATCCTGCGTATTCACCCAGTATTTAGCGGCTTGGACTGAGGACAAGGAGCTCCCACCGGGACCTGGAAGTGTAATTTGGCCTGCGGATTAACATCCAGACACCAGGGTTCTCCAGGCAGCTACATCTGAGAAGTTCAAACAAAAAACAGTGGTATTATATAGGAATGAATTGTTATACAAAGTACTTTCCACCGTGAACATATGAATTACTGGTGAAGTATGTAATCATACAAAGCAATATTTATTCTGGTTTTTTATCATGCATAGTAATTTTCACCCTTGGTCGAGGTACCTGAAGTGTGCAAAATATAACACTTACGACATGCGATCATACATTTATTACACTCAATGAACAGAATAAAAGACAAAGACAAATTATTCTGTGCTGTACAAGTTCTCAGTATTCGACTTGTATGGCAACTACAAACTTTCTTCAGTCTTCCAGTTGATTATACATTGTATGGCCATGCTTCTTAATTTTTGCACACACCATAAAAGAGGTCTATAGCAGGAACACACACCCAGGACAAATTTGCCGTCTGTTTTCTGGTGTGTGGCCTCAGAATTATGTTTTGCAGAATTTATAAATTCTATCAATGGGTATCCTCCGGGTGGTAGTGTCAGCACCTTTTGGCCCTTCAAGATTAGGACAGTGAAAGAAAGAATAACCTATGAAATTAAATGAAACGAAAAGAGCTTTTATAAAGCACATGGCTACCAAAGGCCTCCCAGCGCTACAAAACACACCTAAACCAGAAATAGAAACATGATCAAGCAAACAAAATAGTTTTAGGGAATTTTCGGAAGGAGATGGTTAGCCTCAAGACGGATAAAATCAGGTAGTTGATTCCACCTTGGAGCAGAACTAACAGAAAAAAGATGACCTCCAGTCCGGACTTGATTAAATCTCGGGATAATGGCAAGATGTTTCGACTCGGAGCGGAGGGTTCTTCTAGGGATATATGGGGAAACAATAGAGTGGAGAATCGGTGGCAAGTTAGCCGCTAGTGATTTGTGGACCATGCATAAGGCCTTAAATTGAACTCTTTTGTCCACAGGCAGCCAATGCAGTGCCCTAATGTGTGGCTTAGCAGATTCTCTGTTCTGGGCATGCATCAAAAGTTGTGTCGCACAGGTTTGGACCGTTTGAAGTTTTTTTATGGTCAGACAGGAGGAGCCTAGGTACAGCACGTTGGCATAATCAAGCCTTGATAAAATCAAGGCTTGAACCAGGAGTTTCCTGGCATTAAAAGGCAAGAGGGGCAGGATCCTCCTAATCCTCTTAAGAATGCTATATAGCATGAGCCAGCAGCCCTGGATGCCTGAGTCTTAAAGCTCAGATCGTGATCAAGCCAGATTTCCAAGCTTTTTACTTGGTCTTTGGGAGCAGGCATATCTCCCATACATTTTGGCCACAGGGAGTCATTCACCAGACCAGTAGTCTTTCCCAGAAACATCAACTCAGTTTTAGCCGAATTCCGTTTAAGGAAGGATGAGTCCATCCAGGCTGAGACTTTCTCCAAGCAATTAGCCAGGATGGACTTATTGTTGTTCATCAGATTGAGGGATACAATAAGCTGAGTGTCATCAGTGTATGTGACAATCTTAACCTCGAAAGGCTCAACGATCTCAGCTAAGGGGCGCATATAGACATTAAAAAGTGTTGGGCTCAGTGAGGAACCCTGAGGAACCCCACACTATAATGGCATCCAGTCAGAAGTGGCGTTGTTCTCAAACACAAGGAATGAGCGATCAGCAAGGAAAGACTCCAGCCATTTATATAAGAGGCCAGTCACTCCAATCTCTGTAAGTCTTACCAGCAGAAGCTGGTGATTAACCGTGTCGAAGGCTGCGCCGAGATCAAGCAAAATGATCGCAGCGGAGCCTCCGGAGTCAAGGATTTTCTTGGCCTCCTCGACAACTGATAACAAGGCGGTTTCAGTACCCTGTTGGGGCCTAAAGCCCGTTTGAGAGGGGTGAAGACAGTGACTTTCCTCCAGAAAATCTGAAAGCACAGAATTGACATGCCTTTCGCAGATTTTGGAAATCCCAGGAAGTAGCGATATTGTTCGATAGTTAGAAAGGACTCTGAGGTCCAAAGAGGGCTTCTTCAGGAGGGCTTCAACCCTAGCCTGTTTCCAATGGGAGGGGACAATCCCAGAGGAGAAGGAGCTGTTAAAAAGATCTAAAAAGACAGAGGCGACTGAATCAAATACCTGGTAGAGATTGCGGGGGGGTGCTGCATCACTACGCTCCAATTGTGATTTTAGAGTTTCCATATCCATGCATGGAATGGAATCAATAGCAGGATGTGGCGAGAGGGAAAGATCTCTAGTCAGAGGAGAGTTAGTCATGTTTCCTGGGACAAGAAGGGGAGGAAAGGCCAATTAGATATCCTGAATTTTCTTATGGAAAAAGAGCGCCAGATAATTGAAATGGGCTGCTGCATCTTCAGAGGGTATGGAAATCTCAGAAAAACGTGTAAGAAATTTCGTAATTTTAAAAATGTCACGGGAAGAATTCGCCGCTGATAAAATTTTGTTAGTAAAGAATTCCGATTGGGCAGATCTGATCTCAGTTTTATAGGCCTTGACAGCTTCTCTGTATTTAATTTTCTCCTGAGTTGAAAACTCCTTTCTCCAAGTTCTTTCATGGCGCTTACAGAGCTGTTTCATCTCTCTGAGTTTCGGGGAGTATCAGGCAGAACCATGATCCGATTTTCTACTAAAAGACCACTTTTTAGCAATATGGCTGTCAAGCGATGTCTCTAGCCATTGATTAATTTTAATGTTATCTGATTCAGGGTCATTGCTGAGCACAGGCCTCCCACTGTCGAGCGAAAGCGCCCAGGCATCAATGGAAAGTTTAGCCCAGTTCCGGTTCCAGGTTTTTTTCCGTTCCCTTAACTGTCCACACTCCTGTGGAGACCAGACGAAAAGGACCAGATAATGGTCAGACAAGGGTAGGGGAATAGGTTTATCCACTTTAAGGTCATTAATGTTAGAAAAGAGAGGGTCCAAAAGATGACCCTTCTGATGGGTAGACCCAAGCACTTTTTGTTTCAAAGCTAGTGCATCCAGGATATCGGTTAGCGCCTCCGATTCCGGATCGTGGGCCTGATCAAAATGAATATTGAGGTCCCCCAGCACTGAAAAGTTGGAAGTAGAGCTAACTGATTTGGCTATGATGTTAGGAAATTCCTTTTTATAACTTACGCAGGTGCCAGGGGGGCAATAAATGAGCGTACCCGAGAAGGAACATATGGGAGAAGTAAAAAAAGCATATGGGAGAGAAGCCAATCACAAAAAAACAACTCTCACATTCAGAGATCAGGCTGTTGGTAATTTGACAATGATAACTATCCCTATATATGATGGCTAACCCCCCACCTTGTTTTCCCACTCGGTCTTGCCTCTGGATAAGATAACCTGAAGGGAGCGTAGAAACTACAGCAGAGTCTGCGGTACTGGTGAGCCGAGTTTCCGTTAGGAACAATACATCAAATTTGTATTCTTCCAAAAGTAGCCTTAATTTGATAGAATGGTTGGGCAGGGAGCGACAGTTCAGCATAGACATTTTGAAAAGTCCTATTGTCAGAGGGGCCAATATTAGCAGCAGGCTCAGTAGAGGGCTGAAAACTAAAAGGACAGTGCAAACATTTAGGCATCCCAGTGTCAGGTGCCATGGAATGGCGGCAGGTCCCAGCAACACCCATTCTCAGCCGGAGTAGTTGAGAATAAGAGTACATGCGCTGACCTAAGACCGGAGAACCAGGGGTCCAGGCCCCGGGGGCCGTTCAGGCCCGGATGGGCGCAGACGGGCTTGCCTTAGGCGCTCCTCTGGCGCGCCAGTGGCGCGCCCACTGCGCGCATCCACTGCGCGGCCGCGTCATCCGCCCCTTATGCGAAGGGGTGAGCGCTGGTACCGCCGCAGCTGGGAGGCAAACCGAGGTTTGTTTTCCCTTCAATGTCCCCCCGGAGCATTGAACGCAGCTCCTTGTCCCCGAGTACAAATTGCAAGATTTGGGAACAGCGCCGAAATAGAATGCAGGTAAAAGCGGGTAACACTAATACATTTTCTATCTTACAGTGCGGTGGAAGCATATTCTAAACACATGAAAAAGTGCACTGCCATGGGTTCGCCCAGATCCAGTCTGGTAATAGCACCATTTTCAGCAACTGTTATTCATTCTGCATGTGTTTTTTCCCCACACATACTACCCTTGCACGCAGGACGCATCAATTGCTCTTCCAACTTGAGGAGGGGGAGGGGTAGGGCGGGGGGTAGTAAACTATGGATTACGGAGGTTTACAAGTAAGTATACATATAAATAAATAAAACAAATTTTGTTGCATGCACTGTATCCCCAAATGTGATGCAGTACGTTCAACGAAATTCACTTTATTTATTTATATGTTTACTTACCTGTAAACCTCCATAATCCAAAGTTTACTATCCCCCACCCTGCCCCTCCCCCTCCCCACGTCACCGCCCGGCAGGTACTCCCACTACCGACAGCGGCTGGTCATATGGCATGCAAAAGCCACCTTGGAGAATGCCACAAGAGATAGCTGTAATTATCAAAACTGCCACTATAACTATGTCACTGACACCATAACAGTCTTCAATAAGCACAATACAACTTAATGTATGGTGCAGTGTATGAACAACTACACTCTTTTTCCTTTCTATCTACATATGGTTTTAAGCTCTGCATGCTCTACATTGATATCTGATACAGGACTTGGCAATTTTTACCCCTCTCTCATGGCAGTGCACTTTTTCATGTGTTGAGAATATGCTTCCACCGCACTGTAAGATAGAATACGTATTAGTCTATCTTACACAGCCACCCCTGAGCTTAGAAGTCCAGTTCCACTTTGGTGTGACATTGATTGCAATGGCGTTCCTACATGCCTGACATTTAATATCACTATGGGCCAGTGCCCTCTTAGATGAAGCCCCCAGGGGATGCAATGCGGGTACTGTTCAATGTTGTCCAAGAGTCAAAGGAGAAGCTGCGCTCCTGAGTCCACACAGCAGTGGGAAGCTCATGCTCATTGGTGACAGAAATGGGGCGGGGAATAGTGACAGCAAAACCCATTTGACAACAACTCAAGTTGGAGGTTCATCAGCAACAACATAAGCCTCACATTCTGCCTCTTGAAAAATAAATCAGATTGTCTCGTCATTTGAGTTGAGTGTGTAAGGTACCTCAAAGCTGCAAGCAGCCGAAGTCAATCGGAAAGCTCATAATGACTACTGGCATGTTAGAACTGGCACAACTTGTGACCCGGCAGCAGTACTCTCCACAAATCATGATTGGTTAAAACAACAGAATTAACCAGCCTCCAGCAATCACAGCTCCAGCTACTCTATGGTCGGTCCTAGTAACTCAGCTTTCACAAGACACACAGATACCGCACATTCACCTATTGTATTGCTTAACATTTGTGTGTATTTGCTGTCCTGAGATGTAAATGGTTCCCAAAACAGGGAGGCCAGTGGTTACCATGCAACAGACAGCGTGCTCAGCAGTACTTTTTTCATGCAAGACTTGTGTTCACTATCATAATAATAAGCATAGAAAAGACGCTTGTCGTGGCCAGTCTCACTTCCGGAACCAGGCAGGTCCTGTGCAGGCTCACCTCACCGCAGTGAGGGAATGTACCCCTCTCGAGTCCCTTCAGACAAAGCAATGTGTCCAGGGTGTCCCGGGTGGAGAGCTAGTCTTTCAAAGCACGATGAGTGCAATATTTTTGCTCAAGTGCACAGAACTCACTTGCGGGGAGCTGAGTGGTGGGGGCACAAACTTCTAGAGCCTGAGGAATGAATCACAAAAGCTGGTACTGCCAAACGCATCACAGTGACTCAGTGCAAGGCTATACAGTCCGAGCTGGCTTTGAATGATGCTGCCAGATAAAGCACAGCCTGGAAAGGTGTGATTGAGCAACACATGGAGCAATTATAGCACTGGTAATCTCCACTCTGTGGGTTGGCGGAGGTTTTGCTGTACTTCACTCTCCAAGCGGAGCACAGAGTTGTCAAAACTCAGTGAACTCCGCCGGAGGAGCGGAGTCAACCTCACATGCCTAATAGTATGTCTTACATCTGAGTCATATATGAATTATGTATTTAGTTATTGCTGCGTATGATGTATTTGCCTGAATTGTATGCTTGTCTTGGGGGGGGTTTAAAATGATTAAAATGCAATAAAAAATATTTACTTTTTACGAAAAAATTAAGTTGCACAGCCTAGAATATTCACCAACCTTGCTGGCTGTCACCTAGCCCTTCAGTGTCTTGCTGGCATACTCTAAGAAATCCACCCATGTTTGGGTTGATATCTTATGGCTGCCCCTGAATCTGAGTCTATACCTCTCATGGGCCAGTCCAAACATAATAACTAGGAGATCCTTCATAGCAGTGTAGCATGTCTGGTCCTCCACCTCTAGTGTAAGGAGTGTGATCCTCCCCACCGTGGGAATATACCTTATTAAACTACCACCCCAGATCTCCTCTGGGACCTTGTGCACTCCTGGAGCCACTTCATATGCTGCAAACCATTTGTCTATGTCATCCCCACCACATAAAGGGGAGCCAAACCTTGAGTATCGGTACTCTGGACTCACCAGAGGACTCTGCAGGTATGCTGCCACTATTGCTGTAGCTGGACCCCCACTTGTAGGGATCTTATGTCCAGCTCTCTTAGATTGAGCTCATGGGACCTCTTCCCCTCCTCCATGGCTAGTCTCCTCTAAACTAGAGCCTACTTTTTCTTAGCAAAATGTTTCTGTGCCTGCTCCAACTAGGCAAACTCCACTTTGATTTTCTTTCCTCCCTCCTGTCTGTAAGTTCCTCTTGGGGCAGGTTCCTGAAGGTGACACTGCACCCTGATCTGGGAACCACTACTGCTCCTAGCAAGCCGTTGACCACTTATACAGGCAGTCCCAAATCCACATTGGAATCCAGAGTCTGTCCATCCTCCTCCACAGAAATGTCCTGCTCCTCCTCCCCTAGATTGTCATACTCTGCTACCTCGGTCTCTGCCCAGGCTCTCAAAGTCATCCGTAGTCCCATCCTTAAAGTGTAAGCCCCTGTAGACACCTGAAAGTCCTTAAAGAAATCCTTCAGCTCGAGTACAGTGTAAGATTCTGACCTTGCCAGCTCGAAATCAATTGATGTAGGTGCAGCTGCTACTTCTCCAGAATGAGGCATGACCAATTAGGGTGAATTAAATGAGGCTCAAATTGGCCTTACTATAGAGTTGTAGTGCATAATGAGTTACTATGGGGCATTTCACGCACACAAGTCCCACCCTCAGTGCTGATCACCAATGTTAGAAATTGGGTCTCTAGTTGGCAGAAGTATGCACCCTGTCCAAGTAGGGGCCACAATTTTAGGCAGGGTAGGCTTGGTACACACTAAAAGATAACCTGTGATAACCTGTGCTCACCCTCTGGTAGCTTGGCACAGAGCAGTCATATGATATTAGCAATTTCCAGTTTTACCAATGTTTTGTTTACGCTGTTTCTATTACATATAAAAATAGCTATTTATGGACATATGGCAGGCTCCATTTAACGTATACTTTTATACAATGAAGGAGGTGTCACTAGAGTGCATACTATGTACTTCTGAAAAATATATTAAAGGGCTATAAAAAAAAACATTGTCTACCAAAATGACTTGAACGCTGGTGCCTTCAAATCCTCATACACTCTCTACTACAACTTGATTTTATATATTTCAATACTTAGAATACTTTTGTATGCAGATAACATTTTGCCCAGTTCCCAATTTAGATGTCGCTGGAAGTTAGTTAGGTTGCCGTAAAAGCACACGGATAAATTGACTTAGTAAAAAGGCTCAGGACTGCTTGATCCATATGATGAACTACTGAAATTGATTGGATGGTCATACAGTTAGGTAAGTGAAAGCATGTGATTTTGATTACAAATGAAAGATGAGATTTAATTTATAAATTTGTTTATGAATCTGATTGATTATCTATGTGTAAATGTATTATTTCCCTTTAACTGATCTTATGATTTATGTAAACAGCTGAATCTTTTTTGTTCTTTTTTCTTTTGTATCTGTGAAGGTTCACACACTTTGTTAAACATTGATGAACTGCATTTTACCATTATCAATCACGATTACTTCAGGTTCTTGAATAAGGGTTAAAATGTGATTCCCAGCTGGGCGCTTATGTTGCAACTAGTGCTCAACAGCTCCTATCAAGGATCCATCTTCACTTGGACTATCCTTAGCTGCCTGACAATACCCGCATACAGACACTAACAATTCATGCATCATCACATTCTCACATTATCTATGCTCAAGAGAATCCAGAATGCATACTTAGCCCGTGCACAGCATAATTCATCAAGACATGTCATCACCCCTGTATTTATACTCATGAAAATCAAGTCATGTAATATCACTATAGTTTAATACTCATGAAGGAAGCACCAAAACTCAAAATTGCACTAATATAACTATTAGCATGAGAGAGGATGAATCGACTAGGTTTTGCTCCAATCAAAGGTTAGACCTAGTTACACAAAGCATTGCATTACAGCAAAAGCAATTACCAAAGTAAACTTACATACTTATTTTATTGATAACATAATATGTACATTGTAGTGTCACATGGGCATGTAATGGCGGAACCTTTGTGGCTCCTGATGGACTCCAAAGAACTGTGACTTAATTTGGAGTGAACTGAATTGGTGACGCTTCCAATTAGGAGCTTTGTGGGGAACCTTTCTGCTGCTGACGGGACTCGGAGGTCCAGGAGTCCACGGGGCGACGCAGCTGCCTGCAATCAGCCCCTCCCAACACCGGCTGCACAAGAACTCCTCTCGCCACCCGCTTTGCGGGTGACGCTTTGCGGGTGACGCTTTGCGGGTGACGCTTTGCATTAGGAGCTTTGTGGGGAACCTTTCTGCTGCTGACGGGACTCAGAGGTCCAGGAGTCCAAGGGGCGACGCAGCTGCCTGCAATCAGCCCCTCCCAACACCGGCTGCACAAGAACTCCTCGCGCCCCCCGCTTTGCGGGAGACGCTTCGCATTAGGAGCTTTGTGGGGAACCTTTCTGCTGCTGACAGGACTCGGAGGTCCAGGAGTACACGAGGCTATGCAGCTGCCTGCAATCAGTCCTTCCCAATGCCTTCTGCTTAAAACCTCAGTGCGTTACCCGCTGCGCGGAACGCGCGTGGACGCGCGCCGGGCAAAGCCCGGGCCAAGGGGGGCCCGTTTGAGCCCGTTCGAGACAGAGAGAGGCTGGGCCCCCCTCTATCTGTCTTGGATCTCAATGGTGGATGTGTCCTTCCAGTAAGAGGCCCCTAAGACTAACATTTGAGTCAATTGTATTAGCCTCTTCACCCAATAGCCGTAATAAAAGTGACTCAATATGACAGCTCGTTAGGGAAGAGGGAGGAAAGGAGGGGGAATCGGGTACCTTGCGGGAACCCTTGATCAGTTCATAACCGGGGCCACATCCGTGCTCGTACATGAGATTGCTATCACAGAACGGCATATTTCCACGGACCCGGTGTTTGCAAAACGATCATCTCTGGGGGGCATAATGAATTTGTACCACAATGGGCCCCCAACAAATCCTGATATCACTTAATAATGAAGGAGACCCATTGAATCGCCCCATATCGCCAGGAAGGACACTGCCGGACCAAACAAAGAGCACAGTTACGTGCGTGGCAGAAGTCCATAAAGAGCTTTCTCAATCCATGGATTCCATTCAGGGGGGGCGGCAAGAGAAAAAGAGGAGGCACACGAGGAGGCATACAGCAAAAGGGAAAGAAACTTAAGACACACCAATTCTCACAAGGAACTGTGTCCACAGCAATTGCCTCCAGCATGGACGATAATGTAATTGACTTAGCGGAGCCGGAGGAAGTGTACTGGCAGAAAATAGGTGCCCATATGTCATCGTCCCTGGAGCCACTAATGGACAGACTCTCATTAAATGAAAATAGACTTGAGAAAATGGAGGTATTGATAATGTCCACTTTGGGAGGCATTGAGAACAAAGTAGTACATTGCGGCCATATAAACAAGCCAGTGAGGGAGGGAGGAAGGGATTCTGCTACTTGCCGTAGTCTCACAGTAGCATCAACCATGAGCCCGGTCACTCACCCTACAGGCTCAGATAATCTATAAGTATGGGTGAATTTTGCGGATTTGCGGTCCGCAAATTCGCGCAAAATTGCCCAAAAAATCTGCGAGTTCACGAAAAATGTACGAACTCGTGGATTTGCTCAAAATGAATGTTTCTACCGGCAAAAAGTAAGTGCTAGCTAGTTGGATAAATGTATAGTGCTTTTCCAACACTGCAGCTGCGAAAGGGCCAGAAGAGTTGTCTCCAGTGACCATGTGTGTGCTATTATGCCATCGCGCCGAAGGGCGCAGGGGTCCCTTGAGTGAGCTGTCCATCAAAGTGGGTAAATGGCGGGAAGACGGTGCACACCGCTAGTGTGTGGGTGGGACTAAATGAGCAGGACTTCTATGCGGGTTCACATGCCTCTTGTGTGTATAAAAGGTCAGAGACCGATCAGAGTAGCAGATGAGGAGAAATAAGCTCCTAGTCACAGAAACTGTACGGGGATTGCGCTCGTGAAAGTCAAGGATGCAAAGGCCTTCATCCAGCATCACAGCTAATTTTCGACGGTAGATATGTGGAGAAAGCGCACCAGCCCAGCCTCGACAAAGCTCATGATTGTTTTTGGGCTGATGAAATACTGTGGAGACTGAGTACTTTCTAATGGCTAATCAGTAAGTGCTACCTCGTTGGGTAAATCTATAGTGCTTTTCCTACACTACAGTTGTGTAAAGTGCCAGAAGAGTTGCCTCCAGTGAACATGTGTGTGTTACTATGCCATTGCGCCGAAGGGCGCAGGGGTCCCTTGAGTGAGCTGTCCGCCATAGTGGGTAAATGGCGGGAAGACGGTGCACACCGCGAGTGTGTGGGCAGGGCCAAACAGGCGGGCCTTCTATGCGAGTTCACATGTCTCTTGTGTGTATAAAAGGTCAGAGACCGATCAGAGCAGTAGACGAGGAGAAAGAAGCTCCTGGTCAAAGGAACTGCATGGGGATTGCGCTTGTGAAAGTCAAGGATGCAAAGGTCTCAGTCCAGCATCAGAGATAATTTTGGACGGGAGATATGGTGAGAAAGCACACCTGTCCTGCCTTGACAAAGCTCACAATTGTTTTTGGGCTGATGAATGCGTTACTGAATTTGAGCTTCAAATCGGGCACCTGCTTTATTTATATCTGTAAGTGCTTCCTGTTGAGGTTTAATTTTTGTGACAGGAGCATCGTGCCAGAATGAACCCTGCTCATCATATTTATCCAAGAAGACACCACCGGTTTGTGCTCATTTGCCCAAAATCTGCCAGCGAGCAGATTTGCGAATTTTTCGGCAATTTTGTGAGATTTGCGGATCGCCAAATTGCCGAAAATCTGCGAAATCCGCAAACCGAACGGATTTTGCACCCACCCTTAATAATCTAAGGGGAGGACTAGCGATTGGAGGAATTGTAGCCCCCTTAAATGCACATGGAGCAAGCCACGGTAATGACAGGGACAGGGACAAGAATGAGGCAACGAATCAGCGCTCCCACTTAGACCTACCTCCTGACTGTACACCTTATCTTGCAGTTTTGACCGGTGCTCCTGAATTGGAAGATGGCAAAACCGAACCCCATGACCAACTTAAAAACAAGACAACACACTGGCTAAACATAAATAGACCACTGCACCAAGATGAAAGGTGTAAAATTCTCTCAGTAAGGAGATTCAGCTGGGTAGGAGGCAGGACAAAAAACATAGCAGGAGACTGTGTTGTCATTAACTTTAATGACCCTAGGGTGGTGGACCATGTTTGCTGGGGCCCCTGGACACACTCACGATATTCTGTCCAGGCTCGGAACCTACGTTATTTTTATATTCCATCAGACTATACACCCAATTTTGAACATTTTGATGGGCATGGGGCCAGATTTGACCAGTCAGGTAGGTTAAGAGGGGGGCTGCAGGGGCGAGGAATGAGACTCGGGCTGGAGCCTTAGGGGTAGGAAACACATACGATCAGCAGGTTGTGTCATTGACGGAGGGGGCAGCGCCGGCACTCCCTTTGTACAATAGATATGCACCACTCCACTGGGGCAGACACCTCAGCGAAGTGGACTGACTACAGGGTGTGAAATCAGGCCAAGATAATGTCCGGACTGTGGCCGTGCTAAACCCAATACAGCAGGTGGAGGAGCAGGCAAGAGAAGTTACATTGAATATACATCAGATCGCCCCCTGTAAAATAAGGACTCCCAGAACAGAGGTACCGCAAGGCACTGATAGATCTATTACAGGCCTTTGCCCTGATGCAGATACATTAGGGAGTACTATTGAATTAGTATCCTGTAATGTAGGAGGTCTGTCATCTAAATTTCAGCATCAGGAGTGGCTGGAACACATTAGCAAATTCAAAATAATTTGTATTCAGGAAACCTGGTTGGTAGATCATTCTAATTTTCATTTAGTCGGGTACAAATCGTTTGGGATCCCGGCACGTAAGTCCATGGCTGGAAGAGCGAGGGGAGGCCTCCTAATATTTGCAGACGTATGTCTGGGATGGGGCTGGGTCGATCTAAAATGGAACTCAGAACACATGATAGGCCTCAGGTTTAAAAACAGGGGTCTTAATATAAACTTGGTGAATTTTTTTAACTCGGGAGGTTCCAGAGTGAGAGAGCTTGACGAAAGACTAAGTCCCCTGATGGAGCAGAAGCAGGGTATAATGGCACCCATGCTTTTAGTCACAGGGGACCTTAACTGCCACTTGTGCCCAAATTTGCTACCTATTAAAGAAGATTGGACATCCTGTAATTTAGAGGAGGGACCACACTTTGAGCACACACTGGAGGGCAGGGAGTTGAGCAGGGTGATGAGTAACCACATGCTTGAAAACACAATGGATCTACTGGTTGTTGAGTCTAACAAGGGGGTTACCCCCACTTTTAAAGGAAGGGATTGTAGCCCCTTCATTGATTTTATCTTAGTGTCTCAACTGTTAAAGAAATGGGTACGGGGATTTTCAATAGAATTGAGTGGTTTTAGTGACCACAACCCCCTAGTATTGTCTCTATTAGCGCCAAATGTAAGTAGGGTCATCAAGCGGGGGTGGGGGTCAAACTTAGAAAAGATTACTGATCAAGGCAGGCGCTTGAAATGGGCAAGAATTAATGGGGAAAGCTTTTATAGATCCCTAGCAAAAGAGGGTGGACTGCTCTTGGAGAAATGTTTAGACTTATCAGTGGAAGGGTCATATCTAGTGGATCTATTTGAAGAAATGGGTCGCCTAATAGTCGGCTATTTAAAAACGACAGGACAGGTTAAGTTTAAAAAGGATCCTAGGTGGTTCGATAGAGCATGTTCTCTTGCACAGAGAAAGTTGAGAGCCGCACTAAGACTTAACCCAAGGAATAAATAAAGGGTGATGCAATGCAGGCTAAATTATAAGCAGGCACTAAGTCGACGGAAGAGGGACCTCCAAATTCAAACTTGGGAGGACCTGAGAGGAGCTCCGGAAAGGAAGGACATAACCACCTTTTGGAAGATAATTAATAATCTCTGTTTCCAAGATGTAAATAGTCCACAGATAGGATCTAACATTCTCCCGGAACAGTGGGTGGAGCACTTTAGAGGGCTTTATAACCGGAGGAATGGGGATCCACCGAACAATGGTGAGGGGACGGGGATGTGGAATGTAACACTTGAATTCACTCTAGAGGAGATCACTGCAGGTATCCTGGGTCTCACTAGAAATAAGGCTCCGGGACCGGATGGGATCCCGCCGGACCTCTTTCTAAGTAAGGTGGACTTGTGGGCCCCAATTTTAACAAGAATACTAAATGCTGCTATAGCCATGGGGCTTCCTCCGCTCCTGGTCATCTGCCACAATAGTGCCCATTTTTAAAAAGGGGAATACAGATAATCCCCAGTGCTACCACCCAATCTCCCTTATAGATGTTAAGGCCAAAGTCCTGGGACGTGTTGTCTTAAATCGCCTGATGAACTGGGCTGAGGACCAACATATCATTACCGACATCCAGTATGGATTTAGGGCTAAAAGATCAACAACAGATCAATGCTTGAACTTATATTTACTGGTGGCTAAATATACCATCGCCAGTAAGGAAGCATTTTCTTTAGCCTCTATGGATCTCACCGCAACATTTGACTGTGTTAATAGGGAGAAACTGTGGGATCAATTGAGTAATTTAGGGGCAGAACAGGACCTTCTAAAGATCTTCAAAGCCCTACACTGGAACACCGCTAACGTAAGGTATAATCTAGAGGGCGAATGCACTGAGCCTTTTACTTGCACTAGTGGTGTGCAACAGGGGTGTATTTTGGCACCATTCCTGTTTTCCCTGTACATAAATTGCCTAGAACAAGCCCTTTTAAACCTAAATGTGGATTCTCCAAGAGTAGGCAGAAGAGCAATCCCCGTCTTGCTCTATGCTGACGACGCGGTATTGTTGGTACGCACTCCACGGGGACTACAGACATTGATAGATGGTTTCGTGGATTTTATGAATAATTTAGATCTGTCTGCCAATCTGACCAAGTCATATGTAATGGAAACAGGGATAAAACCAAGGAAATGTTTCAATTACAGAATAGGCAAACACATATTAGAGAAGGTGCAGTCTTTCTCGTATTTGGGCATTTTATTTGATGGGCATCTAAATTTAAAAGTATTACTTGAGGAGCATTGCAACAGGTTAGTGTCCAGCACAGGGGCAATTATGAATTTTGGCCGCGGACTTGGACGCTGGTCCCCGGAGCAAATGATGAATTTATATAACTCTATCTGCTACTCTAAAGTGGCGTATAGTGCGATTATGGCGGTTCACCAATTCGGATAAATTGCATGTAGAGGAGAATAAATACATGAGAAGGCTCCTCAAGGTTCCACAGGGTGTTCCCTCTTACATTGTCCATGAAGAATTGGGCGGGGCCTTTATAGAGGACAGGATCCAGGTCAGAGCCCTGTTAGCATGGCTAAAGATCTGGGACAACCCAGAGGCAACATTGACCAGGCAAATAATTATGGATTGCCTTGGTAGGGACAGAGGAATGGACATTCCATAGCTGAAGTCTCTTAAGGTTGTTTTTGAAAAGATTGGCTGTAAAGATCTCTTCCCAACCCGACCGGAGGTGCAGGTCGGCAAAAGGACAGTGTGAAGAAGAGGTTTATCATTCACAAGACTGCCTCTAGAGAAGAGAGGGAATGGGGCAAACAGTCAGTCAGAGCTTACGGCCTAGTGAGGTGCAACAATGGAATGGAACCGTACCTAGCCCTTATACACAACGCTCAGGACAGATTTTTAATAACACGTTTTAGGGTCAACCTTTTACACTATTTATTAGCTGATCCAGCAGGTTTTACTAATTTTGCTGAGCCAAAGGGTCCCTGCGGCTGCGATCAATGGTCTCCGCAGGATACCCTTCATTTTGTATTAATATGCCCTTTTTATTCATTGCCCAGGTGCCTTTATCTAATTAGTTTGCTGAAGAAACTTAAATTCAGGCATGCTAAGGTTGCCCTTTTATACTTACAATTGGCCCAAGACCCCCTGACCCTGCTCTCTATTACGAGCTTTCTAAGGCAAGCATTTAAACTAAGAGAGACAAGAGGATCTGTTGAAAGGAGTGGGGTTCAGATGGGGAATTAATGAATTGTAATGAATATTTTTGTATCTTTTGCTGTATAGATAACAAGCATATATGTATTATTAGCATTTCTAATTGTACTTTTATGGTGTTTTGTATAATGCCGAATAAAGAAATTTGAATTGAATTGAGTAAAGATTTAGAATGTTGAGTTTGCAGGTACACAAACAATAATAAATATGTGGTATTCTAAACTCTGTGTTGTATAGTTGTTGGCGAGTACCTGGGCTGGGGAGGGTGTTGCAATTGACAAATAGATAAGGGATAAGTAACCTGAAGATAGACAGTGCTCTCCCAGGGAGTTTACTTTGGTCCAGGAAACTGTTTGCGTTGTGTGCCTTTGTCAAGGTGCGGAATCGATGTTTGGCGTATGTGGAGTCAGAGCGCAGCCCCTGGTAGTGAAAATCATTAGATGCTAATAAAAGCATCACTAAAAAGTCAGTGGCAGAGAACATGCTTGGAAGGCCTCACAAAGAGGTACTGCACTACTATGTAACTCAAATTCATACATTCATCTGGGGACACAGCGATAAAGGTGAATGCAACCAGGTTTTAAAAGAGCAGCAAACTGCAAGATAACACTGCCAACAGAAGTACTGTGAGGCAGAGATCAACCAGGTGTCAGACAGAACAAAGGGATGCTTAAAGGCAAAGTGATACAAGCAGCAGACATCTGCTTACCAGTTCTGAGTAAAAAGAGTCATCATGTCATAGCACCAGAGTAAAGCACCCAGGGCTGTGCTTGTAGAGCTATTCCTATTCGAAGTGTCACCCCCAACAGACTTGCTGAGTGGGGTCTAGAACAACTCCAAAGGTTTCCGAAGTGCAGAGAGCCAAGTGTGGACTGTTTGTTTCTCCAATGAGGAAATGGGTCTTGTTCCCTGGCATTATCAAAGATCATCCAGAGGCCAGCACATTCGCAAGACCTCAGAGATGGTTTGCATGGACAAGATCACCAAGCAGCGGTGGAGAGAACTATACTCTCTATGTCAGTAAGTTGAAACCACCACCGCTATTCAATAGTGCCAAAAAGTTTAATATTGACAACAGATGAACTGCCTGGTTAGAGACATTTGATGATGTCATTGATGCAATTGAGGAAGCAGGTAACAAGAAAATGATCAAGCACCTTAAGAATCCTGCTAGTGAGGGCATGAAAGAAATCATAAAGAAAATTCTGTGAGCTGGAAAAATTATATAAACTCAAATCGAAGCAGCCTTTAATCTCAAATTCAATCTGATGTCAAATGTAGATTATGAAAGATAATACTTCAGTCAAGAAAGACAGAAAGCAGGTGAGGTCATTAAGGAATTTGTTGAGAGACTGGATATGCTCATCAGACACTGTAAATTCAATGAAGTTGAGGGCGTCGCACTGAGGTGAAGGAAAAAAAGCAGCGCGAAAGCGGCCGGAGAAGGAGCAGGGAGTGAAACCCGTGCCGCGCAGCATCCGTCGCCATCCTCCATCCAATGGCGGACATCCAGGCATCACCATCCAAACCTGAAATCCTTAACGACACCGCAGACGACTCCTACCATGACCCCCACTTTGAACCGATCGTTTCATTGCCAGAACAAGATATTAAAACTCTCGAAGAAGACTAAGAAGAACTTTTTAAGATGCGAGCAAAGCTATTTCGATTTGCATCAGAAAATGATCCTCCAGAGTGGAAGGAAAGAGGCACAGGTGACGTAAAACTGCTTAAGCACAGAGAGAGAGAAATAATCCGTCTTTTAATGAGGCGAGATAAAACACTGAAGATCTGTGCCAACCATTACCTCACACCTCAGATGGAGTTGAAGCCAAATGCAGGTAGTGACCGGGCATGGGTCTGGAATACATATGCCGGTGGACCCTCTAGAGATGGCGTATTGAAAGCTGTGGTGAAAGCTAAAAGACTAGATGTGTCCAGCTTAAGATCTGATCTAGAAGATATAATTGATGGTACGTTGCAAATAGAAAGGATTGAGACGTACGAGCAAGATGAGTTACTGTTTATAGCAAAGGACATCACTCGAAAGGCAAGAGCAACTCATGAGAAACTGTCTGAACTAGCAGAAAAATATATGGTAGATTTGTCCAGAACCAAGGCATTACAGGGTAACCATAGGTTACATTATTCAGATCAGGACTTAGAAGAGAGAAGGACAACTGGATTAAAAACACACATAAGGGAACTGATCACAGGAATACGAACATGGAGAGATCTGGACAAATGGGAAGAGAGATGGTCCAAAAAGGGAACTGTTAGAAGGAGCGTGAATGCGATGTCTCCAGAGGGAAGGCTAATGCAGATGGAGGCATTCCCTTTGCGAGAAATAGCAAATGGGAGTTATGTACATGTGCCCTGGAGTAGAGGAGATTTGTCCGCATTTACCAACTCATTTCCAAAGTTAGGGGAGAATCCTGTAGAGTGGTACAAGCAGGTAGAGAGGTTCGTGAAGATCTCAAAGGTATTGTGGATTGATTTGAACACTTTGTTTGACATTGTGGTTCCAGGGGACTTGTGGACGACATGCAAGACCAGTGTCGAATGGCCCACTGCAGAACCAGAGAGGGATGCTCTTACTAATGGACCGTCAGAAAGTGTAATGTTAAAATATGAAAGGGTGATGACATGGCTGAAAGAGAAGGTGCCACCACAAGATATAGATTGGGTAAAAATAGACCGAACAAGGCAGGAACCCAAGGAGACAGTTCATGAGTATTATGAGCGATTGCTGAAAGCATTCAAACAATACAGTGGACTAGATGTAATGGATCCCAAGGATATAGGACAGTTTGTATCAAAGTTCGTTTTGGGGTTGAGACCTGACATTTGTTTGATGATTCAGCAACATTTAATTTGTTGGCAGAACAAACCATTGGATGAGATTTTGAGGTACGCAAGGTACTGCAGTGATGAAATAGATTCTAAAGCAAAGAAATTAAAGGAAAAGCTCATGATGGTGCAGATGCAGTCAGCTGGAAAGGGTGGACAGCAGCAGGGAACAGGGACAATGGGACGGAAATCGAATAATCAGAATAAAGACAGCGAGGAAAACTCGAGACCTAGAATAGACATTGCTACGTTGAAGAAAACGACAAAGTGCCACCAGTGTCACCAGGTGGGGCATTGGAGACGCGAGTGTCCTTATAACCCTGAAAACGGAGAATTAGAGGTAGAGGAGGAAGTTCAAGAGGTTCCAGTTCAAAGGGTGACAGTGACCAGAAGTAATGTGGCCAAAGGGGGAACTTCGGCTCCACGAGCTCAGTTTCCGCAGCCACCAAAGATTGCGACAGGAGGAAAGGTCTATAGACAAATTCCTCTTTTTATAGATGAAGGAAAATGTTACTACATTGATCCATTGACAGGACAACGTGTAAGCAGCGAAGAGGACTGTACCCTCGGGGCAGTTCTAGAGGTGGATCAAAGAGGTCCGTTTGTTGAGGCTGAAGTGGCAGGGTGTCCTACAACATTCTTAGTGGATACTGGAGCTACTCGATCAACTCTGAGATCAGCAGTGGTTCCAGATCTACCGATGTCGGGGGAAACAATTCAAGTGGTAGGAGTCGCAAATAGGAGAATGACTAGCCCCTTGACGGAACCAGTGTCAGTGAAAATAGGAAACTACACCAATGAACATCAGTTTGTGGTATGTGATTCTAGTCCTGTGTGTCTGTTAGGAAGAGACTTATTGTGCAAACTGAATTGCACAATATACTGCTCACCTCAGGGAGTGGAGGTACAGACTACTGACGATGATGCTACCTTTAAAGTTACAAATTCGAAAACATGCATAGAACTGTACCCTACTCTGACTGTGGGGGATCTTCCTTGGGACTTACGTGATGCAGTATCTTCAGAGGTATGGGATTTTACTGGTGAAGAGATAGGATTGATTAAAGGAGTAGAACCAGTGAAGATCATGGTGAAACCAAATTTTGAATATCCAAGAACGCCTCAATACAAATTGTCCCAGGAGACGATCGCAGGAATAAAACCTGTAATCGACTCTATGATTCAACAAGCAATACTGAAGGAAATAGTGGGTAGTCCATGCAATTCACCGATTATGGGTTTGCAGAAGCCTAGTGGGAAATTTAGAATAGTACAGGATCTTCGAAAAATTAATAACATAGTTGTTTCATGTTGTCCAGTGGTACCGAATCCATCAGTGATATTGTTTCAGATACCATTCCAAGCTGAGTGGTTCACAGTGATAGATCTTTGTCAGGCTTTCTTTTCAATCCCATTAGATGAAGAGAGCCAGTACCTTTTTGCCTTTAAAATGGAAAATCGCGTTTTAACATGGTGTAGTATCCCACAACGGTTTACAGATAGCCCATCAATTTTTAATCAGATACTGAAGAAAAATCTTGAAAGTCTAGTACTGCCACAGAACTCGGTTCTGGTCCAGTACATAGACGACCTACTTGTTGCGTCAGGAACAGAAGAAGCTTGTAAGGCAGATACCATTGCCTTGTTGAACCATTTAGCTGAAAATGGACACAAGGTATCTCCAAACAAATTGCAGTACTGTCTGACCGAAGTACAGTACTTGGGTCATCGGATAGAAAAAGGAAAGCGCAAGTTGTCACCAGATAGGATAGAGGCGATAATGAAAATGAACGCGCCTACAACACAGAGAGAAGTCAGGATGTTCCTAGGAATGGTTGGTTATTGCCGACAGTGGATAGCTAACTTTTCACTGAAAGCAAAACCCTTACAGAAACTGACGCACAAGGAGGTGAGTGATCCGGTACCATGGGACAGAGAGTGTTTGATGTCGTTGCTACAGCTGAGAGAGGACCTGTGTCGTGCTCCAGCCTTGGGGATGCCAGAATATGAGAAACCATTTTCACTTTACTGCTGCGAAAGAGAAGGTTGTGCTTTGTCAGTGTTAGTACAAACTTATGGAAATGCCCGTAGACCAGTTGCATATTTCTCGGCTACTTTAGATCCGGTAGCCGCAGCGTTGCCCGGATGTCTCAAATCCGTTGCTGCAACAGGTGTCAGTATTGAACGTTGTGAGAATATAGTGATGGGACACCAATTAGTGGTGTATGTAACGCATTCTGTGGAATTGTTAATGACCAAGACCAAGACACAGCACATGACCAACAGTAGGCTCACGCGTTACGAGCAAGTTATTCTTGCTGCGGAAAACGTGACCCTTAAGAGGTGCTCTGTTTTGAATCCTGCTACACTGATGCCACTTCCTAATGATATAGAAGGTGAAGACTGTGAAGATCACGATTGCCTTGATGTGACTGAACTATGCACGAAGCCCAGACCAGATATTGTGGATGAGCCATTGATTGACCCCGATTAAATTTTCTTTGTTGATGGCTCATGTTTAAGAGACGATACTGGTCGGTTGAGAGCAGCTTATGCTGTTTGCACCATTACTGGAGTTGTGGAAGCCGCTTGCCTGGAAGGAGTACACTCCGCACAGGTAGCAGAAATCATTGCATTGACCCGTGCCTGCATAGCAGGTAGAAAAATTAGAGTCACCATTTATACCGATAGCCAATATGGTTTCGGTGTAGTTCATGATTTCAGGCAATTGTGGTCTCAGAGGGGTTACATGACCTCCTCTGGTTCACCCATCAGAAATGGGGAATTTGTGCGACTGCTATTAGAAGCATTACAAGGTCCGGATGCAATAGCAATAGTCAAGTGTATAGCCCACACCAAAAATACAGATTTTGTGTCGCAAGGTAACAGATACGCAGACGAAGTTGCCCGTTACTGCGCGGAACATGGATATTCTTTCACGGAGGTGGAAGTAGGTGGGGCTCAGGAAAAGACAGAATTAAACATGATGTTAGAAACAGTGGATACTTGGGAGGATTTGAAGGTAATGCAAGACAATGCACCTGATTTTGAGAAAAAGGCATGGGAAACAGCAGGTTGTGTGAAAAGTGAAATGGACTTTTGGGTTTTAGCAGATGGAAGGGCAGTATTACCTGAGGAATTAGTGAGTCCAATGGCAAGACAGATACATGGTCCAGTACACTTAGGAAGTGATGCCATGCTGAGGGTGTTTAGGCAAACTTGGTATTGTCCTAAGTTTAGGATTGCAGCAGAAGCAGTCTGTAGGAGATGCGTTACATGTCAGCAACTGAACGTAGGGAAAAGAACACCAGTTATGATGAGTCACATTGGGAGGTCTGGGGGGCCTTTCAATAGAATGCAATTAGATTTTATCGAGATGCCAAAAGTCAACCGCCTTAGGTATGTTCTGGTGGTTGTATGCATATTTTCCAGATGGGTCGAAGCATACCCTACACGCAGGTGCGATACACTCACAGTAGCAAAGTTGTTACTTAGAGAGTTGATCCCGCGCTACGGGGTGCCAAACTCCCTGGAATCAGATCGAGGAACTCATTTTAACAGTGAAGTTGTGAAGATGCTCTGCTCTGCATTGAATATTGATCAGAAGTTGCACTGTAGCTATCGACCAGAGGCTTCAGGTATCGTGGAGCAGATAAATGGGACTTTGAAATGCCGAATTGCCAAAGTATGTTCATCGACTTCCTTAAGTTGGCCTGATGCTTTGCCCTTGGTGCTTATGAGTATGCGTAGCACACCCGACAGGAGGACAGGTCTCTCTCCACATGAGGTGATAATGGGAAGGGCAATGAGACTTCCATCTGTCCCAACCACTGCTTTGTTGAACATTACAGATGACTTGATCCTGGATTATTGCAAGGGACTGTCTGACGCCATTCATTCTGTGTCCCTTCAGGTGCAGGCTGCTGAAGTCCCATCTTCCAGAGATCTATGTCACGACTTGTGTCCAGGGGACTGGGTGCTAATAAAGAAGCACGTCTGGAAGAACTGCCTAGACGTGCGCTGGAAGGGACCATATCAGATTATCTTGACGACGAACACTGCAGTGAAGTGTGGAGGTCTGCCTAATTGGATCCACGCTTCCCATACTCGAAGAGTTCCAGCACCCCTGGAAGAAACAGCTCCTCTCGCAGATGAAAATCCAGCTGTGGACGAAGAACCACTAGAGGGGATCAGTCAAGCTGTGGGGGTGTCAGAAGAAGTTGGGAGTGTTACAGATCCAGAAGAAGAAAGGCAGGACGGCAGTGAAACTGAAGTTGCCACAGAAGGAGAAAGTTGCTGTGAATACGGCTCAGACACAGATCAGTACCAGAGTGATCAAGAACAGAGTGTGAGGACGAGGAATAGGAGAACAAGGTGTGGAGGAGTTAGTTGGCCCGAAAGAAAACAGAGGTCGAACTTAAAGCCATTTCCAGAGAGAACCCTTGCTCCTATATCCGAAGACTCAGATCCAGACGAAAGTGCACAAGGACAGGAACAGGAAGGTCCGAGAAGATCAAGGAGGGTGCGAGTGCCTTGCAGAAGATACGCTACTCCTGAGTGGACCTACCTTGCTGCAGATGTCCGAAGCACGCAGAACGGGGAGGGTGAGGGAAGTGACCCTGACCAGTACTGACCCCATCATAACAGTGGAAATAAAGTTGCTGATACCAGGAGTGGAGGTCGAAGGGTTGCTGACACTCAATATCGTTTATCCTCCTTACCTGAGCGGAATAAGAGACTTGGTTCTAAACAAAGTAGAATTTCCGGCTTGTTGTTCAAGGTGTCCAATACTTGAGGAACTCCTTCTTCATTTGGAAATATTAGAGTGTGTGATGAGAGTTGTTGGAACACGTATAATTCCGGATTGCTAAAGACTTTGAAAAGACTTTGTAAATAAACTGATCAAGAGATAACCTAGCGCCAAGTGGAAGAAAAAGAAGAAACTAGGGACTTCCATTTTAGCGGATGGAGAAGGGCTAGGGTTGTCTATCGCTACAGAACTCATAGACTGATTTTGCGGATGGGATTATCAGTTTCCAGGTGTGGTTCGAAAAGGCTGAAGAAGCAAAGGAAAGAGACTTTGTGCTGTGAAAGAAAAAGCAGAGCTACACTGTTTTGAGATCATGGAGGCTGGCAACCCGAACCGCAGGACAAAATGCATAGTAGGCACACTTTTAGTGGGAGTGATTTCTCTTATAGTGTTAGTGGTTACTATATCATATGTAGTGGGACATGAAAATTATGTGAAAGCAGCAAAGGAAGCAAAAAGTGTATCAACACAGAAACCTACTACTGCTGGTAAAAAGGGGGACAATACAGAGAAAGAGAAAGCTTTGCTAGCAGCTGAGACTCGTAGGTTACATGTAGATGAATCGCAGGGAAATTTTAAATCAAATGACTATGCTAAATTGCTTTATGAATATGTGGATGCTATGGAGGCTAAAGATTGTTACGTCTGCATGAAATTGCCAGCCTCTGTAGACGAGGGCATTAGGTATCATCATCTTCCATTAACTTATGGAATTACATGTAGTTTGTTGTTGAGCATATTTTATGAGCGTGATGGTTTCGAGTACTACTTCTCGAACTTTGACTCCGTGTTGCCAGATGTGCCAAATTACAAGCACCTCAATAAATGGGATTATTACAAGAGTGAAGACAGGTTACAGAAGTTTTTCTTTCCATGGAAAACTTTAGATACTTCACATGCTCGAAGAAATAATTTGACTTGTACAGTGTCAGAAATTGAGACAAAGTTTGTAGGACAGGTGGATGCTCGATATAGGAGACAGAAGATTTTAAAATCTTCAGGTCAATGGAAAACAGATTGGACCGAGGAAGAAAGGTCACACCAAAGAAAGGGTAGCAATGGTCCAATAGCTTTAGATCGAGAGAAAAGGGGGAAACTGTGTATACATAGGGGTGAAACCTATTACGAAAATGTGTTTGTGGGAGAAGTAAGTTGTGAACATGCTTTCCAGTTAGAGTATTACTCCAAGGATTTCTTGAAGGAAATGCAGGTGATCCCAAATGTATACTTTGTTTGTGGGAGGAATGCATATGTGAAACTACCAGATAATTGGTATGGATCATGCTATTTAGCGATTGTCTTCCCCAAAATATACCATGCTAAGGATTTAGAAATCATAGAGGGAGGAACTCAAGATAGAGGAAGAAGAGATGTCAGCACTGAGGAGGTAGTTGGAGATGTATTTGGTGCTGCATTTCCTCTTTTGGGAATCATACTGAATGACATCAAGATTAGAAGATTGGCAACAGTCGTAGATAGGTTGTCCGCCAGTACTGCTAGATCATTAATGCTGGTGGAGGGAGCGATGCAATCGATAAGGGCAATGGTTCTTCAGAACCGACTTGCTCTAGATGTTCTGTTAGCCAAAGAGGGAGGAGTCTGTAAGGCTTTGAAGGTTCAGGAATGTTGCACTTACATTCCAGACAATTCAAAACATCTAGAAAAGTACATACGGAATATTACTGAGATACATCATGAGATTGAGGATTTGACAAAGGTAAATGTGTGGGAGAAAGTAGGTCAAGGAATGAGTAAAGTTGGAGGTTGGTTTGCCAACCTAGGAAAGAGTTTCGTTTGGTACATACTGAAACCTATCATCATAATAGTGATTTGTGTAATCACTTTGTGGGGATTGGTGCGACTGTACAAATGGTATAGATCAAACAGGTTGCAAAGATCCATGAGAGAGCAGGAGAGGAGAGTAGCTGCGATCCAGGATAATCAGTACAGGAGCCTGAGGGCCCTAGAAGTGATGAAACGAGGGAATATTGCAACAACTTCAGTTTGAAAATTCATATCTTAGGGATGGTGTTGTGATTGTGATGACTACTAAAAGTCATCAAAGGGGGGACTGAGAGAGCGCAAATTAAGAAAATGTAGAAGTGCACCATATTTACAAGCACGTTGCATCAGCCTAGTAGAAATTATATGAGAGTGTGAAATATATAGAGTGGCAATATATATATGAGTGTTTAATTAGAATATTAATACATATACTAGTGTGAAAAGTTAATATAGAATTGTGTAGTGATGCTGGAATGATGTTGAATTCCCATGTTAGGTGGTTGTTGTAAGGGAAAATGTAATTCTGCTAAACGTAGAAATGTGTAGGCCACATGGCAGTTCACAGAAAATACAAGTAGCTGGTGCATTTCCACACAACATGGATCTTAAAGTTATTGTAGTTCAAAGTATTATTGACTATAGAACTGAAGTATATGTTTTATATAAGTGTTACACTTAAACATTGTGTGCTATAGTTAGAATTCTGTTTAAACAAAATAAATTTAAATGTTTGCAGAGTGCAGAGGCCTGTTTCATGTAATTCTAGTAGGCCTGAATAGATAAAGTCATTTCGTTTGATCTGCATGGGTTCGTTAGAGAGAGGTCAAGCAAAGCACAAGACACAGAGCTTGCTCGATAGTTTACGACTTAAGAGATATGGTGGAGGCCGGAATTTGGGGCCCACAGAGAAAGTGTCTGTTTGCAGGTGCGAGGGGGTTTAATCAGGAAAATGATGAATGGGCTTTGTTCAGAGAAGCCTGGCACAGGCCTGGAGGAGGCTTCAGGAATTTCCTGGGGGGTACCGTCCATCAGAAGAAGAGCCTGGGAAGCAAGGTCAACGCTAACGATGGACCCAGAGGAGTACCAGCATGGAAATTGCCGCCAGAACCAACACCACGTGAGGGGCGTCTCTGAGGGCGTTTCTATTGGAAATTTGATTTTGTATTAGGGACAGCACCCCAGGGTGGAGTTAGAGCAGATGGTCTGAGTAGCCTAAGAGAGCGGATGGGTAGGCAGATAGGTTACCTGCAAGAGATCGATTCGACTTAGAAGACTAAGAGAAGTGTGTGATCTTCTTTGGAAGTCATCACGGCTGACACCTTTTTAGGTAAAGATCTTGTTAAGTAGAGATGTCACTTAGTCTAGTGTAGGGACAGTCTAACCTGAACTTTTCCTTTCTGTAAATGACTTCCAAGCTACAGCTTGTGTCTATTCTTGCAACTTTAATGCTTTTTGAATTTGTTTTAGTGATATCATTCTGCCGACTAAGAGCATTTAGAGAATTTTTGTTTGTATTGATTCCCGTATATCTTTTGAATCTTATTCTGAGATGTTTGTATCTCCAGATAACTTTGGCTTTATAATAAACTTTTAAACCTTATTCGTAGTAAGTGATTATTTAGAGTGGAGTAAGTCCTTATTTAATTGACCTAGTAGTGGATTGCCTTTTACTCAATGACAGGTACCAACGATTTAGTCGACCTGAGTTGGGATCTGGAATAATAACGACAGACCAGAAATCCCGCGTTAACAGAACTCCAATTGAGTTATCTCTTTGTAATTAAATGTGCCATCAAGGTGAGCCGCATCCCTAAAACGGATTTCAACTTTGTAGTTGATAATTAGCGTACATTTGCTAATAGGATTGATTAATTCCGAATTATGTAGCAGAAAAGTAAAATTAAGGGCGTTTTTGTGAAAACTGGACGAAGGTGCTGGATGTTGAAATGTTGCTCCAGGACTTTACAACCAGAGCTACTGCTATTCAATCTGCTGACCAAATATTGCTTAAAACATTGTCTATCAAGTCGGTCATGGATGATTGTGGAAGCTCGAGCGCTGACCTCCTGCCATCCAAATCTGTTATACATCCTGCGTATTCACCCAGTATTTAGCGGCTTGGACTGAGGACAAGGAGCTCCCACCGGGACCTGGAAGTGTAATTTGGCCTGCGGATTAACATCCAGACACCAGGGTTCTCCAGGCAGCTACATCTGAGAAGTTCAAACAAAAAACAGTGGTATTATATAGGAATGAATTGTTATACAAAGTACTTTCCACCGTGAACATATGAATTACTGGTGAAGTATGTAATCATACAAAGCAATATTTATTCTGGTTTTTTATCATGCATAGTAATTTTCACCCTTGGTCGAGGTACCTGAAGTGTGCAAAATATAACACTTACGACATGCGATCATACATTTATTACACTCAATGAACAGAATAAAAGACAAAGACAAATTATTCTGTGCTGTACAAGTTCTCAGTATTCGACTTGTATGGCAACTACAAACTTTCTTCAGTCTTCCAGTTGATTATACATTGTATGGCCATGCTTCTTAATTTTTGCACACACCATAAAAGAGGTCTATAGCAGGAACACACACCCAGGACAAATTTGCCGTCTGTTTTCTGGTGTGTGGCCTCAGAATTATGTTTTGCAGAATTTATAAATTCTATCAATGGGTATCCTCCGGGTGGTAGTGTCAGCACCTTTTGGCCCTTCAAGATTAGGACAGTGAAAGAAAGAATAACCTATGAAATTAAATGAAACAAAAAGAGCTTTTATAAAGCACATGGCTACCAAAGGCCTCCCAGCGCTACAAAACACACCTAAACCAGAAATAGAAACATGATCAAGCAAACAAAATAGTTTTAAGGAATTTTCGGAAGGAGATGGTTAGCCTCAAGACGGATAAAATCAGGTAGTTGATTCCACCTTGGAGCAGAACTAACAGAAAAAAGATGACCTCCAGTCCGGACTTGATTAAATCTCGGGATAATGGCAAGATGTTTCGACTCGGAGCGGAGGGTTCTTCTAGGGATATATGGGGAAACAATAGAGTGGAGAATCGGTGGCAAGTTAGCCGCTAGTGATTTGTGGACCATGCATAAGGCCTTAAATTGAACTCTTTTGTCCACAGGCAGCCAATGCAGTGCCCTAATGTGTGGCTTAGCAGATTCTCTGTTCTGGGCATGCATCAAAAGTTGTGTCGCACAGGTTTGGACCGTTTGAAGTTTTTTTATGGTCAGACAGGAGGAGCCTAGGTACAGCACGTTGGCATAATCAAGCCTTGATAAAATCAAGGCTTGAACCAGGAGTTTCCTGGCATTAAAAGGCAAGAGGGGCAGGATCCTCCTAATCCTCTTAAGAATGCTATATGGCATGAGCCAGCAGCCCTGAATGCCTGAGTCTTAAAGCTCAGATCGTGATCAAGCCAGATTTCCAAGCTTTTTACTTGGTCTTTGGGAGCAGGCATATCTCCCATACATTTTGGCCACAGGGAGTCATTCACCAGACCAGTAGTCTTTCCCAGAAACATCAACTCAGTTTTAGCCGAATTCCGTTTAAGGAAGGATGAGTCCATCCAGGCTGAGACTTTCTCCAAGCAATTAGCCAGGATGGACTTATTGTTGTTCATCAGATTGAGGGATACAATAAGCTGAGTGTCATCAGTGTATGTGACAATCTTAACCTCGAAAGGCTCAACGATCTCAGCTAAGGGGCGCATATAGACATTAAAAAGTGTTGGGCTCAGTGAGGAACCCTGAGGAACCCCACACTATAATGGCATCCAGTCAGAAGTGGCGTTGTTCTCAAACACAAGGAATGAGCGATCAGCAAGGAAAGACTCCAGCCATTTATATAAGAGGCCAGTCACTCCAATCTCTGTAAGTCTTACCAGCAGAAGCTGGTGATTAACCGTGTCGAAGGCTGCGCTGAGATCAAGCAAAATGATCGCAGCGGAGCCTCCGGAGTCAAGGATTTTCTTGGCCTCCTCGACAACTGATAACAAGGCGGTTTCAGTACCCTGTTGGGGCCTAAAGCCCGTTTGAGAGGGGTGAGGACAGTGACTTTCCTCCAGAAAATCTGAAAGCACAGAATTGACATGCCTTTCGCAGATTTTGGAAATCCCAGGAAGTAGCGATATTGTTCGATAGTTAGAAAGGACTCTGAGGTCCAAAGAGGGCTTCTTCAGGAGGGCTTCAACCCTAGCCTGTTTCCAATGGGAGGGGACAATCCCAGAGGAGAAGGAGCTGTTAAAAAGATCTAAAAAGACAGAGGCGACTGAATCAAATACCTGGTAGAGATTGCGGGGGGGTGCTGCATCACTACGCTCCAATTGTGATTTTAGAGTTTCCATATCCATGCATGGAATGGAATCAATAGCAGGATGTGGTGAGAGGGAAAGATCTCTAGTCAGAGGAGAGTTAGTCATGTTTCCTGGGACAAGAAGGGGAGGAAAGGCCAATTAGATATCCTGAATTTTCTTATGGAAAAAGAGCGCCAGATAATTGAAATGGGCTGCTGCATCTTCAGAGGGTATGGAAATCTCAGAAAAACGTGTAAGAAATTTCGTACTTTTAAAAATGTCACGGGAAGAATTTGCCGCTGATAAAATTTTGTTAGTAAAGAATTCCGATTGGGCAGATCTGATCTCAGTTTTATAGGCCTTGACAGCTTCTCTGTATTTAATTTTCTCCTGAGTTGAAAACTCCTTTCTCCAAGTTCTTTCATGGCGCTTACAGAGCTGTTTCATCTCTCTGAGTTTCGGGGAGTATCAGGCAGAACCATGATCCGATTTTCTACTAAAAGACCACTTTTTAGCAATATGGCTGTCAAGCGATGTCTCTAGCCATTGATTAATTTTAATGTTATCTGATTCAGGGTCATTGCTGTGCACAGGCCTCCCACTGTCGAGCGAAAGCGCCCAGGCATCAATGGAAAGTTTAGCCCAGTTCCGGTTCCAGGTTTTTTTCCGTTCCCTTAACTGTCCACACTCCTGTGGAGACCAGACGAAAAGGACCAGATAATGGTCAGACAAGGGTAGGGGAATAGGTTTATCCACTTTAAGGTCATTAATGTTAGAAAAGAGAGGGTCCAAAAGATGACCCTTCTGATGGGTAGACCCAAGCACTTTTTGTTTCAAAGCTAGTGCATCCAGGATATCGGTTAGCGCCTCCGATTCCGGATCGTGGGCCTGATCAAAATGAATATTGAGGTCCCCCAGCACTGAAAAGTTGGAAGTAGAGCTAACTGATTTGGCTATGATGTTAGGAAATTCCTTTTTATAACTTACGCAGGTGCCAGGGGGGCAATAAATGAGCGTACCCGAGAAGGAACATATGGGAGAAGTAAAAAAAGCATATGGGAGAGAAGCCAATCACAAAAAAACAACTCTCACATTCAGAGATCAGGCTGTTGGTAATTTGACAATGATAACTATCCCTATATATGATGGCTAACCCCCCACCTTGTTTTCCCACTCGGTCTTGCCTCTGGATAAGATAACCTGAAGGGAGCGTAGAAACTACAGCAGAGTCTGCGGTACTGGTGAGCCGAGTTTCCGTTAGGAACAATACATCAAATTTGTATTCTTCCAAAAGTAGCCTTAATTTGATAGAATGGTTGGGCAGGGAGCGACAGTTCAGCATAGACATTTTGAAAAGTCCTATTGTCAGAGGGGCCAATAATAGCAGCAGGCTCAGTAGAGGGCTGAAAACTAAAAGGACAGTGCAAACATTTAGGCATCCCAGTGTCAGGTGCCATGGAATGGCGGCAGGTCCCAGCAACACCCATTCTCAGCCGGAGTAGTTGAGAATAAGAGTACATGCGCTGACCTAAGACCGGAGAACCAGGGGTCCAGGCCCCGGGGGCCGTTCAGGCCCGGATGGGCGCAGACGGGCTTGCCTTAGGCGCTCCTCTGGCGCGCCAGTGGCGCGCCCACTGCGCGCATCCACTGCGCGGCCGCATCATCCGCCCCTTATGCGAAGGGGTGAGCGCTGGTACCGCCGCAGCTGGGAGGCAAACCGAGGTTTGTTTTCCCTTCAATGTCCCCCCGGAGCATTGAACGCAGCTCCTTGTCCCCGAGTACAAATTGCAAGATTTGGGAACAGCGCCGAAATAGAATGCAGGTAAAAGCGGGTAACACTAATACATATTCTATCTTACAGTGCGGTGGAAGCATATTCTAAACACATGAAAAAGTGCACTGCCATGGGTTCGCCCAGATCCAGTCTGGTAATAGCACCATTTTCAGCAACTGTTATTCATTCTGCATGTGTTTTTTCCCCACACATACTACCCTTGCACGCAGGACGCATCAATTGCTCTTCCAACTTGAGGAGGGGGAGGGGTAGGGCGGGGGGTAGTAAACTATGGATTACGGAGGTTTACAAGTAAGTATACATATAAATAAATAAAACAAATTTCGTTGCATGCACTGTATCCCCAAATGTGATGCAGTACGTTCAACGAAATTCACTTTATTTATTTATATGTTTACTTACCTGTAAACCTCCATAATCCAAAGTTTACTATCCCCCACCCTGCCCCTCCCCCTCCCCACGTCACCGCCCGGCAGGTACTCCCACTACCGACAGCGGCTGGTCATATGGCATGCAAAAGCCACCTTGGAGAATGCCACAAGAGATAGCTGTAATTATCAAAACTGCCACTATAACTATGTCACTGACACCATAACAGTCTTCAATAAGCACAATACAACTTAATGTATGGTGCAGTGTATGAACAACTACACTCTTTTTCCTTTCTATCTACATATGGTTTTAAGCTCTGCATGCTCTACATTGATATCTGATACAGGACTTGGCAATTTTTACCCCTCTCTCATGGCAGTGCACTTTTTCATGTGTTGAGAATATGCTTCCACCGCACTGTAAGATAGAATACGTATTAGTCTATCTTACACAGCCACCCCTGAGCTTAGAAGTCCAGTTCCACTTTGGTGTGACATTGATTGCAATGGCGTTCCTACATGCCTGACATTTAATATCACTATGGGCCAGTGCCCTCTTAGATGAAGCCCCCAGGGGATGCAATGCGGGTACTGTTCAATGTTGTCCAAGAGTCAAAGGAGAAGCTGCGCTCCTGAGTCCACACAGCAGTGGGAAGCTCATGCTCATTGGTGACAGAAATGGGGCGGGGAATAGTGACAGCAAAACCCATTTGACAACAACTCAAGTTGGAGGTTCATCAGCAACAACATAAGCCTCACATTCTGCCTCTTGAAAAATAAATCAGATTGTCTCGTCATTTGAGTTGAGTGTGTAAGGTACCTCAAAGCTGCAAGCAGCCGAAGTCAATCGGAAAGCTCATAATGACTACTGGCATGTTAGAACTGGCACAACTTGTGACCCGGCAGCAGTACTCTCCACAAATCATGATTGGTTAAAACAACAGAATTAACCAGCCTCCAGCAATCACAGCTCCAGCTACTCTATGGTCGGTCCTAGTAACTCAGCTTTCACAAGACACACAGATACCGCACATTCACCTATTGTATTGCTTAACATTTGTGTGTATTTGCTGTCCTGAGATGTAAATGGTTCCCAAAACAGGGAGGCCAGTGGTTGCCATGCAACAGACAGCGTGCTCAGCAGTACTTTTTTCATGCAAGACTTGTGTTCACTATCATAATAATAAGCATAGAAAAGACGCTTGTCGTGGCCAGTCTCACTTCCGGAACCAGGCAGGTCCTGTGCAGGCTCACCTCACCGCAGTGAGGGAATGTACCCCTCTCGAGTCCCTTCAGACAAAGCAATGTGTCCAGGGTGTCCCGGGTGGAGAGCTAGTCTTTCAAAGCACGATGAGTGCAATATTTTTGCTCAAGTGCACAGAACTCACTTGCGGGGAGCTGAGTGGTGGGGGCACAAACTTCTAGAGCCTGAGGAATGAATCACAAAAGCTGGTACTGCCAAACGCATCACTGTGACTCAGTGCAAGGCTATACAGTCCGAGCTGGCTTTGAATGATGCTGCCAGATAAAGCACAGCCTGGAAAGGTGTGATTGAGCAACACATGGAGCAATTATAGCACTGGTAATCTCCACTCTGTGGGTTGACGGAGGTTTTGCTGTACTTCACTCTCCAAGCGGAGCACAGAGTTGTCAAAACTCAGTGAACTCCGCCGGAGGAGCGGAGTCAACCTCACATGCCTAATAGTATGTCTTACATCTGAGTCATATATGAATTATGTATTTAGTTATTGCTGCGTATGATGTATTTGCCTGAATTGTATGCTTGTCTTGGGGGGGGGTTTAAAATGATTAAAATGCAATAAAAAATATTTACTTTTTACGAAAAAATTAAGTTGCACAGCCTAGAATATTCACCAACCTTGCTGGCTGTCACCTAGCCCTTCAGTGTCTTGCTGGCATACTCTAAGAAATCCACCCATGTTTGGGTTGATATCTTATGGCTGCCCCTGAATCTGAGTCTATACCTCTCATGGGCCAGTCCAAACATAATAACTAGGAGATCCTTCATAGCAGTGTAGCATGTCTGGTCCTCCACCTCTAGTGTAAGGAGTGTGATCCTCCCCACCGTGGGAATATACCTTATTAAACTACCACCCCAGATCTCCTCTGGGACCTTGTGCACTCCTGGAGCCACTTCATATGCTGCAAACCATTTGTCTATGTCATCCCCACCACATAAAGGGGAGCCAAACCTTGAGTATCGGTACTCTGGACTCACCAGAGGACTCTGCGGTATGCTGCCACTATTGCTGTAGCTGGACCCCCACTTGTAGGGATCTTATGTCCAGCTCTCTTAGATTGAGCTCATGGGACCTCTTCCCCTCCTCCATGGCTAGTCTCCTCTAAACTAGAGCCTACTTTTTCTTAGCAAAATGTTTCTGTGCCTGCTCCAACTAGGCAAACTCCACTTTGATTTTCTTTCCTCCCTCCTGTCTGTAAGTTCCTCTTGGGGCAGGTTCCTGAAGTTGACACTGCACCCTGATCTGGGAACCACTACTGCTCCTAGCAAGCCGTTGACCACTTATACAGGCAGTCCCAAATCCACATTGGAATCCAGAGTCTGTCCATCCTCCTCCACAGAAATGTCCTGCTCCTCCTCCCCTAGATTGTCATACTCTGCTACCTCGGTCTCTGCCCAGGCTCTCAAAGTCATCCGTAGTCCCACCCTTAAAGTGTAAGCCCCTGTAGACACCTGAAAGTCCTTAAAGAAATCCTTCAGCTCGAGTACAGTGTAAGATTCTGACCTTGCCAGCTCGAAATCAATTGATGTAGGTGCAGCTGCTACTTCTCCAGAATGAGGCATGACCAATTAGGGTGAATTAAATGAGGCTCAAATTGGCCTTACTATAGAGTTGTAGTGCATAATGAGTTACTATGGGGCATTTCACGCACACAAGTCCCACCCTCAGTGCTGATCACCAATGTTAGAAATTGGGTCTCTAGTTGGCAGAAGTATGCACCCTGTCCAAGTAGGGGCCACAATTTTAGGCAGGGTAGGCTTGGTACACACTAAAAGATAACCTGTGCTCACCCTCTGGTAGCTTGGCACAGAGCAGTCATGCTTATCTAAAGAGGCAATAATTTTACCCTCACAAGTGGAAATCCTTGGGTATATGATATTAGCAATTTCCAGTTTTACCAATGTTTTGTTTACGCTGTTTCTATTACATATAAAAATAGCTATTTATGGACATATGGCAGGCTCCATTTAACGTATACTTTTATACAATGAAGGAGGTGTCACTAGAGTGCATACTATGTACTTCTGAAAAATATATTAAAGGGCTATAAAAAAAACATTGTCTACCAAAATGACTTGAACGCTGGTGCCTTCAAATCCTCATACACTCTCTACTACAACTTGATTTTTTATATTTCAATACTTAGAATACTTTTGTATGCAGATAACATTTTGCCCAGTTCCCAATTTAGATGTCGCTGGAAGTTAGTTAGGTTGCCGTAAAAGCACACGGATAAATTGACTTAGTAAAAAGGCTCAGGACTGCTTGATCCATATGATGAACTACTGAAATTGATTGGATGGTCATACAGTTAGGTAAGTGAAAGCATGTGATTTTGATTACAAATGAAAGATGAGATTTAATTTATAAATTTGTTTATGAATCTGATTGATTATCTATTTGTAAATGTATTATTTCCCTTTAACTGATCTTATGATTTATGTAAACAGCTGAATCTTTTTTGTTCTTTTTTCTTTTGTATCTGTGAAGGTTCACACACTTTGTTAAACATTGATGAACTGCATTTTACCATTATCAATCACGATTACTTCAGGTTCTTGAATAAGGGTTAAAATGTGATTCCCAGCTGGGCGCTTATGTTGCAACTAGTGCTCAACAGCTCCTATCAAGGATCCATCTTCACTTGGACTATCCTTAGCTGCCTGACAATACCCGCATACAGACACTAACAATTCATGCATCATCACATTCTCACAGTATCTATGCTCAAGAGAATCCAGAATGCATACTTAGCCCGTGCACAGCATAATTCATCAAGACATGTCATCACCCCTGTATTTATACTCATGAAAATCAAGTCATGTAATATCACTATAGTTTAATACTCATGAAGGAAGCACCAAAACTCAAAATTGCACTAATATAACTATTAGCATGAGAGAGGATGAATTGACTAGGTTTTGCTCCAATCAAAGGTTAGACCTAGTTACACAAAGCATTGCATTACAGCAAAAGCAATTACCAAAGTAAACTTACATACTTATTTTATTGATAACATAATATGTACATTGTAGTGTCACATGGGCATGTAATGGCGGAACCTTTGTGGCTCCTGATGGACTCCAAAGAACTGTGACTTAATTTGGAGTGAACTGAATTGGTGACGCTTCCAATTAGGAGCTTTGTGGGGAACCTTTCTGCTGCTGACGGGACTCGGAGGTCCAGGAGTCCACGGGGCGACGCAGCTGCCTGCAATCAGCCCCTCCCAGCACCGGCTGCACAAGAACTCCTCGCGTCACCCGCTTTGCGGGTGACGCGTATTAGGAGCTTTGTGTGGAACCTTTCTGCTGCTGACGGGACTCGGAGGTCCAGGAGTCCACTGGGCGACACAGCTGCCTGCAATCAGCACCTCTCAACACCGACTGCACAAGAACTCCTCTCGCCACCCGCTTTGCGGGTGACGCTTTGCATTAGGAGCTTTGTGGGGAACCTTTCTGCTGCTGACAGGACTCAGAGGTCCAGGAGTCCAAGGGGCGACGCAGCTGCCTGCAATCAGCCCCTCCCAACACCGGCTGCACAAGAACTCCTCGCGCCACCCGCTTTGCGGGTGACGCTTCGCATTAGGAGCTTTGTGGGGAACCTTTCTGCTGCTGACAGGACTCGGAGGTCCAGGAGTACACGAGGCTATGCAGCTGCCTGCAATCAGTCCTTCCCAATGCCTTCTGCTTAAAACCTCAGTGCGTTACCCGCTGCGCGGAACGCGCGTGGACGCGCGCCGGGCAAAGCCCGGGCCAAGGGGGGCCCGTTTGAGCCCGTTCGAGACAGAGAGAGGCTGGGCCCCCCTCTATCTGTCTTGGATCTCAATGGTGGATGTGTCCTTCCAGTAAGAGGCCCCTAAGACTAACATTTGAGTCAATTGTATTAGCCTCTTCCCCCAATAGCCGTAATAAAAGTGACTCAATATGACAGCACGTTAGGGAAGAGGGAGGAAAGGAGGGGGAATCGGGTACCTTGCGGGAACCCTTGATCAGTTCATAACCGGGGCCACATCCGTGCTCGTACATGAGATTGCTATCACAGAACGGCATATTTCCACGGACCCGGTGTTTGCAAAACGATCGTCTCTGGGGGGCATAATGAATTTGTACCACAATGGGCCCCCAACAAATCCTGATATCACTTAATAATGAAGGAGACTCATTGAATCGCCCCATATCGCCAGGAAGGACACTGCCGGACCAAACAAAGAGCACAGTTACGTGCGTGGCAGAAGTCCATAAAGAGCTTTCTCAATCTATGGATTCCATTCAGGGGGGGCGGCAAGAGAAAAAGAGGAGGCACACGAGGAGGCATACAGCAAAAGGGAAAGAAACTTAAGACACACCAATTCTCACAAGGAACTGTGTCCACAGCAATTGCCTCCAGCATGGACGATAATGTAATTGACTTAGCGGAGCCGGAGGAAGTGTACTGGCAGAAAATAGGTGCCCATATGTCATCGTCCCTGGAGCCACTAATGGACAGACTCTCATTAAATGAAAATAGACTTGAGAAAATGGAGGTATTGATAATGTCCACTTTGGGAGGCATTGAGAACAAAGTAGTACATTGCGGCCATATAAACAAGCCAGTGAGGGAGGGAGGAAGGGATTCTGCTACTTGCCGTAGTCTCACAGTAGCATCAACCATGAGCCCGGTCACTCACCCTACAGGCTCAGATAATCTATAAGTATGGGTGAATTTTGCGGATTTGCGGTCTGCAAATTCGCGCAAAATTGCCCAAAAAATCTGCGAGTTCACGAAAAATGTACGAACTCGTGGATTTGCTCAAAATGAATGTTTCTACCGGCAAAAAGTAAGTGCTAGCTAGTTGGGTAAATGTATAGTGCTTTTCCAACACTGCAGCTGCGAAAGGGCCAGAAGAGTTGTCTCCAGTGACCATGTGTGTGCTATTATGCCATCGCGCCGAAGGGCGCAGGGGTCCCTTGAGTGAGCTGTCCATCAAAGTGGGTAAATGGCGGGAAGACGGTGCACACCGCTAGTGTGTGGGTGGGACTAAATGAGCAGGACTTCTATGCGGGTTCACATGCCTCTTGTGTGTATAAAAGGTCAGAGACCGATCAGAGTAGCAGATGAGGAGAAATAAGCTCCTAGTCACAGAAACTGTACGGGGATTGCGCTCGTGAAAGTCAAGGATGCAAAGGCCTTCATCCAGCATCACAGCTAATTTTCGACGGTAGATATGTGGAGAAAGCGCACCAGCCCAGCCTCGACAAAGCTCATGATTGTTTTTGGGCTGATGAAATACTGTGGAGACAGAGTACTTTCTAATGGCTAATCAGTAAGTGCTACCTCGTTGGGTAAATCTATAGTGCTTTTCCTACACTACAGTTGTGTAAAGTGCCAGAAGAGTTGCCTCCAGTGAACATGTGTGTGTTACTATGCCATTGCGCCGAAGGGCGCAGGGGTCCCTTGAGTGAGCTGTCCGCCATAGTGGGTAAATGGCGGGAAGATGGTGCACACCGCAAGTGTGTGGGCAGGGCCAAACAGGCGGGCCTTCTATGCGAGTTCACATGTCTCTTGTGTGTATAAAAGGTCAGAGACCGATCAGAGCAGTAGACGAGGAGAAAGAAGCTCCTGGTCAAAGGAACTGCACGGGGATTGCGCTTGTGAAAGTCAAGGATGCAAAGGTCTCAGTCCAGCATCAGAGATAATTTTCGACGGGAGATATGGTGAGAAAGCACACCTGTCCTGCCTTGACAAAGCTCACAATTGTTTTTGGGCTGATGAATGCGTTACTGAATTTGAGCTTCAAATCGGGCACCTGCTTTATTTATATCTGTAAGTGCTTCCTGTTGAGGTTTAATTTTTGTGACAGGAGCATCGTGCCAGAATGAACCCTGCTCATCATATTTATCCAAGAAGACGCCACCGGTTTGTGCTCATTTGCCCAAAATCTGCCAGCGAGCAGATTTGCGAATTTTTCGGCAATTTTGTGAGATTTGCGGATCGCCAAATTGCCGAAAATCTGCGAAATCCGCAAACCGAACGGATTTTGCACCCACCCTTAATAATCTAAGGGGAGGACTAGCGATTGGAGGAATTGTAGCCCCCTGAAATGCACATGGAGCAAGCCACGGTAATGACAGGGACAGGGACAAGAATGAGGCAACGAATCAGCGCTCCCACTTAGACCTACCTCCTGACTGTACACCTTATCTTGCAGTTTTGACCGGTGCTCCTGAATTGGAAGATGGCAAAACCGAACCCCATGACCAACTTAAAAACAAGACAACACACTGGCTAAACATAAATAGACCACTGCACCAAGATGAAAGGTGTAAAATTCTCTCAGTAAGGAGATTCAGCTGGGTAGGAGGCAGGACAAAAAACATAGCAGGAGACTGTGTTGTCATTAACTTTAATGACCCTAGGGTGGTGGACCATGTTTGCTGGGGCCCCTGGACACACTCACGATATTCTGTCCAGGCTCGGAACCTAAGTTATTTTTATATTCCATCAGACTATACACCCAATTTTGAACATTTTGATGGGCATGGGGCCAGATTTGACCAGTCAGGTAGGTTAAGAGGGGGGCTGCAGGGGCGAGGAAGGAGACTCGGGCTGGAGCCTTAGGGGTAGGAAACACATACGATCAGCAGGTTGTGTCATTGACGGAGGGGGCAGCGCCGGCACTCCCTTTGTACAAAAGATATGCACCACTCCACTGGGGCAGACACCTCAGCGAAGTGGACTGAATTCAGGGTGTGAAATCAGGCCAAGATAATGTCCGGACTGTTGCCGTGCTAAACCCAATACAGCAGGTGGAGGAGCAGGCAAGAGAAGTTACATTGAATATACATCAGATCGCCCCCTGTAAAATAAGGACTCCCAGAACAGAGGTACCGCAAGGCACTGATAGATCTATTACAGACCTTTGCCCTGATGCAGATACATTAGGGAGTACTATTGAATTAGTATCCTGTAATGTAGGAGGTCTGTCATCTAAATTTCAGCATCAGGAGTGGCTGGAACACATTAGCAAATTCAAAATAATTTGTATTCAGGAAACCTGGTTGGTAGATCATTCTAATTTTCATTTAGTCAGGTACAAATCGTTTGGGATCCCGGCACGTAAGTCCATGGCTGGAAGAGCGAGGGGAGGCCTCCTAATATTTGCAGACGTATGTCTGGGATGGGGCTGGGTCGATCTAAAATGGAACTCAGAACACATGATAGGCCTCAGGTTTAAAAACAGGGGTCTTAATATAAACTTGGTGAATTTTTTTAACTCGGGAGGTTCCAGAGTGAGAGAGCTTGACGAAAGACTAAGTCCCCTGATGGAGCAGAAGCAGGGTATAATGGCACCCATGCTTTTAGTCACAGGGGACCTTAACTGCCACTTGTGCCCAAATTTGCTACCTATTAAAGAAGATTGGACATCCTGTAATTTAGAGGAGGGACCACACTTTGAGCACACATTGGAGGGCAGGGAGTTGAGCAGGGTGATGAGTAACCACATGCTTGAAAACACAATGGATCTACTGGTTGTTGAGTCTAACAAGGGGGTTACCCCCACTTTTAAAGGAAGGGATTGTAGCCCCTTCATTGATTTTATCTTAGTGTCTCAACTGTTAAAGAAATGGGTACGGGGATTTTCAATAGAATTGAGTGGTTTTAGTGACCACAACCCCCTAGTATTGTCTCTATTAGCGCCAAATGTAAGTAGGGTCATCAAGCGGGGGTGGGGGTCAAACTTAGAAAAGATTACTGATCAAGGCAGGCGCTTGAAATGGGCAAGAATTAATGGGGAAAGCTTTTATAGATCCCTAGCAAAAGAGGGTGGACTGCTCTTGGAGAAATGTTTAGACTTATCAGTGGAAGGGTCATATCTAGTGGATCTATTTGAAGAAATGGGTCTCCTAATAGTCGGCTATTTAAAAACGACAGGACAGGTTAAGTTTAAAAAGGATCCTAGGTGGTTCGATAGAGCATGTTCTCTTGCACAGAGAAAGTTGAGAGCCGCACTAAGACTTAACCCAAGGGATAAATAAAGGGTGATGCAATGCAGGCTAAATTAGAAGCAGGCACTAAGTCGACGGAAGAGGGACCTCCAAATTCAAACTTGGGAGGACCTGAGAGGAGCTCCGGAAAGGAAGGACATAACCACCTTTTGGAAGATAATTAATAATCTCTGTTTCCAAGATGTAAATAGTCCACAGATAGGATCTAACATTCTCCCGGAACAGTGGGTGGAGCACTTTAGAGGGCTTTATAACCGGAGGAATGGGGATCCACCGAACAATGGTGAGGGGACGGGGATGTGGAATGTAACACTTGAATTCACTCTAGAGGAGATCACTGCAGGTATCCTGGGTCTCACTAGAAATAAGGCTCCGGGACCGGATGGGATCCCGCCGGACCTCTTTCTAAGTAAGGTGGACTTGTGGGCCCCAATTTTAACAAGAATACTAAATGCTGCTATAGCCACGGGGCTTCCTCCGCTCCTGGTCATCTGCCACAATAGTGCCCATTTTTAAAAAGGGGAATACAGATAATCCCCAGTGCTACCACCCAATCTCCCTTATAGATGTTAAGGCCAAAGTCCTGGGACGTGTTGTCTTAAATCGCCTGATGAACTGGGCTGAGGACCAACATATCATTACCGACGTCCAGTATGGATTTAGGGCTAAAAGATCAACAACAGATCAATGCTTGAACTTATATTTACTGGTGGCTAAATATACCAACGCCAGTAAGGAAGCATTTTCTTTAGCCTCTATGGATCTCACCGCAACATTTGACTGTGTTAATAGGGAGAAACTGTGGGATCAATTGAGTAATTTAGGGGCAGAACAGGACCTTCTAAAGATCTTCAAAGCCCTACACTGGAACACCGCTAATGTAAGGTATAATCTAGAGGGCGAATGCACTGAGCCTTTTACTTGCACTAGTGGTGTGCGACAGGGGTGTATTTTGGCACCATTCCTGTTTTCCCTGTACATAAATTGCCTAGAACAAGCCCTTTTAAACCTAAATGTGGATTCTCCAAGAGTAGGCAGAAGAGCAATCCCCGTCTTGCTCTATGCTGACGACGCGGTATTGTTGGCACGCACTCCACGGGGACTACAGACATTGATAGATGGTTTCGTGGATTTTATGAATAATTTAGATCTGTCTTCCAATCTGACCAAGTCATATGTAATGGAAACAGGGATAAAACCAAGGAAATGTTTCAATTACTGAATAGGCAAACACATATTAGAGAAGGTGCAGTCTTTCTCGTATTTGGGCATTTTATTTGATGGGCATCTAAATTTAAAAGTATTACTTGAGGAGCATTGCAACAGGTTAGTGTCCAGCACAGGGGCAATTATGAATTTTGGCCGCAGACTTGGACGCTGGTCCCCGGAGCAAATGATGAATTTATATAACTCTATCTGCTACTCTAAAGTGGCGTATAGTGCGATTATGGCGGTTCACCAATTCGGATAAATTGCATGTAGAGGAGAATAAATACATGAGAAGGCTCCTCAAGGTTCCACAGGGTGTTCCCTCTTACATTGTCCATGAAGAATTGGGCGGGGCCTTTATAGAGGACAGGATCCAGGTCAGAGCCCTGTTAGCATGGCTAAAGATCTGGGACAACCCAGAGGCAACATTGACCAGGCAAATAATTATGGATTGCCTTGGTAGGGACAGAGGAATGGACATTCCATAGCTGAAGTCTCTTAAGGTTGTTTTTGAAAAGATTGGCTGTAAAGATCTCTTCCCAACCCGACCGGAGGTGCAGGTCGGCAAAAAGACAGTGTGAAGAAGAGGTTTATCATTCACAAGACTGCCTCTAGAGAAGAGAGGGAATGGGGCAAACAGTCAGTCAGAGCTTACGGCCTAGTGAGGTGCAACAATGGAATGGAACCGTACCTAGCCCTTATACACAACGCTCAGGACAGATTTTTAATAACACGTTTTAGGGTCAACCTTTTACACTATTTATTAGCTGATCCAGCAGGTTTTACTAATTTTGCTGAGCCAAAGGGTCCCTGCGGCTGCGATCAATGGTCTCCGCAGGATACCCTTCATTTTGTATTAATATGCCCTTTTTATTCATTGCCCAGGCGCCTTTATCTAATTAGTTTGCTGAAGAAACTTAAATTCAGGCATGCTAAGGTTGCCCTTTTATACTTACAATTGGCCCAAGACCCCCTGACCCTGCTCTCTATTACGAGCTTTCTAAGGCAAGCATTTAAACTAAGAGAGACAAGAGGATCTGTTGAAAGGAGTGGGGTTCAGATGGGGAATTAATGAATTGTAATGAATATTTTTGTATCTTTTGCTGTATAGATAACAAGCATATATGTATTATTAGCATTTCTAATTGTACTTTTATGGTGTTTTGTATAATGCCGAATAAAGAAATTTGAATTGAATTGAGTAAAGATTTAGAATGTTGAGTTTGCAGGTACACAAACAATAATAAATATGTGGTATTCTAAACTCTGTGTTGTATAGTTGTTGGCGAGTACCTGGGCTGGGGAGGGTGTTGCAATTGACAAATAGATAAGGGATAAGTAACCTGAAGATAGACAGTGCTCTCCCAGGGAGTTTGCTTTGGTCCAGGAAACTGTTTGTGTTGTGTGCCTTTGTCAAGGTGCGGAATCGATGTTTGGCGTATGTGGAGTCAGAGCGCAGCCCCTGGTAGTGAAAATCATTAGATGCTAATAAAAGCATCACTAAAAAGTCAGTGGCAGAGAACATGCTTGGAAGGCCTCACAAAGAGGTACTGCACTACTATGCAACTCAAATTCATACATTCATCTGGGGACACAGCGATAAAGGTGAATGCAACCAGGTTTTAAAAGAGCAGCAAACTGCAAGATAACACTGCCAACAGAAGTACTGTGAGGCAGAGATCAACCAGGTGTCAGACAGAACAAAGGGATGCTTAAAGGCAAAGTGATACAAGCAGCAGCCATCTGCTTACCAGTTCTGAGTAAAAAGAGTCATCATGTCATAGCACCAGAGTAAAGCACCCAGGGCTGTGCTTGTAGAGCTATTCCTATTCGAAGTGTCACCCCCAACAGACTTGCTGAGTGGGGTCTAGAACAACTCCAAAGGTTTCCGAAGTGCAGAGAGCCAAGTGTGGACTGTTTGCTTCTCCAATGAGGAAATGGGTCTTGTTCCCTGGCATTATCAAAGATCATCCAGAGGCCAGCACATTCGCAAGACCTCAGAGATGGTTTGCATGGACAAGATCACCAAGCAGCGGTGGAGAGAACTATACTCTCTATGTCAGTAAGTTGAAACCACCACCGCTATTCAATAGTGCCAAAAAGTTTAATATTGACAACAGATGAACTGCCTGGTTAGAGACATTTGATGATGTCATTGATGCAATTGAGGAAGCAGGTAACAAGAAAATGATCAAGCACCTTAAGAATCCTGCTAGTGAGGGCATGAAAGAAATCATAAAGAAAATTCTGTGAGCTGGAAAAATTATATAAACTCAAATCGAAGCAGCCTTTAATCTCAAATTCAATCTGATGTCAAATGTAGATTATGAAAGATAATACTTCAGTCAAGAAAGACAGAAAGCAGGTGAGGTCATTAAGGAATTTGTTGAGAGACTGGATATGCTCATCAGACACTGTAAATTCAATGAAGTTGAGGGCGTCGCACTGAGGTGAAGGAAAAAAAGCAGCGCGAAAGCGGCCGGAGAAGGAGCAGGGAGTGAAACCCGTGCCGCGCAGCATCCGTCGCCATCCTCCATCCAATGGCGGACATCCAGGCATCACCATCCAAACCTGAAATCCTTAACGACACCGCAGACGACTCCTACCATGACCCCCACTTTGAACCGATCGTTTCATTGCCAGAACAAGATATTAAAACTCTCGAAGAAGACGAAGAAGAACTTTTTAAGATGCGAGCAAAGCTATTTCGATTTGCATCAGAAAATGATCCTCCAGAGTGGAAGGAAAGAGGCACAGGTGACGTAAAACTGCTTAAGCACAGAGAGAGAGAAACAATCCGTCTTTTAATGAGGCGAGATAAAACACTGAAGATCTGTGCCAACCATTACCTCACACCTCAGATGGAGTTGAAGCCAAATGCAGGTAGTGACCGGGCATGGGTCTGGAATACATATGCCGATTATGCAGATGAAGCACCTAAACCTGAACTGTTGGCTATATGATTTTTAAATGCAGAAAATGCTCAGAAATTTAAAGCAAAATTTGACAAATGCAAAAATGAAGTAAAGGGCAGGGATCCGAAAGACGTGGGTAAAATCAATACTGCTGATAAAATCGCAGAGAAACTGGAAGAGTTGTCTGTAAAGGAGAAAACGGTGTTGCCTGTAGAAGAAAAAAATCAAACTCCCAAGAAGGAAACGACCAATGAAGAGAGTAAGGGCGAAAGTAAGGAAAGCATTGAGCCTGAGAAGAATGAAACCAGTGAAGAGAAATCGGAAGAAAAGCAATAAGTGATATTGCACCTTGTTCCTTACTATAATTTTTTTTATATATATAAGGGACTTGTGAAAAACTGAAATTCAAACATTCGGGTTATTTTTTTTTTCTAAGCTTTCGCCCTTTGGAATATCAGAGCAGTTCATTCCCCAGTCATGAAAATGTACTGTGCTAGCTTTCTTTTCCATAGTGGAAACACTTATTTATAGTCATCCAAGAGAATGAATAAATACACTTGAAAATGGCATCAAAGGGAAAAAAATATATATATATTCGAAGTGTCACCCCCAACAGACTTGCTGAGTGGGGTCTAGAACAACTCCAAATAATTTAATGATGAGGGAGCTATAAACTTTAGAGCAATTGATGGATGCTTGTCAGATTCCTTCAGGTGATGAACACTGAATGAGTGGGTCATGAAGGTGAATAAGTAGCCAAAGTACAAGGCTGAGGGACAGATACTGAATTCTTCACAGAAAAATAAGTTGTGTTTTAAATGTCCTGCAATTGGGCAGGTATGCAAAGACTGTAAAAAGCAGAACCATTTTGTGATGGTATGCAAGGCGAAAGACAAAGTAGGGCATCACGGCATGAAGAAAAATGGCTGCTCGAATTTTCAGAAGCGAGTTTCAACGCACACCTACATGACCAAGAGAACACATCAGCTGAAGCAAATCGACACAAAACGAAGTTGATCGGCATCTAAATCTTCATCAAATAGTTCTTCTGTGTCAGTATCAAGTGAAAGTGAAGAAGATTGGTGTTTCATATTGATATTCACATTAGAGTTATTGACGTAGTGTTGAAGAGAAGTAGAGTGTTATGTTGTGTCAGTTATGTGCTGTTTAATTATGTTATGTTGTATTTAACGTTGAAATGAATGTATGTGGGTTTGTACATGTTATTGTGGGAGGGTGTTTTTTTTCTAAACAGGTTTCCTGTTTTGTGAATGAATGCTGCTGACAACGCGTTTCTTTTTTTAAAAACGGAAAATGTATTTTGTTTCTTTGAAACAAGTCACTTTTTTACATTTCCTTTCATTTTTTGGGTTTGTTGGAGAAGTTTTTTAAGCTAATTTTCTGTTTTTTGAGGGTTTTGTCAGTGAGAGACTTGCATTGTTGGAGCCTTTTTTCTACAGTTGTATTTTTGCATTTTTTGGGAGGTTACTTTTCGGATGGATTAGTTTTTCGATGTATCTACTACGGATGTGTTCATTTTTCAAGGACTGTCTACTGCGACATAACTGTACGTTATTTTGTATTATTATGGGTGGGAAATGTTTTTGGTTACATTTGGTTTGTTTGTTTCTTTTTTATTTTAATAATTATATTATGGCATACATGTATATGTAAGTTTTAACAGTTATTATTAATTTAAAAAAGAGTAGAATTATCTTGTTTAAATATTTTGTGATTATAAAATGCTTATGATGTCTAGCATTGTTTTTTGTTTAAAGTATAGATTTAGCAATCATATCTAGGTATTCCAGCCCTTTGGTGTTTGGAAAAGTTGAGTTTTGTGTTGTAGGTATTTATACATTGTTTTTGTTCATTTACCGAGTTTAGGGGCCGATATTAGTTAGGGATTGCTCTAGCCTTGGATCTTGATAGCTCTGTTCATTTTTGATGGCTTCTATTAGTTTGTGTAAGGTTGGTTGCCCTCTTCCTACTATGGCTTGGAAGGCATGATGCCATCCTTCCACCGCATTATTAGTTTTAACTTTTTGAGATAGGGTGCTATCATAGATGTTGCGCCAGGGGATTTTAAACTTTCGTTCCCAACGGTGCCCTGAGCTATGCAGCCTTCCCACCCAGGTGTCTTCAAAGTAGTCTAGGAAGGGAGTTAGTTTTGTTTCCTTTGCTTGGTAGAAAGGGCTTTCAAGAAGTATAATATAGTGGTTGGCTTCTTCATTTTTTGGTACATAGGCCAAGGATATTATTTTTTTGATTTGGTAGGCACTATTGGTGGCGTAATCTATACTTAGAGTATATTTTTGTATGTGTCTCCAGACACTTTGGTTGTAGTGATAATAGCAACCTGGTACTACAATGAGTGGGTATATTTTTAAAATTGACTGAATCATTGCTTGCTCAAAGTCAATGATTATTTTATGTGCGAAGTAGTTGTTGGTGTGTTGTTTTATTATTGTAAGGAGCTCTATGTAGGGGGTATTTTGCTTGTTGTGGAGAAGTGCATATATGAATGGGATGTTAGTGTCTTCATATTCGCACTGGATGGTATATAGTTGGTAAAAGGGCTTGGGGCAAACTTTGAATGTACCATCCATCATCCACGTTTTGCAGTTTTTAAAATGTTTGTATATTGGTGGTGGCAAAGATAATAATTCATTTTTCATGAAGAATTAATTTCTCATCTTTGTGGGTGACATTGTATTCCAGTAAGATTTCTATTTCCGCAAAAGTTTGGGGGCTAGAGGGTGTTTGAGCACTAGCTCTTTTAGCTCTGGCTATTAATCATTTTAGAGTGGGGATGGATGGTAGTTGTCCTGTGACATGTTCATGAGCCCTCGTTGATATGTTTTTTTATATTTGTGTACTTGTCTGTTGGGAGCTGGTGCTTGTTTTTTGATGGTTTCTAGAGTGTCTTTGACCTCGATTTCTGACACATTGGGAGGATAGTTGTGTTCTCTGACATTAACTACATTTGTTTAGACTGTTGTCGCTCTCCCATAGCCAGAATTGGAATAGTATTTGCTACATTTCCAATGGGTTTTATTTCCCTTTATTTTTTCTTACGTGTAAGTATAACCCATGCAGCACAGAAGTCATTTTCCCTTTTGAGATGTGATGAATTGTGCTCCCTCTGCCATTTTTTTTGTGTATCTGTGAATATATATGTGTATATATATATATATATATATATATAAATACATATATATATAAATCCAAACAAACGATCTCGAACCTCCAATCAGTGGCGAACAAAGACCAGCAAATCCCAAAGTAAGGCAAAGATGTTTTATTGCACCAGTTTCAAAAATCACGCAGCGGACTGACGCGTTTCGGGCGGATGCCGTTGATCACAGTGAAATGCAATTTAAAATGCCTTATCTTATTCTTATATGCTGTGATGTACACTATGTGACTTGTAGACATAAACAACATACTATAAAGTGGACATGGCTCCATGAATGGACATTTGAAAGATTCCCTTGCATGTAAATTTGCTTTATAACAAGTCCACCATTATAGATTAAAACACATCTATTTCTGATTAAATTCATTGAAAAGAATGGTTAACTGCATGAATGCAATAAACAAATGTAAATTTCAACAAGCTAGGTGAATACAGTACTTAACGATCTAAAACATTATATCAATAAATTAGCAGCATAATATGAATGTGCAACATATCGCATTTTGTAAACAGTTGTGCAATGTGCAAATAGTATAACATGTGTTAAAACTAATCTCTCATATACTTAAAAACCACACTGAAATATTATATTTCCTTAAAACTATTTTTTCCATTAGTGGAATGTGCTTAATATCGCAATGTAAACAAATCATTTAATGCATTGTCTGCTAATTTATCCAAGTACTGTCATGGCTTAATCCACTAACATAATTTATGTTGGGGACATCTAGATTAGATGGCAGCCCCATAGTATTGAAGGGCCAAGAAACCTAAGCTTGGGAGGGTAGATAGATAAAGTGGAACAAAGGATGGTATAAGGGAAAACCAACAAAAACTGCCATGGTGAAATCAAATGTGCCCATACAGCTGGATTTAATAAACCAGATCCGTATTACCCTATGTTATTAAAAAAGTGATAAAAAAAAGGGAGTAATATTCCAAAAGAATAAGATAAATGCGATAAATCATTTTAAATTATATTGTTACATAGTAGTACTGATTAGGGTAAGGGAGGTACAAAACTAAGGAATAATAATTTCAGGTGTCTACCCAAAGAAATACGACAAAGGTTAGCATCCCCTCATTTTTCACAGAGCCCTATAAAAAATGGTAGAGGTCCTCTGTCGTGTTCAATCCATTGGGAACCTTGCTATCTAGTTCCAGTATCATTTTTGATTCAAGTTGTCAAAGCATTTTGTCCCTGTCTCCCCCTCTTCGAGGTTTAGGTACAGAGGTGAGCACAAAATAGGTGAGACACTGTAGATTATTGTTATGTATACTCTTAAAATGCCTCGCGACAGGGTAAGAGCTGTGATTGTTGACAATTGCGCGAAGATGCTGCAATATTCTGGCATGCACCTGTAGCCTGGTGCTGCCAACATATCTCAGGCCGCAGATGCACCCCAGAACGTATACAGCATACTCCGTCTTGCAACTGTAATTTCCATTAATGGACAATGGAACGTAACTAAAAGGGGTGCTATAATGGGTGGTATTTATGCCAAATGTGCACGCCCTACAACTTGAACATTTATAAAACCCCGGCCGGGGTTTGAACCAAGATGTACTTTTTGGCAGTTCAGGAAAAGGTTTTGACACCAATGTCCTCATAGAGGGACCTCTGCGAAATGCAACAATAGGATTGCTAGTGAGTTGGGATGACAGAACTGCATCTGTCATAAGAATAGGCCAACTCTTGGTCAGGATAGCCCTTATTTTTCTTTCCTGACAACTAAATGATGTGATAAACCTAATGTTGCAATTGGCTGGATCTGTACTTGTATTACTGGTGGAAGGTTTAGGTCTGAAAAGTGACTCTCTGGTTCTTTGCTTAGTTTTATTGATTGCCATACTGAGTATCTTGTCACTATACCCTCTAGCCTTAAATCTAGTCACTGCATCAGAAGTACATTTAAAAAATTCCTCTTCACTATTGCAGATTCGTTTAAGGCGAAGTAATTCGCCATAGGGTATATTATTTATGACATGACGTGGGTGGGCACTACTCGCATGAAGAGTCGAGTTCCCAGCTGTGTCTTTTCTATGGAGGGTGGTTGAAAGTTTGTTGTTCTTCGAGGACACCCTAACATCTAGAAAGTTTACATACTCTTTACTGATGTTCGATGTAAACCTCAAGTTTACTGAGTTGATGATAAGGCCTGAGATGAAGGTTCTGGCACTCTCTTCATCACCCTTCCAAATTAAAAACACGTAGTCAATATAATGAACCCATAATGCTACATGCTCCAAAAAAGTTTGAAGGTGCTCCCCCATGAGGACCCACCTCTCCCACCAGCCTACGTGCAAGCACGCATAGCTGGGGGAAAAGCAGGCCCCATGGCAACACCCCTCTTCTGTAGGTATACATCTTTGCCAAAGAGAAAATAGTTATGATAAAGACACCATGTTACAAATTCTAAAATCATTTTGTTGTGGTTATAACAATGGAGAGGTCTTGTGCCCAAAAAATATTCCAGTGCTGTCAGACCTGTTTGATGTTCAATGCTCTTATATAGAGCTTCTATGTCCAGAGTTAAAAGCAATGAATTTGTTGTCCATGGAATAGCTTTAATTTTTTTCAAAAAATCACCAGTGTCTTTGATGAAAGTAGGTAATTTGGTCACCAGCTCTTGTAGGAAATAGTCAATGAATTGCGCCAAATGTTCTGCAATGCTACCTATGGCAGAGATTATCAGTCTGCCCGGAATAGGTAGCGTACCTTTGTGTATCTTTGGTATTAGGTAAAACCTAGGCATAATCGGTTGATCAACATTTAGAAATTAAAATTCCTGCATCGATATGAGGCCTTCTCTTCTATACTTGTGGAGCATCTTTTCTAGTGAGTCTCTAGCTTGATCGTATTGTTTTATGTTAGAGATCTGGTAACACGTGGTGTCTGAAAGTTGTCTATTTGCCTCCGCAATATATTGTACTTGAGGCCAGATCACTATGTTTCCCCCTTTATCAGAGCTACACACAATGGGGCCGATTAGGATGGAGGATTTTCCGCCTCCTCCGGGCCGGCGGAAGCCACCTCCGGCCCGGAGGAGGCGGAAAATCCTCTGCGGAGTCACCAAAGACCCACCGCCGCATTAGGATGGCTGGTGGGTCTTGGTTTCCGTCCGCTGCTTTTCCGCCGCGGTCGGATTACAACCGCGGCGGAAAAGCTCTCATTTGGCTGGCAGTGTCTATCAGACACCGCCAGCCAAATTAGGAAGCATTTGTAAACATGCTTTTCCGCGGCGGTTTTTCCGCCGTGGAAAAGCATGTGTACTTTTGATTTTGGGGGCCCGTTGCGGGCCCCCAGGGTGTTGGCGGGTGGGGGGTGCACATGGGGGCTACCTATGGTACCCCCCAGTATTTACATGCACAAAGCGGCAGGCACCGTGCGGTGCCTGCCGCTTTGTGCATGTAAATGTTAGACATGCACTTTTAACATTGCGGCGGGTGCTGCTTGAAGCAGTACCCGCCGCAATGTTAAATATCCAGGATGTGACCGCCAGGGTGGCGGTCACATCCTAATTTGCACAGAGGGACCGCGGCAGCCCATGCGGACGGTCCCTCCACCTCTGGGATGGCGGACGGACGCAAGTCCGTCCGCCATCCTAATTGGCCCCTTTGTTTTTATGGTCATTCTTAAGTTTAGAAATGAAGGCCCAATATTGCATTTCTTTATGGCTTTTAATTCTTTTCCGATGTTTCACCTGGTGATAACGTTTTTTCAAATCAGATGTAACTACCTCATGAAAGGAATCGATGGAGTCCTTTGGCATAGTTGGCATGAAGCAAGAAGTGGGTTTGAACGGGCTCATGCCCGCACCAGATTGCTCAATTTCTGCTTCCTCAAGTTCCTGTTGTGTGGACAAGTGACAATCCAAATGGCTGATGTCATTGCCTATTTGTTGCAAGGTAAGTAAAACTTTTGCCTCCCGGGCCTGAAGTATATTGACAGATGGTTCTATATTTGTCTCCATGCTGTTATTTAAACCATCTTTTTTATTGAAAAACGTGCGTAATTTCAATTTTCGTATGTAGCGAAAAATGTCTATTCTGGTAGAGGCATAATTAAAGTCTGTCAAAGGGCAATGTGATAATCCTAGGCTTAGTAGTTGATTTTCTGCTGCCGTGAGTGTAGTGGTTGATAAATTTACAATTGTCATGTCTTTTAGTTCTTTATGCGCCAATATTGATTCTTCTTTTTGGATTTTTTGTTGCTGTTTGCATTTGTATTTTTTCCGGCGTTCTTTGCGTCTTCTGTTAATTCTGGCCCTTTTTGTTGCTGTGGTTGCCGCCGATTGCGTGGGCGCAGAGTTTGGAGGCGCGCACTTACTAAAAAATCTACTTCCTCGCCTAGGTCAAGTACCATTTGAGGCCCTCCTGTCGTTGTATTGGTTGAGCTACTATCATCAGAGTATAAACTACTGTTAACTGAGTCAGTGTCGCTAATAATATTTACCTACTGGCGGTCGCCATTAGGTAGATATAGTTATGACCTAGTTTCCATAGGAAATCCGCAACATTCTATTAGAAATAACTTTGGCGCCGGTTGATGATTCTTTGTGAATTTCTCAAAGGAGACGGCCCGCTCCGCTCTGCTCCTTCCCTGACAGTTTTGGGGGGATTCGTGAAGTGGGGGCTGAGAAAAAAGGGGGGTCCCAAAACGTGTTTTCCCCATGTTATTTTCCATAGGACGATTAGACACGGCTACAACCCGAACGGCTGAACGGAATTACAAGAAATTTGGCAAAATGGTAGAGTCTGATTCGCAGATCACCCTTTTGTTTACATGGTGGAAATCCCTCCAGTAGTTGTTGAGAAAATCAAATTTGAAAAAATGTATATATCTATAAGCGCGTACCGTGCGAGCACCGTACGCGTACCCCCTGAGTTAAAAACAAAATTGGGGCCTTGGGGGTCCTTGTGGGACTCCATGAGCAGGCCTAGGGGGTCAGGGTGCTTCTACCCTGCCCCCTTTTTGAGTTCTACATGTTTGTTTTTCTGCTTTCTTGTGCCTCAGTCTACCTAGGCACAAGATGGCTGCCAACAATTTCTGTTTTGGAGTGTTGACAGACAGTGGCAGCCAATCAGCACGAGCTGCATGCTCATTGGCTTTCAACACTTCAAACCAGGAAGTGTTGGCAGCCACATTGTGCTCGGTATACCGAGGCACAAGAAATCAGAAAAACAAACATGTAGAACACAAAAAGGGGACAGGGTAGAAACACCCTTACCCCCTAGGCCTGCCCAGGTGGTCCCACAAGGACCCCCTAGGCCCACACTGCCCCGGGGACCGCTGTCCCCCAGGGCAAAGCAACGCAGTCCCCTGGCGCATACTGGAGGCTCCTGGTGGGCTAGTTCAATCAATCAATCAATCATGGCATTTGTATAGCGCGCTACTCACCCAGAAGGGTCTCAAGACGCTGGGGGAGAGGGGGACATTACTGCTCGAACAGCCAGGTCTTGAGCTGCTTCCTGAAGGAGAGATGGTCTTGGGTCAGTCGAAGGTGGATGGGGAGGGAATTCCAGGTCTTGGCTGCCAGGTAGGAGAAGGATCTTCCTCCGGTGGTGGCTCTGCGGATGCGTGGTACGGTGGCGAGGGCGTGGCTGGTCGATCGTAGCTGGCGGGTGGGCGTGTAGAAGGTCAGGCGGTCGTTGAGGTACTTGGGGCCCAGGTCGTGGAGAGCCTTGTGTGCGTGGGTGAGGAGTCTGAACGTGATTCTCTTGCTGACGGGGAGCCAGTGCAGGTCTTTCAGGTGTCCGGTGATGTGGCTGTGTCGGGGATTTCAAGGATGAGTCGTGCGGAGGCGTTCTGGATGCGCTGGAGTCTCTTTTGAAGTTTGGCTGTGGTCCCGGCGTAGAGGGTGTTCCCGTAGTCCAGTCGGCTGGTGACGAGTGCCTGGGTGACGGTTTTCCTGGTTTTGGTGGGGATCCATCTGAAGATCTTGCGGAGCATGCGCAGGGTGTTGAAGCAAGATGAGGAGACGGCGTTGACTTGTCTGGTCATCGAGAGCGAGGAGTCCAGGATGAAGCCCAGTTGGCCCCCAGGGACCCCGAGTATGCATGGGGAATTAGTTCCCCCTCTGCAAACGCACCAGGGGGCTGCGTTGCAGAGAGGTGTAAAAAGGGGCATAGCCTAATTACACCTCTCTGCAATGCAGCCCCCTGGCGCATACTGGAGGTTTCAGGTGGGCTAGTTGGCCCCCAGGGACCCACAGTATGCAAGGGGAATTAGTTCCCCCTTTGCAAACGCAACCGGGGGCTGCATTGCAGAGAGGTGTAAAACAGTGTCTGGCCTCATTACACCTCTCTGCAATGCAGCCCCCTGGTGCATACTAGAGGTTCCAGGTGGGCTAGTTGGCCCTCAGGGACCCCCAGTATGCAAGGGGAATTAGTTTCCCTTCTGCAAACGCGCCAGGGGGCTGCGTTGCAGAGAGGTGTAAAAAGGGGCATAGCCTCATTACGGCTCTCTGAATTCCAGCCCCTGGCGCATACTGGAGGTTCCAGGTGGGCTAGTTGGCCCCCAGGGACCCCTAGTATGCAAGGGGAATTAGTTCCCCCTCTGCAAACGCGCCCGGGGGCCGCGCTGCAGAGAGGTGTAAAAAAGAGTGTGGCCTCATTACACCTCTGTGAAATGCAGCCCCCTGGGGAATACTGGAGGTTCCTGGTGGGCTAGTTGGCCCCCAGGGACCCCCAGTATGCAAGGGGAATTAGTTCCCCCTCTGCAAACGCATCAGGGGGCTGCATTGCAGAGAGGTGTAAAAACATATTTTTTTCAATTTATATTAAAAATATGTAATGTAATTTAAAAAATAAAATATCTAAAAATAAATAATTTAAAATAATGTAGTAAATCAGTATAAAAAATAATACAATTAATACATTTAAAGATTATCATTTACAACCATTGAAATTCACTGAAAAAACAATAGGTTTCAGCCACGTTATAGTTAGGGATTACCATTTAAAAAACGTTTGAAATTCTCCCGTTATAGTTAGTTGTACTCACTATAACTCGCGTGCCCGCAATCCACTGCTGATGATGTCACATATTACATCATTCATGACATGGTCAGTGACATGACTGATGACATCACTGATGACTTCTCAAATGACTTCACTGATGACATCATCCTTGGGAAAGACTGGCAGACCTCCTCTCAGAGTAATATAACCCTTGATACACACATTCAAAAATAGAAACTAAAACTTTCAAAAAATATGGAGATACCAATTCCAGTTACAACACCCTATTCAGTAATTTCAAAATCTACATACACATCCAGTCATTCACTAACAGTTCTATATGGGCATCCTTCACCTCAATGATACTCTGTTGAAAATCCAAGCTTGATTCTACCTTAATCATCTCAAAATCAATCCTAAAAAAAACGAAATTATCCTTTTCACTCCTAAATTCAACTCCCTACCCATTCAACTCTGGACTAAAGACATCACAGCCCATAATTGCTCCCTCTCCACCTCCAATTCGGTCAAATCCCTGGGTATCAGCATTGATCAGAACCTTACCCTCACCCCCACATCAAAAATACAGCAAGAAGTGCTCTCTCCACCCTACACCACCTCAAAACAGTTAAACCTTTCATTCCAGCTGATGAATTCAAAATCGTCATACAATCTCTCGTCCTATCCAGGATTGACTATGGAAACTCCACTCTGGCAGGCACCCCCAAAGTCCACCTGGCACCAATTAAATCTGTCCTCAACATAGCCGCCAGACTTATTTCTGACTGTCGAAAATTCGACCACATTTCCCCTGTCCTCAAAAACCTGAAGTGGGTCCCAATTGAAGGTCGCTCCACCTACAAGATTGCTTGCATTACCCATGAAGCTCTTCACCAAGACACCTCCTCTTACCTGTCAAGTAAACTACAAAAAGCAGGGAGCACTAGATCCCTGAGAAGTACTAACTCCCTAGTACTTATCCCTCCCAAACTTAAATGCAAAAAGACCCAGTGTCGTGCATTCTCTGTTAATGCCCCCACTATCTGGAATGCACTGCACAAAGACCTTCGCTGCACCCCCTCCTATCCTCTCTTCAAAAGGAGACTCAAAGCTCTTGTCCTCAATAAATACTGGGGTTCTTAATTTTTACTGACCTGAACTTCCTCCTCACCCTTCAATCACTCTCTCTCTGTCACCCAACATTCTCCCCCTTTCATCTCACCCACCCCCCTCCTCACCCTCTCCCTTAGCGTTGACTTCAACTCCCCCTGCACTGCCTCTACTCTGCTCTACCGACCACTTTCTCTAACTTACCACTTTATACATTTTATTTCCTTTTTCTCTCAATTTCTCTTGCCCATTTCTAATTGTATATTTTACTTAATATGTACTTGCTCTGTTCATGTGTCATCACTATGTAAAGCGGTCCAGCAGCGCTATATAAAACTTTTTAAATAAATAAAATATACTCACTCATCATATGTACTCATACACCTATACATCTTATTACACACGGACACTCATCTTTAGAATTACTCACACACAAACTCAGAAGAATCCTGTGGCTGCTGTTCTGCCATTTTGATATGAAAAAAGCTGGAACGAAGCAGAGATCCTTCTCTCAGGAAACCAAAAGAGATAGTGAGGGAAGTGGATGGGGTTTTTCAAGATTCTGGAAATCAAACTACTATAAACCAATCAAAAGTGTTGTTTTCATGTCACATGACTTTACGTGCACGCAACGTGTGCGCACGCATGCATGCACGTTGAGCGACCGTCGCATATAAATGACGCTTTACCCGATTTTCGTAAAAGCTTTTAAAAACGTGAAAAGGAGGCAGTGAAGAGACTCCCAGACCCCCTAGGCCTTCTCATGGGGTCCCTGAAGGCCCCCGAAGGGCAAAAAAAAATTATTATATATTTTTTTTAAATCGCGAGGTGAGCGCACGTTGCTCGCACCCTCTAGGCAGAACTCAGTCAAAAACAATAGTGGAGAACGTGAAAAGGGGGCAGGGTAGAGACTCCCTGACCCGCTAGGCCTTCTCAGAGGGTCTCTGAAGAACCCCAAAGGGCAAAAAAATATGTAAGAAAAAAAAATCACGAGGTGCGCGCACGTTGCGCGCAGGTTGAAGGAAAAAAATTCATTGACAAATGTGACTGTTTATATTTTGATTGAAGATGTAGACTATACTGTTTAACTTTATCCAAATTTAAAAAACTAGCTGTGTCTTTGCATATTACAGGATACAGTCAATGTATTACAATATATAAAGGCAGTTTGTTGGAAAATAAATATATAAAATATATAAAAAATTGATACAGAAATTAGCATTTTAAAAACCTTGGAAATTCACTGAAAAAACCATAGGTTTCACACACGTTATATTTAGGAATTAGCACTTAAAAAACTTTGTAAAATCACTGAAAAAAACATAGATTTTATACACGTTATAGTTAGGAATTAGCATTGAAAAAACCTTAGAAATTCACAGAAAAACCATAGGTTTCACACACATCATAATTAGTAATTAGCATTTAAAAAACCTTGCAAATTCACTGAAAAAAACATAGGTTTCAGGCCTGATATAGGGGCCCATTATGATATCGGTTTTCCCGCATCCTCCGGGCCGGCGGTGGCTTCCGCCGGCCCGGAGGATGCGGGAAAACCGATATCATAATCGGATGCGGGAAACCGCTGCGGACTGAAAAAAGACCCCCGCCAGATTAGGATGGCTGGGGGATCTTTTTTCCGTCCGCAGCTTTTCCGCCGCGGTCGCCTCCCGTCCGCGGCAGAAAAGCACTAACATGGCTGGCGGTCTCTATCTAACACCGCCAGCCATATTAGGATGTCTGGAGAACTAAGCCTTTACACGGCGGCATTTCTGCCGTGCAAAGGTATAGGGATTTTTGTTTGGGGGCCCGTTGCGGGCCCCCAGGAGTGAAGGGGGGATTGGGGATGCACATGGGGGTACCTATGGTATCCCCCTGCATTTGCGTGCACAAAGCGGCATGCACCGCGTGGTGCCTGCGGCTTTGTGCATGCAAATGCACAACTTTCATTTTTAACATTGCGGCGGGTGCTGCTTCAAGCAGCACCCACCGCAATGTTAAAAATACAGGATGTGACCGCCAGGGTGGCGGTCACATCCTAATTTGCACGGAGGGACCGCCGCTGCCCCTGCAGACTGTCCCTCCTACTCTGGGGTGGCAGACGGACTCAGGTCCGTCCGCCATCCTAATAGGCCCCATAGTTAGGAATTAGCATTTAAAAAACCTTTGAAATTCACTGAAAAAACCATAGGTTTCAGGCCTGATATAGTTAGGAATTAGCATTTAAAAAACCTTAGAAATTCACTGAACAAAACTGTAGATTTTAGGGGTGTTATAGTTAGCCGGACATTTCACTCATACAAGACCATTGAAATTCCTCCGATATAGTTAGTTATACTAACTATATCTCGCGCACCCGCAATCCACTGCTGATGATGTCACTTATTACATGATTCATGACATGGTCAGGCCTGAAACCTATGGTTTTTTCAGTGAATTATATATATATATATATATTCACTGAAAAAAACATAGGTTTCAGCCACATTATGGTTAGGAATTAGCATTTAAAAAACCTTAGAAATTCACTGAAAAAACCATAGATTTCACACATGTTATAATTAGGTGTACATTTCACTCGTACAAAACCATTGAAATTCCCCCGTTATAGTTAGTTTAGCTAACTAGAACTCGCCCGCCGACAATGCACTGCTGATGACGTCACATATAACATCAATCATGACATGGTCAGTGACATCACTGATGACATCACTGATGACATCTCAAATGACATCACTGATGACCTCACTGATGACATCATCTGGTGAATATGTGTCTTTCTGAAAAATAAATATTTTTTATATATGTATATCTAAAGGTCGATGGAACAATAAATGAGTAAATAAGTGTCTAAATGAATGTTTTTTTGTAAAATTGATTGTATAACTGAACTATTAAGTGTATCTTAGTGAATACATGTATTAACGAGTAATGTTTAAATATGTAAATATCTGTATCAGTGTCTCACTTTGTGTATAAGTAAATGTAAATGAGGGTGTATTTGTAAAGCGCACTGCGACTCCATGGAGTATCCTGGCGCTGAAGACCGCTGGGGAACCCGTCCTGGTTTTCCCTGTGAGATGGTCCCTTTCTGGGTATCTCCAAGGTGAAACCAGGCATCCCGGGTGTCTCTGGGGGGCCGTTGTTGAGATGAGGCAAGCTTAATGCCCAGAGTTGCCGAGTGTGTTCCCTGGTTAGAGTAGGCACCGAGGCGAGAATTATCGAGTCCGTTTTGACCCTGGTCCACGACCCTGCCGCGTCGGGAATTGAACCCTGGTCCCGGGCCGTTCTCTGCTTATGGGTCCGCCGTCTCTAACCAGTGAGCCACACCACTCCACAGTGGCTGCATGGGTTGCTGAGTAGCTACATGAGTGTGTATATGGGTTATTACTTGGTTTTTTGAGTATCAGTATTAGTGTCTGTATGGTTCGGTGGGGGATATTACTTAGCCCATAGATGCATGAATGACTGACTCACTATTTGTATGTGTTTTGAAGACAGCATGTATGCAGGACTGTATGGGTGGATACGTGTGTGAATGGGTATGTTAGTGAGTGAATGACTGTCTCAATAGTATCTTTATGAGTAACTACATATGTTTTAAACTAGTATATGTGAATATTGATGTATATAAGTGAGCATATGTGAGAGTGAGAGGTTGGAAGAGTTTCTGTATAAATTTATATAAGTGATTGTTTAAGAGAGTAAGTATGTGTACGTTTCTGTATAAGTAAGTGTAGTGGTGTGTATATAGCTGTATATGGAAGTAAATGGATGCCAGGGGGCGCATTTGCAGAGTGCTGCATGAAGGGGGCGTGGCCTCCGGATCAATGCCGGTGTTTTTCTTTTTTTCTTTTTTTAGGAAGGGGGGCTGTGTATCCCCCATTCTTTTTCTATGTTTTTTTGCCCTGGGGACCCCATCCCCCATGGCTTGTCCCCTAATTTTCATTTTTTATTTTTTTTAAACGGTGAGGAGGGCTGCGTGGCCCCCCTCCTGAGGCTTCTTTTAGCCCCGAGGACCCCATCCCCCCGGGGCTCTGCCTCATTTTTTTAATGTTTTGTTGCGGAGGGGGGTTGTGTGGCCAACCTCCCGGGCCACTTCTGGCCCAGGGGGCCCCATCCCCCGGGGCCAGCCTGCCTACTTTTTTAAAAGTTTTTTTTTTAATAGTTGGGGGGGTCGCGTGGCCCCCCTCCCAGGCCACTTCTAACCCTGGGACCCCATCCCCCGGGGCTGGCCCTCTTAGTTGGGGACCATGGGAGGTCTCCAATCACTCCACAGTCCCTGCCGGCTCCCCGCATCCTGCGGGAGCCGGCATTACTTTTCTACATGGGGAGCAGCTAACATGCTGCTCCCCATGTAGAAAAGCAATAGTCTTTGGTTTTTGGAAGAGAGAGCAGGTTTTCTGCTCTCTCTTCCAAAAAGCAAAGTAGTTTGCTATGGTAGGGCGGGAGCCGTGAGGCTCCTGCCCTACCATAGCAATCCCGGGTTTAGGCACCCCGGGACACTGCAGGAGCTGGCCCTGGGGGTTGGAGGTCCCCAGGGCTACCACAAGGCTACAGGAGGGGGGCCGCGCGACCCCCCTCCCAACATTTAAAAGCCTCGGGGGTGGTGGTCTGTCACGACCCTCCAATTTAAAAATGTAGTGCCCCGGGGAGGTGACAGTCCCCGGGGTGTGTGGGGGGGCTTAAGTCCCCCCCACACAGGTATTTTTTATTCTAAAAAAAGAAGCCTCAGGGGATGGTAGTCCCCCGAGCTGCGGGGGGCCGTGACCCCCGCATACATAGTGTTAAAGCCCCGGGGGATGGCGGTCCCGGGGCAGGGGGGGCCCTCTGCCCCCTGTCCTTGTGGGACCCCCTGAGCAGGCCTAGGGAGTCAGGGTGTTTCTACCCTGCCCCCTTTGCGTCTTTTGCGCACTTGTTTTTCATTTGAGATGTCATGAGTAATGTCACTGACCATGTCATGAGTGATATAATATGTGACGTCATCAGCAGTGAGTTGCGGGCACGCGAGTTATGGTTAGCTGAACTAACAATAACAGAGGAATTTCTATGGTTTTGTACGAGTGAAATGTGCAACTAACTGTTTCGCCCATGAAATTTATGGTTTTTTCAGTGAATTTCTAAGGTTTTTTAAATGCTAATTTCTAACTATAACATCTCTAAAACCTATGTTTTTTTGTGAATTTCAAAGGTTTTTTAAATGCTAATTTCAAACTATAAGGAGCCTGAAACCTATGTTTTTTTAAGTGAATTTCAAAGATTTTTAAATGCTAGTTTCTAACTATGCCTACAGAGGTAGGACATGTGAAGAAAGAAGTACAAACTCACAGAAAGAAGCAAAAGAAATGCAGAAAGAAGCAACAGACATTTTCAAAGATGAAGAAAAGTGCAGGAAGAAGCAAGACATGTGCAGAAAGAACCAACAGAAGAGCAGAAAGAGGTCTTGTTACAAAATCATCCTGTGCCCACAACTTTTTCAGACAGGTACTGGTGTTAACTGACTCTGACTAACCAGACCTACAGCCAGTGGTATGCTAAAAGACACTTAGAATACAGTGAAAACACCTACATACACTAGGGAACACTATGCGTTGGGGTACCCCTGTGATTAGCAGGACCTCCTCTGTAAGCCCCTAGTATATAGGGCAGGGGGATTAAAACTACCAATTAAAACACGCCACAGGGTGCATTTGCACACTGGTGAAGGGAGGGGGGGGGCCTGAGATGACGTGTGCAAACACGCCCTGTGGACATTTTAAGTTGGGTAATAAAGTCCCCTTGAATTCTGAGGGTCCCTGGGGGTCAACTAACCCATCAGGTATGTCCAGTAAGTGCCACAGAGTTGCAATGCAGAGAAGTATAGAATGGGGCACGGCTTAGACCACCTCTCTGCAACGCAGCGCAGTGGCACTTACTGGAAGCACCTAGTGGGCTAGTTGGCCCCCAGGGGCCCTCAGGATTGAAGGGGAATTATTTCCCCAACTTAAAATGCGCCACAGGGCGTGTTTGCACATGTCACCTCAGGCCCGTCCCTTCCCTTCACCACTGTGTAAACACGCCCTGTGGCCCTTTGAAGTTGGGAAATTAAGTCCCCTTAAACCCTGAGGTTCTCTAAGGTCCAACTAGCCCACTAGGTACCTCCAGTAAACGCCACAGAGCTGCATTGCAGAGAGGTGTAAAAAGGGGCACGGCCTAGACCACCTCTCTGCAACGCAGCACAGTGGCGCTTACTGGAAGCACCTAGTGGGCTAGTTGGCCCCCAGGGACCCTCAGGATTGAAGGGGAATTTTCCTAACTTAAAACGCGCCACAGGGCATGTTTGCACACGTCACCTCAGGCCCCGTCCCCTCCCTTCACCACCGTGTAAACACGCTCTGTGGCCATTTTAAGTAAGTATGGGCGCAAAATCCATTCTGCTCGCGGAATTTGAAGATTTTCAGCAATTTCACGATCCGCGAATCTCGCGAAATTGCAGAAAAATCCACAAATCCGGTAGCGGGCGGATTTACATTCTGGCAGGATGCTCCTGTCACCAAAATTAAACCTCCACAGGAAGCACTTACAGAGTTAAGGCAGGTAATGGTAATGGCGCCGGCAAGCTGCCAGAGTTGAAGTTGCTTACTTGTTGCAACTATTCTCTGACCCTGTCCTGAACCTAAACAGCCGGGTGCCTGAGGCAGGGTCAGAGAATAGTTACAAATGGCGCCGGCAAGCTGCCAGAGTTGAAGTTGCTTACTTGCAACTATTCTCTGACCTTGTCCTGACCCTAAACAGATGGGTGCCCAAGGCAGGGTCAGAGAATAGTTACAAGTCATGCCCGAGTTGAAGCTCAAATTCAGTAACGCAATCATCAGCCCAAAAACAATTGTGAAATTTGTCGAGGCAGAGCAGGTGTGCTTTCCCCCCGTATCTACCGTCGAAAATTAGCTGCGATGCTGGATAGAGGCCTTTGCATCCTTGACTTTCACGAGCACAATCCCCGTGCAGTTCCTGTGACCAAGAGCTTCTTTCTCCTCAACTGCTGCTCTGATCGGTCTCTGACCTTTATACACACAAGAGGCATGTGAACTCGCATAGAAGGCCCGCCCGTTTGGCCCCACCCACACACTCGCGGTGTGCACCGTCTTCTCGCCATTTACCCACTATGATGGACAGCTCACTCAAGGGACCCCTGCGCCCTTCGGCGCGATGTCATAGTAACACACACACGGTCGATGGAGACAACTCTTCTGGCACTTTACGCAGCTGTAGTGTAGGAAAAGCACTATACATTTACCCAACGAGGTAGCACTTACTGATTAGCCAGTAGAAATTACTCCAGTTGAGTAGAAGTATCGCACAAACTGGTCTTCTTGGATAAATATGAAAGGCAGGGTTCATTCTGGCACGATGCTCCTGTCACAAAAATGAAACCTCAACAGGAAGCACTTACAGATATAAATAAAGCAGGTGCCCGAGTTGAAGCTCAAATTCAGTAACGTATTCATCAGCCCAAAAACAATCATGAGCTTTGTTGAGGCAGGGCAGGTGTGCTTTCTCCCCATATCTACAGTCGAAAATTAGCTGTGATGCTAGATAGAGGCCTTTGCATCCTTGACTTTCACGAGCGCAATCCCTGTGCAGTTCCTGTGACCAGGAGCTTCTTTCTCCTGGTCACAGGTACTGCACAGGGATTTTCCGCGAACTCGCAGATGTTTTTACGATTTCGCTCAAATTTGCGGATCGCAGATCTGCAAAATTCACCCATACTTCATTTTAACCCCTTCGACGCTCATGACGAGCTGGGCTCGTCATGAGGTAGCCTCCTCGCACGCTCATGACGAGCCCAGCTCGTCATGAATAATGGGTTTTTGAAAATCCCAGCGCAGGAAGGGAAAATGTGCCACGAGGATGTGGTTAAGTTGGGAAATTAAGTCCCCTTAACTTCTGAGGGTCCCTAGGGTCCAATTAGCCCACTAAGTACCTCCAGTAAATGCCACAGAGCTGTGTTGCAGAGAGATGTAAAAAGGGGCACGGCCTGGACCACCTCTCTGCAATGCAGCACAGTGGCGCTTACTGGAAGCACCTGGTGGGCTAGTTGGCCCCCAGGGGCCCTTAGGATTGAAGGGGAATTATTTCCCAAACTGAAAATGCTCCACAGGACGTGTTTGCACACGTCACCTCAGGCCCTGTTTTAAGTTGGGAGATTAAGTCCCCTTGAATCCTGAGGGTCCCTAGGGTCCGACTAGCCCACAAGGTGCTTCCAGTAAGGGCCACTGAGCTATGTTGCAGAGAGGTGTAAAAATGGGCGTGGCCTCTGAACACATCTCTGCAACGCAGCTCCCTGGTGCATTCTGGAGTTACCTGGTGGGCTAGTTAGCAACTAGGGACCCTCAGTATTGAAGGGGAATTAATTCCCCAATGTACAACTCGCCAGGGGGCGCGTTTGCACAGTGGTACTTGTGTACTGACTGAATGATTAGAGTACTGCAAGGAGAGTGCCTGGGTGAATTTATAAGTGTTTGAGTTTTGGAGCAATGTTTGAATTAATACATGGTGCTGGATGGCTGACTGGAGGAGTGCATGGCGAGTGACAGGGTGATTGCTGGAGAGTATCGGTACTGCCTGGGTAATTGGAGGTTGAAAGACAAGTGTGTAGGTGGTTAGAGGACTGCATGCATAGTGGACAGGGGTTTGTAGCAGTGCATGTGTTATGGTCTGGGTCATTGCATGAGTACTTTGGAACTGACTGAATGATTACAGTACTGCAAGGAGAGTGCCTGGGTGATTTTATAAGTGATTGAGTTTTGGAGCAATGTTTGGATTAGCCCATGGCGCTGGATGGCTGACTGGAGGAGTGCTTGGGGAGTGACAGGGTGTTTGCTGGAGTGTATAGGTAATGCCTGGTTAATGGAGGTGTGAAAGACAAATGTGTAGGTGGTTAGAGGACTGCATGCGTAGTGGACTGGGGTTTTGTTGCAGTGCATATGTTAAGGCTTGGTTCATTGCATGAGTACTTGGGTACTGACTTAATGATTAGACTACTGCAAGCAAAGCACCTAGGTGAATTTATAAGCGTTTGGGATTTGGCGCAGTGTTTAGATTAGTACATGGTGCTGAATGGGTCACTGGAGGAGTGCAAGGGGAGTGACAGGGTGATTGCTAGAGTGTATAGGTACTGCCTGGGTAATTGAAGGTGTGAAAGACAAGTGTGTAGGTGGTTAGAGGACTGCATGCGTAGTGGACAGGGGTTTCTAGCAGTGCATGTGTAAAGGCCTGGGTCACTGCATGAGTTCTTGGGTACTGCCTGAATGATTAGAGTACTAAAAGGAGGGTGCCTGGGTGAGTTTATAAGTGTTTGGGTTTAGGCTCAGTGTTTGTATTAGTACAAGGCGCTGGATGGCTGACTGGAGGAATGCATGAGGAGTGACAGGGTGTTTCCTGGAGTGTATAGGTACTGCTGGGGTAATTGAAGGTGGGAAATACAAGTGTATAGGTGGTTAGAGTGCTACATGCCCAGTGGACAGGGGTTTCTAGCAGTGCATGTGTTCAGGCCTGGGTCAATGCATGAGTACTTGGGTACGGTCTGAATGATTAGAGTACTGGAAGGAGAGTGCCTGGGTGAGTTTATAAGTGTTTGGGTTTTGGCGCAGTCTTTGAATTAGTACATGGTACTGGATGGCTGACTGGAGGAATGCATTGGGAGTGACAGGCTTTTAGCTGGAGTGTATAGGTATTGCCTGGGTAATTGAAGGTGTGAAAGACAAGTGTGTAGGTGGTTACAAGACTGCATGCATAGTGGACAGGGGTTTGTAGGAGTGCATGTGTTAAGGCCTGGGTCACTGCATGAGTGCTTGGGTACTGACTGAATGATTGGAGTACTGCAAGGAGAGTGCCTGGGTGAATTTAAAAGTGTTTGGGTTGTGGCGCAGTGTTTGGATTAGTAAATGGTGCTGGATGGCTGACCGAAGGAGTGCATGGGGAGTGACAGGGTGTTTGCTGGAGTGTATACATAATGACTGGGTAATTGAAAGGTGTGAAAGACAAGTGTGAAGGTGGTTGGAGGACTGCATGCATAGAGGACAAGGGTTTGTAGCAGTGCATGTGTTAAGGCCTGGGTCATTGCATGAGTACTTGGGTACTGACTGAATGATTAGAGTACTGCAAGGAGAGTGGCTGGATGAATTTAAAAGTGTTTGGGTTTTGGTGCAGTCAATGGAGTTGTACATGGTGCTGGATGGCTGAGTGGAGGAGTTCATGGGCAGTGACAGGGTGATTGCTGGAGTGTATGGGTACTTCCTGGGTAATTGAAGGTGTGGAAGACAAGAGTGTAGGTGGTTACAAGACTGCATGCATAGGGGACAGGGGTTTTGTAGGAGTGCATGTGTCAAAGCTTGGGTCACTGCATGAATACTTGAGTACTGACTGAATGATTAGAATCTGCAAGGAGAGGGCCTTGGTGAGTTTAAAAGCGTTTCGGTTTAGGCGGAGTATTTGGATTAATACATGGTGCTGGATGGCTGAGTGGAGGAGTACATGGGGAGTGACAGGGTGATGGCTGGAGTGTATAGGTACTGCCTGGATAACTGAAGGTTTGAAAGACAAGTGTGTAGGTGGTTAGAGGACTGAATGCATAGTGGACAGGGGTTTGTAGCAGTGCATGTGTTATGGTCTGGGTCTTTGTATGAGTACCTAGGAAATGACTGCATTTTTAGAGTACTGCAAGGAGAGCACCTGGGTGAGTTTATAAGTGTTCGGGTTTTGGCGCACTTTTTGGATTAGTCCATGGTGCTGGATGGCTGACTGAAGGAGTGCCTGCGGAGTGACAGGCTTTCTGCTGGAGTGTATAGGTACTGCCTGGGTAAATGAAGGTGTGAAAGACAAGTGTCTAGGTGGTTAGAGGACTGCATGTGTAGTGGACAGGGGTTTTTAGCAGTGCATGTGTTAAGGACTGGGTCACTGCATGAGTACTTGTGTACTGACTGAATGATTATAGTACTGCAAGGAGCGTGCCTGGATGAATTTATAAGTGTTTGGTTTTTGGTGCAGTGTTTGGATTAGTACATGGTGCTGAATGGCTGACTGGGTGAGTGCATGGGGAGGGACAGGGTGTTTCCTGGAGTGTATAGGTGATGCCTGGTTATTTGAAGGTGTGAAAGACAAGTGTGTAAGTGGTAAGAGGACTGCATGCGTAGTGGACTGTGGTTAGTTGCAGAGCATATGTTAAGGTCTGGGTCATTGCATGAGTACTTTGGCACTGACTGAATGATTAGACTACTGCAAGGAAAGTTCCTAGGTGAATTTATAAGTGTTTGGGATTTGGCGCAGTGTTTGGATTAGTACATGGTGCTGAATGGTTCACTGTTAGAGTGTATAGGTACTGCCTGGGTAATTGAAGGTGTGAAAGACAAGTGTGTAGGTGGTTAGAGGACTGCATGCGTAGTGGACAGGGGTTTGTGGCAGTGCATGTGTTCATGCCTGGGTCTCTGCATGAGTACTCGGGTACGGTCTGAATGATTAGAGTACTGGAAGGAGAGTGCCTGGGTGAGTTTATAAGTGTTTGGGTTTTGGCGCACTCTTTGAATTAGTACATGGTGCTGGATGGCTGACTGGAGAAATGCATGGGGAGTGACAGGCTTTTAGCTGGAGTGTATAGGTACTGCCTGGGTAATTGAAGGCATGAAAGACAAGTGTGTAGGTAGTTACAAGACTGCATGCATAGTGGACAGGAGTTTGTAGGAGTGCATGTGTTAAGGCCTGGGTCACTGCATGAGTGCTTGGGTACTGACTGAATGATTGGAGTACTGCAAGGAGAGTGCCTGGGTGAATTTAAAAGTGTTTTGGTTGTGGTGCAGTGAATGGAGTTGTACATGGTGCTGGATGGCTGAGTGGTGGAGTGCATGGGAGTGACAGGGTGATTGCTGGAGTGTATGGGTACTGCCTGGGTAATTGAAGGTGTGAAAGACAAGTGTGTAGGTGGTTACAAGACTGCATGCATAGGGGACAGGGGTTTGTAGGAGTGCATGTGTCAAAGCTTGGGTCACTGCATGAGTACTTGAGTACTGACTGAATGATTAGAATCTGCAAGGAGAGTGCCTTGGTGAGTTTATAAGTGTTTGGGTTTAGGCGCAGTATTTGGATTAATACATGGTGCTGGATGGCTGAGTGGAGGAGTACATATGGAGTGACAGGGTGATGGCTGGAGTGTATAGGTACTGCCTGGTTAACTTGAGGTTTGAATGACAAGTGTGTAGGTGGTTAGAGGACTGAATGCATAGTGGACAGGGGTTTGTAGCAGTGCATTTGTTATGGTCTGGGTCTTTGTATGAGTACCTAGGAACTGACTGCATTTTTAGAGTACTGCAAGCAGAGCGCCTGGGTGAGTTTATAAGTGTTCAGGTTTTGGCGCACTTTTTGGATTAGTCCATGGTGCTGGATGGCTGACTGGAGGAGTGCATGCGTAGTGACAGGCTTTCTGCTGGAGTGTGTAGGTACTGCCTGGGTAATTGAAGGTGTGAAATACAAGTGTATAGGTGGTTAGAGTACTGCATGCACAGTGGACAGGGGTTTGTTGCAGTGCATGTGTTAAGGCCTGGGTCATTGCATGAGTACTTTCGTACTGACTGAATGATTATAGTACTGCAAGGAAAGAACCCCAGGTGAATTTATAAGTGTTTGCGATTTGTTGCAGAGTTTGGATTAGTACATGGTGCTGAATGGGTCACTGGAGGAGTGCAAGGGGAGTGACAGGGCGATTGCTAGAGTGTATAGGTACTGCCTGGGTAATTGAAGGTGTGAAGGACAAGTGTTTAGGTGGTTAGAGGACTGCATGCATAGTGGACAGGGGTTGGTAGCAGTGCATGTGTTAAGGCCTGGGTCACTGCATGAGTACTTGGGTACTGTCTGAATGCATAGAGTACTGGAAGGAGAGTTCCTGGGTGAGTTTATAAGTGTTTGGGTTTTGACGCAGTGTTTGGATTAGTACATGGTTCTGGATGCGCATTGCAGGAGTGAATGGGGATTGACTGAGTGTTTGCTGGAATGTATATGACCATCCGCTGCCCATACACGGCACACCAGCATAGGCACACTGCAGTGGCAGCAACGCCGTCTCCTCCTCCCAGCCTGTCCGCCTCAAGCCCTGCAGGCCGCCCGCAGCCGGACACCAAACGCCAAATGCCAGAAAACGGCAATCGCCAAACGCCAGAACAACACAGCGGCGTGGCAGAGACGCGGCGGAGGCGGCGGCGGCCCGGCCCGGCAGTCCGGTAGCAGGGACCAAAAACGGCAGCCGTCGGGAAACACCAGCGGCAGCAAGGAGCGGGGTAGCAGAGGAGCAAACCGGCAACCGGCACCGGCAAACCGGGAATCCAACAATCCAGCGACAGGCACAACAACTTTGACTGAATGATTAGAGTACTGCAAGGAGAGTGCCTGTGTGAGGTTATAAGTGTTTGGGTTTTGGCGAAGTGTTTGGATTAGTCCATGGTGCTGGATGGCTGACTGGAGGATTGCATGGGGAGTGACAGGTTATTTGCTGGAGTGTATAGGTACTGCCTGAGTAATTGAAGGCATGAAAGACAAGTGTGTAGGTGGTTAGAGGACTGCATGCGTAGTGGACTGGGGTTTGTAGCAGTGCATGTGTTAAGGCCTGGGTCACTGCGTGAGTACTTGGGTGCTGACTGAATGATTAGAGTTCTGCCTGGAGAGTGCCTGGGTGAATTTATAAGTGTTTAGATTTTGGCTCTGTGTTTCGATCAGTATAATGTGCTGGATGGCTGACTGCAGGAGTGCATGGGGAGTGACAGGGTGTTTGCTGGACTTTATAGGGAATGACTGGGTAATTAAAGGTGTGAAAGACAAATGTCTAAGTTAATGTTGGGGATTGGTGCCTGCTGTAGGTGTTGGGGCTGCTGTGCCTGCTGTGTAGTGTTGGTGCCTACTGCAGGTGTGGGGGGTTCCTATGCCAATTGTTGGGATTGGTGCCAGCTGCAGGTGTTGGTGCACCTGCTGCGGGTGTGGGGGATTGGTGCCTGCTGCGGGTGTTGGGTATTGGTGCCTGCAGCTGGTGTTGTGGATTGGAGCCTGCTGCGGGTGATGGGGGTTGCTGTGCCAGCTGCGGGGGTTGGGGTTGCTGCGCCCGCTGCGGGTGTGTCCGAGAGTGACATTCAGAGCTTTGTTTTGGAAATAACACAAAGTACCCTGCTGTGTTCATCAGGATGCGGGGGCACTGGCAGGGGTGGTTTATGATGCGGGGCACAGGTGGGTACACCATGCCCTCTTCCCCTCCCACAACCCCACCACTCACTGTGTCCGGGGCACCATCTCCAGTGAGGGAAGGGCCTTTTTTTTCTAGGTGCTTCTCATTCTTGGGTCCTGAGGAACAGAGACACAACTGTGAAAACAACACACTCACCACTACCTACTCACCGAGCCAAAGACACCGGGACGTGAAGCCACCACGAAACCCCACCACAGCAGTGCCCCACCATGTGAAACACATACTCGCCACATATCAGCACAAACCCCGACCTCAGCCTACACCAAACCAGCACAACACGACCCAAGCACGCATCTCACACAAGTTCCCAAACATTACAGCAAGCTCATAAAATGCATCACCACAACACACGTGTGCTACACACCACCAGCCCCCGCCAAGTATCCCCACAACATCCACAAGTAACCACAACAGGTCTGCCCAGCCCCCACCACAACACATGTCGGCTACACACCACCAGTCCCGCATTGATACAACAACCACAAGTCACCACAACACAGGTGTGCTACTCACCACAAGCCCTCTCCATACATCACCACAACACACTTGTGCCACACAGCACCAGCCTCATCCCGCATCACACAAGTTCACACACAACCATAACAAGTTAAGACCACAACAAATCTCTGCTGTACGTCGACATAACTCATCAAAGCAACAACGCGGACCTCAAAAACATAATTCAAACCGCACAATTCTGCAGACTCCATATTCCAGTACACATCTCCCCCATCAAAACACCACAGCACACCCACCCATCACTAAAAGTCTCCCCCATGCACCTCAGCATGGTTGTGCATGCCGCACCTTCATGTCCCAGCGCCTCACCAATGGGTCCCGGGGGTGCCATGGGTGCAGTGGCACCGGGCTCACTGGTGCCCACTTCACCTAAATTGTAACTGTGTTTTACTGGGAAACTAAGGGGGAGGGGCAGGTGGGCACGGTTTCCTCACTTGTATTAGGGCCTGTTGCCACCTTACAGTGCCGCCCATAGTCCCACGTGATGCATTGCCACAACAGACTCTTTCACACACCAACCAAAGACTGGAACATCTTCACACCTCACAAGACTTCACAAGAACCAGCCATACGTAAGCAAGTACTTCACTAAACAACCCCAACGCATATCACCAACAAGCTCTGACAAACCCAGAACGTATCACAAAACAACCCCTCAATGTGCAACCAACCTCAACAATTCCGAGGCACATTTACGCAAGGCAAGATCTCGGAAAGATAGCAGAGCGAGTTAAGCCCTTGCTGCTGTTCCACCCGCAGCGACGGCTGTCAGCTGCAGGAGGGTGGGTGTTTGCTTGGCTGTTAGCCCGGGATAAAACCATGAGGGAATATGTACCATGGAGTGTGAAGCCTCCCATATATGAACCTGGGTCCGCACACTGGACACGGAAGACGTTGGGATGGGACTAAAATACACTATATGCTGTGACATGTTAAAAGGAGCTGCGATACTGAGACAGGCCTGGAAGCTGCTAGTCCGAGATATAAAAAATACTATGGACTGTTTGTGATAGGACCCGAATGGACAGCTAACCCAGATGTGGGTGAGGGGGAGCCCATTGCAGAAAGGGGGCTGATGGCAGAGCTCACCCAGGACAGACGGATGTTGCCTGGAATGACTGTGCAAGAGAGCCTGGTCCAGGAACTGTGATTGGCCACTGGACTGGATCTAGAGAGGCTCCAAGCCTGTGACGGAAGCAAGGAGCAGGAAGGTAGAACCACTGTCTGGGCCCAAGAAGTTGGGGGCTTGAGGCACAGCTGAGGGGTCTCCGGAGCCCGACGGGCAGCAGTAGCCCAATGAGAGGGTGCCAACCCGTACATCACTGTGGGGCCGGGATCCAGCCCAGGAACCCGTTGTTCCCTCAGTCCTGTGTGGTGTAGTAGTGCTGCCGCCGTATGCCACTCGACCACCGGAGGGTTGGGGGCAGTGGCTAGGACTGCCCTTGATTTACTCTGCCCCCAAGTCCAGGGGTGGGCAATGGAAGGCTGCCCTTGACTGTGCCCCGTAGACCAGGGGACAATATGTTGAGGCAGCCTTGGGTACAAGCGTATCCCTTCTGCTTCTGGGACTGAGGGAGCGCCGGCGAAATCTGCCCCAATCTACCCCGTTGACCTGGGGCACGGGGGCAGCCTCGGCTGTTGCTGTTCTGCATCCTGGTGCAGCCTGTATCCGGCTCTTGCTTCCCCCTCATTGAAGTCCAAGGAGATTCATCTCCGTTGAAGGAGATGTGGAGTTAGATGGACAGCCATGACGTCCGAGACTTCCAGACTCCAGCCTACTGGTCCTCTAGCCTGCTAATGTCAGAGCCAGATTCCAGCTCTTAAACGGGACACTGCCGTCTTTCAGCTAACCTCGGCCTGCTATTTTATTACGTATAGCCCCCAGGACTTGGCCCACCCAGGGGCTTTGAAAACGAAGCGCGGGAGCCCACGCTTCATCGGATTTTTTTCATGGCCAGATGCGCGATCCACCGCGCATCACGTGATTTTAAAAAAAAAAAGAATTATTTTTTGGGCATTGGGGGTCCTTTTGGGACCCCTGAGCAGGCCTAGGGGGTCAGGGTGTTTCTACCCTGCCACCTTTTTGTATTTTGTGCGTTTGTTTTCTTGAGTACTTGTGCCTCGGTTCTACCCAGGCACAAGATGGCTGCCAACACTTCCTGGTTTGAAGTGTTGCCAGCCAATTAGCATAAAGCTCATGCTCGGGAGGATCCATGGCCCTAGATATCAAAACTTTTTTATTTTTGATTTTCTCAGCAACTACTGAACAGATTTACACCATTTATTAAAAAGGGCTACCTTTTGACAAATTTGGTGTAATTCCGTTCAGCAGTTCGGGTTGTAGCCGTGTCTAAAGTTTCCTATGGGAAATTGTATGGGGAAACACGTTTTGGGACCCCCTTTCCGAATCTCCCTGAAAGTTTAAAGATAGGAGCGGCCCGGAGTGCCCCATGAGTTTTAAAGATTTCGTGAAAATTCGTCAATCGGCGCCACAGTTATTGTGAAGAGAATGTTGTGATTTTCCTATTGAAAATAGGTCCTAACAATAACTATCTACTGGCAACCGCCAGTAGATAATATAATAATTATCAAGTCTTGAACAGTAAACATGTTTGTATAATTATTATCTTTGATAATAAACTTATATTTGTCTTGCCTTAATTTTCTTGTTGGATATTTTATTGATGGTGGTCGTTTATTCACTGGTTTCTATTTTTCTGTTGGTTTAAAAGGAAAATGTTATTTTTGTTAATGTGCTACATTTACTTTTATTATTTTGTTTATTTATATTCTATTTTTATTTAGTTGAGAAAAAAATGCTTACTATTTTTACTTGATGAAGCTATTTCGTTGATGTTGTTTTTTTGAAGTTTGTAGAAGCTGTGAAGAAAAAAGTATTAGTTATGTTTTTCTTTTTTATTTAATTTATTGTTTTTTATTAGTTTTCTCTCTTTGTTGGTTAATTTATATACTTACTTTGTTTTATATTTTTCTTTAATGTTGATTTTGTCTTTGTTTTCGAGTTAATTGTTGTTTTGAGGTTTTTTGGTGGAGTTTTAGTGAAGAGTAATCTGTGAAACATAAAAGAAAACGTTATAGTTTTAGTTAATTTGATTATTTTGATTATTTAGTCTGTAATTTAATATTTATTTGAAAACAAACGTACTATTTTTAGTTGATGAAGTTTCTTTCATTGATGTTCACTTTATTTGTTGATTAAGGCATATACTTACTTTATTATATTTTTTTTACTGCTGATATTTTGTTTGTTTAGGACGAAAATCTTTGTTTTGAATTTTGTAGGTGGTGTTTTAGTGCGGTTTAATCTGTGACATATAAAGGAAAATGTGCTACAGTTTTAGTAAAAAAATGTTTAACTGATTTTACTTATTTAGTTATATAGTTTGTTTCTCCCTGTAATGAGAGTTTTTCTGAATAGTTGATTGTGTAGTTCTTTTTTATTCTGTTTTCTGTCTTGCAAAGGTGTGTACTTCCTCAGTGTCCGTTATATGGTACATTTTGTGTTAATTAATTGATTGCTTTTATATTGTTTATTTAATTAGTCATAGTTTTCTATTGGTTTGTGTTGGTGTAGTTTAAATTTATTGGTCGAGATATCTTTTTGGGATTTTTTTGGGCAGTTACCATTTAATTTGTTTAATATTTATTATGTTTATTTAATGTTTATTTTTATTTTGTTTTTATTGGTATTAAAATGTGTATGTAGATAAATGTTATATACTTAAAAAAAAAATTCATATCATCTATATATGTTTTTGAATGTTCCTAAAAATGACATCAATTTCACAAATATTCAAGATACCAGAAAGAACACTTTGCAACTTTTTGTGTTGGAGTCATGAATATTTAAAATAATTTTAAAAAATCCATCTGGGCAATGTACTCCTACAAATAAACAATACACTTAAAAATTGTACTACACAAAGGACGGCATTGTGAAAATTACATGTACACATAGAAATTGTATTGTATAGACCCTATATTCTCAAACCTTCCGAGGCTAATAGTGAACACCCCTACCCCTATCCCCTGGTCAGATCATTTCCTTATCCCCATTAACCTTAAGTTATCGGCAGAAATACCGGAGACTCCCCCGGAGCAACCTCCATCCCGTGTCAGGTTGTAGACATCGCGCCTGCCCAACGAACTACAGTTCCCAGCAAGACCGGGGGTTGAACTACAATTCCCAGCATCCTCGGCGCCGAGTGGGATATCCCTGGGCGGAGTTGGGCGCTCGAGGCTTGCGATTCTGACCGTGAGGAGGACGCGGCTGCTCCTCCTCGAGCCCGGCGTTCTTGTGCTGCTCCGGATTTGTGAACCTCGTCCATGAGGTTTGAGACTGGTGTTTGTATGTCCTGAGAGCATACACGCTGGCTAGCGTGTATGTTTGTTTACCTGATTTCCATAACTGCTAACGAGGAGTTTGCTGCTTGTTTGTTGTTGTCCTCGCTGCTGCACGGAAAACATTTAGTGGGATTCGTGTGAGTCCATATTCTAGACAGGCAGACTGCTTCTATGCTGTGCGTGCGGAGCCAGGCACGTGTCTATTGGAGTGCAAGTGGCGGAGTGCAGGGGGGGATGAGGACCTCCGCACTACCGGCATGAATTATCATTGTTGGTCACACGATCTTTGGATGGGATTATAATTACCAAAGCGGATGACAGTAGTTAACACTACGTCATGCCGTGTTTGGATTGATTGATGATATTTGACATGTACTTGCTTACTGTGTAAAGGAGCCATTTACACTAGTGAATCAAAGGAGTTTTTTGTGCTTACAACAAAGGAATCTTTTGGGTTTCTTTTTCTTTCACGGAGTGACTGTTCCTTTTTCTTTGGGTGTCTAACTGGATTCCTGGAACCACTCTCCAGATTTGCGGAGGGAGGCTATAGGGTAGGTTGCTAATAAGCATCATCTATTTAGAAGACTGGGGGAGGAGACACATGTTTACTATTTTTTCTTGTGTTGAATAGGACAGAAGGAAGGTTGGAGAAACTGCGGTATGGGGCCGGTTCACAAAGCATACAGGTGATTCTCTAGGCTGTGCTGTAGTGAGAATTACATGGGTGTAGTGATTGATGTTGTACTAACCATTCCCTTTTTGTTTTCCAGTTTCTTTTTCCCTGCTGCCCTTCCCTTCTTCTCTTTCCTTTTGGGTTTTTCCCCTTTTGGGGTTTTTTCCCTCGCCGTATCGTCTGAACACCCTGTATATACATACTTCAGGGTGTTCGGAGGGTCCGGAGGTGGAGCATTGTTGCTGCATGCTGATCCTGCGGAGCGCAAACCTGACAGAATCGCAAGCCCACGAATTTTCGCTCCGCCCGGTCAGCTTGTAGCAACAATGGCGTCTATGGAGGATGTGTTGCATGCTTTAGTGTTGGTACAGCAGGAATTGGCCTCATCCAAGGCCGAGACTGCAGCCTTAAGAGACAAAGTGGAGCGTTTGAGTAGCAACCCGTTTAATGCTTCAGCCCCGTCCCCTGCTGTTCAGGTTACTGTGCCACCCCCATTCCGCTGGCCACTCCTGAAAGGTTCTCTGGAGACCCCCGTAAGGTGCATGTTTTCATGACTCAAATCCTTTTAAATTTTTCTTGTAAGCCTTCATCGTTCCCCACTAACCATTCTAGAGTGGCGTTTTTGATTTCCTATTTGGTGGGGGATGCGGCAGAATGGGCGGTACCTTTAGTAAAAAGAGACGATGCCATCCTTTCGGATTGGTCCGCATTTAAGAAAGAATTTGAGAGGGTTTTCGACCGCAGAGCGACTACGTTCAGTGCGGATAGAGAATTGTTAACATTGAGACAAGGCAGAGGAGAATTGGTTACTTATTTAACCGCATTCAATCGTTTAGTGGCTGAAACAGAATGGCCGGAAGAAAAAAGAATGTCCCTATTTTATCAGGGTTTACATGACGATTTGAAAGATGTGGTGGCACAGGTTGATCCTCAACCTACGTCCTTTGTTGACATGGTGAATCTGGTGTTGAGGTTGGATGCTCGTATGTCAGATAGGGGCTGTAATCGAAGGAGATGGGAAAAAGGGGTTTACAGTGGTGAGAGAAACCCGCGTAAGGTAACTGGGGGGACTGAAAACCCACCTGAACCCATGGAGATAGGAGCGCTCAGAGCCCCTTTATCTAGGGCGGAAAGAGAGACCAGAAGAGTACAGGGCCTGTGTATGTACTGTGGAAGGAAGGGACACTATGTTCGAGAATGTCCATCCAAACCCAAGACCTCCGGCAATGTTAGCAGATTCAAGAAAGTTGCGGTGTCAAATACGGTGCCGGAAGGTGAGCTGAAGGGTGACAACATACCTAGCGAAGAGAGAGGGCCACCTTGGAAGCTCACTTCTTTGTCTTCCAAGGGGGACGACGAAACAGAACCTAATTTGGTGATAGTAATGACACTGGAGTGTAACCTAGAGAGATACCAAGTGATGGTTATGGTGGATTCTGGAGCCACGGGTAATTTCGTGGATGAGGGCCTGGTAAGACGTTTGGCCTTACCTCGTGTCTCTAGGGAGACTCCTGAGGAGGTATTGGCGGTCGACGGGCAACCTTTAACGTCAGGCCAGATCACCGAAAGAACCAGCGAGTTAGGGTTGTCTGTAGTGGTACAAGGCATGGTGCACACAGAGGTGTTGTCCTTGAACATCATAGCAGCACCTCAGTATGAAATAATCCTGGGTATGCCTTGGTTAAGGAAACACAATCCGGTGGTGGATTGGCAGACAAAAACTTTTCACTTCCTTCCGGCGCATTGTTACGATCATTTAGTGCCATGTGTCTCTGCTAATGTCACTACGTTAGTCAGCCCTTTTTTGGCTGCAACTGCCGCGGAAAAAAATGTCACCATACCTATAGAATACTCTGGTTATGGTGACGTATTCAGTGAAGTAAAGGCAGAAGTATTACCCCCCCACAGGGAATATGACTGTCGTATAGATCTAGTGGAGGGGGCCACGATACCGTCCTGCAGAGTGTATGCTTTGTCAGTGCCTGAGACAGCCCATTTGAAGGAGTACATAGAGCATTACTCTCGTTTGGGGTTCATCCGGCCATCCCGCTCTCCGGCCGCTTCTCCTCTCTTCTTTATTGCTAAGGCCAATGGCGACTTGAGAGCGTGTGTGGACTATCGCGTCTTGAATAAAAACACCGTCCGCAATAGATACCCTCTCCCCCTCATCTCGGTTTTGCTTGACCAGGTGAGAGAGGCCAAGATCTACACTCGGCTGGACCTCCGGGGAGCGTATCACCTGGTCAGAGTAAGAGAGGGGGACGAGTGGAAGATGGCATTCAATACGCGATATGGATTATATGAATATCTAGTAATGCCTTTTGGGCTGTGCAATGCTCCTGCGGCATTCCAGTTTTTTTTATTAATGATGTCCTAAAGGAATACGTGGACCTTTTTGTTGTCATGTATATAGATGACATACTGATATACTCACAGGACGTGTCTTGTCATACCTCTCATGTGTGCATGGTGTTGGACAAGCTAAGAGAACATCAATTGTATGTGAAACTGAGTAAGTGCGAGTTCGGCGTAACCGAAGTGGAGTTCCTGGGAGTAAACCTCAGTCCACACGGGTTGCAGATGTCAGAAAGAAAGGTACAGGCGGTAAGGGATTGGCCAGCCCCAAAGAATGTGAAGGAGGTACAGAGCTTCCTGGGGTTCGCGAATTATTATCGCCGATTCATTTTGCATTTTTCCCAGGTTGCTATCCCCATCACTAGGCTGTTACGGAAAGGCAAGGTTTTTGATTGGACAAAGGAGGCTGAGGAAGCATTTGTGCCCTTGAAAAAAGCTTTCACTTCGGCACCTGTGTTGGCTCATCCGGTGTTGGAGCATCCTTTCATTGTAGAAGTAGATGCTTCGGATGAAGCCATAGGGGCAGTCTTGTCCCAGAGGAACGCACACACAGGCCAGCTTCATCCGGTTGCCTATCTCTCTCGGAAGTTAAGCTCGGCAGAGGTCAACTATTCCATAGCTGAGAAGGAGCTCCTGGCTATAAAAAGGGCATTCCAGGAGTGGAGACCTTACCTGTGGGGGGCTGTTCAGGCTGTGACGGTGTATACCGACCACAGGAATCTGCAGTACATGTCCTCGGCTAGGCATCTCACGCAACGGCAGATGTGGTGGATGTTGTTCTTCTCCGAGTACAACTTCGTGGTTACGTTTCGTCCAGGCTCGGAAAATAGAAAGGCTGATGCTCTGTCCAGGCAGGAGATTCCAGCGAGATTGGTTGAGGAGGAGTGTTCCATCATCCCTGCGACTAAGGTGGTGTGTGTGGTCAGAGCCGAAAGGTTTCTGGATGATGTCAAAGGCTCCAGGTCTATGGGTTCATGGATCAGATGGGCGGCTGCCAAACAAGGTCGGTTGATGAAACAGGGTTTGCCATTTCAGGGGGGATGTCTGTTTCTGCCCACAGAGGAGATAAGGAAGAAGGCCTTCCGGTGGTGTCATGAAGCTCCTATGGCTGGACATCCTGGGGTTACAAAGACCGTGAACCTGCTCAAGAGACACTTCTGGTGGGAGACACTGGTTAGAGATGCTACCCGCTGGGTAAACATGTGTGACTCTTGTGCCAGAGCAAAAGGGGAAAACACCAGAAAGAAGGGCTTGCTGATGCCGATGCCCACACCTGATCGACCATGGCAGAACATCAGCTTAGATTTCATCACAGGGCTGCCAGCTGATCGGGGCAACACCACTGTACTAGTGGTGGTGGATAATCTAACTAAGATGGGACATTTCATCCCTTGCGTGACCCTTCCCACGGCTAGTCAAACGGCGCAGCTGTTGGCCTCGCAAGTCATTCGTTTGCATGGCATACCACGAGTCATAGTGTCTGATAGAGGGCCTCAATTCATCGCTCGGTTTTGGCGTATGTGGTGCAAGGCATTGGGGATCGAGTCAGCGCTCTCCACCAGTTTCCACCCTCAAACAGACGGGCAAACTGAACGTCTAAACCAGACCTTGAAGAAGTATTTGCGCTGCTACTCTAAGGAAGCACACGAGTCATGGGTGGAATTGTTGTGGATGGCGGAACTGGCGTACAACAATGCTTGTCACAGCTCCATCGGAATGTCCCCTTTTAGGGCCAATTTTGGGTTTGATGCTAACACCCTGCCGATATCCATCCCAGAGGATTTGGTGACCCAGCCCTCGGTATGGAAGCACGTCCAGACTTTGAGGAGGGTGCATAGAGAAGTGCAAAAGCGTCTGTTACAAGCCAAGAAGGTGTACAAACGATGGGAGGACAGGCATCGTACTCCTGGTCCTCAGTTCAAGGTGGGGGACATGGTTTGGCTCTCCACCAAATACATCCGATTCAAACTGAGGAGCATATTCCATCCGCGTTTCATTGGTCCCTATCCCATTGTGCGACAGATCAACCCTGTGGCTTATAAACTGAAACTGGCTGCTGCACTGAGGATACATCCGGTGTTCCATGTGCATCTGTTGAAGAAGGCCCTTTCTTCTCGTCGTGCAGTGCCTCCTGCAGTGGCGACAGATGGCAATTTGGAGTATGAGGTGAAATCCATTCGAGACTCCAAATACCGTAGGGGGGGGCTTTGGTATCTCGTCTCATGGAAGGGGTACGGTTCGGAGGAGGATTCATGGGAACCGGTGCACAACATCAATGCCCCTCGGGCTGTGCTGGCATTCCACAGGAGATGTCCTACGAAGCCTGGGCCTAGGAGGCGCTTGGGAGGAGGGCGTGCTGTCAGGTTGTAGACATCGCGCCTGCCCAACGAACTACAGTTCCCAGCAAGACCGGGGGTTGAACTTCAATTCCCAGCATCCTCGGCGCCGAGTGGGATATCCCTGGGCGGAGTTGGGCGCTCGAGGCTTGCGATTCTGACCGTGAGGAGGACGCGGCTGCTCCTCCTCGAGCCCGGCGTTCTTGTGCTGTTCCGGATTTGTGAACCTCGTCCATGAGGTTTGAGACTGGTGTTTGTATGTCCTGAGAGCATACACGCTGGCTAGCGTGTATGTTTGTTTACCTGATTTCCATAACTGCTAACGAGGAGTTTGCTGCTTGTTTGTTGTTGTCCTCGCTGCTGCACGGAAAACATTTAGTGGGATTCGTGTGAGTCCATATTCTAGACAGGCAGACTGCTTCTATGCTGTGCGTGCGGAGCCAGGCACGTGTCTATTGGAGTGCAAGTGGCGGAGTGCAGGGGGGGATGAGGACCTCCGCACTACCGGCATGAATTATCATTGTTGGTCACACAATCTTTGGATGGGATTATAATTACCAAAGCGGATGACAGTAGTTAACACTACGTCATGCCGTGTTTGGATTGATTGATGATATTTGACATGTACTTGCTTACTGTGTAAAGGAGCCATTTACACTAGTGAATCAAAGGATTTTTTTGTGCTTACAACAAAGGAATCTTTTGGGTTTCTTTTTCTTTCACGGAGTGACTGTTCCTTTTTCTTTGGGTGTCTAACTGGATTCCTGGAACCACTCTCCAGATTTGCGGAGGGAGGCTTTAGGGTAGGTTGCTAATAAGCATCATCTATTTAGAAGACTGGGGGAGGAGACACATGTTTACTATTTTTTCTTGTGTTGAATAGGACAGAAGGAAGGTTGGAGAAACTGCGGTATGGGGCCGGTTCACAAAGCATACAGGTGATTCTCTAGGCTGTGCTGTAGTGAGAATTACATGGGTGTAGTGATTGATGTTGTACTAGCCATTCCCTTTTTGTTTTCCAGTTTCTTTTTCCCTGCTGCCCTTCCCTTCTTCTCTTTCCTTTTGGGTTTTTCCCCTTTTGGGGATTTTTCCCTCGCCGTATCGTCTGAACACCCTGTATATACATACTTCAGGGTGTTCGGAGGGTCCGGAGGTGGGGCATTGTTGCTGCATGCTGATCCTGCGGAGTGCAAACCTGACATCCCGTCCCTGGCAGAAACTGGACACAAATGTATGGGCTCAAACACTTGCTCAGACCCTGCCAGCTTTAGACGACGACCCATCCCAGGCAGACGCGCAACTACGCGACTTGATAGCTCAATCCTTGGATACAACCCTTCCAGTCAAACCCCTTTCCAGTAAGAGAAGAAGTCTTAAATCCCCATGGTTTACCCAAGAGTTGCACCTGCTTAGGAAACAGTGTAAAAAACTTGAGCGCCTCTGGAGACGGGACTGGGCACACGAAAGCAAAAACACATACAGATCAGCGATAAAACATTATAAATCCTGTATAAAAAATGCACAGACAATTTTTTTCGAGAAAGCAATACAGACAGCTTCTAATTCCTCCAAAGAAACCTACCGCATTGTGCGCCTCCTTACAAAAACCCCGGTTCCTGTCATTGCACCAGACCCATCTGGTACTAGATGCAATCAAATAGCAGAATTTTTCACTACAAAAATCAGTAATATCTTGGAATCCCTCCCACCCTCCACCCCCTCCCAACCTCCCAGCATCTCTTCTCCGAGTGCAGAAACCCCACGCCTCTTAGCATTCCCAGTGGTCACTACTGACCTGTTTTTATCTACCTTACAATCAGTGATAAGTGGGGCCCCTTCAGATCCTGCTCCGCTGAGCAAATTAAAACTGGTCGCCGATACTATCACGCCACCCTTCACCCAATTGATTAATAACTCTCTGGCCTCCGGCACTGTTCCAGAGAACTGGAAAAAAGCGACAGTTAGGGCGCTGCTGAAAAAACCTCACCTGGACCCTAAAGACTTATCCAGCTTTAGACCCATCTCTCTCCTCCCGGCCATGGGAAAAATCGCCGAACGAATTGTTAATTCCCAACTGTCTCTCTTTTTAGAGACCAACAATCTCCTGCGCCATTCCCAGACAGGGTTTAGACCGGGGCAGGGTACCGATACCGCACTTCTTGCCGTAGTCGAAGAGGCACGAACCATCACAGACGCAGGAGGATCAGTGGCAGTGATCCTCCTCGACTTAAGTGCCGCCTTCGACACGGTGGACCACTCCATTCTTCTCCACCGACTCAGCTCAGCAGGAGTTTCTGATACCGCCCTGTCCTGGATCAAATCCTTCCTGGAGGGGAGAACCTTTCAGGTGTCCGACGGCCTGTGCTGTCCAAGACGTTCCCCCTTCAGTGTGGGGTTCCTCAGGGCTCCTCCCTGAGCCCCACGCTTTTTAATGTCTACATGTCCCCCCTAGAGGACGTCATTACCCCATTTGGTATAAAAACTGTCATGTATGCTGATGACACCCAATTGGTGGTATCTTTAAACCACTCAAGTCAAAGTCTGGACAACTTGGCGGACTGCCTAAATACCATCCATTGCTGGATGTGCGAATCCCGCCTCAAGTTAAACAGAGAGAAATCCGAGATTCTACTGCTAGGCAACCCACGCAAACTCCCAAGGTCCCTATCTTGGCCTCTATGCATGGGCTCACCTCCTACCCCGAAGGCAGAAGTCAAGAGCCTGGGGATCTGGCTAGACCAGGAGCTTAGTTTTAAGACCCAGGCCAGGAAAACCTCTGGCATCTGCTTCGGTCTCACCCAACAAGCACGAAAGATCCTTCATCTTCTCCCCTTCCAATCTAGGAAAATGCTTATCCAGGGTCTGGTGAACTCTAGATTGGACTACGGAAATGTCCTGTACCTAGGAGCTCCGGCTGCAACCTTACAAAAACTGCAATATGCCCAAAATGAAGCCCAATATGCCCAAAATGAACCAAGTCCAGATGCTCAGCCAAACCGGCTCTCAAAAGTCTCCACTGGCTCCAGATCAAAGAAAGGGTCACTTTCAAGGCCTTATGCATTACACATAAGCTAATGCAAGGCAAAGGCCCGCCAATCCTGAAATCCCTCATCAAACCCTACCACCCTAACAGACAACTCAGGTCTGACTCTCTCTCCCTTGCCTGCATTCCAAGAATAAACAGAGCACGATCAGGGGGAAGATTGTTTTCCTACAATGCCCCTAAACTGTGGAACTCTCTTCCTCTGTCCATTTGAAGAGACAACAACTTACTCACTTTCCGCAGGCAACTAAAAACTTGGCTCTTTCCATAAATCTATCTCTCCCCCTCCCCCTCTGGAATAATAGGTTGTATGTCAGCGCTGGGACGCCCCAGGGTAGCTACGCGCTTTAGAAATCTAAAAATAAAGAAATAAATAAATAAATACAACTGGAGACATTCCTTTGTAGTCCTTTATGCACTTACTAATTATGTAGTAGAAATTCCTCCATTTGGGTACATATTTATAAGGAAACTGTGCACTATTCTTGCAGAAAAAAGAACATTCCATTATGCTCCTGATGCTAATTTCGCACAAATTGAACATTTAAGTAAAGCACATGCAAAAATAGGTGCAACAGATGCCGCTTTGAAGGTCCAGTTTTGTAAAGCACAAATTAATGCAACTTATTGCGATTAGTGAAGGCAAAGCAACTCTATTTCCTCTCGTAATCCACATTGAAAAACAAACTGAAAACCTTTTTGAATTTGAATGTATCATTCATCCATTGAAACACAATCTGATCTTTACTAACTGTGAAAAGTGGTTTCTTTCTTCATGTGTCCTGGTGAGACCACAGTGGATGGTTCTCCCTTTTTATCTATCTGGAGTATGAAAATGATGCATGTTTGATATGTCCTATTTGCTATACTACTATGAAAAGGTCTTCTCACATGTTCACACATTGATTGACAGCTTACCAAGAGGCCACTGCTTTTTCATGATGCACAGTAACACAGGGCAATTTCCGATAAACAAAGAAGCAGATATTTCACACACACTCACTGACCCAGTCAGACACCAAGTCATACACCCACTTTTCCACCCACTGACAGCCCCACATACAGCCACTCTCACACCCATTCAGACAATTACATACCCAGTCAGACACCCTCTCAAAAACACCCGCGTCTACTCACAAAGCCACACAGATACTCATGCACTCACTCAGAAACTTAAGCACCCAGTCACAGACCTGCTCAGACACTCTTATTACATCCTCATGTTTGGAATTTTTTGGGGGACTTTAAGCTATATAATGAGTTACTCCATAACTTAAATTACTTTTCTTTCTGTACTGCTGAATGATACTATTTCTAACATATGTCGTCTCAGTGGCTGTGAGATTATCTGAATGTCTGTGTGAGGGGCTGGGTTGATGTATGAGTAAGTGTATGAGTGGTTGTATGAGTGAATAAGTGGGTGTGTAAGTAGCTGTATGGATGAATGAGTGGCTGTATCAGTGAGTCAGTGGGTGTGTGAGTGGCTCTATGGATGGGTAAGCAGCCTGTAAATGTAACTCAGACCTGTCGCTGCGGTATCTGTGCGCAGTTTAGTACTGCCATGTCAACTTGGCAAGTGCACCCACTTGCCAGGATCTAACCTTACCTTTTGTTACATGTAAGACACCCCTAAGGTAGGCCCAAAGTACCCCTGTGGGCAGGGTGCAGTGTATGTAAAATTTTAGGACATGCCCTGATGTGTGTGGCATATCCTGAAAGTGAAATACTGCCAGTCACTTGGGTGGTTAAGGTGTGTCCTGCCTTTCCAGGGTGAGTCGGGGCTGGGCTGAATAGACCTTGGCTGCATTCGGAGTAGCGGGAGGAGAATTCTTTCACACCTGAATGGGCCTGGTCTGTCAAGGAAAATGCTGACAAAACTAGTTTTGGCCGGGCAAAGAGCTTCTCTGCCACAGAGAACAAAGGATCTTGTATTATATAAAAAGGGGCCCAGACCCCAGACTTTTAGATTACTTCTGGGAATCAAGAGGAACTTTTGCCAAGGAGAAGAACTGGAGAAACTGAGTAGGAATACTGCCCCTGTGCTGTTTGCTGTCTGGGGTTGGCTTGCAGTGGCTAATTTTTGACAAGTAAAGGGAAAAGGACTTTGCTGTGTGCTGTGTCCCCTGCTTGAGGAAGACCTCCAAGGGCTTGAAGAAGAGCTTGCCTCCTGTTCTGAAATCTCAGGGACACAAATACATTATTCCCAGCTTCCCAGAACATCCTTGCTGGGAGTTTTAACCTGCCAAGAGGTGCCTGTAACTGTTCTGGGCCTCCGGAGGTTGTTCTGGTTATAGGAGCTAGAAAAGCAATACAGCAATGAGAAGCGTGATGCATCCGTACCTGCTTCTGACGTATCACCGAAGAAACCAATGAATCGCCTGCCCTTGGTTAGAGAAATCGCTGCATGCTGCATCGGGTGCACTGATCTCCGAAGTCCGAGATCACTGCACTGATTTCGGCACAAGCCCTGCTGTGTGGCTGCAAGAACCCACGCATCATCCCAGATTGTCACCCATTGCATCGAGGGGCCAAGTCTGTCACATTGTTGGGGGACACTGTAAGAAACCGATGCATCACCTTGCCACACCGTAAGAAACCAAGGCATCACCTCCTCTCTGGTAAGGAACCGACTCATCACCTCCCCTGCACAGCAGTAACGGACTGACGCATAGCCTCCACCACAGCAAGGAACCGACGAATCACCTTCCCTTCGTGTAAGGAACCAACACATCACCTTCCCTGTGACCCTATTTGTTTGTGTGCGCAACGCATCCAAGGTACTTTGTGTGAAAAGTGCTGCATCTACAATTTGCTTTGAACAGAACTTTTTCTACCATTTAAAAGTCATACTTTTATTACTGTATTTTGATTTTTTGTTGTTTGGTCTTGTTTGGTTTAGATAAAGATTACTTATTTTTCTAAACTGGTGTGGTGTCCATTTTTGTGTTTTCACTGCATTACTGTATGTGTCCACAAATGCTTTAAACACTGCCTCTGGGATAAGCCTGTCTGCTCATTCCAAGCTACCAAGGGGGTAGGCGGGGGTTATTTTAGAAGTATATCCCCCGTACCCTGACTAGGAAGAATGGTCCCATTTTGGACAAAGGTGCAAATCGTTGCCAACTAGAGACACCCATTTCTATGTAAGTGGCTTTGTGGATGAGTGATCGGTGAGTAAGTAGCTTTGTTAGTAGCTGTATGGGTGTGAGTGGCTGAATGGGTGAGTGAGTGGTTGTGTTATTTATATGCAAAATTGGAAGCAGTGAGCTCTGGTTATTTACGGCGTCTATACTTTGAAAGGCTGAATTAATCAGTAAACAATCATCAGTTATACAAATTTAGGAGCATGTACACATCAGTCAGCTCTATCCAATGTATGCATATATTCATAGTTGGCTTGTTTGACCCAGAGACAATGGATTAAAAATATTGCTCTTGGTCCTATGTTGATGCTGTTGCCTTTTTTATGTTTCTTTATGAATATATGCATACATTGGATAGAGCTGACTGATGTGTACATGCTCCTAAATTTGTATAACTGATGATTGTTTACTGATTAATTCAGCCTTTCAAAGTATAGAGGCCGTTGACCACTGTTTTTTAATACCGTGTGATACCCAGGTCCTGTACCTTTTGGGTTACCCCATTACATTAATAGTTCCCAAATTTTGGCGGAGAATAACTTCTATATAGAGCACCCTGCAACACCAGCGACATTCTGAATCTGCTGTCCTCTAATTTCTATTTTTCTAGCAAAGTTTTTGAGCAGAGGATAAGCACAGTGCTATCCATGCTGAGCTGGAAAGGGACAAAGCATTGTGCCATTTATACAGCAAAATCTTTCTGCATAGGATTAGCAAATAAAGGAGAGGATGTGCTCTTATGGCTAGAGCGGTCAACCGCAACCCTGGGGAACCGGGTTCAAGTCTCAGCAGGGACGCTCAATATCCTGCGATTCTGGGCAAATTACTTAATCTCTCTGTGCCTAAAGAAATGAATGTGTTTGTCTGTGAGCAACTGGTCTTTATGTGAAGTGCTCTGATTCCTTAGGGTCAGGTTTTCACTATACAAAACTCTAAAACAAAAAACTGCTATCCATACTGAGCTGTAAAGTGACAAAGGCATTTCTGCACTCCAGACTCGGCATTACAGCTTCGGATTGGTAAAAAAAACATCCAAGCCAACCTGGAATGCATGAAAGCACCCCCTGATGTGTTTATCTCTAGTTAGATCTCTTCAGAGAGGTATAGCCTTGTCCAGACACAAGGGATCACCCAACATAAGTAAAAGAAAATAACCTTTTAGGCTTAAAGTGCCAAATAAATTATGCAAAATAGGAAGCAGTTCCCAAACTTAGGTGGAGAACAGCATCTATATAGAGCACCCTGCAACACCAGTGACACTCTGAATCTGCTCACATCAAATGTTTGTTTTTCTATCAAAGTTTATAAGCATAGGATTAGCAGAGTGCCATCCATGCTGAGTTAGAAAGGGGCAAAGCCTTTTGTCATGTATACAGCAGAATCTTTAAACATAGGATTAGCTTAGAGCTATCTATGCTCAGCTGTAAAATGACAAAAGCCTTGTACCACTCCAGGCACAGTATTACAGCTTTATATTGGTAAAATACGACCCAAGCCAACCTGGAATGCATAAAAACAATCTCTGACACATGCTATGCTCTCATTAGGTATTCTTTTGTCTAGACACAAGGGAGCATCAAAGAACAAGAATTCCCTACCGACCTCTTAATATCTATACATAAAAACTTTATATTTACTGTGCACTTTTTAGACACAAGGTGGCTCAAAATATTTTTACTTTTGAAGTTTTTTATTATTCATTTTTTATCATTTCTTTATATTATTCTTTCATTTCATAGAGTTATTTTACAAAAAGACACATAAAAATTCATGAAAACAATTAGTATAACGATATCGTACAGAAAAAAGAAGAAACTAATACCGATTCACCAAATTCCCATACAACCACTTTCATACACACTCCATTCACTCTTCCTTCTGTGTCGGAGGGATCACGTGTAGTAGTGTGATCTAATACGCAAGACACAAGGGAGCACCAAATATGAGTCAAAACAATACCCTTTCAGGCTTAGAGTGCTGAATAAATTATGGAAAATAGGATGCAGAAAACTCTGGGTAGTTTCCAAATTTAGGTGGAGAGCATCCTGCAACACCACCTACACTCGAATCTGCTCACCTCAAATGTCTTTTTTTTTTAGCAAAGTGTTATATATATATATATAGCACTGCTAACTATAACTGGTGAATTTCAGTTTTTTTTTGTTCAAAATGATAATGATGTTGTTTCTAACTAAAATAAATAGTTTGTAGTGCTATAATTTGTGCCTATACGACGCACTGCTTATGAACACACATATATTACTCATGACATGTTCTGTGACATCATTTATGACACTACTGATGACATTTCAAAAGACATAATTGATTACATCAATGATGGTATAATACAATGAGTGTGCAAGTTTGATTTGCGGTTTACAGAGTGGCAGATAACTACTATATTATTTTTCTACATAGTTGTGTAAAGCTTTGGTGCAGCTAATGGGTGTGAGTATTTACAAACACACATGTGCACCTAAGCGTAGACGTATTGAACATGTTATAAATATTTGCATTCAAGAGTAACTCTATGTGCAACTGACAGTTGACTTATTTTTCATAATTCTCCTCCCAACTTTTTAGTTTTTCAGAAAATGTTCCTCAAAAGAAGAAAGATATTAGATAACAATTTTTGTAAGCAGCCTTGAGTTATTTGAGAGAATTGTTTCAGTTTCTACATTATATGAAAGAGTTTGTGCACCAGGTACTAACATATGTATGTGCACTTGTTTTGGTCCAGAAGACGGGTTCTCTGTAAAGTTTTCACCACAGTATGATGGGTGCAGGTAGTGTGACCTTTAGCATCTTCAGATCTTGGTTACTTTTAGCAAATGGTGGGTTTTGACAATGGTTGAATAGAATGTACACTGTTCTTAGTAGAATATTTCAAATTCTCTATGGTGTATTTCACACAAGAGTTTCACTGTTTGCAAACAGTGTGGTATAGAATGCATTCTCTCCAAAGAATAAACACTGTTTACAGTACTTAGCTCTGTAATGACATCAACTTCATAACTTAATGTAGGTTCAGTGTCTCAGGGGATTAAAATAGATAAAAGCTGTTCATAGTATGGCATTTGTTTTGGAATTGGCATTCACTATTTTGGCTTTCTCTGAACAGTTGCATACAGATTAAACTCCGTACTCAATTATGATGGCCCATATATCTGTGGTTGTTTGTTAATATGAACTATGTTACATTTAATGTCATAGTAATTCAAACAGCATTATCTCATGAGTGAGGTCATAAGCAGTGCATGGTAGGGATGCAAGTTATAGTTAGCATTGCTTAATATAACTGGTGAATTTCTCTGTTTCTAGTACAAAACGTTAATTTTGTAACTGACAAATTAACCTAACTATGATGTTACTTTAATCTATGTTTTTTTCAAGGAATTTCTAAGTTTTTAAACAACAAACAAAAAAAGAGCCTTTATCCCGCCTCACACCTAACTACAACATTACTTTTAACTTTTGTTTTTTTCAGTGAATTTCTTGTTTTTTTAAAATGCAAAGTAATACTACATTACCATACGTAAATGCCACGCTTGACCAGTGGCCAGGTCCTGCAGCCAACCGCCATAGGCCAGCCAGCCCCACGCTATGCTCTGCCTTCGGCTGTGTGCAGTAGGGGGTTGGCCATGGGGCCTGGCCATAGGTACCCTAATCCAAAAGGGCTGTTGTTTGGTTTTATATTAAAGAGGATCCATTACTGGTGCTGGGGAACCTGTCCCTTTGGGCCACTTATTTCCTGCGGACCATATCTCATGGGCATGGAATCATTTTTATGGGGAAGGGGCACACAGCCCCCTTCCCTGGCTGATTTCAGCCCTGAGGCCCAGTGAAAATTTGAAGGGGGAGGTGGGTATGCTGCCTCCTCCTTGAGCCAATTTTGGACCAGCACTATTTTTATGTGGAGGAGCACCTGGTCCCCCACCCTGGGCTGATCTACGCCTCTGGGACCCCATCCTACGGGCCTGGTGCAATTTGAAAGGAGGAGTGTGGCACCTGACCCCCCTCCCTGGGCAGATTTTGCCCTAGATCCCATCTCCTGGGGCCCAACAGTATATTCAAGGAGAAGGAGGGCATGTGGTCCCCATCCCAGTGCCGATTTGGGCTCTGAGGACCCCATTCCCTGGGGTCCAGCTGAATCAATGGTGGGTGCCACACAGGGCAACCCTTACATTATCAGTAGGGGATGCGGAGGGAGCTGCCAAGGCCCCTATGGACCCCGCTGGCTCCTGCATTCAACTGGTGCCAGAATTGCTCCAACACACAGGGAGCAGCGAATAATGCTGCAAAAGTCTTACTCCCTATATTACAATTGGGTATTTACCAAGTTTTCTTCAATCAATCAATCAATCAGAGTACTTGTAAAGCGTGCTACTTACCCGTGAGGGTCTCAAGGCGCTGAGGGGAGGGGGTGCCGCTACTGCTCGAAGAGCCGGGTCTTGAGGAGTCTTCTGAAGGTGTGTAGGTCTTGGGTCTGCTGTAGGTGGGTAGGGAGGGTGTTCCAGGTCTTGGTGGCGAGGTAGGAGAAGGATCTGCCGCCGGAGGTTGTTCGTTGGATGCAGGGGACATCGGCGAGGGCAAGGCTGGCAGAGTGGAGCTGGCGGGTCGGGGTGTAGAAGTTGAGTCTGCTGTTCAGGTAGGCTGGTCCGGTGTTGTGGAATGCTTTGTGTGCATGGGTGAGGAGCTTGAAGGTGATCCTCTTGTTGACGGGGAGCCAGTGTAGGTCTCTCAGGTGGGGGTGATGTGGCTGCGGCAGGGGACATTGACGATCAGTCGGACGGAGGCGTTTTGGATGCGTTGTAGTCGTCGTAGGTGTTTGGCTGGGATTCCTGCGTAGAGTGCATAGCCGTGTCCAGTCTCCTGCTGACGAGGGCATGTGTCACCGTTCTTCTTGTTTCGGTCGGGATCCACTTGTAGATCCTGCGGAGCATGCAGAGGGTATTGTAGCAGGAGGAGGAGACGGCGTTGACCTGTTTAGACATGGAGAGGGAGGAGTCGAGGATGAATCCTAGGTTGCGTGCATGGTCGGTGGGTGTCGGTGCTGTTCCCCGTGTGGTCGGCCACCAGGAGTCGTCCCAGTCTGAGGGGGTGGGTCCGAGGATGAGTACCTCCGTCTTGTCCGAGTTTAGCTTCAGATGGCTGTTCTGCATCCAGTCGGCGACGGCCTTCATTTCCTCATGGAGGTTGGATTTGGCGGTGTGCGGGTCCTTGGTGAGGGAGAGGATGAGCTGGGTGTCGTCTGCGTAGGAGATGATGTTGAGGTCGTGTTGGTGGGCCACTTGTGCGAGGGGGGCCATGTAGATGTTGAACAGTGTCGGGCTGAGGGATGAGCCATGGGGGATGCTGCAGATGATGTTGGTGGCCTCGGATCGGAAGGGCAGGAGGCGGACGCTCTGGGTTCTCCCGGTGAAGAAGGACGTGGTACAGTCCAGGGCCTTCTCTTGGATTCCGGCTTCTAGGAGGATTGCCTTAGAGTGCTATGGCAGACCGTGTCGAAGGCGGCAGACAGGTCAAGGAGGATGAGGGCTGATGTTTGGCCGTTGTCTAGTTGGCGCCTGATGTCGTCTGTGGCGGCGATGAGGGCTGTCTCGGTGCTGTGGTTTCGTCTGAATCCGGACTGGGACAGGACCAAGATCTTGTTGTCTTCCAGGTGGCGGGCCAGTTGCATGTTGACGATTTTCTCGATGACCTTCGACGGGAACGGGAGCAGGGAGATGGGCCGGAAGTTCTTGAGGTCCTTGGGGTCCGCCTTGGGCTTCTTCAAGAGGGCGCTGATTTCGGCGTGTTTCCAGCTTTACGGGAATATCGCTGTTTTGAAGGAGATGTTGATGACCTTCCGTAGTTGGGGTGCGATGGCAGTGTCTGCTTTGTTGAATATGTGGTGTGGGCATGGGTCTGACGGAGATCCTGAGTGGATGGAGTTAATGACCTTGCATGTCTCGTCCTCATTGATGTTGGACCAGGAGGTCAGGCGGTTGGCGCTGCTGGTGTTCACAGGGGAGGTGGGGTCTGGCGTAGTCGGGTGGTCATGGTGTTGAAGCTGTCATGGATGTCAGCGATCTTGTGGTGGAAGAAGATGGCCAGTGAGTTGCACAGTTCTTGTGAGGGAGGTATGTCATTGGCGCTGGAGTTGGAGAGTTCCTTTACGATGCTGAAGAGCTCTTTGCTGTCATGTGCATTGTTATCCAGGTGGTCTTTGAAGGAGGATCTCTTGCCTATCTGATGAGGTGGTGATGTCTGCGGGTGGTGTCCTTGTGGGCTGAGTGGTTGTCCAGAGTGCGTTTGGGGAGCCATATCTTCTCCAGTTTCCGGCAGGCGCGTTTGGAGGTCTGCAGCTCATCGGAGAACCAGGTGGCTCTCTTGCTGGTGTGGTTGTTGGAGGGTTTCTTGAGTGGGGCAAGGGTGTTGATGCAGTCGTCGATCCACTGTCTGAGGTTGCGGGCTGCAGTGTCTGGGTTGGGGGGTCGGTGGGTGGGTTCTGGGCAAGGGTGGTGATCAGCTGGTCTTCGGTGACTTTGCTCCAGCAGCGGCGAGGCAGCTGTTGGGTGCGGTGGTGCATGGTTAGTTTGTTGAATGTGAAATGGATGGAGCGGTGGTCGGCCCAGTGGAGTTCGGTGGTGTGGTCGAAGGCGACGTGGGTGCCTGTGGAGAAGATGGGGTCCAGTGTGTGGCCAGCGGAGTGGGTGGGTGCGGTGATGAGTTGTCTGAGGCCGAGGTTCTCGAGGTTGTCGTTCAGGGTGGCGGAGTTGGCGTCGTTGTTGTTCTCGAGGTGGAAATTCAAGTCCCCGAGGAGGATGTAGTCTGTGGAGGCGAGTGCGTGGGTGCTGGCGAGGTCGGCGATGGAGTCGCTGAATTGTGCTCAGGGTCCAGGTGGTCTGTAGATGAGTGTTCCTCTGAGGGTGGTGGTGGGTCGGTGTGGATCCGGAAGTGCAGGTATTCGGCGGTGTTAAGGGTGTCGTCTGCGTGGGTGGCGACCTTGAGGGTAGACTTGTGGACGATGGCTATTCCTCCTCCAATTCCGAGGGTGCGATCCCTGTGGGTGATATTGTAGCCGTCTGGGATGGCTATGGCAATGCCGGGCACCAAGGAGTCGTTCCACCAGGTCTCGGTCAGGAAGGCCACGTCTGTGGAGTAGGTGTCGAGCAGATCCCAAAGCTCAACGGCGTGTTTGCGTGCGGAGCGGGTGTTGGAGAGTATGCAGTGGAGGTGTTTGGGTCCGGTCCTTGGAGGTTTGGTGGTTCTGTCGCAGGTGAAGCTGCAGGTGTGGCAGGTGAAAGGTCCGTGAGTCCGTTTCGGTGTAGCGTGGAAGCAGGTTTGGTTTCAGCCGGCGTTGAGTGCGTGGAGGGTGCTGGCATCGTAGCGGAGTCTGGTGTTGTGGCGTTCACGGGGTCCAGGGGTTCTGGCGCTGACGCGGTCCAGGCACGGACAGGCGCAGACGGGCTTGCCTTTGGCGCGCCTTCGGCGTGTCAGCGGTGCGGCCGCTGCACAGTCTCCATAAGAGGTGGGTAGGGAGGGAGGAGCAGTTTGGAGGCGGGAGTGGGGTGGCCAATGGGTATCAGGGGGGCGGGGCCACAGGGACGCAGCGGCGGGAAACGAGGGAGCGGGAGACAGCAGCGGCAGGAGCAACGAGGCAGCTGGCAGCTGTGTGGTGGCGTGGGGAGCGACCTGCCTGCGAGCAGGGTCAAAGGTCGCTCCTACGCCACTGCGCTGTCCCCTTAAGAGGTAGAAAGGGAGGGAGGAGCAGCTGGGAGGCAGGAGCGGGGTGGTCAATGGGTGTCAGGGGGCGGAGCCGCAGGGATGCAGTGACGGGAATGAGGGAGCGGGAGACGGCGGCGGCAGGAGCAACGAGGCAGCTGGTGGCTGTGTGTTGGCGTGGGGAGCGACCTGCCTGTCAATTATGATCAAAAACCTACTCTTTGTCATCATTTTATCACAGTTTTCTTGGGGAAGCTGAGCTCCAATGCCTCGGCAGAGAGTAGCACTTCAAGGCACACCACAAAAAGGACAGGAATATTTCATTCACATCTTTGGATTTTTAGCCAATTTACAATAAAATTGTGCAGTAAGATAGAAAAGGTTATTGCAGGATAGAACCATTCCTGAACCCTCCTTTAAAGTGTCAGCCTTGCTCTGTTACTCTGATTCTAGGTGCCTATGTATGCCTTGCCTTTTCCAATATTTACCAGCTTTAAATAGATTTTTGCAACCTGACAGTAGCAAGGAAGGTAGTATGAGCGCTGCAGTTGAAAAGCAATTTCACAAACCACAAGATCAACAGAAAGGTGCATATTTTTCATTTTTTCACACATTGCAGCATGTTACCTTTCTGCCAAGCGCTGTGTGATAGGGAAAGGGCAAGAATGTACCATTCTTAACATTGTATGGTGCATTCCTGCCTTTTACTCACGCTGGAGCACAATGTGCTGCCTAGTACCAACACAGGCAGTGTTGCACACGGTGCAAGGATGCCTACATTGTTAGCAAGATTGTTTTTGGCGGGAAGGGGCACATTCCTGCACAAAAGCAATCCCCTCAAGCATATTCCTCTTTCTATGTGTGCTGCAGAATGCAGCACACATAGAAAGAGGAAATAATGAGGATATATAAACATATTTTTTCTCTTTATGCCTCACCTGGAGAGGTGTAGCAGTTTTATTGCCTTCCCAGGTCTACCACACATGGTAAATCTGGCAATGCATCAAAATCCTTGTGTTTTACATTGGAACACCCATGCACCACCCATGCAATGCCAACTTGGGATGGAGCAACGCTGCAGAGCAATTTGCCCTGCATTGCGTTACCCTGAATTTATCAAGCTACTTAGGACCAGGCCTTGCGTGGCTTTATTAATCTCATCTCAAGGGTTGTGTCACTTTGCCCCCTATTGCAAGGAGTTGTATTGACTGTAAGACTTGAATGTACATAAATACCTGTTAAAGACCATCTTTTTCCTTTGCCTCCTTCACCTACCGCCACAAATAACCAATCATAACAATGTAATCATTTTAAACATCAGTTCCTCTGACCACAGCATGCAGTGATTTAAACTTTGGCCAATTCAGCACACTTCATTATGTCCTGTAGTCTATGGATGACCCTGGTTTTAAAGCCTGCTGGGCAATGCGAATCCGGTCATAAATTTTGTAGGTGAATACAAATCTTGTCATTACGTTTTTTTAGATGGATATCTATAATTATCTAAGATACTTCAATTAAAGAAACATTTAGCTTAGGACCCAAAATCTAAAAACCATAGAAAATTACGCTTGAAATGATATAGTTCAAGTTTTTTGTTGAAATTCATATATTGTTGAAGTTCAGGTAGCAGATAAAAACTTGGCTAGTTCCCTTGAGCCAGACCTAACACCTTAGTTTTCTATCTGGGAATGGTCTACATTTAAAATACAATTTGTTTAATGTGCTCAGCGCCAAGGTATTCATGGGTGTTCGATAAACTCAATAAATAGTTTTAAATACAATTATGATAAGTAAATAAATACATCACTACATAAATAGTTAGGGGAAACTCAGAGTCCCCTTCAGAAGGCTCTGGCACAGCCTTATTGGAGCCGATTACGATGTCGGTGGGACCGATACCGATGAGCCGCCGATGTCAGTCCCACAGACACCTATTTCTGCAGTCCGATCAATGCAAAGAGGCATGTTTCAGACCACCTCAATGGTGGTTAGATTCTAATTTGGCAGTTGAGACTGCCGACTACCTGCCAGCCGGTCCCTTTTCCGCAACGATTCCGGTCGGACACTTGTCCGACCGGCATCGTCATCTGGTCAAATGTGCCTGCAAGAATTGCCTTTGGCTTGCATGTATGTTGCAGGAACAGCTAGCACCCTAGAAGCAGGCCAAGCCCTGTAAGAGTCTACTTGGCACAATCTTTGTTCTAGTGCTTAACAAGCTGCGGCTCCTCCACGTGGCCCCACTGCTTTCTCGCAGTGTGAGTAGCAGAAACATAAAATGGTATAAATACCATTTTACATTTCTGCTTCTTGCACCGTGAGAAAGCAGAAGAAGGATATGCCTGGTTGGGGGCGGGTGGGGGGGTGGGTCAGGGAGGAGTGGCTCGCCCATTGTTATAGGCCCTGGCTGTTTAGTCGGCCCCTGGGCCGACCAAACCACTCATAGCGCACTCCGTTTTCTTCATGTAGGCTGCTGCATAGCCTGCATGAAAAAAACGGCCTCCCATATGACGGCGTCCTAGCCAATCACATTGCAGCATTGAGATTGGCTTTGGGGGAGAGAGGGAGGCTGCCTGCTTCTGCTTCCTGTTAGCAGAGAGCAGGAGGCACGACACAGGAGTTTGGCACCGGAGGTGAAGGAAAGTTTTTCTTTTAAAAAAAAAATGAACCCCCCACGACCCCCCCACCCGCTCGACCCCCTCCTGTCATGCCGGCCGTGACTGGATATTACATGCGGTAATACAGCATTCAAGTGTTTCTGCTGGCATTATTGGGTGCAAATCAACCAGGTTAAGCATAGTATTAGTCTGTGTCTCCGCAAAATGGCCTCGATATCAACTTTCAATTCAAAGTAATATCGATGCTCTCGTGTTATTCCTCATACGCGGTACATGGGGGATTATTCATAATTCTTAATTCTCAGTAAGTCTGCACCATGAGGTAAAGACAGGGTATTATTACAGATGCCCTAAAGGTGGCCGGAGTGAGGCGTGGACACATGGACCCAGAGGGGCTCTTCCTCGGCGTTAACTAAAGGCCGTAACCTTATGCCTGTGTGTTAGGTGTTGGAATGTGCCTCGCTTAGTGTGATTATTAGTTACGAGCGCGTGAAATATGAGAGACGTTGCTTTGATGACACCCAGAGAATGTCTATTTATGTTTGAAGATAATTGAGCTGGGGGGACTGGTGGGCAGAAGGCAGAGGGACTGCACGCAGGGTGCATGCGAGCCAAAGGTGAGTGTGTCGTAACTGGATGAAAGGTAAAGTTAGAACGGAAATGATTCCTTCAGGCTCACTTGTTACGAATGCGCAAAAACATAGTACCCTCTTAGCACTGCATCATTTCAAATGACGCAGTGCTAAAAGGGTCCTCTGTTTTGGCACATTCGTAACATGTGAGCCTGAAGCTGGTAGCAGTAAGGGTGCAGCACAAAGCAGGCTCCCCTCCTCAGAGCCCATGTGTCGGACATGTTATTGTATGTTGTAGAAAGAACTTATAGAGCGCGCAGCTACTCAGCAGAGTATCCCGGCGCTGAAACAGAAGGTTACGGAAGCCAGATGGAGGGGGGAACATCTGCCCCAGAGTGAGAGGACCTTAACCCACTTGTTGGAACACCCAGGTTTTCAATTTCTTTCTAAAGGCCAGTATGTTTGTGGTTTGCCTAAGCGGTAGAGGGAGCCTGTTCCAGAATCTGTCCACCAGCACCTGGAAAGAGCAGCCACCACAGCGGGCTTTAAGACACCTAGGAGTCACCATGAGGTGTTGGTGACCAGACCTAAGAGATCTGCCAGGGACATATTATGAGATTCTTCTGCGGATGTAATGCACCCCCGTGCCATGCAAAGCTTTGAAAGCCAGGAACAGGGCTTTGAATAGTATTCTGCATCGGACTGGTAACCAGTGCAGATCCTTTAAGTGGTGCGAAATCCGGTCTCTAGGATCCGTGGCTCAAAACTGGCCTAGCTGCCGCGTTCTGCACGACTTGCAGTCTGTTGAGCAGAAACTCCAGAAGGTCCAGATAAAGGACGTTGGCATAATCCAATCTGGAGGTGATGAGGGCCTGTACTACCGTCTTCCTATGCTGAATAGGTTGTAAGAATAAAAACCCGCAGAGCATTTTTGAGAGACCAAAACACGTGCCTACTACCGACTGTACTTGGGGTGTCATAGATAGGGTCTCATCCAACATCACACCCAGATTCTTTATGATCTTGACTGCCATTTGGGGCGGAGACATGTCTAGACATGGACATGACAAGTCCAACACATGCCCAGTCAAGAAGCAGTGATGCTGCCGTAGTTCACAGTATCCTGGATGCTATGGCAGTCTCCATACAAGTTACCCCCATGATGTATCTTTGGAACGAGGAGTGGGTTCAATCCACAAATACTTGTATTTCTTCTCGCTTCCACTGCTACTGACAATAACAACAATACGATAAGTAATAATGTCGGCTATTTCACAATATGAACTGTGACCATCCGGTTGAGCACAGATTTGAACAGCGAGCAGACAACTGATGTGTACTTTTTATATGTGCCCTATGCCTATGTGAGTTTCTGTTTTCTGTTGTTTTAATGCCTGTTTTACTCTATTAACGGTTCCCTTTGAAGAAGAAATGTGCTTTTTATATGAAAACCTTTCAATTGGCAGTCAAAGGCTTCTTGGCCTGCATCATTAAAGTCTCTTGAGGCATTTACTTATATTTTCCTGGGTTCCACCTCCTTCAGAGGAATGAAGTATCAGAAAAGCATGCTCTTTTCAAGCTCTACCTGACAAACCACTTCCGAAGTTCTGGATTTGTGTTCACCCAAGCAAAATCTAGTTGGTTTATTTGCGATCATTGTGCATAGTGCATTATGTTCCATTTCTGTGATTGCTCGCACCAGTGAAATGAGATCCCATGGGAGAACACACTGTCTTGTTGCAATGGTGGGGTTCAAATAAGTAAATAGCGAGCCGCTGATTTACATTTGTTCACTTCACGTGCATTACTGTTTATGAATGCAGTTTACATTGTCTCACTGTTCCGTAGTGTTTGTCGTCCTGTCTATTTGTTTTTCTATTTAACATTAATTTTGATATGATTTTGAGTATAAGGACTTTTGTAAAAATGCATATTTATAATCATAAGTGTGTTCAGCTGGGTAACATGGTATAATCTTGAGGAGAACCCCCCCTTCCATCCTGCTACTGAGTGCATTCCCTCTTCTTGTCTTGAGCCTCTTTGCACCATCTATCCTCCTCCTTCGTCATCGCTTACAACCTTGGATCATTGCACGAATTACTACTCCTTTTCACAAAACTGATGTGTTGTAAATGTATCTTAAATATCATGTGGAAACGCATTACCATTAAAAACATCTACTAGAAGCCGCCCTACTTGTGTATAGAACTCAACAAGGCAGCAATATAAATATCCAGAGATTGGTAAAAATAATAAAATCAAAGCTACACATTCCTTCGCGTCACCTCGATTCCCTCTGATTTAACGTTTAAATTAGAAAGTAAATAATAAACTTAAATTTGAGACAGATAATATTAGAGACATCATGTTTGTAAACCATCCTTTTTTCAGAAGATTCTGCGTATTAGAGCAGCAGCTACATTGCATGAAAACCGAAAATTATTTTAAGGAAATAGTGTCATCATATTGATGTACAGCACAGCACAGTCAATTAATGTATTTATTGTATAGTTAAAAACATTAAAAGTGTATCAGTGTATTCAAAAATTAATATGGGCAAATTATAACATCAGCATACGCAAATATTGTCCTCTAAAATTGGCAATCTCTTAAATGATACATAAATCAATTGTATTGCTTTATTAACCTTCCTGCTTCATCAAATGTGCTTGGAAATGCACCATTTGTCCACTCTTTTTTCAAACTTTTCTCGGGAGGAGAACCCCTCCAAACCCCCCATAGGTTGTTCGGGCTCAACCACTATGCTCGCAGGGGGCAGTACGACAATTATTTTACACCTCACCACTTTCAAATGTCACCTGCCACCACTGTGCTTAACACAGCATCTGACACAGCTCACTATACTCCTCTTTTTGCTATGCTCAGTTCAATTTAGGCCTCTGGCCTGTAGTGGCGTAGTTAGGCCTTTTGCCGCCGGTGGCAGTCCCAGCCTTTGCCGTTGCGGCGGAAGTAAGAGCAGGGGAGTTGCTGGCAAGCGAATCTTGCAAAACTCATGCGGCCTGGGGCTTTCAGACTGAATCTGAACTTAGTAAAAAAAAAAAACTCTATTACAGCTGTATTGATGTTTGTCTTTAGTGATTGCAAATGTGGCATCTTCAGTAACTTCGTAAACAGTACATTCAGTGGAGTTGGGGATGCAGAGGGGTAAAAGGTTGCATCGTCTATCTGTTCTTTTTAGGCTCCATATTAATTGTGTCCCTTCAACTAATGATTTTAAGGAAAGATGTACGTGTTTTTGTTTAAAATCAGTGCTTTAAATGGGCCGGTACTCACCGGTACGGAGTACCGGCACTTCTTAGATTTGTCACTCTGAGTACCGGCACTTCTCTTCTGCCAGAGGAGAGTACCGGTACTCATGAAAAGGGAGGTCACTGGCTGAGAGTGTGAATGAGAAGGTGGGGACGTTTCTGTCAGCCAAGGCGCTACTTATGTAGCCCCCATCTAAGCCCCTGCTGAGCTAATCGGCAGGGCTCACTTGAATAATGTGAGGTGCTCACGGTCACGCTGTGCTAGACAAAGCAGGGTGGCGATTCCTTTTAACTGCTAGTGTGCGCATGTGCTTTTCAAAGCGCAGCACTTCAGGTAGTGAAAAGTACTTTAAACAAAAACATTTTAGCAGTGGCAAGGGCGGCGGATTCTCACACTTCCTGTACTTTCTCTGGATCAGAGGGTTAATGCTCAGACAATCCGATGGAAGAGACTCTTAGAGTGCTAATCTAACAGCGTTCTGCACTGAGAAACCCACCTTCCTAAAAAAAAAAATGCCTCAATTACCCAGTGTGCCTGCATTTGTATGACAGTTTTTTTAAGAAAAACGCGCGCGAGAGAGAGAGATAATCAAGGCCTGCTCAGGAGGTATTTTAAAGAAAATGGGTGGCACATTGTGTGTACATGTCTATGGTGACAAAGATTCATGAATAACGTAGTAGGGAATGTTGGTGGGTGAGTGAGTGGGTGGATGAGTGAGCTAGGGTGGATGTATTGATGGATGGATGAGTGAATGGATGTATGGGTGAAAGAGGGTGGATGATTGGATAAAAGGGCGGATGATGGATGTGTAAGTGAAAGATTGGATGGATGGATGGATGAATGGAAGTGAGGGAGGATGGTTGAAAGGGTGGATGATGGATGAGTGAAAGGAGGTATTGAGTGGATGGTATAAAGGAGTGAAAGGGTTGATGGATAGATGAGAAAAAGGATTGATGGATGAGTGAAAGGGTGGATAAAGAGATGGATGAGTGAAAGGATGAATGGATAGGTTTAAGGATAGATGGATAGGTTTGGATATGAAGGGTGGACAGACAGAATGGCGAAAAGCTGTATGATGGATGAAAAACCGAATAGACGACACAATGTAAAGGGTAAATGGTGGACATCAGCAGGTAAATGGTAGGATGAAAGGATGACTGGATAGATTGATGGAAGAGACAAGAGACATCTTCTGGGGAGGGTCATGATGATTTGCTTCATTTGCTAGTTGCCATAAGAGCTTTGGTTTGATGTGGGGTTATTTTCAGTTTCTTCCTACTCACATGCTCAAAAATATATAGTATTGTGCCAAACATCATCAATTAACAGTATGGCATTAAGAAGGTGCAACTATTGCAAAAAAAGGAAAAGTTAACATATTATCGCATTTTTCTTTCATTTTGTATAATGAGTTAACCTGCTTTGTTTATATAAACACATTTATCATGTGTTTTGGTGTGTGCTGCAACTATTATGGAAGTTGTTAATTATCATTATGTCTTGTCCTTAGCCCCGCCCCTAGCTCCGCCCCGCCCCGCCCACTCACTACAACTCTAGCTCATTTTAATGAGTACCTGCACTTATTTTTTTCCATTTAAAGCACTGTTTATAATACTTGCTATTTTGTATAGTAAAATAGCGAATCACAATGCTATCAAATCCATTATTGTTTATTTGGATTTGATAGTGGGTCAATAATTGTAACATTGCTTGTAATCGACATTGCCAACTGCAAAAAAAGGGAACGAAAATGTGCAATCATTTTCAAGACAGCAGCAAAATAGATAAATGGAAATTGCAAGCGTGGACGGTTTAAATATTTGTTGACTGGCTATAATTTGAAAGATGTGTTTCCTATTTCGCTTCCTTCGGCTTTATATTTACCTATTGAATGTCTCCGAGGTTAGGTAAGTAAAAAATATCCGGAAAACTGATAAGAGCTGACAGGAAATGTAGGCAGCGTCAAAAATATAAATACTCTTTTTCTGTCGGTAATAGAAATGTCAGTGGAACAGAATCATCCAACGTGTGAAAATCTATCTGGAATGTGTGTGTTTCGCAAAACAGCTCCAAACATGTCAATATGCACAATTGGAAAGTGGGAGATTAGAGAATCCGTACAAATGTGTTATGCATTTCAAAGGTACATAAACAAATCCATTTGCAAAGCTGTGTGAGTTTTGTAGATGAAACTCTAATTAGAACAGAAGGATTATCTCTCATGTGCATACTGGCAAGTTTTAGTAATTATGGCATTAGCCCATACTGTTTATTCTATAAACTTCTGGCACTGAATCAATGTGCTGATATTAACTGAACTTTCGAACTCTGTACACATCCAATACTATACCAAAACGCCTCATTGACGGCCTAAAGAGTTAATCATTTTCTGCGTAAAGCAATATGATTTATGATGGTATTTATTATATTTATGTTTATGTCCAAGAATTAGTGTATTGGAAAACCTCAGACTAAACAACTTGAAAAAAATGATGAATTTTATTGACTTTACCCAAGGTAAGGCTCAAAGGAAATCGCTTGATCACACAAGCCTAAACAAAAAGCTCTGACATGAACTTTACTTTCTGTGTTGTCTTCGAAAATGGATGAATTTGAAATCTGATCTGTCAGCTTTATCCAAGGCAGATAAGGTGAAGCACAACACTATTTAAACGCAATTGTATTTACTTGCCATGCAGTGTAACACTTATAGCCCTTGGGTCCATTCGAGGAAATGAATACACATAAAAATTGTAAACACTGTGCAGCGATGTTGGAGAAAGTCATACAAAAACTCTGTACATGCTAAGGAAATTCAGGGGCATATTATCAAGGACCGGTGTTAAAATTATCGCCGTTTTATCGGCAGGAAACTGACGATAAAACGGCGATAATGGGCTTGATAATACGCCCTTGTTAATTCCCATAGAAGCCCATGTTAACATTAGAACATGGGTTCCTGCGGGAATTAACAAGGGTGTATTATCAAGCCCATTATCGCCGTTTTATCTGCAGATTCCTGCGATAAAATGGCGATAATTTTAACACTGGTCCTTGATAATATGCCCCTTAGTTATGCCTCGAACATATGCTTCCACAAAATCCTATGCAATAGCATGGACATGGCTAAATCCACCCAAGCAAGAGTTCTTTCAATGAGGCTAAATGAAGCTAAAATGAAGAGAAAATAAAGCTCAGAAAATGCAATAAAATCTGAATTGCTTAACCACGTATGTCTGTGGTTTGAATGCCGTGAATCTAGCTTTAAAGTAACAGAGCGCTGGTCAAGTGAGAAGACTTTCAATGTAGTAACTGAAACAAGTTGAAGAAGTGGAGTAGGAATTAACTAGGGGGTATGAGATGATACGGGGAGTAAGTTTATTTTATAAATTGAGTAGGGAAAGGATGCAGGAAGATGGTTCTGCTCACAGGTTCTTGCAGACGTGAGGCTCTCCTTAGGGGTGTCCTGACAGGTCGGTCACAATGTGACCAGATGTTTAAAACGATGATTCTTCCATTCCTCGAAGGGAAAGGGACAAGAGACCTTCTGGATATTAACTGAGATAGATTTTCCAGTCTTATGGTGCATAGGACAAGAAGGCTTGATTACTTGTCTTTTTATACTTTCTAGACCTTGGTCTGTCAGTGTTGCTGTAGTGGGTATTTCATCATCCTCTGGAGATCATAATAAACAAGCCATAATTGTAGACACATAAAAAAATCTAAATTGCATCAAAAACACTTTGAATACACTCACTCTTACAAATATCAAGAAACTAATGCTCAGAAAGCAAATATAGAAAGAATAAACACATAAGAAGAAAAATAGTAACAAAAGAAAAATAACAAGGACGAACAACAAACTAGGAACACGAGCCCACTGTATGGCATACACCTTTGCACAAGCACATGCAAACATGATGCAGGTACAGGTACAGTCCCGTCGTTATCAGGGAGGTCTAAGGGGGGGTCTGTTAATACTGTTTCCAAATACGTCAGCCATGAAAATAAAGAAGTTTGTAGAAAAGAGCCCGCTTTTCCACATCCTTATCCTTGAGTTGGCTAAACAAGGTTCATGGCTTTTAATAAACTTTAATAATAATTTTGGCCCTAATACGCACCTGGCCGTCGATGAAGTAAATAGGGAATTGGATGACATACAAAGCATAAAGGAACCCATATACGTCATCTGGTTGGGAGATTTTAGCATTCACCCTTGTAAACATAACCTAGAGAATGTATGTGGTCTGGTGGACCTCATGGGCAACCCAATATATGTTACTTTTCCCATTGTACTTATGGTAATAGCCTCAATCAGACACTCTCGGCCAGGAATATGGTGATTGTGGATAAGCATTCCCCCCTCTCGGACTCCCTATTAAAAACTTTCTGACAATTTGACCATGAATCGGATTCAGGATATTATCCTGGTGTCAAACTGAGAGCTGTATCTACGTCAATGCCCAATTCCCGACTTTTAGCGATCATGCCTTTTAATCTGTGAGATCCGGTCTACCCCCAGAGAAGTGAATTCAAATCTGGGAGCACACTGCTAACCTCTCCGCCGTATCGCCCCACTGCATCATGGTCTGTGCAGTTCGAGTAGTTTCAAGAACAGTTCAAAGTTCAAAGTTTCAAAGTATTTCACCTCAATCGGTGCAAGTAAATACTTGTATTGCGATCATCTCTAGACACGAGCCTAGCTCGTGTTTCGGGATTGATTCCCTCATCAGTAGAGATCATTCAGGGGTTGCAGAGCAGGCCGCCAAACACCCGTCACGGGCCTCGTTGCCCCTCCGGCACGCAGGTGCGTCTCCAGGAAGCTCGTCAGCCTAAATGGCTACCGGGAGCCATCAAAAGGGAATTCGAATCTGGGAGCACACTGCTAACCTCTCTGCCGTATCGCCCCACTGCATCATGGTCTGTGCAGTTCGAGTATTTTCAAGAACAGTTCAAAGTTCAAAGCTGGTGAGGTCAGTAGCGAGCGACCCATGGACTTTTTACCCCCAGAGAAGTGCCCAGTCAACAGGAAATAGACCGAACATTAATAGCAAGGAGAAATAGTTACCAATTAAAGTGGGCCCAAATTGACAACCCAAATTTATTACTGAAACGGTCAGTAACTCTCTTGACAGTATCGAAACCTGCTTGGATTTAAATACCTCCCCCGTGTAATGTTACTAGGTTAGCGTGCTAACATGGTGCAAGTTTGAGAAATCCAAAAGGGCTATGGTCTGGCTTGACTCGCCCTTTTAAAAATCAAGAAAGGCCTTGGTGAGAATGGGGCATGGCCAACCGCGGAGCAAGGTGGCTGTACCTTAGGGCAGCTCCTACAGAGCACACTCGTTCAGGAAACATCCGTACAATAATCCGGGGATACTGACTGCAAGACTGCGGTTTTATGTATCGGAGCCCATATAGAACATTCTGAGCTGAGAAACCGGGCGAATTGAGCAAGTTAAGGCAGAGAACGGCTCGACTACGCAGGCGATCGACCTGGCAATGCAGCTTGAGTGGAGAAGGAGGGGCACCCAAGCTCCAGCAACTGCAATTAGCATCGCTGCATGGAGTAAGGTTGAGCAGGGCACTTGGCGACCTGAACAGCCTGCGTGGACCCAGATCGCGATCCACACCGGATCTCCCGATCGTATGTTACACCCAATACTGAAGGTACCCTCAAGCGCGCAGGCAGTAACAGTGCCACACCTAGGTCCCGTGGACACCGGAGCCCTACAGTAAGTGTGGGATTGGCAATACAAAGATCTCAAGTGCCAATCTCCACAGTGTTAACAGATGCACTTCCTTCCAGGCACGCTCGCATGACCCCGAGTGGCTACCCTGAAAGCTACCGCTCCCTGTAGCCTTGACTCTTGCTCTGATTTGTATGGATTGTGGGTATTCTGGATCAACTGGCACTCTGGTCACAGGTTCGACTCCCTATTAGTGCATTGTTGGGGACGCAGTGGTGTGGCACACTCAGAGTCCTTTACACCCTGAAGTGGTTCATCTTTGTTGAGACTCCGTGCTGCATATTGTGACACCCGGCACAGATACCAAGTGTTCAAATAGAGCTCCGTGGCACTCTCCTGGTCCACTGGCTGTGAAATTGGCCTTCCTTGCATCAGAAAGAGACCACTCATAAAACATAAGCAGTTGTGCTGGGAGTGAGCCACGGATATCGAGGTCACCAGCAGAACTGTCTGCGCTGCCCCGGAAACCAGACAGGATCTTTGAGGCAGATTTACAGGGAAGTGCCACAGCGCGGCAATGCAAGCCCTTTGGCTGTGCCACGCTGTGGGACTTCCAATACACAGGAATGTGGCATATTTACGATAATATGTTGCATTCCTGTGCTCTCCCCTGTGATGGCGCACAAACTGCTGCCATTCGCCGGCGCAGGCACCTTTGCCTGCATCATGGGGGAGATTGTTTATGTGCAGGAAGGGGCTCCTTCCTGCACAAAAACAATCACTACAGGCATTTTCCTCTTTCAATGCAGGCTGTAGAATGCAGCATGCATTGAAAGAGGAAAACACTAGGAGAAATGAACATTTTCTCCTTGTTGCACCTCAGCATTCAGATGCATTTCAGATTTACGATTCCTCGTAAATTTGGAAATGTGTCTTGTTCCATGGGCGATGCGTGGGAACACCCACAGCAACACCAATGGAATGCCCCTTTCACGCAAAGTGCTTCCTGTAAAGGGGCCATATTTACAAGGACAGGAAAGGCCATGCAGTGTGCCTTTTCCTGTCCTTGTAAATATGGAACCGTAACATGCGCCACCAGTACGTCACAAAAAGTGATGTACTGGTCGCGCGGGGGCTTGTAAATCTGCCCCTTAGTATCTAAAGCTTGCGACAGATGACGGCAGTTTAGCTATAACTGATCATCTAACTTAAGTGCTCACAAAGACTCAAAATGGCCAGAGGACGAAGTACCAAATCCACCATGCAGGCCAAACTTGACAAGTACGCCTGGAACAGGGGAATTGGCCCAAAAGAAAAAGATGCGGACGACTTGCCTGAGAAGCAGCAAGATGTTGATGGCTCACTAGAACTGACCCTCCAAGATATAAGGACGACCATCACGACGGTTACAATGTCACTGGAGACCAGGATTGACTCTGTGGTTTCCTTAATAGGGGCAGATATGCGATCAATGAATAGTAGAATCAAAGAAGCAGAATCAACAGCCAGTTCCTTAGTCAAAGACACGCCCACCCTTCAACAAAGAATGAACCTACAGACCTGCAGATGGATGAATACGAAGGGTGCTCAAGGCGCAACAACTTGTCACTTATTGTAGTTCCGGAATGCGCTGAGGGGCAGGCAATGGAATTGTTTGTTGAGAACTGGTCATGACATACCTACAGCCCCCAAGATTGTCAACATTCTTCACCATTGAACAGGCACATAGAGTACCCGGAGGTCGACCTAAGCCTGGAGTGCCCCGAAGGCCCATAGTGGCAAGAGTTTTCAACTATAGGGACAGGGATATTATTATGCAAATGGCTCAAACATCACTTCCAATTGTACTCGAAAATAGTAAAGTGTACTTTTTTCGGACTTCATGATTAAGGTCCAACTCCAGTGACACAGTTTCCTTGAAATTAAAAGAGCCCTGTGAGATGAGGACATCAAATATGCGATGCTCTTCCAGGCCAAGCTGCGAGTGGAATCGGAGGGAAAGGTATGGTTCTCAAACACCCCTAAGGAGGCATGGGAGTGGCTCGATTGATGGGGAGTAGCGGGGAAGAAAAATCACCAAAGTCAATGAGACATACAAGGAAAATCTCGAGTGGAACCGAAAACGGGATCCACACCCGGGGAAAGCCCGGAGACCAACGATGGCAAATAAGGACTGGTCTGTATCATTTATTTTCATGGTACATGTCTCATTGGAATTCTTTCTTTGAGCCCCAGATGACTCATCTCCCCAGATGGACAAACATGTGAGGGCGGTACACGATGTGATGGACTGTCCCTTATCAGGGACACAAAATCGAACAATGGAACATTAGATGGGGCTGCCTGGGGAATTGAAACATTGATTCAGTATTTCATTAATGTCATGGTGAACAGTTGGGAGGTTGGCCCATGCATCACAAGTTTAAGGGGTTGGCAATAGTATTTTGCAGTTTTGGGGAGGTGGGAGGTTCTGAAACTACCATGCAGGGAGGCAGGGAGGGGGGTTTGAATTACTGTTTGTTGGGGGGGTGGGTCTACAGTCACCGAAGAACTCTGATACACTCTACATTAAATGCCCTGAGGCGCAATTACAACCAAATTGTGACAGAAGTGAGATAGAGGGCTGTTCAGTTAAGTTTAAGCACAGTTTAGACAGGGTTGACAAGAGATGACTAGCTGGTGACACCGCACTTCCTACTCCCGATATGGCATAACCAGCACTATACAGGGCTAGTCAAGGAAAGGGGGCACACAAAGGGACTCCCTCGATGGTTCCGATTACCACACTATGTAAATATGGGGCCACCATTGAAACGAGCACTTAAATTGTAGTCCTGGAATGTCAATGGTCTGGGGGACAATATATAAAGGGGAGTAGTTATTCAATATCTAAAACGTCACTCACCAGACGTGATTTTACGCCAGAAGACACACTTATTGGGCAACCCGTGTAAGGCATTGACAAGATGGGAATTCAAACTCATAGCACACTCCGCGTTTGGCTCCATATCACGAGGAGTAGGCATAATGATTTGGAAAAGTTTTCAGATGACGATTGATCGTATATGGACAGACAGTCTGGGTAGATTTGTGGCAATCTCAGGGAAATGAGAGGGGCGTACAGTAAATCTAGTTTCAGTATACATACCACCGGGCCTTCACGTCCTGGCCTTTAAAGATCTTGGTGATATCTTGCTTGCCCTTCTAGAGGGGAGACTCATGATTGGAGGCAATTTTAACTATCGCCCCGTGTACGCTAGATTGCTGGCCCCCAAGAGACCCACCGCCTGCTGGCACTCTAATTCATAATTTTCTGGGAGCAATGGGCTTAGTGGATACTTGGTGGGCGCTCCACCCCTTGGAACAATAACATACATTCTACTCGGGGGCCCACCGCAGTATGTCTAGGATAGACTATGTTGTAACACCTGCGGACTAGTTCGAACAAATTAGAGAAGTAAGCAAACTTGCAAGGGGTATATCGGATCACTCGCCAATCTGGGTCCGTATAGAGGTGGGGGAACCTAAAATTGGTAGAATGGCTTGATTAGTCCATGGTATCTTAAGATGCCCCACATAAAAGAGAAAATTGTATGCAACACAGAGCTTTACTTTCAAGAAAACGAGCATTTGTTTGTCTCAGCTCAGATACTAAGGGAGGCATACAAGGTGTCACTATCTCTCAGATCACTGGAGTCAAAAAAGAGAAACAGGCAGCGTTAGTGTGGTTAGAAACTGAAATATTCGAACTGGAAGGAAGCTCTGAGATGTATACTCAGATGGGGTGAGGCACGCCTTAAGACTAAAAATAAAGGAACATACATCCCTGGCCAGTGATGCGGCCAAGGCACAATAAAGGGCAACGCTTAGTAGGATATATGAAGTTGGGGAAAAGGCAGGGAAATTGCTGGCCAGGTTGGACCGTAGGAAGCAGGTCAATAGAGTGGTGGTGGAACTAGTGGTAGAGTCTGGTACACAAATTACTGAACCGCAGAAGATCGCAAATTCATTTGGGGACTACTATCCTAGTATTTACACTTCCCAGGAGTCATACACAGAAGCAGGCGCACACTCCCTTTTGCAAAATATTTTTCACCCTTGCTCTCAGGAGAAGAACGGTTGGCCCTGGAGCAAGACTTGAACATCACAGAGGTAGAAAAAGCCATACAAGCGAATTGAGTGGGCAAGGCGACAGGTCCAAATGGCTTGCCCATTGAATATTCATAATTGCCCAGAGTAAGATAGCAACATATCTGACCAGAATGTTCCATGAGAGTTGCAAGGTCGGCACGCTCCCAATTAATAAGAGGTTGGCAACTATAGTTGTCATTCAGATCAGTGGGAAGCCTAAGAATTTATGTTCCTCATATAGACCAATATCACTGTTTAATGGAAAAATCAAGATCCTAGCGAAAATACTGGCTATAACAAAACCAGTGCATCCAGACCAATCTGGCAGCCAGAAATACCTCTCCTAATTTGCGGAGACTGAAGGGAGTGCTTGACCGAGCCAACACGAACGTTAAGGACCCGATGGTGGTGTCTCTTGATGCATCCATGGCGTTTGACACAATTGAATAGTCCATTATGTTTTCAGTACTAAAGAAGCTGGGATTTTGCCTGGGCTTTTTGAGAAGGGTCCGCCTCCTATATCAAGAACGACTTGCCCAAATAGTAGCCAATAACTGAAAGTCCCACATATTTGCACTTGGAAGGGGTACCAGACAGGGTTGCCCCCTCGCCCCATTGCTTTTTGCCCTAGTGCTCGAACCATTGGCAATGTGGATATGGAAAGATCCCATTATTCGGGGGCTCTAGTGGGACGAGAACTGGGAAGACCGTATCTCATTCTATGCCGTTGATATTTTGTTACACTTGGCATCCCCTGCATCCTCCCTGAATAGAGTGTTGCATATTTTTATAGTATTTGGAACTTATTCCTGGTACAGGATTAACTGGACCAAGTCAGTCATCTATTTCCTCAATGGTAAATTGCCTGCCTTGCCCAGGGGTTTCACAATTACTGAAGCGAAGACGGGGTTCAAATACTTGCGAATTTAGGTCTCGAGGGACCCAACGCACTTTCACAAATGCAACCTCCTACCCCCGCTGCAAAGACTTAGAAGCGATATCTCACATTGGGAATCACTCCCACTGTCCCTACTAGGGCATGCGGACCTATTAAAAATGATGCCCCTTCCACGTTTCTTATAAGTTTAGCAAAATACGCCGCATCCAGTGGGTGCAAATCGATGGAGGGTGCCCGAAGAGAGCTATTGTGGGAAGGAAAACTGCCCGGAAAATCTGTTCAAAAGCTCACACGAGGATGGTATAATATGGGAATTGGCCTCCCTGACATTAAGAGATATAATTGGGCGGTGAAATTCACTGTGATAAATCAGTGCATGTACAGGCCACAGGGAGATCCTGGATTTCACATGAATGGATGGCTGCTCCCAGGGGGGAATTTTACAGGGGCATTAAACACTAATCCCACCAAAATGAAACTGACGGGGCCCATGACGGACTGCCACGAGGATCCTTGGCTGGGAGGGAAAGATGACCCTGGCTACCCCACTGTGGGACACTGAGGTAATTGGCAACCTAAAACACACCAGGAGCTTCGACTGATGAGGCTTAATAGGAATTTCCAAGGTTGGAGACCTTTGGAGGGCGGGATAGATAGTCTCCTTCATCCAACTACAGGTTGATTATGATCTAGCTAGCGCATTAGATACCTTCAGATCCGACATGCACTGCAAGCAGTGATAAAAAGACTGGAGAGACGCCACCAACGTCCTCCCCCCTAGAGGACAGGGTCTTAGATGGGAATCTTCCAGAGAAGTCCATATAACTGGTATACAAAAAACATATCAAAAACATGTCTGACCCCCTTCTCCGACTCAGAGCTAAATGGGAATATGATGTTGCGGGACTGGAGGATGAGGAGTGGCTTGAGGCCTTAGCTTCTCCCAGAGAAACGGCCATCTCTTTTAAGCTTAGACTTATACACCTGAAGACACTCCATGGAATTTATATTGCGGGACCAATGTTGGTAAAGATGAGTTATTGCACAGATGCCGGATGCCTGTGGAGATGCGGGCAGGAGGGCACCTTTGTGCACGTACTCTGGGAATGTATGGTTATCCAGAGGTACTGGTCTGAATTGGCAGAGTGTATGGAGCATATAATAGGTAATAAGATTGATTGTAATATTAAGCTGTGTCTCCTGAATGTATGGAGCCCTACAGACTTAAACACCAAAGAGAGACTATGGGTGACCCTTAATATGATAATCGCCAAAAGGAACATTGCGAGATTGTGGAGAGCACATGAATCACCAACACAGATTGCATGGGGAGAAGACATCGATTGGTGCATGCTGACGGAGAGGACAGTGTATGAATCCAGAGGATGCCCCAATAAATGGACACATATTTGGGGTAAGTGGAATGAGTATCGAGGAGGACTCTGTGAGCCCCGCAGCCTAGACGGAGTAGCGACCCAGGGGAGATTGCCACGATTTGATTCAATGTAAAATGTGTGTAATTGGCTACGGACTGAGGCTTGTGGTGAGATTTGTGCCAGCAAAACCTTTGGAGACACATGTTTGTTTTATGTATATACTGTATAATCCTGTCTTTAATAAAAAGTTTCACAAAAAAATAGAAAAGCCTTGGTATTAGCACTAAGGATATAACCTAGAGATGAAACATTAATTGCCTCTTTGCATAGGGAGTATAAATTAGCAAGAAGGTCTAGGGAGAGGGTAATGAGGGAGGTGATCTGGGCTAGATTAGAGGAGGCCTCAGAATCAGGAAATAGCAAAGAGTTTTGGGACACAATTAATGCACCCTACTTTAAGACCCAATGATACCCTACTTTAGACTCCTATGTAGGTGAAGATGATTAGATGGCACACTTCTCAAGTATTTTTTCCCTCACTACTCCCCCTCCCAGTCCCCCTAACCCAATAGGCACTAACCCTCAGGGAAAGTTAGTGTTTTCTCTCTTAGAAGACGAGTGTAATGATCCCAATTTATAAAAAGGGAGGTCAGGGAAACCCCAAATATTATAGCCCTATCTCCCTTATAGACACAACAGCTAAATTAATGGGTCGTCTCCTCTTGTCTAGGCTTGAGACCTGGCCGTGGGATAGGATAGGTTCCAACAGGGGAAGGGCACCGTTGATCAGTGCCTGAATCTCTCCCTTATTATGGATAAATATACCAGAGTTAAGGGTGAGAAACGTTACCTCGCTTTTATTGATTTATCCGCAGCCTTTGACCGCGTGTCCCACTCAAAGCTCTGCAATATTGTGATAGAGATGGGAATTGACCAGCCCCTAATCGATTTTAACCGTCAGCTGTATTCTGACGCCTCTGCATCAGTTTGGTATGGAAAGAATGGGGAGCTCACCTGCCCCTTTAAGATCTTAAGAGGGGTAAGGCAAGGCTGCGTCCTCACATTATTTCTTTCCTCAATGTATACAAATAGTGTGGAGGAGGCACTGGCGGGTGCAACCCTGGATGTCCCCAAATTTGACTCCCAACGGCTTCCTATTTTGGCATATGCCGATGATGCTGTATAGATTTCCAGAACAGGCTTGAGTCTCCAGAATCTCATAACAGCATATGTGGCTTTTATAAATACCCAGGAACTAAAGGTCAATAAGGCAATGTCTTTATAATAATTTCAGGGGCAGGGAAAAAAAATAACATTGCATACTTCCATATCGACTCACTAAAAATTGGGTTGGTCAACTCCTTCCCATATGTAGGAGTTATTTTTGATAAAAATCAATCTTGCACACAGCTGGTGGAAGAAAGGGCTATGGATAGGTGTTTAGCAGCAGTAAAATATTTCTCCAGAAGGCTGGGCGCTAGACCTCTTGGCCCCATCAAAAAGATCTATCAAGCCAAGACAATATCAGCCGTGACCTATGGTGCAGGCGTATTGGGGATGGTGCCCATTGAACCACTACAGATAATTGAAAATAAATTTCATAAATTGCTAACCTCTCTTCCACAATACTACTCAAATGATGTCTCCCATACAGAACTGGGCCTCCTATATATTACCGACTCAATTCGCTTGGCTCCATTCATTCTGTGGTTATTGATCTGGCATAGGGACACTGTCCCCGTTAACCATAGGATCATTAGAGACATACTAAAAATTTGAGAAGACCAGATGGTTAAATTATGTTGAGTGGGAATTTAGTGCCGTAGACTTGATAAACCTTTTTGAGGATCCAACAACACGTAAAAAGACTTTTAAAATGAGGGCCCAATTTGACTGCACAGTGAGGAATCATGGTGTGTAGATAGTCTGGATGTACCAACTAACACCCCTATTGGTCGAGGGAGAGTTCTTTTATTTAGCTTAGGTCCCAATCTCACATCACAAGTTCATTCTGCTGAAATTCCGCCTGAACCTGCTCCCGTTGATGTTGGAGTATCCGGGCAGAAGATTCAAAACCCCCCACTGGTCCTTGTGCCCGTGTGATCCTAATTCACCTCAAAACGATTTGCAGCTGGTATTTTTCTGTAGTTTGTACGCTCAGGAAAGAAAGAAATTCATCATACCGGGTTTTAAAGAGGCACAATTTCGCTTATGTCGGGTCGCATTATATTTTTATAAATCACTGCCCAACACGTCCGCCTGTTTTGCAGAAGCATCTTTTGTATGGGCATGCATGCGGAAAAGGAAATACACGGTCCATTCATGAATTTTGAGGATTTTTTATTGCTCACTCTGTTTAAAACTTTTAGTAATTTCTATTTTAATATATGTTCTATGATTCTAAGTGCTTATTTATTTGGGCATGTATTTGACTAGGCCAGGTTCTTTTATAATATGAATTGGGATTGGATGTGATTTTATATATCTGTTTTTATGTACTTCTTCTGTACTTTTATGATCTGAACCAAGAAAGATCGAATAAATGGGGTGATTACAATGGCGTAATGATCGCCACCGCCGGTGGTGGCGACTGTCACGCCATCGTAATCTGAATTACCCATCGCCATATTACGATGGCGGTGGGTATCACGGCAGAAGGAAAGTTCATCCGCCGCTTTTCCTCCGGTCAGCAATTGTTACGATTGCCGGCCGGGCAGAGCTGGGGCCATATATAGTGGTGGTGCCTAGCAGGCACCAACATCCATAATATGATGTTGGGGATTTAAGGCCTTTCCATGGCGGCGAAAGGCTGGCGGGGACTTGCTTTGGGGGCCTGTTGCTGGCCCTTGGGGGAATGGGTGGAGTGAGGGGGTGCACTTGGGGGTATCTATGGTACCCCGCTACATGTCCATGCACAAGGTGCCTCCCACGTTGTGCATGGAAATGCACAACATGGCATTTTACCGTTGCAGCGGATGCTGTAGCCAGCAGCACCCGGCGCGATGTTAAAATGCCCGATGCAACGGCCACGGTGGCAGTCGCATCATGATCAGGGGTGCGGGACCGCCGCATGGCAGGCAGGCGGTCCCGTTCCCACTAGGATTGTGGTTGGACTCAGGTCCACCCGCCATCCTAATGGGCCCCAAAGTTTCTATGATGATGAATTGTGTGTGTCTCCTTTTTAAAAATGTACTGCTTTGCAGGTTTTTTCATGTGTTTCATACATTTTTCCAAAAAACTGCAAGTGGCAAAAGCCAAGTAAAATAGGAAATATTAACTACTACTTAGAACATTGCAAAATAATTGTTAAAAGTATATTTCTTTTTAAAGCTCTGCCTGTTCCTCGAAGCTAAGAAGAGAGCATACATATCACAGTAAATTTTTTATTGGTCATTTTTTCTTAAACTTAATACAATTACCTGGAAGGAAATGATGCTATCTAGCCCCTGATATTGCTAGAGACAACACATGAATTCCTCATTCTATACATTTCTCGCTATGAGGAACAATGAATTAATGTGCTGCAGGTATCATGTGTGTATTTTACTTGTTTTTTCAACTAAGGGCTTAAGTTTTACATCCTCTTAACATGGATAAATAATAGGAATTTGCTTACCTGTAACGAACAGTTTCAGTGGATACCTGTGATGGACTTTGCAGAAGTCAGAAGCCCCCTCTTCCAAGCCCGCTTTGTCTTTTATGCCCAAATGACTTCAGAGTTCAAATCCACACGGAAGTATCAGACCCATTCCACCTGCTTCAGAATGCATGGAGGACTGTGCTGAGATGGAGAGCGTAGTTCTTTCATCACTTGCCCAGTTCTACTCATATACGTTTTAAGCCATGAGCAAAGTGGACTCTAGTCCAGTGCCCCCACCTTTATAGGGGCGCCATCATTAAGCTTTCAAGACAGTTCCTGACAGTGGCATAAGGCAAAAATGATGGGACGCCCTGCACATTCGATAGACAGGTGTCCAATATGTCATCATTATTCACAGGCTTTGCACTGAATGATGGGCCCCCAAAAGAATTGGGGACCCTTTAAAGGTTTGGGAGGCCAACGAAGAGCATTGTCAATGATCAGACAATCGTTTCCGAGGACATGAATGAGCTAAAAATGGTTAATAAATTCAGAACTGTTTCGGGGGGCCCCAATTATGTTTGGCCCAGGGCCCCCGAAATCCATAAGATGTCCGTGGTTCTCTTGCCCGCATATCTTGATGGTAGAATTCATTATTTGTAATTGCGCCCATACGGTCTTTGTCATTAATGCTTTGCAGTCACAAAATTAACAGCGCTAGTTTCTATAGATGTATCAATAGGTGTTCAAGCAGGATCCCTTCCTATGTGTCCATCATCTGTCTTCTGTTTACTTTTCTTAAAGCAACCATTAAACTCCACTGCTATCGCCTTGCCAATAAAAGTCATAGGGACTGATCACAAAACACTTTTAACCAGCATTATTTCATGCACTTGGTGGTAAATAAGACAGTGTTGGGTGCATACAACTTGTAATGCTGTATGAGGTGATGCGTTGTAACAAGCATTTGATTGCATATTTTTGTGTTGTATTTTGTACTGGTATGAAGTGCTCTGTTGCATATATGCTGTTGTGCTTTTGTGCTGCAATATTAGATTGTGTTGTTGTCCATTTGGACTGTGGTTGTTGTGTTGCACTCTGTTTTGACAGTTATGTTGTGTTGCTCCGTGTTAATTTGTAGATTTTCGTTATGCTTATATAGATTAGTTTAGTATGTAAAGCTCTGTTGATTACGTTAGAGATACCAAAACATGCTGTTACATTTCCAACTAAAATCAGTGCTTTTCTTTGTAATTTCAGTTACACACAACCATTTACCACTGTCTGTGATGGGGAAATATTGCTGCTTCAGCAATTCTGCTATTTAAGACACCAATTAGCTCAAACCTCTGGCACAGTCCTTACTTAAATTAGCACTTCTAAGGCTGGCTCACAAAACAGTTTTTCTGGTGCTGTCTCATTTCCTTAATGGTAAGTTTAGTCAGTGATTGGTGCATACACCTTTAACCACTGCATTATGAATATAGGTTTCTGAAAGTGGTAATGTGTAACAAGAATGTGTATGCAAATGTGTTGTGTGACCTTTTGTTGTGGTGGTGATGTGTTCTGTTTTATTATCTTTTGTGCGGCTGTGTATTACCATTCATCAGTCAAAAAACGTTTTGTGATCCAAGCCCTAGTCTTAAATTAGCATTCGCAGTGATCAATTTATGTGATATGCCAACCCTATTTGTTAACTCACTCCTAGCAGTATTTAATTATAGAGATACGGCCCATGGTCTCCTTTGGTTCAGCGCTTTTTTACAATTTTTGCATAGTTCTTTGGCGTGCAGTTGATGACTTTCTCATTGTCGACCGCAATTTGCTCTTCTGTAGTTGTAACAGAATTTCCATGGTAGAAATGCAATTCCTCTATCTTCAGCAGTTGTGTGAGTGACAAATTGCTTTTGTCGACTTTTCAAAGTGTAGTTTGTTGTTTATTCTTTTTCTCTGTTATTTAGTGCGATCTGCAACGTATGTGTTTTTGTTATGTTGTGATTTATGCTTGAAACATTTTTTGTAATAAGATTCGTACAACAGTTATTGCCCCGTTAACATTAACAATCATTACACCGTGTTTTCTTTACAATAATATCGGTTAAAAGCAGATTTCTCTGTTGTATTCATATTTGCCATGTGGATCATTTCCCATAATGCCTCTGCTTCAATAGAAAAGTGTTCAACGTGACTTTGAAACGTTTTGTGCTTTTGAATATCAAGACAATGCTCTCATGCACAATCTATTTCACGTAGAGTGTAGAAGAATATTAAACCCTAACATTAATGTTTAATTTATTCTACTGTATAATCTTATAATGTCCACAGTGGGGGTTACATTTTCAATTATCGTTAACGGTAGCTGAAGTAAAGGGAAAGAGTGGAAATTAAACATTCAATGATAAAGTAAGACAGAAAAATGTCACTGGAGGAAAAAGCTATGTCATTTTCCAGGTTCATTATCAAGTACCCCATCCTTCATATTAATGGAACTGTGCTTGATTGTTGGAACAAATGAAGAGTATATGGCAATGGGAGTTAACTTGTCCAGATCTAGAGATTGCTCACAGCATGTACCGAATGATGCTGGAATATAAAATGATGATTTTTATCTTGCCGCTTTTGTTCAAAGTAAATTTGGTAGAACATCTCAGGCAACATTTGTCAGGGGTGGCTTTTGATCTTTGAATATGCTGGGGTGTATCTACCCTCCTGAATTACAAATAGTGCTCATGCAAAGCAAACAAGCCTTAATTCTTCCGACTTATTTTCACTTAGTCTGAGTCAATCAATCTAATTCGGATTCATAAAATCCCAATCACCTAGTCTCAATCATTCAGACTCCCTCTGACAAACTCAGTCTCACTGATTCTCACACTGTCTCACTTATTCTGAATCGCTCAGAATGTGACTCACTAAGTCTTACTCACAGTTACACTCCTTGCCTATCTCCATCACAGGTACACTCACTGTCACTCTTCCTCACAGTAACACTCACTGTCATGTTCCCGTACAACTACACTCACTGTCCTTGCAGTTGCAGTCATTCATTCTCCCTCAAATTTACACAGTCATTCTCCCATACAGTAACAATCATTGTCATTCTCCCTCACAGCTACGCTCAGTCATTCTCCCTCATAGTAATGCTCATTGTCATTCATCCTCACAGTAACACTAATTTTAGTTCTCCCTCACAGTTATACTCACTGTCACAATAAGTTTGCATCAAAGTCACCATGTGGTCATCTGGTTGACTACATGGTGACTTTGATGCAAACTTATTGCGATTTTACATTTTGCTGGAAATTAAATATATAATAAAGGTGAATTTATCATGCTTTTCTTAAGAAGCTTATCTACAAATAAATCCAAAATTATTGAATAACAGTTTTTCAAGATGGAAGGAACCTTTTCCATGATGCGCTTGATGTTCAATCAGCCCTGAAGAAGTCAGGTAACGGACGAAACGCGTTGGCTATCTGCTTTTTATTCAAGAAAATTAAATAAAGAAGTGAATAAGAATTGAGGAAGCCTCTGTTTACTATTTCTTGGGAAAACTGACAATACTGAAATTGCTATACTCTAATAAGATCTTGATTTGTGAGATATGATATATGTATTAGATCATTGAAGGCTGCAGACCATCTTCTGTGAAATTTGTTAAGGGAATGAGGGTCTCCCAGTTCCCTCTTTGGATCGTATAGGGATTGCGTTCCTGGATACTAGCACCTTCAATATAAAATGACTTTGTATGACATTTAATGGTGGTGCAGGCCTTCTTTTGCCTTAATCCCTAAACGTTGTTGCTCCACTGAAGAACTTAAGCCTGCTGAGCCCAGGTCTACCTTTAGCTGTGAAGCTCAGCATGTCACATATACGGGAGGCACAGCGGCGTTCTAGGGTCCCAAGGCCAGCAATAGAATTTCTCCATCCCTGGTGAGCTCTCTCTGAAGGCTTTTGCGGGAGGGAGGGAGGGAGGGGGAGAGGGGGTTGGGGTTGATGCATCTGCACCAGCCATCAGACAGACTGTAGCTGGACCTGAAGGAGGTTGACATTTTTGTTACACCTAGATTGAATAATAGATTATTGATCAGTCTTGAAATTGTAAATGGCTAGGAAACAATAGGGGCATAGCCCCGAGCCCTTTAATGTCAAACGGAGATACCAATTGCTCTGCAGGTGCAGAAAAAAGGGATCTGTGGCTGCATTGTCCAGATAACAAATATATCTGCTGTCATTATGTTTGTGCATCTCGTACAGCAGCTTTCAGAAGCCCTTTTTCCCCTTCCTACTTCCTACCCTCCTACACCGCCTCGCACATGAATAATGAGATTACAGCACTTATGGTGCTCTTTAGCATGAGAGGCACCTATGTTTTCATCACCTCATCATCCAATGGGTGGGAGTATGAACAATTGATGAGGATGCTGAGATGGCCAATGCATCTTGCTTAACAACCTCACCTACCATGGCAAGGTTAGGATTGTATCTGCCTGGGAGATGAAGGGGCAAAAAAACGACCTCCAGGATAGCTGCTATACGTGCATGGCCAAAATGCATAAATTTGCCTGCCTTCCCTCCTGACCGACACCAGCATGGGTGTTCCAATGCCTGTGTTCTTTGACTGCTACAGTTGTCAGCTTCACCACAATGTAGTGTTTTCAGCTGGGCAATAAATGTTTTACAGGCAATGCCAGCTTGACTGACAATAAATTGCTGAGGGCATCTTCTTGTTCCTTTTGATATACTTACTGTGATATCTTTAATAATCAACAAATGTACCCTTCCTCACACAAACAGAATGAGTTCAAAGTACGCACAATGTTGCCCTCAGCGCTCCACCTACCGGGAGGTACAGTTTGTGCATTTCAACCACTTGTGTATCAGAGATGCTAAGGACAGGAGTCGAGTTGTACATCTGTTTCACAGATGCAATATCAGCAGCTCCATTTCTCTACTTTAGGTCTCTCAGACTCAGATAGACTCTAGTGTGATAGAATGCACTCTGCAACAATCACAAGCCCCATTTTTGTAGAACCATGTACTGTTCCGGGAGGTGAGGCTCTCAGGTCCAACACTACAAAGATGAGGAATATTCACACTAACTATTTTTAGCAGCAAATTGGCCAAATCATCTACTCCATTACATTATGTGGGTCAGTGCATTGCACTTTTGGCAAGGATTTTTGAAGGGTTTGGGGGATCATGGAACATAGTTGTAGGAACCATTAAGGATGTAGGGACCATACCTGGTGAGCCGGGGCTATACAGATGGTAGATGCAATACACAATGTGACCCTACTGAGGTTTGGAGCTCCACTAAAAGCCTCCTTAGCTCCTAGTCTCCACATCGGTCTTGATAAGTAGGTATCCACAAGCAGCCCCTCTGTTCTGGTTAATGGCAACATGCACGTCAGCCACCCAAGAGTTTTAACATCCCACAATGCAGTGAATATGAGAGGAAAGGCACAGGTTCATGATCACACACTATCATACCCATGACCCCAATTTCTTCTTTTACAAACTGACAGGGCCTTTTTGAGGCCTAATGAATGAGTATGGAAGCAGAGTTTGGAGGCGGGGTTGCTGCTATTCAGACTGCTACTTCACTGATGGAAGGGAAATACTATTTCCTTCTGCCTAATGACCCACTCAAGTTGGGTGGGACACGCCGGCAGATGTAGTGGGTTTCAAGTGAAGCAAAAGCCACATCTCTGGCAAAATCTGGAAATTTCACACTTCTTTGAAAAGTTCCCGACCCATTAATATGAACAGTGTGTGTGTGAGTGTGTACGTGTATGCGTTTTTTTGTTTGTGTATATTGCGTGTGTGTGTGTGTGTAATATGTAGGTCATAATCAGTGAATGACGGATGTATGTTATGGTTAGTTCTCAGATCTTAACTGGTGAATTTCAACGGTTTATCATTTTTCTTATAACCATAGCGGCATTTTAAATGTATTTTGTCAGTAAACGTCTGTGTTTTTTTTTAACACATGTTAGGATTTGTTTACCGGGCTGATTTATTAATCTAATTATCCACATCTGTAACAACAATAACCAAAACAGAATACGTTTTAGTTCTTTTGTGTTTTCTTTAATTTAATCCTTTATTATAGCATCTCCTAAAACGCAGACACTGCATTGGCACATGGCAGTCAATTGTGTGCCAGCTCAGGGGAAAGCACAGGGATGCGACATATCATTGCAAATATGACGAATCCCTGTGCTTTGAAAGTGACTCTGTGCAGCGCAGCCAAATGGCTTACGGTGCCACGCTGAGTCACTTTCCCGTAGATAATTTATTTATTTTTTATTTTATTTTAGGAGTTTTATATAGCGCTTACATGACCCGAGGGTATCGGAGCGCTTTACAACAGTGAGATTTAAGAATTACAATAATAGAGGAGTCTTAAACATTGAGGTTCTGGGTTCAACAAGTGCTGTGGATTCATGAGGTAGTAGATGGGTCCTGAGGTAGCTTCATTGAATGCATTCTTGAGGTAGTGCATGAGTTTAGCAGCAGCCTCGCCTTCTGGGCCTATTTGTTTGTCAGGTGGCGGACTTTAGTGGATCAGTACGATGCAGAGTCAAGGATCAACTGGATCAGGGTTGGCGTGGAGGTGACAGCTATCCATTTGAGAGGGAGCGGTTGAGGAGGAGGGCTTTTAGGAGTTTTATTAATTTTGGAAAGGACGGGGTGGTCATGATATCTGCAGGGATGGAGATTTTGGTCGCATTTCCAGCGAATGATCCGGCCGCGGTTTTTTGTTTGCGTGCTTTCATGAGGATAAGAAGGAGGGAGTTGGAGCTTCTGAGGTTCCTTGTTTGGCCAGCCCTCTTTAGTTTGGCGGCCAGGTAGTCCGGTTTTCCTGTGTGAAGGGCTTCGTGCCTGAGGCAGGCAGTTTTGGAGTTGGCCCGCTGTTCCACAGGGAGCCATTTTAGTTCTCTTAGGGCTGGTGAGATGTGGTCATATTTCCTGATTCCGGTGACCATTCTGTCTGCCGCGTTGAGGGTTGTTTTGAAGGGAGCTAGGTGGAATTTACCATTGCCGGTTAGGGTTGCGCTACCATAGTTTAGTTTGGATAGCACCAGTGCTTGTGTAGCTTGTTTGAGGTCTTTGGTAGGGATGAATGTTTTAATGTTGTGGAGAAGTTTCAGGTTTGCAGAGTTTTTGATGTGGTGGGTCATTTCTAGTTTTGGATCAAGGGTGATTCCCTGAGATTTTACTGAGTTAGCCATGGTGGGAGTGCTGCTTAGTGCATCCATATCCTTGAGCCATTCTGCAATGTGTTGGTTCTCTTCCTTGTTGGAGATTAGGAGGAACTCTGTTTTGACTTGATTGAGTTTGGGACAGCCATTGTTGAATTTCTTTAATATTGTTATTTAGTCTGGAAATGTCATCTGGGGAGGTGGTTTCTAGATAGATCTGGGTGTCATCAGCATATAGGTGTAAGGGGATCTTCGCGTTTCTGAGTATAGTGGTGATGGGTTGCATGTATATGTTGAACAGTATCGGAGAGAGCACTGAACCTTGGGGTACACCCCTGCTAACTGGGCAAAGGTTGGATGCAAAGTCTTTGATTTTTATTTTTTGTAGGAAGGCTGTGAACCACTGTCTCATCTGCGCCAACCCTTTCCTGTAGGGCCTTTATGAGGAGCTGGTGATCAACCGTGTCTAAGGCAGTAAACAGGTCTAGGAGAATGAGTAGGCAGCAGTGATCGGTATCCAGTGACTTATGGATGTCATCTGTGATGTTGAGGATCGCCGTGTTAGTGCTGTAACCTTTTCTGAAACCTGATTGGTGAGGATCAAGGAGGCTGATATTGTCCATTTGCTGAGTCAGATGAGAGAGTGCGCATTTTTCAAGGATTTTGGATAGGAGGGGGAGATTGGAGATGGGCCTGAAGTTGTTTAGGTCTGTGCAGTCAAGGCCTGGTTTCTTAATTATTGGCGTTACTTGGCCAACTTTAAGGCAGTCAGGTATGCTTCCGGTTCTCAAGGAACTGTTGATGATTCTGCACCAGAACGGGGCTATGGAGAGTTTGAGTTCTTTGGTCAGTTGGAAGGGTGTAGGGTCAAGGGCGGGAGAAGCGGGATTGTACGTAGAGATTAAATTGATAATCTTGGCTTTTGAGATGGGATTGAAGGATTTCCATGCATTAGTGTGTAGCCAGCCACTATTTTACATTGTGAATGGGGGCGGGCCAACGCATGTGGAGTTGGCGTTGATGTCGGTGTCTAGTGAGAGTTCAATCTTGGAGATTTTTTCTTCAAAGAAGGTGGCAAAGTCTTCACACAGTTCCTTGGAGGCCTGGGTAGAGGATACGAGGGGTTTGGAAGTTTGCTGCTTGATGATTTTTAACAGTTTGTTGGGCCTGTTTTTAGCATAGTCCAGGGCAGAGCAGAAGAAGTTGGATTTTACACTATGGATGTGTTTTTTGTATTTTCTTCTAGCTGCTTTGAGTTGTTCAAGTAGACACGTGGAGGGGTTCTTTCTCCAGAGTCTTTCTGTGGCTCTAAGTTGTCTCCTTTCATTCTTGATGTCCGTATTGAACCAGGATCTGGAAGGGATGTTTCTGTTTTTTTTTTAGTTTCAGGGGGGCCATCTGATCTAGAATGGATGACATGGATGTGTTGTAATGGTCCGTGAGTTCTGTTGTGGTTAGACCATCAATGTCCCTTAGTATTCATTTTAAGAGGAGCAATCAGAGGCAGGATGAAGAATTGATTGAATGGAGGTCAGATGCCATATTTACACATTCTGATCTATTACACCAAGAAGCAGCACATATTATGATGCTGACGTTAAAATCGGGATCTTCATTTGATGCTTGTCCAGCCTCAAGTTTCCATATGTGAATTAATTTGTTAGCACCAGTGATAACAGAATTATGCAACCAAGAAATTATTGCCACACGTTTACAGTTGTGGAAGGAATCTCAGATACTCCCTATTTCAAAAAATCCAAGTGCTAATCTATACTACTATTATAAAGAGAGAACTTGCACCTTTTGGCAAGGTAATCTCGGGAACCACAGCGCCAATATACACACCCGATACATCTTTGAAAATGTCAGGGCGTGTAGATGGACATAGGCTATATACATTTAAAAAAAAAGCAAAATAAAAAAATTAATTTACAAAACAAAGTAGTCCCCTGAAAGTAGCGCCAGCCAGGACGTAGCGCTGGCCGTTACGCGACGTGCGTCATGACGAAGGAGGAGCGGCGGCGTCATGGAGGAGCGGCGGCGCCATGGAGGGGCGGTGGCGTCATGGAGGGGCGGTGGTGCAGTGGTGCAGTGAGTAGCGGCGGCGACGACGACATGAAGAGGCGGCGGTGCAGTGGTGGCGACATGAAGAGGAGGAGCGGCGGGTCAGGTAAGAAAAGTAAATAGTCGGGGCGGGAGGGAGTCGGGCGGTACTCGGGAGGTGGGAGGCGGGAGGCTGGAGGCTGGAGGCGGGAGGCGGGAGGGGGGGAAGGGAGACTGTCGGCAGGTGCACCGCTCGACAACATGCTGCCCCAGCCACCTTCTGGCCCCGGGCTAAAAATGCAGCACCAGCCCCCTTCTGCCCCAGGCAACGCTGGGGCGGGCTGCTAGTCATGAATAAACCCGTAACTACAGGCCCATCTCTTACCTTTCTTTCCCAGAAAAAATAATGTAAAAGGAAATTAACAGTCAATTGGTCAAAAACAGAAAATAATAATTGACTGGACAAAGCTCAGGTTGGATTTAGGTCCCTTCACTGTGCAGAGGCTCCCCTTGTGTACTTTGTTAGATGACATAAGGAATCTACTGGATAAGTGTCATAGTGTATAACTGATCATACTGGATCCTAATTCTGCATTTGACACCGTTTTGCAACCAGTTTTGATAATGAGATAAAAGCATTGGGGGTTAGAGGAATTGTCCTGCATTTACTTTCCTCTTATTAATAAATTGGACCCAGTCTGTTAGGATTGACTCTCACTCTACTAAACAGAGAGTTTTAACACAGGGAGTGCCCCTGGGTTGAATTCTAAGTCCCATATTATTTAATCTCTATATTTTTCAGTCGGCAATACTAATACAGAAGTTTGGGCTACCCTTAATGTTCTGATGTAGGTAATTTAAAGATGATAATATCAATAGTTGGGGAACTTACTTCAGCCAGAAATTTTCATAACTGCATTCAAGAAGTTAAGAATTGGACGAGTAGGCCAAGCTCGCGTCCGGAATGGCCGCGTTTTAGCTCGGCTCCGTTCGCCTGCCTGCTTATATCGTCTATCCTGCTGTTATCCTGCCCCGGGAAGTCCTCTTTGCTATGCTGCAGTGCTAAGACGCCTTGCAGGCACTCACCTTTTGCTCTGGTTGTCCTTGGGTGCCGTGGATCCTGCACATCGCTCCCGCTCGCTTAGGGGCCTCCGGAGCGGGCTGGCCTGGATCTTCTCGGCGGCGCCCGGACGGGGCGGAGCGCGATGGTCGGCCCTTGATGGCGCTGTGGATGCGGTCAGAGAGGCTGTTGTGCGTATAGGCCGGCTGTGACTTGCTGGCCGGCTCCGGTGGGCCGGTGGCCTTGGGTGGAGGCGCTGCCTTCCGTTGACGGGGCTGATCGTACATTCGGCTTGCTCCCCCTTTGTTCTCCGGTCCGGCCATTTTGATTTCCTCCGCCCGGACTCGGAGAACGGGACCGGCGGCACTGGGGAGCCGGCGATTCCCCCTCTTCTGGTGGTCCCCCTTCCTGCTCTGGAGGTGCCCTGCTGCTGGTCGACTGGTCTTCATTTGCCTCGCTGCTGTCCGGACGGGGGTTGACGGACGCCGCGGCCCCGACGGGCTTCCAAGATGGCGGCCGACCCTGAGTGTCTCAGCCGGGCCTGGACGAGCGCTGGAGGCCCGCCGCATGGCCCGGGTGCCGGATACTGTAAAGGTTTTCCTACACTTAAGGGCATCCTGGACGCCCTACACTCCTGGCGAGCTTCGTTGGCCGCACCCGTTGTCATCCTGGAGGTGGATCCTCTCTTCGGGCCGTTGGGGCCCCCTAAACTGGGTGCGGCATTCGTCGCCGTTGCCGGGTGCGGCTGGAACTATCCTGGGAAGCATGGGCCCGGCGACGGCCGCGTCTGTGGCTGTGCGGAGTTCCGTTGCCCTTCATCGTACTGTGCTATCTCCAGCGCCATTGCTCCGGGGGCCGAATCCCGTCTGGGCTGGCCTCAATGGGTTTTTCTGCCTCTCTTCGCCTCGAATGATCGTCCCTGGTTCCTGTGCCGGCCCCGCTGAGTCGGCCTTTCTCAAACTGTCCCTGAAACTGTGCCTGCATTGCGTGAGATGTTCTTTGACTTTTCCGGATCATCTGGGTTTTATTCCACGTATCTTCTCTGGACTGCCGTTTGATCTCCCTGTTCTTTGCCTTCTGTTCTTCGTGGTCTGGTTCTTGGTGAATCGGACGGCTACAAGTTTGGACAAACAAGGACAGGGCTGAGACGAACTTGCCTCTGTGTGCGGTAGTCTTGATTGGTTGGATGATCGGCATGTAACGGTATGACTATGTGTGACTTTGTGTTGCTCCTGGAGTGTATCCTGATACCTTTTTTGACTTCCCGAGGGCTCTGCCTTTTTCTCAGGCGGGTGGGTGGGTGCTGATACTTCTGTTCCTTGGCCCTCTCCCGCGTGTTTTCTTCCCTTTTTCCTTTCCCCCCCCCTTCTTTTGTCTTAGATTTCTTTCTTGCCTTTGCTCTTCTATATTTCGGGTTCTAATTAGGGCGACAGGCACGCTGCCGGGGGGTGGGCCATAGCCTTCAGCAGGGGTGCAGGGTGGGCTTGCGGGGTGGGTAGGGGGGGCTGTCATTTTGGGGGGTCTTTTCCCCCCTTTTTTTCTCCCTTTTTTGTTCTATGGCTCTAGCGTATTCTCTTTTTCAGGACTCCTTTTCGTCCTGTGTCCCCCTGGGGTGTTTCTGATGCACTGACCTGCCGGTTTTATTGTGCTTGGGGCTCACTGTGTCTTACGCCACTAATTTTCAATGTATGCCGTGTACTGGTTTATGTTTTCCTGCTTCGCCGCCGGGGGGCGCATGTTTGAGGAGGAGTCCCTTCTTTTTTCCCTTTTTTCCTTTCCCTCCCTCTTTCGTGGGGGATTTCCTTCCTTTTATTGGGGTGTGTACCGTGTTGATTGATGCGATGGGGTCCTTTTACATCCGTTTGATGATCGGGTTGTGGCTGTGGTGGGTGAGCACTGGACGGCGTGCGTACTCGCCTCTCCTTGTGGTACTTCCGTTGGGGTGGTATTTACAGCTATGTTTAGTTCTTGTTGGATTTATCCTGTACTTTCTATGATCGCCGATTCGCGGCTCACCACGGCCCCTCCCTATTTGCTTGTTTCACTGCCCGTCCTGATCCTGTACTTCCCGTTCCCATATTAGAAAATCAACCTTCACCTATCCTGTCCATACTGGTTGCTCTATGGCTTTTGGCCTATGTCTCCTGTGTTCTTGTTGTCGTCTCCTGTGGATGCTTTGTATTGTTGACTATGCTCCTGCTATGTGGTGGCCAGCCCGCTGGGTTGTAGGCCCGTATTTGTGAGCATTTTTTGTACAATAAAGGTTTTAAAAAAAAAGAAAAAAAAAAAAAAGAATTGGACGAGTAGAAATGCACATAAACTGAATGGTGATAACGCTGAATTACTATATTTTGGCCCCTTATCTATGACAAAAGTACCTAATTGGTAGTGAAAATAGATTCTAAATTGGGCATGAATAAGCAGGTATCTTTGTATCACCGTGCAGTCTTTTTACATTTAAAATTACCACAGATATCAATTCCAAAATTACTAAAGAAGAACACTGGGCAATAGCTCAGGCACTGATTGTATCATCTCAAAAAAAGGAGGAGTAAAGAGGGGAAATAAAGACAAAAGGCTAGTCCACCACTCAAAATAATGCAAAAGCAAAAAATTGCAGATCTTCCACACCCCATATGCAAGATTTCTATTTTTATATATAAATGAGAAAACACCCCCAAACTTAGGTTTCCACTGTAGGGAGAAAACACTTTTATCTGGTTCAAAAAGGGACCAGGGGTGCCTATGTCCCAAAAATGGTAGATTAGTGTAACATCAGATGCTTACTTTTGCAAATGCACAAAAACGGAGCTGCCAACAAGACCCCTTGGTCAGTGACTTCATCTAACGCCAAGGAAATGGTGAATCTCCTACCTTATCCCAACAAAAATGCCCAGCACATATTGTGTTCGCTGCCCCTCTGCAAAACGCAATTCCTGAAGAGGATGGAGGAAAAAGAAAGCACCTATGAGAGGCAGTGCTGTGTTTGAATGTGCACATTTTGGCTTAAATCTCTAGGGTCCCCCCACACACAGGTGTTGGAGAGTCTCTATCATAAAAATTTGGAGCAGAGTGTGGACAACTACTCCTTTTTTCAGTACTGTTTCACAGATAGCATATTCTGTTTGTAAGTGCTGTGCATGTGCTTGGACTTCAACAGGCATACAAAGTGAGGGTAAATACTAGTACAAATGTGGGTTGTCACCCTAGACTGATATAAAATAAGTATCAAACAATTATGTTTTCAGGGTTCATTCTAAGTAACAGATGGTGCGAAAATCTTTTGCTAGTACAATCCAACACAAACCTAACTCAACTCCTTAGCTGCTAGGCCTTTTCCACTCCTGTGCTAAGCCTTTTTTTGGCTATATGGGGTAGTTTGCCTCTAGGTCCCTTTAACATTTTGACGACATAAGGTATACACGCCAAATTTGTGTCCTTTTCTTCTAGTTCAAAATATTTTATTGAATTTTCACAATAATTAACACATACAGACAATACAGAAAAATTATTCATGAGCGAAAATATCTATTCAAAAATAGGAAATTTACAGAAACAATAATGAATTATAATAGGTATTGATGTATAAATATTCATTTAAATAAGGGAAGCTAAACAAAAAAGGAAAGGAAGGGAGGGAGGGGAGGGGAGCCATGTATAATTACTATTATAAAATAGAGCTACCTATATCATAAAATTACTTATGTATAATGACGATAAAACAATATATCAAGTATAAATATACAATTATGAAGACAAATATATCTATAGGTAACCAAAAAGAGTGAAATAAATTAGAGTTATGATTAGCCCCATTCAGGGATAACTGAGCACCTCTCCTTGTAAAAATATCCCTTGACCACCAAGTATGAACTGATAATGACGAAATATCCTTCCAACTAAAAGTAATGGATTTTAAAGCAGCTGATATTAGAAAATTAAACAGTTTACCTTCTAATTCAGTTAAGTAATGCAAAAGACAAACAGATTTTCATATTAACAGTTTGTAAGAAATAACGTCATGGATATGCAAAAACTTTTGTATAATATCCCAAACATCAGACCAAAATTAAAAGATTAATGGACAATCAAAACGCAATGTTGTAATGAATCAGGATGTAATTTACAATGCCAACATGTTTCAGATTGCAGCAGTTTAGCACGAAATAAACGTATTGGGGTCAATAAACAATTGAATAAATTATATAAGAATTGGTTTGGTCGAGTGAAACATGTAGCCAGCCTGAAATACTATTAAGCCAAATAATTTTCCAAGTATCATTAGTTAAGGAAAGTGAAAGCTCGGCATTTGAAAATGCTGTGATTATATTTAAATTGTTTGCTATAAAAGTAGATCATTTTGTATATAAAATGGAAACAGTATGTGATGACGTAGAGATAGTTTGAATATATACTACTAAATCTGCTTTAACATTAGGCGGAATATCATGAGGGAAAGAATCTAAAATTGAATTACACAAAAACTCATATTTAATAGAGTCAGATTGAGGTAAACCAAATTTCATTTGTAAAGCTTCAAAGGGAATGAAAGCATTGTTCAAATAAATATCTTTAAGATAAAAGATACCAGCCGTAATCCAAGAATTCCAGAAATTAACATTTCTACTCAATTTAATAACATTACTATGCCATAATGACAAGCCTTCAGCATATACCATAAGAGATAGAGTTTAGTGGACTTAATAATAACAGATTTTTGTAGAAATGTTGATTTGTTAGACATCGTTAGCAACTTGGCCAATGGAAAAGGATTCACAAGAGATTGCTCTATATGAAGCCAAGTAGGAGGATTATTTAAAGAGGAAGGAGTAAACCATATCGAACTTTATTTCAGTATAAATGCTTTGTGATATAGAAGAAAATCAGGAACGCCGAATCCAGCATTACATTTGGGTATTTAAAATTTTTTATAACTAATACGAGGTGATTTATTGTTCTAGAGAAAAAAATTGGAGAGAAGTCTATCGATATCTTTATAACATTTTAATGGAAATTGAGTAGGAATCATAGCAAGGGTATAAAATTTTTTAGGAGCAATAGTCATTTTAGTGGAGTCCATTCTCTCCCACCAAAGAAATGAAGTGAAGACGACTGAGACATTTTATCTTTGATAACATTTAGATAAAGTTACTATTTAATGATAATGTTGCTTGTATGGAGGATAAAAATAAAATACCAAGATATTTTAATTTGTCGTTTTGCCAAATATTGTCAGTCATAGGTAACATATCATGAGTACAAAAGATGTGTAAGTGGAAAAATTCAGTTTTATTAATGTTATGTTTGTAACTAGAAACCATGGAATATTTTTTAATAATTTCTAGTCAGGAGGGAATTAAGGATATAGGATCACTAATAAATAACAGCACATCATCAGCATAAGCTAAGGTTTTGGTAGTAACATACTTCATCGTAATACCTTTAATATTATCACATTTTCTTATATGAGTAAGGAAAGGTTCATTTCCAATTAGAAATATTAGTGGAGAAAGGGGACAGCCCTGTCTTGGGCCTCAAAAAAGAAAAAACTGACTTGACACTTGGCCATTAATAAATAAACAAGCAGTGGGAGCAAAATACAAAGCAGAAATCATGTGAATAAATGAGGTGCCAAAATTGAATGATAGCAAGGTCTAAAATAAAAATTGCCAATGGATTTTATCAAAAGCTTTCCCTGCATCTAAAGACAGAATTCCTGCGGGGGAAATTAAAGTGGAACTCTGTTCAATAACATGTAATAAGGTGTTTGTGTTATTTGTGAAGTATCTATTCTTCATAAAACCTGATTGATCTGGGTGTATAATAGAATCTAATATAGGGGCCAATCTAGAAGCAAGTATTTTAGCATATAATTTACAGTCTTGATTAATTAAAGATATAGGAGAATAATTTGAGACAAGAGTGGGATTTTTATCCGGTTTGGGAAGTACAATAATTAAAGCATCAGTAAAAGAACCTGAGATAGTTTCTGAAGAACCAAAAAAAGTAAAAAGTTGAAATAAATAAGGTAGAAGTTGGGATTGGAACTATTTATAAAACTCAGCTGAGATACCGTCGGGACCTGGAAACCTATGTTTTTTTAAGAGATTTAATGGCCGCTAAAATTTCATCTGTAGTAATGGGTAAATCTAGCCCAAGCCTATCCGATTGTAACATTTTGGGCAAATTACATGTAGTTAAAAAAGATTCAAGTAAAGGGGCATCATGAAAATCCAGCTTATTAGATAGAGTAGAGTAAAAATCGAAACATTCTTTAACAATATCATTGTGAGATAGAGCAGTTTTGCCATTAGGGCCATGAATTGAGGTAATTTGCGTTCTATCTTTTTTTATACGTAAATAATTAGCTAAAAGTTTCCCAGATCTGTTGGCATTAAAACAGATTTAGCTTTAGAATTAGAGATTTGGATGCCAGCTCTTTTAATAAGGATTGAAATACATTCATATCAAAGCTTTTGTAGTTTGACTCTGTATTGAAGATCATTGGACGTAATAAAAAGCTTTTCAAATTTTGCAATTTGTTTCTCCAAATTTCTGATATGCGCATTGAATGTTTTATTTTCGTAGGCCATAATGGAAATAGTTACACCCCTAATGTAAGCTTTAAAGGCATCCCATATATTGACCATAGAAGTGGAACCTTCAGGGTTAAGTAAAAAATAATCTTGAATGGCAATTAAGATTTTAGGCTTATTATGTTCATTAAGAACAATTCCAGTATTCATAGGCCATCTAGTTTGTTTTGTAAAAGTTGAAGTTACATTCAGAACAAAAGAAATCAAGGCCTGATCAGAAACATCAATATCAGCAATCTTAGGAGTTTTTACAGATTGGATTAGTTGTGTGGAGATTAATAAATAATCAGTTCTAGTTATATGGGTTGGAGAAAAATGTTTTAAAAAATTCAGTAGGGAAATGCAATCACCAAATGTCAACTAACTTGGTTGTATGAATAAATGATTTAAAAGTATGAAAAACCTTAGGAGGGCGAAACTTAGTATTAGATAATCTATCTAATAATGGGTCGGTAATAACATTAAAATCACATCCAACAATTAAAGGAACTTTACCCAACTTTAGGACCTCTGAGGTAATATTAGACCGAAAAACGGGGTCATCTGCAGTAGGACCATAAACATTAAGTGAAAATATGACCGAATCATGAACTTTAATTTTAACAAGTATATATCTTTTATTCATGTCTGAAATTGTACTTAAAACTTGGCAATGTAATTTCTTTGCAAAGAAAATAGCCACACCTTTTTATTTACCATTGGGAGGTGATAAAACAATAGTATCTACCCACTTTATTTTCATAGATTTTATCATCTATATGAGTCTCTTGAACAAAACTAATATCTGCCTTACAACTACCTAAATACTCTAAAATGTTCGTATGCTTAACTGGATGACGTAATCCTTTAACATTTAGCGAAACAACTTTAATATTGTGGACATTAGCCATAACGAAGAGAGAAAAAATGAAAAATAAAGAAGAGGAGAGGAAGAAATAGAGCAATAATAACAGAAAATAGTAACTCCGGAAATAGTAAGAGGACAGGAAGAAATTAAAACAAGGAGAAGATGACAAACAGAGTACGTAAATATCAAGGATGAAACGCACATACGCTTTACAAGCATGACCGGAATCGTTGGAGCCCTATGTAATAATAAACCATTAGTATGTCAGAACATATGTAGTTAATCAAGTATTAGAGTCATAAGTATCCATGGAATGCTGTGAATGCTGATTCAAAAACTGAAATAAGTCATAAGGACGATGAAAAGATTTTGAGAGATTGTCTTTCCAGATACGTATTGTTGAAGGATCAAAAAGACCATATTTGAATCCAAGACTTCGCACTTGAGGACGAAAAGCAGTAAATTCTTTGCGAATAGAAACTGTTTCCTTAGTAAAATCCTGATGAATAAAATTTGTATTCCCATTGACCATGAAGGAAGGAAATTCTCTTGCTGCTTTTTCAATCAAAACCAGATGGTTATGCCGAAGAACTTGAATATCATTTGACGGGGTTTAGTATGTTGAGGATTGCGATGTGAAGGAATCCTATGGGCCTTGTCAATCTCAAATTTGTCAGGAAATTTAATTTGTAGAAGGCCAGGGATCAAATTTTTTTCTAAATACAAATCTGCAGTTGCCACCCTCAACATCCTCTGGCAAATTAAAAATGCGTAAGTTGTATGGTTTGTTGCGATTTTCCATATCTAGAAGCCGTGTAGACAAAGGTGATATTTTCGCTACAAGTGTCAGGGATTGAACCATCGGATGCGCCTACTTTGCGCAGTCCTGTTTTGGACTACAATACCCAGAAGGCCTTCTGGGAGGAAGCAGCAAAAGTTATATGTATCACGTAGCAACGCTGTAGCGTTTTACGTGATTCTGGATTGTACCGGCGTTTCTGAAGCAGCGAGTCTGCTTGTTTGTTCAGAGACCCTACGTTGGATTCTTGCAGTGGTTCCTCTGCCGGAAGACGGAACCATGGAAGAATTCGAAGGCTCGGCTGAGCCGTAAAGTCCTCGCGTCTCACATTCGGTGAGGGCGCGACTCGTGTTATTTAATTGTGCTTCATGTGTTCCGCTCGGCTGAGCGTGAACTATGTCTTTGCCTCGCCCGCACGCGGCTGCAGCAGATAGGTTCCTGGGTTCCGCTCGGCTGAGCGTGGATTATTCCCCCTGTCATGTTTCACCCACTCGAGACTGTGGCCGGCTCCCTTCGTTGGACTTCACTTCGGCCTGGGAACTGAGGCTGTGTTCGCCACAGATTGGGTAGTGTTATCTTTCTCCGTACTTTGCTGCATTCTATTATTTCTTTTGGAGTTGCAAGACTATAACAATTACTGTTTGCTCTTTTGTGAAACTTGAGGTTCTGGATTTTCAGGAATCTTAGCTCGTAGGAAGGAGTTCCCGAGCTGTGTGTTGTTTTTGCCTTTTTGCATCTAAGAAAGGATTCTGTCGCTACTGGAATCTAGGATTTTGAACTTTGTTTTCATTTAAGAATTCTTGTCCTATTTTTGTTCTGGAAAAACAAGGGGTGTGGATGTGAGTATGAATGTGTAAGGGATTTATTTGCATTTGTCCGCATGGTCTCAAGGTTTGGTACTGATGAATAGTGCTTGTGTTTTAAATGATAGGCTGATTTTCCAGGTGGTGTTGTTTCTCTATTCGTAAGAGATGCATCTTACTAGAGCATTTTAGGGACGTCTCATTTGGGAGAACTCCACCAGGTATTATTTGAATTCTAGTGAGATCACACTGAGTGTAGTTAGGATTTATGTACTGTATTAATGTTATGCTTTTTTGTTACAGGTAATCCCTTTCCACCGCTGATCCTTCCCTTTCCCATCCCTCACTTGATTGCCTCTATACTCTGTGTACTGTTATTTAGTCAGAGTGTGAGGATGTCAGGAGGTGGACCCTATGGAGCATCACCCTGATCCTGAGGAGCCAGAGGACGTGACAACAAGTGGTGTAAAAGTTTCAGGTTTAGCCTTATTATCCTGTATTTTATTTGCATTATCAGAGATTTTCATTGACAAACTCGCCATTTCTTTTCATACATTTTTAATCTCTGAGGCAATAGAATCTGTATTGATACAAAGTGCTTGAATTTTGTTTCGAATAAAGTATTTTCAAAGAATGAAAGAAAATATACTGCAGCAGTGAAGAAAACCCTATTTGAGCTATATTGGGCTATGGTAGTGGCTAGGCTCAAGCCAGGCCCGTTCCTGAGGCATTGCTCCGCCCCCCGATTGACAAAGCTGGCTGTACCTTGAGGCAGAGCTGGAAGCAGAGGATGGAGGCAGAGAAACGCCACTGACGTCGTAGAAAGTCCACAAAAATCACCACATTCACAGGTACTGGCGTTATGAACTAAGCGACCTCATTTTCGCTGTGTTTTTGACATGAAATCTGCGTTATTTATTCATAAAAGGGCGAGAGAGCGCCAAAGCTCGCTAGGTGGCAGCCATCTTGTGGCGCGCGCTCGTGTGTCTTCAGTGTCCTTTTCTTCTAACATCATGGGTATTTTAGAGGTATCCAGGGTTTGTTGATACACCTGGAGAGGACCCAGAAACTTGCCAAAATACATCTAAAGGTGTTTCAGATGAAGGCGTTTGTTTTTTTCCCTGCAAATGATATCACCAAAAGGTTTATAGTGTTGAAATCACCATCTTCCCAGCTTTCAGACACTGACAGACTTTTGTCATAAAATCAAATTTATTAACACAGTTTTGGCATCTTACTGGAACATAGCCTATTTTTGCTATTTTTCCAGTAAATGGTAAAAATTGGTATAAAAGCAATCATGGATCTTGTGAAGCTATACATTTTGTAAAAGTAGACAACATTTTGAATTCAGCAAGTGGTCCTTGTGTAGATCCTTGAAGGTTTTCTAATAGAAACTAACAGTTGAAAATAGGAAAAATTGCAAAATGAGTTGAAAAAAACGTCCATTTGTGCCAATGTTTTCACCAGTAACTTCTTCGACGTATGGCAGATTTTTCAAGCAATATACCGTTACACCTTCTGGACCCTTATGGTTGTGGGGATATATAGGACTTGTAGGTTTACCAAGAACCCTAGGAATCCAAAGCCAATAACTGAGCAGTATCTTGCATTGTTTTTTTATTGTATACCGGGTATATAGCAATTAATTTGGGAAAATATAATAGTGAAAAGTCGGTATGAAAGACACTATGTATTTCTGAAATGGGAACAAAACATAGAGTTCAGAAACAGTAGCTATTTGCACAACTCCAAAATGGTGGGTACCCATACTAGCATGTGAATTATAGGACATTTTTCAAAGTGACTTCTTTTTTACACATTGTCTTACATTTGGAAGGCAGAAATGCATCGAAAGTCAATAGGTAATAACAGTTTCTCTATAATTCTGTGTTCCCCTAAGTCTCAAGATAAAAATTGTACCTCACTTGTGTGGGTAGGTCTTGTGCCCACGACAGAAAACGGCCCTAAACACAACATAGACACACACCATTTTTACAGTGAAAATGGACCCTTTTTTGCCAAGTCCATAGCTGTTGATTTTGAACCCTAGATTTTGTGGATCCACACAGATTCTAGAACTTTCCATCACATACATTTGAGGCAAATGTGCTTTTTTGAGAAAGCTTGAGGTTTGAAAGGGATTCTGGGTAACAGAACTTGGTGAGAGCCACACAAGCCACCTCATTCTGGATTCCTCTAGGTATCTATTTTCCAAAAATATACCGGTTTGCTATGTTTCCCTAGGTGCTGGCTGCACTAGGACCCAAAATCCACAGGTAGGCACATTCCGCAAAAAAGTCAGTGCCTAGTGCGCTTTCTGACATCTTGGAGAGGGAGGTAATTGGGGGCTATTGCTCCGATATGCCCCCTAGGGGGCCAGAAATACTCTGTCTAATTTTTTTTTTGGCGGGGGGGCATTGAAATGCCCATTCTGGTATAAAAGCGAGCATATTCGCTGGTGCCTAATGGCCTCTCTGTCTCCCTGGGGGCAGAACAGGGGCTACTGCCCAAATCTGCCTCTGGGGGGGGCAGAAAGACTGGCATCTTTTTTTGAGAATGGGGCATTAGCATACCCGTTCTGGGCAGCCCTCACCCCTACATTTTGAAAACATTTATCCCTGGTGTCTAGTGGGTTTTCTGCCCCTGAGGGGGCAGATAAGGGGCTATTGCCTCCATCTGCCTCCAGCCGCTGAGGCCAGGCACGAAGTTCCGGGTCGGGCCGGGATATATTTAATTCGGGTAACCAAAGGATTGTTTATTGCGGATAACACGGATTACCAGTTGACTAGCTGCATCTATATACATTTGCCGAAGCAACAAATGGGCTCCAAAATGGTGGGTACCCATACTAGCATGTGAATTATAGGACATTTTTCAAAGTGACTTCTTTTTTACACATTGTCTTACATTTGGAAGGCAGAAATGCATCGAAAGTCAATAGGTAATAACAGTTTCTCTATAATTCTGTGTTCCCCTAAGTCTCAAGATAAAAATTGTACCTCACTTGTGTGGGTAGGTCTTGTGCCCACGACAGAAAACGGCCCTAAACACAACATAGACACACACCATTTTTACAGTGAAAATGGACCCTTTTTTGCCAAGTCCATAGCTGTTGATTTTGAACCCTAGATTTTGTGGATCCACACAGATTCTAGAACTTTCCATCACATACATTTGAGGAAAATGTGCTTTTTTGAGAAAGCTTGAGGTTTGAAAGGGATTCTGGGTAACAGAACTTGGTGAGAGCCACACAAGCTACCTCATTCTGGATTCCTCTAGGTATCTATTTTCCAAAAATATACCGGTTTGCTATGTTTCCCTAGGTGCTGGCTGCACTAGGACCCAAAATCCACAGGTAGGCACATTCCGCAAAAAAGTCAGTGCCTAGTGCGCTTTCTGACATCTTGGAGAGGGAGGTAATTGGGGGCTATTGCTCCGATATGCCCCCTAGGGGGCCAGAAATACTCTGTCTAATTTTTTTTTTGGCGGGGGGGCATTGAGATGCCCATTCTGGTATAAAAGCGAGCATATTCGCTGGTGCCTAACGGCCTCTCTGTCTCCCTGGGGGCAGAACAGGGGCTACTGCCCAAATCTGCCTCTGGGGGGGGCAGAAAGACTGGCATCTTTTTTTGAGAATGGGGCATTAGCATACCCGTTCTGGGCAGCCCTCACCCCTACATTTTGAAAACATTTATCCCTGGTGTCTAGTGGGTTTTCTGCCCCTGAGGGGGCAGATAAGGGGCTATTGCCTCCATCTGCCACCAGCCGCTGAGGCCAGGCACGAAGTTCCGGGTCGGGCCGGGATATATTTAATTCGGGTAACCAAAGGATTGTTTATTGCGGATAACACGGATTACCAGTTGACTAGCTGCCTCTATATACATTTGCCGAAGCAACAAATGGGCTCACTAGCGGACAGGTTTCCGAGATGGGAATGTGCCGATACAAAAAGGCGTGCTTGTCGCTGGGAATCTAGACGGGCTGTTCCCGGGCTCGTGTTGTTATCACGCGATGTGCTTCAACCGGGAGGCCGCTAGTATATTGGTAATCCGTGTTATCTGCAATAAACAATCCATTGGTTACCTGAATTAAATGTAGCCCGACCCGGAGCTTCGTGCCTGGCCTCAGCGCTAACTTATATATTGGAAACTATTCAGCAGTTTATTCACGTGACACTGTTGTTGCTGGCCTTCTCAACCCTTGCAGCACCTGGCCTATTGTAGCCTCAATACGCCCGCATATAGCCATTAATGTTTGCCCCCATATTGTTTGTTTACCCATCTTCTAGTTCCAGGTTCTATGCTCTGGATATTGTCCTGGCCTTCCCCTTTTGAAGCATTTCTGCTCGATATATCTCTGATTTGTTGAAAATTATTTGTGGCACTCCTGATGAAGGCACCCCCTGTGCCGAAACGGGCGTAGAGAAATAACTTTTCATCACACAGCCACGATATATCAGTCTTTGTCCATAAATGTTTGTCAAGATGAGATACATGTTTATTCATCAGATGTCTGTGTAACTTAATTATTTAGACTAAATTGTTTAGCCACCATACTAAATAATGAACACATTGTATTTGTTTTGTAATGTATTTAATTGTATGTTTAATTGCTCTTTTATATCCACTTTTTTAATATAAATGTGAATTAAGTAAATTTCAATATGTTTTAAACAATTGCTTCTCCTTTACACTGAGTTCTAATTATCCCTCTAGCTATGTTGAAAATATGTTGATGTGATTAGTATCATTTGAACTGCCTAGGAAACGTTTCCTTCATTGTTACATTACCCTGTCCTAGGAGCTCTAGAATAATTTTAGGGGGTCCTTGTTAATCGCATGATACATATTTTCTGTAGCCATGGAGAGGACATTTCAGCATGACTAACTTGGGTGCGGCTGCATGTGTGAATCACGATTGAGTTATACATATGAATGTATGATGCATTCCATCTTATGCCTTATAATTGAAAAAGCTTTTTGAATACATTGCTTCATCTCTAGGGGAACAATGGATATGTCAAGCAGCATGGTACTACAAAATCATAAACATCAAGGAACCACAATATGAAGCAGAAATACACATTGAGGAGCCGCCTATATCTAAGACAAGCCCTTAACTTTCTCCTGTTCTTATATTTTGTGGCTCTCAAAGTGTATTAAAGGTCTAAAAATGATCTTACCAAATAGCATACTTTACACAAATTTAATAAATTCCGCTCTTGTGAATCTATAAAATAACATTAAAAAATATTATAAGATAACCAAGACGAAGGAATGAAAATGTGACTGTCATGCATCACCGCCTATGACCAAGCCCATGGCATGTACATAACACATCAACTTTCCACAAATAAGGCAAAACAAATCAAAGTATACATATGCTCTAATGTGCATAACCTTCTTTGCGCAAGGTGCAAATGTCCGCACATTCCATGGGCAGAACGGAGATGTCCGCCAACCCCTAATTTACACTTAAAAGAAGCAGGTATTTTAAGGTGGAAACAGCTTTTCCCAGATGGCCAGTTAATCTCATGGGGTTGGTGTGAGCAGGAGTTGGGCTTACGTGTGGTAGTTAAGTATGGGTGAATTTTGCGGATCTGCGGTCTGCGAATTCGCAGATTTTTTTGCGATTTGCACTGGAGTACTCTCTACTGGCTTATCCAGTAAGTGCTACCTTGTTGGGAAAATGTATAGTGCTTTTCTACACTACAGCTGCGTAAAGTGCCAGAAGAGTTGTCTCCAGTGACCATGTGTGTGTTACTAACATCACGCTGAAGGGCGCAGGGGTCCCTTGAGTGAGCTGGCCATCATAGTGGGTAAATGGTGGGTAGATGGTGCGTCTCATTTGGGAGAACCCCACCAGGTATTATTTGGATTCTAGTGAGATCACACTGAGTGTAGTTAGGATTTATGTACTTGATGAATCCGGGTAAGTAAGATACGTGGTACACATAGAAGGTTGTATTTATGGTAGTTTATTACCAGAGAAGATATCATGTACATGAGCCCACGCCAACCGCTGCACTGCAATGCCTGGAATGCCAACACCCTGGATTCCAAGTTCCAGTGCATGCGGCGAGCGCGAGGCACAAACACGAGGATACAACACATCCTCCTTTCTTGAAAAGAAAAAGAAACTATTACAACAAGAAAGATGTAAGCAAAATTATACAATGAATAAAAGTAACTTAACAGTCCGATATGATGAACCTAATTCCCAACATTGTAGTCCTTGTGCCAGGTGGGGGGTTTCCTAATCCGGGGACTACCCACATTGCGAGCGGAAATGGGAACAGACTGAAGCGAATGAGAAGTTGTGGGTAAACGACAGGAATTGGGAGAAAGAGAAGTTCCTGTTAGGTTAGAAGGGGTAGGACCACTTGTAGGTGACATTCTCATACATATAGAAGGAACCTTAACAACCTTGGAGAGGCTCCAAACATTTCCGTCCGACAATTGTACAACTTGCCTACCCACTCTAACAACTAGCAAAGGATCTGAGAAACGTGACACACCAGATTTAATAAAGCCGGACTTTCTCACACGTACCCAATCTCCAACCTTGCACGGATTGTTGTCAGAAGCACAAACCACAGGGGTACTATGTTTCTTGTAATTACCGACAAACAGATCCCTCATCCAGGGCTGGCTCATATTACATACACCCCTTCTCCCCCTCATTTTTTCAAAAGGAGACAAATCTCCATCAGACTTTGGGGTGTTCCTATAACTCCACAAGAGTTTTCCAACAGCTTCGTAGCAATTCTCTCCGTTGCACACTGCAAGTTGTAAACCCTCCTTGAGCACCCTGATCCACCTTTCTACCATGCCGTTACCTTGAGGATAATATACTGAAGAGCGTTTGTGTAATATTCCATGGTTGTTGCAAAAGGATTTCATCTCTGTAGAGGTGAACTGTGTGCCATTATCAGATAGGATGGAAGTAGGGAAACCTTCTTTTTCAAAAACTGATTTTAAAAAATCGATAACTACTCTAGAAGATACATGAGGTACAAATTTCACCTCAGGCCAACTGGAGAACTGGTCTATTAACACTATAGCATAAACCGGACTATGACCTAAAGACATCGGACCAGCAATATCTACCGAAATGCATTCCCAGGGCTTTGAAGGTCTCGAGACAGAATCATGTTGATATTTTATGGGTTTTTGTGCTTTATCACTTACACAACATTCAACACAAGATCTTACTTTTTCCTCAATCAACCTGTCGACCCCAGGCCACCAAAATTCACTCCTTATTCTCCTCTTCATACTGGACATGCCCGGGTGACCCTCATGTGCCATGTCTAAAATGGTGTTCCTCAAACCGTGAGGTACAACCAAAAGCAAACCCCTCAACAAAATTTCACCCTGGATGGATAATTCTTGAGCTACATGGAAGTATGGTAAGATAGTAGAAGATAGATTGTTCTTGGGAGGCCAACCATTTTCAACGAAAGACAAAACATCCAGGTAATCACGATCCTCACCACAAGCTAATGCCCAATCATCTTCACGAATGCAACCATTGGACACCTCACAAATCGACACGACTTTATCAGGATCATCATCAGGAGCAACTTGATTGTCGTCTTCTACAGGTAGCCTAGAAAGAAAATCAGCTAGGACGTTTTTTGCTCCTGGAATGTATTCTACTGTAAAATGAAAGTCTTGTAATTTATATTGCCATCTGGCAATCCTAGAAGTGGCTTTACCACAACCTTTAGTTGTGAAAAGATCCACCAGAGGACGATGATCAGAACGAACAACAAAGTCAGTACCATATACATATCTGCGAAAGTATTCAATACCCCACCAGCAAGCTAAAGCCTCTTTCTCTAAAGTGGAATATTTAGTTTCTGCACCTCGTAATGGTCTTGATGCAAAAGCAATGGTAACGAAACTAAAATTTTGCTTCTGCATCAGCACTGCCCCAATGCCAACATTGCTTGCATCAGTGACAATAAATGATTTACAATTGGTGTCAAATGGGGATAAGGCAGGAGCAGAAATAATGCATTTCTTTACAAATATAAATTGATTTTTACAATTGTTATCCCAAATAAATTGTTGTTGATTTTTCATCAATTTCCGTAAGTGAGAAGTTTTATCAGAAAAGGAAGGAATGAACTTTGCGTAGTATTCGGCTAAACCGAGGAAGGATCTGAGCTGATCTTTGTTGACTTTGTTGGGAGCATTTTCAATAGCCTTAACTAAACTTAATTTGGGAGAGATACCCTCTTTGCTGATTGAATGGCCTAGATAATCTACAGAATTTTTTCCGAATTTGCACTTTTCTTTGGTAAGGGTTAAACCGTTGTCTTGAAGTATGGATAAAACTTTAAATAAAATTCCAGAATGTTCACATTCATCTTTACCGAAAACTAGTATGTCGTCTTGGAAATATAATACATTAGAGACATTTTTGAACATATTGTGCATGACTCTCTGAAACACTGAGGACGCGGACACTAGGCCAAAAGGCATTCTCTTATACCTTTAAGCACCCTCAGTGGTTATGAAAGATGTAAGATGCTTACTGTCCTCGTGGAGAACTATCTGACGGTATGCGTTAGATAAATCCAATGTGGTGAAGACTGATGCATCCTTGAGTTTTGAGAACATTTCTCCAATATTGGGCAAGGGATGTCTATCAACCCACACATTAGAATTTAAATCGCGCATATCCACACAAAGACGAATTTTCCCATTAGGCTTGTGGGCTACAACTACAGGAGAAAGCCACTCAGAGGATTCAATTTCCTCAATTACATCTAGATCACATAATTTCTGAAGTTCTTTCTTAACAGATTCTCTTAAGGCTAAAGGAATGTTGCGTACCTTATGTACTTTGGGAAAAAACTTGTGGAAAAAGTGTTTCCCATTTGTTGTCAGAAGGTACATCAACAGAATTGACAAAATCAGAATATCCCAGAACTTGATCGGGATGATTGGGATCAAGTTTCATCATCAATTCTCTTTGTTGTGGCCAACCCAATAAACACGACCCATCTTTGGCAACATACACTTTTGCAGGAATCGACTTGCCTTTAAATGATAAAGTGGAATGAAAATACCCAAATACATCGATAGGTTTTTTACCATAACCTCGTAACCTAATGTCAGAAGGAAATAAGGATATAACATCAGGAAATTCTTGCAATAAAACATCGTCACCAATCAAGGTGTACTTTGCACCAGAGTCTGCCATGACTTTTATGGATTTAGATCCGATCTGTAGCATACAGAAAGGTGAATCTTTTTTTTCTTCTCCTACTTCGTATATGGTGCATACGTCATCATATATGTCATCATCCTCGTCTACAGCTTGAACTTGGGAAAACTTGGGGCGTCTCGAATCTGAAGAAAAGTTCTTTGATTTGTTGCAATTCTTGCACATCCTCGCAAAATGACCTCTAGATTTACAATAATTGCAGAATTGTCCTATAGCTTGACACCTTTTATCTGTTGCGACGTGTCCGGGAAAACCACATTTGAAGCAAACCACTTCTTTTCTGAAACCCTGAAATGATGAAGAAGGTAGTGTTGGTCTGTTAGAAGTAGCTTCAATTGGACTTTTCTTGACAGTTTGAACCAAAGAGACATTGGGTCTATCCAGAACGATGGGAGATTCTTTCAGTTTTTTTTTCGGATAACTCTTTAATGCCTAATTTCATGTCTTCAAAGCGATGTGCAATGTCAAGAGCTTTTGAAAGAGACAAATCTTTTGCATCAAGTAGTTTTTCTTGAAGTTTCACATCAGAAACATTATGTACAAGTTGGTCTCTCACCATCTGATCATGGAACTGTTGGTAGTTACACTTGGCAGCAAGAATTCTTAAGTCTTTCACAAAGGAATCGATAGGTTCAATTGGCAGTTGTTGTCTACTTAGAAATGTATGCCGTGCCACTACCTCATTGACTTTCTTGATGAATTGTTTGTCAAGCTGCATTATGGCATTTTCATAAACATCAGTGTCTTCTTCGGAGGAATTGTCTAAAGTCAGAGGAGGAAGGTGAGAAAGGACTTGTCTTCCTTCAGCGCCAAGTGAATGTTTAAGAATGGCGAGTGTACGTTTGTCTGTGTAATTCTCTCCACCTATGGCCTCTAAGTATGCTTCAAATCCTTCACGCCATTGTTTCCACTCTAAGGGTGGTTCACCTGGGCTTGCTAAAAATGGAGGAGGAGCGTTGAAACTCTCCATAATAATAAATAAAAGATACTAAATTAATACTAATAAAATGCCTGGCTTAGATAAAGAGGTTCCCTTTGTATGAATTGTTATGATGTCATAAACAAGTCTCTGCTGTAGTCAGATTCCTTTAAATTTGCTTTAGAGAAACATTCATTGTGATGTAGACACAGACTATTGTTTAGTATATCAGGCACTTCTTTGAAATAGTCTATTATGACGTCACAAAGACGAGTGACGCTCTGTAAAATCTGGCAGCTTAGGAATGCGCTTGTGCTGACACAGCTTGCAGGTTCTATTTAGAATATGGAGCGCGCGTCTGTGCGCATGCGTCAACTCGCGCGTTTTGACAGGATTCTGAGCGTGTGCGCACACAGATAAACGGAAGCGTCTTCGGGGAAATGAAGAAAAATGAATAAAAGTCTCACCGCTTAACAGGAAAGAGCGGGATTTTCACTAACACTTGAAGTCGACGATGATGAAGCTTCCGAAATGTTCGTAGAGGACATTCAATCTGCTACTCTCGCAACGGTAATCTTGGTCCGGAGGTCCCGGGGCTGTGGGCTCACCTATCGGGTAGGTTCACTTCTCCATCGTCGCCAGTGATGAATCCGGGTAAGTAAGATACGTGGTACACATAGAAGGTTGTATTTATGGTAGTTTATTACCAGAGAAGATATCATGTACATGAGCCCACGCCAACCGCTGCACTGCAATGCCTGAAATGCCAACACCCTGGATTCCAAGTTCCAGTGCATGCGGCGAGCGCGAGGCACAAACACGAGGATACAACAGTACTGTATTAATGTTATGCTTTTTTGTTACAGGTAATCCCTTTCCACCACTGATCCTTCCCTTTCCCATCCCTCACTTGATCACCTCTATACTCTGTGTACTGTTATTTAGTCAGAGTGTGAGGATGTCAGGAGGTGGACCCCATTCAGCATCACCATGATCCTGAGGAGCCTGAGGACGTGACAACAAGTGGTGTAAAAGTTTCAGGCTTAGCCTTATTATCCTGTATTTTAATTGCATTATCAGAGATTTTCATTGACAAACTCACCATTTCTTTTCGTACATTTTTAATCTCTGAGGCAATAGAATCTGTATTGATACGAAGTGCTTGAATTTCCTCTAAAATTAAGGTAATGAAGGTTCTGATGACTCTACCGCCTTTGATTTAATTGGCGAAGATGAAACCTGCTGCCTCCTTTAAGTATGGATAGTATTTTTATTATCCATGGTGTTTTTGTATCAAGAGTCAAAAAAATAATAGCAAGAATGAAAGAAAATATACTGCAGCAGTGAAAAAAAACCTATTTCAGCTGGTGCAGCAGCTATAATGGGCTATGGGAATGGCTAGGCTCAAGCCAGGCCCTTTCCTGTGGCATTGCTCCGCCCCCCGATTGACAAAGCTGGCTGTACCTTGAGGCAGAGCTGGAAGCAGAGGATGGAGGCAGAGAAACGCCACTGACATCGTAGAAAGTCCACAAAAATCACCACATTCACAGGTACTGGCGTTATGAACTAAGCGACCTCATTTTCGCTGTGTTTTTTACATGAAATCTGCGTTATTTATTCATAAAAGGGCGAGAGAGCGCCCAAGTTCGCTAGGTGGTGGCCATCTTGTGGCGCGCGCTCATGTGTCTTCAGTGTCCTTTTCTTCTAACATCATGGGGATTTTAAAGGTATCCAGGGTTTGTTGATACACCTGGAGAGGACCCAGAAATTTGCCAAAATACAGCTGAAGGTGTTTCAGATGAAAGCGTTTGTTTTTTCCCCTGCAAATGATATCAACAAAAAGTTTGTGATGATGAAATCACCATCTTCCCAGCTTTCAGACACTGACAGACTTTTGTCACAAAATCAAATTTATTCATACAGTTTTGGCATCTTACTGGAACATAGCCTATTTTTGCTATTTTTCCAGTTAATGGTAAAAATGGGTATAAGCAATAATGGATCTTGTGAAGCTATACATTTCTTAAAAGTAGACAACATTTTGAATTCAGCAAGAGGTCCTTGTGCAGATCCTTCAAGGTTTTCCAATAGAAACTAACAGTTGAAAATAGGAAAAATTGAAAATGAGTTGAAAAAAACGGCTATTTGTGCCAACGTTTTCACCTGTAACTTCCTCTAAGTATTGCCGATGTTTAAAGCAATATACCGTTATATCCGCTGGACCCTTATGGTTGTGGGGATATATAGGACTTGTAGGTTTACCAAGAACCCTAGGAATCCAAAGCCAATAACTGAGCAGTATCTTGCATTGGTTTTTTATTGTATCCGGGTATATAGCAATTAATTTTGGAAAATATAATAGTGAAACGTCGGTATTAAAGACACGTATGTATTTCTGAAATGGGAACAAAACATAGAATTTAGAAACAGTAGCTATTTGCACACCACCAAAATTGTGGGTACCCATACTTGCATGTGAATTATAGGACATTTTTCAAAGTGACTTCTTTTTTACACATTGTCTTACATTTGGAAGGCAGAAATGCATCGAAAGTCAATAGGTAATAACAGTTTCTCTATAATTCTGTGTTCCTCTAAGTCTCAAGATACAAATTATACCTCACTTGTGTGGATAGGTCTTGTGCCCACGACAGGAAACGGCCCTAAACACAACATGGACACACCACATTTTTACAGTGAAAATTGACCCTTTTTTTGCAAAGTCCATAGCTGTTGATTTTGAACCCTAGATTTTGTGGATCCACACAGATTCTAGAACTTTCTATCACAGAAATGTGAGGAAAATGTGCTTTTTTGAGAAAGTTTGAGGTTTGAAAGGGGTTCTGGGTAACAGAACTTGGTGAGACCCACACAAGTCACCTCATCCTGGATTCCTCTAGGTATCTATTTTACAAAAATATACAGGTTTGCTATGTTTCCCTAGGTGCTGGCTGCACTAAGACCCAATATCCACAGGTAGGCACATTCCGAAAAAAAGTCAGTGCCTAGTGCGCTTTCTGACATCCTGGAGAGGGAGTAAATTGGGGGCTAGTGCTCCGATATGCCCCCCAGGGGGCCAGAAAGACTCTGGCTATTTTTTTTTGGGGGGGGGGGGGCATTGAGATGCCCATTCTGGTATAAAAGCCAGCATATTCACTATTGCCTAATGGCCTCTCTGTCCCCCTGGGGGCAGAACAGGGGCTACTGCCCAAATCTGCCTCCTGGGGGGGCAGAAAGACTGGCATCTTTTTTTGAGAATGGGGCATTAGCATACCCGTTCTGGGCAGCCCTCACCCCTGAATTTTGGAAATATTTATCCCTGGTATCTAGTGGGTTTTCTGCCCCCGAGGGGGCAGATAAGGGGCTATTGCCTCCATCTGCCTCCAGCCGCTGAGGCCAGGCACGAAGTTCCGGGTCGGGATATATTTAATTCGGGTAACCAAAGGATTGTTTATTGCGGATAACACGGATTACCAATTTACTAGCTGCATCTATATACATTTGCAGAAGCAACAAATGAGCTCACTGCCGGACAGGTTTCCGAGATGGGAATGTGCCGATACAAAAAGGCATGCTTGTTGCTGGGATTCAAGACGGGCTGTTCCCAGGATCGTGTTGTTATCACACGATGTGCTGCAACCGGGAGGAAGCTAGTACATTGGTAATCCGTGTTATCCGCAATAAACAATCCATTGGTTACCCGAATTAAATATATCCCGGCCCGACCGGGAGCTTACTGCGTGGCCTCAGCGCTAACTTATATATTGGAAACTATGCAGCAGTTTATTCACGTGACACTGTTGTTGGAGGCCTTCTCAACCCTTGCAGTACATGGCCTATTGTAGCCTCAATACGCCCGCATATAGCCATTAATGTTTGCGCCCAATATCGTTTGTTTACCCATCTTCTAGTTCCAGGTTCTGTGCTCTAGATATTGTCCTGGCCTTCCCCTTTTGAAGCATTTCTGCTCGATATATCTCTGATTTGTTGAAAATTATTTGTGGCACTCCTGATGAAGGCACCCCCTGTGCCGAAAAGCGCGTAGAGAAATAACTTTTCATCACACAGCCACAATATATCAGTCTTTGTCCATAAATGTTTGTCAAGATGAGATACATGTTATTCATCATATGTCTGTGTAACTTCATTATTTAGACTAAATTGTTTAGCCACCATACTAAATAATGAACACATCGTATTTGTTTTGTAATGTATTTAATTGTATGTTCAATTGCTCTTTTATATCCACTTTTTTAATATAAATGTGAATAAAGTAAATGTCAATATTTTAAACAATTGCTTCTCCTTTACACTGAGTTCTAGTTATCCCTCTAGCTATGTTGAAAATATGTTGATGTGATTTGTATCATTTGAACTGCCTAGGAAACTTTTCTTTCATTGTTACATTACCCTGTCCGAGGAGCTCTAGAATAATTTCAGGGGGTCCTTGTTACTCGCATGATACATATTTTCTGTAGCCATGGAGAGGACATTTCAGCATGACTAACTTAGGTGCGGCTGCATGTGTGAATCACGATTGAGTTATACATATGAATGTATGATGCGTTCCATCTTGTGCCTTATAATTGAAAAAGCTTTCTGAATACATTGCTTCATCTCTAGGGGAACAATGGATATGTCAAGCAGCATGGTACTACAAAATCATAAACGTCAAGGGACCACAATATGAAGCAGAAATACACATTGAGGAGCCACCTATATCTAAGACAAGCCCTTCACTTTCGCCTGTTCTTATATTTTGTGGCTCTCAAAGTGTATTAAAGGTCTAAAAATGATCTTACCAATAAGCATACTTTACACAAATATAATAAATTCTGCTCTTGTGAATCTATAAAATAACATTAAAAAAATATTATAAGATATCCAAGACAAAGGATTGAAAATGTAACTGTCATGCATCACCGCCTGTGACCACGCCCACGGCATGTACATAACACATCAACTTTCCACAAATAAGGCAAAACAAATAAAAGTATTCATATGCATTAATGTGCATAACCTTCTTTGCGCCAGGCGGAAGGTGCAAATGTCTGCACATTTCGTGGGCAGAACGGAGATGCCCGCCCACCCCTACTTTACATTAAAAAAAGGCAGGTATTTTAAGGTGGAAACAACTTTTCCCAGATGGCCAGTTAATCTCGTGGGGTTGGTGCGAGCAGGAGTTGGGCTTACGTGTGGTAGTTAAGCATGGGCGAATTTTGCGGATCTGCAGTCTGCGAATTCGCAGATTTTTTTGAGATTTGCACTGGAGTACTTTCTACTGGCTAATCCAGTAAGTGCTACCTTGTTGGGTAAATGCATAGTGCTTTTCTACACTACAGCTGCGTAAAGTGCCAGAAGAGTTGTCTCCAGTGACCATGTGTGTGTTACTAACATCGCGCCGAAGGGCGCAGGGGTCCCTTGAGTGAGCTGGCCATCATAGTGGGTAAATGGCGGGAAGATGGTGCACACCGCCAGTGTGTGGGCGGGGCCAAACGGGGGGTGTTCTATGCGAGTTCACATGCCTCTTGTGTGTATAAAAGGTCAGAGACCAATCAGAGCAGCAGACGAGGAGCAATAAGCTACTGGTCACATTAGCTGCACAGGGATTGCACTCGTGAAAGTGAAGGATGCACTTTGCATCCTTCACTTTCACGAGCGCAATCCCTGTGCAGTTCATGTGACCAGAAGCTTCTTTCTCCTCGTCTGCTGCTCTGAATTGGTTTTAACCCTCTGGATTTCCCAATCCTCTCGACAATCTTTATGCAATCAGAGGGGGCACAGTGCCCTAATTTGAGATACTCTGTATGTCTAGCTGGCCCCGCATAGGAAAAGTAAGGTGGGGTATGTGGGAGCAGACAAAGTTCAGTCTGCCGTCACGAAGCCCCAGCGCCTCCAACCCGCAGCACACACCACGCTTGCTGTCCTACACAGTCACTGGAAACGATAGTGCCCTTGTGGGGGAGGAGAATTAAATCCGGCAAGCACTCTTCGCAGCTCTGCCCAAGTGGGCTCGCTCGCCAGCGGCTCCACTCCTTTGTGGACACACACCCCATGCAGTTACCCTCAAGCCGGCTTATGCATTCCGCGTTGCTGATGAGGGGGGATGATACCCCAACTTCTCCGTTTGCGATAGCGTTGTGTAGCTGACCCCAATCCAGCACACAGGTGCTGCTGTCAGCGCCCTCCCTCCCTACAAGCATTGGCTTGGCGAATAGATTCAGCCCACAGCAGGCTACTGCCAGGCACTGCACCGGCAATCACTCTTCATGATTTTATGCGGTTCATAAGTGCCGTCTTCCATGCCTCCCCTCCCCCAGTGTTGTGCTTGCGTAAAAGATTGCCTCAACAGGAGGCCATTGAACGTCTTCCACTTCTCCGAGGTGATCCTACTTCCAAATACGCTCCTGGTCACAGGAACTGCACAGGGATTGCGCTCGTGAAAGTGAAGGATGAACTTTGCATCCTTCACTTTCACGAGCGCAATCCCTGTGCAGTTCCTGTGACCAGGAGCTTCTTTCTCCTCGTCTGCTGCTCTGATTGGTCTCTGATCTTTTATACACACAAGAGGCATGTGAACTCGCATAGAAACCCCCCCGTTTGGCCCCGCCCACACACGGTATGGGGAGAAAGCACACCTGCCCAGCCTCAACAAAGTTCATGATTGTTTTTGGGCTGATGAATGCGTTACTGAATTTGAGCATCAACTCGGGCACCTGCTTTATTTTATATCTGTAAGTGCTTCCTGTTGAGCTTTAATTTTTGTGACAGGAGCATCATGCCAGAATGATCCCTGCCCTTCATATTATTTATTCAAGAAGACGCCATCGTTTTGTGCGATACCGCTACTCGACTGGAGTACTTTCTACTGGCTAATCAGTAAGTGCTACTTCGTTGGGTAAATGTATAGTGCAGGAAGTAAAAAGCTGGATGACTGTATCCTGTCTCAAGCTTAATGGATTGCAATCCAAAAAATTCCCTGTACCCAGGACAAGCGATAATTATCAAACAGGCACGAGACCATTCTCTACCAAAATTTTCTATCGTAGAATTCTGGATATACCTCTTTGTGAATACTCTAAATAGGTATTTATTGTCTCTAGTGCACCAGTGTCCTACACGAACACTTCGTTTACAAATATTAATAGTAACAAAGAGCGGGGGTTCATTCTATGTTCAACTCGGCGCAACCAATCCCAACCGATCTACGTGGGATTATACATACAACCACACATAAACATTTAAAGACAGAAAAAAATGTGTGGCGGAAAGGAAGGCACCTCACGGGCGAACACCCTCGGGGCAAATTGGTTAGTTGTTTACCAAATGTCGTGCCCCTTTCTCATCATAGGTAGCCATTCCAATTTCCAGAATTTGCGGAAAGTAAAGACAAAGACATATAGAAAAAGAAAGAGGTGCAAAGCGTGGAGCTTAAATCATAGCTCCTAGTGAAGAGACAGAACAGAGTGAAGGTAAAATCAACAATCAAACCTCCTGGACCACTTTATTATGAATTGAGGGATGAACTGCTGAATTAAAAAGGCTGGAAGCTTAAATTCGCATCCAAATACCTGTAGCCGACATGTTTCACTGCCCGTTAGAATTTATGGCAGATTCATCAGGGTTAACACTCTGTTGCTGCACCCACTTTGATTGTCTTTAAAAAACAGGAAGCCTGGAACAGCTATGGTCAATCGTACCAGCTGCACAGGCAGTTCTCTGCCTTACTGTTGGCTGTTATATCTACCATACAGTTAGTGATTTCCCTCCGTAAATCATCCCAGGGGATTGCAATTCATTGAGTGGAGGGCTTTCCCTAATAGTACCCGTTGCTTTTTCCCTCTAAGCTCCTTTTGTTATTGCATGTCAAGCTTAATGGAGACAAAACTGAGCTGATGCTCTTTGGTCCTCCTGCCCTGCCTACTATTGACTCCCTAGGGCCCCTTAGCCTGGGCACGCCACCTACACCTAAAGACAATATAAAAAGTCTGGGTGTTTGGCTGGATAAGTCTTTGACTTTTAATACCCAGGCAACCAAGCTATCTGCCATCTGTTTTGGTCTTCTTAGACTTCTGAAGAAAGTTTTTCCACTCTTACCTTTTGAAGCCAAACAGATAGTCATTCAGAGCCTGATCCACTCTTGAATGGACTTTAGCAATGCCCTGTACTTAGGTGCACCTGACTACGCGCTTCGAAAACTGCAGCTCATTCAGAACTGCGCTGCACGTACGCTGCTTCAGTTGCCCGGCAGGACGTCAGTAAAACCTGGGCTCAGGAGCCAACATTGGCTCCCGGTGAGGAAAAGGATCACTTTTAAATCTATGTGTATCTCCCACCAAGCCTACTGGCGCACAGGCCCGTTGATTAGCCACGCCTTGATTACGCCGTACCACCCTAGTAAACAACTTTGCTCAAGCCATGCCTTTTTGGCCACAGTTCCCCGAATCAGGAGAACTAGATCAGGTGGCAGGCTGTTTTCCTATAACGCGGCCAAGTTGTGGAACTTGCTTCCTCTCCAACTTAGATCCAACCCCAATTTGTTTTCTTTTCGCAAGCAACTCAAAACTTTTCTTTTCAATATACATAATTAATTCCTTCATATGACTGCGTTTGGTAGGTAGCACCACTTCTTCGTAGCGCTTGGACGCCCCAGGGCAGCAATCGCGCTCTACAAATCCCCTTTTCATTTCATTTCATTTCATTTCATTTTCCTACACTACAGCTGCGTAAAGTGCCAGAAGAGTTGTCTCCAGTGATCATGTGTGTGTTACTGCCATCGCGCCGAAGGGCGCAGGGGTCCCTTGAGTGAGCTGGCTATCAAAAAATAAATAAAAATCCGCCCGCGAGCGAATTTGCGCATTTGTGGCAATTTAGCGAGATTCGCGGATTACTAAATTGCCGAAAATGCGCAAATTTCACGAGCGGGACGGATTTTTGGCCCATGCTTTGTGGTAGTCTGAATGAAGATGATCTACACATGTTCATATCTTGCCCGAAGATTCAGTCCTTTTGGGAGGCCATGAGTAATTGCTTGTCCGGTCCTTTGAATCTGCAGATCAAGGTAAGCGTTATAATGGTTTATATATCTGGAAGCTTAGATCTGCAATGTACTGTTACTAAGGACTGTGCAAAGCTGGTATTCCATGCTGTACTTCTGGCTCGCAGGGAATATGTAAGTTATGGGTCTCTTTAACTCCCCCAATGGTGGTTGGATGGATGCAATCGATGAGATTTACTGTTAAATTGGATATTATGGATCGTAATAGAAAGAGATTTAAATGTTTGACTCTTTTGGACTTTTCTGGCCTGGTGTGGTTGATGATGAAGCAATCTGAAAACAATTGTTCGATGATTAAGCCTTCACCTGCCTCGGCTGGTTACAGTTCCCCCTGTTTTTGGCAGGAGGACATGGGAGAGAGACTGTGGTTGTATGGAGAAGAAGATCTCTCATCAGAATCCAGGGGCGCTTTTGGGGAGCCTTCATTTTGTTCTTCCCTCCAGCATATGAGGTTTGAAAAACCAGGGTCGGCATTGTTGGTAGAAGGGTGGAAACAAGGCAAATAAGGACTAATTAAAAAGAGAAAAAAACATGTATAAATAATTAACATATCATATATTCATTACAATATTTTTTCATTAAAAAAAATATAAAATATTTTATACAATTTACATCAAAATATTAGCACCCTAAAAAAACTTCGCAATTTACCATTTTAAAAATAAATATATATATTTATATCTTTCAATAGTTTTTTTTAATTAAAATGTATTTTTAACCAACATTTTCAAATTACTCCTGACCATTCCCCCCTATCAACCCAACATACCACTCCTAAATGTTTACACAAAATTAAAAATAAATAAATATTTTTAAATCACTCTCCACCCTGATCCCCTCTAAATCCAACATCCCACTCCCAAAATATTACCTACATTTAAAAATTATTTAAAACTTTAAACAAATATTTTTAAATCACTCCCTACCCTTATCCCCTATAAACCCAACATACCGCTCCTAAAAATAAATACAAATACAATAAAAACAAACATTGTAACATGAAAAAATAAATTAAAACATAAAATGCGTACTACCAAATTAATTTAAAAAAAACATTAAACAAAAAAACAGTCGATATTTTTTACAATATATTTCCCATCAATATCTATAAAATTGATATTTCTGCATTACACAAAAATTGATATTCTTGACTCGATATGCATGCAATTCGACATTTCGACTTCGATATTCTGTCTCTGCACCATCCTGGAAATTCACCCAGCTACAGCACTGCCTGAGGAAATGACTAGGTCCACAACCTTGGTCCCTACCGGTTTCACTAATGCTATACTACTTGTACACATGGGGGAAACTCAAAAGGGGGAAATCCGGACTGTAAGGAATATTCACATCGCATCTCTTCTCACAACCCTTGTCGCGGACCCTCCGTACCACATGGCAAGTCTGATTATCACTTTCCTATGTGGAAGACGAATGGGCAGAACCTAGACCTGAGGCACCCAAAAGTCCAGATTGAAGTTCTGCTTATTTAAGACCTTGCATGCCTGGCATTGGTCAATAATGAAACTGCCCAGAGCAGGCTTACTCCTGCATGCTAACTGCTGGAGATGCTCGAATACAAAATGTGATATGACCCACATCAAATGCGAATGCCCATCTGTGCAATCCCTCTGGTCATATGTGGGCAGGGTTCTGAGTACCACTATGCACCGGCACTTGCCAGTTTCCCCCACCGGCATTGTTCTGCATGACCTGCGACACGCTTAGGAGCTCTCAAAACCACAACGCTGTTTCCTCCACACGCCATTGGCCACTGCAAAATTATGTATCCTTCATCAATGGAGGTTCCCGACCCCGCCATCGCAGGAGGCCTGGCTAATGGCTATGATCCACATGGCTGCACACAAGCAAATCATTTACAACCTCCAGAATCAATCCAATCTGTTCCTCCAAGTGTGGGCTCCCTTCTTACACAAGGAGGGCGACAATGTGGAGACTCCTACGAGATGGCATCCAATCCCAACCACAGCAAGGACACCAGACAAAGACGTTTAAACCATGGCATGAGTGACTGTCCAGTGCGTTAGTGACACTCCTCCCTCCTCTCCCACCAGCACCCCACCGATATGTATGGCAACAGCCCCCCACTGTCTCACCTTCATATGCACCTCATATAGGCTTCCATTAGGATGGCGGGTGGATCACCACTGCCGGGCCAGCGGTGGCGATCCACCCGCCAGATGGCCCCGTATCACCCCACCACATTATGATGGCGAGGGGCTTCACGGCGGAAGAAATGACCGTCCGCCACTTTTCAGCCAGTTGGATTCCCGAACGGGCAGAAAAGGCCCTTAATATTGTGGCATATTAGTATGTGGCATTTAGAATGCCTTTCCATGGCGGAGACTCCGCCATGGAAAGGCATGCAGATTTTACTTCAGGCTGTTGCGGGCCCCCATGGGAGTGGGGGGCTGAACTTGGGGGGTACCTTGGGTACCCCCCAACATTGGCATGGACAAGGTGGCAGGCACCACACAGTGCCTGTGATGTTCTGCATGCCAATGCACACCATGCGTTACTGACATTGCGGCGGGTGCTGCTTACAGCACCGCCCGCAGTAATGTTAATAATGCGGAATGCAACCGTCAGGCTGGCAGTCGCATCCTGATTGCCATGGCGGGACTGCCGCACCTCTTGCGGCCTGTCCCGTTTGCCGTTGCAGTGTCCGCCCACCATCATAATTGACCCCATAGCTTGGTTGTGTACAGCCTACCCCATGCCCTTCACTCCAAATCAGACCTCCCTATCCTCCCCAACATTTATCCACACACCCACTCTGACATTGTACTGATTTCCTTCTCTCCCCACACAGCTACCTCGCTCACACCCTCCCACCCTCCTTTTTGTACCCTCTCAGCCCTCCTCTCTTCTACCCTACTATAAGCAATCATATGATTCCCATAACCCTGCCTTGACTTACCCCTGTCCTCCACCTCCCACTACCCCCTCATCTCTCCCCTCCCCTCCCCATCCCCCTTCCTCTCCGCCCTCAAACCCCCAGCATGACAACACACCATTCCACACACCCTAGAGCTACTCTGGCCCCCACCAAATTATTATAATTACAGCCCCCCAGACTCATCATGACTCTGCCACCTTTGCTGGAGTATATTCCTTCCACACCCGACCAGATTATGGATATTAACAAAGATGCTCTCTTCTACCTGCTCCCCTGATGCAGGAATCCTTCCCTCCCCCCTTTTTCCCCCTCTATCGTACTCCCCCTCACACACTTCACGATACTGATATATGTAAGAAGCATATGCCACACGAGTTGTTATTTAATCATTTTCCTCAGCCATTGTATTTGCGCGGCCAATGCTATTGTTGCTATTATGATACAACTTCTTTAAACTGGTAATAAAGAAATACAACATAAAAAAAAGAAATGGAGTGGAGTGGAGACTCATACATAATGGGGCAGGACACATTTAGAGATTGTCAGAGAGTGTAAGGTAGGATTTAACTTCATAGGCTGTTTTTTTGTAGGAGACGTGAAGTATCCACATTGTTCCAATGTGGGTGTGAATCAGAGTGTGTGAGATTGTAAGACAGGTTAAATCCTGTGCAAGCTATGCTATGAATAGGTAGATGTGATGGGGTATAACCAGCTAGACAAGGTTGGATTCTGGCAGGAGATGAGAGCTGTATTCTGTGGCACTACGGTGAAAGATGAAGGTAAAGGGCAGTTTCAATGTTGAGGATAGTTTTTAATGTGCATATGTCAATGGAGGTAAGGAGAATTGAAGTCATATGCGGATGTGACAAGGCCACAGTGAGACAAGGTTAGACTTGTAATTTGTAACAAAGTGGATATGTGTATGTAACGGGTAAACACCAGTTGTGTAATTTAGGGTGCTATATGGTTAAAAGGCATACGGATTTAGGGAAAAAGAAAATAGAATGGTGGAGAAAAAAATTGTTAGTAACCGTTCACCTCTCCTTACTGCATGTTCATCAACATATTTCAGTCGGTTTCCAATAGCCCATGTCTGTATGGCTTTCATCAGGACCTCTTGATCCCTTTTTAAGACCCCTCCTGTCCTATCTTATTTCTGTAAGTTATTTTGGGAATTCCCCCCTAGGTTCATCTAGCAGGATTCAAAATTAGATCATAATAAAAACCTTTCATTATAATTTTATTTGTCATGTCACTAGAGTGTCTCCCTGCCTAACTCTCTCTTATTCAATGTTGCTTTCAATTGCACATGTGATGTATTCCTGGCCCTGGTGAATCCTTCAGACCAACTCGTCTCCTCCAATTTATGTGCAATATAGTGCTTTCTTGTCTGGCCCATTTGATTAGCTTCTTCAAACATTTACAAATATCTGGAGCCATGGGTAAGTCGTCCCTTCTGGCTGCTTTCTCCCTGTATTTCAAGATCAACGTCCATTCAGCATCCACAGTTCTCTTTCTATGTCATTTGATTAGTTTTTTCGTAATCCCTTCGGCTTGTTTTTATTTAAGATCATTAGTGCTGGGTATTTAGTGTTGGGTATTTACTGCTCATTTGACTATCCCTACTAGGAGTAATACATTCAGGGGCTTATTTACAGGGAAAGTGTTGAAACATGTAGTTAAAGCAGAGATGGCTAACGACATGCTCCGTCACTTTAGAAACATAGGGTTGCACCATATTTACAAGAATACGGTGCAGCCCTGCCATTCCCCCTGCACTGGCGCCATATTTAGTTGCTTAGCGCGAAAGCAGGCACCCTTGCACCTTAGTGCAAGGGTGCCAACGTTGAGGAGAGTGATTGTTTATGTGAAAGAAGGTGTCCCTTCCAGCACATAAACAATCTGAAATTACCTTTTGTAACTTCTAAGTGTGTTGTTTAATGCAGCAGCACACATAAAAGTTGCAAAACATATTTTATTTAATGATTGTTTATGTGCAGGAAGAAACACCTTCCTGGACATAAAAAATCAATGGCGAAAAACTAGGGGTAAGACCAGATTTTTCATTGTCTTAATTTTGGCGCTGACCCATATTTACTCCTCCCTTGTAAAAATGGAGCAGTGTCAAAATCAATGGATGTTGTGGTGGAATGCCCACAGCAACTATTTCCCTCCCCTTCCCCAGTATAGCATGAAAGGTGCCTTATTTACAAGACTGCCTTGTAAATAAGGCAAAGCCTGTATCACCACCACAACCTCTTTAAAAGTGACGTTGGGGTGGTGAGAGGGGCTTGTGAATATGCCCCTCAGTTCTTCATGAGTTGGGTGTCCATTGTCTTCCATATATCCCAGGCCATAACTTGCATTTCTCTAAGTATATTAATGCTACATGTACAAAAGAACATCGGTATTTCATCTTCATTGCATTAATGCTTGTACTAGTTTGAGTTTCCCTACTGTGTTCACTTGCCCTAATATGTTAACGCCTGCTGCAATGCACAGTGTTCATTTGTTTGATCTATCTTATTCAGTTCAGATGGCCTTTGGATTGAGATGCTTGTTGATATAGCATCTCTGATCGCATTCTTTTCAGGCATCTAGCCCAAGAGTATGTGGCTACTTTCATTAATCTAATCATGTTCTTGAGTGCAGGTGCTCCTAACACCATTATGTGAAGTGTCTCTTCTGGTTTCATGTATTTCTTTATCAGTTCTGTGTCTGGGGACGATGTATGTGCATGCTCTCAGAAGCAGTTTATGGGTTGATCATTCACGCTCTCCTGTGTCTTTTTTAAGTCAGCTTCTTCAAATATGAATTGCCTTGTACTGTTAAAAGCCCCCTAAGCACCATTTGGGGGAAGGCTTGCCCTGAGCACACTTCGGAAAGTTAATTTCAGGAGCTCAATGCAACTAGACATCAGTATGTATGCTCAATCTAAATAAAGCAAGGATATTTCTGACATTGCGGGTTGGTAAAATGTCATGATATTGTTTCCTGTGACCCATTGAAGATTTCCTGGGGCGCTACGAGGACACTCTGCCCGGTTGCTATTCCTTACCTCTACCGACGCTACTTCTGGCCGTGGGAGGACACCCACCAACGTTGTTCGTTTCAACCGTGTTGTTTGCTGGTCAGTGAGGGCGTTGAGAGGCTGCAGGGGAGGCGCGCTGCAGGGACTCACTTTCCCAGGAGTCCCTGCGAGACCAATAACATCCGGTTAGCGCCCCCTGCGTGCCCCGCCCACCGCCGGCAAACAGAAGAAAAGGACCCTGGGGCAGGATACCAGCGTGACCCATTGAAGATTTCCTGGGGCGCTACGAGGACACTCTGCCCGGTTGCTATTCCTTACCTCTACCGACGCTACTTCTGGCCGCTCCCGCTTCGCGGGAGCCGCTGCGTGGGAGGACACCCACCAACGTTGTTCGTTTCCACTGTGTTGTTTGCTGGTCAGTGAGGGCGTTGAGAGGCTGCAGGGGAGGCGCGCTGCAGGGACTCACTTTCCCAGGAGTCCATGCGAGACCAATAACATCCGGTCAGCGCCCCCTGCGTGCCCCGCCCACCGCCGGCAAACAGAAGAAAAGAACCCTGGGGCAGGATACCAGCGTGACCCATTGAAGATTTCCTGGGGCGCTACGAGGACACTCTGCCCGGTTGCTATTCCTTACCTCTACCGACGCTACTTCTGGCCGCTCCCGCTTTGCGGAAGCCGCTGCGTGGGAGGACACCCACCAACGTTGTTCGTTTCCACCGTGTTGTTTGCTGGTCAGTGAGGGCGTTGAGAGGCTGCAGGGGAGGCGCGCTGCAGGGACTCACTTTCCCAGGAGTCCCTGCGAGACCAATAACATCCGGTCAGCGCCCCCTGCGTGCCCCGCCCACTGACGCCCTCTACACCTACAAATTAGGCAAAGGATCGCCTCGCGGGGCGCTCGCGGGACGCCCGGGGCGAAGCCCGGGTAAAGGGCGGGCCGTCTGTGGCCGTCCGGGGACGCCCAAGAATGGGACGGGCCACCCCCTTTACGCCTTCAATTGCAAGTGGAAGGTAGGAACATAATACCATGGCTTCAAACTGTGATAAATCTAGCACTGTGGGGGGCAGTAAAGGAACACTAGAGAATTACTTCACCAGGGCCTCTGTGGATCTGGACAAGGATGACTTGCTGACTGAGCGTAGGATTGAACGTTGCCGCTCTATTGAGTCTCTGAAAAATAGATCATTGATTGATTTGGCGCCTACATCTGCCCTGCCGGATAATACCATTGATACTTACACCGAAGATCCACTGTCCATGGATACATTTCCCCTACTCCTCAGAGACACTCCACCGCTCCCTGGCACAGTATCCATTGACTCTTCACCTAATGTGTTGTCTTCATGTGCTCCTTGCACAGGACTAGATGTAGTAAATGTGCCTTGTGCTCCAGCTAGGGAGTTGCCTAAAAGGACGGGCAAGTTACCACATACGACCAAAGCTCTTGGCCCACCACCATCTAAAAGGAGGAGGGGGTTGGGTGCTCCCCAGAGGGGTAAGCTTAGCCACTCCGAGTTCGGCAAATCCCTGAAAAGCAAGACCACTGGTGCAACTATAACTAAGGCCCCTCTACCATCTGACATAGTGTCATCAGCAATACCAACCCTAGACACAAATGCTATATTATCTGCTACCAATTTAGTAAGGGAAACTGGGGTAGTTTCCCCCTCATGCCAAGAAGTTTTTTCAATCTCTGATACCCCGTGGAACTCCACAGAGCAGCTACTTAGGTCCTTTATGCTCCCTATACTGGATATTTTAAAGAGGGTGGAGCATCGACTAGGTAATCTGGAGGCATTGTTTGCTGATAAAGTTGGGACAGGGCCTTTTACGACCATCCTAAGGCCCTCCACTTTGCCGACAACTCTACCCCAGATTCCAACTGTCCTTGTTCCTACCCTGGTTGCCTCTAATGGTCCTAATAATGGCAATTTTGGAGCCAACATACCTTCTGGTAATAACAAATTGAGAACTGTAGGTTCTCCCAAGAACTCCATGAAGGATAATAATATAGTCAACAAGCCCCCTAGTAATATCCAACGGAAAAATTTGGTATCTCAGCATGCCCAGGCTCCTGTGGCAACAGCGGTAAAATCTATAGCCCAGGCTGCAAGAGAACCTCAGAAGGGTGGTGAAAACCCTAGTATCACGAATCAGCAACTGGGAAGGGGAAGGTCGAGCTTGCTCATTAATGATAAAACACAGGGTCGCAATGTTGAACTACCCCCAGAGGCTGTACCATTCATAGTTGTACTCACAGGAGTCCCTACTCTAGAGGCAGGCAAAAGGGAGGGGCATCCCCAGCTAAAAAACAAGATTCTGCACTGGCTAGGACAAAATAGACCACTCCCATATTACATCGATGGGGAGATAGTCCACGTCAGGCGCCTCTCTTGGCCGGGCAGCAGGGAAAAAAACCTAAAGGGAGATATTGTAGTAATAAATTTTAGGAACACAGAGGCAGTCAGATGTATACTAGCAGGGTCCTCTGGGAATTTGAATACTGCCATAGTCCCATACGATCTAACCTATTTTTATCCAAGATCGCATGTGACTCCCCTTCTTTTCCCCAGAGGGCTAGCCGATCCTCACCACAACAAGAATGTGTATATGCCTCCCTATAACAGCCACACGGGCCATCCGCTCAGGCCCCTGCCTACAGGGAACACTTTGGGGTGGAATTTAGTCCCTGCTAGTGGCCGCAGTATGCTTTCAGGGGGGTTGGACTACTTGTATGGGAACAGGAGTATGGAGCATTTGATCCCTTTTACCCCGCTGGAAACTTCTAACAGATATGGTGTCCTTTCCTGCTTCGATGGCTGTGATTGACTTCCCGCCTCCATCATTCCTCCTCTAACTAGTTCAAGGGTGGGTAAAGGGGAGCCAGCCCGGGAGGACACTCAGAGTGGGATTAGGTTGACGTCTACATTCTCCCAACCTACTATTGCCCCCTCCATATCACACAAGGCCAAACTCCCCATATCTAGCCATGACACATTTAAGGGACAGATGAGCCCTGAAGTAGGTGACCCAATTGTTGAATCTGCTACATTTTCCAATCAGCTAATTGACACACCGACCCGACAAAGTAGACATCTAGCGGCCCTATCATGGAACGTGGCGGGTTTGGTTACAAAATTAGACAGCACTGATTGGTGTGATTTTGTGGATACTTATGGTATCTGTATATTCCAAAAAACATGGGCTATGACCACCCACCATAGGATGGGGTTTGTTACCTACGCTGAACTTGCCATAAAGGGTGCTAGAGGCAGGCCATCTGGTGGCCTGACCATATGGGTGGGTGTCCATCTTGGGTTCTCGGTTAAAAGGATCAATACTAATAGCCGCGACATATTATGTATTCTTTTAGCTCGCCCAAACACACCCAAATTGGCAATCATTAATATCTACTTACGCCCTGTTCGTGGGGGAGGGACATCACAGACTTTAGAGTCCTTAACTAATCTTTTGAACAGCCTCCCTAGCGAGACTAAGGTGCTAATAGGGGGAGACTTCAACTGCCACTACGAGCCACTTGGGGGGGTTATTCAGATATCGTCAGATGAGGATGACGCCTGCCAGATTCCATTTCCCAATGTCTATCAAACTAAATCCTGGTCACCTATGGTTATGCAGCTTACATCCTTGACGTATACATTCTCACTTAGAGCATGTAATGGTCGCTTCCCGGGGGATAGTCCAGGAAAGCGTACTTATAATGGAATGGGCCATTCGTCAATAATTGATTATTTTATGGCTAGTTTGTCTTTATGGCAACTGATCCGTAACTTCCATGTACACGATCGCTCGGAAAGTGATCATAACCGTTTGGTGGTGGACCTGGATCTGCCACATCCTGAGGGGGTGCATCAAGAGGCTGACATGGTTTCTAGCAATATTAGGATTATACAGGGTGGTAAAAGAATCCGCTGGGCCTCTATTAAGACTTCACCAGAAAACCTGGCTTCGATGTATAAAAGTGTAATTCCTCAGTTAGAGCGGCTGTCAGCACTGTACGAGAGTGTCCCAAACTATGCGGAAGGCGCTAAAATTTTCGAAATCCATAAAGAATTCATGACGGCCTTGGCGGGCAGTTTCTACAAACCCTCCAATCAGAGCCAACGGCAGCCACGGGACTCTAATCCCTGGTATAACCAGTCATGTAGGAGGGCGAAAACTATTCTAGTATCCGCTCTCAAAACAGGCAGTAGGACTTCCATTATGATTGCAAGGAAGGCTTATAAGGATCTCCTGTTCCATGCAAAATCTGAATGGGAAACTGAGAGATGGCATGCAATCAAACAGGCATTAATTGCGAAAGATGCCCGATCCTTTTGGAATCTGGTCCACACTGGGAAGGTAGAGGGCAAGTCCAAGATCAATCCTAACATCGCTGAGGAAGCTTGGTGTGCTTACTTTAGAGATCTTTATTCTAGTCCCGCGTCCTTAACTATTGATTTATCAAGTTTTCCCCTGAGGCTGGATCCAAGCTGGCACCCTCCTTTATTTACTTTGTCGGAAGTGACACTAGCGGTACTAGCACTGAAACCTAATAAGGCCCCGGGGTTGGATAGGATTCCTGGTGATATCTACAGAGATGAGCTGAAGATATGGGTTCCTTACTTGACTGTCCTATTTAACGCCATTTTGGACGGACAAGAACTCCCTAGCACTTGGCTGGGGGCCGAAATCATTCCGGTTTACAAAAAGGGCTCTCCGCTGGCACCATCAAATTATAGGCCAATTAGCCTTATTGATGTTACACAAAAAATCTATGCCAGACTTCTTTTACAACGCTTACAGGATTGGATCATAGAGAACAATATTCTCTCCCACCTGCAAGCAGGGTTTAGAGCCAAAACATCGACCATTGACCAACTACTAAGGCTCCAGGTACTCTACTGGAAGCATGTGGTCCTGGATGGGGGCAGCCTGTACCTAATGTTTGTGGACCTCAAATCCGCCTTTGATATGGTGGATAGGAACCAACTGTGGAGTATACTAACCAATATGGGGATTCCTTCTTACCTGTGCCAGCAATTTAAAAGACTCCATGAAGGAACCTTTGCGAAGGTACGCTATGGTAAATCTGGTCAGCTGACTAGAGCATTCCCAATCGAGAAGGGAGTCAGGCAGGGGTGTGTACTTGCCCCTACTCTATTTTCCCTCTTTTTAAATGGCCTCATAGATGATTTGACCAGCGCAAATAATATTGATGCCCCCAATTTAGCTGGCGGTAAATTTCCTGCACTAATATTTGCGGACAACACCCTGCTGCTTTCAAAAACACCAATGGGGATGCAGCGGGTGTTAGACCAATTCACCGAATTCTGTAAGAAAAGGAATCTGGTGATTAACATAGATAAAACAAAGTACATGGTGTTTAACGCCAGCACAATTAATTGCCCTCACCCGAAAATGGATGGACGACCCCTGGAAAGGGTAAATAACTTTGTCTACCTGGGTTTGACGCTGAACGACAAAATGGGGTGGGACACCCAAATGTCTAGGGCTAATTTAGGGCTTTCACAGTCCGCGGGGGGAATCCTAAGAGTGCATAAAACTTGCGTGCACAAACTAGTGAGTGCACCGCTAGAAATATATAAGGTTCAAGCCAGATCTTTCACTCTCTACGGGGCGGAACTCTGGGGGCACCGACCAGCAATTGAGATCAGTGTTACTGAGAATAACTTCATTAGACAGTTGCTTTCTCTACCAAAAAATACACCGTTAATTCCACTAAGGCTGGATCTAAACTTGAGGCCAATTGCAGAAGCAATTGCCTCTCGCCCACTTCTCTATTGGCGAAGATTGTGGAGTGTCCCGGAGCTTGAGAGCTATAGAGAAGAACTGAAGATCGTGATGGCCTGTCAGGGTGTAGGCAGGATACAATGGTTATCATTCATAAGGGGGCAGGCGACCAGGATTGGCATGGAGAACCTGTGGTCCAATCCGGAGGCCGCATGCCAAGCTACCTCGAGACAAACCCTGGTTGAGACCATAAAACATCATAACTTACAGGAAGCTCTCCAATCAGCCAGGCCCTCCAGTCTTACCGATAGTTTCTTAGATCTTAAGAATGTTTACAGCTTTGAGAAGGAACTAGATATGATTGAACCGGTTCTAGCAAAGAAACTGTATCTACAGTTTAGATACGGCACACTGCCTCTGCACTCATACACAGACAAATGGAAAGATGGTCCAGCTCGCCCCTGTCCAGGTTGCGAAAACCCTAACGAGACCTTAATGCATGTGATCTTGTTCTGTCCTGCCTACTGCAACAGTAGAAAGAAATGGATTATACAGCTATGTGTGAACCTGGGAGTTAGGAATTATCTAGAGTTTTTTAGAATTTTAAAATCTGACACCAATGCACTAATAGTTACAGCCATTGCTAAGTTCTTGTTTTCTATGTGGTTAACAAGACGGAGAATGTTTCGGAAGCAACAAAGCCCCCTGGTTTGTTGTTAGATAACTTTCCCAGGAAAACTTTGGGCTTCTATTGTATTTTAACTTTTTAATCTGCTGATATATAATTTATTGTCTTAAATATCTTAATGGGACTCCATAACCAAATGGAAACTTATGGACTATGTATATGAACTGGGATGTAACATGTGTATCATTTTATTGCTTAAAACGTGTTTTTTCTTCCTTGTTGTACTTTTATGGTTCATAAACAAACCGAAATAAAGTTTAGAAAAAAAAAAATGTTTCCTCTGACATCACAGTAGATCCCTGTCTATTCAGTTGATATATCGTAGGCCTACATAATGCTTCTCTACTTTAGGTAAACGAGACGCGTTTTTTTATTCACAAAACCAAGGCCAGACCGGTCGTTTCGTCATTCTGGCATTTCACAAGTATTATTCAGGCTGTAGGCTTCTCTAAAAGTGTGTGTGTGGGGTAGGGGCTGCCGACGGCCGGACTTCGAGGCCTCTTTAGTCCGGATCTGGTTTGAACTTGTTTTCCAGGTCTGATTATGGTGTACCAGCCCAGCCCTGCACAAAACTGAACGGAGACTAAAAATGGCATGACCTGCGTCATGGCTCAAAGCAGATCACAGAAATGTAATTTCTTTTACACACAATTACTTCTGCTTATATAAATATTAGATACATTGGCAGTATAAACGGAGACTTAGGTTTATGGATAATAAGACAATGTCAACAAGAACTTGTATACTCAATTCTAGTCAGAGAGTAGTCCACCTTGTGTTGCTGTGTAAATTGTTTCACTAGACGTGTCCATGCGTTGTCTTACACGGCTTGATTTGGAAACATGTGGGTTACTCAAAGTTAAAAGATATGAAATACGAACATAGAAAAGGACAAATCATAGATAAATATATTATGTGTTTCGTGTTACGGGAAAATGAATTGTGGTAAACCTCAACCTCGTATTTCTTTTACATTTCCTGATACAATATAAATGCTGTGTGTATCAGGCATGTTCGTTGTACAGTATACCGAGACGTCTAGTTCCAAGTTTAACAATGCGCAAAAAATATTTCTTTTGTTCAGCACTTTCCAGGAGGCATTATTAACTCTGTCAGGCGTACTCTTCTGTGACTAGCAACTCTCAGAGATGGAAACTCCTCTGGGGAATATTAGAACCGCAGAGCACGGACTTGGCAGATAGAAAGGTCACCGTTGAAAGGTAAATAACCCTGACACACCAGTCAGGAGCTGACTCTCAAAAGTACCATGCTGTGTTTTTAATATAAAAATGTGTTCTTAATTAGGTATTGCACCATGGGATCACTTAAATTACTCTCACCCTGGAACGCAGAGAAAATGTGTTCACCGCACAGTCCTGAAGAATATTTCAATTTGCTCCAGGGTTGCGCTGCACTGTCTTCGTGCTCTTCGTTAGATTATGTCGCCCCAAAGGCAGACGTTTTAGGAGGAGATTTAATTGAACTAATGAAAGTCACTTGGTTGGGGTGGATGTGGACTTGCAACTCATTTATCACCCGATAGTGTCACACTAATAAATGAGGTTATTTTGATCATGTCTGAAGTGCTTTCATTTCATAACAATAATGCCTTGCTTCGTATATTTTTATATAGCACTTGCTTTCTCAATGGTACCCTTCATAGCACTGTAATTAACAGGATCACTGTTATGGCAACTATTAGTAGACAATGTAAGGCCTCATATCTGGGAATCTGGGATTAGGCACACGCGGTCGTACATTAAAATGGATATTGCAGGTCACCGAACATTTCTGTGACTAAACGAGGCCGAAGGCTTAGTTCCTTTATAAAATCATGTATGCCCTAGTTGACTTGCAATATCCTTGCAATGTACAGCAGGGGTGCACTCTTTCATTCTAATACATGGTCACATAATGACCTTTCCCATAAACCACTGAAATGCTTGGTGTGATGCTCTTTCACATGAAGGAGATAGGATGTTTGTAAACATGAAGAATACAATCATAATCTCTAGTGGAATAATAATATACCAAAAAGCAGTGAGAAATGCGGTGCAAAAATGTACAAGTCATATTAAAAAAATTAACAGAAGATCAGCATGCACAGAAACTCACCATAGTGGGTATGACACTGTACTAGTAGTAGCTGTATGAGTCCCTGAGTGGGTCTGTACATGAGTGTGTCACACTACGAGTAAGTCGGAAAGTGGGTTCATAAGTATCTGAGTGCATCTGTGAGTGGTTGCATGGGTGCCCAGGTGGGTCTAAGAAAGGGTGTAAGAATCTCTAAGCAGGTATGAGACTTTACTCATGAGTCTTTGACTGAGTGCATAAGTAAATGAATGGCTATGTGAGTGAGTGCATGAGTATTTGAGTGGGTATGGGACTGGATGTATAAGTGTGTGAGTGGGAATGTAAATGGGTGTATAAGTGTCTGAGTGAATTTGTAAGTGTGTACACATCAGTGTGTGAGAGTGACCAGCGAGCGTATACATATAGATATATTTTTTATATATTTTCTCCAATATTCGCGATGATGTCACGATATTCGCAATGTCCCCACAATGGTACAAAGGGGGCTGTGCTGGCAGTCGCAGGGTTGGCGCAAATATCAAGCTTGATGAAAAACAACATTTTGGACACATGATATGTGTCACTAACACACCCATTTCTCATACATGAGGTCAGAGTATCTCCAACCTGACCCCTTATGTTAGTTTTCACACACATTTTCATCCCCCATTCCTAAATGATAAAATGTCAGCCACAACATTTTGTTCAGGTTGGGTCCAGCCAATCAAAGTGTTCCCGATGGTGGGAGCAGCCACGATTAATCTCAAAACCACTGCGAAATATCTGCGGCCAGAAATATATATCTATAATTTTCAGCTTACATTTCTCGAAAACTACTAGACTGATATGCACCAAATAACAAAAATCACACTCTGCCTAATAACATCTAGCTTTCTGCCAAATTTGATGTAATTTTGTCCAGCGGTTTGGGCTGTAGGTCCGACAATGTGATCCAGTGGAAATTAACAGTAAAAACTCACCCTTTTTTCGCACCCCTATTTCTCGGTCCCCCATCACACAAAGAACCTACCCTTGACACTTTTTGGGGGGAACATTTCATGAAGATTGGTCTATATATATCTTTATGCATGGGATCGTTCTGATTGGCTGGACAGAAACTGAACAGAAAGTTGCATCTGCCATTTTATTGATATGGAACGGTTCCTTGGCCTGAAAATTTCAGAAAAAGCTAAGTGGGGGTATTAATGATACAAGTTATGCGTGATATTTGTGACAACACCGCTACCACCATCGTGGCACCCCATGTACCATAGCGGGGACGTTGCACATTTCATAGTTATCAATTTTTAATGTGGTGTTGGCAATTAAATTCCAGCTTTTGCTTTATGATTTGCGACCTAACCTTAGGGATCGCAGCAACCAATGTCATCGAGATCTCTAGCCTCACCGTGATAATGGAAAATAGGTTTTAAAGATGGTTGTTCTAGCAATACACTAGCAAAACATCATTTTGGGGCCCATTTAGATGGCGGGCTGATCACCCCCGCAGGGTCGGCGGTAGCCACCGCTGGCCTGGCGGGGGCGATCCGTCCGCCATCCATGCCTGATTGACCCCCGCCATATTAGCATGGCTGGGGGTTCGCAGCGGAAGGAAAGATCGTCCGCCGCTTTTCCACCAGTCGACTCGTTGACCGGGCGGAAAAGGGGCATAATATGGTGGCGTGTCTGCAAGACATCACCATCCATACTATTATGCAGGCAGAGAGTAGCCTTTCCATGGCGCCATGGAAAGGCAGGTGATTCTTGCTGTTGGGGGCCCGTCGTTGAGGGGTGGAGGGTGCACATGGGGGTACCTATGGTACCCCCCTACATTTCCATGCACAAGGTGGCAGGCACCGCGTTGTGCATGCAAATGCAAAACATGCATTGTTTACATTGCGGCGGGTGCTGCTTACAGCACCTCCCGCCGCAATGTGAAAAATGCGGGATGCGCCCGCCAGTGTGGCGGGTGCATCCAAAATGTTTAAAAATTATAAGCAATAAATATATATTGTACAAATAAATTAAACATATACATATAATATATAATAAATATACGTACGTATTAATATTTTGTAATCATTATTTTAAAAAATATCTTATACGTTATAAATACATCTATTAATATAAAACAATAATATAAATATTAAATAAATATATATAACAAATTAAAAAAAGAAAATTATTTTAAATATTTTGTAAGTAATTAATTATATACTTCATTAACTAAAATAGTACAAAAAATATCACATAGCGGAGGGAATAAAATTACGATTCCAACTCCAAACAGTGCAACAGTAGGGAAAGTGTTGGAGAGCGTAAGGATTAAAATTACTATTCAAACTCCAAACAGTGGAACAGTAGGGAAAGTGTTGGATAGCGTAGGGGTAAAAATTACTATTCCCACTCCAGTGAGTGCAACAGTATGGAAAGTGTTGGATAGCGTAGGGGTTAAAATGACTATTCCCACTCCAGTGAGTGCAACAGTAGGGAAAGTGTTGGATAGCGTAGGGGTAAAAATTCTTATTCCCACTCCAGTGAGTGCAACAGTAGGGAAATTGTTGTATAGCATAAGTGTTAAAATTACTATTCCCACTCCAGGGAGTGCAACAGCAGGGAAAGTGTTGGATAGCGTAGGGGTTAAAATACTATTCTCACTCCAGTGAGTGCAACAGTAGGGAAAGTGTTGGGTAGTGTAGGGGTAAAAGTTACTATTCCAACTCCAGTGTGTGTAACAGTGTGGAAAATGTAGGATAGCGTAGGGGTTTAAATTACTATTCCCACTCCAGTGAGTGCAACAGTAGGGAAAGTATTGGATAGCGTAGGGGTAAAAATTACTATTCCAACTCCAGTGTGTGTAACAGTGTGGAAAATGTACGATAGCGTAGGGGTTACATTAACATACTTATTAATTAAATCATTTTTGTAAAATAAATGACAGATTAATAATGAATTAACAAAAACATTAATAAAGGCCAATAAAATTAAACGTATTACTTAAATAACATTAAATTACTTCCCAACCAATTCCCCCATAAACACACAACCCTCTACACATAAAAAATAACACAATTAATGTAATTATCAATTACTAAAAATTAATTATCAATGAAAAATAAACTAACAAAAAATTAATGATCAATACCAATTAGGAGAAATTAATAATTACTTAATTATAATAAATTACTTCCCACCCTATTCCCCTATAAACCCACAAACCGCTACACATACAAAAAACACAATTAATGTAATTATCAATTAACTGATTAATATAAATGAATTACCAATTATTAATACATTTGCAATACATTAATAAAAATAATAAATACAGATAATAATTCATTAATTATAATTAGGCCCGTGTGCCTGGGCGGCTGCTTCGCTTTCCTGTGGATTTACACTCTGGACTGGAGGCGGACAACAGGGCTGCGAGCGCCAGGTGAGGTACAGGGACTCCATTGCCCAGGAGTCCCTGCGCTGTCATCACCTGCACCTGGTCGCTCTCCCTGTTTGTCCCGCCCCTGAGCGCCGAGTTAAAGGTGCTTGCGGATCATCGTTCTGTGGGTGACACTTGCTGTTTGCTAGCTGGAGGCGGGAGAGCCCTCGGCGTGTTGTTCTGCCCTTCAAGACTGCTCGCTCTTTCCTGGAGACCTCGCGGTACCCGCTGCGCGGGTCCCGCTTCGCCCGTGTGCCTGGGCGGCTGCTTCGCTTTCCTGTGGATTTACACTCTGGACTGGAGGCGGACAACAGGGCTGCGAGCGCCAGGTGAGGTACAGGGACTCCATTGCCCAGGAGTCCCTGCGCTGTCATCACCTGCACCTGGTCGCTCTCCCTGTTTGTCCCGCCCCTGAGCGCCGAGTTAAAGGTGCTTGCGGATCATCGTTCTGTGGGTGACACTTGCTGTTTGCTGGCTGGAGGCGGGAGAGCCCTCGGCATGTTGTTCTGCCCTTCAAGACTGCTCGCTCTTTCCTGGAGACCTCGCGGTACCCGCTGCGCGAGTCCCGCTTCGCCCGTGTGCCTGGGCGGCTGCTTCGCTTTCCTGTGGATTTACACTCTGGACTGGAGGCGGACAACAGGGCTGCGAGCGCCAGGTGAGGTACAGGGACTCCATTGCCCAGGAGTCCCTGCGCTGTCATCACCTGCACCTGGTCGCTCTCCCTGTTTGTCCCGCCCCTGAGCACCTCCTCCCCATAATAGGAGTGGTAGGAGCCGCTGCGCGGGAGCGCGCGGGAGCGTGCCCGGGAGAAGCCCGGGACAAGGGCGGGACCGTCTAAGGCCGTCATAGGCCGGAGTAGGCCGGGCTGGGCCTACTCTCTTGATTTGGTTATTTGAACCCTGGTCCATTTTGCTAACATAGTCCCTTACTGACTACTATTAAACATCTGTTGATATGCCGTCCCCGGTAAGGGAGGGAACCCCTGTGAAGCAGGGAGGAGCAAAAAATAGGACCTTAGAGAACTATTTTCCCCGGGCTGTGGGGGAGGGGGACAAGGAGAGCACCTTAACCCGGCTAAGGGCAGAGCGGAGACGCTCTATTGATAACCTGAAAAACAGACCCCTTGGAGAATATCCAACCATGCCTAGTGAGGAGTCGACCTCAATAGATGATGTCCCATTCCTGTTGAGGGATGGTACGATCTCCCCATCTGTTCCACCCACGAGTCTAACTCCAGCCACCAGCCCAAGCCCTAGTAGGGTGACTATTGATCTAGTCTCTCAACCCCCCCTAGCTCTGAAAGCTCTGAAAGCTAAATCTAAGCCAGCCGACGTACAAGGAGCACAAGTAGTACATGGGCCCCCCCAAATAAACGTAGGAGAAAGTCGAAGGGAGCCCAGGGCAAAAATAAACCCAAAATCCCTCATTCTGATTTTGGGAGGTCATTAAAACCCTTAATACCGACTGTGAGGCTAGTGGATGAATTACACCCCAAACTTACTGTACAGGAAGGCTTGGCCCCTGCTCTGATAAATGACCCAGGAAATAATATTGCTAATGTCCCCCTTTCGGTTGCCCCACTTGGCAACCTGGAATTCCTGCTTAGGTCACTATTATTACCAATTAGTGAGAGTATCAAAAAGGTCGAGATCAGACTTACCATCCTGGAGGCTACATTAAGTAGCATAAAAATCTCGGCTGGCCATCAAGGAAGATCACCGGAGCTCATTCCTACTCCACTGGCCCCCCACCAACCTCCAAATAGTGCAATGAGCCCAGCCCCCCTACAGGTCGCGAATGCTGCGGCCCCTCCACAACCCTCGAGGACTAATCACGCATTAACTAAGCCCTTTAATTCTAATAGGCCTATTCCCCCTGTAGACCCCGTCCCCTTGGCACAGCCCGTAGACAACACTACACTGCCTTCCCTAATGCAGCTTCCACCTAGATCACGTAGACCAAATTTACCCCCGGAGTCAAATGATTTTACCGTAGTTATGGCGGGCGTCCCTCCACTTGAAGTAGGTGAACCTGAGGACTTTTGTTCCCTAAAAAGCAGGGTAATCAAGTGGCTTAACACTAACAGACCCCTCCCGGTACACCTAAATAACGAAATTATAATGGTCAGAAGGGTGCCATGGGTGGGGAGAACACATAAATCTATAATAGGGGATTGCATATTGGTGAGCTTCAGGGATGCCGGTACTGTCTCTCACATATGCCAAGGAAAGAACAGATCTAGGGACTCTACCATTCAAACCCTTCATGTGTCTTTCTTCTTTCCCCCTATCCCTGCTCCTGTACATCCGTTCCAAACCTATTACAACTGGGAGAGGGTTGGTCGGAGGGGGAGACATCACGAATTTAACCCCAGGCCACTGTTTGGCCGCCCAGAGCCATCCTTTCATTCTTTTAACCGGTTTAACTGTCTGAATGGCCTTGAGGGGGTGGATTGACAAACGGATAATGTTCCTCTGGGAGACGGAGAAAAAGGAGCTCTGGCAGAGGAGATGGAGGAGCATAGTCCCCTGGCACAGCAAATTCCATCGAGTTGTGTCGGGAAGTCTGTGCTAGATGGACCTAGGGCTGTAGATATTGAATATATAGGAGGGGGACATGGGCTGGACTCGCATGAGTTAGAGTGGGAGCCACAAACAAGGCCTCATGGGGGATTAGAACAGAGTGGTGAGGCATTGAGACTGATCTCTTGGAATACAGCAGGTTTGGCAGGCAAATTTAATAACAAAGAGTGGCTGGATTACATTAGAAAATTCCACGTAATCTGCGTGCAGGAGACATGGGCCCCGGTGAATAACTATCACTTACAGGGGTATAAGTGTTTCTTTGTACCCGCGCAAAAATCCAGATCAGGGAGAGCCATGGGTGGACTATCTATTTATATAGATGTAGACCTGCCGGGTAGCTGGTCTTCCCCAGATTGGAACTCCCATGGGATCCAGGCAGTTCGATTCCTCGGGAAGGGGCTAAGATTTACTGTTTTTAACATCTACAATAACGAGACAGCGGGAAACCATACCACATCAGTAGCTGAGCTGGATTATAGGCTGGGTCAGGAAACAACAGTCCAAAAAAAGGGGCAATCACACGCGCTGCTAGTCATGGGGGATTTCAACTGCCATCTTTGTCCGGCACTGGTCCAAACAAACACAGACTGGTCCCAACGTCCCATGGAGAAGGGGCCGCATTTTTCCCATACGCCGACAGGGTCAGCTTTTAGTACGCTCCGGCTCAAGTATGATCTTGAGCATACTATTAATATGATAGGCACACAGAAGGATGGTACACTCCCACCTACATTTAAGGGTAGGGGATGTACAACCGTCATAGACTATATCTTGGCCTCGAGATCCCTGCTAAATAAGATAATCAGTGTAGGGATAGAATGGAGCAGTTTTAGCGACCATAACCCTCTTGTTCTGGAGCTAATGTATAGGGCGGGCTCTAGAACTAGAGATCACCGCACAATTACGGAGAGGGTAACAGATCAAGGCAGGAGATTAAAATGGTCCAAAATAGATGGGGAAAAGTTTTACAAAGCCCTGGTAGTCAAGGGCAAATCTGCCATCAATGACTGTCTAGACACAGAAGTCCATGTTTTAAGGTTACTGGAAGCATTCGGCGAGATTGCTAACCTGATCGATGGCCTACTTAAAACCAGTGCGCCCACAAGGAACCACGATAACCCTCGGTGGTTTGATAAAGACTGCTCCAAAGCACTGAGGGAGTTGAAAAGCTGCCTTAAATCTAAACCAAGGGAGCCTCAAAAAATTAAGGTGTGTAGGGAAAAATACAAAAAAGAGACCAAGAGGAGGAAACTTGCCTTGCAGGCAGAAGCATGGGCAGAATTAAGAGAAGTAGGGGAAAGAAAGGATCTAGTGGGCTTCTGGAGAATTATCAACAAACCGACCTTCCAGGAAAACGATACCCCTGAGATAGGGTCCAACATCCTCCCAGAACAGTGGGTCACTCATTATAGGGGTCTATATAACCACAAGCAGGGTACCTCTGCAGAGTTATCTGTAACCCCAACTCAGGCTTCATTGGTTGTATTTACCATGAAGGAGATTACTGCTGGGATAGAGGGTCTGACTAAAAACAAAGCCCCGGGCCCTGATGGAATTCCTCCCGACCTGTTCTTGAGCAGCATAGAACTATGGGCCCCTTTAATGACTAGGGTCATAAATACTGCAATCTCTTGTGGTCTCCCACCGTCCTGGTCCAAAGCGATCATTGTGCCTATTTTCAAGAAGGGTAATAGGGACGACCCTAAGTGCTATCGCCCCATCTCCCTGATTGATGTATCGGCCAAACTTTTGGGCAGGGCGATCCTCAACAGACTAACTGAGTGGACCGATGAAAATAACATCTTCTCGGACACCCAATACGGATTCAGGACAGGGAGGTCCACTAGCGATCAATGCCTGAATCTGTATATGCTGACTGCCAAATATACCCTGGCCAGTGATGAATCGATCTACATGGGATTTATGGATTTGGCAGCAGCATTTGACCACGTCAACAGGGAGAAACTGTGGGACATGATGTCAAGCATGGGGATTGAGAGCGGTTTAATTGATATTCTAAGGGAACTGCATAGTGCCACCACGGCTAAGGTTCGATTTAACAGGGAGGGGGGATTGACCGACTCTTTTCCCTGTATGAGTGGAGTCCGACAAGGCTGCATTCTCGCCCCTTTTTTGTTCTCCCTTTACATTAATAATTTGGAGCAGTTTCTGTTGGGTCTAAAGGCAGACTCTCCAAGGGTGGGGCCGCGTCATATTCCTGTTCTGCTTTACGCAGATGACGCGGTCCTGATTGCACGCACACCCAGGAGCTTACAAATCCTGATCGATGGATTTGTTAAGTTCATGGGTGCCCTAGATCTCTCTGTTAACCTGGGTAAATCGTATGTGCTCCTGGCTGGCAAAAAAACTTCCTCCAAATTTACCTACACAATAGGCAGTCACACAGTAGAAGAGGTTAAAACATTTTCTTATCTTGGTGTAACCTTTGATGGCGCCTTACAGTTTAATTCCCTGGTGGAGGAGCGCTGTAGTAAAATGATTGCCTCTAACGGGGCAATAGCTAGCTACGGCAGGAGACTAGGCAGATGGAGCCCGGAACAGGTGATGAATTTGTACAGCTCCGTATCATGCTCCAAAGTAATTTACGGGGCAGAAGTATGGGGCTTTGCGAACATCACAAGAATCCAACGGGAAGAAAACAAATATCTGAAATCCATCTTGAGGGCACCCCCAAGTACTGCTGGAATTGTAGCACATAGGGAACTAGGGAGGCCATACCTAGATGACCTGGTAAAACTTAGGCCAATTGTGGCCTGGTTAAAAATCTGGGCTAATCCTGATGCGTCCCTTAGCAGAGAAATCCTATTGGACTGTTTAGAGAGGGATAAATGTATGCGCATTCCCTGGCTCAATTTTGTTAAGAATACCCTAGAGGAACTAGGCTTTGGGAATCTCTTCACTAACCCTGCAACAATTGTAGCCCAGCATAAGATGCAAGTAAGGAAAACCTTTCTAGAGCGGAAAAGCCAACGTAGAGCTGAGGCTGAAGGGTTTAAACAGACAGTGAGGGCCCCCAACCTGGTGAAAAGCGTGGAGGGTATGGAGCCTTATCTATACCTTATGCATAATGCACAGGATAGATTCCTGATGTGCCGTTTCAGACTGAACTTACTCCCATTTATGTTGGCATCACCAGCAGGATTTACACCTTCAATTGAGCAGAAGGGACCCTGCGGCTGCGACAACAGGTCTCCGCAGGACTCCCTTCACTTTGTTTTACTCTGTCCTTTTTTTACAATGCCCAGGCGTAGATTTCTTGTAAATATTTTAAAAAAAGCTAAACAGGAACATGCCAGGGAGGCACTAGTCTTTTTACAAAAAGCTTCGGACCCCTTAACCTTGTGTTGTATAATGAATTTTATTAAGGTAGCGGTCCGTTTAAGGCTAACCAGGGGAGACGAATGAAATGCCTTTGATTCTATATTTTTAAAGTTGTTATATTTTTCTCTGTTGGTGTTTCATGTTAACACTAATATTTTGTATAAGGATCTTCAAAATGTTTCATGACTTTTTATTCATGTATATATGTGTGTGCTTTTATGGTGTTTTTTAATCACCGAATAAAGATTCTTTGAATTGAATTGAAATTAATATAATGATAAAGTAATCCATTCCTAAATATTAATTACCAATTAATAATTAATTAAGAATACATCAATAATCAATAACAATAAATAAAAACATATTAATTAATTATAATTACATTACTTCCCATCCTATTTCCAATAAACCCACAACCTGCCACACATAAGAAATAACATAATTAATGTGATTATCCACTAATCAATTAAAAATGTTTTTTACCAATCAATAATTAATTAACAATGAATTAATTAACAATACCAATAAATAAATAAAATTAATACATCAATTATAATTAATATTATGATACATGAATCAATGAATCAACTAATAATAATTAACTACCAATTAATAATTACTTAACAATAAATCAATAATCAATAACAATAAATAAAAACATATTAATGAATTAATTATAATTAAATTACTTCCAACTCTATTCCCCAATAAACCCACAACTCGCTCTGACACTAAAACACAACATTTACATTAATAAAAAGTACTAATTTCTAAGCATTTAATACATATATTTAAAAATAATAAAAATACATTACAAAAATGTTAAACATGCATAAAATATACATAACACTAATATAAATATCGTTATTATTATCAACTATATTTTTGCTTAAATGATAATACTTACTTTGATATTACTTACTTCGATATAAAAAAAAACCGATACTACTTACCTTAAGGTCGATATTCTGGTCACCGATATTCTTGACATCGATATTCTGTCCCTACGATATTAAAAAATCAATATTAGTGTAGGTCTAAAAATATTTTGACTGCGCACCGTGGAAGGAAGCGGGCAGGTAAGGGTGTCAGAGCAACTGTATTTCTCACCAGCAATACCAGCCTCCAGGAAGCAACTCCCATCCTGGAACCCTGCACCAATTTTGCCAATACCCCAATATTCTACCCTAAGCCCACAACAATCATAAAACCCTGCATTAGGGAAATTATAATAATAAATAACAGAACTTACTGGGGTCAGCAGAGCCCTCAGCAGTGGTGCTGGTGGTCGGTACCTCCTGCTGACCAGCTACTCCCGGACCCTCTACAGCATCCCTGTTCTTGCCCTTCAGTGCTGATGTAAGAAATGAAGAAGATACAAAAATAGATTTGTGATTCAGTTAATCTCCACAAAATTATTATGACAGGAAAACGTAATCACATCAGTTTACCCTCTCTAAAGCAGATCACCTCACCTACAGAACTTGTTTTGAGTCTTTTCACTATTGTTGAGTTGCTCTTACTAATCCTAAAATCCCTATTCCAAATGTCCTTAAAAAAAACTTAATTTGGAACTAACGCATTGCAGTGATTGATCTCATTTCCCAACTACATTGATGGGCCAACTCAGTCTCTCTTTCTTGCAATGCATAGATGCATAATGCACATTGCTGTGAAAAAGCTTGGAACTGAACGAGCTACATAAACAAAGTCACAGAGTGAACTCTAACTCACTGCTATCTCTGATTCACTATGGTGACAGGACTCAGAGGACAGTCTGCAATGGCTTCCTAATTAATCAGCCAAAGTGAGCGCCAATGATGATTACAATTAAGTAGCATTGAGCACCCACCTAGCAGAACCTAGAAACTGGATCACATAATAATATTCCAATGTAAACTAAACGTAACTAACCTCTGAGTGTGAGAAGCATGCTCCATCGAAAAATTTTTTAGCATTGCAGAACAAAAACACATCAAATAAATAATACTCACAGAGACCCAGAATCTCGTCCGCTAGCAGGTCCTCTTCCTGGTCTAAGATATCCTCCTAGCGGTGTGTCAGCTGCTGAATCATGCACTGAATCTGGCTGGTGTGCTACATGTATTGACGCATCCTCCCACAGCACAGCCGATGCTCCTACAGGGGGTATCCACTCCAGGGCCTTTCATCTGCTGCCTGCATGGATGGTAGGTGGCACTGCACAAAAAAACTAAGGCTTCCAGCTCCTCCTTGCTGAAGATGGCGAGGGCTGTAAACCTGGGATACGCCACCACCGGTAAGGTAGAAAACCTTCTGCCATGACGCTGGGTGGTGTAAAGAAATATGAGAAAAAAAGGAAAAGGAAGGAAAGAAAAGAAAAGAAGAATAAGGAAGTAAGAGAAAAAATAAGCAAACTACAAAAAGTCACCAAAAACATTCCAAAATTACAAAAAAATGTAAAATACACAAACACAAAGATACACACTCAAAAAATCAATACACATGAGTGGTAGATAAGGTAGATAGTTGGAGGACTGAAGAGATTTAAAAGGGATTGAAAATTAGACCCAGCACTATAATAGAGAGTAGAAAAACAAGATGGCCACGTCCATGCGAACAGCGTGGTGCCAGTTTGTGCATGATTTGGCACGTGAGGACGCACATGAGAACCGCATGGTGCCATTCACATGCAATTTGGAACTTGAGGATACACTCTGGGGTCGATTCCGTTTCGGGAAAAAGCACTCCGATTAGCTGTACGGAGCCTTTTTCCCATACGAATCGTACACTTACAACGTCCCCGTACGAACGAGCAAGTACGATCCTAACCCAAACCGCCACTCCGTACCAAACACCGTACAACTAGAAAGTACATACGGATTCACTCCGTCCGACGCTGTACGCTACGTCCGTACGTAAATAGGCAGCCATTTCCGGACCAGGAAGTACGATCCGTGTTGACGACACTCCGTAAGGCCCTTTTGCTACGAGAGCTGTAAACTGCCGTAAAACCAGAGTCCGTCACGAACTGCACCCCGGTTAAGCATGAGCGTAAAATCCGTTCCGCTCGCGGATTTTGCGGATTTTTGGCAAATTCGCAATCCGCAAACTCTCGCGAACTTGCCGAAAATTCGTAAAATCCGTGCGAAGCGGATTTTTTGCTTGGTCGCACTTGCCAACTAGAATACTATACAATTTCGCGGGAGTAAACACTTGCGAACACGTAGATGCGGCGGGCAACGACAATCTCGCAATTGCGAGATTGCAAAATTTGCAATTTCGCACAAGAAATCCACCAGCAGGCAGCATAAACCTTGAAAATTATGATTTTTATCAGAATAACTCCTCAGGTTGACATTTGCCTGCACTTTTTCTTTGCAAGGAGTCCATTTTGGGGGGGGGGGGGTGGGAGGAAGGAAGTGCCCCACAGTCTCCAACTTCCTGTTCCTGTCCAGCAGGCTCCTCGCAGTGCTTTCTTCATGTGCTGGTCACTTTGATTTGGATCTTGACCTGGAAGGATTACTTTTTGTGGATGCTGCTGGATATTTGGATTTTTGCAAAACTGAAAGCACTAAGCAGGTACAAAAGTTCAATCTTATCATTAGTAACCATTCCCTGTAGTGCTTCCTGAGGGGCCCCTTCAGAGTTCATTTGCCTACTTGCAACTATTCTATGACCCTGCTCTGACCCTCACAGCATGCTCAGAGAATAGCTACAAGTATACAACAAAGGTCCTGTTAAAAAAATTACACTGCAACAGAAAGCAATTACAGACAAAACTGAAAGCACTCAGCAGGTGCAAAAGTTCAATCTTATCATTAGTAACCATTCCCTGTAGTGCTTCCTGAGGGGCCCCTTCAGAGTTTAGTTGCCTACTTGCAACTATTCTATGACCCTGCTCTGACCCTCACAGCAGGCTCAGAGAATAGCTACAAGTAGGCCACAAAGGTCCTGTGAAAAAAATTTGCGCTGCAACAGAAAGCAAATTACAGATAAGGAAGCAGGTGCCAGCCAGACTGGAAGTTTAAATTCAGTGACACATTAATCAACCCCAAATTAATTTATGTCAGTTGAAGCAGGGCAGGTGTGCTTGCTTTTTTTCACCCCCATAATCTACAGTGATAAACCAACCAGAGGGTGGCAGTGATGTACCAGAGGGTGGCATGGGTGTACCAGATGGTGGCAGTGGTGAAACAGAGGGTGCTGTGAACCTGTGATGATGAACCAGACGTAGAAACAACATAGTCGCGGCCGTTGCGAGCCGACAAGTAAGTTCGCAATTGCGAACTGGTACACAACCCTTGCGAACTGGCAGAAACCCTTGCGAACACAAAAAAAAATCCGCAAATTCGCGAGAGTTCGCGGATTTTGCGGATTGCGAATCCGTAAATACGCAAGTTCGCGGATTGCCAATTCGCAAAATCCGCCCATGCTTAACCCCGGTATGCAACATACACAACATGAACCCCTTCGAGTGTGTCATCCCAGCCCTGTACGCCTACGACCTCGTATATAGAAACCGACGACGGCGCAGACGGTGAGTAAAACCCACCGCAACAACGGGAGTATACCTGTACAGTGCGCCACATGCCAGCGCATATCACCATTGCTATAGTGATACGTTTCCGCACACACGTCTGAAATCTCGGGGTACGCTGCGTCACACGCTAGCGCATATCACCATTGCAATAGTGATACGTTTCCGCACACATCTGAAATCTCGGGGTACGCTGCGTCACACGCTAGCGCATATCACCATTGCAACAGTGATACGTGCCGCACACACGTCTGAAATCTCGGGGGACAGTGCGTCACACGCAAGCGCATATCACCATTGCAATAGTGATACGTGCCACACACACGTCTGAAACCTCGGGGTACGGTTCGTCACATTTGAGTGGTGGGTGGAAAAGACCCTCAGCAGTGCCTAACAGTGCCCAAGGGTATAGGGGGTGGGAGCAGAGGACCCCGAGCAGTGCCTAAGGGTCCAGGGGGTGGGTGCAGAGGACCCCCAGCAGTGCTCAGTCATAGGGGTTTGCATGTCCAACATCGTTTTTGTGGTCCGGGGTACATGTACGCTTGATTGTGGGGTGTGCGAGTCGTATTTGTTGGTGCAGCTGGCAGTTACAGTGGTTTTTGTGGCCCGGGGTACGTGTACGCTTGATTGTGGGGTGTGCGAGTCGTATTTGTTGGTGCGTCTGGCAGTTACGGTTGTTTTTGGGACCGGGGGTACGTGTACGCTTGATTGTGGGGTGTGCGAGTCGTATTTGTTGGTGCGGCTTGCTCATACGCGATGTTTTCCGTACGAATCATGCTTCATGTGGGACTACGTTTGCCCGTACAACTCGCGTACTTGGTACCTGGTCTGGATCGTACTTGTTAGTTTGTACGGCATGTTTACAAATCGTACGGTTGGATTTCTGACGACATTTTGTACGGGTCTTCGATTGTGGTTCGTACGGTTCGCTGATATTCGTACGTATTTTGAGAATTCGGATCGTACTACGCAATTCGGACGGACTTTTTTCATTCGTACGGAGACGGGTACGAAAACGAATCGTACGGCCGTTTTTTATCCCGAATCGGAATCGACCCCTCTGTTTTGCACATGGCAACCCGAAACGGCACCCGGCAAACTCTGACCACACATGTAGCATGTCAGAGCATTTAAGCCAGGGTTCCGCGTAGTGCAATTCTGCGAAATCCGCCCGGGCCTACTCTGCACCCAGAGCCACCAAGCAAGATAGAAGAAACCCAGCTGTTGAATTCACATCTGTGGCCTCAAGACCTCTATTTTCTGAGTGTAACTTAACTGGGAAGTGTGGTTTTGTCAAGTGCTGCATTTTTTACAGCACCTGCGGATCCCGTCAGCACTAAGGACAGCCAACTAATCTATGCACCTGGACTCTCATGGCAAGGTAACGAAAGACTGACTGTCGTTTCTTGGTCTAGGGACCCATAGAACCTTAACTACGAGAGAGCACTATTGAGCTGTCCCTGCAAGAATAACATTGCTAAATGTGTTTTCTCCCATTGACTTTAATGGTGCATGATTGACAGTTTCTACTGCATTTGTTTTCTACCACTTTGAAATCCCATAACTCTGGTTATCCGCAAAGTATCAAGTTTATTTGGTGTCAATATTTATATAAAATACAGTCTATTTTTATAAATTGGTGTCAAGGTTTCTTTCAAATGGTGTCACTTACTAAGTGTCAGTGTTGCTACTGTGAAATATTTAATACATGTTCTTCTGACTGCGCCTGGCTGCTCAAGCTACAATGCTAGGACTGAGCTAAGGCTGCTAAGGATGAATCTGAGGTCCACTTGTGTGTATTGTCTATAACATTATAAGGCCTCCCAGCCATATCACATGATACTTTAACCTTGCAACATCCATGGAAAGTTTTGGGGTGATCCGTCAAGCAGCGGCTGAGACACGGGTGGTAAATAAAGTGTGTTTTCCTTGTTAATTCCCTTAGACTCTTTAAACAAGTCTGCATCCCGGACTGCTAGACAGAATTTAACCAAATTTGTCAGAAAGGTAGATTTTGATCTAGATGGCACCCTTTGTGTTATTTGGTGTAAATCCATTCAGTAGTTTTGGAGCTAATAAAGGAAAATCATATGTGTATATTTGGGTGGAGACTAAACACAGATCTCAGAAAGGGATCTGAATGGCTGCTAGGAAGTGTTGGCAGCCATCTTGGGACCAATACACATGATAACACCCCACTGACATGCATTGTAGTGAATGTCAGGTTTTGAGGGTCACTAAGATGGGAATGTATAAAGGGAAATAACAGAATTTAGTTACAGTATAAAACATTTGTTGATGGTAGCCTACTGCTGGGATTTCATGAATCACGTTTGAGAAAAAACACTTTTCTCCAGATTTTCCCACATGTGTTATAGAAGGTGCTACAGAAACTAAAATGAGAGCATATTTCTGTAAATGCACACTTTCTCAGCCACATGAAAATGAAGTCTGACATTCTCAGTAAATAGTGCACTCCCAACAGCAGCAGCCTGACTGTTGATTCCCTGGAGTTCTACTGCAGCCTCCTGGAGTGTTCTAAAAAACATATAGAGTGCTAACAGTGATAAAACTACTGCACACCTGAAGCCATGTAGATTGAATCAAACATTTCATTTTGAAAGGATCAAAATGAGGGGGTTTGGTTTATGATCAGTGTTGTAAAAAGAAAAATTAGGACACGTTTTAAGTGAGCTCTCAAATATCTCAAATATCTTCCTCTTCAATTTCATGAAAATTTTCTAAAAGGCAGATTGATTCAAGCACTTTCAATAGCAGCCACAGACGAAACTCCTGGGCGATCAGCAGATTTACTACAGTATTTTAATGAGCAACTAGAGTGTTAATATTCTGAATTGATTCCAAAAGTGTGGCACTTCTGAATGCCATCTTGATGAAATCAAAGTACAAAACTGAAAGCATTGTCTACTGAGGATTCCGCAGTACATGAGGAAATTAGCGAGCTTCATAACAAATAAGACTCCCGAAATGGCCATCAAGGAAAAAAGAGCCCAAAATATAGCACAGATATCACCCAAATGTAGCCCAAGTATAGCCCAATTACAATGCAGACTTGACCTGAAGGTATTGGAGTGCTTTACATGAGTATAAGTTGCATTACACAAGTAAACATTCATTTTGGTTCTAGGCATGGGGAGATTGGGTGCCCAGAATCACAGGATATTGAACTGCCGCTGAAACTTGAACCTGTTCCCCAGTTGCTAAGTCTGCAGTACTAGCCATAACACCACATATTCTTCCTTAAGAGCAACATATAATCAAGTGATCAACTGAGTAAAAAAAAACATAAAGATAGCAAATTATTTAAAAGTGCTTTGTTGCTATTTTAGAACTCTGAATATATGTCCTCAATTCAGTTGTCTGGAGCACTAACCATAATTTCAGTAGGAATAAAGCCCTCCCATGGAGGAGGGTGCAAAGGCAATAGATTGACCATGCTGAGCAGGCAGGAGGGGCAGTGGCAGCACAACATATAATGGAGCGCAAGGAAAAGGAGGGCAGGGCCAGCAAACCAACCATGCAGTACAAGTAAAAGAGGCTGTGTCAATATTAAAGACTATTGAGTGCAGAAGGAAGAGGCAGTGGCGGTACAACCATTAATGCCAACCCACCTGATTCAGAGAGTAGAATCCCAATGTTTTGAAGCCCAAAAAGTCTATATTTTATATGTCTCCTGCCTAAGATTTCCTCTTTTTCACTGTAAGTCAAAGGAGAAAATCAATTCCCCGGGATTTCTTTTCAAAATATCCTTCTTACCAAGTTCAAAATGTTGGCAAGAATGGTACATTAGATCACAAAATGCAGGAGGAATGGGGTAGGGATATGGTCTCAGATAAGAGAGAGCAGGAGGGAGATGGACAAGGGCACCAAACTGGCCTTACAAGGCAGGTGTCAGGGGTTTCAACAGCACAATACACTACACAGGGTAAGGGGAACATCAGTATGTTACGACCGTGAAACTCAATAAGGAAGGGACAGGACCAAGCACATGGACATGAGAGCAGAGGAGAAAGAGGCAAGGGCAACAAGCTGACCATACTGGACAGATAGACTGGACCATTGAAGCATAATGGACCATGAAGGGCGGGAGGGGGCAGGTGTATGAAAAACTGAGCAGACAAGGCAGGAGGGAGGAGAAAGGATGCAAGGCAAGAGCAGCAAGCAGACAATAGAGGACAAGTGGGGTAGGCACTGGAAACACAACACACCATGGAGGGCAACAGTGAGGCTATAATGACAAACGCACAGACAACGGACAGAAGGTGGGAGGAGGACAGGGCCAGTAAGCTGAACACATAGGGCAGGTGGGAGGATGTGTAGCAGCACATAATACCATGCATGGCAAGTAGGAGGGTTAGTGGCAGCACAACAGCCAGTGGGTAAGAGGAGGCAACAGGGGCATTAAAAAGGATCATGGAGGACAGAAGAGAGGGATAGGAGCAGGGCACAGAAGAAAGAGGGCAGGGGGAAGGAATTCACAGTAGACCATGCTGGGCAGGCACGAGAAGCACTTGAAGCACAACAAAGCTTGGAGGGCAGTAGGAGGTGGCAGCAAAAATGGACTATGGAGGACAGGAGGAAGGGGATGGGCTTGGAACTTGGACAGGTAGGATAGAGGTGGCAGGCACTGACTGCAGCCATCTGACCCTGCTAGGCAGGTGAGAGGTGCTCAACAGATCACTCAGAGTAGAAAGGAGGGTTGCAGTTCCATGAAATATGGTAGGCAGAAAGGAGGTAGCTGGGGCATGCACAAAGATATCAGTGAACAGGGGAAGAAGAGTAGGGGCAGCAAGCTAAGCACAGAAGCTAAGTAAGAAGGCATTGATGGGGCATCCAATAGGGCAATAGAGGTCAGGAGGAGTGGCCAGGGATATCAAGCTAAATGTGGGCGGTGTCAGAAATTTGGACCATGCAGGGCAGGAAGTAGGGGGCTGGTGTATGGACTTGGACTACGGAGGGTAGGAATGAGCTGGATGGGGCAGCAATCTAACTGTTTAGGGCAGGCTGGAAAGGCAAAGGCAGAACAACAAACACACATGCCTGTAATGAGGAAGCATGGACTTGGGCAATGGATGGCAAGGAGGAGGGGACAGGAGCAGCAAGCTTGGGTGGGGGCAGACCAATGCCACACCAGGACCTGCGTTGACCCCTCCACACTGTGCATTGCAATGGTCATCTTACTTAACTTTAAAAAAAAGTAGAAATTCACTTAAAAAAGAATGGTTACTGAGATTTTATCGTTAGAAAATAAAATTTAAAAACCTTGAAAATTCACTGGAAAAAACAATGGTTATATGGATGTTATATTTAGGCAAGATTTCACTCACGCAAAACCAGTGAAATTCAGCCGTTATAGTAACCTAAGCTAACTATACATTGTGCACCCACAATGCCCTGCTCATGACCTCACATATTACATCACTCATGAAATGGTCAGAGACATCATTTAGTGATTGTGAGTTTTTTCTAAAACTTTATTAGTGTTCAATAAACATACTAAGGAACTACAAAAGTACCAGATATGCCCAGATAGACACATTTAGTTTTCCTATAATATCTTCAAAACTACTGATGAGATTTGGACTCAATAACAAAAAGCATGATCTGCATTAAAATATCTAACTTACTGCAAAATTTGGTGTAATTATGTCCAGCGGCTCAGGCTTCTGGCATGTCTAAACACTCAAAGGGAATTAACATCAGAAACACACTTTTCTTACCCCATTTTTATCAGCTCCTGCTTGAGAGATCACCCTGAAACATTCCATGCACAACTAGAATAACCCACACACAGTTATTGGAATATTTCATGAAGATTCATCAACAGGTTCAAGTCACAAAACACTAAAATTCACTTGCCACCCAAAAACTAATACAAAACCCAAACTCAAAAAATTCCCTTTCCAACCAACCAGATCATACCTACCCTCAACCATAAAAATCACCTTGCCCCATGATCCCTAACAAATCCCTTGCCACCCAAAAACTCTAACACATCCTAAATCCTAAAAAATACCTTCAAAACCATAACCCTAAAAATTCCATTGCCACTCAAAACCCCAAAAAATTCTTTCCCACTCAAAAACCAACAGCCACCTCAAACCTAAAAAATCCCTTTCTACCTAAAAACGTATACCCATTCTAAACCCAAATAAATCCCTTACCACCCAGAAAGTAAAACCCAAACACACCCTAAACAATAAAAAATCAGTTACCACTCAAAAACCCATACCCACCCTAACCACTGTGAAATGCTTTGCCACACAAAAAACCATACGCACCCTAAACCTTAAAAAATCCTGTCTCAACAAAACCCAACCCCCACGCTAAACAATAAAAACACCCTTACCCTACCATATGTATAACATATGTAGTTACAGTTAGGACCTAGTTTCCATAGGAAAAGCCGCAGTCAGGTCAGGTAGTGTGTTCAAAGTTTCAGGGAGATTCATCAAGCGGGGCCAAGAAAAAAGGGGGGTGCAAAAAAGCGAGTTTTCTCCATGTTCATTTCCATATGAAACTTTGGACACGCTACAGCCTGAACTGCTGGACAGAATGACACCAAATTTGGCAAAATGGTAGCTTCTTGTTCAGAAAGTACTCTTTTAATTAAATGGTGTAAAACCCTCCCGATCTCGTGCATGCAATCTGATTGGCTGCCAACACTTCAAACCAGGAAGTATTGGCAGCCATCTTGAAGAAAAAAGGTTACAAATGTTTAAAATAAGACCTTCACATGGGGTCCCACAGGGACCCCTAGGGCCAATAAAAGTATTTTTAAAGAAATATTTATCAGGATTCACGGTAGATCCGTGAATATGGACAAAAATATTTTTTGAAAAGGAAGCGCGGCTCAAATGACATCCTTGGGGGCCACCTACCCCTATTACCCTCTGCATCAGTATTGCTGAGATCTGATAGCAGGTCATGCCCCTTTTTCTTCACCACTCTGCAAACGCACCTCCTGATGCACTACCAGTAGTGGGATGAAGTCCCCTTGGCTCTTGTGGGTCCTTGGGGGCCAACTAGCCCTCCTGTTTCCTCTTGTAAGTCCCACTCAGCCAGATTGGTAAGAGGTGGTCAGAGGCAAACCCCCCTTTCTCTACCACTCTGCAAACACATCTCCTGGTGCCCTGCTACTTGCGGGATGAAGTCCACTTTAGTCCTGGCACCCTCAGATGGAAGGGGACCTCATCCCCCACCTGCAGCGCACCATGAGGCGTGTTTGCAGAGTGGTGGAGAAAGGGGCGGGGCCTTCGGCAAGTTGCTGGCATCTGATTTTTCTTATTTGAGGAAGGGGGTTGTGTGGCCCCCCTCCACGTGAAGCTTTTGGGCCTTGGGAACACCATCTCCCAGGGCCTGGCCATTTGTTTTTTTAAGAAAAAAGGGAGTTGGGTTGAGCAGACCCCCTCCCGGGCCATTTTAGGCCCAGGGACCCCATTCGCCGGGGCATGGCCATCTCTTTTTGAACCACGGGGGTGCCTGAAGTCCCAGCGATCCTGGCCGGCTCCTGCCTTCTGCGGGAGCCAGCAATGCATTTTACCCCCAGGGAGCTGCTAAGATGCAACTCCCTGGGTGTAAAATGCTCTCACTTGTCCAAACCGGAGCACGTGTTTGCACTGGGAAGGAGGGAGCAGTGCTCCAGCCATCCAATAGCAAACTGTAATGTCCCATCTGTGGGCACCCAGGGACATTTCTGGAGCCGGCCCTGAGGGCTGGCATTCCCTAGAGCTATTTAAGGCTCCAAGAGGAGGGCCGCGTGGCCCCTCCTCCCATTTCAAAACAGACCCGCACATCAAGCTATTAGCACTGGGGAGGTGGCAGTGCCTGGGGCTGTGGGGCCCTTGCATCTTTATTTGTATTTGCCCTCTGGACCTGGCCCACCCAGTGGCCTAAAGTAAACGAAGTGCAGGAGCCCGCATGTTTTTTCAAACATTTTCAGCCGAATTTGTGGATCCACCGCGAATCCCGGCAAAAATGTAAAAAGAAAAGCTTTTTTTTGGCAGTGGGGTCCCTGTGGGACCCCCTGAACAGGCCTAAGGGGTCACAGTGTTTCATTTTTTAAACATTTTGTCTTGTGACTCGGTTCAACTGAGTCGCAAGATGGCTGCCAACCTGGTTTGAAGGCACAAGATGGGGAGGGTTTGCGGATCCACAAAGGCCACAGTTATATATCTGAGAAATCCTAAAAATTCTCAGGAACCACTGAACGATTTACACTATTTAACAAAAAGAGTGCTATGTGGACCAAGAGCTACCTTTCTGTCACTTTGGCGCCATTTGACGAATCATCACAAATTTTCCAAACTAATGGGACACTCACTTCAGTTGCTGTGTCGAACGTTTCGGGGTCATCCGTCAAGCGGGGGCTGAGAAAAAGGGGTGGGCCCAAAATGCTTTTTCTCCATGTTAATTTCCATACGAAACTTTAGACAGGCTACAGGCGGACCAGAATTACACCAAATTTGGCAAAAAGGTGGACGTTGGTCTGGAAAGCATTCCTTTCGTGATTGGCTGCAAACACCTCAACCAGGAAGTGATTGCCGCCATCTTGGGACTCTGTTTGAAGATGCCTCCCCCAAGAAAAGTAAAACATTATGAAAAGGGGGCATGGTAGGAATACCCTGACCCCACATATTTGATGGGGAGGGGGGTCCCACAGGGACAACACTGGGCACATAACATGTTTTTTTTAATTACATTTTGCCACAAATTTGCAAGTGGACCCGTGGATACAATGCCATTTTTTTTAAGATGCACTGGCTCCTGTGCGTCTTTTTTAAAACTCCCCGGGCCAAATCCCAGAGGCATGAAGGTAAGGAAGGAGAGGGGCTTGTGTGGCCCCCTTTGTATGCTTTTCCAGAAGCCCCAGGGACCGGCACCTCCAAGGGAAATTAAACAGTAGAACAGTAGAATTATTGGCAGCCTGCTCGCCCCCCCTCAGGTTTGGAGACTGCCACCTCCCTGGGGTAATAAACACTAGAAAATCAGAGGCCCCCTCATCCCCAGGGACTGCCATCTCCCTGATGCACACGGATTTTATTTAAATAAATGTGGGGGAGGCTCTGTGACCTCCCCAGTGCCCCAAAGACCGCCACCTCCCCAGGGCACATATATTATTTTTTTTAAAATTGCAGGGAAGGACTTGCAGCCTCCACACAACCCTGGGGACTGCCACCTCTGTGGGGCACAAACACAATAATTAAGGGGGTCGGAGTTGGAGGTGGTTGTTGGCCATGCCCCCTTTCTCCACTGCTCTGCAAGTGTACCTCTCATCACAGCGCTGGTGAGGGCATGACATCCCCTTGCTTCCTGAGGGCCCCAGGACTAAAGTGGACTTCTTCTTCCAACCAGTAGTATGCCAGGAGAGACTTTTGCTGAGTGTTGGAGAAAGGGGGTGTGGCCTGCTACAACCTCTTAGCAATCCGGCTGTGTGGGCCTTACTGAAGGTAACATTAGGGTTTGTTGGCCCCCAAGGACACTTTGTAGCCAAGGGGACTTCATCCCCCAACCATCAGTGTGCAAGGAGGCGTGTTTGAAGGTGGTGGAGAAAGGGAGCGTGGCCTCCAAAGACCTCTCAGCAATCCCACTGTGTGGGCATTCCTGGAGGTAACGGGAGGGCTTATTGTCCTCCAAGAACCCACTGGAGCCCAGAAAACTTCTTACCCCAACCATCAGTTCACCAGGAGGTACGTTTGCAGAGTGATGGAGAAAGAATAATGGCCTCCGAAGACCTATAAGCAATCAAACTGCGTGGGATTTACTGGAGGTAACAGGAGGAGTTGTTGGCCCCCCAAGGGCATCCTAGTGGGCCAACTACCCTTCCTGTTTGACTGAAAAAACCAAAATGCACCGGGGCATTATAGTTAGGCTCAGATTTCACTGATACAAAACCATTGAAATTTAATAATTAAGGTTACCTGAGCTAACTATAATGTACTCTCCCACAATGCACTCCTTATGACATGTATATATATGACAGCCACCATTTTGGGGTCATCCAAGTGAGCGGTCTAGCTGTGTTTACAATCCTAATGAGGTAGGGCTGCAAAAGCAGCATGGTGGTGGGACCACACAGCTAATCTATCAGTCAGAGTAAAACTTACAGTCAGTGACTTTTTGTATTGGGGAACCAGTGTTTTATAATAGGGAATGTTTTTTAAGCTCAAGATGCTATTTTAAAAGCTTTATAACTATATGAAATTGCATGTGAAATATTGTGCAATATCAAAGGGGTGTTTTCTCAGATTGGGTGGGCATTGACTCTAAGCTTGAAGGAAGAGGCCCTTAGGGGCCACCCGTGTTACTTACAACCACCTGCTATGCCTTCCCAAGAATGAAGAGTCGGTCAAACAGCAGTGAATACAAACGTACATTTTATTAGCAATACTCTGCAGACGAGTCCTTCCTGACCTGCACCCTAGGATGTCTGCCGAGGACTGGCCCCCCAACAGACTACAACATGTAATGGATCTTCCCAACAGTCTCCAACCACGGCCACAGTGGAAAGTTACCGGCCTGGGCCGAACATGAACAAAGAGAGCCAGAAGGATGCGCTTCTACCTGCCATATGGGTACATGTTATCAGGAACTCCAGGTTGCCGAGCTGGGCCTCAGCGGCTCTTAACGTGGGAGCAGAACTACAGACTCGGATAGGTATGCGAGAGCAGAATGGCCTATTCATTAGTAAGTCGAGAAACAACCTTGAGCAAAAATGAAAATAACAACAAAATACAGTGTTCTGCTGAGGCAAGCAATATGAGTAATGAGGCTAGTTCAGGCACAGTCAAAGCAGCCTAATAGGGATTACAAAATACAAAATGGAGTCACACTCGCTAACTGAAGCTTGCACATTATGGGGATAACTCAGTGGGTTGCTTAACGTCAATACAAATGGCCTATATTTAGCCACACACTGCTAACCTAATATAGCAAGAAACGGGTACATTGCAGGAATGGGAATTTCAAATCCAACAAGCTGAACACACAGTTTTAGAAAGTATTTTTAAAAGATACAAAAATATTTTTTTTAAATACCTGCCATATGAAAGTGGTGGTTTTTGGGATGCAATCTCCCGACCTTCCTCTACATTTTGTTGGAACCACTTGACAGCCGCCATTTTGGGGTCCTCAAAGTGAGCAGTCTAGCTGTTTTTATAATCTTAATGAGGGAAGGGTTCAAAAGCAGCATCGTGGCTGTGTGCACATGCAATGGGCATGCCGGTGGGCTATCCTGGCTGATGAGGGGTAAAACCCCGAAACCGGTCCTAGGATGCTCCTTTCCAGGATGGACCTAGCTTGACAGTTCGGGCTGGACTGTTCCCATGAGGCACGAGGTCAAGACTGATTTACATATGGCCAGGTCTAAACTGGGGTTGCATGGTGAGCAAAAGTATGATGGATTTAACCCAGATCTCTTGACTTGGGGTGACTGTTTTGTTTTGTTCTGCATTCATTCCATCAATTGTGTGTCTTTTGCCCAGAAGTGGCCAGCACCAGCCAAGCTGCCAGTTTTGGAATTTGTACCACACAAGGTGAGAGGAGAATTGTGTAGTCTAACAAAGAACTGCATGGCTTAAACCCAAATAACTTTGAAACTTGTCACACTCATTCAGACTCTGAGGCAGTTTCATTTAATGCCAAAAGTAGATTTGGGAAACTACAAAATATTTGAGAAACCAAGTCAAACAACTTATTATGTGTATTAATTAATGTATGGTCATTAATGAAACATACTACAGAGGTGAACCTGCTTCTTACTCCAATGTCTAGGATTTGTTTTTTTATTACTGAAGGTTGGCTCTCCTAGGATCCTATACTTGGTTTAAAAAGTGTGTGATTCCACCAGGCTACAAAGCTCTATTTCATTCTAGAACTTAAAAAAAGGGGACAGGGACACGATTTAAAAAAAAGAAAAATGGGCCTTATTCAAACTTTATGTGGAGGAAAGCCAAGAATAGAGCTACTTGGTTTTCCTCTTAAAGGAAAGGAAGGATCTACTCTATTAGGATACAATGTTATAGACACCCTAGCCCACTTAATGAGTTTGCCCAACCATTTTTAGAACTAGTGGCCAACTTTATAATGACCCACACAAATTGCTTTATTTTGGGCAATTTAAACAAATAGGTGGAAAACACCCATCAAAATCAAACTGTGGATGTCTTAAAATCCTGTGAAGGTATGGGCCTTACACAGTAGGTGAAAGAGCCTACTCATGATGGTGGGCATACCCTGGATCTGATTTTAACATCTTCTGACATGGTAACAGTTAAAGCCCCTAATCAGTTGGTCGGACAACTGTCGGGGTACTTTTCACATTAGGAGACCCAATCTGCTCATTAAGAAGGACAATCCTATCAGAAACTCGTTACTGAGGAGACCTTGTGCTTGGGCTGAATTTAAGAAATGGGGTAAACGTTTTAAGACCACCACATGCTTTCAGGAATCGAATTCAGTAGAAGTAAATGATTCAAATTATGAAAAGATAATTTTAGATACTCTAGATACATCAGTTTTGTTACAATAATTAGACCCAAACCTAAACTATGGTAGAAAGAATAGGGGCAGCTGTGAATATTTCACACAGAGGATGACAAAGCCTTACTAAATTTGGCCTACAAGGAATGCAAAACAGAAATAAAGAAGGCCAGAACTGGGTTCTTCTCAATTTCTAGTCTTGAAGCAACTAATAAATTAAAGAAAGTCTTTGATATGGTAAAGGTAGTAACCACAGCAAATTGCATAAAACAAACTATCTCACCATCACAGGAATTATGCAACGACCTCTCAGAATACTTTCAAAATAAAATCGAACAGACCATTGCAGATATACATGAAAAACCTGTTGCAAATCGACATCATAATTCAGATGACGGAAACGCCATCCATAGGGGATTATGTGCGGCCTCCAACTGGTCGACGGGCTCCTTAAGTCCGGTTTAAACTCCAACCACCTACATTGAAATTAGGAGGTCGGACTTAAAACCAAAGATGTTGGTCGGAAATCCGCTGACCAGCGGTGGCTTTCCAACTGACATCACAATGAGCCCCTGAATAACACCAATTCAAACCTGTAACTTACATCAAAAATGAATACATAGCTTTCTATTATATTTTATTAATATAGTAAACATGAATCAAGCCAAACAAGAAATTAAAAGAAGGAAATGAAAATAGCATAAATTTAAAAAACCCAACTAGAATCATTTCTGCTGTCCCTTTTTTGGTGGTCTTCCCACTCGCTGCCTTGGCAGTCCGACCACCTGATTATGATCTTGGCTTGAACTCAGCTACAAGACCACCGCAGTCCCACTGCCACTGCCGAGACTCCTGCGTTGACTGTGGGAGAGCAAAAGCCGGGTCTTGGAGGGAGTCCCACCAAGCTTCCTGCTATTCAGATTACAATCTGCCTTTTCTAACAAGTTTTTCCTGGTGGGGACACTGCCATGCACGAATTGCTGGCAATTTCGGAAAGGAAGTGCAAACATAACTTTTTTCGGGGGTTTCACTTTGGAATCCATTTCGGTCACCATTCTACAGGTCCTTCCCATGATGCTGCCACTAGACCATGACCGCCAGCTGGCCCGTTTGTGCCATAATTGAAGGTAGGATTCTCTGTCACTTCTCATATGTGATGTATGGTAACAGTTACTTTTGGCTCATGTTATTTTACATGCAACAACACAGAAAATACACATAATCTTCATATGCATTACAACACATAGACAACATATATATGTATTTTCTGATTAATACATAAGTGAACCCATACTCTGTCAGGACACCACCACCAAGAGACTGCCAGCCCATTGGAAGCATCTAAATTGGTTCAGCAATATACCTGCCAGCCCAAAGGCTGGGAAGTACTCCAGACGCAACATCTAAATATGGTGGATGGGATTGTGGAAAGACTGCCAAACTCGTTATCAGGCACTTAGAGTCAAACAAACTAAAACACTACAGCCATAAGTAATCAAATATCAATAACAAATGAAACATTTCTGCAGAAAAAATCAAGTACCTGGAGGATTGAACAAAATGAAAACACAAACAAGCATCTGAAATACAACATCAATTTTGTAAGTATAAATTAAAAAGAATGCAATGTATGTGTTAATAATAGTGATACTTAAAAATATAGTTATTTAAAAAAAATATAATGTATAATTCTGAAAGCAACCGGCATGACATCTAAGAAAAAGAACTGTTAGTAACTCAGATTCAATCAATCAGAGACTTGTGAAGTGCAGCTACTCAACAGTGAGGGTCTCAAGGCATGTCAAGGACCTGTCAGGCTGTGGCATTTTGGACATTCTGTAGTTTCTTGAGCTGTTTCTGGGTAACACCGGCATGGAGTGTGTTTCCATAGTTGAGTCTGCTGGTGATGAGTGTGTGGGTGGCCATCTTTCTGGACTCTGTAGGGATCCATCTAAATGTCTTTCGGAACAGGCAGAGCATGTGGAAGCAGGCTCAGGAAACTGCGTTGATTTAACGGTTCATTATGAGTGAAGAGTCCAACATGATGTCAAGGTTGCATGGTTGGTCCATCGGGTGGGTGGATACCAGAGCGGCTGGCCACCAGGAGTCATCCCAGGCTCACGGGGTGGGTCCCAGGATGAGTATTTCGGTCTTGTACGAGTTGAGCTTGAGGCAGCTGTCTTTCATCCAGGTGGCAACAGCCTTCATTCCGCTGTGTATGTTGGCTCTGGTGGTTGTGGGTTCGTTGGTGAGGGGGAGGATCAGTTGGTTGTCGTCGGTGTAGGAGACAATATTGAGTCCGTGGCTTCTAACGATGGCTTTGAGGGGGGGCATGTAGATGTTGAAGAGGTGGGGCTCTGGGAGAAGTACTCCACATCTGTCCTCTGTAGGTTTTGAGAGGCACGGGGTAGTCTGACTCGCTGAGTCTGGCCAGTGATGAACTAGTGGGTACAATCCATTGGCTTGTTGCATATGCCGGCATCGTGGAGTATCGACATTAGGGCGCGGAAGGAATGCTGTGTTAAAGGGGGCTGAGAGGTACAGTAAGAAGAGGGCTGCAGTCTCACCCCAGTCAAGGAGGGAGCGGATGTTGTCAGTGTCAATGAGGAGTGCAATCTCCGTGCTGTAGTTGCTTTGGAAACCGGATTGGGAGGTGTACGAAAGGACACACTATACCATACATTAAGAGACATTAAGACAATACAACTTAATTATCACAACCCATTAAAAACAAATATGTGAGTCTCTGTCTTCCAAGGTAGTAATCTTGGCGGAGTTGGATGGTTTGCTCAACTAGTGCATTTGGCTATATTAGTGAATTACCCAAAAATACAGTGAGTGTCAATAACAAATCAGTTTGTAGACCTGTGGATGATTCCACATTAAGTTTACACCATACATGTAACATTAGCCAAATCTATTACCAATTCGAAAATTTTTAAAGAAATATGACTTCATGGTTTGCTTACCAATCAATGAACAAATCACTCGCAAAGGGATAAAACAGTGTATTTCTTCAAAAATGTATAGCCAGTCTTATGTGAGCTTTAAAAAATTTTTTTCAAGATCAGTAGTTAGTCTCTGTCTTTGTTTAGCCATTACCATAATATTTGCAACACTCAATGAATGGTAATGCTCTCAAAAAGTTACACACAAGTTGTGGTATCATAGTTTCTTAATGTTTCAAACACACCGAGGATATAGGCAAGGTAGAGCCAAAACACATATTGTCACATTCCTGTGGAGGCCACAATGAAAGACATAATGCTACTATATATTGGAGAAAAAGAGAGGGTGTAGCTCTATAGCCAGTTGCTCCCCATCATTGTGCCTACTCATACTGAAAATCTAATTTTAATTATTAAAATCACAAAAGTATCTATCACTAGCCAATATAGACCACAGCAGAGGCTGGCTTGAGAAGTAATTGGATATCCAGAAATTAAATACCACAGAACCTCGTAGAGCTTGTCACTTTTAGTAATTAATCTGCTATCATTCCCAGAACACAACATCATTGCTAATTATGCTGCCATTAAGGCTTAAGTCCATTGTATATTAAAATACCTTTCAGGAATATCAAAACCAATATAGCACTATAAACCAAAATAATTGACCAATATACAAATCCAAGGACTTTATGACCAGATCAGGATCGCCACTGCCCACATGGCGGTGGCGGTCCGCCCGAGATCCGACCCCACCTGCACCCCATTTCCCCCGCCATATTACTATGGTGGGAGAAACATGCCTTTCCGTGGTGGCATTGCCACCACGGAAAGATATGCGGACATTGCTTGTGGGGGCCCGTTGTGGGCCCCCAGGGACTCTGGGGAGTGGGGGGTCACATGGGGGGGTACCTATGTTACCCCCCTGCAGTTCCATTCACAACATGGCAGGCACTGCGCGGTGTTAGCCATGTTGTGCATGGAACTGTACGACATGCCTTCCTGGCATTGTGGCGAGCGGAACTGAGTGCACCGCCCGCCACAATGTCAGGAAAGCAGGATACGCTGGCCACTGTGGCTGGCGCATCCTAATGGCCCCCACGGGACCCCCGCCCTTATGGTGGGCGGTCCCATTTCATGATATGTCCGCCACCATCCTAATGACACCCTTTATGTCCTGAACATATAAAAACTTTAAACACAGTGCCATATGGATCACCATACATACTTGGGTATGCAGTATGTTACGTTATCTTCCACAAGTATTTAAAAAAGTATGGCACTGTCGGTCAGTAAACAAACAATATTGCAAATAAGTAATGGTGGTAACCCAAATATTGCAACCCGTTTTACAGACAATACTGAACATGTATGGTAAATAGATGACATTTCAATTTCTAATTACCCACTTTTGGGAGTGTATGGACCATTATTGATATTTCTAGAATGATTTAAAAATCAGAACGCAATCAAATAATACTACTTATACGTGTTTGGAAGCATAATGGTCAGCATATTCCTTCATGGCACACCAGTTTCAACTGATCTCATCAAATCTGCTGTCTAAATATACTTCCGAATAGGGAAGCCTCCCATGGTCACAGGGTCAGCGCTACCCTGAAGTATTAAATCATGCATCGAGTACATATGTCACAGAATCTAGACCGCTAGCGTTAGTTACTCCTAGGACACACAACGGACGTCTGTTTCTTTGTGAGTCACCAAAAAAAACACTAAAACGCCAAATAGTCCAAGCGGTACAGGAACGTCTATGGACAACATACATCACTGATAAAACCAGACCACCATCAAATGCTATCATTCTTGAAGTCCGAAAATAAGTCAAGAGATAAAAGGCCAGCGATACACTTGCTTCTTGAAGGAGAAGAAGAAGACGGGAAAACAGGATAACAGTATTAGGATAAACAAGTACACTTACCTTGTGCTAGCAAGGAAAGAAACATTAAGAAGGAAAGAAAAAGAACTAGAAAAATTAAATTAAAAGAAATGGGGGGAAGAGTTAGAGGGCAGTGCAATAAGGTGGGGTTAGTCATTAAATTCATTATGACTAGAAAAGACAGGATGTTGCATCAATATCATTTCATTCAAACAGGATCAAAATAATAAAATCTCTCAGTTTCTCATGTATTTGACATCATATAGGATACAAGGAGTCTAATAATTATTCACTTTTCAATATCGTCAAGAACCGTTCCGAAAGTCACACTGGTTCCACAATGTGAGTATTATAGGTGTTGCACAAATTCAACATATTTTGGCTGTCTATTTAGGCATAGCAGATGACAGCTTATACGTCAGGCTGCAGTGTCAATGTTTTAGTTGTTAGCCCATCATTTCACTACAGCACCTTGGCGGACTGCATACCCCAGCAAGCCTTTTTGCAGGAGTCGCCTACTTATCCCTATTCATGCCAGGAGGCGCATAAACCTGCTCAGGCGCACAAAGTTGCTCAGGGATCCAGCGGGAGCCCATCATAGCACTAAAGCACCTTGGGGGACTGAATACCCCAGCAAGCCATGCGGCAGGAGCCACATCCTTGTCCCCGTTCATGCCATGAGGTGCATAAATCTGCTCTGGGCTCCCACACTGCAGGAGCCCATCATCACACTACAGCACCTTGGGGGACAGCATACCACAGCAAGCCTTATGGCAGGAGCTGCCTCCTTATCTCCGTTCACACCAGGAGGAGCATAAAGCTGCTCAGGGCTCCAGTTGTACTACAGCACATTGGGGGACTGCGTACCCCAGTAAGCCATGCGCAGGAGCCTCCTCCTTGTCCCTGTTTGGGCCAGGTGGTGCATAAAGCTGCTCAGGGCTTCCACGGCGCGGGAGCCCATCATCGCACTACAACACCTTGTGGGTCCGCATACCCCAGCAAGCCTTGTCCCCGTTCACACCAGGAGGCACATAAAGCTGCTCAGGGCTCCCACGATGCAGGACATGCACGGGTGTGCCTGGGCCGAGCCCAGGCAAAGCCCAGACCAAGAGCGGGCCCGTCTGCACCGTCAGCGACTGGCAGGGGCTGGGCTGGGCCACCCCTCTTTCATTCACCTTTTACAAGCCATCATGGGTAAGTGCAAACAACCGTGTACTTCAGACTTAAGTAAATCCAAACCCAAAGCTTCTAGAAACTCAGCTTACATTATCTCATATTTAACCACGGCAGTGGGGGCGTTAACCAAAGAAATTAAAAACTCTGAAACAGCTGGGGTTAAATTGTGGACTTTTATTCCCCAGTGTTTCAGGAGCTCCAACAGCCGATTCCCCTCAGGATGCACTGTCAAGTGATGTTAACCTTACCCCCACAAAACAGGCGGATACGGAAGAGGATGTATACGTTCCATCAAGAGGGTCTGCTACAACTACAGGCATGTACTGTTGGTGCTGCCGCATTACCTCCATTGTCCCAGCCTGTAATACTAGTCAAAAAGAGAGGGAAAAAGAGAGTTACAAAATTTGGCAAGGCCCCAAGTGAATCCCCCTTGACACAAGATAGTGGAAGAAATCTAGACACTGAGCATCCCTCCCTACTAGCAACAAGAAAATTAGTAGAGGACCTGTAGCAAAAACACTTGGAACCGTTACTTTCCAACTTTATGGATGACATTTCCAAGTTATGTGAAGCAATGACTAATGAGATGGTGGGAAAGATGGCACACATAGAGTCTCCCATGAAGATCTTGAATAATAGGGGACTGGAGCTATACACATATGTTGTAACTGCTCCGTCAAATGCAGTCCCTAGTGGTATGAGGGAGGGGAATTTGCAGACAGAAGGGGCGACCATCGGCACAAGGATCTGTAAGTTAACGCATATGAGGATCTGGGGATCTGTCTTGACCATTCTAAGACGGGGGCAGAAACTCACATAGTATTTTAAAGGATTTGTGCAAGGGCGGCTAAGGATCTTAAACTCCCAAGCATAAATCTTAGGATCAAAGGGAAGAAATGGTTTGATTACAAATGCACTGGAGCCCACGGAAATCTCCTCCTTACCCTAAAGGAAGTACCTCTAGCTAAATCCCATATATCTGCTTTAAGGAAAACTTATAAGGGTGCTCTAGAAACCCGTAAAAATGAAATTAAACAGGAAGTGTGGTGTGATCTACTTTCAGTGGATGTTCTTAAGAACAGCACCAGATTTTGGGTGGTAGCGAACAAACCCTTTTTTCTGGCATTTCCAACTCCCCGTTGGAATGCAATATCACGAAAGATCAATGGTCCACGCACTTTAAACTTATATATGATGAGCAGGCAGATGAGAGAACTCCTACGCCCTGCTTTCAAAGTGAGGGTTCATACAGTTTGATTTTTAATGAGGAAGAAGTTAGGCAGGCAATTAGGCAAATGTCCAGAAACAAGGACTCAGGGCCGGACTGGGTCCCGGCTGACCTTTATAAAATGAAAGTAACCGTTTGGACAAAAATCTTAACTAATGTTTTAATGGCTTCACTCAGTATGGTTTTCCAAGGTCTTGGTCACAATCAATTATAATTAATTTTTTTTAAAAAGGTAAGATGGATGAACCGAGTTGTTACAGGCCAATATCGCTGATAGATTCTGCGGTGAAAATGGTGAGAAGAGTGATTTTCAGTAAATTAACAATATGCCTTTGGAGAGCGGGGTTCTGTCTAATTTTCAGTATGGCTTTAGGAAGGGAAGAATTACAACTGACCAGTGCCTAAACCAGCAGATGTTAGCTTGGAAAAATACAGCGGCAAAGACCGGGAACTTACATCTTACATCTGGCCTTTATGGAAGGTGGGAATGAAACAGCTGGCTTTCTTGGAGTGTTGGTTGCTGGGTCTTTTGTTTAGGGGTGCCAGGGTGTCGGCGTATTCCGGGATCCATCGGTGGAGGTTGCGTGCTCTGGTGTTGGTAGCCGTTGGTGTTGGTGGAGTGGTTTTGAAAGAGGTATCAATGAGAAATTCTTCTGTGGTTTTGATCCAGCTGTAGCGGGGGTGGTGAGGGTGGTGGTATGCAGTGAGTGTAAAGAAGGTGAGATGCACGCAGTGTTGGTTGGTGCAGGGGAGTTCTGTGGTGTGGCTGTAGCTGATGTTCCTGCTGGTGGAGAAGATAGGGTCAATTGTGCGTCCGGCTGTGTGGGTTGGTGCAGTGTGTTGCTGCTTGAGTCCCATGTTGGGGAGGTTCCCCAGTAGGGAAGTAGTGTTCTGGTCATTGGGGTTGTACACGTGGAAGTTGAGGTCTCTAAGAAGGATGTAGGATGTAGTCGGTGGATATTTAGCCTGGGAAGTGATAAGGTCTAGTAGACAAGAGTGTCGCTGTGGTGCTGGGGTTGGTCTGGAACTGAAAGTGGAGGTGTTCCATGGTTGTCGTTGGGTCGTTGGAGCGGGTGGTCAGTTGGAGGGTATTCTTGTGGACGATGGTGATGCCTCCTCCTGGGCAGTCGAAGTGGCCACAGCGGGTGATATTTTAGCCATCTGGGATGGCGATGGCAATGTCCTGTCTGGAGTAGGATTAGTCTAGGTTTTCATGAAGAAAGCGATGTCACAAGAGGTGAAATCGAGGAGGTCCCAGATTTCTGTGGCACATTAAGAAGGATGCAGTTAAGCCGGTCAGGTGCGCTGTTGGTCGACTGGGCGGCAAGAGGAGCTGGCTTGTTGGTGTGGGTAAAGGCGCGATTGCCGTTCCGGCAGGTCAAGAGTCCATGGGTCTTCTTTGGTGACACTAGATATCAGGAGGCATGGCATGCAGGGTTAAGGGCAAGGAGGGTGCTGGTGTCATAGTGGTGGAGGGCCCAAGAACCAGGTTCCTGGGTTCTCGGTGCAGTCCAAGCGCAGACTGGTACAGACAGGCTTTCTTTTGGCACGCCAGAGGCTTGGCTGCACAGCGGCCCGCCATTAAGTAGTGTTGCGGGGGAATGGAGAGCTGGGAGGGGGAAAACGTGGGAAAGGGAACATGAGTGTGGCGGGTCGTGGGGGATCGCAGAGGCAATGAGGGAGAAAAATTCAAACTCCTGACCTCCAGGCCAGCAGTAGATGACGGGGACAGCAAAAGCTACAAGAAGGAGCTGTACTGCGAAGGAGCAAGTCCACTACTGGATAGTGGACTGCACCTTCACCCTACAAAGGCCGCCATTAAGTAAGGCTGCTGAGGAGATGGAAGGCAGGAAAATGCAGAAGCGGGAATGGACACAGGAGGGGGTGGGCTTTGTTGGATGGCAAGGGTGACAAGGGAGAAAATATGGACAAAAAAGGAAAGAGGTAAAACGCATACCAAAGGTCAAGTCAGAAACAAAGAGAAAGAGAAAATCAGATAGAGAGATACAGACAGCACAAATAGAGACAGAATAAAGAGACAGAAGGGCAGTCAATCAGCAGAGCAGTGACACGCTACCACTCGCTCACCAGGGTTGAAGCACAGGCAGGAGCCTGTGGGTGGAGGAGGGCCTCAAACTCCTGACCTCTGGGTGAGCAGCAGATGACAGGGACAGCATCAGCTACAAGACGGAGCTGCACTGTGAAGGATCAAGTCCACTGCAAGATAGTGGACGGCACCTTCACAGCGCAGTGGCCGCCATTAAGTAGTGCTGTGGGTGCCGCTGGACAGCTTGGAAGTGGAAAAATGAGGGAGCGGGAAAGGACATAGGAGGGGAGCCGGCCATGGGGGATCGCATCGGCGAAGGCGACAAAGGAGAAAAACTAGAGCAAAAAGGAAAGTGGAAAAAAGCATCAAAGGCTGCGTCAGAAACAAAGTCAAAGAGAAAAGCAGCTAGAAAGACAAAAATGCACAAAGACAGACAGAAGACAGAGACACTAGGGCAGTCAAGCAACAGAGTAGTGACGCTCTACCACTGGACCACCAGAGATGAGGTGCAGGCAGGAGCCTGTGGGTGGTGGAGGGCCTTCAACTCCTGACTTCCTGGTCAGCAACAGGTGACGGGGACAGAAGTAGCTACAAGACGGAGCTGTGCTGCAAAGGAACAAGTCCTCTACAGGATAGTAGACAATGGCTATACTTGCAGTCAAGAAAGTAGAAACAGATTGAACATGCACTGGAAATCAACAAAGTAATATTCTATTGCATGTTATGAGAGGGCTATGTCTAGCAACATCAGAGAGCATAATAACCTACCAAATGTTGTAAATCAGAAATAATGTATTTTGAAGAACTCAATGAAGTTAGCACTAGTTTACAGGAACCTGGAGGAAAAAAAAAAATATATATATATATATAAATTACCTACTGGCGGTCGCCAGTAGGTAGGTATAGTTAGGACCTAGTTTCCATAGGAAATCCGCAACATTCTATTTGGAATAACTTTGGCGCCGGTCAATGAACCTTTGCGAAATTCTCCAAGAAGATGGCCTGCTCCGCTCCTTCCCTGAAAGTTTGGGGGTGATTCGTCAAGCAGGGGTCGAGAAAAAAGGGGGGTCCCAAAACGTGTTTTCCCCATGCAATTTTCTAAAGGGACCTTTAAGACGGGCTACAGCCCGAACTGCTGAACGGATTTACACCAAATTTGGCAGAGAGGTAGAGCTTGGTTCGCAGATAACGCTTTTTGTTAAATGGTGTAAATCCGTGTGGTAGTCCCTGAGAAAATCAAATGTAAATTCATAGATATATCTATAGACGAAGTACCGTCCGAGGATTATTACCCTTATGTGCACGAGCTGCATGCTAATTGGCTGCCAACTGTTTGTCAACACTCCAAACCAGGAAGTGTTGGCAGCCATCTTGTGTCTCGATAAAACCGAGGCTCAAGAAAACTGAAAAAGAAGTGCGCAAAAGATGCAAAGGGGGTAGGGTAGAAACACTGTGACCCCCTCGCCCTGCTCAGGGGTTCCATAGGGACCCCCAAGGTCCCAACATTTATTTTTTAAATCGCGGGATTATGAGTCATGCATACAGGGCATGCACAACAAGGGTCCGCACTGAGCTGGGTGCACAAGTTTTACTTTTTCCATTAAAAAATAGCCTCTATCAGAAGTTTCTAATATTATTGGGGATCGTATCCCCCGGGTCTTAGAAAAAAATGTTGGGGACCGTGAGGGGAACCACTATGCCCCCACAGTCCGGCCGGCTTCCCGCATTCTTCGGGAGACAGTATTGCTTTTGCACATGGAGAGATGCTAACTTGCATGTGGAAATGCAATATTGTTTGGATTTTGAAAGTGAGAACAGATGTCACTGCTCTGTCTTTCAAAATGCAAACTAAGTTTGCTTCCTGAGAAAATCAAAAGTAAAATCATAGATATATCTATGGACAAAGTACCGTCCGAGGATTATACGCGTACGTTTATGAGCACGAGCTGCATGCTAATTGGCTGTCAACTGTTTGTCAACACTCCAAACCAGGAAGTGTTGGCAGCGATCTTGTGCGTCGGTAGAATCGAGACACAAAAAAACTGAAAAAGAAGTGCGCAAAAGACGCAAAGGTGGCAGGGTAGAAACACTCTGCCCCCCTAGGCGTGCTCAGGGGGTCCCACAAGGACCCCCAAGGCCCAAAAATTATATATAGTTTTTTTTATAAATCGCCGGATTATGAGTCGTGCATCCAGGGCTTGCACAACAGGGGTCCGCACTGAGCTGGGTACGCAACTTTTACTTTTTCTGTTAGAAAATAGCCCCTATCAGAAGTTTCTAATATTCCTGGGGATCGTATCCTCCGGGTCTTATAAAAAATGCTGGGGAACGTGATGGGAGCCACTATGCCCCCAGGGTCCGGTCGGCTTCCCGCGTTCTTCGGGAGCCGGCATTGCTTTTACACATGGGGAGATGGTAACTTGTCTGTGGAAATGCAATCTTGTTTGGATTTTGAAAGTGAGAACAGATTTCACTGCTCTGTCTTTCAAAATACAAACTAAGTTTGCTATGGGAGGGCGGGAGCTGCAAGACAAGGGGGTGGTTGTTCCAGGGGTTTGAGGGGCATCATTGAGGCCCACACACTTTTAATTTTGTAGGGGGGTCTTGGACGTGAAAGTGGCGCAAGGGGGTTGTAAATCTGGCACACAGTGTTTTGTTTTAGTTTGCTTTCCTTTCTGTCTTGTAGAGGATCCAGGGTAAATATAACGTTTTTTGTACAGCCAGTACCTTTCCACCCTACCTCCAAACAGTTTTCTGCATGTTACCATAGTACAGCACATTATAAATATTATTTTTATTGGGGACCGCTACCCTCCCCCCAAAAAAAGACGTATATACTGATTTTTTAATTAACTTTTATTAAAACAATACATAACTGGAAACGTAACTTAAAGATAACAATACATTATAGAATCAGAAACAAAACTTTAATAAAACAATATAATAAACAAAATGTGCTGTGGACTCCAATAGAGGTATGGTAGGTAATCTGCAAAACAAAAAAGAAAATTGGTGTTCAAAATTAGATCGATCTGACTAAATGAGGTCAAACATTACAAGTCAAGGTAACACTAGGATTTTACGAGTACAGTGTGCGTGGTACATTTTACTTGTGTTATAAGCCCGCGTTGAAGCGGTGTCTGTATGAAAGTGCCTACTGCGTTAGTGACGTAAAAGTGGCTCAAGGGGATTGTAAATAAGTTCTTTTATTTCTAATGCATTTAATCGGAGGCATTGTATATCCAGGCCGCTCTGCTTACCTTGTGTAAACACTGTGATGAGCAGCATTCACAACCTCAACTTAGCTTTGGTTCTACACGTCAGAGTAGACAGCAGCGTCCATAACTTTAAAAGAGCAAGAGAAATGATGTGAGAGAGAGTGAGAAAGAGAAAGAGAGAAAAAACAACATTAAAACGTGGGAGAGAGAAAGTTATAGATTGAGTAGTTAATAGTGGAGTAAATTCTCATAGCTCACCTTTTGCCTCCGTTGTGTGTCCAAGTACGTGCTGCTTCAGAGTGCACCCTCCAGTTTAGTGATCTGAAAGATAGTATAAAAAGTTAGTAATAGTATAGTCCATACAACTGCACGTTTTTTTCCTTAATTTTTTGTACACTCAGGATACTATATTACAACAAGTTCCACTGTGAAGAGGTGTCAGTCCGCTGTTTTTCTTCCAATGTAGTATATCCCATGCACTCCCACTGCATAGCAGTGAGTTCTCAATATTGCGTACCTAGATTGTTGCACCCCGTTGACTCGCAGAGTTTGGAGGTGAGTGTTTTTCCTGAGAAGTCAGAGGCAGATTTACAAGCTCCGTGCGCCACTTTTCCTAAGTTAAAAGTGACACAAAAGTTGCGCAAGAAACTTCTAGATCTGTTCCTCAGACTGTTGTAACCTATCTATTCTCACTGCTCAGAGGTAATTGTATATTTCTACGCAGTCAAGCTGCTGCACACTACCCACTCTCTCCTTTCACAGATAACTTGTTGTTGTTTCGGAAACAAGTTTCTTTGCTCACCTAGTGCCATTGGCGTGATTCAAGGAGGGTGCACTACGTGTCGAAGAAGGCTTCACTGTGGTGAACAGAGTTCACTACTTTAACTCAGCTAAGGTTGTACACGGCAGAGTGGACAGCAGCGCCAATACCTTTAAAAGAGAAAGAGAAACAAACAATGTGAGAGAGAGTGAGAAAGAGAAATAGATAAAAAATGACATTAAAACGTGGAAGAGAGAAAGTTATAGGTGGAGCCGTTAATAGTGGAGAAAATCTTCGTAGCTCACCTTTTGCCTCTGTTGTGTGTCCAAACATGTGCTGGTTTATAGTCCACCCTTCAGTTTAGTGATCTGAAAGATAGTGTATAGAGTTAGTACACAGTACATACAACTGCAAACATATATTTTTGCTTCATTTTTTTTACACTCAGGTAAATATAATTTATCAAGTTGCACTGTAAGGAGGTGTCTGTGCACTTTTTCTCTTCCAAAGTAGTATATCCCATGCACTCCCACTGCATAGCGGCAAGTTCTCAATATTGCGTACCTAGATTGTTGCACCCCATTGACTCGCAGAGTCTGGAGGTGAGTGTTTTTCTTGAGAAGTCAGAGGCAGATTTACAAGCTCCTTGCGCCACTTTTCCCATGTTAAAAGTGACAAAAAAGTGGCGCATGAAGCTTGTAGATCTGTTCTTCAGACTGTTGGAACCTACCTATTCTCACTGCCCGGAGGCAATTGTATATTTCTACGCAGTGAAGCTGCTGCACACCAGGTGCGCAACTAGAGCCAAATTTAAGGGGGGGGGGGTGAAAAATATTTGGGGGGGAAGCTAATTTTTCCAACCATAGATAGAGTGGCTGTAAGAAGGGGTGAACACACAACAAAAGCCTAATTTACAAGTAAATAGTCTTTTAAAGACCTGTTAAGTACTCGGCTGCGGCTGCAATTAGATGCTCGCCAGTCTGCGAAGCTCTCTTCGCCCCTGCTGACACACACAACAGGGGGGGATGAAGCACCGTGAGTCCAATGGGTGTTGCGCGCCTGTTGCACACTACCCACTCTCTCCTTTCACAGATAACTTGTCATTGTTTCGGAAACAAGCTTGTTTGCTCAACTTGGGCAATTGGCTTGATTCAAAGAGGGTGCATTACGTGTTGAAGCGGTCTTTTCAGACGTCGTTACAATGGCCAATCATCATCGCAGAATACACGAACGTAGAGCTTTGTAGGTTTTTTTTGGGGGGGGGTGATGCCAATTTGTGAAAGATAACCTGTAAGATTAAAAGGAAGTTAACATTGTGTGTAATTTTTTAATCAAAGGAGAGAGGAAGGGAGAGAGTGACTGTAAAGAATATTCGCAGCTCAACTTTTTGTCACCAGTGTGTTTTTCACTACGTGTCGGGACATAATGCACCCTGAAGCTCTACATCTAAAAGATAGTAAAAGAAAGATGTTATGATTGGTAATTGTTACTATCTTAATGTGGAGTTGAATAACATCGCCCTTTCGCACACGTTCCTTCTCACATTTAAAATAACTATTTGTATAGTTTATATTCCGGACGTTTGAGCGATTATAAAAACGTTCCTGCTATTGAAAAAAATATATATACATGTAATTTGATACACTATATAGGACTGAGTTCGTCTAAATCGTTGCGTCGCTTTTTTGTATTCAGTCTGGTACAGCCCTTTGACTCCCTCTGATGCGTACCAAGGCCTCACTGCTCACCTTTTCATGGACAGGATACCTTCTACATCATGTAGTCCCGATCAGAAACCAAGAAATCTGACATATGGTGCCGAGTCTTGATATCAGTGTAGCTAACGACATACTCGTGCTCCCACCATCATCATCGCAGGTTCTTCACCTGTTCAGTGCTTCGGTACTACTAACTCAGTGACCAAAGAGGCCAGGCAAGTGGTAGTGGGCCCCTTCATTCGGTAATTTGGGGCTACATGAGGCATCCGAAGCACTAAGACTGAGCATCACAGCGGTGCTGATGGTAGCAACTCTAAAATGTCGTAGAGCTTGTGCGCCCCGTGTTTTTTATAGGTAGGGTCACGTGTGTTGTGATGCATGTGCTGGATGGGTGTAGTGTGGGTGTATGCCAGCCATGATGGAGTGTGTGTACCGTTCTGACAACTAGACCTGGAACTAAGAAATCACTACAATGGAAATCTGGGCCATGTAGTATTGTTGTGTTTTCCTGGTAGGGTAAGCGGAGTGGGCTGGCCTGACGTACACCAGTGCTGCGCGAGGCTCTGAAGCATGATTATGGAGCTATGGGTGTGGTCACGTTGTGAGCTATATGAAAAATCATGTGATTCGGGTGTCCGTTTTGCAGTGCTGAGGTCACCCGGGTCTTAAAAGTAAATGTCATTATATCTGTAAAGTTCTACAACTTGGCCAACATGGAAGGTACGGGGTATCACTGACTGTATATTCGTTTATAGTAGCACACATAAAATATGGTAGACATTGACGTATTTCTGCGATTATGAATTTTTATTGTACATTCAGTGGAGTGTTGTAGTTGTAGTAATATAGGGCTGTGAAAGGTTTAAGTTGTAGTTGTTGGCACATGAAGGGCAGCTAATTTATATACGTATGTTCTCATTCAGGTACACTGTACAACTTGATTGTGGAAATCAGTGTTCGAGTAGCGGAGTTGCATGCACATCCTGTTATTGTAGAGTAATCACATAATGTATGCGTACCCCATGAAAAAAAAAACGAAGCCCGCTTAATTGTTAATTAGCCCCCAGGGGGGCCAAATCCCGGGGGCAATGTACTTATTTATAATGGGGGGCCCAGAGGGGCCCCACTGCCCCGGTGACTGCCACCCCACGGGGCTTTGACATTATGTATGCGGGGGGCTCACGGCCCCCCGCAGCCCCAGGTACCGCCACCCCCCGGGGCACAACATTTTTAAATTGGGGAGTCCGTGACGGACCCCAGCCCCGGGTACTACCACCCCTCGGGGTTTTTAAATGTTGGGAGGAGGGGCACACGACCCCCCTCCTGGAGGCTTGTTATGGCCCTGGGGACCTCTGGTGTGTACGCGTTGGGTACGCGTACCATACCCCGTATGCTACCAGGTTTACAAGGCGTACCATACGCGTATGCAAGCAAGAAATAGAAAAATATTTTTCAGACATTAGAATTGAGGATCATTGTTTTGGCGATGATAAAAAATTATCCAATTCATAAGTCGTAAGAATACTCTATAGATTTGTTCTATGTTTAAAAATAAATTTCAGAAAGTTGACGACGTGATAACAAATGCATTCAGACTCTAAAAACTGTAGTCGCAACATAGCTGAACGACATTGCCTAAAACCCGACTGTTTTAACATAGGTAACAACCAGAATCTCCGATGAGCATGATAGAATTTACAGAACAGAACAGTGTGTATGGTCATCTGTTCTGATGTGTCATCGCAGGGGCAAGGCATAAGAATCAAGTTCCAGCTATTTCTGATTGGGAATGCTACTAAACTATGGAAGAGATTTAATCTAAATCTCGTCAAGAGAAGTCGCTCGAATACTTTAAGCTCATGTGTTAAATAGGGCTGAATTGACAGAGTGATTTGAACAGCAATTGCATGTTGCGCGGAGGGTTTTATTGCTTCGCTAGCAAGCCTTAAGCCTCCTAAATGGCTCAAATCCCTTGCTTTCAGATCCTTCTTAGAGATTTCACAGATCTTCTCTGGTGTAGTACAATAAGACTCAAGCCCTAAATCAGTAAAACAGTTCTTCACATAGAGGAGCGAACTAATTTTCAGAGAATAATCTAATTCCATACAATCTGCCATAGTTTCCTTTGTTATTAAGTTCTTTTCAGAAATCCATATCCGTCGCCAAAGTAAGAGTGGTTGGATTTTTACCAAGTCCCCCAAATATGGTGTCCCTAATTCCAAATGACAAGCTAATGTGGAAATTCGTTTGGGTGCCGCTAAATGGAACCTTAAAAAAGTATTTTCTGCCACCTGCAAGGAGCTAATGTTAACATGCCCCCACACTCCTGCCCCATACAGGGATATTGACTGGCATTTAGCACAATAAATTTTTAACAGTTCTGCGGGGGCCTTTTTCCCAACCTTTGTGAGAAGTTTATGAGAGCAGTGATGGCTCTCATAAAGAGGTGTTTTCTTGCCTCAACCGCAGCTTTCCATTTCAATTTCTGATCTATTATAATGCCCAAATAGGGATAATGGGCCGTTGATGCAAGTTTCTGATTGTTGAGGAAGATGTCTTTAATCCGTTGTTTCCCTGTGCCTGCTGTCATTACATAAGTCTTTTTTGTATTTATGTGTAAGTCAAGGCTCCCCATTGAAGTATTCATACCTATCCAAAGCCTTCTGCAATTCGTGTGGGGTACGAGCCAGTATCACGGCTTCGTCTGCATAGAGCAGAGCGGGGATCGGATGCTTTCGTACGTGGGGTAGGTCCTGGGCCCCCCTCAGCATCTCCACTTCCAGACCATTTGTGTAGAGGGAGAATAGGAAGGGGGCCAGGACACAACCTTGACGAACACCATGCTCCACTCCAAACGACGCCGTTAGTTCGCCCTTTGTGCCGAAACGACCCTTGCGGAGGCTTTGGAATATAGCTCCCTCAAAAAGTCTACGAGGGGGCCGTCTACTCCTATATGTCTCAAAACAGTCCAGAGCTTTGCATGGGAGACACAGTCAAACGCGGCGGACAAGTCTACATCAACCATATATAGCTTGCCCTGTTTTGCCTGAACATATTTCCCCAACATCATGGAAAGGTTTAGGGCCTGTTCTGTTGTACCAAAACCCTCCCTAAAACCAAATTGGAGGTCAGAGAGGACCCGCCCATCCTCAGCCCACGACTGGAGTCACTCAAGCACGACTCTATCCACTACCTTACCCAGCGAGTCCAGCAGTGAGATGGGGCGGTAGCAAGATACCTCTTGCCGATCTCCTTTTTTTAAAAATTGGGACCATGATAGATTTGGTCCAGGAGTCCAACAGCCCTTTCTCTGTAACTGCGTTACACACCCTGGTCAATACTGGGGCCCAGAGGTCAGTGTTATATTTAAAAAGATCCGCAGGGACCCCGTGGGGACCTGGGGCTTTCCCATTCTTACTAGCGTTTAGGGCAGTGCGCACCTCAGATCTATCAAATTCTAGGGGGATAGGGTATAAAACTAGAGGGAAGGGAACATCTGTGTCTATTGGAACAGAGTTCTTCTGGAATATTTTCGTGAAGTGGGACACCCAAACTGATTCCTCGATTGCAACTTCTATTTTAGGGAGGTTATCATCTGCTAAGTACGGGGATTTCACCACTCTCCAGAAGGCCTCGCTATTTTTCTCTAGGGCACTTTTGTGTAGTTGTTCCCACAGGGCTTGTTTTAGTTCTCCCTTTCTCTTTTTTCGCGCAATGGTGTACTCTTTCCTGAGCCCACTAATTACCTAGGGGTCTCTGGTGGTTTTGTTCAGGGCTACTTTTAGTTTGGTATGGGCCACCGTACAATTATGGTTAAACCACCCGGCCTTCCTAGATTGATCTGTTTTGGACTTTGCTGTCAATAATTCCTTTATTTTTATTAGGATTACAGCAAAGTTGCTAAGGACTTCCTCGTCTGTGGCTGCTAAATCAAGGCATCTCAGGATATGTGGGTAGGCTACTCTGATCAGCTTTTCAGTGATTTGCCCGGGATTTATCTTGTCCCATCGTATAGAAAACCCATTTATCCTATCTATATGTAGTGTATTCTGACTTAGTGCATCTGCTATAGTCTGTGGGGGTGAATGTAAATGTGTCAGATGCAGTTCAAAACTAAGGGCAGAATGATCACTTAGTATATTAGGTAACACCTCAAAGTTTCTTACTCTGTTGACCAGAGGATTTGATACCAGGACATAGTCAACTGTTGTTTCAAACCCCCTCCCTAAATATGTTGGTAGCAGCCTGTCTAGAGTAGGTGCCAATATTAACTATTGTAAGACCTAAGGCTGACACAACTTCGTTCATGAGGGACCCCAGCTTAGTATAGTTAAAATGGACAAGGGGGCTATCATATTCATCCACTAGCCCGCAGATGTTACTGCTGCTAAGTGGGCAGGGATGCAGGTTAAAGTCCCCCCCATACGATGTTCACGGTACCTTTTTCTCCATGATCCTGACTGAGCTGGGTGAGCTTATCATGAAGGTTAGACACGACCCTCAAGACCTGTCCTTCCGCTAAGTTGTTATACAGATTAAGTAAGAAGATGGTCTCTTTATTACTAAAAGAGAGACGGAGGAACTGGAAGTTAACGTCCAATTCTACAACGGTTACTTTTACGTCTTGTATTGTGTTTGTTATGAAAATGGTCAATCCTCCCTTGGGCCTGCCCATAACTCCCGCCAAAGCTGGTGAGAAATAGGTTCTATAACCTAGAAGATGGAGTTCGCTCGTGGACCATGTCTCCTGGAGGCAAATCATTTTGTACTTTTCCAGGAAACTCAGGGCACTACCATCCTCAACCTTAGGGCGAAGGCCTGCAACATTCCAGAAGATGACACTTAGGACTTGGGAATCTTTTGTTAAAGTGCCCCTTGGTGGGGGAGTGGGGTCTGGTTTTTCCCCGTTGTCCCCTGGGAAATCCTCATCTGATGGTGGTCAATCAACCATCTCTAGACAGCTGTATCTATTCGCTGTCGGAAAACCTCTCCATCCATCCCTGTAGGCTGCCTCTCATATGATTCCTAACAGGGTTGCCTCCCCACTCCTCCCTGTCACCTCCCCAGTGGCGGGGGCCCGTTGTTTGCCAGCTTCCCTCGTAGGATAAAGCGTTTCGGTTTCTGGGCGGGTAAAAAAAGGAGAGGGGTTTTGTTCCTATACCTTCATTTGTGCCAGCCTGACCCCATGAGCAAATGTAGTCAACTGTTCGGGGGTCTTCAAAATTAATAAGGACACAATCTCCCCGAATGGATTTCCTTCTGTGCCCCACCCACGTGGCCCTACGCACCATAAGGATCTTACTCGACCCAAAAGGTGGTAAAGGTCGGTTCATGCTTAGCCAGTGCTGGACCTTGTTTTTTAATGACCAACTTGATTCTGTAGCTGAATCGGCCAGTTCTGGTACACCGGTCATCACAACCACGTAGGGACTGGCCTCGGGGGGGAGATTGATGGCAAGTCTGCCGTCAGAGGGTCCCCTATCCCAGTCCCCGTATGGGTTCAGGGCCGGGGTCTTGGGAATCTTATTATTGCGTTCCTGGCTAATCTGTGGTGTTGGTGGTACCGACTTCTCTGCAGTTTTCTTTTCTGTTACTGTGGGGGGATTCGGTTTTACTACGGGGCCTGGAGTAGATAGGTTTTTTGCTTGTAGGACGTTTAATTTGTTAGTAATCTCCTTTTTTCCCCAGTTTTTTTGGCTTCCAGATTTAAGTTTTTTTTTGTGAGGGATGTCAGTTCTATTAACTGTTTTTCTATTTTTTGCAATCTGGCTTCTACTGGGGTGAAGCAGAGTTGAAGTAACTCCCCGATTTTTTTCAGGAGTTGACTGTCTTCATTTGGATCTCTTCCCCACGATAGATTAAACATGGAGTCTAGACTGATCGGTCCTACGGTCTCTTTTTGGACTTGGTTTGGATGGTCCATATGCCTATCTTGTTTCCCTCTCCGCTTGGTGTTATTTAACTTCTCTGCTAACTTTTTTAGTGGCTCGTGTATCTGATTGCCCTTAGGTCTTTCTGGTTTATCTTTCTTTTTCCGTACTGCCCCCTCCCTCCTACCTCTCAGCTGTCTTGTTTCCTATGGAGTAGTTTGGATGACTAGATCAGGGGTCTTTTCCAAATCCGAACTTAGTTCTAAGTCGGATAGGAGTTGTGAGGCCGATAGATCGACTGCATTTGGTAAGCTATGGATATCAGCACGGACTTCCAGCAAGCCCGGCTCCCTGGGCTGTTCAGGTGTTTTAGCAGTCGCTAGGTGTCCTAAAGAAGATCTTTTTGCGTGGGTTAGATCTTGGGACACTCTTCGTTCCATAATGGAAATGCTTTGATCTATGAAGGAGTTTGCCCTAATAATAAAACTATCTAGTGGGCCTATGAGCTGGGCCTCTCCTGCCACTGTTTTACTTCTGCTACCTTGTGTTGTCATGATGAGGGGCCCCAGGGCAATTTTATGTTTTTATTTTTTTATGTTACCGGGCTTGGTACCTAGTACGAGTGGTAAATAGTTTCTGTAACAGTAAGAGATTTAACATAAATATACAATTTACATACAGTGTTACATCAAGTCCTAGGCAAACAAAAGTTAGAGGGGGGGGCCCGGTCCGGTCTTACACGGTCTATAACGGGCTAAAACGGGCCCGCCCTTGGCCCGGGCTTCGCCCGGCGCACGACCGCGTGCGTCCCGCGACGTGGAAGTGAGGAACGCCTATATACCTGAATAGGTGTGGGCGTGGTCCGGGAAGAGGAGACAGCTGGTGGTGAGCGTAGGCTGCCGGTCCTCCCAGTCCCTACCGCTCCCAAAATGGCCCAAAGAACGAGAAAGCAGCACCAAAGTCCAGCCGCTGCGAGCGGCTCCCGCGAAGCGGGGGCCGCGAGCGGTTATGAGGCTGCAGGCGGGGGCGTGGTCCGGGAAGAGGAGACAGCTGGCGGTGAGTGTAGGCTGCCGGTCCTCGCAGTCCCTACCGCTCCTAAAATGGCCCAAAGAACGAGAAAGCAGAACCAAAGTCAAGCCGCTGCGAGCGGCTCCCGCGAAGCGGGGGCCGCGAGCGGTTATGAGGCTGCAGGTGGGGGCGGGGGCGGGGGAAGGTCCGGGAAGAGGAGACAGCTGGTGGTGAGCGTAGGCTGCCGGTCCTCGCAGTCCCCACCGCTCCCAAAATGGCCCACAGAACAAGAAAGCAGCACCAAAGTCCAGCCGCTGCGAGCGGCTCCCGCGAAGGGGGGGCCGTGAGCGGTTATGAGGCTGCAGGCCGGGGCATGGTCCGGGAAGAGGAGACAGCTGGTGGTGAGCGTAGGCTGCTGGTCCTCGCAGTCCCTACCGCTCCCAAAATGGCCAAAGAATGAGAAAGCAGCACCAAAGTCCAGCCGCTGCGAGCGAGTGAGTTCCTTTCTGTTCTGCGTACCTTTGGCTCCAGAAAATATAGCTATGTCCCATAATCCACATTCTAAGCATGATGAAGAGAGGTCTGGATGCACTCAGATAGTCTCTGAAAATTAAATGGCAGTTTGAAAACTAAGATTTTTTTTAAATGGTTGATAAGATGCAGTTTTGAAAAAAGATAAGAAATGATAGGTTGTTTGAGAACATTCTACACTGAAAATTAGGGTGCATGTTTCTGTTTTTTAAAAGCATGTTTCTTATTGGTTAGCACAAACGGATTGAAAGGTACATTACATAAGATAAGCTGGTATGTTGAAAAGTCAAGCATATTTGCTGTTTTGATTGGTAACATTGTGTGATGAACTTTTGACCTGTGTGCTCAGTTAAGTGTTTCTATGGTAACAGGCAGAAGGCAGAATGGGGGTAGGGTTCAATGTTAGGTCAGTTGGATAGGGTTCAAAAGTTCAACCAATAGAAATGTGTGCTTGCTTTTGAATTAATGTGGGATAAAATGTCATTTGTTATTTACATATATATGTGAGTAGTTTGAGAGGGGAACCTTGCCATTTTCTGATTTTCTTAAGAACAGTGAAGTATAGAGATTCTGAATAAGAATATCTGCTGTGTGACTGACATTCTTCTTAATCTACAAATCAATTTGAAAGGTGAGTTGTTAACTTGTAACGGGATGTATGTGGTGCACTTTGTTTTTAATAAGAGTAATGTGTTTATCGTTCTAAATTGCAAGGAGTAGTTTAGTTGTGTTGAATGACATTCTGAGTGTGTACGCATTTCGATAACCAATGTGATAAAAGCATTTGGTAAGTTAATGTGTTTGGTAAGTCACCTTTGTACAGTAAAGTGCAGTAGTAAAAAATGTAGAATGTGTGCGGTTACTTTTGTAGTTGAAGGGTCGTTCAGCACCCTGCATCTTCTGGCTGGTCTTTGCACCCATGTGCTTTGTTGGGGATAGTGTTTCTAACTTACATGGGTCGTTCAGCAACCTGCATCTTCTGGCTGAATCTAGTTTGTTTTCTTTGGCGTACGGTTTTTGTTAGGGGTATAGGGTTACACTTCCCAAGTATTTTGGGCTATGCACCCACGTGCTTTGCTGGGCATAGTGTTTAATTGATGTTGTTACAGATCCGCGGTGTAGTGGCCCGGTTGGCGGCTGTTGAAGCACAGCCTAGCTGCTTCTTTTACTCCTCTCAGCAGTGTCTAAATATCTTTCTTTGGAGCCCCATTACAACGCGTGACAGCAAGTGCTTGAGAGTGATAGATGAAGCTGGATCCGGAAGTTTACAGATGACAGATGCAGAGTGGATGAATGATGGATGGATGGATGTGTGAAAAGGTGGATGAATGATGGACGGATGGATGGATGGAAGGGTGGATGGGTGAAGGATAGATGTATGGATGTATGGATGGAAGGATGAAAGGGTGGATGGATGAAGGATGTATGTAAGGATGGAAGGATGAAAGGGTGGATCAATGAAGGATGGATGGATGGAAGTATGCAAGGGTGTATGGATGAAGGATGATGGATGTGTGAAAGGGTAGGTGGATTGATGATGGATGAAAGGGTGGATGGATGAAGGATGGATGGAAGGATGCAAGGGTGGATAAATGAAGGATGGATGTCTAGATGAGGCATTGGATGGATGTATGGATGACGCATTGGCTATCTTAATGCACATTCAAATATTTTCACTGTGCGGGATAAGTCCCTCTTTATCAGTTTATAAGAAAAATTAAGTATTCATATAATCATATACACTGCGATCTTTTAGCTTTTCTGTGCCTATACTCAAGATGCTGTTTCTGAGTTTTGAGTACGGGTTTAGGGGGACGGACGAAGAGGGGGTGTGCCTGTGCTGGGGGTAGTGTGTGTTATTTCGGGGAGAAAAATCCTATGTTAAAGCATGCTGGGTGTTTGTGTGCGTACTGATTGTGTTTTGTATGCATTTTAATGGTGGAGCGAAGTAATGGGTTGCGTTGTGTCAGTGTGCTTTGTGAATGTGTGTGCAATGTAAAGACGGTGATGTGAATGTTTGCGATGAAAACGTGTGCGTTGTAGCATTATAAATCCACAGTTTCTAGTGTATTAAATGTGTTTTGGTAAAATGCAAGGTCAAATATTTTTTATCTAGAATCACACTGTGCATCTGTGTGCATTTACGAAGTATTCTCAGAGAAGCATTTTTGTATGTTTTGTGTTTGCAGCCACGTGACTGCTTAAAAATCTATCCTTTTTTCTAGTTTTGATAGAATTAGAAACCAGTTATTGCTTTTGTATTCAGAAAATGACTCATGGTTGTACAGTAAAATGCAATATTTATATTTCTGGAATGTGTGCAGTCTTATTAGCCCTTCAAGAGTAATTAATAGTGTTGCTTGTCTAGAATGAGACTTGTGTTTCAAATCTACAATTCCCCAGTCAGTATACATACACTGCTGCAAACAGTCTGGGGCAGATTTACAAGCCCCTTGTGCCTCTTTGTGGTTGTATTGTGTCACTTTTTTGATGTAATGCTGGTGCAATAGTGCAGCAAATTGCTAATGTATTTGCAAAATGAGTTAGGGTTGTACAATAAAATGCAGTAGTTAGATATATAGTAGGCCTCAGGGCATGGACTGCTTCAAATCCCTATGCACTATGTATGCAGTCTTGTATCTACCTGGACACTTGTGTTTCACATCTTCAATTCTCCGCTCTGTATCCTTACACTTTCACCAAGCACTCTGTCACAGCTGTTGCACTGTTGTAGTGACCCATTCAGCAGTATGTGCTTATCCATTCACTGTGTTAAAACTGAAGCACTTATAAATTCAGTCAGGCACTCTCCTTGCAGGACTGTAGTCATTCAGTCAGTACCCAAGTACTGATGCAGTGAAGTAGGCCTTAGGACATGGACTGCTTCAAAGCCCTATGCACTATGCATGCAGTCTTGTATCTACCTGCAAACTTGTCTTTCACACATTCAATTCCCCAGTCTGTATCCTTACACTTCCAGTAAACATTCTGTCATTGCTCTTGCACTATAGTAGTGACCCATTTAGCGGTATGTACTGATTATTCAGTGCACTAGAACTCAAACACTTACAGATTCACTCAGACACTCTCCTTACAGTACTGCAATTATTCATTCAGTACCCAAGTACTCTTGTAACGAAGTAGGCCTCAGGACAAGGACTACTTCAAATCCGTATGCTGTATGCATGCAGTCTTCTAAGCATGTGCACATTTGTCTTTCATACCTTGAATTCTCCAGTTAGTTGCCATGATGTTGCAGCAAATACTCTGTGTCCCCCTTTGTACTGCTCCAGTGATGCATTGAGCACTATGTACTAATCCATTCACTGTTCCAAAATCCAACCATTTATAAATTCATTCAGGTACTCTTCTTGCAGATGTAGTTCTTGAAACTCATATGCAGTATGTATGCACTTCTGTTATCAGTTACACACTTGTTTTTTATACTTAGTCATTGTAGATTGTATTTGTTTAGTAATAGAATAGTATATTTTGTAGATTTATTTTTATAACATTATATATATATTTTTATAACAGATTCTATTTATGAACACTACAAGAAATTCATCATGGCTAGATAAAGTGAAAAGAGGAAACAACGTAATAAAGATTATTATTTCAAGAGAAGTCATCCACAAGATTTACCTGAACAACAATCTGTGGTGAAAAAGAAAAAAGTCCTGATAAGAGAACTAAGGATTTTCTAAAGAAGGTATCAAACACTAGGAATAGTGTGGAGAATGTGAAAAATAAAAAGTATATATCTGCAACAAAAAAGAAAAACAAGAGAAAAAATATAAATGATGGGAAATCATGTTCTAAAGAAACAATGTATAGTAAAAGGAGGAAGAATCAATTTCAGGAAATTAGAAAAAGAATGTTTTATAATAGAGTTGTTTTAAACTTATTAAAGGATATGAAGAAATGTAAAAGAAAATCAGCATTTTAAAAGAAGAAACATATTGAAAGTATTGTTGAGAAGGCTTTTGAATTAAAATAGAAAATATTTATTTTAATAATCAATAGAATTCGATCACTAGTTAAACCAATCCATTTAATGAAGGCCAAAAGTAAGTGGAGAAGACTAATTAACAGAACTAATTTTCTGATGTTTTTGTTGAGTGAAAGGAAATACAGTTCAAGTTCTGAGCATTTTTTTTAATGAAGAGAGTTATCTTCAGAGTAATGATTTGTTGCATGCAGTTGACACCAGTGGTCGAGCTTATGAGGTTAGAAATAGTTGTCCTATTGAGAAAGAGAAAATTGTTCCCAGAAATACAGAAGAGGTGTTAGCTGATGAAGTTTTAGGGAGACATCCTAAAGCTCCAGTGTACACTTGGAATTGCAGTAGTATTTGTAGTGTACAACAGGAATCTATTGATTTTTTACGCAATTTCTTATGTGACTATACTAGGAAAAGTGTTAAACAAAAGATTAAGATGTTGCAAGGACTAGACCCTTGCAGAGTGAGAGAAAACACTGATTTTCAAGGTCATTCTCTGGCTTGTCTTTCTAAAAAAGTATGTTGAAGTGTTTCTCACCATTTCAGGATGTTAGCAGTACATCATACTCAAATGAGGAAATTAATCAGGACATTGTATTATGCAAAAAGTCCAGCAATAATGTTAAAAAAAAGTTGAACAGTGCTCTTTTGCTTGGATCAGTGTCAGATGCAATGAACGTTTGTGAAGAAATTGAGTTTAGTTACTTTGGTGCTTAGCAAGACAGTGCAGAAACTGATACATTAATAGATGGAAATGTGGAAGAGAATGTACAACTCTCTAGTACAAAAAAAGTTGAGCAAGAAAAAAGTTTAAGGTGATTTCAGGTGAAAGGCCAAATTATTCTTGTATCTGTTGTCGACAAACTCAATATAAAAATCAGACTAGGACTGTTGATCTGTATTTAAAAAGTGAAAAAGAAAATAATAATGAGTGGAAGGAATTTGCAACTTATTTGTTGGTAGAGAATTGTTTTGATTTGGGTTCTGATCAACGTATTTGTAAATATTGTTATAAAAATTAATTGAGAACAAAATGCCTGCTAGAGCCGTGCATAATAATTTTGAGTTGGTAAAAATTCCTTCTGAACTCATGGATTTAAATACCTATGAGTCTATTCTTATTCAATGTGTGCATCCATTTCAGGCTATTGTTCGTATGGAGCCTAAGACAGGGAAATTGCCTCCTTCAGATTTACAAAGAGGATTAAAGGGAAGAGTTGTATATTTGCCTCTAGATTTACAGAAAAATATTTAAACAATTGGTGTAGAAAATGTAGTTTCACCTCTAGTTATTCTAGTTAATGTTGTTTCTACTAAGAGTAAGAAAATCTGGCCAGAATTAGTGGATGTTAGGAAAGTGAAAAAGGCAACGTTGTATCTGGTGAAAAATTATCAGTAATATAAAAATGTGCATGTGGGAGAAGAAGATGTAACTTTAGAAGAAGATACTGACTTGTCAACTGGACAAATTGAAAAAGTGGATATGTCCAGAACTGAATAAATCTATGAAGATTGCAGGGTTCATCCACTTCATTCCAAAGAAGAGATGGGGAATACTATTGAGTTATTCTAAATGAAGGAAGCAAAGTGAAGTCCCATGAGTGTATGGGAAGAAAGCTTGGAAGCTCATTGTTTCCCTCAGTTGTTTCCAACGGGAAAATGAGGAGGATATGATGAACGACCTGTGCAGATTTCTGTATCTGAATACCGGATATCAAGATTGTATGCAGAAGATCCAAGATTTCAACAATGTATTCTGTATTTGTTTCATCTTTTCTTTGAGAGTGAATTGTCAACCATATATTGAAACAGGTGTACATCTGCAAAATGTTTCGGCAAAGGAGTTTATGGATAAAGAACACCTGAAAGATAATGTTTTGGAATCCCAGCTGATTAATCTCATGGCATGTCAGCGTGGTACTAATGAGTACTGGTAACGTCGTCATGGAGAACTTAAATGTATGCTAAGGAACTTAGGAACTCCTACATGGTTCCTTACTCTAAGCCGTGCTGAATATGCTTGGGATGATTTACTTCAATTTCTTTGAGAGGCAAATCCAAATATAGTAAATATAGAATACAAGACACCTGGAGAATTGTGCTCTTTGGATTCAGTTAATGTATGCAGATATTTCAATCATAGATTTGAAGCTATGATGTCTTTTATCATCAATAAAAAAAATTCTCCTCTTTGAGAGGTTATGGATTACTTTTGGAGAAAGGTGTTTCAAGCAAGAGGTGCTCCTCACATACATATGCTAATATGGATCAAATATGCCCCCAAATTTGGAACAGATTTGGATGATACTATGTTTGTCTTTTATTAAAGAATATGCTACATGTGCTATACCCAAAAGCACAGAAGAAAAAACTTAAGACAACAAGTCTTACAATTCCAAAGCCATCGTTGTGGGAAATACTGTCGTCGAAAGTACAAGTCAAAGGAAATGTCTAATACCAAATGTTGTTTTGGTTTTCCACATCCTGTAATATCCAAAGGAAGAGTAAACAGTTTTATATCAGCTATGAGACATACCATCACAAGAAAGTCTCCAAAAAATACCTATAATTTGAGAAGAAGTGCAGAGTCAAAATATCTAAATGATTATAATCTAGTTATTCTGTCCATGTGAAATGCTGACATGGATATTCAATATGTTGCAGACAATTCCATTGCTGTTGCTCGATATGTAACATCCTACATAACAAAATCAGAAAAGACGGAATTGAAGGAAATGTGGGAAGAAATTTCCCACAAGAAGTCTCTAAGTAAGGAATTATACAGTTACAGTTTGAAGATGTTATCTCATCGAGAAGTCGGAGCGTATGAATGCTCAGATTGCTTATCATCTGCAAGTCTATATTCCAAATCTAGAAGAATCATTTGGGTGAGTCTAGGTCTTGCTGCAACATGAAATCGAGTACTTAAATCTGTACAAGAAATTGAATATTTAGCTGAAAAAGAGCCAGAAAGTACAGATATTGTGAAAACAAATATGTTGGATACATATTATCCAAATAGAAGTCATCATCTTGAGAACATTTGTCTCTATGAAGTGCTGCAAAACTATACGTTTAAACAGAATATTACAGAAAACATCAGTAATGGAATATATGCTGTCATTGGTTCTGAAGGATGTTTGGTGAAATAAAGAAAAGGACATTTGATTAATCATCGAAAAATGAGTTGTGATACTACTGACAAAAGGGAATTTTACTATTTAGCTCTTTTGCAACTCTTCAAGCCGTGGCGTTCAGAATTGGAATTGGAATTACTTGGAGATTTTCAGAGCTACGAAGATTCGTTCAACGCTACTAAAGATCCTATAGAATGTCCTGTTTTTGCTAATTATGTGAAAATGTTGAACAACGAAATTGAGCAAGAAGCTACAATTGCAGCTGAGATTGCTAGAGACAGTTATCAAGACAGTCAAACTTCTGCTCCGTTGAGTCAGGATCCACTAGGAGAACCCACTGGTCAAAATGAAGCAGCCATTGCCATGGATGAGGTGGAAACAGCAATGTAACAAGCTCAAGAATATGTAACAAACATAGGAAACTTGGAAGAACAACTAAATATTGAGCAAAAACAAATATATGAGCAAGTCAGAGAACAGATTGACCATGGATTACTTCATGAAAAGAAAGAGTGCTCATGCACGTCATTTCAACCTAGCTGGAGGAGGAAAAAGTTTTTTAATTGCAGTAATTACAACTTTTCTACAGAAAAGAACTGAGTCGCATTTGTCTTGTGTTGTCACTGCTCCAACTGGGTTGCCAGCACACAATATTAAAGGAATTACATTACATTGTTTACTAATGCTACCAGTAGAGCATGAAAACAAATTGGAATAGCACAAGCTATCTGGAGAAGCTTGTTGTGAAGTTTCAAGAGTCTTAAAGATAATGAAACTTAATATTATTGATGAGGTAAACATGGTATCAAACTTAATGCTTGCCTTTGTGCATTTAAGAATGCAGCAAATTCTTAAAACAGAGTATGACGTGTTATTTGGAGAAAAACACATCATCGTTTTTGGAGATCTACTACAACTTACTCCTGTAAAAGGACAACCAGTATTTAAAACTCTTGCACATGAAGATACCAGAAAATCTTTGGGAAGCATTGGAAATGTTAATATTTGGTCATATTTTGAATGTAAGGAACTTACTACAAACATGCAACAGGCATATGATGCTGATTATGGAACTATTCTTCAAGATATAAGAATTGGAAAAGTGACTGAACATGGCAAACAAGCTTTACAGAGACGCCTACAATGTATTTCCAAATGAAAATATTGTTCCTGAGAATTGGAGAAAACTAATCTGTAATCTGCCTAATGCAAACACTGTATGAATGTTCTATATTTAATGAAGACATTTTAAAGTTGGAAAATGAAGAAATTATACAATTGGAAGTTATTGATAAAATAGAGCATGAAGGAATCACTATTATTTTGACAGAAATTTGAAGAGAAAATTGGATTCTTTAGAAAAAACGATATCTAAAACTGCTGGTTTAGAAAATAATCTATATGCATGTAGAAATTGTCGGGTAATTTTACAATGTAATTTGAATGTGGAAAAAGGTTTAGTAAAAGGAGCAATGGGTAAAGTTGTTGATTTCGTGAATTATCCAAATGGAGATGGTATTGAATTTTTGAAAATTAAATTTGATCAAATTGAAGAAGCACAACAATTCAGTCAGTGTTCTGCTCGGTTTTTGCTTATAAAAGATGTATATGTTCGCAGAAAACAGTTTCCTGTTTCTTTGGTGTATGCTGTGACCATTCATAAATCTCAAGGTTTAAGTGTAGATAGTGCTTTGGTGAATATTGGAAGTACCGTGTTTAAAGAGGGTATGGCATATTTTGCTTTGCCTCGGGTCAGAACTTTATCTGGATTGTACTTGATTGATTTTGATGAGAGAAAGATTAGTGGAGATGCAAATTGTTTTGAAAGAATATAATAGGTTAAGAAGAGAATATGCTCCCAATTTAGGTCAATATCCAGTATTTGAAAAGCGTGTGGTAGGTCGAAAAAGAAGATATGAGAATATCTGTAGGGAAGGTATAGAGAAAGAAAAAAACAAGATAAAGTTGTGAATGCAAGCAAAAAGAAAAAGGACACTGTTGAATAGATTGTTGTTAATGAATTTGAAAATAGTTCTAGTGTCAACTGCTATGCTAATGTAGTTGTTAATATTTTTTTTCTTGAAAGTTTATGACAGCAAATTGTTGAGAATCGGGAAAAAAGATTTTGTTTATTGTTGTATTCTGTACATGAGAAATGTAGTAGTGATAAAAGTGAAATACAAAGTGTTTCTGATATTCGAAATCTATCGGACATATGTTCTAGTTGTACTCAATTTACACAGAATATTCAGCAAGATTGTCAGGAATTTTTAATGTATATGCTTGTTGTCTTTCTTATCAATGGGAACATTATTGTGAAAATTGTTTGTTTACATGTAGCACTAACATAGACACTGAAAGATTAATTTCTTTGACTTTACCAGACTGTGAATCAGTTTCTTTTAACAACCTAGTTAGAGGAGCAACAAAAAAAAATGGAGTGTAGCCAATGTAAATCAGAAATGTCATCAATATTTATACAAAGATATGGACAGTATATAATTTTAATGATGCAACCTTGTACAGCTGATGGAAGAAATATGGAAACTTTAATTAAAAATGTTGTAGCTACTCAAGTATCAATATCAGGAAGCAATTTTGTAGCTCTAGCAATTATTTTTCCTGATGTTCCTTCTACAACATTTGGACATTACACTGCTTATTTAAAATGTGATAACGGTTGGATACATTGCAATGATAGTCAATTGGTTTTTAAACAACGTTTGCCTAAAGAATTACCAAATCGTTACCTAATATTCTTAAAGCAAAAGTGTTAGGAACAAAATTTGGCCTTTCAGGATTACTATTGGACAACTTCCAAACAAAGGGTTTGATGCATACTATTTGACCTTGAGGAAAAATATCTAGGAGGCAAGATGGCGCCTGAGTGAGAGGACGCTGCTTTATCACTCTCACAGATCTCTGTGCTCCTGCCGTGTGTTTTCATAATGGCTCTGATAAGTTAAGCTGAGACTGGAGCTATGTTAGGAGATTAAAGAAGAAAGAAATGTTATGAGGAACTGGATGAATTCTACTTGCCAAGGCGGAAAAAGTGGAAGAAAACGCGGAGACCCTTTCACGGAGCGGTCTCGATGAGATTCTGTTCCTGACTCTGTTATTGGTGCCCTCCCTGGTGCCCTGGGAGGAAGCGAGAGAGAAGTGCTTCGGGGTAGCGGTTCTCTCTGGGTATCGGACAAATAGAGCATCATGGTGTTGTATTCGGCAGTGGAGGGGTGACGGAGTCTTCCAGAGGAAACCTGTATTGGCATACTGTGAGCAGACCCGCAGACCCACAGACTCACTGATCCACTGACCTGTTGACCCGCAGACTCGCAGAGTGTCTCTCTGGGGAGGTGAGCTGCAACTGCAAAGTGCCGATCGGTGTTTCGTGTCGGAGACAGGCAGAGGAGGCAAAGGAGAAAGGAGGAAGGATTCAAGCGGCCTGAGATACGAGGTGAGGCGGTGTGGACTGAGACTCGAGGTGAGGCGGCGTGAGGGGCAGTTGCAGCTCCCATCGCTCCCTCCCATTTCTCCCAGTGCCATGGCTTTGCCGGTATTCGCCATAATCGGTGTGAGTGTGTCCCTGATGCCGACGATACGGCAGTAGTCTGGAGGTCGTGGACACGAACAGTCTTCAGGGTCGAGCATCGTGTTGTCGTTGTGCCTACGGCATTCTACACTACGTTTTTTCAGGGCTTTCGCTCTGCATTTCACTCCTCACTCCCGGTTTTGTCCGGTGTGGAGATCCTGTGTTCTCTCCTCTCTGCCGTGTGGGGGGGGGAATAGACATCACTCGTCTCATGGGAGTCGGCGAGTCTTTAAAGAAAAGACGCGAGGATAAAAGAAAAAAAAAACAATCTGTGTACTCCTCAGCAGCTACTCAGCCTCGTCCTACAGTTTTTTTTTTTTACATGCAGGGTCCTAATTTGACTCGGTAAACGGGGCGAAATTAGCCTTCATTTAATACCCTGAATTCCCTTAGTATTCTGAAACGAACTGAACTATTAGATAGCTAATACATTTAGTAGACTGGTGGTCTGACAGTCTGTTTGAAAAAAAAAATCAGGATACAACAAGCACTGTGGCTGAGTGACTGAGCGATTAGTGCTGATTTGTGCTGATTTAATATTTTCCCAGTTGTCTGCAATGAGAGTGGGGCCAGCAAAGAATAAAAACTCGCTTGGACAGCTGAGACAGACGCAGAAGCAGAGATTGAAAGTAAAAACCCAATCTATAAATGAACATATACAGTCTACATTTGGCTCTATTAGGCATCAACTGGTGAAAGTGGCAATTCAGATCGTGCTTGGTTGTCATCGTATCATATATGTGATACATTGCATATACAACTCACCTCGAGAACACAAAGCACAATCAAGGTTACGGATCCCTGTCCATGTGAAATTGCATAAGGGAGGGCGAGGTGTGTGGAAAGCGATAAAAAGCAAGGATCAAGCAGAAGCAGTTACCACAGCCTCTTCGCTCAGCAGCTCATCACTTTTTATTGAAACTTTTGGGTCAAGTAAAACATTTAATAAAAGATTAGTCATGGAAGACTCGGTTCATGGAGCAGGAGCTGGAGTGTCAACTTCATTGTCAGTGTCGAGCCTTCAGAAGGAGCAAACTGGGCCAATAAAGCACAGTGAGACCAACCCGGGAAAAAAAGTGGAGAATACACTGGAACTATCAAGGGATTTAAGCAACTCAACGACATCTTCTAGGAATATAGGCGGGGATGCTTATTCACCTGAGTTTGAAAGTGTTGTTGACTTATGCAAATAGATGGATAAAAACAGAGATAAAAACACAGATAAACGACTAGAGACAAAGGGACCAGAAACTCGAGGAGCCAAGGCAAAGGAAATTAAAAATAAACTACGATAAGAAGGGCAAGGGAGAGAGAAAGATAAAGACAAAGATAAATCAAAAGGGAAAAGTCCAGAAAAAGAAAAAGACAAAGACCAAGATAAAAACATAGACAAAGGCAGAGACAGAGACAAAAATAAAGATAAAGAGATGGAAACTGAAAACGAAAAAATCAAAGAAAGAAATAAAAAATGCCCTGGTGAAAAAGAGAAAGTTCAACGAAAGGATAAAGAGAAGGAGAAATGCATTCAAGTAAATGATGATGTAGAGTTAATGGCAAAGAAAGCTAAGCGACTCCAAACTATTAAGAATCTGAAAGCAAATGCTAAAGCTACCGAACAAGCAAGTACACTTCAGCCCAGTATATCCAGTATCTTTAGCCCTATACCCAAGGAAGGGGGGAAAAATGTTTCAAAACACTCAGCAATGGCTGAATCATCATCTAAGAATTAGGAGAATATGATGATCAATCAATCAATCAAAGTATTTGTATAGCGCGCTACTCACCCGGAGGGTCTCAAGGTGCTTGGGGAGGGGGGATCCGCTACTGCTCGAACAGCCAGGTCTTGAGCTGCTTCCTGAAGGTGAGGTGGTCCTGGGTCAGGCGGAGGTGGGTCGGGAGGGAGTTCCAGGTCTTGGCGGCGAGGTAGGAGAAGGACCTTCCCCCTGTGGTAGCTCTTCGGATGCGGGGGACGGCGGCGAGGGCGTGGCCGGTCGATCGAAGCTGGCGTTTGGGAGCGTAGAAATTGAGGCGGCTGTTGAGGTATCCTGGTCCTTGGTGACACTTCTGGAACCAGCCCCTGAAACATCGGTTAAATCTTTTTTAACGCAACCTGGCTATAATGAGACTCCTAGTTCCTTACGTAATCCCTCTATTGTGAAATCGTTACAATCTGAAGTGGAAAATCCATCTGAGGGATCGGATGTAGATATATATAAGACCGGACTATCTACAACAAGTGAGATTAGTGACGATGACATTAATCCAGATCGAGGTTCAACACCCGAAGGTACGGACTCCTTAGACGCTAGGAAATCTAGCGCTTCAGATCAAGGCAATACCCCGAGGGGAAAAAAATTTGAAAAAAGGAGAACAAGGAACCAAAGGCTCAATAAGTCAAACCTTGAAGAAAGCTCAGACCAAGGAAGCCTCACTCGGCTAGTCAGTAAAAGCAGGAACAAATCCAACAATTCTGATGAAGTCGTACAGGCTCAGTATAGGGAAGAGGACTTAAATGGGAGCGGCAGTCAATCACAACATGGATCTGCTGCAAGAAAAGGGAACGTGGGTGAGCCTTCTTTAAAAGATATCCTATCAGAGACTTCCACAAGGACATTAAGAAAGACAGTGAAAGGAATCATGCCGCTAGAAGGGGTGGTTAACAAAGTAGGCAGCACCTGCACTGAGATATCGGAAAGGATGGTATCTTTAGAAACTCGTACTGAGTATTTAGAGAAAGATGTTGCCTGCCTTCAAAAGCAAGAAAAAACTCATGAAGGGATCATTAGAAACTTAATGTTCAAGGTTGAAGAACAGGAGAATCGCTCCAGAAGAAATAACCTTCGCTTTCTTGGTATCCCGGAAGCTGTGGAGAGCAATGACCCTAGGGGATATATAAGTAATCTTCTGAAAAAAACTTTTCCGGAATTACAATCGTGGGATATGGACAAAGAAATTCAGCGGGTCCATCGCTTTCCCCTCACACAACGTAAACAAACTGAGAACTCTACCAAATACCCAAGGGCAATTTTGGTATATTTTGGTAACTTTATTTTACAGGAAGCCATCTACGACCTTGCACGGCCTACTAGCAAGCGGCAGTACAATAGATTCCTTTTTTTTGTAAGACCAGACTTTGCACATCCAACAGTCGAAAGAAGATGGAGAATGCGGCAGCTCTTCGCTCCTTTCGAAAAAGTTGGCGCTACTGTTTATCTACAAAATCCTTCCCGTCTGAAAGTAATCTTCAAAGGAACTACGCGCTCTTTCAATAGTGAAATACAAGCGGAAGGATACTTGCAAGAAATATCGGACACTGCAAGGAAGGATAAATAATAAACATTATGAGCAAAAAAACATTTTTAATCTATTGGGGATAAATGAATTGCCGGAGATTCGTAAAATACCTATTGCTAGAATACGGTCTTAGGTTTTCATTTTTCTGATTTGTTTTTCCCTTTCTTTCTTCCTTCTTGGCTTTTGTGCTCTTTCCTTATTTTCTAATGGCGGGGCCAGAGGCTCTGAGAGTGATCGTTGGTGTACGGATCACACAGACGCCCATACCTGGATCCGGTCGGACCCAGGACGCCTCAATGGGTGGTTGGGGGGGGGAGGGACTGGGTGGTGAAGGGGGGGGAGGGAGGGATGGGTTGGTGCCGGGTGGGTGTAAACAGAAAAAAGAGAATTCATGATACTACTGTAATTAAAATCAGGCTGAGATTAAAAAGCGTAACAAGGTATGTGGTATTACGTATTTTTAGTATGCTAAATGTAAGGCTGAGTACAAAGAAGAACCTAAGACAGAAGTATGTCAAAGCTTAGGATCTGCTCTATAAATACAGGGGGCATAAATGACTGGGAAAAAAGGGGAAGACTAGAGGAATTTGGTAAATTTACACGAATGGATATTATGTGTATGCAGGAGACGCATTTACCATGGGGGAAAAGGCACTGGTTAAACCTAAAGGGATTCGAGACTCTTTCTTGTTCCTCCCAAACGTCTACTATTAGGGGGGTGGCTATCATTGGCAAGGTCAGTCTGGGGGGAGCTAAACGATTTAAGGCTGATACCATGGGGCGTGGGCATTATGTGAAATGAATCTGGGCATCACTATTTGCTGCATCTATGGGGCTAATAGCGACGACCCTGATACCTTCGACCGTATGGAGAAGGAGCTAGCAAGTTGGTCAGCACCCATAGTGGTCTGTGGGGATTTTAATATCTCTGCAGATTTCGAAGGGGGAACAGGATATACTGGGCGTAAACCCCGGGTGTATCGGGCAGTATGTTCAATGATGGACTCACACGGTCTGAGGGATGTCTGGGGTAGCATCGAACCAGGCAATTCATGTTTTACATATTTTTCACACCCATTCAAGAAATATTCTAAGCTTGATTATTTTATGATTTCCACCTCAGAGATTAGCAGAGTAGAAATCAGCAAATTGCCCATGATAATATCAGATCATAATCCATTGTTATTAACAATAGCTCTCAACAGAATAGCTAAAACAATGAGAACATGGACCTTCGACAGGAAACTTTTAACAGATAGTACATATATAGCGCATATGAAGAATTGGTCACAGACCTTCTTCGACGCAAATAGATATAGCGCATCGCGTAACACTGTTTGGGACAGTTATAAAGCCGCCTTAAGGGGAGAAACCAGCAGCTACACTTCTCGAAATTGGAAAAAACTCAATGTAGAGAGAGAACAATTAATGAATAAATTAACAGTGGCTGAGGAACAGCACAGAAAAGATATGTCCCAGGGAAGGCAGGGAACGCAAAGTTTAGACAGAGTGAGTACTATTAAAGCTGAGATACAAAAGCAATTAGCTAAAAAAGCAGCCGCTGAATATAAAGCACAAAGAAGGAATATGAATGAGATGGGGGAACAAGCCGGGAAAGCACTGGCACTACGTATTAGACAAGCGACCTCCAAAAATAATATTACACATATAGAAGAGCAAGGTAGCACCTACGAGGAGCCAAAGGACATCATAAATGTTTTCAAAAGATACTATCAAACACTGTATCAGGAAGATCCGGTTACTGAGGAACCAACGATCGAGTGGACAGGATTGGGGACCAAAATGGCTCAGGGTGATAAAGAAATTTTAGAACAATCCATTACTATGGATGAACTCTTGGAGGCCCTACAAGATTTGGCAAAAAACACAGTTGATGGACAGAATGTAGAACAATGTCATACATTCACCCCAGTACAAGGATCTGGGCCTAAATCCATCGTTTTTTTGCACTCCACACCACCCTGGGTTAGACACTGGCTATATGCAAATCAGCTCTGACCCTGTGCCTCATGGGAACAGTCCAGTCCGAACTACCAAGCCATGTCTTTGCCAGACCGGAATCAAGCATCCAAGGACCGGTTTCTGGCTATCAGCCTTCATTCAGCCTGGATAGCTTGACTCCAGTAGTGTGGAGAGCCTGGGACTCACGTCTGAGCATACCCAGCCCACTCGGGGTGAAAATTGCAAAAAACACAGTTGATGGAGAGAATGTAGAACAATGTCATACATTCACCCCAGTACAAGGATCTGGGCCTAAATCCATTGTTTTTTTGCACTCCACACCACCCTGGGTTAGACACTGGCTATATGCAAATCAGCTCTGACCCTGTGCCTCATGGGAACAGTCCAGTCCGAACTACCAAGCCATGTCTTTCCCAGACCGGAATCAAGCATCCAAGGACCGGTTTCTGGCTATCAGCCTTCATTCAGCCTGGATAGCTTGACTCCAGTAGTGTGGAGAGCCTGGGACTCACGTCTGAGCATACCCAGCCCACTCGGGGTGAAAATTGCAAAAAACACAGTTGATGGACAGAATGTAGAACAATGTCATACATTCACCCCAGTACAAGGATCTGGGCCTAAATCCATCGTTTTTTGCACTCCACACCACCCTGGGTTAGACACTGGCTATATGCAAATCAGCTCTGACCCTGTGCCTCATGGGAACAGTCCAGTCCGAACTACCAAGCCATGTCTTTCCCAGACCGAATCAAGCATCTAAGGACCGGTTTCTGGCTATCAGCCTTCATTCAGCCTGGATAGCTTGACTCCAGTAGTGTGGAGAGCCTGGGACTCACGTCTGAGCATACCCAGCCCACTCGGGGTGAAAATTGCAAAAAACACAGTTGATGGACAGAATGTAGAACAATGTCATACATTCACCCCAGTACAAGGATCTGGGCCTAAATCCATCGTTTTTTTGCACTCCACACCACCCTGGGTTAGACACTGGCTATATGCAAATCAGCTCTGACCCTGTGCCTCATGGGAACAGTCCAGTCCGAACTACCAAGCCATGTCTTTCCCAGACCGGAATCAAGCATCCAAGGACCGGTTTCTGGCTATCAGCCTTCATTCAGCCTGGATAGCTTGACTCCAGTAGTGTGGAGAGCCTGGGACTCACGTCTGAGCATACCCAGCCCACTCAGGGTGAAAATTGCAAAAAACACAGTTGATGGACAGAATGTAGAACAATGTCATACATTCAACCCAGTACAAGGATCTGGGCCTAAATCCATCGTTTTTTTGCACTCCACACCACCCTGGGGTAGACACTGGCTATATGCAAATCAACTCTGACCCTGTGCCTCATGGGAACAGTCCAGTCTGAACTACCAAGCCATGTCTTTCCCAGACCGGAATCAAGCATCCAAGGACCGGTTTCTGGCTATCAGCCTTCATTCAGCCTGGATAGCTTGACTCCAGTAGTGTGGAGAGCCTGGGACTCACGTCTGAGCATACCCAGCCCACTCGGGGTGAAAATTGCAAAAAACACAGTTGATGGACAGAATGTAGAACAATGTCATACATTCACCCCAGTACAAGGATCTGGGCCTAAATCCATCGTTTTTGTGCACTCCACACCACCCTGGGTTAGACACTGGCTATATGCAAATCAGCTCTGACCCTGTGCCTCATTGGAACAGTCCAGTCCGAACTACCAAGCCATGTCTTTCCCAGACCGGAATCAAGCATCCAAGGACCGGTTTCTGGCTATCAGCCTTCATTCAGCCTGGATAGCTTGACTCCAGTAGTGTGGAGAGCCTGGGACTCACGTCTGAGCATACCCAGCCCCCTCGGGGTGAAAATTGCAAAAAACACAGTTGATGGACAGAATGTAGAACAATGTCATACATTCACCCCAGTACAAGGATCTGGGCCTAAATCCATCGTTTTTGTGCACTCCACACCACCCTGGGTTAGACATTGGCTATATGCAAATCAGCTCTGACCCTGTGCCTCATGGGAACAGTCCAGTCCGAACTACCAAGCCATGTCTTTCCCAGACCGGAATCAAGCATCCAAGGACCGGTGTCTGGCTATCAGCCTTCATTCAGCCTGGATAGCTTGACTTCAGTAGTGTGGAGAGCCTGGGACTCACGTCTGAGCATACCCAGCCCACTCGGGGTGAAAATTGCAAAAAACACAGTTGATGGACAGAATGTAGAACAATGACATGGAAAGACATGGCTTGGTAGTTCGGACAGGACTGTTCCCATGAGGCACAGGGTCAGAGCTGATTTGCATATAGCCAGTGTCTAACCCAGGGTGGGGTGGAGTGCAAAAAAACGATGGATTTAGGCCCAGATCCTTGTACTGGGGTGAATGTATGACATTGTTCTACATTCTGTCCATCAACTGTGGTTTTTGCAATTTTCACCCCGAGTGGGCTGGGTATGCTCAGACGTGAGTCCCAGGCTCTCCACACCACTGGAGTCAAGCTATCCAGGCTGAATGAAGGCTGATAGCCAGAAACCGGTCCTTGGATGCTTGATTCCGGTCTGGGAAAGACATGGCTTGGTAGTTCGGACTGGACTGTTCCCATGAGGCACAGGGTCAGAGCTGATTTGCATATAGCCAGTGTCTAACCCAGGGTGGTGTGGAGTGCAAAAAAACGATGGATTTAGGCCCAGATCCTTGTACTGGGGTGAATGTATGACATTGTTCTACATTCTGTCCATCAACTGTGGTTTTTGCAATTTTCACCCCGAGTGGGCTGGGTATGCTCAGACGTGAGTCCCAGGCTCTCCACACCACTGGAGTCAAGCTATCCAGGCTGAATGAAGGCTGATAGCCAGAAACCGGTCCTTGGATGCTTGATTCCGGTCTGGGAAAGACATGGCTTGGTAGTTCCGACTGGACTGTTCCCATGAGGCACAGGGTCAGAGCTGATTTGCATATAGCCAGTGTCTAACCAAGGGTGGTGTGGAGTGCAAAAAAACAATGGATTTAGGCCCAGATCCTTGTACTGGGGTGAATGTATGACATTGTTCTACATTCTGTCCATCAACTGTGTTTTTTGCAATTTTCACCCCGAGTGGGCTGGGTATGCTCAGACGTGAGTCCCAGGCTCTCCACACCACTGGAGTCAAGCTATCCAGGCTGAATGAAGGCTGATAGCCAGAAACCGGTCCTTGGATGCTTGATTCCGGTCTGGGAAAGACATGGCTTGGTAGTTCGGACTGGACTGTTCCCATGAGGCACAGGGTCAGAGCTGATTTGCATATAGCCAGTGTCTAACCCAGGGTGGTGTGGAGTGCAAAAAAACGATGGATTTAGGCCCAGATCCTTGTACTGGGGTGAATGTATGACATTGTTCTACATTCTGTTCATCAACTGTGTTTTTTGCAATTTTCACCCCGAGTGGGCTGGGTATGCTCAGACGTGAGTCCCAGGCTCTCCACACCACTGGAGTCAAGCTATCCAGGCTGAATGAAGGCTGATATCCAGAAACCGGTCCTTGAATGCTTGATTCCGGTCTGGGAAAGACATGGCTTGGTAGTTCGGACAGGACTGTTCCCATGAGGCACAGGGTCAGAGCTGATTTGCATATAGCCAGTGTCTAACCCAGGGTGGGGTGGAGTGCAAAAAAACGATGGATTTAGGCCCAGATTCTTGTACTGGGGTGAATGTATGACATTGTTCTACATTCTGTCCATCAACTGTGTTTTTTGCAATTTTCACCCAGAGTGGGATGGGTATGCTCAGACGTGAGTCCCAGGCTCTCCACACCACTGGAGTCAAGCTATCCAGGCTGAATGAAGGCTGATAGCCAGAAACCGGTCCTTGGATGCTTGATTCCGGTCTGGGAAAGACATGGCTTGGTAGTTCGGATTGGACTGTTCCCATGAGGCACAGGGTCAGAGCTGATTTGCATATAGCCAGTGTCTAACCCAGGGTGGTGTGGAGTTCAAAAAAACGATGGATTTAGGCCCAGATCCTTGTACTGGGGTGAATGTATGACATTGTTCTACATTCTGTCCATCAACTGTGTTTTTTGCTACAAGATTTGGCAGCAGGGAAGGCTGCGGGCCCCGATGACCTACCAATTGAATTATATAAATGTTTATTGGAGGAAACATCTACACTTTTGTTAGATCTTTTTAATGGGGTTATAAATACAGGTTCAATCCCTGAGACATGGATGAACACCAATATAGTGGTGTTTCATAAAAAGGGCAAGCCCACGGAAAATCCGGGTTCATATAGACCCATATCTCTAATAAACGCTGACAATAAATTATACGCTAAGATCTTGGCAACCCGCTTGGGACGGATCATTGGGACCCTGGTCTCTCCCTGGCAGCATGGTTTTATTCCCGGTAAGGGAACCACCGATCATATTAGACGAGCTATTACGTTGTTTGATATCCATGCTGCTGGGGACGGGGGGTCGCAATGATCCTCCTAGACGCGGAGAAACCTTTTGATCGCGTCAGATGGGATTTTCTGTGGAGCGTGCTTGCCGAAAGGGGGTTTGGACTAAGGTTTATGAAGGCTATTCAGGCTATGTATACTACCCCAGCCGCGAAAATTCAAATGATGGGTGAGAGTTCGGATAAGATCTTTATTACGAGGGGGACAAGGCAGGGATGCCCATGCTCACCCATTTTATTTGCACTGTACATTGATCCTCTAATACGCCAAATAATTAATAACATCGCAATTAAACCGGTAGTTGCGATGGGATTTCAAACAAAAATTTTGGCATATGCCGATGATTTGGCTGTCACCACCACCGACCCCGACGTGGCTATGCGCGAAGAGGTGGCCATTACGAGTAAATTTGGAGGGCAATCAGGTTATCGCTTAAATGTGGGTAAAACGCATGTGCTCTGCTCCAAGAATATAAATAAATCAGATTCCAGATTTGTTTATCCCGTGGTCTATCTGGGGATAACGATCAATGCACAGCCGGAGTTGATAATTAGAGACAATTTCATCCCTCTTATGAAATCAATGAGGGAGAATCTGAAAAGAATGGATACATTACAACTTTCAATTATAGGTCGTGCTAATGTCATCAAAATGACCATGTTCCCTAAGGTGCTATATAAATTCCGGTTGATCCCCTTTAAAATAGAGGGGAAAATTATCAAAGAAATATTATAGAATCCATCTTTATGAATTTCTTGTGGCAATATGGAAAGGTCAGAAGATCCATGAAATGTATGTCTTTGCCTCAGGAAAGGGGGGGCTTGGGACTGCCAAACCTCAGTTACTATCACTGGTCTTGTCTCCTTACGCAGATGACTATATTATTTGAACCCGGGGGAAATAGCACAAATTCCCCGAGTAGACATGATGTTATTCCATCTATATTTGAATTGCTGCTTGGAAGTGAGGCTACCGGGGTACTATTAAGGAGAACAGAAAGAAGATATTACAATAAGTCAAGACTCAAGACACTTGAAGGGATATGGGGGGTCTGGGTAGCAGCTCAGAAAGCACTGGCAATCCCTAAATATAATCACCACACCCCACTCTGGAACTCGGGCCTCTTTTCTAATCTAAGTAGTGATGGGTCTTGGAGACACTGGCAGCGACAGGGTATTTTAACACTCGGGCAAGTTATGGTAAGAGATGAGTGTAGAACTTTGGAAGAACTGACACAAAGGCATTCCCTCCAGGGTAACCAAGATTACAAATATGCTCAGGTGGTTAGTACAATTAGATCAACAAGGCCTCTTATCATCTTAAGGGAGAGGTGTAACTTATTGGATTATCCGAAGGGGAGTAAACTCAGAATCAATGGAGTGTATAGGCTGTTTGTGGAGGAATGCCAGGATGACATGGGCAAAACTGAGGCAGCTTGGGCTTCAAAATTGGAGGATCCGGATATTGACCTGGACAGAGCTCCTTCAATGGATAGAAGAATTTTACGCTCCTCCAATTTAAGAGCTCAGCACTTTAAAACACTATTTAACTTGTATTATACCCCCTCTAAGCTTTATGATTGGGGTAAGAGGGAGAACAGTAACTGCCCCAGATGCTGTAAAAGTCCTGCTGATAGCGTCCATATGTTTTATTACTGTGAGAAACTCGGATCAATTAAAACAGAGATTGAATTATTCTGGGCGGGGCTGTTGGATGTTCAGATAACCTTGTCTCCAACACTCATGATTATAGGATGCAAAGCGAACTAAAGTTAAATATTGAAACTGAAGCCCTAATTTTTATATCTACAGCTGTACTTAGAATTTTGATTTCAGAAGCCTGGAAAGATACCGAGGCCCCAATCTTCCAAATGTGGTTGTCTAGACTATTGGGAATACACAATGTTGAGGCGGCTCTCTATGAACTTAAGAGTAAAAAATCAAGAGAAGTGGGGATGAAGATCTGGGCACCAGTGTCTGCTTGGCATGATAGCAGATTGTAGATTGTTGAAAGATTATAGGATCCTTAGGACGATGGCTATGGTTATGTTCTCAACTGTTATATTTTCTTCTTATCTAATTTTCGTTTGCTGTAGCCAGCTTAATATTTACAATATTCATATTAAAAATAGTAACTATCCGATGTTTTAAAAGAACCATTCATTAGATACTAAACTATGTAATCCGACAACTGATCTGTATATTACCTTTCTATTGTCAATTCAGGTGTATTGTTTATATATTGTATCTCGCTTTTTCTCATTTAAATTATGTATATTGTTTCCTTATTATGCTTCATGGATTCTCAATAAAAAAAAAAAATTAAAAAAAAGAGGAAAAATATCTAAAACAATGAAGTACTTTTTGTTGTATATTTTGTCAGCATATGTTTTAAAGAATATCATTTACAGTGTTTTGTTATATTTTATCATTGTTTGAGTTGTTTCATATTTACGTGAGGAATTGATCTTAGAAAAAAACATTTAACATACGTTTTATTTCTATTTTTTAGATTGTTATTGAGAATTTTGAATGGTTTTTTTTAAGATAATCTTATTGATTGTCTTTTTTATGTCTGTTATATGATGAGTACAATTGAAATCACTGTTTCTAGTGAAATTCAATATATTCTGAGAACAGCGAAAAAGGCAAATGAAATGTTTTACAAATTATTTTGTGTTGTAAAATATATTGTAACTGTATTTTTTCTTGTCTTCCACAGATGCTAATTTTATTATATATAGATTTTTTTAAATATTTATTATTTTTAAGGTAAGTATAAGTAACTATACAAAATGGGCAATGTTTTGTCCTTGTACACAGCTGAAGAAACAAGAGTTGGACAGAGTACATATCTGTGCAAAGATGGTTTGTATCTTTTAAAGATCTATCATAAAGTTAATATGCCTACTGAGTGTCCCTGGGGACCAGCTATCTTAGAAAAGATATTTAAAAAGTGCCAGAGAGTTTTATTACCGAGATGTATAAAATGGGACATGGCTTGAGAACAGCTCTCGGCAACGCACCTGTACCGGTATTGAATAGAAAGATATGCTTGGCTAGTATAGATCAGGGACTTTCAGGATTAAAATGACCAAATTGCTCAACATAAAATAGGTCCCCGAGTGTGTTTTCAAATACTCTTTCATATTTAGAAGGGCACGATAAGTTACTGTGTGTAGCTTTTCTTCTATGTAAATATGTCCTCATCATACATAATATTTTGTGTTGAAGGGGTGATATATAGCTGTCGTTGTGAGTATTTTCGACTTATATAAGCAATGACTAGTTTCCAATTATGTTAAAAGGTGAGTACTGGATAGGTCTTTAAGGATTGTTGTGTGTGAAAACACATGATGTATTCAAAAACTAGTGTCAGAGTAGTTTGTAAGGGGTAAGTTGAATATAAATATTCTACATTTTTTAGTACTGCATTTTAACATAAGAGCCTGAGTGATTTTCCATTATCCTAAGCAGTGACTTGTTTAGAATTTTACAAAAAACTTAAGAACAGGATATCTTTATAAGCAATTATATTTATATAACCTTATGAACTACTAAAACTCTACTGTTGGAATGTTATTAGGCTCATCGCTGCTTGCGATATTCCCCTGCTGTGTTGGACAGCAATAAAAACGGGTGTGGTCATGACGAGCGAAGCTCGTCATAAGCACACGAGCACTGTGCTGCATGACGAGCTGAGGCGAGCTGAGCTCGTCATAAGCATGGAAGGGGTTAGACAATGGTATTTACATCATATTTTTTAGGGACAAAATAGTTGATAAACCTACTTTTGTAATATGTACTAATAAAACTGAGAAAGTGAAGTATTTATGTTTTTGTGAAAGGACCTAGAACATAACGGATTTGTTATGGATGAAGAGGAGAATATTATCGAAGACACATTGAAAATGAGCAACAGTTTAATTGAAGTATGAAATCTACCTATAACAGGCCCCGAGAGTGAATCAGAAGACATTAATACAGCAGATGTCATTTGTGATTTTGAAAATGAAACAAATGATGCTGTTTTTTGGAAGCACTGAATGAAGTAGAGTTACTGGAAGCTATAAACTCTGAAATGGCAACCCAGCAGTATGATCTGGAAGAAGTACCAGAAGTACCAGATGAACTCCTTTTAGAATCTGTGTTACAATATGAGATGTCTGAAGAATAATTTTGTTTAACAATAATAAAGCATTCACCACTATCTACTAATCCATTAACTGTACTAAAACTCAAGCACTTATAGATTCACTCAGACACTCTATTTACAGTATTCTATTGATTCAGTCAGTAGCCAGTACTTATGCAGCGAAGTAGGCCTTAGGACATAGACTGGTTCAAACTATTATACAGTATGTATGCAGTCTTGTATCTACCTGCACACTTGTCTTTTATACCTTCAATTCCGCATTCTGTATCCTTACACTTCTACCAAGCACTCTGTCACTGCTGTTCCACTATTGTAGAGACACATTCAGCAGTTTGTTCTAATCCATTCACTACACTAAAACTGAAGCACTTATAAATTCAGTCAGACACTGTCCTTGCAGAACTGTCATCATTCAGTCAGTACCCAAGTACTCATGCAGCGAAGTAGGCCTTAGGGCATGAACTGCTTTAAACTGCTATGCACTATGCTTGTAATCTTTTATCTACCTGCACACTTGTCTTTTATACCTTCAATTCCCTAATCCGTATCCTTACACTTCCACCAAGCAGTCTTTCAGTACTGTTGCACTGTTGTAGTGACCCATTGAGCAGTTTGTTCTAATCCATTCACTATACTAAAATTCAAGCACTTATAAATTCAGTCAGGCACTGTCCTTGCATAACTGTAATCATTCAGTCCGTACTAAAGTACTCATGCAGCGAAGTAGGCCTTAGGGCATGAACTGCTTTAAAGCGCTATACACTATACTTGTAGTCATCTATCTACCTGCACACTTGTCTTTTATACCTTCAATTCCCTAGTCTGTATCCTTACACTTCCACCAAGCAGTCTGTCACTGCTGTTGCACTGTTGTAGTGACCCATTCAGCAGTTTAAGTAATCCATTCAGTGCACTAAAACTCAAGCAGTTATAAATTCAGTCAAGCATTGTCCTTGCAGAACTGTAATCATTCAGTTAGTACCGAAGTAGTCATGAAGTGGAATAGGCCTAAGGGCATGGACTGCTTCAAACCCCTTTGCGGAATGTATGCAGTCTTGTATCTATCTGCTCACTAGTCTTTCACACCTTCAATTCCCCAGTCTGTATCCTTGCACTTCCATCAAACACTCTGTCAGAGCTGTTCCACTGTTGTAGTCATCCATTCAGCAGTATGTGCTAATCCATTCACTTCACCAGAACTAAAGCAGTTATAAATTCAGTCATGCACTCTCCTTACAGAACTGTAATCATTTAGTCAGAACCCAAGTACTCATGCAGCAAATTAGGCCTTAGGACTTGAACTGCTTCAAACCCCTATGCAGTATGCTTGCAGTCTTCTATCTACCTGCTCACTTGTCTTTCACACCTTCAATTCCGCAGTTTGTATCCTTACACTTTCACGAAGCACTCTGTCACTGCTATTGCATTGTTATAGTGACCAATTCAGCGGTATGTACTAATCCATTCACTGCATTAAAACACTAACACTTACAAATTCACCCAGGCAGTTTCACCAGCAGTGCAGAGGGAAGCATAGACTTGTAACATATTTATGTACATATGTTACATTCATGTGCTTTGGAAGTACAACAGTATATTGTAAGTAAACACCTTATAGAGTTATGCTGTTTCACTTACTTATAGTTCAGCACTTTCACATTCACCATACACTACTAATGTATTCTTTCATTCATTTATACACTACACATTCATTCAAAAAAACTTTTACACACCATAATGTAGCTCTTTTTTTGAGTAGTGAAGTTAGTTCTTAAAATACATTTTTTTGTCTTCTTTGTAGTTTTGTATTCTTTTTGGGATTTTTTGAACAATTTTACATTTTTTTAGTTTTTTTCAAAGAAAAAAGGAAATGCGCAAAACAAACAGTCTGCAACAGAAACAAATAAACAAAAAAAATTAACGGCGGGAGCAACGGTGCTGCTGTTTGCGCCTGCAAATCAAATCAATAGACTGTTCTCCATAACATAATATGGCTTTGCAAAATTTGCATGAAATAATGAGGTCTGCAAAATTGGGACGGATGTCCGGATGCGGACTTGATGGTGCTTTGGAAGTGCTGGCTACAGCTGGTGGAGGGTCTTCCCGCAGCCTGTCACATGCAGCTCTCGCATAATTGCAGGGATGTAGATTCTTCACATATCTTACCATGCTGGCGGTTCCAAATGAATATTTTTTATTCGGATCACCTCTAGAAAGCATGGTCCTACACACCTTGCAGGTGACCTTGGCTGCATTTGTTTTATTTTCTTCGTCTCGAATTGTAAAAAATCTCCAGATCAGAGCTTCCTTCCTTTTTGGCTGTGCATCCTCAGCAAGAAATTCTTCTTCTGAAGAGTGTTCAGATGTATCTTCATCCTGGCGTGTAGCCATATTAAAGATGTCTTCAAAACCACAGAAGCTTCAGAAAAGAGATGGTTCTTCAGTGAAAGTCAAAGAAGGATGATTAAAATGGGTGAGGTCCTTTAACAGTTAGAATAGGAAGTATTATGAACCACTCAAATCTCTTGTTTTGAAGTCACATAGGATGTGCTTACGATGCGAGTACGTCCGATGTACCCTGCGATTTGCGTAATTGCTTTTAAAAGTAATATACGCTTATTAAAACCAAACAAATACTATTTTCAGGATTATCTCAGATAATGTCTTGCCTTAATATATACATTAAATACATAGATATATCTTTTTAAACATTAAGAATCTTTTGCGCAGTAAACGTACGGTGCGCCGTACAAACGTACATGACGGGGAAGCGCCGATGCGATGCGAAACGTCAAAACGTATTCGTAACGTATGAGCGTGTATGCGTACAGTACGGTTATAGATACAAAGGATAGTGTGAGGACGGTATGCGTACAGGACATTTACCACAAAAAATGCAAAAAAATATATATAACAATTATTTTTATTATATTGAATTTTTTTCTAAATTATTTTACATTAAAAATATGTAATGTAATTTAAAAAATAAAATTGCTAAAAATAATTATTATAAAAAATGTTGTAAATCAGTATAAAAAAATATACCAATTAATACATTTAAAAAATGGCATTTACAAAACCTATGAAATTCACTGAAAAAACCATAGGTTTCAGCCACGTTATAGTTAGGAATTAGCATTTAAAAAACCTTAGAATAATAATGGATCCTGGAAAGCTATACATTTTAGAAACGTAGACAAAATTCTGAATTCAGAAAGGGGTCATTTGTGTAGATCCATCAAGGTTTCTATATAGAAACTAACAGTTAAATATTGGAAAAATTGAAAATTAGTTGAAAAAAACAGCCTTTTATGTCAACGTTTTCACCTGTAACTTCTTGTAATTATGACAGCTCTTTGAAAGCAATATACTGTTACATCCGCTGGACCTTCCTAGTTGTGGGGATATTTAGGACTTGAAGGTTCACCAAGAAGCAGACAAACCTAGAGTTAAAACCTGAGTAGCAATTTGCAATGGCTTTTTATTATGTACCGGGTATAAAGCAATTATTGTGTGAAAATTTATACATGGAAAAAACGGTATGAAAGACACCTACGTATTTCTGAAATGGGTAGAAATTATAAAGTTTAGAAACAGTACATATTTGCACATTTTCAAAATTGGGAATACTCTTACTAGCATGAGAATTATTGGTCATTTTTCAAAATGACTTCTTTTTTACACAATGTCTTTCATTTGGAAGGCAGAAATGCATCAAAACTCAATAGGCAATAACAGTTGCTTTACAAATCTGAATTACCCTGAGTCTCCCAATAAAAATGGTACCTCACTTGTGTGGGAAGGCATAGTGTCCAAGACCGGAAAGGGCTCAAAACCCAACATGAACACACCACATTTTCACAATGGAAATGTACCCTTTTTTTGCAAAGCGTGTAGCTGTCGTTTTTTAACCCTAGCTCTGCCGGCACCTAGGGAAACCTAGCAAAACCATACATTTTAGAAAACTAGACACCCAGGGTAATTTAGGATGGGGTGATTTGACTGTCTGCCACCATGTTCTGTTACCCAGAATCCCTTGCAAACCTAAATAAAACGTCAAGAAAGCCACATTTTCCCCACATTTCTGTGGTGGAAAGTTTTGGAATCTGCATGGATCCACACATTTCTACCCACCCTGTGTTCCCCAAAGTCTTACGAGAAAAACGGTACCTCACTTGTGTGGGTTGGCCTATTGACCGCGACAGGAAACAGCGCAAAACGCAACGTGGTCGCAGCTCAATTTCGCAGTGACGAATGAACCTTTTTCGGCAAAGTGTCTAGCTGTAGTTTTTTAACCCTAGCTCGGCCGGCACCTAGGGAAAACCTAGCAAACCTATACAATTTTGAAAACTAGACACCCAGGGAAATCTAGGATGGGGTGACTTGACTGCCTCCCACCTTGAACTATTACCCAGAATCCCTTGCAAACCTAAATAAAACATCAAGAAAGCCACATTTTCTCCACATTTCTGTGGCGGAAAGTTCTGGAATCTGCGTGGATCCACAAATGTCCTCCCACCCCGCATTTCCCAAAGTCTTCCAAGAAAAATGGTACCTCACTTGTGTGAGTCGGCTTAGTGCCCCCGACAGGAAACAGTGCAAAACACAACATGGTCACACCTCAATTTCGTAGTGAAAAATGACCCTTTTTTGGTATAGTGCCTAGCTGTAGTTTTTGAACCGTAGCTCGGCCGGCACCTAAAGAAACCTAGCAAACCTATACATTTCTGAAACCTAGGCACCCAGGGGAATCCAGGATGGGGTGATTTGATTGCCTCCCACCACGTTCTGTTACCCAGAATCCCTTGCAAACCTAAAACATTGTAAAAAAACGCATTTTCCCAACATGTCTGTGTTGGAAAGTTCTGGAATCTTTGTGGATCCCCAGGTCTCCTGATAAAAATGATACCTCACTTGCGTGGGTGGGTCAAGGACCCGTGACAGGCAAGGGTCCAAAACCTTTTGAGGCAACATAAAAATTTCCCATCACAAACCAACCTGGTTTTGCAAGGGGGGTCCCATGAGTTTTTGGCCCGCGGCTCGGCGGCCATCTAGGGAAACCTACTTAACCCACATAGTTTTTCAAACTAGACACCCGGGGGAGTCCAGCAAGGTTTGGCTTGCATGGGTCCTCCATCATTCTCCTACCAAGAATCCACTGCAAACCTCAAATTATGCTGAAAAATTAACTTTTTTCTCACATTTCTGTGTGGTAAAGTTCTGGAATCTGTGTGGATTCACAAATTTCCTCCCACCCTCCGTTCTTCCAGGACTCCCTATACAAATGGTACCTCATTTGTGTGGGTAGGCATAGTGGCTACAACAGGAAATGACCCGAATCGTACTGCGGAGATTTCAAAATTACCTATAGCAAAACTACCTGGTTTTGGGGGGGCACCTGAGATTTTGGCCCCGGGCTCGGCGGCCATCTTGGGAAAGTACCAAACCCTAACATTTTTGAAAACTAGACACCCCGGGGAGTCCAATGAGGTGTGGCTTGCATGGATCCCCGAAAGTTTTCCTACCTAGAATGCCATGCAAACCTCAAATTTAACTGAAAAAAACACATTTTCTACATATTTGTGTGTGGAATCCTCGTCCCGGCACAAATTTCCAACCCCACAGCATTCCCCTTAGTGTCCAGAGTAAAATGATACCTCACTTTTGTGAGTGTCCAAAGCAGAACTGGCTAAAAACAAATTTAGTGCTTACAAATCTCTGTGCTATACTCTAAGGGGCCGATTAGGATGGCGGACGGACTTGCGTCCGTCCGCCATCCCAGAGGTGGAGGGACCATCCGCATGGGCTGCGGCGGTCCCTCCGTGCAAATTAGGATGTGACCGCCACCCTGGCGGTCACATCCTGGATATTTAACATTGCGGCGGGTGCTGCTTCAAACAGCACCCGCCGCAATGTTAAAAGTGCATGTTTAACATTTACATGCACAAAGCGGCAGGCACCGCACGGTGCCTGCCGCTTTGTGCATGTAAATGCTGGGGGGTACCATAGGTACCCCCCATGTGCACCCCCCATCCGCCTACACCCTGGGGGCCCGCAACGGGCCCCCGAAATCAAAAGTACACATGCTTTTCCAAGGCGGAAAAACCGCCGCGGAAAAGCATGTTTACAAATGTTTCCTAATTTGGCTGGCGGTGTCTGATAGACACTGCCAGCCAAATTAGAGCTTTTCCGCCGCGGTTGTAATCCGACCGCGGCGGAAAAGCTGCGGACAGAAACCAAGACCCACCAGCCATAGTAATGCGGCGGTGGGTCTTTGGTGACTCCGCAGAGGATTTTCCGCCTCCTCCGGGCCGGAGGTGGCTTCCGCCGGCCCGAAGGAGGCGGAAAATCCTCCATCCTAATCGGCCCCTTGATCTCTATGTTTTGGGCTCTTCCTAGTCACAGGCCTTTGGCCCACCCACACAAATGAGGTATCATTTTACTCGTGAGAACAAGGGGAATGCTGGGTGGTAGGACATTTGTGCCGGCACAGTGATCCCATGCAAAATGTATGGAAAAAGTGGAGGTTTTAGCTAAATTTGAGGTTTGCAGGGATTTCTGGGTAGGAAAACGTTTGGGGACCCACACATGCCATACTTCGCTGGACTCCCCCGGTGGCTAGTTTTCAGAAATGTTTGGGTTTGGTAGTTTCCCAAGTTTGCCGCCGAGCCCGGGGACAAAAACCCAGGTGACCCCCCTTGCAAAACCAGGTTGTTTTGTGATAGGTTATTTTGATGTTGCCTCAATAGGTTTTGGGCCCTTGCATGTCGCGGGTACTTGACCCCCCCACCCGAGTGAGGTATAATTTTTATCAGGAGACCTGGGGAAACGCTGGGTGGGATGAACTTTGTGGATCCATGTAGATTTCGGAACATTACCACACAGAAATTTGAGAAAAAGTTCTTTTTTCAGCTAAATTTAAGTTTGCAGGGGAATCTGGGTAGGAAAACGTTAGGGGACCCACGCAAGCCATACCTCCCTGGACTCCTCCGGGTGTCTAGTTTTAAGAAATGTGTGGGTTTGGTAGGTTTCCCTAGATGGCTGCCAAGCCCAGGGCCAAAAACTCATGGGACCCCCCTTGCAAAACCAGGTTGTTTTATGTTAAGTAATTTTGATGTCGCATCAATAGGATTTTTGGCCCTTGCCTGTTGCGAGCACTAGGCCTACCCACACAAGTGAGGTACCATTTTTCTTGAAGGCTTTGGGGAACATGGGGTGGGTGGAATTTTCTGGGTCCACGCAGATTCCAGAACTTTGCAACACAGAAATGTGAGGAAAATTTGTTTTTTTGGACACATTTTTACGTTTGCATATTTTTTAGGGACAACATAGTTGATAAACCTACTTTTGTATTATGTACTAATAAAACTGAGAAAGTGAAGTATTTATGTTTTTGTGAAAGGACCTAGAACATAACGGATTTGTTATGGATGAAGAGGAGAATATTATCGAAGACACATTGAAAATGAGCAACAGTTTAATTGAAGTACGAAATCTACCTATAACAGGCCCCGAGAGTGAATCAGAAGACATCAATACAGCAGATGTCATTTGTGATTTTGAAAATGAAACAAATGATGCTGTTTTTTGGAAGCACTGAATGAAGTAGAGTTACTGGAAGCTATAAACTCTGAAATGGCAACCCAGCAGTATGATCTGGAAGAAGTACCAGAAGTACCAGATGAACTCCTTTTAGAATCTGTGTTACAATATGAGATGTCTGAAGAATAATTTTGTTTAACAATAATAAAGCATTCACCACTATCTACTAATCCAGTAACTGTACTAAAACTCAAGCACTTATAGATTCACTCAGACACTCTCTTTACAGTATTCTATTGATTCAGTCAGTAGCCAGTACTTATGCAGCGAAGTAGGCCTTAGGACATAGACTGGTTCAAACTATTATACAGTATGTATGCAGTCTTGTATCTACCTGCACACTTGTCTTTTATACCTTCAATTCCGCATTCTGTATCCTTACACTTCTACCAAGCACTCTGTCACTGCTGTTCCACTATTGTAGAGACACATTTAGCAGTTTGTTCTAATCCATTCACTACAGTAAACCTGAAGCACTTATAAATTCAGTCAGACACTGTCCTTGCAGAACTGTCATCATTCAGTCAGTACCCAAGTACTCATGCAGCGAAGTAGGCCTTAGGGCATGAACTGCTTTAAACTGCTATGCACTATGCTTGTAATCTTTTATCTAGCTGCACACTTGTCTTTTATACCTTCAATTCCCTAATCCGTATCCCTACACTTCCACCAAGCAGTCTTTCAGTACTGTTGCACTGTTGTAGTGACCCATTGAGCAGTTTGTTCTAATCCATTCACTATACTAAAATTCAAGCACTTATAAATTCAGTCAGGTTCTGTCCTTGCATAACTGTAATCATTCAGTCCGTACTAAAGTACTCATGGAGCGAAGTAGGCCTTAGGGCATGAACTGCTTTAAAGCGCTATACACTATACTTGTAGTCATCTATCTACCTGCACACTTGTCTTTTATACCTTCAATTCCCCAGTCTGTATCCTTACACTTCCACCAAGCAGTCTGTCACTGCTGTTGCATTGTTGTAGTGACCCATTCAGCAGTATGTGCTAATCCATTCACTGCACTAAAACTCAAGCACTTATAAATTCAGTCAGGCACTGTCCTTGCAGAACTGTAATCATGCAGTCAGTACCCAAGTACTCATGCAGCGAAGTAGGCCTTAGGGCATGAACTGCTTGAAAGCGCTATGCAGTATGCTTGTAGTCTTCTATCTACCTTTACACTTGTCTTTTATACCTTCAAGTCCCTAGTCTGTATCCTTACACTTCCACCAAGCAGTCTGTCACTGCTGTTGCACTGTTGTAGTGACCCATTCAGCAGTTTAAGTAATCCATTCAGTGCACTAAAACTCAAGCAGTTATAAATTCAGTCAAGCATTGTCCTTGCAGAACTGTAATCATTCAGTTAGTACCGAAGTAGTCATGAAGTGGAATAGGCCTAAGGGCATGGACTGCTTCAAACCCCTTTGCGGAATGTATGCAGTCTTGTATCTATCTGCTCACTAGTCTTTCACACCTTCAATTCCCCAGTCTGTATCCTTGCACTTCCATCAAACACTCTGTCAGAGCTGTTCCACTGTTGTAGTCATCCATTCAGCAGTATGTGCTAATCCATTCACTTCACCAGAACTAAAGCAGTTATAAATTCAGTCATGCACTCTCCTTACAGAACTGTAATCATTTAGTCAGAACCCAAGTACTCATGCAGCAAATTAGGCCTTAGGACTTGAACTGCTTCAAACCCCTATGCAGTATGCTTGCAGTCTTCTATCTACCTGCTCACTTGTCTTTCACACCTTCAATTCCGCAGTTTGTATCCTTACACTTTCACGAAGCACTCTGTCACTGCTATTGCATTGTTATAGTGACCAATTCAGCGGTATGTACTAATCCATTCACTGCATTAAAACACTAACACTTACAAATTCACCCAGGCAGTTTCACCAGCAGTGCAGAGGGAAGCATAGACTTGTAACATATTTATGTACATATGTTACATTCATGTGCTTTGGAAGTACAACAGTATATTGTAAGTAAACACCTTATAGAGTTATGCTGTTTCACTTACTTATAGTTCAGCACTTTCACATTCACCATACACTACTAATGTATTCTTTCATTCATTTATACACTACACATTCATTCAAAAAAACTTTTACACACTATCATGTAGCTCTTTTTTTGAGTAGTGAAGTTAGTTCTTAAAATACATTTTTTTGTCTTCTTTGTAGTTTTGTATTCTTTTTTGGGATTTTTTGAACAATTTTACATTTTTTTAGTTTTTTTCAAAGAAAAAAGGAAATGCGCAAAACAAACACTCTGCAACAGAAACAAATAAACAAAAAAAATTAACGGCGGGAGCAACGGTGCTGCTGTTTGCGCCTGCAAATCAAATCAATAGACTGTTCTCCATAACATAATATTGCTTTGCAAAATTTGCATGAAATAATGAGGTCTGCAAAATTGGGACGGATGTCCGGATGCGGACTTGATGGTGCTTTGGAAGTGCTGGCTACAGCTGGTGGAGGGTCTTCCCGCAGCCTGTCACATGCAGCTCTCGCATAATTGCAGGGATGTAGATTCTTCACATATCTTACCATGCTGGCGGTTCCAAATGAATATTTTTTATTCGGATCACCTCTAGAAAGCATGGTCCCACACACCTTGCAGGTGACCTTGGCTGCATTTGTTTTATTTTCTTCGTCTCGAATTGTAAAAAATCTCCAGATCAGAGCTTCCTTCCTTTTTGGCTGTGCATCCTCAGCAAGAAATTCTTCTTCTGAAGAGTGTTCAGATGTATCTTCATCCTGGCGTGTAGCCATATTAAAGATGTCTTCAAAACCACAGAAGCTTCAGAAAAGAGATGGTTCTTCAGTGAAAGTCAAAGAAGGATGATTAAAATGGGTGGGGTCCTTTAACAGTTAGAATAGGAAGTATTATGAACCAATCAAATCTCTTGTTTTGAAGTCACATAGGATGTGCTTACGATGCGAGTACGTCCGATGTACCCTGCGATTTGCGTAATTGCTTTTAAAAGTAATATACGCTTATTAAAAGCAAACAAATACTATTTTCAGGATTATCTCAGATAATGTCTTGCCTTAATATATACATTAAATACATAGATATATCTTTTTTAACATTAAGAATCTTTCGCGCAGTAAGCGTACGGTGCGCCGTACAAACGTACATGACGGGGAAGCGCCGATGCGATGCGAAACGTCAAAACTTATTCGTAACGTATGAGAGTGTACGCGTACAGTACGGTTATAGATACAAAGGATAGTGTGAGGACGGTTTGCGTACAGGACGTTTACCACAAAAAATGCAAAAAAATATATATAACAATTATTTTTAATATATTGAATTTTTTTCTAAATTATTTTACATTAAAAATATGTAATGTAATTTAAAAAATAAAATTGCTAAAAATAATTATTATAAAAAATGTTGTAAATCAGTATAAAAAAAATATACCAATTAATACATTTAAAAAATGGCATTTACAAAACCTATGAAATTCACTGAAAAAACCATAGGTTTCAGCCACGTTATAGTTAGGAATTAGCATTTAAAAAACCTTAGAATAATAATGGATCCTGGAAAGCTATACATTTTAGAAAAGTAGACAAAATTCTGAATTCAGAAAGGGGTCATTTGTGTAGATCCATCAAGGTTTCTATATAGAAACTAACCGTTAAATATTGGAAAAATTGAAAATTAGTTGAAAAAAACAGCCTTTTATGTCAACGTTTTCACCTGTAACTTCTTGTAATTATGACAGCTCTTTGAAAGCAATATACCGTTACATCCGCTGGACCTTCCTAGTTGTGGGGATATTTAGGACTTGAAGGTTCACCAAGAAGCAGACGAACCTAGAGTTAAAACCTGAGTAGCAATTTGCAATGGCTTTTTATTATGTACCGGGTATAAAGCAATTATTGTGTGAAAATGTATACATGGAAAAAACGGTATGAAAGACACCTATGTATTTCTGAAATGGGTAGAAATTATAGAGTTTAGAAACAATACATATTTGCACATTTTCAAAATTGGGAATACTCTTACTAGCATGAGAATTATTGGTCATTTTTCAAAATGACTTCTTTTTTACACAATGTCTTTCATTTGGAAGGCAGAAATGCATCAAAACTCAATAGGCAATAACAGTTGCTTTACAAATCTGAATTACCCTGAGTCTCCCAATAAAAATGGTACCTCACTTGTGTGGGAAGGCAGAGTGCCCAAGACCGGAAAGGGCTCAAAACCCAACATGAACACACCACATTTTCACAATGAAAATGTACCCTTTTTTTGCAAAGCGTGTAGCTGTCGTTTTTTAACCCTAGCTCTGCCGGCACCTAGGGAAACCTAGCAAAACCATACATTTTAGAAAACTAGACACCCAGGGTAATTTAGGATGGGGTGATTTGACTGTCTGCCACCATGTTGTGTTACCCAGAATCCCTTGCAAACCTAAATAAAACGTCAAGAAAGCCACATTTTCCCCACATTTCTGTGGTGGAAAGTTTTGGAATCTGCATGGATCCACACATTTCTACCCACCCTGTGTTCCCCAAAGTCTTACAAGAAAAACGGTATCTCACTTGTGTGGGTTGGCCTATTGCCCGCGACAGGAAACAGCGCAAAACGCAACGTGATCGCACCTCAATTTCGCAGTGACAAATGAACCTTTTTCGGCAAAGTGTCTAGCTGTAGTTTTTTAACCCTAGCTCGGCCGGCACCTAGGGAAAACCTAGCAAACCTATACAATTTTGAAAACTAGACACCCAGGGAAATCTAGGATGGGGTGACTTGACTGCCTCCCACCTTGAACTATTACCCAGAATCCCTTGCAAACCTAAATAAAACATCAAGAAAGCCACATTTTCTCCACATTTCTGTGGTGGAAAGTTCTGGAATCTGCGTGGATCCACAAATGTCCTCCCACCCCGCATTTCCCAAAGTCTTCCAAGAAAAATGGTACCTCACTTGTGTGGGTCGGCTTAGTGCCCCCGACAGGAAACAGTGCAAAACACAACATGGTCACACCTCAATTTCGTAGTGAAAAATGACCCTTTTTTGGTATAGTGCCTAGCTGTAGTTTTTGAACCGTAGCTCGGCCGGCACCTAAAGAAACCTAGCAAACCTATACATTTCTGAAAACTAGGCACCCAGGGGAATCCAGGATGGGGTGACTTGATTGCCTCCCACCAGGTTCTGTTACCCAGAATCCCTTGCAAACCTAAAACATTGTAAAAAAAACGCATTTTCCCCACATGTCTGTGTTGGAAAGTTCTGGAATCTTTGTGGATCCCCAGGTCTCCTGATAAAAATTATACCTCACTTGCGTGGGTGGGTCAAGGACCCGTGACAGGCAAGGGTCCAAAACCTTTTGAGGCAACATAAAAATTTCCCATCACAAACCAACCTGGTTTTGCAAGGGGGGTCCCATGAGTTTTTGGCCCGCGGCTTGGCGGCCATCTAGGGAAACCTACTTAACCCACATAGTTTTTCAAACTAGACACCCGGGGGAGTCCAGCAAGGTTTGGCTTGCATGGGTCCTCCATTATTCTCCTACCCAGAATCCACTGCAAACCTCAAATTATGCTGAAAAATTAACTTTTTTCTCACATTTCTGTGTGGTAAAGTTCTGGAATCTGTGTGGATCCACAAATTTCCTCCCACCCTCCGTTCTTCCAGGACTCCCTATACAAATGGTACCTCACTTGTGTGGGTAGGCATAGTGGCTACAACAGGAAATGACCCGAATCGTACTGCGGAGATTTCAAAATTACCTATAGCAAAACTACCTGGTTTTGGGGGGGCACCTGAGATTTTGGCCCCGGGCTCGGCGGCCATTTTGGGAAAGTACCAAACCCTAACATTTTTGAAAACTAGACACCCGGGGGAGTCCAATGAGGTGTGGCTTGCATGGATCCCCGAAAGTTTTCCTACCTAGAATGCCATGCAAACCTCAAATTTAACTGAAAAAAACACATTTTCCACATATTTGTGTGTGGAATCCTCGTCCCGGCACAAATTTCCAACCCCACAGCATTCCCCTTAGTGTCCCGAGTAAAATGATACCTCACTTTTGTGAGTGTCCAAAGCAGAACTGGCTAAAAACAAATTTAGTGCTTACAAATCTCTGTGCTATACTCTAAGGGGCCGATTAGGATGGCGGACGGACTTGCGTCCGTCCGCCATCCCAGAGGTGGAGGGACCATCCGCATGGGCTGCGGCGGTCCCTCCGTGCAAATTAGGATGTGACCGCCACCCTGGTGGTCACATCCTGGATATTTAACATTGCGGCGGGTGCTGCTTCAAGCAGCACCCGCCGCAATGTTAAAAGTGCATGTTTAACATTTACATGCACAAAGCGGCAGGCACCGCGCGGTGCCTGCCGCTTTGTGCATGTAAATGCTCGGGGGTACCATAGGTACCCCCCATGTGCACCCCCCACCCGCCTACACCCTGGGGGCCCGCAACGGGCCCCCGAAATCAAAAGTACACATGCTTTTCCACGGCGGAAAAACCGCCGCGGAAAAGCATGTTTACAAATGTTTCCTAATTTGGCTGGCGGTGTCTGATAGACACTGCCAGCCAAATGAGAGCTTTTCCGCCGCGGTTGTAATCCGACCGCGGCGGAAAAGCAGCGGACAGAAACCAAGGCTCACCAGCCATCGTAATGCGGCGGTGGGTCTTTGGTGACTCTGCAGAGGATTTTCCGCCTCCTCCGGGCCGGAGGTGGCTTCCGCCGGCCCGGAAGAGGCGGAAAATCCTCCATCCTAATCGGCCCCTTGATCTCTATGTTTTGGGCTCTTCCTAGTCACAGGGCCCGATTCACAGAACTAACTTAAGACAAAATCCTAAACTTACTACCATTTTGGTATTCACAGAAGGCGCTTACTCATTTTGGTATTCACAGAAGGCACTTACTCATTTCGGTATTCACAGAAGTTAGGAGTCCTAACTTTAGGACTCCTAAATGCCTTCTGTGAATACCGAGAATCTTAAAGTTAGGATTTTTCTCAGTTTAGTAGTAGTAAAGTTAGGACTTCTAACTTTAGGACTCCTAAATGCCTTCTACGAATACCGAAAGTCTTAAAATTAGGATTTTTCTCAATTTAGTAGTAGTAAAGTTAGGACTCCTAACTTTCAGACTCCTAAATGCCTTCTGTGAATACCGAAAGTCTTAAAATTAGGATTTTTCTCAGTTTAGTAGTAGTAAAGTTAGGACTCCTAACTTTCAGACTCCTAAATGCCTTCTGTGAATACTGAAAGTCTTGCAATTTGGATTTTTCTTAGTTTAGTAGTAGTAAAGTTAGGAATCCTAACTTTAGGACTCCTAAATGCCTTCTATGAATACCGAAAGTCTTGCAATTTGGATTTTTCTTAGTTTAGTAGTAGTAAAGTTAGGAATCCTAACTTTCAGACTCCTAAATGCCTTCTGTGAATACCGAAAGTCTTCCAATTTGGATTTTTCTCAACTTTACTACTACTAAACTGAGAAAAATTCTAATTTTAAGACTTTCGGTATTCACAGAAGGCATTTAGGAGTCCTAAAGTTAGGAGTCTTAACTTTACTACTACTAAACTGAGAAAAATCCAAATTGTAAGACTTTCGGTATTCACAGAAGGCATTTAGGAATCTGAAAGTTAGGAGTCCTACCTTTACTACTACTAAATTGAGAAAAATCCTAATTTTAAGACTTTCGGTATTCACAGAAGGCATTTAGGAGTCCTAAAGTTAGGAGTCCTAACTTTACTACTACTAAATTGAGAAAAATCCTAACTTTAAGACTTTCGGTATTCACAGAAGGCATTTAGGAGTCCTAAAGTTAGGACTCCTAACTTCTGTGAATACCGAAATGAGTAAGTGCCTTCTGTGAATACCAAAATTGTAGTAAGTTTAGGATTTTGTCTTAAGTTAGTTCTGTGAATCGGGCCCACAGGCCTTTGGCCCACCCACACAAGTGAGGTATCATTTTACTCGTGAGAACAAGGGGAATGCTGGGTGGTAGGACATTTGTGCCGGCACAGTGATCCCATGCAAAATGTATGGAAAAAGTGGAGGTTTTAGCTAAATTTGAGGTTTGCAGGGATTTCTGGGTAGGAAAACGTTGGCGGACCCACACATGCCATACTTCGCTGGACTCCCCCGGTGGCTAGTTTTCAGAAATGTTTGGGTTTGGTAGTTTCCCAAGTTTGCCGCCGAGCCCGGGGACAAAAACCCAGGTGACCCCCCTTGCAAAACCAGGTTGTTTTGTGATAGGTTATTTTGATGTTGCCTCAATAGGTTTTGGGCCCTTGCATGTCGCGGGTACTTGACCCCCCCACCCGAGTGAGGTATAATTTTTATCAGGAGACCCGGGGAAACGCTGGGTGGGATGAACTTTGTGGATCCATGTAGATTTCGGAACATTACCACACAGAAATTTGAGAAAAAAGTTCTTTTTTCAGCTAAATTTAAGTTTGCAGGGGAATCTGGGTAGGAAAACGTTAGGGGACCCACGCAAGCCATACCTCCCTGGACTCCTCCGGGTGTCTAGTTTTAAGAAATGTGGGGGTTTGGTAGGTTTCCCTAGATGGCTGCCAAGCCCAGGGCCAAAAACTCATGGGACCCCCCTTGCAAAACCAGGTTGTTTTATGTTAAGTAATTTTGATGTCGCATCAATAGGATTTTTGGCCCTTGCCTGTTGCGAGCACTAGGCCTACCCACACAAGTGAGGTACCATTTTTCTTGAAGGCTTTGGGGAACATGGGGTGGGTGGAATTTTCTGGGTCCACGCAGATTCCAGAACTTTGCAACACAGAAATGTGAGGAAAATGTGTTTTTTTGGACACATTTTTACGTTTGCAAGGGATTCTGGGTAACAGAACCTGGTGAGAACCAGTCAAGTCACCCCATTCTGGATTTCTCTGTGTGTCTAGTTTTAAAAAATGTACAGGTTTTGAGGGCGTGGCTTCGCGAGCGGCAATGGCGGTCGCAGCTTCCTAGAGCTCCCGCTTGCCCGCGATTTATCCGGCTGATTATCCTGGCCCCGAGCCTACACATCGCAGCCCGAGCGAGGCGACTGTTGCTGGGGGTGCCTGGAGTTCTCCGGTGTGGTCCGCGGAGCTCCCGATTCGTCGGACGCGGCTGGGCGGGGGAGAGAAGAGCGCGGCCTAGCGCACGGCGAAGAAGCAGGGACCCCGATTTTGGCGCCTCCCAGCCGGGAGGTACCCACATGGCTCGGCTGACCTGCCGATTGTCCGGCGCCTAGACTGCCCTCAGGGACGAGGGACAGCCAGCACTATCCTCTGAGAGCCCGGCTGGAGGCTTGGAAGTCCGGGAGGCCGTGGTCCCGCCCGGCTGGACACTGTGGCCTTGTGGATCTAGCGCAGCCGGGGCCTTGAGTTTCACGATCCCCGCCCGGGGCTCACTGCGGGCCACGGCCACATCTGGGCCTTGACGGTGCCTCAGCGCTGCTTCTGGTGGGAGACCTCCCTGCTGCTCCCCTCTAAGGGGCGGACCGGAGTGTGGCTGGACGGTGGCCTGTGGGCCGGCCTGGATCTGGTATTGCCCCGAGACGGACGGCGGACTGCGAGTGCCCCTACCTGGGTCCCTGGACATTTGTAGGAGTGGTAACCGGGCCTGCAGCACGAGGAGGTAAGACGCAGTCCGGCCTGTGGAGTGCGGGACGTGCAGGCCGCCGACGTCGGGGGAGTGGATCCCGAGGCCTGCCTTGACCTGCCCGAGCGTCGGCACTGAGTCAGAGATACGGGGGTCCGAGCCCAGTGGTGGGGGGAGACCCGCTGTGTAAATCCTCATTGGGCTGAATAGACGGACTAGAGGATCCTGTGCTGCCGGGACTGCATTGACTATCAGTGGCCCACAAGTGGTCTACCATCATGACCAGGGGAGGAGGTGGCGGCCTCACCAAGCAGCCGACCATAGATAAATTTACAGGACCCAATGGGGGCCCGGACCCTCGGGAGGTGGACAACAACAACAACAACCAGGGGGGGGGGCGGACAACGCCGCACTGATGGCAGCCATCACCCAATCCAGAGATATGCTGGATGCCAAAATAGGTGCGGTGGGAGCAGATGTTACCTTGCTCCGCCAGGACATGCGGAATGCAGTAGCGCGGATTACAGAAGCAGAATCCAGGATATCGGTGGTGGAAGACGACATGGGCTCCCTGAAGAAGAGAATGGCGGTGATGGAATCTGCGCAAAAGAACCTGGCACTCAGGGCGGAGGACGCGGAGGGTCGGGCACGTCGTAACAACCTCCGCTTCATCGGTTTTCCGTAACGATGTGAGAAGGGGAACATGGAACAGTTTCTTGCTCAGTGGCTGATGAGCTGGCTGCCCCCGGGGGCTCTGTCCAACTGCTTCGTCGTTGAACGCGCACATCGTGCCTTAACCCAGAGGCCGCCGGAGGGTGAACGGCCCAGGGCGGTGATAGCAAGACTGTTGAATTATCACGACCGAGACGTCATTTTGAAGGAGGCTAGAACCAGGGATGCTATCCTATATGAGAACCGAAAGATCATGATTTTTCCGGACTATACTAAGCTCGTACAGCAACAGCGTCAATCCTTCATGAACGCAAAGGCGAAGCTGCGAGGTTTGAATCTCCAGTACTCTCTGCTATACCCGGCCCGTCTGAGGGTGATTTTCAAGTCCAAAACGCTGTTTTTTGATTCTCCGGAGGAACTGTTTAAGTGGACCGACGAGACAGTGGCACTCAGGCCGCATGCCCAGCCGGGACTGAACCCGGGCTCTTCAAGGGGGTCGTCGTTGGAACGTGGAGACCGACCGACAAAGAGCAGGAGAAATCGCCGAAGCGGTCGGTCTCCGTCTCCGGTACACAAGATAGCGGCAGAACTGAGGACTCGGGTCAATCTGGGAAGGATCACTGAAGGTCTCAGGTACTCTGTGATCCCTGTTGGGTGGTGTAGTCCCCGTTGGCTGGAGACGGTGCGGTTGAGGCCCAGTGAACTGGATGCATAATTGATGCCTCAGCGTCAATTCGAGACTGAGTTATTGAACTTGAGGGGGTGGTGGAGTGTGGCTCGGGGACGACTGATTGAGGGCTGACACTCTCCTACTAAGGTGGGTGTTGTTAGGGGAGGGGGGTAGTGACAACTGAGTTTCGGGGTGTTGGGATCCATTGGCATGGTTGGTCTTAGGCCCTCCGTTTTGGGCTTGGGGCTGACCATGCCGCGACAGGTACTTCATAGTTTCGTGAGGTATAGGGGGGGGGATGTGGGGTGTGGGTAGCGGGGAAGGGGACAGTTGAGAAAGAGGGGGTTTGGGAGACGTGGGAGAAAACAGATGTTGCCTTTCTTGGGGTGTTCGGGTCTTGGGGTGGGTGGGGGGGACTGCACGTGTTCTTTACAATGATGCTGATTTTGGTGCGCGGTGGGTGGTGTTGGCGCAGAAGACCTACTTGGTGGGTCCCATGTGACTATGGCTAGTGCATTACATGGACTCCCGGAGGAGTCCCTGCGAGTGATTACATGGAATGTTAGGGGGATGCTGGTCAAAGTTAAACGTGGGGCAGTCTTGCGCTGGGGAAAAAGAGAAGTCGCTGATGTACTCTTGCTCCAAGAAACTCACATGATGGGATCAAAGGTGCTCAGTCTGCAGCGGTTTGGTTATCATCAGGTCTTCCATGCCGGATTTTCCAGGGGATCCAGAGGGGTGGCCATTTTAATTCATCGTAGGGTGGCCTATGTACATGAGAAGCAGTGGGTGGACCCGCAGGGTCGCTATCTCTTTGTCAAGGGCATGGTGGGTACGGAGCCCGTGGTCTTTGGGAGCGTATATGCCCCCCTCCCTCTACAGTGGGCCCTGGCTGAGAGGCTGTTCACGGTGTGGGAGGATATCCCGGAGTCTCTGGCGGTGGTTGGGGGGTGACTGGAATGAGGTGATGGACGTATGTATGGACCGACAGAGGCGTCAGGAGATGCTTGGGCCAAACCCCCCCCCCCCCTACTAGGCTACATGCTATGAGTGAAGGAATGGGTTGGATGGATACGTGGCGACATATGCACCCTACAGCGCGTGAGTACACGTTTGTATCTGCTGTACATGGTTCCTTCTCGCGATTGGATTATGTGTTTGTGCCCAGGGTGTGCATGTGCAGGGTGCGAGCGGCAGAGATCTTACCGAGAGGACTGTCTGATCATTCCCCAGTGTCGGTTATGGTGGAACTCCTTAGAAAACGTCAACCCTTCAGGTGGTGGATGTCCTCGTGGCATCTTCAGCAGCCCGGCTATGTCAAACATCTTCGGGAAGTTATAGATCACTATTGGCGGGAAAACCTAGTGGATGATGTTGACGCAGTTGTGGTATGGGAGGCTTTGAAGCCCACTGTGCGAGGGGTGGATATTGCGTGGTGCAATGCGGCCCGTCGTGGGCGTCGAGAGGCAATCACGGCGGCGGCCGCGCTGGTGGAAACTTTAGAGCAGCAGAGTCGAGGAGGAGGAGACGAAGTTGGAGTACGGCTCCTTCTCCAGGCACAGCAATCCTATGCGTCGGTCTTAATGGACGAGGCCAAGCAGGCGCGGCTGGCCACACGGAGTAGAATATACCAGTGGGGGGATAAATCATGCACACTGCTCCACAGACTTTGTCAACGCAGCCTACAACCCATCACGTTGCCAGGCCTTACAGCTGACGACGGGGTGGTTATTACTGACCCGAACGAATAAGCGACGAGCTTTGCTAGCTACTTCACGACACAACATGCCCCGAGTGACTGCTTATCGGTAGATGAGGTAGCTAAATTCATTGATGATTTGCCTCCTAAAGCAGTATCAGATGAGACCAGGAGGGCCCTAGATGCTCCCCTTACGGCGGAAGAACTGGGGGAGGCCCTGGGACAGCTCAATGTCGGTAAGGCCCCCGGGTCGAGCGGCTACCCATGTGAATTTTATAAGAAGTTCCACGTACAACTAGGATCCCACTATCGTCGCGCGCTTGAGACGGCACGCACGCGGGGCAAGCTGCCCCCGGATTGGCGCCATGCCGAAGTGTTGGTTTTTCCGAAACCAGGTAGGCCCCCAGATAAACATGACTCCTATCGCCCCATTTCATTACTTAACGTAGAGGCCAAAATACTGGCAAGGCCCTGGCGAATCGGTTGCTCCCTCATATAACAGACCTAGTTCACCGGGACCAAGCTGGCTTCATGCCTCGCAGGGCAACGCGTCATAACATTCGGCGCGCATGGGCCGCGGTGGACGCCATTGGGGCCACAGGTGAGCAGGCGGCTTTGCTACTAGCTGATATCAATAAAGCCTTTGACTCGGTGAGCTGGACATACCTGTTTGCGCTCATGCCCGCCTCAATCTAGGCCCGATTTTTCTGTCATATGTCAAGCTGCTCTATACTGATATCACAGCTGCAGTACGAGTCGCAGGGGCGGTGTCAGAGACCTTTCGCATTGGACGAGGAACCCGGCAGGGGTGTCCTCTATCCCCGTACTTGTTCGCCCTCGCCATGGAGCCTCTGGCCGCCTGGGTGCGCATAGATGCACAGATGCGAGGCTTTGTGTGGACCGGGGGCCTTTCTGATAGAATCGCGTTGTACGCAGATGATGTCCTCTTCTTTCTAACTGACCTGCAACGCTCAGGGCCGAGGGTGTTGGAAATAATACGGGTCTTTGGGGATGTCTCGGGCCTCTACCTCAACCTACGTAAATCTACCCTGTGGGTCCTTGGGGGTGGTACGGTGTCGGACCCCTGGACGTCGGAACTGCAGATAGCAGCCGGCGGTTTAAAATATTTGGGGGTGTTCCTGTCGGAATCGGTGAGCCTTACATGGGAACGCACCGTACTGCCTGTTTGGGAGCGGGTTCAAGCGGATGTGAAGGCGTGGTCTCGGATGCCCCTCAATATTTTTGGTCGATCCGCGATTTTCAAGATGGTTGCGCTTCCACGCCTTCTATATCAGCTACAGAATTATCCTCACCCCATCGCACCCCAATGGTTTCGGCAGGTAAACTCTGTCCTGGGACGTTTCCTATGGGCTGGGGGGGGCTGCCAGGGTGGCGCTGCGTACGTGCTTCTTATCTACGTATTGCGAAGGACTTGCCACCTCGGACCTTCTGTCCTACTATCAAGCTTCTCAATTGCTCATCCTAAATGACTGGTGGTACAGCGACAGTAGTGATCCCACCTACGCTCTAGAGCGTGCATTGATGGGCGATAATACGCTCCACACGCTTCTCTACTCAGCCCGCCTGCGGCGGACATTGCCTAGAGTGACGAACACTGTCTTTGTTGTGTGGCGACAAGCGTTACGCCGTATGGGCTGGTGGGGTAGGCTAACTGCAGAAACACCGCTGTGGCATAACGGACAACTCCCTGAACTTGCATCACTGCCAGGATTTGACGGATGGGACACGATTGGGGTCTCGCTGCTGGGACATGTGATGTCTGGAGTCGCGCTCAAATCGTTCCAGGAGCTTAGTGCAGAATTCCACATGCCCCGGACCCAATTCTTTCGATATCTGCAGTTTAGACATGCACTGGCGCCCAGCATTGCCAATCTAGACTCACTTCCCGAATTTAGCCCGATTGAGGCGAAGGTGTTCATGGGTGACCTTGGAGACAAGAAGGTGTCCCGTATATACCAAACAATGGTCACCCACTGCTCCTCTACCCTCCTTCCCCTACGGACGGCCTGGGAGGCAGACATTGGCCTTATGGATGAAGATGATTGGCGGGAGGCCCTGGAGTCCCCGCGAGGGACTGCCATAGCAATACGGCTCAGGTTAATCCAATTCAAAATCCTGCATAGGGCATACTACACCCGTGAGCGGCTGTGGAAGGCAGGGCTGATTGAGTCGCCGGACTGCTTGCGTTGTGGGGCGGAAGTGGGTTCACTGCTCCACACTGTATGGTTGTGCCCGAGAATAGCTGGTTTCTGGAGGGGTGTGTGGAACTGTCTGTCTGAAGTACTGGATTGGGAACTTCCGCGCACTCATCGTCTGGGGCTACTTCACATCCTTGAAGGGGTTGGGGGGAACGTATATAAACGCCATTTATTGCTACCGGGGCTCGTGCTGGCCAAAAGGGATCTGGCACGTGCTTGGAAAGACGAGAAGGCCCCTCCCCTGTGTGCATGGAGAGCTGCATTGGACTTTTGTATGGGTCTGGAGCTACCAATATTTGAAGCACAAGGGTGCCCCCGCAAGCAATATGGAAGAGGTGGGCAGACTATAGGGAATTGACACTTGATCCCCCAGTGGAACCTGAGGAAGATCCCTTGACATACACCTTCAAGTGGGCCTGTGAAATGCGTCATATCTACCACACCAAGATCACACACTGATGCTCCTATTGCACACGTGCACAGGGTTAGGGAGGGATAACCGGGAGGGATGGGGACATGGGTGGTGGGAGTTTGGGGGTAGGGGCGGGGGGGGAAAGTTCCTATTGTTCATGTTTTACTATGATTCTTGATTGGACTCAAGTCCTGTGATGTAACTGTATCAAGATGCATGGTGGTTTCTCCTGACTGTGGGGTGCCACATTGACTGCTCTGCCTAATTCAATCAATAAAATTTGTTGTGAAAAAAAAATGTACAGGTTTGCTAGGTTTCCCAATGTGCCGGCTGCGCTAGGGTTCAAAATCCACAGGTAGGCATATTGCTAAAAACAAATACGTGCCTAGTCGGCTTTCTGCCACCCTGGGGGGGATTTCTGTGGTGGGGTTGCCCATGATATGCCCCCAAGGGGGGCAGAAACACTGTGGCTATTTTCTGGGGGGTGGGGCATTGGTATGCTTATTCTGGGCAGCCCCCATCCCCATACATAAAAAAGCCAGCGTTATCGTTGACGTCAAGGGGCTTTCCCCCCCCGGGGGGCAGATTGGGGGCTACTGCCCTCCTCTTCCCGCCAGGGTGGGCAAAAAGGCTGTACTTGTTGCGGGTGGGGGAATTGGCATGCCCGTTTTGGGCAGCCCCCACCCTAATAAAAATGTGCCCAAAAAAATCCCTGGTGTCTAGTGGGTTTTTTCCCCCCTGGGGGGCAGATTGGGGGCTACTGTTCCAGCTGCCCCAGGAGGGGCAGGAAGGCTGTACTTTTAGCGGGGGAGAAGGTGGGGGCATGGGCATGCCCGTTTTGGGCAGCCCCCACCCAAATTCAAATCTGCCCAAAAGAATTCTCTGGCGACTAGGGGGTTCCCCCCCCCCCGCCAAGTGGGTACAGATTGGGGGCTAATGCCCCTATCTGCCCCCCAGGGGGCACAAAGCCAACTAGATGCCAGGGATTTTTTTAAACAAATTTTAATTGGGGTGGGCTCTGCCCAAAACGGGCATGCAAATAACTCTACCTTAATACAAATTTTCCCCAAACAATTCCTGGTGCCTAGTGAGCTTTTTGCCCCCCCAGGGGAGGGCAGATTGGGGGCTACTGGGGGGGGCAGGAAGGCTGTAATTTTTGCAGGGGAGGGAGTGGGGGCATGGGCAAGCCCATTTTGGGCAAGCCCACCCAAATTCAAATTTGCCCAAAAAAAATCACTGGCATCTAGTGGGATTTTTGCCCCCCGGTGGGGCAGATTGGGGGTAATGCCCCCATCTGCCCCCCAGGTGGGGCGGAAAGTCCACTAGATGCCAGGGAGTTTTTTGTGCAAATTTAATTAGGGTGGGGTCGGCCCAAGACAGGTATGCCAATGCCACACACTAATAAAAATTTCCCAAAAGAAATCCCTGGTGTCTAGTGGGCTTTTTGCCCCCTGGGGGGGAAGATTGGGGGCTACTGCCCCGAAGGCTGTAATTTTTGTGGGGGAGGGGGTGGAGGCATGGGCATGCCCGTTTTGGGCAGCCTATCCAAATTCAAATTTGGCTTTTTGCCACCCCCGGCGGGGCAGATTGGGGGGTGATACCCACATCTGCCCCCCAGGGGGTCAGAAAGTCCACTAGACACCAGCGAGTTTTTCGGGCAAATTTTAATTAGGGTGGGGTATGCCCAAAATGGGCCTGCCAATGCCCCCGACCTAAAAAAAATTGCCAAAAAATTCCCTGGTGTCTAGTGGGCTTTTCTCCCTCCCGGGGGGGCATATTGGGGGCTGCTGCCCCCATTGGCCCCCAGGGGGGGCAGAAAGGTTGTAATTTTTGTGGGGGAGGGCTGGGGGCATTGGCATACCCATTTTGGGCAGCCCCCACCCTAATTCAGATTTGCCCCAAAATATCCCTGGGGTCTAGTGGGCTTTTTGCCCCTTCGGGAGTGCAGATTGGGGGCTACTGCCTCCATCTGCCTACCAGGGGGGCCAGAAAGGCTGTAATGGTGGCGGGAGTGGGGGCATGGGCGAGCCCGTTTTGGGCTTCCCCCACATGAAAAAAAATCCCTGGTGTCAAGTGGGCTTTCTGCCCCCTCGGGGGGGCAGATTGGGGGCTACTGCCCCCATATGCCCCCAGGGGGGCAGAAAGACTGTAATGGTGGCGGGGATTTCGGGCAGCCCCCACCCTAAAAAAAAGTGCATATAATAAATCACTGGTGTATAGTGGGCTGTAATGGTGCCGGGGGTGGGGGCATTGGCGCGCTCTTTCTGGCAGCCCCCACCCTAAAAAAATGCCCCAAAATAATCCCTGGTGTATAGTGGGCTTTCTGCCCCCCCGGGGGGCAACTTGGGGGCTACTGCCCTATCTGCCCCCAGGGGGGAAGAAAGACTCAATGATTTTAATTTCCTTATAGGGGGAGTGAAGGCCCTTGCCCAAGGGGCCGCTCTCCGCTCCCTGGTGTCTAGTACGTGGACCCCTGCTTGGGGATCGCCCTACTGGGGCGATCCCCAAGCAGGGATCCAATGAGGAGTGGTACCATTGGAAAGGGAAGATTCTCCCCTTTCAAATGATACCTCTCCCGTCTTTCTACGTTTTCACGGGGCTGAGATAGCCCCCTGAGCATGTAGAAAGTGAAACTGAATGAGACTAAAGACTCATTTCAGTTTCGGTTTGTGTTCAATGACAACAGCGCGATGTGCACACTGATCGTCATCAAACAGAAACCACGGAGGGGGCCTTGGGAGCTGGGAAAGCTCTTCCCCAGCTTCCAAGGTCACAGGGAAGAAAAGGAAATCCCTCTGCTGTCTGCAGCAGAGGGATTTCGTGCCCCTGGCCTCATGACGGAATGCTTCCGTCATGAGCACAGGGGCACCGATGCTCATGACGGAACCATTCCGTCATGAGCATCGAAGGGGTTAAAGGATGCGACAAAAAACATTCCTCAATGTCTGTATTGAGTAATGCCTTCAAATGTACACTGCGATCAACAGAGTTCACTACTTGATACCAGAAGCGCATCAGCACTACAGACAGTCTCGATTTATTTAAGGCAGAGACAATTGTACTGTGTCCTCAGTTTTTGTTAAAATATGTGACAAAAAAGCATTCTTTGATGTCTGTGTCAACTACTACCTTCGATCTACACAGCGGACAGCAGGGTTCACAACTTGAATTAAGCTTTGCATCTACACTACGGACAGTAGGGAATTCAGCCTTGATTTATTTAATGAATAGATAATTGTACTATATATGTTCTATATATGTTTAGAGTTGTTAAAATAAGTGACAAAAATTATTTGTCGATATCTGTGCTGACTACTGCCTTCGATTTACAGTGCGGTCACCAGGGTTCACAACTTGAATTCAGCTTTGGATCTATACTACGGACAGCATTAAATGTAGCCTTAATTTTTTTAAGGTAGAGATAATTGTACGATATGTCCTCAGATTTTTTTAAAGGATACGACAAAAGTAATTTCTTGATGTCTGTGCTGACTAGTGTCTTAGATCTACATTGTGAGGGTTCCCGATTTAGGTGGAATGGCGATTGCACATGACACATTCCAGTAGGCAAGACACATTGTACCAGTGCGACCCACCCGAACCACGAATCATCGCAGGGTGCACACACGCTGAGTTCTTCAGGTACCACTAACTCACTGCACCACAAGTTATCTCCATGTGGCCTCAATAAGGCAGAATGCACTAGGCAAAAAACATTGCTCCCAGTGTGGCCTGCCCGGACCACTCATCATCGCAGGTTACATACACGCTCAGTAACAAAGGTTCTACTAATAATTCATCTGCACGTGGCCGTATTCAGGCAGAATTCAACAGACAAAAGACATTGGTCCGAATGCGGCGCCCCTGCACCATGCAAGAAGACTGAACGGTTTTATGTCACAGTGAGGCATACTGTCACTTTTAAATGGAATTCATACAGAATTCAATCGACAAAAGACATTACTCCAATTACTGTGCCTCCCCCGACCATGCATCATCGCAGGGTACGTACACGGATAATGGGCTTGATTATATGCACTAAAGCGGCGATAATGGGCTTGATAATATGCCGTAGAGAATTCCAATAGAAGCCCATGTTAACACCCGAGCATGGGCTTCTATTGGAATGTTCAAGGGCATATTATCAAGCCCATTATTGCCACTTTAGCGGCAGTTTCCTGCCGCTAGAGCGGCGGTAATTTTAATTAAAATATTCCCCCAAGTTTGCTATGGCAGGGCGAGAGCCTCGGCTCTCACCCTTTGCTATTGGTCCTCAAATCCAGGGCCGCCTTCCAAATACAACGCTGTTGTCATACCTCTCGCTTTCTTTTATATTGTCATAGGAACATCTACCTTGTCATTGAGAACAACTATATTGCAACTCATTGGAGATACGAGGCGAGCCCTTAGCAAACCGGCTGCTAACATGCATTAATGCATCTTTGCGTTGCCTGGTAAATATGGCTATATAATTTTCACTGCATATTTGGCTTTTTTTTTTAAATTGCGGCAAAATGGCACTTTTTAATATGCCCTCAAGTTTGCTATGACACAGCGGGAACCTCGACTCGCGCCCTGCCATAGCAAACAGCAGTGTCCTGGGGGTAGACACCCCGAGACACAGCAGGAGCTGCTCCTGGAGGTTGGTGTTTCCCAAGGCTTTCGACTGCTCCAGAATTGGGACCACGCGGCACCCCTCCCAAAATATAATAAGACCTGGAGGGTGGTAATCCCCGGTGCTTAGACGGACCTTTGAACTCCCTCACCCATTTATTTTGTAGCACCAAGGAATGGCAGTCCCCGGACTACAAGGCCCCTCGAGACCCTCATCAAATGTAATATTTTAGACCCTGAGTTTTGGCCCTCCCAGGTAGGTAATTTCTAAACAATAACAAGAGCCTGTGCTTCATTTTTATTTTTATGATGGGGGATCCATGCACCCAGCGCACATTTCTCCGTTTTTTCTTTTTTAAAAAACCAAAAATTCGGCCCTAGGGGTCCTTGTAGGACTCGCTAAGCAGGTCTAGAGGGTCAAAATATTTCTTAACTGCCCCTTTATATTTTTGAACACTTATTCCACTAATTTCTAGATCCTCGCTTCTACTGAGGAACAAAATGGCTGCCAACACTTCCTGGTTTTGAATGTTGACAACCACTTGACGACCAATCATCATTCAGCGCGTGATTGGGACGGTACGCTTATAAACCGCACAAGCTGCGCGGATCCAGTGGGACCATAGATATTTATGTACTTTAAATTTTAATTTTCTCCAGAACTACAGAACGAATATACACCATATAAGCAAAAGGCATGAGTCTGAACCAAGGACTACCACTTTGCCAAATTTGGCGTAATTCCGTTCCGCCGTTCGGGCTGTAGCCACGATGAAAGGTACCTAAGGAAAATTGCATGGGGAAAACACGTTTTGGGACCCCCCTCTTTTCTCAGCTCCCGCTTCACGAATCACCCCAAGACTTTCAGGATAGGAGCGGACCGGAGCGCCCCACCAGTTTTGAAAATTTCGCGAAGATTCGTCAACCGGCACCAAAGTTAATCCAAATAGAATGTTGCGGATTTCCTGTGGAAAAGAGGTCCTAACTATAACTATCTACTGACGACCGCCAGTAGGTAACATATATATATAAATATTACCTACTGGCGGTCGCCAGTAGGTATATATAGTTAGGATTTTTTCTCTATGGGATTTTTGAAAATTCTATGTCTAATAACTTTGCCGTTTGTGGACGGAATTGGCTGAAATTTTCAGGAAAATGGCACATTTTGTTTCTGAGCAGCCTTTGAAAATTTGGGGGGGGTTCGTCAAGGGGGGGCCGAGAAAAAAGGGGGGTCCCAAAACGCGTTTTTCCCATGTTAATTTCCATAGGGCGGTTGGCCTCACTTTTAGACCGAACGGCTGAATGGATTTGCACGAAACTTGGCAAAATTGTAGGGACTGGTAGCCCGATGTGCCTTTTGTAGGTCTCAATATATGTGCTCCAGTGGATTTTGAGAAATTAACGTTTAAAAAAAGATATATATCTGTAAGCGCGGACCGGGCAGCGGCCTAGGACGCGTACTTTTCGCGCAACGGAGCTTTGTGAAGCGAAGCTGATTGGTTCTCCGGCGTCTGTCAACATTCCAAACAGTCCGTAGTGGCCGCAAACAGTCCGTAGTGGCCGCCATCTTGTCTCTCGGTAGGATCGAGAGACAAGAGGAGGCCAAAGCGAAGGGGTAAATGACCATAAGGGGGAATAGTAGATCCTCGCTGACCCCCTAGGTTTGATGTGGAGGTTTTAAAAGGGCCCCGCGGGGCAAAAAAAAAAAATTATAATAATAATCTTACGGCTGAATGGATTTGCACGAAACTTGGCAAAATTGTAGGGACTGGTAGCCCGATGTGCCTTTGCTAGGTCTCAATATATGTGCTTCAGTGGATTTTGAGAAATTAACGTTCAAAAAAAGATATATATCTGTAACAGCGCACCGCTTCGCGTACTTTTCGCGTTACGGAGCTTTGCGAAGCGAAGCTGATTGGCTCTCCGGTGTCTGTAAACATTCCAAACAGTCCGTAGCGGCCGCCATCTTGTCTCTCGGTAGGATCGAGAGACAAGAGGAGGCCAAAGCGAAGGGGCAAATGACCATAAGGGGGCATAGTAGATCCTCGCTGATCCCCTAGGTTTGATGTGGAGGTTTTAAAAGGGCCCCGCGGGGCAAAAAAAATAAATAATAATAATAATCGAACGGCTGAATGGATTTGCACGAAACTTGGTAAAATATTAGGGACTGGTAGCCCGATGTGCCTTTGCTAGGTCTCAATATATGTGCTTCAGTGCATTTTGAGAAATTAACGTTCAAAAACAAGATATATATCTGTAACAGCGCTCCGCTTCGCGGAGATAAAATTATATCTGTATTACCTAGCTGTTGCTAACACCAGTTAGCGACGGCTAGTAGGAGATAGCGACCATCTTGGGCCCCACTTTGCATGTGAGTGATATTTATCACTAATGACATGCAAAGTGGGCATGCCAAGATGTTAGCGACTGGAAACAGTCGCTAACATCGCTATCTCCTATTATCAACTTTTGGAAATATTCGAGATAAGCGCGAATATCTCCAAAAAGTAACAGCTGCCCTGAGCAGTTCTTAGCCATGTTATCCTATGGGAGGTGGATAACATGGCTAAGAGGATTAGCTCGGTAATGCATGAATATCGCTGAGTTTTCAGCGATATTAATGCATTGCGGTCGGTTTTTATCGTATTTGCGATAAACTTTGATAATAGCAAGGTTTATCTGCGATAATTTCTGACGGTAAAAAAATCTTTGCAATGCATCGTTAGGGATAAATATCGCTTAACTTTGGTAATATGCCCCAACGTCTGTTAACGTTCGATTCGAAGGAAATCAGGAAGTGTTGAAAAACATTGTCTGCGCCATCTTGTCTTTTTTCAAATGCCACACTTTTGTCGTGCACGGCAGCCATTTTAGATGCCTTGACCAGACCCACTCTGTGCACGCTGTCGATCCTTAGCATGGCTCCCCACCCTCGCAAGCATCTCCCCCAGGCAGTGGTCACCCCCGCTCTCTGTCTTATGCATGGGTAATAAACCTCCCCCCATCTGCGCTGCTCTTTCCTGAGAATCACACCCTGTGCCCGCCCGACACCTCCCTTTCGCCCTATTCACTACTGCACCCTCTGACACTCCTTTTCCTCTGTGTCCGATTGTCCAGGCTGGTCCTAGGGTATCAGCTAGCCCTGCAGATGTAGTTTATGGCCACAGCTGTAAAGATTCACCCCTCTTCAAAGGAGTTATAGTAGATCAAGGCCCACACTCGATGAGATCCGTCACAGCAGAAGCGTTGCTATTATCTGAAAACCATCCTGTATTGTGATTGGGGAGGGGACCGAGCGTGAAGCGGAAGATTCCAGGGATGACTCTTTGTACATCAAAGTTTTTACAATTATGTGTCACATTAAAAATATATAGCACTCCGACAAAGTAGTAAGATTATAAAACTTTAATAATTTATAAATATATACAAGAAAACAAAAATAGTAATAACATATAAACATTTTTAGGGAAAAACAACGAAGTAGCGGTCGGCTGTGCGAATAGTCCCAACGCAGCACAACGTCCAGATTTCCGGCGTGGGGCGGGTCATCAGTAGCAAACTGTTGTGCGAATAGTTCCAAGGCAGCAGAACGCGCTGAAATCTAGATGACACGAAAGTGATGTCTAGTAAGTTGCCACCCAGCAAATAACGGCGTGGGGCGTCGCGGGGGGTGGGTCTTCAGTAGCAAACTGTTGTGCGAATAGTTCCAAGGCAGCAGAACGATGGCACCAAGGTGATGTCCAGTAAGTTGCCGCACTGGTTTTGGTATCCTACAATGCTGCTCCGAATAACGGCGTGGAGTGTCATCTGTTGTAGTGGGGCGCCCCTTTACCGTTTCAGTTGCCATTCCGTCCGTTTTTGGTCCACTGTGTCAAAAGCCGCAATTCAGCTGAGTTGCGCCCACTCTTGCGGTGCAGCGATAGGCGGCTGTCACAGGACTCTCAAAATGGCGGCAGGCTCTTTCCTTTTTGGGCCTGGTCCACTGAAATGGCCCTGGGACACCTTGGAAATCGGACGCTTGTCTGCTAGGTCTTGGACCCCATTCTCGAAAGCGTCCCCTCCGCCTTGAGAATTCATCAAAAGTTTTGGGGGTCCCGACTCCTGCAGGCTTCTGGTGGGGAGCGGCTGCCATGATTGCTCGCGGAATGACTACGACGGAGCTACGAGATGGTGGTGCTCTCATGCTGACGCCAGCTTCAGTCTGAAACATCCAGAAACAAGGTGGGGCTTTCATCGTTTGGAAAAAAAAAAAGTTTTCATCCAATGAAAAGTGTTGTTTTTAGGTCATATGATCAAGCCTTCCATCATTAGGAAACCAAAAGTAAAATGAACCAATGAAAAGTTTTATAAACAAGTTACATGACCTGTTATGCGGCATAGGGTATAAAATGCGGAGAAAATACGTTGGCACGTGAGGCGGCGTCAGTAGCGGACCGATGTGCGAATAGGCCGAAGGCAGCACAACGCGCCAAGATCCGGATGGCACCGAGGTGGTGTCCAGCAAGTTGCAGCACTGGTGTGGCCATCCTACAATGTTGAAAGTCGGCGTGGGGCGCCCCGTTGGCCTGTGAGTTTGCGTCAGTAGCGGACCGATGTGCGAATAGGCCGAAGGCAGCACAACGCGCCAAGATCCGGATGGCACCGAGGTGGTGTCTAGTAAGTTGCCGCACTGGTGTGGCCATCCTACAATGCTGAAAGTCGGCGTGGGGCGCCCTGTTGGCCTGTGAGATGGTGTCAGTAGCGGACTGATGTGCGAATGGGGCCAAAGGCAGCGCAACAATATTTTCTGACGAGAAGACACCACAAGGCGCTGAGATGCCAAGATCCGGATGGCACCGAGGTGATGTCTAAGTTGCGGACTGATGTGCGAATGGGGCCAAAGGTAGCGTAACAATATTTTCTGTATGGAAGATACCACTAGGCGTTGAGATGCCAAGATTCGGATGGCACCGAGGTGATGTCTAGCAAGTTGGTGTGGTCATCCTACAATGCTGAAACTCGGCGTGGGTCGCCCCATTAGCCTGTGAGATGGCGTCAGTAGCGGACCGATGTGCGAATAGGCCGAAGGCAGCACAACGCGCCAAGATCCGGATGTCACAGTGGTGGTTTCATAGTTGAGAGGCACTTCATCTGCAGTGGGGCGCCGAGATCCGGATGGCACCGAGGTGATGTCTAGCAAGTTGCTGTACTGGTGTGGTCATCCTACAATGCTGAAAGTCGGCGTGGGGCGCCCCATTAGCCTGTGAGATGGCGTCAGTAGCGGACTGATGTGCGAATAGGCCGAAGGCAGCACAACGCGCCAAGATCCGGATGGCACCGAGGTGGTGTCCAGCAACTTGCCGCACTGGTGTGGCCATCCTACAATGCTGCGCCGAAAGTCGGCGTGGGGCGCCCCGTTGGCCTGTGAGTTCGCGTCAGTCAGTGGGGGCTGTTTGAGGATCTGACTGCATTGGAAAGCAATGTGATGCTGTGCGTCGCCCCCAAGATGGAGGTTCCTCGGCTGCAGTGGGGCGCCCCTTGGTGTTTCACTCGCTATGCAGCTGAGTTGCGTGCGCACTTGTGGCGAATAGGCCGAAGGCAGCACAACGCGCCGAGATCTGGATGGCACCGAGGTGGTGTCCAGCAATTTGCCGCACTGGTGTGGCCATCCTACAATGCTGCGCCGAAAGTCGGCGTGGGGTGCCCCGTTGGCCTGTGAGGTGGCGTCAGTAGCGGACCGATGTGTGAATAGGCCGGAACCAGCACAAGGCGCCAAGATCCGGATGGCACCGAGGTGGTGTCATAGTTGAGAGTTCTGAGCAGCGCTTGTAACACTGTCTGAAGCTTATTTGCACCTGCTGCAGCTTCACTATTGCCCTGGTGTGGCCTAAGATCGCCCATGACATAGGCGGCCACCTCCCGGGGTCCGGCGGAACTTTTTTCCTTTTCCTTTCTGCATCTTGTCCCAAATTCGTTTGACCTGAAGACACGACCAGGTCCCTGAATGTGTGCAGGGGGACGCTATTGATTGAATCAAAATGGCGGCTTCACACAAAGCTGACTCAAGCGTTTTCTGGTGGTTTCATAGTTGAGAGGCACTTCATCTGCAGTGGGGCGCCGAGATCCGGATGGCACCGAGGTGATGTCTAGCAAGTTGCTGTACTTGTGTGGTCATCCTACAATGCTGAAACTCGGCGTGGGTCGCCCCATTAGCCTGTGAGATAGCTGTTCTTTGGATTTGGGCCTGGTCCACTAAAATGGCCCTGGGACACCTAAGAACTCGAACGCTCGATTTTTTTTTCCTTTCCTGTACATGCAAAAAAAGGTAAATGCCCGGTATGTTACACGCTTCATCTGCCACGATGAACTCTCCAGAGGAAACGAAAAAATATATAGTTGTGGTAACTATACCATGCATCGTCATATGGAGAGGTGGCACCAATTAATTATAGTGCTGCATAAAAGAGAGATTTGGAGGAGAACCCCTGACCTGCTAGTACATTCATCAAAGAAGTGGCACTGAGAGCTTCAGAGGCAAGGGAAACGGTCCCAAATATTTAGAAGAACTTTGGAAAGATTAAAATGACATGTTTAGATTGTGGTAAATTAATTTCATGTGGGCAGATGAGTGTTACTCTAATAAATACAGCATATGAACATCATCATAGTCGATGGTTGGTAGAGACATTTTGACTATATCCTGGACCTGCCCGTCCTCGCCCAAAATGGCGCCGGAATAAATGGGACTCGTAACTCCTTGTTGTGTACTGGTTGCAGAACCTTGAAATCACGAGATACGTATGCAGTTTTGAAGCACATGGCGGGCGGGGACGAGAATTGATTGAATATTTCGACATCCCTATTGATATTAAGTTCTGATGTGTTATTGATTACTGTACTGTTGAAAGTTCGAATTAACGTCACCCATGGTACTTGCCCGCAAATGTATATCTAGATAATTTTATTGTAACTGGCCCTGTCGTATTTTAATTATAAAATGTACGTCCACCGATTCCATAACTGTTAGACACCTTAGTTCTTGCAACCTAATGGCCCGCCCGTTACGTTCCTCTACAGTGTAAATGTCTACTCATCACATACGATTAAAGTTTGCCCCGTGGCCGGCCCACGTGGTTATAGGCTCGTATTTGTATAATGAAATTTTCACAATAAAGGTTTTTAAAAGAAAACATGGTAGTAGTATATACATTGGTAAAGTTTGTAATAATAGTCACTGTTTTAGAATCATTAAAAGGCAAGTGAAATAAAGCAGACCAATTACATGAAGGGTAAAAGGTATAATACGAAGGAACGCAGTAAAGATAAATGGTCAAGGGCTGTTGTGTTTTCTATTCCTGCAACATAAAGTGATCGATAAGAATCTCATATTCAGGCGTATCGGCGACTAAGACAGCAGGTCGACCCTCTTTTGCTCAACGGCTCCGTCATGGGACGAAGAAACGCTCTTTTTCTCGAAAAAAGAATATATTTTACTTGCAGGACAGTTGTAAAATTTCCGGGAAAGTACATTAGCCTGGAACATTATAACATATATTTAAGAAAAAATAATGTTCGGAAGTAATGAAAAGCGTAATTTTTAGGTCATATGAGCAAGCCTTTCATCATTACAATAAGAAAAGTAAAATGAACCAATGAAAAGTTTTATTAACAAGTCACATGACTTGTTATGCTTACGTTACGCGCTGCGCGCCCCGGATGACTTCCGGATGCGCTAACGCGGCGCGTCATATGACGCATTACGCGACAACGCAGGTCCAGAATATAGTCAAAATGTCTCCACCAACCAGCGGTCGGAACACAACCCCTTTCAGCAGGCTAAATAGTTCTGTTAAATGAGAACAGAAGGGACAGGCAACAAGAACCATCAGTGAAAGAGGGGAGGGCTAGTTCTTCTCTACCGGGTTACATTGGGGCGCTACCGGAACTGATCGAATTGGTAGTCTACAGTGTTTCTGGATGTTTCAGACTGAAGCTGGGGTTAGCATGAGAGCAGCATCATTTCGTAGCTCCGTCGTGGCCATTCCGCAACCAATCATGGCAGCCGCTCTTTATCGTTATTTTGGGCGGGGTGGGTGGCGGAGCCAAGCTGTTTTGCAGCCATCATTGTGTGGAGTTCAGTTCATCTCACTAGTTTTGTATTTGTCATGAGGGGTTGTTCCTAATGTTTCTATTTTAGCGAGGTCAAAAAGAGATCCCATTAGTGGCCTACTGATTTTGCTCGATTCCTTTTCTTTTTTTTTACACGATTTTTCGTTATCTGCAAAGACTAAACAGAGTATTGCGACTCTGTGTTTGTTTGTAAATAGAGAATGAACCAAAGAGAACTAATTCTAAAACAGTAAATACTTGGATAACAATCAATCAAATGGAGAGAGAAGCAGGCACGACGGATTACAACGGGGGCAAAGGCCTGCGTTAACTACCTTTCACTATCTGCAAAGAGAGAGTACTCCTAATAGAAATGAGGGGGGGGGGGGCACCATTCAAAGCAGATCAGTGTGCATAAACACGAAAATGTTTTCACTTACCACGTACTTGACATTCGACAGCTTATGATATTTGCTATTAAAAAACCATTGAAATTCACTGAAAAAACCATAGGTTATAGACCATATATAGTTAGGAATTAGCATTTACAAAACCTTGAAAATTCACTGAAAAAACCATAGGTTATAGACCATATATAGTTAGGAATTAGCATTTAAAAAACCTTATTTTACTCACACAAAACCATTGAAATTACATATATAGTTAGTTGCACTAACTATATATCGCGCACCTGCAATCCACTGCTGATGATGTCACATATTACATCATTCATGACATGGTCAGTGACATCACTGATGACATCACTGATGACATCTCAAATGACATCACTGATGACATCACTGATGACAACATCCAGTGACTGTATGTTTCTGTAAAGTTAAAATGTGTCTTACATATTGAAGAATGAGTGGAAGTATAAGTGTCTGGACAAAGGATTTAGTAGGTGCATGACTGAATGCATGAGTGAGTGATTAAATGTGTCTCACTGAGTGCATGGGTTAGTGACTAAAGTGTCTTAATTTGTGCATCATTATGTCTGTTGTTCTGTAAACTGCTGCATGTTTTGATCAGTAGCTATATAATTAACTATATGGGTTACTGATTGATTGTCCAAGTATTTGTATGGGAGACTGAGTGTGTGTGTGGCTGGCTGGGAGGTGTGTGACTCTGTGCAGATCAATGTGTACTTGTATCAATGATTGTATAACAAGGTAAGTATGTGTTAGTATATGTTTGAAAATGTAAGGTGCTCTATGTTTAACTGTATTGACAAGAAAATGGAAGTGTCATTGATTCTTTACAGGACTGACTAGGTGTGTGAGTAACTCCATGGATGAGTGGCAGACTGTGAGTGTCTGTATAGGTGTATGAGTGCATATGATAGTGTTGTAAAGATGAGTGATTGTATGTATGAATGATAGTATGGGTGAATGAGTGAAGGTGTGTGTAGACGTAGGAATCAGTGAGTGCGTATGTAGTAACTAGTATTGGTGTGTCAATGGTTTCAAAAATTATATTCTGTATTTAACACTGGGTGAAACAGAGGTTATATTAAAATGTGAGGAGATGCATTGTATTGTCATATGAATGATATCATCAGTGATGTGGTCATTGATGTCAAATGAGATGTCATCAGTGATGTCATCAGTGATGTCATTTGAGATGTCATCAGTGATGTCATCAGTGATGTCACTGACCATGTCATGAATGATGTAATATGTGACATCATCAGCAGTGGATTGCAGGTGCGCGATATATAGTTAGTGCAACTAACTATATATGTAATTTCAATGGTTTTGTGTGAGTAAAATAAGGTTTTTTAAATGCTAATTCCTAACTATATATGGTCTATAACCTATGGTTTTTTCAGTGAATTTTCAAGGTTTTGTAAATGCTAATTCCTAACTATATATGGTCTATAACCTATGGTTTTTTCAGTGAATATATATATATATATGTGTGTGTATATATATATATATCCAACCAACTCAGGATGCACAAAGCGGAGGGAACACAAGGAAGTTCAAGTGTGTGGATTCACTTTAATATCGAACAGCATGCCAGCAGTTAAAACATCAAAATTGGCACCTCTCTTCAAAGCCAGACGCGTTTCAGGAAAGTGTTCCTTTCATCAGTGGCAGCAGAGAGTGAACGTTCGCGCTGCACACGTTCTAATTTAATGTCTAACACCTGCCCCAGTGGGCGGGTCGCTCCCGCGGCCCTCTGGTGATTGTAGTCCATGTGCTCAGTAATCCCAAGTGGTTGCGCTGTTAACACTCTGCAAAGTAAAAATTAATAAAGTCCATGTGGGTTGATGCTAGGATCTTGATGTCGTAGCTACCCCGCTCTGTAACTGTTCGATTCCATGATGCTGGTTCCATCCCTGAAATGGGCGCAGCAAACTTCCTCCCTTAGGTCTTAGCCCGAGGTCGAGCTCGACGGGCCCACGTTGAAGCAGTGGCTCAACTCCCCGGCCGTGCCGACCGTACAAATCCAACCAACTCAGGATGCACAAAGCGGAGGGAACACAAGGAAGTTCAAGTGTGTGGATTCACTTTAATATCGAACAGCATGCCAGCAGTTAAAACATCAAAATCGGCACCTCTTTTCAAAGCCAGACGCGTTTCAGGAAAGTGTTCCTTTCATCAGTGGCAGCAGAGAGTGAACGTTCGCGCTGCACACGTTCTAATTTAATGTCTAACACCTGCCCCAGTGGGCGGGTCGCTCCCGCGGCCCTCTGGTGATTGTAGTCCATGTGCTCAGTAATCCCAAGTGGTTGCGCTGTTAACACTCTGCAAAGTAAAAATTAATAAAGTCCATGTGGGTTGATGCTAGGATCTTGATGTCGTAGCTACCCCGCTCTGTAACTGTTCGATTCCACGATGCTGGTTCCATCCCTGAAATGGGCGCAGCAAACTTCCTCCCTTAGGTCTTAGCCCGAGGTCGAGCTCGACGGGCCCACGTTGAAGCAGTGGCTCACCTCCCCGGCCGAAAATAGGTCCTAACTATAACTATCTACTGACGACCGCCAGTAGGTAACATATATATATATATAAATATATATATATATATGTGTGTGTGTATATATATATATATATATATATATATATATATATATATATATATATATATATATATATATATATATATATATATATATATATATATATTACCTACTGGCGGTCGCCAGTAGGTATATATAGTTAGGATTTTTTCTCTATGGGATTTTTGAAAATTCTATGTCGAATAACTTTGGCGTTTGAGGACAGAATTGGCTGAAATTTTCAGGAAAATGGAACATTTTGTTTCTGAGCAACCCCTGAAACTTTGGGGGGGTTTCATCAAGCGGGGGCCGAGAAAAAAGGGGGGTCCCAAAACGTGTTTTTAACATTGAGTTTTCCATAGGGCGGTTGGACTCACTTTTAGCTCGAACGGCTGAATGGATTTCCACAAAACTTGGCAAAATTGTAGGGACTGGTAGCCCGATGTGCCTTTGCTATGTCTCAAGATATATGCTCCAGTGGTTTTTACGAAAATTAACTTTGAAAAATATATATTGGGCTACATTGGGCTATATATATATGTTGGAGCCCAAATGTAGCCCAATGTAGCCCAATGTAGCCCAAAGATGGCCACCAGAGACAAAAAAAAACAAATGTAGCCCAAATATCAGCCAGATGTAGCCCAACTATAGCCCAATGACAGAATGTCCCAGAGTGTTCTAAAGAACAACTAGAACGCTAACAGTCTTACTTATGACAAAAGTATGGCACACCTGAAGTCATCTTGATTGGTATAAAGTGGTAACACTTAATACATTTAATTTGAAAAGGAACAAAATGAGGGGTTTCATTTTGCCATAGAAATGTTATATATATATATATATATATTACCTACTGGCGGTCGCCAGTAGGTATATATAGTTAGGATTTTTTCTCTATGGGATTTTTGAAAATTCTATGTCTAATAACTTTGGCGTTTGTGGACGGAATTGGCTGAAATTTCTGGAAAATGGAACATTTTGTTTCTGAGCAGCCCCTGGAAATTTGGGGGGGTTCGTCAAGGGGGGGCTGAGAAAAAAGGGGGGTCCCAAAACGTGTTTTTAACATTGAGTTTTCCATAGGGCGGTTGGCCTCACTTTTAGCCCGAACGGCTGAATGGATTTGCACGAAACTTGGCACAATTATAGGGACTGGTAGCCCGATGTGCCTTTTGTAGGTCTCAATATATGTGCTTCAGTGGATTTTGAGAAATTAACGTTCAAAAAAAGATATATATCTGTAACAGCGGACCGGGAAGCGCTCCGGTTCGCGGACTTTTCGCGCAACGGAGCTTTGTGAAGCGAAGCTGCTTGGTTCTCCGGCGTCTGTAAACATTCCAAACAGTCCGTAGCGGCCGCCATCTTGTCTCTCGGTAGGATCGAGAGACAAGAGGAGGCCAAAGCGAAGGGGCAAATGACCATAAGGGGGCATAGTAGATCCTCGCTGACCCCCTAGGTATGATGTGGAGGTTTTAAAAGGGCCCCGCGGGGCAAAAAAAATAAATAATAATAATAATCGAACGGCTGAATGGATTTGCACGAAACTTGGCAAAATATTAGGGACTGGTAGCCCGATGTGCCTTTGCTAGGTCTCAATATATGTGCTCCAGTGGATTTTGAGAAATTAAAGTTCAAAAAAAGATATATATCTGTAACAGCGCTCCGCTTCGCGTACTTTTCGTGTTACGGAGCTTTGCGAAGCTGATTGGTTCTCCGGCGTCTGTCAACATTCCAAACAGTCCGTAGCGGCCGCCATCTTGTCTCTCGGTAGGATTGAGAGACAAGAGGAGGCCAAAGCGAAGGGGGAAATGACCATAAGGGGGCATAGTAGATTCTTCCTGACCTCTTAGGTTTGATGTACCATTTTGCCAAGTTTGGTGTAATTCCGTTCAGCCATTCAGGCTGTAGACGTATGTAAATGTCCTATGGAAAATTGCATGGGGAAAACACATTTGAAAGTGTTGAAATTTAGAACCAATTAAAATGTTACTTTGGTTTTGTATTTGTGTGTGATGAAAGTTAATTGGTTATGTATATATGTCAAATGAGAGGAAACCACAGCCATTTTGTGATACTACTGTCTGAGGTACATTTGTGAGGAATTGTTGGTGGTGAATTTCTGGTGTTTGATTTACACAGTACTAACACTTTTCCTACTTTTAAAAAGGTGAGTTGTTTATTTATTTATTTATTTATTTTTACCATTTATTGAGCGCACTGTTACCGGGCAGGTGTCCTGGCGCTGAAATGATGTACTTTCTCCATGCGATGTTAGTCCCTATAGATTGAAAAGCCATGTTTTAGTGTTCTTCCTAAATGTCATTAGGTCAGTGCTTTGTTTTAGGGGGAGGGGCATCTTATTCCAGATATCAGCTGCTCCGGAGATAAAACTGCGGCCTCCCCATCGGACTTTCCTAATGCGATCAGTCTTGACAAGCCATTTGTTAGATGATCTTAAATGTCGGCCTGGCTTGTACAGCTGGAAGTGTTGTTGAAGGAAAGATGGACCTAGTCCATTCACTGCCTTGAACACTATGCACAACAGTGCTACAGTTGTTAATTTGTAAGGGGAACTATGTTGTACACTTGAAGATAATTTGAAAAATGTTTTCTGTTATTTATTTGCAGTCCTTCTGTTATACTAAATACTTGATAAAGTTAGTTTTATATTATGTATTACTAAAAACGATAAATGAAAGTGATTATTTTTTTCTGCAATTTACAGCAAGCAATTTCAAAATAAATGGCTCACAATGAAGAGACCGTGGCAATTTCTTTGTAAGGGGAACTATGTTGTACACTTGAAGATAATTTGAAAAATGTTTTCTGTTATTTATTTGCAGTCCTTCTGTTATACTAAATACTTGATAAAGTTAGTTTTATATTATGTATTACTAAAAACGATAAATGAAAGTGATTATTTTTTTCTGCAATTTACAGCAAGCAATTTCAAAATAAAATGGCTCACAATGAAGAGACCGTGGCAATTTCTTTTGAATTGTCCACTACATTGATTGAAATTGAGAGCACCAATAATGAAATATTGTCACAAGGAGGAGATGACTTGTATGATTCCATTAGATTGATTGAAATGGACAGCACCAATAATGAAATATTGTCACAAGGAGATGACTTGAATGATTCCACTACATTGATTGAAATTGAGAGCACCAATAATGAAATATTGTCACAAGGAGGAGATGACTTGTATGATTCCGTTAGATTGATTGAAATGGACAGCACCAATAATGAAATATTGTCACAAGGAGGAGATGACTTGAATGATTCCACTACATTGATTGAAATTGAGAGCACCAATAATGAAATATTGTCACGAGGAGATGACTTGAATGATTCCACTACATTGATTGAAATTGACAGCACCAATAATGAAATATTGTCACAAGGAGGAGATGACTTGAATGATTTTTTTTATCAATCTGTTGATGGCGAATTTATCGAATGTTTGGAGGCCATAGAGTTAGAAGAATTATCATTGCAGACTTTTCATGAGGAAATTGCTGATGAGGACATGGTACTAGTTCTTTCAAATTTAGAAAATTCTGAAGAATAAATTTATATTTAGAAATCAAAAATTGTTTGAGACATTATTCATTTTTATTTTTAATTTATGAGGTTGTAGCGAAGTGATTGTAGTATAAAATGAGACTTATAGTATAGAGTGCAACATTTTTATGTTACATGGTAAGTTTACTCATATTTACTTCCCTTCTGCCACTATATTATCTCCAATGTGTATTTGACATCTCTTCTTCATCTCCGGCCTCCTTTCTCTCACTGTGTGTCTCCGATGCATCTTATCGCTGCTATTTTGTGTAATTACAGAAGAGAGTAAAATAAAATAGTTCGGAACGTGAAAAGGGGGCAAAGTAGAGTACCCCTCACCCCCTAGGCCTTTTTAGGCGGTCCCAAAAGGATCAGTTTCTGCTTTCCTGAGAGATTATGGTATGAGTTCCATATACCACAATAATTTACATTACAACATGCAAGATATCTATCTCCTATTACCAACTTTTGGAGATATTCGCGCTAAGCGCGAATATCTCCAAAAAGTAACACCTGCCCTGAGCAGTTCTTAGCCATGTTATCCAATGGGAGGTGGATAACATGGCTAAGAGCATTAGCTCGGTAATGCATGAATATCGCTGACTTTTTAGCGATATTCATGCATTGCGGCCGTTTATTATCGCATTTGCGATAAACCTTGATAATAGCAAGGTTTATCTTCGATAATTTCTGACGATGCTTAGCGGTAAAAAAATTCGTTGGTAAGCATCGTTAGCGATAAATATCGCTTAACTTTGGTAATATGCACCAACGTCTGTTAACGTTCGATTGGAAGGAAATGAGGAAGTGTTGAAAAACATTGTCTGCGCCATCTTGCCTTTTTTGAAATGCCACACTTTTGTCGTGCACGGCAGCCATTTTAGATGCCTTGAGCAGACCCACTCTCTGCACGGTGTCGATTCGTAGCATGGCTCCCCACCCTCGCAAGCATCTTCCCCAGGCACTGGTCACCCCCGCTCTCTGTCTTATGCATCGGCAATAAACCTCCCCCCATCTGCGCTGCTCTTCCCTGAAAATCACACTCTGTGCCCGCCCGACACCTCCCTTTCGCCCTATTCACTACCGCACCCTCTGACACTCCTCTTCCTCTGTGTCCGATTGTCCAGGCTATCAGCTAGCCCTGCAGATGTAGTTTATGGCTCCAGCTGTAAAGAATCACCCCTCTTCAAAGGAGTTATAGTAGATCAAGGCCCACACCCGATGAGATCCGTCACACCACACGTGTTCCTACTATCTGAAAACCATCCTGTATTGTGATTGGGGAGGGGACCGAGCCTGAAGCGGAAGATTCTAGGAATGACTCTTTGTACATCAAAGTTTTTACAATTATGTGTCACATTAAAAATATATAGCACTCCAACAAAGTAGTAGGAATATAAAACTTTAATAACATATAAATATATACAACAAAACAAAAACAGTAAAAACATTTAAACAACGAAGAGACCGTGGCAATTTCTTTTGAATTATCCACTACATTTATTGAAATTGACAGCACCAACAATGAAATATTCTCACAAGGAGGAGATGACTTGAATGATTTTTTTGATCAATCTCTTGACGGCGAATTTATCGAATGTTTGGAGACCATAGAGTTACAAGAATCATCATTGCAGACTTTTCATGAGGAAATTCCTGATGAGATGATTGAAGAGGAAATTCCTGATGAGGACATGTTATTAGTTCTTTCAAATTATGAAAATTCAGAAGATGTTGCCTGGGGGTGGGTCGTCAGTAGCAGTCTGTTGTGCGAATAGTTCCAAGGCAGCAGAACGCGCTGAAATCTAGATGGCACGAAAGTGATGTCTAGTAAGTTGCCGCCCAGCAAATAACGGCGTGGGGCGCCGCGGGGGTGAGTGAGTCCAGTAGGCACCACAGCTATTCTTACCGGCATTGCAGAATTACTGCTGGGGACAATGCCTGTGCTGTAGCAGGGTCACAGCAGAAACAAAAAGGATTCTGTTGAAGATGTTGTTGGTTTTCAATTTGAAAACAGTTCTGGTGTCAACTGCTATGCTAATGTAGTGGTTAATGTTTTGTTTTCTCTAGAAAATGTAAAAGAGGGGGAGGCAGTCCAAAGTTCCGTTAAAAGGGCAAAGGAAAGGATCGGTGGTTTGAACTATCAGTCAAAAAGGGGAGTGGGTGCAACAATTTTTCCTACCGGGTCACACTGTGCTTTCACCGGAACTGAGGTCTGCAGGATTCTAGTAATTCAAAGTGAGGCTGGCGCCAGCATGGGAGCGCCGACGTCCCGCGGATACAGTTTCGTCACTCCACGGGTGATCATGGCAGTCATTCCCCATCGGGGGTCGGAGACTCCCGCGGCTCCTCTAGAATCTTCAAGGTCGTGGAGGACTACGGTGGTGGAGTCAACCAGTGACCGGGCCATTTCTTTATGCTGGGCCCGCTCTTGCCAGGTCGACCGCCATTTTGAGAGTTCGGTAGCTACTGGCGATCGCGGGGTCAAATGAGCGGACGGGCTCCACCCTGCCGGGCGAGACGTTGCAGCATGGCTACAGTGGAAGAACCCTTTTCCGGGCGCCTGGAGCGCTGAGGGTGCAGCTGGGAAGCCTCCACCTGGGGAGGCGGGAGAGGCCTGTTCGCACCGTCTCTCCCTCCCATTGCACCCCACGGCGTCTCGCTTGACATTTGTTATGGCCGGACCAGGCGATGAGGACGAGGGGGGGGGTCGGAGGCATGTGCAAGACATCCCCCCCCAGTGTTGTCGCAGCCATTATTCAAGAAAGAAGAAGTGTCCCGTCCGTCTTCGGGCCGGGCTTCCGGTAGATGTCGGCCGGACGCCCCTGGCTCTGGCCCCATGAACGGGTTTCTTGGTTTATCGGCTGCAGCCGGATCCCGTCGGCCTCGGCCCCCCGACCGTTGGTGGCCGGACCGGAAGAGCATGTGGCGGGACTACCTGCAACTCTCAAGGGCCACCGTGGCCAGACTGGGAGAGAGAGGGGAGGGTCGAGGAGACATTCCCCCCCCCTGCAACTGTTCAGCGTTGTAAAGGCAATCCCCTGGCCGGGTCCCGCTGGCCTCGGCCTCTCCTCCGGCTACACCCTACGTTAGGATCTCCTGGCCGAGGCGTGGCAGCAGGACCCGCCTTATATGGGCTGCTCCCGGCTGGGCGTAGCCGCAACCCTGCCCCACCTTGGTAGTTTCCAGAGTGGGGGCGGATGTTCTACTGACTTGCATTTTCCCTAGTCTATCGATTTTTTTGGCGTGGCAGGCGTGGGACAGCGAGGGGTGATCTGGTTTCTCTTACTGTTTTTCTGGTCTCTCACCACTGGCATATTTTAACGTTTTCTTGTTTCTAGGACATTAATAGGTTTTATCATTACGTTATGTTATCGTTTCTTTGTTCGTTGTTTAATAAAAGTTCATGTTCATCAGTGGCCTACTGATTTTCGTTTTCCTATTCTTTTCTTTCCAGGTTGTTTCATGCTAAAGTTTCTGTTAACAGGATACAGTGATCACTTCGTTATTATTGCATATGTCCTTTTCACTAGGGGTGCTCTCTGGTCGGGCCAGATGACCTATCTCTAGTAAATGGTCCGGGTCAAACAGGTGCATCAATCAGTGGGGAGTAGATAGGCATGACAGATTACAACGGGGGAGAAAGGTCCGCATTACGTACCCTTTCACTACTTGCAAAGATTTTCCTACGTTTATTTGCAAACCGGGAATACCTCCAAAAAGAACTAATTCCCAAACAGTCAATGTTCGGACAATCAATCAATCAATGAGTAATGAAATAGGTACGACGTGTTAAAGGCTTGCGTTACCTACCCTTCACTATCTGCAAAGGGAGAGAGAATATTCCTATTCTTCCTCGTTTGCAGGCAGAGAAGATCCTTAAGAGAACCAACTTCGAACAATTCAATGCTCGATTCAAACAATCAACAAGGGGTACTGTGAACACAAATGAACGCCGCTTATGTACATACACATTGCTATTTTCAACAGGTTGTTCCTAATGTTTCTATTTTAGCGAGGTCAAAAAGAGATCCCATTAGTGGCCTACTGATTTTGCTAGATTCCTTTTGTTTTTTTACACGATTTTTCGCTATCTGCAAAGACTAAACAGAGTATTGCAACTCTGTGCTTGTATGTAAATAGAGAATGAACCAAAGAGAACAATCAATCAAATGGAGAGAGAAGCAGGCACGACGGATTACAACGGGGGCAAAGGCCTGCGTTAACTACCCTTCACTATCTGCAAAGAGAGAGTACTCCTAATAGAAATGAGGGGTGGGGAGCAGCATTCAAAGCAGATCAGTGTGCATAAACACGAAAATGTTTTTACTTACCACGTACTTGACATTCGACAGTTTATGATATTTGCTATTAAAAAACCATTGAAATTCACTGAAAAAACCATAGGTTATAGACCATATATAGTTAGGAATTAGCATTTACAAAACCTTGAAAATTCACTGAAAAAACCATAGGTTATAGACCATATATAGTTAGGAATTAGCATTTAAAAAACCTTATTTTACTCACACAAAACCATTGAAATTCCATATATAGTTAGTTGCACTAACTATATATCGCGCACCCGCAATCCACTGCTGATCATGTCACATATTACATCATTCATGACATTGTCAGTGACATCACTGATGACATCACTGATGACATCTCAAATGACATCACTGATGACATCAATGATGACATCTCATTTGACATCATTCTTGTGCTAATACGATAAACCTCTTAGATACACTCAGTGTATACAGACACTCACACACTGTCACTCATCCATGGAGTTACTCACACACCTAGTCAGTCATGCAAAGAAACAATCTCACCTCCATTTCTTCAACTATACAGTTATACACACCTTACTTATTCAAACATATACTAACACATATTTACTCTCTTATACAATCCCTGATACAAGTTCACAATGATCCATACAACCACTCACATATTCAGTGGCTCTCATGCACAGTTATTTATATATGCCAACTCTCACATGTACTGTGTTTTACATATGTACTTACTATGACATGTAGCATTGAGATATCCATTCACTCATCAATACACTCATGCACACAGTCAACCGCCCATACAGCTGTTTCCACATGCACTTTTGAACCCATACATCTAGTGAATCAACTGCTCACACATCTATGCACAGAGTCATACACCTCCCAGCCACCCACACACACACTCAGTCTCCCATACAAATACTTGGGCAACCAATCAATAACCCATATAGTTAGTCATATAGCTACTGATCAACACATGCAGCAGTTTACAGAACAACAGACATAATGATGCACAAATTAAGACAGTTTAGTCACTAACCCATGCACTCAGTGAGACACATTTAATCACTCACTCATACAGTCAGTCATGCACCTACTAAATCCTTCATCCAGACACTTATCCATCCACTCATTCTTCAATATGTAAGACATATTTTAACTTTACAGAAACATACAGTCACTGGATGTTGTCATCAGTGATGTCATCAGTGATGTCATTTGAGATGTCATCAGTGATGTCATCAGTGATGTCACTGACCATGTCATGAATGATGTAATATGTGACATGATCAGCAGTGGATTGCGGGTGCGCGATATATAGTTAGTGCAACTAACTATATATGGAATTTCAATGGTTTTGTGTGAGTAAAATAAGGTTTTTTAAATGCTAATTCCTAACTATATATGGTCTATAACCTATGGTTTTTTCAGTGAATATATATATATATATATATTACCTACTGGCGGTCGCCAGTAGGTATATATAGTTAGGATTTTTTCTCTATGGGATTTTTGAAAATTCTATGTCTAATAACTTTGGCGTTTGTGGACGGAATTGGCTGAAATTTTCTGGGAAATTGAACATTTTGTTTCTGAGCAGCCCCTGGAAATTTGGGGGGGGTTCGTCCAGGGGGGGTCGAGAAAAAAGGGGGGTCCCAAAACGTTTTTTTAACATTGAGTTTTCCATAGGGCGGTTGGCCTCACTTTTAGCCCGAACGGCTGAATGGATTTGCACGAAACTTGGCAAAATTGTAGGGACTGGTAGCCCGATGTGCCTTTTGTAGGTCTCAATATATGTGCTCCAGTGGATTTTGAGAAATTAACGTTCAAAAAAAGATATATATCTGTAAGCGCGCTCCGGGCAGCGCTCCGGTTCGCGGACCTTACGCGTACCGGAACTTCGCGTAGCGAAGCTGATTGGTTCTCCGGTGTCTGTCAACATTCTAAACAGTCCGGAGCGGCCGCCATCTTGTCTCTCGGTAGGATTGAGAGACAAGAGGAGGCCAAAACAAAGGGGGAAATAACCATAAGGGGGCATACTAGATCCTCCCTGACCCCCTAGGTTTAATGTGGAGGTTTTAAAAGGGCCCCGCGGGGCAAAAAAAATAAAAAAAAAAATTTGTTTTTTTGCGTGGGTAGCGCCCGGTCCGCGAACCGGGAAGCGTTCTGGGCAGCGTACTGCAATGAAAAATGAATGATAGACTTTTCAAATACTGTATGTTAATTGATTGTTGGTTTTGTTGATTATTTTTTATTTTTTTTATTTTTTAAGCAATTATTTATTATTGTGATTGTGTTTCAAAATTTAATAACATTTCTAACATTTCACTGTCTGAAATGTCGTCATTTTCATTGAACATAGCTTGTAATCTATGAGGGTGTAAAATGTCCTCATTTTGAAGGAGGTCATCCACTGCTTGCACACATTGCAGTAGTTCTTGGTCCCAAGTTTCATCCATAAATTCTATATAATTTGGATCAATTAATTCTTGGCTGCTCTCTTGCAGGACAATTTGAAATGAAACTTTCTGTTCGCCTTCCATGTTGCCTGAAAATTGGATAAAAAATATATATATTAGTAGAGATAGGGCACTGTTGGGATTAATTTTAGATAGGCATTTTTTAACAGAGAATTTATCTTTGGGCAGTGTATAGTATCAGAGTGGAAGTAGGAATATAAAAAAGTGTATTTGATTTAACGTAAGTAAATTCATAATTATAAAAGAGAAGCCTAACTCCATCCATAACTATAACAGAGAAGTCTATCTAAATCTATAACTACTACAGAGGGATAGTATATAACTATCACAAAAAGTTTACCATATTAACTGATAGTGCACAATATAGTTCAGTTTTTAAAATAACAACTTACCTTTAGAAAGAAGTTGAAGTGATTAGTGAAAATCCAATTGAAATGTACACCAGGAAGTAGTAGTCAAAATGGCTGTGTTTCATTCTCTTCTTTTATATATATTCAGGTACATAACCAATCAAATGTCAGGTAAAAAAAAGTAGAAAATGAAAGTAACATTTTCATTGGTTGTCAATTCCAACACTTCAGATGTGTTTTGTGAAGTAATTTACCTCACGGTATTTAGAGTGGTCTACAGGCTAAATGGCCTTAATGGAATTTCAATCAAATTTGTGAAAATGATAGGGATTGGTATGTAGTATGAGCTAATCTATATTTGGTGAGAGTGTCTCCAGTCGTTTTTCTGTAAATTATTTTCCCACCTTTTTTGATGGTGCGCTTCCCAGGGAGCGACCCGGTACGCGAACTGGTGAGCGCCCCGGTTCGCGAACCTTAAGCGTTACGGGAGTCCACCATTTTGTGTTTCGGTCGAATTAAGATACAAGATGGAGGGCAAATAATGTTCAGAATGGGTAGAAGGGGGCACGGTAGACTTATCTTGACCCCCTAGGTTTTCTGAGGGTGGCTGAGGAGGCCCATATGTGCGGAAAAAAAAACATTTTTTTAAAAATTTAGCGAGGTTAGCTCCCGGTTCGCGTACCGGGAAGCGCCCCAGGGAGCGTACTTTGTTGAAAATTAGTGAAAAATGTTAGAGTAAAATAATAATTGTGAGTGATCAGATGTAGGGTAGCTCTGAGAAGAGCTTTTGGGTTTATGGTACATTTAGGTACTTATAAGTAGGTACCAATGCACAGTCTTAAATTCAGAATGAAAATTCTGTTGCCCTCATCTGAGAAGTGAACTCCATCTCCTCTGTAGATATCTTGCATGTAGTAACGCAAGTTATTGTTGTACAGGGAGCCCATTCCATGGTCTCTCATGTAAGCTGAAACAGATTTGTTTACATGCTTCCTCGACTTCTCAATTTGTGGACAAAATTGGTTTGACCACCTCCATTTCTGTCTTTGGCATATATTTGAATATACCAAGGCAGTCTGAGGAAAAAGTGCCATCAATTGCTCAAAGGTGTCCTTTAAAAGCATTTCCAGACCTACCCCAGTCAGAGTGCCCAAATCATTACCTCCACAGTGCACAATTAACAGGTCAGGTTTTGGCAAATGCATAAAGGTTTTCACCAATGGTATCGATTGGTGACATTTTAATCCTCTGTGGCCAAACCACTTAATTTCCACATCTTGTAAATTGAGGTTAGGTAAATTCCTGTTCTCAGCATACCTCTGAGCCCAATAGATGTAACTATGTCCAACAATCCAGACAGAAAACATGGTGAGAGAAGGTTCTGCTGCAGTCAGATGAAGTGTGGCAATGAAATGGCAGTTGAAAAAATAAGAGTTTAAAATGAAAAAAACTGTGGAGTTTCTGTGTTCATGAAGCCGTAACAGTGATTGGTGGATTTTGATTGCTGAAAACAGAAAGTTAGGGTGCATGGATGAGTTATTTGAAAGATGTATTTTGAATGGTCAATAAAAAATCATTAAATGAAAGATTGCAGTGGACACGCAGGTGCACTGAGAGTTCAGAGTTCAATTGCAACATTGTTGTGTGAACTTGCAAACACCAGAGGTCTTCCAAGAAGTGGTTGCCATGCAGAAAAGGCATGAAATGGCAGAGGGGGGAAGGGTTTTCATTTGAAAAAAAGTGAGGGAAGAGTTTTGATTGGGTGACATGAGAGATATGTGTGAAGAATTACAGCATTTCTGTGCTTTTGATAGCTGCAGACTCTGGAGTGCATACCTTTTGCTCTGCTGAAGACAAATTGGTGTGTTTCTGAGACTGTTTTCAAACTCAAAGTATTTGCTAAGGTGAGAAAATATTTCTTTACTTTAGATAGAGAATAGTGTGCTTTAAGGAGAAAATTATGAATTATGTGGCGCAAATTGCTTGTAAATATGCTCCCATCTGTGCATGGAAAATTTAGATTTTGAATGTTTGTGTTACATAGCCATGTTAAAAGTGATACAAACATGTTGCAAAGGCAATCAAAAAACACTTTTATGTGTCTTAAGGACATTTTAAGTAATTTTCCCATGTGCAGTGTTTTGAAATTATGATTTGAAAATCGTTTTTGGGGAAAAGGAATTGTTTTTAAATTTATGACAAGGACATAATGGTGTATGCTTCTTTATAAGGCAATTGACTGTCTCTGATGTTATTTTTCCCATTTTAATGTAAGACCTTTCTCTGTGGCGCAAATTGCTTGTAAATATGCTCCCACCTGTGCATGGCAAATTTAGATTTTAAATGTTTGTGTTACATAGCCATGTTAAAAGTGACCCAACCATGCTGGAAAGGCAATCAAAAAACACTTTCATGTGTCTTAAGGACATTTTAAGTCATTTCCTCATGTGCAGTGTTTTCAAATTATGATTTGAAAATCGTTTTTGGGGAAAAGGAATGGTTTGTAAATTTATGACAAGGACATAATGTTGTATGCTTCTTTATAAGGCATTTCAGTGTCTCTGATGTCATTTTTCACATATTACATTAAAAGACCTTTCCCCGTGGAGCACATTCCTTGTAAATATGCTCCCACCTGTGCATGGTAAATTTAGATTTTGACTGTTTGAGTTACATAGCCATGTTAATAGTGACCCAAAAACTTGCAAAGGCTTTCAAAAGACACTTTCATGTGTCTTAAGGACATTTTAAGTAATTTCCCTGTGGGCAGTGTTTTCAAATTATGAATTGAAAATCGTTTTTGAGGTAATGGAATGTTGTTAAAATTTATGTGCGCCATATGCCCCCAAATTTATTTTTCAGGGGTGCAGCAGGGTGTTCTTGAGACACCCCTGCACCTTTGGAAAAATTCCTAATTTGCGATGAGCTAATTGCTAATCGCAAATTGCACCTTTATTCATATGGGCATCCTGGCCCATGGAAATGAATGGGTAATTTGCAATTAACAATTTGCTCATCGCAAATTAGGAATGGTAAAGAATCGCTATTTATTCCTTAAAATTCGCTATTTTGGAAATGCAAAATAGTTATATGATACATATGGCGGTTGATGTCTAACAAGATAAGAAGCTTAGGGATACATTTATGATGACTGGCGCAATGAAGTGGACATTACTTACTTTATTGGTAGAGCTTTACATGTATTATCTCCTCTGTATTCTTCATCAAGCGTAACTTTAATCTGCAATCCTGAGTAGGCCTCACCTTAAACAAACCTCTGGATAGGCCACACCTTTTCGTCATCCTGAATTATTCATTTAAAATGCTAGGGACAGATTTATGATAGGTGTATGCCTCTTTTGCGCCACTTACAAAACACTGTCCACGGGGAAATGACTTAAAATGTCCTTAAGACACATGAATGTGTTTTTTTAAAGCGTTTGCAATTTTTTTGGGTCACTTTTAACATGGCTATGTGACTCAAACAGTCAAAATCTAAATTCACCATGCACAGGTGGGAGCATATTTACAAGGAATGTGCTCCATGGGGAAAGGTCTTATAATGTAATATGGGAAAAATGACATCAGAGACACTGAAATGCCTTATAGAGAAGCATACACCATTATGTCCTTGTCATAAATTTGCAAACCATTCCTTTTCCCCAAAAACGATTTTCAAATCATAATTTGAAAACACTGCACATGTGGAAATTACTTAAAATGTCCTTAATTCAAAATTTGCTATTCTTTATTTTGTGATTGCACTGAAGGATTTGCAAATTTTGCGATTCCTTAAATGCAATGTATCAAACAAAAAATATGTAAAAAATAACATTAAGGATTTGGAAACTACCACCAACTTCTAGTTTGTGGTAATTTGCGAATTCTTTTCAAAAAGCATTTTTTTCCCCAAAAAAAAGGTGCCATATGACGCCAATACATGTCCTTAGGGCATGTATGTGTGCCATATGCCCCCAAATTCCTTTTTCAGGGGTGCAGCAGGGTGTTCTTGAGATACCCCTGCACCCTTGAAAAAATTCCTATTTTGTGATGAGCTAATTGCTAATCGCAAATTGCACCTTCATTCCTATGAGCCTCCTAGCCCATGGAAATGAATGGGTAATTTGCAATTAGCAATTTGCTCATTGCAAATTAGGAATGGTAAAGAATTGCTATTTATATCTTAAAATTCGCTATTTAGGAAATGCAAAATAGTTTGATGGTACATATGGTGGTTCATCTGTAACAAGATAAGAAGCTTAGGGATACATTTATGATGACTGGCGAAATAAAGTGCACATCACTTACTTCATTGGTAGGCCTTTACATGTATTATCTCCTCTGTATTCTTCATCAAGCGTAACTTTAATCTGCAATCCTGAGTAGGCCTCACCTTAAACAAACCTCTGGATAGGCCACACCTTATCGTCATCATGAATTAATCATTTAAAATGCTAGGGACAGATTTATGATAGGTGTATGCCTCTTTTGCGCCACTTACAAAACACTGTCCACGGGGAAATGACTTAAAATGTCCTTAAGACACATGAATGTGTTTTTTTAAAGCGTTTGCAATTTTTTTGGGTCACTTTTAACATGGCTATGTGACTCAAACAGTCAAAATCTAAATTCACCATGCACAGGTGGGAGCATATTTACAAGGAATGTGCTCCATGGGGAAAGGTCTTATAATGTAATATGGGAAAAATGACATCAGAGACACTGAAATGCCTTATAGAGAAGCATACACCATTATGTCCTTGTCATAAATTTGCAAACCATTCCTTTTCCCCAAAAACGATTTTCAAATCATAATTTGAAAACACTGCACATGTGGAAATTACTTAAAATGTCCTTAATTCAAAATTTGCTATTCTTTATTTTGTGATTGCACTAAAGGATTTGCAAATTTTGCGATTCCTTAAATGCAATGTATCAAACAAAAAATATGTAAAAAATAACATTAAGGATTTGGAAACTACCACCAACTTCTAGTTTGTGGTAATTTGCGAATTCTTTTCAAAACGCATTTTTTTCCAAAAAACAAAAGGTGCCATATGACGCCAATACATGTCCTTAGGGCATGTATGTGCGCCATATGCCCCCAAATTTCTTTTTCAGGGGTGCAGCAGGGTGTTCTTGAGATACCCCTGCACCCTTGAAAAAATTCCTAATTTGCGATGAGCTAATTGCTAATCGCAAATTGCATCTTCATTCCTATGAGCCTCCTAGCCCATGGAAATGAATGGGTAATTTGCAATTAGCAATTTGCTCATTGCAAATTAGGAATGGTAAAGAATTGCTATTTATTCCTTAAAATTCGCTATTTAGGAAATGCAAAATAGTTTGATGGTACATATGGTGGTTCATCTGTAACAAGATAAGAAGCTTAGGGATACATTTATGATGACTGGTGAAATAAAGTGCACATCACTTACTTCATTGGTAGGCCTTTACATGTATTATCTCCTCTGTATTCTTCATCAAGCGTAAGTTTAATCTGCAATCCTGAGTAGGCCTCACCTTAAACAAACCTTTGGATAGGCCACACCTTATCGTCATCCTGGATTAATCATTTAAAATGCTAGGGACAGATTTATGATAGGTGTATGCCTCTTTTGCGCCACTTACAAAACACTGTCCACAGGGAAATGACTTAAAATGTCCTTAAGACACATGAATGTGTTTTTTTAAAGCGTTTGCAATTTTTTGGGGTCACTTTTAACATGGCTATGTGACTCAAACAGTCAAAATCTAAATTCACCATGCACAGGTGGGAGCATATTTACAAGGAATGTGCTCCATGGGGAAAGGTCTTATAATGTAATATGGGAAAAATGACATCAGAGACACTGAAATGCCTTATAGAGAAGCATACACCATTATGTCCTTGTCATAAATTTGCAAACCATTCCTTTTCCCCAAAAACGATTTTCAAATCATAATTTGAAAACACTGCACATGTGGAAATTACTTAAAATGTCCTTAATTCAAAATTTGCTATTCTTTATTTTGTGATTGCACTGAAGGATTTGCAAATTTTGCGATTCCTTAAATGCAATGTATCAAACAAAAAATATGTAAAAAATAACATTAAGGATTTGGAAACTACCACCAACTTCTAGTTTGTGGTAATTTGCGAATTCTTTTCAAAAAGCATTTTTTTCCAAAAAACAAAAGGTGCCATATGACGCCAATACATGTCCTTAGGGCATGTATGTGCGCCATATGCCCCCAAATTTCTTTTTCAGGGGTGCAGCAGGGTGTTCTTGAGATACCCCTGCACCCTTGAAAAAATTCCTAATTTGCGATGAGCTAATTGCTAATCGCAAATTGCACCTTCATTCCTATGAGCCTCCTAGCCCATGGAAATGAATGGGTAATTTGCAATTAGCAATTTGCTCATTGCAAATTAGGAATGGTAAAGAATTGCTATTTATTCCTTAAAATTCGCTATTTAGGAAATGCAAAATAGTTTGATGGTACATATGGTGGTTCATCTGTAACAAGATAAGAAGCTTAGGGATACATTTATGATGACTGGTGAAATAAAGTGCACATCACTTACTTCATTGGTAGGCCTTTACATGTATTATCTCCTCTGTATTCTTCATCAAGCGTAAGTTTAATCTGCAATCCTGAGTAGGCCTCACCTTAAACAAACCTTTGGATAGGCCACACCTTATCGTCATCCTGGATTAATCATTTAAAATGCTAGGGACAGATTTATGATAGGTGTATGCCTCTTTTGCGCCACTTACAAAACACTGTCCACGGGGAAATGACTTAAAATGTCCTTAAGACACATGAATGTGTTTTTTTAAAGCGTTTGCAATTTTTTGGGGTCACTTTTAACATGGCTATGTGACTCAAACAGTCAAAATCTAAATTCACCATGCACAGGTGGGAGCATATTTACAAGGAATGTGCTCCATGGGGAAAGGTCTTATAATGTAATATGGGAAAAATGACATCAGAGACAGTGAAATGCCTTATAGAGAAGCATACACCATTATGTCCTTGTCATAAATTTGCAAACCATTCCTTTTCCCCAAAAACGATTTTCAAATCATAATTTGAAAACACTGCACATGTGGAAATTACTTAAAATGTCCTTAATTCAAAATTTGCTATTCTTTATTTTGTGATTGCACTGAAGGATTTGCAAATTTTGCGATTCCTTAAATGCAATGTATCAAACAAAAAATATGTAAAAAATAACATTAAGGATTTGGAAACTACCACCAACTTCTAGTTTGTGGTAATTTGCGAATTCTTTTCAAAAAGCATTTTTTTCCAAAAAACAAAAGGTGCCATATGACGCCAATACATGTCCTTAGGGCATGTATGTGCGCCATATGCCCCCAAATTTCTTTTTCAGGGGTGCAGCAGGGTGTTCTTGAGATACCCCTGCACCCTTGAAAAAATTCCTAATTTGCGATGAGCTAATTGCTAATCGCAAATTGCACCTTCATTCCTATGAGCCTCCTAGCCCATGGAAATGAATGGGTAATTTGCAATTAGCAATTTGCTCATTGCAAATTAGGAATGGTAAAGAATTGCTATTTATTCCTTAAAATTCGCTATTTAGGAAATGCAAAATAGTTTGATGGTACATATGGTGGTTCATCTGTAACAAGATAAGAAGCTTAGGGATACATTTATGATGACTGGTGAAATAAAGTGCACATCACTTACTTCATTGGTAGGCCTTTACATGTATTATCTCCTCTGTATTCTTCATCAAGCGTAAGTTTAATCTGCAATCCTGAGTAGGCCTCACCTTAAACAAACCTTTGGATAGGCCACACCTTATCGTCATCCTGGATTAATCATTTAAAATGCTAGGGACAGATTTATGATAGGTGTATGCCTCTTTTGCGCCACTTACAAAACACTGTCCACAGGGAAATGATTTAAAATGTCCTTAAGACACATGAATGTGTTTTTTTAAAGCGTTTGCAATTTTTTTGGGTCACTTTTAACATGGCTATGTGACTCAAACAGTCAAAATCTAAATTCACCATGCACAGGTGGGAGCATATTTACAAGGAATGTGCTCCATGGGGAAAGGTCTTATAATGTAATATGGGAAAAATGACATCAGAGACACTGAAATGCCTTATAGAGAAGCATACACCATTATGTCCTTGTCATAAATTTGCAAACCATTCCTTTTCCCCAAAAACGATTTTCAAATCATAATTTGAAAACACTGCACATGTGGAAATTACTTAAAATGTCCTTAATTCAAAATTTGCTATTCTTTATTTTGTGATTGCACTGAAGGATTTGCAAATTTTGCGATTCCTTAAATGCAATGTATCAAACAAAAAATATGTAAAAAATAACATTAAGGATTTGGAAACTACCACCAACTTCTAGTTTGTGGTAATTTGCGAATTCTTTTCAAAAAGCATTTTTTTCCAAAAAACAAAAGGTGCCATATGACGCCAATACATGTCCTTAGGGCATGTATGTGCGCCATATGCCCCCAAATTTCTTTTTCAGGGGTGCAGCAGGGTGTTCTTGAGATACCCCTGCACCCTTGAAAAAATTCCTAATTTGCGATGAGCTAATTGCTAATCGCAAATTGCACCTTCATTCCTATGAGCCTCCTAGCCCATGGAAATGAATGGGTAATTTGCAATTAGCAATTTGCTCATTGCAAATTAGGAATGGTAAAGAATTGCTATTTATTCCTTAAAATTCGCTATTTAGGAAATGCAAAATAGTTTGATGGTACATATGGTGGTTCATCTGTAACAAGATAAGAAGCTTAGGGATACATTTATGATGACTGGTGAAATAAAGTGCACATCACTTACTTCATTGGTAGGCCTTTACATGTATTATCTCCTCTGTATTCTTCATCAAGCGTAAGTTTAATCTGCAATCCTGAGTAGGCCTCACCTTAAACAAACCTTTGGATAGGCCACACCTTATCGTCATCCTGGATTAATCATTTAAAATGCTAGGGACAGATTTATGATAGGTGTATGCCTCTTTTGCGCCACTTACAAAACACTGTCCACGGGGAAATGACTTAAAATGTCCTTAAGACACATGAATGTGTTTTTTTAAAGCGTTTGCAATTTTTTGGGGTCACTTTTAACATGGCTATGTGACTCAAACAGTCAAAATCTAAATTCACCATGCACAGGTGGGAGCATATTTACAAGGAATGTGCTCCATGGGGAAAGGTCTTATAATGTAATATGGGAAAAATGACATCAGAGACAGTGAAATGCCTTATAGAGAAGCATACACCATTATGTCCTTGTCATAAATTTGCAAACCATTCCTTTTCCCCAAAAACGATTTTCAAATCATAATTTGAAAACACTGCACATGTGGAAATTACTTAAAATGTCCTTAATTCAAAATTTGCTATTCTTTATTTTGTGATTGCACTGAAGGATTTGCAAATTTTGCGATTCCTTAAATGCAATGTATCAAACAAAAAATATGTAACAAATAACATTAAGGATTTGGAAACTACCACCAACTTCTAGTTTGTGGTAATTTGCGAATTCTTTTCAAAAAGCATTTTTTTCCAAAAAACAAAAGGTGCCATATGACGCCAATACATGTCCTTAGGGCATGTATGTGCGCCATATGCCCCCAAATTTCTTTTTCAGGGGTGCAGCAGGGTGTTCTTGAGATACCCCTGCACCCTTGAAAAAATTCCTAATTTGCGATGAGCTAATTGCTAATCGCAAATTGCACCTTCATTCCTATGAGCCTCCTAGCCCATGGAAATGAATGGGTAATTTGCAATTAGCAATTTGCTCATTGCAAATTAGGAATGGTAAAGAATTGCTATTTATTCCTTAAAATTCGCTATTTAGGAAATGCAAAATAGTTTGATGGTACATATGGTGGTTCATCTGTAACAAGATACGAAGCTTAGGGATACATTTATGATGACTGGTGAAATAAAGTGCACATCACTTACTTCATTGGTAGGCCTTTACATGTATTATCTCCTCTGTATTCTTCATCAAGCGTAAGTTTAATCTGCAATCCTGAGTAGGCCTCACCTTAAACAAACCTTTGGATAGGCCACACCTTATCGTCATCCTGGATTAATCATTTAAAATGCTAGGGACAGATTTATGATAGGTGTATGCCTCTTTTGCGCCACTGTGCGTCACTTTTATGATGCAGCGGCGGTGCAAAAGATTTGCTATGAGGCGACAAAATTACAAATTGATGCATTTAGGCAGATATGTCATGGTGTAAAAAAAACGTACCACATGAAACCGATGCAGCAGTGATGCAAAAGATGCACCATGTTGCAAGACAGGCCTCACTTGGGGCCATATGTATCAAGCTAATTAGCATTCGCAAAGATCAAAATTCTGCGAATTTCGGCCTTTGCGAATGCTAATTAGACAAATGGTATGTATCAAACAAGTTTGATGCAAAATAAGGGATAGCAAAATTTGCTATTCCTTATTTTGCGATTGCACTGAAGGATTTGCAAATTTTGCGATTACTTAAATGCAATGTATCAAACAAAAAATATGTAAAAAATGACATTAAGGATTTGGAAACTACCACCAACTTCTAGTTGGTGGTAATTTGTGAATTCTTTTCAAAAAGCTTTTTTTCCAAAAAACAAAAGGTGCCATATGACGCCAATACATGCCCTTAGGGCATGTATGTGTGCCATATGCCCCCAAATTTATTTTTCAGGGGTGCAGCAGGGTGTTCTTGAGACACCCCTGCACCCTTGGAAAAATTCCTAATTTGTGATGAGCTAATTGCTAATCGTAAATTAAACCTTCATTCCTATGAGCCTCCTAGCCCATGGAAATGAATGGGTAACTTGCAATTAGCAATTTGCTCATTGCAAATTAGGAATGGTAAAGAATTGCTATTTATTCCTTAAAATTCACTATTTAGGAAAAGCAAAATAGTTTGATGGTACATATGGCGGTTCATCTGTAACAAGATAAGAAGCTTAGGGATAGATTTATGATGACTGGCGCATCACCAGGGATGTGCCAGTCATCCTGCGCCGCTGTTCCGCCACCCATGGTGTGCTGCATTTACAATGCGGGGCATCATGGGGCAAAAATGGCACCGATGCGTGACGTATCTGTGCTGTAAAGGTAGTGATTGCTGGAGTTGTATCGCAAGTGCGATGCAGCTCAAGCAAGGCTCAGGGGTGCCCCATCTCCACAATGTTGCGTCAAGACCTATGCCTGCTTAAAGCAGGCACAGGGTTTTGACGCAGCTTTCTCCTATCTGATTGTAAATACGGCACACCATGGGTGGCAGAGCAGCGGTGCACGTTAACTGGTGCATGCCTGGGGATGTGCCATTTAGCATAAATCTGCCCCTTTACATTTAAGTATGTGCAGGGGACACAGAGTTGGTGAGGCTTATCCAAGGTTAAGAAGAGATGAGTCCTGTTCACTGAGACATAGGCTTCACCTGCTCAGCATCGCTGGACATGGCTTTCTTTAAAGATAAAGACAACATCAACATGAGCGACAATCTGCAATCAGTTGATTTTGACCTCATCATTGAACTTGTAATTGAAACATCAGTGGATGTTGATCCCTTGGATGATTTAAATCCTGAGGATGAAGAAGAGCGTGATGAGGATGCAGATTTGTCCGAATTATATGACATAGGGTGGGAAGCTGACCTGCTTGAGCCTATGGAACTATAAACATTTATTTTTAAAATTTATAATAAATAAAAAGTAAAAGTGTAAACCGTTTAATTTAAAAATAAAGACACCTTCAAAAACAGGTTATGTGTAGTGTCTTCAATAAAATATTAAAATATGCTCATAAAATTAGATCAGATTCACATATAAAATAGCACAGGTAACATGAATATAAATTCCATTTCTTTTCTGCTATTTCTGTATTGTAAATTTGCCAAGGCCAAAAAAATCTTCTATTTAAAATGTCAAGTAGTGTGTTAAGTTTTTGATCACTGTTATTGATTTACTGTTTGGTAATAGTGGTTAATAACATTTTTTAATATATTTTACCACAGATTCAACTGCAGATCATTTCAACATTTCACCATGCCAACGAAAGAAAGAGAGAGAAAGGCTGCAAAACGTCAAAGACAGCAGGTGAATCAAAAGAAGCAGCAGTCCTCTAACAAAAAGATTTGTCAAGTCACGAAGAAAGCACCGGGTAAGAGTACAAAAACATTCATAAGAAATATGTGTAGTAAAAAAAATATTACTACAGAAAATGTTTCAGTCCATAAAAAGAGAAGCAATTCAAATGGAAAGGAAAGGCCAATCAAAAATGTTACTGTTAGTGCAAGAGATAACTCTGTGCATGATAGTAGAAGGAAACAACAGTTTAGGGACATTCGTAAACGAATGTTCCGCAACAGGATAATTGGCAATTTGTTAAAAAATATTAAGAAAGGTCAACAGAAAGTGGTTTTTTATAAGAGAAAAAAAAAGTTGAGAAAGTTATTGATCAGGCATTTGAAATTAAACGTAAGTTATTTATTTTGATAATCAATAGAATTAGGAAGCTAAACAAGGCAATTTATGATTTCAAAAGAAATAGTAGATGGAAGAGAATAGTTAATCGTAGTAATTTTTGTGAAGTTTTTTCTGGAGAATGGATGCATAGTTCAAGCTGTGAGGCATTTTTTAATGAGGAGAGTTATTTCCAGGATAATGATTTGGTGCATGCAGTTGACACCAGTGGTCGTGCTTATGAAGTGAAAGATGGTTGTCCAGTTGAAAAAGAAAAACTTGTGACAACAGAGACAGAAGAGGTGTTAGGTAATGAGGTTTTAGGAAGACGTGCTAAGGGTCCTGTGTACACCTGGAAGTGTAGTAGTATTTGTAGTGTGCGACAGGATTCCATCAATTTGCTTTGTGATTTTGTACGGTCATTTAATAAGAAAAGTTTGAAGCAGAAAATAAGGTTGTTGCAAGAATTAGATCCTTGCAGAGTGAGAGAAGTGACAGGTTTGCATGGTCATTCACTGGCTTGTCTTTCCAGGAGAGTATGCCAGAGTGTTTTTCATCATTTCAGGATGCTAGCAGTGCATCATAATAAAGTGAGGAAATTAGTTAGAATGTTGTATTATGCTAAGAGTCCAGCAATTATGCTTAAACAATTATGCGCTGCTCTTTTGCATGGTTCTGAAATAGATGTGAAGAATATATGTGAAGAAATTGAGTTTTGTTACTTTGGAAGTAAAGAGGAGAATGTTGAAATTGACCAAGAAGAAGCGGGTAATGTGGAAGATAGTGTACAGGTTTCCAGTACAGATAATTTCCAGAGGGAAATTGTCACATTTCAGGTCAAATCAAGTGAGAGGCCAAATTTCACTTGTGTGTGTTGTCGACGCACTTATTATAAGAATCAGACTAAGTTAGTGGATTTATATGCAAAAAGTGAAAGGGAAAATAATAGTGAATGGAAGGATTTTGCAACATACTTGATGGTAGAAAATTGTTTTGATTTGGGATTGGATCAACGTGTGTGTACTTATTGTTGTTGCAAATTAAATCAAAACCAGATGCCTGCTAGAGCAGTTCATAATAATCTGGAATTGGTTGAGATTCCTTCTGAATTGAAGGATTTAAATACTTATGAATCTATTTTGATTCAAAGTATCCATCCCTTTCAGGCTATTGTAAGAATGGAGCCAAAGACAGGGAAATTGCCTCCATCAGATTTACAGAGAGGATTAAAGGGAAGAGTTGTTTATTTGCCTCTAGATTTGAAGAAAAACATTAACACAATTGGAGTAGAAAAAGTGGAAGAGGAACCTCTGGTTATCTTAGTTAATGGGGTTCTGACAAAGAATAAGAAAATATGGCAAGATTTAGTGGATGTTAGGAAAGTTAAAAAGGCAACATTGTATTTGAAAAAAAATAATAAATACTATAAGAATGTATATGTTGCAGAAGAGGAAGTAAGTGAGGAAGAGGATAGCGATTTGTGTGCTGGTCAAATTGAGAAAGTAGAACCCTCTACTAGTGAAGAAATATATGAACATTATAGTGTTCATCCTTTGCATTCCAAGGAAGTCATGGGGAATGCTATTGAGTTGTTTCAAATGAAACAAGCCAAAGAGAGTCCCATTAGTGTTTGGGAGGAAAGTTTGGAAGCTCGGTGTTTCCCACAGCTTTTTCCAACAGGTCAGGGAGGAAGATATGATGAGCGACCTCATCAAATTCCTGCTTCTGAATACCGGACTTTGCGATTGTATGCAGGAGATGCTAGGTTTCGACAATGCATTCCTTATTTGTTTCATCTCCTGTTTGAAAGCGCTCTGTCTGGACTGTCATATGCAGTGAACCACATCTTGAAAAGTGGTATACACATGCAAAACATCTCGGCAAGTGACTTTATGGATAAAGTCAATGTCCAAGACAGTATTTGGGATTCTCACCTGATTAATCTCATGGCGTGTCAGCGTGGTACTAATGAGTACTGGTACCGTCGTCATGGTGATTTAAAATGTATGCTGAGGAACTTAGGTACTCCCACATGGTTCCTCACTCTGAGCTGTGCCGAGTATGGCTGGGAAGACTTACTTGAATTTCTACGAGAGGCAAATGCTAACGTATATAACATCGAATTCAAGACACCCGGAGAACTGTGCTCTTTGGATCCAGTCAATGTATGTAGGTACTTCAATCATAGATTTGAAGCTATGATGTCTTTCATCATGAATAAGAAGAATCCACCTCTTGGAGAGGTGTTGGATTTCTTCTGGAGAAAGGAGTACCAAGCAAGAGGTGCTCCTCATATACATATGTTGCTGTGGATCAAGGATGCACCTAAATTTGGAACGGATCCAGAAGACTCAGTGATGAGTTTTATACAACAGTATTCTACGTGTGCTGTTCCAAACGCAAAGGAGAAGAAAAGCCTAAGAGAAAAAGTTCTGCGTTTCCAAAGCCATCGATGTGGAAAGTACTGTCGTCGTAAATTCCGAAACAAGGACAAGTTCTACACCAAATGTTGTTTCGGTTTTCCACGACCGGTGATTTCTAAAGGAAGAGTAAACAGTTTGATGTCTTCGCTGCGACATAATGTCATGAAGAAATCACCTAAAAACACATACAATTTGAAGAGGAACGAAGAGTCCAAGTACATCAACGACTACAACCCGGTGATTTTGTCCATGTGGAATGCTAACATGGATATACAGTTTGTGGCTGATAACTGTATGGCTGTGGCTCGGTATGTGACGTCTTACATCACCAAAAAAGAGAAGACAGAATTGAAGGATATGTGGGAGGACATTTCCCATGAAAAGAGCCTCAGCAAGAAGTTGTACAGTTTCAGTCTGAAGATGTTGTCGCATCGAGAAATTGGAGCTTACGAATGCTCTGACCGGTTGTCTTCAGCAAGTCTCTATTCCAAGTCCAGGAGTATCGTTTGGGCGAGTCTTGGTCTTGCTGCAACGCGTAATCGAGTTCTGAAACCTGTGCGGGAAATTGAGTATTTGGCGGAAAAGGAGCCAAACAGTACCGACATTTTGAAGACCAACATGTTGGATACATATTATCCAAATAGAAGCAGTCACCTCGACAATGTTTGTCTGTATGAGGTTCTTCAAAATTACATATTCAAGAGGAACATCAAAGAAGATACTGAGAAAGGAGTGTATGCTGTAATAGGAAGTGAGGGATGTCTGGTCAAGCAAAGAAAATGCCACTTGGTAAACCATCGAAAATTGAGTGGCGAATCTCCTGAAAAAAAGGAGTTTTTCTATTTAGCACTTTTGCAACTTTTCAAGCCTTGGCGTGCAGAAGAGGAACTGCTTGGAGATTTCCTCTGTTACGAAGACTCTTTCAATGCCGCCAAGGAGACCATAGAATGTCCTGCTTTTCCCAAATATGTAGAAATGTTGAATGCGGAAATTGAGCAGGAAGCAACGATTGCAGCCGAGATTGCCAGAGACAGTTCTCAGGACAGTCAGAGTTCTGCTTCATTGAGTCAGGATCCACTAGGAGGACCTGTTATCGAAAATGAAGCTGCCACTGCCATGAATGAAGTGGAAAGAGCCATGGCACATGCTCAGGAGGATGCGGTTAACTTAGAAGAGTTGGAAAGACAACTCAACGTTGAGCAGAGGAAAATATATGACGAAGTTACCATGCAAATTGATCATGGATTAAGTCATGACAAGAAAGAGTGCTCATGTACGTCGTTGAAGCCTGTCCGACTGTACGTGAGTGGAGAAGCGGGAACTGGAAAAAGTTTCCTCATTAAAGCAATTTCATGCTATTTGCAGGAAAGGACAGAGTCATCGCTGTCTTGTGTTGTCACCGCTCCAACTGGACTGGCAGCACATAACATTAAAGGGATTACTTTACATCGTTTACTGATGCTGCCAGTGGAGCATGACAACAAATTACAATATCACAAGCTATCTGGAGATGCTTGTTTTGAAGTTTCAAGAATCTTGAGGAAAATGAAACTTCTTATCATTGACGAAGTAAGCATGGTTTCCAATGTCATGCTTGCCTTTGTGCATTTGAGAATGCAAGAAGTTCTCAAAACAGAGTATGATGTGTTATTTGGTGGCAAACACATCATTGTTTTCGGAGATCTTTTGCAGCTGACACCAGTGAAAGGGCAACCTGTGTTCAAAATGCTCACGCATGAAGATACCAGGAAGTGCCTAGGCAGCATTGGCAACGTCAATATATGGTTAAACTTCAATTATGCTGAACTGCATGAAAATATGCGTCAGGCGAAGGATGAAGTTTACAAGACTATTCTACAAGATGTTAGAATTGGAAAAGTGACCGAGCATGGGAAAGAAGCTTTACATGCACGATTACTGTCAAATTTATATCCAGAACAAGATGTTGTGCCTGAGAATATTTTTCAGAAAATTACTGATAAGAAATCTGGAATATGTTTGATGCCAACTCTTGCAGAATGTGCCAAATTCAACAACAAAATGTTGCATTTAGAAAAGCAAGAGATTGTGAAACTGGAAGCTATTGACAGAGTAGAGCATATGGGATCAACAATTATTTTGTCTGAGAATCTGAAAACAAAATTGGATTCATTAGAGAAGAGTATATCTAAAACTGCAGGTTTTGAAAAGACTCTGAATGTGTGCTTGAACTGCCGTATAATTTTAAGAAGGAATTTACATGTTGAAAGAGGTCTGGTAAATGGATCAATGGGTAATGTTGTTGATTTTGTAAAATACAGAAATAGAGATGGAATTGAATTTTTAAAAATTAAATTTGATGGCATTGAGGAAGTACAGCTAATTGGTCGTTGCTCTGCTAGATTTTTGCTTGTAAAAGACTTATATGTTCGCCGTAAGCAGTTTCCTGTTTGCTTGGCATATGCGGTGACAATCCATAAATCGCAAGGTTTAAGTGTAGACTGTGCATTGGTGAATATTGGCAGTTCTGTGTTCAAGGAGGGTATGGCATATGTGGCATTGTCACGAGTTAGAACTTTATCGGGATTGTACTTGATTGAGTGTGATGTCACAAGCATTTGTGCGGATCTAGATTGTGTTAAGGAATACAATAGGTTAAGAAGAGAGTATGCGCCACATTTGCCTCAGTATCCTTTGTTTGAGAAACGTGTGGTAGGCCGGAAACGAAGAAATGTGACCAATACTGGGGAGGTTGTAGCAAAAAGACGAAAAGTCGATGAACCTAAAATTACAAGCAGAAACAAAAAGGATTCTGTTGAAGATGTTGTTGGTTTTCAATTTGAAAACAGTTCTGGTGTCAACTGCTATGCTAATGTAGTGGTTAATGTTTTGTTTTCTCTAGAAAATGTAAAAGAAGAGATTGTGGTCAATTCTGATCAAAGATTTTGCAGTTTGTTAAATTCTGTGTTAGAGAAATGTAGCACTGATAGAACAAACATAGAAAGTGTGTCTGAAATTCGAAATCTGTTAGACAGATGTTCAGGCCAAACACAATTCTCTCAAAATATTCAGCAAGATTGTCAGGAGTTTTTAATGCATATGCTTGATGTATTGCATGCTGAAGGTGTAGATGTAGATCAGCTGTTTGGGCTTTCTTATCAATGGCAGCATGACTGCGAGAACTGTATGGTATCAAGTACTACTAGTGTAGACTCAGAAAGATTTATATATTTAACTTTGCCAGACAGTAAATCAGTCTCCTTTAATAAGCTAGTAAAAGCAGCTGATCACAACATGGAGTGTAGCCAATGTAAATCTGAAATGATGTCCACATTATTTATACGAACATATGGCCAGTATGTCATTTTAATGTTCCAACGATGTAGGCCTGATGGAACAAAATTGACAACTTTAATTAAAAATTTTGTAGCTTCGCAGTTGTCAATATCAGGAAGGACTTTTGTAACTGCAGCAATTATATATCATGACGGCCCTTCAATAACATCAGGACATTACACAGCTTATTTAAAGTCTAGAAATGGCTGGTCATTCTGCAACGATTCTGTTTTAATTTTCAAAAAAAAATTGCCATATGACCTTAAAAACTCTTACCTGGTGTTTTTAAAACCAAAATTTTAGGGAAATAATCTCGGGATGTGCTCTGTGGAATTTCAAGAAGTTCTAATGGCTCCTACACAATTTGGCCTTGAGGATAAGTGTAGTTCAGAGACATAACTTCTAACCATAAGACTGGACGTCATGGAGAAATAAGTGCACTTTGAATGAGTTCAGAAAAACTATTTCTTTTTATAAGCTAATTGAAGCAGCCAATCAAAACATAGAGTAGAGGGAATGTAAGTCTGCAATGCTGTCTACTGTTTTACATTGCTTTGTGATTGAAAGTGATGTAGAGAATTAAATAATTGTAGTAGTCATAGAGTTAGTGTAAGTCTGCTTCATAGTAAGCAGTATCAGTGTCATAGGAAATGTAGAACATGACTGAGCAAGAAGGGCAAGATATTACTATTCCTGGATTGTGAAAATGATCTTCAACATTTTAATTCTGAAAGTTGCAGAAATGCCAAATAACGGGATTGGCTTACAAGAAATCCAAGAGTTATAAATGGCTCTGACAAGATTTGGCCTTGTGGAAACTTGTGGTAGAGAGCAAGAAATCATTTATTGCATGTAACATGTTTTTAAAAACGATGGAGATTTTCTTTCAGAAAGTGGCAGGCTGAAAGTAATAACAGCACAAAAGAGTGTAAGCTGTTCATAGGACATCCTTTAACGTCATGGAAAGTAAGGTAACTTTAAGGAGTTCTGAATTCTGATTTGTTATGTTGTATGGGTTTTTTAAACACAATCATTTTGATTGTGTTTTTTTTTCCCCGCTGTTATATGATGAATACCTTCAAGTCACTGTTTTTAGTGAATTTTGATACATTCTGAGAACAGCAAAAATAAACCATTTAACATGTATAATTAATTCTGTACTGTTTGCATTTATGATGTATATGTAGAACTGTGTAGGAGGCATGGAGAAGGTGAGGCTTCTGTAAGTGTCAAAGTTGTTGCATGCAGTGCTGCACTTCTGCGTATTCTTTCATATGCTAGACTACATCTGCACAATGAGATACCTAAGCAAAGGAAACACAAGTGATGTGATTGTGAAATGAGCAAAATAAATTGCACGTATTTCATTTACATCACCTGTGTTTCCTATCATTACGAATCACATTGTGCAGATCAAGTTTAGGTCTGTCCAGGGAAACATAGGAGGTTTGGACTTTGTTCAAGAGTGCAGTGGACATGACTCACTTCATTGGTAGACCTTCACATATATTATGTCCTCTATTCTCTTCAACAACTCGAAATTTCATCTGCAACCCTGAGTAGGCCTCACCTCAAACAAACCTCTGGATAGGAGACATCTTATTGGCATCCTGAAGCAATTATTTAAAATTTTAGTGTCTTGCGACACTTTTCTGAGACAACAGCAATGCAAAAGATGCACCATGTTTTAAGATAGGCCTCACTTCATCTGCATCAAGACACTGTTAGTTTAAAATGTATATCTTTAGGACTGTGTAGGGGGCCTGGAGAAGCAGAAGCTTCTGTAAGTGTCAAAGTTGTTGAAAAACTGTTTGTCCTTCAATCTTTTCCCTTGTCTTTTGTAATTTTTAAATACATGTTTTAATATTTTTCAAATGTTTGTTCTCTCTTTCACAGATTGAAAGTATAAAAACAAAAAGTGAGTAATTTAACGACAATTATAAGGTAAATGTTTTGTACTCTTTTCGTTACATTTCTATCACATTTAACTACTATTAGTTCCACTGCTTCATTTCTTTAACCCTCAGTTTCCTGCCTTTGCTACTTCCCTCATTCCTTTCTCTATTACCTACTTACTCAACTCCTTCCACTCTTTTTGTCAGTCCCTCTCTTCTCATAGTTCCTCACTCTTGTTCACTCACTCCGTCTCTATTACTCTTAGTGTCTTTGACTGATCACTGTATCACTATTTTTTCATAATGCTTTCTCTGTGTAGTTGAAGCACACTAAGGGGCATATTATGAACACAGCCAATAAAATTATTGCTCTTTTTATTGGCAGAAAACTGGTGCAAAAGTGGTTTTAGCGGCAGTTTTCTGCCGCAAAAGCAGCTTTAGCGACACAAAAAAAGTCAAAAAAAAGTCAAAAAGATTTTATTTGTATTGGTACTCTTATAGAGGACCACAAATATACAATTTACAAGTATAAAGAAAAAAATAAATTTCGCATATAATCAATACAATGGTAAAAAAGATTTTAGAAACTTAAAAAAATTATGACAAACAAATTCATTTGACGGATATTTACATAACTGCAAAAGTTCACTCACTTTGACAATTCTACAAGTTTGATAGATCGGGGCAAGATATCTGGTGCGTGCAGTAGTTACATTTGTGTTGGGACACACAAACAGCAAGTGCTCAATGTCTTGGTCTCCCCCTTCACACAGGGGGCATAGGAGTGATCTTCCTGTCGACCACCTTGCTGTGTAAGTTAATACTGGTAGGATACCCAGTCTTAGCATAGTGATTGTCCTCCTTACACCATGAGTCAGGGAATACCTGATGTATGGTTGAATTTGCTTATATTCCAAAGAGTCCACGAAGGATTTATATGTTTTCAGTTTTTTGCAGTGTTCATAGTCTAATTCGTAGCTTAGTTTCGGGGTGTAACATCTTAGAAACAATTTCAATTGAGCTGCTGACCAACTGCAAAGAATATCCGAGGTGATTTCTGCCATTTGGAATATAATTTTCATATTGTTTGAGAAGGTCTGATTTTTTGTTTCACTATAGAAGATTTCATTTTTCAATAGGTGTCTTAATGTGCCCTCCTTAGCTTTGAGTAGATTGTAGCTCCACCTGATTACATTGGCTACTGCTGTGGCAAAAGAACTTGTAATCGAGAACTCCAACCGTAATGCCTGAACAGGTACAGAATCAGAGACCTTCATTAATTTTCTTAAAATTTTCCCCTCTTTACGGTCCATGTAGGTCCACTGTTTTATCGGGATATACTCTGTTGCATATGATAGTACAGGTGGAATTTTTACTTAGGGGTGACATAGACATAATAGTTTTTCAGAGAAAAAGAGTCAGTTGCCCAAGTCTCTTGTAGCAGCAAGATATCTGGATGATTACTTATGGCCTCCTTTAGTTTGATCGTATCTTCCCCCGCCATATTCCACGATGTTATTTTTAGGCCGTTGTTAAACAAGTTGCCCAAGGCATGTAGAGAATCTCTTACTGTTACAATTCCCTGAAACCCGTGACCAAGACTTTATACTTTCGCTAAAATCTCTTCCGTTAGAGTCATGGTACCATACTGCCCTTCCTCCATTTTCCACTTTTATTTTTATTTGTAGAAAGTCTTTCCCTGTGGAATTAATTCCTGAAGTCGACTCTCCAGCCAAATCAGTATGTCGAAACTGATTTTCATTTTGGGAATTAGCAATTGATCGTATTTGCTCATCGTACCCTGTATAGTTTCTGTCTTCCTTAGGGTTTATTACTGGGATAACGTCATACCCGTGTTTATGCAATGTCTCTTTTTCTTTGAGTATGATTTCAGGGATAACATATGACCAAAACGATACTATAACTTTTTTTGTATTATCTCTTTGCGGGAAGGTTACTAGATCGATTTCACTGCTAGTTAAACTTTCTAGTGACTTTATGTAGTGAAGGAGATTGACAACCCTACTTCTGTTGAGCGGTACCGAATCCGTTGGAAAAAGTTCTTCAAGTTGTAATATTTTGAAGTATCGTTTTTCTGCTCCATAAAAGGGTTTTCCTTCATAGTTTCTTTCACAAATGTCGTGGTGTACTGATTTTCCAGAGAGCTTGTATGGATAAAATTCTTTTGCAACCGGGTCTAGTAGTTGTAATTTCTCTTCCTTTTTTTTGTTACTAGTTTCCATATTCTCAATCAATCCTGATTTGACAGGTTCAGCTTCTTGTACTTCTTGTATTTCATTGACAAATGTGGACTTTTGAAATCTCAACTTGCGATTTTTTCTTTTATGGAAACGTCTTAATGGCTTTTTCCTCTTTTTTTTTCCTTCTGCTTGCTCAGATTCTATCTTACTACAGGATTTCCCGCCTTTTTTATTCTCAGACGTACTATTGGGATTAGTTACTTGGGTATTTTCACTCGAGAGATCGTTGTTTAGTCTATTGGATTTGATAGTTTTTTTGAAAATTGGATATTCCTTATCGCTTGGAGGTTTTTCCATAAATAGTTTTTTTAAAGAGATTATGGATGTTTCAGGTTGATTTTCCGGCTTTCCTTTCTTTCGTTTTGTAGCATTTAATGTCTGAGTACCACGATCATGTTTTTGTGTCTCCTTTTCAATGTTACAATTCCTTATACTATTATTCTTTTGCGGATCGTTGTTGTATTCCGGATGTTTGTTTTTCATTTCAGATGATTTTCTTCTCTTTTTTTCCTCCACTAGATGCTTAAGGATCCCAATTTGAACGTCCAAGGTTTGGTCCGAGTTTTCTAGTATATTTCCCAAGAAGGAAAGCACTGACTCAAGTATCTCTTGCAGTGTAAAGAGGGCTTTTGACATAGGAGTAACAATGTTGGCTGAATAGTTCGTTTTTATATTAAATGGGTCAACAGATGATTCAAGTGGGATAGGTTGCGATGGGTTTAGTAGCTGAGGAAAACTGTTAGATATTTTGGGCTCTGATAGTTTTTCTGTTATCTTTGATTTATTAGCCCAGAGTTCTTGTAATTGACATTTATTTCCAGTATTATTTTTTGGAGTAGACGATACAAGATGAAACTCTTCTTGATCCCGGATATCTGATTTATTGAAGGAATTGATAGATTTTTGCTTATTGTCAAGGGCCACATTACTGAGATGAAACTTCAAGTTGGGTCCGGGTGTTATTTCAAAAAGCGTTTTGGGCCCTGTAGGTACTACGGAGATATCTGTAGCTTCTGGATCTGTGATAATTTTGTCAGTGACTTCCTTAGTTGAGAGACCAGAGAAATATTCACTGATGGCAGGGGTCCGCAGTATGCGGCCTTGTTTGACCGATGTATCTTTTGTTTTCCGTACAGCATCCTCTGTGCCCATACGTTTCATGAAGATGGTCCGTGAACGTAATTTTTTAAGCCCCATTTCCTTTCACGCGAGTGATATTATTTGCAAGCTTTATTTCTCGTGTAATTAATAGACAGAAGGAACTATGATGATGTAATCGAATATGAATAGACCTTACTTTTCGTCGGCAGGTGTTGGTAGGGTGGCCCGTCCCGTCCTCGGTCGTCCCCGGACGGCCACAGACGGCCCGCCCTTTGCCCGGGCTTAGCTCCGCGCTTTGTCCCGCGCGCGTCCCGCGTCGCGTGAGTCCACTTGTTGCTTTGTGCGTGTAGCCAGTGGGCGTGTCCGTGGGCGTGTCGCCTGGGGGAAGAGGCACCAGCTGCTCCAGGCAGGGGTTGCTGGTCCTCGCAGTCCCCCGGGCTAGGTGTAGTACTTGATTTCGCCCTAGCCTCAACCCTGGAGACTCAAGCTGGGAGCGACGGTCAGAGCAGCAGGCAGCAGCTCTCGCTCACACCAGCGAGTCCCCGGGGAGGCAACAGAACGGAACACGAAGAGCTTGGTAATCCCTTACTTCTGGCAGCGCGGTGAGCAGCACAGTTAGTCAGGTATCCTCGCAGTGCACAATAGTATCAGCAGTCAGGTGAGTGGCGCCCGCGAAGCGGGTGTCACGAAGTAAAGTACCGATTTCGCCGGTGGGCGTGTCCGTGGGCGTGTCGCCTGGGGGAAGAGGCACCAGCTGCTCCAGGCAGGGGTTGCTGGTCCTCGCAGTCCCCCGGGCTAGGTGTAGTAGTTGATTTCGCCCTAGCCTCAACCCTGGAGACTCAAGCTGGGAGCGACGGTCAGAGCAGCAGGCAGCAGCTCTCGCTCACACCAGCGAGTCCCCGGGGAGGCAACAGAACGGAACACGAAGAGCTTGGTAATCCCTTACTTCTGGCAGCGCGGTGAGCAGCACAGTTAGTCAGGTATCCTCGCAGTGCACAATAGTATCAGCAGTCAGGTGAGTGGCGCCCGCGAAGCGGGTGTCACGAAGTATAGTACCGATTTCGCCGGTGGGCGTGTCCGTGGGCGTGTCGCCTGGGGGAAGAGGCACCAGCTGCTCCAGGCAGGGGTTGCTGGTCCTCGCAGTCCCCCGGGCTAGGTGTAGTACTTGATTTCGCCCTAGCCTCAACCCTGGAGACTCAAGCTGGGAGCGACGGTCAGAGCAGCAGGCAGCAGCTCTCGCTCACACCAGCGAGTCCCCGGGGAGGCAACAGAACGGAACACGAAGAGCTTGGTAATCCCTTACTTCTGGCAGCGCGGTGAGCAGCACAGTTAGTCAGGTATCCTCGCAGTGCACAATAGTATCAGCAGTCAGGTGAGTGGCGCCCGCGAAGCGGGTGTCACGAAGTAAAGTACCGATTTCGCCGGTGGGCGTGTCCGTGGGCGTGTCGCCTGGGGGAAGAGGCACCAGCTGCTCCAGGCAGGGGTTGCTGGTCCTCGCAGTCCCCCGGGCTAGGTGTAGTACTTGATTTCGCCCTAGCCTCAACCCTGGAGACTCAAGCTGGGAGCGACGGTCAGAGCAGCAGGCAGCAGCTCTCGCTCACACCAGCGAGTCCCCGGGGAGGCAACAGAACGGAACACGAAGAGCTTGGTAATCCCTTACTTCTGGCAGCGCGGTGAGCAGCACAGTTAGTCAGGTATCCTCGCAGTGCACAATAGTATCAGCAGTCAGGTGAGTGGCTTTAGCGACACATTTCTGCCAATAAAAGCTGCAAAACTTTTATTGCCTATGTTGATGATATGGCTCTATGTTACTTACATTTCTTTGCTGTTTCAATTAATCTTTTTCTGTTATTTTTTGTTTTCTGTTTTCTATTTTTTCTCTCTGTTATTCCTCATGTTTTAATCTTATTTTGAACATTCACTCACATTCTCCAAGAAACTCTTCTTTGTTAATGTTATACTCTCTTTTTTTTCTTTCACTTCGTTATCTATTTTGTTTTTCACAATTATACCCTCTTCCGTCTTTTCTTCGGTAAATAGATCTATTAAACAGTATCTCTTCTTTACTCCCTATAGCTGTCTTTCTTTTAACATCACTCTCTGTTTACTTTCCTTATACTTACTCTTTTTAAAAAAAAAAAAAAATTTGGGTTAGCTCCCGGTCCGCGTACCGGGAAGCTAACCGGGAAGCGAACCAAAAGAAATAGAGCTTGACAGAGTGCTAAACATTCTAGCAATTTTTTTTGAAAGGGAAGGTAGTTCTGAAAAGAACTTTTTTTTTTATATTTTTGTTGTTTTATATTTTTTTTTATTTTTTGTTTTTTTTGTATTTTTTTAACGATTTTATATTTTTTTTGGTTTTTTGGGGGGGGGGGAAACAACAAAAAACAGGCATTGAAAAGGGCTCAACAGGAGCAAAAAAAAAATTACTGGGGGCGGTTAGGGCAATTATGATGTTCATATGCCAGGTTGATAGCATTTATGCTCATATTGCCACATGCTAACAACGCACGACAGTGCATACAAGTGTGTATCATGTGGCCAAAATTTTCTTGTATGTTTGGCACAGTTTCCCGTGCCTCTGCTGGTGTCAATGAAATTGATATTCTTGATCTGGCCACAGGAGTTGATGTTGGATTTTCCTGCAAATCCCGTATTTCTGCCCGGCTATAATTGAGTGGATGCTTCCTGGTCATGTGCCTGTGCATAGTATGGTTCCCATAACTATATTTCTTATCCGTCCCTCTGGATAATTGTTCTTTGCAGATGAGGCAGGTGACATACCTCGCATTCACTTTTTTTTGGCCAGGAGGGATCGAATAAAACTGCCAGATGAAACTGGCTTTCTTATGGGAAACCCGGGGCACCTCTTCTAAGAACTTTGGTTCTTCTCCCTCCTCTTCCTCCATTTCTTCCTCTTCCTCCTCAGTGTTGGTCATGACCTGGGGAGGTGGTCCTCTCTTCCCATGAGGAGGTGGAGGTGGTGGTGGGGGTGCACCAGCTGAAGCAACTACTGAAGCCATTTCTGATATAGTAATAAAGGTCTTCCTCTCACAATGATGAAAGTCAGAGTGAGGAAAGAAGGAGGGGTTTTCATCATTTGGGAAAAACAATACTTCTCAACCAATGAAAAGTGTTATTTTTAGGTCACCTGACCTAGCCTTACATCATTATGAAACCAAAAGTGAAATGAACCAATGAAAAGTTTTATTAACAAGTCACATGACCTCTCACGCTCATGTTACGCGCTGCGGAACGCGCCCCGGTTAGCTTCCGGGTCGCTGCGCTTCGCGCCTCGGTCCGCGCCCCGGGGCACTTCCGGGTGCACTAACGCGGTACGTCACAAGACGCATTACGCGGCAACGCGATACGTCGCGCTTTCACGACGCGCCGCGGATCGCTTCCGGGGAGCTGCGATGATAACAATAGATGCAGTATCGCTCTATACTTCAATACGTCATGAAATAGGTCTGAAAGCTTGTCAGTACTATCTCAACCAAAGGAAGGTATCTGAGATGAAGCATACGCAGATGCTTTTAACTATGATTAAGATGTGCCTGACCAATAACATCTTTTTCTTCAATAAAGACTTGTTCAAACAACTCTGTGGCACAGCCATGGGCATCTCGTTCTCAGTGAATTACGCGAACATCACCATGGGGTGGTGGGAAAAGACTGTGGCCTGGGATGCAGAGAATTCAGAAGATCTTGAAAGAATTATTTTGTGGGTTCGTTTTATAGACGACTTGTTTATAATATGGAATGGAAATGAAAAGCAATTTCAGGATTACTATACCAAGTTAGCAAACAACCAACTGGGACTATCTTTCACATATGATACAAGTCGCACAAAGCTCCCCTTTCTTGACACACTTGTGTATATAGAGGATGACAAAATACACTCTACACTCTATAGAAAGAAAACATCAACAAACAGCATACTGCACGGGACCAGTTTTCACCCCAAACCCCTGTTGAATAGTATTCCTTTTGGAGAACTCATGCGTATGAAACGAAACTGCTCCCAACCGAAAGATGCAGAAGAGAAAATGCAGGAGACCATTCAAAGATTTAAAGAAAGAGGATACCAAAACCATACATTGTCGCAAAACAAGAAAAAAATTGATGGTATACCAAGGATTGAAACTTTGATTCCCAGAAGCAAAGCAGAACAACAAAAGGCACAATCAATTCCGAGATTTATAACGACATACAGTAAGGAAAGCGGTGCCATCATGAGCAAAATGCGGAAACACTGGCATTTGATTGCAAAAGACCCTGACATAGGAGAACCGATTGGTACCAAACCTATAACGACATATAGGAAAACAAGATCCTTGAAAGACATTCTTGTAAACAGCCATTTCGAGGTAAAAGAACAGATGAATTGGCTAGAGGAACAACGAAAGGGCTTCACCAAGTGCAATTCTTGCAAGGCTTGTAAGATTGGGAAAAACACAAAATCAATTCTGGAACCCAATGGCAATACAATACAAGTGAAACAGAAAATAACATGCACAACACAGTATGTCGTGTATGTTATAGAGTGCAAATGCGGTCAGAAATACATAGGCAGCACAATCTGCCCATTAAAGAAGCGCATTATGGAACACATTCGAGCAGTGAAGAATAAAGACATTGCTTATGCTACTGCTAAACATATGATTGCCTGCCAAAATGGCGACTGGCGGGCCATGCAATACTATGGGATTGATACCATCTTGCCCAAAGAACGTGGTGGAAATCGAAAAAGGGAACTACGCCAATTAGAATCCCGATATATTATCCGGTTGAAAACAAAGATGCCGAGAGGGATGAACTTTGATGAGGAACTTGCTGTTCACCTCGAATAGACAATGATATAACATCCAAAGAAATCTATTCATCTAGAATGAGAAGTTTGTTCTGACAAGCCACAACAAATGTCTATAACCCCCTTTTCTTATGTCTCCCCTTTTTTTTTCTTTATCTTTCATTTATTCTCTCTTTTCTTTTTCTTCTCTCTTCTCCTCTTTCCCTCTTCTTTTCTCTTTTTTTCCCTTTTAGGGGTCTAAACTTATTATTACTTGCTTCACCCCCATATACTAGTGCTTTATGATGTCTTTGCACTACAGAGAACATTAATGATGCCAATGAATAATTAAGTGGTGTACTATACCATTACTTTAAGATTGACATTTTTTGTTATGAAATAGGATACTATATCCAAATGTTTTGATTAGACATGTCACCCTGTGTACAAACAACATGTATTCTTTTTCCCTTTTTTTTAATTAACACGAACATTCTCTGAAATTTGTGCACTACGATACCCACAATGCAACATTCTAAGATCATGTGGGGGTATAAAAAGTGCAACAAAGAAGGGACTCTCCTACCGTGATCAAGGCCGTGGAGGCTGAAACGCTTCGGTTGAGCTTGATTAAATAAAAACCTTTTGAACATCTGAACTTCCCTTGAGTGCCGCGTCTTTTGGACAGTATGTAAATGAATTATGGGTCTGGGTTCGACCCTTGCGCTGAGCACCCGCTGATAGTGTGCGTCTTCATGTTTGGACCCTTTTGTGGATATATATATATATAAATATATATATATAATTATATATTAAAATATATTTACACACACACAGCATTCTCCGGTTCTGGAGCTCCAAACCCTTCAGGGCGGCTTCGAGGCTATGGGCATGGAGCAGCTCATCAAAGCACCACCAAATGCACAGAAAAATCGAGGCCCAATACTGGAGCTGAGGCTTTATTTCCGAGTCCAGCCACACAGCATGCTTCCCTTTCCCTAACTTTTCAGCACTGATAGCCTTGATCACAGGTGGAAGTGAGTTATAGTAATTACAAAGTGTGTTTGTGCGTGCTTTAAAAGTACTTCGTCATAAGACTGAGTATTAAAAATAGAAGTCCCACAGTGAATTTAGAATTCATTCAAGTGGACAGTCTGGAAGTCCTCTTTTTTTTTTTTTTTTAAATGATAATTCCAAAAAAGTTCTTTCTTGGTAATAGTAATAGTCAAAATCCGGCCTCCCTGCATACATCCAAAGTCCTGGTTTCCTTTGGATGTATGCAGGGAGGCCGGAATTTGACTAAAAGGCCTATTTGAGATGACCTGAAAAAGAACTAAAAAGAAGATATATAAACCTGTATCGACTGAGGGTGACAATAAAAAGACTTTAATACAGGTCAATATTCATCATACCCTTTGAGGCGTACCGATGGTTGGAGGCATCTAATCGCGACTATCTAGCAGACCCCATCAGGCTACTGGAAAATACAGCGCGTTTTGAGATTGTATCCAAAACAATTGTCTTTATTGGCAACGGTGGCTACATCCAAAGTCCCCATCTAGAGAGAAAAACTCAAATGATACCTAGTGTGTGTGATTCCGCCATTAGAAAGGAGTTCCGCACAGATATGCTGTAAATATTTCCAGGCAATACAGCGAGAAAACTGTCCTGAAGAAGGTGAACTATCAACAAAATATCACCGAAACGCTGCGTCGACTTCTGTTTTCTGTAACTAATTGTTTTTTAAATTGCCTGTTATTTTTATGCCTTTTTATAATGAATTGTTTTTAACATGTATATGTACAAATAAATGTTATGTAAACTTTTTTACACACCAAACTTTTTTTGAATACGTGGTTATTATCTTAGTGTTGGCTGACACAATGAAAGTAGAGTTGTTTTAGCTGTTATTCTGTGGCTACTTATATATGTTTGTTGTTTAATCGTGTTCACATAAATCTATGGGAAATAGTGGGACATTCTTTTGTTGCTCAGCTTTGACCCGGTCCCTATCGCAGGTAGTAGGGTATCTCCCTCTTTTTGTAAATGCCTTTGCTCTGCAGCATCTGACACCTGTTTGGGCGCGCTCCGTGAGGGACTGTGTGCCTTCACTGTTGTCATCCTCTGCCACCGTGGACTGTTGGCCTCCCATGCAGTCCTCCTCTGAAACCTCCATCTGCTGGAGGCTAGCCACTGTATGCCTCCTAGCTCTCGGTGGTGGTGGTGATGGTGGCGGTGATGGTGGCGGTGGTGATGCTGGTGATGGTGGTGGTGGTGGTGGTGGTGGGGGTGTAGTGTGCTCTGCAGGCGACAAGACCTCCTCCTCCTGTATTCTCTCTCTCCTGGGTGCCTTTCCTGTGTCCCCTTCTGCAGCCCTGCACGATGGCTCGCCTGTGGAGACAGAATGTACATTTGCTCACTTGTCTGGCAGCATTTGCGTAATAATACATCTCATGGGATGTACGACATTACAACGCATGCTTTTACATTGCATGCTTTTACAACGCTGTTTTTACAACGCATACCATTACAACGCATAGTGCTTTTAGGCGCTGGATAGTGAATTGTTTAATTTACTATTCCAACTCCAGTCCCCGTGGATAGTAGGGAAGGTGTTGGATAGTACATTAAACACATTCCCTATCCTAGAGCGCCCCCCAGCGCAATTCGTTGTAATGGTTTGCGTTGTAAAAGTTGCGTCGTAAAGGCACTGCGTGGTAAAAGTTGCGTTGTAAAGGATGTTTCCCCATCTCATGGCTGCCAATTAAACTGACTGTCCTCTGCTACCTAATTGCTGATGTGTGTCACATGCCTTTGGGTTCAGTGGACTGACTGTTATGATATGTGTTACTTCTAACTACATCTCCCATAATGCATTGCTATTTTTTAGTAAAACAAGGACTGGAGTGGGAATCATACTGCCTCATTGGGGATTAGGGATTAGGGTTAGGGAGTGGGGGGCACAGCATGCTGTGCGTGCATCTTACCTTGCCAGTTGCCAGCTCTGGCTGAGCTGTCTGCATCCCCAATCCCGCTCACACTCTCCGGCTCGAGGGTGGACTCCACCGGGAGATCCAGGCAAGGTGGTGCAGGTTCAGTGTTTCTCCCTCCACCTGTCTGCTTGGCTTGCCAACCGATCCCTTGCACACTTCCTAAGGTCATACCAACGTTTTTTTAAGTTCTTCAATGGAGCGCTGGGTTCCTCCAATGGCATTAATCCTTTCCTGGATAACCAGCAATATCTGCCGCTTCTGAGATTCAGGCATGTGCAGGGAATTTTTTTCAAAAAGTTTGTCATGGTCCTTTGTAACCTCCTCAATAAGGACCTCCAGCTCCCTCTCACTAAATTTATGTTTCCTTTTGCGTTCTCCTGCCTCCTTTTCCCTCTCCTGGTTGTGCATATCTGCCCTGGGATGTCAGCAAAAACTTGAAAGAGTTGGTTCAACAGCTTCAGGATCAGTGCAGCTGCATGAGTCTGGCCACTTTCTGGTTGTGAGGTCATGAGGAAGCACAGTATTGGCTGATTCAACAATTTGAGATTTTTTAAATTACCGATTCGCTGATTACCGAATTTGTATTAATGAATCAGTGATACCGATTCGGTAATGGGGAATTGGTCATTTTTAGTTTAGTCGCTAAATGCTACTGATTTTTACCGATTCAGTAATTTTTACCAAATTTTTATCTAAATCGGAATTACAGAGTTCTTAATAACAAATCTGTAAAATTCGCTATTAAGGACTCGGTATTTTGAATTTACCTACATCCGGCCCTAAAAGTCATGGGCCTCACTGAAGTGGACTTCCTCTGGCATTATTGGTATCCTAGGGGTAATAACTCATTGCGTGCAGACGACAGCTCTGTGCCATCCTTGCAAAAGTCCTCATGTGCTGAGGATGGCTCCGTGCCATTCTCAGCACCCCAGGCAGGAATTCACTCTGGTGTGAGCACCGGAGGGATTTTCTTTTAGTAAAATCGGTATCAGGAGCTGGGCAAGAGCTTTTCCAGCATTCAAGGCTTGTTTTTTCCATTGAAATGACAATCAGCGTGCACAGTGCACTAATGTCATTACATTAAAAACGAAAGTGAAATTAGCTGATAGGCTCATTTCACTTCCACAGCTTCAGTGCTTTAGGGCATATCTCAGCCCCCTGAGCACTAAAGCACACAGGAGAGATATTGTTGGAAAGGGTAATCCCTCCTCTTTCCAATACTACCTTTTCCAAATGGATCCCTGCTAAGGGATCATCACAGAGATCCACTCTACTAACCATAAAGGATCCACAAGGTATGTAATTTTAGTTGCAGGGAGTGGACCCTTGAGCAACGGCTACTCCCACCTATAGGAACAATATTGAAGCCAGTTTCTGCAACCCCTGGGGAGTAAATCAACCATATGTTTAGGCTGATGGGGACAAAAAACACTAAAAACTAGGACTTATACAAAATACATGCTGAGGTGGGCATTATTTTGGCCATTTTCTGCACCCCCGGGCAGATCGTTCATATTTTTAGGGTCATCTGCCCACAATGGGGGAAGAAAACCAGTTGACACTAAGTGGCCTCTTGGGCAAGGGCCATTCCCCATTATTGGGGAAGTGTTTTGTCTGTTTTTGTCCCCCCTCGGGGCAGAACAGCCATATTTTAAGGACCATCCGCCCCCAAGGTGGGCAGAAAACCACTAGACACCAAGGATTATTTTATTTAGATGTTGGGGAGCGGACCCTTGGGCAGGCGCCGCTCCTCCTCACTGGGGAAGGGTTTTGGCCATTTTCTGCCACCCCACCCTGGGTCAGATCAGCCATTTTCAGTCTTATCTGCCCCCAAGGGGGATGAAAAATCACTGAACACCAGGGAATATGTTTGTTTGTGGGTGAACTGGAGTTTGGCTGACGGTCTGCATTTACTGGTGATTGATTGGGGGTGTGTGGAAAAATCACTGAACACCAGGGAATATGTTTGTTTGTGTGTGCGAACTGGAGTTTGGCTGACGGTCTGCATTTACTTGCGATTGATTGGGGGGTGTGGATTGGTGCCTGGCTGCTGCTGTGTGTGGACTGGAGCTTGGCTGGCAGTGTGCATGGACTGGCGCCTGGCTGGTGGTGTATATGGATTGGTGCTTGGCTGGTGGTGTGTGTATGCAAGTGCTAGGTTCGTGATGTGTGTTGCTGGCACTTGGCTGGTGGTATGTGTGCTGACTGGTGCTTGGCTGGTGGTGTGTGTAGACTGGTGCTTGACTGGCGTGTATGTAGACTGGTGCTTGGCTGACGGTATGCATGGACTGGCCGTTGGCTGGTGGTGTTCATGGGCTGGCGTTTGGTTGGTGTTGAGTGTGGCTGGTTGTGTGCGTGGACTTGTGTTTGGTTGACTGTGTATGTGTTTTGTTAGCAGCAAAAAGTCACTACAAACATACACCACCACCAAAATGCCAGTCCACACATTCTACCAGCTTCCAGGCGGTGTAATTGTTGTGTCTATATTGGCATTTGGCTGGTGGTGTGTGTGGACTTGTGATGTGTTGGTGGCTGTTAGCCAGTATGTGTATTGAGTTGTGTTTGTAAGTTGTCTGAGGTTTGGATGAATGGTGGTGTGAATGGTGTGTTAGCCCTGTTGCCATATGACTGTGATGTGCTCTTGAATAGTGATGTTTGTTAATGTGAGTATTATATTGTGTTGGGCCTGCAGCTTGCAGTATCAATGCTTTTTCTGTGTCTGATGCTTAAAAGGCATGTGAATGGACTGTTAAGTGGTTGGTCCCTTGACGAGTCACTACAGCTAACTAGCTGTAAGCCAGTGGTTCTCTAATATTTGTTTAATGTTATAAGTAAGTAAAGACTTTATTGAATTAATAATTTAGACCTTTGCAACATGAGTAAAATGGCATAGAGTCCAAATTTACATATTTCATAAAAGGTTGCCTCTTTGTGAAATACATACATAAAAGAAATTCAGATTAAAAATCCTTGAAACATAAAAAGGTGGCCTTGTATCCACATATATATACTTCGAAAGCGATGGGGCTAATTTATAAAGGGCAAGCATAAATAGAATATGAGAAACTGAGCAATTAGCAATGTTGCACAAATATAGGCCTAGTCAAGTGATAGGGTGTGATAGGTTTTGGTAAATAAGTTTTGCCTGCACTCCATAATCGGATGGTGTCAGCCTGGGCAGGTTTAGTAATCTCAAGAAAAGGGGGGAAGCCTTCTGGAGAGTGTGTTTAAACAGCAGGGGATTAAGGAGCTTAGTGGTGATCCAAGGCCTCAATCTTTCTTGAGAAAAAGTAAATTAATTTGACCAAAGCACAGTTTAACATAATATTGTATTGGTCAAAGCAGGTCAGTACAGCTACCCTGCAGGATCTTGTGCCCTTAGCGATCCACCCCCTTTGTAACAGAGCCTTCATATCCTCCAGGAGGGTGGGGCATAGGCACAGTACATGTATTATGTCCTATTTTTGCTGTTTGCGGAGCCGCCACGTTTCCTGTCCCTCACTCCTTTTCCAACTAGATGACTTGGGCTAGGGTCTACCCCAATCCTCAGCTTCATGAACTGTGCCTTTGTATTTTCATTGTAAGTATTGCACTGTGGTTTCAAGTATTTTGAGGTGCTCAATGTCGTCCAGCTGTCTTTCCATGCAGCAAGGCTGGCCGTATCTTCTGTAAGTGAAAGCCGTTTTGTGCTGATTTTTGCCACACTTGTGAATTTCTGATGGCTGGTTGTTAGGTCTGAAGTAGTTTTTAAGCCAAGAGTGCTCAGGGGTTGAATCAGATTGCACTTTCCCGCCAACCTTTGTTTTGTGGCCAATTCAGTCCATAGGTGGTTTCTCAGACTGCCTCCCTTTGCGGCCCTAAGCTTCTGACAGTTTATTGCAAAGGGTGTCTAACGTGCCAGTGCCTATCTGCAAATGACAAATTCCAGTCTTATTTGAGCTAGTTATGTGTGAGAGGGAAACCAGAAAATTGTTCTGTAGATCTTTGTTAGTGTTGTATCATATATCGCACCTGTCTTTTAAGTGTCTCACTTCCATATGTTAAGGTCGGTAGAATCTTTGCCTGGGCTACTTGGAGGATAGGCATGAGTGCGGGTTCTTTTATCTTAAATACAGATCTGGGAGCAAATGATAATGCAGTACCTTTCTTTTTTATTTCATTAATGTTGCTCCCATGTCTACCGTTGTTGTTAACATGGACTCCTAGGTACTTATGGCATTTGATTGCATGTAGTTTCTCCTGCTCCAGAGACCACATCAGCTTTTGAGTTCTGGCACCGCAAACAGTAAGGATCTTGGTTTTCTTCTTGTTAATCAACAGACCATTCCTAATTGAAAATCTGTCAGTTGCACCCAGGACGTGTTGCAAGCCAATCTTTGCTTTTCTGATGAGAACCAGGTAATCTGCTTACAGTTTGGTGGGTGAGAGTTGACTATGTTCAGCCTGAGATCAAGTCAGAAAGAAACAAGTTGAAAAGTGTAGGTGCTAGAACGCAACATTGCTTGAGGCCTTGAGTACTGGATATTGGCTGTGACAGGCGCGATTGGTTTGAAATTTTTTTGTATTCTGACCCATGTGTCATGATGCAGCAGTTGCCGGGCCCTGAGCAGGATGTCCGGGATGTTAAGGTGTGCATGTTTCTGGCAAAGCTTCCCCTTATCAACCTAGTTGAATGCAGATTTGTAGTCAATGAAGCCCATATTTACAGGATAGTTTTTGAATTCCGCCTGGTCAATCGGTAAGGAGTACAATGATGCTCGCTGTTGTCCCTGTGTGCTTTAGGAACACAGTTTAGTTTGGGGTATAATTTTGTTTGACTCCGCCCATTTTTGTTGTGAGTCGAGCAGCACACTAGCAAAGTACTTTGCTTCATAGTCGATTAAAGCTATCAGGCAATATTTCCCGGGCATCTTTTTGTTGCCCCCCCCCCCCATGAAGATGGGAGCGAATATCGAACTAGGCCATGAGGGGGGGTGCAGTTCTGCTCCAGTATGGTTGAGTTGAGCGGGACTAGTTAGGTAGCCCAGAATGTTGGGTCTTTCTTATAGAGAGCTGGTGGAATGCTGCCTGGTCATGGTGCCCCCTCTCTGTGTCCTTTAGCAATTTGTTTCTGGATTAGGATGTCAGTGATGGAGCACCAGGAAATAGCCTGATTGCTGCTCACTATAGGATGTTCTGAGAAACTGTTGGCCACCGGAAATTCCCCCTGAATAGAGGATTGATCAGTTTGCACTAGCTTATTGAAGTGTTCATATAGAAAATTGTTCCACGCTGGTTCCGAGATGTTGGAAGAGGCCGCTTTTAGGAGAGTGCCACCTAGTCCGCTTAAAGTGCGCCATAACTTTGCAGAGTTATTTGTCCTGGTGTCGTACAGCAGTTTTGTCTAGAACGAATTACATATCTTTCTTTGGTATTCCCTTTTCACCACCTCCAGATGCCTTCATATTCCCTTAGATTGCTTATTATTTTTAGGTCCATTGGCAACCCTTTAAGTCTTCTCCACAGCTGGTTAAACCTTTTTTGGGCAATAATTATTAGGTGGCTGGTTCCTCCTTGTGTGGAATGCAACTTTTGGGTTTTGAGGGTCGTTGTCTCTCCCGATACTGACTTTGCATGCTGGTCTCCCAGTTTCTCAGTGAACGTTGCACACTAGCAACTAGGTTTCTCTCTAAATTGTGAGTGTTGGCTAGTAATAGTTTAGCTTCTGCGACCAGGAATAGCGTTGATCAGCTGCAGCATTTTGCTTATCTAACTTGACATTAAGGGTGCCCTCTAGAGGGCAGTGGTCACAGTCCATTTTTTTGATAAAACCGAATGAAGTAATTGTCTTACATAAGAGAAGGCTGACAACTGTATAGTCGATTAAGGAGCCCCCAGTGTTTGTTAGATATGAGCGCCCAGGTGGTTTGTCAGGGATGAATCCACCATTGAAGGCTCTCAGACCAAGGTGTTCCAGGTTTCCTCCCGAGTCCTCTTTGTGCCACCCGGGGCGATCATGAGATAGTATTGCCCATCGCCTTCTTGTGCCTGCGTCATCTCATTTGCGGGTAGTTTGTTCATTAGCCACATGTTGAAATCGCCTGCTATTATGTTGTCTATCCTGGCATTCTCTGATATGAGGATTAAAATTGTGCTAATCAGTTTCTCAGAGAGGGCTGTTCTTGAACCTGTGTTGGGGCAGATGTAAACATTTATCAGCGTTAGTCTCCTTGACTGGTCATTGGCAATTTTGCGTGAAATGCACACTACTTGCAGCCCTGTAGTGTCGCTGTCTTGTTCCCAGGAATGAATAGCACTGTTAGTAGCTACATAAATTGCAAGGCCTCCACTGCTACGGCCATAATTTCATTGTTTGGTTGCCGGAATGTAGTGATTTGTGTAGTCTTCCAGTTGGTGTGCCCTCTTTGACTAAGTCTCTTGTAGTAAAATAATTTTGAAAGAGCGTCTGTAAGAAATGATGTCCTGGTGGCCCAGGTTGTTAGCCAATCCGTTGATGTTCCAGGAGCACATCTTGAGGGGCCGATCAGAGAGTCCGTTGTGGAGGCTGGTTTGCCAATGTAGCATTCAGGTTGAGTTCAAAGTCCCTGACAGCCATGCTCAGTTTTCCCTGCTTCAGGGCCAGCAGTTTGGTTTTTCTGGTCACCCTTTCTTTGCTCTATAAGTGGTGCCTGTGTCTTGCCTAGTGCACCTCAGAGGACCGTGTGGACCAGTCTGGGCTGAGCTGTTCAACTGACTGCATCTGCCTGACTTTTGAGTTTGTATGAATATCCTGGTTCCTTTGCTGGGTGAAGGTGATCCCCCACTGTTTTAAGATGTCCATGTATCCCAGGATTTTCATGTCTAACTCCATGGTTCGCCAGGTTACATTAGATGTTTCATTATTATGGCAGTGCCCAGGCATGAAGAACTCAATAGACAGGATCTCATGCGTTAACTTCTCCCTGGGTGCCCTTGGCTTGGATTAGCTTGAGGATGTTTTCACAGTTTAGAATATCACATGTACTTTTGGTCCTAAAGTATAACTTTACAAATACTAAAGTTAGACTTTTGGTCTAAGTATGGACCAAAAGTCTAACGTAGACTAAAAGTTTAACTTTAGTAGTAGTAAAGTTAGTTTTTAGGTGTAATTTAGACGTTTGGTCTAAGCTTAGACCAAAAGTCTAACTTTAGTAGTAGAAAAGTTAGACTTTAGGTCTAAAATTAAACTTCAGGTCTAAAATTAGACTTTTGGTCTAAGTTTACTTTTGTGAATCAGGCCCACTGTCTATTTCAACCAGTCACTGCGGTTGTCAAGCCTCAGCTACCCTTTCAGCTTTTGTTCCATCTGTTTGACCATCTGGGCGTCCTTTTTCAGTGTTCCCCCCTCCTTCTAAGGTCCAACCTCTAGAGATTTGGGGCTTTGTGTTAGCCATTTCTTTCAGCTCACCCACTAGTTTTGTCATCACCTCGGGAAGTGAGCTTAGTTTATCTAGGACTAGAGAGCAGTTACATGTTTGCCAGGTATTATAAGCGTCCGCCTGAGTCCATTTTATAAGATTGTTTAAGTCTGTGATCTTTTCATGGATGTTGGCTACTTACAGATCCAAGGTATTTGGGAGGCTAATCTGTATGTGTATTTTGTTTGCTTGGAAGGATATGGCATACACCGACATCTGCAAGATACCAAGGGCTGTGGCTCAGATCGACTCTTGTTGTCCCTTGGCTTCCTCTTTTGGAGTGGCTGTGGGGCTTAAATTTTGTGGGGCTTACATTTCTTAGGGCTTTATATCCATAGGATGACAATATGATCTCCCATTCCTTGGAGCAGAGATAGAATAGATCTTGTGTGAGGTTATAAGAGTCTTCTTCTGAAGGGGTCAGTTGGTTTCCTATGTTTAACTGTGTTTTTTTTGCTTTCTGGCTTTATCGCAGTGTGGTAAATAAAATATTACCCTGACATAATTTCTATAAATAAATAAAGTGTCATGCATTAAATGAGAGGCAGAGTCCGTGGTGTCCGATTCAAAAGGGCTTTATTCCAATAACTCGAGTTAAGGGAGAATCTGTTCCATCACCACTAAGGTTCAGGAAGGGTCTTCTGAACATTATTTACAGAGTATATATTTATACATTCAATCTTGTACATAGGGAGGAGCGCTCTAGGCAGAGCAAGACAAAAATAGATAAGAGCATGTGGGCGTGCATGAGGGTGTACACTTGATGAGTCATAGGCGAGACATAGGTGGGTGATAGGTGGGTGGATACATAGAGGAGGAGTTGCGTAGCCAGCTGGAACTTTGCCCTACTTGTGTGCGCAACTTGATCATGACGTGCAATTGACGTGTAACTGGGGGGAGCTGACTTTCGGTCTAGTAGGGAGGCCTTCGGTGTCAGGGCGACCAGCACATCTGGTATTATCTGGTATCTTAAGTCAAGGGATGTATTATCTGAAGAAAAGGTCGCTCATCACTAAGAGCCAGAGAGGGCATATATTTCTTCGTCTATTGCGTGGGGGCTGTGGGCTTTCTATGGATGCGAGCTCTGTAATTCACTTAAACGGAGACAGAAAGGCTAGGCCCTATCTCTGCAGACGGGTTCTGTTTACCTTCTTCACCAGGCAGGAATGTGATTCTGTAGAGCAAGCAGATAACTGTTGTGCAAAATACTGTCTTGGCACCCCTTGCTGGGCTTCTCTCGGCTGAGTCAGAAATATGCGAGGTCACGGATACGTAACTGCAGCTCTCAGAGTGTCTGAGCCATGAAAACCCTTAATTACAAAGACTGGTTCAAACTGAGCCACAAAATGGGTTCATCTCGATATTAAAAAGTGCACAATGCAAATACATGGGCCTTAATGCAAACTTAACATTTCTTACATGGGAAGCTTGATGACTGACATCCTAATGCAGGACATAATTGCAGAGGCCTTGTTATTCAAGCCACTACTGGAAAATGCATGGGTGACATGCACATACACTAAACGTAGGGTACACGCAGGGGACATATTGGTCATGCAAAATTTCATTTTCCTCATTCCCTCCTTGTCCCCTACTTTTACCCTTCAGGACACATCTATATTCATGAGACCGTATATTTGATCATACAGCATCATTTGTTCATCTTTAATCCTTTGTATACGTGGATGTGGAACACAGGCAGTCGCACACAGGCCGCAAATGGCCGGGCCACACTGCAGACAGAGACAGCAGCCAAATATCATAAGTAGGATCATTCCTAGGAAAGACAACACTTTCCATCCCCAAGCCGATATCACACCCCAGAGCCAACTGGACCAAGTCCATGTGCCTGGGTCTTGATGTATAACATGAGCAATCTTGTGGAGCCTTGTTATTGCTGCGTACACAGATGGCGCATTATTAGGGATGAAAATGCAACAACTAGAGCCGATCACTCTACAGGCCCCGCCCCTATCCGCCAGGATGACGTCAAGAACAAGGCGGTTCTGAAGAACAACAAGTCTCATGGCAGACTGCTCCTGGGTCAAGTTCGCCAGGGCAGATGCAGTCACATTCACAACTGCTTCCAGAGTTCTTGTTAACTTGCGTATGAGTTTACTGTTTTGGACGGGACCTATGAAGAAAAAGAATCCTTTGATGAAATCTGTATATTGCTCCCACGCTGTCTCAGTCTGATCAATCCCTGAGGCATCGGTCTCTCTCCTTTGTCTAATATGACCTAGTCGTGAATCTCGATGATAATGGGATGGGGCCAGAAAGACGGGTGGCAGCAGAAACGCTATATAACATGTCCCACCCCAGTCTAAGGGCAGATGTACCTAGGCTGTCTGACCGCAAATGAAATAGGTATGGCGAGATGTTTTAAAAGAAGACTGTCCTTTATCGTTAAACTCTACTACAGCTTTACACTCGCTGTGTCCCATATGTACTGAGCCTTTCTTTCTAACACACAAATTACCTTTTACTGGTAGAACTGAAATAAACGGTGGATCTACCTTTTGCATGGGCTGAGCGTTCAACATTATAAAACTAAGAGATGCATTTCCTTGCTCGTACTCTTCATTTTCTAGATCGGTTCCTTTCTTTTGGGGAAATCCGTCTTTGTCTGGAAAACATACCTCATTCATTACTTTATTAGTAATGTTTTTTATCGGACACCACGGACTCTGCCTCTCATTTAATGCATGACACTTTATTTATTTATAGAAATTATGTCAGGGTAATATTTTATTTACCACATTAATTTGGCGCCCGACAGGGACGTATCCCTTTCCCTACGCGCCGGAGATGTGTAGGTCCTGCCTTTGCCCCCTGCTACAGCTGTGACGGACTCCAAAGTGTACACGCCATCGGGATTTCCCGCTTACTCCCTCAGGCCCACGGAGGAGGACGGACTGTGACGAGGCATCCATACGAGGCGGTGAGGATCGCGGATCATCCCATCCAGAGCCTAGCCTGTGAGAGAGCAAGGTCCGAGGTCTCCAGAGGTCCACCTGTTCCGCGGCGCATGCGCAGCATCAAGTTTCCGAGGCGCGCAGTATCAAGTTTCTGAGGCCTTCAAGTTCTGCTTCCCGGTGAGTACCACTATGGGGAACGCATAAAGTTCAAGACGGGTTCATTTTATATGAACACGGTAAAGACGTGTCCGTTCACACGAACACGGTAAAGACGGGCTCACGTTATACGTGAGCACGGTAAAGACGTGTCTCATTTATGAGACCGGTATGGCTGTGCTGTATTCCAGTGAATAAAGTTAATTGTTTTCAAGTACATGTTTTACTCTCTGTATCAGGTTAGACTGTATCTGTTTTAGTGTTTTAGTGTTGTAGTGTGAATGATTGTTTCAGTCAGTCTATTCTGTGTGTATTGTGTTTTCATTGTGTTGGTTTCAACATGCCACTGTTTTCGAAATTACGTCAGATAGGGACCAGGAAAGGTATACGAGAAGAGTCAGTTAACATCCCGCCTAGAGACACACCTGGTCATTATATGTATAATAAGCACGGGCTAGACGCCATTTTGTTTTTAGACTTATGGGTCAATTACACGAAAGATTTAGAGGAGAAGTATAGATGGCCTATCTCGGGAACATGGGATCCTGAATGCATTATGAGAGTAGAGGAAGCGCTATGGAAAAAGAAGTCAAGACCCTCTCAGAAAGATGCCATTGAGTTATGGCGTAAAGAGTCACATAGGAGAACAGAGAAAGAATTCAACAAAGCATAGAGAACTAAACAAGCAGCGGAAAAAGCCAAAGAAAAAGAACTGCGGGAGGAGGCAGAACAGGCTGATAGAGAAAGAAATGCCGTTGTTACTGGTATTTATCCCGTCCTCTCAGAAGAACTAGCTAGAGTGACCCCCTCAGAAACACCCCGTAGGTCGCGAACGCCACCACCTGTACCCTTTAGAGTATGTAGAAAGAAGCCGACAGCATCAGAGGCTTTTATTTCCTCCTATATAGAAGAGCCCACACCGGACTACGTAAACGCAGATTTCCCTCCGCCCCCATCGGCCATATAAGTTTACTGTGGAGTTCCTTGTAAATAGCTCCTTGTAAATATGGTTTATGAAGAGCATGTCATTATTATAACTTGTTGAGTTTCTTGTGAATATGGCTTGTGAATAGCGCCATGTGGTTATGGTTTGTGCAGAGCATGTTATCATTACGTTAGGCAGGAGAGAGCTGGATCTCTTTCAAGTGCTTGGAGAAAACGTTTTGAAGATGTGCGTACGTGTTATGTGATAACGTGGAGAGATGAGTTCATGACTTTCCCATGTACTGCAGTCATTGGGGAATGATTGTGCTTCAGCTGCCAAAGGGTTAATATCTTGTATTGAGAAGGCAGTATTTGTTTTAACATGCTGTTTAACATGCATGGTTATGTGAGCTGACACTAAAAGTCAGTGAGTGTTTAGATGAATGATGGTTTGATTTAACTTTTTCATTGGTTGCTGGGTCTGCCTATGTGCTTTGTCAGCTTGCTGACTGAATGGTAACATCTTGCATGGAGAGTAAAGAAGTGTTCATTTAACATTCTATTTCAAATGCGTCCGCGTATTTGTGTGGGTTTGCCTTGGAACACTTGATTTAATGTGTTTGACTCAGAGGTCGGTAAGTTGTAAATCAACCAGTCGGACTGAGATAAGGGTTTGCACGGAGGATGCTTTAATGTTTTCACGGTTGAGAAGAAAATATAAAACAGACCCGTCATAGAATGTGCTTTTAATTAGTGTAATGCAACCGTGTGCTTTTTTTCAAATAAAAATGTGTTCTACAAAATATACATTATTATTTTTCCCAATGCAAGCTGCCCTTTAGAATAGCGTGTGACAGTTAATCCACTCAATTAGAAAACATGGCTTTTTGAAAAATTATGAATCTGGCCCTTTTAATAGGTAGAATAGAAAAGCTTGCACACTTAATTATGAAAATCTTGGTTATGCAATGCAAAATTATGGTGTTTCACATGTTATTTTCAAAAAGTAAAATGTGATGTGTTTCCATGCCATGTTGTTCTGTTTCTTTTTTTCCTTTGCAGCTAGTAACAATATTTTATGATATAATTATTTTAAAATGCTAGCATGTGCCTAAGTTACGAAATAAAAAAATATGTCCTTATTAATTACTGATTTTAGGATGCTTTTTATCACGTTTTAAATTTTGCTTCAGTTAAGTTAGAGAATGTTGGTTAGCTCTTTGGCCTGGGTACAGATATGTTTTGAATTACAAAGAATGTGTTTTTCGACCTTGAGGTGGCCTGGCTCCCAGGGAAAGATATTTTGTGAAGGGAGGGCTACAGTCCTCCAACTGACTCAGGCTTCCTTCGCATGCAGATAAAGAATGCTTGCAATTTGACCAAGCTCTCTCTTCAGTAACTTGGCAGCTGATCTTAGCTCTCAGAGTTTTGAAAGGGTGGAGGAACCGCCCTGTGGGTGACGTCACGATGTAGGGGAAGCCAGTGTAGAGGAAAAAACTTGATGAGCCGCGGAGAAATGTTTATATAAGGAGGGGGTCAAGTTGCTCTTCCTTACAGTCAGCACTGAAAGCTTCATTGACTTCAGATAAGGCATGCTTGCAAATGAATAGTTTTTCCCCCGTAGTGTAAACAGAATAATTGGCAGGAGTTTCGCTCTTGCAATGAGTCCTAGCATTTACAGTCAAGCATTAAAAAGACGGCTGGACAGTATTAGCATGCCTACCAACACTGCATTGCTCCAGTACGTAGACGACATCCTAATTACAGCACGATCAGAACCAGACTGCGAAAATGCATCACTGACAGTTTTACACTTTCTGGCAGACAAGGGGCACAAAGTGTCCCCTTCAAAATTACAATTCTGTGAACAGCAAGTGGTGTACCTTGGACACTTGCTGTCCAAGAGGGGTAGACAGCTGACACAAGAACGTATTCAGTTAATTTCTAACCTTTCACAGCCCATATCACAGAAGGAAGTACGTGCATTCATTGGCCTCACTTCATACTGTAGGCAATGGATTCCCCAGTATGCCTATCTAGCCAAACCACTCATACAGTTAACTACACAGGAGGCAGCCACTTCGACTGTCCTCCCTTGGACACAAGAACACACCTTGGCATTTGAGGAATTAAAAAGAGCCTTATGTCAAGCGCCAGTTTTAGCGACTCCATGTTACAGCAAACCTTTTATGCTTTTCGTAACTGAACGGGATGGAACAGCATTATATGTCCTCACACAAGATCAAGCAGGAAAACACAAGCCTTGCTCTTATTTTTCTAGTACACTAGACCCAGTGGCCCAGGCTCTGCCTGCGTGCCTGAAATCGGTTGCAGCAACAACCCTAGCCATAAGACAAAGTGACTCGATAGTGCTGGGACACCCTCTGACAGTACAGGTGCCGCATGCAGTAGAAGTTCTCTTGAACAGGACACAGACACAACATTTGACTGTAGCGAGATTGACAGGATATGAACTGACATTATTTCAACCGCACATAGAGATCAGACGATGTAACATTCTGAACCCTGCTACACTTTTGCCCTCAAGTATAGACACCGCAACACCACATGACTGTGTGGAAGTAATGAATATAGTGACGAAACCAAGACAAGACCTGACAGATATTGCACTTCCAGACCCTGACCTAACACTCTATGTAGATGGATCATGCATGAGAACGAGTGCAGGAGTATTAGTTGCAGCATATGCTGTGACCACTGCTACTGAAGTCATAGAGACACAGAGAATAGACACACTATCGGCACAAGCAGCAGAGCTCATCGCTCTGACACAAGCCTGCATAAGAGCTAAGCACTTGAAAGTGAATATTTATACAGACTCACAATATGCTTTTGGCGTAGTTCATGATTTCGGTCTACTATGGAGGGAGCGAGGTTTCTTGACCTCTCATGGTGCCAAGATTCAGCATGGTCCGCTTATTCAAGCCCTGTTGGAAGCAATACATTTACCTATAGCTATAGCTATCATGAAATGCAAAGCACACACCAAAGTTACAGACATCATTTCCCAGGGTAATGACCTGGCAGACCGAACTGCTAAACTTACAGCCCAGACACCAACAGACACGACAAGGACAGAGGTACCATTACTGACAAAATGCATGACAGTCAGGGATCCTTCTCAAGATGTACTAGATATACAGACACATGCCACTTCAGATGAAATAAAGAAATGGATTGAACAAGGAGGGGTCCAGACTGACCAAGGTTGGATGACTAAGGGAACAGACTGAATAATCAGAAGGTAGGGAGGAGGAATAAATGTCCATTTACTTCCCCAGGTTTAGTAGAGAGTTT